>NC_135376.1:71452355-73952355 GCF_049243985.1 Paroedura picta
ATTTTTTGTTGTTGTCTTGAAATCCAGTTGCCAAAAGATAACTGTGAAGGTGCTTTCCGGAAATCAACATAAACTTTACTGTATTAAGCAGTCCAATCCTAAACATGCTGACTTGGAAGTAAGATTCAGAGGGGGTTTACTTCCAGCTAAATGCTAGGGTGGGAATCTGGGGGACCCCCCCCCCCCAAGAATTACAGCTCATCTCTAGGCTACTGAGATCAGTTCCCCTGGAGAAAATGGATGCTTTGGTGGACTCTGTGGCATTATGTCCGACTGTGGTCCCTGTCCTCTCCAGGCTCCAACCCCAAATCTCCAGGAGTTTCCCATCCTAGATCTGACAGCTGTGCCCGACTCATGCATGTTCCTTCTAATATTTCCCCCCTACTGAATGGAGCATTTCATATCCTGAGCAGAATATAGCTAAGGTAATCTTAAAATAAAATGGGCAAATTGCTCCTGAGTGGGGCATCTGTGTTCATGAGCAGCCTCTCACATACACAGCTTAGAACAGGGATTCCCAAACAGGGGTCCGAAGACCCCTGGGGCTCTACAGGAGCTCCAGCAGGGGTCCGTAGCCTTTCGCCTTCTTCCTGAATAGACTTGGCCACAAGCTAGAGAACTTGCCCCCTCTGCCTGGTAGAGTTGGTGGGTAGACCATAGGTGCAAAAATCAAAGGGGGGGGATCAGTTGTGGTGTGGTATCAGGGGGTCTGGGCTGTCTTCTTAGGTCCTGCCCTTCTTCCTGGCCTACAGACCCACTGTAGTTGTAGTAAAGCGGGGACAGGGAACAAAAGGAGGGCAAAGGGTGTGGGTGGTTATGTCACTTCTGGGGGTGTGGAAGGGGTGTGTGACCAGCTCACATTGCCTACGGCGGTCCTTGAAACCTGAGAATTTATTTTAGGGGCTCCTATGTGGTCAGAAAGTTGAAAAAGGCTGGCTTAGAGAGAACACTGCCCCCTATCCCCCACAGGTGGCTGGGGGGAGGGAACACCGAAAAGCCCGAGCAGGTACAAAGGACAGAACTTTAATTCAGTTTTATTTCAGTGCAACGGAATAAAGCAGTGCCTGGAGAAGACACTGGCAAACCACCCGTATTGAGTCAGCCATGAAAACGCTAGAGGGCGTCACCCCAAGGGTCAGACATGACGCGGTGCTTGCACAGGGAGTACCTTTACGCCTTGGTCCATAATTCGGCCAGAATGTGCTACAGTAGTATGATGGAAGAAAGGGCAAGGCTTCCCCACGCACCCCACACAGATGTAATCTGTGAGGACCTGATTATATTGAAACTCAGCTAATCCCTGTGATTATAAATGGTTGCATCTTCCACCTTCTGCAGGAGTCAGTGGGTATAACTCTGCTTAGCTTTGCACCATGTGTGATTTTTCCCCTTTCCAAAAGAAAAAAGAGGGAGACTCCCACCAATTATGCTTCTGCTTATTCACCAATTACAGCCTCCATAAAGGTGGCCTGCAGGGTGAGGGTGGGTGGGAAATGTACATTATTGCGGGATCACTCTGGCTTAGGGCATGACCTGGGGGACAGCCGTACAATGAAATCAATGAGGGATAAATGTGCATCCCTTTGGTGTAATTGCCTTCACAGTTAGCAGACCTGATAACACCAGTTAATTTGGCTAACAAAGACATCTTTTGGCAATCCCCGCTACAATCTGCATTCATTATAACAGGGGAAAAGAAACCCAAATGCTGCCAACCCCAAGGGCAAGTAGCACTGTTTCAGCATTCCAGTGTTTATTTCAGGTAGATCTAGGTGCCTGTAACATGCTGGCAGACAAACCTAAATCACAAGCAGCCTTGATGCAGCTCTAACTATTGCCAGATGTCACAATGAACAGATGTCACAATGTCTGAACAACACCATTTCAGATAAACTGGCCTACTTTGGAGCTGACACTGACGTTAGTTTATGGCAGTGGGTCTCATCCTTCCTAATGCCGCGACCCTTTAATACAGTTCCTTATGTTGTGGTGACCCCCAAACATGGAATTATGCAAGTGTTCTTTCACAGAAATTAAACTGAAACTGTCCAATGGCATGAAGATCATGATTATGTATAAACTGTTTTTTCCGGGGTTTCTCAGTTCAGTTCTGCCTCTTGTCCCACCATTCCGATCTTGCTCTTTTCTGCTGCTCCAAACAGATGAACACACTATCTCAATCTACCCCACAAGGCTCTTGTGTGTCTGACGTCCACCCCTCTGGCCAAGCTACTTGCCCTTCTGTGAGCCCTGTGAACGGGTCATTTGACCCCACCCAAAGGGGTCCCAACCCCCAAGCTGAGAACCTCCGGTATATGGAATCAGCAGTGGGGACCCAAGGTTTAAATCAGGAATCTCAGTTGCAACTCAGGAGTCCCAGTTAATAGGGTAGTAACAAAAAAACACCGGCAGTCAGGAAGAAGATGTTTGAGTCCTTTTTGCATTTCTTGATGTATCTCTTCATGAAAATTATTGACATGGTATCATTACCTTAGCAACTAGGGTAGTGCCTGTTTATGAGGCCTTGTTATTGTTATCTATTATTTATCCTATGGTGAGTGTAGTGTAGCCAGGAGATCTGGGGATTGGTTGGCAAGTAGGCAAGGACATTTGGAGGTGGTTTGTCACTGCCTGTCTCTGCGTCATGACCCTTATTGTTCCTTGGTGGAACCCCACCCAAATTATTCGAGATCTCCCAGACTGATTCTGCAGGCATGATTTGCCAGTGCATTTTCACTGTGCCGGATTCTAAATGCAGATTCCGAATTTGTACCTGGCATTCTGCATCTGGTTTTCTCCCGGTCAGGAATCCAATCACTGGATATGTTTTGCATTTTCTTGGGTGAGTGGATGGTCCTGCTTCCCATCATGCCTCTCCTTTTTTTTGTCTGAGCATGTGCAATAATGCATTTGTTCCATAACACAACCAAAAATTTAAAAACGCGCCCGCCACCCCCCATCTCGATTCCTATTTCACTCAAATCACCCAAGCTGCAGGGGTGGGGGAGTTTCTTGTGGTGATCTGCCCTCAGTCACTGCATGCATTGAGACAAAGCATGTTGGCTGCCATTACACCGCTGTTTTTCTGCACAAAACTTATAAAGTAGTTCCCTGTACCTTAAATCCTAAAGTGTGTATAGATCCTCGAGGGGGGAGATGGGGGAGGCAGGGCGTATGTGTGGAGTCCCCATTTTTGTCTTTTAACTTTCTGGAGTGTCCCGATAACGCAGGTGCTATTGTTACTGCAAATTCACGTTGTAACACGATCATGTCCCCCCAACAATTTAAAACAGAGGGGGGGGGGAGGGCAGGAGGAGAGGCAGATTATTGGTTAGAGTTGACACATCATCACTTGAGGCAGGAATGGAGGAGGAAGCAGAATTGAATACTGAGCTTTCTCATTGGATAACTGTGAATTCTCTCCCAGGGGGGGGGGGATAAATTTCGTTTTCCGGGGATTCTCAATCAAGCAAGGAAAACATTTTGATCCGCTCCTTAAGAATTCTATTTTTATGTGAAAGGTATGTTATTCTGAAGGACTTTTAGGGAGGCCATTGCAGCTAGGGTCAATTCCTGCCAAGCTTCGGAGATCTGACAGGATTGCCCTTACCTGCGCTATCCAGGCCAGGGAGATGAACCCTTAGAAATGATAATCCATTCATTCCTATTTCTAAAATGTAACTATGTACAGCAGCATTCCATGAACAAAAGCTTTTACTGGGAATTTCAAAACTGACACCTCTTGATTCTTTCTTTTGCTTTAAAACTGTATTACTTTAAAACTGAATTACTTTCCTGGATTGTAAAATTACTTTCCTTTTGAAGCCCTGGGTGAGAGTTACACTGCTAACGTTCCGCCCAGTGTTCCTTCCCAGCCCCTGCCACATCAAACAAGACTTTGAAAAATAAATCATATAATCACGGCTAGTACTGCATTCTGGAAAACAAACAAACACACAAGATGTTCCTGTGGCATCAGGGTAGCGGCTATATTTTAACCACACTCCTTTTCCATGGAGCCATCAGCTCTAAAGCTTCCCATGGTTGCTGTGAAGAGCTGTATGGAAATCACGTATCCTATTTCACCCCCTTCAGAAATCCAGTGACAATTCCTGCACACCTTATTGGTTTAGAAACTAGCTGTTGCCCCACTCTGCTTTACTTTCCTATGAAAACATTGCAATTCAGACCTCTAAGCCAGAGGCAGTCAACCTGTGGTCCTCCAGATGTCCATGGACTACAATTCCCATGAGCTCCTGCCAGCATTTGCTGGCAGGGGCTCATGGGAATTGTAGTCCATGGACATCTGGAGGACCACAGGTTGACTACCCCTGCTCTAAACAATAAGAAATATTTGGATTTAAAATACTTACATGTAGGGCTGTTCTTGCAGGACAGTGCTTACAGTGAGTTACCTCTCACCTTCTCATCATAAACATGTTGCTCGCTACTTTAAGTAGCTATTAGATGGACTCTGACCCACCCTACAAACTATGGAGAACGGCCTTCTCTGTGACTCATGTACCTCCTAACACAGCACTTCCAAATGACAAAGGCCTGACTGAGGCAATTTTCCTCAAAGCCACCAGTGTGCAGATTATGGCTCATGTGAGGGAAAGCTCTTTTGTATGAACAATTCTCTCCACACAAAGAAATTCCCCTCCACCTAGGGAAAATTGTTCTATTAAGTTTTTATGACTGACATCCAGTTTTCCCCATTCCCATCCCTCTACTACTCATCGGTTCAGAGTGCAAAAAGAACAGACTCTCTTCTTTCCCATATTTGCAGAATCAAAATATAGTCTCAACTCATAGTAAAATATAAGGTCTCTGTTAGCCTCTCAGTTCAATCTATGATTAACATGTGGGTTAAAACTGCAATTAAAAAACACACATACATCTATGTTGCAATTAATTAAACCTGTCCCTTACAAGGATCCCTACACAGGTCACCTAGTGACATGAGGAGTAAACAACTTCTTTGTCACCGTTCTCCAGTTTCCCAAGTCACACGGTTTGGTACCAAGCTTATTCAGCATTCATACTAATTGATATCTAAAATATAAAAAGTGGAAACCAGGTGATAAAATGATCTCAACCAATCTGAATAAAACCCTTTGTCCTCCTACCAATCAATCATTCAATTGCTAGCACTGAGCAGATGTAGCAATTAACCACCAGTTCAGCTTTAGCCTTACCTACATAATGAGAGAAAGCCCCAGAGAGTGTAAGTCAACCTGTGGTCCTCCTGATGTCCATGGACTACAATTCCCATGGGCCCCTACCAGTGTTTTCTGGCAGGGGCCCATGGGAATTGTAGTCCATGGACATCTGGAGGACCACAGGTTGACTACCCCTAACTGGCTGAACCTCTGCCTATATATGTGAATCCGCAATTCCTATTAGAGTATAGCCAGGCAATCCTACGTTTATAGGAATGTCTGGCAGCTAGACAAGAGATCTTCAGAGGTTGTTTTCCTTGGAAGTCTCCCATCCAAACACTAAACAAGTCTAACCCTGCTTAGCAATCATGAACTAAAAAGATCAGGTATGCTTGGACTATTAAAGAGACCACTAGAGTATAATTTTGTTGTGCCTCTATAACTCTTAAAATCCAGGAACTAATGGGGAATTTATAGGTTAAAATAAATACTAAATAGGTAAAATAGCAAAAAAAAACAAACCAAAACAAAACAAAAAACCCCCCACTGTAGAGCACAGATCAAAGACAATGCTGGGAATCCCGCAGCCTTTCTCTCCCTTCCATGTCTAGATTAAAGGAAACAATTCAATAAAAGGCTAGGAAGATAAACTGCCAGCAACGAGATTGAGAAAAGAGAAAAATAGAGATGATATAAATTAAATAAATAAAAAGCGCTGTAAGCAGAGCTCAGCGACAGCTTGTTCTCGTCCAGCTGGAGCCAGAAGCCCCACCCCACCCCCCAAACGTCTCTCTACTGTTTCCCCCTGAAATCCCTACCAGCAGTTCCCACTCCCCAGGCAAGTTGACTAGTTGCCTCTAAAGCAAAGGAAAAGCTGGCGTTGAGGAGCTCACTTTACTTATTTATTTACTTACCTAATCCTTTGGTTCTTGTGGAATAGTCACTCAGGTAACTTCTCACCTGTAATAGCCCAGGAACTGAATATCACTTATTGAGAAGAAGGCAATAATCAGAGAGGGCTTCTCTTGACAAGGTTAGTCCAGAGTTCAGAGGAAACACAGGGGCCAAAAGGAGAGAGAGAAAAATCTCCTCCCCTTGTCACTGGCAAAATGAATGCTTTTGCACGCTGTAAAAATAATGATATGCACAATGCCCTGCCAAATCCAAAGTGCAAACTGTAGAAGACACTGCAGCATGGAGAGATTCCCATCCTGCCATGTCCTGCCTCTGAAGAGACCAGCCGTTACTGGCAAACGTCAGGGACTACTACCAGACCATGGCCACTCAGCCCAAAAAACCCGCAGTGTTCTTGGTGAGTTTGTCATGCAGCTTCAGTGGGACATAAAAATGATGAGGGCATGTAGCTGGAGCAGCAGTAGGATTTCCTGTCACCCCTCCCCAAAGGCAGCACTCAATTCGCCTTTAAGAAAGTACACCTGCTGCATTGGCTAGGATTGCATGCTTGAAATATTTCTTTGTTCGCTTTATTTATTGATCAGCTGTAGACCATTTCAAACAGATTAACAGGAGTATACAGAATCGATCACAGTTTGAATACAGTATAATGTTTATATGCTACATTTCTGCCCAAATAGGGCCCCCAAGGTGGGACCCTATAAATAGATAAAAACAATATGGGAATCTCGGGCAGCTGGGCAAAGTTTGAGGCCTGGGTCCTGGGGCAGTCTAGGGATGCCGGCCTCCTGCTATTACAACTGATCTCCAGCAACAGAAATCAGTGTACCTGGGGGAAATGGCCACTTTGGAAGGTGAACTCAATGGAATTATGCCTCCCCTCCCTCCCCTCCTCAAATCCCACCCTCCTCAGACTCCATCCCCAAAATCTCCAGGTATTTCCCAATCTGAGGGACCGTCTAACTCCCTATGCCCCCCTCAGGGCTCTTTGTTCTGCAATTTTGAATAGGTTGGAGATCTCTGGCCCACTGAAGTATGCCTGGCCTCAACCAGTGCCCGGGCCTTTTTAGTCCAGGCCCCCACCTAGTGGAATGAGCTCCCAGAAGAGCTAAGGACCTTATTGGATTAATCACAATTTTGCAGGGCCTTTAAGATCAGGGCAAAGAAGATCTACTGGGTCCCTACTCTGGCCACCTCACATATCCTATGGAAGGGGTAGTCAAACTACGGCCCTCCAGATGTTCATGGACTACAATTCCCATGAATGGCAGGGGCTCATGGGAATTGTAGTCCATGGAGAGGGGCTCATGGGAATTGTAGTCCATGTACATCTGGAAGGCCACAGTTTGACTACCCCTGCCCTATGGCATTGGGCCAGAAGGGGTCCATCAAGTTACTTATGGAGTTTTGCTTAGTGAGGGAAAGTTATTGGGTGTTGGGTTTCATTGTATTTTTTTATTGTTGTAAACTGCCATGAGCTGGCTGGGCCAAAAACGGTGGTCAAGAAATATAATAAACAAACCAGCCTGGAGCTGGCAACCTTATGGAGTAAAAAACTTGGTGCATGTACAAGGACAAGTATGTAACTATATCAAAGCCTTTCTGGAATGAAGCACAGTGATTTTGAGTTAGGTCCTAAGGCAGTGGTTTTCAGCCTGGGGGTCGGGACCACTTTGTGGATTGAATGACCCTTTCAGAGGGGTTGCGGAAGAGCAAGCAGCTTGGCCGAGGGGGGGGGAGCGCCATGCACACAACAGCCTTGTGGGGTAGAGTGTCCGTCTGTCTAGAGCAGCGGAAAAGAGCAAGATTGCCATGGTGGGACAAGAGACAGAACTGAACTGAGAAACCCCAGAAAAAAAATTATATACAATCATGAACAATGGATCTTCATGCCATTGGTCAGTTTCGGTTCAATTTCTGTGAAAGAACACTTGCCTAATTTGATGGTTGGGGGTCTCCACAACATGAGGAACTGCATTAAAGGGTCACGGCAGTAGGAAGGTTGAGAATCACTGTCCTAAGGGATAAAGCAGTGGTTTCCAGTGGGTAAGTCGGGGGGGGGGGGCTAGCAGTTTCTGTTAAGCCGAGGAGCAGAGCCCCGGGAAAATGGTATCTACAGTATGCTAATCTCAACAAATCTGAACAGCTAACCCTGACAACAACAGATGTGGGATAACAAAACAGAGGGCTCCCCTGCATTATCCTTCTCTTGAAAAATACCTTCCTTTTCCCTCACGGATGTGCTGCAACTGTAGCTACAATGCATAAGCTGTTTCTCATATGATCAAGCTTCCATAGTGGCAATTATTGACTCATATACCTGTGCTTCCAAAATACATATGCATGCTCTTCAATAAGCAAAACCAAAGTATAGTTCTTATTTGAAATAAACCAGTTATATGACTGTACCAACAATCTGGGATGCTGAACAGCACAATAAGAACAGGCTGTATGCGTAATGCTTAGCTAGCTGATGTACAGAATATTTAATTTTTTTCCTCCTGAGTGATGAAAAGGAGTAGTCCCACAAATGCTGAATGCTGCAAGATGCTGAAGATGCTGAATGCTGCATGTAGGTTTCTATGCACACCAGCAAAGGTGATGTACAAAGGGACGGAGCCCTGCCAATCATTTGTCATGACTCTCCAATCAGCACTTGGGGTCATTATGAAATCTGTCATAAGTCTTCTACCAATTCATTCATTCATTCATTCATTCATTCATTCATTCATTCATTCATTCATTCTACCAATTAATTAATTAATTAATTAATTAATTTTTATATACCATCCTCTCCTGAGGCTCAGAGCAGTTTACATGGAACATAAAATCAATACATGGAAGTTAGCTTTTACACAACTTAAGAATGAACTACAACAATAGTGACATTAACATTAGCAACTCTAACAGAGGGTAACAGTCTATATCATTTCGAACAGGACCAAGGTTCAGACCGGGTGTATGGATTTCTGGGAAGGAGAGTACAGGGGCCCTGTAGATGTCACTGATTTCAGTTGGCCTCAACCAAATGTCTGAAGGAAGAACTCCCTTTTGCATGCCCTGCGGAACTGTTTTAGTCCTGTTAGGGCCCTGATCTTCTCCGGGAGCTCATCCCGCCAGGTGGGGGCCAGGACGGAGAAAGCTTTGGCCCTGGTTGAGGCCAAGCAGGCTTCTTTAGACTTTCACCATGTGTTACATAATCTTGGTTTCAGAACCAAGAGCCAGTTTCAAGTACCCCAGTTAACTCTGTTCCCACCCAGCAAACCAGAGACCCCGATCTGGAACATCTGGGCGATCGCTCCCATGCATGAGGTACAATGAAACCTAAGGGGAAACGGTAAGTTGCATATGGCTGAATGCTCCAGAAATTCAAAGGTGCTTCTTTCCCCAGAGAATTAACATGCTATCACTGTCCTCTCTCTGAAACTTACAGCCTTTCCTTGGATGGCTATCCCGGTCCTGTGCGATTTCTTCTGCAATTCCCTGCTGCTTGAGAGAACTTCAGTAGGCTAAGTCCGCTCAGTGACAGCGCTGCAGAGGACCTCTTGGCACTTGCGCAGACTCCACAGGTCACCGCTTACGATGGTGCAACAGCCGGAGTGCCAGTCTCTTCCCCACGTACGCAATCGCTGCAAGGAGTTGGACAAGAAGAGCCTACCTGGTGCAGGATCTCAGTGCCTCACCTCCACATCACTCACGCTCTACCCAGCCACCTCCTGTCTCTCCTGGAAAACGGCTTGACAGCTCTACCTTGGGAACACTCTGTGCGCATCATATCCTGAGCAGAACCCCCAGGGTGTCAGAAACATGCCCCGATATGCATCCCATTGCTCCTGGTCAGGGCGAGCATATCCTTCAGTCTGTCTCTCTCTCTTTCAGAAGCTAAGACATAATAATAAGCATCATAAACAACACTTGTCATTATCATCGCCTACATCTGCTAGTAGATGTAAATTAGCGACTGCAAGAATCCTCCCTTCGTGCTCTTGCAGTCCTGGCTGGAAGCCTAGTAGCCACACGGCAGCTTCTGCTGGGGAGGCACAGACCTGATCAGCATTTTCCTCCCATAAGATCATGTCATGCTGGTCAGTTTGAAGCCACACTCTTGCCACTGAAACTTCTTGGGGAGTGAGATCCAGAGTCATGTATTGCTTAAAGACTCTAATCTGGAGAGCCAGGTGTGATCCCTCAGTGCTCCACATAGAGCCAGCTGGGTGACCTTGGGCCAGTCACAGTTTGGAGCTGTTTTTTGTTTTTGCAGCAGCAACAGAATAGTTCTCTGAGTGCTCTCTCAGCCCCAACTACCTCAATGGGTGTCTGTTTTGGGGAGAGGAAGGAAGTAGCTGATTTGAGACTCCTTAGGGTAGTGCAAAGCCAGGGATCAAAACCCAGCTCCTCTTCTCTGCTACACACACCCTGGCCAATTTCTCGTGTAAGATGGAACATGCATTTTCAAAGAGGGCATGCGCTTTCTAAGCCAGTTTGCCAAACTGGTTACAGACATCTTGTGCGAATACTCCTTGCATTTGCGCATATAAACTTCAGTGGTCTCCAGGTGGCTTCAGATGAGTTGCTCCTCCCCCACTTTAATAAACCTCCCCCCTCCCTCCTGCAGACATTACATGGCACCTCATCCTATGGCTTTTATCAGCCTCCCAAAGAAAGGAGGGGATGTAGAAGGTGGACAAATCCATATTCTTGTTCCATTTGAAGTTATTCCGTGTTACTCAAAAGAAAAGGACCAACAATTACACTTCAGTGTAACAAAGGTGTGGCAAGTGGCCTTTGATACTTACATATAAAAAGTTTTTTTAAAATAAATATCAGCAACTTCTGCTTGCCTTCATTTTTTTTCTTTGCTTCAAATACCAGTCCACCCCATCTTCTTCCCAACAATTCATTTCATGCTTGAAATTGCACTTCCCCATCCTCCTCAGCCTTGAAAGGGCATAGATAGAAACCACTTTGGCACAGGCATTGCTGTGGTACCATATATATATGCTTAGGCTTCCGCTTTTGCTCTACTTGCACCCCTTAAGTTTTTATAAAAATGGAAAAGGTGCATGGGTTAACACCATGTTTCCCACCCTTGCCACTGTTAGCCCACAAATTCATCCACCAAACATATTTCCATGTACTAGTACAGGGGTCCCCAATCTTTTGGCACATGGGGGCCACATTAGCATGCCCAGTGCCTAAAGAGGGCCACATCTTCAACCAAAATTATTAAGCTACTAAGGGTGATAGCAGCAGATTAGAGGGCCCCACAGAAAGAGGTCATGGACCATATGAGGCCCATGGGTCACAGGTTGGGGACCCCTGTATTAGTAAACATTTGTACTAGTTCACACTAGTGTTTGTGGAATTAGATCTATCAAAATATCTGTGTTCCCCCCTCCTTTCCCACCCATCCCCCATGTCTTCAAGGTCCTCCTCCCTTCTACCCTGGACATCTGATCTGCATCAGGAAGAAAGACAGCAGGATCATAAGTTCTCACAAACACTGCTGGTGGAGATGAACCCTTCAGGTGACCTGTGTGTAAGTGGAGACTGAGATGGAGAGCCAGATCAGCTGGGATCAGTCAGTGCTTGCACAGGATGCCCCCTTCTAGTGCCAAAAAAGCCAGGGCTGATGGGTGATGTAATGCAGTAGAGGAGGGTGACAGGAGGCAAGTCTCTGAGAACATGCACAGCTCAAGCTTCTCCAATGTGCGGCCGTTCTACTGCTGCATCATTTCCCTGTAAGGCATTCTTAGCAGGTTACATGCCCATGGCTTCCCGTGCCACTTCCTGTTCATGAACCTCAGTAATAGTAACAACAACAATAAACTTCATTATTGTATCCTGCCCATCCTAGAGAGCTCAGGACAGGTAAAAACATGAGTTAAAACAGTCAAACATCTAAATACATCACCCCCTTCAATAAAACTGGGGAAAGGGGATTCCAGATCTTTCTTGGAGAGGTGGGTCTTCTTGGAAAAACAATAGTGACCAGTCAGTGGTGCTGTAAGTACAGTGGGTGCTAGCTCTCGTAGTATGGGGGCTCGTGCGGCTGTCCACCTGGTTGTGGGCGGCTGTGCAGCGGCCGGGCCCTTTGGGGACTTCCCGCCCTGTGCTGCAGCCACAATTAAGTGGGGGAGGCTCGCTGGCTCCGGCCGGCATCCCCCATGGTCGGCGGCAGCAGCGCAGGCAGGGCACCGGGGCTGAGCGGGCGGTGGGGCGATGGCGGCAAGCAGGGCAGGCCGGAAGTGCACGCTGCCATAATGGCGGGCGCGGGCTGGACATGCGGGTGGCAGTGTGGCAGTGCAACGGCATTGTGAAGTCGGCAGGGGGTGGCATCGTGGCGGCAGCGACGCATGCCTTGCGGCCTGGCGGTGGTGCTGGGTGCGAGCGCACGGAACAGGTGGCGAAACGGCCAAAGGACCGAAGCGTGAGTCGGGGGCGGGAAGGCCTGGTTGGCCCCCAAGGGATGGGCAGGGTCAGGGTGGGAAGCGAGCGGGCTGATGTGGGTGGAGAGGCGAGTGGGGAGGCGCAGCGGGGATAGCGGCCAGGTTCCAGGGGGGGCAAGGGCTGTCGGTGGGTGAGTCCAGCGGCGTGGGGTGACCATCCTGCCTGGCGGCCAACCCAGCCCTCGGCCTAAGTCCTGGGGCGACTTACAGTCTGGAGGGTGCAGTGGCAAGGATGGCGGCTTGGGAGGACTGGAGAGTCAGCAGCGTGGTGTTCAGGAGACGGGCCAAGTAGCCAATGGGGAGATGCGCTTTGCGTGCCTCCCCATTAGCCCCTTGGCCCTGGAGTGGCACTCGGAGGAGCGAAGATTCGCTCCTCCAAGTTTTTATCCTGGACAGCGCCTGCCCACCCTCCTCCCACTTAGCCCTTAGCCTTTTATTTAATACCACGGAGCGGTTTATAGATAATTGCAGGAACATTTGGTGCAGCATCAAGCCCAGATCCAGCAGTGGGCAACCTTCTGACCAGCCGATGAAACTAAACCTCACTCCAGCAGAAGGAAAACCCTGTGAGGAAGGCAAGTCCTGAGATTCTAGCCAGGTATGAGCCACTGTATGTTTTGTTTGAGAGCCAGAGCTTGGGTTGAAGAAGGAGAAAGTGTTTGTAAGCTGCTTTGAGACTCCCTTTGTGGTAAATTACCACAAAAATAGACTCCTTGTTGCTGCGCTTTTTTGAGAGAGCTGGAGGCAATAGAAGGAAGGCTAGTGCCAGAAATCTGAGAATCTCTGAATTAGAAACTGAGAAGGGGGGGGGGGAATTCTACAAGCACAGCTGAACCAATGCATGCAATGTGCTAGTGTCCCACAGCAGAGTCCACATTGTGGTAAATGCCAGCTTGACAGAATTGCTGTCCAATATGGAATCACAATCTGAGTGAGCAGGAAGGAGGTTGCAAGGACAGCAGAACCAGTGAATGAAGGAATATTTATTTACGGTCATTTAGACCAAAACAGCACTTAAAATATCAAGTGGACAGAGTAGACTGTTTAAGGCCAAACCAGTGCAATACTGACCAGCAGCACAACCCAGTGCCGCTATGGCAGCAATGCAAACCCAGCAAAACTAACCAGTGTCACACCAGAAAAGCTCAGCAGGGTAGAAGCCCAGGAGAACATGCAAAAGTGCAGGGTAGGTAGGCACGTTTGCTAGCCCACCTGAACCAAGGCCAGCTTAATACACAGAATCCTAGTAATCTTTTGTTTTCTTCCAAAGCCAAGGACAAGCCCAGAGAAACCTTGTACAAGATTATACATTCAACAATGTTTAATGTAAGCCGCTCAGAGCCATATGGAAGGGTGGCATAGAAATCCAAATACATAAATAAATATTTTCCCTGGGAAGGCCTCAGAAAGTGAGAGGAAGGAGGTTGTGTCTTCCCTGATCCTGCTCTCTCAGCAGAAGCAGTATGCACACTAACCATCACTGCCTCAGTGGAGGTGCCTCAGTCTAGGTGCTGCAGCTTCCCTTTATCACAGGTTCTCCATTTCCCAACCTCCCACCCCTGCAAACAAGACTGACAAACTAGCTTCATTATTCATGGTGCTCCTGTGGGTTCTGCTGCTTTCTGTTTGGCACACAGGACTCACTATCCTACTCTACCCTTTCATCTCCATCAAGATGAAGACCAGTTTTTGTGCTGCTGCTTTAATTTCAGCATGCCCTTTGGGTTTAGGCTAGCTGGAGATTCAGGGAGTGAATTGGACCACAGTACTAACATCGCCCTCTATTGCGCTCCTGCTAATTTTCTGTAGAGGTATTTTGCTGTAGGTGGATTCAGAATGACAGTGGGGAGATTGGTGGGACATTTCTTTGCCAATCTAATGGGTTGATGATCCTGCTACGTCTTTCTTATCTCATTTTAATTTGGAGAAGAGCGTTTCACCCCAACTGCCCAGCACAGACTGAGTGAGGATACAGGCACAAGTATGTGCTCACTTCAGTCACCTTCAAAGTTCAGGGCCAGGTAGCTGAACAGTGGCAAGTTGACCTTAAGGAGGGCCAACTGCCCAGGGGAGCAGTCATGAGTGATATGAGCTGACAACATAGTCCGGAGGGGGAAAAGCCCACTCATTCTGCACACACTTTGGAGGGCATGAGAGGAAATAAGAATGCTTGGAAAGTAAACTCCAAATTAGGGTTGTGCAGAGAGGCCCTGATTCAGACCGTTTCGGATCCGAATCGGCCCAATTCGGACCGGTTCGGAAGCCTGCTGGATCCTGGAGGAGAAAGGGGAGTAGACTGGTGGGCCAGTCCCTCACCCATCTCCTCCAGGACTCTCTGCACCCCCGAGGTGATGCCTGGGGACATGAAGGACAAGCCACTCATGTCCCCAAGGCTCACCCCGAGGGAGAGATCAGGCAACTCCTCCTGACGCTCCCATGCCTCCCTAGCAAAAGGAGCGACACAAGCTGCCTGATCAGGGGCTGCCTGATCAGCAGGCCCCGCAGAAGTGCCAGCAAAGACCCCTGCCTGACGAACCTTAGAATGGGGCCAGAGGTCGGAGTGGTGGAAGGTCGACCCAAGACAGGCCTCTTCTCAGGTGGGGGGAAGGACACTTCCTTCCCCCTCTCACTCCCCTCCACCCCTCTAGTTTTCTGTTGGGTCTTTCCCCCAGGGCCCCTAGCCTGATCCTCCTTCTTGCCACTCATGTTCCATAAGGAACATTTTATTTTCATGGAAATTTTAACTCATGACAATGACAAATCAATGGGAACCCTGAGCTTGTTTCTCTGCAACGAGATAGTCCCATGTGCGCCTGCCAGATCGTGGATGAAGTAAGGGGCCGGGGGAGGCGTCCTTCGTGGCCCACCTCCAGTTAGTCGACGGACCACATGTGGTCCGCAGCCTACAGGTTGGGGATTGCTATTTTAAGCTACCTAAGTGTTACTAGCTAGAAGGAAGGCTGGAGCAGATTTGTGCACCAAGCCCCCACCTGATCTGCTAAGAAGAACCCCTAAACCTGTTGGCCTCTAAATCAATTCCTGTCTTTACCAGCAAAGCTGGCCTTCAATAAGGCACAGCCCCTGCTGGTTTAAAGTTTTTTAAACTATTAAGAAAGTACTTTTTAGCCTAGATCCCAAATCACTTTTATCTTATAAAAATGAAATCCTATCTGGCTACTTAGGAAAGAAACTATCTATTCTAAAAAATTAGTAGCACTTTATAATTTTTCCTGCAACTATGGATTTGACTGCCTATTTAAAGGGTCACTAATTGGGTGCCCCAAGAAGAACGCAGCAATTCCCCCCAGGAAACAATCCAAAAAACACCAACCAGCTGCCAGCCACCCAGGGCACTCCCCCAAATGTGGCAACCGAGAAAAAGTGGCCCTGCAAGGCCCTAACAGCTAACCAAACAAGCTCACTCTACCTAGACTAACCAAAGAAACAGCTTCAACAAAGAAACAACCTTACCAGCAGCCACCCAGGGCACTCCCCCAAAGGTGGCTGGCAATCAAGAAAAACTGGCCCTGCAAGGCCCTAACAGCTAAACCAACCAAAGAACAAACACAATCCCCCCCCCAATTGAGACTAGTCCCCACCAAAAAACACCTACAACTACCAAACAACCAGCAGCCACCAGGGCACGAAGCCCAAAGGTGGCAACTGAGGAAAACTGGGGATAAAAAACCAAAATAATCAAACAACCCCCCAAAAAACAACCAGAAACAATTGAAATTCAAAACACAAAGCCCCAACCCCCCCCCCACCAAATACTTTAAAACAAAACCAAACACATTTAAACTTTCAAACACAGTTAAAGCACAAATATCAAATTCCCCAACCTCCCCCCAGGCCCCCACCCACAGAAACCCAAAGGCACAAAAATCTGGAAAAGAGGGGGGAGAGAGAGGGAGAAGAGGGAGGGGAAAAAGAGAAAAATAGGAAAGAAGAGTAAAAAAAACTCCTAAAACAAACTATTTGCTGTCTTCTCCAGCGATATTCACGCCAGGTCCAGGAAGTCCAGGAGGGTCCAGCAGGCAGGCAGGGCGCTCAACCAGGCAGGGAGCTTGGGAGCAGCAGCCAGCCAGAGCTCAAGTGAGCTCCAGCAAGCAGCCCCTTGCTTTAAGTAACCTCCTCCTAGGCAGGCTACAAAGCAAGGGGATTTAAAAATCAAAAGTGTTCAGTGAGTTTCCAGAATGCATGAGCTGAAAAGCTACAGGCATTCTGATTGGCCACTCACTCCGCCCTCCCGCCGCTGCCATTTTAGGCAGCAAAAAATCAGAAAAAAAGGGCAGCCAGAGGCTACAGGCAACAGCTACCTGGCCTCCGACTCTGCTGAATCGATTCGGATCCGAATCAGTTCAGCAGCTGAATCACCGAATCTTGGCGATTTGGACGGTTTTTGACAGCTAGGGGCCCGATTCAGACCGTTTACGATTTGGAAACATCTGAATCGGGCCCGATTCGGGCGATTCGGATGTTTCCCAATCCGAATCGCCAATCCCTACTCCAAATCATGCACTGGATTTTTTTTCTCCACATCTGTACAAATAATGTGCAGCACCATCTCACTGAAGCACAACACTGACACCTTTATGGGATGTGATTTGATAGCTTCTTTGACAGCTTTGGATCTCTCCCTAATTATTATGGGCCCAGGCTGGACTTAAAATTTCACACTGAGCCTTTGAGGAAAGGTTTGTTTTCAGGGCAGGAGAGTCGCACTGAACCATTGTTTGACCACTACCTACTTAAAGATAAGCTGAATATGGCCCTAACTTCCCTAACACCTAGGGAGAGGCATTGATTGTAGCAAAAAATGTTACTTCACTATTGTTGCATCAGTTCGTTAATATTCAACATGGTGGTTCAAGGTAGCTAATGTGAAAATTCAAGCCTCTAATTTGTAAGAAAAATTAGTGGTGATAACAAAAATAGAGTCCAAAAGCACCTTTAAGACCACAAAGATTTATTCAATGGGTGAGCTTTCTTCCTCAGTCTAAATGAACAAACATCATAATTGTAGAGACATGAGGCAAAAGCAAATTGTGGCAAATTAGTAACTTCCCCAGTTATTACTGTTTTACCCCCCAGCAAGCTGGGTACTCATTTTACTGATCTCGGAAGGATGGAAGGCTGAGTCAACCTTGAGCTGGCTGCTGGGATCGAACTCCCAGCCTCATGGTCAGATCTTCAGACAACATGTTGGCTGCATTACCACCCTGCGCCACAAGAGTCTCTAAAAATTAGTACAAGTTAAACATTAGGGGGCAGATTCTTTTCCTTTGTTGTATTATTACTTCAAACCATCGTATCTTTCTTCTTGTAATTGTTGCAGCCATTTAAACCTAACAGCTTAGCGGAGTCAGAGGATCCAGGCCAGGATCAGGGAGAGGGGGGTATGTGGGGTTATGCATATCTCTAGTGTACCCATCAGGCTTTTAGGCTTAAATGGCTGGCAGCCATTTCAGCAATCCGTTTCACTCCTTCCCTTGGTTTCATACGCAGTTCTACTTTTACCAGCCAGATCTTATCATTAATAAGACCCCATATGACCACTCCACTATAGGAAGCCCTCTTTGAAAAGCCTCATCCTAGTCTACAGCCACAATGAGAGCTTTTAAAGCATTAGACATGTGGTTGACGAAATACCGACCATTCTCAGGATATTTCCTCATGAGACACGCTACTCTCCATTACCTTGAGAGCTGAATGCCCATGTGATACTTCAAGGAAATATACTATTGGGAACCAATCATTATATAGACAGTGAAAGAAAATAGCCACTGAGGAAGGGTTTCTTCTGAAAATGAGGTAGAAGCCTAGGTACCCATTCTGGTGCATTTCTTTTTTTTCCATTTAGTAATATTGAGATTGAGTGGGATACACTGCAATAAGAAACTTTAATCCTCTTTTGGAATAAATTTCTTTATTGGACTGCCATTGTCAATTCTCTTTTTGGGGGCAAAAGAGGATCCAGATTTGGCATGGGGTGGGTTCTTAACTGCCTTATTTATTGGCTTAGCTGAAACTGTAGTGGCCTTTACTGACTTTACTGGCCTCCTTGGCTAGAGGCCCCTTCCTGTCCCAACCAGCTTTTCCTCACCAGCAGAAGCACACTTAGTGCCCAATGAGTAACACAGCAGCAGGTAGTGAAGAAAATATGTTCTCCTCTGTGGGACACTAATTAAAAATTTCCTGCAGAATACCACAGCTCTAATTATGATAACTGTAATAGGACTGAATTAAGCCCAATGAGCCTAATAATGAAAATAACAACTTAAAATTATAACAAGCAATATATGGATGGCAGCTGGAACTCTCTTGACCTTATTAAGTTTTAAATGACCAATATTCAAGGGCAGGCCGCAGTAGAAGAAGAAGAGTTGGTTTTTATATGCCACTTTTTTCTACCCAAAGGAGTCTCAAAGCAGCTTCCCTTTCCTCTCCCCACAACACACACCCTGTGAGGTGGGTGAGGCTGAGAGAGCCCTGATATCACTGCTCGGTCAGAACAGCTTTATCAGTGCTGTGGCGAGCCCAAGGTCACCCAGCTGGTTGCATGTGGGGGAGATTGCCAGATTTGAAGTCTGCAATCCTAACCACTACACCAAGCTGGCTCAGGCACTACACCAAGTAGAATTAACAATGAACATAATCAACCCAATATACAAAACATATCACCTGTTGTCAAAGTAGCACAACGGCATCCTCAGTTATTATATACTGCAGTAAGGAAGCAAAAAAAAAGAGAGAAAAAAAGAACTGTTTTTTGTATCCCACCTTTTATTCCCCAAAGGCACTTCAAAGTGGCTTACTATCACCTGCCCTTCCTCTCCGCACAACAGACACCCTATGGGCTCAGAGAGGCTGAGAGAGCTTTGAAAGAGCTGAAACTAGTCCAAGATCACTCAGTTGGCTACATGTGGAAGAATGGAAAATCCAACCAAATTCTCAGGATTAGAGGCCACTGCCGTTAACCATTACACCAAGTTGGCTCTCCTGCCAACTCTTAAATTATAGCTATGTCAATGTAATTTTACTAAATTGTGTTTTAAAATTATACAATTTAAGTATAAAATCCCCATACTCCCACAAAAGAGCAACTACTGCCACCACATGGTTTATGCACCAACAAATGGCCCTCCTTGGTTCTGTCACTAACAAAGTACATGACAAAACAGCTATGTAATCCCTTTTCAAAGAAAGTGCAGAACACATAGAGAGGGTAGGATCCCCATTCAAGAAAAAACTCCCCCAACTGAATGCTCTTTTGCACAAGGGGTGCCTCAAAGTTGGAGCATTAGCTGGAGATTCAATTTAGCAAGAAACAGCAGCAATACTGAGGCACGGAAATGGCCTCATGTTACTTTAATATTTTAATTTCTGTCTCAATTACAGTTGACATTTACTTTCCAAACAGAGATTAAGGGATTACTTCGGACTGCTCAACACATCATTGACCAAAGAAAGCATTTCTGTATCAAATCTATATTATTAAAGTTACTTAACTTTCTTTGTGGAAGTTCAAGGTCATAAGAACATAAGAATACCCCTGCTGTATCAGATCACTGGTCCTCTTCTTAGTCTAACATCCTGTCTCAACTGGTAGCAGGGCACAGAGGCCAAACGTTCCTTTGATGTTATCTTGTGGCATTGGTATTTAGAGGTTTACTGTTTCTGAATGTGGAGGTTCCCTTGAGTCACCATGGCTAGTAGCCAGTGGTAGACCTGTCCTCCAGAATCATTGTTCTCATTAAAGATATCTGCAATACCACACCTAGATTTTCCGAACTGGTCAGTGACAAGAAAAGCAAATGAAGCTGGGTAGGCAAGGATTAGAAAATGCAGTAAATTCCTGTGGGGGTTCCAGAAGTACCGTATTTGCCGGCGTATAAGATGACCAGGCGTATAAGACGACCCCCCAACATTTCCACTCAAAATATAGAGTTTGTTACATTACATTACAGTACCTGTCATTGCCACCATTGTACAGCCACAGCGCAACTGCAGCACCTCCGGCCCGCCCCTGCATCTCCCTGTGACTGGCACTAGTGCGCAAGTGCGCATGTGCGAGCTCTGCGTAGACAAGGGGCGGGCTGGAGCGCCGCTGCTTCCCGCCGAGCAGAACGGGCCGGTCACGCTGAAAAGCCTGGCACCCCCGTCTCGCTGCTGATGCCCGCCACGGCTGCGCTGGATACCACGCGATACTAGATGGAATGTAGAATGAGGTGGGCAGGCATCGGGAGGCTACTATGGGCAGCTATCTCTATCCCAACTGAAGTGCACCCGGCATATAGGACGACCCCCCCACTTGGAGGCATGTTTTTCAGGGGGGGGGAAGTAGTCTTATACGCCAGCAAATACTGTAAATGTGAACCATTTGTTTGTTCATTTGCTTGCTCTTGTTTTGAGAACATTGAAATTGGCAGCAATAAAATATTTCTTTGGACTTGGTATTATTTGCATTAGAAAAATTATAATTCCAAGGTTGCTGGAAACTGGGAATGTAGGCATGGTTCCTGAGGCTTCAGTAGAGAACTTGAAACTATTGGATGTTAAACAGCTGGAAAAACAATAGAAAAGGATGACGTGTTATGAGTTTAAACAGGACAAGACAAATGATAACAAAAGATTTATCTTGGTTGGAGAACCGAAAGGGGGGTGACAAGAAAGATAGAAGGAAAATTAAATTCATAGGATCAAGTATTTCTCATTCAAATATTATAGGATTGCATGGTACACTGCAAGGTTATATATATATGTTTGTTTCTCCAGTGTGGCCGTTATCTGTGGATTGCGTCCACACTGATCTATGGAGCAGGTCCACACTGACCCAAAATAGATTTTCCTGCATACTTACGCCCCAGGTTTGTGGAAAATCTGACACCTTGAAAAAACCAACATAGGGTGAGATTTAAATTATGCAAACAATGCACTTTCCTTTTTCTTCACCACCAGTGATGACGGCTGCTGGGAGCTGCTCTAAAGGTAAAGGTATCCCCTGTGTAAGCACCGGGTCATGTCTGACCCTTGGGGTGATGCCCTCTAGACACCACAGTTGCCATTGCCAATTAGTATACAGAGACTGAGAGGTGGAGTAGGTTGACAGATAAGGGGATGGGAATAAAAAGAGATGGGGGTAGGATGTCAGATAAGAAAGAAAAGGGGGGACTTTCATAGAAGGGGAGAGGGAGACTGATGGAGAAGGGGTGAGAATAAATGAGGCAGGGGTACCTTGACAGATAGGGGAGGGGAATAAAAGGGGATTATCAGAGAAGGGAAGGAAGGAGCCATAGAGAGAAATAGATTCATAATGAAAGGGACTCTAACACAGTCCATTTATCCAAAATATATGACGAAGAATAATCATGTCTTGAAGCACCTGTTGTTGTGATACTTGCCACCTGTCCCTAAGTCATGACTTGCACTTTGAAGGCTTACCAGCAATGGTTTCCTTTGTTTTCTACAGATTTCCTGGGCCTTGGCATTCTCTGTTCCAATGGGAACTTGCAAGAGAGAAAATCTCAGCCAACCACTTTTGGAGACAAGCTACAGAGAGTTCAAAATCCATCCGCAGATAGAAAACCCCTCCAAGCTCTGAGAGTTCAGTTAGAACAAGGAGGTGCTTTTTACATTCATGTCCAATTATTTTAATTGTTATTTGTTTTAAAATCTGTTGTTGACTCCCTGAGCCCACCAGGATATAAATAAAATATTTATTATTTTTAAATTTTATTTATTATAGTTCTTCCTTCACTTTGGGGGGGGGGGGGAGAGCCCCCTTTTTTCCCCTTATGAAGCCCAGAAGGCTCTCTTCTGCCTTTTCCAGCAGCAGGTGAGGAGAGTAAGACATATAAAAAGAAGGCAGACAAAGGTGAGAAAGGAAAAAGGTGAGGAGGGCCTGGGGGGCGCTATATAATGTCGTGTTTTGCCATTCCGCGGGCATGAAACGATTTTTATTAATGTGCAGAAATACCCTAAGAATAGGAAAATGTAATGAATGGAGACAGGTTTTTAAAGATGCTGGTGGCGGGTAATCATTAGTGGAGAGAAGCACCGTGGCTGAAAAGCAGCTATTGGAGGGGTCTGTACAATTCAGCCCCCTGTTCTAGTTTGTTTAAAACTTACAGGCAGAGAGGTTCATTTAATTAAAGAGAGGACTAGGTGCTATGTAAATCTGGTGCTGTTATCTTTATAAACATCTGCCTGAGTCTCTCCAATAGATTTCTCCATTAAGAATAATGGTCCCGAACTTCCGGAATGCAAACAGACCACGTGGATTTTAATCTTGAATGCTTAACACCCTATATGAACATAAGCAACCATCATCACCCCCACCCTACTCCACCCTTGAAACCTGGAAATGACATAACTAAAAATAAATTTCCGAGAATTGGATTGTCACACATGATGTGGAACACATCATCTGTTACAATCTGGCCATCACTGGCATTTGTGGCACCAGAAGCAGATAAGGGACAGGCGGATCAAAGAAGTGGGCAATTTGTAATTGCTGCCCCCCCTCCCAGAATGCTTAGGGAGTTCCCTCACTTACCTGGGCAGGAAGTCTTGCAGCTACCTGCTACCATGTATAACCTGCACAGGGCAGCCCTCCTCTGCCACCAACGTGGCCTCCTCCATTGCTGGTGCAGGCTTCTCCACTGTCCTAGCTGGTTGCCCCAGGGCTGCCAGCTTCAAAACTCTGCTGCCACCTCTGCTACTGCCTCTGCCACTGCAACTGTGCCCACACCACCAGAGGCTGTAACAGCATGGCAGCCATGGGGCAACCAGCTAGGCTGGAGGAGGAGCCCACACCGGTGATGGAGGAGGCTGTGCTGGCAGCAGCAGAGGACTGCCTTGCACAGGTTGTGCATGGAAGCAGGTGGCTGCAAGGCTCCCTTGCCAGGCAAGTGAATAAATTCCTAAGCATCCCGGGAGGGGGGAAGCTAGCTGGCAGCCCTGAGGCTGCCAGCTTCGGGTCTTTGCTGTTGCCACTGTAGCCTCTGTGGCCTCCACCTCAGCATCCAATTGTATTGTTGCTGTTTTGCTCATGGTATAAATTTTCAGAAATCGTGGTGAGCCAGTTCTTCTGAAGGGCCAACAACAATGCATAGAAGCCGAGGCCATCCCCTAAATGTTGCCTCCTGGCTCTGGGATTCACAAATTTAGTGCTTCTGAATGTGCCAGTTCTCATCAGTGACCATGGTAGTAGCCACTGATAGACCTACCCTCCATTAATCTTTCTAATCCCCTCGTAAAGCTGTTTATTCCTGCAGAAAGCCCAGGCAAACGTGATCCCATCAGCTTTCAGAAGCCCTGGATAGCACTTGGAAGGGCGACTTCCAAGGAATACCAGGCCAATGGTAAACCATCTCTGGATGTTTCTTGACTGGCAGCCCAGGAAGTCATCCAGCCGTGTGGGGGGGGGGGAGAGGGAGTGCTTCCCGGGGGCCTGGTAAGCACACTCAGGGCCTCACAGGAAGTGCTCTCTATTCCCCACCCCCCTCACCCTCAGCACTTCCTGGCAGCCGGGAAGCTGTCGGGGAGGACCCTTTCAAAGCCCGTTCTTATAAACAGGCGATTTCCACAGAAAACAGCATATAATATGACTTTACCAGTTAGCCTGTTTGGTTTATGGATAGCTAGGCATTTTTGTTCTTTAAGGAAGAACAAAGGATGAATGGCAGCGGTTAGTTTGTCTGATTAAAATTGGGAGGAGGGACTGGGTTTGAATCCCCACCAATGAAACTGACTGGGAATCCTTGGACCAATCACTGTTTTATCACATCTGTCCTACCACACAGGATGCAAATAGATTATGGAAGAACCACCTGTGTTGCCCAAAGCTCCATGGAGGAAAGGAGGTGTATAAATATGATAAGATAGGCTAGGATTGGCTGAACTGGACCTGTATTTCTCGCATGCAATCTTTGAGTCCTTGTTCTCCTTAAGGTGAGCGTTTTGCTTTTGGAAAGATAACATGTTATGTAACATCCTTTCTCAGTTTTATTCAACTTTGCTCATTAGCTAATGGCTAAAGGTCAAAGTCAATTAAAAAAACTCAAGTCCTGGTTGGGGGCGGGGTCCAGTTACTCAACTAACTGGCAAGTGTTCAGTGGTTGCTTCACAGATCGCTGTATCTTTGTTTGTTACGTTTTAAACGATAAAATGACAAATCCCTGAAGATCTTTGCATGGAAAAAAGCTTGTGATTCTTTATATTAAAGCAATAGCATGAGTTTAATTTTGTTTAAAGAGTTTGTTTTTCTGAAAAAGAAGACACTGTCCCATTCAGTTTTCACTCGCAGTCCTGCTGAATCATAAATTATAGAATAATTCGATAATAGAGTTGGAAGGGACCTCCTGGGTCATCTAGTCCAACCCCCTGCACTATGCAGGACACTCACATCCCTATCGCTCATCCACTGTAACCTGCCACCCCCTTGAGCCTTCACAGAATCAGCCTCTGTTAGATGGCTATCATAGAATCATAGAATCATAGAGTTGGAAGGGGCCATACAGGCCATCTAGTCCAATCCCCTGCTCAACGCAGGATCAGCCCAAAGCATCCTAAAGCATCCAAGAAAAGTGCGTATCCAACATTTGCTTGAAGACTGCCAGCCTCTGTTTAAAGATTTCCAAAGATGGAGAACCCACCACCTCCCGAGAAAGCCCATTCCACTGAGGAACCACTCTAACTGTCGGGAACTTCTTCCAGATGTTTAGACGGAATTTCTTTTGAATTAATTTCATCCCATTGGGTCTGGTCTGTCCCTCCGGGGAAAGAGAGAACAACTCTGCTCCATCCTCTATATGGCAGCCTTTTAAATACTTGAAGATGGTTATTCAGATGGAATCCTGAATAACAAAAATGAAACAGGCAAGTTGGTCACAGGCCTGGACCTCTGGGCCAAAGAGGCTTAGCTCTGAGGATTGTCACAAATGGAGGGGGTTGATTTTGGCTAACTTCCCCCAATCTATGCCTGAGGATTAATTTGTCCCTTGAGGTTGGGAAGCCCCCACCCCTGGAGATGGGTCAGAGATGACAGTAAAGAGACAGAATTGTTCTTCTAAAAGCTACCCTGAACGGTAACAAAAAGTTGGCTGTTCACCCACAACTGGGGTGGGTGAACTGCTGGTCTCCAGACTAAATAAATCATTTATTTCAAACACTTATAAACATTTATAAATCATTTATTTTAATCCTGAAGATGAAACTCAAATACTTTGGCCACCTCATGAGAAGGAAGGACTCCCTGGAGAAGAGCTTAACGCTGGGAGCCATTGAGGGCAAAAGAAGAAGGGGACGACAGAGAATGAGGTGGCTGGATGGAGTCACTGAAGCAGTTGGTGCAAACTTAAATGGACTCTGGGGAATGTTAGAGGACAAGAAGGCCTGGAGGATCATTGTCCATGGGGTCACAATGGATCGGACACGACTTCGCACCTAACAACAACAACAACATTTCAAACATTCATTCCACTTCTCTTGGAGAAAATGGCTGTGTTGGACAGTGGACTGCAGGGCATTATACTCCCCCAAGATCCCTCCCCTCCCCAAATTCCATTCTCCTAGGCTCCCCCCTCAAATCTCCAGGTATTTCTGACTCCAGAGTGGACCAAACTATCAGCACCAAACTGCAGCTCCCTTTTTCTCACACTTTGCAAGTAGATAGAAGTGCAGTTTCATTTGCATTTTCTTAAATGGTTTAAATTGGTGTTTGTTTTGAGCCACTTTGGGTCCCTGTTAGGAGGAAAAGTAGCATAAGCAGTTGTCAACACA
Source organism: Paroedura picta (assembly GCF_049243985.1). Taxonomy (NCBI): domain Eukaryota; kingdom Metazoa; phylum Chordata; class Lepidosauria; order Squamata; family Gekkonidae; genus Paroedura; species Paroedura picta. The sequence continues at coordinate 71,478,667 of NC_135376.1, forward strand.
AAAACATTAGTACAAAGCTGCTTTGAAATTAGCCAGTCACCAGCCCCCCCAAAAACAAATTGCTTTCTTTTGGCTATACTTCCTTTGGAAGATAACGGAGATGACAGGACAGTAAGTTCTTGAATTGTGCACCGGCTGTTCCCAAGGGCAAGAGCACAAAAACTGATAAAGGACACCACAAGGGATATGAGGCACTAGTTGTCACTAGTAGGCTCTGGATGTGACATATTCAAAAACAGCTGATGCAAGCATAGCTTCAACAGCTTTATGTTGCTGGGAGTCAGGAGGACCATGAGGATGACTTTCTGGCTTTAATACAGGCAACAGCACCACCTTCTGGGACATTACATACAAGCATGCAATCCAAGCTGCATGGGGAAGGATGCACGATGTCTCACTTAAAAGAGCCAGGCCCAGTTTAAGGATCTGCGGGGCCCTTAGCACCAGAGCCCTAGCTGAGCTCAACTGGCGCTCTTCTCTGTATGGCACAAGTAACAGCTGGGCACCCTTCCCAGGGATAGTCTGGAAGCAACTGGTACCTTCGCTTTGCTGAAAACATTTATTAGGAACTTCTTTAGCATAAAAAATAATATCATTTCTTGGCAATTACAACATTTTCCTTTATAGTTTTTGTATCTATTTTCTCAATGTCCTTTGGAGAAATGTGCCATCTGAAAAACATTTTGTAGCAATTTTCTCTTATCTGACTGGTTGTAAACTTTCTTTTCCCCATTATTGTTACCTATAGTGCATAGGTATTTGCTCTTTAAAATGTTGCTTGCATCCAATTAATGATACATTTTTTCACTTGTTCTTGTGTTTCAAACTGAATACCTTGTATATCCATCATAGGAAATGATCTTTTCATTTTTTTAATCAGCTGTTCAAACTCAGTCATCTATCTTCCACTTTTGGAAGAAAATATTTTGAGAGAATTGCTCCTTATTGGTTCTGTAAGGTTCAGAAAATCCCATGAATGATAATCATAGCACGACTAACATATAGCTTGAAACAGATGTTAAGGGGAAATATGTGGTTGCTTGAATATGAATTTTTCAAGGAAACACGAATGAGTTTTATAGTTACATTTTCATTTATAGATCATATTAATAACAAAAACATCCTGCTATATTAAATATCTATAGGAAAACCTATCAGTATAAATGTACCCTATGACTAGTAGGAAGTGCTGAGTGGATACAGACAAAAGTATTACCTTGGAAATGACTTGGGCTCAAGTCTTTCTAATGCTAGCATATGCTCTCCCTCCACCCATAAGCCTATAAATCAAAAAACCAAATGCCAAGTTTTCTGTTATGCGGCATTCATGTAATATAATGCATTATTTATGTGGCCAAAGTAATGCCTAAAGCTCAGTTATCCAAGGTTATTGTGATGAACAGCACCTGGAAAAGGAGGTTCTGAGTGCTATAACAGAAACAGTGAGGGAAAAGTTATCTGACCAGGCAGCTAAAAGCCAGGACTACAAACAGGCTCTGAGCTTCCTACAGTTGAGGAGGGGTGAATTGTGATTGGTTAGCTACAGCAGTGAGCTGGAGGGAATTTGCTAAATCTGAAATTGGTCAGAGAGAGGTCTGGTTCAAAGCCTTAGTTAAAAGCACTCATTGGTGGAAAAAACTCATAGTGAGAGTACTGGGTTTTTGACAGAGAGTTAGTCTACACATAATCTGGCAATTAAAGCAGTCATTTATTATTAAACGCTGGCAGGGGCTCATGGGAATTGTAGTCCATGAACATCTGGAGGACCACAGGTTGACTACCCCTGTTCTAGGGAAAAGAAGGTAGAACCCTGTAAGGAGAAATCAGCTATGTATTTCCCAAGCTACATGTGAGTGAGGGAGAGCTCTATTCATCTCAGGGAGCAAGAAAGGGGGATAGTTGAGGTACAAGCTCAGCGTGCCCCCTATCTAGGAACCAGAGGATGGTTCAATAGAACCCACCAAGATCAAACTAAAAGGTGTTTTAACATCTGAATGGACAGCCTGTAACTTAAGAACTTCTAACTAAGAAGTGAATTGTATAATGAAAAGCTTGACTCCAACCACCCTTCTCCCTTTTGTAAGTAACATCTTGTATTGGATCGCTTATAAAAATGCCTCAGTGCCATTCTGACTAAGGGGATTAAATGAAAAGATGGCTCTTCTCCTTCCTAGAAACACCCAGGGCTGTCCAAAACCAAAAAGATTGATATGTGACATCACGAGCACACACGGGAAGGCTTAGTGTTGTAAAGAGAGTCTCAAGTCCCAGAGAGCACTGAGGAATTCTTCGTTGTCAGGATCCATCTCCAGGGCTTGTTCATAGCACTCAACAGCTTGACGTTTCTCCCCATTGAGTTGATGAATGTACCCAAGGATGCCAAAGCTCTTTGCGTCTCCTGGACTTCGGCTGATTTTCTTTTCTATCAGTTTCTTCAAATATGATTTACACCTTTCTCTCGGAAAGGATTCATTTTCTATCTTCAGCCCTTCCAGATAGTGCTTCACAGCGTCGGATTCTGAATTTTTGTGCAACTGGTGATAGAGGCCATAAGAGAAGTGGAGCAGCTGCTTGTCTTCGTAAGTTAGCTTGGTCATGGCGAATACCTTCTGAAACGTGTCTTCGGCTTCCTGAAAACGCTTTGCATGCCCATACATGCCAGCAAGGTCCAAATAAGCATAGACAAATTTGTTTTTTTTCTCCGCTGCGTTTTGGAAATGAAAAATACTAAGTCTGATCAACTCCTCCATCTTTTTTCTGGATTGGTATCTGGCCCTTTTTTCCTCAAGGAATTGTATTCGGTAACAAATGCCAATCTGATGGTGCAGAAAGGCGGAATTTGGTGTGAATCCTAATGCCTTTTTCAAAAGCTCCAGGGATTTAAGGACATCACCTTGCTTCCTGTAAAATTTGGCAGAGTACCTCAGTACATAGGGAACATCTGGATTTTTTTCAAGGGCTTCCTCGATGTATTTTCCCCCTTCTTTAGCTTGACCAACTTCCTGCAGTTTCAATGCAAAGACAGGCACAACAAAAGGATCGTTGGGATTCAGACTCGCTGCACGTCTCAAGGGCTCCAGCGACGACCCTTCGGTGGAGGATTTTTTCCCATAATAATCTTCCATACGATATAACACGATAGCATAGCCAGAATTAAATTCTGGGTTCTGAGGCTCTTCTTCCAATGCTTTTGCAAAGCTCTCCTTGGCCTGTTCATAATAGCTTTCCCCAAATTTGAGGAGTGCCCACCCCTTTTCACAGTAGATATGCGGGAGCTTCATCTTATAAGGAGAAGCACTTCCATTTTGTTTGCAGGTACACTCCACTTTCTTTATGTACTCTTGTGCCTTTCCAAGCTGGCCCATGTGGTAGTACACCCAAGCATAGTTGCCCCAAGTGACAAGGCTTGCCTTCTCAATATCCTCTGGATGCTTTATTTGCACAGCCTCTTCAGCTTTCTGTAAATTCTCCAGGGCAACTTCTTTCTTGCCATTCAAATGGTTTACATAGGCCAGCAGGTTATAACTTTGAATTTTGGATTTGGATGGTAAAAATTCAATCTGATCTTCAATTCTTTCCTCGAGCTCTTCGGGAGTGATGTCCTGCTTCAGCAACATCCAAGTAAAATGGCATTCGAGCTGCAGCAGGATCTTCTGCACAGAATCCTTGGAAACCTCACTACAAAATAGAAGGGGGGAAACAGATGAAGATTTTCCTATTGCAAAGTTCAGAACTGAATATAAAATCATCTATCCTGAACCATTTCTCCCTAAGCTCCTGCAGGAACTCAGTTCGCCCTGTATATTTCTTCTGCCCAGGGCTGTCCAGCTCATTTGTTATGGGGTCTGGATCTGAAATAAATGTTACTTGTGAGGTTGGAACTGTGTGCCATAAAATTTAATGCCAGGTATCCAAGATATCAACTTTATAAAGGACTCAGACAAACCCAATCAACAATATCATCAAAATATAAATAAATGCAGTGCATTCCTATCAATAAGAACAATTGATTTACTGTGGAATCCACAAAAGCCCCAGTACATTTAGAGAGAGAGAGCACTTTTAGGAGATGAGTCATCTTCTTTGCAAATAAATAGTTATTCAGCTGGAGCACCACCCATACACTCAGCCTCAACAGCTGAGTACGCTACAATCTGTCTCTCTTTGTTTCCTCTTCTCCCTGATCCTACCTCTGAGGATCATCAGGTACACTGGACTCCTCCCCACCACTGCCCCATCCCCCCACCAAGCCTGTGAGGTGGCCAGTTCATTGGCATTAGGTGACCCAGATGACAGGGTCCTGGCTCAGGACAGGGGGTCCTGGCTGTCCCAGATCCCCCACTTCCTCTTCTCATCCCTTTACTGTTTCCCACAGAAGTGGTAGGGCTGAGGGAAGTCCTAATCGAGAGGCTGTTTCCAAAGCCACCAGGGGATTCTTTCTGTCCTCCCGTGACCCCTTTTATCTCATGGGCTGAGAACATGGGGGGGGGGGAGAAGGTACATCCCCATGCTAAACTGCCCCAACACTTCTGTCTCCTGGCTCTGAGGCTGTTCAGAGCTGTGGGGGCGGCACAAGAACCATTTCCTTTCCATTTCTTGACAATTTCAACCACCCACACCTTCACCTTGTGTACCTGCTTGCCCATTTGCCCACCCAAGCAACCTCCTGACTTCCTTTCCTGACACCAGTTGATCATGAGCCAGGTAAAAGCCCTGGGCAGGCCTGGCCCTTGGGCCTTACGTTTGACAACCCTGTCCTACACCATCTGTGTGTCAAAAGAGATATAGAAGTTGACAGAAGTATCAAAGTTCAATCTCTTAACACCAAACAGATTTTTGAAGCATAAGAAGAAGAGTAGAAGAACTTCTGCATTTTCCCAAGATGCAACCAATTAAAAACTAAACAGGCCAATTCTGTCTTGGGATATCCACTCTTCTCCCCCTTTTTGGGCATCAGCCACAAATATCAGGTAGCCCCCCCAAAAGAACTCTCTTCTGACACGTTTGCTTTAAAAGAATGATATAAAATTGTCTGAGGACACCTACAGCACCATATTGGCTGGCCTCTCTGGGGAAAGATCAGTGGGAAGTATCTATCCACCTAATGAGCAGAACCTCTCAGAGACTTCAATTACTTGAGAAGTAGTATGTAAAAAGTGTGGAATTTTAATTGTTCAAACTAATTTAATTTAATACGAGCTTTTAATTTTAACTATGATTATAATTTGCTGTTTGATGTCACCCTCCCTGAGCTTCCTAGGAATGGTGAGTTAGAAAAATAAAATTATTGTTGTTGTTATTAAAGTTTCCATCCCTAGAATTGAAATTTAATGGCATAATTTTAGGCAGAATATATAATGCATTGTAAAATCTAGTTAAATTGGATAAATGAATAAAAGTGAACCCTGTAATTACAAAAAAAAATACCCCTACTAAATTATATTCATTATATATTTAAATATAATCATTAAAATCACACAATAAAATCAAAATGATTGGGCTGAGAAGCTTCAGTTTCTTAGCTCACATCCACTCCAACACTGCATCCAGGAACTGGTTAGGATTACCAGGTCCCACTTTGCCCACTGGCATAGGGTTGCCAACTCCAGGTTGGGAAATCCCTGGAGATTTTGGGGTGGAGCCTGGGGAGGGCAGAGGCCTCAGTGGGGTACAATACCCTAGAATCCACCCTACAAAGTATTCAGGGGAACTGATCTCTGTAGTGTCTCTGGAGGAGACACCCCTACTCATGGTTTTCAGGATTCCATCCTCTGTTAGGTAAAAGTTACATTTGGTCATGCAAGAACTAATCTACTTGAGGCCATCCCAACCATTATTAGATCAAGCATATAAACCAGAAGGCAAGCAGTTCTTTATAATTCTTGACCTACCTCATGATTTCCAAGTTATTCTCTGTTGTCAAGTAACTTGTTTTTTTTATCCTGAGTAGCCTTTCTGTAAAGAGTGGCTATCTGTTACGGTCTCCTTTTTTGCAGTCACCCAGGACTGATTAGACTGGGGTGTGCTTTTCTGGCTGCTTATAAAAGGAAAGGCTAACTTAACGTAGTCGTTAGGAAAGGAAAGCGAAACTGACTCGCTGGCAAAAAAACGAAACACTGGAATTTTTCTTATGAGCTCGTTGAGTTCTGCTCAGCAACCCCCCGTTTTGGCCCGTGCGTGGCAAAAAGTGATCATGATCACTGACAAATCAGAAAATTTACTGGCCAAATTAAACAACATAAGGACGGAACTACGCCCTGTAAGTTATGCAGGATTCTGTATTCTAAAGCAGATGCCCCGGGGGAACAGAACGCAGGCTGTTTCCAGCCTCCTGCGCAAATAGGCTGAAAGAAAAAAAACTGGTTCCCCTAGACACTTAAAGACTTCTGGTTCTCCAGCTGTTACACGAGGGCTGGATTGCTTCCAGGGGTAGTCAACCTACCAGCCAGCAGGGGCTCATGGGAACTGTAGTCCATGGACATCTGGAAGACCACAGGTTGACTACCCTTCTAGTTTATTTCTGTCCCCCCCTTTGTAATATTTCTCAGCATGCAGGGATACCAGCAGCATGAAGAGGGGCTTTAAACCATTTTAATACATGAAAAGCAACTCACATACCTTAAACAGCAGTTTTCGAAGCCTTGTTCTAGAACTATGGCCTTGCAATCTTTGTTAAATCCACAAATTTAATGGATCCTTAGGTCTCTTTGCCCATGAGGCGGGGAGTTCAATCCCAGCAGCCGGCTCAAGGTTGACTCAGCCTTCCATCCTTCCGAGGTTGGTAAAATGAGTACCCAGCTGGGGGGTAAACGGTAATGACTGGGGAAGGCACTGGCAAACCACCCCGTATTGAGTCTGCCATGAAAATGCTAGAGGGCATCACCCCAAGGGTCAAACATTGCTCAGTGCTTGCACAGGGGATATCTTTACCTTTACCTTTAGGTCTCTTTAGACCAGCCTTACTCAACTTTTTAACCATGCACGATAGTGCAGAACATGGTTGGGAAGCACAGCTGTGTACCTGGCCACCCAGAGCCCCTCCCGAGAGAGCCTGCTTTGGATGAACTGACTTCCACATGAACTGACTGTGTGTTCCATGCAGCAACCACCCATCCGGGATTTCCACTCAGTGTGTGGATAACCTGTTGGGACTTTCTCTGAGTTCTGCAGGGCCTGCAAAACAGAGCTCTTCCACCAGGCATTTGGTTGAGGCTGGGTGGGAACCCCAGGGTTTTCCATCGGGTCCCGTCCCCCTGAGGCCCTATTGAACTGCAGTGCTAGACTGTTGAGGGGCCTAATCTCAACCTCTAGCCGGGTTTATTCTATCTTATGTTACGCTATATATATAAATAATCTGGGTTTGATTCCCCATTCCTGCACTTTGCAGCCAGCCGGGTAACTTTGAACTTTGAACTGGTCCTGTTAGAGCTGTTCTCACAGAGCAGTTCTGCCACAGCTCTCTCAATTCCACCTACCTCACAGGATGCCTGTTGTGGGGAGAAGAAGGGAAGGCAATTGTAAGCCGCTTTGAGACTCCTTTGTGTAGTGAGGTCTTTCCCCCCAAATTGCTGCCCACTTCTGGCTCTACACCCAGTATCCAGATATTTCCTGCTCCAGAACTGGCATCCCTGAGCTGTCCATAGAGATCAGTTTATCTGGAGAAAATGGCCACTCAGGAAGATGAACTCTGTTGCATTATATACCCTTGAAGTCCCTCCCCTCCCCTCCCCTCCCCTCCCCAAACCAGACACTCCCTAGGCTTCACCCCCAATATTCCCAGGTATTTTCCAACCCAGAACTGGCAGTGCTGTCTGTGGGCCTAGGCTCAGCCTCAGTGTTTAGGGTTGCCAGGTTTGGGTTAGGAAATACCTGGAGAATTTGGAGGTGGGTCAGGATCTCAGGCAGATATAATGCCATAGAGGCCTTCCTTAGTTATGTGGAGATCAACCATTACAGCTGGATGTTTGGAACCCTATTAATGGTCCTCATAGATAAAACATTTTCTAGTTCTAACATCCTTGGACACATAATAAATGGGTGTGACTTGATGTAGTGTGAAAGTCAGCAGCTAGAATGTTGAGTTTTGGCTAGCAAGATATGGGCTCAGGTTCTCACTGAGGTACTCTGGGGTGCCAGAGGCTGTTTTTCATTGTAACTTTACTCATAAAGTTGCAGTGATGCTAAAAGGGTGGGAGCCCCTTCAGCGTGCTGTCTTGAGCTCTTGGGGGCGGGGGGGGGGAAGGCTCTGATAAAATGTGTTAGAAACACAGGCCAATTATTTGTTGTTTAGCTCATTGTTATTACCTGTACTATTAGTTCCTGCTTTCCAATCGTTAGCATAGTTGTTAACAGATTTGTAGTCAGGCTCATGTTGATCTTTCCTTACGTGATATTTGTTTGCTGCAAATTACGGGTAATAATATGCTATGTGTTTGTGCACCTTATATAAACAACGAAAGCTTTTTAATGAACGCAACTCCTGGGCAAATGCAGCTTTCACCATATAAATGACCAAATTCTGCCTAGGAATAGGCAGGCAAGGGTTACATTATGAAACATATTGATCCCACAGAAGTCAGTGGTGAACTGAGGCTATTTATACAAGTTAAAATGTCTGCCACTATAGCAGTGGCCTGAAGTCTGCAGGACCCTTATCCAGTATGCTATGAAGCCTCCTGGTAAGGCTTGGTCCACTAACACCTCATGGCCATAGGAAAGGCCATGAGTGGTAAACCATATGCGGTACCATCTGAAACAGGCATCTGCCCAGGCTTTCCACCCTCTCCATTCCAGGGGTTCTGGAGGTGACTGTAGGGGCCATGGCAAAAGGCCAGTCTCTTCAGTGGGTTGCTCTGCATTCCCAGCCTCTGGGCTTAGCTTCAGTTTATGGACCACCTGTGAGAGTCAGAAGCCTGCAAAAAGGAGCTCTTCCACCAAGGCATTTGATTGAGACCAGGCATAACCAACAGCGACTGAAGGGCCCCTCCCCTCCCTCCCAGAACTCCACCAGAGCGCTCTGGACCTGTTTGTACTGTTGCACTATTGCATTGTTTATACTATATTGTTATATTGTTACAGCCATTAGTTATTAATATAGTACGGTTATTCATATGTTATAGATTGTTTCATGTATTGTTCATATGTTCTATGTAAACCGCCCTGAGCCTCCTGGGAGGGCGGTATATAAATATAATAAATTAGATCTAAAGGAGGAGAGTGCAAAAGTTGGCTTGAAACTCAACATCAAGAAAACAAAGATCATGGCATCCGGCCCTCTCAATTCCTGGCAAATAGATGGGGAAGAAATGGAGATAGTGACAGATTTTATTTTCCTGGGCTCCAAGATCACTGCAGATGGGGACTGCAGCAAAGAAATTAAAAGACGCTTGCTCCTGGGGAGGAAAGCTATGGCAAATCTAGACAGCATCCTAAAAAGCAGAGACATCACCCTGCCAACAAAAGTGCGTTTAGTCAAGGCTATGGTATTCCCAGTTGCAATGTATGGCTGTGAAAGTTGGACCATAAGGAAGGCCGAGCGTCAAAGAAGTTGGACCATAAGGAAGGCCGAGCGTCAAAGAATTGAGGCTTTTGAACTCTGGTGCTGGAGAAGACTCTTGCGAGTCCCTTGGACTGCAAGGCGAACAAACCGGTCAGTCCTAGAGGAGATCAACCCTGACTGCTCTTTAGAAGGCCAGATCCTGAAGATGAAACTCAAATACTTTGGCCACCTCATGAGAAGGAAGGACTCCCTGGAGAAGAGCCTAATGCTGGGAGCGATCGAGGGCAAAAGAAGAAGGGGACGACAGAGAATGAGGTGGCTGGATGGAGTGACTGAAGCAGTAGGTGCAAACTTAAAAGGACTCCAGGGAATGGTAGAGGACAGGAAGGCCTGGAGGATCATTGTCCATGGGGTCGCGATGGGTCGGACACGACTTCGCACATAACAACAGCAACAAAGCCCATTTTATTTTAAAATGAAATGGGCGCTAGGGCCCTCCCTTCCTGGAGCCTCCTGTTCCCTTGTGCCCCCAGCCTTGCTGCCCCCCTGGCGGCATCTACAACATTGCATCCCTGCTCCTTTCCCAGGCCCCCAGCGTCCCAGGTGGCTGGCTGGCCAGCGGGAAAGGAGCAGCCGTCGCAGGCGGCTGGCCGGCTGGCAGGAAAGGAGCAGGGCCACCGCGTCTTTGACGTGGCGTCCCTGCTCCTTTCCCATGTTACCCCCCCCTCCCAGGCCAGCAGGAAAGGAGCAGGGCCGCCACGTCCTAGACGCAGCATCCATGCTCCTTTCCCCCCGGCCCCTCCCTGGCCAAGGCGGCTCCTTTCCCGCCGGCGAAGCGTGTTCCCCCGGGCAACTCACAGGCAGCGAAGGTTCTTCCCCCAGCGACTCCCCGGACAGCAGAGCCGAGGACAGGCCAAGTAGCCAGTGGTGAGCCGCGCTGCTCGCGGCTCCCCATTGGCCACTTGGCCCTGGAGTGACACTCGGAGGGGCCAATCAGGAGCTGCGAAGCAGCTCCTGATTGGCCCCTCCAAGTTTTTATCACAGACTCGGCCCACCCCTTTCTCCTCCCCTTTAGCCCTTACGGCTTTATTATTACTGCAGAGCGGTTACAGATTACAGATAAATAAATAAATAAATAAATAAATAAATAAATAAATAAATAAATAAATAAATAAATAAATAAATAAATAAATAAATAAATAAATAAATAAATAAATAAATTGTCCATGGGGTCACGATGGGCCAGACACGACTTCGCAACTACATGAAGATTTACAAATAAAATATGTACAAATTCTAAAGGGGTTTACATAACATCTTTATTTGGGAAGTAGCTACCTTTGGAAGTACATAAGGGAAGTCTAAAGAGAACAGTGTCACTTTACAATTGATAAGAGCAGTCTTCAAACGAAAGAGAGTATTTTGCCACAAGATGGCACTGTAATGCTTGTAGTCATTTTTTTAAGCTGCCCAATTTGCCGCTCACTTCAAGTCAAGAGACAGGGAGAGGCAATCCAGAATTGGCAATGTTGTGGGTACTGAACAAACATAGACCTTATGTGGGGGTGGGGGTTCACCCTCCTAATTGATCACACACCTCTACAATGGCAGCATACTGTTAAGAACCCAAACACCAAACTTCAGGGGAGTATTGGGAGACGGAGGAGCTCAACATAAAAACTGAACACGTAGCTGGGCTGATTGTAGATTTCCTTTCTGGGAAGGACACACACGCTTAAAAAGGACTGAACACGATGTGGGATTTTATGCTGGATCACTTGCATATATACTCTTTAATTAGAAATATGTGATCTTGTTGTTAGAATCATCGAGTTGGAAGGGACCTCATGGGTCATCTAGTCCAACCCCCTGCACTATGCAGGACACTCATATCCCAATCGTTCATCTACTGTAACCTGCCACCCCTTTGCCTTCACAGAATTAGCCTCTCCATCAGATGGCTATCTACCCTCTGTTTTAAAATTTCCAAAGATGGAGAACCCACCACTAGGGTTGTGCGATTCGGCCGCTTTGGCGGCCGTTCCCTCCGGGCGCAGCCAGCACAGCGCCATGGGGGGGGGAGGTGGTGCCGGCAGCGGCGTGACAGCAGGCGCAACCACGCAGGCGCGGAATTCCATAGAATTCATAGAAGAGTCATAGAAATCACAGCTCTCAGTTCCAGCTGGTCAAGGACCGAGTGTTTGATTATTTGTTCCAAAATTTTGCCAGCTACAGATGTCAAGCTGATGGGTCGATAATTACCCGATCCTCCTTTTTTCCTTTCTTGAAGATGGGGACAACATTTGCCCACCTCCAATCATCTGGCACCTCACCTTTTCTCCAAGAAGTGTCAAAAATAATGGACAGAGGTACAGAGATGACATCTGCAAGTTCTTTTAGTACCCTTGGATGCAGTTCATCTGGCCCAAAAGACTTTGTTTCATTTAAAGAAACTAGATATTTGTGGACTGTTCCAACAGTGATCCTAGGCCACCATTCCCGTCCCCCGTGTTGTGTTACGTTTTTGCCACATTGATCACTATTTCCCTCACAAGAGAAGCCCGAGGAGAAATAGGAGTTAAGGTGGTTTCATAGATTGTTTGCCATTGTCATTCGCATATGCCCTACTGGGATTATTTTCAGGCTGGAAAGAACTGTCTTTCACCCCATGAACTGGACTTGGAACTCTTGGGTGGATTGCAGAGTCCTGCCTGCTGGGCTACAGGCTCCAACAGGGTCATTTCCCTCCTGCTTTTTGGAATAAGCGTTTTGAGTGTGTCAAGAGAGCAAGGGTGCCGTCCTTCTTTTTGCAGACGGGTGAAGGACAGCAGAACAGTGGAGTGAGGTCCTTTAACAGATGCAAAAACTCGTCCTGCCTTCCTGAGCCATTTCCCTTATTTTTCTCTTAGTCATTATCCTGCTTTAGCTGAGCCTTTCTGTATTCTGAAGTGTAGTTATTTTTGAATCCTCCAGACCTCTGTGTCGTCCAAGAGACAAAGCCTGTCTTCTCCTCTCTGAAACCAGTGTAACTTCCTGCACTGGTGAGGGATACCCGAGAGGCGCAATTTATCACCCTTGAAGGTCAATTGTTCAGCCCAGAGAGAACAAGTATCGCAAGGCATGCCCTATGAGAACATAGTTACTGAGGCCCAGATAAGACCAGGAGGGTCTGCACTATCCTATCCAACAGGAACACCTGAAATATGTACAGAATGAGTAACAACACATGTTGAGGGTGACATATTATGGCACCATAGGATTGTTGATTTAAGCATGCTATAAGAGAGAGTCCAAAAATCTTCTCATCCTGAGTAGATTCTGTTGACCAGACCCTCCAATCCCAGACTTTACTGTGTGCTAAAAGATATATCTTCTCTTTCTATGAAGGGATATGTTGCTTTGTTTGCTTATTTTTAGAGAAGTGAAGTAGGTTTGGCTAATTGCTAATCAGTCTGTTGCTGAATGAACAATGCTTTAATTCAGAACTTGCTTCCGTGAATCTTTGGGTAAGCACTCTCTCAACAGTGCACCAGCACCTCTCCAAAGTGGACTTGATCCTCCCTCTTTCAGAGAGACATAGATGCACAACATGATCTTAGTGTGAATTTTTCTTGAGAGCTTGACAGCTCAACTTTGGCACACTGTTAACATATAAAACTATTTGCTGCAGGCCACCTGTGTGAGATAGGACAGCACCAAGAAACCCTTGAAATGTTATACTTAAGTGGTGAAAGGATTCCTCTATGAATGATCACGTTTGTCATGGCAATATTTCTCATGTTTTCTGTACCCAACTTTCTTTGCCTGCTACCCACTGCCTGGGCTCTTATATTAGTGAGAGCATAACTCAAGTTCCTATGCGCCTATGAGTTCATGTGCCTATGAGTTCTGTGGCTTCCTGTCCAAGTAAGGGCTGTATTTACAGTCTAAGTAAAATCAAGGTATCCAATAACCAGGCCGTTTACATTTTTGCTGCTGAATGCAGTTGCTGTTAGGGCTACAGCTCCTTGATCCAATTAACTGGACTTTAAATTAAGCTGAAAAACAAAACAAATGTAACTAAAAACCAGGAGCCTTTCCTAAAATGAATGGGAAATTTCCATCTTACAAAGACAATTTGGCAGTATTCTGGATTCTTCTATGTATGCCTATTACTCCAGGAACAAAGGAAATGTTTTTTTCTTTTATCCTTGAGTGGTTGCTTGAGATTTTTGCCCTGTTTTCCCATAGGGGCTAGGCAGAAACCACTGGTACCATGGATGCCTTCAGACATGTAGATTAAATTTATTATTATTATTATTATTATTATTAGTAGTAGTAGTAGTAGTAGTAGTAGTAGTATTACTACTACTACTACTTTGATTTATAGCCCACTACTCCCCTAAGGCTCGTGGCGGATAACAACATTTAAAAACCCATAAAACCCCCAATACATAAAAACATCCTACGAAAACAAATACACCATCCAACCCAACCAACCCAACAGTGGCGGCATTCCCAGAAAGGAGACCAGGGAGCACAGCATATATTGCCCCAAGAGGGAAGGGGGGCCTGATCTTACAAGGAGGTGCTGGCCTCAACCATAGGCCTGGTGGAAGAGCTTCATTTTGCATGCCCTGCAGAAAGCTGATAAATCCCGCAGAGCCCACAGCTCTTCCAGGAGCTCATTCCACCAGGTAGGGGCCAGGACCGAGAAGGCCCTGGCCCTGGTTGAGGCCAGGCGCGCCTCCTGGGGGCCAGGAATCACCAACAAATTTGTCCCCACAGAATGTAAGGCCCTGCGGGGGGCATAGGGCGCCAGGCGGTCCCTCAAGTATGGGTCCCAGACCGCGGAGGGCCTTGAATCTGATCCAGCTAGCAATTGGTAGCCAATGCAGCTGCCCCAGCACAGGCTGAATGTGGGTCCTCCAAGATGTTCCTGTGAGGACCCTAGCAGCTGCATTTTACACCAGCTGTAATTTCCGGATCAAGCACAAGGGTAGGCCTGCGTAGAGCGAGTTACAGAAATATATTCTGGAGGTGAAGGATTTTATTGTAATCTCTTTGGTAGTGTACGGAGTTCAAGTCATAAAAACTAAATAGAGAATACATCTCTATGCCCTTCCTGTTAACCGAGAATCCCAAAGAATGACAGTGGGCCATTCTGCAAGAATTGGACAAAATGGTCGGTGCTATTCTGCACTGTATATACATCTTTAACCGCTCCTGGCGGAACAGAAGAAACAAAACAGTAAGGGCCCCGAGGGCAGGCCCTGTCCGGGATGAGGAAGGGTGCCGATAGGCCCCTTCCCCTGGACTGACAAGCAGAGGGCCCAATCGGGAGGCGCAAAGCGCCTCCCGATTGAGCCCTCTGCTTGTCAGTCCAGCCCCAAACTGCCAATCAGCAGCCGCGCACAGCGCGGCTGCTGATTGGCTGTTTTCCCAGACTACAACCAATTGGGAGGCGCAAAGCGCCTCCCAACCCGCCCTACCCCCCACCAGAGCTTACCTTCACTCCAGCGGCCATTGCTCTGCTGGCCGCCGAGAGCGAAAGTATGCTCTCTGGCCCCCGCCTTCTAACCGACAACGGCTCCCCAGACCCCGGGGAGGCTGCTGGCCGGCTCGCTGAGCTGCCCAGCGCCTTCCCCGGGGCCTGGGGACCGTTTTGAAGATCGGGGGGGGGGGAGGAAAAAAGCTCCCCAGGCCCCTAGCACCTGCTGAATTTTGGTTTCAGCGGGCTCTACTACTAGTAAGGTAATAATTGCTTTTAAAATATCTCTGGCTGCACCCATGCTTCCCCCTTGGCAAATGTTCTATTGTAGCATTACTACAATATTTATCTGAATTAGCATGTGTGGAGACACCCTTGGGCTGCAGGTGTTACTGCACGATAACCATCAAAACCTATGACGGCCTGGCAGCTGTACACCAGGGATTCTCAAAACTGTTTGCTCATGCCCCTCTTCGGAGCCTTATTTACCTAATTGGCCCCTTCATAGTTGCTGTTAGCTGGAGGGGGAGGGAAGGTACTTTATTAGCTGGAGGGGGGGAAGGTACTTTAAGAGCTCAAAGAACCTTCTGGAGAACTTGCACAACCCTTGTCCATCATCTTCGGGACCTCTTTAAGGACTGGAGATGTCCTGAAGGACTGGAAGAGAGCAAACGTTATTCCAATCTTCAAAAAAGGGAGGAAGGATGACTCAGGAAACTACAGACCAGTGTGTCTGACCTCTGTTGTGGGTAAGATAATGGAGCAGATATTAAAGGGAGCGATCTGCAAACTTCTGGAGGACAATTTGGTGATCCAAGGAAGTCAGCATGGATTTGTCTCCAACAGGTCCTGTCAGACCAACCTGGTTTCCTTTTTTGACCAAGTAACGGGTTTCCTGGATCGTGGAAATTCGGTTGATGTCGTTTACTTGGATTTTAGTAAAGCTTTTGATAAGGTTCCCCATGATGTTCTGATGGATAAATTGAAGGACTGCAATCTGGATTTTCAGATAGTTAGGTGGATAGGGAATTGGTTAGAAAACCACACTCAAAGAGTTGTTGTCAATGGTGTTTCATCAGACTGGAGAGAGGCGAGTTGTAGGGTACCTCAGGGCTCGGTGCTCGGTCCAGTATTTTTTAACATATTTATTAATGATCTAGATGAGGGGGTGGAGGGACTACTCATCAAGTTTGCAGATGACACCAAATTGGGAGGACTGGCAAATACTCCAGAAGATAGAGACAGAGTTCAACGAGATCTGAACACAATAGAAAAATGGGCAAATGAGAACAAGATGCAATTTAATAAAGATAAGTGTAAAGTTCTGCATCTGGGTCAGAAAAATGAAAAGCATACCTACTGGATGGGGGATACGCTTCTGGGTAACAGTGTGTGTGAACGAGACCTTGGGGTACTTGTGGATTGTAAACTAAACATGAGCAGGCAGTGTGATGCAGCGGTAAAAAAGGCAAATGCCACTTTGGGCTGTATCAACAGGGGCATCACATCAAAACCACAAGATGTCATAGTCCCATTGTATACGGCACTGGTCAGACCACACCTGGAGTACTGTGTGCAGTTCTGGAGGTCTCACTTCAAGAAGGACGTAGATAAAATTGAAAGGGTACAGAGGAGATCTGGGGCCAAGGGACCAAGCCCTATGAAGATTGGTTGAGGCACTTGGGAATGTTCAGCCTGGAGAAAAGGAGGTTGAGAGGGGACATGATAGCTCTCTTTAAGTATTTGAACGGTTGTCATTTGGAGGAGGGCAGGATGCTGTTCCCACTGGCTGCAGAGGAAAGGACACGCAGTAATGGGTTTAAACTACAAGTACAACGATATAGACGATATAGGCTAGATATCAGGGGGGAAAAATCTCAGTCAGAGTAGTTCAGCAATGGAATAGGCTGCCTAAGGAGTTGGTGAGCTCCCCTTCACTGGCAGTCTTGGAGGTTGGAGACACACTTTTCTTGGATGCTTTGGGCTGATCCTGCGTTAAGCAGGGGGTTGGACTAGATGGCCTGTATGGCCCCTTCCAACTCTATGATTCTATGATTATCAACACTGCTTATCAATCGCAACTGTCTCATATAAAGACAAAGCATTTGTGGTAGCTAATAAAAATGATTTATTAATAAATAGATTTAATCATCATAGGGATGGATTAGAACAGACTGGGAAAAACACGAGGCAATAAAAAGGAGCTAGCAACAAAACAACAAAAATCCCCAACATGTCTACTTCCCAATGACACTGGGGCAGGGATTCCCAACCAGGGTTCTCAGGAATCCTGGGGTTATCAAAGAGCTCCCAGAAGTTATGCAGCCTTTCCCAGACATGTCGCCACTTCTGCGGTTCCTCGAAGCCTGAGAACCATTTCAGGGGTTCATCCACAGTCAAAAAGTTGGAAAAGGTTGCACTAGCCGCAAAGCTACCCTCGCATCATCCCTCCCTGAGTAAAGGCTCACTCTGCCAGCAGCAGCATCTCCTCGGCTGCGGCTCCAAAAGCGAACATGCCCCCTCCTGCTTCGAGGCCCGTTTAGCCCAGGCACAACCGCCGCCCCATGATTGGCTCCAGCCTCCCCTCCCTTCCCCAATCACAAGACTGAGAACTGTAGGCCGACAGCGAAATCCGCCCGAGGCATTCTGGGACCTGCAGTCTTCCATCGACCTCGGCTCCTTAGAGTTTGGAGGACCTCTCAGAAACTTATTGCGCCTCCCTCCTAGATATATGACCCCTACTGTGAAGCCCCTTAGAAATATGGTCATTGTTATAATATAACTATTGTACACTTTTATTTTTATATCCCACCCATTATTTTATATAATTTTAGTTGGATATCCCACCCTTCCCTGGTCGGCTCAAGGGGACCACTGCATTTAGACAACATTATAATCAATGACATCTTCCTTGCCCTCCGTTGTCGCTCTAGGCTCGCCCTGACGCCACGAGCGTCTCCCCCCCCCCCCTCCCCTCGCCTCAGCCGCCGCCTGGGAGGGCTGTGGGAGGGGCCCGGAGCGCGAGAGAAACGGGCTTTCTGCTGAGTCCTGATTGGAGAAAGCGCGGAGGCTGAGGGGCGGGACGAGGCCTTCTTCGGAGGCGGGGCGCCGGGGGTAGAGTGACGGGCTCGGCCACTTGGCCGCTCTTCCTCCTCCCGGACCCGGTAAGTGGACGTCGATCTGGGGCGGTCTTGGAAGCGCCTCGCCGGGAAGAAAGATGATGTAGCCCACCTGGCTGGGAGGAGGGAGGCAGAGTGCTTGGCCTGGAGGGTCTTCGGGATGCTTTTCGGCTGCAGCCTCGACTGGGGTTCGCTTATACTAGACACGCGTGTGGCGTGCTCGTGAGAAGGCTGCAGACCTCGGGAGCAAAGCGTGGGTTGGGGGTCGAGGTCTCGTGGAAAAAGATTTGCCCGCGGCGATTTCATCGGTGCAACGGTACTGAAGTGTGTTTGTTTGTGTGTGTGTGTGTGGGGGGGACTTTGGGCGATGTTAACCCTCTTTGCTGCTCTTAAAGGGCTTTTAGCTGCATCGACCCGATCCTACCCGAAAGCTCCTGCAAAGCGTGTGTGTGTTTGGGGTGGGTGCCAGTTCGCGGTCGTCTCTTGGGGGGGGGGGGGAGGGAGAGAATAGCGCTCTGGAGTAGAGATGCATTGATGGCAAATAGGAAAGCGCCTGAAAGGGGTTGGAAATACTTCATCAATCTGTCTTTAAAGCTGAACAAAGCTTGAGTCCAGTGGCACCCCGAGGGCCAACGACAATTTATTCAAGGTATTAGCTTTTGTCTGTACACATACTTTGTCAGATACCAAACTTACTGAAAACAGGTGTAGCTCATACCTGGAATAAAACCTGGTTGCTCTTTGAAGTGGCACGGGACTCAAATTTCCTCCTATTTCAGGCCAACACCCACCTAAATCAGTCAGAGCTATAATTGGGCCTTTCCTTTCATCCTTTTTGTTGTTGTTTTTGCTCCTTTAATTTCTGTCTGACAGTATGGTGGTGATTTTCTTCTTGACATTCCTTTTTAACCTGTTCTTTGTACAGTTGAAAGGAAACTATGACATGCTACTGAAGAAGGTGGAGTGAATTTGAGTCCCCTCCCTCCATTTTGGACAGGATCCTCTAGCTCTCTGTGTACATGATAGGGACTGTGCTTGTATGTACTACAGCAGGGGTAGTCAACCTGTGGTCCTCCAGAGGTCCATGGACTACAATTCCCATGAGCCCCTGCTGGCAGGGACTCATGGGAATTGTAGTCCATGGACCTCTGGAGGACCACAGGTTGACTACCCCTGCACTACAGTATAGAGTTCTGAGTCCAGACATGTGTGCAGTGGTTGTGGTGGGGGCAGGCAGTCCTGTTCCTTTCAGTTGGTACTCTGTTCAAAGGGCTAGAGCAGAATTGAGTACAGTTCTTTTTCCTCCACCGTTTTAACATACTTAGGTGTTGATGTTAAGGCTGCCAAAACAGTGCTGCAAATATGATGCATCCATGTAGCAGACTTGACCACTTTGTTTCTTGGTCTGTATAGTGACCATTCTTCCCCGACACATTACCAGGGCCACCCGCCAATTCTAGGGAAAAGGCCTATACCACTTCTGTTATATGTTGATGACACAGTAATACTATCAAGAACAAGAGTAGGTCTTTGTGCCTACATTAATTATTGCCAGAACGACTTCCTGCAAATAAATCATGATAAATCTAAAATAATGATTTTCTCTGCTAGGAGGCTTAAATATAGGTGGAAAATAGGGTTACAATTAGATTCAGCAAACCCCTCATTTTAAATATTTGGGTGTAACCTTTTCTTACAACAATTAGGTAGAGCACAAGAGATATGTCATAAAATCTATTAAAAGTCAGCTGGCACTGTTATCAAAATTCTTCCATTGTAAAGGAAGCTGTAATGAAAGTGCTCAGATCCAAAATATTGTCTTGGCTTCTCTATGGGGTCTCGGTGTGGATTGA
This sequence comes from Paroedura picta, assembly GCF_049243985.1. NCBI lineage: Eukaryota > Metazoa > Chordata > Lepidosauria > Squamata > Gekkonidae > Paroedura > Paroedura picta. The sequence continues at coordinate 71,498,608 of NC_135376.1, forward strand.
AGCAGTAAATGAAGATCTTGAAAAACCACAAGCTTACAGTCACTGCTCGGAGTACCTAGTTGTGTAGCCAATAAAACCCTGATTGTGGATTGGCCAGCACCTGATTGCAGAAGAGCATGGAAACAAACCTTTAAGTACTAGATTGGATTGTACTTTAAGACCCACCAGGGAAGTCAATTAAATGCTGATCAAAAACAAAAAGCCACACACCCCAGTGTTGGAGGAAATGGCCACTGTGGCTACCATGTGAGTGGGACAAGGAAAATCTGAACTTTCCTCATCCACACAGCAGCCATCCAGTCTTTGTTGCAATATTTTCTGAAACTTGGGAGCAAAGCAGTTTGGGGATCAGAGAAAAGCCAGGGAGACCCCAAGAAGCTTATGAATCTACTGTGAGACTGTTGGGAAGCAGACATGAAGCCTACTTCCTAGCAGCATCAAATGTTGGGCAAAGAATAGATATTCACATTTCTTGGCCAAGTGAAATGTAGTGGACATCCTAATCCATACTTGTAGTCATGGAATCAGGGACATCTATTCCAGCAAATGTTTAGGTTGGGGCTTCATCACCAGCTTCTCTGTCCTTGACATCACATTGATCTGTAAACAAAGGTAGGTAATAAAGCTCATTTCCCTACCGAGCTGACTTGTGCTGATAAAAGTGTCTTTTATCTTTGCTGTTACTAATCAAGTTAACCTTCAAGGCCATATGCAGTCTGGGCCCTGTGTACTTGAGGGACCACCTCTCTGCTTATGCTTCCCGGATAGCACTCTACTCCCCAAACTAACAAGCTGGCAATCCCTAGTCCCAAGGAAGCCTGTTTGGCCTCAACCAGAGTCGGGGCTTTCTCTGTCCTGGCTGCCTCTTGGTAGAATGAGCTCCCAAAGGAGACCGGTGCCCTGCCAGAACTGAAACAGTTCCGCAGGGCCTGCAAAATCGAGCTTTTCCAACAAACCTTTTGGTTTGAGGCCAGACAGAACAATATCACCACAATAGCTTCTTCCCAGTGACCGTTAGCACCCAGCAGAGAACAACACAAGATGACCCCGAACCTGTACATCCACTAAACAAACAAAGACTGAGTGGATAACAGTTCAGTTACACAGTTTATGACTGTTAAAGTGTTGTTGTGTTTAAAATACTGTTCAAAAGTTATTCAGATGTTGCGACTCAAACTGTTAGCATGTTCTCTGTACTGTGCCAACATCACAGTGAACTGTGAGCCATACATTTCAGTATAAATCACCCTGAGCTGCAAGGGAGGGTGGTATAGAAGTGTACCAAATAGATAAGTTACTCTTGTGGGACAAGATGGATTTTGTTCCCCAGTTGTCACATGATTTATGCTTGTTAGATGCTGTCTGTGTAAGGAAGAACTGATTCTTTCAGGGAAACTTGCTCAATGGGGAATAAGTTTTTTTTAAAAAGCTTTGTTGTTTTTTTTATCAGTTGCTTCCCCTTTATATTCCTTATCATCTTGTCATGTCGTGTGAAAGGCCACCCACAAAAAGGGAATAGGAAGATTTGCTCTAATTTAGGTGAAGAATGCTATCAAGTATTCCTCCCCCCCCCCAAAAAAAAAGCATCAGATGTTTTTTTTAAATATTACAAGACTTGATTGATGTTATTTCATTAAATAGAAAAATGAACACGAGACTTGGAAATTTAAGGCACATATTTACAGTCTGCAACAACAGATCCTTTTTGTAACAAAACTTCATTTAATCTCCATCAAATAAAAAATGTTTTGGGTAGTTTCCCTTGAGTATTTTAAATATTTTTTCAGACTTCCATTTTGCAGTGGAATCACACCATTCCAATCTCCCGTTAATATTCATAACATACATCCATGATAATAAATTTTCAATCAAATCTTTCTGATTCCCACATTTAATTACACTATAAAATGTTTTCTCCCAGTCCTTCAGTGAGACAATCATAGATTAATTTCACACCTGTTTTTAATTCCATTTTAACTCTTCCCCCCCACCCACCAAACCTGCATAAATTTTGCCAAAAGTCCTTTAGGATGACTCTGTCTACCTAGTACCAATATACAATAGCTCTTATTTTAAGGCTAGTATTTCAGTTGTTTGTTCCAAATATTTTGTTGATTTGCAGCCTAAGTGTGTCCAGGTTTATATGGAACTAAATGACTGGAAATTTCCAGAAAGAACTGCTGGTGGTTACAGGGCAAGATGATGTTTCCCAGTTAATAGACAGTAAATGTCCATGCTGTTTTGCTGATAAAGAGTACAACAATATTGCCAGTCTTCAAGCCTTGGTTTCTGTCGTAAAAGGCCCGAAGAGGGGTCAGGACTGCCACTTTCTGGATCAGTTGTAGTTTCTGAGTTGTCTTTGAGGGCAGCCCCATGTAGAGTGTATGAGTTTACAGAAACATGAAGAGGTGTAGCCAGACTGGTTCGGTCTAGGTAATGAAAGAGCTGGTAAATCTAGATAATGAAAGAGCTGGTAAATTGTATGCAGTTGACAGAGAAGGTGGTTGTGACCACCATTGCAACCTGCTTTGCAAAGACAAAGGCAGGGTCCATGAGAACGCTTAAGCTCTTCTGAAAAAAAAAAGATAATATCACTATAATTATCTCAGATAAAGTGGATTCACTATCTAGGACAAGTGGATTGAATAGCAGCCTTACTGACCAGAATTATCTCTGTCTTGTTTGTATTCAGCCTGCTTTGCCTTAGCCACCTGACCACCACTGCCTCAAAACACCAGTTCAGAACCGGATGTAAATCCAAGGTGCATATGCCCGGATTTACCATGCCATTGTAATAGGCCATGTGTTCTCCTCTAGAATCTTTAGCAGAAAATAAGCTATCTTAAAAAAAAATAATTTACAGAGAGAATGTTTGTTTGCTTGTTTGAAAATTTTGAACTTTAAAGACAATTCTGTTTCCCAATTAAGTGTCTTCGTAACTTCTAGTTAGGAGAGTTCCTTGACCTACATTAGCCTGTGAGTTGGGAAGCGCCGTATCCTTCAAAAGGTTGACTCTTACACTTGCAAATGAAACCTGTGGCCCTTGAGGCAGGATAAAAGCCTTAATCTCCTGATTTACTGTCTTACTGTTAACATGTTCATTTATTGTACGTTAATCTGAGGCTGTGCCTTGATCCAGGGCAGGAAGATGAAACCCTATGAGGAAAAGCTGTGAGAAATGGGAATATTCAGCCTGGAGACAAAGCGGTTGAGAGGGGGACATGATTGTTCTCTTTAAGTGTTTGAAAGGTTGTCACTGGGAGGTGAGGCAGGGAGCAGTTCCTGTTGGCAGCAGAGGATAGGACTTGCAGTCATGAGTTTACATTACATGTAGAAAGGTGCTGGCTAGATATCAAGATTTTTAAAGAGTACTTCAGCAGTTTAATCGGCTACTTAAGGAAGTAGTAAGCCCCACACTGGCAGTCCGGTGTAGTGGTTAGGAGTGTGGACTTCTAATCTGGCATGCCAGGTTCGATTCTGCGCTCCCCCACATGCAGCCAGCTGGGTGACCTTGGGCTCACCACGGCACTGATAAAACTGTTCTGACCGAGCAGGAATATCTGGGCTCTCTCAGCCTCACCCACCTCACAGGGTGTCTGTTGTGGGGAGAGGAAAGTCGCTTTGAGACTCCTTCGGGTAGAGAAAAGCGGCATATAAGTCTTCTTCTTCAAGCAGTGGCTGGACAGGTACTTATGCAGTTCAGTACCTTTGTATAGCCATGTCCTTGAATCAGGAGTCTGAACAGAATGAATAACAGAATAAAGGCATTCCTACAGGACTTTCTGCTTTTCACCTGTGAGGTCAGGGGCTGCTGGGAAGAAGTAGCAAAAAAAAGAAAAAAAGAAAAAAAGATAATCAGTGCTTTCTTAGAGGCAAGCATTTACAACTGTGGTTTGTGCCCTCTGCAAAGCAGGACCCTGCATATTTAAGATGTCTTATCTGCTGCTGTTTCTAAGACGTGCATTTTGGTTTCAATTGCACATTCTCACAGCTTGTGTTTGCTGGCTTTGTGGTAAATTATTACTTTTTCTTCCACTGAGGAAGCAATGTTCTTTGCTGAGAGATTAATTTTGTTTCTACACAGGCTCAAAATGTGGCTTTTCATAATTGTGTCCAGCTTGGCTCAGGTCTTTATAAACTCAGAAGAATTTGTGAAAAGAAGCTATGTGGACCCAGAAGCAACTATGAATATCGTAAGTCACTAATCTGATGAAGTTTATATTCTCTTCTATACTATATAAGGCATCTCCAGCCATTGTTATTGCATAATATTGTTCTGAAGAGCATTTGGTGTGCAAATTGCCGCAACAAGAGTGGAAAATCCCCATTCCTCCCACTCTGTTAAACATTTTTTTGGGTGGCTGTTTGTGGCTATTGTTCTTTCCATCTGCTGATCATGGGGGAGAAGCAGAGAGAATCCATCCCTGTTGCCTGGGTGAGCGGTCACTGTTCTGTACTGCCCTCCTGCTCTTCTTATTGTTTTGCATTATTCCAAGGACTTTTATGACCCACTTGAATATTTCTTTAACTAACTGCCCGCTGTGATCTGTACAACTGTTTCTAAACCAGGGCCATAGGGTCTCCTAGACCAGTGGTCCCCAACCTTTTTCGGGCTGGGAACCGGGGGCGGGGGAGGGAGGTGTGGTACCGGTCCACGGCTTGGGGGTTGGGGAACACCGTCCTAGACCACAAACTACAAATTGAGGACATTCAGAATTTTTGGAGTAACATAGGAGTCATTTGGGATTTTAAGCAGTCCTTCCCATTTGCTCTGGATTCTGAAGCCAGCACAGGCATTCAGTAATGTTTTTTTCCTATCCAAGGATGAAACAGCATCCTAGATTGCTCTACAAGGCCCTTAAAATAGCATGCAGCAAACCAGAATGCCCCCTTTCTTCCAAATGGGGAGAGAATTACTCCTCCATCCATGTGTTTATGTGTGAGGAGCTGCAGTCACAGTCTCCAGAAAAAGCTTATTGGATGCAAATGTGGAATTGCCACTTCTTTGAGAACCTGCTTGTATTTAGACTAAAACTTCCTGGTTTGGTTGGAGGATAGTTACTGTATTAGCCTGAAAACAAGACATTTTTATTTATTTAGATTTAGATTTTGCTTGGGAGGGGGGTTAAAAAGGGGAGGGGGTGTCCTTAATTTGCATATACAAATATATATTGGCATATAAGGTTATTCTTGTTGTGTTATTGGCAGGCTCTGGTGGGATGGGGTGACGGCACAGAAAGGCAAGAGGTCCTGCCTTCCATTAGCTGGGTCCTTCAGGATGAAAGCAATGCCAGATGGATTCCCTTTAGTACTTTGTAGCTGAGCTGGAGGAAGAGAAGCCACCACTGATGGCTGCGGAAGGCTTTCTGGTGGTCGTGGTGGGGAGTCTGCAAGTAGCCCATGAGACACAGTTGTTTCTCCAGCCTTCCCTGGACTTGGTGGGTGGAAAGAAAGCTGTTCTGTGCTTCCCTGAGCAAAGCCATAGAAGAAGCCTTGAAGACTATAGGCATGGAGGAGGGAGCAAAGGAAAGAGAGCTCTGCTTCATACCCTGTGATACTATGAAGCCAGTCAGCACCCTACAAAGTGGCAAGGCCTGGCAGCAGCTGACACATGAACTGAAGAGATGTAAACTTATAATTATTTTTTATAACCCATCCTTCCCTGGTAGGCTAAGGATGGGTATCAAGAAGAATTAAAACATTCAGTATAGCATCAAACGTTAATTAAATACTCATGGTTTTAAAACTAATTAATACATTAAATGCCATCTCTCTGATAGAAGTAAAAACCTTCTGGGGAGGGCTTTGTTCAATTTCGTTCTGCATGGTTCTCAGTTTCGGTTTTTGGATAGGGAGGACAGTATTTTGTCGGTGTTGGTTTTCTGGCCTCAACCGAAGACCTGGCAGAGCAGCTGTGTCTTTACAGGTCCTCCGGAATTGCTTAAGATCCCAAAGGGCCCTGATCTTATTAGGTAGAGCATTCTACCAGGCCAAAGCTGAGAAGGCCCTGGCCAAGGCTATTTTGACGTCTTTGGGGCTGGGGACTTAGTTCATTAGCCAGCAGAGGAATTGCTGCAGCTGTTGTGTGGTGCTGCTTTCCTCAGGGCTTGCCAGGAATAAGAAGTGGTGATGTTTACAATTGGTGGGGCTTGTAGGTGAGGGAGGAGGTGGAATGGAAAGTTAGAGACAGGTGTGGAGAGGACATAGGCTGATCTTTCCTGAGGAGAGCTGTTTTAAATTCAAGGCCCTTTACTTTTAGTATTGACTTCTTTTTTTGGGGGGGAGTCATCTTGTATTCAAAGTTCTGTTCCTTTGGAATAATTATAGTGCTTGGTGGGTGGTAGTGAATTCCAGGTTAACTTGTTCTGACTTACAGGCCATCTTTCAGCTGTTGATCTTACAATCTAATCTTCCTCCTAGTCATGTCTCACTCAGTTCATGGTTTGAACCTTGCTTGACAAAAATATCCTGGTCACAAGATTAGTTTCTGATCCCTTTACCCCACTTCTTCCCCCCCCCCCTGCTTGATATGACCATTGGATTCTCATGAGACTGTGCTCCAACTAACCTGAAGTTTCCCTTTTAGAAGACTTCCAGAATGCAATAAAGTGCATGTGATGTGTGGTCTAGCCTTAAAATTCATTCAAAGGGTTTAGACCACAGCATTGTGCAATGGCTCCCATGGATATTGTCCTCTCCTCTTCCTGTGCAAAACCCGTGTGCTTGTATGTGTGTGTGTGTGTGGGGGGGGGGAGGGTAGATTTTGAATCAGGGAAAGAGCCTGGGGCAGGGAGTTAAATCTCCTTATCCTATTTAAGTTCAAAAGACACATTGTGAGTTCAGGTCACAGAATTACAGAGTTAAGTCTTGTTTGTCCAGTGTTGTCATTTGAGGGAACACTTAACTGAGGTCTGGAGGAGGCAGCCATTAACCATGTGCTGACCTAAAGAGCTAGAAGAAGTTGCAATATAATGGAAACTCTGCAGAGATCTATAGCATCCTAAGATAAGGAACCTGTCATATATTTTAACATCTCATAAGGCACGTATAGAGGGAGGGACAGAGGAATTGCATTTTACCCAGTTTTTTGGAATCTCTTGCTCATTCAGGTGCTGTGCCAAACGTAGGCTTGGGACCATTTTTTCTTCAATAACTACTTTATAACATTGGATGTTGGTAATTATTCACTGTACTACATAGACTTCCACCGTCTGTTTTAAAAGGCGCACCCCAGCCAACAGTTGGCATGATGATTCCTCCAGGGGTGCAGAAGCCAACTTGGTGCAGGGGCTAAGAGCAGCAGACTATAATCTGGAGAACTGGGTTTGATTGCCTGCTTCCCTACATGCAGCCACCTCAGAACTTGGAAGGGAAGGTGGGAGCCCTGACCATGCCAGCAGGCAATTCCTCACAAATGGGAGGTGATGACATTAGTTACCTGACACAGAAGGAAAAATCTCTCCAGGTGTTGGGAAAACCTTAGAGCAGGACCTGCAGGCCAGAGTGAATTAGTTCTGATTTGGATTAAATGTAATTGGTTGCCACAGTGGCTTTTAGCTTTGTTTGCTGTTAGCAAAGGAGTGAGCAGAACGAGAGTATTGCCTGCTGTTGTCTTTTCTGCTGCTTCAGCCCCTTTTAATGGAACTCTACAGCAATGAAAATAAGTCTCCCTTCTGGCTTCCTTGGGAAGAGAAAAAGAATCCTTGTAAACATTCTGCACTTGCTTTTTAACTGTTTCATCTGAAAAATGCCTGTTCTTTTCCTTCTTCAGAGTGAAATTATTTCCTTTAGAGGGTATCCCAATGAGGAATATGAAATAGTGACAGAGGATGGCTATATCCTCACTGTTAATCGAATACCTCATGGGAAAGTAGGCCAGTGGAGCAAAGGTATGTTTTGTATCATTTTAATATTGTGTAGGGAATGAGATGTTAAAGATAAAATGTTTTGCTTTGCAGAAATTTGGCCTATGTCAAGAATGTCCAAGGAAAACACCTGCAATTGGCTTGATCTTGATTCTACATTCCGCAAAAGAAAAAATTAGGGACTGCGTTTTTGTTCTCAATTAAGCATTTACTGATGCCACAAAATGGATTGTTTTTCCAGAGGGCTTAATAGAGGGAAAGAAAAGACTTGGCTGTTGTCATATAACTCGTTTTTTAATTCTAGTGTTGGGTCAGCCTCTGTTCTAATTTAGAAGTAATACACTTGATAGCCATGCTGTTTTTATACGTCTCTGTTTCAGAATCCTGAAAATACATCATATTATTACTTCACAGTGCTGTAAAAGGATTTAAGGAAGTTAAGCAGTTACCGTATTTGGTAACCTTTGGATCTCTTGACTTCCTGCAATTTTTACTTCCTCCTCCAAAGTCCATGCTGACTTAAGTAATTTACAATCATGCCATACCTTTCAATTGTATTCCTGCTTAATGCCAGTCACAAATTATATGTGATTTTCACCTCCCCTCTTAGGAAGCCTTAATTGCAAAAGCCACGTTTGTAGTGATTGCAACAATTGATTCCCTGCCTACCGGAAGGTTAAAATCTAGCACAAAGTGTTTTACAAAATGTCTATCTTGCCTTTCCGTCCTCATAAAGACCAGTAAGGCAGCTAACAAATTAAAAACATACATGAAAAAAACCTTTAAAACCTACCAGGATAAAAGTATCCTCGGTATCCTGTCTAACTAGACACCTTGCTTAGGAATGGAACGTTTGAAACTGGCTGATCCTTATTGAGATCTCCTAGGGTCTAGGGTAGGTTTCTTTAGAAAAGAAAAGAGATGGGAGAGCGGGTTTTCTTATACCTTGCTTTTCATTACTTGAAGGAGTCCTGAAGTGGCTTACAGACACCTTTCCCTTCCTTTCCCCATAACAGACACCCTGTGAGGTAGGTGAGGCTGAGAGAGCTCTAACAGAACTGCTCTGTAAGAACAGTCCTAAGATCTGTGACAGACCCAAGGTTGCCCAGCTGACTGCATGTGGAAGAGTGGGGGATCAAACCCAGTTCTCCAGATTAGAGGCCACTGCTATTAACCACTACATGGCCTGTTTTACGGCTTAAGCCAGGGGTAGTCAAACTGCGGCCCTCCAGATGTCCATGGACTACAATTCCCAGGAGCCCGTGCCAGCATTCGCTGGCAGGGACTCCTGGGAATTGTAGTCCATGGACATCTGGAGGGCTGCAGTTTGACTAAAGGTAAAGGTAAAGGTATCCCCTGTACAAGCACCGAGTCATGTCTGACCCTTGGGGTGACGCCCTCTAGCGTTTTCATGGCAGACTCAATACGGGGTGGCTTGCCAGTGCCTTCCCCAGGCATTACCGTTTTACCCCCCAGCAAGCTGGGCACTCATTTTACCGACCTCGGAAGGATGGAAGGCTGGGTCAACCTTGAGCCGGCTGCTGAGATTGAACTCCCAGCCTCATGGGCAGAGCTTTCAGACTGCATGTCTGCTGCCTTACCACTCTGCGCCACAAGAGGCTCTTTGACTACCCCTGGCTTAAGATATTAACAACCTTTCAGAGCCAGATAGGTAGGAAAGTTATGGGGCTGCCAAGTCCTCCATTATTTCAGCTTCTTTTGAATGTTTTCATGAATGGAGATTTCTCTTATGAGGAAGCAAAGGATCTTTTCTGGAGTGAAGCCCCCTTGTTCTCGATGTTGGGCTACTATAGCTGTTATTTCTACATTACGGATATGACTGCAAAAATTTGTTTAATGATTTAGCTCTAAACCATTAGAGCTATTGGTTTTCTTTTCTCCCCATTCAAGTTGTGAAAATATTTCCAAGGTTGTGTGTGTGTGTGTGTGGGGGGGATATATCCTTAGTTTAATCAATCTTCTAGTTGTTTTAATTTAATCTAATACTTTGTGTGGGTAGTGCTGTCAAGTCACTTCCAGCTTATGGCTACCCTATGAATTAATATCTTCCAAACAGTCCTATCGTAAACTAAGGACCATGGCTTCATTTGAGGAACTCCATCTCGAGTCTTCCGGTTTTCCTGCTGCCTTCAACCCTAGCATTATTATCTTTTTCAGAGACTCTTTTATTTTTGTCATATGACTGAAGTAGAATTGCATTAACTTGGTATTGTAGCTTCTAGGGAGAGTTCAGGCCTAATTTGTTCTAGAATCCTCTTATTTGTCCTTTTTGGCAGCCCATGGTATCCATGAAACTCTCCTCCAAAACCTTGTACTGCCCACATAATTGACCCTCCTAGTCAGTAGGTGGCAATCCTTTGGAACAAGTAACCCTTGCTCTCCCATCTCATGGTTGCTTTTGGAGTGCTTGACTCTTCTTGGTAAAGACGCTTGCTGCAGAAAGAAACCATTAAGCAAGACTTTGAATTCATATTGGTAATGTAGAAGGTTTCAGGGCATAAAGAAGAGATAGTTTTTATACCCTGCTTTTCACTACCTAAAGGAGTCTCAGAAATGTCAGTCTGTACCTGTGCAAGTTTCGTTGTAAAGCTGATGGAGTTCCATTCCATGTCTTCCACGAAAGCTTCCCATGTGAAATCTATCTTCATAGCATAATGTCAGAGAGATGCAAATAAATGAATGAATGAATTTTAATCCCCACACTTGCAAATCAGCAATGAGCTGCATAATTCCAAATATGTTGAAATTTAAATGTTCTTCTATTTTGATTCCCACAATGCAATGTGATTCATTTCAGGCCAAAAGCTCCCACTTGTGAAAGCTCCTTCTGTACAAGCTGTTGGCTGTGCATGCTGTACTCCTTATGACCACCTGTTCTAGCATAAGGAGATCTGATGGATCATGCATTGGCAACAGACTGTGACCCATGTTAAAATCCTTTTGTTTCAGATCCTAGGCCAGCGGTCCTTCTACAGCATGGATTCCTTGCGGATGGCAGCAATTGGGTGACAAATCTTGACTACAACAGCCTGGGCTTTATGCTGGCTGATGCTGGCTATGACGTTTGGTTAGGAAACAGCAGAGGCAATACTTGGTCTCTAAAGCACAAAAACTATACAGTGAATCAAGAAGAATTCTGGACATTCAGGTACAGTGAATTGACTAAACCCAACTCTGTCTTGGTTATGTCCTCCATTCGAGTTCTTCCTATTGCTTCCTTATGGGAAGGTAGGTAGCTAGTATGTCATTGGTGAAATCATTAGATTTTACGATCTTGAACTGAGTGTGGCCAAGGTGATGGGGGGTGATGCTGAGTTTGTCCAGGTGAGAGGCCCAATTAGATCATGCTCCCCCCCCCCCAGCTGAGTTTCTTACGTGACTGCATGATGTGGGTCGTTTAATTTTCCTTTACTGTTCCTTTACAGTTTTGATGAAATGGCTAAATATGACCTTCCAGCTTCAATAAACTTCATCCTGGACAAAAGTGGGCAGGAGCAAATATATTACGTTGGCCATTCACAAGGCACCACATTGGGTAGGTGAACAAGCTGGTTCATGTCTGCTGGCAATTCCAATACCTACAAATCCTTTTGTACATTTTCCGCTGCAGGTCCCTTCCTGCAAAAACATAGTCGTAAGGCACTGGGCATAAATGAGGATTCGTTTGGTTGTCAGAATTGTTGTGTGGGCTTTGCTTGTAAACACTTCTGGTTTAAAAAACGGAGGCAGGCTGAAGCGTATTAAGAGTGTAATCTTGTGTAGTGACTCCTGTCTAAGAGTCCTGGAGGATCTAGGCTGCTGTGGTAATTTTTCATAGGGCTTCACTGTCAGTTGCCTTGGGTCCTAATTTCGGATTGCTTTAAATGCCATAAACCAGGGTAGTCAAACTGCGGCCCTCCAGATGTCTATGGACTACCTCATGAGCCTCTGCCAGCGTTTGCTGGCAGGGGCTCATGGGAATTGTAGTCCATGGACATCTGGAGGGCCGCAGTTTGACTACCCCTGCACTGTCCCAACATCTGTGATAACAAATGGTAAGAATTTATAAAAAGGTGCTGCATGATGCAGAATAGTACTGCGTAACTTGTATGGCCTCCCCCTCCCCCCCGCCCCGTGTGTGATCGACTCCTGCCGTGTTCTGATTGCCAGTGCCAAAACCAAACAGAAGCTGTCAAACACTTGATGGGTTAGTGAAAAGTTGTAACATGATGGAACTTGATGTGCTGACTGTTGCTTCTGGGCTTCATTGAGCCTTATGTCCAGATATGCTAATCAAGTCATTACGGATTGCATTGCTGAGAAATGTTTCTTTTGGTTTCGATACCATTATATCCATAAATCAGTGATACTTTCATAAATTTAGATAGCGATCATAAATGCAGTGCAGTGCCCCCTATTTTTGTTTTTGATAAAACAGAGGATAAAATATTCCATCTTGCGGAAGATTGTGTGGCTTATTAAATACCTGTTTCTCTGCTCTCCCCCCTTCCCCCCTGGTCTTCCCAGGTTTTATTGCATTTTCCACCTTGCCCCAGGTTGCTAAGAAGGTCAAAATGTTCTTTGCGTTGGCACCGGTAGCCACAGTAAAGTTTTCAAACAGCCCTATGGCCAAGCTTGGAAAGTTTCCTGATTTTCTGTTCAAAGTAAGTATGTTGGACAAGAGGCTTGCTTCAGGCGCAGTGTGTCAATAACCCTGGGTGTACCTGGGGAGCAGGGAACGAGTTCCTCTCTTACTCGGCACACACTTGAAGAAAAGACCAAACACATTTCAACAAAAGCATGACAGAACTGCTGGCTATTAAAGGGAGTACGGTTGACATAAAAAACATTTGTAGTGCTTTTAAACATCTTCTAGTGCTGTCTTCAACAGGATCACACCCTTCTGAGTTCATTGAACTCAATAACCATGGTAGGGTGTGTTTCTACTGGGGATCTCACTGAATGCTGTCCAAGTCAGCCAGTCCTGCAGTATGCAATATGTTAGCAAGATACTGGGGAAGGTCCTTTCTATAGCTCTTCTCAGGCTTAAATGTTCCATTACTTGTGTGTGGGAGTTGTTGCCCAGAGTTCTGTGCGCCTTGCTCAAGAGCAGCAGATGCATTACTAGCATTAAAGAGTTCAGGAAAATCAAAGCATTTAGGGTAGAGTGGAACTTTTTCTGGGAGAATAACCATATAAAATTGCTCTCTGTCCTATTCCATCACTTGAGCCATTACCTGTTATTAACCTGTTGTTCCTCTTAAGCAACGTAGTTGTTCAGTCATGTGGGGAAAAGGACCCGTCCTTTCTGGGTCACATGGCCATCTAGGCCTATATTCTGTTGGTGCAGAAGACTCTGAAAAATTTACAAGATGAATGTTGAGCTGATGAGAACCTTCTAATTCAGATATGGATGTACAGAAATAAGATACATACAGTATTTGCTGGTGTATAAGACTACTTTTTCCCCCTGAAAAATATGCCTCCAAGTGGGGGGGTCGTCCTATACGCCAGGTGCACTTCAGTTGGGATAGACATAGCTGCCCATAGTGGCCCATAGTACTGTAATGTAACAAACTCTATATTTTGAGTGGAAATATTGGGGGGTCATCTTATACGCCCAGTCGTCTTATACGCCGGCAAATACTTTTGCAGCAAACAGGCAAAAGCAGAGTTTCTGTTTATATGTGATTGCCCAATATCATACTCCTTGCATTTTAGTTCTTGGGTTTTTTTTTTTATCTTGCTCTCCCTCCAAGTACTCAGGGCAGCATACATGATCTCCCTGACTCTGTTTGTTTGTCACAACAACCCTGTGAAGTAGTTTAGGCTGAGAGAATGGGACAGGCTCAGGATCAGTGACCTTCATGGCTGGGCTGGTATTTTAAATCCCGATCTGAATCTGGCTCAGGCTCTGTTCCATAAATTACATGTAGATCAGGGGTAGTCAACCTGTGGTCCTCCAGATGTCCATGGACTACAATTCCCATGAGCCCCTGCCAGCATTTGCTGGCAGGAGCTCATGGGAATTGTAGTCCATGGACATCTGGAGGACCACAGGTTGACTACCCCTGATGTAGATTATTATCATTTCATGCTTTGTGACATTTTGCTGCTTCATTCATGAGAAAATGACCCTGTGTATCCAATGTTCTTGCTTTGGCAGGAAGTGTTTGGAACGAAGCAGTTTTTCCCCCAGAATTCAATAATAAGGTGGCTCGCCACCCACCTTTGTGTTCATGCCTTACTCGATGAACTCTGTGGCAATTTCTTCTTTCTACTTTGTGGGTTTAATGAAAAAAACCTAAATATGGTAAGTTCCTTGTGTGCCTAACCAATACAAGGGTTACTAGACCAATTGTTCCTAAACATTTGTGAAACCCCTTTGAAATGAGTGGGAGGGGAGAATTCAGCTACAGACGCTGACTTCTGTGCATATGACTGTCATGGCACGATACAGTCGCACCCCTCCATTCTCCGTTCTTGGGTGGCACTTGTGTCATCCTTACAAGATAATGTTTTTTTGTGATTTTACTAGTTTATGAACCTGGTTATTTGTGCTGATGCAGAAAGGGGTCTTTTTTTAACAGTTAAGATGGTGGCAACATTTGCACTGGACTATGGCATCTGGGAGTATTTTGTCTAGTATGGAATTGGTATGAGACTACCCCCAGGGTTAGTGGAATAATGTGACACAGAAACTTAGCCTACAGATACTCGAGTCATATCTGCCGTGTGTGCGAGGCATGCTTCTATTAATAGATAAGAATCTTAAGAAAATATGTACACTTGTCTAAGTACCTTAAATTACATTAGGGGAGAAAGCGAGTAAAGAAAATGGCTGCTTTGGAGGATGGACTCCAGAGCACTTTACTCTACCAAGGTGGCCTTGGGTTCATCACAGCCTTAATAGTGCTGTCTTACCAAGCAGTAATACCTGAGCTGTCTCAGCCCCACCTACCTCATAGGATGTCTGTTGTGAAGGGAGGAGGGGAAGGTGCTTGTAAGCCACTTTGAGAGCCCTTCTGGTAGAGAAAAGCAGGGTATAAAAGCCAACTCTTCCTTCTCCTCCTCCTTCTCTTGAGCTCAAGATGAGGCAGTCTAAATCTGCAATAACATCATGAGATGCTGGCCTCTACTCAAGACATCCACCGATAGGAACCCCTGCAAACTCTGATCAATCCCCAGGGAGACAGATATTAGGAGATGGTTTTGAGGAAAGGTTTACTGTTTATTGCTTACTATGTATTGCCTAAAAGATGGGGGAAGGGGGTATCCAAATGAAATATTTATTCAATATTATTGAAAGGGAATAAAGGGGGTGTTCTATCTGACAAATAAATAGTTCTAGGCTTTCAAACTTTGCTCCTTACACTGTTACAGACACGAGTTGACGTCTATTCAACACACTGCCCTGCGGGAACTTCTGTCCAGAACATGCTTCATTGGGCTCAGGTGAGGCCTTTTGAAATAATCAAACCTGATTTATGTTGTGAGTTGCATTGCTTTAAAATTTAGAATGGACGGCTTTGAAAGAATGGTGTGCACAGAATGAAAATTACTACTACAGTGGTAGGATAACAAGCAACTCTTAGCAATTTCTCACTTTAGTATTGTGTGTCTTCTGTTCTGTTCAAAATCCAATAACTGATTAAGGGTATGATACCAGAAATAAGGTTAACTAATGCTGCTTCCCTGGTAAAACTTTAAAAGCCCTTGTAAATGCTACTGCTTTGCTGCACGCACACTGCACAATGTTTGTTTCTTGATTAGACATATCAGTTGTGGATAGCACACACGCTATGGAATAGCACACATGTATGTGGAATAGCACACATACTGTAGTGTTTTGGATGTACTTGAGAGGTATCTGTATGGGGGGGGGCAATGAATTCTAGTGTAACAAAACTGAGCTAAGCAATAGTAAGACAGGCGGATCCATCTTAACCCCAGTTAGACAACTCAGTAAGATGTGTAGTAGCAATGGCACAGCGTAGATAAGCAGTGCTTTAAAACTCTTCCAAGGCTTCTAGTGCTGAATATAAAGCTTTGACTTTGCTTGGTCTGTGGCACTCTCAGAGAGCATTCTTTTAAGGGGGGGGGGAGATTTGGGGTTTGCTATTTTATTTTTGGTTTTAACCAAAAATATTTTTAATTATGACTGTAAGCTGCCTTGAACTGCAAGGAAAGGGGGGGTATAGATGTTTCAGTTAATGTTCTCTGTAAGACTTCTTGAAGGATTTGTCTGAAGTTTCTAGTCTCAAAACTAAAAGCAAGAAAAACAAAACAGCAACTATAAAAGTTGGTTAGAAATACATAGTAGTATAATGGATGGGCAAAAAAGATGGATAACTGGAGTAGGGGGGGGAAGTACTGATGGGGGAGTCGGCTAAAGGTTGTGCACCCTGTAAACAGCGAATGATTCCATAGCACTGGTAGCTGAGCACACAATCTTTGGTTAGGTGCTAGTGAAAGATCTATAAAGTTAGGAAGGAAGAAGAAGGCACAGGATTGGACAGCAATGCCAAAAATGGGCAGCAGTTCAGGCCTCTAATACCCTAGTGGTTTCCATTTCTATCTGCCCCGTTCTTTAAAATATTAGCCTTCTCTCTAAAATGAGAAATGGTTAGTAGCCATGTTGCACATCCTTAACGGCTATGTAGATATTCAGATGTTTGTAATTTGCTTATATTGGTGATATGATACATTTATAGTAATAATGTATAATAATTTGCATGTTTTTTTTTTTAAAGATGACAAGGTCTGGGGTGTTCACAGCTTTTGACTGGGGAAGCAAGGCAAAAAACATGGCCCACTATAACCAGGTAAGAATTCCTCACTATTGCTGAGGGTCATCCCTTCTTGTAATATGGTTGAGCAGGGGGTTGGACTTCCAACTCTATGATTCTATGATGGTCAGATCAATGCAAATCATGCAAATAGTTAGTTGAAAATGACATACTTTCTTGCTGCTCCTTGTGGCTTGAATCAGGAAACCTTTACTGTGTTATCAATTACAAATTATTTCATTTCCTCCTTTTTCTTTTAGTCAGTACCACCTTACTACAAAACAAGAGAGATGAATGTACCAACGGCTTTGTGGGCCGGGGGTCATGACTGGCTTGCAGATCCAAAGGATATCGCCTTGTTGCTGCCACAGATCCCAAACTTGGTTTACCACAAGAATATACCTGAATGGGAACATCTGGATTTCATCTGGGGCCTTGATGCTCCACAGCGCCTGTATAAAGAGATAATTGAGCTGATGCAGAAAAATCAGTAGATCTGTACAGCACTTGAGGCTGTAATTTCGCAATGCTTCTTCAAGAAATCAGTGTGTGGTACTTTGTGGTTGCTTTATTTCCCCATGGAATGATGTTTACTTTTTTTTTTAAAGGTGTTACAGTATTAATCTTTCTGTCTCCATGCAGTGCAGCAATATTGCAGGGGACTGAATAGTTGCACAGTTCATAGGTATTCTAAATTCCCACGACTTTACCACTGGATGTGTTAAAGCAACAACTAGGCTGCCTCTGATGAGAGAAAATGAAATGCCTTCCTATAAATTGCCCAAAGCAATGCACACTTGGAAGTAAAGCGAATGTCTTAAAAGGGTCTGTTGATAGGAGGTGCCATGTTTAAAACTGCAGCAGAACTGGTAATAATGAAAGTTTTCAGAAAATGACCAGTCATCGTGTAGGTATGTCTTCCTGCGTGTGTCTTGTGTCCATAGCACCAGTTCAGATCTCTTGAGCTGACTCACTGCATGCTCCAAGAGAAAAGCAGCACTTCACTGGTTAATGGTGCATGGTGAAGCTTCCTAGTATCTGAGACTTGGAGCATTTAGAAAAGAGCTTTTTTTTTTAATTCTGCTTTTCACTAGCTTAAGGAGTCCCAAAGTGACTTACAAACTCCTTTCCCCACAGCAGATAACCCTGTGAGGTAGGTGGGGTTGAGAGAGCTCAAACAGAACTGTTCTTCAAGAACAGAACTGTGTATAGCTCAAGATCACCCAGCTGGCTGCATGTGGAGGAGAAGGGGATTGAACCCAGCTCTCCAGATTAGAGTCCACCACTCTTTAACCACTCTAGCACACTGGCACCTTATCTCCTTATGCTGAGGTGCATCCTTTGCCCTTTCTAGGATTGCTCAGGATAAAACTGCTTTGATTGCTGCTTTCTTACTATGTGATAATGTTCAGTACTCAGTTGACTGTAATCTTGATTTTTAAATGCATCCTGTTGATTCTTTTTTAATTGCAATTTGTTTCAAGTTAATGTTTTCAATTAATTGGTGTAAGCCATGAACATGCACTAGTATACTGGTAAAAGTAGCAGTTTGGTGGCTGAAGTTTTCAGGTCAGCCCTAAACATCTCCTGTGAGACTTTTGGTCTTGGGAGTACAACCTTGATGTCTCTGGCCCTGTGCACATTTTGTATCTCACAGGATGTTTATTAAAAGAAGTACACTTACAATGCAATCCTAAGGCCTCTTTCCTGGGAGTAAACACCACTGAATAGACCTAGGCTGAATTCCGAGTAGACACTTTTAGGATTGTTTATGATAGATCCCCCTACACATTCTCCACACTGAGAAAAATACTTTCCTACCCAAAATAAAATGTTCCCATACTGACTCAGCTGCCCTTGTAACATGGTTTCTTTGTTAATAAAATAATAAACCTGACTGCCCCCCCATCATTTACAGAAGATTTTACTTTAACCAGGCCTGAAACTTTTTGAGAAGGTGTAAGAGCCTTCTTTAAAAAAAAACCCTTTCAGAATAGTCTAACAAAACAAAAAGATTATATTTAAACAAGAGGTAGGGAGATGGAATGAGAAGATAAAGTTTTAATATAAGATTTGTTGTGTGATTTCTTGGATCTGAATTACAGGCTTTTGAGGGGTTTAGATGCTTTTCTTAGTTTTCTCACTGAGAGCCTTGTATTTCCATGTTTACCAAAACATGCCTGTATTTTATTTTATCTTTTTGTTCCTCTGAACATCCCTGGTCTTCTAGAAGGCAGTTACACTCTGCTAGATCACCAGTTTCCCTTCCTGTACTTACCAACTTCCCTCTGATTTCTGAGGTGTCTGAAACAAATTGCTTTCCGTACCTGTCCAAGGAAAATCCTCAGCTAATTTCCCCCTATTTAACTGGTCAGGGATCCTTCTCTCCCCAGATTTCTCGCCCTTCCTTTGGCTTGAATTGGGAGTATCACACTACCCCAAAACACTCTGCCAAATATCTTTCCCAGACTTCCTAACCATGTAGATCTGCAGATTTCAGACTGTTAGTCAAGAAAGATTTCTCTGAATAAAATTTTCTCCAGGTTAGATATTGTTCAGCTACGGCACAGCTCTAATATGGCACCTTGTCACTCAAGCTCTCTGCCTCAGTGAAGAATTTAGCCCTTCTCGCACTGGTTTTATGTCCCTTCAGCACTTGCCACATTACTTTTAAAGTTCTGCCCAGCACTGTTCACTGTTGGAAAAACTCAGAAGGGAGTCTGTGTGAAGTTTGTGAGCTTTTAAAATTTTTCAGTTGCTGTTTTTAAAGAAATGCATCTGTTGATCTTCACTGAGAAAAATAAGCAGCAAAATACTGGTTGGCTACCAAAGAAGCTCTGTTGTCTCTGCCGTGCCTTTACTCTTGCTTTTTAAAATGAAAACTAGAATTCTGCACTGAGTTTTGCACTGAATTAAAAATTAACAACTGGAAACAGGAATGCAACTTTAAAAAATAACTACTGTTTTATGTGTTCTGTGAATCAGGTGGAAATGCATTTTAACCAATTTTCATAAATATGCAACTTTTAAAACTTATGTCAGTAACTTGTATTGAATTTCCATTATAAGCCATATTGTGCTATAGATTTAAGTGTTAAACCAAAGACATCACATTGTGAAACTAAAGCAACATATTTGAATAAAAATCCAATTTGAAACCAGGTGTATTCAATGGTATTCCCCCCCTCCAGCAGGTTCTAATACGATCTTCAGAGAAGCTCTATCTTTAGAGACCCTCGTTTCTAATAACAAACATCATATAGGAAGAAATCCACAATATCCAGACAAGATGTGAGGTGGGGTGGAATATACCGCAACTTATTGTAATTTCAGATCAGTGGGAGCATTTACATAAGGTTTACTTAAAATTGTAGTCCAGTTTGTCCTTTGGAATGTTATACTGTATGTTTGGAGTGCTGGAAAATTCAAATGTTACTGGGAGGACTAAGAGTTCAGCTTGTCAAGGGACTGCTTTCTTTTCTCCAGGTGTTCTTAGGATGCCCTGGATGGGACAAGCACTTCCTCCTGGGCAGGTTTTTTTCCTGAAATCTGTGGGAAAGTCTTTTTTCCCAGTTCAGCCCTGTCTGGTAAGCAGACAGGATATTGTAAACCTGCTCTACCAAGTAGCTGCACTCCAATTTTCCTTTTTTTACTCAGAACCTTTTGGGTTTTAGTTTGTCTTCCCACCACCCCCAGACCTATGGGTTGTATCAGCCAAACCCTTCCCCTATTCTCAAAAAAAGGAGGCAATTAGTTTCTATTATGCCAAATATGCTTGGTCCGGCCCCTTGCAACCAGCAATTAATGAAAAGTTTAACTGGTCAGCACTTTGCCAAAGTCCTGCAATTGTACTATTCCCTCTTGGGATGCATTAAATGCTCCTGCTTCTTGCCAAGGAGATACTGTGCTTTTAACAGGTTTGAAATAAGTACACGTGTAAGCTGTTAATAATCTGTGCACAAATCGAGAGTATCCTGTGTAAACATGGAGAGTAAAAAACCAGTGCCCATCAGATAGGAAACATGGGAAATCTTGGGGTGTGGAAGGATCACATCACTGATATTTTGATATTCATAAGTCAATCATTGGATATTGTATACTAGTCATTAAAGCTTATGGCGAATTACCACCCAGAACAACTCATCTGCTCTTGACTCAGGTGGGTTTCAGAATTGGTATAGGATAGAGATGATCTTACAGCAGCTTTAGCTGATGGTCACCATTAGAAGAAGAGTTGGTTCTTGTATGCTGCTTTTCTCTACCCAAAGGAAGCTCGAAAGCGGCTTACAGTTTCCTTCCCTTTCCTCTCCCCACAACAGGCACCCTGTGAGGTGGGTGAGTCTGAGAGAGCCCTGATATCACTGCTCAGTCAGAACAGTTGTATTAGCACCGTGGCGAGCCCAAGGTCACCCAGCTGGCTGCGTGTGGGGGAGTGCAGAATCGAATCCGGCGTGCCAGATTAGAAATCCGCATTCCTAACCACTACACCAAACTGACTCTTGCATTGATGATATTCACATTGAAATGCAAATATGGTCTGTGCGTTACAACACTGCAGCAGTGTAATGAACAAGACTGCTGCTATTTTTTACACTTGCAGACAGCATTGTAACACCATAACTCTGCTTTTAGAAAAAAGATGTTTTGGGAGGGACGGGGAAGGTGATGCCGAGGAAGGGGGCATGCAGAAACAACTCAAAATGGTGGATGGGGAAAAAACTCAAATGCAAGCATTTCTCCATTGAGCAGCCCCAGATTAGTCTGCCTTGAAAAATGAAATTGTTATAACTGGGAATTTCTTAAGCACACAGTAAGTGAGAGGGCGATTTGGGTCTGCACCTGGATAGGTGGATTTTAATGCAGAAACTGATGTAAACCAGACCCTTAAAAATGCAAATCCAAATAATGTCACTAATGTGGAAATGGTCTGGGTCCTCAAATAGACTTGGGCTTTGGGAACAAGCTGTGTGGGTCCAGAGCTGACAATAAAAATCAATGCGGAAAAGCCCTTGGCTTTGTTTTAGATGTTTTAGATGTTTAGATGTAAATCTCCATATGTTTTAGATGTTTGCTCCTTTGCCTCTCATCCAACATCACAACAATGTTTGTCAAACAGCCTGAACTCTGGTAACTTAGAGGAAAGCAGTTCAGCAGAGCACACAAGACAGTTGTAAGACCTTTATTATATATTTGTTTATATGGAACAAATTTTGAGTTTAAGTACACATTCTCAGTACTTCAGTGTTGATTGTGCTGTAATTTATTAATCTGTGATTGATTATTTATTATGGTCATTGACCAGCATCAAAGTATCTACAGACCACATACATTATTACAGCGTTTTAACAGGAGACTCGGCATCAGGGAGTTAACAAAGGCACAAAACATTAATACAGCATTTTGACAGTCAGATCACTCAGCATCAACAGTAACCAAAGATTTCCGCACTCTGCTGGCAGTGTAGCAAAACTTTGTCACCATGTAAGAAACAGAATTATCTTTATCTGCAATCAAGATGTTAATTAGATGATCATCTGTAAGTCCATGGAACCTTGATAGCAAGGGCAAGATTAAACGGCTTCTGGCAACCTTATAAAAGTCACAGTGTGGGCAATCGATTCACTTACACCTGAATTGCAAGGGCATAATCGGTCCTCTATAGGCACACGCTGCAGTCTTCCACTTAGCAGTCCTGATGGAAATGCATTAACTGGGCCCTCGAAAAAGCCCATCAAAAGCCCTGTTACATTATTCTGTTATATGGTTACAACCACTGTTATTATTTACTGTATGTTTTAACGAAGACTGTTTCATGTATCGTTGATTAGTTTTAATGTAAACCGCCCTGAGCCTTCGGGGAGGGCGGTATATAAATCTAAATAAATAAATAATAAATAAATAAAATTTAGTAAACGTGATATATGTTAGATATGGTGCAGTAGAAAATCCCTCCCAGGACTTTAGTAACCCATATGGGCTTGGGAGTAGGGCCATCTCATTTTGCAGCTCAATATCCATAAGTTGTTGATAGACCAGATGTTTTGCTTGCCTGTGACCGTTTCTAATAGATGATCAGGAGCTAAACCAATTTTAAGAAGTTTCTTAATTATTTCTGTACACCAGGTGGGTTGTGGGTTAACTGACAAGAAAGAAGGAATAAGGCCTACAGTTGAAGATTAATTTTTAGCCAATAGTTAATTATTGTTATCCATGCCCTGGTCTCTACTTTTATCAACCCTGCCTCCTGCCAGAGAACTACATTAGCTGTACACCTTGGAACATTAAAGAGGGCTCTTAGAAAACCTGCTTGAATTTTTTTAAGGGAGCAAAATTGGAGTAAAGGCCTAATTGGGCACCATGTGTAAGTTGAGCCAGTGATTTGGTTTCCAGCACGAATGAAGCCACCATCCTTAGTTTGATAGAATCTTAAGATAGCTGCTGCACTCTTCTGAGCAGCGTCAGCTACTGAGTGAATATGAGCCATTTGCTTTCTGTTATTTTATTTATTTATTTATTTATTTATTTATTTATTTATTTATTTATTTATTTATTTATACTGGAAGATCACACCAAGATATTTGAAGCATTTAACTTGCTCAATATGATGTTGGTCAATATGCCAAGTAAAAAATTTTGCCCTATTGTTAAAGCAAATAATCTTTGTTTTGGAATAATTGATAACTAGGTGTTCCTCCTGGCACTGCAAAGCCAAAACTTCCAAAGCCCTTTGCAGGCCTATTCTGGTCTGGAAGAGAATTACTGCATCATCAGCATAGTAAGTATGGGTAACCTTTTGTCTGCAAGTTTAGGGGCATGAATGTCTGAGTCCTTTAGATGTTTGATTAATGCATCAATATAGATATTAAATAAAAAAGGAGCCAGAATACAGCCCTGTCTTACACCTTTCTGTGTAGGGATCGAGGTGCTTAAATGACCCTCTGGGCTGAATCTGACACGAAGACTATTTTTGTGAAGTTTATAAAGTAATAGCAAAAGCCGGGTGGAGGATGAGGGGGGAGGAGCAACAAGAGTTTATAGCACACTGGACATTTGCTGGTTAGAGGTCAAAAGTAGAGATGAATTTGGATCTGGCAAATCATTTCTTGAACTGAGTGATTTAGGTGCTCTGATTTTGATGTAATCTCAGTTTGTTCCATGGTGGAGAGAGTTGAAAAAGAAATGAGTAGATTTTCTTCTATACAGTTTATTGGCTCAAAAGTCCCTGGGTCCGGTCTTGATTGTTTGGGCAGGTCTGTCCATGAAATTAAGTCCTTCTGATACTTAGTCTGCAAAACATTTTCTTGAGCAATAATCATTGGGAAGTTAGAGTTGGAGTTAAAGGTGTTGGAGTTTTGCAGCTTTGGAATTAAGGAAGATAAAATTAAATTGTTAAATACCCTGGTTGGAAAAATCCCTTTAGAGTAGAGGAATGGTCTCTGTTGCAGTAATATTGCTGGGATCGTTGGGCTTCCAAAGGTAAGCAAAACTCTTTGCACCTGATTCTGAATGTTAAGTGACTTTACTGTTTTTAGTTCATTCAAAGAAAAGTTCTTCCTAAGGAGAACTCTTAAATGCTGGTTAACACGCCATTTCGAGGTCCATTTCGAGTCTGACCTCTGAACTTGTAGATGGTGAGGCATATTTTGCATCTCCATATGTTTTAGATGTTTAGATGTAAATCCCCATATGTTTTAGATGTTTGCTCCTTTGCCTCTCATCCAACATCACAACTATGTTTGTCAAACAGGGCCAGCCTGAACTCTGGTAACCTAGAGGAAAGCAGTTAAGCAGAGCACACAAGACAGTTGTAAGATCCTTATTGGCCACTGTTTATATGGAACAAATTTTGGGTTTAAGTACACATTCTCAGTACTTCAATGTTGATTGTGCTGTAATTTATTAATCTGTGTTTTTCCCTCCTGAGGAAGTAATTTGGGATTTCTGTGCTGAGAGGTGAATTTTGTTTTTTTATGCAGAGCAAAAATGTGGCTTCTCTTAATTGCGTGAAGCTTAACCTAAGGCCTTAGAACAAGCTTTCTCAACCAGGATTTCGTGAAAGTCGGGGGGTTCTTGATGGCTCTGGAAGGATTTCCTGAATGGGTAGAAGTTAATTAATTTGTTATATATTTTTTAAAATTTGTTAAACATTTATCACATGATATGAACATATATGGTCATGTTAACCTGCCTCCCCTCCCAAGATGGCCAATGATGGGCCTGCAGGGGATGGGAAGGGGAGGGGCCCCAGGTGGGCATGTACACAGCTATGCTTCCCGACCATTTTCTGCATGATCACTGGGGTTTCTCAAAGCCCAAAGAATGTTTCAGGGCTTTTCTCAATAGTAAAAAAAAGTTGAGTTAGGCTGCCTTAGAAGCTCAGAAGTATTTAGATAAAGAAATCTTGGTTGATCCAAAAGCAGCCATGAATATTGTAAGTCCTGTTTATATTTATGGATTCATAACCACTATTGAGTCCATGTTGAGTGTAGAGCAGTAGGATAAAAGTATACAAAAATGAATAAAACAATGGCCTGCATTTGCAAACATTCTGCTATGTAGGTATTGTGTCTCCCAGTCACAGAAGGCAAGCCTTTGGAGTAAGTAGTCTTTGCTTCCAGATCTCACAGTTGCCTGTAAAATGCTTGTCTCTTTTAGGCATGTTCCAAGACGTTTATCGCAGAGGGAAACTATTAAGGAAGGCTTTGGAGTTCACGCATGCAGTTAAAGAGATGCAAATGAGTGAAAGAATGCTTCTGATGCTGGTGATTCGATTTGTCAATCAATTGACAGTTGTGTAATTCCAAGTGCAGTTTGAAATTTCAACATTCCTTTACTTCGTTTTCTGTAATCAGAAGTAATTTATTGCAAGCCAAAAGCCACTGCTTGTGAAAGCTCCTTCTGAATGTTGTGCATGCCAGATCTGTAGCTGTTCGGGAATGGTCACCCGCTCTAACATAACACAGCCTGTTATCAGAAAGGACAGTATATAAATCTAAGAAATACATTAGAAGTGCTGATGGATAATGCATTAGTAACAGAATGGGCCACAAGAGCAAAGCCTAGCCAAAGAAGGGATTTGTTGAAATCTCCCATAAAACATAGTGGAATTTAGATCACTAGTTCTAGCTAGCATATAAACTCTATGTTGTTGCAGGATGATCAAATTATAAGAATATGTACCATGGGACTGAGGGTGTGATCCCCAAGCACATTGGGGAACAGCTATTTCTAGCTTTACTGCCAAGTTCTTGTAGTTCTATGGCTAGCAGTATGAGTTTTAGTAAATCAAATGCAGACTTTTCAGGTAACAAATTCAAGGAGTCTAAGGAGACTCCTATAGATTTGATTTCCCCCTCAATATGACTTAGCCATGTAGGTGATTGGTATTCATTAACATAAGGAAAAGGAGACAATTAGGGTCAGATTTTAAATGCATATGATGCCAGAACTTGATTGTTACTAACCATGCTCTGGTTCCCAGTAGTCTTTGGCTGGATTCTAAACACAGGACTGCATAAGAGACATAGTTTGGAATTCCAAGAATTTCTTGAAGGACGACAGATTAGAATTTTTCCACAGCTATGTTAAAAGCATTCATCCAAACTGGAACACCATAGAGTAGTTGGACACTTAGTTTCAAGTTGAAAACATAAATGGCTGCTGGCACATATTGAGTATCTCTGATGTAACAAAACTCCTGTAATTGCCAGGGAGCTAATTTTTGCAGAACTGATTGAATATTCCCTATGTGCCATCCAGTTAGCATTATGGTGGAAATATATTTCCAAGCATTTGACGTTTTTTACTTGTTCAGTGTTACCTCTTACATTCCATATAAGAAGCTTCCATGTCTTTTTTCCCCAAACCCACAATTCTTGACTTCTTGAAGTTCAGTGCAAGTACATTTACTTTACAGAAGTACAGGAATTGAAAGAGTAAGAATTTTAGGCCCGTTTGTGAATGGGACAGTGCTACAGTGTCATCTGCGTATAAAAGCAGTGGGGTGTAGGAGGGAATGAAGTTTAGGCTCTGGGACATTGGGATGGGGCAAGGTCATTCAAAAAAAGATTGAATAAGAAGGGAGCCAATATAAACCCTTTTTTCTTACACCTCTATTAATTCGGATTTTTGAAGTTAAATTCCCAAGGAAATTTGACTTGACAACCAGTAGAATAATAGAGCTTTCTTATAAGATGAAGGAGACTTTTATCTATTTCCATCTTCAGCAGCTTATCCCAGAGAAGATCTTGGGGACAGAGTCAAACACACCTTAAAAGTCTAAAAAAGCTGTTTTAATAGTTTTGGGCCATCTTTCCCTCTATATTTATTGACGAGGTGAAGAAGAATGACACAGTGATTGACAGTGGATTTCCCTTGACATTATGCAGACCCACGTTAAGCCGATTCACCCCCGGTGTTCTTTGGTTTGCCTCACTGCCTCTCTTCTTGCACATTCGAAACCACAGCTGTTGTGTCTCAAGCTGCCAAAGAATGTGGCTAAATTCCGTCCAGTCTTATCTGTTCTTGCATAAGAAGATGTGGGAGTCTGGAATCAATCAGTTGTTTATAAAAAAGTTGCTGCAGTTTGTTAGTGTCCTTAAGTGATTTATTGCAGTTTATTGAGATTTGCAGAGACCTCTTTGATTTAGAAGCTGTCTGTGGCAATTAGTTAAAAAGTTTGTTTAAGCCAATAAAAGAACTCCGATCAAAGCTACTTGCAGTGAGAGTCACAGCCCCAGTGTCTCCCTCATCACCAGCTTGATCTGAACCCCACAAAAACTACACAGTGGAGCAAGAAGGATTCTGGACATTTAGGAACATCTTCTCTGTAACTATAAGCATCTAAATAAAAGGGGTAAGAGGTCCTGGGAGGAGTTGGTGATAAGGGTTATGGGCAAATCAAGTCCATCATTGCCTCTGATTGGCTGTCCACCCACTGGCTGCCCAATCAGATTAGAATTCCTGCCCCTAACCGTCTTCCCACAATTCTGCCACTTCTTCGCAGTTTCTAGCCCCTCAAACACCTCTCCTGAGGTGAGTGAGCTGCCAGGGATGTATGTGGGCTCTTCGGCTTTGCCCTCTTGAGGCAATGGTGCCTGTTTACAGAGCTTAGGGAAGCCAGCCTGTATCTTTCCTGAGGGGGAGCATCTGCCCCAGCCACCCTTTTACGGGCCCTGGGGCACAGCAGCCACTAGGCTGACCCTCCTGCCTGCCTGACATGGAGGCTGCCAGCATGTACCTCCACACTGCCTCCTATCAACTCTGAGGCATGCCTGCAGGCCAAGGAAAGCCTGATAACCCCAGCCTAAATAGCAAGCAGAGGGGAGCGCTGGGAGGAATGCCAGGGAGACGGGAGACCCCCAGGTCTAGACTAAAGAGATCAGTTCCCCTAGAGAAAATGGATGTTTTGAAGGGTGAACTCTTTGGTACTGTGATTGGAGATGCCAGTCTCCAGGTAGGACCTGGGGATCCCCTAGAATTACATCTCCAGACCAAATAGATCAATTTCCCTAGAGAAAATGGATGTTTTGAAGGGTGAACTCTTTTGTACTGTGATTGGAGATGCCAGTCTCCAGGTAGGACCTGGGGATCCCCTAGAATTACATCTCCAGACCAAATAGATAAATTTCCCTAGAGAAAATGGATGTTTTGAAGGGTGAACTCTCTGGTACTGTAATTGGGGATGTCAGCCTGCTGCTTACCTAGCCCTCCTCAGTACAGTCCTGGGTGATTGTCAGATACTTCCAAGACCTCAGAGTCCATGTAGCACCTGGTCCAGAACAAGGCATGCTGCTTCCATATTCAGACCTCATTGTTACAAGAAACATCATCTACCATGAGATCCTCCTGTGAACTACGGAGAAAACAACTATGCCAAAGTGGCCAAAGGTGAGTAATCACCCAACGCCTGTCTGGAACCAAGTGATTAAGACCCAGCCAACTCATGGTATAGACATCACTCTCGGGCTTCTTGGTAAGCTTTAAGTAAAAGTAATTACTGTGAAGTTAGCACTCAATGTCCATAATGTGCATATGCTTGCAGACAGGGAACTTTGACAGAGACACAGTCACAGGGGATGGCAAAGCATATATACCTGGCCCGTGGGAACTAGGCAAGGGAACTGGTCTTAGGTGAGAAGGGGCATTCACACAGGAATATAGGATCAGTGGGTTCTTTGATATGGGTAGGTGTTAACCCAGTTCAAACATCTGTTGCTTGGCCTAGAGGAGAGACAGCAAGGAGCCGTGGAAGCAGGAAGAACCTTTGATATGCAGGTGGAGGCCGATGGGGAGGGGTGGTGCTCCTGAGCTCTGCCAAGGTGCCAGAGCCTGGCGGGAGTTGTTGGGAACAAGAGAGAAACCACCAGATTGTAAAACTAAAAGTCGGGGCAGGAACCAGAGGTTCATGACAATGCCAACAAGCCTTCCCCACCACATTTTCTTCACACCCCTGTCTACCCCTCCACACCCTCATTTGCATACACACCACCACAACCCCCCACAAAGAACACCCCTTAATCCCCATGCACTCACATGCAAGCCGACCCTCTCCTTCCACTTCCCACCCCCAGGTTCTAGCACTCGTTGTATTCCTGGATACAACGGGTTTTAGCCCTGGTTAACTATAACTCTATGCTAGTGATACTTGGTTATGTCCTCCAGTCAAGCTCTTTCCATTGCCTGGTTGTCAGTAGGGAATAATTGTGGTGTCAAGGGATGAACAGTGGCCTCAGTGAAATCATTAGATGTTGAGACCTTGCACTGAGTTTAAGTCAATGCCATGTGGTATGTCTTCAGGATGTTGGAAGAGCCCTGCTGGTTCAGACCAGTGGGGAATCGAGTCAAGCATCATGTTCATCTGGTCAGCCTTTCCCATGAGGTTTCTTCCTGGCACTGGTGTTTGGAGGTTCACTGCTTCTGAAAATGGAGTTTCTCTTTAGTCAAAGAATTCCAGATCTACATGCCCAGGAATGCTGTGTCCAAATATCTAACAAACATGCTAGGAAAATACAGTTATTTATTACAATTGGATTAAAAACACTTGTAGGCCCTATATAATAGCCTTAAGGCAGAATAAAATCATACAAGCATGTCAAATGCAGGCCTAATGCGACCCTGACTTCTTCAGTGGCCAAGCATAATGATTACACAATGGCTCCAGACGTTGCAATGTTAAGACATTAATTTCTAAAACTTGGACCCAGTTAAAATGGTTATAACCATATAGTGATCATCTGTCCCACAAATGGCAGAACAGCCCCGGGTTCCCCCTAAATGGTCTGTGTCCCAGACAATGGCCAGAATATCCCACGGTGTCCTCTGGGCCCACACCCATTTGTTTCCCTGCAGCTGCCCTTCCTTCCGCCCTTCCTTCCGGGTGTGGCGAGGGAGGCCCGCAGTCGGCTGAGGCCCCCGGGAAAAGGCGTTGTGGTAGCAGCGTGCTGTGTGGCCATGCCTGTGTGCTCAGGGCAGGCAGCGCGTCCCGCCTTATGGTCCCAGAATTCTGGTCACCTTATTTAAGCATCATCTGTGACACAAGGCAAAGATATAATTTCAGATGCCTCATACAGATAAACTTCTGCCTGGTTTGAATACACGTGTTAGGAAAGCCATTCTGATAGTATACCTTCCTATCCTGGTCCAAGGAACTATAGTGCAGTTGTAGTATGGAGCCAATGTTATTGTCTTTCTCAGAAAACTCTGCTTAGAGGGGCTCTGTCCTGCTCCCTCTTGACCTCCCATGCTCAGAAACTCTGTTCAAAGCACTGGTTTCAAAGCCAGGAGCAAGGCCCTCAGACACCCCGTGCCTTTTACAGATTCAGACCACTAATGAACTCCTCTTGACAGCTAAGAGCTGTGGCACCAGCCCCAGAAGTCAGACAATACAGGCAGCTGACTTACCAGCTGAGTGGGGGTGATGTCTGCCTCTGCTCTCTCCTAATGTTCTCCCTGTGCTTTCCCCTGGAAAACTGCCTTTTAAAACTAGTTTCGTTTTCCCTTTTGCCATCAGGATCACAGCTGAAAAAGAACAGGAAAAGCAGCTCAGGGAACGTGTGTGGTGGAAGAAAGATTCTGCTTGAGCATCTGTCAGTCTTGTACTTCAATTGCTGCCCACCCTCATCGAGATTCTATTTCTGGGTGTTGCGTATGCAGACTTCACAAGACCCTACAAGATTTGGAGCGTGAAACCTGAGGCTAGAATCTTGAGCCCTTGCTTGGGATTCACCAGTCCTGAGCTCTCAGGCAATAACAGAAGAAACGTATGGACCAATCAAGAGCCAGACAAGATCCAATCACGAGCCTCTGTTAGGAACCGTTGCGTGTCTTGGTGGGCGTTCCAAACGTGTATGTAAGTTCCACTGTTTTTCTCATCGGTTGTCCAGTTATTTGGTGTTTTCTGGTTCCGGTAAACCTGTTGGTTGTGGAGCTGAGTGTTGGTGTCTTACTGAACCCATGAATTTAATAGTGGGTATATAATAGTGGGTATGCTGTAGCAGTGTGTTATTTTCATTATCTGGCAATAATCTACTTGCAAAGTTTTGCGGCTATATATTGGTAGCTATGCTGTGATGGTAAGCAATCTTTTTAGCGGGAGCACTGAAACACATACAACTCTCTCTCTCTCTCTCTCTCTCTCTCTCTCTCTCTATATATATATATATATATATATATATATATATATATATATATCTTTCTATATATATATATCTTAACACAGCCCGCGGCGCCGCGGACTAAATAAAGCCGTAAGGGCTTAGGGGGAGGAATTAGGGCAGGCTCTGTCCGGGATGAGGAAGGGTGCCGATTGGCCCCTTCCTCTGGACAGACCATCGGCGGGGCCAATTCCCTCCCTGGCAAAAAGGGAGAAACTGCGAGCTGCGCGTGACTGCCGGAGGATCCCTTGCCTAGAGCCCGCTGTATTTTGATTACAGCGGGCTTGATTACTAGTATATATATATTCAATTTCTTTCCCACCACTTCCGAAGATAGCTTGTGGATGTTTACAAGTCTCATAAAATCCCATTAAAACCTCCACTAAAAGAAATAAAGCGCCCAACATGGCGGAATATCCCCACCCACCCCCACTAACCGGAGTGGCAAGCAAGAAGGTCAGAATCGATACACTGCTCATACCCAAGGGAGGGGGGCATCAATCTGCCTTGCCAACCCTAGCCACAACCATAGACCTGGTGGAAGAGCTCTGTTTTGCAGGCCCTGCGGAATCCCAGAAGCCCCTGCATGGCCTGCAGCTTCACTTGCCTGTGAAGTTGAGGTATTTGTGTGTGTGTGTGGGGGGGTGGGTATACTAGGTCAAATATCGTTGGGACAAGCTGAGCACCTGCAGCTTTGTCTGGGGCCCCGTGCATGGAGCAAAAGGCTCTTCCTATTTTTGTTTTTCTATGAAGGAAAGGAGAACATATCCACCTTGCTGAAGACTGTGTTGCTTATTTTATAACTATTTTCTCTGCTCTCCCCCCGCCCTTCCTCATAGGTTTCATTGCATTTCCAGCCATGCCACAGGTAGCTATGAAGATCAAAATGTTTTTTGTGCTGGCACCAGTCGCCACACTAATGTTTTCAGGCCAAACTTGGAAAACTTCCTGGACTGCTGCTCAGAGTATGTATTTTGGACAAGAGGTTTGCTTGAGGCCTGGTGAGTAAATAGTTCCGGATGTAGCTGAGAACGAGGGATTGTGTTTCTTACTTTGCACCCACTTGAAGAAAAGACTAAACACAGGTTTCAACAAAAGCCTGAAGGAAATGCTGACCCGAAAATATTTATACTGTTTTTAAACATCTTCCTGTGCTGCCCCCAGCAGGGAGACATCCTCCTAACAGAGTGCCGTGAGAAATCACAGATCCGGGTCACGCAGCCACAATTACTCAATTATGGCACAATTACTCAAAGGGATAATTATGATTCCCTTTATCTGGTTGTTGTTGTTATGTGCGAAGTCGTGTCCGACCCATCGCGACCCCATGGACAATGATCCTCCAGGCCTTCCTGACCATTCCCCGGAGTCCATTTAAGTTTGCACCTACTGCTTCAGTGAGTTTCAAGCCAACTTTTGCACTCTCCTCCTTCACCCGCATCAACAGGCTCTTTAGTTCCTCTTCACTTTCTGCCATTAGAGTGGTATCATCAGCATATCTGAGGTTGTTGATATTTCTCCCTGCAATCTTGATCCCAATTTGTGACTCCTCTAATCCCGCATTTCTCATGATGTGCTCTGCATACAAGTTAAATAGGCAAGGCGACAGTATACAGCCTTGCCGAACTCCTTTCTCAATTTTGAACCAGTCAGTGATTCCATGTTCAGTTCTCACTGTTGCTTCTTGACCTGCATATAAATTTATCCGGTTATATATTATCAAATAAGACACGGTTGTAAAGGGAGAGAGCTAAACTATTAGGCTGAATAAATATTTCGGAAATAGTTGCCGATTGGACTTCTGTGTCCAGGAATCGGGTGTTGGTGCCATCTTCTGGTCTTAGAGATGCTTGTTTATCACATAAGGTTGTTTGTAGTGTGCTGGACTTAACCATAAGTGTAACCTGCTGTGTTGGCAAGTTTCTTCTTTGCTATAATGTAGTATTAAAAAGTAGCTGCATTTGTGCTAAGCTTAGGCCATTTTTAGTATACACCAGAAGTGACAGCATCTGTTATTGATAGATTGATAGATTGATAGATTGATAGATTGATAGATTGATAGATTGATAGACTGATAGACTGATAGACTGATAGATTGATAGATTGATAGATTGATAAATTTCTGTATCGCTATCCCATATGGCTCAGGGCAGTTCACATAAAACATTGCAGGGGTGATATATGGAACAGTGTGAACATATAACACAGTCACAAAATAACACATCAGCAACAATCAAACAGTGGATCTAAATCAACAGAACTCCAATGGCTTTGGTCAGTGATAACAACAACTACAATTTCCAAGGAGGTCAGGCTTGTTCAGGTCATGGAGGCGGTGTCTGAGGGGGGACCCGCAGATGTTTCTCGGCCGGTCAGAGTCTAGCAAATGCCTGGTGAAGGAGCTCCCTTTTTTAGGCTGTGCAGAAATGGTTTAGTATTTAGACAACACTTCTGTGATAGAAGGCATTTTTGCTATACAGTTTTGCCCAAATTCCAGTGTTTCTGCATTGCAGGAGATATTATGATGTCACCATATCGCCAGTGATGCAGGCTTGGGGGGGGGGGGCAGATTGGCAGATCTTTTGCACATTGCTGGGATGTGACAACCCTAATTTGTGCATACTGTGCTCTTACACTCACAAGTTGTGTCAGCATTGTTAATTAGTCCTTAACCATTCAAGCAGAGATGGGTTTTGTGTACAGTCTGCTACTGTTAATGCTAGGCATTCTATTGTGTGAAAACCAACCCACCCCCCTAAAGGTTCTTGCACTCATGGTGTTAAATACACCTTATTATGGAGAAATTGCTTTTTGGTTCATAAGCTCATACAAAAAGCCTTATCCCTGAATCCCTGTTGAACAATTTAAGTGGATTTTCCCTTAGGAACATGAGTTATTATAACCATCTTGATTCTTTTCCAGCTTCCTTGCATGGCAGATGGTGCTGTATTATGAAGAAGAGTCGGGGCTTTTCTGCACATGATAAATATAGTGAAATGCTTACCTAGTGTAGGTGTTATATTCTGGCCATTCTGTATGACATCACTGACATCCAGCATATGGCCAGCTGACAGCTTGTGACATCCTCCATTTTAAAGCGTGAGTTCGGGAACTGCATAAAGTGGATGCACCAAACTAAAAAGCAGTAGCTACCAGAAAGCAACCAGCAGGCATACAATTTAGCACTTTGCCATTCAGCTGGCGTAACACTATTTTTATTGATGTGCAGAAATGCCCCTGGTTTTTATACCCTCCTTTTCAGTACCCAAATTGGCTTGCAATCACTTTCCTTCTCTCCCCCATAGGTGGGACTGAGAGAGTTCTAACAGGACTGTTCTGTGAGAACAGAACTATCAGGGCTGTGACTAGCCCAAGGTCACCCAGCTGCATGTGGAGGAGCGAGGAATCAAACCCGGCTCTCCAGATTAGACGCTACTGCTCTTAACCACTATGCCAAACTGGCTGCAAAATGTATTTCTGCCTCAGGAATACTGCAGATAAAATCCTGTTCTTTTAACAGTCCTATTGCCCTGTTTCCCCTCTTTCTTGGCTCCCAAGGCGAAGGAAATAAACAAGCAGAAATGACTATGGCCTACAGATACACCAGGCTGCCATGTCACTTATGCAGGGCACAGGCTCTTTTGTGGAGCCACAGCAAACAATTACATCTGTAACTGCAACAGGAGAAAAGCACGGTGCATAATCTGCTCTCTTCTAAATGTAAAACCATGTGTTAATAATGAAAATAGAAATGCCTTCTTTAAAGAACGTCTCTTTCATCTGGTTAACCTTATCTGTATCTGTACAGATGTGTATCCAAAGAAATGTGCATGCACACAAAAGCTTATACCTTGAATAAAACTTGGTCGGTCTTAAAGGTCCCTCTGGACTCAGACTTTATTTGATTACGGTATTCCTCATTTCCCTCCCTGATCATGGAATTTCTTTGCTTTCCATGGAGTGAAAAGATAATGTATCCTTCCCTATGGAACATGATTTTGGCAATAACCGAATTAGCTTCATAAAGATGAGGGGACAGAGAGAGGTAGTCCATTAATAACTCTCACACTAATTGAGGGAACTATATCAGGGAGGCTCTGGTACTTTGGCCACCTCATGAGAAGGAAGGACTCCCTGGAGAAGAGCCTAATGCTGGGAGCGATTGAGGGCAAAAGAAGAAGGGGACGACAGAGAA
The DNA here is from genome assembly GCF_049243985.1 of Paroedura picta. NCBI lineage: Eukaryota > Metazoa > Chordata > Lepidosauria > Squamata > Gekkonidae > Paroedura > Paroedura picta. The sequence goes on from NC_135376.1 coordinate 71,534,111, forward strand.
TGAGGTGGCTGGATGGAGTCACTGAAGCAGTCAGTGCAAACTTAAATGGACTCCGGGGAATGGTAGAGGACAGGAAGGCCTGGAGGATCATTGTCCATGGGGTTGCGATGGGTCGGACACAGCTTTGCAACTAACAATAACAATACCAGGGAGGCTCATGAAACTGTTGTAAGGTCCTAAGAAGAGCCTTGCTGGATCAGACCAGCAGTCCATCTACTCCAGCATCCTGCTTCATGCAGTGGGCCAACCAATTCCCATGTCTTGCTTTTTTCCTGCCAGATTGTGTTGAAAATGCAGTGTGGGAAATATTTTAGATATACGCAGGATTTCCTTTGGCATTTTAATACAACGGATGAGGAAGCACTGTGGCGTGCTTCCATTTTGTGTGCATTTCCAAAACTAGCTGCTCTTGAATCCAGTCTAAAACAGGATGGTGCAGCTGTGGCACTTGGTAAACAGAGCTCTGGGATGAGATTTAGCCAGATATATCCTGAGTTTGTGACTTCTGAGTCCTGTTTCTCAGGATTGCTGTTCCTGCAACTTGTGTAGGATTGATCAGAGTCTGCAGGGGTTCCTGTCGGTGGATGTTTTGAGTACAGAGGCCAGCATCTCATGATGTTATTGCAGATTTAGACAGCCTGATCTTAAACTCAAGAGGAGGAGGAGGAGTTGGCTTTTATACCTGCTTTTCTCTACCAGATGGGGTCTCCAAGTGGCTTACACTCACCTTCCCTTCCACACCAGAACATCCAGTTGCAAAGGGCATTAAAACAGCACTTTTTAGTGTGCATGTGGAAGTGCCCCTTTTTGCTGCCATCTGCAAAGAACTCTGGAGTGCCTATTCCGAGTTCTGCCTAGTGAGTATCATAAATATTTTTTTCTACTTTTTACCCCCTTAACTTTTAAAAAACGGATTGCTGCTTGCCAAGTTCTAAATGTTATGCAGTCTGCAGAAACTCACCTACAAGAGCAAAGGGAGAGTACGTTACTGGATGGAACGGTTTTATTTTAAAACCGTAAATATCCAGCATTCAGGATCCGCAGTCCTGTGCAATAGTCATAAAATGCTCTTGGGCTGCTTTAAGTCTGCTCAGTAGAGGGCAGCAGTGCATCATTTTCCTGTAGCTTTACAAGCCTTTGTAAGGAACTGCCAAAATTCCTCTTCTTATGCCACCTCACAGGGGAAGGCCTCCGAAACAGCTGGGCCAGTAACTCAGCCTTCCTTTATGCTTTGACGTATGCCTGTAAGGTGTGGGGAGATGAAGAGTAATGAAAAGCGGGGTATAAAAAACAGCTCTTCTCTCTCCAGCATGTTGCCTTTACTTCCTGCTTCTTCCCTCCTTGTAAGTTCTCCCAGTTTTGGAGATCCCAAAACGGCAGTTTTGGAGAGTGGACCTGATGGCATTATACCCCCTGAGGTCCATCCCAGGAGACCTAGTTCAAATCTCCTCTCTCTGAGCTATGAAGCTTACTTCGGACCATTGACAACAAAATCTGAGTTCAGTGGCACCTTTAAAACCAGTACAGCTTTATTCAAGGCGTGAGCTTTCGGGTGCAAGCACTCTTCCTCAGACAATGCATGCACTCAGAACTCATGCCTTGAATAAAGCTGTGCTGGTCTTGAAAGTGCTATTGGACTCAAGTTTTGTTGTGATACTTCAGACCAGGGAAAACAGGAGAACAACCTGCCTTTGACCTTGGAGAAGGAGAAGGTAAAAAAATGTCACGGATATGTAACGTGACAGACATCCTGGCATGGAGAGCACTTCATCGTGCATATCTGTCTTCAGTGTGCATGTGCGAGAAGCACTGCATCTTACCCACTTTCAAACAGCTGTACATTCCAAGTGCACACAGACAATGACTCTTTGAAAAAAGCTCCCTTTGCCAAGGAAAAACTGGCCTATTGCTGGCTGGTGGGGATCTGAGCTCCCCAGTGAAGAGGGAAGCTCTGGTCTCGAACTGGGAGAGGCCCCCCACCAGAGTGCCAACTGAAATGGTCACATGCTTTAGGGTCTGCACAAGAAGCAGGTGAGGAAGAACAGGTTTGGTGGATGTTAGGTGCTTGAATTTGCACCTACGACTGGGCAACCGGGTGGTTATTAGAGCCATGCTGAGTGCTTCCTTGCTCAGGGGAAGATTTGCTTTCAGAGGGTCTGGAAGGTTCCCCGACTCCTTTACTCATTCCTTTTGTGGTGCTGTAAGCAACTCATCACACGGTCAGTCTTCCCTCATGAGGGATCCTATAGCATTAAACAACAACAAAAACAACATCTGTCTCTTTTCTGCCATGATACAAGCTGTCTCTCTAGGAGGAGGAGGAGGAGGAGGAGGAGACAGAGCCAGGCCAGGGGTTGTGTCGGGATCAATACTTTGAACTTGCCCCTTGGAGGTCCAGTGGTTTTGTTTTCATCGGTCAACAGGCGCTGCCACACAAAGCTCCCCTTGCTGACTTCTATGCATCTGATCGAGGCAAAGGCAAGTCTGGATTTTGTCTTTGGTTTTGCTTTGGGCAACTAGTAACCTCATCTGAGGGTAGCAGCGAGTGGAGAATATGGAAACGAAACTGGATCGGAGAAGTCCTTGGGTATTCAGCGAAACCAAAGTAGGGTAACTGATCTCGGTTTCGCAATGGGAAGACAATTAAATGGATTAAAAACAAAAACAAAACTCCAACATTCTGGCAGAAAGCCTGCAGGTCTGTCTAATGCACAAAATGCCCTCCTTATTTAACCTGTGGCATGGGTAGGGTAGCCAGGAGTTCCCAGGACTGCCTGGCAGTCAGGCAAGGGGCGTTTGGAGGCGGTTTGCCACTGCCTGTTCTGTGCCTGTCTCCATTGTGAACTTAGGCAGGTTGTGTCTGGTTGGGCAGAAGGGACTGTGCCTGAGCTTGGCTCTTGTGGCCTTTTCTTGCATGCCCAGGGAAATGCTGATTGCCACTTTTTTTTTTTTTTGGTGGGGGCATCATCTGGACTTGGAATTGGGGTCACTGTAGGTGGGCAGGTAATAGTTGTGAATTTCCTGTATTCTGCAGGGGGTTGGACTAGATGACCCTGGAGGTCCCTTCCAATCTATGATTCCATGTTATGATGACCCCTAGTGATTCATTTCAACTTCAGTGCTGGAGAAGGCATCTGCAGATTCTGTGAACAGCAAGTCACAAACAAGGAACTCCTAGAATGCATAAAGCCTGATGTATCACGGGGAGGCAAAAACATGAAACTCTGGCTCATTTACTTCGGTCATATCATGTGATCCAATTCAACAGAGAGAGCAATTATGCTAGGACTGGTCAGCGGTAAAAGGAAATGGGGCCAACAAAGAACATGGCGGTTAGACACAAGCAAAATGGACACCGGCCAGAGCATTAAGCAACTAAAAGAAGCGGTACAAGATTGGAAGACCCAAAGGGTCGGACACGACTGAATGGCTAACATCATCAACATCAGTGCTCCTTGGAGAAATTCCATCCAAATCCTTGGAGGTCTCTCATACAAATACTAGCTAGGTCTGGCTTTGCTTACTTCCAAGATCTAATGGGATCAGAATCATAGACTTGCCTGGGCTATCCAGGGCAGGATCCCAAGTGCACTCAAGTAGTGCAAAAACAGAAGTGCATTTTATTGTTTTGACCGATGACGAATTTAATGAATCCAAGACATAGTCCTCAAGAGAGTATCCAGTTTCTTTCCATAAGTGCAGGAGGATCTGTTGCACCACATTTCTGTTCCTTATTCTTCATCTGTTTAAAACAAGAGATGCCTCAGACATGGCAAACCTACCATATCAGCACAAAACATCTGTGTGCATGGTCCACTGGCGCAAGCACAGCATAGACGTTGTGTTGGATGTTCTCATTGCCGTATTCAGTCGCTGTTCCCTGGCCATTTCTGAGTGCAGCTGAACGCATGTGATGCACTGAATGTAGCATGAGAATGACTCAATGTGTGAATTATATATGGATTATTCACACATTCATTTCAGATAGCAGTCCTCTCTTTCACTGGAGATGGAGAAGGAGATAGGAAACTGGGCTTCCAGTTGCTGGACTCTGCTGCTTGACACAAGTTCTCAGGTAGGGGGATTAAGGGCCTAAATGTAAGGTTTTGTGGGAGGTTTTGTGTTGGAACTTAATTCCCAGATTCACTCAAGTGCAATTCAGATTGGGACCACAACACCCAGGGAGAGATGGCCGAAGTCTCCCCCCGACTCCTGGCTGTTTTCCCCAAATAAAAGAACTCCCGGGAACTCCTATTTGCCATACAGTGGAAACTTCGATGTGCTAGCAGGGGTGGCTCTCCAGATGTCCATGGACTACAATCCCCATGAGGCCCTGGGAATTGTAGTCCATAGACATCTGGAGAGCCACAGTTTGGCCATCCCTGCACTAGAATTCAGGTAATTTCCTCTAGCAGGGCAAACAGCTTCTGCCTGGCACTGCTTGTGGATGGGAAAATAGCTCTATTAACTCTCTAAGTCCCCCTTTCCCCTGTGCATCATGGCCCCCATCCAAATCAGACCCATGCCACTGGTGTCAGGATCAGCTTCTGTGAAATTAAACTGTGGCGAAAGCTTCATTCAGGAGTTAACATCCTTGATAGCAAAGGGACAGGAGGGACTATTATGTTTGTGAGCATTTGTCTGCTGATGCAAATGAGGGCTTCTGCCAGCCAAGGAACCAACCAATCAAAGGAACCAGTTAAGGTCCAACCAGATCACTCCTCTTAGAGCCAATCTGATTGCTCTGCTTAGGGCTAATCAGAGGCAGCAGCAGGCTGCCTGAAAGGTATAAAAGTGCATGAGTTTGCCTGTTTTTCTCTGTTCAGTATTTGGAGTTTGTTGCTGGAGTTGCCAAATAAAAAGAGCTGCTCTGAAGAATTGGAGTCTGTGTTCACTGAACCCACAGACCTAATAGGGACCGGTTTCTGGCTTCTTTTTGTCCCCCAGACGTTGCTTACTCCAGCACTCCCAGTGTCAGAATTCTGAGACATCTGAAGGGGCACATTCCTAAAAGGTGCAAATTACAGTCTCCAGATGGTATTTATCCGCTGAATTCAAACAACATGTTTCATTAGCTTCCCTGCATCTGGATATAGTTTACTTAACTCTGGCCTCTTTGCACATGCAGATGCATTTTGTGTGCCCCTTTCCAATTCTGTAGAGTTGCAGAGAAGGTATTACAAGGGCAGGGTTTTATAGAAATACATTCCCCCTCCCCCAACTCACCTGGAGGTGGGAAAAGCATTACTGGGAGGGAAAGGGCCCAGAGGTGTAATCCTCTGGGGTGGGGCACGCACAAGGGGCGGGCTTTGCAAAGTCTCGGGAGACTCTCTAAGAGGCTGCCCGCATGCCATGGCAGCAGCACCTGCCCGAGCAGGGGTGTCGGCTGCAGCATGCAGAGAGGTGGCGGGAGACTAGGAGGGACCTCAATAGAAGCTGATGCTCGTGGGCTTCCTCTAAGGTGGGGTTCTTTCCCCCTCCCAGATGCATGGTTGGCATGACCACTAGGGAGGGGATCGAGCTAAGGGATCTGCCCCCTGCGCTCAGTTTGCCTGCAGTCATTGTATTAATAAATGTGGTGGCCTCATTTATTCCAAATGAAACGTTGTGTTTGTACTTCTTCACACTCCAGATTTGTCCCTTCCCTTCCACAGCAACCAGGCAATGTCAACATGATGAGCCAGAAATCAATAGAGTCAGTATAAGAAAACATACATAAATGTTACTGTTAAATAACATGCCGATTAAAATGTTCTAAGTTTCTGCAACCAAGACACTGGTTGTTGCAGGAAGAGATGAGCACAAACTGGGGCAATGCAGTGCGCTTTGCACTTCATGTGTGATTTGCGAACAACGAACCATCTTGAACTGGTTTAGTTCTTGAAGTTCCTGTGGTAGAATGTTTCCCTGGTGTGCTAGAGATACTAAACTCGTGGGAGATCGCTGGCTTACTCTCCTCTATCTGCCCTCTAAGTTTGGAAATGACTGGATTTATGAGGTCCAAATTATGCCCCCCCCCAAGGTGCTCCCAGGAAAGTGCTTTCTGGGAAATGGCAGGTGCAGGTTTAGGAGGTTCAGGTGTGTATAGTGCGGACTCTGAGCAAACTAAAGACATAAAACTTGAAGCAGATCACTGGATTACTTTCTTCTACCTGCCCTGCAAATGTGGTTAGAATTGAATTTACAGAGTCTGAGTTACAGCCCCTCAAAGAAGGTCTTCCATTGTGCCCAATAGAGGGACAAACAGCACCGAAAAACAAACAGCAAAAACAACCCCCCACACACACACACAAATCAAAGATAACTTGAAGAGACTGTAGAGAAGCCGGCAGCAGAGCAAGGGTCCCTGAATGTTTGGTGTGTGTAGTTGCTGATGGTTTGTTCAATATACTGTTGAACCTGTGCCTGGCATTTCCCCCAAAGGAACCTTCCTGGCTGGGTTTCCTCAGACCTAGAATCATAGAATAGTAGAGTTGGAAGGGACCTCCTGGGTCATCTAGTCCAACCCCCTGCACTATGTAGGACACTCACATCCCTATTGCTCATCCACTGTAACCTGCCACCCCCTTAAGCCCTCACAGAGTCAACCCGTTGGGTTTGCCATGCCATGGTGACACTGGTTCTGCTGGGCTTCTATTGCCCTTGCTTTTCTTGCTGTTTTTTCCCCACCCACTGTAAACAGTCACGGATGGGGCACCTTCTTTGAGGAGCCATAACTTGGACCCAGTAAATCCAGTCCGTGACAAACTTTATTTTGTGAGCCGGTTGGTGCCCATCGCTAGGATCTTGCCCTAAGCACTCAATATATGTAGAACACAGTACAGTAATTGTTTAGGTACACTGGCCTTAAATCCACCCCTGGTTCATATGTGGATGAGTAGAAACTCTTTGCCTGAGGCACTTCCCTGTCTGCAAAACACTTTCCAAAAATCCCTTTGTCCCATAAAAATCTTCTCCAGGTCATTCTGATGGTGGAGGAAAGGGCTGTCACACTGCAGCCAATCAATGATGAGACCGTGGGCTTTTCAAGGCAGCAGACATTCAGAGGTGACCTGCCATTGCCTGCATCTGCATAGCAACCCTCGAGGTCTCCCATCCAAATCCTAGCTGCGGCCAACCCTGCTTAGTTTCTGAGATCTGACCAGATCAAGCTAATCTGGGCCATCCAGGTTCGAGCATACTGGTTCTTCTAGGATCAGCAATATCCCTCCACCAGCCAGCTTGGCGTAGTGGTTAAAAGCAGTGGCCTCTAATCTGGACAGCCGGATTTGATTCCCCACTCTTCCACGCGCAGCCAGCTGGTGACCTTGGCCAGGTTCTCTCAGAGCTCTCTGTCTCACCTACCTCACATGTGATTGTAGGCTGCTTTGAGGCTCCTTTGGATAGTAAAAAAAACTAGGGTACAAAAAAACCCAGCTCTTCTTCAAAGTCTCTTTTTTTTAAAGAGCCATGGTTGGTTTTCTGTGGTGCTCGGCTGCAGAGCCGGCGCTCTAGGGCCTGCCTAAAATTTAGAAATCAGATGGATGTTTGTCGCCGCGGTGAGCTTGTGAGACGTCTCAAGAGGAGAGTTTCCTTTTCCGTGCCCGAGATGGCAGCGAGGCTTTCCCTCACTCCCTTCCCTCGTCCCTTATTGTATTGAACTGATGATCCCCGCGGGTGATTTCTGCGGCCAAGAGACTCTGCTTTCCGCTCGGCCGCCTGGTTCGTGGGGAAGGTGCCAGGGGTGTGAAACGGGCCGAGAGGGAATCGGCGCAGGGAATTCCGGCGCTCTGCGGGGGATGTTTGTGCGCTTCTCTTCTTTCGGGGAATCTGAGGCTCACGTGCAGGCGGGGTGTGTGTGTGTGTGTGCCTGTGTGTCTACTGTGTGACGCGGGGAAAAAGCCGTGCGGCTCACTCGCAGGAAGGGTCCTTGTCGTCACGGAGGGCGGGAAGGCGCCGCCGGTTTAAAGGAGCACCGCCAGCCGCGGCCGCACACGCCCAGCACCATGAACCGGACGGCGGCGAGCTTTGGCGGCGCGCTGAGCGAGGCCGGGCTGCCGGGGCGTCCGAGCGCGCTGCTCCTGCAGGCTGCGTGGGACTGGCTGCGAGCGCGGGAGTGCCTGCTGGCCTCGCCGTTCTTCCCGGCGCTCTTCAGCTTCGGCGCCTACATGGCTTTCTGCGCGCCCTTCGTGGCGCTGGACGCGCTGCACGGCCGCCTGCCCGCCTTGCAGAAGTACAAGATCCAGCCGCAGGCGCGTCCCTCGGCGGCGGCCATGGCGGCCTGCGCGGCGCGGAGCCTCCGCGACCACCTCGTCTGCGTCTTCCCCGCCACCGTGGCGCACTGGTGCTGGCGGGCGGCGAGCCTGCCTTCCGAGGCGCCCGAGCTGCCGCGCCTGCTGCTGGACGTGGGGGCCGGCCTGGTGCTCTTCGACGCGCTGGCCTTCGTGTGGCACTGGCTGCACCACCGCGTGCCCTGGCTCTACCGCACCTTCCACAAGGCCCACCACCGGCACGCCTCCACCTTCGCGCTCAGCACGCAGGACTCCAGCGTGTGGGAGCTGCTCTGGCTGGCCGTCTTCGCCGCGCTCATCCCCGCGCTGCTGCGCTGCCACCCGCTCACCGAGATGGCCTTCTTCCTGGCCAACATCTGGCTCTCCGTGGAGGACCACTCCGGCTACGACCTGCCCTGGTCCACCCACCGCCTCGTGCCCTTCGGCCTCTACGGGGGAGCCGTGCACCACGACCTCCACCACGCCAAGTTCAGGGTCAACTACGCGCCTTACTTTACGCACTGGGACCGCCTCTTCGGTACCCTCTACCGGCCGGCCGGGGACAGCCCCGCGCCCGACAAGAAGACCAAAGACTGAGACGCCGACGGGACTGTCGGGACGGCGCAAGCCGAGGAGCACTAACTTGCACATGCCTGTGAATCTATTTATTTATTTATCTATCCGGGTGGAATGTCTCTGGCGATGATTGTGTGGGTCCGAAAGAGAGAGAGAGAGAGAGAGAGAGAGAGAGAGAGAGAAAGTCATGGCACAAGCCATCGGAAGAAGACCCGGGTGGATCCCGGTTTCCCTTTCGGCTTCCCAAGCTTTTATAAAGCGATTGTACATGGTCTGCATATGGATGGGCTGTCAGCGGGGTTTTGCTTGCTGGAAGGGGGTTGAAGGAGGGTGCGAATAAAGACTCCCATGGAGTTCCTCTTGCCTTGAAATGGGAAAACAAAAATAGAACCACTGACCTGAAAATGATCACCTTAATATATTTGTGAGATTTTAATTATTTATATTCTTGTATATGGGAGAAATAAAAAAAATGGTTATTTATATTGTACCTTTTTTCTCTTTCATGTTTCTTTTCTCTGCATCTTTGATAGCTTTGGAAGAGGTTCTTTGGAGATTCCCATTTGCTGATTTTTAAGCCGGTGATTTTTGGAAGCACATGATAAAATGACATCTGTCAAAAAGGGGAAATTAAAAAAAACCTAATTTAGTGGCAGAATTGTGGCTGTCTTACCAAGGGGGCTGGGGTGGTGGTGGGATGCAACACTGTAGACCTTAGTTTCTACACTCTTATACCAGCCTACCTGCCTCTGATGTCATGAGTCAATTGCAGTAATGCTGCAGGTGTATTGTTAAGTGGTGAATGCAAACTGGTATAGAGTTATGGGCCGGTGAAGAAAGAATTAGCATCTGCCTGCAAAGGACTGATTATTCTTAACCTTAATAGAATCATAGAATCATAGAGTTGGAAGGGACCTCATGGGTCATCTAGTCATCTAGTCCAACCCCCTGCACTATGCAGGACACTCACAACCCTATCGCTCATCTACTGTAACCTGCCACTCCATTAAGCCTTCACAGAATCAGCCTCTCTGTCAGATGGCTATCTAGCCTCTGTTTAAAAATTCCAAAGATGGAGAACCCGAGGAAGCCTGTTCCACTGAGAAACCGCTCTGTCAGGAACTTCTTCAAGATGTTTAGAGGGAATTTCTTTTGAATTAATTTAATCCCATTGGTTCTGATTCATCCCTCTGGGGCAAACAAGAACAACTCTGCTCCCTCCTCTATATGGCAGCCTTTTAAATATTTGAAGATGGTTATCCATCCGATCCCCTCACAGTCGTCTCCTCTCCAGGCTAAACAGACCAAGCTTCCCCAACCTTTCTTCATATGTCTTGGTCTCCAAACCCCTCACCTGTACTCCTGTCATCTGATGGCCAACCTGTACCCCTAGAGGTAAGCTGAGCACATTGTCAGGCACAGGGATGCTCACGGCACAGTGATGTCACAGCACACATTTTGTATCACTAAATATCCCCAGAGAGGAGGGAGCTGCTGTTGTAGGGGCAGCCACATGAGTCCTGCAAGCTTTATGGTTAAGCATCAGTACTCGGGGCCTTGAACCGAATTGTAACATGCAGCACGAGACTGGCTGTGGCCCCAAGAGGTGAGTTTTTATGTGGAAGAAGAAATGATAGTGCTTGGTCGCAAATGGGACCTAGAGTGGCACAACATGGCATTGAAGCTGCAGCGCTAGAAGTAAAAACAAAGCTTCCTTGATCCACCTTACCATGCATCCCTCTGGATCACATACAATGTTGTTTGCCATTTTAAAAAGAATGTCAATAAGCCAGATCTGAGCAAAAGGCTGGCATTCCAGGCTGGTCATCCCAGGGCACCCGTAACTGTACCCACCTGGGCCTGGAAGTTGATATCCATCCCTCTAAGTCCAACACTCTAAACGCTCTAAACCAGGGGTAGTCAAACTGCGGCCCTCCAGATGTCCATGGACTACAATTCCCAGAAGCGAATGCTGGCAGGGGCTCCTGGGAATTGTAGTCCATGGACATCTGGAAGGCCGCAGTTTGACTAACCCTGCTCTACACTATTGTTTATTTATTTATTTAGATATATTTCTACCCCACTTTTCTCCCCAGTGACTGGAGAGTGCAAATCTAAGCAACGTTACAGCCTTGTAGCAGGAAAAACCATGACCGAGAACACCCCCTCCCAAAAGACAAACATATATCCATACAGAACAGAAGCGGCCTTTCAAGAACAATGGGGCCCTTATCTGAATTACTTAAGAAAATAATTTAAAAGGGGATTGAAACGGGGAATTAAGTGTCAAATGAAGAGCATAACCTACTTTATTAATGATGTAGATTACTTGTATTGTATCATCTTTAATCTTGGAAAATAAAATAAAAATCTTGCTAAAAAACAAACATATATCCATACAGTGCGTGCAGTTGGCTAGATTGTATCTGATTGATTTAAACCAATTGGATCTAGCAAACCAACTGGATCAGTTACGTGTCTGCTTTGATCCTGCCTCGGACTTCAAACTCAGTCCTTGGCAGATCCACATACACAACAGGCAGACTTTGAATATGCAGAGAGAGCAGAGCACCAGGCTGCTTAAAGAATAAAATAAGTTTTATTCAGAGAATAAACAACTATGGAGAGAGAGAGAGAGAGAGAGAGAAACCTGCAGTCTAACAGGTCATTCTTCTGTTGTTCAGCTGTTCTGGGGGCAAGCAGGTAGGAATGTGCTCAAAAGCAGGAAGTCTTAGTTGAGCCAATCAAGGAACTGAAGGAGATAATATAAAAATCATCAGGCATTTTCTACTATAGCTATGCCAAATACATGTCTCTCCCAACACCCCCTACAGGACATTCTTCGTATGCTTCTCAATCTTGCACACTGCAGATCTTACATATTCCAACACTAAATTCATTGACATTAATGACCCCATTATGGGAGAGGGTTGGTATAAAAATCCAATCTCTGATTCGGATTGCACCATCAAAGTTGTTTACAGCATTGCCCCCTTCTCCTCCATTGTTACCTTCACAACAACAACCCTGTAAAATAGGCTGGGCTGAACAAGAGTGACTGGGCCAAGGTAATCCAGTACACTTTCTTGACAGAGTGGAGATGGGAACCTGGTCCTCCAAGACCTAATTTGACATTCTAGCCACTGTAGCATACTGGCTCTCATTTGGTCCACACCTATGCAGAAGTCCCTCCCATTGACTCCCAGTGCAATTTATATGCTGAAAAAACCAAGGAAGAATCAGTTTCTTGGTTCACCAACTTGCAATGCCTTTTCTACACTGTAGCTACAGTTATGGTGTTTTAAAGTCATCCCTGCACTGCTGTAGCTGTAGTGTGGATGCCAACCATTTTCTTCACATTTCTGCAAATGTTTCCCTTCCTCAAGGGTAGATCTGTGAGGAAAAAACTGCCTGATTTGTAGTTCTTAATATTGGAACTTCCAATTGAGAGGGGTGGCAACATGCAAACTGGCCTTTAAAATCAGTCTATTCAGACCTATGGACTATATGATGGGTGTTCTACTTTCTTCATGAGTACAACTGTACATGAAGGCAGAATAATGAGGAGGAGATGTGGGATGGTCTGTTGGGCTCCACAAATTGTCATCAAGTCCTGTGGCATTGTTTCTTGAAAGTTACTCCTGTGAGAAGAGTTCAAGGGCCTACAAAACTCTTGGTACTCTGCCTGTGCTCACAACTGGGGCAGAATAGCACAATGAAACACCAACTGGAATTCCCCTAAAGGGTACATGCAAAAAAATAACTAAAATAGCTCAATTACAAGTTAACCTTCTGTATTTAAACAGAGATGAAGGATAGAAGATATCGTCCTGCATGGGGCTGATTGTCCTTATTTGTGGATTCAATGGGGAACATGAAATATGATAATTGAACCTTTCTGTTCCAGTATGTCCCATTTGCTAAATAACTGAGTTGTTCATGTCACAAAGCAGGCACAGGGAGCTGAATAGATTCCCTGGATTAAAGAAACACTGATCATGACTGCTGTTTGGGCTGCCTTGAAACATGGAAAAGCAGGCCTATTGATGTGGTGTTTCCGAGGCATCATCTTCCGGTGTGTAACGGGTCTCAGATTCAGACTGCAGCCATGGGTTACAGCACCACGCGGAAGCGGCTCACACATGGTTGTGTGTGGAATAAAGGAAGCTGCAATCTGCCACAGCATTCACCACAGGGCCCAGATGCCGTGGAAACTGGGCTGAGGGAGATTCCCTGTTGCATGCTCAAATCGGTATCTGATTTGGGGAGAAAGGATTTGCAGTGTCAGGAGGAAACCGAACTCTGAAAAAGGGGCCAACCACATGACCTGTGGGACTGTCTACTTCACTTGCTCTAACAAGATGATCGTGGGTGGATTAGATACAGAAACCTGACCGAATTTTTTAATGATGTACTTTCGACAGTCCCTCAAAAACATCAGCTATTTAATATTATCATTATACTGCAGCTTGTTTGCACTTGCTCCATTCCCTTTCTTTTTGACAACTCACAGCCTGAGGGGTGCTGCGTCACTAATGGCCTGTCATTCACCCTGCCAAAGGTGAGTATTTTGAATGTTTCTGGTGAAGAATATTGTCTCCCTGAGAATCCACAGGACAGCTTTCATTTGTTTCAACGAGGTTTGTGTCAGGTCAACATCCAGTCCTCAGATATACACACAGGGCTAGCACAACAGCTCTTTGCTTCCTGAATCCAGGCCCCTGTTGTCAACGAACCATGAGTTTTATATATTAGTATTGGTAAGACCTCACGGCCAGCTACAGTTTTGCAGAATGGCAGAATGGCACTATGTGCAGAAAGAGCCTCTTGTGGCGCAGAGTGGTAAGCGGCAGAAATGCTGTCTGAAGCTGTCTGCCCATGAGGCTGGGAGTTCAATCCCAGAAGCTAGCTCAAGGTTGACTCAGCCTTCCATCCTTCCGAGGTCGGTAAAATGAGTACCCAGCTTGCTGGGGGGTAAACGGTCATGACTGGGGAAGGCACTGGCAAGGCCACCGTGTATTGAGTCTGCCAGGAAAACGCTAGAGGGCGTCACCCCAAGGGTCAGACATGACTCGGTGCTTGCACAGGGGAGACCTTTACCTTTACTATGTGCAGACTATAGTGGTTTTGACTAGGTTTGGGGAGGGCATGGCAGTGTCTACTTTGGGTCAGTACTTACAAGTTTGTAAGTGTAGAAAGCCAGAAAAGAAGAGGGATACAAAATTAATATCTCCATCTACTCCAAGACATCATAGCTGGTGGAATATGCAAGAGCTGTAGTGTGTATGAATCAATAGCATATGAAGAGGAACCTACAGGGGGCATTGGAGGAGATGTTTATTTAACAATTAAATTAGGAACTTCCTGGCATTTTTCAAATAATCTCCTTCAGGATCCTGGGGTGAATCTGCCCTGGGCTCTTTATCCCTGGTGACCCTGATTTAAAGAAAGTAATCTACACATTATTTGATTTCCATTCTGTTATTTAGCGCTTTAAATTTTCCCTCTGCAGGGTCTATGATTGATGCACACTGACCCTACCTTTCCCCCACAATATCCAGGAGAAGATTTAAGTCTCTATATTTCAGGGACCTTCTTTGAGAGCAGTATTAAGTGTAGATGTTCTGTGTTTTGCCGGATTAACTTCCTCCCCAGCGCCTCCAACACTGACATAGCGATGCAGTCTGTCGCTGATTGGTCAGGGTGTCAGTTCAAAGACTGCCTGGTTCCCGGTTGCAAGACTTATTTCCTCACAAGACTTATTTTTGCTCTCATTTTGGCATCTGTTTTAAAGTGACTGCGCTCCAAAAGCCCACACTTCTATGAGCAGAGATTTATTTTGGATTTATTTTCCACTCTGTGTTCTCTGTGAGGCTGCACTTGCCCCGCGGCTTGCTCTAGCTGTAGACTCAGGAATCAAAAGACAAGAAATAAAGTATTCTCCAGGCTTGTGCCCCTGTAATGCCAGCTGCAGCTTCACCCAACCCCACCCCCTCAGGAAAAGAAAAATAAACAAGCAGCTTTGCAACCATCACTCCCGTCCCCACTCTGAGCTTTATCAATCAAGTGCAGAACTCTTTCTGTTTCCATTTGGGGGAAAGGAAGGAGGAAGATCCGGTTTCAAATCAATCTGAATTCAGCAGGATTGACAACGGGGGGGGGGGGGGGTAAATGCAGAACCAGCCCTGATTGGCTCAGTTGGTGACTGCCTGTTCCTTTGTGCACACTTCCTCCCTGATTGCATTCAGATGAAGAAGTCAGACAGTTAGGTCTCTCTCTCTCTCCCCCCCCCCCCTCTTTTATTCTTTAAGCAGTCAGTGCTGTGCCATTTGCCTATGTAAACCCTGCCCACAATATCAGCAATCTAGAATGTATCGTAGCTAGCCTGGCCATTTAACCAAATGGGATGCTGGCCTCAGGTGCCATGTCTCCAAAAGGCACCAACCAGCCAGCTTTCAAGCAGCTAGGGTTGCCAGCCTCCAGGTGGCACCCGGAGAACTCCTGCTATTATGGCTGATCTCCAGGCTCCAGGCTCTCCATTCCTCTGGAGAAAACGACTGCTTTGGAGGGTGGACTTTATGGCATTATGCCCTGCTGAGGTTGCTCCTTTCCCAGATCTGTCCTTTTGAGGCTCCAAAATCTCCATGTATGTCCCAACCCAGAGCTGGCAACCCTACAGACAACTGTGCTGTAGAATCTACTTGGTTGTTCCACTGTGTGTGTAAGCAGCCACATCTCGGTCACATCTGCCGCTTAAAGAAAAAGGAATAGAGGAGGCTGCAGTGGTGCTGGGCATGATGCTGAGCAACTGCATCTCCACTAGTCAACTGTGGTTATTCGCACATATCACATGAGTGTCTGTGTGTGTGGAATTTTTAAGCTGCAGTCTTCCTCTGCAACACCATCCCTCTTTAATCATGCAGCCATAAATGGTAAAGGCAGCTGGATGAGGCAAAGACGTGTCACATGCAGCTCTTAGATGTCACTTTGGCTCAGATGAATTTCGGGCCGTGGCTCCTCCTCGTCCTCCTCCCTGGCCACTGCCTCAGGGGCTGCCCTGCCACTCTGCCACCAGCTCACCTTTGGTGCCCTCCAGCAGCTGCCATGGCTGGGGCTCCCCCTCGGCATGGTACTGTGCAGCTGCTGCTGGAAGCGCCCCCCAGATGGCGGTGGAAGTCAGGGTCACCGGCAGGAAAGCAAGTGGAGCAGGGGCTCAGGCGACGACATCCCTCGGCAAAAGACTATCTCCCCCCCGGCCTCAGTCAAATTATCAAGCATTGACTGGTCCCCAATGATAAAAAGGTTGGGGACCACTGGTTTAGGGTACCCAAATCAACAAATGTAACAAATGCCCCAATCTTGAATGCCTCAATGGATGTTAAATTCAGGAAGGGACCTGTGTGGGTTTGAAGTGGCAGAGCAAGGTTTGAGTCCATGGGCACCTTTAAGACCAACAAAGTTTTATTCAAGGTGTTAGCTTTTGTGTGCAAGCACACTTCTTCAGGTAGCAAAGCTTACACCTTAAGTAAAATTCTGGTGGTCTTAAGGGTGCCACTGGACTCCAACTTTGTTCTGTTTCCATGGAATTTAGATAAGTAGGAAAGCAGTCTCCCTCTTTTTGGCTTGTGAACCCCACCCATACAACGTGTTTCTTCTAAATTCCAAAAATTGTCTCCTCCAGTATCTGATAATTTTGCCCATAAGGTCTTCTGATAACATCAGCTGTTTTAAGCATGCTTCCACTTCCATATAAGGTCTGTAGGAAACAGTTCAACCTTATCCACAAAAGTGAAAGGACTGGTGATGAAAGTTGGCTCCGAGGGAAAGTTTCGATGGATTAGGCACGCGAGGACCTGTTTGGATAATGAACTTCCTTGTTGAAGAACATCAGCCTCCTTTTCCTCAATCCAGCAAACCCTGTGGAGTGATGATTCAAGAGAAAAACTTGCCCAATCTATGTGAAACAACAGCTGTTTTCAATCAGGGGTGTGACAGTGACCCCCCCATACACCCACCTGTGCAGGTAGCAGCTAGTGTAAGGTGACCAGATTGTCCTACTTTTGAAGGGACATCTGGGGGCACCTGGCAAATTGTACTTATGTTGAAATTAAATATATATGTATTACAATACTATTTTTGCGTTCTATGCGTTCTATGAAACTTTTTGTTACTCCATATAGACCAGTGGTCCCCAACCCCCGGTCCAGAGACCAGTCCTGGTCTGTGGATCAGTCAGTACCGGGCCGCAGCTCCTCCTCGTCCTCCTCCCTGGCTGTTGCCTCGGGGGCTGCCCTGCCACTCTGTCGCCGGCTCACCTTTGGTGCTTTCCAGCGGCTGCCATGGCTGGGGCTCCCCCTCGGTGTGGCACTGCGCAGCTGCTGCTGCTGGCAGCGCCCCCCAGTGGGTGGCAGGAAGTCAGGGGTGCTGGCGGGAAAGCAAGTGGAGCAGGGGCTCAGGCGGCAGCGACATCCCTCGGCAAAAGACTCCCCCCCCCGGGGCCTCAGTAAAATTGTCAAGCGTTAACCAGTCCCTGGTGATAAAAAGGGTGGGGACCACTGATATAGACCAAATTTTTAGTCAAGAACCCCCCCCCCATCAATGGTGTCTCGCTTTACCAATGTTGAAATCTGGTCACCTTTGTGGAATGGAGACACACAGGTGCAACAGTCACACAATTGGTTCTCTTGCTGCTGGTTGGCACTGCCCCTTTCTAACCCTGTCCTGCTGCCCATCAAGGTAGCAATGCCAATCTTACAAACTTCCGTTTGGCAAAGCCCTCTCCTCCTTAGTTGGTCAACAGCTGAGATGTTGGAAAAGCGCTGTCAAAGTGTTAAAGGGATGGGTCAAAGTGTTAAAGGGATGGGTGGCTGCTAGAGCAGTTTCTTGGTTTTTAAGGCTCTCGGAAGAGCTTCCCCAGAGAAATTCTGCCCACAGCTGGCATACTATTTCCCCTGTAAGCTTTTCATTCTTACCATGGGATAAAAAGGGAGAGCAGGAGCCCCAGGCAGGAGTGACGCTTGGAAAGAGTAGTTGTGGTGCGGAAGCACCTATGGAAAATGTGGGCGTGCTGTGCCCTATGTGGGGGGAAATCCCCACGTGGGAACACTCAGTGCAAAAAGCTCTTTCACAACTTTCTGTGACTCATTGTTTTGCTGCCTAAGGCTGCACTTACTGGGGAGCAAGTCCCGTGGAACACACTGCAGACTTCATTGCCGACGGAGGCTTGGAAGAGCTATGTAGCGGTTAGAGTGCTGAGCTAGAAGCTAGCAGGCACAGATGTGAATCCCCTGCTCTTCCAGGGAAGCTTGCTGGGAGACCGTGGCCCATCACACTCGGCCAGTTTCCCCTCCCCTCCTTCACAGGCAGACATGTACCTACCTGGTGCCAAGACCTGGTGACACAGGGGCTGGGGTCTCCACAGAGAAATGCTCAAGAACTGCCCCTCCTCCTTGGCCTCCAACATCCCACCTCCCCCACTGAGGGGCAGCAGCAGCATAGGGTCCAGCTGCCTTGGGCCCTGAGTACCTTGGCCCATTCCCACCTGCTCTATTTTCACGAACTAGAATGGATGGAGATGCAGGAACCCATGTCCAAGACAGAGAAAGTGTGTGTGTGTGGGAAAGAGGAGGAACAAGCAGGAAGGAGGGAAGTTCCCTGAGACTACTATCAGTCTCCATAACAAACAGCAGTGAAGAAGAGAGAGAGGAAGGATCCTCTGTGTCTTGGCCTATCTAACTCTGATAGCCCCCCTCTGGAGTCTGAGACTAGGAGGCATCACAAAGTCTTTCTCTCCCAGCAAAGCAGGATATAAATAAGTAATTAAAAAACCCTCCGAGGCCACAATCTCTATCTTTTGAACTGCAGATGCCACCAGGCAAAGCAGCACTCCTTCAAAATGAAACTTAACATAAGAAACAAGAAGCCTGCTGGATCATCAGACCAAGGAGGATCTCTCCAGGGCTGCCAACTCTGGCCTGAGAAATCCCTGGAGATTTAGGAGTGGAGCCTGCCAAGGATGGAATCTGGGCAAGGGAGAGGAGAGACCTCAGTGGGATATAATACCATTCCGCCCACCCTCCAACACTGCTGTTCCTCAGGGGGAAGAACTCTGCCATTTAGAGATCAGTTGTAATTCCAGGAGAACTCCAGGCTTCCCCTCAGAGGTGGCTAACTAGCGGCTGGGAGATTTGGGGGTACAGCATGGGCGTGGAGGGGGTGGGGAGGGAACGAGTTTTAACTTCATGGAGCAGGGAGGGGGGTCAAACTGTGGCTTTCCAGATGTCCATGGACTACAGTTTCCATGAGTCCCTTCAAAGCAGCTGTTTTATTTATTTACTAGCAAGAAAGCCCATTGCAACCAGGAATGCAATGGGCGCTAGGACCCAGGGGACACCAGGAGGTGTTTTTTTTTCTGCTGCGTGGGGCTGTGAAAGGCTCCGACAGGGTTTTTTTGTTTTCTGCTGCTTGGAGCTGGGAAAGGCTCCTACAGGGTTTTGTTTTCTGCTGCTTGGATCTGCGAAAGGCTCCTTCCGGGGTTTTTTTTCTGCTGCTTGGATCTGTGAAAGGCTCCTGCAGGGTTTTTTTTTTCTGCTAGCTCTCGTGGGCGTGCCGGCTTGGAGCTCCTACAGGGGTTTTTTTCCTGCTGCTTGGAGCTGGGAAAGGCTCCTTCAGGGTTTTGTTTTCTGCTGCTTGGATCTGCGAAAGGCTCCTACAGGGTTTTTTTTTCTGCTGCTTGGATCTGTGAAAGGCTCCTGCAGGGTTTTTTTTTTCTGCTAGCTCTCGTGGGCGTGCCGGCTTGGAGCTCCTACAGGGAGCTGCTGCTTGGAGCTGGGAAAGGCTCCTTCAGGGTTTTGTTTTCTGCTGCTTGGATCTGCGAAAGGCTCCTACAGGGTTTTTTGTTCTGCTGCTTGGATCTGTGAAAGGCTCCTGCAGGGTTTTTTTTTTCTGCTAGCTCTCGTGGGCGTGCCGGCTTGGAGCTCCTACAGGGGTTTTTTTTCCTGCTGCTTGGAGCTGGGAAAGGCTCCTTCAGGGTTTTGTTTTCTGCTGCTTGGATCTGCGAAAGGCTCCTACAGGGTTTTTTTTTCTGCTGCTTGGAGCTGTGAAAGGCTCCTGCAGGGTTTTTTTTTTCTGCTAGCTCTCGTCGGCGCGGCGGCTTGGAGCTCCTACAGGGGTTTTTTTTTCTGCTGCCTCTCGTCGCGCTAGCGGCGAAAGGCTCCTCCGGGGGTGTTTTTTTTTTTTCTGCAGCTTCTCGGCGGCTGGAGTCTTGTGTTGTGTTTGCGGCGGGGGCTTCCTTGGGGCCGGCCTGACGCGGTGAGAGACGCTTCGCGCCTCTCACCACGTCAGGCCGGGAGCAACTGCGAGCCGCGCTGAGCGCGGCTCGCAGTTGCTGGGGCTGGGAATCGGAGGGACCAATCGGCAGGCGCTTCGCGCCTGCCGTTTGGTCCCTCCGGTTGTCTGTCATGAGGAAGGGTCCAATCCGGACCCTTCCTCATCCCGGACACATCCCGCCCCAGAACCCCTTACTGTTTTATTTAGTCCGTGGCGCCCGCGGCGCCACGGGCGGTGTACAGATTATTTATTTATTACTTCGATTTATAGCCTGCCACTCCCCTAAGGCTCGTGGTGGGTAAAAACATATAAAAACCCATAAAACCATTGTCTGGAAATCAATTGTAATCTGGGAACCATGGTTTGTTGTCTGGAAATCAATTGCAATTCCAGGAGATCCCCAGGCCCTACCTGGAGGTTGGCAACTCAAGCTACCAGAATACCTTTAGCCAATTTACTGTTGGCAGAGTTTAAATATATGAGAGAAGAGGCTGCGTAAAAGAATAAGATAGTTTTCTTATGAAGAGAAACAACTTTGGGTAGAAATGAAGACGAAGAAGAGCTGGGGTTTAATACCCCACTTTTCACTGCCCTAAGGAGTATCGAAGCAGCTTACACCTTTCCTCTCCCCACAACAGACACCCTGTGTGGTTGGTGGGGCCGAGAGAGCTCTAAGAGAATTGCACTGCAAGAACAGCCCCAAGAAAACTGACTCGCCCAAGATCACCCAGCTGGCTGCATGTAGAGGAGTAGGGAATCAAACCCAGCCCTCCAGTTTAGAGTCCTCTCAACCACTGCACCAAGATCGGCTTGCTACTAGCTAGCTAACTGTCCTGTTCATTTATTCTGTCTGTTCAAAAAGCAGGCTGGGAGGAAATATGCTTAAAGCAACAGGACGTCTCCAATTGAGCCAATCAGGAAACTGGAGGAAATAATTTGAAACATATCAGGAAGCTCCTGACCGAAATATGCTAACCACACATTTCCAATGCCCCCTGCATTAGGGTTGTGAGTGTCCTGCACAGTGGAGGGGGGTTGGACTAGATGACCCAGGAGGCCCCTTCCAACTCTATCATTCTATGATTCTATGCAGGACATCCCCCTTATTCTGTTCAATCATACAAACTACAGATCTTGTACATTCCAACATTCACCATTTGAACATAGACAGTCCACCTCCCCCCACTTCTGTACAGCCTCAGCATGGTGTGAGCAGCTGTTTTGCTGAGGATGCTGGAACATGGCCAGACATTTGCTTGCAAATGAGTCCTTCTTGAGGATCGGATCAGAGCACCCAGCAACTAGGCCTTGCCAAGGCTGCTCTCAGGAGAAACACAAGCCAAGCCACACACAGCAGCCGTGCCAAGAGCAGACTTTCTGAGCCCTCATCTCATACATTGTGGAAGAGGAGAGCCTTGATTTCAAGATCAGTGGTTTTCACATTCCAGGGTAACCTATGAAGTAAAGGTAAAGGTAAAAGTAAAGGTAAAGGTACAGGTTTCCCCTGTGCAAGCACCAGGTCATGTCTGACCCTTGGGGTGACGCCCTCTAGCGTTTTCTTGGCAGACTCAATATGGGGTGGTTTGCCAGTGCCTTCCCCAGTCATTACCGTTTACCCCCCAGCAGCAAGCTGGGTCCTCATTTTACCGACCTCGGAAGGATGGAAGGCTGAGTCAACCTTGAGCCGGCTGCTGGGACTGAACTCTCAGCCTCATGGGCAAAGCTTTCAGACTGCATGTCTGCTGCCTTACCACTCTGCTCATGACCTATGAAGTAGCTGGTGTCAGAAAGGAAACGGTGTGATAAGAACATTTGGATGAGTGCTAAAGAATTAATTACATCTCAAACATGAACAACAACAATCTAAAAAGAGGAAAACAATGTCTACATTACAAGCTCCTCTTGGTTTACATGTTGTTTAAGCATCAGTGCTGCAGGGAGTAGTGGCAGCTACAAGCACAGGTTCAAGAGGGGATTCAGAACAGAAGAAATCCATCAGTGGCTGCTAGTTATGAGGTATAGATGCAACATTATGTCTGGAACAGTGATGCTGTATATTTTGGTGCTTTGGGGATGCAACAGTGGGAGGGGGGCTTCTGGAGTTTTCCTCCCCCTCCCCCTCCCCTTGGACTTCCTGATGGCACTTGGCCTTTGGCCAGTTTGTGACACAGTCTTGGGTTGGATGTTCTTTTGTCTTTCTGGGAACATTGTGAAATCTAGTTCTAGAAAGGTGGCTAGGGGGAATTCCAGGGCCTCTCCCTAAACTACAATTCCCAGGACACTTCAAAAGAGACTCTGCCCTGGTTATCAGATGCCAATCCCAGGAAATTAACTGCCCTGGTAGAATCCTAAATGTCAGCTAGTTTCCCTTTTGTCCAGGGAAGTCAGCTAGTTTTGAAAGCCAGGTATGCCTCTTTAATGAGCATGTATAGGCTTAGCTTTGCCCAGGGTTACATGAGGTGATGGGAAGCAGTCTTACAGATAACTCTAAAGTTGCACAGTGTATGCCTCTCTAAGAATGAGGGGATAAGAAAGTGTGCGTAGAGGATTATGGGACTTTTTTTGCTGGCAACCTCTGGAGGTGTTGCTGGCAAGTAAAGAAGTCTTGTATCATATCAAAGGGTCTTGGCTAGTTTGACCATATTTCCTCCGCAGTGGACTCTACTTTGTTTGGTAGGCTTACTGACAGATTGAATGTGCGCTGGATTATATTTTATTCAGTGAGTTCCAGGTTGAGTTTGCGGCTCCACATTAGAAAATTCAGGGAGATTCAGGATGGAGCCTGTGAAGGGCAGGGCTTGGGGAATGGGAGGGACCTCCAAAGTTTATAATGATATAAAGTCCACCCTCAAAGCATCTAATTTATCCAGGGAAATCTATCTCTGTGGTCAAGAGATCACTTGTAATTCTAGGAGATTGCCAGGCCACACCTGGAGGTGGGCAACCCTATCTCCAAGATGAGTGTGTTGAGTTCTTAGCAATTTGCAAGGCTACATTTATTTTCTCATTTTTGATGTGGGACACATCTTCTGGGGCACCTTGTCTGTTGTCCCACCCATGAAGTGCGCCAGAGGCCCTGACAAAGTCACTCCAGAGCAGGTATGTGTCTCACATAACCTCTGAGAGTCAGACTGTCAGGACAATTTTTCCCCCCAGGGTGCTGACAGGATTTCCCCATCCTCTTTTTCAATCTCATTCAAAATATTTACATGTCAAAAAAGAGGCATTTTCTTTACAGCTTGCTGAAAAGTTCAACTCCCATCTCATTCCGTTTGGTGAAATATCAGCAATGAAACCAGAGCGATGTAGGGCTATAGCCAGTTTGGTGTAGTGGTTAGGTATGCAGACTTCTAACCTGGCGAGCGGGGTTCGATTCTGCACTCCCCGACATATAACCAGCTGGGTGACCTTGGGCTCGCCACAGCACTGATAAAACTGTTCTGACCGATCTTTGAGACTCCTTTGGGTAGAGAAAAGTGGCATAAGACCCAACTCTTCTTCTTCTTCAGGGTTAAGATATGCAGGACCTTTTCGCACAGAATTGTTAAACTCTTGCTGCCTCCTGCTTGCAAACAAGTAGTTGGAAGTTTCACAAAGCCCATTCCACCTGTCTAATGCTTATTTTATTATTTTATTTATTTATTTAGATCTTAATACCGCCCTTCCCTACGGCTCTGGGCAGTTTACATAAAACATTTTAGAATGTTTACATAGAACGTAATGATGGCACTATACAATACCTAGGATTCTTTTTCTGGAGTAAGAGGGGAGGAGACTCTCAACAATTAAATTGGTATACAGCCAATATAATTTCCACTCATCCATATGTGCATCATTTTTGATAGATGAATAAGTAAGTGTTTCAGGAAAACATCCACTCATCTTCTCCTACTCTTTTACTATCCAAATTTGTTTGCAAACAATAAGCTAACCTATTTGCACAAAGTGATCTTCAGGCTCTATCCCAAAACCTCTGATGACTGTTCTGATACCAGCAAGGGTCAAAGCTGAATGATGAAAAACTTTTTCCAGGGCTCATTTTGTACACATTGGATAATACAGTTTTAATGTGCTTTTGCAGCTGGATTTTCCTGTGCGGAACAGGAAAATCTGCTTTTAAAGTGCATTATCTAATGTATGCAGAATGAGCAGATCAGAAAATGGCCATTTTTGAAAATTAGGCTTACTGAAAATTTGTTATTGAGACCTTTTCTACACCTGGGCTGGCACTCCATTCTGCTGCTGGGTGTCTGTTACAGAACAGTTTGCCCTGCCTCTTCCCAGGTCTGTATGGGGGAACATCTTCCTCTCTGGATCTGGTCTACCCGGGGTTACTGCCTCCAGATGCAGCTGCCAGGGTGGAGAGGTTTCACCACTCTGTGGGATGGATGGGACCGGTTTTTAATTTTTAAGAACAGGGTATTGTGTTACAGGGTATTTTGGAAGAATCCAGGTTCGCTTACCATGGGGTGACCAAGGGCCTGAGTTGTGCCACCCATGGGACCACCCTGGCCTGGCTGCAATGTCATATGGACACAGGAATTTATCCTGCCACTGGCACATTCCTCATGCAGAAAAGATATGAGTGGCTGCTTCTGCAATGCTGGACCACACCCAGGTAAGTCATTTTATATCAGAAACATGCGTTTTTATTTCTCCTTCCATTCCAAGTAACTCTCTTCATTGTTTGTAAGTAATTAAACACAGAATGCACTGCCATAAAATATGCCGACCTCCTCCCTTCCCATGAGAGCTGGAGGTCTAAAGTGTGCAACAACTGAGGTATAAACTGAGCAGGCTGCTGGTCTGACGTTAGGAAGTGGGCGTGTCTGTGGTGTCCCTTATAATTCCTCCTAAACCAGAGGTGGTGTGACCCAGGGCAACCCAGCCCTGCTGCTACCCTCAGAAGCATGAGGTCATTGCCTTTGACTGCTCTATGAACCCCTTTGTACTTGGTTCCATAGAATGGCAGAGATCACTCATGGCAGTTGCCTGATCGCAGGAAGGAAACCAATGTACAGTGAAGAAGGGCAGAAATGGCTGAAACAAACCCTGTGTCAGAGAAAAAAAGGGAAGACCAAATCTGAATAGGATGCCAAAGGCAGCAAGTCCTTTAAAGTAGAGATAAAAGGTAAAGGTATCCCCTGTGCAAGCACCGGGTCATGTCTGACCCTTGGGGTGACGCCCTCTAGCGTTTTCATGGCAGACTCAATACGGGGTGGTTTGCCAGTGCCTTCCCCAGTCATGACCATTTACCCCCCAGCAAGCTGGGTACTCATTTTACCGACCTCGGAAGGATGGAAGGCTGAGTCAACCTTGAGCCGGTTGCTGGGATCGAACTCCCAGCCTCATGGGCAAAATTTTCAGACTGCATATCTGCTGCCTTACCACTCTGCGCCACAAGAGGCTCTTTGCCACAAGAGGCTCTTAAAAAAGTAGAGATATTATTCCATTATTAGAGGAACAAGGGGCCAAGCCCGTTGCATTCAGGAATACAACGGGTGCAAGATTGGGGTTGGGTGGGTTGGAAGAACTCTATGGACAGCCTCCCCCTCCCCCCAGGACCTGGAAAGGCTGCAGGCAGCTGTTAGGAAACTCACTGGCAGGGGCAGCACTCACACAGCAGGGATCTGCAGCTTCCAAGCCTCAGAGGGAAGTAGAAGGAGGAGGGGGTGGTCAGGGGTGGGGGCCGAAAGGCAGTGGGCTGGCTGCTGGACAGACAAGCAAGCTAGTTGGAGGACGAGGCACTCAGGGGCAGGACAGCTGCCCTGAGTGGGTGTTAAGCGCCGAGTGGCACTTAAGCCATGAGACATGCTCCTCCTCCAAGCCCTTACCAGAAATATATTATGTGGTAGGGAGGATATGCATTTCTTTGAAACTGAATGAAAATAATACTGACTTGAACGCTTTCCTTTTAGCAAAGACAAAGATCTTTCAGCAAGGGAGACTCGAGTGGGATTCAAAGGGAGGAAAGTGCAGGAAAGAGTCAACTTCTCTTCACGGCCATTGAGGTGAATTACAATAAACACAGCATTCATAGTTCCTTTTAAAATTCCTCCATTGAATTTCATTTTTGATCCTCTTTCTTGGGAATTTGTGCTGATTAGAAGCTCACCCACTCATGACTTCTTGGACTGAATTCTTGTCCTCAGGCTGCTTTCTGCTATATGCTTCCCAGTCTGCCTCTAGGTTTTGCTGGCTACTCACCCTGCCTGTGGTCTACATTCCAAACCTCAATCCTTTCTGAGACAGTCTGCCAAACAGACTGTTATGTTTTATAGCCTGACTAATGGAGTGCATTACATACACATTGGTGATGAAATAACCAGCACACCATCACATATACCTGGTATTATTTCCCCCCCTCTTTTCTTACGCTGTGCCTTTTTAAGGCCCTGGTATCAAGCTAGGGGTCGTGGTACTTCTCAATGCTTAGGACTCTGTATATCCATTACTATTATGTACGGGAAGTTCTCTGTGTTACTAAAGCTTTCTATGAAATTTCTTTGTGGAAGTTTTATGCATGTTCCACAACTGGGATGCAAGCCCTGTTTTCCATTTGCATCCAGATAATCAGGAGCAAGGCAGCAAAACAGGGAAAACTGTAGAGCTGGATGAAAAACACCTCAGAAATTTGAATAAGCTTATTGTGACTCTTGACATTACAGTGGATTTTGCTTTAGCTGGCTAAGACCGTTTCTGCAGTGGGAACTTTGTTGTCCCAGATCCTGTGCTGGGATGAATCTAGGATGTATCACGTTCATGGGGCCAAATGCTCTCATGTGCAGGAGCAAGAAGAGGTGGAGCAACCTGTCCTGGCTCAGACTCCAGCCTGCAGTCTGGCACAAAGTCTCCAGTGTGGAAACGGTCTAAGGGAGCAATGTAAACTCAGGTCCCATATGACTCACATGTATTTAGTCCCAGGAAACTGTCCTTAGAATGGGCTCAGTCTCCTCCACCGGCCTCCTCCCTATGTCTTCTGGTGAGTTACCTGGGGCAGGACTAAGGACACCATGTCCGTACCCATTTCAGTCTGAGGGGGGTCGCACCACAAGTTGTATTCCTCATCAAAAACAGAAGGCAATTAATGGCCTGCTCAATTAGAGGGTGGGGTCATCTGCCTTGTGTACCTGAGTGAAAGAATTATCTTAACACTTTCCCTCCCAGACTGTCATGTAGTTAAAATATCCAAACAGATCATTAATGTAAAAGGTTTGCTTGAGCATTCCCTCTCTGTAGCTTTCAAAGTTTGCAGTTCTGGTTCTATAGAAAGGTGGTGTCTCGTAACTATCTGACAAGCTTTCTGCTTTCTGGCTTTCTATGTAACAATTAAATTCACTGCATAAATCTTGCCTACTTGGGCTGGGGATTTCCTGGCTCTGCTCTACTTAATTGGTTGTCTGGGTGGATGAGTGGGAGAATTTCCTGGTGTAGAGTTTACATGGTATGTCCTACATCATAATATAGCAATGGGAGAATCTGTTTCCTGGAATCCTGAGCCCCATCACAAGAGAAAGAAATAGAAAGTAGTGTGGGGAATGGGAAACAGGAAGAAAATGTGATACCCTGTATCTGTTCTTGTGGGTACCTGTCTTCTAAACACAACATCTGATAGATAGTCAATTATATGTTATTAAAGCAATAAAATAAATTTAGAAAAAATGGATTCCATATGTTATAATTTGTCTCCAAATTCGGTTTTTTTCCAAAGTATTGTGCAGGTTTCAAAATTTATAGAAATTTTATATTTCTAGTCTTTGTACCCTTTGACCCCATGAATCCAGCTTGCAATCTTGCATAGTAAATCCAAAGGCATCTGGATCCCAAACATTCATGCTCCTTCTCTGTCATTGTGGTTGGCCATTATTGCTACTTTTGTCGCCCTGACGTGGTAGAGTCCTGAGTGCTCACCACAATGCATACACCGGGGCTGTTCTGAATGAGCGGATGTTTTGCTCTCCATAATCCCTTTGCACAATTTGAAATTACAGATGATGCCTGATGACTAAAGCAAGCTGAATAATTTACAATCCCCTTCTCCCTTCAAATAACCGATTGTTAGGGTTGCCAGCTCTGGGTTGCAAAATACCTAAATTTTTTGGAGTGGGGGTAGACCCTGGGGAGGCTGGGGTTTGGAGAGGACCAGGACATCATCAGGGCAATGTCATAAAGCCCACCCTCCAAAGTGGTCGTTTTCTCCACGGGAACTGATCTTGGTTGACTGGAGAGCAATTATAAGAGCCATTCCACACATCATAAATTTAGCATCGTATTCACTCACCGCACATGCTAAAAAGTGGATTCGCCAACTTAAAAAGTGCCCCCCAGCAGACAACGAGCATACTACACACAAAAGAAACGTATGGAGACAAAGAAGCACTATCTCCACCTCCAATGTCCTGCCCTCACACCCGTCTCCCTCTTCCTTCTCCTGAGGATGGGATTTTTTAAAATGCAAACTGCCTGGAGTAACAAATAGGGGGAACAAGTGTGCAGGCAAAGCAAAAAATATTTTCCCCAAAAGTTAAAACACAAAGCATGCCTCTCTAAAGTACCCCCCCCCCATCAGGACCAAGATTATTTTTTTTTTAATTCAAGACTCATGATTCCATAAGGGGTGGCATTCAAAAAGCACTAAAGCATTTAAACAGAGAACTATTAATTTAGAAAAAAATTGGAGGGCATCGCAGGACCTTTAAAAATAGGGAAAAGGAGATTGGCTGCCTAGCTTGACTGACAGGCGGAAGAGAGTTATGTATAAACCACGTTGCTCTCTTCTGCCGTTCCTAGCAGTGCTTGTGGAGGGTGAGAAGTGTGAAAAGGTGGCAGACTACAGTGAGACAGCAAGAAGGTGAGGAATAGCCGTGAGGCCCAATAATATTTAGCACTATGCCATTCAGCTGGCGTAATGCTATTTTTAGCGATGTGAAGGAATGCCCTAAGAGCAGGAGAACTCCAGGCATCACATCAGAAGCTTGCAGAGAAGAATTACTGGCCAAGAAGTTAGATGCTGGTAAAACACTCCCTGGATTTTTGTGGCTCATAGAAAGATTTATTCTACACAGAACCCATTAAATATAGATATATGATAATGAAGGCTCCAATGAAGATTGTTTGCTGTTTGCTGCATGCAATTAGTGGACGCCGATTGTTTATTTACCTATTGTTTATTTATTAACCGGACGGCGGTTAATGTTTATTTGCACATTCTTGACTCATTCAGAACAAAATTAAATAAGCAAAAAATGAGCACTTTCTATGTTTTTTCCACATCTTTATTGCCTCTTATGGCTTTTCGCATTACTTTTCACATGGAGGCTGGCAGCCCTATTAATTGTTTCTTTAGAAGTAGCAAAGACCTAGAGGAGGAATACTGGAAAATAGACAGCTATTTGTAACATGTATATATCTTTAAATGATAATTTAATCACTAGAGACATCAAAACTACAAGTCTAATGTTTTCTTTGGCTTTTTTTTTAAGCGAACTGCCTGGAACAATGAATGTGTGTGCAGGCAAAACCAAAAATAATTTTTTCCCCAAAGTTGTCACACAAAGCATGCCTCTCTAAAGCCCCCTCCCAAAATCATGAACAAGACTATTGTTTTAAAGTATCAAGACTCATGATTTCATAAGGGGGAGTTTAAAAAAGCACTATGCATCTATGATTATATGCATAGGCATTTCAACGGAGAAGTATTGAATTAAAAAAATTAGTGGGCATCAAGGGCCGTTTAAATCATTGAGAAGGAGGATTGGTTGTCAGGATTGATTGACAGGCAGAAGAGAGTCGCATGTAAAGCACGTTGCTCTTTTCCACCATTTAAAGCAGGCAATGTGGAATGTAAGAAGTGTGAAAAGGTGGCAGATGAAAGCGACACAGCAAGAAGGTGAGGAATGGAAAGGGAGGGCGTGATAATATTTAGCTCTGTGCCATTACACTGGCATAGCACTATTTTTTTCAGTGTGCAGAAATGCCCTTAGTTTCCTCTGAGAGCTTCCAGACAGTTCTGCTTAAAAATAAGTACATTGTTTTCCTTCTTTAGATGTGAATGTACCTTTACTTGGTAAACCTTCTCCATGACTTAATAGCAGCCTGGGGCAGGGATTCACAGTGATTAATCCTTTTATAATGCTTCAATGCTTTTACAAGCTATTACAAAACATCAAGGTAGTTCACACCCTAAACCAGCAGTTCTCTCACATATGGGTGATGTGAACTAGTAGTTGCCAGTTTTGGGTTGGGGAATTCCTAGATATTTTTTGGGGGTGAGGGGTGGAGCCAAAGGAAGATTGGGTTTAGGGAGGGGAAGTACCTCATCAGGTGTACTGTCATAGAATCCATGCTATGAAGCTGCAATTTTTCCAGAGAAATTGATCTCTGTAGCTTGAAGATCAGTTGTTATGGAGACTGGCAACCCTGTTTTCATGACTGATTTCTTGTCGTTTACCTGGTTTGGCTTTGAGTATCTGTGTGTCTGTTATGTGCCTTGTAGTAGGCACTTTCCCCACTACCTCTGTCCTTGCAGTCTGTTTCCACAGTTGCAATTAGAGCTGCCAGGCCTCCCCTCCCAGCCACCAGTGGGGAATGGGTGGATAGGGTTGGCAGATCCAGGTTGGGAAACCCCTGGAGATGCATAGATGGAACCTAAAGAGGACAGGGACCTCAGGGTGGTCCAACACCACAGAGTCCACCTTTCAAAGCAGAAACATGGGGTGGGGGCAGAATGAACTATTACAAGAGAACTGCTAATTCCTTGTGCTTAAATTATTTTTAATTTATGTTTATTTGTAGTTATATTTGTTAACTGCCACTCTAGGGCCCAGCCAGCTCATGGCGGTTTACATATGCATGCATTTGGCATATGCCAATGTGATACTTATAGAATAGAGATAATTATTATATATGTCCAAATAGAATTGTAGACTGTCATCATTGTTGAGGAAGTAACCACTAAAGAAGGTTTCCCTTTGAAAATGAGTATTTTACCTAAGAACTTGTTTTGGTTACATCGTGGTTATTCTTCCTTATTTGCACCTAATATATTACTAGAAAGAGCCTCTTGTGGCGCAGGGTCATAAGGCAGCCAACATGCTGTCTGAAGTTATGCCCATGAGGCTGGGAGTTCGATCCCAGCAGCCTGCTCAAGGTTGATTCAGCCTTCCATTCTTCCGAGGTCGCTAAAATGAATACCCAGCTTGCTGCGGGGTAAACGGTAATGACTGGGGAAGACACTGGCAAACCACCCCATATTGAGTCTGCCATGAAAACGCTAGAGGGCGTCACCTCAAGGGTCAGACATGACTCGGTGCTTGCACAGAGGATACCTTTACCTTTATATTACTAGAAAATAACTAACTATTTGGATTTCAACACAGCTTGTGCAGCTTGTGGATTCTGACTTTGATTCTACTGTCTTTGACCTCTGGAAGAATCCACGGATCTAAATTTGAATGTTAGCAGCAATCTGTTCCCCAGGCAATCTTTGTGTGGGGGAATAAATTAAGAACCAGAAGGTTAAAGAAATCCAAATTTAAGGGCCCAGTAATATGGTATATAACAAGTGTGTTATCAAATATAGGAAAATGCATGTCTTTATTATTATTTGTCGTATACTTATTTATTATTTAACCAATATCCAGAAGTGTAGCTGATTATCAGTGTGTCCCAAGTTGTTGAAATATTGAGTCAAAGGAGCATTCCTTCTTTGTAATGAGGTTGTGACTTGATGTATGTAGGTTTTAGTACCAGACCTCTGAAGAAATTAATTTGCAAGCACAGTGTTGTGTAGTGGTTAAGAGCCACATGCAGCCAGCTGGCCGATCATGGGCTCGTCACAGTCCTGATAGTGGTCTTCTGACCAAGCAGTCCTGTCAGAGCTCTACCTCACAGAGTATTTGTTGTGGGGAGAGGAAAAGCAGGTGATTGTAAGATGCTTTGAGACTCCTTCAGGCAGTGAAAAGCAGAGTATAAAAATAACTCTTCTTCTTCTTCCACATTGGGATACTCTGATATTTGGGTTAAGTTTTTTTTCCTCCCCCTTTTCTTTGTCTTTTATATGGAAGTAAATCAGAGGCTGGAACATGCTTCAGTTGATGTCAGCTTTTAACAGTGTCCTTAGGGTTTTGCTCTTCACAGATGTTTCCTATTATCCTTACAAGACAAGCTTTTCGACCTAAATTGCTAACCCAAAGGAAATAATCATATCCAGCCGTTTCATGGTTACGCAACACCCCACAACTTTCAACCTCAGCATGGACTATGCTTTTGTTTTCTGCTCTGCTCTTTTGAATTTCCCTCAGCAGTCATCAGCTGGCATGTGTAACTCACTCAGTGAGAGTTTCTACAAGTGCTTGGGATATCAGGAGGAAATGTAGTACTCAAAAGAGCTGTCTAAATTTGAGACAAAACCAACATTAGGTGCCCAGGCATGCTGAAACTAGCAGCTGAATTCTTCTCATGGGAGCCAGGACTGGGATATTTATTACATCTTGATCTTGCCCTTCCTTCAGTGAGCTCATACACAGGTCTATTTTCCCCACTCCATTTTACGCTCACTTCTAACCTGTGAGGTAGCCTTAAGTTGAAAGAACCACTGGCCCAAGGTCATCCCATAAGGTTCATGGGAGAATGTGGATCTGAACTTGAATTCCCCTGTTTGAATATTCTAAGCATTGAACCTGCTTGTTTTTATAATCACTCTGCCAAAAAGCTCACTAAGGAGCCTTTGCCAAATGGCTTTCTCACCACCTGACCTAACTTACAAGATTATAGCAAGAAAAAAGTGAAGTAATGATTGCAGCCCATCCTGGCCCCTTAGGATGGGGTGGGAGATATAAATATAATATCTTCCCTTCCTGGCCCATAAGTCACCTCTGGTCATGGATACTTATTATCTTATCATGGAATGAAATATTAATTTATACTTGTTCCCCAGACAACCTTTTTGTGGCTTTGGTATTTTCCTGATTGCCTTAATGATCCATTTTCATTCCCTGATGTTTGCTGCTGTTAGGTTTTGTCGTTTCCTACTCATAGGCCTATTATGCATGGCTGCTGAAACGGCAGTATGGAGAATGCAGAGGAGGAAGAAGCGAAGCAAACTGCAAACGCACGGGACGGAACGCAACGGCGGCAAAACCCAGAGAGGCCGATTATGCACACGGCCTCTCCGGAGCCACTTCTGGTTGCGCCCTGGTAGCCCAGGAAACTCCACTTTCTTCTGCATTCCACTAATGCAGCTTTTTCGGCAGCATACATTGACTCTGAGCCCAGTTGCTGCCTGCGGCGTGCATAATTGGTGATTTTAGTTGCCGCCATTCCACCCCGAATGTGGACCTTCCACTCCATGCATAATAGGCCATAGTGACTTCATGAGCAGGGCAGGGAAGATCTGCTGGGCCCTTGGTGCTAAGAGGGTGAGCGAAAGCATGACCATCTATGCTTCCTCTTCCCATTCCTCTATATAGATATTTTAGGGGGGTAGGAGTTGAAGACTGCCATGGTTTTTAGGAATCTGATTTTATTGTATGTTATGTCCAAATTGTTTTATTGGGTTTTAATGGGGTTATTGGGTTTTGATACAGACAAGTTGTAACTTGCCACGAGCCATTTCAGGAGTGGTGGGTAATAAGCCAAAAAAACAAGCAAACAAACAAAGGCCCATAATCCAATTCAGTCTGCAGTCATAGTTGTTGTTTATTTTGTAATAAGGTTAGTTTACTGATTTCTTTTATTCTATCCATCCTGCATTATTTGCACACATTATTTGACCAAAGCTTTTGTTTATGGATCATTACCTCAAAAGAGCAGTTGGGTTTAATTTGGTCCAGAACAGATCGACTTGTACTTCTTTGCAGTCCCTGATGTTACCGTGTTTTTATTTCTTGTGTCCAGACATCTTTGTTAATATCCCTGTTCTGTCCTGGTCTATCCTCATTTCCCCCCTGTTCTTTCCTAAACTTGTTTTTCCTGTACATTTTTTTTCCATTGTGAAATTAATTCACAAGATAGCGTCTTGCTTGGAATCTGAACATTTTTTTCTGCTTTGTACATTGCCGCCCTAAAGGGCAAGTTTCGGGCAGTGAACTTAAAAAAAAAATTGCATGCCAGCGCTGAAACATTTCAGAACTGAAGGGTGCCTACGTTGAAAAAAAATGGTCAGTCACATTTGGAGATCTGACACCAGCAGCCAATCCTTGTCCAGTCATTTTCTCTGCAGCCCCGTCTATCTTATGCATTGGGGCAGCAAATGTCAAGGTGTTCAGTGAGGTATCGCTTGTCTAAAGCCTGGAGCCCTTGGCCCTGATGGAGGCATAAAAGAATATTGTTCAGACAAAGACCCATCCAGAGGGCTGGGTGTTTGTGTGCATAAGCGCAGAACCTCTCTTGGGGGAGCAGCTACCATATCATGTGAGGTTGGTAGACTGGCAGTGTGGAGCAAGGGGGTGGCTTTCATGGAGTCTCTCTCACTTTCAAGAAAGGGCACAGGTGCTAGTTTTCTAGAAAGGTGCTAGAGAGACAGTTTGGTGTAGTGGTTATGAGTGCAGATTTCTAATCTGGCATTCCAGGTTCGATTGTGTACTCCCCCACATGCAGCCAGATGGGTGACCTTGGGCTTGCCACAGCTTTGATAAAACTGTTCTGACCGAGCAGTGATATCTGCGCTCTCTCAGCCTCACCCACCTCACAGGGTGTCTGTTGTGGGGAGAGGAAAAGGGAGGCGACTGTAAGCCACTTTGAGCCTCCTTTGAGTAGATAAATGTGGCATATAAGAACCAACTCTTCTTCTTCTTCTTCTTCTTCTTCTTCTTCTTCTTCTTCTTCTTCTTCTTCTTCTTCTTCTTCTTCTTCTTCTTCTTCTTCTTCTTCTTCTTCTTCTTCTTCTATAGATCAGGGCAGGCTCATCCTGGAAGCACCTCCTCTTTGAGCATAAGCCCCATTGAGTTATTTGGGAGTCCACTTGAGCTCTGACCTGGACATTTTTGTCATATAAAGGAGGGGTATGTTAAAGAATGATCCACTTCAAGTGTCAAATACACTAGGTATGCCACTGGAGTTGTGCACTTGATACAAGTCAGGTAAAGCAATTCAAAGGATATTTTTTGTGGGGGAGGGGGCAATCAGAGATA
The DNA here is from genome assembly GCF_049243985.1 of Paroedura picta. Classification (NCBI taxonomy): domain Eukaryota; kingdom Metazoa; phylum Chordata; class Lepidosauria; order Squamata; family Gekkonidae; genus Paroedura; species Paroedura picta. The sequence continues at coordinate 71,569,395 of NC_135376.1, forward strand.
CTGCTCGAAAATGGGAAAAGAGGCAACCAATAAGGGAGAGACCTGTACATGAGGAATGACCCTCAGCTGTAGTGTGATAACTTCAGAGCATGGTCACCACCCTCCCCCAAGGGAAAAATCTGTCTTCAATATGAATGTAAACAAATGGGACCATGATGAGGGAAAACTGGGGGGAAATGTATGAACTTTTGATCATCAGAACTGCCATGATGCCTACAAAACCCCAGAAGGCTGCTGCAGCCTGGAAAACGCTTAAACTGATTACTCATGTATTCCCAGCAACAATTAATTTGTTTGAAGCTTCACACAACAATTTCAGCCACTGAATTCTTGGGTGAGAATGAGAAGGGGAAAATGAGAGATGTCTCATTGGACAGCACCAACCAGTACCCTTTTTGCATAGCAAGTACAGGGCAGGAACAACATAAGAATGGGAATGCTCTTGACATCAGCAGGAGCCCCCTTAAATGATCTACACTGCTCTTAACTTGCCCTAGTTTCAGTTCTAGACGATGAACCTGGTCCAGGCATTGAATACAGCACTGGAGAGGGTTTTATAGCTATCAAACCCTCTTTCACAGGCATCGTATTGCATTTCACTCTTTCTCATGCATGTACAGAAATAGTTTTCATTTTGGTTCTGGCTGAGTGGTGACCACAATGGCCAACAAAATTCCCGTGGAATTAGCAGATTGTAGCATATGTATAACCCCAGCCAAAGTATCAAACTAGGCAAAATGCTAGGAGTTTTATGAATAGATATTTAAGTTTTTAAAAGGAAAAAGAAGCAGTCAGAGACTTGGGTTTTGGTTGAGGAAGCTGTGTCCAAGGCTCCACCTCCAAATCTACAGGAATTTCCCAGCTTGGGGCTGGCAACCTTCATGGAGATTGGTTTTAGTGTTTCATCTAGTTTGGCTTTTTAGTATATCTCATCCTAGAGGAGAGAGTCACAAGTATAGAAGAACATCTTAATTTTAATTTTAATTTTAAACTTTTGCACACTGAAACTGCAAAGCGAAGCAGAAACAATGGACATTAAGATGATTAATCCCAAGATTCTTCCACTCAGTCAGATTTTACCTTTTTCTACAAACCCCCTTTTAAAAGCTTATGCAGGCAACAGATAAGCATTTTTATGCATAAAAAACTGTAGCAAAAGTAAACTGGCTTGAGCTATGTAATTAATCACACGATAGAGTCCAAGCGGTTTCTCCTGGCCTTGTAAAATCCAGTCCACTAATTAACTCACCTAATTTATCATCTAACTAGAGGACTCAAAAGGTATTATGGCCACAGGAAGCCAGACACGTGTAGGGAATATAGCCAGAAGATGTTTACCCCCACCCTCGCTATGTCATTTCAGTAACAGAAACCTTCTGTTTAATTGCCTCTGCTACTCAGCAACAGTTCAGTCCAAGGCAGCTGCAGCACAGACCAATGGAAAAACGACAAGAAGAAGCAAGACTTTTAGCTATGGAACCTCCAAAGGTTGGGCATTTCCCTCCATGTTCTGAAAACAGCAAATTGTACAGTGGTCAGATTGTCAATGTTGTAGGCTGCTCTTAATAAACCAGAAAGATGTATGCACTACGTGGGGAAACTTTGCTGCCTTTTCCACCAGAACGTTTGGGTTGGACTTCACAGTTATATCTGAGGGCCACATAGGATTTCTAGCTGTCAGATGGAAAAATCCTACAGATTAGGATGATGGTCTTGGAATGAGTGCTTGGACATTGGGGATTCTAGATCACTCTGTGTATAGGTGTTATCTCCTTGGGATGCCTCACTTCAACTGTTTATGCACTGTAGGTTTCATGCAGGGCTGCAGACTGGAGTTTTAGTCGAGGCAGGTTGCCCCATCTCTTCCTGCACCCACATGGGGGAGTATTTGGCCCAGTGCACCTCATCCTCCCCCGATCTGTGCTCCTGACAGTGTAGGGCAGTGAAGTCCCCAGTGCATAAACAGTCTTTGTCTTAATCTGGGAGCTGCCTCTGACCCCTCCTCTCCCCTTGTCCTCTCACTCTTTCAGCATGGAGCACTATAGGTTTCTCCTGTAGACGCAATACTCTCATGCCCTGAAACATACAGACAAGCTGGCCATTTCTATTAGGGGAAGTACACTTTAGATTAGACTTCTCTCTCTTCTTTTGACTGTAACCTGAATATGAATTGGATCTACTTGAATACATGCAAATACCTTTTGTGCAATATAATTATTGTGAGATGTATTCACTGCACTCAGCATCACACTTCTAAGACTGGGCAAAACTGCTATATTACTGTCTCATGCCAAGGTGAGCTATATTTCTACAGGTGCTTTCAGAAATGGAGTCTGAGCTAGACTCCCAGGAACCAACGACCTGTACAGCCAAGATAACTGCTGACTAGAAGTCCCTGGAGATTTGGCACAGGAGATTTGCCCATCATGACCCAGAAGCCATCTTGAAATTATAAACAAAAGACTTGGTAATAGGGATCAATATAAGTGAGTGTGCCAATGATAATCAATCGTGTCTAAGCTGTATAAAGTGAAAAACTACTCAGCCTTCTACTCCCAAACAAGTCAGAGATACTCTAAGCAACCACTCGAGGTAATTCACACTGAGTTATGTGGGCCAATCAAACCAGCATCAACTAGAAATAACACTTGTTATCTTTTACTGATGGTTTATCAAGATATTCTGTGTGTCCTTTGCTGAAGGAAAAATTGTAAACTGAACAAAAATTGTGAGACTACATTGCCTTGGTTTCCAACAGGCTAAACAGGAAAAGTCATCTCAAGTCATCCAGTCTTATCATGGTGGTGAGTACTCATCTAGATTGGTGCAGGCATTCCTAAGGGAACATGGACTGCAGCACAGACTAACTGTACCCCACTTATCAGAACATGACGTAGTTGCTGAGCAGAAGAATCATTCTATGATGGGCATGGTCCATTGCATGCTAATTGATCCAGGCCTTCCCTACAACAGTTTACCTTCAAACAGATTGTCAACCAAAGCCACAGAGAAAACTGCTTATGAGTTATGGCATAACAAAAAGTATCTATATCTATATCTGTATACCACGCTCCATATATATATATATACACACACACACACACACAAACACACATAGAGAGAGAGAGAGAGAGAGAGACTGGTAGGAGGGCAGTTTGGGCTTATAAAATGGCCACAGCTTTTATTTCACCACCACCGGAGGGTTGGTGTGGCATGAGAAAGGGGCCTGATATATGCAGTCTACTGCTTCCCCTGAATCCAAAGGTGCCCTGGGATCCACTGTGGTTCCCCACCAGGAAAATGGATCCCCTTGCCTACTAGATTCATGTTAAGATGGGAGACGACCCAAGTGGGGGGCCAAAGGGCACAAACCTCCTTGGCTGACCCCAGGCCACCTGGTCAAAATGAGCCATGCCTGCCTACCCCTGTTGGCTCAGCTCCCCTGCTTGTTTTAAACCACCCCTTAAGGAGGCTGCATGCCCCAGGGAGTCTGATTGCACACCGCACTTCCTGCCAACAGGCTCCTTCTCATGCTAACAAACCCGCGGTGACAAAATCAAACACTAAAATATCAACAATAAACATTAACATAACAGAGAGGGTGGGAAGGATCTGCTGGCTATGGTGTCCGGCAAAGAGGCCGCGTCCCCAGTACATGGTGCCTTATAAGATGCCCAGGGACCCGCCTTTCTCACACTGTGCATGCTGCCGCTTTCAGCCCGCATCAGCATCCAACAAATACCAGGCCACCCCGGCCACGTCTCTTTCCTGCCCACCCTCTACCTTGTCAAATGATGGCCTTGGTAAGTTGCCACCGCCTAATAGGTAGATGGATGGATTAGATAGATGGATGGATAGATGGATAGACAGACAGATATGCTCTTCTATTTCCTCAAGGAAATACATAGATAGTATATTGAGTGCCTAAATGTGCTCTGCACTCAAAAGTCCCTTTTATTGAGTTATTTGGTAATTCACGATTGATAGTGGAGATGATGGGGGAAGTTAAGCAACAGTTATTTATAGATTTTTTTTCTTTTTTAAAGGCTCAGACTAAGTACTAATGCACATGGGCAGGGAGAAAATATATAGAGACTCTGAACCCACAAGGAATGAGCCCACCTAGGCCCAAGTAATGATGTTCTGGTTGGGCAGACAAATCAGCAAGTAGAATTGCCAACCTCCATGTTGGGCCTGGAGAGTTCCTGAAGTTACAACTGAATCCAAGATGACTTCCCTGGAGAAAATGGCAGCTTTGGAAGGTGGACTCTACAGCATTATTCCTCACTAGGGTCCCTCTTTCTACAGGAAGGAGGCATATCTACAGGACTGCCTTTTCTCTTTCCCATTAAGATCACCAGAACAACATTTGGCTCAGGATCCCTGGTCCAAAGGAAATAAGACTGGCCTTGACCAGGACAAGGGCTTTTTCGACCCCGGTCCTCAGCCTGGTAGAATCCTCTGCCTAAAGAGAACAGGGCCCTGTGGGACCGTAATCAGCTCTGCAGGGCCTGCAAGCAGACTGGTTCCACCAGGCTTATGGTCAAGGCCTGAAATAACCACAAAGAGGTGCTGGCCTCACTGCTGGAGATGGAGAAGATCTGCTCTGCCAACTCTAACACCACCCTTATCTGCAATGTATTAATTGCGGGAAATTATACGAGGTCTATGTGTTTAATGTAATCTATTGCTGTCACCTACCCTGAGCTGCATTAGAAGAGCTGGCTAGAAAAATAAAGATTTATTTCTTTATCCCCCCCCCCTCCCACTCTCCCCAGGAGCCACCCCAAATCTTCAGGAATCCCCCAGCCTAGAACTGGCAACCCTTCCAGCAAGTGAAACCCTGGTCCTTCTAGTCCTTTTGTGCATACTGTTGTATCCGGTCTCACCATTTAGAAAGTCCATAGTTTGGACACAACTTGCCTGGGAAGAGGCAGGTCGGCCTAGAAGAACACTTTAACAAAAAGAAAGTGATATTGCTGGAAAAAGAGGGGAAATTTCTGTTAATGAATAGGGCCTTCTCATCACCTCCCTAATAATAGCCCTGCAACACTCATTAGTCACAGAGCCAGTAAGGTGTCAAGGAAAGAGTCTGGGCTACGTTTTTTTTTTGGAGGGGAGGGGGAAGCCAGGTTCAGTTACATGCTGTGAAGCTGCAGTCCAATGTGAAGGAGAGCAGGGCTCCCCAGGCTCTGTGCAAATATATGGTTTGTGCTCACAGCTGCAGATGGGTTTGGGCCCCCACTGGAAGGGAAGAGGATTTAACCCTTCAAACCCTGCTTGGTTTTGTGAACAAAAACAGGGCAATCTGGACTTTTAAGGGGGGGATGGTACGTCCTCTAAAAGTATATCTTTCCCCTTTAAAAAACAAATAAATGGTGAGAGGCCTGGCTTTGATTGGTGAAGCCAAGTGGAGCTTAAAGACCTTAATCCCCTCTTCCTTTCCTGCATGACCAACCCAAGCCACAGCTGTGTGTGCTGCAAAACTTGTTTTTTGTGGACTGTTGAGGCCTGTGAGCTGTCAGGTACTTTTTGGTCTTCACAGAGCCAATCGTGCTTTCTTTGCCTCATCTTTCTGACGTGGTAAATGGAGAATGATGTCCATTGCCCCAAACACCTTGAAAGATGTGTGGGATAAAAGAAGAAGCATTGGTTTTTATACCTGCTTTTCACTGCCCGAAGGGGTCTCAATGTGGCTTACGCCTTCCCTTCTTCTCCCCACAACAGACACCCTGTGGAATAGATGGGGCTGAGAGAGCTCTGACAGAAACTGCTCTGTGAGAACAGCTCTGACAGAACTGTGATTGGCTCAAGGTCCCCCAGCTAGCTGCATGTGGAGGAGCGGGGAATCAAACCCAGGTCTCCAGATTAGAAGCTGCTGCTCTTAACCACTACACCAAGCTGACTAACTCCTCTTTCACATAGGCAAACTACTTTTTGACTGTTTATGCACTGGAGGTTTCATGCCAGGCTGCAGGCTGGAGTTTTAGTCATGGCAGGTTGCCCCATCTCTTTCTGTATCCACACAGGGGAGCATTTGGCCGGTTGCACCTCATCCACCCGATTTGTGCTTCTGCACAGGAGTCGGGGCAGTGAATTTCCCAGTGCATAAATGGTCTTTGAAAAACTGTCCTCACCAGCATCTATTTGGGAACTGTCCCAAGTCCTGAAGGGGAATTGATGGAATCCAGAACAATTTTATATATGTGTACTGGCAGGAGAGCTAGAGTGGTGTAGGGGCAAAGAGCTGTGGACTCTAATCTTGAGAACCCCACTCCTCCATGTGCAGACAGTTGTATGACCTTGGGCTAGTCACAGTTCTCTTACAGCTGTTATCACAGAACAGTTCTGTTAGGGTTCTCTCAGCCCAGCCTAACTTGCAGGGTATCTATTGTGGGGAGAGGAAAGGAAAGGTGTTTGTAAACCACTTTGGTACTCCTTCAGGTAGTGAAAAGTGAGGTATAAAATCCATCTCTTCTCTTTTTTGTCAGGGTTGTACCCAATCCTGAGGGAGGAATTGGTAGAAATTGGTGCAAACGTATATATATGTGAATTGACAGGTTTAAAAACAAAATGAAAACAGCACTGAGTATAAATGCATCACAGTGGGACAGCTCAGTCTCATCCAATCTCAGAAGCTAAGCAGGGTCAGAATGTGGAAGGGAGATCTCCAAGAAAGACTCTGCAGAGGAAGGCAGTGGCAAACCACTTCTACTTCCCACTTGCCTTGAAAGCCCCTTGCTGGGGTCACCATGTTGGCTGCCACTTGACACCACTTTACAAACACACATTCATGCATCTGTGAGGCTTCCCAAATCCCATTCCCTTTGACTTATCCTGAAAAAATGCAGCAGAGGGTGTTCTTGGTTCCGCAGAATTCCCTGGTCATCAGTGCTCTGGCTTTCTTCTTGGGCCGAGTGCTGTCATGTTGCATACTTTTTAAACAAACCAGTGCCTAGAGAGAATAGATACCCATTCTACCACAGGGGAAACTTTCAGATAACAATGATGTAGCATTGACCTCTATGTGGCAGGATCCTATTTAAAAAAAGACAACAAATTAATTTTGCCTTTCAGTTATGATAAACAAGTGAGGCCTGGCAAGATACTTATCGAGCAGCAATTCCATTCCCCTCACCTTTATTTCCTCTCCTCTCCCCTACCTCTCTCACACATTTCATCCTTTCTGCCCCTCCTTTCCTTACTCTCTCTCTCCCCGATGCATGTCGCTTCCCTTCTCTTTCTGTCCCATCACTCTCTCTTTGTTTTTCTGTCTCCCCACCCCATCTCTCTCTCTCTCTGTGTCTTTCTACCCCACTATTCTCCCAGCCTTACACCTGCCACTGCCCCAGCAGGACCTCTCCAGGAATCACAATGAATTTCCAAACTACAGAGATCAGTTCCCCTTAAGGAAATTTCTGGAGGTTTGGGGTGGAACCTTGGGATGGTGAGGCTTGGGGAAGGGAGCAACCTCAGAAGGTGTAGTGCTGTAAATTCCACCCTCCAAAGGAGTAATTTTCTCCAGAGGGATTGATTTCTGTCCTATGGAGAGTAATTGTAATTCTGAGTAATCGCTGGCCCTGACCCTGGAGGCTGGCCATGGGAGTTGTCATGGTGGAAATGGCTGGTTTGGAGGGTAGAGTCTGATGTCCCTCCCCTCCTCAAACCGCACCATCCCCAGGATCTACAAAATTACCTGATGCATTTTGATTCAAATGGATCTTCTGATGTATGAGTGGATCTGCAATCGATAACTGAAGAAGATCCACTTTGATTGAAACACATCAGTTTATTTTGTTAACTAGGCATGTTTTGTGTTGCTCGTAGCATTCTTGTGTATTTTCTAATGCATTATTTTTAATTGACCTTTAGCACTGTGTAATAAGATCTATATTTAATATATTTTATGATAATAATTTTTAGGCTTCTCAACCTCTTTGGTTCCTATATGGATCTCACAGACCCTACCTACAGCAGCAGAGCTCTAGCCATTGTACCACACTGGCTTTCCCCGGGTGGCTGTTATTGAACAGCAGCCAGCAGCTAGGCCCAGCTAGGCCTAACTCATGCAACTCGGGAAGAATCAAGTCAGCTGAAGGGTCTGCTAGGCCTAGGGTTGCCAACCTCCTGGTAGGACCTGGAGATCCCCCAGAATTACAACTGAACTCCAGACAACAGAGGTCTGCCCCCCTGGAGAAAATCAAAAGGCCAAAATAATGAATCTCTCATCCACTCTTATTAAGTATATTAGGTATATTAATCATTCAACTTCTTGGCAATCAGAACGGGCTCCTAGGTACATTTCTCACATTTTCCAATTCATCCTCAATGATTGCCACTCCAAAATCTATGTTCCATTTAACAGTTATAAATCAAATAAGGTGTATCTCTTGGCTGTAAGCTCTGTTGTCTTGAGGCAATTTTACTCCTACGTGCAATCATTGAGGAAGAATCAGAAAATGGGAGAAATGTACCTGGGAGCCCGTTCTGATTGCCAAGAAGTTGAATGATTAATATACCTAATATAAATAAGAGTGGGTGACAGACTCATTATTTTGGCCTTTTGATTTTGTTTTTGGCTTATCTATAACATTGGGAAATCAATGGTGCAGTTTCTTTGCATTGAATCCCCTGGAGAAAATGGCTAATTCAAAGGGTACACTCATATCCAGCTAAGACCTCCCCTCCCCAAACCCTGCCCCGCTGCAGTCAGCAACAAATTTCTGGTTCAAGAATGCCAGTAACAATTGGGGAATGATCCAATTCTAAGTGGGTCCATGTTCCTCTTGTTTTTAAAAATCAGGGAGGTCCATTCAGCGATGGATACAAGGACCACATACTGTTCAAAAAGTTTCAAGTTCACAGAGAATGGTATGTTGTGACTACTTGTGGTAACATTTTTAGTGGTTGTGTAGAAGAGAGCATTCTTATAATTGCAGCTTGTCATGCAGGGATAAGAAAAATGCTTTTGTAGAAATCTCTCTTGTCCTTTAATATTAGTGATACAAGAGACTTGCTATTCTTTCTGTCTGTTAAGTGTTGGCATGGCTGCAAAGGCAACGGTAGCTACTGGAAGCTTCATTTCCACTATTGGGACAAGTATCAGAGTGTTATCTTTAGTAATAAGTGATATGGTATGATTAGGATATTCATCAATTATTAATAAAAGATGGTTGAAGAGTTCAGTCTCCAAGCATGGGAACAGTGTGGGTTAGTGGAACTTGGCAGTCCAGAGGACCTACGCCTCAGTTTTAAGGCCACTTTCAAAGTATACTCTATAACTTTCCAGATATAGGAATTAATTCATGACACGAGACAGTATTATGAGATGGCCTTGGAGTATATTATGGGGTTGTATTGCTCCCAGGGAAATGTTGCTTGGGCTCCAGCTAATTTAACTGTAGAACTAAACATGTTCTCCAGGATAAAATCAGAGTCCAGTAGCACCTTTAAGACCAACAAAGATTTATTTATTGTTGGTCTTAAAGGTGCTACTGGACTCTGATTTTATTGTGCTACTTCAAGCCAACAGGGCTACTCATTTTAAAATGTTCTCCTGGGTTTCTTACACTGAAGAGAGACCAACCTTTGGCAGTTACACACCAAGAATAAATTCTCCTTTTCTTACCGTCTGGAAGAGATCTGAAGAGACATATCCCACCGAGATGGTTTCCAGCTACCCAGATAATATGTACTGTGTCAAAGGAAATGACCAAACAAGAATACTACCTTTGTATCATTTATACTTGAATTTTAGAATAACATTTGTAAATATTATGTAATTATTACATAAGAAGATCTACTAATGTCAGTATTGCATCAGCAGATTTCATCATTAAACCATAACCAATAATTTTTGCCTCACATTTTCTTTTGGTAGTTGCAAAACAAAAAACTGCATTTTTTTCTGAGAGAGAGTTGACTGATTGGATTTTTCCTTCTCAGAGATGTATCTCGTGCCAGTTTATCAGTTGGCTGGATGGATGTACCTTAATTCTCATGTTCTTTCTTCTTCGTGTTGGCAACTGTTTCTGAGGTAGTCAACTGATCAGCAAAATAAGCAACCTGTGTGCCTCTAACAGCAATTTGATCAGTAGAAATCAGTAGGTGAATATATTTACAGCATAGAACAGGGGTCCCCAAAGTAGTACTCCTAGGCTCAAAGGTACCCACCAATATTTATTCTGGTGGCTGCCATGTGGTTTTAGAAAGTGGGCAGGGCTACACCAAGATTGGATTGGCTATGCAGACTAAAAACAATTGCTTTGAAGAAAAAAGAGTTGCTTCTTATACACCACTTTTCACCACACAAGGGAGACTCAAAGCAGGTTACAATTGCCTTTCCTTCCTCTCCCCACAACAGACACCCTGTGAGGTAGGGGAGACTGAGAGAGCTCTGACAGGACTGCTCGGTCAGAACAGCACTATCAGGACTGTGAGTGGCCCAAGGTCACCCCACCGGCTGCATGTGATAATAACTGCCACCACAGGAAAAGGATCTTCACCACATGACTGAAGGTAAGCTATACAATGCAAGAAAATATTTTTAAATAATACATTCATTTTAAAATGAATTGTCCAAAGTGGAGATTTGGTCTGAAATGGTAAAGACTGTTAAAGGTAAAGGTATCCCCTGTGCAAGCACCGAGTCGTGTCTGACCCTTGGGGTGACACCCTCTAGCATTTTCATGGCAGACTCAATATGGGTGGTTTGCCAGTGCCTTCCCCAGTCATTACCGTTTACCCCCCAGCAAGCTGGGCACTCATTTTACTGACCTCGGAAGGATGGAAGGCTGAGTCAACCTTGAGCCGGCTGCTGGGATTGAACTCCCAGCCTCATGGGCAGACAGCTTCAGACAGCATGACTGCTGCCTTAACACTCTGCGCCACAAGAGGCTCTTAGAGTTATATATAACCTTACTCCCTGGCATTTTGTGGTTGGCTCAGCCTTCTGTGGCTGCCATTTTGTGGTTGGCTTTGCCTCCTGTAGTAGCCCTTTTGTGGTTGCCCCCACCAGCCTTGCCAGAATTCCAAATATGCCTACGTGCTAGAAATGCTGAAGACCCCTGGCTTAGAGATAAGTATTTTCAACTACTAATGTTGGCAATAAACATAAGGTTGTTGGCAACCCTGTATTCGGTCTCCAATATTTTGGTTACCCACAAAACATCTATGTTCCTCCCTCGCAGCATCCAATAATAATATAACAACCTAATAATATAACAGCAGGCCTAAATTTTTACAACCATTGGAATTTCAACAGTCCATATTCTGATCCAATTTTTCACCATTCTTTCCATAAATCTGGACATATAAATCCTACATGAAGTTATTCATCCTTTTAAAGAACTTAAATATAAAAATGGGGAATGGGGATTATGCTGCCTTTTTGTGTGTTTTATGGTATTAAGGGATTGTGATTGGTTTTATTGGGGTTTTAATTTGTTTCTGTGTAACCCGCCACAAGTCCATGGAGAGTTTTTAATATTAAAAAATGTCTCAAAATGGCACCTGTGTGGCTTTAATCTGAGCTCTTTATTGCTAAAGATTTAATTGGTTATATCCAAGGTGCTTACAACACTTGTGGAATTTGGTAACAACTAGAAATGTGCACAAATCAGCTCACATAGTATAGTTAGTAACATATTTTGGCCAGTTCATGGTTCACAAAGCAATGATCATGTAAGGGTGACCAGCACAAACAATCCACAAATGTTGGTGCTGTTCATGGCAGTTTGTGAAGAGATATTATTCCAGACACACTGTCTCCATTCAATTAAACTGTTTACAAAACTCCAAAGCAACAGGATGATGGTGGAATTCTCCAGCCTTGAAAGCACCAATAGGAGCCCTCCAAAGCCTAACAGGAACTGCTGACTGCCAGTAACAAGAGTTCCCATTCTACTCTATTGAGAGTGTTGGAGGGGATGTTTGCCTTCCTTCCAGTGTCTGGGAGTGGGGGGTCCTGCCCAAGTGAAGTTTTCCTGGGTGTCTGAGGTCAATGGCTTTTTCCTGAGCTTCTTCCATAGACTCCTGTAAGTGCAGCTGTCTTTTCCAGAGAGATGGGAAACCTATTTTGGAGGTCAATAATTGGAAGTCCGGAAACGTAATCTGACTCCAATTTTGCAGACATTGTAGAGGAGTGAATCACAGGGTGAGGTTCCCTGTACATTTGGTATGTGTAGTTTGTAGGGGGTCCATTATATATGTTTTTGAATGTGTGCCTGACATTTTCCCCAAAAGCACTTTCCTTGTTCTTCCTTAGTCCTGTTGCAGTGCTACATTGGTTCTGCTGTGCACATCGCACTGGTTCTGCTGGGCTTGTAAAAATGCACCCTACATCTTAAGTTTCTACTGCAGGGGTTCTCAGGAACTTTGATTCTGTTGTGCTGGGCTTCTATTGCTCTTGCTTTTATTGTTATTTTATTTTATTTATAAGGGCACCTTTTTGGGGGGCAAGGGTGTAACTCAGAGCCCATGAATCCAATCCTCATCAAGCTTGCAGGGCAGGTAGAGAAGAATGAATCAGGATCCCCAGAGAGTTTGGCATCTATAGCTTGCAAAGAATCTGTTCCATACACTTTTGAACTTCCTGAACGTGCACCTGTTACCCCAAAAGCACTCTCCTGGGGACAACTTCTTTGGGGAGAGTGTAACTTGGGCTTCATTAATCCAATCCTCATCAAACTTGGAGGATAATACTGGATAATCAGCCAGAGATCCCTTGGGCATTTGGTGTCTCTACTGGATCACAAACTATTTTGTGGCAAAAAGTTTGTGATGGCTCATGGTTCACAAACTGGCTATGCCACGAACCAGGAACCAAACCACATTTTCCCAGTTCTTTCTCCTTCATAGTAACAACGAGAACAGAACAGAACAGAATTGATTATATAGTCAAAGAACAGCAAATCATAATAATCCAACAACCAAAATTTTAAATTATAATGTTAAAAAAGCAATTTAAAACACTATGTAGTAAAATAAAACTATAGAATGCATTTAAAATTACATGGTTTTTACACTCTAAATTCAGTACTGACTGACAGGTTTTGCAGGCTATGGCAAAAAACACTGTCACTGACCCTGTGAATCTCAGGTATCCACCTTCCAGCAACAACCTGGTACTTTCTAAGCTTGAGCAGCAGCTGTCAAGCAAAGAAGTAATTATTTTGCTATGGACATCAGAATATAATGGGCAGCAAAAGGAGGACATGATCTATACTTTTGACCTCACCAGTTTTGCAAGGGCAGATCTTTTCCTCAAAAGGGCAACTTTTCCTGGTAACACATATGACCTTCAATGGCCAGAATTCCCAGTTTAATCATGGAAATGACGAAATGTGAAAGATTTAGAGGAACAAACCCTTCGAACTGCTGTTGATTGTCATCATTTGCTGGTTTTAATTATCTTAAGAAAGAGTGTGCAAATTAAAATTGTTGTTGTCGAATGCTCAGTTTTTGGGAAATCATGTGATGGTATCTGTTTAGAGTTGGAAATAATTCAAAATGCCTTTAAAAACTTAGGAACAGCAATAAGTCAAGCTAAGGATAAAGAATTGGTAATTTTATACATTCTTTTTGGTTTACATTAGTGCATGTAAAGCCGCTGCAATGTATTGGGGATGAAACTAGAGCTTGTAGCTTCTGCTGAGTGCCTGCCAGTTGCCTGCAACCTTTGGAGGTGATGTTTGATGGCTTCAGATGGCTCTCTTTACCTAAAGTGGACAAGTTGCTGGGGTCACTCAGGGCTACCACTTGCTCCCTGGATCTCTGTCCATCTTGGCTCCTCAAAGGAGGTGGCCAGAAGATAGGAGGGCAGCTCCGGGATATCATCAACCTCTCCCTGGCTACTGGGGAGTATCCTGAGCTGCTAAAGGAGGCAGTGGTTTGCCCTCTCCTTAAGAAATCATCACTGGACCCATGGGACCTGGCCAGCTACTGCCGGTTTTTGCATTTAGTATTCCTGGGCAAGGTAGTTGGAAGGGCCCTGGTGGACCAGCTCCTGGCTTTCTTGGACGAAACTTTGTCGCTTGACCCATATCAGTCTGGTGGAGACGGTACTGGTTGTTCTGATGGATGATCTCCATTGCCAGCTGGACCAAGGTGGGTTGGCTTTGCTTGTTCTGTTAGATCTGTTGGCCACTTTTGATATGGTCAGCCATGAACTACTGGCCCACCGCCTCACTGCAACGGGAATATGGAGCACAGCTCTTAGCTGGATACACTCCTTTCTCCATAACCGGAACCAGAGGGTTGCTGTGGGGGATGTTGTTGCACCCTTATTAACTCCCTTGTGGGGTCCCTCAGGGTGTGGTTCTCTTCCCCATGCTCTTCAACATCTTTATGCACCCTCTGGCCCAGCTGGTGCGGAGCTTTGGGCTGGGCTGTCATCAATATGCCAATCTCCTCGTGGACGGCCATCCAGACTCCCCCCCCCCCGGAGCCAGTTTGGAAGCTGTTGCTGGATGGTTGGAGCAGAATCATCTAAAACTCAACCCATCCAAGATGGAGGTCTTGTGACTGGGAGGTAGGGGGATGGGCCAGGAAGCATGCTTGCACACCCTGGCAGGGACACAACTTACAACCGTACCCCAGGCCAGGAACTTGGATGTGACTATTGATGCCTCATTAGCTCTAGAGGCACAGGTCAGAAAAGTAGCTTGCCAGGCATTTTTCCACCTTCGCTAGGCATGGCTACTAGCGTCTTACCTATCCTCTGAACATTTGGCCACGGTGATCCATATTACTGTCACCTCCAGAATAGATTTCTACACAGGCTTGCCCTTGGTCTTGATCTTGAAATTGCAGCTGCTAGGGTCCTCACAGGGACATCTTGGAGGGCCCATATCCAGCCTGTGCTGAGGCAGCTGCATTAGCTGCCAGTTGCTGCCCAGATCCAGTTTAAGGTTTTGGTCTTGACCTTTAAGGCCATTCACGGTCTGGGACCCACATATCTGAAGGACCACCTTTCGCCCTATGCCCCCCACAGAGCTTTACACTCTGCGGATACCAACTTGCTGGTCATCCCAGGCTCCAGGGAAGCACACCTAGGTGTAAACTGCACAGAGCTTTTATTCCAATCTCAGGTTGATTCAGTCCCCTACACAGAATGCGATTTCCATTTAGATTTTGGGCAATTTAAATTTTCCTTCTGCAGCAAGAAGGATTGATCCGGAGGGACCCTACCTTTATTGTGGGATATATGAGTGCTTTTAATGCTCAATATTTCAAGATTCAGATTAAGAAAGCAGGCTGTTTTGAATCTGGCCTTTCCTCTGTGGTAGAGACACTCTGATTGGCCAAGACTGCTCATGTGACAAGCTTGCCTTAAAGGGGAAGCCGCTCATTTCTCTCAACTTCTTTCGGTCTTGGATTTTTTAATGGGGGCTTATTTGAACTAAATATAACCCGCCACCAGCCGGTTCTGGGAGTGGTGGATAATAAATATAAAGAATGAAGACTGGATGCCAGTTTAGAGAAAACCAGTATGCCAGAGTACTAAGATTATGGGAGACTGCTGGCTCTAATCTATTGAAATCCACACATGGTCTTCATGTTTTCTGTTGTTGTTTATATATCTACATTTCCAGAAATTAACAATCTAGTTTTTTAGCCAGTGCAACAAATTATGTTAATTCTAATGTGTTTCTTATGTTTTTTTCTGGTTTTCATTAATGCTTTGCTATCTGAGATCTGAACAGCATGTCCAACAAGGAAAAATTCATCATGGATTAAAACAATTTTGGGTCTGCATCTCTGCCTACAGTCCTGCATTTTCCATTGCAGAATTTTATCCAATACAAATAGTTGTTTCCTAATGACTGCTTCCTAATGGGGTAAGGAGAATAATTGTGAACCCATTAGCAATCTGGGTCTCTGTTCCGTAACCCTGGGAATATATCTCAGGGTAACAAAGTGTTTTGAATTAGCCTAACACCCCTCTACTATATTCAGCAAATGGTTGTCGTGTTTTGGTTCCCTTTGCAGAATAATAGCTCTCTTCCATGTGATTTATTATATGGGACACTTAAGGAAGTCCTTCTTGAAGACTTCTAGCACAAACATCTGAAAAATATGGACACAAGCTGAAATATGTTCATGTATTTCTCTTCTCTTTTGCCTTGCTTACATCATAGTACCCAAAACAACAGAAGAAGAACCCTGCTGGATCAGACAAATAACCCATCTAGTCCATCATTCTTTCTCATACAGTAGCCAACCAGTTCCTTTGGAGGGCTAACAACAGGACACAGAGGTCAAGGCCTTTTCCTGATGTTCCCAATAGAGCCGTCAATTCCTTGTATATCAAATATGATTCAAAATGAAATTCAACGGCATGTAAAGTCAAATCAAATATTCATTTATTCTTCTAGTAGTCAATTCTTATTTGGACACAATCAGAACGGGTTCCCAGATTACTCAATTCCCCATTTTCCTTGTTTTCTTCACTGATTGTGAGACTACAAGATACAAGTACATAAATTAAAGTTCATTTCTAAGGTCCTTTATATGTAATCTAGTATATAAATCAGGGGCTTTCCGCACTCCTTCAAAATTGCACAATGGTTACTAATTGAAAATGCTACAGTTTTGCCGTTATGCACAACGTCGTTGACAATCTGCAACACTCCTGAAACCGATCTGCAAAAAGCGCTTCGCTGTAGCGCTTTCAGGGAAATCCCAAAAAGTAGATTCACCCTCCAGAAAGCGCTACACTCCTGCAATCAATCTGCAACACTAGCGGGAATGTTCTCAGTGTTACCATTGTTGTGGTTTCTACAAAGTCCCTCCCCCTGGCTCTCTCCTCTGATCTTCCGGCGAAGCGATCGCCATTTTTTTTTCTCCGAGCGAGCGGAGATCAACGCACCAGCGAGCCTCCATTTAGCCAGTGAGGCTTCCCCGTCTGCAGTCCCTCTGTTTACAGTCACTAAGCACAAGCAACACAGAAGCCCGTTTGCTGATTTATTTTCCCTTTATTTTCACACTGTTTTCGGCCGAAAATCGCGCCCGTGAGGGGGGGGGGTTCACTCGGGGGGAGCGTGGCAACGATGAAATGGCAGCTCAAACACCACCTGCTAGCTGGATGGGTCTCTCCGTTGCAACGAATCAACGCATATTCGTTGCAATGGGTGTGTGTGTTTTTTTTTTTTTAAAAAACCTTTCTTAAAGGGAAAGGGGCTGTTTGGGAGCATGCTAACGGCCGCCCATTGGCTGCTTGACGGCCAGGGGCGGGACGAGCTTGGCAATAGCGCTTCCTGGCTAGCGATTTTTGCCGAGACCGGAAGCCTGTGGGAAACAATAGAAACGCAACTGGATTCCACTACAAAGGCAGGTATGCATAACGACAAATTCCACTATTTTAAATGCTGATTTTTCGTTCAGAAAACAATTTGCTACATGGATCCCGGTGCGGAAAGCCCCTCAGTATTTACCATCTCAACATACCTTCTGATATTTTCAAGTTACAGCATATTGCTTATCACCTCGGCTCCCAGCTCATTAAATTCTAGAGTCCATAGCATTACACAACAATGAGGTCTTTCCCCACCCCAGATCCTACCCACTCCTAGTTCCACCCCCAAAGTATCCAGATATTTCCCAACTCACAGCTGGCAGCCCTACTCCTCTTCCAGGCAAAAGCCATGGCAGAATCATTCCTTCAAAGAATGTTGTACTGCTTTGACTCAACTTGTTGTACTGCTTTGACTCAACACAATGACTTTTAGCTGACATCCAGGTTCACTAGTGGTGGCTAGACCCTGTAAGAGCTGACTATTTATAACATTTGTGGTGAAATGATGCAATTATTTTTAAAGGTTTCTTTTATTTAAGTAATGTGCACGTTAGGACAAAACTGGCTTCCCTTTTAGATGGATTTAACACAGATAAGATTGCTGACTGTAGACTGAAGAATTCATTCAGAACATATAGGGGATCGTGTCATTTGGCACTCTTCCGGACAGATTAAATAAAAGAGAGCTTAATGTAAAGGAGGGTTAAGTAAACCTGGAGTTAAGGGCCTAATACCTAACCATTCATTCAAATACCAAATGGATCATCCTGCTGCCAAATGCTTTATGCTCTGAGTTTCTGTGCTTTTGTAAGCACCTGGATGTTTGTGTGTGTTTTTATAATTCTGGGTTTCATTGGCAGGTTATTAATTTTAATTATTTTATGCCTAATGATTTTATTTTTTATGTTGTGAGCCATTTTCAGCAGCTTTCTAAAAAAAAGCAGCAAATGAATGCTGTAAAAAAATCAATACATTCCAGTCTAAAACAATACAGAATTTGAATGAACAAAGCTGAATATTAGAGTTATGTATGTGGACATTCTATGCTAACGATGGCTTGAAAGCCAACAAATCACAATCTGAATAAGACTCTAACCCTGAACCAATCTGGGGGGCCTGTTAAGGGCCAATCATGCTCCTCCATTTAGGGCCAATCAGAGCTCTTGCTGTCCTAGGCAGCCTGCCCTGGTCAGTGACAGTTCAGCCAAAGCCACTGCTGAACCTACCTCCACTGTGCCCGATGCTCTGCCTGCCAGAAGGGACCAACCAGTGAAATGCTCCCACCTCTCACTGCCTCCCAACAAGGGGAGTCTCACAGTGCCCTCTTGCCACAGGGACTGTTCATGAACAACTTCTGCTGAGTGCCACCCAGAGAGTTCATCCATCACTGAAATTGCTGCAGCATCAGGCCACCTGATTGGCTGGGCATCACCCCAGGGAGACCGGGCCCAGCCTTTGCTGCAATTACCATGGCACCTTATGCCACAAGGACCACCGATTGGCTGGAGTACTGCATGATAGAACCTCCACCAATCACAACAGCCATGGCATCCGTGCTAAAATATGAAGTGTTTGATGGCAACAGCACTGAGGACTGGGAGTCCTATGTTGCCTGTCTGGAGTCTTTTTTCAAAGCCAAAGACATTTGTGATGCCTCTAAGTAGCACAGCATACTTCTCAGCATTTGTGGCAAAGCAACCTTCACCCTCACAAGGGACCTACTCATCCTGGTCAAGCCTTAGGAACCTGACTGCAATACCATCATAAGTTGCTGAAGTCTTACAATTGTGTAATGCTATTTTTTTAACATTACGCACGACATCGTACACAATCTGCAACATTCCTGCAAAAATCGCTTCATTGTATCGCTTTTCGGGGAATTCACAAAAATGATCGCCATTTCCCCCCCTTAAACTGGCAAAAGCAATGAATAAGTGATGCTTCTTTGGCTGAAATTCCTCCACAAGTAATTTTTAAAGGGAAGCAGAAACACAACACTTAATTGGCTGTTCTGTTTGATTGACAGCCAGGGGCGGGAGGAAGTGTGGAAAAATATTGCCACCTTTGTTGCGATTTCGGCGAGACCGGAAACTTGTGCGTTACAAGAACAGCGCTAGTGGGAGAGCCTTTTTTTCGATAGAAACGGCTGTGTGTGTTACTGAGACCTGCCACTATTGATTGCAGCGCTTTTCAATAGCGCTCAGATTTAGCAACATTGCCCATTGTGCGGAATGGCCCTTGGTCTTCTACACCAATGTTTAAAATAGTATTCTATTGTACTGCACAGGTGCATATGCAGAAAGAACTGACACTGTTTTTGAAAGCGTTTGAGCTACATGCCTAGTTGTAATTGTATCCTAGCGTCTTCAAATGAATAATTGTGTTTCAGTGTCTTTGGGTTGGTATAAACAAAATGTTCTAGAAGAAAGCCGCAGGAAATCACTTGTACATATTATAGCACTCATTACATTGGTTTTCTCCTGAGTCAATCAGCCCCCTTCATTGTTGGAAGAAAACTGTGTGTGTGTGTGTTTGCCTTTAAATAAGAAACAATTTCTAGGTTTCTTGGCAAAGTATGGGAAAAACAGCAAGTAATACATTTGCTCTGCCAAAAACATGAGTTGATATATTCCTTCTGGAAATTCATGTTACTTGTAGAAATCAGTTTTGTTCTGGTAGTGGATTTTGTTCTTGTTGTTGTTGTTGAGTTAGCTATTGACATCTTTAAGGATGAAACACACCAGTTCATTGTTGACTTTTTAATATGAAGAACTAGAATTGGGCTCTTTTTTCCCCAGACCACAATATAATGTCATGATGTGGGGTCTCATTGCTTCAAGATATCAAAGCAGCCATTTGTTCCAAAGGAAGTAATCTCTGTAGTCTGGAGATCAGTTATAATTCTGGGAGATCTCCAAGTCCCAGCTGGCACATGGCAACTTTATGGCAGGGCTGGCTCCAAGATGAAATTATCCCAGGATCATGCTCCTGTGCCACTGAGTTTGGACCCAGCCACCAGTGACTATGACAATGGGACCGAGTCTGAGTCTAGTGGCACCTTTCAGACCCCCCGAGTTTTATCCAAGGTATTTTGTGGGCATGCACACTACCTCAGATGCAATGAAATGGGAGTTAGCAGTCCATACTTACAAGTAAAGTGTAAGCAGTACATTAACATACAGCGCAATAAAACCATTTAACAGATTCCAGAATCCAACAGGCATAATTTTATAAAGTTATCATTTGTTTGGTTTCAATTCCAGAGGAAAACATAGTGAAGACAATAAATGTATCACAAAGGAAGAGTTATGGGCGGAAGTATCTAATTGTGGAATGCTGAGAGCAATTAATGGAGACCCTGCCTTCCCTTGGACCTATAGCAATGGGATCAGGCATTCTCCCTTTTCACCAGCCTAGCACTGATGGGGTTTGACTCAGCTTGCTCTGGCTATCTGCCCAGGTGTGATTTGCCTGGCAAATGAAAAAGCTAATTTGCCCTTATTGTTCAGACCAATTTCGACTGAAAAATATTTCCTTGACAAAAATGGGCCAAGAGGCTACAATGACTCAATTCCTTCTGTAGTTTGTTCCTTAGGGTCCCGTGAGGAATTGCAGGGTGGGAGTGAAATAGGGTTGCCAATTCTAGTTTACGAAAATCCTGGAGATTTGGGAGTGGAGCCTAGGGAAGAGATTTAGGGATGGGAGTAACCTCAGCAGTGTATAATGCTGAATAGTCTACTCTATAAAACAGTCCTTTTCTTCAGGGAAACTAATCTGTGTTTTGTGAAGATCAGTTGGAATTTCAGGAATTTCAGAAATTCTCCTGGAGGTTGGCAACCCCGGGATGACATCAAAAATGGAACTACTAATACAGGGCTCGGGAGCCCAAGTGGGGGGGAGGAGACCCAGTGTCAAATCCCGGGATTCCCAGCCCAGCCTCAATCAAACGGCTGGCGGAAGAGCTCTGTTTTGCAGGCCCTGTGGAACCCAGAGAGTTCCGTCAGGGCCTGCAGCTCTTGCAGGAGCTCATTCCACCAGGTAGGGGCCAGGACCTAAAAGGCCAGGCATGTCTCCCGGGGGCCCAGGACCATCAGCAAATTCATACCCAAAGAGTGAAGTGCCCTGCAGGGGGCATAAGGAGTAGGCAGTCCTGTAGGTAGGTATGCTTTATGTAGTGGTGATGTTATATGGTACTGAGTGGCTAAATAAAAGCACTGTTAATTACTGTCATTGGCCATTAAAGGCAGTGTGTGTGTGTACAGATTCAGGTAGGTAGCTATGTTGGGCTGAGGAAGCAGAATAAGGTTTGAGTCCAGTGGCACTTTTAAGACTCTGAATAAAACTTTGCTCTAATCTTTGCTCTAAAACTTTGCACACGAGTGTTCAAGGCTTACCGATTATGAACAGGGTAGACTAATCTAACACTGAACTATTTTAACTGTTCCATCAAAAACTTTTTTTCCCCTTCCCGAAAGCTAAAATTTTATCTCTAGAACGTTCCACTCTGTAAACCACAAACTTGCAGTCCTGCTACAGCAGCTGATAGTTGGAAATAATTAGAGGTGGTTTGTACAAAAACAACTCTTTTTTCAGCTGCAGAGGTTTTAATATCTCAAAATAGATTTGCTACAATAAATGAGGTGCCACGACTGAAAAAAAAAATACATGTAGTAAGTTCTCTTCTCCACCCCACAAGATATTTAAGGTATTTAAATGTCAAATGCATCCGGAAATTAAGAGTGTGCTCTCAGTTTACATCTGCTGAGGAAACATTCCCCCTCCCCCAAACCCAGATTCTCTCTCCCAGCCACTCTAAAGCATACTTCTGTAATCTACATCTGCCCTGCTATAAAAAAAACTCAATTTAGGGCAACTTCGACTTGTGAAAAATACGATAGTCCACTTGTTCATTGTTTTGGGCTGCCATGAACACATTGTCATGCCTCAGTAAAAGAACTGCATTAGCTTTTGTTTCTAGGGCCAGTTTGAAGGGCTACTTCTCACCTAGAAAGTCCTTCATGAACTCAGACATATTTACCCCTACCTATACATGCCCATTTATTGGCTTGGGTCCTCAGATCAGGTCCTTTTGGTGGCACTTTCTATCCAACAGGCAAGAATTTTTAAAAAATGAAATAAAAGCCTTTTTTGTGATGTGGCTCCAGTTATGGTCTCCCTGATGAACTTTGTAAGGTTTCTTCCCTGTTGGCTTTTAAGATGTAACACGTGGGGACTCATAAGAGAAACTCAGTGCTCTGTCCTCTGGCTTTTGAGACATACCCCCAGCCACCTTTCTCTGCCCTTCCCTCTTTCTGCTGTCTCCTCCTTCGAGGCCAGACTGTTTCTTCTTCCATTATTTTTATTATTTTATTTTTTTATTTATTATATTTATATACCGCCCTACCCGGAGGTTCAGGGCAGTTTACATAAAACGTAGAAAACATTACAAGAAACATTTCCTCCAACACTGGACCTCAATCCTCCCATGGCCTTCCACTGCCCCATCTTTCCATACGACCTCCCCACCACTCTTCCTCCTCCTGCTCCTCCTCACTGCTCTGCCTGCCCACTGGCTCCACTCAGTTCCCTTTGGCCCAGGGGCAGATCGCTGGAAAGCCAGACCACCCAACTGAAGTGCTGCCGCCTGTCTGCCACAATGGCTTACCATCCTCCACCTGCCTCAAAAGGTGGCCTCTAATCTGGACAACAGGGTTAAATTCCCCACTCTGCCAAGCTGGCTGACCTTGGGCCAGTCACAGTTCTCACAGAGCTCTTTCAGCCTCACCTACCTCACAAGGTGCTTGTTGTAGAAAGAGGAACGGAAGGCGATTATAAGCCATTTGAAGACTTCTTTGAGTAGAGAAAAGCAAAGTTGTGGGTAGTGGAAGTTTAAGTGATTGTAAGCTGCTTTGAAACACCTTTGGATAGTGAAAAGCAGGGTACAAAAAAACCAGCTTACTGTACAGTGCCTGGCAACTGGTGGGAAGGCTGTGGCCAGGGTTTGGGGAACCTTCCGAGCTATCTGTAACATCACATCATTTCTGGTAAAAAAAAAAAAATGGAAGTGACACAGCTAGCTCTAGGAATTGCTGGAAACTCAATGATACCATATGTTTTTATTTTACCAGAAATGAAGAGGCACTGTATGTGGTATTGCTTTTAAAAATGCTTTTTTCCCCAGAGAAGGGTTGAGGACTGCTACAGCTCTTCCCCTCCTTTCTAACTTTGGTTGTACGGGTATCTTTAAAATGACTGGGCAGTCTATGTATCTGAGGAAGCGGGGTCTGACTTAAAGCTTATGCTGGCACAAACGTTGCAGTAAACTGGACTTTGTTTTATTTTGCTACAAGTTTGGAGAAAAAGTAGCTTTAGAATGGAGTGTGCTAATGAAACACAGGTTTCTGGTTCTGGTGTGGGACATGTGTGCTCAGAATCAGCCTAGATTTCTGCAAGACGTTTGTACAACAGTGAGATCATTGTCCTGTCTATTGCTCCCTCTGGCCTTCTACCCCTTTCTCTTCCAGAAACTCGTGGAGAATCAGCCAGTTGCTATATTTTCATTCAACTCTTTGTTCTATCAAGCCTCTCTCAGCAGCTGGACTTTGGAGATGATGATGATAATAATAAACATTATTCTTATAACCCATGATGCTCAGGGTGAGTAACTTCAAATCAATAAAGCACAATCATATATAGCATTAAAGCCACATGTTAAGTTAAAAACATTTTACAATTATCACAACACATTTGCCAATTGAATTTGAATACTTGGGAGGGTTTCATTCTTGGGTGAATCCAGCAGGTGTTTCCCTGGGGAGGCCAGACAGTTAGGTGTTGCATTCCCACCCTCAACCACCCTCAGGAATAGCTCTGTCTTAGGGGCCCAGCGGAACTGATTGAGGTCCCACCGGGGCTGATCGCAGGTTGGCAGAGCATTCCATCAGGCCAGGGCCAGGGGTGAGAAAGGTGTAAGCGGTAAAGGCCTTAACTATCCTTCTTTATCATTTTCACAGCTTGGGGGGTAGGGGTGGACTGCTGTTTTTAACATTGCCTTGCCTCAAGTGTGGGAGCTGAATTGATGAAGCTCTGAAGAAAGACTGAGAAACTGCTCCTTTCAATTTCGTTTGGGAAGAGGGGAGGGAGAATTCCTACCCATCTCATGTTTAAGCTCTCAACATTATTCTTCAAGGGTGTCATGGAGCAACTCTAGTTGCCCTGGAAGAAATGGCTGCTTTGGAGGGGGGAGGTCTATGGCATTATGCCCCTTCGAGATCCCTCCCCTCCTCAAACCCCATTCTTCCTTACTCTGAAGCTCTATCTGATGCACAACACTGGCTTTCCTAGGGTGGCTGCTTTTGAAGTGTAGCAAGCAGCCAAGACTAGCTGAGTTGTGCAAGTCAGGTACTACTAAGTCACCCAGAGGTTGCTGCCAGGTCTGGGGCTGCCAATCTCCAGGTGGGACCTGGAGATCTAGAATTACAACTGAACTTCAGACAACCGAGTTCTGTCTTCCTGGAGACTTTAGCGTAGATTCTGCGGCATTATATTCAGTTGAAGCTTCTCCCTTCCCCAGACCCTGCTCTCCTCAGACTCCAGCACAAAATTCCCAGGAATTTGCCAACCCGGAACTAGCAAACTTATTCAGGCCTGGCTCCAATATGTCTTTCCTCAAAGGCCAAATATGCCCGGAAATTACCCTGTTGCTCCCCTTGCCTTTGTCTGATGGTGGTCTTGCGAAAGCCTCTGAGAGAATCAGTTGCTTAAAGCCACATGCTCTCCTTTTAAAGACTCAAAATATATATGTTTTAAGATTTCACATTTTTCTGCAAACCTAGGGCCCATTTCAGTTTGTAGAACAATCTGTCTTGCTTGTTTATAACTCCAGTCATTGGATTTAAGTGTCCTCAGATCTGGTTTACTTGACTATTAGTATATAGACAAGCAAAGGCCCCCAAGAGTGGACATCTTCCCCACCTTTGTATTCTTCCCTCTTCCCCTTCTCTGTAAACGTTTCCTTCTCCCTTTCTGCCCCATCCTTTATCTATCAATCTTCGCTCACCCTCCCTTACCCCTTCTATGTCAGCTTCTCCCCACTCCTTCTCATGCAATCACTCCCCCCACTTCCCCTATCACCCCCTTTTCTCTCCCCTCTGTGGAAGATGCAGCCACTGTCCTTTTAAAACTTTCTTCCAGGATCTAATTGGTGGGACGTCAGGGAGACACAACACTGAGGGGGGCAAGGAAGAGTCTTTGTTCTTCAACCATAGCTCCAGCTCTGCTTCTCCCTGCAGGCTGCCTGCTGGTTAGAAGCCAGGGGAAAGTTTCCAAAAGACAGCTGAGCTAGCAGCTAAAGGGACAGGGGTGAGAAGGAGCTTTCTTGCCCAGTTGCACACCTGGTTCAGCTGTCTGTCAGACGCACAGGAAACTCACAACAAAACTTATTCAAAAGAAAATAGTTTTATTGATTAGCACTATACGCATTGGACTGAAAGTCAAATCTGACTCGAAGCCAGATTTGCCTCAGCTTATCAATACATTTCTCCCGCCCAAAACTTGACAGTTCCCAAGGAGGGGGGTTAGTGAGAAAAGACACATGTGAAACAACAACAGGATTCCAAACTCCCATCCTTGAGAGAATTGACAACAACCCTGTGTGCCCATAACAAGATAAGGTTAGAATAACATCACTATTCTATTTTATTGCTACAAACTACAAGGCCGGGGCTAGCAGGCGCCAGGTTCAATTAAGCAGTATAACTGACATGGAGGAACTCAGGCTAATTTATGACAGAGATTCTACAATCCTGACATCCCTCCGCATTAAAACTAACTTCACTCCTCCATCTAGCCGGCATCTACCGGGCGAGGACAATCCGGAAATGCTCGATGGAAAGCCCGGAGAAGGCGGGGTGCCTTCACATTCCTTGCCTCCACCCACTCTTTGTCCCCCGAGGGGAAATCTTTCCAATCGACCAGATATTGAAGGCGACCCTTGTGCAAACGAGAGTCTAAAATTTGGTTGACTTCATAGTGGGTGTCTTTATCGATGAAAATTGGCACAGGCTGGTCTGGAGGAGGGTGCCACTCGTCAGGGACCGGAGCTCTCCGCAGCAGGCTGGAATGAAAAACCGGATGCACATTCCTATAAGTCTTTGGTAAAGCTAGTTCAACAGTCACAGTATTAATCAGTTTTATCACTTTAAATGGCCCCACATATTTAGGGCCAAGTTTCTTTGACTTCTGTTGGCACCTCAGGTTCTTAGTAGACAAATAGGCCAGGTCTCCCACTTTCCAGTCAGGTGCAGGTACCCTTTTCTTATCCGCTTGAGCTTTATAGGCTTGTTTTGCCTCCTTGAGGCTAGCTACAATTTCTGGCCAACCTGTACTGATGGTGGCTGCCCATTTATTTATGTCAGGAGCCTCAGTGGAGTTGAGCTCCCAGGTGGGGGCTGTTGCCAAATCAGTCCCATACACTACTTTGAAAGGTGATACCCCAGTTGAGGCGTGAACCCCATTGTTGTAGGCAAATTCAGCCATCGGTAATAAAGCGACCCAATTGTCCTGCTGGTGATTGATGAAACAACGTAAGTACTGTTCCAGGATTTGGTTTACCCTTTCGGTCTGGCCATTTGATTCAGGGTGATAGCCCGAAGTGAGGGCTTGCTCCACCCCCAAAAGTCTCAGGAGTTCCCTCCAAAACTTAGAAACGAACTGGGGGCCCCGATCCGTCAGGACACGTGTCGGGATCCCGTGCAGACGTACCACGTGTTCAATGAAAAGAGAAGCCAATTTTGGTGCTGAAGGCACTCCCGTGCAGGGAATGAAGTGAGCCTGTTTGGAAAAAGCATCCACTACCACCCATATAACGGTGTTCCCATGGCTGGGAGGGAGGTCCGTAATAAAGTCCATAGTGACATCTGTCCATGGACGAGAGGGGGTGGGCTGTGGTTGCAATAGCCCCTTTTTCTTGCCTCCAACCGGTTTTGAGGCAATACAAATAGGGCATCCCTGCACATATTTCTCCACATCTTTGCGCAGGGACGGCCACCAATATTGTCTCCTGACTAGGTGCAGAGTTTTTACAAAACCAAAGTGTCCAGCAGTTTTTGCGTCGTGGCAAAGTTTCAAAACTTTTCCCCTGGCCGCAACAGGAACAAAGAGTCTCTCGCCCTTAAAAAAGAGCCCCCCCTTCTCAGTCAGATCAGGGCGGAGGGAGCCAAACTCCGGATCTTGTGCCATCTCCTTCTGGACCCAGCCCCCTGGGATGGGCGTATCAGTCTTTACGTGGCTGCGCGTCACGGCGGCCATCCCTAGTTGGGCGGGGGTGAAAACGGTGTCCACCAATGGGTCTCGTTTGCTGTTGTACTGGGGCAGGCGTGATAATGCATCTGCCAAAAAGTTCATTTTACCCGGCAGATGCTTTAGGGAGAAGTTGAAACGGGCGAAAAACTCTGCCCATCTCATTTGCTTGGCGGAAAGCGATCGGGGCTGCTTAAGTGCCTGAAGGTTTTTATGATCCGTCCAGACTACAAATGGGATCGCGGATCCTTCTAGCCAATGCCTCCAAGTGGAAAGGGCCAATTTTACTGCAGCCGCCTCTTTTTCCCAAATTGCCCAATTTCGCTCTGCCCCCGAGAATTTCTTTGACAGATAGGCCAGCGGGTGTAACTTTCCGTCCTCCCCCTCTTGGAGGATCACGGCCCCCATTGCTACGTCCGAGGAGTCTACTTGTACAGTAAATTGCTTAGAAGGGTCAGCATGGGCCAGTACTGGTTCGGACGTAAACAACAACTTTAGTTTGTCGAATGCGTTTTGACAGGGGGGAGTCCACAGAAGGGGCGTCCCCGGGCGGCTCGCCGTTTTTCCCCCTTGTTTGGTTTTCAACAAGTCAGTGAGGGGCAGCGCCACTTTGGCAAAATTGGGGATGAAAGTCCTGTAAAAATTAGCGAACCCTAGGAAGCTTTGCAGTTGCCTCCTGGTGCGGGGAGGTTCCCAAGCCAGCAAGTCACGCACCTTGCCAGGGTCCATCTCAATCCCCGCTTGGGAGACACGGAACCCCAGAAACTCCACCGCATCGCGGTGGAACTCACATTTAGACAGTTTAGCAAACAATTGGTGCTTTCGCAAGCGGTTGAGCACTTCGCGTACCAGATCAGCATGACTCTCAACATTCTCAGAATACACAAGAATATCATCAATGTAAACCAACACCCCTTGGTACAATAAATCATGCATAATTTCATTAATCATATTCATGAACACGCCCGGAGCGCCGGCGAGGCCGAACGGCATTACGGTGTACTCAAATTGCCCCAGGGGGGTGTTAAAAGCCGTTAGATATTCGTGCCCCTTCTTGATCCGAACTCGGTAATAGGCTTCCCTCAAATCCAATTTCGTAAAAATTCGTGCCTTCCCCAAGTGGCCCAACAAGTCTTTTATCAGGGGGAGCGGGTAGGCATTGCAGGTGGAGACCGCATTCAACCCACGGTAGTCAGTACACAAACGTAGCGAACCGTCCTTCTTTTTCACAAAAAGGACCGGGGCCGCCAATGAAGATGTGGCCGGTCTAATAAAACCCCTCGCCAAGTTCTTATCCAAAAATTCCCTAAGCTCCGCCATTTCCCGGGGGCTCATGGAATAAAGTTTGGCTTTGGGGAGTGGTTCCCCTTTCTTTAATTCAATGGCACAGTCAGTTTTACGGTGGGGGGGCAGTTGGTTGCACTCTACCTCCGCGAACACATCAGCAAAGTCTCGATACTCGGGAGGGAGCGCTGTTCCCCCCGATCCCAAAGCGGCCACAACCCCCGTCAGTGGGGAATCCCGCGGTCGAGCGTGCTGCTCGCAGGCGGGAGAGGTAAAGTCCACGGTCCCTTCTTTCCACTTCACTAGGGGGTCATGTTCCTTCAGCCAATCCAACCCTAACACACAAGGGAAGGCAGAATGAGGGGCTACCAAAGGCTGGATTTGCTCCCAATGTTTTTTTATGTCCAAGTCCATTGGGCGCGTTTTCGCCGTGGCCTCCCCTCCGGGAGCACATTTCCCATCCAATTGGGTGATGGGCAAGGGTTCCCTCAGCGGCACCTTTCCCACCCCCAAAGTCTCGGCCAGTGCCGGGCTCACTAGGGATTGGGTGCACCCTGAGTCCACGATACACCGGACTCCCACTGTTTTCCCCGACTTGGGGTTGGAGAGCTTGGCAGGTAGGAGTAGTAAGGGGGAATCACTCACCACGCGTTTGCCCCTGTTGGCGGCCTGCTGGCGGGGCGCCTTTACAGCAGACCGTCCTCGTTTCCCGACTGCTCCTCGGCTTGATCCTCGTCCTCCAGCCCGCTTCCCTCCTCCGAGTCGTCCACTGCTGGCACGGCAGCCACCGGCACCAGGAGAGACTTGGCACTTTTCTTGGGAGTGGTTTTCTTGGCAGGCTGGGCTTTCGGTGGGGCGCTGCTCACGGCCCTCGGGGTCGCTGTTGCTTTTGTGGGGCAATTTGCGAGAAAGTGCCCCGCTTGGCCACAACCCAAGCACAGCCCTTTTTCCATGCGCCGGGTGCGCTCAGACGGCTCCAACTTGGCTCGGGGCTTGGTTTTCGCCGGGGTGGAAGTTTTCGCCACGGTTTTGCCTGCCAGGACTTGTACCATCGAAGCTCGCTCCAATCGATTTTCCATCTCCCCAGCTTCGAGTCAGATTTGACTTGATGTCAGACGCACAGGAAACTCACAACAAAACTTATTCAAAAGAAAATAGTTTTATTGATTAGCACTATACGCATTGGACTGAAAGTCAAATCTGACTCGAAGCCAGATTTGCCTCAGCTTATCAATACATTTCTCCCGCCCAAAACTTGACAGTTCCCAAGGAGGGGGGTTAGTGAGAAAAGACACATGTGAAACAACAACAGGATTCCAAACTCCCATCCTTGAGAGAATTGACAACAACCCTGTGTGCCCATAACAAGATAAGGTTAGAATAACATCACTATTCTATTTTATTGCTACAAACTACAAGGCCGGGGCTAGCAGGCGCCAGGTTCAATTAAGCAGTATAACTGACATGGAGGAACTCAGGCTAATTTATGACAGAGATTCTACAATCCTGACACTGTCCTTTCAAAAACTTTCCCATCAGTTTTTAACTGGCCAGATGTGGGGAGAAGCACCACTGGAAACAAGTGAGTGGGAGTGAGGGATCTTCCCCTCCCCTCCCCCACCTTCAGAGCTGTGGGTTAAAAGCCAGTGAGAAAGTTTTAAAAGAGCAGTTGAGCCAGAAGCTACAGAGCCTTGACTTCTCCTCACCTCACCTAGGTCTACCAGCTCAGCTGCCCTTTCAGAACTTTCTTTCCGGTTTCTATCCAGCTAGACTGTGGGGGAAAGCAACACTGGAAGGGTGCGTGTGGGAATGATTCCCTTAATCTAGCTGCATCTTCAGTATGACTTTCCCCTGTTGTCTTGCTCACTGCAGTAGCACAGCGTTTGGGTTTGGTTTTTTTAACCCCTCCCCCTTTACCTTTTTAGCAGAGAGTTGAGATTTTTTTGCAACCTCGAGGGGGTACCCCAGGTCTGGAGGACAATCTCACTTCTCCTCATGTGAGCTGAGTTAGCGGATGTACATCATATCCACAGCTGAGCTCACATGTGGCTTTTAGTATATAGATATGGTTCTAAAGAAATACTTTACCCCATGAACCTTTGTTTGATTTGGGCTTAACTCATCCCATGTCTTTGAGGTAGGTACTGAGTAGATAAACACTCTAATCCCTAAAAAAGCCTGTGAAATCTATTCCAGGAAGCAGGTAACTCAGTCTGTGGGGATTCCAGTAGCAATAAGCACAGTAGGTAATTATCCCATTGTGAAGATAACCAATGTGTGGATACAGGCTTTATGTTCGTCTAGTAGCCTGCTGATAATTTTATTTCTGTTCCATTCACTTTATTTATATCCAGGGCTGAATCTACATGGAGCTTTTATTCCAATCCCAGGTTGATTCAATCCCTGCTGTCTACACTGGATGTGATTTCCATTTTGATTTGGGGTGATTTAAATTTCTCATCTGCAACCGATCTGATTGAGTGACCCTACCTTTCCTCCATGATATCCAGGAGTGGAGAAAACTCAGTATAATTGCTGATTGGCTGGGTGTCAGTTCTAAGACTTCCTAGTTCCAGGTTGCAAGATTTTACTCCCAAGATTTATTTTTCAAAAGGTTTAAGGTGACTGTGCTCCAGAATCCACACTTCTTGCAACAGAGATTTGCCTCATTCTGTGAGAGACTGCTGCTGGCTTGGCTTGGCTCGGCTCCCCCCCCCCCCACTGGCCTGCCCACTCCCACTCCTGTAGGAATAGCAGCCTAGTGCTCAAGTGCAGATGAGTTTCTATTTTAAGTCG
This sequence comes from Paroedura picta, assembly GCF_049243985.1. Classification (NCBI taxonomy): domain Eukaryota; kingdom Metazoa; phylum Chordata; class Lepidosauria; order Squamata; family Gekkonidae; genus Paroedura; species Paroedura picta. The sequence continues at coordinate 71,601,070 of NC_135376.1, forward strand.
GGGGGGGGGGAGCACAAAGGTTCAAATCGATCTGAATTCATCAGCATCGACAGTGGGGGGAAAAGTAAGAGCAGAATCAGCCCAGGTCAGTAATTGTGTATAGGGCCTGCCTAGATTCATACCAAATAGCAAGTGTGATTAAACCTCATTCTCAATTTCCCCTTTCCTTAATTCTGATGTGCTTATTCTTTGTTCCGTATGGTTCTAAGGAAACACTTAATAAACCATTGTTTGATTTGGGCAGGCTCTTGAGCAAAGAAACATTTTAGTCCATGTAAAGGCATGTCAGATTAACCCAGGAAGGGATCTAAGCAGGCTGGAGACCCTGCAGCAATCCCAGAGTAGTGAAAGTTCCCAATCCCCCCTCCCCAATCCCCCACGCTCGTTGACTGCTATGAACACACCACATGACCTAGGTTGTTGTTTGTGGAGGATATTCTCTGCTTGGGTAAATTCTGTCAAGTATTTCTTACAAAACCCTCTCTTGTTCTTGGGTATATAAATTTTTAGACGGAGAGTGATTTCCATTTATAAGCAGCTCTCTTCTGTGGCTGATTCTGTGAGCAAAACAATGAGGTAAGTCAACACATCTGTGCAAGGGAGAATTTCCGGAAAGCAGATGCCTTCCACGCAGAAACCCCCCAAACAACTACTGAGCTGTTAGTTACTGGGGGAATTTGGAACTGTGACAAGAATTAGGCCTTCTGTTCATAAATGCTGAACTGTTATTCTCTAACTAGTATATAGTTTACACATTTCAACTTCAGCTATCTGGTTCATTTGGATTTTGATTGTCAGGACTCATTTGCTATTGACAAGAAGAATGTTTGAACCAATTTGTCAAATTCATTGGAAACACTTCAAAAGCTCTTCTTTACTAGATATATTGAATTTAGGATTTTTCATGTTAAGAAGAAGAGGAGGAGAAAATACTGGTTCAGAAGACTGGTTTTCTTAAAATGGAAATTGATTTTCTCTCTTGAAAATGCAAATCTTTTTAGAAGAGCAAACCTTTCTCTGGCCATTTCTGCATGGAGGGTAAAATATGAGTGGCTTCCTGCTGGCAAACATGTGATGGTACACCTCACATTTGCAGCCCTCCTCATGAGGAGACCCCTCCTGCATTTTCCTTCTGCCCCATCGAGGCTTTATGCCTGCTGATGAGGCTGCAAGGGAAAACAAGCTGAACTTCTTCCTCCGCTCCTTTGCATGTCAATCACACAAATGGCTGAATGATCAGGAGAAAGCTGCTCAATCACCCCTACCCCTTTCCCAGCTCATTTCCCCCTTCCAGAAAACAAAAACAGGGCTGTGTTTTGCCTGCTTGAACCCAAGAAGACTTGGACACTTTAAAGAAGATTTTTTTTCAGCTTGGATAATGTAGGTTTGTGGTCCCTCTAGAACACGGACCGCACTATTCTTTAAAAAATTACCTGAAGCAGGAAATGGAGAGGAGAGGATGGAAGCAAGGGCAGAACAAAGCTGCCAAGACTATTGCATGTTTCCCCCTCCATACAGTTTTTTCCCTGGTTGGTCACTGGTGGCTCGCTGGTGGTTTGTGTGATTTAGGGTGGTAAATCCAGTTTTCTGGCCATTGCTGCTTTCATATGTTGTCTGCTTCCAGAGCTTTCATATGTTGTCTGCCCTATATTGATTTATAAGTAAAGTATGGATACTTTTTTACTTAACATAACTGGCTAATTATGCTGCCTTATTACTAGTTAAAAATAGTATGTCTCTAGATGCTGTAATTTTCATAATCCAAAATAATGAACTGGGAGGGGTGGGTCCCAGTGAAGAAACAAATTAGAAAAATATAGATGCACTGGGAAACCAATATGGCAATAAAATTTTCAAATTGGATTTAGACACATCTGGAGCCCACAAGCTAAGTTTAGCTATTGTTAGCATGACCTTATACTCTATCAAGAGATTCCTTAATAAGTTGAAGATGGTCCTTAAATGTAAAAACTGTCCCTTGAAAAAGATGTAAGGCAAAATGCATCAGGACTTGTGTGAAATAATAAGAATAAAGAATCACTGAAGAGAGAAGATTCTATATAAGTCCAATTTGGATATTTTATTGCCATATTGGTTTCCCAGTGTAACATTCATAATGACAGGTTGTACCATGGATAAGTACATATGCACATGGGTCCCCAGCTACCACACAGAGATTTAAATGAAAAGAAACACAGGAGAAAGGACAGAAATTTGAAAAAGAATAACACAGGAGAAAGGACAGACATTTGAAAAAGAATAACTTGCTCTTTTAAATTTCCAAAAAGTCATCCAAAGACACTGAGAATAATTTCTCAGAGAAATGAGTATTCGTTCAGAACAGGTTCAGGTGGGTAGCCATGTTGGTCTGAAATAGCAGAACAAAATGTGAGTCCAAAGGGACCTTTGAGACCAACGAAGTTTTATTCAAGGTGTGAGCTTTTGTGCACAGTGTGCATGCGCATGAAAGCTCACACCTTAAATAAAACCTTTTTGGTCTTAAAGGTCCCTTTGGACTCACATTTTGTTCTTCATAACAGAGACAGCTAGAGGAGGGGTGAATTTCCAATCTGGATTTTGGGTGAACATGTGTTATCTTGAACTTTGGGGGCTCTCTTTACTATATTTGTCAGTATTTTTGTGTGTGTGTTTGTATGTGTGTTGCTCCCCCAACTGTAGAAGAATTTGATCACTTCTAACCATACCCCTGGCTCCTATATGTAGTAGGAGAAGAGAGGGAGGGTGAGGGAAGAAGCTGGTCTTGCCAAATAGCTGTTTGGTGGCATCTCCTGCCCTTTAAATGTTAAAGGGCCACTATTTTCTCTGGAAGTATCCCTGGCTTTGTCTCCCAGCCCCTGAATCCTACAACATTTTCCAAATTCTAGGAGATCCTGGACCCTTAGGTATCCATGAGCAGCTAATTGGCTTGAATATATCTTAGTGCACACTCCCAAGGTGGAACGCCTGCTATGGCTATTCTAACAACTTCATATTTTCTTGCCCTTACATATATTAGTAAGCTTTTTCATGTCAGGGAACATTCAGTTGCAGCTCTATTTTTTAACTACAGAGATGCAATATGATAAACTCCAGTCACTGATTTGAGGCACACAGAAATTAAAAATAACTTATCTCTGCAGTTGGCTCCTTTAGTTTCTGTATCCCGAGAATACATTTTTTAAACCAGTTTCACATAGTACCGTAACACTCTTTTGATCTGCTGTGTTGAACATTCCAGTTTAGTTTCACATGGTGGAGCACAGTGTACCAAAAAGGATTATCGTGTGTGTGTGTGTGTGTGTGTGTGTGTGTAGGTGCATGCAACCATTACTATATTTATTTATGGTCAGTTGTTTGATGGGAGCTACTTGGCATGTGTCTTCTGGAATCTGAAACTGACTACAAGCCTTTCGTCCAGCTCAACTGCTTTGATGTGATTCAGACATAAGCAACATTTCCACATCCAAATTGGGAAAAAGAATCCCACAGGCCCAGATCTAGGCAAGGTTTTGGATGCCACCAGAGACCTAGAATAGCAGATCAGTATTCATATTTCCATTGTAGAATTGGTGGGAACGGAATGCACATCCTTGCCCACAAAGTGCCATCCTCACCTGTTTGTTGACTCAACACAAAAGGTGAAAGCACATAAAAAGAGAGCTCATGGCCTATCTAGGGCTGCCACATAGGAGAAAACGGCTGCTTTGGAGGGTGGACTGTATGCCATTACACTCCACAGAAGTCCCTCCCCACCAGGGGCATACCTAGCATATTTGGTGCCCAGGGTAATGGGTGGGCAGGGCATTTTCTCTACTGGCCCACCTTCCCCACATGTCTCCTCCACCAGCTTGCCCTGTGCATCTACTCTGGCCTATCCCACATGTCTCCTTCACTGGCCAGCCTGCCCACCACTGAGGAACTCAGCTAAGGTAGTCTTCCTGTGCCCCCCTCACAACCAGCACCTAGGGCATGTGCCCTGATCACCACACCCTGGTTATGCTTCTGCTCCCCATACTCTACCCCCAAAATACACAGCTACATGGGGGAATCTTGGAGATATTATGATGCTCTGTGCACCATTGGCCACTGCTCCAGCCTTGCAGAACCAGATTTCTCCCACCTATCTCTAAGCCTGAATACTGTGATGATGGCTCCAAAGTGGAACAGAACTGCCTTCTTGAAAGAGGGCTTCTGGAGCCCACTGCGCACATGGCAGACATCTGGCCATGCAAAATACTTTGGTTTCTGTGCTAGAAAGGTAATTTCCAGGTGTGTGTATGGATCCGATTCAGACTGGGACAGTGGTGTGGGAGGAGAAGGGATTTCAGTCTTCCCACCTGCAAAGTTTCTCAACCTGAAATGGCCCTGGTAACCTGCTGTTTACCTTGGTCGGGATATTTACATGGAGTCGTCAGTACATATAAATTTTTCCAAAGGGCTTGAGAAAATTGTGTTGTAAGCAATGCAGAAGTCCTCCTCCTTGCATGCCCTGGTTCCATTCTGAATCAGGCTTACACATGCCAAGAAATTAAGTTCCCAGCAGGAAACTCCCCAAAATCAGTACACATGGGGATCATTTGGACCTGATAACATGTCAGTTAATCCTAGCTTTCTTCCTACAACAACAGGTACCAACTGTGCATAGACATCAGTAAGAGTTGAACATCTGGAAAGGAAAATTTAGTTACACTTTTCAGCATGTTCAAATTTCAAACATGAAGCCAATTTTTCAAACCCCCTTGGTTGGCCAAAGCAGGATAAAGGGAAGGAGAAGAGAGAATTTATAAGAATTGTATTTAAGAACTCTAACTTTGGCCAAACCCAGTCTAATCTGCATGCATACATACTGAATCAATTTTAGAGTTATTTTTCCTGAAATAAACAAGCCTTACTAGTTTGTGGAATAAACTGGTTTTCTTGTGCCATTGTGTAATGTTGTGTTCCCTCTCCCCAAAGCCTTATGGCCATGATTTAAAGAGCTGCACAGATGTTGCCTGAAATCCAACTCTGAGTGGTTTGGTTTCTTTTGAAGGAGAGAGTGCACTGCAATACCTCAGTTGTTTTGTTGTGAAAATCAGTTGGTCTACCAATATTCACAAAGATCAGATACTATAGAGGAACAAGCAGGGAGCTCCAATAGGAACCGCTCCCTGTCCTCCTCTAAGTTAGCGGTCCCCAACCTTTCTCAGGTCAGGGACCGCCTCCGGAGTGAGGGAAGAGCTGATGGCCCGGGTGCTGCGAAAACGCGCACGCGCAATTGCCGCGCATGCGTGTTTTCGCCACCAGGTGGTGCTAACGCACATGTGCGGCAACTGCACGTGCGCGTTATCGCCACTAGAGGCGCTAACGTGCATGCGCGGCAACAGCGCGCATGTGCGTTTGCGTCACCGCCATGCCGGCGGCTGCGCCTGCCTCTTCCCTTCCTTCTTGCTGCCGGCGGGGGAAGGCAGGCGTGGCTGGCGGCGGCCCAGTACCGTGGCCTTTGCGGCCCGCCACCAGGCCACAGACCGGGGGTTGATGACCCCTGCTCTCAGTGACAACTTGTCAAATACTTAAAGAGAGCAATCATATCTCCTTTTCCAGGCTGAATATTCCCAAGTCCCGCAGCCTTTCCTCTTAGGATGATTCCCAAGTCTCGGATCATCCTTGTCACTTTCCTCTGCACCCTCTCAATTTTGCCCTTTTAAAGTGAGGTATCCAGAACTGCACACAGTACTCCAAGTACAATCTGATGAATGCAGTATATAGCAGGACTTTGACATCTAGCAATTTTGGTGTGATACCTCAGGGCCATTCCGCACCGGGATCCATGTTGCAAATTGTTTGCGGAACAAAAAATCGCCATTTCAAATAGTGGAATTTGTCATTATGCATACCTGCCTTTGTATTGGAATCCAGTTGCATTTCTATCGTTTCCCACAGGTTTCCGGTCTTGGCAAAAATCGCTAGTCAGGAAGCGATATTGCTGAGCTGTGTCCCACCCCTGGCCGTCAAGCAGCCAATGGGCGGCCGTTATCATGCTCCCAAACAGCCCCTTTCCCTTTAAGGAAGGTTTAAAAAAAACACACATGTTGCAACAAATCTGCGTTGATTCGTTGCAACGAGAGACCCATCCAGCTAGCAGGTGGTGTTTGAGCTGTCGTTTCATCATTGCCACGCTCCCCCGAGTGAAAAAATAAATACCCCCCCCCTCATGGGCGCGATTTTCGGCCGAAAACAGTGTGAAAAATAAAGGGGAAATAAACCAGCAAACAGGCCTCTGTGTTGCTTGTGCTTGGTGACTTTAAACAGAGAGACTGCAGCCGGGGAAGCCTCGCTGGGTAAACGAAGGCTTGCCAGTGCGTTGATCTCCGCTCACTCGGAGAAAAAGAATGGTGATCGCTTCGCCGGAAGATCAGAGGAGAGAGCCAGGGGGAGGGACTTTGCAGAAACTGCAACAATGGTAACACACAGAACTTTCCCGCTAGTGTTGCAGATTGGTTGCAGGAGTGTAGTGCTTTCTGTTTTTAAACAGAGGCTAGGTAGCCATCTGACGGAGAGGCTGATTCTGTGAAGGCTTAAGGAGGTGACAGGTTACAGTGGATGAGCTATAGGGTTGTGAGTGTCCTGCATAGTGCAGGGGGTTGGACTAGATGACCCATGAGGTCCCTTCCAACCCTATGATTCTGTGATTCTATGTGTGAAAAATGCAGCGGCCCGGAAGCTGTTATTTAAGGAACTGCTAGAAGAGGCAGCTATTAGAACATTAGTCCTGCCTGCCCTCCAGAAATCAATTGCCTTCTTTTGAAAGGAGTTTCCCCCCCAGCATTATATGTATTTAATAAAAATAAATAAGACTCTCAAAGCAGTGAACAATACATGCTGCTTCTTCACACTTTGAACAGCCTGAAACTTCCATTGAAAATTCTAATTTGAAGAAGTAACTCAGCTCATTCAGTGTGGTTTAAAAGAGACTGGAGATTCCTGAGATGTGAAACAGCAAGCAGCTCTCCTGTGCTCTGTTCCCATTGGTCAGTTAAGGAATGATTATGTCCCAAAGTTATTTTTCTTTGTAGTTCTACATGGTCTCATTTGTAAGATGACACCACAATGGTGCTTTTTAAATAATCTATTATCGGCTCTTTTTAAAAACAAATGCCTCCTCTTTTCCTCATTCCTCTTTGACGACAATTCCACACATTTCCTCTTCCACTGAAGTCTTCAAAGATAACTTCTGAGTCAGTGTACTCTGAGTTCTTAAGAAGAGGGGAGCCATCCCGTTTTCATTTTTTCACTATGACTTTCAAGCACTCTCAGATATGTCATTTAAGCATTTCCTGCACTCACATTGAATACCAGTTGGTATTCTTTTAATTTGAAGAGATCAGTGGCCTTCCTGAACTCCTGCAATTCCGCAGGGCCTGAAAAAGGGAACTCCTCCGCCAGACTTAAAACCACTCAGCTGGCCCCCAAACGTCACAGACACCCTTCCACATCCTGACCCCCACTACAGGCTCTGTTTAAAAAGTTCTATTATATTGTTAATTGCCATATTATTGTTTAACTAGATTTAAAGCCCATTTTATTTTAGAATAAAATGGACGCTAGCCCCCCCCCCCCTCCCCAGGGATGGTGCTGGGCAGATGGAGAAGCCTTTTTCCTCCCCCCGATGGCAAAAGGCTTCCTCCCCCCAGAAGCCTTTTTCCTCCCCCCGATGGCAAAAGGCTTCCTCCCCCCAGAAGCCTTTTTCCTCCCCCCGATGGCAAAAGGCTTCTGCGGGCCCGGGGGCGGCGCTGGGCAGCAGCCACTCCCCCCGGCTGCAACCCGGGGCCTTCTCCCGGCGCCAGGAGCAGCCTCACCGCATCTGCAACGTGGCGAGGCTACACCCGGGGCCGGGAGAAGGCCGTAGCCCACACTCCACCCCTAGCGGTGATCCGGGGGCGGGAGAATACTCGCGTTCTTGGGGGTTGGCCGGAAAGGAACAGGGATGCGTGTCTTCGATGTGGCATCCCTGCTCCTTTCCCAATGAGGAGTCGCTTTGCGGCTCCTGATTTGCCCCTCCAAGTTTTTATCCCGGACAGGGCCCGCCCTAACTCCTCCCCAGGAGCCCTTACCCTTTTATTTAATCCGCTCCCCAGGAGTGGTTAAAGATACTGGTTCTTACTGTTATTGTTACTGTTATGTTATGACTATTGTTATGGTTACAATGTATACTTCTATGATTTATGTAAACCACCTTGAGCCTTACGGGGGGACGGGATGGTATAGAAGAACAGATGTTCACAGGACACATATTTCCACCCACACTTGGTTTTGATCCAGAGAAAGCAAGGAAAGAGAAGCCTCCGGGTACGCCTGAGATTTCCCTCAGTTAGATGAATTTATCTGGTTGCAGATTCACAAGAAAACCATGATGGGGCAGGAAGAAACATTTCAGACACACACGCACACACACACATAGCCTTTCTGCTTGGGAAAGATGCAAAGTGTGCGTCTTTTTCTGGCTTTCATATGATCTAAAATTTCTGGTGTGCCTTCATCAGCAAAGCTGAAAAGTGGATGCTTTCATGCAGCCCTTCCAAAGAAAGGTCTAGCCTGGGTTATGTGGTACGTGACATACAGGGAGCAAGAAGGATTTCTCAGAACCATTTCCGTGGAAAACATATTCTTTTTCAGGCAGGGGCATCTTGGAGTTGATGTCCCCAACTGCTAGACATGTAGTCTGTTCCAGGACTTTCATTTTAGTGGGCAGTGAAGGAAAAAGCTTTGCCTACTTCCCCTTTTTCTCTCTCTTATTTTCTCTCCCTGCCCACAGGTTTTGAGTTGCCACAGGCTGTGACCTTATGCTGGAACTTCGGCGGGTTGCTTAACCTCCTTCCACCATGGTTCTGCCACCAGCCTCTCTTTCCTGGTGCTATTGACTTTGAACATCAGTCCTATTGGTCTGTAGCATGGCCCCTCCACCCAGGCTGAGGACAGATCCAGTGGGAAGGCACAGGTACATCCTCTGATCTGTCATCAATGTGATGGGTGCTTCCTTCCAAGAGACATCAGGCAAGGGGTCTGAAAAATGCCATGGGGGAACCACCAGCTCCTAAGATGGACCTTAGCTAAAGGTCTCCCCAGGCTGGCCAGTCCTCTGGGAACAAAGATCTTAGTTCCCTCTAGCTCCCTCCCGCACTATTGGGAAGACACATTAACAAAGCTAAGCTCAGTTGAAAGACCTAGCAGAGTTTGATTTTTTTTGAAGGAAACTTTAAATGCCTAGCAGAACTGAAGACAGGAGAAGTGCTAAACTTGCAGCAAGATTACACTTCTCCATACAATTTTAAAAAATGTATTGCTTGAAACTGGCCAATAAGGAGAGACTAATCATGCTGCAGAATGTCAGTGGTGGAGGAGTGGCCTCACAGGGGCAGGAAAAAGGGGGAGGGAAAAGATCTGGCAGAAACATTATGCTTGTCCATTACCTTCACTTTGGGAATGAAGAAAGGAGAAAACCCACAGCAATAGCACTTAAAAAAAACAGAGGTACAGAGAATGGAAAATGAACAGAGCGCTGAAGTGTGCTGAAGTGTGCAAAATCCATGCAGAAGGAAACAGAAAGCCCAACACACCTGTGAAGTAAAAGTGAATTTGCACGGAGAAGGGAAAAATACACCCAACAAGCATATATGGTAAAAGGAAAGAAAAACACCAGCACATTAAAGGCTTCCGAACATTTAAGGTCGTATAAGATTGCCACAGTGAACAAAAATCAGGCTCTACACTTGTCCTTGTTTATCCGGGTATCAACTATGCTGAGAACAGTGGGATTTACATTTATGTAAAAAGGCATTGTTTAAGAGGTAAAATGAATAACGGTACTGGCTGTGCACATGAAAGAAAATAAATATAATAAATATAAATATAATAAATATAACAATAAATAAAACCAGAAAATTAATTTACTTCACCGCCTGGGAAAGGCACATGGTATTTTTTTCAGTTCCGTGGAAAATCCCAACCGTTTCCAAATTACCCTTCCTTTCACTGTTCTGCAAGATCAGAGGTTAGGCATGGAAAGGGTGACTTTGAGATCAAAGTATGCAAAACAGCTCTGAGTGTTCTGTCAGAGAGCAAACAACTAGAGCCTCTGGAGCCTGAACGTTTTCTCAAGCGTCTCACTTTATTTTTCACACTTTTGCTTCACTGTGGAGCCGCTTGCTCCAGGCGAAAACCAAGGCGGCAGCATAGCTTGCATCCTCCGTGTGGTAAAGGTCCTAGTAAAACAAACATCTCTTTAAAGCAATAGGTTTTTTGCATTTTAGAAACTGTTATGAGCATATGCTGGGAGAGTTGGTATAGTGGCTCGAGTGTTGGACTAGGACTTGAGGGAGGATCTGGGTTCAAATGTGAGTCAGTATTACAGTCTAAAATGAGTTGCTAACAGTCTTCAAGGAAAAAAAGGTCCTGTGACTCCTGTCCCTTTAATAGAGGCTTCTTGTGTAGAAACAGGCTACTAAAAATGATAACATCACCTGATAAACAGCATACTATTAAGTCCCTCTTAAAGGGGACAGGATCCTGGATTTTCTTGCTGATTTCCCATCCAAAATATTAACCAAGGCTGGCCCTATTTAGCTTCCAAGAAGTCATGAGATCAGGCTACCCTCAGATCAGGGCAAAGCGCCTATCCTGTCTGGAAAGCATTACAATTGCTGAAGACCACCCACTTGTATTCCAACCTACAAGAAAGGAGGAAGACAGCTGCTCCTGGCAAGATTTACAACTTAATTTAGACTTGCCCTAACATTTTCTGAGTTTTCATACCATGCCTTTGACATCTAAATAATGTACAAAATCCAGTGACTGTGGCCTTTTTTTGCTCTGGAGATGCAAGGTATTATATTCGGGAAAGTGTCCAGTCATGGGTCTTGGGAAAGAGTGCTATTTACGATCCTCCCAATATGTGAGGTCACCATTTCTACTGAATTTCACAGTATATTGGCAGCTCCTGTACACAGTATATGAAACTCATGTAGCAGAAGTAGAAAATATGTTATTCAATGCCCTATTCAGACAAACTGTGGAGGTAACAGATGAAGGTTAAACCATCCTGCTGCTGTGTAATACCACAGAACTTGGAGCTTTTAAAGAACTGGGATTGCTGCTTGCAATTATATTCCCAGAAAAATGGCAAATACATGTAAATCCAAATAAATGAAAAAACATATAGAACAACATGAACAATCCATAGTGAAAACTAAGAAGCTAATGCTTATTGTCACTTATTTCCGTATTCCAGAATGTAATAAATTATATACAGTGTTTATGAAATGTACCATTTATTCATTTTGAAAATTGCTATTTGGAGTTCTCTGAGATGTTAGTCTTGTCAATAAATCAGCACAGCAGATTTTATTAAGCCGTGCATTTAAGGAAAGGGAACCTGCCTTTTTCTACTTTTGAGCTTCTTATGTGTATCCAGTCATTGTCACAGAAAGGAGAGTTCAATAGCAGACGCTTTGCATGCTCTGGGTAGCAGAGATGGGAAACTACCCCTGCCCAAGAACTACTGCCAGTTAGGGTAGGTAATTCTGGGCAAGAAAATATTCTGACTCAGTACAGATGATTTCAAATGAGGGGCTTTTGCTGGCAGACAATGCAAAGTAGCAGAGCACTGGCTGCTTAAAGTATAAATAGCTTTATTGAGAACTGAAACAACTTTGTAAAGAGAGGGGGGAGAGACAACATCCTAGCAGTTGTAATTGACTGTGTGCTTCATCTGGAGGCAGCCAGGGAGGAAGAGTGCTCAAAAGAGCAGGAAGTCTCCAACTGAGCCAATCAAGACACTGGAGGGAATTATTTGAAAAATACTATGCTAAATGCACATCTCCTCCATTGCCCCCTGTAGGATATTCATATACGCTGCTGAATCATGCATACTACAGATCTTGCATATTCTAACAGTATTAACTGAGCTGTTACAAGATTGCAGTATCATTTCATAGGTTCCAAATTAAACTCTGCTTACTGCCCCCAGAAGAGATACAGGCCGATTAAAGCTTACTCTGTCGCTTGCTGCTGTTCTTTTGAAAAATAAAGTAGCTTTACCTCAAGCAGCTTGTTTGAGAGCTGCCTAGTCATCTTTTAGTTGTGTCCTAAAAATGTGCCTGCAGCTCTAGCAACTGTTGAAATAGTACTTTTCTCCTGCTCTTTCCAGCTATATGTAAAAACCCTCACCATGGCATTTCATAGTGTTTCCTGTTCTATATACCTAATTATGTTCACCTTTGATCTAGGTCGTCTTCCTTTCCAGGACTCTTCAGTGTTTATTCCAACTGATTGGTCAGGAAGACCAATTATTATTATCTTAATAAGTAGGTTTTAGGATCAGATAAAGTTGATTACTTAGTCAAGGAGTACAAATCCAGCGTTTGAGTGATTTCGGGGGTGGTTATCATCGATCATATGAAGGCTGCAATCAAGGATTTACTCAGGGATAAATCCCATTGAATGCAATAGGACTTCCGAGTATATGTGTTTAGAACTGCTCATCATACTCTTGAAGTCTGGTGTGCTGGAGTCACTCAGATCTGGAAATGTCACTTTAGCTATGAACTTATTAGGGAGCTTTTGCCTCAACCCCCCCCCCCCGCCCCCCCACAGTTTAGGAGGAACAATGTTGACCTATTTGGATGAACAGAGAACTTCAAGAGGAAGTAAGAAAGAAAAGGGAATTGTTCAGGAAATGGAGGGAAGGACAGAGCTCTAAAGAAGAGTACCTACAGGTCACTAGGCACTGCAGATCAATCATCAGAAAGGCCAAAGCTGAGAGTGAACTAAGATTGGCCAGGGAAGCCCATTGTAACAAGAAAAGATTTTTCAGTTATGTGAGGAGCAAACGTAAAGTAAAGGAGGCAATAGGCCCGCTGTTGGGTGCAGATGGACAAACTCTAACGGAGGATGCAGAGAAAACAGAAAGGCTCAGCGCCTATTTTACATCTGTTTTTTCCCACAGGCACATCTAGAGATGGCAGTAGCCAAGGGATAGTGTCTGGGTGGCAGGTTGACATGGACAGAGGTTGTTGAGAGGCATTTAGCTGCACTGGATGAGTTCAAATCCCCTGGGCCGGATGAAATGCACCCAAGGGTGCTCAAAGAACTTTCCGGAGAACTTGCAGAACCCTTGTCCATCATCTTCGGGACCTCTTTAAGGACTGGAGACGTCCCGGAGGACTGGAAGAGAACAAACGTTATTCTTCAAAAAAGGGAGGAAGGATGACCCGGGAAACTACAGACCAGTGAGTCTGACCTCTGTTGTGGGGAAGATAATGGAGCAGATATTAAAGGGAGTGATCTGCAAACATCTGGAAGACAATTTGGTGATCCAAGGAAGTCAGCATGGATTTGTCTCCAACAGGTCCTGTCAGACCAACCTTCTACCAACCTGCTTTTTTGACCAAGTAACAGGTTTGCTGGATTGTGGAAATTCGGTTGGTGTTGTTTACTTGGATTTTAGTAAAGCTTTTGATAAAGTTCCCCATGATGTTCTGATGGATAAATTGAAGGACTGCAATCTGGATTCTCAGATAGGTGGATAGGGAATTGGTTAGAGAACCACACTCAAAGAGTTGTTGTCAATGGTGTTTCATCAGACTGGAGGGAGGTGAGTAGCGGGGTACCTCAGGGCTCGGTGCTTGGCCCGGTACTTTTTAACATATTTATTAATGATCTAGATGAGGGGGTGGAGGGACTACTCATCAAGTTTGCAGATGACACCAAATTGGGAGGACTGGCAAATACTCCGGAAGATAGAGACAGAGTTCAACGAGATCTGAACACAATAGAAAAATGGGCAAATGAGAACAAGATGCAATTTAATAAAGATAAGTGTAAAGTTCTGCATCTGGGTCAGAAAAATGAAAAGCATGCCTACTGGATGGGGGATACGCTTCTAGGTAACACTGTGTGTGAACGAGACCTTAGGGTACTTGTGGATTGTAAACTAAACATGAGCAGGCAGTGTGATGCAGCGGTAAAAAGGTAAAGGTAAAGGTATCCCCTGTGCAAGCACCGAGTCATGTCTGACCCTTGGGGTGACACCCTCCAGCGTTTTCATGGCAGACTCAATACGGGGTGGTTTGCCAGTGCCTTCCCCAGTCATTACCGTTTACCCCCCAGCAAGCTGGGTACTCATTTTACCGACCTCGGAAGGATGGAAGGCTGAGTCAACCTTGAGCCGGCTGCTGGGATTGAACTCCCAGCCTCATGGGCAAAGCTTTCAGACTGCTGCCTTACCACTCTGCGCCACAAGAGGCTCTTATGATGCAGCGGTAAAAAAGGCAAATGCCATTTTGGGCTGTATCAACAGGGGCATCACATCAAAATCACAAGATGTCATAGTCCCATTGTATACGGCACTGGTCAGACCACACCTGGAGTACTGTGTGCAGTTCTATAGGCCTCACTTCAAGAAGGACGTAGATAAAATTGAAAGGGTACAGAGGAGAGCGACGAGGAAGATCTGGGGCCAAGAGACTAATCCCTGTGAAGATATGTTGGGAATGTTCAGCCTGGAGAAAAGGAGGTTGAGAGGAGACATGATAGCCCTCTTCAAGTCTTTGAAAGAATGTCGGAGGAGGGCAGGATGCTGTTCCGGTTGGCTGCAGAGGAAAGGACACGCAGTAATGGGTTTAAACTACAAGTACAACGATATAGGCTAGATATCAGGAAAAAAAAATTCAGAGTAGTTCAGCAGTGGAATAGGCTGCCTAAGGAGGTGGTGAGCGCCCCCTCACTGGAAGTCTTCAAGCAAAGGTTGGATACACACTTTTCTTGGATGCTTTAGGATGCTTAGGGCTGATCCTGCGTTGAGCAGGGGGTTGGACTAGATGTCCTGTATGGACCCTTCCAACTCTATGATTCTATGATTCTATGACCTCCTTTACGGGGTTGTTGAAACTATTGCCAAGTAGTATGCAAAGTGATCCGAACAAGCCATACAAGCGCTTACTGAAAATACTTCTCAAGTTCACTGTGGGCAGCAGAGCATGTAATAGCACCAGCCTGTGATGCTTGCATTGAACTACTGTTGAAAAATTTGTCAAGAGCAGAGAGTGGACACAGATGACTGTATAATGACAGGGTTAGCTGAAAGAGGTTGGGAACCCACCCATCTATAGAACCCATCCATGCAACAAGAAGAACCACACTACACATCCTCAGCTTTACAAGGAAGCCAGGCATGCATGAAAGTTCACCTCATGGGCAGATGCCGCTGAGTATCTGCATGTATGATGTGATGAGTTCCCAAGTAGTAAGGGGAAATCCGCATCTCATACCTGCTGTCTATAAAGCACATGCCAATAGAGAACAACCCTAAGCAGGGACTTAAGGCTGTCCAGTGGGGCTTCATCCCTAGAAAGTGTCCTTAGATCTGCATAGCTAAGGAAATAAAATTTGCAGTCTACAGTGCACTTGTGAGCACCCTGTTGCAGTCTTGAAAGGTATTCTTGTTGGCAGAGCTTAAGTATGCAGTGTAGCAGAACTTTAAAGACTATAACACTGTTTATATACATGACACTACTTAACACTGAATTGCTACAACAGCATGGAAGACACAGTGGAAATTTACCAACACAATAGAGAAAATCTACAATTTTAAGATGCAACAAACTTGCTTGCTGTCTTTTCTCAATTTTATTTTGCTTGTAAAGGTAAAGGTATTCCCGGTGCAAGCACCAGGTCATGTCTGTCCCTTGAGGTGACGCCCTCTAGCGTTTTCATGGCAGACTCAATACGGGGTGGTTTGCCAGTGCCTTCCCCAGTCATTACCATTTACCCCCCCAGAAAACTGGGTACTCATTTTACTGACCTCGAGGATGGATGGAAGGCTGAGTCAACCTTGAGACGGCTGCTGGGATTGAACTCCCAATTTCATGGGCAGACAGCTTCAGACAGCATTTCTGCTGCCTTACCAACTCTGCGCCACAAGAGGCTCTATTTTGCTTGTAGGGACACACAAAATGATCGTTTATGCTAAACAGCTTTCATATGAGCAAAAATTTTTTATAATCTTTTACTAGTAACAAAAGGCTTATAAGTAACTATTCTAGTACAAAAATATATCCATAGTATAATAATCACCATAATAAAGACTTTGTATGAATCAGTAAGTACTAAAGAGTGCATTCAATTTTCTACAATGCAAAAATAACAAATTATATAAGCCAGTGGTCCATCAATGTAAATACTGTCTACTTGGACTTGAATTGGCTCTCCTTGATCTCAGACATGTGATTTCCTGAGAGTGAACAAGGTCCCACCCACTTCCTGTCTTATGTAAGGAGTGATGATTCATCATTATGCTTTGCTGCTTCCCCCTAGGTAGTACTGCTTTGAAATAAACAGATTTTGTGTTAGGACTGCTTACTGATAAATAGAGAATGTTAATTACAGAGACACTTTTTGCAACTTTGACTTTTGATTTCTTTAGGAGAAAGCAAATTGGTAGGCCTTGCACAGACAGTTGAGTGGGCTTTTTTAAGTACAGGAGAAATTTACAGAAGAATGAAGTCTGTTCCCAGTTCCTGATTATTTTTAATTATCTTCAATATTTGTGACTGGACTCCTGAATAAGGAACTAAGAAATATGAATAAGGAACTGGGCCTAGGAACCAACCTTAGCCTTGTGAAACCATACCACATGATGTTGTGACTGTGCTTTCGACGATATGCCAACCCTTGGATTGGCTTTTAGGGAGAAGGGCCCCTCAGATGGCTGGCGTGCTGTTAAGAAGCACCGGGGGGGGGGGAGTTCTGATTGGCCCTGGGAGGGCCCTCCCTCACTGAGAGCCACTCAGAGGCTCCCTCCCTCACCATGTGAAACCGGCAGGAGGTAAGCTGTGCATCTCCATGACCAGCCAGAATGCTCACCACTGGTGGGGGCTGTGCAGACCACCTGCCTCCTCTGCGGAGCCTACACCAGTATCTGCAGCCTCCATCCTACCCACAGTGGCTGGGAATGCCAGCCATCTCCTCTGTGGAGAGTCTGCGGACCTGGCCACTTGCCTCACCGCTAGTTGGGGTTGCTAGGCCCGTCCACCTCCTCTGCAGTGCCTAACTGGCCTTCCCACCACTACCGTGGAGGCCCTCTGCACAGGAGGCGGATGCACTTCTCAACCCCTGGTGGAGGCTAGCATGCCCGTCTGTGCCTCCTTATTGGTGGTTGCAGCATAAGCGGCCACCTCCCCTCAGGTTCCCCATTGCTGTTCACAGCCTCCTTGCTGCTGCTGGGTGCAGAGGAGTTACCACATCCTCCACTCCAGGGGTAGTCAACCTGTGGTCCTCCAAATGTCCATGGACTACAATTCCCATGAGCCCCTGCCAGCATTTGCTGGCAGGGACTCATGGGAATTGTAGTCCATGAACATCTGGAGGACCACAGGTTGACTACCCCTGCTCCACTCCACTCTTGCCAATCCCTCCAGCCTTGCGCCTTGAAAGCTGGCGGTGGGGGAGGGTGGGCTGCTGCCAGCTCCCAGCCTACTTTTAAAGCAGGCTTTGCCCCTAGTTTGCAAAGTGCAAAGCTAAACTTTTGGATGGGAACAGATGGCAAATAATATGCACAATGTGATAAATATCTGCCATGTGTTATACAGTGCCCATGTATTAGGAAAGATTTTGCTTTCTGCACCATGACTAGCTTGTGAGCTACATTTTCATCATATTGTTTTTCAGCATACGGAATATTCCTACAGGTGTGAATGTACGTAGCAGAGATACTGACCCTATATTCCTTTTTAATTAATGCAAATTGTATCTTTCACCTTGTATGCTGTATTTCCACAAAGATATGGCTAGTCAAGATTCAAGCAGCATCACAGGGATATCTTGGTTTTACCTTCTTCTAACTTGTCTAACCAAAAATCTGTAGGGCACAAGAAAACGAGTGCTAGGAACCTAGAATGTCCTTAACTAAATCACCTTGTTGTTTTGACTGGGAAAAAATTACTTTTTCCCAGTGTCAGTGTGCATTGGTCCCATGAGGATTTCTGGTAACAGAAGTTTTATTTTGTTTTGACTAGTTGCCATTTTTTGCTTGCTTCTCTAAGTTGGTATATTTATTCTGGTCATTTTTATTCAAATGTTTGTCCTCCTCTGTCCCTTGAGATGCCAAGGGAATGTTAATAAATGCTTCAAAATACCACAAGAACACAGAATAAAAATTCCCGGTTTTAAAAATAAACACCAGCACTTTGCTCTTGCTTAGCACTGACCTCCAAAAGTTGGGCCACTTAAGAAAGCTGATCAGTGCTCTCTAGTATTCAACTCAGATTTTAGCAAATTTCAAGGGGAATGATATGGTACAGTGGTGAGGTAGCTACATTAGTACCTTTTCCCCCTTTATAGTTCAACATTTGAATATTGACGGCACAGTTATGCTATGGAAAGCAAGGGAAAGGTGATTTCTTTTTCCTCATCTGTGGATCAGTCTATATGCCTGTATTCTTGCACTATTTTGGGGAAATTGTAGTTCATCTGGGGGGAGGGGAGGCATTGCTTTGCCTAGGGAACTCTACAAAGATTTGTGGTACATTTTATGTCACAGTTTCTTGCCCAATGAGTGGTTCCTTGTCTGTGCTCATATTAATTATCATTTATAAGCCAAAAGTAGGGATGAACGAGCAGGAGTTAGATGCGGTGCTTCTGGCATGGAACCAGTGTCACCCATGTTGTGACATGATTGGCAGCTGCCAGCAGAGCCAAGGTGTCTGACACTGTGGCTCTCACAGAGCCCAGTGATTGCCAATGACTTCTCCGCAAGGGCCTGTAGAACCAGAGCCAGTTTAAGGATTTGCAGAGCCTTAACAGGGCCCAACTGGTGCTGTTGTAACAGCGGGACATCCCTCCCATGGATAGTTGCAACTTTGAAAGCAACTGACAGGGTCCTTTTTTGTATTTGTGGTCCCCAAGCCACTCAAGTATGATGACCACTTAGCAATCACAGCACTGCAGAGCCCCTGGAGCCAGGGGACCCATGGCATGTGCTATTAGGATTAAATGCCTCTGGGCTCTCCCCTAGTCACAAACTGTCCCTAAGCATGCCTTTATTCTGTTTTCCATGACAGTGCAGGCTGCTTACAAGAAAGCCAGGGTGGTTTCCTGAATAGAATGCTGGAATGAAACTTGGCAGTTCTGTGTTCAAGTCATCACTCAGCCAAGAGACACATTCTGTGGTTTGGGCCTAGTGAACTATCCACTGAATCTAAGTCACAGGGTTGTTGAGGAAATAAAGGTTGTGGCTGGGCAAAGAGATAAAAACATAAAGCACAAATAATGGATGGCTTTAAAGCATTGATTTTGACTGTTATCTTCACTGATACAAGAGCTGTAGACTACAGTTTATTACCACTAGGATTTACTGTTTCTCCTAATGTTTATCTCTTTTTTTTCCCTGAGGGGCAGCATCGTTTGCCATTTCTTCTTGGGGTTGTGTTTCTTTTAAAAGTTGATTTTTACAGTTCTTTCTTTCAGTGTTGAGTTTTATAGTTCTTTATTTCAGTGTTTTGTTCTGGGGGGGGGGGCTCTGCAATGGTAGTCCATTCTCCCAGTTTGGTAGCTCTTGTACTTGTTGTAGGAGGTTGCCAACTTTGGGTACTGTTGTTCTGCTCTGGTTTGCTGGCCCTCTTTTGCACTTACAGAGCTAGTTTACTGTTTTTTCTTTGAAATAAGTATTCAAAAACATTTAACCTACTGGTGCCTCATTTAATGTAAATTTACCAGTAACTGCTGCACTTCCCACCCTCGGCTTATATGAGCGTCAATAAGTTTGCCCTGATTTTGTGGTAAAATTAGGTGCCTCGGCTTATATGCGGGTCGGCTTATATGCGCGTATATATGGTATTGCATGTTTTTATCAACTCCTGGGTCCTTTCTGCACCTGTTAAATGTAGCAAAATTCTTACCTTAGGTAGTCGTTATATTCTGGGTGCTCTGCATGACATTGCTCACATTCAGTGTCCAGACAGCAAACAGCTGGCTATATCCTCCATTTTAAAGTGCTAGTTGGGGAATTGGATAAAGTAGATTCCCCAACCTAGAAAGTGCCAGATAGAGGCGAGCAGCCAGCAGGCCACCAACAAAAAAAAAATATGTGGAGGCGAAGAAGGGCTATCTCCGCCTCCAATGGCCTGCCCTCGCACCCACCTTCCTCTCCCTTCTCCCGGGGACCTTTTTTTTTTTTTTTTTTTAAAGCAAATTGCCTGGAGCAATGAATAGTCATGAAAGCATGCAGACAAAGCAAAAAAGAATTTCCCCCAAAGTTGTCACAGAAAACATGCCTCTTTAAAGTCCCCCCCCCCCAATCAGGAACAAGATTTTTTTTAAGTAACAAGATTTCATAACGGATGGCAATAAAAAAACACTATGCATCTATGATTAGATGCATAGGCATTTCAACGAAGTATTGAATTAAAAAAAAATAGCAAGCATTGCGGGCCCTTTAAAACATTGAGAAAGGGAATTGGCTGCCTGGCTTGATTGACAGGCAGAAGAGAGTCATGTGTAAAGTCCACCATTTCCAGCAGGTAGTGTGAAGTGTAAGGAGCGCAAAATGGCAGCAGATGGAAGCAAGACAGCAAGAAGGTGAGGAATGCCTGGAGGCATGATAATATTTAGCGTTAGGCCATTATGCTGGTGTAACGCTATTTTTTTCCGATGTGTGGAAGTTCCCGGAAGTAGAAACATACTGTTTTCTTTTGTCTGTCACATTTCCTTTCCATTCTTCATCTAAGGAGCTCAGTGTCAGAGGTCCCAGGTGTTCAAGAAACGTCATGGTGGGATGGAGGCCTGAGTCTCAGTCACCCAGATCCTTGCCTCACAGCCTTACCCCTCCTTCACACTGAGATGACTTTCCTATGGGAGAGATCCAGATGACTTTTGTTCCATTGTTAGGGTTGCCAAACTCCAGGTAGCATCTGGAGATCTCCTGCTATTTCAGTTGATCTCTAGGTGAGGAAGACTGAGGTGACCCTGGATAAAATGGCTGCTCTGGAGGGTAGACTCTATGCCATTATACCTTACTGAGTTCCCTCCTTTCCCCAAACCTTGATTTTCCCAGGACACTCACTGGGAAGGGTGGCATATAAATACAATCAATCAATCTCCAGGTGACAGAGATTAGGTCACCAGGAGAAAATGGCCAATTGGAAAGGTTGACCCTATGGCAACCTTTCCCATTGAAGTTCCTCCCCAAACTTTGCCCTCCTGAGGCTCCACCTCCTAGATCTCCAGTTATTTCCCAACCTAGAGCTGTGCATTCCTTGCTACTGCCATTGAGACAGGGACATGTTTTCTCCCTTTGGTCAGGTAGCAGCTTGAGGCTAGATGGAGTGGTCGATTATTGTTCAAGCTGTGTTAATGGTACCACCTCGGAATGGAAATCAAACTAAGGACTGCAGCCCCCCCCCCCATCCTGTTATTCTTTTGGTAATGTTGAAAAGCTGGGTCTTGCTTTCTTCCCTATAAATACCTTATTGTGTGTCCCTATGGTGATTTTTCAAATCGTAACTATTATGAAGATACAGTGACCGTTTATGCACTGGAGGTTTCATGCCGGGCTGCAGGCTGGAGTTTTAGTCGTGGCAGGTTGCCCCACCTCTTCCTGTACCCACATGGGGGAGCATTTGGCCTGGTGCAGCTCATCCGCCCCCCGATTTGTGTTCCTGCATGGGAGCTGGGGCACTGAAGTTCCCAGTGCATAAACGGTCATTGAGAGTCATCCTAACCAAGATTTTAGATAGTTGTCATTTTAATTTCTTTGGGCTGTGTGTATTATTTTCATCTGAGAGAGTGGGGGCTGCTATCCAGTGAAGCCTTCACCAGTTTGGGAACTGCTATTGTTAAAGAGCATTTCCCTGTATGCGGTCCATTTCATCCAGGAAGCAGACAGGATGTTGTAAGGAACACATTTTTGTTTTGATACAAGTGTACCATAAGCATATTATGGTTGGGAAGTTGTTCATTCCTTTATTCAGAAAAAAAGAGGCTTGGCTAGCAGCACTGGAAATACAAGCTTTTTTACAGGAACATAGACAAATGTTTATTTATTTGGTGGAATTAGGAATTAGGATCTGTTTACTTCCAAGCAAACAGGCTTTTAGCTTGTTTAGTACAAAAGGCCACGTCATGATCTGGAAAGTCAGAATGAGGATTGCCAATTCTAGGATGGGAAAACCCTGGAAATCTGTGGTGGGCTGGAGAAGGACCGTAATGGGGTATAAGCATCTAATAAATTAATAAAATCTAATAAATGAATAAATTGCCAGCTTTTGGGGTACTGCCCAGGAGAGGCAGGGTTTGGAGAGTGTATAATGCCAAAGAGCCCCCTTCCAAAGCAGTCACTTTCTCCAGAGGAACCGATCTCTATCAGCTGGAGAACAACTGTAATAGTGGGAGGTCTCTAGCTATCACCTGAAGGTTGGCAACCCTAGGTTGCAATCTACCCTCCAAAATAGCTATTTTTGCTTGGGGAACTTATCTGTATGGTCTGTAGATCAGTTATAATTCCCTAAAATCTCCAGTCCCCAGCTGGAGGTTGAGAACCCTTGCTTGTTTGAGAGGCATGGGCTTATATTATAAGGATGAAATAAATGCTGAAGGTAAGACGATGTCTGCTGGTTCAAACCAAAGGTCTATCTTCTGATATTTATTTCATTTGTACAGATGTTTATATCCACCTGTCTGGTGTATTAGTTAAGAGCGGCAGCTTCCAATCTGGCTTGGTGTGATTCCCCGCTGCTCCATATGCAACCAACTGGGCGACCTTGGGCTCATCACAGCCCCAGTAGTGCTGTTCTCACAGAGCAGTTTCTGTCAGAGCTCTCTCAGCCCCGCCTATCTCACAGGGTGTCTGTTGTGGGGAGAAGAAGGGAAGGCAATTGTAAGCCACATTGAGACCCCCTTCGGGCAGTGAAAAGCAGGTATAAAAACCAATGCTTCTTCTTTTATTCCACACATCTTTCAAGGTGTTTGGGGCAATGGACATCATTCTCTATTTACCACGTCAGAAAGATGAGGCAAAGAAAGCACAATTGGCTCTGTAAAGCAGTAATATCAGGGCTCTCTCAGCCCCACCTACTTCACGGGGTGTCTGTTATGGGGAGAGGAAGGAAAGGCAATTGTAAGCAACTTTGAGACTCTTTCTGGTAGCGAAAAGCAGGGTATAAAAACCAACTCATCTTCTATATCCCATTTTTTTTCCCAAAAGGAGACCCAAAGTGACTTATTGTTCTCCCCTTCTCCATTTGATTCTCACATCAACATTCCTGTGAGGTAACTTAGAGTGAGAGAATGACTGGCCCAAATCACCCAGTGGCAATCCTCTGGAATTATAGCTCATCTCCCGACTAAATTCCCCTGGAGAAAATGGCTGCTTTGGAGGGTGGACTCCACTGCATTATACTTCACAGAGGCCTCCTCCTGTCCCAAACCCCACCTTCTCCCAGCTCAACCCCAAAATCCCCAGATATTTCCCAGCCCAGAGCTGTCAACCCTACCCAGTGACCTTCCATGGCAGAATAGAAATCTGAACCCTTGATCAATACAAATTCAAATACTTGCACTCATTTCCTCTCCTCCCCCTCCCCCTCTTTGAAACCACCCCCATATATTTCTGTTTCTTTTGGCCCATGGAGCTGATATTTTTAAACTATAAAGAGAAAATACCCTTTAAAAAATGGTAGCATTAGAAATGCAGGAGGGAATTTTTTTGTGGTGAAAGCAAGGCCTGAAATGTTGAAGTTCCTCGGTCACTTTCAAAAACATAAATAAATGGTGATTATGAATAATAGCATTTGTAACTCTGAGGGCCTTTTCAAGACACCATTCACAGAGAAGCCTACCAGATACTGGCAGCTATGATGGATACCAGAGCCTTTGTGTTCAGAGGCAGTTTACCTCAGAGCATCAGTTGCCCGTGATGCGCAGAGGAGGACCCTTGGCTTTGTGCTCCACCTCTGAGATTTTGGGAGCCAATTGGCCACCGTGTGAAACAGGATGCTATACTAGATAGACCCGCATTCTAACCCAGCAGGGCTCTTCATCTTGCAACAGTCCTTCAAACAGCTCTGTAAAGTGAATCACTAATTTGGATGGAGTGGCCCATCTATTAGCCTCAGTGTCAAAGCAACACATGGTGGATCTCAGCTTCCTGACAAGACACTAACTGAATGGTATTTGGGTTTCCTATCAGTAATTATTTCAGCAGTCATGGCAGTTGCTGAAGTGTGTTCTGGCTCCCGGGAGACATTATCAGGAGACCCCCAAAAACAGCTGCCTTCAGCATAGAAATATGCATGGGACCACACCATACTTTGTGGAACTTCTGAACATTTTGTGATTGGCCTCAACCACTCCTGCCCTGGCAGCCATTTTGTTGTGGTACCAACTATCTGTTTTTCAAATTCCAAACATGCCCATGGGTTCAACAAGGTTAGTGCTCTGGCTTAATTTGTGATGGAAATGAGCTTTTCTAACCAGGCTACCTTGTTAGGATTTCATCTCAGCCCTGCATAGGAGATCCAGCGTGGTGCAGTGGTTAACAGCAGCAGCCTCTATGACTGAGAACTGGGTTTGATTCTCCACTCCTCCACTTACAGCCAGCTGGCTGAACTTGGGCCAGTCACAGTTCTCTCAGAGCTCTTTCAGCTTCACCTACCTCATACAGTGTCTGTTGTGGGGGGAGGAAGGATAGGCAGTTGTAAGCCACTTTGAGACTCCTTTGGGTAGTAAAAAGTGGGGCACAAAAAATGGCTCTTCTTTTTCTAGATTCTCACTTCTGCATTTCAGAATTTAGCACTATGTTAATGTTGTGACAGGCTGGAGTAACTCATCTCAGTGCAATTACTAATGAATGATTACTGTGCAGACCTCTGCATATTTGCTGGAAATGGTAGGAACACAGTCAAACTAGGGTGGGAAAGGTCAAATTAGAAGGGTTAGCGCCTTCTTGAGAAAACCCAACTGGTCCAAACACACTCCAAGGCTTCCTGGTCCGGGAAAATCTTTTCATTCCTTTCATTACCAGAGAAATATTTTATGGTAAATAAAGTAAAATCATTGAAGGAAACAATTGCTGACATTTTCATCATCCAGCTCGCTTAATTTTATACCACAACCAAGGAGGAAAGTACCATGATTCACTTTCCTTTAGATGATGTCCAAAGTATGCCAGATAGTCTGTGCATGTTCAAGTGTGAGAATAGCCTCAAATTAAAAAATAAAAACAAAATCTTTCCCCCCAGGAAAAACAGGCAGTTCTTAACCAGAAATGTTTCTATTCTTTGTTCTCTCTATAGACTTCCATCAAAATCATTCTCAAACACGATGAACCTGAATATCCCAAGTGAGCCAACTGCTTTAAGAAACATGTTTTTTCTGGAAAGGCCTACACAGTAATACAATTTCTTTTGTGGCCTTACAGTAAGTCTAGGATATTTCAGAGCTTTTTTTCCTGACCTCTGACCAAATGTTCTTCTATCATTGTTTGTGGGCAGTGTAATAAAGGGGATTATAGTGGTTATTTTCTCCCATTGTTCTTTAGTATTGACAGAAATAGGAATGAAATTCCTACAAGGAACACTGGATTCCATTTGTTCTTCTAATGACAGTGGCTTGCCTCCAGCACAAGGAGCCTTTCCCTGACTCAAGAGGCCCTCCTACTAGTGGAGACCCTTCTCCCTTGAATCTAGGGATGCCAGTCCCCAGATGGGACCAGGGGATCCATTGGCATTATAGTTCATCTACAGATCAGTTCTCCTGGAGAAAATGGCTGCTTGCAGGGTGGATTCCATTTTTTTCTATGCTGAAATCAAATATATTCCCAACCTTCACCATTGATGCATATTTGTAGGAATTGCAAGAGGAACAAGAACAATTATGCTGTATTATTTTTTTGGGGGGGGGGAGGGATTGTATGATTCTATGATACCAATGAAATACACCCCTAAATGTATGGTTCATTCTAAAGGTCTCACTCAGGTGACATGCCCATAAAACTGAGTGGGAAACTAAACGAGCAAGATGAGTAAAATTTCTCAAGAGGATGTTGCATGGCACTTTTTAAAACTGCTATAAGTAGGTAACATTGGGGTTGTTATTGACATTAAAACACCAACACCAGTTTTTTAGGATGACCAGATCCAGGTTGGGAACTTCTTTGACGATTTGGGCAGTCAAGTTTAGGAAGGGCAGGAATTGGGGAGTGGAGGGACTTCAGTAGTGTAGAATTCCATAGAGTCCATGCACCAGAGCAGCCATTTTCTCTTTGGGAACTAAGTTCTGAATTCTAATTATAATTCTGGGAGATCTCTGTAAGAAAAAAACATATAAAAATGTCTGTCTTAATTACGGTATTATTCTTTTCATTCCTGTTTCTAAAAACAAATATCCTCTTTGGAGTTTTTCTTAGGGCTAAAAGGAATCCCACCAATGAAAGAAATTTTTAAGGAATCAGCAATTGAAGTAGCTAGTAAATTACAGTTGAGAGACTATCCACCAAAAGAAAAATAGAGAAAGCCTTGGTTAGAGCACAAAATACATCTAAATGACAATTATTGAAACCTATACTTAAGGCACCAGACAATGCCATACATTTGTCTATTGATTATATACCTTTGGAAAATAAAGTAAAGGCATTGGTATATAAATACTGGGTCATAGTTAAGGACATTCCGGGGTATTGGGAGAAACCCAAAATAGTAAATTGCCCAATAGATGACATGTGTTGATGTACTCAGAGGTGGAGTAAGAAATCCCTGGACAGTATTCTGATTGTTTTTGTTGTATATGAGTTTAAGTATATAGAACCCTGATGTGCCATACGGTTCATTTTGGTTTTATGTTATTTATATACAGATATTAAACAACCTGAAAATAGCGTTTAGCTGGCAAAGAGTGGTTTAAAAATCTCTAATATGTAAACATATAGGAAAAATAAACATATACTGGTTCAAATTCTTATCCTGTGAATAGGTTTGCCCACTACCAGGTGTAACCTGGAATTTTTTCAGGAATTACAACTGATCCCCAGATAAATTACTTCTCTTGGAGCAGTGGTTCTCAATCTTCCTAATACCATGAACCTCATGTTGTGGTGACCCACAACCAGAAAATTATGCAAGGGTTCTTTCCCAGAAATTAAACCAAAACTGAACAATGGCATGAAGATCCATTGTTCATGATTGTATATAAATGGGTTTCTTTCCGGGATTTCTCAGTTCCGTTCTGCCTCTTGTTCCACCATGCCGATCTCACTCTTTTCTGCTGCTAGACATTCTATCTAACCTGCAAGGCTATTATGTGGATGGTGTTCCCCCCCCCCCAGCCAAGCTGCTTGCCCTTCCATGACCCCTGTGAAAGGGTTGTTCGACCCCCAGGTTGAGAACCACTGTCTTGGAAGGTATAGAGCGGATTCCAAGGCTGAGGTTCCTCCCTTCTCTAAATCTCTTCCACTCTAGGTTCTCCCCCCCCCCCCAAATCTCCAGGAATTTCCCAACCCAAAATTGGCAGCCCTCCTTGTGAGTCGGGTTTACCCCAGCTGTATCCCCTCCAGCTGTTGCCTTGCCTTGCTAAATGAGCTGTATACCATTCTGTCTTTACAAAACAGCAACATTTTCATCATGTTTCAGTCAATGGCGACAAAATGCCTTCACTCTCATGATATGATTTTTTAATGCACAAAACCCTATCCATTCTCATATAAGATTAATGGCAAGCTGCATGTGTGAGGACAATTAACTGCAGACAGTTAAAAACACAATGGTTCAATTATGTTAAGCCCACACAAAGCGTCTGTGGAATATTTGAGGTTTTCTCTTTGCTGCTTCCCCAGTTTTTCAGGGCACTTCTTTTCAAGGGTAAAAAAAAAATCAGGACTCCTTTTGGGGCATGAAGCTAACTTTACAGCTCAAGATCTGCAGAGATCAAATCCAAAATACTGCTCCCCCCACAGAATACTCTGCATTCTTGTGACTGAGGAGCTACCTCTGTGTTAGCTATCAGTTAATAGGAATGGGATTATTTCTGAGTTTAGCAGCTCATGTAGCGCCACCTTAGAGAGCTCCACCAATTGGTATTGATCTATGTCAAAATAATTGAGTAAAATTAGACACCAAGCTTATTGCACAGCAATTCCAATTAACTGAATTTCAGTAATAGTCTATAATAAGGGAACCTAACTGTTTTGAATCTGTGGGCAACTTTGAAATTATGACCGTGAGTTGTGGTTGCTGCCACAAAGTGGCTGCAGCAGGAGACAAGAGTCGGCCACAAGATGGCTGCTGCAGTTTATCTTCAGTCACACATTAAAGATCTTTGTGGTAGGATTGCAGCTTAGTGTAGTGGCAGCCTTTAATCTAGAGAACCTTGGTTTGATTCCCCACTCTTTCTCCACAGGCAGTCAGTTGGGTGACCTTGGGCCAATCACAGTCCTGTTAGAGCTGTTTTAGCAGAGCAGTTCTGTCAAAGCTCTCTCAGTCCCGCCTACTTCATAGGTTATCCATTGTGGGGAGAAGAAGGAAAGGTGATTGTAAGTCGCTTTGGGTCTCCTTTCCTGCAACTGTGATACTTTTCTAATCCTTTCCACAATTGTTGCAATAGTTTGAGAGGGAACATGAGAAGAGCCCTTGTGATCGGACCGCATACAAAGCATTTAACCCAGTTTCTCCCACCAAGTTCTTCTGAGTTTCTCCTTCTCCTCCACAAGGGCTCAGCTATTAAACTGGCTTTCCCCCACCTCTTTTGATGTCACAGTCCACCATCCTTCCTCCCATTTTCAGAAGTGATGGATTGTCGCTGAGGAAGGGTTCAATAGCCTGAGTATTAATTACAAAAAAAAAAAAACTGCTGGGGAATAGGGAGAAAATTTGTCTCATGAACTGTAAGCAAAGCTCAAAGCCTAACATTGCAAAATCTTATAATGGAATACAGGATGGTGATCTGTCACATATGTTGGATAAGGCACTCTGTGTTCTACAGTAATCGTTTGCAACTGGATTTTCCTGTCATGAAAGCAAGGAACACACTTGGGCTAGAAGGGGGGAGGGGGGAGGAAGTTAAGGCAACCCATTGCAATAGTGCATCCACATTGCATTATCTAGACACTAGTAATCAAGCCCATTGCAGTTCTAAATGCAATGGGCGCTAGCAGTGAGTGTGGGTTGGGGGTTGCTGGCAGGGGCCCGTGGAAGCGGACGTGCAGCCATAAATGACTAAACTAATTATCGAAGTTGGGCCGACTGGTCAACGGGGCGAACTGAGATCGGGTGGCGGCTCTTCGGCGCGTTCGCCGCTCCGGCAGCCAGAAGGCCGGCGGCCCCCGCCCCCCAGGCTCTCTGAAGCCCTGCCCGGCCGCCCCCCCCACCCCACCCGATGCTCTCTGAAGCCCTCTCCTGGCTGCTGGAGCGGCTGCGCAGCGTCTACGACGCTGCGAAGCCGCTCCAGCAGCCAGGAGAGGGCCGGCCGCCCCCCCACCCCACCCGACGCTCTCCGAAGCCGTCTCCTGGCTGCTGGAGCGACTGCGCAGCGTCTCCGACGCTGCGAAGCCGCTCCAGCAGCCAGGAGAGGGCCGGCTGCCCCCCCACCCCACCCGACGCTCTCCGAAGCCCTCTCCTGGCTGCTGGAGCGGCTGCGCAGCGTCTCCGACGCTGCGAAGCCGCTCCAGCAGCCAGGAGAGGGCCGGCCGCCCCCCCACCCCACCCGACGCTCTCCGAAGCCCTCTCCTGGCTGCTGGAGCGGCTGCGCAGCGTCTCCGAGGCTGCGAAGCCGCTCCAGCAGCCAGGAGAGGGCCGGCCGCCCCCCCACCCCACCCGACGCTCTCCGAAGCCGTCTCCTGGCTGCTGGAGCGGCTGCGCAGCGTCTCCGACGCTGCGAAGCCGCTCCAGCAGCCAGGAGAGGGCCGGCCGCCCCCCCACCCCACCCGACGCTCTCCGAAGCCCTCTCCTGGCTGCTGGAGCGGCTGCGCAGCGTCTCCGACGCTGCGAAGCCGCTCCAGCAGCCAGGAGAGGGCCGGCCGCCCCCCCACCCCACCCGACGCTCTCCGAAGCCCTCTCCTGGCTGCTGGAGCGGCTGCGCAGCGTCTCCGACGCTGCGAAGCCGCTCCAGCAGCCAGGAGAGGGCCGGCCGCCCCCCCACCCCACCCGACGCTCTCCGAAGCCGTCTCCTGGCTGCTGGAGTGGCTGCGCAGCGTCTCCGAGGCTGCGAAGCCTCTCCAGCAGCCAGGAGAGGGCCGGCCGCCCCCCCACCCCACCCGACGCTCTCCGAAGCCGTCTCCTGGCTGCTGGAGCGGCTGCGCAGCGTCTCCGACGCTGCGAAGCCGCTCCAGCAGCCAGGAGAGGGCCGGCCGCCCCCCCACCCCACCCGACGCTCTCCGAAGCCCTCTCCTGGCTGCTGGAGCGGCTGCGCAGCGTCTCCGACGCTGCGAAGCCGCTCCAGCAGCCAGGAGAGGGCCGGCCGCCCCCCCACCCCACCCGACGCTCTCCGAAGCCCTCTCCTGGCTGCTGGAGCGGCTGCGCAGCGTCTCCGACGCTGCGAAGCCGCTCCAGCAGCCAGGAGA
Source organism: Paroedura picta (assembly GCF_049243985.1). Lineage (NCBI taxonomy): Eukaryota > Metazoa > Chordata > Lepidosauria > Squamata > Gekkonidae > Paroedura > Paroedura picta. The sequence continues at coordinate 71,631,647 of NC_135376.1, forward strand.
GGGCCGGCCGCCCCCCCACCCCACCCGACGCTCTCCGAAGCCGTCTCCTGGCTGCTGGAGCGGCTGCGCAGCGTCTCCGAGGCTGCGAAGCCGCTCCAGCAGCCAGGAGAGGGCCGGCCGCCCCCCCACCCCACCCGACGCTCTCCGAAGCCGTCTCCTGGCTGCTGGAGCGGCTGCGCAGCGTCTCCGACGCTGCGAAGCCGCTCCAGCAGCTCGGAGAGGGCCGGCCGCCCCCCCACCCCACCCGACGCTCTCCGAAGCCCTCTCCTGGCTGCTGGAGCGGCTGCGCAGCGTCTCCGACGCTGCGAAGCCGCTCCAGCAGCCAGGAGAGGGCCGGCCGCCCCCCCACCCCACCCGACGCTCTCCGAAGCCCTCTCCTGGCTGCTGGAGCGGCTGCGCAGCGTCTCCGACGCTGCGAAGCCGCTCCAGCAGCCAGGAGAGGGCCGGCCGCCCCCCCACCCCACCCGACGCTCTCCGAAGCCCTCTCCTGGCTGCTGGAGCGGCTGCGCAGCGTCTCCGACGCTGCGAAGCCGCTCCAGCAGCCAGGAGAGGGCCGGCCGCCCCCCCACCCCACCCGACGCTCTCCGAAGCCGTCTCCTGGCTGCTGGAGCGGCTGCGCAGCGTCTCCGACGCTGCGAAGCCGCTCCAGCAGCCAGGAGAGGGCCGGCCGCCCCCCCACCCCACCCGACGCTCTCCGAAGCCCTCTCCTGGCTGCTGGAGCGGCTGCGCAGCGTCTCCGATGCTGCGAAGCCGCTCCAGCAGCCAGGAGAGGGCCGGCCGCCCCCCCACCCCACCCGAGGCTCTCTGGAGCCTTCCCCTGGCCTGACGCAGCTTCAGGCCAGCGGCAAAGGAGCAACTGCGAGCCGCGCTGCGCGCGGCTCGCAGTTGCTGGCGGCGGGAATCAGAGGGACCAATCGGCAGGCGCTTCGCGCCTGCCAATTGGTCCCTCTGATTGTCTGTCATGAGGAAGGGTCCAATCTGGACGCTTCCTCATCCCGGACACATCCCGCCCCAGAACCCCTTACTGTCTTATTTAGTCCGTGGCGCCCGCGGCGCCACGGGCGGTTTACAGATGTGTGAAAGCCATAAACTGGATGGGAACTTGGCTTTGCAAAATGCTGAGACTAATGGTCATTCTCCCCCCCCCCCCCAATTTTAGCCGTCTTCTGGAGGCCGATTCCCTGGGGCACTGCCAATTAGTTAAACTTGCTGTGAAGAACTGTTGCGTGACAAATGTACAACTGGAGCAGAGCCTGGAATTGCGGCTGGGGACTGTTTTAAAACAATTTTGCTGTTAGCGATCCTGTCAAAGTAGGTTTTACTCCCTGAAAGCCAATGCTCGAATAAAATCCTGTTTGTTTTCAAGGTTGCCACATGACTACTAATTGTTTGTGTTACAGCAGACTCAGAATCACACCCAGCTCTCCAGATTAGAAGCCGCTGCTCTTAACCACTACACCAGACAGGCTCTCTCAGTGAGCATGCTATCAGGTCTACTTCCGGGTCCAAATACTCCCTATAAGGATGGTTGGCAGGCATCCAATTTATGTGAATGTAATGTCTGCATTATATTACCAACCTTTTATAACAAAAAGAATCCATGACATAATATGGAATTGCTTTTAAAAAGCTATTCAAGCTCACAAGGAAAGAAGAAAAGTCCAGGATAAATTCAGGAAAGAAGAAAAATCCATCCAAACTTGTGTTTTCATAGTCGACATTAAGGCTTCTAGCAATATGTTATCTTTGCCAGGTAATTGGCCAGTGGCACAGGGGAAAACCACCCAGCAGGGAACCATAATCAGCCCTTGCAGGTCACCAAAGGAAGAAGCCATGATGCCAAATGAGTTACCCCTGCCAGACTTCAAAGGCAGACGTCCAAGAAAGGAACAATGTGGCCGGATGGAGTGGAAGGAAATGGCGGATGGGGGAAAGGATCTCATGACAAGACCAGTGATGATGGAGAAATTCAGCTGAAGACCTAAAAAGATTGGCTGTTTCACAGTTTACTTTCCTGTGTAATTATGCTGGGAGCGGGTCGGGGGGAGAAGATAATGTGCTCACTTATGGTGATCCTATCTGCAGGGCATTTCATAGAGAGATGAGCAGAGGAGGTTTGCTGATGGTTTCTTCAGTATAGGAACTCCTTTGTGTCTCCCATCCAAATACTGATCAGTGCTGCTTAGTGGCCATACACTAATGAGCCCATTGTTCTGTGTTGAATTGAGGGCTTTACTGTCATTGCATTTTTAAAAAACCCAACCCCAAACAACCAAATAACAAAAAACCTATTGTGCCACCCCAAGCATCTATTGAGGTCACTGGGCTTATACGGGTATAACTCTGCATGGGATGGCATGTTTGGCTTACAGAAATCAGTGAATTACATAGAATGTCATCAGTAGACTAAAGTAATACTCCTAGATGTCCCATTTAAGAAGGAAAAGGGGAGGAGGAGCTGTTGTTTTTAAACCCCACTTTTCACTAAGTAAAGTAATCCCAAAGCCACCTAAAAACACCTTTCCCTTCCTCTCCACACAATGGACATTCTGCAAGGTGGTTGAGGCTGTGAGCTCTAAGACAACTGCTCTGTGAGAATAGCTCTAAGAGAACTGTGACTGACCCAAGGTCACCCAGCTCTAAAACATGACTGGCCCAAGATCACCCAGCTGGCTGCATGTGGAGGAGAGGGGAATCAATCCCGGCTGCCCTTTAACCTCCACACCACTCTGGGTGAACATTAAGAATGTTCTAGTAAGTCAGCCAAAGCAAAATGTTGCCTCCTGAAATGGTCACCAAGCACAGGAACATTCTGGAAGTGTGGCTAAAAAGAATACCCCCCTCCAGTCCATTACTTCATTGTGACTTAATTTTGTAGGGATAGGCCACGACCACCAGGCTGACAAGACAAACACAATAATGGCTCCCCTGTGAACCAACAGGGAGGAGGATGAGATCAGTGTCTTGTTGTCACCAGACCATTGTTGCTGCTTCCACTGCCAGAAGCCACACAAGGGGATTAGCTCCTTCAAGTGGTAAGCATTACCTCACACGGAAGACCTAAGGCACAGTGAGACAAAAATAATGGACAACTGCTGTCGGTGCGGACGTCTTTTTAAAAAAGACAATAAGCTGAGGACAGATAACCAAAGCATGAGACTGAATACACACAAACATCCACCCACAGAGGAATAATGAGTCAAGAAACAGATGGCAGACTGAAACTTTATTAAATTAAAAATTACAAACAATGGGTAGTGGATTTTTTGATTAGCTGGATTAATTCGGTTTTCCCCGAGGCCCACAGTGTGATATTATCATTATCATTATCATTATTATCATTATCATTTATTTCCCGCCACTCCCTAGCAGGCTCATGGTGGGTAACTACAGTCTTAAAAATTCCATTAAAATTCCCATTAAAAGACTCATAGACTCCCAACATGGTGGAAAAATATCCCACTCCCAGCCCTACTGCCGAGGCGACAGAAAAATGGAGCAGGAGAGATGTACTCTGCAAGCCCCGGGGGGGGGGGGGCGATAGATCTACTTCACCAACCCCAGCCTCAACCACAGACATGGTGGAAGAGCTCCGTTTTACAGGCCCTGTGAAATGTTGCGAAATCCCGCAGGGCCCGCAGCTCACCCGGGAGCTCATTCCACCAGGTAGAGGCCAGGACAAAAAAAGCCCTGGCCCTGGTTGAGGCTAGGCGTGCTTCCCTAGGGCCGGGAACGACCAATAGGTTTTCTCCCGCAGAGTGTAAGGTCCCGTGGGGACATTGGGCGATAGGCGGTCCCTCAGGTATGTGGGTCCCAACCCACGTAAGGCCTTAAAGGTTAAAACCAAAACCTTGAACTGGATCCAGGCAGCAATTGGCAACCAATGCAGCTGTCTCAGCACAGGCTGGATATGGCCCCTCCAAGGTGTCCCTAGCAGCTGCATATAAACCATGAACAAGTCCACCTAGGGAAGTGGTTTCCAAATGGTGTTTAGAAAAATTCCCATACTTTGGGGGGGGGGGAGGTCCCTTGAAACATATTAAGATTTCTTCATTGTTGACATGGTAGCATAGCAGGGAAGTAGAATGCACTGGCAGGATATCAATGCATTGTTAGAGATGTGGCCACCTGACATTGGCCATGGGGGTTCCCCGGTTAAGAATTTCCCAGAAGAGAAGTGAAAAGGATTTTCTGAAGGTAGAGGTTTGGGAAACCATTGGACGGTGAGATTTCCTCAGGTACTGTACTCAAGTGGGGAAGCAAATCCCAGTGAAATGCACAAAGTGCTGAAGGATGCTGAGGAAGATAAGGGACGGTAGAACAACATAGAAGTATTTTAAGGAAATGCCATGCAGCCACATAGGAGGCTGGAAGACAGCCAGACCACCGGGTTCCAGTGCAAATTAGTTGGTGCCAGTGGCACGATTATTTATGAGTCTGACAACCACTTCCCACAAGTGTCTCTGAGATGTGCTCACTTGTTCTTCTGTTCCAGCAACTAAATCGAAACTTGCAAAATGCACATAACTGTTTTGTTCAGTCTGTGGTCATGGAGGACAGTTGATTCCAATTAAAGAAGACCGATGGGCCCCTTATGGTTTCTATTTGTGGCCACCCCCACTAAATCTGACACCACCACCAAAACCTCACATCTGAATAAATCCTATTAAAACTGATACTTCAGGGCAAGGCAGTTTGCAAAGAGTGGTTGTTAATTAAGATATATTTTTAAATAGCATGGCTGACCGCATTGTGTTATGCTAACATTGACCTGATTATCATAATTATGCCTGTCTATCCATCCAAAGCAACCCTAAACTCAAAATCCTCCTCATGTCTATGCGATGTGGGTTATACCCAGGAAAGTGTTCTTAGGATTTCACTGCCATTGAAAAAAAGTTAATAAAACCAGAAAGACACTGAAAAGAAAAGTCACTGTTCCTCGTTGTAAATCTACATCTAATGCTGAACCTGGACCTGTGCAGATTGATAGATCCAGACAAGGGGGCCAAGAATGGAGAAGAGACATTTTTCTAGAAACCATGGGAGAAGCCCCAGGTTTGCAAATATATAAATAAAATCATAAACACTTTTAAAAAAACTGAGAGTTTAGCCCCCAAACTGGAAAAACATAGGCTCCATAGCAATGTTGGTTTGAGTACATATGTTGAGCATGGTGATGTTGTTGCTTTCCCATACTCACTCCTTACCAGTAGAAGGATGGAAGCTAGGGCTGACAGTGTTAGGATTATGTTGGCTGCCTCCACTCCCTCTTTCCACCTTGCTGCTAGGACAGAAAGAGATATATGTGTGTGCGGAGATGGCAGGCACACAGAGCCAGTGGCATTTATGCTGGGATAGAGCCCAAGCATCCATTGGTAGCTCCCATATCCAGGTATTCCCAGAACGTCACCCAGCATGGCCACCCCACCACTATCTCCAAAAGAGGTTGGACCTAGCTGGGCCAGTGCTGCTGCTCCTATTAGACCTGACAGCAGCATTCGACACAGTCAATCACAAACCACTGGCCCACCACCTAGCTGAGATAGGAGTTAGAGACACAGCCCTGAAATGACTGAAATCCTTCCTCCAAAATTGGGGATAGAGGGTGGAAGTAGGGGAAGGTATTTTCCAGTTTAGGGCCCTGAATTACAGGGTCCCACAGGGAGGCATTCTTTTCCCAGTGCTAATCTACAGGTGATGCAGCTCCTGGCACTTGACGGGGTGCAACCAACACTGGTGATTACTGTCATGGATCTGGGAATTATCCTGGATCCTTATCAATGGAGGCCTTCCTCTGTTGCATTCAGAGATCCTTCTCTCTCTTTGAAATTGAAGGGTAATCCATAAAGGTTCTCTGGGTTCCCTTTTCCGGATTATCTTTTCTCCTCTCCCTGCAACTCTATGGAAGTAGTACTGAGGACTCTTGCATAAGTCTCCATTTCCCTGGTCTCCAAAATAGGCAGGAAGGAGGTGCATCTTTTCCATCATCTTTGGGGCCTCTTCTTCTCCTAATCTTCTGGTCTCTGTTACTGACCTTGCCCCTAAGTTATCTGAAAATGTCTCCATCCCCAGTAATCCTAATGCCAAAAACATTTAAATTATTAAAACAGAGCACCGAGGAATTTCAGGATATGGTCTGAGTGAAGTACACCCTAGGGGGATAGCTTGGATATTTCAGGATATGGTCTGAGTGAAGTACACCCTAGGGGGATAGCTTGGTGTGGTGGTTAGAGCAGTGGCTTCTAAGAGAGTGAGGTTTGATTCCCCGCTCCCTCACATGCAGCTAGCTGGGTGACAGCACTGATAAAGCTGTTCTGACTGAGCAATAAAATCAGGGCTCTTTCAACTTTACCTACTTCACACAGTGTCTGTTGTTGGGAAAGGAAAGGGAAGGGAAGGTGGTTGTAAGCCTTCGGGTAGAGAAAAGCAGCATATAAAAACTCTTCTTCTTCTATAGAAAATCAAAGATGAAATATTTTAGAGACTTGAGAGTCAATGTAAAGTATTATTCAAAACTTCACCATAGTTCCATGACAATGAAGGGTTGGTTATTTGAAGAAAGTTGAGTTTCAACAGTACTAGAGGACCTTATTTAGGAAATTTTCATTTTCAGTGTATTCAACACCAACTTGCACATTATGCACAGCTTTAATCACATACGTGATGCCCCCTGGTGGACATCAGAAGGATAATGCATCTAAGACCATTTCCCCCCTGAATTTTGACTTTCACCAATCACAGACAAGCAACTGAAAAAATGTCCAAGTTCTTTGAAAGGACTGTTCACGCTTTATTATTGTAGTGCATTTGAAACTTCCATAAATAAACCATGAGTAATTTCAAGAAGGGAGAAAATCCCAAATTGGGGGGGGGGGATGTCAATTCAAAAGTAAGTATGAAAACAGGCCCCTTAACTATGCTCCAGACCAGAGGTAGTCAAACTGCGGCCCTCCAGATGTCCATGGACTACAATTCCCATGAGCCCCTGGCAGAATTGTAGTCTATGGACATCTGGAGGGGTGCTGTTTGACTACACCTGCTCCAGACCATGTGGCCAGCCTTCATCTGCACATCTCATCAAGTATATACTGCGTGTACAAGCATGTACTCTGCCTATCACACTGTGAGCAAATCCCATAAAGCAAGCATAGAGCATGGGCTGCACCATCCTACAGAGAGCTGGCATTTTGCTCTTCTCTGTTGTTTAGGTCTCAGCTCAGGACATGTCTGTCCCAACAGATTCCACTTCTCTCTGTCCTGTTCTCCATTTCCCTACACTTCACCTTTAGCTCAAAGGTAACCTGCCTGAACCTGGAGCACCTCTGATTGTGTTGCTGTTCTGTTGTTTTAGCAGGCTCACTCTACGAAACTGAGTTTTTTTTAAAGGCATACATCATAAGAGGTGTCCATCACAGAGCTAGTCTGCTGAAAGCCAACAGATGCAGTAAGTTTCATTTCCTTGGCTTTCCCCTCCATCAAGAACTGAGATCTGTCCTTGTCAGTTTCATTTCCCAAGCCTTTCAATGCCTCCAGCCTAACAAGCTGCTGAAAAAACCTCTATATGGCATTCTTTTCCATGTTCATTCTTTCTTATATGCTGCTTTTCCCTACCTGAAGGAGGCTCAACGTGGCTTACAGTCGCCTTCCCATTCCTCTCACCACAACAGACACCCTGTGGGGTGGGTGAGGCTGAGAGAGCCCTGATATCACTGCCCAGTCAGAACAGTTTTTTATCAGTGCCGTGGCAAGCCCAAGGTCACCCAGCTTTTTGCATGTGGGGGAGCGCAGAATCGAACCCGGCATGCCAGATTAGAAGTCCGCACTCCTAACCACTACACCAAACTGGCTCTCTTTAAACTTTCGACTCCCTCTTTCATCATTGTGTTTTCCTTTCACGTCCCTTTCCTTTTCTTGTTTTTAAAGCATCCCTAACCCTCACATTGACTCCATTCTCTATATTATTCCATGTGAAATGGTTTTTCCCTTGGGGGCTAAGGAAGACCTGGGCTGGTTCTGCACTTACTTTGTTTATTCCATTGTTAATCCTGCTGAATTCAGATCGATTTGAATTTGGGACTTCTTTCATGGTCTCCCGTCCCAGCGCTGACCAGGGCCATCCCTGCTTAGCTTCCTGAAGAAAACAACAGCTTCAGAAGATGAGCTGGATGGGATCATATTCCTACTGAGCTCCTTCCCCTCCTCAGACTCTGTCCTCCCAGATTGCTGGAATTTCTTAATCCAAGGTTGGCAACCCTTGTCCAAAAGTCTCTATCTTTTGGGATGCTGGAGAAGTCTTCCCCTGGGCCCATTCCGCACACATAGGATAATGCACTTTCAATGTGCTTTGGCAGCTGGATTTTCCTGTGCAGAACAGGAAACTCTACTTCTGAAGTGCATTATCTATTGTGTGCAGAATAGGCCCTGCTTGCTCCTGGCAATAGGATTTGTAATTGCTTGCCTCCCCCCCACCACCCTTTTCTTTTTCCCTGCCTTTCTCCCCAGTAAGGACCCAAAGTGTCTTTTGCAAAGAACTTATGTTTTTCCAGACTAAAACATGGCTGCAGACATGTAGGCTGCAGGCAATCAAAAAGACGTGTAGGCAATATAGTGTTTTGAATTTGCAGTACACCTAACACCAAGAAAGAGGTGCATGTTCGATTGTGTATGGGAGGGGGGGCACTAGGAATGTAGCCTGCGAGCCAAGGGAGCGACAGCCTGAAAACGTTTGGGAACCACTGGCCTAAAGCATCGATATTATTACTGTTTGCCTTTTTCACTGTTATAGCACACTGGGTTGACACTTTCATGGAGCTTTTTACTATGATCCTCTCAATCTCAGGAAATTCAGACCCTATTCACCTATACTTGACGCTGGGAATTTTTGGTCCTGTATACCAGGGGTAGTCAACCTGTGGTCCTCCAGATGTTCATGGACTACAATTCCCACGAGCCCCTGCCAGCATTTGCTGGCAGGGGCTTGTGGGAATTGTAGTCCATGAACATCTGGAGGACCACAGGTTGACTACCGCTGCTGTATACATCACCTTACGCTTACTGACATTGAACTTCATGTGCCACATTGTTGCCAACTCACCCAGGTTTTTGAGATCCTCTTGGAGTTCTTCAGCTATCCATGGTTTTTGCCATCATAAATTGTGTGATCCATGAACTTGGCCACTATACTACTCACCTCTAGTTCCGGATTAAATAGTACCAGCCCAAATACCAACCCTTGTGGGACCCCACCTAATGCTTCGTTTCATGTGAAACTGTCTATTTATTCCGACTCTTGGCTTTCTGTAATTCACCAGTAGCTTCTTAGCACCCAAATAAATACAGCATTGTCAAGGTCATGGAAAAGAGAGACCATTTATGGAGAATGGCTGCAGATTAAGTCCTTACTTTACAGATAAGGACATAGGACATATACAATCATGGCAAATGGCTTTCATGTCATTTTCAAGTTTACTCCTCCACAAATGAGTAGGAAACACAAAATGCATAAAGTAGCTATCAGAAGGCAGATCAGAATGGCACATTTCTCTCAGGGAAAGAATGACTCATAAAAAGTTGTTCTTCATAGCAGGCATTTGTTTGGGAAAGTCCATTCCGTCTAAAGATAACTCAACAACTCTTTATTTCAAATCATTTTCCTTCAAAGCTGAGGATCTATAGCACCAACCAAATAAAATGAGGGGAACCTAATGCACATGCACACCTTTTAGACGTGCAAAGAGAAGAAGTGCAAGTCTGTGCTTCCATCCATGCAACTTCTTCCTTTGTGAGCAGTGAACAAGTTTACCTGAGTTTCTTAAATTGTTTGAGCCTTGCTCCCTTCTCTTTTTGTTGAATCAAAGCCAACAGACTTCCAGTATGATATGATAGAATAATACTGAGAACTAACAATGGTAAGGGTTCTGAAGGGGGTTGTGCCTCAATGGGAGGCCTGGGACACGAACAGGGGCCAAGTTCCAAACAGAGATAGGATCCTGCACCAAATGGATCTCCTTTCTGACCTTCAGTCCAGACCTAAGTTGGTTGACTAAACCCTGACCATATTATCTTCTTTTATTCACAATGGACATAACAGGCTTGCTGTTCCTTCTTTGTCCCACCATATCTACAGAGCTATGGATGTGTCAGATGTCTCTCTCTAGTCTTCTTACGATTTCTGCGTTTGACTAACACTCTTTAATTCACAGATCCTCGCAAACCATAGCAAAAAGCTGTAAAACTGAGTTCACCTGAATCTCTACTCTCAGGTCCTGTGTGGACCACATAGATCAGTGTTAGGTAAAGAATCACATGGTAAAGTTCAGAGAAGGAACAGTCTGATTTTAAAAATGGAAATGTCGAGTCAGGGTACTAAAAGGTTAAATTCATTGCTTCCCTCCTTCTAGTTCTCTGAGCAGTAAAAAGTCCTCAAAGCCCTTTTTATAATGTTATTTCATAAGGAGGAGGGAATACAAGAGACCAGTGTTATTTGTTTGAAAACTTTATTAACTGCCTTTCTACCATATAGGAACTCAAGGTGGCTTACAGAAGAAGAAGAGTCGGTTCTCATATGCCACTTTTCTCTACCCGAAGGAGTCTTAAAGCTGCTTACAATCACCTTCCCTTTCCTCTCCCCACAACAGATACCCTGTGAGGTAGGTGAGGCTGAGAGAGCCCTGATATTACCGCTCCATCAGAACAGCTTTATCGGGGAGTGCAGAATCAAACCCGGCTCACCAGATTAGAAGACCGCACTCCTAACCTCTACACCAAGCTGGCTCTCTTTACAATGTAAACAGCAACAAAATTCAATAAAACACACTAAAGACACTTGCTTTATGCTAGAAAGGTGAATGATGGGAACATTCTGAACATTCTAATGGTTATGTTTGTCAGTTAGTGACAGTTGATGTCATTCACAGTTGGTGTTGCATCTTTCTCTGTTAGAAGAAGCTGACGGAAAGTGTGGATGCTTCTGCTAATATTTGCCTCTGTAAGTCAGAGACACGGTGTGTCAAAAAGAAGCTAACCAAACAGAAGTGTATTTTGACCAGATTTATCTTAGTAATATTGAAACTAAGATTGTTGAAACAAATTAACCAACTGAAGAGAAAAAGAAGCCTGTCAGATGTGCATATTTTTTGTTAACCATAACAATAAGTAAATTACTTAAAGAAGACTAAAGAATTACTTCAAGACAATGGTCTGTTTCGCTTGGCCCTGCTTGGCCCTTTCCTACCCAGCCACAGGACCTCCATCTTGAAGGGGTTGAGTTTCAGACGGCTCTGCTTGATCGCAACTGCCACTGATTCCAAACAACTGGCAGATGTCTCCAGGGGGCGAGTCCAGGTGGCCATCCATTAGGAGACAGAGCTGGATTGATCACTTTATAGATAGCACCCAAGCCCAAATTTCTGGACCAGCTATTGCAGATCAGTAAATTACCTTCTCTATGATGCTGAACAGAGGGCCTTTTTGCATATGCTGTGACCTTCAGTGTCCAAATTGCAGGCAGGTGTTGTCCATAAAGCACGAATGAGTAACTTATTCTTAACTGATAGCATAAAAACTGGATTTCAACAGCTGGGGTTTTCTTCTACCAAACATTCATGGTTTAATGAACACTTGGCATTGCTCTGTATATGGGAGTCCATCATTTGTTTAATCTTATCAGCAAGGGTGCGCATCTTAAGGTCTACCAAGCTTCTCATTAAAGTTCCATAAGCACCTTTCATCCCATTCTCTTGGTGCCAGCTCTCAAGTAGCTGTATTTTCTTCTCAGAAACATCGTGCATATTATTCATACCGATCCTATCTATGGTAGGACTTGACAGCATCTGTTTCCGAACAAACTTCATGACTTGTTCTAAGGTCATCAACTCCGCAATTTCACTGATGTGAGGTGTCAAGTCAGTATCTAGAAAGACATGACATGTGCGGGGACACAAAGAAATAATCCACATTATTCCAATGTACAATGAAAGTAATGAATAGAAAGCAGCGATGATAATGTCTATCTCCAGTGGCTGGGATCAAGGACTAAACGTTGTACCTTCCCTTTTTTTCTTACTGCAGACCCCTGCATTCCCCAAAAAGTCACTCCTGAGGGAACTTTGCAAAGAACAAAGGACAGAATAGAATGCTACTGTAGTTAGTCAGAATCAGCACAACCATCCTGCCAGGACTAGTTGGAGCCAGCTCACTATGCTGTTTGGGTTTTTTAAATTATTCTTAAATGCATAGGCTGCCCCTCATTGCAAGTAGCTTACAACGTTCTTTACACCAGGCCTATGCAAAATAAGCAAAGAGGCCTCCACAGTTTTAAGGGATGGCATAGTGGGGGTGGGGTGGGGGTGTCCCCTGTTGTATTTCTCCCTATCACAGTCTTCTTGTGATGGGAGAAATTGCACCCTGCTGACTTCTCCTTTTGAGCAAAGGTTTGGAGACACTCACTCACAGTCTTGGCTTGGCTACCCCACTTACAAAGGGCAAAACACTTATACGATCTGTAGAGAAACCAGAGCATTCCAAAAGATGATGCAAACGCATTGTCTCATCGTGTTGCACCTGAGATTTTACATGGAGGGAGCACAGTGGCATAAAGGTGTAATGGCCTCCTCATTACAAAGTGATAATACATTAATATCCAGTGACTAAGAGAGAAGCCTGTTCTCTGAAGAAATCATTTGCACAGGGTGAGCTTTCTAATCTGAACAAACAACTCCATTTCTAAAAATGTCCAACTGACAGAATCCTGTGAAAGGACTGACACATGACTGAAAAAAAATGTTTCCATCATGAGCAAAGAGGGTAGTTGCCACTTGAAAAAAGTTCACTCAGCAACTTTTAATGCTTCCATTTTGGCTCTCTAACAAGGGAGCACAGAGAGAGTTTCCCAGGAAAAGCCAGGAACAAATTTGAAAGGAAAATGATGAGAGGGGAAAAGGTTTACATTTCCCCCCCTCTCCGACCTCCACAACACACACTGTACTGCTCAAGATCGCAAACTTTCATAGTAGTTTTTACATTAAAATATACATTGGGAGACTACAGCCTGCATCTACTGTGAAACATGTAGTTTGGCCTTAACTGATAGAAATAGACAAAAATACATTTTTTTTCTTACCTGGGTAAGTTAGAGGTTCCAATTCCTAAGAAGGATGAAGTGAAATACTGATTAATGAAAAACATTCTACCAAATCTTGTTTCTCACTTTAATTTCTAAGCAACAATAAGCTGCTATCAAAAGGGTCCTCTTTATATCCTATTTCACACCTCTCCTCTGCATTGTAGAAGATCATGTCCCTTGTTTTCTGACATGAACCCACCCTTAGAATGAACTGAATGTGTATGAACTTTATATAAGCACAAAATGGGTCCTGAGTACACGCTGACTGAAAGGTATGTGATCTGATGCCACAAGGAAGGGCATACCAAGCTTTCTCAACTTGCATGAGAATTAAACAAACCAACAAAACTGCCTCCAATGTGTTATAGCTGGCCAAATTCTGAAGCAACTGATCAAATGGCATCATCTTTTCATCAGAGCAGGTTTTGGTATGTGAGGGGGGCCAAACCATGGATGCAGTTAACAAATGAGGCGACTGCTCCACAGCAAAGCTAGCTGGGATGTGTTCCAAACATAATACATACCTAGGGATTAGAATCTGTACACTAAATAAATCACTAAGGGGGGTGGGCTGTCCGGGATAGAAAACCCTCAGGGGCCAATCTGTAGGCACACATAGGGTGCCTCCCGATTGGCCCCTTGGCCCTGGACCACAGGCCCCAAACTCGCCCAGCTGCCTCCACGGCAGGAGCGCCAGCTGAGGGGGACCAGGCACCCGCCTCCTTGCCTGAGGAGGAAACTGCGGCAAGGAGTGATGGCCTGGCCCCAAGGGGATGCTGCCATGGCCTAGGCCGCTGCCCGTCACTGCCCAGGCATGGACGATGCTGCGCTGCAATGCTCCGTCACTGGGAACGCCCGGGGCCGCGGGAACATGTGCCACCGCTTGGAGGGCTGAGGAGGCCTCGCGCTGACAAGCGGCTGACTGGCCGCAAACAGACTGCCCCGCGCAGGACTGCGCGCCAAACAACCCCAGGTAAGGGGCTGCTGCCTCGCCAAAACGCCAGGGCTGGACCACGGGGGGACTGTTCCCCCAGCCCGCAGAGTGCCCATGCCACCTCTGCACCCCCAGGAACACCGCCGCTGCTGTTGGGGCAGGGGGGGAAGGGCTTCCCGGCCCCCTTCAAAGCCCGCTCTTAGGAGCCTAGTCTGTTAATAAGCAATGAGTCCAAAAGCTCATATTGATAGTTGTTAATCTTTAAGTGGACATTTAACTTTCATTTTGTGTTAGCGGACTAACATGGCTACCTCTTTGCAATCCCAAAGAGAGCCAGCTTGGTGTAGTAGTTAAGGACAGTGGCTTCTTGGCGAGCCAGATTTGATTTCCCACTCCTCCACATGCAGTCAGCTGGGTGACCTTGGGCCAGTCATAGTCCTGTTAGAGCTGTTCTGACTGAGTAGTTCTCTCAGACCTCTCTCAGCCCCACCTACCTCACAGGGTGTCTGTTGAGGGGAGAGGAAGGGAAGGCAATTGTCACCCACTTTGAGACTCCTTCGTGTAGTGAAAAGTCCAACTCTTACAAGAAGATATACAAAAAATAACGGACTGGATAGAAAAGTTGGAAGAACTGACCAAAATGGCAAAGCTTACTAATCTAGTTAATGGAATCATAGAATCTTTGGGGGTATTTCTCACATTGGGGGTATTTCTTACAATATTTAGTCAGATAGGTATATATGTATTAACTAAATATGTATTAATATTTAGCCAGATAGGTATATATATATGTATTAACAAATATGTTAATAGGGTGAACTGACTCATTATGGAACTATAATCTTTTGTTCTTTCTTTTTTCTGTTATTTTCTTTCTTAAACTAAATAAAGGCTGGAGCTATCCAGCATTTTAAAAAAGAAAAGAAAAAGTCTAACTCTTCTTCTTCTTCTAATCTGGTAGTGGCTAAACCTATGCCTACTTTATCATCACTGCACAGATATCTCAAATAATAGCAAAATGAAAATGCTTTGTCAAAGTCTGGCATTGACAATGATCTCCTATTTATTGTCTTGTTGTCTTCCTTAATTGCATTGTGAATCGCATTTGAATGAGAAATGCTACACACCATTGGTTTCTGCTCATCTGGGGTTGGCTTCTTCGACCTGAACTTTTCTTTGCCCCCTGCAAGAAGTAAGATTATGTGACGTAATATCCACCATAAGTCCCCTCCCCCTAACTGCCAGATCAAGGGGCTTGCACATGGCCATGGGCCCATATAAAGTGACTTAAGATTTGCAGCTCTGGAGAGTGGGAAGTATGTGCTGTGCCATCACTGCTCAAGCTGTGGAGTGTCAAATGTGAGACTGTGAATAGTTGTAAGCTTTGTATGAGGCAGAATCCATCCTGCTCCACCAGATTCTTCTCAAGGCCATGTATGATTTCTTGCTCAAGTGCCATAAGAAACTTTTTACTAGATTATAGATCTTTCAAAATAGTTCTTTGGGACTGACAACAGCTGACAGCATACACACTAGTCTTGACCTGATATTTGTGTTCAGTAGTTCAGTAGTTAGATTTACCAACACAACCTTGTTGAGAGGGAAGAGGGTTGCTGGAAGAGGGTTGCTGAAAAGCCACGCATGCTGCCAGCAACTGAAGAGGATGGAGGGGCCAATGAAATCGCTGATACTTCCCTGGCCAACCCAGAAACCACCCTCGGCCCCAGTCCTCAGCCATGTGACTCCTGAAAGCCTCCACTTCCTAGCCATGCCTGCAGCAAGGTTGTGGCCAGAGACACAAAAACAGTGAGTTGCCAGGCCTTGAAAGCTCTCTCACTCTTGTCACCATGACACTGGCTTCCCTGTAGGAGGGAGTTGCCTGCAACCCCCCCCCCCCCCGCCACCTCCCATGGGGTGGAGCAACCCTGGGAGGGAAAAAGAATCAGAAATTCTGAATGCTAAATCCTAGATTTTGAGAACATTTGTCCATAAACAGTATTATGGGCATTATAATTATGAGGAGAGAGAATGGAGGAGTTTTTTTTTTTTTTAATAAGAGTTTAGAATATAAGAACTGAGAAAAGTTTAAGAAAAGTGATACGGACTTACAAAGTATCCATATTATGGCTGCTAGCACGAACAAAGCAAGCACAACGACAGTCCCAATTATCCATGGCAAATGTTCTGCTAAAAGTTCCAAAAGTTAGGCAAAAAAATACTACTAACAAACAAACAGAAAACTGTTTCCTCTTGTCCTTCCTGAAAGTCTCCCTTGTTCCTCTCCTTCTAGGGCTGCCAATCTGGAGGTTTCTTGGAATCACAATATATCTCCCAAAACACAGCTTCCCTTAGGGCTGCTAACTTCAAGTTTGGAAATTCCTGGAGATTTGGGTGGGGGTTGAAAAGTTTGGGGAGTTAAGAGACCCCAGCAAAGTATGACGTCATAGAGACCACCCTCCAAAACAGCCATTTTCTCCAGGGGAACTGATTTCTGCATCTGGATAGCAATAGCAATCCTGGGTAATCTCTAGCCCCCAACTGGAGATTTGCACGTTAACAGGGTGACCTCAAATATCTCAATTGTTTACAAAGGCAATTTAATCTTGTATAATATCACTAAGTATACATGAACAATATTACACAGAATAGGTGAGTTGGCCAACTACTGTGACAAAAGCAAATAGAAAAGACAAACAAGCTACCAGTACCATACCATTTCAAACCACGGGAGTCCTTCCTCAGTTTTGCATGCAATGCATTCTTCCTACTACCAAGTAGGGTCTATACTGAGATCATGCGCCCTTGGAGAAAATGGCTGCTTTGGAGGGTGGAGTCTAGGAATTTCCTAACCTGGATTTGGTAGCTCCACCTATTTCCCACATGACAGGCAACCTACATTCATCTGCACCTATCTCTTAAACTCGCTGCCTCCCCCGCCTCTACCTAGGATTACCATGGCCCAGTTGTACGTAGAAATATGCACACAAAAATTCAGCTTATTTGGGGTTTGGGTTGAATAGACCTGAACTGATTCAGTATATCCTGAATCCCCTGAATCTCAGTATTGGTATAGAGGTTCAGGTTTAACAAGATTTGTAAAAGGCCTTTCCCTTCCCCACAACCTGCCTTCCTTACTGGCCACTGAGGGAAACAGGAAGTTGGGTGACATGGACCCTAGATGTCATTCAACAGTATTATTTTTGTGATTATAGGACAGAACCCATTACTATAATTTCTAGAATTCACTGCTGTTCACAGATGGCCATCGCTAGAAACTTAAGAGTATTGGATTATTTTAGCAAGGAAATTGCTATGTTCCTAAATGAGCTGACTTCTGGGAGCCAATCAAAATCTCAGCCTTAGGAGAGTCTGGGACTGACTATCAAAGGGTTATTTTTCAGCACATCATTTTTTCACATGGCCAGAGTAAACTGATAACAAGGATAAAAATTTGGAATGGCAAGCTGAAAAATGGTGCATTTATGTGTCGAAAGAATCATGAGTATAGCTTTCTATATATCTGAATGCAATTCTTCCCCTGTAATCATAACCTATTTCAGAGGTTTAGAAACTTACATTTTTTACCACAGATAGTGTCATTGGTTCGGGTGCATTCTTTAACAACTATGCCACCTTCACAGCTAGAAAAGATATGAAAAGCGATTATTCAAAAACTATGAAAAGATTCAACAGCCTTTAAAGAGAACAAATCAAGATATATCCATCTGTTTACTAATGGAACTTGATTCTTCAGTTCACCTGAGCCAAACGCCCTTTATATTACAGTGCCAGAGCTAGGGCCAATAGGACCTTGGGAAAGTTCATGTAAGCTTATAGATGCTCCCGTATGAAGACCTCCAGTCTAGAACTGCCAACAAGGCCTTCCTCAGGGGCCAACTTTGTAATCCGTTGCCACCTCATGTTTAATTTAGTAAATGCAGTTTCCTCAATGAGGAGAATGGGGGCATGCAGAGAGATAATAATTTTCATCCTACCCTCAAAAAACTGTTTTCTCATTGGAGAAAGTCAATCCTGAACAATCACTTCCACAGGGTGGGGCTGGGTGGGACACAGATGTCCGGAGGCTTTCTTCACAAAAGGAATTCCCATGCAATGGACCACAAAACTTGCCATAACAATCAAGTGTGAAATAAAATCCTTATTTTCAAAAACACGGTCTTAGTTATTTTGCTTGAAGGTTCTATTAACAGTGTAGATGAAAATAACATTGCTTGGAAATTTCATTCACAACACAGAAAGTGGAAATGCAGACATTTCGGTCTGTAGACTTTTGGTGCAATATTTTTCTAGGAATGAAATATATCAACGCAAATTGGTAACAAGAACTTAAAACTGACATGAGTGAAACACATAAACGAAGGTTTTTCTAGAGCTTCCGTGATTTCCACAATGGGCGTTTTTAATACATCGTTCTGAAATAAATACAATAACACAGTCAGGTGAGGCAATACAAATTCCAATACAAAAGCAAATAAATAACAGTGCAAAGGCCACAAATGGCTTACCACCATGACTTCAGATCTTTTGTAGCCCAGCACAGGTCTCCTATGAGATCAAGTTGTTGGTTCATAAAAAACACATTTATCTATGGAATGCAAGAACAAACAAGGCACCTGCAATGCACTCAATCAGCTGTAAGCTGTCAAACTACTTAAAGGAGCCAGGCCATCTGACTGAACATTAAACTGAAAATATTCCAAGTGGTGTGCTACTACATTGGACCATCAAAAATCAGCTCATCACCAATATAGGACCAAAACAGCCAAACAATTTCAAAGTAATTTTCCTTTGTGCGTAAGTGCCCAAAAAACACTTCTCAGAAAAATCCTTCTCAGAAAAAAAGTCAAAACCACAGCCAAAGCTGTTAATAAAACTACACAATGGCCCTACGTAAGAATCTGAAAAACTTGTTTCTCAAACGAAGAATTTTTATCGGAAACATGACAAATCCTGAACTGTATTAAGTTCCTCTGGAGCTAATTATCTTAAGTGATGAGTGAACCTAGCCTCTTGTATAAGTGTTCTGATAACATTTGTAAGGCTATAAAGATGAGACTGGAAAACATAAATTGCAAAAAAATAAATATTATCGGGATGTTGTGCTGCTGCATAATGGGAAACCAATGAAGCTTCCATGACTTTGTGTCTGATCTGGTACTTAAAAAAAAAAGGACTTTCTTTCACACTCGATTATTATTGCAAGCATTGTGGTCCATTGCATAGGAATTCCTTTTGTATTGATTCAATTGTACCCATTTGTTGTTGCTGCTGAAAGCTTTCCTCAGCAGAAGTAACAGTTATTTGCAGCTCCTCCCCAGCAAGAAAATGGCAAAGGAGTAAATAGATAGTTTCCCCCTCTCTACATATCATAGAATCTTAGAGTTGGAAGGGACCTCATGGGTCATCTAGTCCAACCCCCTGCACTATGCAGGACACTCACATCCCAATCGCTCATCTACTGTGACCTGCCACCCCTTTGCCTTCACAGAATCAGCCTCTCCGTCAGATAGCTATCTAGCCTCTGTTTAAAAATTTCCAAAGATGGAGAACCCACCACCTCCCGAGGAAGCCTGTTCCACTGAGAAACAGCTCTAACCGTCAAGAACTTCTTCCTGATGTTTAGATGGATTTTCTTTTGAATTACTCTGTTGCTTATGAAATTTTGAATGTTGCTTAAAATAAGCTTGGAAATTGTAATTAGGGATGATGGTCCCCAGGTATGGCCTGAAGATCCTTGTTTTACAGCTTATCTGCGGGTGACAGGGGTCAGTTCCCCTCGAGAAAATGGCTGCTTTGGAGGGCAGACTCCATAGCATTATATGCCACTGAGTTTCTTACCTATGCCAAATCCTGCCCACTTGTTTTATCCTTTGCCTATGGTCAGAGACATTTCCTCTCTTTTTTCTTTACGCTTTTTTCTTTACACTTCAGCCCAATCTTTGAAGGTCACCCAGTCCAATGAGGGTGCTACAAGACCCGTGTATCCTGCAAAGGCAAGTGCCTCTGAACTCATCACCATGGAAACAAGGCTCCTTTGGAATGTAGATCCAGAGGACTTACAGGACCCAGAATACAGGAGTGATGCAGAAGCTGTCAGGTTCCAGAAAGAAATCTCAGGTTCATTTCTCTCCCAGGCGGACATTCTGGGTTTTTCTGCATGCTCATTTTGCTTGCTTGTGTGTTTCTGTTGCTTTGTGGTTTTGTTTCTGTTCCCCATGTTCTATTCCCTCTAGTGGTGGATTCAATATTACATTGCTTTATGCTTAGCATATTTCCCTGCGGATTTAAACTGCAGATTTTTGTACGGGACATAGTGATGTTATATTGAGGGAGAAAAAACACATATGGAACAAAACCAAAACCATGAAGCAACAGAAACACACAAGAAAAATGAGAATAGGGGAAATCTCACTGAGATTGAAAGCGGGGGAAGGAGAAGAACCCTGGCGTGACTTACTTTGTACATGGTTCACAATGATCGCACAGTTTCGAGGAATTGCAAAAATAGCCATGCATGCAACGGCATTTTATATTCTGGGTTATGTTGCAGGGTTTTTCCACTTCGAAACCTAAAATAAATAGAACAGTGTTGTTAGGTTATTCTTTTAGAAAGGACTTGGTTGTTTCTATTGGGCAGGGGCTGATGGCCATACTTCAGGAGAGCAAAGATATTCTCAGGCTCCACTGAAACCTGAGGGATGCTTGTTTAAGTGCCTTGTATCTCACTGACAGCAAAGAGAAGGTAGCATGTTTTACTTTCTGTGGATGCTCTGCTTGATTATGTGCCATTTTGTATGTTGGTCACAATTGCCTTTATTTCTCCTTAATAAGATACGTCAAATAGAATACAAACACTGACGGCTACAATAAAATACATTTCTTTACATCTGTCCCATGTATCTGTGATGGGGATATGTGGGACAGCCCTCCAGTGGCTGCTCTTCTTCCTGCAGAATGGGGCACAGAAGGTTGCAGTGGGGGAAGAGTTGTCACGCCCCTTTTGGCTCCCTTGTGGAGTCCCCCAGGGGATGGTCCTCTCCCCACACTTTTTAACATCTTCATGTGCCTTCTGGCCCAGCTGGTCTTGAGTTTGGGGCAGAGCTGTCATCAGTATGCATATGACACCTAGCTCTATCTCCTCATGGACGACCGCCTGGATCCCCTTCCCCGGAACCATTAACCAGATGTTTCAAAGCTGTATCTGAGTGCCTCTAGCACAGTCGCCTGAAACTCAACTCCTCCAAGACAGAGGTCCTGTGGCTGAAAAGGAAGCGGGCAGGCCAGGAAGCACATCTACCCATCCTGACTGGAGCTCAGCTTAACATTGTGCCCTGTGCCAGGAACCTGGGAGTGATCCTTGACACTTCCCTTTCTAAGGAGTCGCAGGTCATGAGGGTAGCCCTGGAACCATAAAAACCCAACTGATGACAGTTAGGACCTTCGAAACTTCAATGCCTGTATTATTGTTAAAATTATATTACTTTTATTGTGCACAATTTTTAAAAAACAACTTTTAGAAATTAAAAACCTATATCCAGCCCATAGGCTATTGCAAACCAGTATGCAATGCTCTATGTGAACCAATAGAGCGACATGTTTCAGCCCTTATAGGGTCTTCTTGAATGGTCTAGTTCTTAACCAGTTTTTAACACATATAAAATATGTACAGCAGTCAATAAAAGCTCCAAAGGAGGAGCTGTAAAGTATTAGAGTCACTTAATGAAAGAAGTCTAGTTATCAGTCATTGGCTCTCTTCCAAAGGCTGCCTAAAATTTTCAATGGTGTTTCCTTATTAGTGCATGTGACTCTGATACTCCACTTTGAAAGAAAGTTATTTAGAACTCTCAAACACTTGGAGAAAATCAGACGAGATTAACTTTGTCCTCCTTCAAGTGCTAAAAATCTCTCTTGTTTACCAAAATGGATGAGGGAGGCTATTTTAGAAGAAGAGTTGGTTCTTACATGGCACTTTACTTGAAGGAGTCTGAAAGTGGCTTACATTCGCCTTCCCATTCCTCTCCCCACAACAGACACCCTGTGAGGTGGGTGAGGCTGAGAGAGCCCTGATATCACTGCCCGGTCAGAACAGCTTGATCAGTGCTGTGGCGAGCCCAAAGTCACCCAGCTGGCTGCATATGGAGGAGAAGCAGGGAATCAAACTTGGCTTGCCAGATTAGAAGCTGGCATTCCTAACCACAACACCAAGCAGAATGAAAGCTCTGGCCTTTCCCAGAGGCTCCCACAGCTTATGTGACTTATTAACAGTTGCATTGGTTCTGCCTCTCCCAGTGAGGGCTGATGGAATGTCGAAAGAATGAGGCTTGAAAAAAAGACAAAGAATTAGTAGCAGAGAGAAGCTGACAGCATAAGGGATGAAGTGAAAAAGGTTTATTCCTGACTGAGAGGAACTCTATAGAAGAGCTGCTTGGAACAGGCTGAATATAGTAAATTTGTAAAGCATTCCAGTTATAAGCAGGTAGCCGTGTTGGTCTGAAGTAGCACAACAAAAATAGAGTCCAGTGGCACCTTTAAGACCAACAAAGATTTATTCAAGGCGTGAGCTTTCAAGTATATGCATTCTTCCTCAAACTAAATGAAAAGCCATCATAACTGTGGGGCTATAAGGCAAAAGCAACTTGTGGGAAATTAGTAAACTGTGTCGTAATACCCAAATTAGGCCATATGATGCCATATGATAATTATTTGCTAACACAACTAATTAGTCCTCTTGAGTTCAGTTGTAGTTCACAAAAATATTATTGTTCCTCTATATATTTCTGAAACAGCCTAGGGGTTGGGATGTGTCCAGCTGTACAAGTTGGAATAAGGACAATCAGAGTGCAGCCAACTTTACCCTGATTGGCCCTGCCCCTGTGGCTCCCGCCCTCCAGACCTGGACTCTAGCCTCTTTGCTCTCAGATGCCTCAGTGCCTGGGGCCAGCAGCAGGTAAGAGGGCCCTGGGCAAAGGGTCGTGGTGGGGGGCTAGCTAATGAGGGCCTCCTGGCCTGCTAGGCTGGACCTGCTCACCAGGGCTTCCTGGCCTGCTGACTGCCTGCTCAGGAGTTCTGTCTCGGCCCTGCTAACAAGCTGCCCAGCCCCCGCCCGTCCCACTTGATTTGGCTGCGAGCTGTGGCCCAAAGCCCCCTTAAGCTGCCTGGCCATGGGCCAGGGGAGGGGACCTTTTCAGGTACCGTTTTTAGGAACGGGCTTTGAAGATAGTTGGAGAAATAAAACTGTCCACATAAGTAATTAATGGCAGACACTTTCCTAGATGTGAAAAGAAATAATTAAAAGAAACTAGTTGCTGGCCCTATCTATCTACACACAAGTGTGGAAGCATCCCTACAAGTGACAAGCTGTGCTGGCAAGTTATCTTGTCCTGAGACCACAGAGTTAAATTCAAAATTACATTACATATTGCTAACATAGTCACATTGCCCCAAATAGAATAAGGTTAGCATGCATAGTGAGATAAAACTTATGTCCTTGTTGAGTCCAGGGTATGCCATTGTTTTGAGTGTTGTAATAATTTGCATTTCTGCAATCTTCCTTTCTAGCTTGTTCTTGAAGTTCCGTTGTAATAAAACAGCTATTTTGCCCCTCCCCCCAGGGATATTTAACTAGTCTTCACTCACAAGTCATGCTCAGATATGTGCAGTGCTGGCCTTGAACAAAACAGGCACAGTTTGGTGCAGTACAATGCAACCACAGAACGTATTTACTCGCTTTTTTCTTTTCATTTTTTTGGAAGAGAATCTCATTTGATCCTCTCCAGCAGAGTCCAGGGTCTACAGCAATCAGCCTGACAGCAGATGTCAATGGCATGGGAATTTAGATGTATGCACAGAAATGTCACTTTCTGTACCACTTCATTTCAGGCCCCTTTAGACTCGTTGCTTAGCTATCTTTATACTGTTACGTCTATGAGTAGTGAGAAGCTCCAGATACTAGTGCTTACTGGATTCCCTTTGGAAGAGAGAGTACTGGAAGCTTATGGTGTATTTATTTAATTTACAGCCATTCACCTCAGATCCCCAGAGAGAGAGAGAGAGAGAGATCTTGCACACTCCCGGGGGTTCAGCCCAATCCAGCTGTAGCTGTCTCCTCCTGTCTATATGCCTTATCAACCTCCAAATGTTATTCTTTCTTTTCTGTCCACACCCTCCTGCCCTCTCCTATCTCTTCCTCTCTCTTTGTGCATGTGTGTCAGTCCTGATAACAGACTTGATGAGAACATTCCTGTCACTAGGGCAATAAAACGTTATTACCCACAGAGGAAACAGTGGCTTCTGCACACTCAAGGAATTCCTCAAGTCTGCATAAAAACATTAGTTTGCTACTTTGAACAGTAGGACAACAGTGTTTTTGAAAGTGCAAGAGCACTATTATTAATCTGAATTGAGATGGTGTCAGCGCACAATGGATCACATTTCCATGCCTCTGAGGTGGTTTTGCCTTTAGTGCAGGGATAGTCAACTTGCGGTCCTCCAGATGTTCATGGACTACAATTCCCATGAGCCCCTGCCAGAAAATGCTGGCAGGGGCTTATGGGAATTGTAGTCCATGAACATCTAGAGGACCATAGGTTGACTACCCCTGCTTTAGTGTCCCGGGAAAAGGCAGCAGCACAATGCTTCAGAGACAAACAGAAGTGCATGCCTGACTCTGTGCCACACTCAGGGACTCTCCTCCTCACGCTCAAGCACGTCACAGACTTCTGTTCTCTGTACTGCTTATGACACTATTGCAGATGGGCCATTGTGGATTAAACTTTCTGCAATGAAAGACACATAAAATGTTTTCCCCTTGGCCTGATATTGTAATTTTTTTTAAAAAGATCAGTTTCAAACATACCATGCGCAGAGTCACAAGAGTTGCACCGTTTGCATTTGGAGTGGTGATTGGGATGATCAGTGTACTCTTTCCCTTCTTCACATTTTTCACAAACTGTTTTCTCAGATGCTGTACAATTTTTTACTTTAAACCTACCTGCAAATAAAATTAAAGCATAAGTGTATGTATGTGTCTGAAGGGGATCCCATTGGACATATCAGATTTCCTGAATCATTCTTACTCCTCCAGACTTTCTAAGAACAGTTCTAGGAAGTATGTTACCCAAATGCTAGTAAGACTATATAGATCAGGGGTAGTCAAACTGCGGCCTTCCAGATGTCCGTGGACTACAATTCCCAGGAGCCCCTGCCAGCATTCGCTGGCAGGGGCTCCTGGGAATTGTAGTCCACGGACATCTGGAGGGCCGCAGTTTGTCTACCCCTGATATAGATATTCATCTACATAGAGAGATGATATAGATATAGGGGTTTGACTACCCCTGATATAGATATTCATCTACATAGAGTCCACGGACATCTGGAGGGCCGCAGTTTGACTACCCCTGATATAGATATTTATCTACATAGAGAGACAGATAAATAGACACAAACTGAATTTTATACTACAGGAAAACAAAATTCAAGTTCAGTAGCAGCTTAGAGACCAACATTTTATTCGGGGTATATTCTTGGACTTAAAGGGGCCCCTGGACTCAAAATTTGTTCTGCTGCTTCAGAGCAACACAGCTAACCACCTGAATCTATCTTTGTAATACAGCGAATCTGACAGAATAAAACTGTAGAGCCTTCTTTTTCAGCGATCTTATGATTAGACCCTGAGCCAAAAATGTCTTCTAGAAGAAGTTAATGTTTATGGTGTTTCAGGCAAATCCTAATTTCTAGCAATGATAAACACATGATGGCAATGCAGCACTCACGGTCTTCTATGTGTAACCACAGCTGTACTTAAAATTCCTCTCACCCATTTTCACAGCATGCTATTGGTAAGCCACTGTCTACAAAATCCATCCTAAAAGATGATCAGGAGGATACAAAGTGGAGAAAAAATATTTGAGAGGTTACCTTGTATAGAAATATCAACAACCGTTTGATTCTTTGTGCATTTTAGGGTTTCTTTTGTCTCACAGATAGTACAGCACAATTCATGCTACTTCATTTCTAAAATCCAGGGCACCAAAAGTATTATTGAGGGACTCTTCTACAACAGCTCTACTCTATTTCTGATCACCAACTCTACAAACGTACAATACCTACCAGGCTCACAAAGGTCACACTGGATCACAGGAACAGAATTGTCATGAGATGGTCCAGCAGCAATCACCTGTGGAAGGGGAAGAAGAGAAAAGGAATGTTATCGTATTGAATGCTAACGCATGCTTCTTATTCATCTTGAGTCCCTAGACTGCTACTAAGGTGTATCAATATTGTGCCCATTTATCCTTTGGTTTGACCTGTTTGGTCTATGTAGGGAACTGAAGGGCACTGTTGGCATTTAATGGCATATACAATGTTAGAAAGGATGTATGGACACAAATCTGACATTTAGAATCACAAAACTTAGAAAACTGTAGGAGAATATTTCAATCTCCAAGGCACTCAATAGGGTACCGCAAAGTAGCTATGTTATTCCAAAGGAATTTCAGGAGCAGATTGGAATGGGGCATTGCTGAATTACTCAAAAGCAGTGATACTCTGCACATGCTTGGGGGGACCCATTGCCAAGACCCAACACTCAGGTCAATGGAGCCCCCCAGAGATATTGGATTCTTATCTTGCTACATATTCTAAGTCACTCAGTTTTCACATATATAGAATTAAACTTTGTTGGTTTTAAAGTACCACTGGACTCATTCATTCAACTTGTATCCCGCCACTCCCGCAAAACTGGCTCATGGCGGCTAACAGTTTATAAGCCACACATTAAAACTCTCCATAAAACCATAAACCACATTACATCTAAAACATAGCCATTTCCAGACAGCAGTGGCTAACCTCCCTCAAGCTCAAACAGATTGATGACACCATGGGGGGGGGGCGCAAAGTGAGTCGGACCAATCTAATTTGCTCAAGTGGAGAAGCCCAGATCTTAACCAGCCCAGCCTCAACCTGGCAGAAGAGCTCCATCTTACAGGACCTGCAAAACTTCAAAAGCTCCACTAGGGCCCTTAGCTCACCCTGGAGCTCATTCCACCAGGGCTAATTCTGCACTTAGTTTGTTTATTCTATTGTGGATCCTGCTGAAGCCAGATCAATTTTAACTCGGATCTTCCTCTCCCACCCACATTGAAACAGAAAAGTGTTCTGCATGTGGTTAGGGAAGCTCAGAAGGGGAGGGGGTAGCCAAGTGCAGCAGGAGCCTTCTTTCTTTCCTTGAAGGGGTGGTGGTGGTGGAGAGGATTGGAGACAGCAGAGAAGGGAGAAAAAAACCAAGATACAAATCTCTACCAAGAGAAGTTAGGGCTTCTGAAGCCTCTGCTGAGAAAAGTTAGGGCTTCCCGTTTAAGGAAAGCTTGCAGCCTGGGAATGAGGAACTGAAGCCTGGTCAATCAGGACATCTCTACCACAGAGCTCAGCTGTGAGTTCGGAACACGCAGAGCTCTGCATGCTTTCTCATACCGATTTTTCAAATATTGAGGGTTATATTCACTCTAGGATATTGCAGGGAAAAGGTAGGGTCACTCAGGATCAATCATGTTTGTTGCAGAGGGAAAATTTAAATAAGAGAAAATCAAAATGAAAATCGCATTTAGTGGAGATGGCAGGGACTGAATCGACCTGGGATTGGAATAAAAGCTCCATGGGTCAGGGTCAGGACTGAAAAATCCCTGGCCTGAGTCAAGGCCAAGTGAACTTCCCTCAGGCCAGGGACAACCAGCAAATCAGCTCCTGCAGAGTGAAGAGCTCTGCGGGGGTGAGGCATAATCAGGCAAGTAAATGGGGTCGGGTAAATGGGGTCCTTATCGTAGATATCCTCAAAGGTTAATACGAAAACCGTGAACCTGATCCGGGCCACAACCAGCAACCGATGCAGCTGCTGCAGCACTGGCTGGATATGAGCCCTCCAGGATGTTCCAGTGATATACATCTGTGCTTAACTCTTTTATTATCTGTATGCTAATTTACTGCTATCCACAAGTCTTACCAACTGCTTTAATTCAATCTTAGCTATACCTATCGCTCAGTTACTTATGCATCTTGACACGAACTAGCCTTTCCTGGCAACTACAGTCCCTCTTTCTACCTATACATCAGGCTTGAGGAAGTCTTGTTTCAATGCAAGAAGTGTTCAAACTCAGGAAAGCTTATACGCAGATTTACACTTTCTCTTAAAGGTGCCACTGGACTCAAACTTCGTTTACTGCTCCAAGCCTATACAGCTACCCACCTGGATGCTTATTTTTATTGCTCCTGTTCTTCCTCTCTTTTGATGGTGTTGTGGGCTAAGAAAGTCTGGGAGACTCTGGTTCAAATCCCCATTCTGCTATGGAAGCTTGCTAGGTGACCTTGGGCCAGTCACACACTTTAACCTAACCTACTTCACAAGGTTTTTGTGAGGATAAAACTGAAGCAAGGAAAATTATACACACTGCTTTGGAGTCCTATCCCCCCCCCCACACTGGGGAGAAAAATGGGGGATAACTGAATAATGTTTTTATGGAGTTCTGTATTTCATATGTATCAAAAGCCTTGCTGAATGCTTCCACTGTGGCCGAACTATATACATTTTTACTATAAATAAATAGATCTATTGCAAAATCCATAGCCTCAGTAAGTCTCAATGCAAAGGGGGGGGGGTGTGCAGTGCGTTGGCTTTATGGTTACTGACATTGTACATCAGAAGAGAAAGTTACGAATGATTGTCAAGAGTCAAAGTACTGTCTGCAACAAACTGAGGATTATAGGCTGAATAGCAAGTTTCCACTGAAATAGCAAGCTAGAGGAAGAACATACTTTTGCAAAATATGGCAAGACACACAGCCAATTTCTGCTGCTCCTCCTGACAGTAAACGTATAGGGCAGCATCCAGGAAGGGAGATCCATGATATCTTCTGCACGCAGAGAAATAATGGAAAGCTTGTCTGTGAGCTAGTACAGATGATGGACACATGCAGCTGATGTGGACGAGCATTAAGATCCACATAGAAAAAAGAATGCAACTGGAGCTGGGTCAGGTTGTTGATACATATCATTTTAATCTTGAAAAATGTACTAATAGCTTTCAGTTCTCCAATCACAGTTTAATAAGGCCAGTAAAAAGGGAGAAACAAAACCCAATAAAAATATTAGAGCTCAGATGCATCTACAAGAAAAGTATGAGGAAAACTTGCCATATAGATACTCCATTGCCTTAAAATCCATCCATCCAACTACCAAGCATCGACTAATCAGTGTGATGCAGTGGTTAAGAGCAGAGGCTTCTAAACTGATGAGCGGGGTTTGATTCCCCTCTCCAACACATGCAGCCAGCTAGGTGACCTTGGGCTTCTCACAGACTTGTTAGTGCTGTTCTGTATGAGCAGTCCTGTCAGAGCTCTCTTAGCACCACCTATATCCTAGGGTGTCTGTTATGGGGAGAGGAAAGGAAGGTGATTGTAAACCGCTTTGAGATTCCTTTGGGTAGTGAAAAGTGGGATATTAAAAAAAGCCCTTCTTCTAACTCTCCTCAGGAAGATTTAAACTGTAAAGAGGAGACATTTTTTATAATTTTAAAACCTACATTTAAATGTATAATTCTTGAATATATATTACTGATTGTTTTTAAGTCCGATGTTACCCGTCCAGAGTCAACAAGCAAATAGTAGAATATAAAAATAGAATATTATTCTAAATTAGAAGTGAAACTCCTCTGATTTCTTGGGCTTGCTGAATAGCTTGGAATGGCTATATTCTAATATGGCCTCTATGTTTTTGCCAAGACCTAACATTTCTCTTAATTTTTAAAGGGAAGATGAATACTGAGGGAACAAGCTGGGAATAATTGTAGTGTGCAGATGGCCTACCACAAATTGCTTAGCCCTTCCTTCCATGCTTTCATTGAGAACTACTTTACACTAGGTTATAGCCAAGACAAGCAGGAACTGCATCAAGCCGTCTCACCAGTCAATGCAAAAAGTTTACCACAATAACAACAAAAATCCTCTACCCAATTCAGGAAATGGCTGCATTTACAACAGTGCATGCGCCCACTGTAGTTTCCTGACACACTTCTTATAAACAGTCTTATTCTTATAAACCTGTAACTATAATACTGAAACATACTATAATACTTCCTGAGAATACTCAGTGAATCCCCCCCCCAGTGTGATATTTTCAAATTTACCTCCCAAAGTCTGTATCTTTACCTTCTGCCTTCTTTGCAGCTTGCCTATAGCAGGATGCATTCTTGAATAGGAAGCAGCTCCGTTCTAGGCTCCTTCCACGTGGAAACGATTCTCCACATGACTTATTGCATTCACAGTGACAATGGAGAATCTATATGACAACTTTCCCTCAAACCTTTCTTGCCTTAGTCTCCCACAGCCAGCAGTCCCCCCCCCCCCCATTACCAGAAGGTACATTTGGACATTTGAGAAAAAATTGGCAATTGATATATGAGCTAGATCAGGGATTCCCAATCACGGGTCCCCCAGGGACCCAGCTAGGGAACTGGCTGCTTCCATTGCTCCCCCCCTCCCACGCATGAGTGAGTTCTCTCATGGTTTGTGTGCCTCAGAGCAAGAAGAAGAAAAGTCAGAAAGGTCACCCAGCTGGCTGCATGTGGGGGAGTGGAGAATCAACCCCAGCTTGCAGGATTAGGAGTCCATGCTCCTAGCCACTACACCAAGCTGGATCTCCATGCCTGCATGGCTACTCCCACCTTAAGCCATATCCTGTCTCTCCAACCACCACCCCCAGTCCTCCTCAAGAATACCTGTTAATGCAGGTGGTGATGTCACTCCTGGTGACATGCAACTAATTGGGGTGTGGCTGAGAGGCATTGCCAGCTGACATTTCAGGGGCTCCTCCAGGGTTAAAAGGTTGAAAAAGGCTGAGTGATGTAGTAAGGGTCAGGGATACGCAAGTTGGACTCTCTATTTGGCCATTACAGCTTGGGCCAGGACAGCCAGCTTGGCGTAGTGGTTAGGAATGTGGACTTCTAATCTGGCGAACTGGGGTTGATTCCCCACTCCTCCTCCACACGCAGCCATCTGAGAGATCTTGGGCTCGCCATAGCACTGATAAAGCTGTTCTGACCGAGCCTCACCCACCTGTTGTGCGGAGGGGACAGGGAAGGCGACTGTAAGCTGCTTTGAGACTCCTTCGGGTAGAGAAAAGGGGCATATAAGAACCAACTCTTCTTCTCACACAGTGTTGCAGTCTAACTTTACCCGGCTGCTGTGGGGAGAACTATGTTAGCTTCTTTGGATCCCCATTGGGAGGAAAGATGGGGTGTCAATGAAATGAGTCCAAGAAGTATGCTCTTCTCGCCTTTCAAACTCCAAGGGAGTTTTTTAAATGTTCCCCATTGGATCGCTAAGAGTGGGACACAACTGCATAGCTGACAATGTCGTCTGCATCATACAGAAAACTCCATGTATGGAAAGAACTAGAAGATTGCCAAGACTTTCTCCCTACGGTGCCCGTTTATTTCCACGCCTGCAACTTTTCACATTTAATTTTTCAAGCATTAAAAATACCCCCCCCCCTGCGAAGAAAACAAAAACACCCTTTAGTCTGGAAACCACCCTGAATAACTGTCAGTATAAAATTAGTCACCGTTACTTGCTTCCTGTTCTGATTTCAACAGCAGACCTGTGTGAGGCAACTACTTTTTGAAACTTCCCTGTGGTAAATCTGTAAAGTACCTTTCGTCGTTGCAGTTTGTTCACAGAAAAAGCAAAACCACTCGCTTTGATCAGCATTCCCCCATCCAGTCGGAGGCTCTTGTCTCGGCTGGCCAAGAGCGTCTCGAGCGGGGCAGAATACTGCTCAAAAGCTTGCTCCGCTCAAACCACCCGGCTCCGCTGGACCTTTTTCGAACTCGGTTTTGCCGCGTCGTGGCGACGAGCGCGCAGAGAAAGTGGGCACGGACGGAGCCGTCTCGCCTGCCGCCACCTTGCAATCGCCTTGGGAGGGGGGGGGGCGTCCACGAGCTTGTGTGGGACGGCGGGAAGGGGAAGTGGCGGCAAATATACTTACAGGGAGGAAGCCGAGAAGGGGGACGAGGAGCAGGAGCAGCTGCCGCATATTGCCTTCGGGCCAGCTCGTCGGAAGAAGAGTAACGAAAGTGAAAGGTCAACACTTCGGCATGACTCATCCCCTATGGGAGGTACGCGGTGCCAGCACTGCGACGCCTGGACGAAAGGGTGGCACGCTCCCTAGGGAGGCTAGTCCCCAGGTGGGACCGGGGGGGGGGTCTCCTGGAAAAAACTCACGTCCAGGCCAAAGGGATCAACTCCCCTGGGGAGAATGGCTGCCTTCGAGAATGGCCTCCCTAGCTTCAGACTCCACCAGGACTCTCCTTGCCCCAAATCCCGCCCACTTCTGGCTCCCCCCCTCAGGTATTTCCCACCCTCGCGCCTTCAAGACAACAAAATTCTCCTGCTCATGATTGGACTGCTGCTCTGTGCGCTTAGCCTTAGTGAGTCATGCGTGGGATGAGTGGAGCGTGGCTGAAAGCGAGTAGGTTTTCTTAACAGCATTTAATGTAACGTAGTTAACCACTGGGGGTCCCTTCCAGCTCTGTGATTCTAACCAGTCTTCACTTGCATTGTTTGACCAAGTCACTCAGGATGCCACTGGAGCATCATCCTGTTCTAGTTGTATGGATGACTTTTAGTTGGTGTGGCCTCATGAAGTCTATACTCAATCGTTGCCCTTCATGGCTCTTGCTACTGAGTCAGACTGAGGTGGTTGAGTGGACCCACAGGGGTAGTCAAACTGCGGCCCTCCAGATGTCCATGGACTACAATTCCCAGGAGCCCCTGCCAGCAAATGCTGGCAGGGGCTCCTGGGAATTGTAGTCCATGGACATCTGGAGGGCCGCAGTTTGACTACCCCTGACCCAGAAGGTAATAAATATCTCTCTGTGGGAGAGTGTAGTTCTGACTGTCTTGAAAGATGTGATTGTGAGACATCCCCTAAAAAAGCATTCCTGAACTCCACTACCCTAAACAACCACTGCCAGTGCCTAGTGGCTCACATTCTCTTTTTTGGGGCAAAGTGATTGAGCAGGTGGTAGTTATGCAGCTTCTGGTGGTCTTGGAGGAGGCAGATTATCTAGATCCATTTATTGTTCAGACCACCAGTTAAGATATGCTTCACAAGCCCTGTTTTCTTTGAACCAAATTACAGGGGCAGGCATGGGACAATCTGTGGCTATTGATACTCTTTTAGACAAGTATTGAGTAGTTTAGAAATTTCTATGGGGGCCTGATCATGTGCCTGCTGTGAGGTGGCACCATGTGACCTTGTTTCCCCTCTTCCTGCCTCCAGCCCCCCACCATGACTATTATGAGACTTGAAAAGATGTGCAGCAGCCAAACGAGATTGCATGGTGCTACTCAGGACGGAGGCAATCAGCAACAGGGCTTTTTCAGTAGTGGGACTTCACTTGTGGAATGTCTTTCTCCTTGACACTTGCTTGCATACCTGTGTTACTTTTTTATTAAGTGCCAGGCCAAAACATGCCTGTTCAATCAAACCTTTAATTAAGGGGGTGGTTTAACACCGTTTTGTAATCTGTTTTTTATGTGAAAGCTCTTATTTTTAAGTTAGATATTTGTAAATTATTCTTTATGTATTTATTTTGTTTTATTTTGTAAACTGTCCCAGGCAAGTTCCTAGAGAGATGACGTAAAATTTCTCTAAATATATAAATATGCATTCTCACCAACTTCCCTAGTAGTAAACAGGCATATTAGTCACAGTAGCAAAACTGGCAAGGGGGAGCAAGCAAGCTCAAGGAACAAGGTATTTTCATAGTAGTTATTTGCTTAATCAAACAATTCTGGATGTTTTAAATTGCAGGGACACAGTTCTACGGGAAGTTCTCTTGTGGAAGCTCCATGGTGCTCTTGCAGAATTCCTTCCTTGCAGATTCTATGATGCCTTTCAGGAAGGTAAATGTTTATGTTTATTATGTTCGAAAGCCTTATAAATACATGTATGGTGTTTCAAAGAAATTAGAAGAGGAAATTAGAAGAGTGGGAGACCCTACAGGGTCACCCTGAATTAGCTGTGACTTGGGAGCACTTTCTACTGCCAAAATAGTTCCTACCATTACATGCTCTTGACACTAGATGTCCTCATAGCTCACCCTACAATGTAGTTAAGTCAGGGATTCCCAATCAGGACAGAATCTGCACTTTGCTTTTTATCCCCGATGACCCTGAATGGAAAAAAAAAACACTCATCTACACTTCACTCGATTTCCATTCTGATATTTAACACTTTAAATTTCTCCTCTGCAATGTCTATGATTGGTCCATCGTGACACTACCTTTTCCCCACAATATCCAGGAATGGATACAACTCTCTACATTTGAGACAACTGCTCCAAAAGGCCCAGTATTAAGTGTAGATCACAGCATTTTGCTGGATTAACTTCCTCCCCCTCCTCCAATGCTGATGTAGTGTGGTAGTCTGTTGCTGATTGGTCAGGTCATCAGTTCAAAGACTGCTGGTTCCCAGTTGTCATTCCCTCACAAGACTTATTTTTGCCCTCATTTCTAAAGTGACTGTGTGCCAAGCCCACACTTCTATGTGCAAAGATTTGCCTTTCGGATTGTCTTCCACACCTCCCCTTGCTCACTCAGAAAAAGAAAAAGAAACAAGCAGCCTCATGCAGTGTTTGGTACTGTTGGCCATGGCCCAATGCCTAACCAACATGGGGTTCAAGATGCAACCCTTGAATGCCTGCAATATTTTCTTCAAGGTTGAGGAAAGAGAGTGATGCTAGTGGAGAGAACCTCCAACATGTGGAATCCCACAGGGAGCTTAACATCAAAATGCTCCTCCTCACCCAGCTGGTCTAGATTTTCAGGCTGTGTTTTCATCAGTATTCTGGTGATACTTATTTCTGTTGATGGGCACCCATCGACACCCCCGGATACTTTGGCCAGATGTCTGGAAGCCATGGTGGATTGGTTCAAGCAGAATGAGCTGTAGCTGAATCCAGCTAAGACAGAGGTTGCTTGTCAGGCATTTTACCATCTCCACTAGGCATGACAATTTGCACCCTACCTGTTGGCATCCGATTGAGCCACTGTGATCCATGCAATAGTCCCCTCCAGGCTAGGTGACTTTAATTCACTCTATGCAGGGCTGCCCTTGAATCAGCTCCAGAAACTTCAACTGGTCCAGAATGTGGCTGCACAGGTCCTCACAGGGACCCAATGGAGAGCACATATATGACCTATGCTCTCCCACCTGCACTGGGATCGGATCAGATTTGAGGTTTTGGTTCTCATCTTCAAAGCCCTAAACACTCTTGGACATTAGTAGCTACAGGACCTTCTCTTCCATTATGTCCCCCATAGAACATTACAGTTTAGTGAACCATCTCTGCTTAGGATCCCTGGCCCCAAGGAAGTTAAATTGTCCTCATCCAGGGCCTGGGCCATTTTGTCCCTGGCACCAGCCTGGTGGAATGCTCTGCTAGATGAGACTAAGTTGTTCCACAGGGCCTGCAAGACAAAGCTCTTCCACCAGGCCTATGGTTGCTGGCCTCTCTGTCTACAACCCATCCAGCTGAATTCCACCAGAGTGAATATTATTCCTCCCCCTCATTTTTCACTTGGAGAAGGAGGCGGTTCTTAATTAACTGGTCTAATTGTTAATATTTGATTATTCATTTTAAAACTTGTAAAACTTAACATTTAATTTTGCTCTGTATTTTTCATCTTCTTGTAAACTACCCTGAGCCTCCAGGGAAGGGTGGAGTATAAATGCAAAAATAAAAATTTTTGATGGCATCTTTCTTTCTTTCTTTCTTTCTTTCTTTCTTTCTTTCTTTCTTTCTTTCTTTCTTTCTTTCTTTCTTTCTTTCTTTCTTTCTTTCTTTCTTTCTTTCTTTCTTTCTTTCTTTCTTTCCTGCCCTTTATCCACAAATCTAAAGAAGTAAAAGCTGCAGAAACTGCCCCTGGCCAGGGCTCTGTACAAAATATGGAATTAAAAAAACAGACAATTCTTATTTCATCAGTGCCACTTCAGTAACAAGCCCAGGACAACTGAAATGGCAAAAATGAGGAATAAAATCAGATTTAAAGTATCCTGAATACGATAAAATCAGTGAAGTCGCTGACAGCAGAACCATCCTGTTTCCCATAGAATAGTTTTTCCTTTGGCTGGACAAGCAATTTGGCTTGATGCCTGAGAAGGCTCCCAGCCAATCGCTGCAATGTTAACCATAAATGTAAATGCATTTGTGCTTCAAAGTAGACTACCCAGAATCTTTATTGTAGCCCTTAGATTTCCCTGCTCTCTCAGTGCTGTACTCTCTCTGTGTTCTACCAGTCATCGTGAATAGTGAGTCTTGTTCAAAAGCTCTGAAGTAATTTCTGCTCAGGAGTAACTTCAGGGTTGCATTAAAATATCTTATCCTGTTAACAGCTGAAACTTTCCATGGCTTCGAGGTAAAAAGCATCACCTAACAAGATTCCACTGGGTTTCTATTATTTATTTATTTTTGCTTTATTGATAGCCGCCCACCTTTCTCACCAAGGTGGAGCCAAAGCAGTTCTCTCCTCAATTTAATCTCTACAACAGTCCTGTGAGGTAGGCTAGACTAAGAATGTATGATTGGGCCAAAGTCACCCAGTAAGCTTCCACTGTAGAGTGGAGATTTGAACCTGTATCCCAGACACTAGTCCAGGGGTGGCCAAACTGTGGCTCTCCAGATGTCTGGACCACAATTCCCATGAGCCTGTGCCAGTGTGTGCCCTGATGCCACTTGATCAGCAGTCACCAGAAAGCTTTGTTGGTCTCCAGTTTAAGAGATTGCAGAGTAAGTCTTCTGAGCAATAATTCCTACAGGTGTTATTAAAAGGATGTACTATGGAAATTCACCTAAATTTAGTTAGGAAAGTATACTTTCAAGAGGCTAGATAAAAAATCCCTGGAAAAATCCTTGTGCTGTTTTACAGCTATCCCCCCCCCCCACTCCCAGTGATACTGCAGTTCTTGCTGATAAGACACTCAAAAGTCTAATCTCCCTCTCCACAGTACCATTTTTCTCTTGAGTGATTACTCTTGAATGGCTGATATGTTTTCAGTTGCGTAATGAATGGGGATTTGAGGGCTTTTGTTGTGCAGTCAGTAGCATTCATGACTAGCTGGCTGGAAGCTGGTCATGCGTCGGAAGCCATGAGAATGAACGGCCATGAAATATTTGTAATCTGATCTGTGAATGTTTGGCTCCCCCCCCCACCCCCAAATGATGATTTGAGTGGGCCAAGTGGGCAAGCCATGTGGCTCCCTCCAGCAGCACTGGCACTCAGACATGCAAAGTGGACAAGCTAATGGAGCATCACAAAAGAGCAAATAACTTTTTTGTGAGTGTTCCCCCACCTCAACTCTTCTGGGTGGGTTAGGCAAGTATGGGGCTGTGGAGCTGCTGCCTTTTCCATTCTTTTCTGCTGTCAAGTCACAGCTGACCATGGGGTCAAGGCAAGAGACATTCAGAGGTGGGTCGCCATTGCCTGCCTCCACATCACAATCCTAGTATTCCTTGAAGGTCTCCCATCCAAACACTACCAATGGCTGGCCAGTATTTTCCATGAACAGAAAGGGAGGCTGGCAGTCCAAATGGATGCAATTAGAGTAGTGGGAGGCCACTGTGCGTTCTTCCTTGCTGTTGCTGATGCTTCATGGACCATATCTCTTCCTCTGTCTCAACCAATCCCATCATACAGTGAATGCCCTGCTGTTATCAAAGGCAATGAAAGTGAGCTAGAGTGAGAGCAGAGCTTCCTGGACTGGTCACATGGGAAACCTTAGTCAGTCAGGACCACATTGTCTCTCATTTCATCCACCAAGTGAAGCTACTTGGTAAGGGATCAAGATCACTCTTTCTATGGTGTTCCTTCTCTGTTAATTAGCCCTCTTCAGACATCACATTCACATAAACTGGGAGCTGACCAGCCATGTCCAGCCAATACTTGCAGTCACCATTTTGTGTGACTTGGCCAAGGCATGGATGTTGCACATGTATGTGGCTTTCACATGCTGCATGCACACTCAGCATATTGTTTGAATTTGGCAATGCATGAATTTTCTATAACATGCTGTATGTGCATGCAAAATGCATGCATTTCCCAGTCTCCATGGAGTGACAACTGTGTGCATTGGGTGCATCACAGAGACTGATACACATAGTAGGCAGGCTCCCAGTTTGTGTGGATGTAATATCTGAAGAGGTCTCCTGTATCTTGTGGTGATCACCTTTTACCCTTAAAGAGGGGTACAGATAGTACTGTGGAACCAACCCCCTTTCTCCCAAGCATTTCCACTCTGCTCCAATGTACAAGGTACCATTGTACCTTTGCATATTTTACAAACATACTGTATGACACCCCTCCTGACTGAGGTAAAAAGACTCAGATCTCCATTCCTGCTTGTGTCTGAGGGAGGAAGCTTTGACTCTTGAATGCTTTATAGTTGTTGTCATAGTAATTATTATTTTATTTTTATATCCCACCCTTTCATGGTTGGTTAAGGGTGGGTAACATCCTATTTAAAACAACACAAAGTAAATCGCATATTAATCTGTTATACATTTATACATTTTAATTTATTATTCGATTATAAATTCAAATCTAAAACTTCTTTACAGTTAAAATCTTTCTGAGAAGGTTAGTTGGTGTTTGGTTGGTTTAGTTGGCTAGATGGGTTCTTAAGCAGGGAGGCAAATAATTTCTTGATGTTATTTCTTGGCCTCAACCATTGGCCTGGCAGCCCCCCCGGGAGTGTTTAAGGTCCTGGAGGGCCCAAATTTCACTGGGCAGTGTTCCTTATACCCAGAAGCTCTTGTTGGTCTCTAAGGGGCTCCTGGACTCAAATCTAACAGCCTCTCCATTGCCTTGGCTCCCTTTGTATTTACAGTGCCAACTGAAAAAGTCATTTAACTATAAGTTCAAAAGTAAGATGTCCCATCACAACCTTCCCCTAAAGGTTGAATGTTCATGAAGTCCTGACATAGCTCGGTTGACTTCAAAGTGGATACACTTCTGCTGTTCATTTCCACTTCCTGTTTTCTTTTTAACTTGCCTAGCTGTCTCCCTTGCAGTCAGAGAGGCTGTCTGACTCTACACTTCACACTGGCACTTTGCAGGCACAGTAGGTGGCCTGGCAGCTGCAATAAATCAAGTTATTAGCAGAGTTTCATTCTTACTCCTGCTTCTCTGGTCCCCGCCTACTCAGTTTCTCTTAAGACAGTTTAAAAGTCTCCTAGTGAGCTGTAGGGAAAAAGATCCATTTGGAAATCCTGCTGCTGATTGCAAAAGGATAGATCATTTACGATCAGAAGGGAGACAAGAGACATTCTTCTTGTAGCAAGTTGATTCAGCAAGAATCCAATCAACAAGCTGGGCTTTTAAAACAGACATGTGTTTTCATCCCAAAGTGTACTTCTTGAAGGAAGAGTATTCATTTTCGTAATCAATGTGCAAACCTCCATAGACACAAACCGTGTTTACTATAGTTGATAATGGTAATGCAGAATTGCATTCTATGTTTTGTCCTCTGCATGTTTAGTGAGACATAAGTCACCGCATTTTCTGGAATTGCCGCCTAAGTATTCCTAAGTGGTCCTAATGACAAATGACACAGAAAATGTGGCAATGGAATTATAGACACCAGGGCATAGGCTGAACTGTGTAGGACTTAACTCCTTTACTAAGGGATTTAAGAGTGATATTTTGTATTTCCCTGCAGCAAGAACCCGGCACGCTTTACGCTGGCAGATGTATAACAAGTACCTCAAGGGGCATGTTGCCAGAGCGTGTGTTCCTTCCCGGGAGCTGCCTGCCTGTCTGTCATGCTGTTCCCCAGCAGTCTTTCAGCAGCCATGTAACTTATGTTTATATTAACTGTGGCTGAAGACTCCTCCTGGGCTGCAAACAGCAGAATGGAATGCGCATGTGGAAGGCACCCAGGGCCGTCTTGGCCACCCAGATGAGAGGGTTTTGTGCAGAAGGCCCTATATGGTTCTGTTTGACAGAGGGATGGAGATGGAGCCTGGCTTTGCTCCTTGTTTGGGAAGCTGATGGGAGGAGAACTAGCTCAGGACCTATAAAACCAGGGAACTTGCTGTTTCCCACTGCACCGTCCCAAAGCAGCTCTCCCCAGCCAAGCGCTGACAGGGTAAGTGGGCAGTGAACCAAAGGGGTGGGGGAGAGTGGCTGAGCTCTCTCCGGAGCTGCTGGGATGGTTTAAACAGCAAATCTTTTCTTGTACAAAATGTGTCGCTGCCTCTGAAACCTCATGCCACGAGAAATAACTCCCAGGGCAGTCTTCAGCAGAGGTCACTCCAGTCTAAGTCCACTAATTTCCTTTCCTCAGCCCAGTAACTCTGCCTAGGGGGACTGGGCTTTAAATAGCCAGCATGGCCGGCATTTGCAGGCTGCAGCCCTGCCGACAAATAATCGAGGCAACAAGAGCAATCCTGAATAGGTCTGCCCAGAAAATCTTGCAGCTGTGTGAAGCCAGGAACAGAAGAAAGGACTGGGGGGGGGGGTCAAGGGATGGGGATATATTGTAATTAACATCTGTTTTTTCGCTTTCAGTATATTCTTATAAAATAAAAAGATTAATAACAAAACAAGAAAGTTTTGCAGCTGCATTCAGCTGGGCTTAGTTCCAGGCGAGTGGCCTTAGAATTGTACTGCAAATATCACCAGTCTCTGTGGGAATGACCCCCAAGCTAGAGTGCACAGGATTGCAGTCTTTTTATGGGTTTGTTTTAGGTACTCTAACAAGCTTTTGGTATGCTCAGCACTTTGAAAGTATAGTTGATGTTAATGGGACACATGATGCTTTGAAATTAATAGGGCTTTTCTTTGGCTTGGTTGTTGTTCCCTTTGTCTTTCCTCCACCGTTTTGGGTAGAATTTGCAACATGCAAGTGGTTATAATGTTTACTGGCCATGTCATTTAGAGCTGAAGTCTGGAACTGGCCTATTTCTCTTGATGTATTTTCCCCATGACATTCGGTCATTAAACAGCATTCAAAGCGATCTTTGCTGGGCAGTGTTTTTCTCTCCAGGCTTTCGCTCAGATTAG
Source organism: Paroedura picta (assembly GCF_049243985.1). Taxonomy (NCBI): domain Eukaryota; kingdom Metazoa; phylum Chordata; class Lepidosauria; order Squamata; family Gekkonidae; genus Paroedura; species Paroedura picta. The sequence goes on from NC_135376.1 coordinate 71,672,841, forward strand.
TCCCGTGTTTCCTTTTACTTGAGCAGCAGTGGATTTGCCCCTCGCATGAATTAAGTTCTGCATTGCATATTTTGTTTTTTTTCTCTGTAAGAATTTCAAAGGATTCTCTTCAAACCCACCTTAGTCTAAAATAGACTGCCAGATTGAGTGCTTTTCAGTTTTGCTCCTGGTTTACTCTACTAAGGAATAAGAACTGAAATTATTTCTGGCTTCAGGTGGGGATGGATGCCAGTTTCCAGGTGGGACCTGGGGATCCCCTGGAATTACAGTTTATCTCCAGGTTCCAGAGATCAGTTCCCCTGAAGAAAAGGGAAGTGTTGGAGGGAAGTCTCTGGCATTGTACTCCACTGAGGTCCCAGTCTTCCTCAGCCTCCCCCCAAATCTCCAGGAGTTTCCCAACTTGATCTGGCAACCCTATCCCATGCTGGTGGCCAGGGGGAACAATGTGAAGTTTGTAGAGCAAAAGTTTTGCCTTGCTTTTGGGTATTAGGTAAAGTGCATGTATAGTGATGGTGCAACACAGATGCCCAAGGGAAACTCATGAGAGGTAAGTAGGGCAGATGATTTCCAGTTTAGTACACTGACAACAACACAGAATAAAATGAATTTGGGACTATGACTTTTCATCTGAAATGTCACCAATGTTTTCTAGAATCTCAAGCATGGGATATTCTCACTTGAGATAATGGGCAGAGTTACAACAATGACTCTTCTTTCAAGGGGCCCAAGGTGGTCCTCTCCTTTCCCCACCCTCACATCACCCCTGCGAGGTGGCTTTAGCTGAGAGCCTGCGACTTGGTCCAAGGTCACCAGACAGGACTTTATGGCTAAGTGAGGACATTCTGCCCTCTTCACAATACTGCACCATGGAGTAGTCCTGGGAACAAGACACAGAGGACCCCTTCCCTGGCAGCACTTGCCAGCTTGATTAATTGGGGACTCTGTGCCACTAGCTTTGCGTTGGGTGGCAGCATGCATGCAAACCTTTTTGTTGTTGCTGACTTATGACAACTCCATTGGGTTTTCAAGGCAAGAGAGGTTCAGAGGTGCCTTGTCATTGCCTGCCTCTGCATAGTACCCCTGGTATTCCTTGGTGGTCCTCCCATCCCAGTACTGACCAGGGCCAGCCTTGCTTAGCTTCTGAAATCTGACGAGATTGGGCTAGCCTGGGCCATCGGGGTCAAGGCTCCTTGGTGAGCTTCTGCTCCACTCTGTCAAACAGATAGGTTGAACCTGGCAGCATGAGGCTTCTCTGAGTACCATGCCTGTGTCTCATCCTTACACAAATGATAAAATTCTCCATGATTTTGTACTTGCTGATTTAGTTGAGATACAGTTACCCTTTTGATTATTAGCAATTCTAAATAGTGTGTCTTCTGGGCTATTCATTTCCATGCCATTCTTTGAGCAGGCTTCCTTATTTGCTTTTCCTTTCTCCTAATTGAACATATGAATAAGGTTGTCAGGTTCCCCCTGGCCATTGGCAAGGAACAGGGGGTAAGGTTGCAAGATCCTGGTTTGGAGACTCCTGAAGATTTGGGGAGGACAGAGGCCTACATGGGGCACAATGTCATAGAGTCCACTGAGCAAAGCATCCATTTTTCCTGGGGAAACTGATCTCTGTAGCCTGGAGATGAGTTATGATTTCAGGAGATCCCCAGGCCCCACCTGGAGGCTGGCATGCCTACATAGGCCTTACACAGGGTCAGAGTATTGGCCTATCAAGGCCAATGTTTAGTGCACTGGCTGGTGGTAGCTGTGTGGGATTATATGTCTTTCACATGATTTACTGATTCTTTTTTAAGAGGAGGCACTGGGGATACTGGAAGAGAAACAAAGACCTGGTTTAGATTATCACTGGTCTCAGGTTATCACTGAGCAAAGGCTGACCAGCTCTTTGACTAATCCTGCAGGCTCTTGTCCTAAGCTGCACTTCAGTCTTGAAGGGCACCATGCAGAGACTGCTATGTAGCGACACCGTACCCATGGCATTCCCCTCAGAGGGAGGTTTGTCTGGCCGGCTCATTTCAGATTTTTAAGAAAAGAACAAAGGTCATATCATAGGGTAGCATTTGCTACCTATCTTTTCCATTTTCATCTCACCGTTCCTCCAGTGATCTCAAAATGAGTGTGGTTCTTTCTTCCCAATTTTATCTTCACAAGGATCCTGTGAAGTACGTGTGTTTGAGAGTGACCTTCAGGGTCAAATTGGAATTTGATCCTTCCTCCTCCTTCTTTTTCTTTAACATCTTATTGATGGCTGGAGATCTGTTCTCCCATATCCTCCCCTGGAGGTCATGGCTAGGAGGGATTTTTTAGTTGTTTTAATTGTATCCTGGATCTTTGGATGGGTATTTTGTCATTTATATTGTTTTTAGGGGAATTTTATTCGGTTTTTTAAATGTTGTAACCTGCCACACGCCTTTTGGGAGTGGCGGGCTAAAAACTGAAATAATAATAATAATAATAATAATAATAATAATAATAATAATAATAATAATAATAATAATCCCCATCTTCCACTTCCTAGTTTGGCCCTCTAACCACTGCAACTCACTCTTTGAATTACTCTCAGGTTCCACAATTGTGAATGCACCTGTCCATTAATCTTTAATCTTGACATTTTAATTTCCTTTACTGTTTCCTCCCCCCAGAGTTGAATCCAAATCACTGATGGCGTTATAAACTTAGCTTGTTATTTCTGTCAGGCCCTTGCATCTGGTAAATATCGTCATTATTTGGTATGCTAACCCATGACCCAGTCTCTGCTTTTATATGTGGTCCTGTAACTTCCATTTCATTGTATCTGAAGAAGTGTTCAGTGCACACGAAAGCTTATATACCTTGAATAAAATGTTGCTGGCCTTAAAGGGGCCACTGGACTTAAACTTTGTTCTAGCACACTGGCTGTAAGATGTTCTGATGTTAACAGCACAATCCTGTGCATGTTTTATTTTCAGAACTTGTCTTGGCAATACTTGTTTTAGAACAAGAGACAATTAGCTGTTAATTGCATCCCTTAATCACCCGGAAGAGATCCGCATTACAGGCTGACTGAGGCAGCTACTGTACATTTTCACCCCTGCTCTCCGGAGCTTCCTAGGGATTTAAATCACAGTTCAGCTTGCAGCAGAGGAAGCTCTGATTTCTGAGCTTTGTTACTAAATATGGCTTTCCTGTGGAGTTCGCCATGCTCAAGCAGAAACGCTGTGCTCCCCCCTCCCACCCTTGCTGCAAGGATTTTTTTGGCTCAGTTGGCTGAGTTTGAGCAAAGCCCCTTGACCTCTCCGGTTCCATTCCAAAAACAGACTTTTGACAGACTTTGTTTCCTAATTAGGAAATGGTCTGTTCCGAACAGGCACGAGGCATTCATGTTACATGGAGATCCTGCATCTTGCAGCAAATGCTTACACACAATATTGCTGCTATCCTTGATACAGTTATCATTTCAAGCATTTCTTGCCCAGTAGAAGGTTATGATTTTTTAACTGAGATTTATTTCTCAAATTCTTTGACCAAAGAGCTTCAGATGACACATTTTCATGTTGTGTGTCCTAGAATCTCTGTGAGGGTTGCAGGACGGTGGATGGCAGGGGGGAAAAGAGGCTTTCCCAGAGCCATCTGCTGAGGCACTACTCACCCATTCACACAGAGACCTCAGTAGAAGAGGATGGGGAGCACTGATGCAGAGGATAGAATCCCATCCTCAATTACTTGGGAGTAAATGGAAATGCCCTTGGTCCTTCTTCAGAATAAGTGCAAAAAGAATTTTGTCACCTTTCTTCAGAATCTATTCACTTTGTCTTCCATCCCACGCCTATTTACTTTGTCTTCCATCCCCTTGTTTACTTGGGAGTAAATCAAACGAATGCCCTTGGTCATACTTCAGAATAAATGCGGAAAGGATCTTGTCACAAAGAATCTATTTGCTTTGTCTTCAGGTGACATGTGGTGCCAACACCGGAGGCTCAGTCAGAGGTTCTGTACAGCCTTTCTTTATATGAGGAATGTAACATTATCAGGGCCTGGTGCATGGCCCATTACACCCGTTGAACTCAAGCGTAGGTCTGGATGGAATTAAGGAGGTGAATACTAGTAATAGGTTAAGTGATATTAATGGTGATCCTTGAATTAGCCAGACAATGTGTACTCCATGCAAAATTAATTAATTAATTAATTTAAAAACATCAAGAAAATATGAAGCATGTAAAGGAAACGTCAAGAAAATACGAATCATGTAAAATTAGTCAAATTTGTCTTCTTAAATACTTCCTCTAATTCTGCTACTTGTGAGAAGAAACATAGTGCAAGGTATCAAAATGCCACCCTCTGCCAGTACCACTGAAAACACTTCTTCGGCCACCCCTCTGACTTCTATGTTTTTAGCATGCATTATCTGTATAACTATGACTCATAGTCATAAAGCCCAGAAAATAGCATTTTTAAAAACCCTTAAATTCTGATGTAGCAAATCTCTGTTGCTTTACCTCTAACAACATTTTCGTCTTCTCTTCACAGGACTGTAACTGTGTGGAGGGCCCAAGGAAGTTAGTATAGAAGATGTGTGAAGAAGAGGACAGCACCGCACTGGTTTGTGACAATGGCTCAGGACTTTGTAAGGCGGGCTTTGCTGGGGATGATGCTCCAAGAGCTGTTTTTCCATCCATCGTGGGACGTCCCAGGCACCAGGTGAATGACTGGCTCAGCTGTTAAATTATTGCTTCATAGAGTAAACAGGAGAGATCCGTTGCAGTTAATGGGGAGGAAGATGCATTTTTTCTAATGGCTTCCTCCACAGACCATTAAGTTCACTTTGTTTACTACTGCTTGGTAGAGTAAACAGAACTGATTCATGTAAGTTTCTGGTTAACATCACAGTTCTCAGACCATTTATTCTGGCTCATCCAGTTAATGGCTGCTCCATGCAGCTTGACTAGAAGCACCCATCTTGGAAGTCAGCCATTTTTCATTGGAATCTGGCCACTTTCTCCTACTACCAAGGCCAGACTAATTGAGGGATAGCAAATATATCAGTGCTTGCTTCGCTGAAGAGGGGTGTGTGACTCAGGTCAGTTTATTTAGTCAAGTTACAAACTGGTGAGAACAAAACTACAGCAGCCTGAATTCGGTCAGCATAAGTGTGGTTGACAAGGTGAGATGGAATCCAGGGAATAATTTGTGCCTCTTGCTAAATAACCATGAAATTAAATGGGAATTTCCCATCCCAAGGAAGCCCCAAAAATGCAGAGAGATCTAGAAATCACAGTGAGGGGGGTTGCAATCCCTTATTGATACTGTAACTGTGGCCAGTGCTATTTGAGAGCCAGTATGGTTAAAGAGCGGCAGACTCTATTCTAGAGAAGCAGGTTTGATTCCCTGTTCTTCCACGTGCAACCAGCTGGGTGACCTTGGGCTAGTCACAGTTGTCTTAGAGCTGTTTTTGCAGAGCAGTTCTCTTAGAGCTCTCTCACACCCACCTTCCTCACAGGGTGTCTGTTATGTGGAAAGGAAGGGAAAGGTGTTTTTAAGCCATTTGGGGACCCTTGAGGTAGTGAAAAGTGGGGTATAAAAACCAACACTTCTCCTCTTTATTTATTTATTGGAGTTTGATAATCATTGGAGCATGCAGCAGACTAAAACCAGAGTTTGATATAATTAAGAGCTAACAACATTTATTTCAGTGTAAGCCTTTGTGATGAGCCTCTTGTGGCGCAGGGTGGTAAGGCAGCCAACATGCTGTCTGAAGCACTGACCATGAGGCTGGGAGTTCAACCCCAGCAGCTGGCTCAAGATTGACTCAGCCTTCCATCCTTCCGAGGTCGGTAAAATGAGTACCCAGCTTGCTGCTGGGGGGTAAACGGTAATGACTGGGGAAGGCACTGGCAAACCACCCCATATTGAGTCTGCCAAGAAAACGCTAGAGGGCGTCACCCCAAGGGTCAAACATGACTCGGTGCTTGCACAGGGGATACCTTCACCTTTAAGCCTTTGTGATTCACTTAATAAGGTTGTATTATGGTGACACTGGGCTTTGTTACAGAATTAACAGAATTTGCTGTTATTCAATTACTTTAAAATAACTAGACCACTCACTTTATGGCTGAAATCATAATGATGTTTAACAGCAGTCTGTAGATTCATAGAGAAAACTGTCCTGTACAATATTTGTCACTAGATTGCTCTTTCTCTATTTATGTTTCTGGATTTGTCCTCACAAGAAAATCCAAACTGGTATTTTGGCTGGAATGTTTTTTAATAATCCACTTTAATACATCATTTTGTCTGGCGTTGCATTGTGCTTTTTGGACTGAGGCAGCTTGACAGCATCAGATTCTTATCTAGATTGAAAATAAAATAATTGGTTTATGTGACATCTGGCTTGCTTTTGACTTTGCTTGCTTCAAAGCCTGAGGCAACCATCTTTGTTTCTCTTCCTTATTAGGGTGTGATGGTAGGAATGGGACAGAAAGACAGCTATGTAGGTGATGAAGCTCAAAGCAAAAGAGGGATTCTGACTCTGAAATACCCCATAGAACACGGGATTATCACCAACTGGGATGACATGGAGAAGGTATTTAAATGGCATATTTGAAGTTATGCAGAAGAAAAGGATCCTGGTCAAAATGTAATGAAATCAAAGTGTTTGTTGATTACCTTTTCACAATAAATGCCTGTTCCTGATTTGTTGATCAATAAATGCCTGTGACTGATCAACAAATCAGCAAACCTTCTAGTGCATGTCTTCTTGAAGTGCACGGTATATTATACTTAGCTGGTAGATACACACATGTGTATAAACAGAAGGAGGCCAAAGGACAGAAATGATCACGCGGTAATTTGAAATAACTTTACTTTGCACTTCCTTAACATTTGTAACCAGGGCCCATTCCACACACATAGGATAATGCACTTTCAATGTACTTTGGCAGCTGGATTTTCCTGTGCAGAACAGGAAAATCTACTTCTAAAGCGCACTGAAAGTGTGTGGAATAGGCCCATGTGTTCATGGTAAACTTTTTATTTTGACTCTTGAGGACTTTTATCAATCAATAGTAAGCCACTTTCTGAGACCATTACCACCTGGCTTATCCCTGCTTGGCTGATATCTAATGGTTAGTGTGACCAAATTTGTGGATACTTAAGTAAAGAGAATGGAGAGATGAATGGATTAGACTGATCTTTCTAACCATAGGTTTTCAGAAGAACCTGAAATCTAAACAGCAAAATATTGGGGGGGGGGAATGAAATCCCCCTCCCCAAACGAAAGAAGTGATGCCTGTAACATTAAGAAACATGTTCTTAGTGAGTGTTGCTTGGCTACAATACAATTTTGCCAGTCCTTCAGCCTTGATTTCTGTCTCTAAAAGCCAGGGGCAGGGTCTTTTCCAAGACCTTTTAGGATGGACTCATGGGGCCAGGATCATTAGCAACCAGTTGGTGACTTGCTACCACACAACTTGAAGGACTCACCCAGGCCTGGCTGCTCACTGCTATTCAACAGCAGGCACTGCACAAACACCACTGTGGTTTAGTGGTTAGTGTTGCAAACTAGGATCTTGGAGACCCAGGTCTGAATCACCTCTGTACTATGGAAACTCACTGAGTGATCTTGGGGCAACAATACATTCTCAGTCTAAGTTACATTATAGAGTTGTTGTGATAATAGAATGGACGAAAGGAGAGTAATGTACACTTTGAGTCCTTATTGTGGAGAAAGGTTGGGTGTCAATGAAATAAGATGGGAGTCTGGAAAAAGTTGGGTGGGTGAGAAGGAGAGGAGGAAGCAGCAAAAGGAAATTGCTCAGCTGAGTATAAAATGTTGGCAGTTTCTTAAAAAAAAATCTAGCCCCGAGACGTCACAGTGAGGAATGGTATATAAGCTGAACGAATGAATCACTGAATGGACAGTCAGAGCATCATAAATATTGTCAAGGGGTCGTGGTATTAAATTATCATTAAATTTATGAATAATGGCTTGATAACAATGATAATCTTCTTGCCTTTTGCCTCAGATTTGGCATCATTCCTTCTACAATGAGCTGCGAGTTGCCCCTGAAGAACATCCAACTCTGCTTACAGAAGCTCCATTGAATCCCAAAGCGAACAGAGAGAAAATGACACAGGTAAATGGCATATTCCAAGTATAGGAAATGTTTGGGAGTGAAGGAGAAATCAATTAAGCTAGTCAATAAATGCTGTGACAGGTCCAGCTATGTTGTCAGTGGCTTTAATATAACAAAGATAATATAAATATAACAAATCTAAACAGTACTTCTTGTTTCACTGTTTTCAGATTATGTTTGAGACTTTCAACGTACCGGCCATGTATGTTGCTATTCAGGCTGTTCTGTCCCTCTACGCTTCTGGACGTACAACAGGTAAGTATCAATAGCTTAAGGACTTTTAAAAATAAACAATTCTGTTTATAATTGGGGCCCCAATGTTGTTGTGGTTTTGTGTCCTCTTAAGGGATTGTACTTGACTCTGGTGATGGTGTCACCCACAATGTGCCAATCTATGAAGGTTATGCACTGCCTCATGCCATTATGCGCCTGGACTTGGCTGGCCGTGATCTGACTGACTACCTCATGAAAATCCTGACGGAACGTGGTTACTCATTTGTTACTACTGGTAAGGAAAGTACTTGATATCAAGTTTTGTGCAGTGTTTTGGTAGCTGTGTGTGTGTGTGTGTGTGTTTTAAATTGCATTCTAGTCTGTATATTAGACCAGTGGTCCCCAACCTTTTTATCACTGGGGGCCGGTAAATGCTTGACAATTTTACTGAGGCCCAGGGGGGGGGGGTAGTCTTTTGCCGAAGGATGTCACCACCGCCCGAGCCCTTGCTCCACTTACTTTCCCATTGGCGCCCCTGACTTCCCACTGCCCACTGGGGGTGCTGACAGCAGCAGCTGCACAGTGCCACACTGAGAAACCCACAGTTCACTGAAACACAGTCTGATTGCAGCCGCATTAGATGGAACAGGAATTGGGCCTGATGCAGATATAGTCAAATGCAACAAGTGCAACACACACATGGATTATGCTGAGATATAGATTTAGGTTAACATTGGATGGAAAAGTATATACCCCTTTTAAAATGGATATCTGAAAATTATAAAGCGTATATTTGCAAATCACAGATTATCCATTACATCAACAATTACATAACCAATAATTGTGTAAAACAATACTCAGTGTCAAAATCAACTGACAGACATTCATTTGTAACTGACAAACCACACTATTGTGTGCTTTACTCTGCCACTTAAATTTAAATACCTAATTAAGGATTGCCAACTTTCTTCTTCATACTTTATGTTCCCAAAATGTTGCAGTGTTGTTAGTTTTAGTGATGATGAATGCTGCCCATTGTGCTGATGCAAGTACTCTCCAATCATAGCTCATTTTTAAACTGGGAACAAAGCAGCCCACAGGGACTTGGCTACAGAGAAAACAGCACAAGCACTGCAAGTTGGATGGGTTCCGTTTTTGAGTGAGTGACCTGCATGGATCGGAAAATCTGCAAGAGTTAGGATGAGTTTGAATCAAGTACACCCCCTAACCCTGTCTGCTGGAATCTCCTCCTCCTTTCAGTAAATATAGGGATGAAACTATAGAGCAGGGGTAGTCAAACTGTGGCCCTCCAGATGTCCATGAACTACAATTCCCAGAAGCCCCTGCCAGCATTCGCTGGCAGAGGCTTCTGGGAATTGTAGTCCATGGACATCTGGAGGGCCGCAGTTTGACTACCCCTGCTATAAAGAAACAAGACAAATATCAAGATAAATATCTTCCTTGTTACGATTGAAGAAAATCTAGTAGGTCTTTATTTTGGCTCTCATCTATAGCTGAGCGAGAAATTGTCCGCGACATCAAAGAGAAGCTCTGCTATGTTGCCCTGGACTTTGAAAATGAGATGGCTACAGCTGCTTCGTCATCCTCCCTTGAAAAAAGCTATGAGCTACCTGATGGCCAGGTGATCACAATAGGGAATGAGCGTTTCCGCTGCCCAGAGACTCTCTTCCAACCCTCTTTCATTGGTAAGATCATGTATATTATCTCTTATCCAATCATGTTAATGTTCCTGCCCTGTTTGGTTCTGAAATTTAGCCTCTTAATCTTCCCAAAATACAGCCCAAAATGTTGTTCTTCAAGTTCTACTTAGTTCTTATTCTCAGCCCACCCAACTCATATGTCTTAAGCAACCATCCCTTGATTCAACTGCTGATTTATGCGACTATATTTCTCAATTTATGAATTTTTCCACCTTGTGTAGTTTATCAATTTGCCACCATGCGATAAGGAGTCACTGCCCTTCCTGTTTGATATACATGAATTGAAAAATGTGATTAGCAGTGTGAACTCTGTCTTGAGAAAAAACTAGCTTTGCTTCTGAAATTCTCCTTATCCAATATTTTCCCTGGATTTAGGATGGTGTTATTTTGCAATTTAAATTATTAGAAATCTTCCATTTTTTTTGTTTCCAAATTGTTTCCAAACCTCCATGCATGTGCATTTCACTGCATCTTCCCATTTCTTCTGTTTGCCTGGATCACTTGCAGTGTTGTCAATATGCATGTACACATTGATAAAGCATTTTCCAAAACAATCATTATTCTACACAAAGTTGCATCAAGATTCTTTCAGTGTGGTCTTTTACCAATTCACAGCAGTGCATGTGCGTATGGATAAAACATCATAGTAAAAGACTATATATCCAATCATGACTGCTTTTTTGGAATGTTTTATCAGTATGCACATGTGCCTCTAATATGGGGGTAAGGATGACAATAGACATGAGTAAAGAAAGGAACTGAAATTGGAAGTTTTGGAATTTGAGACATTCTCCTAGTGAAACCAGTAGGAGCCTACTACAATACAGAAAGAAATTCCAGAACAAAGGAATGGAATAAGGAATATGTGCTCATCTCTAGGAAAAATTAAACTTTTTGTAGAATTTTGTTGTTGTTGTTATGGGTTGTCCAGAGATGTACCAGAATCCCTTACAAGGAGTATACCTATAACATGTTTAGGGAAATCTATCTACAGATTATTTCAAGAATACGAGGATTTCTTGTCAGAAGCTGATAAAAGCTATAAGGATGCCCTTACTCTTTCTACAACACAGTTAAATATTTTTAAAGACAGATTGTTTTCAAAACAGACTGTGCTCTTGGGCCGAGTTGAACTGGGGGAGCAGACGCTTTTATTCATCATTTGGGAGGGGGGCTCAAAAGGCAACAAAATTCTTTGCACTTCCCAGTGATATTCCCTATAAAAAGTGTGTTCTTCTCCTAGTACCATTTTTATTGCCACAATCCCGTCCTATCCAATGGTGGCACCTCTTCACTGCTCTGATTGGCCACTATATGGTGCAAGTTTCCAGTCTCTCTCCTCTCCATGGAAACAGCAATGTTGTCATACAGGCCATAAGATTGACTACATAATGATATCACTGATGGAAAGTGGAGCTAACACACTTCATTGCAAACACTAGTAAAGCAATGCAAGAGGCAGGCAGTTGGGAAGTCATATTGAGTAATATTTCAGTGTGCTTGAAAAAGTTTTAACGCTGAAAATGTTTGCTGTCAATCATCCTATTGTACTCCCAATAACCTCTTCTTGATTTTAACTTGCTGCAAGGTGTTTCATTTCCTGGGCACAAAACATGCACGTCAACTACTGGTAATTTTAGTACATTGAGTTTGGAGTAGAAAGAGTTTTTACTTGGATTAAACCAAAGGTATTTCCCTAGGTCTCCTTATAATTTGTTTGCTGGAATCATTTCAGGCATGGAATCTGCTGGCATCCATGAAACCACCTATAACAGCATCATGAAGTGCGACATTGATATCAGAAAGGACCTTTATGCAAACAATGTCCTCTCTGGGGGCACCACTATGTATCCTGGCATTGCCGATCGGATGCAGAAGGAGATCACAGCCCTCGCACCCAGCACTATGAAAATCAAGGTACCACAGGATTGTTCATTATCCCATACTGGATGGCAAAGAAAGTTAGTTATAGATGAGCTATTTTAATAGGAGCCGTTTGAGTATTATAGTTCAGTTCAGAAATAAGGGTTCTAAAGCTCCATATGTAAAACGAAGCAAGCAACTCATTTTGTTTCCAGAAAAGCAGGGATTCTGAAGCCAAAAACTACTGTGATATATAATAGGTCAGCAGTAGTGATTATTAGAATGCTAGCATTTTTTAAAAAGTAGAAATCATCAGATGGTTTCCTTTATGTATCATAGTTAACCTTATATAAACCCTCTGGTCAGGGTTTTGAAGTTTCCCTAGAAAGTAAGCCAAATTCATGGCAAATTGGAAACCCTTATGAGTGCCCTTTACCAAGAAAACTAAAATATAACTGGCTTGGATCCACTAGGGCATTTCCACCTGCTGCTCCTTAAGCACAGAATGTCACACAGGCATTTGCTCTTTAGTCTGCAGGAGGAAAGAGAAAAGTAATGATGTGTATGCAGAAATCGGTCTGTCCACAGAAACACTCTGCTGGATTCAAGTCCATTTGTTGACTTCCTTTACTTTAAGCTTTCCTTGGTCATGCTGAGATTCTGGAAGTAGTTCTTACCTATGTCAGAAGCACAGATGAATATAGATAAAAATCTTTCTGGCATTACAAGGGTTGACATAGGGGCAGCTTGCACCCATTATGGAAGACTGTCCAGGGCAACTTGTTACACAACATTTTAAGCAAGAATTCTTACATTCCTTCTCCCTTTCTCTCCAGATTATTGCTCCTCCCGAACGCAAGTACTCTGTTTGGATTGGGGGCTCTATCCTTGCTTCCCTTTCCACTTTCCAGCAGATGTGGATCAGCAAACAGGAATACGATGAGGCTGGGCCATCTATCGTACACCGCAAATGCTTCTAAGTTTCTTCCTTTTCTTTCTCTTTCTGTTTCTCACTTTGAGCACATTACTGTGAATGTATTCAGGAATAATAGCATTCTTGTATATTTCCATTCCAAATACTTTCATAACAATGTCTGTTTTCAGGTAGATTAATTTGTAATTCTGGGGATGGGGGAACTATCAGCTAAATTCTTTTATTTGTCATAAATAAAAAATTCCGTTTGGCTCCTGTTATTCTAACTGCAAGTCCATTCCTTGTGAAAGGAAGAATTCACCACTGCAGATACATACAGCAGCTACATCAACATGCAGCGGCAAAACTGTGGTATGGAAAGCAGGGTGAGGATTATTCAAGTAAGGCTTCAATATGTGTAGCTTCATCAACATGCAGCTACAAAAAAAAACAACAAAAAGTTTGCCCTACATATTGTAGATAAAATTGCTGTGTGGGCTGATTCTTAACATTTCAACCTGAAACGCAGAATGAACTTAGAAATTTAACTTGCAGTTTTCTTTCTGATGGCTTTGCTAGTGCTCATATTGAACACTTGGGGCGCTGCAATCAAGGTAGTGTGGTTTCCGTATTTGTTCTAAGGTTGTTATTTTGTTTGGGTTTTGTTTTTAGTGTCATGCAACAACAGTGGTCCAACTCAGCTCTTCAAATGACTTGTCTCCTCATTGCTTTGGGTAGGAAGCATTACTCAACTGGCAAGTCCATGGTAGTGAGGCAATAGTAGTCTATTTTGCTTGGAAGTTTTTCATTTCCATAAACATCCTTCACTTTCTCCACCCCAAGCAAGTTTTTCCATGGATCAAGATCCCTGGCAATATCCAGATTCTTACTTTCAAAAATAAATGAGGTGGAGAGGGAATATTCAGGACTCTTAAATTCTGTAGTCCATAGTTCTTAAAGGTAAAGGGACCGCTTGGGGTGACACCCTCTAGAGTTTTCATGGCAGACTCAATACCGGGGTGGTTTGCCAGTGCCTTCCCCAGTCATTACTGTTTACCCCCCAGCAAGCTGGGTACTCATTTTACCGACCTCAGAAGGATGGAAGGCTGAGTCAACCTTGAGCTGGCTGCTGGGATCAAACTCCCAACCTGATGGGCAGACAGCTTCAGATAGCATGTGTCAAACCATTTATAAAAAATCTGTATAGCTGAAAAACTGCAGTTAATAAAATCATGAAAAGGATTACAAAAGGAGTACAAAAAAATCCCAGTATTGTCACTGTTTCAAGTTCACTTTATTGTTGTTATCACAATATTTCAGAATAAACAACAGATCCTGATTCAATGCCACTGTGAACTCTATCTTGACAGAACAACAAAATCTCAAAATGGGAAAGGGTAATAAATATCAAATTATTAAATCTAAAATGTACAAATATAAAATGTCAGTAACTTTTGGAAAAAAAACACTGTAGTAAAATCTGGCAGCCATTGTTCTCCCTGGGGCATCTGTTTTGGGGAAAGACCTTTCTTCTCCCATCTGTATCACCTCAGATCTAAAACAGTTATTTTTACATCTTTCCCGATGACATGTTTGCAACTCTGTAAACCAAAAAATCAGATCAGACAAAGACATTTGTTAGGAAGGAATCAGCTGCAGGTGAAGTCAATCAAGAATAAAACATGCAACAGACAGAACACAATGATGGCTTGTTTTTTGAAAACATGGTATTTATTCAATGGTTAGTGCTGACCTGTCAATGGGATCTGACTAGTAGTCAGGGAGGATATTTCCCTGACTCCCAAAGAAGCCCTTTCTTGAAAGCTTGGTAGTGGTGGCAGAAAGCACTGCCATGTTATCACTAACTTATGGGGGAATTTATAGGGTTTTCAAGGCATCAAGGGATGTTTGCCACTGCCTGTTTCCATGTGGGCTTCCTTGGAGGTCTCCCATCCAAGTACCAACCAGGGTCAATCCTGCTTAGCTTCCCTGATCTGAAAAATGTGGGCTAGCTTGGGCCATCCAGGGTGGAGTCCGCATGGAGCTTTTATTCCAATCCCAGGTCGATTCAGTCCCTGCCATCTACACAGAATGCGATTTCTGTTTTGATTTTGGCCAATTTAAATTTTTCATCTGCAACAAGCAGGATTGATCCGGAGTGACCCTACCTTTATCCTGTAATATTTAGAATTGTCCACCAATGTTATAGGATTCTTGCTTATTTTTGCTTCTCTACCACTAGTACACTACAGCTGCCTCTGGGGAGTAGAGGGAAGGAGGAGTTCACATATCCTTCCCCCTTCCAGAAGCAAATTGGTAGAATGACCCTAGCTTTATCCTGCAATATTTAGGAGGGGAAATATCCCTCAATATTTTAAAGATGAGGTGGCTGGATGGAGTCAATGAAGCAGTCGGTGCGAGCTTAAATGGACTCCGGGGAATGGTAGAGGCTGTGTATCTTTGGATGCTGTAATATCAATACACTATAACAATCCTGCTCACACAGGAAGATCCAACTGAATGATTGCTGTAGTGTAGCGATAAGGTAACATCCAATGATGTGTGGGTATATATTTGATCAGGGTCAGCTTAGCCACACTGTAGTATAGTCCAATGAAAAGGGGTGATTAGGGATTGGAATATTAGGAGGGTTCTGGGTATGTTTAGCTCCCTTTACATGAAGGCAGGAAGAGCAAAATTTCAATTCTAGCTCAAGTCAACTGCAAGGTGGTAGAAAGCAATCGTACACCAATGTTATAGGATTCTTGCTTATTTTTGCCTCTCTACCACCAGTATACTACATCTACCTCTGGGGAGCAGAGGGAAGGAGGAGTTCACATATCCTCCCCCCTTCCAGAAGCAAACTGGTAAAATGACCTTAACAATATAAGCAGCAATCTTCAACATGCATATTTGGGGATTATTATTAAACCGTCATTTCTTAGTAGTGCTGCCACTTGTATGATCTAAAAAAGAACTCCTCTGTGACAATAGGTTTATGTTTTAAAATATATAACCTTAACCAAAGTGATGGTGATTATCCTTACATTAAATAGTCTAGGGTCCTTGGTATGAGGATGGAAGCCCTTCTTTTTACAAGCAGAAACTTCCAGCATGCCAGCATTAGTAAGTCTGAAGACTCCGGTGCTAGAAAACAAAGAATAAGAGTGACTTGTAAAAAATATGTTGCTCCTTTGCATTCTGAAAATATATCCACAGATTAGTCAGAAGCATAATCAAAGGTGCAAAGTGTTCCCACACAAGTGAATTATGATGCAGGCCTTGAAAATGCATAAAGAGCAAATAAACTTTAGTATTTCACATCAAAACCATCCCTACCTACTCACAAATAGCTCAATCCCATAAAGCTCCTTTAAAGACAGCAGAGGTGTGCAAAAACAGCAAAGGCTGCAGTGACTAAAGCCAGAACAGTGATTCAGATGGTACAACTGTGTCCTGCTTGAATTCATGAATTCCTGTATTGTGCTACAAATGCAGAACTTCGCTTGACACTAAGGCCTATTCTGCACTTTCAAAGTAGATTTTCCTGTTCCACACAGGAAAATCCAGCTGCCAAAGCACATTGAAAGTGCATTATCCTATGTGTGCAGAATGGGCCTAAGAGACAGGTCACTCGCTTCATGTTTCCCTAGGACATTATCAATGCAATCCTAAAGAGGCATGCCTTTCTAAAAGCCAGACTAGAAGTTACAGAAGCCATAGGTCTGGCCTGTGGCCACCGACAACGTTAAAGGAGAACTGCCCCATATAAAAATGATGCAAGAACCTGATCAGGCTCATGGTGCAGAGAGATCAAGCGATCTAGGCCAGTGTGGTGTAGTGGTTAAGAGCAGCAGGCTTTAATCTAGAGAGCTTGGTTTGATTCTTGCTCCTCCACATGCAGCCATCTCGGTGATCTTGGGCAAGTCACAGTCCTATTAGAGCTGTTCTCATGGAGCAGCCATGTCAGAGATCTCTCAATCTCACCCTCCTCACAGAATGCGTTTTGCGGGAGAGGAAGGGAAGGTGACCATATGCCGCTTTGAGACTCCTTCAGGTAGCAAAAAAGCAGGGTATAAAAAAACCCCTCTTCTCTCCATCCAAGCCTTTTCATGATCTGAACTCAGGCCCTCACAGCATTTTTAAAGGGCCAAACGTTTCTCTAAAATGGCTGCTTTTTAAAAAGTTTTTTTAGAATTTCAATGTGTATTATAGAAACCCCAAAGCAGAGGGCTTCTTGTGATAATGAAGGAAGCCAGTTCATAGGGCCTGTACTATCAGTGGAAGAACACAAATTTTGCATGCAGAGTTTCCCAGACTTCATGCCTGGCATCTCTGTTTAAAGGATCTCAGGCCACTGGTTTAGGAGACTTTTGCTTGTTGTGACTTTAAAAGAGCCACAGCCAGGCAGAGCAGACAGTACTGGGCTAACAGACCAATGGACAGACCCTGCATAAATCAGCTTCATACAGTCTAAGGTTCACTGCTAAAATGAATAGCCAAGGTCACTATTTCATTTTTAATTTTCTATCATATTAATATTCCAGAACCAGAACAGCATTACAAACAAATGCTCTTAACTTACAATCCATCCACCTAAAATAAATAAAGCTTCCACACTTCGGGTGATTTCTTCTTCTTAAGCAATAGGTACCCTGTGGAAGAGGACGTTGTGAACAAAGGAGGTCCATACATGCCTTTTGTTGCCAGCAGTGACATAGTGCACTTGAAGGACTCATAGACTAAGGATTGAGGACACAAACTAAGAGCCAGCGTGGTGCAGTGGCTAAGAGTGGCAGCTTCCAACCTGGTGAGCTGGTTTGATTCCCCGCTCCTTCACACGCAGCTAACTGGGTGACCTTGGGCTCATCACAGCCCTGATAGTGCTGTTCTCACAAAGCAGCCCTGTCAGAAGCTCTCTCAGCCGTACCTCCCTCACAGGGTGTCTGTTGTGGGGAGAGGAAAGGAAGGCAATTGTAAGCCACTTTGAGACTCCTTCAGGCAGTGAAAAGTGGGGTGTAAAACTAACTCTTTTCCAAATTAAGAGGGAAAACAGGACTGTTGTTGCTAATTTAGTTCAAGTTTGTTAAATGCAAATAACAGGGAGAAAATTAATTAAAATATTGCATGAAACTGAGATTGAGAAATAGAGTTTGCCTCTTAATGAATTATCACTAAGAACTAAATCGTATTCAAGGTTTTTTTTTTCTTTCTTCACCTTGATGTTTAAAAAGCTATCTTGTAGGTGATGTGGCTATTAGAACAGAGAATTTAGAAAGAGAGAGAAAACTCACTCATTATGTTTTGGTGAACAAACAATTGCAATAGCCTCGGGTAACATTAGCTGGTAAGAGCAATGTGTATGAAGATCAACACTAGATAAGAATGCCGTCTGTGTTGGATGCGTCTACAAAAGAAAAAAGGAATAAAGGAAAGCTCTGCATAGTGGACACTTGTTTTTTCTTTTTACCAATCAAGATTACAATACCATCCAGAAGAAATCATTAGTATAAGTTTTCCCTACACTTTTGTCAGCAAGGGGCTCATTTATGACATAGCCCTCATCTAAAGTGATAAGACAGGGACCAAGACCTTAAGAAGGTGACAATTTGAAGTTACAGAAAGTTTTGAAAGTGATAAGAGTAACCAGGCAAGAAAATAATCCTGAAAGACAAGGAAAACAAGGGCCTGTGCCTATGCAACTATTTTTGGAACAGAGAAAAAGTGCAAACAGTTAAATTTCAACTTGAACAGAGTTGGTTTAATTAGTTTCTTGGAGTATATAATTTGGACAGTGAGCTCACTGTAAAAAGTCAGGTATCCTGGTTTTGGGTCCTGCAAGCCAGGAAATTGACATTCCAAGAGTTGGAAGTGGCTGCTATGGAAGGGATCTCCCACTGAGCGATCACTGTAGCCAATCCATTATCACTGATGGAACTAAACAAGTGCACGTAATCTAAGACCACGATCAGAGAAGGTAAATCTCACAAACATTGTAGATAAGAGTTATTGTGCAATGTCGAAGAACAAGCCTATCTTGGAAATTCAACTGCAGCACTGTTCAAAACACCCTTTTCACCATAAGCTGTAACTAAGTTGAGCTGTGTGATATGAGTACATCAACACAATTTCACCTGTACATGCTCAACTATGCAGTAAGCAGCTTCCCCTGGATGTGATGAGTCAATATAGATTTGATATCTGCACTGCCATATTTGCTAGCAACAGTGGTAACCCAGCAACACCTATATGTCCTACAGCATATTCATCAATACCATATATACCTACACCTGTCCATAAGGAGACATGGGAGAATAGCCAAATATATGACTCAATCTCTTATTTATTTATTTCCACCATTTTTTTCAAGAGTGAGAGTCAAAAAGCCAGTTTGGTGTAGTGGTTAGAAGTGCCGATTTCTAATCTGGCCAACCAGGTTTGATTTCCCTCTCTTCCACATGCAGCCAGCTGGGTGACCTTGGGCTTGCCTCACAGGGTGTTCATTGTGGGGAGAGGAAAAGGAAGGCAATTGTAAGCCGCTTTGAGTCTCCTTTATGTAGAGAAATCGGAATTTAAAAACCAACTCTTCTATATGTATTTGAGAACTGTCATTTTGTCCTGCAATGCTGATAACAGTATGTTTGTTCTCTCTTTGAAAACAAAACAAAACTACATGCTTGCCTTCCTATCCCTAGCACTTCAATAGCCGCATACTTACATGGATCCAGCCTAGAGTGAGGAGGTCATGCTGGTCTTGAACACTGAATAACTCTTCCACATTCTCCATGTCACAGTAGTCTGGCCCTGCAGACTGTTTTGGTACTATCACATGTGTAATAGTGAATTCATTATGGGTCTGTAAAACACAAGGTTGGGAAGATGTCTTTTTGAACAAGCAACCTTAACCTCCAGAACCTAATGTTAGTATAAACTCGCATTATTCTTACTACTGACTTAAGTGGAGCTGCACTAAGCTTAGTGATTCATTATAGTAACAGACAAAATAACAACAGTGGCATTAGATTATATATAAAAATACACACACATAGAAATCCCTCCCCCCCTGGGATTTTTCTGCTCATAGAATCATAGAGTTGGAAGGGACCTGCAGGGTACTCTAGTCCAAGACCTGCACAATGTAGGATCTCAAAACTACCTGTCCACCCACAGTGACCCCAATTTCATGCCCAAGTGATATATTCAGCTAGAATATCAGAACTGCCCTTTTCGTATGCAACCCTATAACTCTTAGCCTCAGTGGAATTTACTTCTTAGTAAGCATATGTACAAATTTATTTTTTACATTCTTATTAAATATAATATATACAGTTAGCATCTGTGTATATACCTCAGGTGTCAGGCTGAACAGTTTATATATCTACCATGTATTACACACAGTGAAGTGTTTCAGTAGTGAACATAAGATATCAATGTACATTATTGAGATGCACAAACAAAACCCAAGCAACAGTAAATGGCATGAGTTAGAAGTGGATTTTTAAAAGCAAAATCTGAGGATAAAACATATCAATAGCTTCTGCTATCCTTAACATCAGTGTTCCGGCAACAAAATTCCATTTGCATTTGATGGAAGCCAGGAAAAAATTGTGAAGACCCCAGTAAATGGCACCAGACTGCACAGGAGAAGGGTGGAAGCAGGTTAATTACATGCCATGCCTCTCATAGAATTAGCTACTTCTGCAGAGAGGCGAACCATTGGACATTAGTTAATAAGAATTTCTGCCCAGACCCATACAAGCTATGTTACAGAAAGCCAGTTATATAATGCACTTACACTTCAGATATGCTTTTGCTCTGACACCACTTCATTATAGGAAAATACAGTATTATTAAAAGTGACTTCCCCATACAAATGTGAAGGATCAACTGTACCAGTTTTCCACAGAGAATTCCACATGTCTCTATTCCTCTTACTGTATTTGCTTCTGCTAGCAGCAGAAACTTGTGACAAAGGCCCTTGGGCAGAACTACACTTCGCAGCCCTTCGGTCACATTGTCTGAAAAGGAAAGGGAGGTGGGGAGAGAGAAAAAGGAGAAAAAAAAGAGAGATCATGCATGGAGAAATCTTACAGTAACACACTTTTCTAAAACACAATGTTGAACTGGAACTGAACAATTTTGATTGTCTGAGATGTAAACATTGGGCTTTTTATAGGCAGTTAAATTGTAGCTTTTAATATATCTGAAATGTGATGCTAATCTTGAGCGTTTGTGATAAAATGACCCTAACTAAAAATGGAAACAGAGTCCAGTAGCACCTTTAAGACCAACAAAGATTTATTCAAGGCATGAGCTTTCGAGTGCAAGCACCCTTCGTCAGACTAAGAACTCCTTACATGACCGTGGGAATATATAGCAAAAATTAATTCTGTTAGATTAGTAAACTGTGTCACACATCCAAATACAGCCAATGATAATTCTTTGCCAAAACAGCCAATCAATCCCCTTGAAATTCAGTTGTTGTTCGCACAAACATGGGAGAAATAAAACAAATCTAAAAATGGAAAACATTTTTAGGTCAGAGATATTTTAAAAATAAAGTGGGGTACAATGGCCCACCACGAAGAAAGACACTTGCTTACTCTGGACAGCACTCAGTGTAGCAGCTGGGTTTGTTGCCCGACTAGTTGGAGGAGACTGTCCGGCTGAGGCCTCGTTCTTGTTTGTTGATGCAGTATTGTTCAGATGGGGAGAAAGGCATGATGACAATACATTCCCATCCGTCTGTTCTGATGAAACAGAATTATCTCTAATTTTCTGATCACGGGCAAGTTCTTGCTTCTTCAGTTGGTCTTCAAAGAACTGAAACTGTTCCTTTTCCAGCTGCTGTTGACGGATTTGTGCGATTCTCTTTTTCTCGGCTTCAATCAAATTCTGCTGCTCCAGCTTCTTCTGTAATTCAGCTTTGCATTTGTTCTGGGAAATGTGTTAAGTGGAGAGATCTGATCAACAACCAAAGCCTTAGCGAGCTTTATATCATGCCCCCATCATCCCATGATAAGAATGGTTATGGGCAATATTAAGAGTTTAATTTACCTGGAAATGCTACATCCAAATTAGATTTTATATTGTATCTTAGAATTTTATGGGCTTTTAATTGTGTGGTGATCTGCCCTGAGTCTGCCAAGAGAGGGTGGAATAAAAGTTTAAATAATAAATTTAAAAAATATACTTTAACCCACTGAGATTGTCTTCCAAATCCTCATGCATGGGATAGGGAAATTAGGATATTCAGATAGCATAAATTCAGTGGGACTTCAACAGCAAAGAAACTACAAAGAACTACAAGAAGCAGTTTAAAGAAACTACAAGAAGCATCAAATGTTCTTAGGGCACTGACACAATACATTTCCCTAGGCACAGCAGCACAGGTGTTTGCATACTCAGGGAGATAAAGCCAACATGGCCCAGAGAAGGAAGACCTATGGGAGAAACTTTTCCTTTCCTGTCTGGAGCAGTTGCAAAGCTCCCTGGCAAGGAAGAGAATCCTCTGTGGCTTGGCTATCTGTCCTCTACATAGATGGGAGGAGTGAAAAGTGGTGGTGACATCTGGAGTGGTTTCAGGGTTTGTGCTCAAAGGCAATGGAGTTTGGCCTTTAAGTAGAAAGCAGTAAGCTTACCTGCCAATTTCCTGTCACTCAATTGGCATTTTCATTCAGGTGTGTAGCTGTGTTGATCTGAAGCAGCAGAGCACAGTTTCAGACCAGGGAAACCTTTAAGGCCAGCAAAGTTTTATTCAAGGTTTAAACTTTCATTTGCCTGCACATGAAAGCTTATACCTGGAGTAAAATGTGTTGGTCTTAAAGGTGCCATTGGACTCAAACTTTGTTTTGACATTTTTATATTATAGTTATTCTTATTGATATCGGTATTATGTTAGTACAACCCATGTCTTCATCTGTTTATAGAACTTGTGTGCTGCCTCTTCAGAACAAGGTTCATTCTATTCAAAAATTAACAAAAATAACTGAACAATTCAACCCAGCTTATTATTTCAAGAAGAGGAATTTATCTTTGTTGTTATTTTGCTAAATACAAATTAAACTTCATACATATTATTTGTTAGGATACCTGTACTCCACGTTTTCTCCCAACAGGGATCCAGGGACATTCTCCCGTTTTATCTTCACAACAACCCTGTGATATAGGTTAGGCTGAGAGGGATTGCTGAGCCCAATATCATCCAGTGAACTTCCATGGGAGTCCCTAGTGACCCTCTAATCACTATTCTGTGCTTGATTAAAGATATAATTGACTGAGAACTTTACCTCATCTTGCATAAATTCCTGATATTCTGCACTGTATTTCTTTAGCAAGTCCTTCTTTAGTTCATCAGTCCTTGGAAATGCAGTGTCCTTCAGTTTCTTTGGGAGGAGAGAAATAAAACCAAGAATCATCAGGCACTATACAACATCTATTACTGTAAAGTTAAACAAAAGCAATGCATTCATGCTTGTGTATCAGACAAAACACAGACACAGTGCAGTTTTAATGGCTCACTTCCCCCCCCCCAAAAAAAAAATTAATATATGGAGCAGGAGGTAGAAGTGCTCTTTTCTAATACAGAAATGGTTCCTTCTGTATTGGGGGGAGGAGGTAAAGTCACAGCTCAGCACCTAGAATCAAGCTACATTCAGTCCCCACATTTGAACTACAGATTACAAAGCAAATATGGGTTCCTCACCTTAAATATATGCATTGTAATACTGAAGGGAGGGAGCATTTACAAGGAAGAATTGGCAGACAAAGAACACCCTCCCCAGTTCTTCTTTATAGTTTTTAAACTTCATTTTTACTCCAGCCAAGGTTTTAAAGAAACCAGACTGGGGAAGGGAACAGCTGTGGGGGATAGTATTTGCACCAACTGTTTAGTGATAAAATATTGTTAGGCAGTTACAAACTCCAGCAATAATGGGACTCCAACACTAAAAACCAAAGCATAATTGAAAGAGTAGGCACCTGTACTTCAGGAAGTCAGAGAAAAAGCAAGCACAATGGTTTTAAATCTCTCTTTTTAACTTAAGCAAATTTATAATTTAAACCAGTGGTCCCCAACCGTTTTATCACCGGGGACCACTCAACGCTTGACAATTTTACTGAGGCCCGGTGGGGGATGTAGTTTATTCCTCTACTCTCAACCACTGCCCTAACGCTCTCTGATCGCTATGGTAATGTTTAAACATCCCTTCAAAATAAGATACAGACACGCCACAATAAGGAACATTTTATTTTCATGGAAATTTTAACTCATGACAATGACAAATCAATGGGAACCCTGAGCTTGTTTCTCTGCAACAAGATAGTCCCATCTGGGAGTGATGGGAGACAATGATACCCAAAGTGTGTTGTAAAGGGCCGGGGGGGGGATGAAGTAAAGGGCTGGGGGGGGGGAAAGAAGGTGTCCTTTGTGGCCCACCTCCAATTAGTCGAAGGACCACATGTGGTCCGTGGCCCACAAGTTGGAGATTGCTAATTTAAACTATCTACTATCATTTATGAAATTGTGGCATGTTAACTATAAGCTTGAACAGATAAAGACTAATGTATTTTGCTCACATTTCTATTGCAATTGTTCTTATTTTAGAACAACAGAAAAGAGACTCTTTGTCTACTCAAGACATAATCACAGGTATTCTTACTCAGACCTAATGTAACACGTTCCCCTATATTTAGAATTGGAGTATCATTTATGCATTCAGCATCTGATAGAATGTATAAAGGCCACAGATGCAATTCAGGTTGCAATTCTATGTAAAGTCTAGTAAGATTTATGAGTAGAATCATAGAAACATAGAGCTGGAAGGGGCCACACAGAGTAATGACGCCTAGAGCTGCAGTACTAGTATAGGTCTTCTCTGGACAGGCCATATTAGGACCATATTCTGGAGCCTCCTGGAGTTCTTTGGAATCTTATCAAGGAATGGCAGTCAGTTTTCTTGAGAGAGACTACATACCATGCAGCTACAAGAGAGAGTTGGGTGTTTTCTGATCTACTCTCAGTTCATTGGGGTGTAATAGTGTTGCTAAATATGCCTCTACAGTGCCCTGCAGCACTGATTATGTATGCTGGAGCATACCTTTGCAATGTGCTGGCAGATGTACAGGGCTGTCTCATCGGACAAGCTGATGGGGAAACGCCAACCAAAACAGCAATTGTGAAAGCCAGTGCCCTAGAGCACTGGTGAAAGTTTGTAATCCCTAGAAAGGCCTTGCACCCACCCCTGCTTGAAATGCCAGTTTAAAAAAGCAACCGTACCTTCATAATATCCTGTTTTTCTGGAACAGCACACTGCTGGTAGTCTCGATGACCCGGCAGCTTTTCTACAAACAAGCTTGAAAATGAAACACATACTTTTCGTCCCTGACAAATACACACAATATCATTATTCTTTTTTTTTTTTGTCCTGAGACAAAAGCAAATTGTAGAAATCATATGGGACCAGAAACAGCATTCCTTTTTTCTTTTTCTTTTTTAGCTATTCATATCAGTTTTCCATACCTTTGCAAGCTTACATTATGACAGGGCAATTCTACAGCAGGTTCTCACAGAGACTAAGTGCACAATAGCTTTAATTCTTACACTATTTACTATGATGCAATGCAACTAATTCTAATAGAACTATTCTGGAACAGGTGGTTTATTGAGCACAGCCAAGGACATTTCTGGAAGGTATGCACAGTAACGGTTTCATTATGGTACTTCCAGATGATACATACTACTGGACTCTTGATGTCAATATTTTCAACTCCTGCAGTCAGTGGCTCTCTAAAGGTAGAGGTTTTTCATGTTACCGACAATCTGATCTCTTTTAATTTAGACATGGCATGGATTGAGCCTGGGGAATTCTGCCAAGATCCCACCTTAGAGGGCATCTACTCCTAGGCTACAATAAGGGAAGGACTTGCACAGGGCAGCAAAGCACTTATATCTGGGAAAGAAAAACACCTTATGAGATAGTTTTCTGAGGTGTTTTTTCACTGGCACAGTTATTCTAATCTAAAGAATGCAATCGCTGGTTCTTAACTTTTAATCTAATATCCTTCACCAAGTGCATATTACCACTGGATACCTCCAAGCAAAAGTAAAAAATTAGGATATAAAATAGCATGTCAATAAGAAAAAATCCTTTTTCCTGTGATTTGTTGCTGGTACAGAGCCTCTTCTGTGGCTATCTTTCTGGAATTTCATCACACATATTCAGTCTCGTACATGGAGATTATTTTGTATGTCTGCTAATGTTGCCTCTGGTGGGACAGGAGGTATTTTTCATTGATCCCTAATTCTGGAGGATAAATCTAGGATCTCCACATGTCTGGAGGATAAATCTAGGATCTGATACACTCTTAACAGGCTTTGCCCACCTTGTGGCCAGTGTAATAGTCACACAAACTGTGGGTTCCCTTTAATGGCTCCATGTGATGTGTCTGATTTGGATTACCACTGTGGAGCATTCAGAGAAGGGGCTTCAATGGGGGAGAAGTGGTTAAGAAATCCAATAACAGCAGCAGCAACATCAATTTGGCCTCCCCAACCATTTTACCAACTTGCAACGGTCCTGCAGGTGTGTTATTTTGCTCAATGGAAAAATCCAGGTGTACACTTGTGGATCTTCCCAATGAGCCACACAGCACTTCCCCTAGCCTATTTCAAGTCAGGAAAATGCTGCAGGGGAAAGGCTGAAGCCGCTTCTCCGTGCATGTTGCAGTTATTAACTGAATAGGGCACCACATGAGTGGGAACTGAGAAAAATCTGCAATGCACCTGTGATTGATCTATTCAGGACACAGGGTGCAAACTTGGATCCAAACCTGCATCCTCCCTAATGTATGAATTTGCCATCAGTATTTTACCCTCAAGGAGGGATGAGCAATATAAAAGCAACCTCTTCTTTTGGCTGTCAGAAACCAATGAGGTTGCCTGAAATCCTGAATGCCCACCAATCATACCCTAATGTTCTAAATGCCCCCTAACATGAACCTGTAGATTGCCTCCAAGGTGGTGGTGGTGGGGTGTGTGGAATCACCAATAAAGAACAGGCATGAAACAGCAAGAGGGAGGTTCTTCACTTCTTGTTCTAAAATACAAAGGAACTGTGCATTTCAGCACAGTACAGACACATCATACAGCTTTAATGAATCTTAAAGAAAAAGCTATTCTGGGAGCATATTTTTCTCTTTAAAGAGATACATGGCTGCTCTGGTCTTGATTACTCAGCTTCTAAATAAATGAAGCCTCAGATTCTAAGCACTCTGCTCATGGTGGAGGGAAAGGATGATTTTTCCCAATTCCCTTCTTTCACTGCAGCACCCTACCTTGTATCTCAAGCTGTTCTAGGAGGAAGGAATCCCACTAACTTATGGAGAAAAGAAAAGCCTGAAGTGGGAGCAGAAGGCAAGTAAGTCACCTTCCTGACAGTGCAGCTCCTCTTACGTTGCACAGGACCCAAGCCGAAATGCTGAAAAAATACCACAGGTATCATGTGGTATCAAAAGTAATTTCTGAGAGGTGCTCATGAGATTTGCAAAATCACATTTCATATCACAAGATAGATGTGAGATGGACAGAAGATATATTTTATGTTCAAAACATTACCTGCGTTTTTTGCATACTGGCAAAACACAATATCCCTACAATGGAAACTTAACTCTAAGGGAATCTGAATTCCCTGTAACGAATGAATGAGAAATACACAATTGATGAGCTCTAATGTGGATATCTGAAAAGATTCTATTCTAGCAGCCTGTAAGAACAGTACCCACTGGCAGTCCTAAAATCTAAATAAAAGATATACCAAACAAAAATCCAAAAGCAGACAAATCCTTACGTTATAAACTTGTTATAGAGCACAAAGGCATTTTCAAGGTTTCCTTCCTCAAGATATACAGCCGCCATACGTTCCATCTCCACTCCAAACCTAAAGTAACGCCGTGGAGTGATGTCTTCATTGATGGTGATATTACAACCAAGCTTGCTTAAGGCACGTACGCGTTCTTCTGGGCTCAGCGAAACATCTGTGTGGTCAGGCATAGCAACTAGCCTTTTCTGTTAAAGCAGAGATCACAAGTAGCATGTCACTTCGATTGCTGACCTTATTCAGGAACTACTGCATCCAAGAAACTCAAGCAAAATCTTGGGCTGCAATTAGTTGCAACTTTTCATTTCAGCAACATTTGAAGAGCTTTAATTTTCTGCTTCCAGGCGATTACCATATAATGGCAGAAAATCACCCTAAAAACAGGACAATTTCCAGCAGCATGCTAAAACACACACACACACACACACACACACACAGACAAACCACCACTCCCCAAAAAGCTTCATGCTACTTGATGAGCCAATTATGTTACACTCTACCGCTGTTCTTACTTTATTTTACACTGTACTTATACAGGTGGGTTGCAGATAACACTTTAAAAACCAATATTAACTGCTCCATTATTTTCATTTTACAGAGAAGAATAAGGAATGAGTTTTTAAATGTGGTTCAAGTCAAAACAAGACATAATGGGGATAATTAGCTGCTGTTTTCACACTGGCTTCCCATCCTTTCCCCTCATTCTCCAGTAACATCCAATAATCTGAAATGCACTATATGATGTCAACCATGCTGAGATTTTATTATTGTTGTTGTTGTTCGATTTATTACCCGGCACACTCGGCACACCGGCTCATGGCGGGTTACATACAAAATTCAATACAATAATACAATCCCCAATTAAAGCCCCATAAAATTACAAAAATACAAAACCATATGGCGGAAACAACAATCCATCTTAACAACCCCCACTAAAAGCCGGGGTGGCTAGGGGGAGGAGTGTGACAACCAGCCATGCCAGCAGATGGACTGGCATGGGAGCAAATCTTCCTGGGGGGAGCCCCGTCTGATCTCCTACCAGCACTGGCCTCAACATAGACTTGGTGGAAGAGCTCTGTTTTGCAGGCTCTGCAGAAAGCTGGAAGTTCTCCCAAGACCTGCAGCTCCTCAGGGACTTCATTCCACCAGTAGGGGCCAGGACTGAAAAGGCCCTGGCCAAGGCCAGGTGTACTTCCTTGGGGTCTGGAATGACCAACAAGTTGGAACCCACAGAGCACAAAGCCCTGCGACAAGCAGTCCCCCAGGTATGTGGTTCTCAGACCGTAAAGGGTCTTAAAGGACAAAACCAGAACCTTGAACCTGATCCAGGCTGCAATTTTCTCCACCCATCCACACAAATTGCAACCATTGTAATGGAGTGGGAATACAACCAAGGCCAAACTACACATGACATTTTAGTTAGTTCTAAAAATCAGTTTCCTATTTACCAAAGAGCTCATAGTGAATGGCTGGTCCATTATCTCCCTTCAACTTTGCTGTTTCTTCACAGTTCTTCCATCTAGCCAAAGAAAGAAAAATATGGATGTATATAGTAATCAAATGCAAGAATAATCTGATACTGTATGTAAAGATTATGTATTAGTGGGACAATTTGAAAGAAATGTTCCCTTTCTACCTTCAACTGCATTTCTTACATTTGTCTGTAAATATAAAACACTGGCATAAACTGTTTTGCTGGGCTACCTAAGGCACAGAAGAGATAAATTCCAATTACTGCAGTATAGCCAGTTCCCCCTAAATACCGCATATATTCACATATAAGCCGAGACACCCAATTTCACCACAAAATGCTGGAAAACCTTATTGACTCGCATATAAGCCGAGGGTGGTGTTTGGATAGTGGCTCCCCCCCCCTTTTTCTTCCCACTCGCCTCCTTCCTCTTTCCCCTCCTCCCTCTTTCCCTCTGACCCCTCTTACCTTTTTATATCAATCCTTCTTATCTAATTCCCTTCTTCTTAGCTGGGTGTTCTGTTCTTTCCATTTTCCATTCCTTCCTTTAGGGGTGTTTCCTCGTTCTGCTCTCTGCTCTCCCTCTGAGACAGAGGCTTCAGAGCTTCTTGAAGCAGCAGCACGTGCTAGCCTCGTGCTAGCCTCATTAAAATAGTGAGGGGGGAGGCGGAGACTGCCCTTCCCTCCCCTCCCCTCCCACTGTCCCACCTGGGCTTGCTGCCTCTCTGCTTCTTCCTGCATCTGCTTCTTCAGTTAAGTATACTTGTCTCCCACCCCCGCCCTTCGGTCTTGTCTGGCAGCTTTTTAATATATATACCCACATATAAGCCGAAGGGGACTTTTTCAGCTTTAAAAAAGGGCTGGAAAACTCGGCTTATATGCAAGTATATATGGTACATTGTTCATATACTCGGCTTACATGCGAGTATATACGGTACATTTATCTGGCTTTAATAGAAGACAATATACTTACCTTGTACTTCAACATAATAAGTATCAGTTAACTACCAGTTACATTTTACTGAACAAGGTGCTGAGAACATATGCATAAGATCACTTTTACATTCAGAGGTTGAAAGGAACTCAATCTACTGACAATTTACCATTCTTCAATGAGGCCTCTTCAATGAGGCCTCAAATATGATGCATAAAATGGATGCCTTATTCCCAAAGGAGTGTCTGACCATTAATATCTTGGCTAGAGTTACTGCTATGATGTGCACGTCCACTTTCAAAGAAGAGGATGGTATCTCCTCCCTGGAAATTCACTTCTTCCATTCCTGAAAATATTTGCTTGACTCAAAACTGTTAACATCTATGTGGTACGTTTAGTTTGGTGGAAAAAGAAGGCATCTACCCTCTTTTTGTGATAATTGTTGGGAAGGATGCCTGAAGAACTGAGTCAAACTGTATCCTAAATTTGCTGCTATTCACAGATCTTATCAACTGTTGTAATCCAATCTTAGCTATGCTTATTGATCAGTCACTTATTCATCTTGACTCTAACTAGCTCTTCCTGGCAGCTAACCCCCACCCCACTACCCATATGTAATAGTTGAGGAAGTCTGGTTTCAATTTATCTAACAAAGTGTGCATGAACACAAAAGCTTATATCTGTAATTAAACTTGGTTGGGCTTAAAAGTGTCACTGGACTCAAGCTCTGTTCGGAGGTGACAAAAGATAAACTTGTAGAACTACAATGCAAACCCAAAACTAGTAAATGGCAAGGGTCAGATGCAGACACCCAATGGGGCTTAAGGAATTCAAATGGGAAATTGTTGCTCTATTATCCAGTAAAGGTAAAGGTATCCCCTGTGCAAGCACCAAGACATGTCTGACCCTTGGGGTGACGCCCTCTAGCGTTTTCATGGCAGACTCAATACGGGGTGGTTTGCCAGTGCCTTCCCCAGTCATTACCTTTTACCCCCCAGCAAGCTGGGTACTCATTTTACCGACCTCGGAAGGATGGAAGGCTGAGTCAACCTTGAGCCGGCTGCTGGGATTGAACTCCCAGCCTTATGGGCAAAGCTTTCAGACGGCTGCCTTACCACTCTGCGCCACAAGAGGCTCTATTATCCAGTAACTTTTCTCTAAATGTGTTACAGGTCTCTGAAAAGTAGCAAATACCTCACCAGCTTTTTAAAAGGGGTCCAAGGACTTACAGTCCCATAGCTTAGAATCTGATCTAAGTAAATTAGAAGAAGAAGAGTTGGTTCTTTTGGCCACTTCTCTACCAGGAGTCTCAAAGCGGCTTATAATCACCTTCCCTTTCCTCTCCCACAACAGACACCCTGTGAGGTGGGTGAGGCTGAGAGAGCCCTGATATTCCTGCTCAGTCAGAACAGCTTTATCAGTGCTGTGGTGAACCCAAGGTCACCCAGCTGGCTGCATGTGGGGAACCAGGCACTGGGAATCAAACCCGGCTTGCCAGATTAGAAGTCAGTGCTCTTAACCACTACACCAAGCTGGCTTTTAGTAGAAAACATTAAAGACAGAATTCTTAAGCACACTGAGGAATAAAGTCTGATGAGGGAAAATGAGCATAGTGTCCAGCCTCAATTTAAAACAAAAAATAGGGCTAAGCAAAAACAGACATTTATAAAATTATGCATGGGGTGGAGAAAGTAGATAGAAAGCATTTTTTTTTTACCTCTTATCATACCAGAACTTGGGGGCATTCAATGAAGTTGATTTGCTATGCGTTTAGCATGGCTAAACAGGAAATACTTCTTTACTTCACAATTAAAGCTTGCAGTTCACTGCCACTGGAAATGATGATGGCCATGTGCACAGATGGTCTTGAGGAAGAATTACACAGATTTATGGAGAATTGGCCCATCAATGGCTACTGGACATGGTAAGTAGAGGAAACAGAGGCAGCAAACCTCTAAATAGCAGTGCTAGGAGGCAGCATAGGGGACAGGTTATTCTAAGAGTGACTCTTACACATTTTGGGCACACACACAAGGTCCGTTCCCTTCAAGGTCCGTACTGTCAACTCACATTGACAACAATTCTCCTTGGCTCAGGTGGAAGTATTTCATCGCCTACTACCTGGTTCCTTTCACTTGGAGATACGGGGCATTGAATCTGGGATTTCTGCATGACAAGCAGATGCTCTACCACTGAACCATGGCCCCTTCCCAACAAGGAGCTCTGTTTAGCTGTGAGTCATTTATAATGAACATATTGTTTAGAACATATTGTTTCTTGCATGTTCCTTTAAGCACACGGTGAAGAACCTTACGCTGTAATGACAGCTGCTGAATCAGAAACCCTGTTGGGTAAAAAGTCCCAACTGACCCTACTCACTTTCTATAAAAACTCTTGGCATGTCCCAGGAAATATACTGGCAGGCACAATGGCAACCACAGGCACCTAAATTGGGCTCCCTGTGATGAACTATTAAGAAGGTAGATTTCTTAGCCACTAAAGATACTAAAATGTCATGGTCACTTTGTGATGCTTCCTCAGTGGCATAGTTCTGATTCTGTGAAGCTACATAAATCCTGATACATGAACCTGTTGCTGACACAATGGTGGATAAGTTCCAGTAATTAAGGGAGTACAGCAAAGATGACATACAATGTTTTAAGAAATATATAAAATTGATAAACATCTTTTGTTCAGTTTCGATAGAAGCTGATTACCTCACTGACTCATCCACTCAGGCCTACTCATTTCAACGGAAGTCGAATTCACTGCCTAGCTGCTTTGGAACATTAAGTCAAAGGATAAACTATTTATAGGATTTTGGACAATAATCTCAATAGAATCACTCTCTCTTAAGTAGAAGACATCTGTGGCTATAAATCAACACTTTATCATCAAAAGTAACCATGAATTAGGAGTCATTCTGCAGCCACAAAGCCAGCCTTATCCATTATCTCACTATGCGTATTCTTCTTCAGAAACAAACAAAAAATACCGAGATCCACACATATCTGACAGAGCTGAAAAATCTGAGTGGGTGAGGATCTCTATGAAGACTACTCATTGCAAATTTACCACTTGTTGTCTTTCTAGTTAAGGAGAAACAGTTCTCCCCTGCTCTGCAGGAAACTGGAAATTTTTTCTTCCACAAGAAGAATTATATTACTTATATGGGAATACAGATCAGTCAAACAGTAATCAATGATTTATAGAATTATAGAGTTTGAAGGGGCCATACAGGCCATCTAGTCCAACCCCCTGCTCTACGCAGGATCAGCGCAAAGCATCCTAAAGCATTTAAAGCTGGATGATTAACAAAAACTAGTGGGAAAGTTGCCGCTTATGAAAACACTGCCTTTTTTAACCCCTTTATCTTTCTGAAGTTTCATATGGACACACATTCTTCACAAAGCAAATGCGACTGTTGTTGTCAGCCATTCAGTTGAGCCCAACTCTTGGCAATCCCATGGCACAGCTGTCACCATGATCCCCAATCCCATACTGCCTCCCTCAGCTGTGCAATGTTCTGGCCAGTGTACGATTCAATCGTGCCCAAACATCGTGTTTAACCAATAAAATAATATTGGGTTGATCCCCACTCTCACTGAGAAAGAACTCGGCCATTGGGCTGTACAAGGTGGGATAGATTGTCGCCTTTGTAGGTTGTTGTTGTTGTTCTTAAATTTGGGAAGTTTTTATTGGGGTTTTATGTATTTTAATGTTTTATGATATAAACCGCCGCAAGACTGTCCAGGGAGCAGCAGTATGTAAATTAAAATATAAATAAATAAAGTATTGTCTACTCAGACTGGCAAAAAAAAAAGAGGAAGAAGTGAAGGCAAAAGGAAAAAAAAGATCAGAGCCCCTCAGTGAAACCATTGATGTCCTACAAGCTGCCAGAGCAAGCTCAGCTTGCAGTACACATTTGCAAAAGGCAATGCAACAATTGGCTGGCTGGAGCAGGCTTTTATTTCAATTACTGTATATACCCACATATAAGCCAAGGAGGGCTTTTTCACTGTGAAAAATGGTGCTGAGATATTAGGCTTATATGTGAGTATTTAGGGTAAGTGAGCCAAAGTTTTGTGATTTTGCCTACCAATGATACATCACACGTTATAAGTTGTAGTATGCAACTGTCAGCAACTGAGAAATTGATACCTGTATCACTGTGCTTCCAAATAAATCCTGTAGTCTTATTCCTGCTTAGAGATGTCTTCAGTTATAGCATATTTCTCTTTGAAGTAAGTCAGGTAACTTGCATAAATGGGAGAGGAGAGAGTAGATATTCTCTGTAGAAAGTTGCAGGACAGTGAAATGCTGTTTATAAATGAGTTTGAATGTGCTTACAGGAACAATCCTAAACATATCTACTTAGAAGGAGCTTCCATGCAGTTTAGTTGGCTTAATCCCAAGAGAGTGTCTGGAATCTTATAAGGCTAAGCTGTAAAGTGTTATTATTATTATTATTATTATTATTATTATTATTATTATTATTATTGGATATCTAGCCCGCCCGCTCCCCTGAGGCTCGCGGCGGGTAACATGTAAAAACCCCATAAAATCCGTAATACATAAAACACCTAAAAACGCCCCGCCCACCCAACCCACCCCACCTGATGGCCGCAGAACTATCCGGGAAACCAGGGGTCACTGCTGATGTAGATGTAGAGGGGGGAACTGATCTAAAAAGGGGAGGCGCTGGCCTCAACCACAAGCCTGGTGGAAGAGCTCCGATTTGGAGGCCCTGTGAAAGGATGGCAAATCCCGCAGGAACTGCAGCTCCTCCAGGAGCTCATTGCACCAGGCGGGGGCCAGGACCAAAAAGGCCCTGGCCCTGGTCGAAGCCAGACGTGCCTCCCGGGGGCCAGGAACCACCAATAAATTAGTCCCCGCCGAGCGTAACATAGATGTCCCCATGATACAATAAAAACACAGACAGCTGCTAAAACAATGGCGTTCTTTCCATGGAATGTATGATAGCAATGTTGGATATACTTGACAATGTTTGACAGGCTAATACAGAATGCACAAATTAGTTTTATCATTCTGGCTAATGGGACATTTCCACTCTAGTTCTTGGTGATGGCCAAGGGTTTGTGCTGTTCATTACACAATCTTTTTCTGAGTTTCATCAAAACACTTCACCTACACACTTCTGTACAATGTCTTTTCCCTGCTGTGACATTTACCTAATTGCAAGCTCTGGTCACAGTGACATCCATGATTCAAATGTGCAGACTGGCATTTGCATCTTCCCATTCTGTCTGCTTCATGCAGAATTAATCATCCAGTTCCCTTTCCAGAGACACAGAACAAGCACCATGTGTCTGATAGGTGTGTACGTAAAGTCTTGTTAAGTCACAGCAGACTTGAAGTGATCCCATGTTTTCAAGACAAGTGATTAAGCAGAGGTGGTTCGCCATTGCCTCTCTCTGTCTCCCATCCAAGTATGACCCTGCTGTAGCTTCCATAATTTGATGAGATTGGGCTATATCATACTGCTCCATAACCCATGTGTCTGTCACTACATGTTTGTAAAATTAATTTGTTTCTTGCGTGCAACCAACAATGCATGAAAAAGGGGAGGGGGGATCTGCTTCTGCTTTAACAAAATTGGGCAAAAGTTTGCCTACTCTCCTGTGGCAAGTGAAAGAGCTAGATATTTTCAGGCTGCTAATGTACTACAAATTGCTTGCATTGGTATGTGACTGCTTACTTGCAAAGCTGAAGCAAAAGACAAAGTTTACTAGTGATGCTAGCCAAAGCCATAACCACACAAACCAAGCAATAACAGACAGGATAATATTTATACAAGGCCAAAGTCTGAATCCAGTGGCATCTTTAGGGTCAACAAAATTTTATTCAAGGTGTAAGCTTTCGTGAGCACAACATACTTCTTCAGACACAATGAAATATATAGGCAGAGGGTGAGCCACAAATTAGTACACAAGCCTAATGAAGATATTGAACAGATTCAACGGCCTTACAGATATAACAGGCTAAGTTAGTATGGTTATAATTTAGTTAGGTTTAGCTTTTTTTGGGGGGGGGGGAACCATGAATAAAATAAATACGTCAAGATTGGAGAGTAATGGACAGATGCATTCCCAGTTGTGGAGCACTCCCAAGAGGAATTAACTCAGTCCTTGTCACTAGGCTCCATCCATCTCCACCCCCCCCCCCAGCATGAAGGCATCCCCACACTGGCCGTGCAGTTATGTCCCCTGTCCTCAGACCAGATAATTCAATTCTCCAATTCTAAATTATATCCCAATTATATAT
Source organism: Paroedura picta (assembly GCF_049243985.1). Classification (NCBI taxonomy): domain Eukaryota; kingdom Metazoa; phylum Chordata; class Lepidosauria; order Squamata; family Gekkonidae; genus Paroedura; species Paroedura picta. The sequence goes on from NC_135376.1 coordinate 71,709,240, forward strand.
TATATCCTTACATTAAGAGCCTCTTGTGGCACAGGGTGGTAAGGCAGCCGACATGCTGTCTGAAGTTCTGACCATGAGGATGGGAGTTCGATCCCAGCAGCTGGCTCAAGGTTGACTCAGCCTTCCATCCTTCCGAAGTCGGTAAAATGAGTACCCAGCTTGCTGAGGGGTAAACAGTAATGACTGGGGAAGGCACTGGCAAGGCCACCCTGTATTGAGTCTGCCATGAAAATGCTGGAGGGCGTCACCCCAAGGGTGCTTGCACAGGGGATACCTTTACCTATTCCTTACATTACAATCTGCTACTAAATTCTATTTTTCCATTCCAAATAAGAAATAAAATGAAGAGGGTGTATGGCCCTCTACTACTTCAGACCAACATGGCTACCCACCTGAATCTATTTACAAAAGGCATACAATAAATAATAGAGGTCATAATGATAGCAGCAAACATGTGAATGAAGAAGTCAGCTCTCATTTTAGTTCTTATGAAAACATAAGCTCTCACACTGTGGGTGACAATAACTACACTCGCATATGGCTTCTGTTTAATTTTTTTAATTATAATTATATGGTTTGTTTTCTAACAAAGTACTTTTACACAGCTTTGTTAGATGCCAAAAGCTTTAACAACTGCTCTGAACCAAGCATTTTGTTGCTACAGCAAATAACGAAATGGTACCTGAGATCCAACTGTGACTCTTTGAATGACGTATAAATCAAATGGCCAGCAATATTAACTCACCTCCACTTGTTCTTATCAAAGTACCTGTTCTTATCAAAGCAATTTATTTAGTCAGGGTTCCATTGCTGTCTGATATTTTTCAATCAGCACTACCATCAAATGTCTCCATAACAAGATATTAACATTTTTACTCTTCTTAGGGCCCATTTCTAACTACACGAAAGCACTCTATGCATGAACATAAGCAGCAGAGCCTACTGGATCAGTCTGGTGGTCCATCTACTCCAGCATATTGTTTCACACAACCAGTTGTCCTGGAGGACCAAACAAATAGGCCACAGAGGCCAGAGGTTTCCCTTCATGCACTGGTATTTAGAGATTTGCTGCCTCTATAGATGGAGAGTCCATTAAGTCGCTATAGGTAGTTCTCTTCCATGAATCTGTTCAATCCTGTTATAATTACATGCTAGTGCTCTAGCATTGTCCACTACAATACATCACTTTGAAGTTTATTATTTTTAAAGCGGAACAAGCAATACATTTATTTGTTGACATTATTTATAGACTGCCTTTCTCACTTGGACTCAAGGTGGATTGCACAGTGTGAGTCAATACTGTCGATGGATGGGCCGTTCAATGAACAATGCAATAGGAATTAGGATTGTAGAACCAACCAGAAGCCTAAAAACAGATCTGAAGCAAAGCATAACTATTAACATGACACATTAAATGATGCAAAAATTACATAGTAGGATCTGTGTTTCAGCAAGCTACGCACAGTGGTAAGGACTCTACTAATTTATCCACATACCCGTGAGAAATGTTGTACCGTGTGACTATTTCCTATGTAGAAAAGCTCTCTTGAATAATTCAGTTTTGTCCAGTTTGCAGAAAGCCAGGAGACTGGGAGCATTCCTGACCTCCTCAGGCAAGCCATTCCCTAAAAACTGTGTGGGTATACAAACACCCCTCCCAATGTTCCGCTTTTAAATAAAATAACGACAAATACTGAAAATAGAACCCCACACCACTGCCGGCAAAAATGCTATGTCCCTTTCATTCAGTTACATGAGGATTAGACATCAAGCTATTTTAGCCTTTTCATTGAGTTATGGGTAATACAGGATGTATCTATAAACAGCAACAGGTTGTGGCATTGGTTTTCAAGCTACGTTCTGAAAATACTTCATATCAAGCTTACTTGATACCAGTTTGGTGTAGTGGTTAGGAGTGCGAGCGGGGTTTGATTCTGTTGTCCCCCACATGCAGCCAGCTAGGTGACCTTGGGCTCGCCATAGCACTGAGAAAACCGCTCTGACCAAGCAGGAATATCAGGGCTCTCTCACCTTCACCTACCCCACAAGGTGTCTGTTGTGGGGAGAGGAAAGGGAAGGTGACTGTAAGCTGCTTTGAGCTTCCTTTGGGTAGAGAAAAGCGGCATATAAGAACCAACTCTTCTTCCTCTTCTTCTTCATGGTGGATAAACTATGAAAAACTGAACCGGTCCACAGAAAGACAGTTAATACAAGTCCCAACAAAATCAATGGGGCAAATTAGCTCATCAAAGGAGAGAGAGCAGGTATTACTTGACTGTTCCTTGTCTGCTGAATTCTGTTCGCATATTGCTCTAGCTGTCCAATGAACCTGCTAGCTGAGCTTAGGGCAGACCAGCACAGCCTCCTTACATGTTGTAGGTCACAACACTTTGTTCTCCATCACAACCCAAACTATGCAATATGTTCACTTAACTTATACTGAATTAGGCCCAAGCTCCAGTGAAACAAGGCCTTATTTTTTAATTAAATATGTCTAGGGCTGTCGTCTTGCCTATTTAACTTGTATGCGGAACACATCATGAGAAAGGCGGGGTTAGAGGAGTCACAAATTGGGATCAAGATTGCAGGGAGAAATATCAACAAACTCAGATATGCAGATGATACCACTCTAATGGCAGAAAGCGAAGAGGAACTAAAGAGCCTGTTGATGCAGGTGAAGGAGGAGAGTGCAAAAGTTGGCTTGAAACTCAACATCAAGAAAATGAAGATCATGGCATCCGGGCCTCTCAATTCCTGGCAAATAGATGGGGAGGAAATGGAGGTAGTGACAGGTTTTATTTTCCTGGGCTCCAAGATCACTGCAGATGGGGACTGCAGCAAAGAAATTAAAAGACATTTCCTCCTGGGGAGGAAAGCTATGGCAAATCTAGACAGCATGTTAAAAAGCAGAGACATCACCCTGCCAACAAAAGTGTGTTTAGTCAAGGCTATGGTGTTCCCAGTTGCAATGTATAGCTGTGAAAGTTGGATCATAAGGAAGGCCGAGCGTCAAAGAATTGAGGCTTTTGAACTCTGGTGCTGGAGAAGACTCTTGCAAGTCCCTTGGACTGCAAGGCGAACAAACTGGTCAGTCCTAGAGGAGATCAGCCCTGACTGCTCCTTAGAAGGCCAGATCCTGAAGATGAAACTCAAATACTTTGGCCACCTCATGAGAAGGAAGGACTCCCTGGAGAAGATCCTAATGCTGGGAGCGATTGAGGGCAAAAGAAGAAGGGGACGACAGAGAATGAGGTGGCTGGATGGAGTCATTGAAGCAGTAGGTGCAAACTTAAATGGACTCCAGGGAATGGTAGAGGACAGGAAGGCCTGGAGGATCATTGTCCATGGGGTCGCGATGGGTTGGACACGACTTCGCACATGATTGTGCTGTTATTTTTGGTTACAATTATTAGTTATCAGTTATACATGTTACAGACTGTTTTATGTATTGTTCTCTGTTATGATGTAAACCGCCCTGAGCCTCCGGGGAGGGCGGTATATAAGTATGATAAATAAAATAAAAATAAATAAATAACATAACAACAAGAACAAGGGCTGGAATACTAACTTTGCCATAATCTCCTAAAATATTTACTGATCCTTTCACTGAAAGATACACATTAGGAAAATAAACACAAGTTAAACATTAATTTTACAAAATAGAACACTCATTTGAACTGGAGTACATGGTTTCAATTCAGCATTCAGATTTATCCATCTAATTAAACTTCAAGAAAAATGCAGTGTCAGTATAACTGTTTTTTTAATGAATTCTTTAATCCCCTTGGGTTTCTGACTTTCTCAAGGTGGTGATTTCCCATAGAGCTGCCCCTATCTTATCTTAGGGCCATATCACTGATTTCAAATCATATGAATTACTCTTCTTTGGAATATTTAAAGCAGAACTAGCACCGTTATCTTTCAGCTGATTTTCAACAGAAAGACCCATCTTTACATTCTCCAATAACATATTATTGCTAATTAGTCTGAGTTCACCTTTACTTATCCAAAGACAACCTGAGATTCCAGATGATTATTTTTGTCCATGTTATTTGTGTTTTATTTATGACACATGCCAGCAACAGGGCCCTTCCAGGGATGCGAAACTAACACACACCAACCCAACTAAGCATTTCCTAAATGACACCTGACCTTACTCTTTTACTCTATTGCTTCTGGCTGGTCCATAAAAGCACTGAATGCCCCCTTCCCCCGGAGCATTCCAGGCCCTACTAACGACAGAGACTGTAAGTGCTGCTGAGATCAATAACATAGCCGTGAAACTGCTGAGGGCAGGAAAGAGAGCGCTGCAGCCCGGGTGAAGAATGAGCTGGAAGAGAGATGCAGTCCACTCCCTCGGGCGGGCAACACCTGCCACCGACGGGAAGGAGAAGCACGGGGGTCGAGCGCATCCCAAGCAACTGGGAGACGCCGCGATGCGCCCAGGCGATGTGACAGGCAAGGGAGGCTGTGGCTCTTGTTGACAGCGCCGCTGCTGCGAAAAGTGGCAATCGGGTAGGGGAAATCACGGTCGCTGTGACGATCTGATGTGGAACGAGGGCTTCAGGTCTGGCGTATCTCAAGGGCCATCTTTAGGTATGCATTTAGGCTCGCTCTTCTCTCCCAGCTGAGCCGCTCACAAATCCAAGAGCAGCCCCGGCGACCTCCCTCGCAGCTTGCTCCCAATTGGCCCCACTGTAGGGAACAGGCCGGGCCGGGGGAAACCCTGCCGGCGAGCCCTCGCAGCCCTAGAGGGCCGGCCTGCCCGATTCCGTCCCATCGCTTTGGAGCCGCGCCTCCGAGCACTGGTCCCGGGCTGACCAACGGCAAAGGCCGGCTCCCCAGAGCAGCCTGCCTCCCACGCCGGCCCGCCGCGCGCCCCGAGAGCCCGGCCAGTTTGGCGGGCCTGGAGCGAAACCCGCCCTAGCCCCACCCCGCGCGCTCCCCCAGCGCCCGTCCCTCCACGCCCTTTAAGGCGAGCGCCGCGCTATGCCGCCCGCAAGGCCAGCCCAGGTCCCCTCCTCGCTTACCACAAAGCCTCTGCTCGGGCTCGCGTGAGAGGCTGCGGCTGGACCCGCCACTCGTGCCGCCAGAGGGGCTGAGCCTCGCCCAGCAGCAGCAGCAGCAGCAGCAGCAGCACCCACCGCTGCCTCCTCTTTCCCCTGATCAGCCACGAGCCGTCAGGAATGAAGCGCGCGCGCTAGCCCTCGCCCTCCCGCACCGCGTCCAGCCCCCAGAGAGTCGCCCTTTCTCCCTTCAGCAGGGAGCCTGTTTAGAGGGAGGCGCTTCGCGCCACGCGCGCGTGCTCAGCCCCCCGCCCCTTCTCTGCCAGCGCCAGAGCACCAACGCTGGGGTGGGGCCTCCTGCTTTCTGCCTCCTCGAGGGAAATGAAAAAGACGGCTGTGGCGACCGGGAGTGCCGCAAGCAAGGGGAAGGCCGCCCGGTGCTTCCGCGCTCTGTCCTGCGGAGAGTGCCACGGCCGGCCTTTCTTGCCTTGCACTACGCGGCTTTCTGGAGCCTTCCCAGCTGCGTGGAGAACGAAGGAGCCCAATTCAAGACTATGAAGTTTGGTTTCGAGAGGGAGAAATGGCAATGCGGTGGTGGAATGGGCTGCAGCACACGGTAGGGGAAAGAGGGTGGGACTCCCCAAAATAATAATTTTCTATAAGTGCAAAACTAACAGTGGGCTAGCCTGGAACATTTGTCCCCGGTGTGCTGATGTTTTTTTTTTTTTTAGAACAAGGAGCTTTTCTAAGTGGAACATTAAACGTACCTCACCTGCAGTCTGAAGTGGTACAGTCTATTTTTGTCCTCTTATAGTGCTAAGCATTTTTCATTTTTCTTGGATCACAAATTGATGGGAAGGGTGATTGCAGTATGGAAAATAAAACTTCGAATTGTTCTGGGTCACTCAGCAACAATGAGCTTGAACCAAACATGGAAAAGCAAGGACGCAAGTCTGACTACCAAATGTGGATTAGTTAGATCTATCATATTTCCAGTAGCCACTTATGGCTGTGAAAGTCAGACGATGAGAAAATTGGACAAGAGAAGAATCGATTCATTTGAGCTCTGGTGTTGGAGAAGGCTTCTGCAGGTTCCATGGACAGCAAAAGTCACAAACAGGGAAATACTACAGCCTGATGTATCATTGGTGGGCAAAATCATAAAACTCCGACTTACTTACGTTGGCCATTTCATGTGATCCTGCTCAACGGAAAAAGCAATTATGCTAGGACTGGTCAGTGGTAAAAGGATACCAGACCAACAAAGAACATGGTGGTTGGACATGGTTGAAGTGGACACTGGCCAGAACATTGCTTGTCTGAGAGAAGCAGTACAAGATTGGGGATTGTGGTGACAGCTGTCCCATGGGATCACTAGGAGTGGGACATGGCTGACAACAACAAGAAAAATAGTGCTAAGCGCTCTGGAGAGACAGACCTCCCCCCCATCTTGGTTTTGAATTGAACTAAATTGACAGCTAGCAGCACAGAGGATAATTGATTTAATTCATTTGTACCCCGCCTTTCACCTCATATGGGGACCCAGAACTGCTTACATCATTCTCCTTTTTATCCTCACAATGATCCTGTGAAGTAGGGTAGGCTGCAAGAGTCACCCAGCGTGAATTAGCAAAGGCCTTCACAGCTGGAGTCAACTACCCCCCCCCTAATCAAAATGTCCGTCAACTATTCACACATTCTGCACTTTGGCACAGAGAGATTCCCATCTTGTCGTGTCCTACCTCTGAAGATGCCAGCCAAAGTTACTGGTGAAACCATAGGGACTAAAACTACCAGACCACAACCACCCAGCCTGGAAAACCCACAACAGCCAGTCACCAGTGTGCTTCCATGGCATGAGTGGAGATTCAAACCTGGGTTTCCCAGATATTAGTCACATCCAACACTGGCTTGTTAAATGTGCCTGCAAGTTCAACAAGGACCTGAATTTCTCCTATTGCTGGACAAGGGTGCCACAAATTCTTACCTGTTCCATTCATGCCACCTGGATTGTAGATTGGCTGCCCTTAGCCCACTTCCAGGTTAAGAAGAAGATCTGTTTCTTTTGCACCCCACTTTTTACTATCTGAAGGTGTCTTCCTATGACAGACACCCTGTGAGGGAGGTGGGGCTGAGAGAGCTGTGACAAAGTGCTCTGAATAACTCTAACCGGCCTGTGACTAGCCCAAGGTCACCCAGCTGGCTGTATGTGGAGAGGTGGGGAATCATATCCAGTTCTCCAGGTTACAGCCCGCTGCTCTTAACCACTACAATCAAGCTGGCTCTTGACTTCTCTTAACCAGTATACCAAGCTGGCTGAGCAAGCAGGCTGACAGTGGTGTAGCAGCCATTGCCCTTTTAAGATTATAAGAGGATAGGGAACAGAATTGCAATTTTTCTCTCTTTGAAGTCCTGAAAGTGTAGAGAGGCTATGCTGATTTAAACTGTAGGGCAGGGATTCCCAGCCAGGGTTTCAGGGAATCCTAGTATTACATGAGAGCACCTCAGGGGATATGCAACCTTTTCCCAAAGTTCAGGTGGTCACTGACATCCCTAGACGTCCCTGGAACCTACTTCCCCTGTTGCTCTACAGGCCTAGTCCCTTTCTCCACAATGGAAATGGTAAATGACTTATTGATTGGCTGGCTCCTGCATCTTATTTCTACGTCCCCTTCTTTGAAGGGACATGTCACCACTTCTGGTGTTCCTTGAAGCCATGATCAACAGGTTGAAAAAGGCTGCTGTAGGACAGGAAAGGCTACACATTTGTGTTGCAGAAGCCATGCAACCCCAGCTTTCAGCACTTGGTGGAGGAGTAGTTCATGTGGTCAAATTCTTTCACTAGCAATGCAGGCTCTTTGTTCCCAGTGATGTACACACATTTTTATAGTTACACATTTATATTCCGCTCTCTTGCAGCTCAGGGCGGTTTACATTTGAACTTGTGATACAATACAGGAAACACCATCTGTAATCCAATACAAAGGGCAAACATAATTGTAAACGTATAACATTACTAACAGCGTCACATCGAGCATGCAGAATGTAATATGTGATCCAGGTTGTACACAGGTACAAGCAAGAATTCCTGTGTTCATGGCAACAAGAAAAAGTGCAACTGTAGTCACAGAAATTGTTGGCAGGTTTCAGCCACAGCAGTCAGGAAAACCACAGCTGTGTATACTGGGAGAACGTGTATGCAGGAAGAGGCTTCTTTGCTATTACAGCTAGTTGCTACATCTTTGTGAAACTGTTTCTTAAAACAAATAGGCATGCAAGTTCATTTACCTGCAGAGACAGCTATTGCTGGTGCCCATTAAATGTTTTTCCCCCTTTGAAAAGAAGCTATGACTGCAAATCTGTGCTGCCTGCAGTTTTTGTATAGAGATAATTACCACTGTGAATTCATTAAAAAAAAAAAAACAAACAAAACCTTGCTATGCAATATGTGAAATAAATGTGGTCTCATCAATTCCTAGATTTTGCAAAATGGAGATTAGTGCAGCAGCTTTCAGGTAAAACAAAATAAAACCCACAGATGAATTTTTCACCAAATTACATCCAGATTAAGAGGGTTACTTATTTTTCCAGAAAGTAGAAATATATATGTATTTCAGTTATTCATACAAAGAAAGCAAAAGGCATCAAATCTTCCTAGATTTCAGACATCACGTACAATTTGATTCTCCCCCAATACCTTTAGTTTTTTCTAGTTTCTTATTTGCTGGATGGGGTTACAGTTTTTCTTTTGTTTTAAATTGACTCCTTGCAGAGGTACGCAAAGTTGACAAGGTAATGATTGAGCTATGACAAAGATGCAACACATAAAGACAAAACATTGTAGACACTACACTAACCTAATTTTATGACAGACTCCAAAAGGAATTATGGGAAAGAAGCTATTTAGGTCATTGAGAAAACCAGCCAATTTTGCAGTTTTTCATTTCAGCTAGTTTGTTTAATTTCTTGGGCCTATTTGTATGCCCTGTGCTAATTTAAATTAGGCTGGAGTCAGATAACTGTCATTTCCCCCACAGAGCAGAAGATTGGTTGAAAGAGGGAATAAATACTCTTTCAAAAATGTGTTTGACCAGGGGACAAAGAAAATATGTATTTCAAAGGGTATCTCTGTTAGTTGTGCTAAAGTCAAAATAAAGAAGTCCTCTGTAGGTATGTATATCATCGAAAGTCAAGCTGTTCTAAAACCACTTTCTCTTCTCTTTCATGCTTTGCCTGCCTCTAGCTGTAAAGTGCAATATTCAAGGGTAAATGAAGAAGAAGAGTTGGTTCTTATATGCCGCTTTTCTCTACCCGAAGGAGGCTCAAAGCGTCTTACAGTCACCTTCTCTTTCCTCTCCCCACAACAGACACCCTGTGAGGTGGGTGAGGCTGAGAGAGCCCTGATATCACTGCTTGGTCAGAACAATTTTATCAGTGCCATGACGAGCCCAAGGTCACCCATCTGGCTGCATGTAGGGGAGTGCAGAATCGAACCCGGCATGCCAGATTAGAAGTCCGCACTCCTAACCACTACACCAAACTGGCTCTCCAGAAAGATAGGTTCATTTGCTGTTTTCTGCGGTGTTCATCTGTTGCTGACACTTCTGAGGAAATAGATAAAAGAAAAGTGCTTGAGAATATGAGAAAAATCAAAGTGTTTTGAAGCAAAATATAATTTTACTAGTAGAAAAATAAATATTGCTGTTTGTCTAATCAATGGCAGTCTTAGCTTTACATATAATGGCGGACAATTACAAGTATAGAAGTCACACAATAAATAAAATAATGTATGTATGGACTTGGCAAATTGGCTGGGATACGGGGGAAGGCCCTCCAGTGGCTGGTTGTCCTTCTTCAGAATTGGAAACAAAGGGTTGCTGTGCGGGAGGAACTGTTGCGTTCACCATCTTCATCCTTCACACATCACACCATCCATCACCCATCACACAAGGTGAAATATTCTCCCCCACTATTTAACATCTTTATGTGCCCTCTGGCCCAACTACTTCAGAGCCAAACTATGACATGGAATATAGGTGGGTGGATGACCACTTCCCAAAGTCAAAGGGGAGAAGGCTGGACACTGGACAAGACCCAGAAACCATGTCCACAATGAGGTGATACAATCAGGGGACTCCACAGTGAATTTCACATGTATAGCACCCCTGAAACAGCCAAGCAGTTAACAAACTCAAATGAACCCAAAGGTTTGTGAACATGGGGGGGGGGGGTTCCGTGCAAGCTTGGGGTTTGAGGTTCATGATGTCCCTCTGACCCACGACCCCCCCCCATCCCATACATTTCCATTTTCCAGGTTCTTGCCCACCTCTACTCTGGGGTATGATTTAGGCTCCTACTCAATTCAAGCGTCCTCATTGTTCTCTTGCCAGGATCTCTCCACTCTGTCACTCTGTTCCTAGCTAAGCAGGGCAGTCTAACCTCCTGGTCTATGTTACTTTGTTTACTTTGTCCAGATCCACCCATGTTATGGCTCCAGGTAGGCTCACTTGTTAGCCAGCTGGCTGCTTGCCTGCCCATCTCCATCAGTGCCCTCAGTTTTGACAGATACTACCCCTCATGTTAATCAGAATCTCCCACCACATCCCAGGAAACCTAGCTGTACTGCAGTTTATGTACATTGGCTGGCTAAAAGAACTTTCTCACCTTGTCAAAAGTTTCCTTCTTGCAAAGAGTGGCCGTCACTGTGCTACAAAGCAAGAGTCCCAAGGATTTCTATTGCATTCTCAGGTTTTGGATCACCCTAGTATATACATCCCTGGTGGCAAGAATTAATGCCCTGAAAGGTGACATACTGGGATGCCTAGTCGAAAGCCTAGTTTCTACAAAAGCATTCCAAGGTGAAGTGCAGTTTGGAGTCCCATTGAACTGCATTGCTAAGTTTTGAACCAACTCATATACCCATAGGAAGTATTATTTGGGGTGGTCTGAGTCTTGCATGCTGAGATTTTAAAATATCATTAATATCTATAGTTGCAATGGAGAACAATAATAATAATTGGGTTTTATACCCTGCTTTTCGCTACCTGAAGGAGTCTCAAATCACTTTCCTTTCTTCTCCCCAGAACCTCAGAATTATCTGAATGATTTGTACAGTACAGTAGCCTATAGGAACAAAGCTGGAGGTATGACTTATTAGGAATAGTAAGAGGAGATGAAATGTAGGGGCATCCAGGATGGGAGTTGCAAATTTCAGTTCAAGAACTTCTCAACCTTTCTCCTCAAGCTTAAGCAACACTGTTCTTGTTTCTGACCTCCTGGTCTGTTGATCTCCTTGAAAAGCTACAGATTATCGCACAGTAGGGTCTGGAGTTGATCTAGCACCCAATAGCTGCAACCATGTGAGCTGGTTAATCTCTTCTTTGTCCTTGGCTTAAATAGGCTGAAGAAAAGCAGCCAAATTGCTGGAGCTCTCCTGGTGAGGACTTAATTAGGCCAGAATCTTGCAGAGAAGTAGGTCTTGTCTGGTTCCACAATGGGCTTCTTGCTCTGTACTGTTCCTCAGCTCAGCTACTTCAACATGAGCCTGCTACCTCTGCCACTTCTGGTGGACTTCTAGATTCAGTCTTGAGTTGACACATTGGCCCATGAAGGAATGGAGAAGACAGAGGGAAGTTCTGGTGACTGCAGCTTGCTCAGGAGCAGATTCTGGAACAAATGAGGCAGAATCATCTATCACACAGTGTGTCTCTGAGCTTCTTGCTAGGGTTGCTAGCTCTTAGTTTGGAAATGCCTAGAGACCTTGTGAGGGGAGCAGGGAGTGGGTGGGATTTTGGGGCTGGGGAGGGATCGATTGAGTATAATGTGATGGAGGTCACCTTCTAAAGTAGCTATTTTATCCAGGGAAACTAACCTCTGTTGCCTGGAGATGAACCATAAGGCCATGTTTCTAGCTCCCCAGGCTCTCCCCCAAAAAACTTCTGAGTCAGACTCCAGATCCAGCTCAGTAGGGGTCATGTCAGTTACCTCCATGTCTTAGCAATGATGAATGGAGCCTCTTCCATCTATTATTTTAGGCATGACAGGAAAATATTTTACACTGAAGGAAAGAGCTTTGTTTGAACTAGTTTTGCAAGTCCTGCGACTGTGATATTTAAAAATGTTTTATCACTTTATGGTCCTCCCTCATGCAAATTAAAAAAAAGCATCAATAGGTGTGACTGAGATGAACACACCTGCAATATTTAGACAATCCAGATGGGATCTAATAAATGTGGTAAATTTGCATAGCCCTAGACAATTTTCCTGCATGCTACATTGCAATGAATACTTCAAAACTGCCTTTGTGATATTTGATACATATTCATATATTATCACCCAGGAAGTAATGATTAACGTCTTTATCATTAAGTGCAGTTTCTTTTATCAGGTGAACATTTGTCCTATGCTTTCTTTTGACCTCTGTGTGTGGGGGTGGGGGGAGAAACTGCCTGGTTTTCAGTGTTCTTACATGGATTACATTCTGTTAGGGTTGCCAACTGCAGGTGAAGAAATTTTTGGAGATTTGTGGGCAGGGCCTAGGAAGGGCAGAATTTGGGAAATGAGCTTAGTGAGCATGTGATATCCTTTCCACCTTTCACAGCAGCCATTATTTCCAGGGGAACTGATCTCTGTAGTCGGGGGAGGGGTTGTAATTCTGGGAGATCTCCAGATTGCACCTGGAGATTGGTTACTCTGTGCCAGGTCTATGACTTTTTAGTGAACAGTTTGCCTAGTTATGTGGCTTTCCTGTCACTTCTGCAGTTTAATTCCCATTGTCAGTTACCCTTAAACACACCCTCACAGCTGCTGTTGGGACATTTTCCTTTTAGGCAATTTCTAATTTATGTTGCTAAACTGACAGAGGGAACCTCCCCTTTCCCTGTTGTAACTTGTACTCAGATGTGAGAGCCTCGTAGTAAACCATCCCTCAGCTTGCTCTCTGGGCTGGGACTCTGGAAACAGTCACCGTGGATTCTCTGAGTGACTGAATAAGATAGTCCTTAGAAGCAAACATAGGGAATGCTTTGGAAAAGATACTGTATTTCAGTATGTTTGCTGTTCAGAGTGCTTAGGTAAAAGGGCTTTGCTAACTGCGTTTTGATCAGATTTAAACGCAGAGAAGGGTAATACAGAGTCAAGTGCCTGCCAGTTCAGCAAGAAGCAAAGGAACTGAATCTAAAGAAAGATAATGGGAATTCTCTATTCAGAGGTATGTAGCCATTTCCTAGACTATATATATATATATTTACATTAGTGGATGTTTTGTACAAATCAAGTAGGCCTGTTGAAAAAGGTTTCCAAATATTTTTGAATGCCTCTCTCAGATACTAAAAGGTTAAGGCTACAACAGTGAGTTAGGTTGTAACTCTAGACATATTTACTAAGGAGTTACAGGGTTCAACTAGAATTACTTCTGAGTAAACATGACTCAGGTTGTTCATGTTCTCAAGCATTTTTCACACTAAATGAACTGAGAGGTGTGTATATGGTGAAATATTTAACTTCTTGTTTTAGCTTGTGTTGACCAGGATAAGAGAGCTAGCTTGGTGTAGTAGTTAAGAGCAGTAGCTTCTAATCTGGTGAGCTGGGTTTGATTCCCTGCTGCTGCACATGCAGCCAGCGGGGTGACCTTAGGATCATCGCAGTCTTGTTACAGCTGTTCTCACAAAGCAGTCTTGTCAGGGCTCACTCAGCCTCACCTACCTGGCTGGGTATCTGTTGTAGGAACAGAAAGGGAAGGTGATTATAAGTTGCTTTAAGACTCCTTCAGGTAATGAAAAGCAGAGTATCAAAACCAAAACATTTTCATAATTGAGTTGCAGTTTCCTTCACACAAAGAGGCCAGAAATTAGGCATGCCAGCCTCCAGATGCAATCTGCAGATCCCTCAGAATTGCAGGCCATCTTCAGACTACAGTTATCAGGTCCGCTGGAGAAAATGGATGATTTGGAGGGTGGACTCTATGATACTGTACTGAGGTCCCTGTCCTCCTCAGGAGCCATCCCCAAATCTCTAGTTGTTTCCTAACCTGGATCTGTCAACTCTAGTTCCCCATTTCCCAACTGGTGGCCAGGGGGACCTGGCAACCCTACTAGAAGGGGACTTCACCCCCTGGTTCTCAGCAATCCCTAATCAGCCCCCAATTCTTTCAAGCTCAGTTCTTAGAACTTGTAATTTCATCTGTGAAACATGCTATTGGTGCCATAGGACTCATGTCTGCATAGCCAAATGTTTGCTATTATGAAAATAAAAATATTTTAAATAAATAATATATTTTATATTACTTAATTCTGTCTCTTTGTGTATATATATACACACACACATCTATTTATACAAATATATAAAATGCAGTCAAAGGATACAGTGTAGGTTGTTGGTATTTGTGTTTCAGGGCGTAGCTTAGTCATACTTTAAACAAGACCTACACTGGTCTACATTTAAAAGCTCACTAATTAATCTTGGATGGGACAAAAAGTCAAATGCTTGTTAAAAGTGATCTGGGAAGAAGTCATTCTGGTGTATCTACATACACACCTGAAGCAGTGAAATATTCTGGTTGGACTGCATTCCTTGTTAGTAATCCATTTGTGTCCCTGATGTTTAATCTGGTTTCTGTGTTCTTGGTTCTATCTAGAGCGGTGAAATGGAAAAGGGTGTGTGTTTTGAGTGTATATAATGCAGTCTTAAGTGTCATGTTCTCTTTGTAGCCTTTCAGGGGGGTGGGAAAGGTAGTTCATCTATATTGCATTGCAAACCACTTACAATTACCATATGGTATTTTAAAAAAGGCACCGCAAGAACCTCTACACTGCTTTCCAAAACATTCATTTACTTAGACAATTGCTGTGCTATCTTTCCATAGAACCTGTTTAAGGCAGCTGACAAAGTGAATCATTGTAAGTACATACATAAACCAAACCATTCATGCACCTAAAGGCAGAACACTGTCCTATACTTAACACTAGCCAGTGCTCATAATTTTCACTACATGCAGCTGATCCAATATTGAATCAACCCACTGGTCTATTGGTAGGAGCTCTCCAGAGTCTCAGGTGGAGGTCTTTCTCATCACCCACTGTGTGCATGTGAAGTACCATTCAAGTTGTTTCCAATTTATGGTGATCCTATGAATTACTATCCTCCAAAACATTCTATCATTAATAGCCATGCTCAGGTTTTGCAGGCTAAGGTCTATGACTTCCTGTATTGATTCAGTCCATTTGATGTTGGGTCTTCCTCTATTCCTGTTGTCCTTAGCTTTTTCTACGGTTATTGTCTTGTTCAGTAACTTTTGTCTTCTCATAATGTGATCAAAGTACAAGAACCTCAGTTTAGTCATTTTAGCTTTCAGGGTTTAATTTTAGCTGATGTTTTGTTGCAGTCTCACTTTGTGTTGATGATGAAGCCAAGCAACAAAAAGTCTTGAACAATTTCTTCATCCTTAACCATGAAGTTGTTTAATTCCCCAGGAATGATTACTTTTGTCTTCCTGAAATTCTGCATTAATCCACTGCCTGCTTTTTAACTGTAGCACTAGAGTTGAACGTGGGATCTCCTGCACGTAAAGCAAATACTGTACCACTAAGCCATGGGCCCATCCATGGTTGCACTGCATTTAGCCTTACCACACTCCCACAGCAGAACACTGCTTAATCCAAAACTATGCTGAACAAGAGTTATAGAATCCAGACATCTGAGTATTATTTCTTTTTGCATGCACATCACTTTGTCAACTCTTTTCCTGCTTGCAAGACAGTGAAAAAAATAACTTGAATTCAGCCCCTTGGCAATCCTTTCTGACATCCCTGCCGACTTTTTCTTTTTGCATGCCCTGAGGAATCCAATTACTTTCTATCTGTGGACTTTAATATACACTAAACATAGCATGACTGTAGGATACCATTTCAGAGCAAGGCTTGAAAATGGGTGGCGTTATCAAAGAGGTGTCACTTCCCAGTGTTCAAACATCATGATTTGTAAAAAAAAAAAATGTTTAATGCAATAGGACCAAGACTATCGTGGTTCTTTTTTAAATATGCTATTTGGAATTTGATGATTTTTGCTAAGCAACTATATTTATATATGACAGACTATTATGATCATACACAAAGTCAAACTGATTGAGCAGATCTGAAGGTAGATGAAGGAAGGCAGGAACAGCAATATGCACGGAGAGACATCTGTATCCCCCTCACTGCAGTTCTTAACAGAGACAGAACTGGTCAGAGTCTGTTTCCACAGTACCATTTTAGAGTTGAAAAGGGGTCTTCTTTTGAGCAAGGGCTGAAATGCAGAAGTTCCTAGGAGTGGAATCTAGTTGCAGTTTTCCTAGAGTTGCACATAGCATAGATAAAATTATGCATAAGCAAAATGTACCTGAGTTTAATACAAGTTTGGAATATCTCCCCATCCCATAAATCCATTGGTGAATATCCAACCATTTGTCGAGTTCTCAGAATGGGGCTTTTGTGCTTCCCTCTCCTGATACAGCCACCAAGCCTGCCGATTTTTGTATGGAGGGAGGGCAGCGGACCCTCCAGGAAACTGTACTTAGAAAGGGGGAGTCTGCAGTAGGAGGGGGGAACTGGCAGAAGTCCTTGCCCCTCTTATACAGATAGAAAATGCTGTTCTCCCTGCATGGTTGGAAATATGCCATGAATATTAAAATAAAATAATCTGCTTTATTTGGTAAATGTCTTCAATGAGCTGTATCATGGTAATGAGCATGCCTTCTGGCCATCCTAGTCACAGGCTCTGAGCTATGCCATATTATACTTGTTTATTATCCCTTAAAAGCCTTTCAGTTAGAAATTTTGTTTGGCTGTGCATGTATGTGCACAAAAGCATCTGGAAAGTCATAATTCACACATTTGAGGCAGGCAGTACATCTTGCATATATGGAATTTGTGTGTGTTTTTAATATCTGGGCCAACTTTCTCCCAACATAGCACTGAAGAACTGATCAAGCAGCATAATACAATTCCTTTACCCCCCTCCAACCAATATAATCGAAACAGAGCTGCATAACACAGACACTGAGAAGGGCTAGATAGTAATAAAGAAAAACTTATACCAGATAGTTTTTGCCTAATACTGAAAAGATAATAGAGGTGTAGGTGGGAGAATCAGCCTTAGGAGGACATTCTATATACTGGGTGCAGCCGGGTAGGCAATTTCACATGTTTTGTATGTACTACTTCTATGTAATCCACCAGAATGTAAATAAAAGAGCTAGTTTGGTGTAGTGGTTAGGAGTGCGGACTTCTAATCTGCCATGCCAGGTTCAATTCTGCGCTCCCCCACATGCAACCAGCTGGGTGACCTTGGGCTCGCCACAGCACTGATAAAACTGTTCCGACTGAGCAGTGATGTCAGGGCTCTCTCAGCCTCACCCACCTCACAGGGTGTCTATTGTGGGGAGAGAAATGGGAAGGAGATTATACGCTGCTTTGAGCCTCCTTCGGGTAGGGAAAAGCAACATATAAGAACCAACTCTTCTTTTTCTTAAAAGGGGGGAATTACCATTAAAAAGCAGCATAGAAAGATGGTGAATACTGAGCATGTGCAAAGTTCATAAATGTATCCAGACCTCAAAACCAATGGACATGTTTCAAATATTATATAGATGGGAACATGGATCTTGCAACTAAAGTTATATAGAATGCCCCTAAACTTCCACAAGAAAAATATATAACTGCACAGCAAAAGCTGTTACCACAGCAACAGGATTTCAGAAATTGAGAGAGAGATGTGATGGTTTGACTCAGTTTTTAATATAAGGGATAACAATTTAACCCATGAGGGACTAGAATTCAGTTTCAAAATTTGCTCTGTCTCTTTTTAAAAATAACATTTTATCATTGTGGCATTCAGAAATAAAAATACCCCCAAATATAAATACCATTAGATA
This sequence comes from Paroedura picta, assembly GCF_049243985.1. NCBI lineage: Eukaryota > Metazoa > Chordata > Lepidosauria > Squamata > Gekkonidae > Paroedura > Paroedura picta. The sequence continues at coordinate 71,727,156 of NC_135376.1, forward strand.
ATAGTTGTGCTCTAAAACAGCTCTTTAAAAAAGGAAAATGAATAATACTTCTGGGTTCTTTAATACTTCTTATTTGTCTCAGGGTTTTGACAGCATACAACATCACCCAAGGATGTTTAATAATATGTACTACATGATCAGAGCTACATGTGATGCAGTAATTGAGAGAGTATTCTTCATCATACTGAATAATAAAGATTTTCATTCATATGATCTTACAGAGTGAGCAATTTCCAAAAAGGGAAAGTTGTATTTGTAGACTGCACCCCAGCAGGATGCATTGTGAATTAACAGATTAATATGTGCTATGAACAAAGCCGTAAACTAATACGAAGCAGGAAGTTGGTTTGCAAACTGAAACAATTCATAGCAGTTTATGACCCTTCCTTTCTGCTCCCCATCTGCTCTCTAGTTTCTATATATACTATTCTTAGATCTGGCACTTAGATGATTAAAGATTAGGATGCATGTGAGTTTTAGTGAAGGAGCTGCTGAGAAAAGATGGAGGACATAACCCTCTTTCCATTGGCCATTAGTAAACACCTATCTGGATCAGCTCAAAGATAGGATGGCCAACCACCTGAGGAGAGGAAGACTATTATAAGCCACTCTGAGACTCCTTAGGCCAGTGAAAAGCAGGGTATAAGAATCAACTCTTCTTTTACTGGGAAGGTGCTACTGGGAAACAGTGTCTGTGGCTGCATTGCAAAACAGCCTTGGGAGGTTGGAGACATCATTTTGAGGGGCCCAAACAAGCCACCAAAATTCAGAGGCTGTGTCAAAAAATATTCCTTGTGTGGAAGTTGTATATATCTTCCCAGTCTCACCCACATCATTTTCCTTGCTCCAATTCCATGTGATGGCTACCCCCAAAGCATTCCTCTGTTCTCAGATTGCAAATTGCAAATGTCAGATGACTTACTCATGAGTAAACATTCCCAGAGCAGAGGATTTTCCTGGCTGTCCTGGATCCCAGAGGGCTGGCGGGGGACATTTCTGGACCTCCCGCAGTCCCCATCCAGATGGTACACAAAGGTGAGGTGGCCCCATTCTCCAAGTTGAAAAAGGCCAGGAGGCCAGGACAATTTTCTGGTGACAGGGCAGCTCCTCTTCCACCCAGAAAACTTCTGAAACTGGCAGGAAGTTGGAGGTAGAGGGCAGTCCCCTTATTAGGTTTTCCTGGCTGAGGCCCATGACTTAAAGGTAAAGGTAAAGGTATCCCCTGTGCAAGCACTGGGTCATGTCTGACCCTTGGGGTGACGCCCTCCAGCGTTTTCATGGCAGACTCAATACGGGGTGGTTTGCCAGTGCCTTCCCCAGTCATGACCGTTTACCCCCCAGCAAGCTGGGTACTCATTTTACCGACCTCGGGAGGATGGAAGGCTGAGTCAACCTTGAGCCGGCTGCTGGGACTGAACTCCCAGCCTCATGGGCAAAGCTTTCAGACGGCTGCCTTACCACTCTGCCACAAGAGGCCCATGACTTACTCATGAGCAAACATTCCCAGGGTAGACACTTTTCCTGCACACAATTTGAAGTGATTGGCTGTCATTGGCAGAGTACAGTTTTAATTGATTGGCTCCCACTTGTGAGTAAACATTCCCAGGGCAGAGACTTTTTCTGGCTGCCCAGTGTCCCAGAGGGATGGCAGGGGACTATTTCTGGGCTGTCCACTGTCCCCTTGTTCAGAAGGCAAGCAGAGGCTCTGCCAGGAGGTGGCTCACTCCCCCATTCTCCAAATAGAAAGAGACCAGAGCAACTTAATGACATCAGGGTATTCCACGCAACAAACTTCTGAAACTGGCAGGAAGTTAAAGTTGGAGAGTGGATTCCTTATTAGCCTTTCCTGGCTGACAGCTTCCTCATGATTGGGGCTAAACTACCAGTGCTGAGGGCCCTCCTAATTGGGGCTAAACTATCCTGGCTGAGGGCCATGACTTACTAAAGAGTAAACATTCCCAGGGCAGGGGCCATGACTTACTCATGAGTACACATTCCCAGGATATAGGCTTTTTCTGGCTGCCTGAGTGCAATTTGACCTGACTGGCCGTCATTGGCAGAGTGCAATTTAAACTGATTAGCCCTCACTCATGAGTAAACTTTCCCAGGATAGAAGCTTTTCCTGGCCGCCTGAATGCAATTTGACCTGATTGGCCCTCATTGGCAGAGTGCTCTCTCTCTTTTGTTGGCATACCTGAAGTGAGGGCCAATCAGGTAGAGAGTAAGTTGGTTGCACACAGGTTCAACTTTATAATGTTTAGTGATGATAGAAATCTTATCCTATTTATGTATTTTGGTTCGTTGTAAGCACCATGAATTGCCAAAGGGTGGGTAACAAATTAATATTATTCCATCTTTTTCCTTAGCCTATTTGTCAGGCAGCATACAACAATGACTTGAATGAAGTTCAGCTCCTTTTGGATGAAGACGGCAATAATTTGAACATCCAGGACAGTTACGGTGGAGACACACCACTCATCTGCGCCTGCAAACAGGGACATAACAGAATAGTTAGCTACCTTCTGAAAAGAAATGCTGATGTGAACATCAAAAATAGTGTAAGTATATAGTCAAGGGAATCTTCTTTTATGTTTATAAGTTTGACTTATATCTAGAAGGCAAGGAGGAATAATTTTCGGTCATTTATGTGATTAGCTGGGATCTTAGCTGAAAGTATTGAGGCTTTTGAACTCTGGTGCTGGAGAAGACTCTTGAGAGTCCCTTGGACTGCAAGGTGAACTAACTGGTCAGTTCTAGAGGAGATCATCCCTGACTGCTCTTTAGAAAGCCAGATCCTGAAGATGAAACTCAAATACTTTGGCCACCTCATGAGAAGGAAGGACTCCCTGGAGAAGAGCCTAATGCTGGGAGCGATTGAGGACAAAAGAAGAAGGGGACAACTGAGAATGAGGTGGCTGGATGGAGTCACTGAAGCAGTAGGTGCAAACTTAAATGGACTCCGGGAAATGGCAGAGGACAGGAAGGCCTGGTGGAGGATCATTGTCCATGGGGTCACGATGGGTCGGTCACGACTTTGCACCTAACAACAATAGCTGAAACCAGGCTTTCTTGCGGGGCTGAGGCAAAAGAGGAGCACCTAAAGGCAGGTGGGGAGAGGACTTCTTGCAAAAGGAAGGCTATAAAACCCATCTTCTGCAACATTACAATGAACAAAATCCCTTTGAAGAATTGAATGGGATGGAAACCAAAAACTGCCTCCGATCTGGCCAGCTGACTCTCCAGCTTTTCTGCAGTTTGACGATCCTGGCAATGAGGCTCCTTGCCTCATTCAAAGCCGGTGGGGCAGAAGAGTGCCAGAAGTACACACATAAGCTCTCTGCATGTATGTTCTCTGGCAAGCTGTCTGTCACTCAATTTACCGGCAAGGCAGGGTGGAGCCCCTTGAACCGCAGGGCCTGTAACACGTGCTACAAGTGCTACATGGTTAAACTGGTACTGCATTTGGGTGTTCTAATTCTGGAGCCAGGGAATGCTTGTCGTGAAGTGGTCCAAAATGGGTGGAAAAGCTTTAAATAACCTTCTGGTCTTGCTCATTTTGTGGCCAGGATGCAAAATGTATCCCACTGACCGTTTATGCACTGGGAACTTCACTGCCCCAGCTCTCGTGCAGGAGCACAAATAAGGGGCGGATGAGGTGCACCAAGCCAAATGCTCCCCCGTGTGGGTGCAGGAAGAGGTGGGGCAACCTGCCACGACTAAAACTCCAGCCTGCAGCCTGGCATGAAACCTCCAGTGCATAAACGGTCACTCTGAAAAGTATGTGACATCTCTCCCCTGTAAAAGAGGTGTGAGAAAATAATGATTACTACCCCAAACCTGGGAACCAGTCATGTTGAGATACCTTTGATGTGATTACCTCTTTGAAAGCCCCAAACCATAAGGCTTGGGGTTTAGAAACTTTCCTAAGATCTCCAGAATAGGTAGTATTTGTTTCTTTCCATAGAACATTCAAGTCTGGAACATCTCCTGTTGCAGCTCATTTTAACTTCAGTTTGACAACCCAATAAAGGTTTTAAAAAACCCCAAATAAACACACCTCTTCACTGGTTTATTGTTGTGAGAAATAGCCTCTTTGGGGAAGCTTTAATTGTATTAACCATTGTGCATTTCTCTCCAGAGAGAACGAACGTGTTTGCATTATGCTGTCAGAAAACGGTTCAACTACATTGATTATCTTCTCATTGTCATCCTAATGCCTGTTTTACTTCTTGGATATCTTCTCATGGTAAGTTCAGAGAAAACACAAGCGTAAAAATATGTTCCACATAATATATTTCTGGTAAGGCCTCATGGCCACTCAGTGCTTAACACCTACTCAGGGCAGCTGTTCTGCCTGAGTACCTCCTCTTCCAACCGGCTTGCCTGTCTGTCCAGTGGCCTGCCAATCACCTTCTGTGCCCCATCCCTGACCACCCCTTCCTCATTCCATTTCCCTCCAAGGCTCAGGGGCTGCAGATCCTTGCTGCAGTAGAGCTGCCCCTGCCGGTGAGTTCCCTGCCTTGGGGCCCTCCAGGTCTTGGGGGGAGGGAGAGGCCATCTGCAGAGTTCTCCCACCCCACCCCACCCCACCCAGTCTAGTGCCCGTTGTGTTCCTGAATGCAATGGGCTTGGCCCCTAGTTAGTTATAAACATTGCTTTTTCTATGGTCAAACTGAACTTCAGCATTTCCTCCAGAACTTTGTGAACTGCAGGTTTGACGATGGTTGTAGTGGACTCTGGCTGTGACAGAATCTTTCCCATGGAATGGTGGTCATATAGTGTTGATATGTGGAGAATTGAACATTTTCATTATCTGATCTCCCTGTAGTATTGTTAATATTTAATGTTTTTTTAGAGAATGCATAACTCCCCTTTCAGCACAGTGATTCTCAAGGCTGAATAAGCTAAAAAAAATTAAAGTTAAATGTTTGTTTACAAGAATGTTTCCTCTTTCTTCTCCCCAAATCTGTTAAACAGGTATCTAAGAGTAAGCAGAATGAAAACCTTATCAAGATGCTGCTCAGAGCTGGTGCAGATATCAATGCTACAGACAATGTAAGAAGACATATTCCCATATAGATGTTTTAGGACTGTGCCTCTGGCATATCCAGATTTTATAAAATTCAGGCAGACATGTAAAGCAGAGTCTCTCCTACTTTTAACAGTAGTCTTTCCCAAAACATTTTCTTTCTGTAGTGGTTAAGAGCAGTGGCCTTTAATCTGGAGAACCAAGTTTGATTCCCCACTCCTCCACATGCAGTCAGCTGAGTGACCTTGGGTAGTCATGGTTCTGTCGGAGCTCTCTCAGTCCCACCCACCTCACAGGGTGTCTGTTGCGGGGGGAGGAAGGGAAGGAGATTGTAAGCCGCTTTGAGACTCCTTCAAGTAGTGAAAAGCAGAATATAAAAACCAACTCTTCTAAAGTTGGAAGCATGTTCCTCTGTTTCTTACCACAGAGTTTTCTTCTAGTGTGAAGAGAACTTTTTTTTTTCTCAGAAGGATTCAATTTCTGTATTCTACATGAGTCCATTGGTGAGCATATGTCTTGACTGTAAAGTTGGAAGCGCAAACAATGACTCAGTCAGAGATATAGCCTTAGCTTTCTTTCAGGTCATATTACCTGGAAGTGACTTTGAACTAGAAGTGACATCCAAAAAGATATGTCTTTATGCCGGAAATTACTCCCCCACCTCCCCTCTTCACATCTCTGCTCTCCTTAACTCTTAAGTTTTCCTGCTTATGAAGTCACACATATGGTGACATAAAGCACATTGGCCGGCCAGCTGCTAACCCAGTGGGAAGAATCTTCCTGCCTTTTATTTCCTTGTACCTTGATCTCTTTCTCCCCTTCTTTTTAATGCCATGATTCCTAATAACTGCATCTTTCAGATTCAGATGGGTAGCTATGTTGGTCTGAAACAGTAGAACAAAGTTTGAGTCCAGTAACACCTTTAAGACCAAGAGTTTTATTCAAGGTATAAGCTTTCATGTGTATGAACACTTCCACAGATACAACGAAATGGGAATTACCAGGCAATACATATAGATAGAGGGTGAGCAGTAAATTACAATGAACAATCAGTGATAACCTTGTAAACTTTGTTTGTTATTCCTGTATGGTTCTTGAATCTGTTAAACAGCATTAATGTCATCAACCTTGAATTTACTCAGTTTACTTCTTCTGGCACCTTAGTAATTTTCCTGTAGTATACAGTTTGGAAATTTTGATTTTAAAAAGGTTATATACATTATTTCTCTAGTCATCTGACAGTAATATGGGGAACTTATCATAGAAGGAACATGCACATTCTTTTTCATTGGACTTCTTTCTCTAAAAACATTGGTTTGGTTTAAATAAGTTATTAAAATGAATGAAGCTAACATTTCTCATCTCTAAATGTAATCTGAGGCCCAATTTAATTCTTTCCAGTCAGGGAGAACAGCTCTTCACTATGCCTGTGAAATGAAGAACCAGTCCATCATTCCTCTACTAGTCAGAGCAGGTGCTGATCTTTCCATAAAGGATAAGGTAAGGAAATAAGCTCTTAAATAAAAGGGCTAGAATTTTAGCTGCTTTCTATTTATTTCTTTAGAGATTTATGTACCACCCTGTCTTTGGAGACTCAGGGAGGTTTTATATATATAATCTTGTAAATCTCCCTGAGTCTCCAAAGACAGGGTGGTACATAAATCTAACTTCTTAAATACGCTGACTGAAGGTTCTTGAATCATGGGTGTTGAATTCTTGAGTTCTGATGAGTGCCTTTTGGTCCTGGGTAGATATAATGGCGACCTAACACAGCAGAGGCAGAAATATCAGGTAAATGTAAGAGTCCTACAGCCAATCAGCACACTGCTTCAGAAGAAGTTTCCAGAACATCAGCAGACTTCTTCCCTCCCACTTGTTCTAGATGAAACTAATGTCAATTAACAGGAGTTCTGGGGAACCCATGAACTGGTAAATATTAGTGTAGCAAGAGCTGCTTCTCATCAGTTGCTGACACCTCTTGTTCACTGAGCTGGAAACAATACAAACAAACATCCTGGAAACAGCTTTTCCCTTGATACTCATCCAGTTCAGTGCAAAATGCCTCCCCAAACAAGGCATTTTAGGAGGCATTTTGAGCTGTAGCAAGAGAGGGAAGGCGAAGGAATTGTTATACTATGGGCAGCAATCCTTCCGAAATGTGGGACTGGCTCCAGAGCCATGACCCTTACTACTTTAGTTATTATCTTGTACTTCTTTATTTTAGGATGGTGAAACACCACTGGATATAGCAAGAAGACTGAAGTTCATTAACATAGAATCCATAATAAAGAAAGAATAGTAGACTGCAATGGGATATTGACATGGTTGTTAGAAAAAATGCTAACTGCTTTGGAAATTCGTTCCAAGAAGTGCCATTTGGTCAGCGTTTGAAGGCCATGATGTTTACAGCAGCAACGTAGCAGAAGGCTGCATTAAATCTCCTGCTAAGTATCCATGTGTGATGCAATTTTACCAGTACATGCTTTTTTTTACCATTAAGAGGTAATGCTTTTGATTTATTTCTTCTTACTCAAGATATTTGTAAAAGTTTGACCAGGACTAATTTATTTGAATGCTATTTGTAAATGTTGAAGTTTAAAACAAATCTGTCAATAAAGCTTTGTTTTTAAAAATTTATCTTCAGTATGCCATGAGGCAGCGGTTTAGTATGTTTTACGTTCATTGCCCAAGAATAAAACTGGAATGTGACAAAGTTTACCTGTGATTGACAACCGGAGCTAAGTGCTCTCCAAGAGCAGTGGACATTTGCAACATGCGTATGCAAGAGATGGAGGATCTGTAGGCCCTCCTGCGACTGCACTGCCTGTTTCTTCTGTGCTGCTCTCTCCTCAGTAGATGCAAAAAACACAATGATGACAGAGAAAAAGAAAAGCTGTTTTTTTAATGCCCTGCTTTTCACTCCCTGAAGGAGTCTCAAAGTAGCCTACCATTGCCTTCCCTATCTCTCCTCACAACAGACACCCTATGAGGTAAGTGAGGCTGAGAGAGCTCTGAGAGAACTGTAACTGGCTGCACATGAGGGATTGTGGAATCATACTCCATTCTGCAGTTTAGAGTCTGCCACTTCTAGCCGCTATGCTATTCTGAAGTTGGAGGTAGGGAACAGAGAACTCAAATTCTGACACAAACGAAATGAGACTAGACAACTTTATGCTTTAAAGTAAAGTATTTGCCAACCATTTCATTCATATGCTGGTTACTGTAGCGTCCCACTTACCTGTCCAATATGCTTTAATTCAGGGGTCTTTTGACAGCCCTGAAAGGGTTTCCCAAATGGGTGGGAGTTAATTAATGTTTTAATAAATTTAAGAAATTGTTAAACATTTATCAGGTGATTTGACCATATATGGTCATGTTGACCCCCCCATCCCAAAATGGTCAATGATGGGCCTGGAGGGAGTGGGAAGGGGAGGGCCCCAGGGGGATGTGTACACAGCCATGTTTCCCAAACATATTTGGCTCAATCAAGGCACTTCTGGAGTTTCTTGAACCCTGAAGAATGGGGTTTCTCAATGGTAGAAAAGGTGAGAGACTGCCTTAATGGAAAGATTTCCTTTTCTTTTTTAAGGAGCCATATTGACTTCTATACTTGGCCCAATGCAAATTGTAGATCCATAGGATGCAGACCTCTGATCTGGAGCATTCCAAATCCACACATTTGTAATGGGGAGATTTCATCCTTCCCAGTAACTTGCAGAATACAATGGAATAAAGTTTGTTGCGTGTAACTTGTCTTTAAACCAGAAGGCTGAATAAATGGGCAGACACGCAACTATTTTAGATTCGTTCTTAATCAGCAGAGAATACAATCCCGAAGCTACAAAAGTTCCAGATCATGTTGCTTTGCCATTGAACTATAATATATTGCAGTGAAAAATTAGACCAAAGGAGCAATCTGAATATATACTGTTCCCATTCAATTTTATTGAATGTTAGCAAATCTACAAAGTCATCCCTATACCAACTACAAAGCAAAGCATTTTCAAGAAGATGATGAGTGGTTTCACTTTTAAAACAACTAGTGTTTTTTTTCATTATTTAGGCAATCTCTATTTGCATGCATCCAATGACATGAAGAAAACAGCACTTTCTGAGACTATGGGTACTCAGTTGCATGAAGACACCAAATCTACCTAGTGGGATTATGGCGGGTTCATCATTTTAGTGAAAGACATGTGCACAGTTGTGTCAAACCTCAGCCAACCGGTGTTATGAATTCTTTACCATATTGGGAAAATGAGCTTTTTTGTGCTGATTAATCAAGATCCACAAGCAGCTCTGACTTGAATCCTGCATATCTTTTCATTGTCTCAATGATCTTTACATACATGCGCTCAGTAGCATCAAGTCCCCAGATGAAGTCTAGATGTCCCCATTCAAGAATATGATGTTCATACACAAGATTACTAATTCGAGGGCGTAACAAATCTAGATCTTTTGAATTAACAAACAAGTCACATCCAGCAGTCCAGAATTCAATGGGTATTTTTATATCTTCTAGCTTGTATACAGGCGGAGTTGTCTGAGGAATTAAAAGAGGGCTTAAAATGGCTAATTCTAAACATGTATAATAATACAAGAACATAACCTAACAGGCTGGGATGTTCCAGGCCGCTCACAGGACACAGACACAGAGCACATGGGCATCTGAATTACTTTCTGGCATAGTAAATGACCACAACTTTATTGTAAACATAAGTGTCAGTGCACCAAGGGAGTAGATTCAGCAAGAATAGCCAGTGGATTATTCAAAACTCACCAGACCAAGCAGGCCAACCAATTTAGGGGACTGAGCGACACGCCTGGTCAAGCTCGCCCCAACATCTAGGACTGCTGGGCCCCACGGGAGGGTAGTATCAGTGGAGGCCCTACAGATGTGGTAGTATCAGTGGAGGCCCTACAGATGCCTCTATTAGGGCTCCTACCATTACCCGTGCAGTGAGGCAACTCCTCACCCATAGAGGTGCTGCTGCTCAGCATGCACCCAGCCTCTTTACGGAGGCCCCTGATACCAACCGGCACACAGTCATGGTTTCCGCAAAACTGGGATCTGCTCCTTTCCAACAATGCCAGCTGTGACAAAAAGAACACATAAACTATAGAATGCAATCTGAGCAGGCCATCTCTGATGAACTACAGGGGAGGGAGGGTGGGAAAACAAGCAATGTGCTGGAAGCTGCGAGGCAAAGGGTGGTCTCCCTGCTTAAGAAGGCACCTGGACCCACCCACCCACCCCTGCAGCCAGGTGAGCCCTGTGTTTCCACATGTGTGCTAAGGGTGGGTGCAGGGGGGGGGGGGTAAACCCAGTGGCACAATCTCCTTGTGGCTGGCTCCAGCTGCATCAGTAATAGTAGTCTGCTGGTGAGCCAGCAGCCACCTTTCTTCTAATGTTTAAAGCTGATTCAGAATTTTAAAAATGTTCCAGACTTTCCATTACCTAAGACGATGGTGAGGTGTAATCCAGGAATATAATTCATTAGAAATGTGACTAAATCCAATATGTTATATCTACAAAAACAGTACTTTTACTTATGATTTATGCTACATAACACAAATGAAAGCAAAATAAAAATGGCATCCACAGAACAGGGCCATGTATAGAGAAGGGGGTTTGGGGAGGAATCTAAATAGTAAAAAGGCAACGGGGATTTACAAAGTGCCAGACTTAAAGAGAAAATGAGATGTAACAATGGCTTGTCATGAGATCAGCCACCATCTCAAGCTGCCACCAAGATGTAATGTAAAGTGAGAGGAATGCTTGGAGGAAAAGAAGCCAGAAGCTAGAGGTGATAGGTGTGGAATGTAGGTAATACTTGAGCTGGGAGAGAGCCCAGAGCAATCCAGTGCTAAGTAGTCCCTTAGCAGCCCCAATGGGGAAGGCAGAAGCCAGAGGTGGGCACTTAATACTGATCAAATTTGGGTGGAAGGGAGTCTGTGGCTGGCTGAAGGCTTCTTCCTAGCCAAACACCACTGGCATTGATACCTTCCTTCTCTAGTCAAACATCTTTTTCCCCTCCTGGTAGAATGTAGTCAGATGAGGAGAAAGTGGTGGTGGCCAGGACCAAGGAAAGAGAAGGCAGGAAGGGCAAGGGAAGCAGGGCCCAGTATTGGGGAAAATGGCAAGGAAGAAAAGAGATAAGAGGAGAAGGCAGCAGGAAGAAGAGAGTGGAGAAATGTGGCATGCATGGGGGGGGGGGGGGAGGAGAGGAGAAAAGCCAGCAGATAAAGCAGGGACCAATGAGGGAATTTCCTCATTAAGTCCTCATGGATTCCTGCTTGTATTATATATTTTGCTGCCCTACCTGGTTATACTTCTCCATATTCTTTTTTGGGGAGCCGTAGTCATATGCCTTGAATTGCCTTTCAAAATTCACCTGTAATTAAATTACCCACAGTCATATAATATCATAACTCTAGGGTCTAGAAGGTCAATGTTTGAAGGCCTGTTCTGACCTTGGGTTAGTCGCTGTCTCTGGTCTTGGCTTACCTACTGTGAGGGTAAAATAGAAGAGGAAAGAATGATATAAGGTGCCCCCCCCATTGTAGGGAAAAGTGGGGGTATAAATAGCTAAACAAACAAGATAATATACATCATATTAAAAGCTTCATATACATTATGCATCTTTACAATAGCTGTGTAAACGGTTGTCCTTGTGCACCACTGCATTGTACAGATTATAAACATTACTCTGGAATCATTTTAGCAAGTGTTTTAAAATAATTTGATTTTTTTTTCTTGAACCTATGGACAGATAGAGCTTCTTGGGCGCACAGTGGTAAGGCAGCAAACATGCAGTCTGAAGCTCTGCCCATGAGGCTTGGAGTTCAATCCCAGCAGGCGGCTCAAGGTTGACGCAGCCTTCCATCCTTCCGAGGTCAGTAAATTGAGTACCCAGCTTGCTGCTGGGGGGTAAATGGTAATGACTGGGGAAGGCACTGGCAAACCACTCCGTATTGAGTCTGCCATGAAAACGCTAGAGGGCGTCACCCCAAGGGTCAGACATGACCCGGTGCTTGCACAGGGAATACCTTTACCTTTACGGACAGATAAGTTTATTTTGTTGCTATACTTCGTGAGATTACAATAAAGGGATGTCCCATGCTCCCCACTGTATTAAATGAATAATAAGCATTAGAAGGTTGTTCTCTTTGATACCAGGCATCAGGCAGGGTAACTTGTTGTTGTTTCTAGAATAAATATCTGCAATATTTAAGCACATAGGTCTTCACCATAATTTATATAGCCCTTCAGAATTTTCAAAGCTTCAGTTCATAATATTTATAACACTGATTTTCAACCTTCTTGAAGTAGGACCCTGTTCTAAATCTATTGTATAATTTTGGGGCTCACATAAATTGTAACTCTGTGAACATTTCCCTCCCTAACATAAATCCCAAGAATCTCACATCAGTTATTGGATAGGGTTCATTTAGTCTTACGAGTACCCTTTTGTGTATGGGAGGTCATAGAGCAACATGGAGAAAACCAGTATTCAGAAAATAATATTAGCATATCTTTCAATTGTTGTAAGTCACTGGTTCTCAGACCTGAGGCATGTGACCCCAAAATGGGCCAAGGCATCCTCATAGTTATATTGTGGCATTGACAGGGAGGAAGGGAAAGAATGGGAGTCTCTGGGAAGCTTAGCGGCTAATTTGAGCTCATCTCAGCATAATTTGCAAAATGGCCAAGTAATGAAGAATGTTGGTGAGATGTGTCATTTTTAAATACATGCAAAATATGTAAAACAGAATATAACCTAACTCATTGGTAAGTGATGTGAGATGATGATGATGATTCTTTAATTTATATCCCGCCTCCCCCCAGAGGCTCGAGGCGGGTCACATAAAAACCAATCCCCTAAAACAATAAAAACACAATAAAACATAATACAATTAATTAAGATTCTTGTGTTTTATGCTGGTGAGGTGAAGTTAGTGCATATAACGATTGGGTGCACTACAAGATACTTGGCATCATGCATACCTGGTCGAAAAAGGGGAGGGAGAGATGAGATCCATGTTGCTTTGTGGGAAAGCCTTCACATTCACACAGGCTTACACGGGAGATTGAACGGGATGTAGCCAATAGCCCTCAGGACTGTGATAATGTATTAAGTGTGTAAATGTCACAACATTTTATTAAGAAGTGGTTTCAAAAGTCCTAAATAAAGGCACACAAACTGATCTAGTCACGTAAAAACAATGACAATGTAAAAAAATAAATAAAATAAAATAAAATGCAAGTCTAGAATATCTTCCTGGTTGGTCCTCCTCATTTCAATGAAGGGAGCTGAAACACAATGCACATTCCTTTGCATATGTATACTGGCTCCATCTACTGACACAGATGTGAAAGTGTTTGTGTGTGAGAGAGCACCTTTTGATAGATAGGAGAGCTTCTTCCCCTGCAAAGAATCGTGGGATTGGGATGAACCAGCATATGTTGAAACAGCTTTAATTTCCATGCTAATAATCGTTCCCGAGAAGAAGCCATGCCATTCTGCAGCAGCCAAAACCACGAAGAGCCTTGTTAACCTTACTGGTTAACAAATATATATATTTTTGTGAGCCGGAGGCCATTTCATCCAAGTTGTTTTGCTTTCTTGCTGACACAAATGTCCAACAAATCAGCTATGCCTTCATTCCAGAATATAAAGGCTTCCCATGCTGTGCAAACATGCAGTAATTGACAAGGGATTAGATTTAATTTTTTTTTAAATATACCTGGAGCCAGTGAAGAACATTTTGAAAAGATGTCCCAGCAGGAGAATGTGATACATACATATCCATACGGCTCTGCAACAAAACAATAAAATCAGGATATTGCTTAAGAAACAACTTAAACAGTAGAGCTAAAATGGAAACGTTCCTTATTCCAAGCTACTATTAAAATACGTAGTATCAATAGAAATACTCATGGAAATGATGTTCCATAGCTGTGAAAAACTGCCTGTTAAGCTTGAATTCCACATTGGTATTCATTCCGAGGACCTATCCCATAAATATCAGAGCAGCAGTGTAATGTTTGTGTTGAAACATACATATATGGAGAGGGAAAAAAGAATCATAGCATCAACAATCATGGCATCAACAGACAGGCCCCTCTATTTATTGATGTCGGTCTCTTTCATTGTTTTGGTGTTTTGATTGGTTCCTAGATCATGTTTCAGCTCCTAACAGTGTCAGCAATGTTTACATTGTGAGAATGTGCCTCAAGCAACTCAAACTGCAAGGAGCAAAAAGTCTTTTTCTGTTCAAATTTGAACAGAATTTCAAATTTCCACCCTCCATTTCTACCTAGCCTCTAAAAAGTGATCAGCTAATCCCAACACAAGGGGCTTTACATGCAGTAATCAGTGGCAAAACTCAGATGGACTGATGACCAAATGTACTGTGTAGTAAGGCTCTTAGCCTGCCCTGGATAGCCCAGGCAATACTGATCCCATCAGATCTCAGAAGCCAAGCAAGTATGACCTGGCCTACTATTTGGATGGGAGACCTCCAAGGATTTGGGTGGTGGTCCTCCAAGGAATACTAGAAGTCATGACAAAGAGGCAGGAAATGGCAACCCACCTCCTAACATCCCTTACTTGGCTTAATTGCAGGCAAGTGTGGATTGCAGCCTATTTCTGCCAGCAAGTCCCAGGACTGCAATGTACAGTCACGTTCCTAAGGAAATAATCACAGACCTGTTCCTAACAAAAATGGATGCCCTTAACTGCAGCATTATGTTGAAAGGAATCTTAAAAAAAAAAAAGCTTCACCTTAGTATCGCGCTTTCAGTAGGCCCTAACAACTTTTAACTCTAACACAAGTTTGTCTTGGTTTAGTGTGACAAAGAGAAGAATCCTTACCATGTTGAGGTTGGGGATATTATATCCAGATATAAAAGATATTACATGGGCACAGAATCCAGGTTGATGATTACATAATTTAACAAACATTTTTTTCATGTAAGATGGAGGTTGCAAAATTTGCTTTGTGCCGAGTATAACCTGAAAGATATATTTACAACTAGTTAACACTAAGAGAAATCAAATGATCCACCAATTCTCTGTATGTATCCAGCTTATATCATATGGGGCACTGCTGAGAAAATACCAAAACCTTGCACTCTTTGTTTAACACCTATCTGTGAGGCTGGGTGGCTGCATATCACTTGAAGGGGAGGAAGTAGATGAGGGGCACCACACAGATTGTGGAATGCTGCATCTCCTGAGGATCTAGCTCAGTATATGCTCAGTGGTAGTTCACAATACTATGAGGACTGGGGAGGTGATTACTCTGGACAGGCACATTGTTCAGTTGGCATTCCTCTGCACAGTGCAAAATGCCACTGGACACTATGTCTTGAGGGAACACGGCATAATCTCTGTGCCTGGCTTGCAGGGATTGGGTGAAGGTGCTGCGGAACCGAAAAGAGGACAGCACTTCACCAGTGATATCTTGGGTTCCCAAAATGCAATACACAACATGCCTCCATTGTCATGACAGATCACTGGAGGCAACTGAAAGAGGTAGGAGTAGTTATCAAGTGAAGAAATGGTTCCTATTTCCCATACTCAGATTCTTGACCAGAACCATATACCTGCTAACATTCTCAAGACTATCCTGTTTTGGCTTCATTATGACAGGGGGTGGAAACAACAAGTCTGACATTAGGAGGCATGGGAGGTTGGGGGCCGTAGGACCAATTAGGCCCTTTGCCATCTCTGTGATATTGGTGGTTGAGAGGGCTGAAGCTTTTAATTTTCCTTATGCAACTCTCTTTGCTGGGATACTGGGAAGCAAATTAGGCATGGGTGGAAAGAATAAAGCTAAAACAAATCAGTCTAGAGAGTGTACATGTCTTCAAGGTTTAGTATTCATTGTCGTTTCTGATAATTTTTGTTTAAAGAATTAAAGAATCCAAGCAAAGCTAATGGCAAGCCAAATTCAAATCTGAAACCAAATGCAAATTCAAACCCCCACCCCAATTTTATTGCTTTTATAGAATTAAGGATCCCCTCCTCCAGCTCTTGTGCAGCTATATGATTGGTAGAAATATTCAGGAAAGACAGATTTACCAAGATTTTTTCCCTGTTTTTCTGCAGACAGATAACAGACCTTTTCTACATTAGGAAACAAACCTTGTTTTAGCCTTGAGTTGGATTTTGATTAGATGTTGCGAGCTGAAATTTGCTTCCTGCATTTGGGCTTTCCTCCCCTTGTATTCCAGGCTGTAATTCACAATATGGTTTCTGCATTTTCAGAAGGAGGCAGCCTCCCATGATGCTTTGCTCCCTTCCCCTTTTCTAAAAGGTGCCCCCCCCGTGGTTCCTGCTTTCCCCTTCCTTTTAACTGTGCCCCTTCATTTCACCATTTCATGGCCATGATTGCCTCCCCTCTTCCCTCGGAGGTGTTTTTTAAATTTAAAATGCCCCAAGGTTATTGCATTACAATACTGCTGAACTGTAACGTGAAGACTGCTTAAAAAAAAACAAACAGTAGGAGCAGTGAAAGCCACAGGGACCGTCTGGGTGACAGCTGCTGCTGGAGGGAATGACTGCACACTCCCAAGAAGCCAAGGGAAAAGGAAAGAGAAAACAGGGGATTGTATTTGATAGACAGTCTTTCTCTGTCACTCACTCACACATACACAAACATAACAACACGAGCCTACTGGTTCCCTACCAGACTTCCTCCCTAAACTAGTTTATGACATATTTTGCCCCAGCCACCAGGACACTAATCCTAAGCAGGTGTGCTTGGAAAGTAATGCCCATTTAACCCAATGGGACTTACACCTAGGGAAGGCTCCTTTGGCTCACAGCCTGAAACACCAGCCCCATGCCTGAGGAGGACGGGGGTGCCATGGAAGCCTCTTTGCCTTTGGAGATGGACCCCCTTTTCCCAATTCTGCCCAGATGACCCCAACTACTCTCCCTTCAGGCCACTTCCCCCACCCAGCCCAGCCCACCCCAAGAGGTCCATGGGTGGAGGCTCCTTCTCAGTTTCTCAGCAAGGTCTCTCTCCCCCCCCCTCACCCACCCCATTATAAGTGGATTACAGCTAGAGAAGCATGCAAGCTCAGATTGGGGAGGGGAAGCAAGGGGACCCCAATGCCTCTCCTTCCTATTTGATCTGACAGCTGCCCTGTGCAGCATTAGGGAGGCACAAATGGATTTCTCCATGCCTGCCTCCCCCCCCCCCCCCCCATCGTTCAGAAGCTCACTGCCTTCTCCAATCCTCCAGGGACAAAAAAACAAAAAACAAAAAACAAAACCCAGTGTTGTAACACAATCTTAAAAAAAAAAACTTTGTGGGGGAAGGGGCGGAAAGGGAATGTGGAATCAAGGAGTGCTATTTGGGGGAAAGAGACACAGGTAGTATGGAAGAGGGGAGCACTAAGGCAACCTTCTCATGGGGGTAAGAAGGGAAGGGGGAGGGAGGACGGTGATGAGGAAAGGGGTATGCCCAAACACTCAAAACGGGAGGGAGGGGGGCATCGCAAAAAGCCAAACGCATGTTTTTTCACACTGAACAGCCCCAAAATAGACCCCATTAGACATCGCTTCAAAAAGTGAAAACCGGATTTCTGGGGATTCCTTTGTTGTGTGTCAAGTAAGCGGGCAATTAAGGTCTGCACCTGAAAAGGTGAATTTCAGTGCGGAAACAGACAAAAAAACTCCAGCCTTTAAAAATGCAACTCTGAATGACATCCTTAGTGCAGAAATTGTCATATGCTATGTTGATTTCAAAGTCACCAGATTCCTCCTCCCTCATTCTGATTGTGATCTGAACTTTAATTCCCTAAATCAGACAGCCAGGCCCAAGAATACATCACATCCTAGAATTCCAAAACAACTGAGTGAATGCTGTTAATTTCACAATTTCATTTATTTATTATTTATTGAAAATATTTTAGTCTGCCATTCTACACAATCAGGGTCTACAATTTGTTCTTTTTCCAGTAATAAAAAGATGACATTTTGGCTTTTTATTACTTAATAAAGAAAGATATATCTCTAACCTGAAGCAGACTATTGGAGTTGTAATAACCAGGAAGGCATATGAGTTAGTAACTATGGAGTGGATCCAACCATCCACCAATGAGCTTTTCTTTAGCCTAGAACAGACTTTCTCAGCCAGGGTTTCCTGAAACCGTGAGGTTACTTGATGGCTCTGGAAAGGTTTCCCGAATGGGCAAAAGTTAATTGTTTTGAATATGTTTTATTTGCTAAGCATTTACTGGATGATATTACCATATATAGTCATTTTGACCTCCCCCCCTCCGAAAATGGCCAATGAAGGGCCGGTAGGGAGTGGGAAGGGGAAGGGCCCTGGGTGGACACATCCACAGCTATGCTTCCCAACCATATTCTGCATGATCATGTCACTTCTGGGGATTCTTGAAGCCTAAAGAATATTTCAGGGGTTTCTCAACAGTAAAAAAGTTGAGAAAAGAGAGTATTCTTTCAGGTTAAGTGGCTCTTTCCCATCGGAAACCACTTAAGTTGGAGGAAAGCTATTTAGGAGGCAACCTCCTTAGGTTGGAGGAAGAATTCATACGTCACTCAGTGGAGTGGTAGAATCCACACCTGTGAATAAGTAGTAATACATTTTAATTTCTGAATAGTTAGTATATATTTTAAGTAGTCTGGCTTTGTATAAGTGACAGGATGGAGATGTTCTGAATATATCTTAAAGGTTTTAGAGTGTCTGATACACACACACACACACACAGAGTCCTAAATCTCTGTGGTTAGGAATTGTTACAAATTCAAGATTACAAAGTTTTTCATAGTGGAGTAAGTCTTATTTAGCCTAATGGAGTTTTATTCCAAATAAATGTGCATAGTTTCATGGAGGATAAGTCTAGCAATTGTCATTTAGATAGAGTTCGGCAATACTGGCCTCCAACACTTACTTGTAGAATTTTTTCAGACAAATTGCCCAATTTTGCAGCAGGTGATGTTGAAAATGTAGCTGTGCTTACAGGTGCTAAGGCAAAGAATAGTTTGATTCTTTCAGCCAGTTTTGGCTGAGTAGAGAATGCTACGAAACCTTTAAAAACAAACAAACATAGCTGAGTCAGCTAGACAGGGAGAAAGAACTTAGAAGAGAACTACTAGAAAGGTGAATACACACATACGTATGTATCCTTTTCTAAAATGCTAAATGAATGGAGAGCATTAACTGAGGTTGCTGTGTGAGAGGAGAGAGTTTGAGAGTGAGTGGGTGCTTGTAGCCTGCTGAAAAGTGTTTATTATTATTATTATTTATTATTATTATTATTATTATTATATTTATACCCCGCCTCCCCCCGAAGGCTCGAGGCGGCTTACATAACCCCGTCCCCTAAAACCATAAAATAACAATAAGATCCGATAAATTTACAATAATGGCAACAACGATGGCTTAATCTGCTCATTTAGTCTCTGCATCCTCAACTACAGGAGGGGGGTGACACTCTCTACCGCCAGTTTGTGAGGGGGGGGCTGATCTTCTTTCTGCCCGGCCTCAGTTATAAGCCTGGCGGAAGAGCTCCGTCTTGCAGGCCCTGCGGAAAGCTGGTAGATCCCGCAGGGCCCTCAGCTCTTCCGGGTGCTCATTCCACCAGGTTGGGGCCAGGACCGAAAAGGCCCTGGCCCTGGTCGAGGCCAGGCAGGCTTCCTTGTTTTCCTTGTTGTTTTTAGGTGGATCTGTTTGGATCTTTTTCCCGGTCTATTGCTCATTGAGTTAGATCTTTTTTTCTAAGATTGATTGTAAATCTCACTTTCTGCTGTTGCTGCTGGGAGATGTCAACTGTGGGTCTCTTGCTAGACAGAGGCTCTTTCTATACAGAAGGGTCAGCCAAAGGACAAGAGTAGCTTGGGGATCAGGCTTGAGGATCCCACATCACTCTAGATATATTTAAACCACTAACCGGTTATGAAACTTGAAAGCCAGTAGGGGACCAGGGGCTATCCAGTATTTTACAGAAAGTGCCACTTTATAATTATCTTATGATTCCACTCATTGGGTGGAAATGGTAGGTGCATTCTTGCTGCATGTAGTCTGTAGCAATCAGGGAGTCGGTTTATTCCGTGGAGGTTAGGGTTGCTGACCTAGAGAAGCTGAGGCAGAGATATAAATCTGGGAGATTTACCAGACCAGTCCCACTCCTGTGCTGACAGATCTTCTGCTGTTGAGGAGATTGAGAGTCTCAGGATCAGAGGGAATCATTCTGAGGAGGAGGGATTTGATCCTTTTCCTTAGGTGATAAATAGATATCCTCTCATACCGAGGATGCCCTGTGGGGACTGGAGGGAGGTGAGCACCAAGTGATTCAATCATTAGGAATATAGAATATGTGGGGTTTGTGACAGGGGTTTTGACGGTAACTTGTCTGCCTGGTGCAAAGGTTGTGGATATCACATGCTGTAAAGATAAGTTGATAGACAGTTCTGGGAGAGAGTCAATAATCATGGTGCAAGTTTGCACCAGTGATATTGGGAAATGCAATTATGTGGTCTGAGGAAAAAATTTAGGTCACTAGGCTTGGTGTAGTGATTAAGAGGGGCAACCACTAATTTGGCAAGCTGGGTTTGATACCTACTCTTCTACAGGCAGCCAGTTGGGTGAAAAGTCACAGTTCTGTTAGAGCTGTTCCCACAGAGCAGTGTCTCTCAGAGCTCTCTCAGTCCCACCTACTTCACAGGATGTCTGTTGTGTAGAAAAGAAGGGAAGGTGATTGTTAGCCACTTTGAGACTCCTTCAGGTAGAGAAAAGTCAGGTATAAAAACCAACTCTTCTTCTTCAAGGCAGAAAGTTAAAGACCAGGTCCTAAAAGGCAACATTCTCAGATTTGCTGCTAGTTCTGTGTGCAGGGACAGCAAGACAGGCACAGGTCAGGGGTTTCAATGTGTGGATAAGAAAGTGGTGCTAAAGTTTGTTAAGCACTGGGGGAACTCTGTGGGACAAGCTGAACCTGGAAGAGAGGGGCTTCACTTGCAATTTAGATATAGTAGGTATCTCAGAAACATGGCAGAATGGGGGATATCTATGGGATACAGTCATTCCTGGGTGTGCACTCTATAGGCAGGACAGGAAGGGAGAGCACAGAATCAAATAAGTTAGAAAACTTCAGAGGAATTAATTCCCAACAGAAGAGATATGGATGGAAATACTGGTCCCTAAGGGTTACTTAAAAGGCAGATGTACTATCCTCCCTTCCAATCAGATTCCTGAGGCTGATCATGAAATGGAGAAGAAAATAGATAAGGTGACTAAAGCAGATAATGTTATTATAGTAGGAATTTTAACTTATTGAGCAATCAAAACCTGCTCAGGATCCTCTGACCCAAAGAAATCAAAGTGGATTCAGCTTTCTGGTCCCACACAATTCTGGTGTTCTTAAACAAATGAATGCTGAGCCAGCAAATTAAGCAATAGTTTCATAGGTAGAAAAATGAGTTCACTTGTAGATGATTGGAATTTATCTTTAATGGTATATTCTTGCTAGCTTCTTGCTCACAGTAGTAGAATTGTAGTTACTGATTTTGGTGTGAAGGAAAAACACTTAAAATCCTGTTCTGAGCCACCCAAAGACTGCTGCTAGAGAGGGAAGGCCTAGAAATAAAATATTATAATAACAATGTCTTTTTGCCAACATGTGGGCGGAACAAATTTTCATATTCTATGATGACGCTCTTATGAAAACAGGCTAAATTACATACCAATTGCAGTTCCTTCTGAATGGCCCACAAAATAAAGCTGTTCTTGCCCCGTTTTATTCAGTATGTAATATATTGCTGCAGGAATGTCATAGTATCCAATCTCATGAAAACTATAAAGACATATATGCACAAAAACAATTTTAATAACTGCAATTGCTGCAAGAAGTTTAAAATGTTAATTATCTGGTGCTGAAATAATTGTTCCATTAATCATTAATACAATAATTAATTACATCACAGAATTATGGTTTATAGAATCATTTACCAGAATCATAGAGTTGGAAGGGGCCATACAGGCCATCTAGACTAACCTACTGCTCAATGCTGGATCAGCCTAAAGCATCCAGGATAAGTATCTGTCCAGCTGCTGTTTAGAGACTGCCAGTTCTACTTCTGAGCTACTCTGACTGTGAACATATTTTCCTGATATCTAGCCAATACCATTGTACACATAGTTTAAGCTCATGACAGCAAGTCCTATCCTCTGCTGGAGCTTAAACCCTCTCAACCTCTTCTTCTCCATTTCTCTTTTTTACTTCTTTGGGGACATCTTCTGTAAGGGAACATGTCTTCCACTCATGGAAGAGTCACAGAAGGCATCCTTGCATCAATTAAACACTCTACCCATTAACAGAAGATTCCTCCCTTAATGGGAGGGCTCCTTTGCATTCAGCTCATTGGGTTGTGACACCAGATTTAAAAAGATCAACCCCCCACCTGCATTTGCTTATACAAATGCCCTCCTAGTTGGCTTAAGCTCTGTGATCCTGAGCATTGGTAAAAACCTCTCACTGCTAGCATATTGATGCAATACAACCAAATTCAGAATTTATTTTGCTTTGCAGGGGTCAATTGGTCGCCCCTCAATAAAGACTCAACAACAATTGTTTGTTGCATGCAAAAAAAGGCCACAGCCATTTTATTATCTGAGAGAGGCGTCGCCTGGAAACGAATGCCATCTTGTGATCAGCTGACCACAAGGAAGCTCATTAATTTTTGCAGGTCTCCATCAATGGGTCATGCTGGTGCACATGCCGGCTTCTTCCCGGATACCTGACATGATTCCTGCGGGAGGTGGCATCATAATGCAAACCCACCGGGTGTCTTCTGCCTCTGCTGGGTTTTGTGGCCACCTGGAAATGCGAGCTCCTCATGTGGGCTCAGCATCCATACAGCCCCTTAAGAGGGCCCCCTCCACCAGGGATGCCAGCGCGCAAGCTTGACTCCCCAGACCATATCTGCTTCCAGCTAACCAACCGCCACAGAGCTCAGGGGATCTCCCCTGCGCTCCCACCATCTCTCCCTCCTGTAGCCACTTCCAAACTGCATGCCTAATATACTCCATCCATATATCCATCCCCCATTCTGTCAGATGGACTCCATCCGCCCTATAAAGGACCCACTGCCCATGCCGTATATCGGGGTGCTGTATCACGACACCCCCATTCCTTTGTATATATTTTGCCATGGCCTTATCCACCCGCCGTCTTGCCAGATCTATTCGGCTAGGCAATATTGCTCCTTGCCAACTGCGGCGTTCCAGGAGAGATGACCAAAATACTACAGCCGTCGGAAGCCAACGTTGCAGAATTGCTAAATCATGTATTATTAGCTTGGACAGGCTTCGCCCAGACTGCTCAGGTAAGTCATTCTCTCCTAGCTGAAGGATCAAGACGTCTGGATATCCTTTCCGATGTACCATGTCTGCAAGTTTCCAGCATCAATGGCCATCGCATTCCTTGCTGCCCTTTCCATATAAGATGAGCTCGCCCTGTCAATCCAAGGCTTCTTCCCCAACCGGAACTGGCGGCGTAGCAGGCAGCCCAAAACACGATGCTGTGCCCTATAATCCAGATATTTGGGGCCATCATCACCATCTCTGAAAAAATCAAGAGAATTAAAGAAGGCCTGTCCAAACATAGCTCCGAAAACCAGCCGAACACCAATGCCCCACAGATTTTATCTCTTCTGAACTAGCTCCACCAGCAGCCACACGTGTGGCGGCACCGATACAGAAGGAATGTGTTCCAAACTGTCCAGAGGGTAAACCCAATCTCAACAAGGCCATTCACAACACTGCCATCATTTGAAATCTGGATAGGCAACACCCATTTTCATGAACAAAAAGAGGCCCATCCACAGGCGGGCGAAGCCTGAAGTACTCTTTTAAACCCTGAACCGGGCAAGGTAAACCGCGCTCCGATTCCATAAGCATGATGCGGTTTCCTCTTCCCAACTGATCAGTTTTACTACGCCGATGGATATGCAATTCATTCTCATAGACATCAACATCCCGAAAACCCAATGCTTTTGTCCCATGGCCTTCCAATCTCACCACAGCGAAAGGCCCTGAAAAACATGACTGTAAACAGGCAAGATTCAAAGCCCGAATCACATATAACTGGCAACTCCCTTAACAAGCCTGACAAGATCGTCAAAGATATTGGTCACCGTGAATCCTGCCTGTTGGGGGCCAACCTCCTCCACCCAGCCACTGCCTTCTGGGCTAAAAAGGAAGGCGCAGGATCCCACCAGTTTTGTGACTTGCAGTAAAAGGAAAGGCCTGAAAGTTGCACTGACATTGTCTTAGGGCCATCCCCTGCAAATGAAGATACGCCAAAGAATGCAATATCGCCTCCTCCCGTAGCGGGAATGGTTCATTGCCCCATTGGTTCATTGCCACATGATGCTGAAAACCGTAGATATCCTGAAACTGCATTGGAATATACTCGCATCGTGGCCTTCAGGAGTCGACTGTGTAACTCGCGGCAGGCCGCAATTACATGTCTACAGGAGCTCCCCCACACTGATGCTTTCACCTCAGCGTCAAAGGGGGAAAGAGGCCAAAGAGCCAACTTTGCTCCCCTTAGAGGAGCACTAGCCAGGCTGCTGCCCGGAATTCTGGGACTAGTAGTCCCCACTCCCCCAGGCAACGTCTTCTTCCGGGGCTTTTTCCCCCGCGGCAGCAAAGGCCCCCTCGTCGATCCTCAGGGGCTATTGTGGTATTTTACCAACGTACCCAAGCACATAAATGATACAACAAGAGAACTGGCACAAATGGCCTGACTCCGGTTGTCCCTAGATTGGCTATTTAGGATCCAAAATATCATTGGGAAACTTTTCTAGACATATCAGCACTATCTTTTTTTGAAATGTCTGAGGTATGAATTTATTAGGAATCGGCAATATACAAAACTTCAGTGAGAACGTAGCTGCATGCAGATAATTGTTCTAAAAAGGTGAGTATTTCCTGCCATTATCACTGAGAGTCATTTGTTGGCCTGGGCTGCTACATGATTGTGGGTGCCTCATATGATGCCCATGTGATATGCTAATTTATATTGGGTGGTTGATTTGCACTGTGGGATAGGTGAATGGGTGGAGCAGGGGATTTAAGAAGAGGGCCTCTCGGTCCCTTCCAGATGCATGAATAATAAATGAAGGGATTATGAACTAAGGAAGACAACATATATGTTTACACTCTGCAAACAGAAATAACCCAGCCTATAGTGCATATAATAAATCTACCAATTGGGGTTTGAAATGTACTTTTTGTTTCTGTGCATCAAGCTTTGAGTGCAAGGAGATAAGGCAGGACAGACATGTTCTAAGGAAATAGATAAAATGGCTTCTGGCAGTACCCCGGACACTGCTTTAACTGGGGCTATATCCAAGCTGCAAAAGCACTGCAACTGCACAGACTAAGACACAAATGTATTTCCAGACTATGAATGTCTTAGCATTATGCTTACCTGAAGGGTAGAGGGGGGAAACTCCAACACTTGGCTGTGGACCTGGAGGTGAGTTCATTGGGGAGAAAATCATGCCAGAATACTGCCTACTACATTTTGACCCCACAATTTCTCCAAGGAACTCATGCAACCATATGTGGTCTTTCCTTCAGCATTTATACTCACAACAAACCAATGAGGTAAGTGACGTTGAGAGAGTGTGACTGGCAAAAGGTCATCCAATGAGTTTCATTGCAGGGTGTACTTGGAACCTGAGTCTCCCAAGTTCCTAGTTAGGGATGCTGTTCATTAATCAACAGTGTATCTGGAGTTCAGTATGGTTACTTCATTTAAGCAGGTCTGGCTTAGATTCAAATCTAGACAGCAGACCTGTGAAACCAGGTAACACACTGGGCCATTCCGTACATTAAAAAAATAGCATTGTGCCAGCGCCATGTGCCAGCTAAAAATAATGCACCTCTGGCCATTCCTCACCTCTCTCACTCTCCTCTGCCGCCTTCTTGCACTTCTTGACACTCAGCACGCCTGCTTGAAATGGCAGAGGAGAGTAATGCACTATTCACGGAACTCTCCTCCGCCTGTCAATCAAGCCAGGCAACCAATCACCTTTCTCCCGGTTTTAAAGGAACCGCGATGCAAGCTAATTTATTTTAAAAGGTTAAATTTCTCCATCGCTATGCCTATGCATCTAATCATAGATGCATAGTGATTACTTTACTGCCACCTCTTTTGGAATTATGAGCCTTGTAGCTTTAAAAAACTAAACATGTTCCCAATTTCTTATTTTTTTAGGGGGGGGGGTTAGAGAGGCACGCTTTGTGTGTTAACTGGTGGGGAAATATTGTTTTTTTGCTCTGCCTGGACGATTTAAGACATATTCATTGCTCCAAGCAGCTTGCTTCAAAAAAAAAAAAAAAAAGCCCCGTCCCTGGGAGAAGGGAGAGGGAGGTGGGTGCGAGGGCAGGTGCTGGAGGCAGGTCAGCCTTTCACTTTATTTTCTGGGTGCTGAATGGCCCACTGAATTCTATGAGAGAAGCAAATAGAATACCAATGCTATAAAAGTGCCAGAAGCAATATAATATGGGGAAATAAGGTGGAGGAGCATGGATATACCATGAACTTGGATGTAATCTCTGTTGTAAACATTATGTCCAGTTTCCACTTGATAAGTGAATGCATATGACATGTGACTTAAAAACTACTCCCTTCACCGTGCATAGTTTGATTACTAGATGAACCAATGAGAGTCTTTCATTGGTATGATGGGTGAGGTTAGAATCATACCAATGAAATAATTAAGTCAGCACGGATTTGTCTCTAACATGTCTGATCAATCTGTTGTCCTTTTTTTGACCAAAGTTTACTAGATTGTGGAAACTCAGCTGATGTTGCTTACCTGAAGTTCAGTAAGATTTTTGACAAGGTTCTTCATGATAATCTGATTGATAAACCGGAGGCTGGATTTTTGGATAGTACGTGGACAGGGAACTGGTTAGACAACCACATCCAAAGGGTAGTTGTCAATGGTGTTTCATCCGATTGGAGGGAGGTGAGCAGTGGGTTGCCCCAGGGCTCGCTACTGGGCCCGAAACTTGTAAACATTTTTCTCAATGATATGGATGAGGGAGTGGAGGGACTACTCATTAAACTTTCAGATTACATCAAACTGGAAAGAATAACAAATACAACAGAAGAAAGAATTCCACAAGATATGAACGTGCTGGGAGAGTGGACAAATGAGAACAAGATGCAATTCAATAAGGATAAGTGCAGAGTTCTAAATCTGGGTCAAAAATGAGAAGTATGCATACTGCATGGGAGATACATGTCTGGGTAGCAGTGTGTGCAAACAAGATCTTTGGACTGTAAGCTAAATATGAACAAACAATATGATGGGGTGGTAAAAAAGGTAAATGAAATCTTGGCCTGTATCAACAGAGGCAACATATCAAATTCACAAGATGTCATAGCCATGTTGTATACTTCATTGGTCTGACCGTGCCTGGAGTACAGTATGCAGTTCTACAGGCCTCACTTCAAAAAGGATATGTACAAAATTGAGAGAGTGTAGAGGAGAGTGATGTGGGAATCAAGCCTTGTGAGGAAAGGCTGAGGAACTTGGGAATGTTCAGCCTGGTGAAGAGGAGGTTGAAAAGGGACATGTTTGCTGTCTTTAAGTATTTGAAACGTTGTCACTTGGACCGTTTATGCACTGAGAACTTCACTGCCCCAGCTCTCATGCAGGAGCACAAATTGGGGGCGGATGAGGTGCATCAGGCCAAATTCTCCCCCATGTGGGTGCAGGAAGAGGTGGGGCAACCTGCCACGACTAAAGCTCCAGCCTGCAGCCCGGCATGAAACCTCCAGTGCATAAACGGTCTTGGAGGAGAGCAGGGAGCAGATAGGACCTGCAGTACTGGGTTTAAATTATCTATAGAACAGTACCAGCTAGACATCAGGAAAGAAATGTTCACAGTCAGGGTAGTTCAACAGTGGAAATGGCCACCTAAAGAGGTGGTAAGCGCCCTCCTCACTAGAGCCTAGTCTGCATACAATAGATAATGCACTTTCAATGTGCTTTCACGGCTGGATTTTCCTGTGCAGAACAGGAAAATCTAGTTCTAAAGTGCCTTTAAAGTGCATTATCTCTTGTGTGCAGACTAGGCCTAGCAGTCTTTAGGTAATGGCTGAGCAGATATTTAGCATGGATGCTTTAGGCTGATCCTGCATTGAGCAGCACGTTAGACTATTTGGCTTGTATGGCCTCTTCCAACTCTATGATTTTATGATTCTAATTCACAGTAACATATCTTACCTAAACTCCCAGAATTTCTGCTCGGTTGGTTTAAGTGTCTTGTGACGTGAAGACCAGGTGTTACCTCTGCTGTTTCCTAACCAAACATCAAAGCCAGCATCTGCTAATATGAAGCCAAAGCTATTGTTGGGCAAGTTTGAAAGCCAGTGAGTGGCATCTCCAAGTATAGCATGCTGCAAAAACACAATAGGCCTGGGACCTGGAGAACAGACAGGTATGCAGTTAAAGTATTTGTTGTATCTACTGTTGGTGAACACATGAAGTTACGTTCTGCTGAGTAAGGCTATTGGTCTATCCAGGTCAGTATTGTCTTCTCTGACTGGCAACCCCTCTGTAGAATCTCAGGAAGATATTTTCTACATCATCGGGTGCCTGATCATGTAAACTGGAGATGTTGAGGGATAAATCTGGACAATGTTTTAAAAAAAATGTCCTAATGGATAAATATCATTATTTGAGAGCAAGTGTGGTATAGTGGTTAAGAGCAGTCAAATCTATTATGGAGAACCAGGTTTGTTTCCCCACTCCTCCACATGCAGCCAGCTGGGTGATCTTGGGCTAGTCACAGTTCTCTGACAGGCTAGTCACATTTTGCTCGGGGCTGTTCTTGCAGACCAGTTCTGTTAGAGCTCTCTCAGCCCCATTTACCTTACAGCGTGTCTGTTGTGGGGAGAGGAAGGGAAAGGTGTTTCTAAGCTGCTTTGGGACATGAAAAGGAGGATATGAAAAAAAATGGCTGTTCTCCTTTGCATGAAATAAACATTGCTTATTCTATTTCTTTGTAACTTTTAAGTTATATAACATTTTCATATACATGGATCAAAAGATGTAAAATACTGCTTATTGTTGCCTATGTAAATATTTAAATAGTTCCCCCCTAATTTTGTCTTTGATCAAGTCCTCAAAGCTAATTTGGTGTAATGCATCTGCCTCTGCACTACTCTTGGCCTTCAACAATGTATTGGAGTCTCTCCATTCTGCTTTTTAAAGACCTTTACTGGAGGTCCCCAGAAATGTATCCAATCTCACTTTAATTGCTGGATTGGGCCAGCAGCAATTGATGACCAAAGCCTGATTGCAGACCATTAAGTATTGGTTAAAAATTAATTAGTCAGCCTCCCTTGGAAGCCTACTCATCATGGCTGTGCTTAGTGATGCATTCATCTCAGGTTGGTATAATCAAATTTTCTCTAAGATTAAAAGCATAGGCATTGATGTATCTTGGCTGTTGGGCCAGGAGGAAAAATATATGATTAAAAAGACTTGAGGATTTAGAATTGAAACTTTTAAACATAGCTTTCTATAGCCTTTGTTCCCCCAGTTTGGGGGTATCCCTGTTTCCCATAAAACTTTGCCTACTGATCTTTATTCTTTGGACTCTGTTCAGACAAGGAAGGCACTACCTCTAGCAAGACTAAATGTCTTTCCCTCAAATGTGACTCGAGGTAAAGTAAAGGTAAAGGTATCCCCCGTGCAACCACCGAGTCATGTCTGACCCTTGGGGTGACGCCCTCTAGCATTTTCTTAGCAGACTCAATATGAGGTGGTTTGCCAGTGCCTTCCCCAGTCATTACCGTTTTACCCGCCAGCAAGCTGGGTACTCATTTTACCGACCTCGGAAGGATGGAAGGCTGAGTCAACCTTGAGCCGGCTGCTGGGACTGAACTCTCAGCCTCATGGGCAAAGCTTTCAGACTGCATGTCTGCTGCCTTACCACTCTGCGCCACAAGAGGCTAATAAAGTTGCCAATATACTTTGCTTAATGTTAAAATTTAATTTGCAAAAAATTCTAGACTGTGTTTCAAGTTTTAGTGTACCCCACCTATGCTTATGAAAGTTGTGGCTATCTGTATCTACTTGAATTTTTATGCCATTAAAGGTAATCTATATCACTACTCATGGTAAGAGCCAATTCAGGGGCATGCCGATGTCAGGCTCTAAACACAAGGTGGCAAGGGATCCATGGATCAGCCAGCACCCATTGTCACACACACCCTACCACTTCTAGCCTCTGAGGCCTTGCCACAGCAACAAGATTCTGGTGCCATCAATCAGCCAGTTTCACGGCCTTCCAAACTGTCAGAATAGAAGAAGCCGGGGAAGAGCTGAGCCAAGGACAAGATCAGCTAGATCTAAGCTCTGACTTCACGGAGCAGCCAGGACCAAGCCACAGGAATGGACAAATGCCTCCCACTGACTCAACCCTGACCCTGCCAGCACTGGCAGGACAGCCCACATAGTTCGCCTGAACGCAGAAAGCAGCGAGGGGGGTCAGACTTCACTGAGTGGCAGCAAAATACCCAGCTCTTGGCTTGCTGTCATGGAGCCCAGGTGTGGAGGGCTTGCTGATGGAACCCAGGTGTGGAGTCTTGCACAGGTAATGCCTGCAGCTCCAGCTGCAGACATTTTGGAAGCAGAATTTAAGAAGAAGCAGTATCGTCTTCTAATTGTGGGTAGAATCTATGTGAATACCCTCCTATAGGTCTGATCACCTGTTCCTGACTCATCCCCTCACAGTGAAGCTCTGCCAGTTTGGATCTCCAGTTTCTGACCTTTGCTCTTGGATAATGACAGTGATGAATGGACTGTCTTATTTATTTATTTATTTATTTATTTATTTATTTATTTATTTATTTATTTATTTATTTATTTGTTTATTATTTTTCTATACCGCCCTCCCCGGAGGCTCAGGGCGGTTTACATTAAACTTATAAACAATACATGAAACAGTCTTCATTAATAATCATACAGTAACAACAGTGGTTGTAACAGTATAACAATATAGTAAACAGAATAACAATAACAGTACAACAGAAACGCTAAATGCGAGATGGGTCGATCATTGTTGGGCTCTCGCCCAAGGATGTTTTTTTCAGCAGTGGGCGTACCACTTGGCTTCTGACTTTAATCTCCTGGTACTCTGACCTCTGCCCGCTTTTCTGACTACTGCTCTTCAGTTCTCCCTTGAATTCTGGTAGCCTCAGTAGGTGTAAGACCTGGATTGGACTCTGACTCTGTTACATGGCTTGGGATTTGGGTTTAGCCTCCTGGCCAGGGATGTATTCATCCAGGCTGCTGCTATGGCCAGATAGGGCAGCACACCCATGCAGCTCTCTGGGAATCTGACACAAGCAGCATTCCAGCAGGTGGGCTGTTAGTATGTTCATTGGATCCGGGATCACAGACGAGTTGCCTGATTCAGGATCCATCCCTATGCTGCACCAATGCTCATGTAGTGTAATCAATAAAAGCTGTGGCCACTTTATTTCTCAAAATCTATGTGGTCAGTTTAACTTCCTCACCTGAGCCCTCAATGCCTAACCCTGAGCCCACAATAGCAAGAAACAAAACATTCACCCTGTCTCATTGCCTGATTGCCCAATTACTGTCCACTTCTTCGTTGTTTTGGGAATTTTGGATTAGATTCGGTTCTGAATCCCTCTCAAAAAATAGAGCTGCAGAATAACAGAGCATTTGAAATTATAGTTTACTTTTTGTGGATGAGAAAGATTACACTGGTATGATTACATATGAATATATAACATATTCATCTGCATCAGTCTCCTTACCGAAGCAGTGCACAAAAGCTTGAATGTATACAAAGAAAACATTGCAAGCCCCTAGGGCTAGGTTGTACAAGCAGAACTATATGCCCATATGTCAGCAGACGGAGAGAGCTGAGAACTCAATGTAGAGAACTCCCTGCAAACAGGAGTTGCTTCTCTTCCTCTTCATGACTACAATCCCATCTGAGTTTACTATTCACCTGCATGAGATTAAATTATCTGAAACTCAGGAGCAAGCACAGCATCCTTTAAATAAGTTCAAAATCCCCTCCATTTGGATCTTTTAGCTTGAGGCAGACTGTGTCTCTGGTCACAAGAACTTTTTTGCAGTTAAAAAATGTATGTGCCCCAGTGGAAAAAAACAAAAACAAAAAACAGAAGCTCACCGATTCAGACCAAGTTTCTAAACATTATGAAATCTGCTTCAGTTCCTCAGTGTACGGAGAAAAAACTATGAACCATGAATTTTCTAAAACAGCCTGATGCTTGTGTTACCACAGATGTATTCTAGACAAAATCAAAACCTAGTGAGGACTGAGGTAGGAAATTGTCTGAGTACAACCCATTCAGTTTTGCTCCTGACAAATATGTCCTACCTTTGTCTCCACCATTGTATTTGCCATGAGGTATTCTATTAACTGAAAGGATATAGTTATCTTCTGTCTCGATGTGATATTCCTCACTTGGATAACCATGATAACTGATGATTTCACTCTGCAGGAGGAAAACAATACACACACATGCTAGGCTTGTTTGAAGGCATCTGCTTTGTACCTATATCAATATATATGTTTATAGGGAAGAAGAAGTTAATATTAAAAGATTTAGGACTGAGGAGGCTCAGTGCAATCATAAAATTGCTTGGAGTGAACCAATTTTATTCATTTAATTTATATACCACCCCTCACTTTGAGGACTCAGGGCAGTGTACATGGGACAGTAAAGCATTTGCAGCAGTATAATCAGAAGGCAATAGTGATCGTGAATCAGTCAACTTCAAGGACGGAAGCTCCATCCAGGTATGCTAGTAACCAGATAGCCTAAGTGGATAGAACTACTTAGGATTGTTCTGTGCATGCTTCTGTGGTACTTCACTTTTATGGTTGCCAACCTCCATGTGGGGCTTGGAGA
This sequence comes from Paroedura picta, assembly GCF_049243985.1. Classification (NCBI taxonomy): domain Eukaryota; kingdom Metazoa; phylum Chordata; class Lepidosauria; order Squamata; family Gekkonidae; genus Paroedura; species Paroedura picta. The sequence goes on from NC_135376.1 coordinate 71,760,173, forward strand.
TTTCTATTAATAACTGATCTCCATACCAGAAAGACCAGTCCCCCTGGACAAAATGACAGTTCTGGAGGGTGGACTCTATGGCATTATATCCCACTGAGGTCCCATCCCTCCCCAAACTGTTCCCTTCCCAGGTCTGAATCCCCCAAATAGACAGGGATGTCCCACCATGGAGAGGAGAAATCTACAGGAATGTCCCACCCTATCTCATTAAGATCCTATAAGTTACCAGGATATCCTCACTACATCCATGGAATCTGTTTGCCAGGATAAGCTAGCCTTGATTATACATTACTATGGGCAAAGCCATCCAAAAATACAATGGGCGCTAGAGCTTGGCAGTGAAAAGGATGTGTTCAAGGCAACTTTGGGTAGATTTGAGGTTATTGAAATGCAAACACTCTCTTCCATCCCATGTAATACCTGCTCCCCTCAGTTCTGGGACATTCAATTTAAATATAAATCTCTACCAGTATATTTATACCAGCTGGATTCCCACTGAGCTAGGAGGGCTTATCTTCTTGCAAGAGCTAACTGCTTTGCCTCAAGTGTGTCCTGGGGAAGATTTCATCAAATACCTGTCCCTGAAAGACTCTGTCTGCATGGTTGTCAAGTCACAGGCAAATGATTATATATTGTTTTGGAGAATCCAGCCTTCCCCCCCCCCCAACAAACTCTAATTCAGTCTTATTTGATGGATTTAAACTACAAATACAATTCTAAGTCTCTTATTATTAAATCAATGATTTCAGAAAGGATCCCATTAAGGAAAGGATCTTATTAATCTTGCTAGGGTAGCTGATGCTATTGGGAACATTAATCTGGAAATGTAGCCTTGTTTAATCTATTAATCTATTCTTGATATTTGTTTTCTTTAGATTGTTATTTTGTAGGCCAATAAAGGCTTCTGAATCTTACCACTGCTACATAGAATGCTACCTTGAGTATGCAATTTCTGTCAGCCTTATGTGGGAAGAATAATATCTGAACTATAGGCTGAGCACTAATATATCCATTTCACCTGCCTTATTTTTTGCCAATTAATACTGAATTAATGTTGGCTTAAAGCGTGTATATCTAACTTACAACGTTTAAAAAGCACTCAGGATCCACTGTATTTCTCTCCAAAGGTTCTGCTGAAGTTAATTTTTCTGAATTGAATGTCCCTTGAGATAAACATGCTACAATAATAAAAAGCCACATCTTCAACCTGTTTGAAATGAAACATGTATTAATAAAATGGAATATTTTAAAAGTGTGCTTTATACAGGCTTAAAGCTACAATACTCGTCCCTCAACCAGCTATAAGGCATGTAAAACATGAACATATGAAAATGACTTAAACTGTGTGAGAACAGCTGGGAACATTTAACAGGAGATTCCAAAACTCAATTGGCCTACAAGGCATTTGGTGAAAGTTAACTTCATCATTGGTTGAAAGAAACATCTAGTTTTAGAGGGGTATCTGTTGTTCTATAGACATTCTGCAACTCTTGATTTCTCCAGCCAGTCTTGAAAAGAAAATCTTCCCAGGGCTTAAATAACATTTTCTTTTAAGAATAGATCTTGTTCCATCTGTGCTTTGCAGTGTCATATATCATCCATTGACCTTTCTCCCCACAACCTTGTAAATGTGGGATTCTGGATTCTTTTTTAATAACTATGTCTCTCCTGCCCTCCTTCCCGATTAGTAGTTTGGGGGATGAATCTCTCTGACTGGATTATTCATAAATCTTAGGAAGTAGACAATAGCTCATGAAAGATTATGCCACTATAAATTTGTTAGTTTTTAATTTTCCACAAAAACTGTCAATATCAGTCTATAGCTGCAACTGAAGGTATATGATAGTTTTCACATGTGAGTCAAAAGATACTTTTTGTAGTTTTTGTAAATGCAAAATCTGTTTGATGAAGGTTTATAAGAGCTCAAAGGTATTGAGTCAGCATACCACAAACAATAATCACTATAATTCATCCTTACATCTCTAAACTGTTGGCTTTTGATAATATGGATTCCCCCCCCCCGCAAATTCTTAGGCCTTTTCTGCATGAACATCATACAGCAGATTTTCTTAGCAGTCAGGCCTTTAATTTGGTGCCTATCTCAACACTATTTTTTCCTCCAATGTATTTATTCTCCAGCTGCAACCCCCCCCCCCATGTAGCTGTCTTAATTTGGGTGGGAATGTCACTTGTAATGTGTGTGGGGGGGGTGGCATCTTATTTTTTTAATTGAAGCACTTGTCCTATCACAGCTGTGTAGTAAGTACCTTCCATTAACATCTTTGTAGTTCAATTCTTTGAGTGAAAGGGAGCATACGCACAAGAACAGGAAAAGTTAAAACACAGTATGTTGAAATGGACAAGCTGTACACATGCACACATACACAGAGCACCAGTTGAGCTTGTAGGGAATTCACCCCACAGGATTGATTCAAATGGGTAGCTTTGTTGGTCTGAAGTAGCACAACAAAATCAGAGTCCAGTGACACATTTAAGATCAACAAGGATTTATTCAAGGCGTGAGCTTTCGAGTGCAAACACACTTCCTCAGACTATGAACTGACCATCATGACATCTTTAAATGTCCTGCGGCGCCACAGGCGCCTCCCATATCGTGCCTCCCAATTGGCCACTTGGCCCGCCCTGGACTGGTCGCCCATATCCACCATTTCCCCACTTGCCGCCGAGCTGGACACATCTCCAGCAGGAGCTGCGCCTCCTCCTGTCGCCAGCAGGCCGCCTACAGCCGCCAGCAGCCCACCTTGCCGCCGTCCCAACCGGCTTCTTCTCGCCCGCCGACACACTCGCCCGCCGCCCACCCGCCGCCGCTTTCACCTGCCCCGCTGGCCCAGTGCCAGCCACGCCGCCGCCAGAGCCGCGAAGCGCCTCCCGACGCCTCAGCCCGCCACACAAGCCGCCACTGCCGCCCGAGGCCCAGAAGCCTCGCTCCCGTCGCCAGGGTGGGCATCGCGCACAGAAGCTGTCGCCGCCGCACGAGGCCTGGGAGCCGCCCAGCAGCCTCGCTCCTGTCGCCAGGTCGGCAATCGTGTCCAGAAGCTGCCGCCGCCGCCCCAGCCCCAGGAGCCGCCCAGCACCCTCGCTCCCTTCGACAGGCAGGGAATCGGCCCCAAAAGCCGCCGCCGCTGCCAGAGGCCCGGGAGATGCCCGCCAGCCTCGCTCCCTTCACCAGCCCGGGAATCGGCCCCAGAAGCCGCCACAGCCGCCGGAGGCCCAGGAGCCGCCCGGCAACCACGGCCAGAACACCAACCAGCGCCACGCCCTGAAACGCCCATCACCGACCTGCAGCAGCCCCAGCTCAATGCCAGGTGAGTGAGCTGGGGCCAGCAGCGCGGCTGCCAGGGCCTCCCTGCAGCGACAGGCTAGCGCCCATTGTATTTAGACATACAACGGGCTTTTTTACTAGTTGGGAATATAAAGCAAAAGATAATTCTGTTAAATGAGTAAATTGTGTCACACATCCAAATACAGCCATATGATTATTCTTTAGACAAAACAGCCAATCAGTCCCCTCGAATTCAGTTGTAGTTCACAAATATAGTTGATCACGGACAGACAATTTTATTTCTCCTACTAAAGGCAAAGCCCGTTGTATCAAGGAATACAACGGGTGCTAGAGCTTGGCAGTGGGAAGAGGAAGGGGAGGAGTTGTCCAGTCTATAAGGGCATGGGGTTGTCATGTGTGTTGTGTGGGAGGTTGTGGTGGCATAGTGGCAAATGAGGACATGGATGTGGAGAGATGGGTGTCAAGAACCTGTGGTTTGGAATGTTCATAGAGTGTGGAAGAGGACTGACCTTTGGGAATTTTGGTATAGTGGTTACAGGTGAGCTTTCCAGAGCCATGTCCTCAGATATGTGAAGGGAAAATCAGACTGGAGACTCTTCTTAGGGGAAGATTACATGGAAATCAGTTCCTCCCAGTTCTGCGTCATTTAGGCCACATACACCAAAATGCCCCCCTCCCCTAATATACATTGGGTAGTCACAGTACACAGGTGTCCACCCTGCTTCATCTGTCTCCATTTTTTTTTCACTGTTGATAAAATGTTATGTGCCTACATGCTTCTTTCATGGTTGCTCCTTAGAAGAAGAACTGGATTTTTGTACCCTATTGTTTACTACCCAATGGAGTCTCAAAGCGGTTTACAAACACCTTTTCCCTTTGTCTCCCCACAATAGACAACTTGTGAGAGATGTAGGACTGTGAGAGGTCTGAGAGAACTGCGAATGGGCCACAGTGACCCAGCAGGACTCAGTTGTCTCAAAGCATTGTCCTGGTGAAGTCCCAATCAGAAGGTGCTTCACACCTACCGATTGGGCCCTCACCTGACTGGATGGAACTGTGGCCTGTCCAGGTGAGGGCCCAATTGGAAGGCTCTTTGGAAGGCCTCTTGTGGCGCAGAGTGGTAAGGCAGCAGACATGCAGTCTGAAAGCTCTGTCCATGAGGCTGGGAGTTCAATCCCAGCAGCCGGCTCAAGGTTGACTCAGCCTTCCATCCTTCCGAGGTCGTTAAAATGAGTACCCAGCTTGCTGGGGGGTAAATGGTAATGACTGGGGAAGGCACTGGCAAACTACCCCATATTGAGTCTGCCATGAAAATGCTAGAGGGCATCACCCCAAGGGTCAGACTTGACCCAGTGCTTTCACAGTGGATACCATTACCTTTTTAACCTAGTGGTTACAGATGATTTTGTTGTCCTACAGGATTGGCTTGTTTTCAGGCTCAGTTAGTCTAGTTTAAAGTTGACAGCCCACTAGAGCCCAGCTGAGCCTGCAGGGAGAATTCTCCCCGCAGTATTGGCCTTTTTCAACTCTGCTAGGCAATCAAGTTTAAACTGGGCTTTCCAGCCAAGCCTGCAGGGAGAGTTCTCTCCACAAGATTAGCTCCTTTGTGGGTTTCCCCACTCCTGAATCCAAGTTTAGCAATGAAGTCATATCACTGAACTCATATTGCTTGTAAAAAAATACATAAAACTTTATGATGGAACAAAGAAGCACGAAGGAAGTAGGGAGTATGGTGGAATATTGGAAGGAATGACCTCTGAGGGGGGGATATTTATGCTTTTGAATTATCTTCAGTTTGGGAGTAAAGCAAGGTGAAAAAACAACACAAAACTACTCTCAGAAAACCTGTGGAAACAGCAGTGGGAAAGTGAACTGAGTCAATATAGCATGAAAAATAAAACCCAATGAATGTGTACTGAAAGCAAGGGAAAATGTAGAATGGAAAAGAAAATCCAAGAGACATGCATTGTGAAAGCATGGGAAAATATCAGTGCATAAAAAAAATCTTACTGCATTATAAAGCATAGAAATAAAGAGAAAAAAACTAAAATAATGGCTGTGTCTGACAAAGCATATACATAATATTGATCTTCTCAGGATTTTCTCTGTTCCTGTAGTCCCTTTCTGACCACAGCAAATATAATTTCTAGAGTTGCAGGACTGTAAGAAGAAAACAGGGGTACACATTCCTGCAAAAGTTATTCATTAAGTGGTCTTATGTGTCGGCTTAAGTTGGAATGCATGCTGACCAGCCACACAGAAGATTTAGAGTTTTCTAGCAGACTACAAGTGTTCCTGTTTCTCCTGGCAATTACCTACCAAAATGATCAGTCCTCTTTATGCTGTCACTAATAGGGTCTAAAGTTCCAGAGAGATCAAGCAAGGCAGGCATGAGGAGTGTGCCTGTACATAAGATAACTTGATGAACAGTAGCTCTAGCTAAATGCAACCCTGTTTGGGAAACCTGTGAAGGAGGTGGATGTGAAACTGTCAAATAGGTGAGGTTGAGAGAGCGCTGATATTACTGCTCGGTCAGAACAGCTTTATCAGTGCTGTGGTGAGCCCAAGGTCACCCAGCTGGCTGCATGTGGGGGAGCAGGGAATCAAACCTGGCTCGCCAGATTAGAATCCGCCCTGTGGGTTTGTTAGTGAGGTAAATATGATGATTAATGGTCAAAACAGAGTGGAATGCCTAAACTCAAAGGAAAACAAGTTTTCTTAGCAGCACTAATAAGATCTTGATAATTGTAATCTTAAATAAAGAATTATTTTTGAAATCATGTAATTCTTATTTCTAAACTTAAGTTAATTGAATTACTTATCTTTACCTCTTGCTCAAATAAGTATTTCTTTAGAGTTTTTAAAAATAATTACAACCAAAATATGATTGCTGGTCCTGTCAGACTAATTGATTAGGGCTATGTTAACTCAGCCGAGACAGCTACACATACCTGGATATGCAAGTAACTATCCTCATGACATTCTCCCAGCATATTCTCTGAATTCTAAAATTAAACTCAACCTAGTTTATTCCTGCACCCTGTTGATTACAGATCTCTTAGGTATTTCAAATTATTTTTCATTAGTGTTTGTTACTCCTTTATTGCAATATGGATTCTCAGTCACCCATTTGATACCCCTATTGACCCTTTTTATCAAGAAAGTCACATTCTTTAAGTAATGCAAAAAGACATTGACCAAGTTTCTGTTTCCAATTATAATAGTAAGCTACAACTATTAATATATCTGCTCAAAGATCTTTGAAGAAATGTAGAATAAAATCTGGTAGATTAATTTTTTGTAAATTTCAGTATATCTCTTAAGTATACACATCCAAACTTACCGTTGCTGCATCTATTCCTCTGTTTGAACTTACACAGTACCAGATTCTAAATGCAGTTCTCATAACAATGATCTGCTTATATACAATTACTGCATTAGAAAGGGCCACACCTAAGGGCATGCTCAATGTCAAAACCGTGTCCTATTTTCAGTTCTTTGGTGCTACCAAAAACCACACTTCTCTTTCCAGTCTAACTATACTGGATTATATTGATTATGCAGAGATCTCTCAAAATAAGAACAGTTCACATAATATAATAATAAATAAATATAAATCAGTCCAAGGCTGGAAAGGGTGGGAAAACCCAAGCTGCACACACAGTTTTAGCAAGGAACACTAGCTGAAGCTGCAGAGGAAGAAGCAAGTAAATCCTAGAATTAAATCCCACATATAGCTCTTGTTTCTTCTTATTTGAATGCATAGGTGTGCATGAAGAACCAGCCATGAATCATGATGCAGCTGGCCAGACTGTATAAGTAGCATAGCAGGAATTGGTCAGCTCCCTATCCAGAGACATGGATGTAAGCATTTCTTTCTTGAACTGAGCCAAGCATAGAAGACGGAAATACTCTCTCATGGATAGATACACCACAGCTGTTCAGCTCACACACCTTCTTCTTCCTTTATCATGTGTATATCATGGTCAGCTTTTAAACTCTGAGTACTTCTAAATTTTCCTAGCACTTTCCAGTTACTGGGGCAGAGGTCATCGGGTTTTCCAGCTGGTAGTCTCTTTACTGCTTTCATCTCAGATTCTCTTCCAGCCTTGGTCTTCGCACTCTCTTTTCATTGCCTCTAACCAATACCGGGACAGGTACTTATAAATTATCCATGTCTACATGAAGTTGTTTTTCAAGCCGCTAACTACACATGTTATTTGTTGTTCTGTTGACAAATTGTGCAGCTCACTCAGATGCAGGAGAAGCTGCAAATTGATGTTGCTCAATTTATTGCAACAACATCTACCCAACCAGCACAAGTTGACCAGGCCCAGAAGTAGGCACCACACAGCTTGGGTGAGTTACTAGGCACAATTTTTGCAACTTAGCCAATCGCCAATATTCCTGATGACACTTTATGTAGCCTGATAATCAACTTCTATATTTTTAATTATATTCTTGTGAGTGCTATGGAATAAATATTCCTTTTGATACAAATTTTATTTGCTGTAGCTCCACTCTTGAAGCATTTTTAGAGTTTCCACTTGTCAACAAGTTTAGCCTCAGCAGCTCTATCTGCAAAAGTAACATTATAGTAGAAGAAAGTTTGAGTTCAGTAGCACCTTCAATACCTTTATTCAAGATACAAGCTTTTGCGTGCATGCAGGCTTCCTGAATCTAAAGTATAGTATCAGTAAGGGGTACTCACCACCTCACACTGCTCTTAATATTTCAAAGAACTACAATTCATCTTCCAATTTGATGTCAAAGTCCAAGCTAAGTCCATGAGAAATACTCATCCATACAAACTTCATCAAAATAGCTTATGTCTTTAGATCCTTAGGCCTGCCAAATATTTCTTTCATCTTCGATCTTATTTCAGTTTCAAAGCAGGTAAGTTTGAGAATTAACTGCTTAATAATGGCCATATTTAGTGAAGCACCTCCAAAATTTTAACAGCAATGTCTCTAGTGCTCCAAAAGGATCACTTATATTATCCTATAGTATATAGAGATTTGTCAATATGTAGGAAAATTCAGTTTATACACAGCACAAATGGAGCCCTGATATTAACATAAACATGAAAAGCTAAACAATGAACTTATAATTAACATGCATAGGTCTCTTGTGTATTTCTTTTACTTTCTTATAAATTTTTCAAATAGGTTCAACCCAGTTTTACAATTTACAAGTGAAAAAAAATTCAGCTCATTCATTACTTGTAGTGTTTACAGTAAGCAAATATACACAATTGTCACAGTTCATAGATTCAGGTAATATGCAACCCACTAACAGAGTACACAAGCTCAGAGTGAAATCCACAGAGCTCATTCATTACTTGTAGAGTTTACTATAAGTATACACAATTTTCACTGTTAACAAATTCAGGGTAACATTCGACCCTTAACTGACCAACCAGTTCCAAGTCAGCTTTGAAAGAAAGAACCTCCTTCAGCAGCTTATGAATGATTACTGTTTTTCTTATGCAGAACTCTTTGAAGCTACAAGCCTGAACCAGCTTAAAATCTATTGTGTTGGGCACTGCCTTTGAGATTGTTGACTTCTATTTTTAGAAGCACCTAACCTATAATCTGCAGGCTGTAATGCATTCATCTTACATCTCAAGAACAAGATAAAAGGTAGACTTGATCTTAGATGATATAGGTGACAAGAAGAGAAATGTCACCTATCAGATGGATTAGAATTAACATTGATAATATTGTCCATATCTGTGGATAGAGCAATAACTTAGTACTTGACATAAGTAAACTTAAAATTCACATCTATGTTATGTAGCCAATTCATAAAAATTAAAAAAACAAATAATCAATGAACCTCAAGACAGATCTGCTCAAAATAGGGATTATTATTCACTTGGGAGATACCCTGTTTTTTAATTCAGCCATAACAAGATTTGCTATGGAGGGAGCAAAACAAGATCCCATCACCACATTAATTTGAACATAAAAATTCTCTAGGAACCTGAAGTAATTATTTTCTAAATAAATACCTACCGGGTCCATAAGAAAAAAAGGTTGGTGGATTCTGGATCCTTCTGTTGACTAGTGCTCTCTCAATAACCTCTCTAGCCCTGTCCTGAGGAATATTGGTATACAAGGATTGTACATCAGACATAACCAGAATACTATTTTTAGGGATCATGATATTTTCAACTTTATTAAGTCCATGGTATCTTTGACATATGAATTAATCCTCAAAACTATGGGCTGCAAAAATGATCAAGACATTTAGAAATAGTCTCAGGAACACAGCCTGATATTATCGGTCATCCATGAGGAGGAACTATCCCCTTGTGTATTTTGGGCAGTATTCTGGGATATTCATTCACCAAAAAACCTTCCAAAATCTTCACTAACTATAGTTAGACCTTCTCTAACTACAGTTCTTATGATGAATAAAATATGCTGCATGGGATCCCTATCAAAAGATTTGTAAAATGTTTCATCATCCAATTGACATTTTACTTCATTCAAATAATCTTTCTTATCTTTAACCAGCAGTGTACACCTGTTTAATGTCAAGGTGTCATCATCAATCAATCTTTGGAAGAGACTAGCATCTTATTTGGAAACACTGTTAGGTGTTCAGTTTTATTTATATCCCTCATGATCACTTTATTGATAACAGTGTAGGAATGCCAGTTGATTGAATAAGTAGAAATTTAGGTTTAAACACTATGTGAGGTAGAACCATCAAAAGACTTTTGAGTTTAACTAATCTACAGTTTCTAAATAAGTCAATTGTGAAAGGACTATATTTAGGGGCTGGAACAAAATTCAGCCCTTGATTAAGAACTCTTCTCTCATCCCTGGTCAATCTCCATGATGAGAGGTTGACTTAAATTTTCTTGCAGGACCTGGAAGGTGGGAGCCACTGAGAGTCTTGATTCCAATTGTGTGTCCTCATTGGGTATAGTTGGTAAGTCCATGTTCTGCTCTCTTCTTCACCAGAAGAGAAGTCAGGGATAATTAAACCACAGAAGAGTCAGAGGAAGATAATGGGGGTAGCCCAGAAAACTTTCATTCTATTATTATTACCGGGTTCCTTATACATCACTAAACATAATAAAGCTCAAGTTGACACTCTGCCTATGAGGACCAGTCAATTCAAATTGCACTCTGCCAGTTAGGATCAATAAGTTCAAATTGCCTGCAGACAACTCACTCCCAACCTGATTGGCTCTCCCTGGGGGTGTGTTGCCAATGGAGAGACAGCACTCTGTCAATGAGGGACAATCAGCTAAAATTAAATGCAAATAACTCACTCCCTACCTGATTGCTTGCCTGGAAATATTCCCCCAATAGGAGATAGTCATCAGCCAAGACTCACTTGCCCTGGTAGTTTAGCCCCAATCATGAGGGAGCCCTCAGCCATGAAGGGCTAATTAGGGCTCAGCTCCCCACCTCCAACTTCCTGCCAGTTTCAGAAGTTTGCTGGGTGGAAGAGAAGGCAGTCTCAGAGCATGCCCCACTGCCAGTAAATTGCCCTGGCCTCCTGGCCACTTTCAACTCAGAAGACATGGAGGGAGGAGCGAGCTGCTTCCTGGGGCAGACTTTGTTTGCCCCTGGAACCCAGGGCAGCCAGGAAAAGCCTCTACCCTTCCATATCCATACCATCTTGGTCTTGCTGCAATCTTTCCAAGACTATCACAATAAAGCAAATTTGAGACCAATGGCATGGAAGATGGGGAAACTGTAGACGGGGCACCGGAGCACTGTGAGGCCATGGGGACATGTGGAGAGGGGGGAGACTGTTTCCCAGTAGTACCTTCCCAGTAGAAATAAAATTGGTTTTCATACACTGCTTTTCACTGCCCAAGGGAGACTCAGAGTGGCTTATAATCCCTTTCTCTCCCCATAACAGACACCCTATGAGGTAGGTAAGACTGAGAGAGCTGTGAGAGAAACTGCTCTGTGAGAACAGCTTTTAACAGGACTGTGACTAGCCCGAAGTCACCCAGCATGTAGAGGACCAGAGAATCAACTGCAGTTTGACACATTATTAGCCATGTAGCCGGCCCCAGGAAGCCCCCAGTGCAGGTGTGCATCCTAGCACCCGCTGTTTTCCTGGGTGCAACGGGCTTTTCCACTAGTCCATTTATAAATTCTAGATCTTTCAGTTGCCTGATAAATTTCCTATTCTTATAGGCTCTTAACTTCTAAGTAAATATTAAAAGTGATGTTCCAAGAGCTTTAACCTTTTTTCTAAAGAGACGGTATTTTAAACTTTATATTTCACACTTGTTAACTCATTATCAATACTGTTTTTTTCCTTATAGGAGAACTCTATAATCAACAATATCAAATCAAAAGAACAGTTGTTGACTACAGCTACCCATTTTTTTCTGAAAAGCCTTAGTTCTAAATACTCTTTGGATCTCTAAACCCTTGAAAATTTGAGATGATTTTAAATAAGCAGAAAGCAAAGAGGGATACATTTATTTATTTATTTACTCCTTCTCAGAGTAAGTAAAAGTCTCTTCCACTCCCTACAGTAGACATCTCCAATCAGTCAACACACAGCACAAAAGGAGCCAAAGTATTAATGCAAACAAGAACAGCCAAATTATACTGAGAAAATCTATGATAAACTTATAATTAACATGCATAGGTCTCTTATGTATGTCTTTTACTTTCTTGTAAATTTTTCAAATTGTTTGAACCTATTTGAAATACATTGCAACCACAAATGTTGCAAAGTCACTTGTACAAGCAATATTTTTTCTTATCGGTCCCATGATTAAATGTCTGAAAATGACCACTTCAAAAAAGGGTCCACTGGTCAATATGCTCTTTGAACTGCTTGCTGCTGTCCCATTGCAGCTTTGGATTATGCATGGTTCCTCATGAGATCGATCATTTCATTATACATGTTCTGAGGTGCGTCCAGGCCCCAGATGAAATCGAGGTGACCCCATTTTGGTACAGCTTTATGGAACACAAGGTTTTTAATCTGAGTGACTAAGATAGCAACATCCTCTGGATCTGAAAACAGGTCTTGTCCTCCAGTCCATACTGCAGTTGGTACAGTCATATCTTCTATCTTATATAAAGGAGGAGTAAACTAGAAAGAAATGTATAGCCAGAAAGAAAAACAATCTGTTCAGTTTCCCCATTATATAAAAAAAACAAACACAAGTATGACTGTTTGATTCATATTTCCTTTTAAAATTATAATAATCTTTTACCAGGTGTCCTAAATTACCACTCACTGCAGTATCCATCCATACAGATGATGAACTTGAAAATTGCTTCCTGGGCCCATTTTTTTAAAACTTGGGCAACTCATATGTTTTTATTAGTGGTTTGTACACAGTTTGAAATAAGCTATAATTTATTTGCATCTTCACAGCTACCAAAGTTGATGTCAACATAGTCAGCTGGCTGATACCTGCTGCTGGGCTTGATGGCATTCATACCTTTCTGAGTCAATTCTAGAGATAATAAAAAAACTGCAGTTCCCTCCCTGCCCAACAGGATGCCATTTTGTGGAAGACTCAAATAGCACTGGGGAGACCCATTATCTGTTTAAAAGGCAAGTCTACCTGCCTGTTACTCCCAGCTCCAGAGTGGCACATTCTGTGGTTTCATGAGTGAGGAAACTGTCAGTTGATGGACTGAATATATGTGCACATTTCAGTACTTTTGGATGCAGCTTGGGGGGAAAAAAAACTTTCCCAGAAACTCTGGCACAAAAGTGATGGGCAACGGTGGGTGGGTGGTGTTTTCAAGTCTTGGAAACACCCTCCAAAGCTTGACAAGTGCTGCTCCTTGCCAAAAATAGAATTCCCGTTAGTCACAATTGAATGGGACTCATCCCTACCTAAAATTTTAGGATAGCCATTTGGTTCCTTTCACTAATTTGGGAGCCCCTAGAATTGGACCCCCTTGGTTGGGACTGCTAAAGAGAGATTATGACCAAATCACACAGCCCTAGTTGCAATCCTTTCTCCAAGGTTAGAGAAAGACTCTAGGAGATAGAACCTCCTAGTAGTTCACTTTAATAAGCTGGGTTCTGAAGAGACCTATTCTTTCTCTGGTTTTATTTAATATCTACATGACATTGTCCAGTTTCAGATGTGTGTATCACCAATATGCTGACATCCAGCTACACATCCCCAATTGTTTGAACAGATGCCTAGAGGCCATAGTGGATTGGCTCATGTGGAGTTGACTGAGGTTGAATCCAGATAAGATGGAAGTATTCTGGCTGGGTCCACATGCCCCAGGTGAGTCAATGCTACTCATGGTTCTTGACTGAATGCAATTAACAACTTTGGCAACTACCAAGAGCCTGGTTATAATCCTAAATTCCATCTTAAGTATGGAGGATCATACCACAAATATTGCTTGTCGGACATTTTACCATCTTTGCTAGCACCTTACCTGTCGGCAGCCAACTAGCACCTTACCTGTCGGCAGCCAATCTAGGCATGGTGATCCATGCAATGATCACCTCCAGGCTAGATTACTGTAACTCACTATATGCAGGACTGCCCTTGAAACTGCTTCAGAAACTTCATCTGGCCCAAAATGCAGCAGAAAAAGTCCTAATTTGGACCAAGTGGCGAATGCATATATAACTGTTATTCTAGCAGCTGCACTGATTCCCGATTGGAGACCAAATCAGGTTCAAGGCTCTGGTTATCAACTTTAAAGGCATAAATGGTCTGGAACCAGTGTATCTATGTGCCTTTTCCACTATGTTCCCCCAAGAGCATTAAGGCCTAGCAACCAAAACCTGCTTAGGGGGCCTGAGTTTAAAGAAAAAACTAGCCTCAACCAAGTTTTATATTCCGGCCCTGGCCTGCCAGAATGCTCTATCTGGTAAGATCAGAACCCTGTGGGAACCAAAGTCATTCCACAGGACTTGCAAAACAGAGCTGTTCTGTCAGGCCTACGGTTGAAGCCTAAAGATAACATCGAAATATTGCTAGCTTCCCTACTCAAATACGCCCAAGTAAATTGCACTGGTAACTGCATTTGTGACCTCCCTTTTACAATCCCCAGAAAAGGAGAAAGATCAATCAGATTGATAATATTTATTGGGAGTGCCTATGTCCCACCAAACATGCAACAATGGGCTCCAGTTTCCCAGATTCAGCCTCTGAAAAATCAAGCAGGCGAAACACAGACCTATTTGTGTTTTTTGGAGCTGGGGAATGAAAGGAGAAGGGGGGGGGGCAGGTGATTGAGCAGCTTTCTCCTTATAATTCAGTCCTGTGCTCTTTGTTTTTAAGCCTACCATTTACATAAATGGGCTCCAGTTTCCCATATTCAACCTCTGAAAAATCAGGCAAGCAAAACACAGACACCTTTGTATTTTTTGGAGCTGGGGAATGAAAGGGGAAGGGGGGGCAGGTGATTGAGCAACCTTCTCCTGATTGTTCGGCTGTGTGTGTGTGTGTACTTTTTTTTTTTAAGCTAACCATTTACAAAAAAATGACTCTTTGGGCTCCAGTTATCATCTTCAGTGTTCAAGAAATCCATCCAGACATAAAGTCCATAAGAATACGAATCCCAATTATTAAATAAGCATCTGTGTTGTACGATTACTGCATAGCAATGTGGGAGTGCATTTTTCTTTTTAAATTGGGGCTCTGGGGGAAGAAACTTCCCGTCCAAAAGAGAACTACTGTGCTGTGATTGGTGACTTTCCCCAAGGAGTGGGGGGGAGTTCATTCCCCCCCCCCTTGCAGCCTCATCGGAAGCCAAAAAGCCATGATGGGGCAGAGGAAAACGCAGGAGGGGTCTCACATGAGGAGGGCTGCAAATGCATGGTTTGCCATCTCACATTTGCAAGCAGGACGTCACTCATGTTTTTGCCCTCCATGCGGAAACAGTTGCAGATTGCCCCAATCTTCACCAGACTTGGTGGGCATATGGGAAAGAGTCAGCCAGAGATGTCCTTCCATTTTGGAGTTTGGTTTAGGAAAGCAAAACAAAACAAGTTTTCCAAGTTTGTGCCCATCCCTAGATAATAGAGCTTGACATCTGAAAGAATGTAAATAGACGTAGGTGTGTAAGTATACACTTATTCATACTTGGGCTTTTGGGCAACCTGCCAAAAGGGATGGGAGCTTGTTCTCTTTGTCAAGTTTCAAATGCAATAAAAATATGGAGGCACTCCTTGAGAATGTAATACATAAACTAGCCCTTAGCATCAAAGTACTTGTCTATAGTCCAGTTCCATTTCGCTCTCATGAATTCCATTCTCCTCTTGTCTCCCATTGGGTTTTTTCATCCAAAGATTGTGTTTTTCAGTAAATGCTGATTGCCCTACCTGACTGTGCTTCTCCTTATTCTTGACCTCATGGCCCCAGTCGTAACCTTTAAATAGTCCACAGCGATAAATCTAATAGGAAGGTCAACCGATGGAATATTACTTTTATAGAAGTACAATATGGACTCTTTCATGAATGTGAGCTACAAGTTTTTTTTCTGTCATAGAGTGGATTGGATTTTATAAAACATTTATATGCCACTTTATCAGAGACTTGCTTGAAGCAACTCATGAATTAAATGAAATAGCATCGTAAACATATAACCATTAAACTTAATCACAATTAAAAACCCAGCGAATAAAAACCCAGCAGCAAAAAAAGCACACAGTCCCCATGAAGATAAAATGTTTTGCTTGCCAAATAATGGCCCTTTCAGCTGTCCTCAGGCTAGAAGTAGATTAGCAAACCATTTAAAAGATCACATCCTTGACTTGGCATCTAAAATAAACTAGGATAGTGCCAGTCAAGTGTCAAGGGGGAGGTTATTCCAAAAGCAATGTACCACCATAAAAAATCTTGTGTCCCTAGTTGCCACCAGCCTCACTGTTGCAGGTAATAAATGGGAATATAGTGTAAAGAGGCCAAAAATAAATGCCCACTGTGATAAATATTGCTACATTTTTACATAATTGCATAAGAATACAAGTGGTTCTTATTGACAAAATTATCACAGAGGTCACAGTGATACAATAACATAAATGTAGGAAAGCTCTTGCTATATTACAAACAGCTACCCTTTTGAACTGTACATAATAGCTTCTGTAATGGACTGTAATAAGCATTGAACTTGCTGATAACAGAAGCCAGTATAAAAATGTTTCTTCTTTTTTCATGCAGCAATGTGTGTATCTAACATATTCTTAAAGTTACAGATCACCATGTGACCATAACTGAAACAGTTAAGTGCCTTTTTATATATTTCATTTATACAAACCATTATAATATCATTACTAATAGAGATTGAATGTCTTAGTAGAAGACTATGCTCCTTCAGAAATGTTGTGACTAATTACTTACAGGAGAGTCTTACAGAAGTAACTCCTATAAATAACAAGACAAGTCAAATTTTTATTGAAACGTGGGCATGTTTTTAGTTGGTAAATCCAGGGTGCCTCTTGAAGGAATAGCATTTTTTAAACATCAGAATTGGAGATATGTGGTTCATGTTATCAGCAAGCTAATGTCAAAACAGAGGGCTGCGTTCCAGATCACAAAAACCTAAGACTGGCTACCTCCTCTTACAGGCTTAAAGCTATTTACATAAGGTAAGTTTTAATGCCAAAGTTTATGATGTTATAGAAAACTTAAATTCTATTCAGCTGGATGTTGTTTCAAAGTTATTTGGGACAATGTAATAAAAATCTCTGAAGAAGAACTACTACAAAACGGACTTAAATCTAGATGCTTCTCAGCTCACTACTTATTGTTGGGCAAGGGGGAGAGTACCGAGCATGCAGATGCAACAATTTCTTTTTGGCTTTTCAAAAGTCCATGGCTTTATTGTAATGCAAATAAGCAAAGGTGACAAGGTGGGCGGATCCCCATGAATGCTCCCCTATCCCATGGATTGCTGACTGTGGAGAATACTGGGGATTGAAACTGATAGCAGGCCCACATTCAGGGCCCAAGCATCACCCAAGTCAAGCTTCCCCTACCATTCATGAGTCAGAATCCTCTGAAGCAGATTAACATGCAAACTGCATGGCCCGTCCAGAAGACCCGCCCTATTGCACTGACCCAGAAGGCTGCTGAAACTCCCACACCTGGGTTTCATCTGCACTAGGCTTTTTATCCTGTATAAGCTTCGATTTTAAAGAGCAATCTGCATCTGATCCGATTTCTAGTCTGATGTCAGAGAGCCAGTTTGGTGTAGTGGTTAGGAGTGTGAACTTCTAATCTGGCAATCCGGGTTTGATTCTTCACTCCCCCACATGCAGCCAGTTGGGTGATCTTGGGTTCGCCATGACACTGATAAAGCTGTTCTGACTGAGCAGTGATATCAGGGCTCTCTCAGCTTCACCCACCTCACAGGGTGTACTTTGTGGGGAGAGGAAAGGGAAGGTGACTGTTAGCCATTTTGAGCCTCCTTCAGGTACAGAAAAGTGGCATATAAGAACAAAATCTTCTTCTTCAGTTGGGTTTAATATTCCATCCGCAACTTCCCAGCTCCACTATAGAGTGACATCACCTTTCCGCTGGGATATCTGAGAGTGGATATTATTCATATAATTGGAGAAAAGCACTCTGAAAGTCCATTCATCCTCATGCAGATGTTAGCCTTGTTGGATGTTCTTTCCCCCTCCTCCTAGCCTGGCTGCATCTCCACACCCCCTCCCCACTTGATCTGGCAGTGGAGTTGGTCAGGAAAACAAAAATCAACAGGCCTCCTCCCCTGGCTTGCTGTATTTGTAAAGTTACAAAAGGCTGGAAATAAAGCCCACCCTCCTGCTCCTTCAGTGCTGCTGGAGCTTCACACAACCCTAACTTCCCCCCCCCAAGTCTCTAGCTAAAAGGTACCTACAGGTGCTGGCATGTGGCTGCTCCCCTCTCAATCAAACAGGAAGGAAAGAGGGTACTGACAATTGGAATGATTCAAGTGTAAAAGACGGAGTCTTAATGATAGCTGTTTCAGGTCAGAAAGAAAGGAATGTTGCAGATCTGTTGCAAAATCCAGGTGTATATCAATCAGAATTCAGCAGTATTGAGAATGAGGAAAAAAAGTGAGTGCAGATGGTACCCTGCTTGGAGCCTGAATTCTCAGAAGATTGGGGAGTGGCACCAGGGTGTGCTCTGTCTTCAGAATCGCTTTCCCCCCTCCAGTCAGTTGTGAGCAGACAAACCAGACACTGAATCATCCCTGCCCCCACCTCCTACCACTGCCCCATCCAGGGGCACTGGTACCACAGGAGCAGGGGCTAATGTGGCCGCTCTTTGGGTCCAAGAGGGCAGGGCAGGAGACAAGTGACCAACTGCCCCCACAGCTGGTGACAAGGTTCCCTCCTGAGCCCTCTTAGCCAAACCACATGTCATGTGGACCTGTTTCCCAGCAGTGTTGTGGGTCTGAGGTTAAAAAGGCACCCCACCACTAGCTGAAGTAGCTGAACAGCTTCCAGCCCCATGTCCATGACCTCATGCATGATAACACTTCAAAGGAGCCATGAACTATGCAACAAACGTAAGAACAACAAATGAAAAAGGCCCAGAACCTACCACCCAATTGGCACATGTCAATCTCTAAAAGATTCCAGTGGCACAGGTAAAAACAGGAGGCTGCCTTTTAAATCCATCCTGAGCAGTGCACCCCACCCTTTTCCCCTTCCCAGCCCAGGGAAATATGTCTCCAGCATCACCCCCTCCGAGCAATAGCGGGCTGCCCTGTTTACTCTGGCAGCTGCACTTACAGAAAGAGTCCGTTACAGAAGGCATTCTGCACAGTTCAAAATGGAAGGTGTTCTGTAATATTTTAAAAGCCTTCCTATATTTATGTTATTGTGTCACTGTGACCTGTGATACTGTGATAAATTTGCCTGTAAGAACCACTTGCAATCTTATGCAGTTATATAAGAACATTGCAATATTTTTCACAGTGGATGTTTATTTTTGGTCCCCATTGCAGGTAGCTATACAGAGAACAAGGCTTGATACAAATATAAGGTAGGCAGAATAGTACAGAAGGAAGAAGCCTCCCAGGAACTCTACCCACTAATAATTGAGGGCTGACTGATACCAGTTATGCCATATATTCATTTCATGTATTACATAAGAACATGAGTCTCAAAACATGTTCTACGTGTGAAAGGAAGAGTACATGGCCATCAGTCAGGTTAATTAATGTATGAATACGTAACATTTCAAAGCATGTCACAGAACCTCCAAGACATCTCCTTCCAAGCTGCCCTCTTGCATATTACTTATGTTTGCTTCCAAATATCGTTTGCTCCTCAAAATGTATGTTAAAACGTTCCTACAAATTTGAGTAAACTCAAAATTATATACGTATACAGTACTAAATCATCATCAATTTTGAAAAGCTCCTATGCGACATAAGAATGAGAAGTGATAATGACTGGCAATATGGTGAAGGTGGATACATTGGATTGTTGGAGTTCACCAATTCATATGAACAGTAATAATTAATAAATATACCTGGCTCCAGTGAAATATATTCTGTGCAGATGTTCCAGCTGGTACCCGAGCAACATACACATGCATTCGGCTCTGAAAGACAGAGAGAATACTGACCTTTCTGAATAACCCTCTCCATGAGTTTCCCAGTAGTGTGGGAGGTTTGGAGTCCCCAACCCCACAATCTACTATCTCATCTCTAAGGAGTCACCCAGCTAGCCTCAGAGAGAAGTGGCAGGTTTGGAAGCACCCAGTTCTTACTCTTCTTGCTGCTTCCCCTCAAGGGCTACCAAAGACCACACTTTTGTGAAGTGACCAGGGGCTCTGGGATAGAGCATCTGGTTTGTCTGCAGAAGGTCTTACATGTGATTCTTGGCATTTTTGTTAAAGACCTCTGCCTAAGACCCTGGAGAGAGAGTGCAAATCAGAAGAGAGATTTGTTGTATAGCAAGCTTATGTGTTTGTGTAGTCTTTTTAAAAGCAGGCCTGTATGGACAGCAGTCCATGCAAGAGATCAGGAGCTGGTCTGTCACTGCATCTAGACCTCTTCCTGCATTAGCTCTTTAAGTGGTCTCTTCCTCATGGCAGCTGTACAAATGAAGGAATCTTTCTCCAGCCTCACAGTGGCACCCAGTCTGAGTGGGAGTCCCCTTGCCTGTCTGACAGAATTTTAACATAGGATAACTCCATGATTAAACAATTTGTATTATACTAAACTAGTAATCAAGCCCGCTGCAGGGGAATGCAGCGGGCACTAGGTCCTGACTTCAGTCGTCGGCGGGTTGGTCGGCGGCGGCGGCGGGCTGGTCCGCGGCGGCGAGCTTCTTTCGTTGGCGGCGGGCTGACGTGGCGAGAGGCGCTTCGCGCCTCTCGCCGTGCCAGCCCGCCAGGCAGGGAACCCCCGGCAGCCGCGCTTCGCGCGACTGCCGGGGGCTCCCTGGGTCGGTGGCCTGATGCGGCGAGAGGCGCTTTGCGCCTCTCGCCGCGTCAGGCGCGTGGCTCGCAGTTCCTGGAGCTGGGAATCGGAGGGACCAATCGGCAGGCGCTTCGCGCCTGCCAATTGGTCCCTCCGATTGTCTGTCGTGAGGAAGGGTCCAATCCGGACCCTTCCTCATCACGGACTAATCCCACCTCTACACCCCTTACCAAATTATTTAGTCCGTGGCGCCACGGGCGGTTTAAACAGGAATGTCAATGATATGGATAAAGTCAGGGGTTCTTTTTTAGTGGATTTTGGGTTTCTTTCTGTAGGGTTTTGATGTCTCATATAGTCCTTTTGTAGGTTCAGTGGGATATACAGGCCAGAAAATGGTTGGGTGATGCAGTGAAATTGTTATGGATCTGGATTCCCTAAAGAACTAAAAACTATTGCAAATGTATGTAACAGTGTGACTAAGTTACTAAAGGGTGGGGAAACTAATGCTACAACTTAGAGTAGCAGATGTGTTGCATTAATTGGTTTCTAATTGAACAAAGTAATAAAAATGAGTGTCTTACTGTCTGCCTATTGGATCACACTTACCGTATTCATATTAGCCATATTATAGCCACTCAGAAGGAAGAAGACGTTTCCACAGACACCCGAAAATAATCTGTAGCTACACAACGGAACAATAATCTTTTTGAGTAACTTGTTCCGGGGAAGAAATTCTTTTTTGCCAAGCATAACCTGTAACACACAGGGGGACTGGTCAGCTGAAGACATTTTTTCCCTTCCATTTTCCCTCTTGTCTAAGTGGGAGAATTTCCCTCGCTAGCATGGGTTTGGGGGCTAGATCACATTTTTCTGGTCAAACCACATGTCCAAAATAAATGCCATATAAGAGGTCTCTCAGCCACTGAAGGGTACTTCAGTGCTTTGCATGCTGGAGGTGACATAACTTTAGATGGAACATTTGTTGGACAATGAATATAATCACTGAAAATTTGGTCCTAATTAGGGAGGGTGTGTGTGTATGTGTGTGAAAGAGAGAGAACAATATTGAAGGACATTATGAGGCAGTGCTCCATCTCTTTTATTTTTTACCTCTTATTAGTTTAAATCCATTTATTTAAATTCCTCTCTCCTTAGCTCTCATACTTAACCATTGCTCTACTTCATTGAGACTTATTTTGGCTTGTTTTTTGCACCATTTAGGTTTTGTAAGTTCTCATACTGAGATACCATGACTTGTTTACCACCCAATGGAGGCTTCAAAGAATATGCCCAATTATCCAAAGAAAATAAAAACTGTGACTGGCTAACACATAGAACTCATCTCTAGGATAAGGCATTAATGGGAGAAGACAATAAATGATTAAGAGCTTATATGGAATTTGAAATGCAAGTCAAAGCAAACAAGCCACACCTACTAAGCCACATTTATATGTGTTTATTGAAAATAGAAACAAAAGGCAAGCAAGTAAAGCAGTGTATAAGAACTAACTCTTCTTCTTCACTTTATTATTCAGTTTGTAAGACCTGAGCAAGACTGTTAATGACATGATGCTTTGAAAGCATAAATTGGAAGCAACTTTTCTCTACCAGGAGTCTCAAAGTCGCTTACATTCTCCTTCCCTTTCCTCTCCCTATACCAGGCACCCTGTGAGGTGGGTGAGACTGAGAGAACACAGATATTACTGCTTGGTCAGAACAGCTGTATCAGTGTTGTGGCAAGGCCAAGGTCATCCAGCTGGTTGCATGTGGGGAAGCGCGGAATCAAACCTGGCTCGCCAGATTAGAAAGTCCACGCTTCTAACCACTACACCAAGCTAGGTTTGTAGAAAAATTGAATGTTTAGGATAGTACAATATGCAAGACTTTATAAGCTTCAGCTTCTCATTGCATTTGTCATTTTTGCAGGATGAATTAATTTCAATGACATTCTTCTCTTTAACTAAGGTTTTATTAAATTCTAAAATGTCCCCTTTAAAAAAGGAATTTCAGTTACCCTGTTATTATAGCTCATCTTCAGGTGACAGAGCCAGTTTTTAGCAGAAAATGTCTGCTTTGGGCTCCATAAGATTATACTTATTTATTTTAGCTATTTATTTTTGAATTTATATCCTGTCACTCCCAGCAAGCTGTCTTGTGGTGGGTTAAAGATAAAAACCCAATAAAACATAATTAATTACCCCATCATTGGCTGCTATCCGGTGTCAAGGGGTCCCCATGTGCTGGCTCACAATACACAGCGATGGTCAGCTAGTAGAGACTCTGCTAGTTTCTAGTTCTTCAACTTCCTTATCTACTGGGGGGGCTGTCAGGTCTGGCCACAACCATAGACCCAGCAGAAGAGCTCCATCTTACAGGTCCTGTGGAATGCTGGAAGTTCCCACAAGGTCCTCAGCTTTGAGAGCCAGCTTGGTGTAGTGGTTAGGAGTGCGGACTTCTAATCTGACATGCCAGGTTCGATTCTGCACTCCCCCACATGCAGCAAGCTGGGTGACCTTGGGCTCGCCATGGCATTGATAAAACTGTTCTGACCAAGCAGTGATATCAGGGCTCTCTCAGCCTCACCCACCACACAGGGTGTCTGTTGTGGGGAGAGGAATGGGAAGGTGACTGTAAGCCACTTTGAGCCTCCTTCGGGTAGGGAAAAGCAGCATATAAGAACCAACTCTTCTTCTTCTTTTCAAGAAGCTTATTCCACCAGATCAGGGCCAGAAGCTAAAAGGCCCTGGCCCTGCTTGAGGCCAAATGAACTTCCTCAGGGTCAGGAATCACCATTAAGTTACTACAAGAGGTACCTTCATGACTTTTGCCTCCATGGACAGTGAGACGCCCAGAATCACCTCCAAATTTCTGGCCAGGGGCACAGTGATCAGTTGCATCCCAGCTAGAATGGGTAAACATGGTTCCTGTCCTGCCTCCTTCCTACACAGCCAGAGGACCTCCAACTTGGAGGGGATGGGTTTCAGACTACTCTGCTCTAGCCATCCAGCTATGGCTTCCAAACATCTGGTGAATGGTTCCAGGGGTGATCCTGGCCAGCAGTCCATGAGGAGATAGAGCTGGGTGTCATCCACATACTGATGACAGCCCAGCTCAAAGCTCTGTACCAGCTGGGCCAGAGGGCAAATAAAGATGTTGAAAAGAGTGGGGAAGAGCACTGCCCCCTGCAGGACTCCACAAGGGAGTCAACAGGGGCATGATAACGCATCCTCCACTGCCACCCTATGGGTCCGGTTCCAGAGAATGGAGTGCAGTCACTGAAGGGCTTAACTGAGATCTCTCCCTGCCCCAATCCAACCCCTCCCAGCTCCACCCCCAATGTCTCCAGATATTTCTTAACCCAGAACTGGTAACCCTATTTACAATATTTACTATTTACCATAGTAGTACCAACTGGATTTTAAATAAAATCTGTGTGTATTTAGCCTGCAATTAGGGAACTGAACACCAGATGGCAGTAATGCCTTTTGCCTTCGCTATTTAAAGCACTTGTTGCTGTAACCAAGTTTTGCCCAGAGATTTTTGGCATTTCCGCACATCTTTAAAAATAGCGTTACACCAGCTGAATGGCATAACACTAAATATAACTGCACCTCCTGGCTCCTCAACTTTTTGATATCTAGCTCTTCTTTGCTGCCATTTCATGCTTCTCCCCCTCCACATGCCTGCTTGAAATGGTGGAAGAGAGCAACACAGTTTATACATGACTCTCTTCCGCCTGTCAATCAAGCCAGGCAGCCAATCTCCTTTCTCCATGCTTTAAATGGCCCACAATGCCCACTAATTTTTTTTTAATTCAGTACTTCTCCATTGAAATGTCTATGCATCTAATCATAGATGCATAGTACTCCTGTATTGCCATCTGTTATGGAATCGTGAGTCTTGCTTCTTTTAAAAAATGAATCTTGTTCCTGATTTGGGGGATGGGTGGGACGGAAGCTTAGAGAGGCATGCTTTGTGCTACAACTTTGGAAGAAAATGGTTTATTTGGTTTTGCCTACATGCTTGTATGCCTATCTGTTGTTCCAGGCAGTTTGCTTTAAAAAAAAAACAACACCCATCCCCAGGAGAAGGGGAAGGGAAGCGGGTGCAAGGGCGGGACATTGGGGGCAGAGATAACATATCTTTACCTCCATACATTTTTTTTTTTTTTGCTCATGGCCCGCTGGTTGCTCTCCATTAAGTAGTGCTACATACGGTGGTGGATCCACTTTTTGGTGTTCATCAACTAGCGCTTTAAAATGGAGGATATAGCTGGCCATTTGCTGCCCAGACACTGCATGTTGGCAACATCGTATGGAAGGGCCAGAATATAATGACAACAAAAGCTAAGTATTTCGCTATTTTTAAAGGGTGTGGAAATCACCTTACTATTACATATATACAGCTGACATAGTCAATGTATATTATATCTTATCAGTGATCAGTGATTTCAGAAGCATTTCCAACTGCAGAGAAATCATATGGAAAAGGTGTAAATAAGGACAGGGTTTAAAAAAAAAATACCAAAGTTTTCTTTACAACTCATCTCGCTAGAGACATAAAAATAGAATTATGTACCCCTTATTCTGGTTTCCAATTGATATCCAGCATATATAGGGATACCATTCTCCTACTCTCATCTAATGATACTGAAATGGGAACCATGAAGGAGGGGAGACTCTTTCTGGACCAGTCAAATCCCAACCAACAGTGCCTCCAGTTTTGCAGCACTGACCCATTATGCCTGGGGCAGAATGTCCAGGCTGGTGGTGACAGGGCTGCAGAGCTAATCCCTGATGATGCCTGACGTTGCTGCCAACCCAGGCGCTGCCCAGCCCTGGCCCAACTCAGGCCCTCAGATGGCCTGCCATAAGGGAATGCAGAGTCTTCCTCATTCCCTGAGATGCCACAGGTGCCATTAGGGGCTAGGTTGGGCCAGCATTGTGCATAATCAGAAGACCTCCCCTGCCCTATGGTGTCTCTACAAGGACATCAAACACCCCTGTCAGCTCTGTGGAGCTGTGGAGCTGGCCAGTGCATTCCCCCACCCCCATCTTGGTGAGAGAGCAGCATGCCATTCCCCCCATCATTTGATGGGGGCCCCATGCCCCCTGCTTCCTGTTCACTGCTGCCACCAGGCAGTGCACTGGGCTTTCCAGACCTGGTGTTGTGTGTATGAGCACACTATACCAGGCAGTCTGCATATGCCAGGGGATTCCATTCCCCCTACATATGTGGGGAGTGGTGGGGCATTCCACCCCGGTGTAAGGATCCAGCAACAGCACGGCGTGACTGCTGCCATGCATAACGGGTTACTGTGAGTTAACAGGAGACAGCTTGCTTTCAGCTGTAGATGGTTTGTGGGTTTTGGATAAGGGTCCCAGGTGGGTCTAGACTAACAAAAGATAACTGGAAACAGCTATGTTTTGATCATTTCTATGTTTCCCACAACTTTGATTAGATATTTCTGCAAATGATAGTTCTATGATAAGCACAGAAATGTTAAACTTTTTATTGCTTTGTTCTCATGGCTCATATGTGCGTGGCAGAAAGAGATCAAATCATGCTTGTTCAGTAGCATGATTGATCGATGTATATATTTAAATGACATGTGCTAGAATACAAACAAAAAATCTAGAGCAATTCAGAAGATCAGCTGTGCAACCCTAACGATGCTTCTCTGTGTTATCCCCATTATGTAGACTTCACTGGGCTTCTGAACAGGCCTGCTTAGTATGGCTCTCTCAGCAGGCTCGCTTTCTGGTTCTTTGCAGGATCGGGAAACGAAAAGGAAGGACGGACGTACCCGGAGAAGTTTTTCTGGAAGACTCATAAGTGTCACTGCAGGACTTTTGGCATACTTAATTCTCGTTACAGGAGCTAAGGCAAAAAACATTTTGATCTTCTGAGCTAACTCTGGCATTGTCGAAAATGCTATAAACCCTGGGGAAATCAAAGAGATGAGTCAGTGACAACAATAACAACAACAACAACAACAACAATAACAATTCCCTAGTGAATAACCATACCAGAAACTTTTGTTGTTATTCACCCATCAACATGGCTGCAGTATTGCAAATATTAAATGCAGGCTCCCTGTGCTGCTGCTGTTGTAAGTTTTATCAGAGGAACCCATCTGCACTTTGAACCAACACTACCCTTTCATTGTTGCTCAGAATCAGGTCTCTTTTCAGGTCCTGCTTATGAGTATCTAGGTAATTTATAAAGGGGCACAACACTGAAATTCTGCAATCTTTAGATTCCTTCAAAATATGTCTTGGCAAAGCCCTCTTTCCTGTGTTTAATATTTTCAAACAATCTCTGGAAAGGCAAATAATTAGGGAGTCTTCAGTTAAAATCTACACTTTGCCATGAACAGAAAAAAGCATGTGGACTTCCATAGCAGTGCATTTCCCATCTCCTGGAAAATGGTGTAGGATGAGTCTGAAAATCCTTCTCCCTCGCTCTCCACCCTATGTACCTGGGTGGAATTGGGCACTCAGGAACATTAGTTTCCTGATGTATTATCAGTCTATGTTGGTTCCGGTGGCTGATAAGGTTTAATTTGGTCTTCAGTCTGCAATATGGAGATACTAATGTGGAATGTAAAGTCACTAGAACACTTGAAAAATTTCATTATTATGGGCTTAAACACATTTTAATATATGTTCTGCAATTTGAGGCACATTTGTTGGCGCAGTGGTTTGGATTCAACTCAGCACTTCTGTGTATAGAAGGATTTTCAACTATGGATGGAACATCAACCTGTGAAACTGCCTTATTCTGAGTCAAATCATTGTTCCCATATTTCTACATTGGCAGCCCAAAATCTAGCAACTCTATATGTAGCCCAGTTACTTTCATTGGTCAGTAGCTCAGAAATATCAACAACTGGAGAAGCAGAATCTTTGTTAATTATGAGGAGAATCAACTCCTGTTTAAATTTTAATCATTCAGGGCAGTTTAAAAGTACCTGATCCATGGATTCAATGGTTGTAAGTGTATGTTCTCTCTGAGTATGGTATGCCAGCATATCTATCTGTTAATACTGCAGATGGTAAAGCATTAAAATGCTACAAGATAATTGTGCATATATATTTAGGTTTTGTCTAAGCACAAAAATACATTGGGATTCAAACTGAGAGGGGAATGACATCTGTGGAAGCTGAGCAAACTCTTCTTGACATACTTTTATAATCCAGTTGTTTCAAACACATTTCAGTCAGAATTTTAAGCTCATCATCATTTACTCTCCCCATCAATTCTACTGAAATCACTAGGCACATTCGCTTATGCTTAACTAATTTATCCAAGTTGCTGTTATGCTTGTCTAATTTAATAAGACCAAACAAGCTTGGATCTGGATCTGACTGCAAGATCTTTAGTTTTAATTACATGACCTCCTCCATGTCCTAGCTTTGTAAGAGATTTCACCTACTTCATCACCAAGAACAAGATTGGCCACATATTTGGGGGGCCTCCAGTATACTACAAATAAACTTAATTAATGGTCAATATCCTCAGTAACAGCTTCTATCTAGACACTAACCACATATAACAAATGATTAGATACCTTAAATACTCTGAGTGCTGAAGATACATACTGGCCCCCTTAAGTCTAAAAGAGTCTATTGATTACTTTCCCAATGTTGTTCACAGCTCTTATAAAATAAGTTCTCCATGAAAGATCAGCACTGACAGTAGTCTCAAATACTGTTACATAGGCAGAACAGTCATGGATCATTTATAATTTTTTCACTTTCTGTTTTCTACTAAAAATAACAAACCTTGCTACATTATTAAATCTTCCCTACAGCACTATTTAGAAAATAGACAGATAAGTTTATGCAGGCCCACTATGGATTGAGACAGTAAGATAGGAGAACTGGCAGCTTCACCAATGCAAGATAAGGTGAGTCGCAATCCTATTGTAACAAAAAAAAATTCAGATCATTAATCTATACATTAAATAACAGAGAAGCCAAAATGCATGTCTTGCTTCACATCTTTATCTAGAGAAACATGATCTGGCAGTACTCCTGAACTTATTCCCCTTCAGAAGCCAGATTTCTTTTTCCTAAGATCGTCTTGTTGTTTTTTAAACCAATTTACCAACCTGCCACACAGCAGGGATGCATATGATTTACCCATATCTAACAGGCTAATAGGAAGGTAATTACAAGGGTCTGATAGGGCTTCTTTCTTGTGTATAATCCTAGCAATCAGTTGTGAGATACAATGCTTGCCCTCTGGTCCTAAGATCTCTTACTATTGGTAGAATTCTGATTTAATAATTAATCAAGAGCTTTCAGGTCAATGTGTGCGTGTGTGTGTCTAAGAGGAGGCCAATATACAATCTAGGTGGTGCTGCCACATCATTTAGTTAAAAGGGAAAACCTACTGGTGTATCCAGATGGTAAAAGTTGCTAAAAACATTCCTCTACTTACTTTGCTTTGCAGCTGGCAGTTCCCCCTTATAAGGAACAGATCTTGCCTCCCACTTATTATAGATATGTTACCTTGGACTAACCTATATAAAGCCAATTAAATAAAATAATTTCTCATCAAAGAATGGACTTAAAATGAATATGGCTTGTAAAAAGAAAAGCTGTTACTCTTCTAGGCTGCAACAAACTGTACCACAACACAGAGTTGGAAAAGAAAAGAAGAATCCTAATAAAAAGCAAGCCACAGTAAAACTAACAAATTCACTCATAGCAGATCTCAGCATCTGCATTTCTTGACTCTCACTGGAACATTTAAAAAATCTAGCACTGTTAGTGGAAAAGAATTGACAGCTTTTTCAATGAAAGGATGTCATTTGGGATTTTATATTCTAAGCTTTAAACTGTGGGCATTAGATTTTAATTTGTAAGCTGCCTTGATCCACCAAGGAAGATGGGATACAACTATTAAAATAAATAACCATTTGGCTATAATAAAATGTCTACTCTTAGATTTGTATGTTGCACTGTTTTGTAATATTCAAAGACAGGATCTTTATATACTCATTTCATACTGTACCTATTGCTGCACCCTGTGAGTAGCCAATGTAGTATAACTGTTGCTGTCCAGTAGTTTGCAGAATAAAGTTCAGAACAGCTGGAAGATCATACTTTGCCATCTCATCAAAACTGCATGAGGAACAAATCAAGACATTGAATAGTTCACATTAAAAACTTGTTTTGAAGCACATCATACAAATGTACCATATATACTCATGTATAAGCAGAGTTTTTGAGCACAATATTCACATTGAAAAGATCCCCCTTGGCTTATACGCAGTTATATATGGCAATTGAACTAACAGCCTGCTCCCAGTCAGCCAATCATTACATTGCTTCTGCAAACCTCCTGCAAGCTGAAGCTTGCTTGCTGTGGCTGCTTGTAGGACAGCAACCGTTTGAGTGAGGGACTCTGATCTTTTTTTTTCCTTTTTCCTTTACTTCTTCCAAACTATTCTTTTAGTTTCTCCATGTGGGGTGGGGGCGAGGTGGGTTTAGGGGGTGCTTTGGGATTTACTGTTTCTCCTAATGTTTATTTCTTCTTTTTTCTGAGGGGCAGCATTGTTTGCCTTTTCTTCTTGGGTTTCTGTTTCTTTTAAAAGTTGAGTTTTACAGTTCTTTATTTCAATGTTTTGTTCTGGGGGGAGGGACACTGTAGCTATAGTTAGAGTAGTCCATTCTCCCAGTTTGGTAGCTGTTGTACTTGTTGTAGGAGGTTGCCAACTTCGGGTACTGTTCTGCTCTGGTTTGGCTGGCCCTCTTTCGCACTGACAGAGCTCGTTTACTGTTTTTCTTTGAAATAAATATTTCAAAACATTTAACCTACTGGTGTCGCAATTAATGTAAATTTACCAGTAACTGCTGCATTTCCCTGGTTAGTACAAGGAAGCCGAAAGTTCTATGCAGAGACAGGCAATAGAAAACCACCTTGAAAATTTTACAGAGTCACTATAAATCAGCAGTGATGTAACAGGACTTTCCACCAACAACAATTCTGTTTAGAATTGCACTGGACTCCATTGTAACTTATAAAGATTGCCATCATTCAATATACCTGAAAGCCCAAAACTCTTCTTGATGTATGGACATATTTTGGTGTCTTCTGGACCAGATGTTTCCTCTGCTGTTTCCAATCCAAACATCATATCCAGCATCCGCAAGGACAAAGCCCAAACTATTGTTATTGAGGTTGGTGACCCAATTGCTTCCATCTCCTAGTAAGCCATGTTGGAGAAACGCTACAGGTTTCACAACTGAAACAGGAATATAATATTTTCTTTCATTTTTATGTTCATATACTATTAAGACATAGTAAGGCCTGTGTGAGTATAACATTAAGCTTTTAAAATATTTAACTCATGTACCATAATTGTTCAGATTCTAAAATTTGGATTTCAAAACATATGTATATTCAAAGGTTTTTTTTGTAAAAGTGCATATATAAGGTGTGCCAATGAAATATGTTCCCCACAGGGATGCAGAAATTGGTGAACCAGCTCTGCTGCCAAAATGTGTCTCCCATGGGGACTCAGATTGGCACCATTGGTGCAGAATAACCCTGTGTTTGAAAAGGTTCAGTGATTTAGTTATTATGGCTAGTTTCCTATAAAAACATGCACAGAGCTTGCTGCTGCTTCCAGCTGGAAGCTATGATGAGTCCTGCTGCTGTTGCGGCAGGAAAATAGAATTCAGCATCCTGTTTTGGTATACCTGTGGGTACCTAACATATTTTTTGATCCAATGCAAGCTTATGTTTATAGTTTATAAAATCAGAGTTTATTATGTACTTTTAGCCATTTTTTGATAAATTTACTATTTCACCATTCCCCTATTGTAATAGTCATACTGAAATTCTGCATCCACTCTATCATACATGGTGTCACTTGTTCTCTCTCAGTTTCATATTTAAGCAAAAGTATGCAAATTCTGCCCAAGAGATGTGGTTTATCTTGCAAAATCAACTTTTCAAACTTAGTTTGTTTTCTCAGAACTCTTTGAGAGTCTTTCAGTTACTCTTTCAATTTAGATGAACCTTGCATGTAAGTAAGCCAATCTATTCTTTTTCCTTCTTGTTGCATTTGCTGCCAGCTTTTTATTTCCCTCTCTTTATCAACCAGATTTTGAATTCATATTCTGTCACAGATAACTTTTGATGGCAAAGCTCTTGGACTGATCCTTTCACTATATTTCTCCATTTTTTCAAAAGGCTGTTTCTCCATATAGGATGTCATCTAGAGCCTGGTTTCTTTATTACTGGCCATAATAGGCTGTCCCTTTTCTTCACATTTCTGACTTCTTTTCCATGATTCTTTAATCCAGTTTATTATCCAAATTAAACCTGCTGCATGATAATATAATTCAGTGTTGAGAAACCCTAGCCCATCTTTTTTCTTATCATTTTTTAATGTTTTGAATGCAACTTGTGGTCTAATTCTTCCAAACAAACTTATTAATGTGACTTTGCCAATTGGCTAAAACCTTTTCTTTCAATTCCATTGGTCATGTTTGAAAGAGAATGTTCATTTTTGGTAACACATTTATTTTGATTGTTGTCATTCTAGCAGACCAAGAAAAATTCAGCTATGCCCAGTGGGGTAAGCCTTTAACAATTATTTTGTAATGTAATGTCATAATTGTTTTGTGCCAGGCTATTTAGATCTTTATCCATATAGATTCCAAGGTATTTAACCTTGTTTGGACTATACTTCACAATCTGATTTTTTGCAATATCCTTCACTCTTTCAGCTTGGCCTTAATATAATTTTGATCATATTTTTATTTATCTTATAACCAGATACAACAAAATCATTCAAACAGTTAATCAATCTGAGAATTGATAGTTCAGTTTTTATCAGTTTTTTATTATCAGCATAACTCCTGATTTTGGACTGTTCTCCATCTATTTGAAGACCAATAATTCCCATATCTGATCTAATTTTAATAGCCAAGTCTTCTAATACCAAATTGAATAACAGCAGGGTCAAAGGACAACCTTGTCTTGTTCTATTTGCAATATTGATCTCTTCTTGAGTGACCATCCCTTTTACTAATACTTATGCTTATTGTCTTAGATATATATTTTGTGTCCATTTCAAAAAATTGTTTCCACAATTCATCTGCTGCAAAACGTTTCCTAGGAAAATTCAATAAACACCATCTAATGATTTCTCCACATCTAAAAAAAACACAAAATGCTGTTTCTAGTTTTAATTTCTTTGAGAAATCCAAAGCATTTAACACTTCTTACATTGTCTCTTGTATATCTGTTTGGCATAAAGCCCATCTGATCATCATGTATTACTTGAGATACACATCTGTTCAATCTTTTTGTGAAAATTTTTGCAATTTTTTAAATCCACTTTCAAAAGTGAAATTGGTCTATATGATTGTGGAGTCGTAAGGTTGGCATTTTCTTTGTGTGACAATGACAAATAAGCTTGGCTCCAAGACTCAGGATAACCAGACATGATCTGGGAGACAATATCATTCATTATTTGCTGAAGTGGAATAGTGACTAGATTAATCATCTTTTTGTAATATTCCAATGATAGCCTGTCCAGGCATGGTGCTTTATTCATCTTTATTGATAATATTGTATCATTAACTTCCTTTATAACAATGTTAATTCTTTAATTACTCAAAATATAAATGCTATACAGGGATTGCTCAGAGTAGCTTGAAGAGAACATGAGAAATTCTCTCTATAGCTCTATCATTCTATAAAATTTTGAATATGGCTCAACATCCCATAAACCTATTTAAAATGAATTTCTTAATGTTATTTGGCATTGGTAATTTAATTAATTTTCCTGAATAGAATTCAGCACATCTTTTAGAGTTGGAGGATCTGTTTTTATTCCATCTAGCAGTTAGAATTATTTTAGCAACCATAAGAAGTGTTAAGACAAATTCTAAATCTAACACAATGGCATAATCTTTGATATATAACCCCCCCCCTTTTTTTCAATTTTAGGGAAACCTTTTAAAGTAATTTTAAATGTAATATTTTGGTATTTTAAAATTTTGTAGAATTTTAAAACATTTGTATTTTGGCATGTTGTGATCCACCCTGAGCCTTCGGGGAAGGGTGGGTTAGAAATATGATATGAAATTAAAATTAAATTGATCTAATAACCAAATGCTTGGTATAATGCTTAAAAGCAGTGGCCTCTGATTTAAAGAACCAGGTTTGATTCCCCCATGGTTCCACTTGCAGCCTGTTGGGTGACCTTGAGCAAATTACAGTTCTCTCAGAGCTTTCTCAATCTCATCTACTTCACAGGATGTCTGTTGTGTGGGATGAAGGGTAGGTGATTATAAGCCACTCTGAGACTCCTTTGGGTTGTAAAAAGCAGGGTACAAAATCCAGTTCTTTTTATTCTTTAGTCTGGCTACTGTTAGAATCAGGATGTTGGACTAAGGCCTAGTCTGCACACAATAGATAATGCACTTTCAAT
Organism: Paroedura picta; assembly: GCF_049243985.1. NCBI lineage: Eukaryota > Metazoa > Chordata > Lepidosauria > Squamata > Gekkonidae > Paroedura > Paroedura picta. Next base: position 71,794,287 of record NC_135376.1, read on the forward strand.
GCACTTTAGAAGTAGATTTTCCTGTTCTGCACTGGATAATCCAGCTGCCAAAGCACATTGAAAGTGCATTATCCTTTGTGTATAGACTAGGCCTAAGTGTGCCATTAGTCTGAGGCAATGTGATTATTCTTATATTTTAATACCATGATCTGTGCCTCTTCAGGGAGAAAAGTGATCCGAAAAAATCACCAGTTCTCCTTCCTCATTAATAATATTTAATATGCTATCTGATTCATGTGGAGTGTGTGTGTGTGTGTGTGTATGAGAGAGAGAGAGAGAGAGAGAGAGAGAGAGAGAGAGAGAGAGAGTTTCTTAGCTTCTCTCCAGATTATGGTAGGTGAAATGCTTATTAGCAAGGGACAATGCATTAGTAAGCCTCCTTCCCTGTTCACTTGCCTTGAGAGAAGCTATGTGAAGTGTTTGTCTTTTGCAGGCATAGCATTACCTGATAATTTCATGAATAGGGAGGAGAACAATAATCTTTGTACTGCATTTGCCTTATTTTCCTTGCTTGATAACTTGTTAATAAACCACCCTGTAGCCACATGCTTCAGCCAGGATGTTTGTGGACATTCTGTAGCCGGACAAAAAGGATTCAGAGGAGAAGACAGGGACAATCATGAGACAGAAGGAAAAAGAGGACACAAAACAGCAACACTGATAGGTTTCAAACACACTTTGTCAGCACCGTTCTCCATCAGATTTTGAGATGGCCTTGAGCATAACATGTACTGAGCTCACATCAGTCTTCTCCCTGTTTTGCCTTACCTGACTTTCCTTGATTCGTAATGCCAAACTGGATTCTGTTGATGCTAAGAATGTACCCATCAGCTGTCACTACTTCATACTCTTTGCTGGGGTAGCCCCTCTGCATGATGAGTTCATTCTGTAAGAAAAAAGTGCTCCTGGTTATATGAAAATTCTGTGGAAAAGCGAGGGAGGCTCTGATTTTGGTGCTCTGCAATGTAAGGTCAATCAATAACAAGGCCTCAACTCTGCAGCACTTCTTTGTGGAGTTTGGAGCAGACCTTGCTTGCATGACCAAGACCTAGGTGCAGAAAAGCGAAACAGTGACCCTGAAAGAACAACCCCTGCCTTGATACTCTGTCCTGCATCAATCTTGGATCCACGTTAGAGGGGGTTCTGGTCATGGTCCAGGAGGCTTCCTCCTACAGAGCTTTCCCTGTAGTGATCAGTGGAGTGGTATGTGTTGGCATTGGTTAGGACTCGGTCAAAGGCTTGGTCATCTTGCTGGTGTACTTCCCCTCCAATGCTTCACCAGATGCCCTGCTGAACCTGCTGGAGACAGTATCTGCTTGGGCATTGCAGTTTCCCAGGCTGATAGTCCTGTGGGACTTCAATGTCCACATAGATGTGCCATTGTCAGGACTTGGTTCGGACCTGGTGTTATCTATGGCAACACTGGGACTCTCGCAATTTGTTGCTGGGCCCACCCATCAGGCTGACCACACCCTTTACTTGATCTTTGGGATATAGGCAATGTTGACGGTACCATGGTCAGACCATTATGCCCTGTGGGCTCGGCTCAGGATGCCACCCCTTCCCTATTTGGGTGAGGGGCAGAGTTTTGCCCACCCTCTTATGGAGACTTATGGATCCAATTGGTTTCTGGAATGCTTTGTGGGGCACAATGCCTCCTGTTGACTTGTTGATGGTGCTGGTGGAAGATTGGCAGTCCTGCCTGATGGCAGCCATAGACAAGATCACCTCTAGACATCTTATCCACTAATGTCTCAAGCAGGTCCCTTGGTACACCAGGGAGCCCCAGGAGAGGAAGAGGAAAGTGAGAGGACTAGATCGAGTGTGATGAGGTCAGAAGAACATCTTATTACATGCTAATGAGGGCATATGCAATGAAACTGGAAAAACTGGACTTTTTGGCCCCAGAAATTGTGCCACTAACTTTTGTCCTGCTCAGTTGTTTAGGGTAGTTGGATCTCTGACTGCCCTCTAGGATGTGTGCTATTTTGTGGATTAAATCTTGTCGTTCTGCCATGATCTTTCAACCATGGTTGATACAGAAAGGGGATTGGAGGCCTGTTGGAGGTGATGTTTGATGGATTTGGAGGTGATGTTTGATGGCTTCAGATGGCTTTTTTTATTCTGAAGTGGTTGGAATCAGTGAAGGCTATTATTTGCCCCCTTGAACCCTGCCCATCTTGGATCTTCAAAGGGGGTGACCAGCAGATAGGAGGCCAGCTCAGGGATATTATTAATTAACTCCCTGTCAACTGGGGAGTTCCCTGAGTGGCTGAAGGAGGTGGTGATTCATCCTCTCCTTAAAAAAAAAAACCATCACTGGACCTACTGTCCGGTCTTACATCTTGTGTTCTAGGTAAGGTAGTTGAAAGGGCTGTGGCAGACCAGCTCCTGGCATTCTTGGAAGAAACTTTGGTACTCAATATATATCAGTCTGGCTTCCATCCTGGCCATGGGGTGGAGACGATGGATGATCTCCGGTGCCAGCTGAAACAGGGCGGCTTGGACATTCTCTTATGTTAGATCTGTCAGTTGCCTTTGATGACAGATCTTTGTTCTCAGTTAAAATGAACTTCATACAATAAAACAATACAAAGTAGCAGTCCAGGGCCAATGCCAAATCTTGACACCAGCTGCAAAGACTTCTGCTTGCCTGTTCATTAAAAAGGAAGCTTCTGAGTTTTAAAACAGAGCTCTGGTAAAACATGCCACTGCTGCTCACCACCATCTTCTCTGGTTCAGCATCCCAAGTAACAGGGGAACATATTTAAAGAGGTGGTCCCTCAGATATACAGGTCCCAGACCATATAAGGCCTTGAAGGTTAAAATCAAAACCTTGAAATAGGCCTGGAATGCTAACAGAAGCCAATGCAGCTGCCACAGCACAGGTCCTATGTGGGCTCTCCACAGTGTTCATGTGAAAACCCTGGCAGCCACATTTTGAACCAGTTGTAGCTTCCAGAACAGAGTCAAGCATAGGCACACACAGAGTGAGTAATAATAATGAAGTCTGGAGGTGACCATTGCATGGATCACCATGGCTTGGTGTTTTAGGACCAGATAGGGCTCTAGTAGCCTATCCTGGTGAAGGTGGAAAGATGCCTGCTGAGCTACCTTTGTGACTTGAGCCTCTATTACTCCTAGGTTCCTGGGTAAGTGTGGAGATGTAAGCTGTACCCCATCCAGCCTGGGAAAGTGCACTTCCTGCTCTGGTCCCTTCTTACCCAGCCAGAGGACCTTCATCTTTGTAGGATTCAGTCTGAGACAGCTTGCTTTAATCCACTTCATCACTGCTTCCAGACACTGGACCAATGCAGTCAGGTGAACAGGTATCCTTTAGTACTAAAGACCCATATCTGGTAGATATCTGGTGCATTTGGTAGTTGGTAATTTAGTCCTTAGGCATATAAATCATAGAATCATAGAATAGAATCGTAGAGTTGGAAGGGACCTCATGGGTCATCTAGTCCAGCCCCCTGCACTATGCAGGGCACTCACATCCCAATTGCTCAGCTACTGTAACCTGCTATCCCTTTGCCTTCACAGAATGAGCCTCTCCATCAGATGGCTATCTAGCCTCTGTTTAAAAATTTCCAAAGATGGAGAACCCACCACCTCCTGAGGAAGCCTGTTCCACTGAGAAACCACTCTAACTGTCAGGAACTTCTTCTGAATGTTTAGATGGAATTTCTTTTGAATTAATTTCATCCCATTCATTCTGGTCTGTCCCTCTGGGGCAAATAGATGCATCCAGAGAAGGGTGGAATATAAATGCAAAACAAACATGGAAAATCCAGCTGCAAAAGCACATTGCAAGTGCATTGTCCAGCATGTGCAAAATGAGCAGGTGTGAAGGTAGCAGACATTCAGATTGTCAAGCTATGTTGGTAGACAGTGCTGGGGAGAATCCACTGATCATGGTATAGGTTGGCACCAACAATGTGGGGAAATGTGTTGTCCTGGGGAAAAGATTTAGGCTGCTAGGCAGGAAACTCAAAGCCTGGACCTCCAAAGTAGCCTTCTTAGAATTGCTCTGTTCCATGTCTAGGACCAGCTAGACAGGAACAAATTAGGATTCTTAATGTACGGATGATGGCATATGGAGGAACTAGAATGCTTTTTTTACAGGCATTGGGATGCTTTTTGGAACAAGCAATACCTGTACAATAGAGATAATCTCCACTTGCCCCAAGAAGAAGCCAGACTAGTAAATTTTAAAATAAATCCTAGGGGAAAGGTCATGGAAGATGAAATGTCTCTGGTATGGAATGGCTAATCCCTAAAAGATAATGGGGTAGCTCTTACTGTTCTAGAGGGAAGTGGATTAGGACTGGCCACTGGTGACAAACAATATTGACTGCCTTACAAGGCCTAGAGGCCACAGGAGGAAGGTCACAGGCCTAATGTGTTTGGATAATTATGAATGTTTATATGCAAATACTAGAAGTGTAGGAGGTAAAATGGGGCAGTGAGATTGCTTACTGTCAGAGGATGTATGGGCAAAGATGCTCAAGATATCATGACAGAGAGTTTAGTGACAGGCATCTGTCCTCACAACATATATGTATATTCCTTTCATTGCCTAATGAAATTGATTGTGTTTTGCTTCTTTTACTGAAGTAATATCACTTTCAAAAACATGTTTACCCAAATTCTTTGTAACTGGGAATGATTTAAGGAGGGTCCTGAGTTGGATGGGATTCACCTGCTCTTATCTCTACTAATGAAACAGGGCTCAGGTGCAATGCATCCCTGGAATGAGGAGTTGAGCGGAAGGTGTAATCAATCAACCTTGTTTACCACATAAGCTTAGACAGAGAAAGTGAGGAACTGACTTAACAGGATGGGCTTCAGTGTATGTGTGGCAATGTGCTGCATACCTTTTGGCTGAAGGTCAATATCTCTGCTATCGTTCTGGGGCTCCTGGTAGCTGCTAAGAGATATTCTTGCTTGGTATGTATGAATGCTGTACTGTGACATCTATATTATCTTGTCAAGTACAATTGTCTACTAATTGTGCTCAATAAAAGACAACAATTTTTCCTGTCCACTGGCATGCTTATTGTTTCCAAATCCTAGGAAAAGAACCATTGCCAAGTTGGAGAACACAGATATTGTGGGTATTTCAGAAACTTAATAGGTTTAGGATGATCGGTGGGATATAGTGGTTTCTGGGTATAAATAATATCACGAGGATAGGAAGGGACAGGCTGGAGGTAAGGTTGCTCTGTCAGAGAGGGTATATAGTCCAGTAAAATTTGAAATCAAAGAGAAATGGATTCACAAGTGCTATGGGTGGAAATAGTGGGCCTAAAATGAAGCTCAATTCCTTTTATTTTTGGTTCACTTTCTGTTTTTGTCTTGTGAATTTTTATACCATTTGTGTCTTTTTTTAAATTGTTCAGAACAATAATGTATTATGATGGTTTATTTCCATATGTATAGTATGGTTTATGTATAGATGGTTTATTCTATTGTTTTTCTGGCATGGTTTTTGTTTATATGTCTATAATAAAACAATAGAAGTTGGGTGGGGGAACCAGAAGGAAGCTTGACTCTGGGGATTTGTTATTGCCCACCAGAGCAAAGGTGAGAGGATGATTTAAAAACAGCAAAAGAATTAAGTGATGGAAGATCATCCTTAGTAAGGTAAATACAGGGGAGCATAGGCCTTGACAAATAAGGTTCAAATCGCTGATCAGACAGGCAAAAAGAAATTATGAGAACATATTTCAAAAAGCATAAAGACCATCAATAAAAATGTCTCAAATACCTTAGAAGCAGAAAACCAACCAGAGAGGCAATGGAGCCCTTGAATAACCAAGGGGTTGAAAGGATTAGTAAAGGATAATAGGAAAATTGCAGAGAAGCTGAATATATATGTTTGCCTCTGGCTTCAGTGTGGAATATGGGAGGTGCTTGACCACTCCAGAACCACTAATTTCAGGTGGGATGCTGAAAGATATGAGTTGGATTGAGGTGATGAGAGAGGAGCTCTTATAATGATTGGGCAAAATAAAAACTGACCAATCACCAGGCCCAGATGGCATACCTCAAAGAATTATGATAGAACTCAAATGTGAACTTCTTGATCTCCTGACAAAATATGCAATCAGTAAAATCTGCCAAGATTCCTGAGGACAGGAAGGTTGCTAATGTAATTGCCATATTTTATAAAGGTTCCAAAGGAGATTACAGGTCAATCAGTCTAATGTCAATATCAGGGGCCTTTTCGCACGGGGATCTTTGTTGCAAATTGTTTGCGGAATGAAAAATCGCCATTTAAAATAGTGGAATTCGTCGTTATGCATACCTGCCTTTGTAGTGGAATCAGTTGCGTTTTTTAGCGTTTCCCACAGGCTTCCGGTCTCGGCAGAAATCGCTAGAAAGGAAGCGCTATTGCCAAGCTCGTCCCGCCCCTGGCCGTCAAGCAGCCAATGGGCAGCCGTTAGCATGCTCCCAAACAGCCCCTTTCCCTTTAAGGAAGGTTTAAAAAAAAAAAAAAACGACCCATAGCAACGAATCTAGGTAGATTCGTTGCTACGGAGAGACCCATCCAGCTGCCTAATGTGAGCTGTCGTTTGATTGTATGATCGTTTGCACGCTGCCTCAAGTGATAAAAAAAAAATCCCCCCCCCCCCTCTCACGGGCACGATTTTCGGCTGAATTTATTTGTAAAAAATAAAGGGACTTTATTTCAGCAAACGGGCTTTTCAGTGGTTTGTGCTTAGTGACTAAAGGTGAAGGACTGAAGCCAGGGAAGCCTCTAAACAGAAAGAGGCTCGCCGGTGCGTTTATCCCCGCTCGCTCGGAGAAAAAAAAATGGCGATCGCTTCGCCGGAAGTTTGGAGGAGAGAGCCAGGGGGAGGGACTTTGAAGAACCAGCAACAATGGTAACGCACAGGTCTTTAGCGCTACTGTTGCAGATTGGTTGCAGGAGTGTATCGCTATCCGGAGGGTGAATCCACTTTTCTGGATTCCCCTGAAAGCGCCACAACGAAGCGCTTTTTGCTGATTGGTTTCAGGATTGTTGCAGATTGTCTACGACGTCGTGGGTTATGGCAAATTAGTAGCGTTTCCAAATAGCAACCATTCTGCTACTTTGAAGCCGTGCGAAATGGCCCCAGGTAAATTGATAGGATGTGTTAATAAATATAGAATTAGTAGGCATGGTGATAATCAAAAGTTATTGAGGAAGAATCATCATAGATTCTGTAAGGGAAGATCATGTCTCACTCACCTTTTAGAGTTCTTTGAGGGGGTGAACAAACATATGGACAAAGTGATCCAGTAGATGTTGGTTACTTAGATTTCCAAAAAGCTTTTGATAAAATTCCTCATCATAGGCTCCTAAGTAAACTCAACCAGCCATGAGACAGAAGAACAAGTCCTCTAGTGAAGGGGTAGTCAACCTGTGGTCCTCCAGTTGTCCATGGACTACAATTCCCATGAGCCCCTGCCAGCAAACGCTGGCAGGGGCTCATGGGAATTGTAGTCCATGGACATCTGGAGGACCACAGGTTGACTACCCCTGCGCTAGTGGATTAAAATTGGTTAATTCACAGGAAACAGAATGAGTTTAAATGAATAGTTTTCACAGTGAAAGGCAGTAAGCATTGGAGAACCTCAGGGCTCAAGAGAAGTTCTGATGCTTTTTATCTTGTTCCTTAATGATGTATAGTTGGGAGTAAGCAGTAAAGTAGCTACATTTGTGGATCACTAAGTTGTTCAGGGTGGGAGAACCAGGAAGGACTGTGAGGTGCTCTAGTGGGATCTGTCAAAGCTGGACAAGTGGGTATCAATGTGGCAAACGAGGTTCAATATGGGCAAATGCAAAATAATGAATATTAGAGCCAAAAGTCCTAACTATGTGTTGGTGGGGCAGTAAATGACAGGAGAGGATCTTGGAGTCATGGCAGAAAGCTAACTGAAGATGTTGACTCTGTGTGCAACTGCAATTTAATTAAAAGCAAATGCTATGCTGGATTAGGAAGGGACTGAAAACAAACCAGCCAGTATAATAATGCTCCTGTATATTGTCAAGCCTCATTTGGAATACTGCATGCAGTTCTGCTCACTGCACCTCAAAACAAATATTGTGCCATTTTAATATTTTGTTATCTGTCTGAAGTCTGAAGGTTGGGCTACAAATAAATAAATGGTTTAGATTTGCACAGATGGCTGGCTATTTCCTGGCATACACTAAGTCAAGGGAAGCTTTTCTCTCACTCACTAGACCAAGCAGATGAGTCAGAAAACTGCTTCTCTGGCATAAGTGCTAACCACTTTTCTCCCTCAAAGGTGGACATGGTGAATGGGTGACAAGAAGTGCTATTCAGCAGGACAGAAGACAAAACAGAAAACACCTGTTATAAACTCTTTACCTATCCCCCAGTAAGAAGGATTCCAGAGTAATTTACATCTTTAAAATCACCTTCCCTGAAGTGTTTTTAATGCTAGCAAGGCTAAACCTCGTACCAGCAGCAGTGACTAAAGGCTGGTATGCCAAAATCCCATATGGCAACAGACTCTGATCATGTCCTGCAAAGAAACCTGAGTCAGTGGAACACATTCTCCTCTTCTGTGAGCAACACAACCATCTCAGAGAACGGTACATATATCCTCTCATATGGGCCTGCAAGATTTACGGTCCCTCGACAGCAGTGCACTTTCTTTTACTGGATCACAATCCTCAAATATCCGAAGGCTTCACAAAATTTCTCCATGAGATTTTTCTCCAAGCGGTCTGGGATCTGAATTGCCTGTCTTTTATATAGGTGTTTTGCTTTGATTATGCCAGTAAAGGTGTTTGAACTGAATTGTAACTCTTTACCTTTTCTTCATTTCCAATCTTCAGATACTGAGGAAAAAGTAGTTACTGTACAGGTACAAAGTTGTTTTACACGAACATTGGAACAATCCAATCAGGATCAAGGGAGTCAATCACGTCCACAGTGAATTTTTTAAAAAGCTTAATTAGGAATGTTTTACCAGTGACAATGACGACATATCTTAGTCATTCTAACCAAAAAAGCAACTTACAATACTCATAAATGCTTCTGGATCCACAGATCTTTTTCTTCTTGTGTGTTCTTTTGATTGCACAAACCCTTGGGACAGGCATACCACTAAAATAAACAACCACATCCTTTACCTGGGAGATAGAATACATCCATCAGTAATAGTTTTATGAGTTATAATGCAGCAAGTGAGGGAACAGGCAGAATGCAGTGTTATTTGAAGGCAGCGCTGAAAATATACAACACAAAATATACAGTACGAAAACAGTTCCACGGCTGCTTTATGGCATATTGATCTGGACTGAAGACTATAGCCACGATTTAGAAACACTTCATGTTTCCTTTCTCAGACCATTGTTTCAATTCCCTAGAAATGTGTGATGGACACTTGGCTCTGCCTCCTGGGTTTATGACTCCCATTGGTTATGCGTGCCCAGTTGCCCTGCCTCACAACAACTGACTGAAGAGAACACTGTAGCAGGATCACCACAGACAACACTGTAGTGGCACAATTTCCCCATCAAGCCACCCCTTAGGGGGGCAACGAACTGCGTTTGGGGGGCGATGAACTGAAAGGCACACACAGGATTGCTCTGCCTGCACCAGTGGATGTTGAATATAAGTTACATTATATTGGTTAATCTTGAGAAATATCTGTGTTACATCTGTTGCACTGAGAACAAGTTACACTGCGCGAGTTGATTAAGGATAGGGAAGTTTTGTCTTCACTTTCTAGTAATTGTAATAATGATCTTAGTGTATTAATCAACAATATAATCCCAGCTGTTCATTTTTTTACATTAGTGCTCATAACTTTAGTGAATGAAACATTGATGTTTAGATTATTAATTCTAATAGGCTTATTTATACAGTTTAGCTTACTATTTTTGATGGCTTATATACTGTGTACCCCCTTTTTCCCTATATGTTTAGTGACTAGAAAGGGCAACTATGAAGGAGCTAGGCAAGATTCATAGGTGTAAGGATGAGTCGCTGGCAATCAAGATAATTCCTATTCCTCATGTATGAGAGTGAAAGTCGAACAATGAGGAAAGCTGACTGGAAGAATCTTGATGGTGAGTTGGAAGAGAGTTTCATGGATATCATGGACTACTGAAAAGACCCCAATAAGTGGGTTCTAGATGAAATCAAACCTGGACTCTTCCTAGGAACTAAAATGACCAAACTGTGCTTTGGTCACATTATAAGAAGACAAGAGTCACTGGAAAAGACAATAATGCTAGAAAAGTTGGAAGGTAGCAGGGAAAGAGAAGGAGCCAACATGAGATGCATTGACTCAATCCAGGAACTAAAATGACCAAACTGTGCTTTGGTCACATGAGAAGACAAGAGTCACTGGAAAAGACAATAATGCTAGAAAAGTTGGAAGGTAGCAGGGAAAGAGAAGGAGCCAACATGAGATGCATTGACTCAATCCAGGAAGCCGTGTCCCTCATTTTGCAAGATCTGAGGCAGGCTGTCCATGACAGGATGTTTTGGAGGTCATTAATCTATAGGGTGGCCATAAGTTGGAAGCAACTTGATGGCATTTAAGCCACACCCCACCTACATCTTAATGTAGAATTTTGTATACGAAAAGAGAACATGAAAGTGAGCCTAAATACAAAATAAGAAAATGTGTATATTTAATGTTATTTGCATCCAAGGAAGAAGATGAAAAAAAGGAAGATTAGTTTCTGCTGATGCTATTGAGGTTCCACTTTCTGGCCAAAATGAATACATTGAAACTTTATTATTTGTCATCTCTATTTTAGAAAAATAGCTTCCTCTTTAGCATTGTCTTTTACTCCTGAACTGTTATCCTATGCATCATGGATCCTATATTTCTGCTAGTAGATATGCCATCTCTCATTCTGCCTTGTCCTCTCCTTAAGAAGCAATAAAACAAAGGAAGACCATGAGATACATGTTTTCAGTGCAAAAGCAATCACTGAGCATGATTATTCCCTCCATCGCTGTCTATGTTTCTCAATGAAATTCCAATGTAAAATAACACCAACCTTATACCAGCGTTTTCTTGTTCCTCTGAGTGATTCAGATGGTGGAAACTCCAGGAGATTCAGTGCTGACAACAACAGCATATAATAAACAGATAAATTGCACCAATTACATAGCCGCTCTCCTAGCAATCATTTCCAGGGCTGATATCAGTGTCAGTCGCTATCCCAGCTCTTTACTCCTTCAGCTATCACTTCAGCTAACAAATAATGAAAGAATGAAACATAAACCCTGAGTGATAATCCTCTCAGATGAGAAAGTTCAAGCCTCTTGAAAGAGAGAAGGAATTTCAAAGACATGTAGTTTCTTACCTGTCAGGTCTATAAGCAGAATGGTATTTGGCTCAATCCTGCCAGGCCTGATTTTGTGCATTCCAGAAATGAAATAATCTGCAAACCCTCAAAGATTAACCATTTATAACAGACCCCGAGGTCAAAGATTATTAGTGTCGACATCGAAGTAAGGGGAAAAGTTCTGATGTTAAACTGAATGGCCGTGTCATGTTTGGTGTCAGAGACCAATTGTGCACGGGGCAGAAAAGACAGGTTGGCAGCGGCAGGGCAACGGAGCTAGTCCCCACTTCCACATGACGTCGCTGCCATCCCAGCTGCCTCCCAGCCCTGTCCCGAGTCAGGGCTCGGGTAGTCCCCAGAAAGGGAACATGGATACTTCCGCAGTCCCTGTGTTGCTGTGGCCGCCATCATTGACCCTGCAGGGGACATTAAATGCCTTGGTTGGCTTTGTAGAGCTGCAGTGTAGTGAGGCCCCTCCCCCATGCCCCACTGCTAATCCCTGCTGTACAGTGTGGTGGACCCTACCAGCCCCAGCATTGTGCATTCGCACCCACAATGTCAGGGCAGTCCATGTGCACCGGGGGATTCCTACCCCCATGCTGCCCCACTGCTAGGAACTAGCAGTGGCCCGGCACAGCTGCTGCCATACATAAATGGTCATAGAGTGGCTATATTTAAGTTCTAAGAATGTGATCCTGTAAACACTGATAGCTGGTTCACATATGTATGTTCAGCAGTAGGATGCAAGCTGTTAGACTTGCATGTGTGAGTGGGAGACTATAGATTAGTTACTGGCATTGTTTAAAGACTGAATTCTTCCAAATGGGAATTGATGGTTATTAAACTACTTTGGACTGAGACCCAAACCAAACCAGGGGCTCCATTTCATGTCTGTGATAAGGTGGGCAGAAACCAGGTGATGTACTAAAGTTCAGTTTGGTGTAGTGGCTAGGAGTGTGGACTTCTAATCTGGCATGCCAGGTTCGGTTCTGCGCTCCCCCACATGCAACCAGCTGGGTGACCTTGGGCTCATCACGGCACTGATAAAACTGTTCAGACTGAGCAGTGATATCAGGGCTTTCTCAGCCTCACCCACCTCACAGGGTGTCTGTTGTGGGGAGAGGAAAGGGAAGGCAACTGTAAGCCGCTTTGAGCCTCCTTCGGGTAGGGAAAAGTGGCATATAAGAACCAACTTTTCTTCATCACTAATTTGGGCCAGTTCACGAACTGAAGAAAGATAATGAATTTTCACAAATTTTGATGCAGTTAATCATGGTGGTTTGAGAAGACCTTCACAGCCAACAACCGTGGAGCCATTTAAACTGACGGTTTCTGCTCCCAGCTGTAGGGAACAGAAAGCAGGTATGTAAATTTATTTATTTATATTTAGATTTGTATGACTGCCCCTCCCAGATATTGGCTTGGGGTGGTTTACAACATACAGGCTTACAACAAGACGTTAAAATAATAAACGGTTAAAAATATAGAGTGCTGATAGAATTCTTAGGAATCTGTAAGCACTGGCCTCTGCTTAATTGTGATTAATACTTCATTTTTTTCCAGGGGGAGGACTCTTACTTGCTCTTGTAGGAGAGGGCCAGCTTGATGATGTTTGTAATTCAGAGCTGACTGCCCAAGAAAGCCCCTTTAAACAACTGAGCCATGGGAATAGTTTGCTCTGTGGCTGCTCAACTTAAAGAGGCTTTTTTGGGGCATCACTGGCCATGAATCACCAACCAAACCACATTTTTGTAGTTCATGTCCACCCCTGGTCTGTGTCCAGATTTCTCCACCATTTTAAAAGACTGTCATGTGGGGCAGTGATTCAAATGGGCTATAGACCATCTATGTGGAGTGTGTGTGGGGTGTCATAACCTCTGATGTAGGCCATTCCCTTGTTATCTTATTTTATACAGCTTTGCCAACTACAAGCCCTGCATACTGATGGTATATGACCCACCTCACCCTTACACCCTCCTGTTATGTTACCATGCCAGGTCCACTGTTAACTTTGAGTGTATGAGGTGAAGCAGAATTGTGTTATTAGTGTGTTTTATTTCATAATGCTGTCTCACTCTTAACTAATAGCTGATATAATTTCCAGAGCTGCAAAGTATATTGCAGTTAATGGTTATGATGTTAGTTCTTTTAAAAACTTAATGACAATAACTAGAAAGCTTTTATAATTCATTATTTGTATTGAAGAACAGCAATCAACCCCTGTCAAAAAGCATACATTATCATCCCCAGTGGATTCCCTGTCTAATCCAGAGTGCCTCCGATTGGTTCTCCCTTCCAAAGTTCACTCCTATTTGTCCATTGGTTGTTGTCAGTTAAATGCTCCTCAGGTTCCCTCCCTCCAGACTTCAGTATTTAGTCTGTTTGAATCTGATTGGTCCATGATGATTAGGGAGAGGACAGTATGGAATCTCCTGTCCATCCTCTCCTGCCCTGTCATTTCATGTTGGTGCTAACATTAAATGGGGGGCATATGAAGACAGGGTTTTTTTTTTTTGCTATTCCAGGACTAATAATGATGTGATGGGATTAGTTTTTCAATTATATAATGATTAAATGCTTAGATCTCCTTTTCTCACACGTCCTGTGCACTCCTTTCTGAATTGGAGCCATCCAAAGCTGTAGATTGACTCCCAGAAAACAAGGTTGCTTATTTACACTGAAAGTCTTAATTTTTGCATATATCCTATTATGTTCCTGTTAGTTTATGATAGAACAGGTCTGTCCTGTTCTGAGCTTGCAGTTAACGCACCAGATTCCATTCCATGGCCATGAAGGCTTTATGTAAACCTCTTGGCTAAGAGGGCAGGGGGCCAAGAGAAAACAGTATACAGAGAGAGCACTTTGGTCATTTGTCATAGCAGGGATTCAAAGGATTTATTATCACTGACACATCTCTCTATTTCTGTACAATGTATGCTGTTTGTACTCCATATCATCTGAGGGGATGAGTGCAAAGATGCCCTATGAAGAATGATACCCCATGAAGTATGCTTAATGGCTAGTCCCTTTGATAGGAGCTTTAAACTGGAACCCCACCTTCAGGTCAGCCCCTAAAGGGAATTATCCAGTCCTGAGAAACCCAAAAGATGAAAAGCTTTGCCTAAGTTTGCCATTCTCAGGTGCTGTGCTTGGTGGGGAACTTGATCCAGCTCTCACAATGCCTACAGCTTGTAAGTCTTTATTGAGCTAGAAGCCATGTTTGACTTCTGTGATCTTTCACCTATGGCATATATTTCTCCATTACCTGTTTTGTACGTTTGTATTTCTGGGGGATTTCCTCCTAGTGTCTTCTGCTCTAGCACATATTTTTTTAAACTGAACAATACACTGATGTGAAACAGTCTTGATTTCAATAACGTTTATGTTAGCTCCAAGTGATGGCTAGAGGGAAACGAATGAGGTTATTCTTTGTGATCCAAAAGGGGAGCTGGGGTTAGAAAAATGCAGAGATTAGGATTTGATGACCCATGGGTGTAGTGCCCCTGCGGAATAGCAATGTATAAGTTGGTTCCTTTCCATTTCCCTGTTATAAATTTTATAGGGCTGACGAAGGAATTTTTTGTGAAATATCATGGTCAGAGGTAAGCAAATTGTGCTAAGTGCTGAGAAATCTAACCAAAATCCACTAGTTAGCTAAGCAAGAGAGAGGGAGAATGGATAGTCAATGTGACATAAAGGAAGCTATGGAAATCTTATGGTCTTGAAGATTATGTGCTGGCACTGGCTGCTTTGGCCTGGAACGCCCACTTGGGCGCCACATCACCCAACCCTAATTTGAACAATGCTCTTCGTGGTTTGCTCCCAAATGTTCCCTTCCCTATATTGATTAGGTGTTCTCTTTATTATTTTGTTCCATTTCTCCTTGGATATTATTGCATAACGTAGCATATTTATAGCATGGAGTTTATTGAAGCTAGAGGTGGCATGTGAGATGGGAGATGTTCAGGAGATATAGGGCTGAGGAGGAAGCATTGAGTCTGATAGTATTTTGTCAGATAAATATTTCTGACATCTTACTGACTTTTGGTATTTCACTAGGTGCACCTTACAACAAAAACTCAGAATTGTTTGAATAGCACAGCAGTGAGCTTTATTTTGATTTTCAGCCTTGCCTGTCAAGCTGAGTCCTTGCATTGATTTAAAGAGATTTGAGTTTTATAGATTATAGTGTTTCTGAATTTCTCCAAATTGTACCTTAAATATTGATCATGGGAATTTGATTTTGCTTAATGACATATTCAACTGATCACCTGGGTCATTTATGCCTTAATTGTATTAAGCTCACATTTTGCATATATTAACAGGCATGGTGCTTTCTCCTCCTGTGTCAGATAATGTCTATGGATGAAATGGGTTTTCTATCTGCATTGTAGACACTGTGAATATGGAATCAAGGCTTACTGGGAGATAACTACGATGGAATTTGAAAAGAGAATATGACATTATGATTTTTGATTACTTTCAATGTGTTAATGATCATGGTTTCTTCTTTCTACAACACTAGAAATGGCCACCTTACAAGGTCTTGAATGAGAGGATGCTATCTGTTCAGTTTTGAAAGCTAGAGGGCTGGACTCTTCCATGTCAATCTGTTAGAGGGCTACAGTTCTGTCAACATGGATGTGAATGTGGGATGAAATGTGGCCTGGAAGCTCTAGTTCCAGCAGTCACTGAATGAGACTTCCACACAGCTGAGTCCAATGTAATGGATTCTGTGAAAGTATCCATAACATCATCATAAGTATTTTCCACAGTCAATGCCCCTTTTTAGACTACCAGCCCCCAAGATGTACTCAGTGATGGAGGTTGTTTATATCAGGTTCTTTCCCTGCTTTCTCAAGAACAAACAGACTTGACCTCACAGTTATAATTTTGTTTCATTCATAGCATGACACACAGTTTTCCTGTTTTTTGTTTCAGATTCTTGTATGCTGTTTTTAGCATTATGGTTAGTTCTTAGATAAGAAAGGAGAATCACTGGAATGTTGATTGGTGACATCCAACCCTCCCAAAACAAATCAGACTAAGCAAAATATATCTGTCCTGTCTGGAGTTTTCATACTTTGGGGGAAGAAAAAGAGAACACTTAAGCTGGCTAGTGAGATAATCCTCACACTTCACTCCTAAGAGGTATTCTTGAACAAATATCTGAGTCACCAACTGAAGGGCAAGAGAGGAACTTCCAGTAAAGGCATTCTGTAACACTTTGGACCAAATGAAAAACAAAATAGGAGTGTCTAAGTATTTCCATTCTTTAGGAAGAGAGAAACGGCACACTGGTTTATGGAAAGCTGTTTGTATTTTCTAGCGTTCCCAAATGGAAGCTGGATTTATTTATTGCTTGAAAGTATATACTGTTGAGATAATGAATAAGAATAAGCAAAATAGGATTCATTTTAACCCCCCTAAATCATCAGCAGAAAATAATAAACTAGTAAGTATTAGCAGCTGAAGTTCAAGAAAATGGTCATCTAGCTATACTAAACCAGCCATTATTTTTATAGGTTTTAATGTTGTTCTCCCAAAGCTTTGCTGAAAGGCTAGATATAAATATAAAAATAATCTGTAATCATTGCATTATTTACAGTATATTTGACACAGTTCCCTATATTCTATTGTCTCTGAGTCTTTTCTCTGAGTCTTTTCCTCTGAGTTTCAACCAATAGGAGGAATATGGCTGATTAGGCACGGGCAGTAAAGGCCAAGGTGGGTATCTATATGAACCAAGGGCTAATCCCTGTGTTCATATGATGACCATGCCAGGTCACTGCCCTCCTGGGCCTGCCATGGATTGGGAACCAGTAGCCCCACAATAGAGGAATATGGATTCTTCCATGTTCTCTTTTGGTGCTGTGGGGATCAACGGGGCCTGTCCTTGGCAGGCCTGCAGGGGACAAACAATGTCCTGGATGGCTTCATGGCACTTCATGGTGCTACAGGGTACACCAGGACGTGGTATGTTTACTTTGGAGGATGGTGGGATTGTGTAGAATGCAATCCTACCATCCAGCAAACTACAACACTTCCCGCTGACCCCCTGCATGGCGGAACCTACTTGCTGCCACTGCATTTCACAGGGGGACTCCTTTCAGCAAGACACATTTCAATGTCGTGAGTGATCCGGTGCAGAAAAGCTCTGCAGCAATGTACCGGCAGCATCCCGGAGTTGTGCCCCTGGTTCAGAATTGGCCTTTGTATGGTAAATAATGTTTGCAATAATCTAATTCTAAACTGCACTGACATTTCACATTCGGAGTGTTCACAAGCATCCCTTTATCAGACAAATAGCATGAATGAATGCACATGAAAGCCTATGTTCAGAATTAAACTCTGTTGATCTTAAAGGATCCACTGGACTCAGACTTTGTTCCACCTTTACAACTGAAGCACTCAAACTTTGAACAGGAGTTTGTGTGTTTCACATTTAAAAGATTGCTTAAAAGATCCTAAAATATTTTTAAACATGTTTGCAGGAAAATGTTTTGTGCAGTCTAAGTGGGTCAACATAAAATTTATCTAGCACACATGCAATCACAGTTCACTATGTACCCAATTAAAACTGTGGGTTGTTCTTGAGATATCACAGTGTTAAGCCCATTTGTTTACCTGTAAGAACATGTAAGTGCTTTGATTAATGATGTGTTGAAATATAATGCCCTCTTATACCCAACCTGTATAGCCCAGGGAAGCCTGATCCCATTAGATCTTGGGAGATAAGCAGTGTCGGCTTTGGTTAGCACTTGGATGTGTGACCTCCAAGGAATACAAGGGCCATGACATGCGGGCAGACAATGGCAAACACCCTTGAATGTCTCTTGCCTGGCAAACAGATCATGTTAGGACTTCTTGGCTACACAACACCCATGTCATACGATAAATAAATAACCCTCTTATACTAAAATATAGTAGGGCAGATGGTTCATAAGTCCTATGAACAACCAAAGACATATTTAAATCCCACAACTTTTTGCTTGACAAAATAATTATTGAAAAGCTCTGACTCTGAACTCATTCAATTAGCACTCCAAACTATGAGAGGGATCTATGTAATTCAATCTGCAAGATCTGACCTGTTAATAATAGGACATTTTATTTATTTTGTTACGGACAATTTTATTTCATGGAAAGGGTGGAAAGTGGTGGGGTTGATATATAGTGCAAGGGAGGAGGAGAGGGGGAGAAAGTCAATTTTTCAAATCCAATCTCATCTTAACATTCAGTCTAATAGTTAAGTGATTGTGTGTTTTTGTAGATAATTATGTCTCTTGATAATCCAGAAAGCATTCCCAGCAGTATTGAAATTTCTCTAGAGGTTCTTTGCGTAATATGCTCATCAGTCTTACGATTGATACAAAATGTCCCATCTTTTCCAGTCACCCTTCAGCTTCTTAAATTGATGCTTCCATTTCGCCGCTACTATTAACCTGGATGCTCTTTTAGTTGCTTTGGTAAGTTCACTAGGAAAAAATATAACAGCATACATTTGGCATACATAGGCAACATATAGTTCATAATTCCCTGCATGAGTTTGTGTATTTTATACCAAAACTTTTGGATCATTTCACATGTACACCTGGTGTGATAGAAGGAATGTGTTGCTTGTTTACATCTCCAAGGCCTGTTATCTAATTCCTTAAATCTATTAGTCACCTCTACTGTATATTCATTAGGGATATGATTCATTAGGGATATTTAGTTCATACCTGAGTGGCCTACTGCTTTTCCCTACTTTCTTCAATTTGAGCCTAAATTTTGCAACAAGAAGCTGATGATCTGAACCACAATCGGCTCCTGGTCTTGTTTTTACTGACTGTATAGAACTTATCCATCTCTGGCTGCAGAGCACATAGTCTATCTGATTTCTGTGTTGACCGTCTGGCATTGTCCATGTGTAGAGTCGTCTCTTGGGTTGTTGGAAAAGAGTGTTTGCTATGACCATTGTATTACCTTGACAAAGTTCTACCAGCCTGTGCCCTGCTTCATTTGTACTCCAAGGCCAAACTTGCCTATTATCCCGGTAATCTTTTGGCTTCCTACTTTAGCATTCCAATCACCCATGATGATAAGCACATCATTTTTTGGTGTTGCTTCTAGAAGGTGTTGTAGGGCTTCATAGAAATGGTCAACTTCATCCTCTTCAGCAGCAGTGGTTGGGGCATAGACCTGGATTACTGTGATGTTGAATGATTTGCCTTGGATTCGAACTGAGATCACTCTGTCATTTTGGGGATTGTACCCCAATATTGCTTTTCCTAATCTTTTATTGGATATGAAGGCTACTCCGTTTCTTCTAAGAGATTCTTGCTCACAGTAGTGTGTGTGTGTGTATCCTTTTTAAAAGAAATAAGAAAAATCACTATGTAAAACATAGAAAAGATAGAAATGCCTCTGTCTCTCTGGTCTCCAGGACTGGTAAATATACCTACTGCAACTCTTTTTCCTCTTTGAATTCCTATGTGATTGACTGTTAGTGTGCCAGGTATGTTTGTCTATTTCTTTTATTATTTTCTTTCCAATAAATATTGTTGTTATTTGACTATAGCTACCTGTTGTTTGCCTTGAGTTCTCAAAGGTATAATCACCTTGTAAATATTGGCAAATGATTCATTCGCTACCTTACCAGTCTCTCACAAAGCAATTCCCCACTGCTCATAGACACATGTCTTGGACACATGTGCATTTCTGGTAACATTAGGATATATGTATTAAAATATAGATCTATAATCATGCCATTATTTACAGTACACCCTATACTATTCTCTTCATTCTCTTGTCATTAAACCATTTGATCTGAGTTTCAGCCTAAAAGTGGACTAAAAGTATGATAAATTACTGTTTGCAAAAATCTAAGTCTAAAACCATTGCATTGTGCTTGTTTCAGTGTAAGTGTTTGGCAATCACCTTTTTATCAGGAAATAGTATGAATGAATGTGGAAGCTTATGCCCGGAATTAAACTTTGGTGATCATAAAGGTGTCACAAGACTCAAACTTGGTTTCATCTTTCCCACTGAAGCACTCAAACTTTGAACAGGAGTGTGTGTGTCTTATTTTTTTAAAAAGTTTCTTGGCAAATGTTTTGTTCAGTTGAAGTGTGTCAAGTTGATTATTTTCCCTATCACATATACAATCACAGTTCACTGTGTACCTAATTAAAATACCAGTGTTGAGCCCATAAATTTTCCTGTAAGAACATGTAAGTGCTTTAATGAATGATGTCTTGAAACATAATGCCTTCTTATACTTGACATGGATAACCCATGGAAGCCTAATCCTGTCAGATCTTGGGAGTTAAGCAAGGTTGGCCCTGGCTAGCATTGGATGGGTGACCTCCAAGGAATACCAAGGATGTCACAGATGGCAGACCACCTTTAAATGTCTCTTTCCTGCTAGCCAGACTATCATAGGATCTCCTGACTACATAACACACATGCCATGTTATAAATAAACAAATAAGTAGATCAGATGGTCAGTAAATCCTGTAAAATTCCAAAAACAGATTGACATCCTACATCAGTATTTGACAAAATATGTCTTTGAAAATTCCAACCCTGAACTAATTCTTGTAGACCTCCACAGCTATAAAAGGGATCCACAGCCTTCAGCAGGGCCAGTTTAGCCATGTATAACAAGTAGCACATGCTATGGGCTCTGCACTTTCAGGGGCCCTGCATGGTGCATTTCCCCTCAATGGTTCAGAGTCATGACCTCTCTCCTCTCCCTTTTTTCCTTCTTGAAGGCCACTCAGAGTGACATCCCCTTTCCACTGTGGTGGGCTCCCCTGCTCCCAGTCTGGCTGCTCCCACAGCAATTGTACTTTGTTAGGGCCTTAATCCTTAATCCGCTAGAGCAAAATCTGTAAACCACTCCTACCTTCAGTTTGCAAGATCTGAGCAAGGATATTAATAGTAGAACATTTAGGAGGTAATTAATTCATATAGGGTTACTGTAAGTGGGAAGGGACTTCATGGTACACAACACAGCACACCAATTCGCAGTAACAAAACTACTACCCATCAGCTGTGAAAGAGCAGGAGCAACAAAGGACAAGCCGATGATGGCATAAAGAGCTTCACTTTATTAAAAGTTCACAAGTAACAGTTGAAGTCCGAGTCAAAATGGCCTCCAGTACAATGCCCATTTATGGAATTCCTTCCTCAGTGACTCTTAATAATGTAAATCCTAAATTGTTTCAACATAACTCAAAAGCTTTCCTTAACTATCTATAATTTATCAATTCATCTAAAAGGTCATATATTTTCCAAAATCCTTTTTTACTGTATTTAATTCCTAATTCCACATTCTAATTATACACTTTTAATATGAATGGAGCTAGAAAATGTGTAAGATTCTTGGATATACATGTGAAAAACACCCCAAAACCCAGTTAACCTTGAATTTTTTGAGATAATATTTGCTCCTTTTGACAAAAAGATAGATATCAAATTTCAAAAATTAGAATGAAAATTTTGTCAATGTGAAAATAGAGGAGATTAAGAGAACCTATCCTTTTATCCCATGACTACTAAGTTTACTCAGGGATTGTTAGTGAGATAACTTGTCAAATGACTTTTGAAAATCCAGGTCACAGTTATTTGCATGCTTGTTCACTTTCTCAAAGAATACCAAATGTTTAATGAAACATGATTTCCTTTTGTAGAAGAAATTATGATTTTCCCTCAGCAAGGTTTGCGCCTCTACAGTTTCTAACAATTCTTTGATGTCAGTTGCTACTAATTTGCCTGGGATAGACTTTAGGCTGATTGGCCTGTAACTTCAAGTTCCCCTTTGGATCCCTTTTTAAAAACTGTTGTAACATTTGCTGCTTTCGTGTCTTCTGATATAGGGGCTGGATTTGGTAATAGGTTACATACACAGCTTAGTAGATCTCACATCTCACATCTGAGTTACTTAAGAATTCTTGGGAGTATGCAATCAAGACCGGGAGACTTATCAGTTTTTAATTCCCCAGTGGGTCTAGAACTTCATCTCTAGTCACCTCAGTTTGGCTCAGCTCTTCAGACTCCCTTCCTGAAAACAGGGGCTGTGGCATGGATATGGGCCTTGCACTTTCCACGGTGAACACAAGTAAGAAATAATTGAACTTTGCTGCCATCTCCCTTCTTTTGGTAATCCCTTTATTTATTTGTTATACAAAGGCCCCATTGTTTCTCGGGCTGTTTTCCTGCTCCGGATATATTTTAAAAATATTTATTGTTTGTCTTAATGCTTTTTTGATGCTCATTTACTTTGGCCGTATCGTACACTCTAAATCAATTATGTTAGGACTAGATTTAAAGCCCGTTGTAAGTTTAAATACAACGGGTGCTAGAAAGGGTGGATTAGAGAGTGTCCTTGGTGGCTGGGCATTTGTGAAAGTGGTATTGTAGGTGTTTGGGAAGAATGGATGCGAGAAGTTCAGGAAAGTAAAGACATAGTAGGTGGAAATGTGCCGTAGTGTTTTTTTGAGGGATTAAACTGGTGGTTAGAAAAGGTAGTAGATGGCTGTATTGTCAAGAGGATGTGTTGAAGGGCGAAAATTGTATGGAGGTAGGTGGGGTTATCTGGAGGTGGTCTGATGTTGTTTATTTTTGTGTTTTGCTTTGCAGTGTTATCATCCATTTTTGTTTGAGGGAGTGGCGTTTGTGGAGGTCCAAGAAGAGCAGGGTTGGATGGTGACACCAGTGAAGTACTTTGGAGGCAGCAAAGTGTAATAATAACAATAAATGATGAAATAAAGACAAATGGGCTGAAGTGTGGTTTGTAATCAGAAGTTCTTTATTGACATTTATGGGTTATGAGTTGTAGCTGCTGCATGCCATGGAGGAGTGTTGTGTTAGAGGAATGATGTTGTTGTGTGCAGATTGTTATCCTCGAGGGAGCCGCGCTGCCTTCTTCCGTCTTCGGGGATGGTGGGGGGCCGGGAGCCGGCCTTCTCTCAGCCCCGGGAGCGGCCTCGCTGCACTGAGGCCACTCCTGGGGATGAGAGAAGACCGGCTCCTAGCGCCCATTTTATTCTACAATAAAATGGGCTTTATTTCTAGTAACTAAATGAAGCAGTGGAAGATTGGAAACCATAGTAGCTGCTGGGCCATAGGATCCCAAAGAGTCAGACTCAGAATAGCTAACATCATCATCATCGTGGTTTTAATAAACCACTCCTCAAAGTCTCTTTTTGCATCCCTAATTATTTTTATATGAATTTTTATTTTTCACAAAGATTGAAATAGAATAAGTATGAAAGATACTCATTTGTAAGAAAATATATAGAATACACTCAAAACATTTTATATTGAAAACCCCCTTCTATCCCATTATATTTCAGCTTCCTGCCTGAAGATTATTTTCTTAGATAGTTCAGATAAGGATCCCATTGTTCTTGAAGAACTCTCTAGGCGGCCTTGCAGTGGGCAGCGGCATGGCGGAGCGAGGCATCTGGCAAGAGTTCGGGGTCCCTGGTTCCAGAGGGGCTTACAGCCTAGTAGGAGGGGGGTCTGTTGGTGGCAATGGTGGTGAGGCGCAGTAGGTCTGTCTTTGGGTGGCAATGGCTTCTCAGTCTTCTTGCTGGTGGCTCACAAAACAGATTTTTGTTGTTTTCTCTTACATTTTTCCCAGTAGCTTTTCGTTCCTTTTGTTTTTTTCTAAATCTCAGGGTCTTCCCTCCCCCATAGCACTGTTCCCCCCAAAACCCTCTGCATAAAATTCATTTGTGTTATGACCCAAAATAAAATTGACAGTGTCAAAAGATCTTTATAAAGATTTCCCCATGAACTTGATGATTTTATAGTACATGCGCTGGGGAGCATTGAGACCCCAGATGAAATCCCAGTGGTTCCAGTCGATAATATTATGATGGTAAAGAAGCTTTCTGATCCGAGGAACAAAAATGTTCATATCTTCTGTGTCTGCCACTAAGTCATTTCCTCCAGACCATATCGCAGTCGGTACTGTCATGTCTTCAATTTCATATAAAGGAGGACAGGGCTAAAAAGAAAGTAATGGAATGTTAATAATATATCAGGGGTTTAGATGCTATCAGTAAGAATTTCTTTCTGACTGAATGTGATGCAATTTCAAATTTCAGTGATCTACAATCTTTTTTTTTGAGTGGGGGGAGACCAACAGTGGTCTATCAAAATATTTTCAATTAAGACAAGAAAAGCACACACTCAAAAAATTCCTTCTGTGTTGATTTTCTTAAAATTATTGCTCAAAACTGTTCTATCATTTTGGGTGCTTTGTTGAACACTGTAGAGAATAGACCCACTGGCATGAAAAGCCCAGGTTATTCCTACAGATTGAAAAGAATTCAGAATTTTATTTGATACAGCATTTAGCCAGAGTAGATTACCACCAGAATAATACGAAGGAGAAGGAGAGGGAGAAGGAGAAGGAGAAGAGTTGGTTCTTATATGTCACTTTTTCTCTGCATGTTGTTTCTCCGCATGTTGTCCCCTTTTCTCCTCATGTTGGCTCTGTGTTTTTTCTGCAGGGGAACTGATCTCTATCACTTGCAGATGAGCTGTAAAGCTGGGAGATCCCCGGGTCCTACTTGAGGACTGACATTCCTGTATTCACCACAGCTTGCGAAGTTGACGAGCAGCCTGGCACCATATCTCTTGGGGGCTGGAGGTAAGCCATGGCCTCCACTCTTTCCACAAAGGCTGCAGTTGGGTATAGCTGGCTCTGTTGCATCTCTAATCAATGTGTGGCAGTTCTGGGTCTTATTTATTTATTTATTTATTTATTTATTTATTTATTTTATTTCTATACCGCCCTCCCCGGAGGCTCAGGGTGGTTTACATTAAACTTATAAACAATACATAGAACAGTCTTCATTAATAATCATACAATAATAACAGTGGTTGTAACAAACAGGCACACTGGCAGGAGTGTAATGTCACCTCAACAGCCCTACCTTGCTGCACCACAGCAGCCTGGTCTCACTCAACCTGAATTGGCTGGACTGGCACCATGACTGCAGAAAGGGTTCCTTCAGGCATGATGGCTCCAGTCTCAACCTGGGGGGAGGAGGAGTCAGACAATACTATATATAGGTGCAGCTGAACAAATCGTAGCTTTTGTGGTCTTTCAGAGCAGCCTTTTATTTTTCCTGTCTTGCACTATCCTTTCCACAATTACATTTTATGTTACATGTTGTCGCTTACCTTGTTATATTTTGCTTGGTTCTCAATGTCATAGTTGAAATGTCTGAATAGGTTTGATTTTGCCACCTATTGAAAAAGTAGGTGGAAACATTCATTCATTCATTTATTCTCTCTTGCAGTCCAAGACCAGTCATCAAAAGCATTGCATACAGAATATAAAAGGCAGCATAAAGTGTTACATAAATCAATAAAACCATCAGTAAGATATATTACCTAGGCATGGGGTATCTAGCAGTATTTTAACCATTGTTTCCAAAGCCTTGTTGCTTCCTGCATGCTGGCTAGTGCTGGACTTCTTTTCCAGTAGTCATTTACTACCAAGTCTGATTCAAGTGTTAGGGCCATTCCGCACAAGGATCAATGTTGCCAATTGCTTTCACAAAGCGGAAACGCTATTTTAAATAGCGGAATCTCGCGTTCCGCATATCTTCATTTGTAGTGGAATCCAGTAGCGTTTCATTCGTTCCCCACAGGTTTCCAGTCTTGCAGGAATCGCTAGAAAGGAAGCGATTTTTTTCTGTGCTTGTTCCCACCCCTGGCCATCAATCAAATGGAACAGCCAATGGGCAGTTGTTATCATGCTCCCGAAAAGCCCCTTTCCCTTTAAGCACAGTTTAAAAAACACAAACACGTTTCAACGAATATGCCTTGATTCTTTTACAACGTAGAGACCCATCTAGCTGGCGGGTGAGCTGGCGATTCCTCGTTACCACGCTCCCCCAAGTGGAAAAAAAAATCCCCCCCCCCAGCACGGGCGCAATTTTGGGCTGAAATTAAAGGGAACTGGCGAACAGGGGGCTGTGTTGTGCTTGGGGACTTAGGGGAGCTTTAAAGCACTTCTGTGGAGGGACTGTAGCCAGAGAAGCCTCACTGGGTGAATGAAGCCTCGCTGGCTCATTGCTTTCCCCGCTCCGAGGGAAAAAAATGGCGATCGCTTCACCGGAAGTTTGGAGGAGAGAGCCAGGGGGAGGGACTTTGTTGCAACCGCTACATTGAGAATGCACCTGTCTTTTTTGCAAGTGTTGCAGGTTGTTGGCAAGAGTGTAGCGATTTTCTGAGGGTGAATCCACTTTTCCCGATTCCCCAGAAATCGCTACAACAAAGCGATTTTGGCGCTAGTGTTGCAGGAGTGTTGCAGATTGCTCACGACGTCATGCAGAACGTAGTTTTAGTGGCGAAAACAAAATGTAAGACTAGTGCTATATTAAAGTTGTGTGGAATGGCCCTTAGTTTTAACTCATGGTGTAGGTCTGGAAGATATGAAAGACCTCTCAATAGGAGCCCCTGGTCCCATTAAGGTTGTACAAGGAGGCACTCTCTCCTTTTGCAATGTGAGATCAACATATGACATAAATAAAGCTTTTCCTGTGATTTTCTCCCATACATTAGGTCAATAACATCCTATGAAGCCTTTGGCAAAAGCACAGGGCTTTTCTTTTTCCTCCAGGCAACCCTACACAGAATAGACTTGATAGCAGAGCCACTATAGTAAATAGGGTTATTCAGCCAATAGAGATGTCCACAATAATTGACTAAAAATATAGCAAACTGTACCTGGTGCCAGTGTATAAGATTTTTAAGAGAGCTAACATCTGGAAATCGAGCTGCATACACATCCATTCGACTCTTCAGGAAAAGATCAAAAAGAAACTTAGAAGAGAACTGTGAGTGGAGAAATGCATTTCAAGTGAATCCATTTATTGCAGTTTTGCATTTATAATAACACCATCTGAGAAGCGCTAATGGTGAGCCAGAGCAGAACCAAACATTGCATGTTTTTGGAGTGTCAGTTAAGGACTTCAGAGGCCTACATTCAAATTCCCATTTTACTCTACGCTTTCTGGGATTTTTATGGATGCTAGTTGAAAACCATTTCAGTGGTTCCTGTCCTGTTTGGTCAACATGGTCTCCTCACATTACAGCTTCAGAAGCGCATGTGACTGTGTCACTGTTACATAATCACCCCAAATTGTCTTGCATAACTAAGCAGAGCTACAGATGGATCAGAGGGAGGAACAATCTGGCTAACAATACAAAAGAAGTGTTGGGTTTTAGACCCTGCTTTTCATGACCCAAAGGAGTCTCAGAGTAGTTTACAGTTGTTTCCCTTTCCTCTTCCCATAACAGACACCCTGTGAGGTAGATGGGGCTGAGAGAGCTCTGACAGGACTGCTCTGTGAAAATAACTGTAACAAAACTGTGACTAGCCCAAGGTCACCCAACTGGCTGCATGTGGAGAAGGGGGGAATCAAACCTGAGTTGCCAGATTAGAGGTCAATGTGCTTAACCACTAGGCCAAGCTGGTTAACAGTACCCAAGAAGGGAAAACATCCCTCACAGACCACAGAACTATATTCTTTCTCCTTATTCCCCCCACCAACACATACTCTATGAAGGCAGTAGGAGAACTTAGATTACTGGTTAGCTTGTAATCACATCTGATTGATCCCATGCACTACAACATTGTAATATTCATCAAGTGATCTCTGACTGCCTGGAATCACAAAGTAAAGAAGACCAAAAAATAGCTCCTGAAATAGCAGCTGAGCAGTAAAGAGGCACAAAACAACACTGCAAAGAATCAATTACATATTTAAGGAACTTTACACCATGAAGTCCAATTCCCCCACCTCAGAAAATAAATTAACATAACAAATTAATACCATATTTAAGAGCAAACCTCTATGCAACAATTATATTCTGTTACACACCATATTGAGATTTGTGGCATTGAATCCACCTTGAGAAAGTAACAAATGGCCACATATATTCTTCATCCATGGATTGCTGCATAGCCTAATGATAAATTGTCTCATTGGCTTTTTCCAAATCACCACTTTTTTGCTGTCAAAAAGTCTCTGTAGAAATATAATAGTCATAATTTATATTGAACTACTTGCATGACCAGTTGTGGCTACTTTAAACCAGCTATTCTCAAACTTTATTGGGTATGGAACTTTTAGGAGCTCTACAAATGTTCCAGGAGCTCCTGCACTTGCTAGGCTAAAACAGACCTAACCTAAGAGTGAAGTAAATATATTCAGTGTGCCTTGTCATATATATCTTTAACACTTATAGCTATATAAATATTTGCACACAGCCCTCCTAGGCAGAACTTGTCCAGCCTCTGCTTCCGCATCCTGATTGGACCGGCCCCGCTCACACCCAATCCCCTACAAACTGGGCAACAAGCACTGTGGGCTGGGAACACAGCCTGGTGAGGCCTCAGTGGGGAGTGCCCTTGCCCCAGCAAGCCTTGCCATGCCCTGGTGAGGCCTTGCCAGGGCTGCCACAGGGGAGGCCTGAGAACACAGCCTGCCAAGGCCTTGGCAGGGAGCACCCGCCCAAGCTTGCTCCTGGACCGAACTCCCTCACCATAGCCTGGCAAAGCCTCAGTGGGGCAGCCCAGTTGGGTGGGTGTGGGGAGGTGAGGAGTGCTTGACTGAGTTTGTCCACACCCTGACCAGGCTCACTGCAGCCTGGCAAGGTTTTGCCAGGACTGCCCATGTAGGTGGTAAGAGGTAGGTGGGGGGTGGCCGCCCTAATCCAACTAGCCTTTCCATGCCATGACTAAGCCTTGCCAGGGCTACCGGGAAGGGGTGGTGGTGGCTAAAGGCTGTTGTGTTTTTATACAACGGGCTTTGTTGCATATAAGGCTGTTGTGTTTTTATACAACGGGCTTTGTTGCATGTATGTATGTATGTATGTATGCATGCATGCAGAGAGAGAGAGAGAAAATTTGACCAAGAGAAGCATGTGCTGTCATATATATTTTTTGTCTTGAATGCATTAATTCAAGGACACACAAAGGAATGGATTACTTGATTTCTTTTTCTTTCCCTTAATGGTTAAACTTTCTAGCAATTAATGGCATCATAGGTGACAAAAGGGTTTATTATTATTATTATTATTATTATTATTATTATTATTATTATTATTATTATTATTATTATTAATGTTAATGCATCTGGTGAGACGGACTTCACCCACAGCTATTTACATACATATATATGTATAGTCAAGTCACAAACAATTTTTGGCAACCCCAGCAAGGGGTTTTCATGGCAAGTGAGAAGCAGAAGTGGTTTGCCATTGCCTTCCTCTGCAGTGTCTCCCTTCATGGTCTCCCTTCCAAGTTCTGACCCTGCTTATCTTTCAAGATCTGTTTAGATCAGGTGACACCATGCCATCTTCCCTCTCATGCAGCTATTGGCTTTTATGAAATTGTGAGAACTTTAACTTGAGAAGACATGGCTTGATGACTTCCATCTGATCCTTTGAAGTCTTTAGATACTCTCAGAAGCACCTATGGTAGGTGAGATTAGGTCCAGGGAGCTTTGCAGTGCCATCCTAAGCAGACTTGTACTCAGCTAAGCCAATTGACTTAGAAGGGTATAACACTGCTGGTCTGGGGAAGGTCAGGCAGGAAAAGCTCCAATGGAATGCCTGTAGTGAAAAAGGAAGAATTCTCATTATAAGTTCTAGAATCCCTGGGCACATGCAAAGTGTACCACCTTCAATGTTGAAT
Organism: Paroedura picta; assembly: GCF_049243985.1. Taxonomy (NCBI): domain Eukaryota; kingdom Metazoa; phylum Chordata; class Lepidosauria; order Squamata; family Gekkonidae; genus Paroedura; species Paroedura picta. The sequence continues at coordinate 71,824,334 of NC_135376.1, forward strand.
GACAGCTATCAGACCCTGAAGAGCAGTTCCTTTTTGGTCCCAGTGGTGAACATGGGGGAAATTCTCCAGCAATGCTGTGCTTTCCATTCAAAGGGTGCAGATCACAGTTTTGGAACTGGGGGTTCTCAAGTTTGTAGCAGCCCTATATGTCATTGATTCCATTAGTTTCAAAATAAAGCCAATACCTCAATGGAGTTTTGAGAAAGGGGGCGTAATAGCTTTAACGTAGGGCTTGAAGCATGCTTAAGAGAAATCACAGGTGCCAGGGCAAAAAACATTTTGATTTTTCCAGACAGCTCCGGCATGGCAGAAAATGCTATGAAACCTGGGGGGAAAAGGACAGCAGGATTCAATATCTATTCATTATACATTTGTAGAAATCTATTAAAAATGGATAAAATGTCCTTATGTAAGGTTACCATTTGGCTGGAGAAGGGGTATACTTTTGCTTTGAACCAGCTACTAGACTAGCAAAAAGGCAGCATATTTTTTTCTTCCTTTTTTTAAAGCAGTACACTTTAGGGCACAGAGATTTTTGTCATAACTTCTACCCTTGGAGTAGCTAAAAACTGCAGGGCTCCATACTGAGTCTTCAGTTTTATTCTGGACTTTGCATACTCAAAAATGTTATTTTATTTTAGGCATTGATGATGATGACAACGCCACAAGACCACAAAAACTTAAGCTGAACCAAGTGGAAAACATAGTGTCCAATCTGTTTAATGAGGGAGTACCTTAGCAGTGGTCATCAACCCCCAGTCCACAGAGCAGTACCAGTCTGGGGATCAGTCTGTACCGGGCTGCGGCTCCTCCTAGTTCTCCTCCCTGGGTGCTGCCTCGCAGACTGCCCTTTTAAGAGCTGCCCACCTCACAGGGAGGAGCTAGGAGGCTTTTCCTGTCTTGCAACATTCTTCCCCCCCACTCCGCCCCACCCCACCCTGCCCCTCCCCGTCTTTGCCCTGCCCGGTTGGCACTGGCTCCTAGGGAGCCCTCTCCCTCACTGCCACTGCCTGGGCCCCTGTGCCCCAGCCGCCATGCTCCCGTGCTGAGCAGGTGGTGCTGCCCGGGGGCCCCGGCGGGAAAGGAAGGAAGGCAGGAAGGAGCCTGTAGGAAGGTGGCCGGGGAGGAGCTTTTTGGGAGTCCCTTGAAGAAGTGAGCTGTGACTCATGAAAGCTCCTCCCTTGTTACAAATCTGGCCAGTCTTTCAGACTTTCAGGGTGATAGTGGGCTCTTGTTCTTTTCCAATGGTGTTTTTGGCCTCTCAAGTGATCCTCAGTCTTCTCTTCCTTGCCTGACAGACTGATTTTCTTGTTGTTTAGGTCAGCGGTCCCCAATCTGTATCTAATTTTGAAGGGATGTTTAAATGTTACCATAGTGACCAGAGTCAGAGAGCATTAGGGCAGTAGTCAAGAGGAGAGTAGACCCCCCCCCCCGGCCTCAGTAAAATTGTCAAGCGTTGACCAGTCCCCGGTGATAAAAAGGTTGGGGACCACTGCCTTAGAGGACATTGCCAATGTACCCAGTTCAGAGCAGATCTTCAGGCCAAACAAGGGGCAATTAGTGTCATTTCTCTCTCATTCCCCCACTTTTGAAGTCCCACATGCCATTGCTCCTAGATGAGTCACACAGGGACATGAAGTGGGCACAGAAAGGCTTGATTCCATAACCATACCAAAGGGATGAGTGGCTTGTGATAGACACATCTGGCCCAATGAACCAATTAAGCTGAATATAGTACAGGATTTCAGAACAAGGATGTCCACGTTGTTCTATTTTAGCTTACCAATAGAAGCCCCTTGAGAATAGCCAACATAGTACAATTGCTTCTGCTGGGTTTTCTGTAGGATAAAGTTTATTGTCGCTGGAAGGTCATACATAGCCATTTCATGGAAGCTGTAATAGAAATAGACGATATCTGGATGTCAATGCAGGGTAAGAAGAGAGGCTCATCCTAGATTTGTGTGGGTTTTTTTTTGTTTTAATTACAATAATTTCAAAAAAGGGGAGTGTTTTGTAATTATAGCAATTATTATTATTATTATTAGTAGTAGTAGTAGTATTATTAGTAATATTTAATTTGTATACCACCCTCTTATGCAAGCTTGCCAGGCCTGGGAGGGGGGCTGGCCCATGGCTACATCATGTGGAACCAGGGCTTAGCCCTGCTTCCATATGAGTGCCATCTTGGCCTTTTCCAACAGTGCAAAAAGAGACTGAGTTATTCTGAGCCATCTGGTTTCTCTAAATCCAATCTACTGCATAGGGCTGTTGTGATGACAAAATGCCCCCTGGCCTTTGGAGGACTGTGAAATGAGATATGTAAAGACTGACAGCAGGAGGAGTTTCCCATGACTAGTCAAGATCCCATGACTATTTTTCCTAAAGCTGTGAGGTTTTAATTGCAGGTTGATAGGCTTTGCAATTTTGACTGCATGGTTTGCATTCACAGTTGTATACTGCATCACAACAATCTGTTTGGGTAATGCCACATGCTTTCTTACAGTGACCCATAAAAGTAACATTTATTTTAAATTGTGACTTATTCCGTTTAAATCACCTAAAGTCCCAGAATTCATCGTCATCAGTTGAGTAATTCTGGTGTCTCTGAGACCAACTTGATCCTCTGCTGTTTCCAAGCCAAACATCATAGCCAGCATCTGCCAATATGAAACCGAAGCTGTTGTTGGCCATGTTTTCAACCCAGTGGCTAGCTTCTCCAAATATTCCATGCTGCAGTAGTATGACAGGCTTGGGCCCTAGTTAACAGCAAAGAGAAAGAGAGATTTCTTTGTAAATGACGAGGATTCCTCCTTCATGCCATGAAATTCTCACGGGGGTGGCCTATATTCGTATCTTTGTAATTTTTCATGCAGTAATTACTTGTAGCCTTGGATGAAAATGGATTGGTCTGTTTTTGTTACATTGTTCGCAAGAAAAGGATTTCACTCCCCATACTCAGTCATGCCAAATTTTTTTGCCTGGTACCCACACTCGCAATCTGTATTTTGTAGTACACTCATATGTCCTGTAATTGAAGGTCTATGTGAAATGTTTGGAGAGTTAGGATGACAAAGCCAGGACACTGTTAAGTAAATTACACATATTGATTTCATTTTGAAGATCTACTTCAAAATGATTAAATGTTAGGTGATGTTGATGCAGTTATCATCATCATCATCATCATCATCTCCAGCCTCCCCCCGGAGGCTCGAGGTGGGTCACATAAAAACCAAACCCCTAAAACAATAAAAGCACAATAAAACATAATACAATTAATACAAAAGTTATGACAAGAATGGCAGCAAAATTCAATACCTAACCCAATTCCACACCCCCTAAGAAGGGAAAGGGAGGGGGCAGATGACAGACGCAACCGTCACATTTCTTGCTGCCCGGCCTCAACCGAAAGCCTGGCGGAAGAGTTTGTTTCACAGAATTTGTCACGTTGGATTCATGTTCCCTGTGAACCGCCCTGAGCTGCAAGGGAGGGCAGTACAAAAATGTAATGAATAAAATAAATAAATAAAAATGTAACTAACAAGGGTTACAAGAGAACTTAAGTGCCTTTCCAGTGCCCAGGATGGAGAATGCATGTTGCAGTCCCAGGGCTTAAGGAAAGAGAGAGGGCAGTGCAGATGAGGGATCCTTTCTATACAAACCCCCAACAAACACAATCATAAATGGCCACAACTTTTATTGGTTACAGCTGTAAGAAACCTTGACACAATAAGGGGAAACCAGAATCTGGCATTGGCTGACCTGCCTGCCAGTCAATGTACCATGGCCCCACCCCAAGCCCACCTGCTGGGGTGGGGGCTGAACCATGGGATGACAGGATGTCAGATTCCATGATGACTGACACTAAGACCGTTTACGCAGTGTGAACTTCACTGCTCCAGCTCCCATGCAGGAGCAAAAATGGGGGACAGATGAGGCGCACCAGGCTAAATGCTCCCCTGTGGGGGTGCAGGAAGAGATAGGACAACCTGCCGTGAATAAAACTCCAGCCTGCAGCTCGGCATGAAACCTCCAGTGCATAATTGGTCTAAGTGATCTCCCTTGCCACTTGAGCATGAGGATAACCTGTTGGCAGCCCTTGAGCTGGGCATGCCCCTTGAAAGTCCTCACCCCAAGATTTCTTAAGGGGATACCCACACACTGGGAAAACAGGCACACAGGCCGATTTCTCCAAAACGTATCGGCTCCGTACTGATACCACCACAAGACTTGGGCATCCTCCAGCCCAGGTTCCACCAACACTCCTATAACCACAGTCAAGTCCGCAGGCCATACTGAACACCATGTGAGCCCAAATTTCATGCCCTAGCAGCCACCCAACCACCAGCTATCTGCATGATCCATCTCATCTGGATGACCATGGCAATTGTCAGCCTCACTGTCTCTCTCTGCCTGTACAGGATCACAAATAGGACCCATGGGTGAGACAGTGGCCCAAGCTACTACTTGGTCTTAAGAATAGTTTTGATTTAAAATAGCCAGTTGGGTGCCATGAAGTTCTCCCTTGAGTACATCTGTCAGATAAGCTTAGGTTCCAAGGCTACAAGTTCCAAACGAGGGATATCACTATTATACTGGAAATGTTTTTATGATGTTAAGTGATTGTTGTCTGAGATTGCACATTCTTTTTATTACTGATTTGAAATGTTTTAAATCCTTTTGTATTTTCCTTTTGTATTGTAATGGCCTATGGCTACATGCAATAAAATCTGACTTGACTTGACCACTATTATATTAGTAGTACCAATCCCTGGATTCCTTGTTCTTTGATAGCTTAGAAGTATTTAAAAAGCGGAATACCTCCAAATTTAAGATTTTTTCTTCCATAGGGAATTCGGTTTATTGTCAAATAATAAGCATCATCTGTCAAGACTTCATACTCTTCACAGGGGTATCCTCGGAAGGAAATCACTTGACTCTGAAAGAAGAACTAAACTCTTGAGATTGTTCAGAAAAATGGAAAATGTTTTAATATATCTGGCAGACAGAAGATAGTAAAGAAGCAGGATATGCAAAAAGGTTCATCTGTTTGTATGATGTTTTAATATTGGGTAAACTAAACGGATTAAAATATGGAAGAGAAAACAATTTACAGAATTGGTACACTAGTACACAGAAGAGCTGGGAATCTCTGGGTAGCTGTTAACATCAAACAACATAGAAAACACAAAAAGAAGGTCCTACTCTTTTGTTTTGCATCCCCCATACATGAGAATTGAGAGGTGTATCTTGGTTCCCTCATGTTTAGTGAAGATATAAGAACACAGGTGACAGTTTGCTTTGTGCTTGTTATTTAGACATTTTTTCCCAGATCAGTGATCCCAATGCAGGTATCATCTATAGGTATCCTCACCTATACCCTTCCTTTCAGTCAAAACTAGAACAAAGCAAGACAATCATATCATGGCTCCTTAGGAGTTCTATTATCCACTGGAACCCTCCCAAAAATGTAGGACATTGTTAGTGTTCCAGGACTGGTTAACTGCTTATTGACCACACGTGAGAGTCATTCGCTTGCTACTCCTCTCTCATTAGGTTCACCAGGTAACTTCCTACACTCACTGGCTCTCCCAGTGGCTCTCTCTCCCATTCTTGACATTTTTTTTACATGGGAGAAAATGGGAGTGGGAAGATGGTGCAGATAAGATATCACTTCTAGTTGTTGTGTTCATGATGCTATTCAAATCTCCCCAATCTTTATGGCCTTCACCATAGAGACTGGGATATTCCCAGAGTGTTAGGGTGGTGATATTAATGTTTGGTGATAACCTGGGAGTGACATCACTGAATCAGCAATATCCCCTGTCCCCAAGCTCTGCCTATGAAATCTCCAGAGGGTTGCCAACTCCTGGCTGGCAATCCTCCTTCCCACGGAGTTCTTATTTTTGCCTGTCTCTGGCATTCTCTTCCTGCATTCTCCTATAACCTCTTATCTTGTTGTTATGGCTTGCCAAATCAATGCATCATTTCCTGGTTGCCTTGCAGACTGGACAGATTGCTGATGGCCAGAGCAAACATTACTCTTGCACTCATATTCAAAGTTGACCCTCCCCCCAGTTTATCAGTGTCCAAACTTTGGATGTTATAATTCATTTATTTATAGTTAAATGCCTATACTCAGTATTACTAGCTCGAGGCAGTTGACATAATATAAAACACATGATAATAAATAAATAATCTAAGATAGCTAACAAGCAGTTAAAATATTCCAAGCCTGCATCAAACAATAATCTTAGTTTCTGCACCTCCTTGTCCTATTCAGGGGTGGGGTTGTTCTTAGGGAGGGCTCATTCAGATGGCATCGTTTACTCATTTAGTAGCCCCAATCAAAAGTTTGTTGGTGGAAGAGCCCCATCTTGCAGGACCTTCAGAAATTCCTGTAGGGCCCACTGCTCTTCTGGGAGCTCATTCCAGCATGTGGGGGGGCAGGACCAAAAAGGCCCTGACCCCGGTTGAGGCCAGATGTACTTCCCTAGGGCCAGAGATCACCAGCCAATATGTATTGGCTGAGCAAAGTGCTCTTTGTTGGATATAGTCAGTTAGGCTGTCCCTCAGGTAGACTCTAGAGGAAATCAAAAGAGCATATTTTGTGTTCTACTCTTCCCAATTAATTGTGTGTTGTAGGCCCAGTTCAGACCACCCCCCCCTTCTATTCTACTATATCTAAAACATTTATTGGACTATTTAGCTTACAACATTCATATGAACTTCAGGATTCTCATATCTTCTGTTCCAGAGGAGTTCTTCTAAGGTTACAGTTGCTTGTATTAGACATGCTATTGCAAAAAAACACCACATCTTACTTCTGAAAAATAATTGGGGTGGGGGGAGATATGTTCATCAGTAACTGTGATAATATCTTCCTCTCCAGATCAAAGCTCAATTTGTATTCCTGTATAATCAAGGACCCTGGGTTACCTTAAACTTCCATATTCACAGCAATACTGGGTTAAAAATGGACTTGCAGTCTACATAGAAACATTTTGTTCACATCATTTGAATGTGCACTGGCTAACCCCAAAAAGTGCCATTAGACTCTGAATAGGGAAAGTTTGGGTTTTGAATGACAGAGACCAAGTGTAGCCTCAAAAAATTGTGGTATAGATCAAACTAGCACTGATAAAAAGGGGGGGGGGACTCTTCCTTTCACCCTCTGATTCAACCTGTGCGCACACATTAAATCAAGTTGCTTGTGAGTCAATGTGGTACAGTGGTTAAGAACAGCAGACCCTAATCTGGAGAACAGGGATTTATTCCCCACTCCTCCACATGCAGCCAGTTTGGTGCAGCCACCTTGCCTAGTCATAGTTCTCTTAGAGCTATTCTCATCGAGCAGTCCTCTTAGAGCTCTCTCAGCACTACCTATCTCAGATAGTATCTATTTTGGGGAGAGGAAGGGAAAGGTGTTTGCAATTGTTTGGGACACCTTCAGATGGCGAAAAGTGGGGTATAGCAAAACTAGCTCTTCTTCTTCTTCTGGTGACCCTATGAATTAATCACCTCCAAAACATCCTATCATTAGCACTGATTGAGTAAATTAAGAGTTACGTCTCAAATTGTGCAAAATGGCAACTTAACATGTCTTGTTAGTCTCACAAAATTCTTTTTTAAAAAAGAAAGTTAGCATGAAAATGTATGAAACATATTCATGTGTACAGGAAATGCCATCAGAGGAAGCTGAGGTCATTTGCATATTCTCTGTCATTACTTCTTTAACTCAATGAAGCCTTTCTTCAGAAACTTACCTAGAACCACCTTAGCCATCTTCACTTCCCTCTCTTTTGTCTTGTGCTTGCTGACTTGCCCCCAGCCCCTTATTTTCCCACCTAGTTTTGTCCCCTTCCAGAACATCAAATAAGTTCACAGTTCAGATATTTTATTCCTTCACTATGGGAATCAGCAACGTAAAGAAACAAAACAAAACACAGAATTATGAACAAATGATATATGACACAATAATCATATTAGTGATGATCCGTTGGTTGAACTAGCTTGTCCCACCCAAACTAGCCCATTTTTATAAAGAAATTAAACATTGAGAGTAACTGAACACTTTACCGTCTAGAGTCTTCTTGGTGTATTTCAAAGACAGCAGAATGTTTGCTGATGCTCTCACAATTGCAGAGGTATTTGAATGGACAGGTGATTTCTTGGCTCACTAGCTTTCACTGGTATGTTGCGTGACAGGCCACGAAATTCATGCTGTTGGGTGGCTACCAAATTACTTGTTCATATCATTGGGAACACCCAACTAATTTTTGTGTCAGGTGTCTAATTGATAACGTCTTAGTAAATGTGGCACATGTTATTATTAATTATTAGACCTATAAACCAACCCTCCCTAATAGACTGAGGGTGGTGTACAACATTTTTAAATTCTCCATAAATATAAATTCTTATAAAACAGTAATCTTTTCATGTACAGACTTCAGCTTCCTAGGACACATGTGAATTTCCCTGGTGGGCTCCCTGTGTCTGTGGCACAGGGGAAAAGCCTGAACCCTTTCCCACTATTATTACATTTCTGATCTAAATTCACAAGTCATATCTGACAGCTACATGGGGTGGGAACCCTGGACCTAACCTATGTGCTCTATAACATGTGAAGCACAGCACAGAAATACTACCAGTGAAAGTACTCATTCTTCTAAGACAGTAACGACAGGACGAAGACCAGGATCTCTAGAACAATTCTACACAAGGAATCTTCCTCTGGAAAGCCTCCAGTTGCTGGACATGACATTGTCCAGGGGCTGGCTTGAGTTTTGGCCAGATTTGCCTTCATAGAATCATAGAATCATCTTAAACCGCTCCGCGGGAGCGGTATAAATAAAACAGTAAGGGCCCTGGCAGAGGGCCCTGTCTGGGATGAGGAAGGGTAGCCGTTGGCCCCTTGGGGCTGGAATGGCAAGCGGACGGCCCAATCGGCATGCGTGAAGCTCCTGCCGATTGGGCCCTCCACTTGCCATTCCGGCCCCAAGGGGCCAATCAGCCCATTGGCATGGAGCTGACGAGTTGGGAGGTGGCTGCTGTAGGCAGCTGCCGGTGGAGGCGGCAACAGGGCGATGCTTGTGCCCACTCGGAGCCACGTACCTGGCCTGCGGCGAACCCGCCGCCGGGAGCCTGCCGCACACAAATTATTATTATTATTATTATTATTATTATTGAATTTATTTCCCGCCACTCCCTTGCGGCTCATGGCGGGTTACAACAATATAAACCCCATAAAATACATTAAAAACCAATTAACATGTCAATATTAATGACTACCTGGCAAGAGCGGCTAATCAACTACCCATTCCCCCTTAGCAAGTGGAGAGGGGATACTGATGGTACTCATGACTAATCCCAATCCTCAGGTCCCGGGGGGGCGTAGGTGTTAAGCCTGGTCTCAACCGTAAACCTGGCGGAAGAGCTCCGTCTTTCAGGCCCTGCGGAACGATGGAAGGTCCCGCAGGGCCCGCAGTTCTCCCGGGAGCTCATTCCACCAGGCAGGGGCCAGGACCGAGAAGGCCCTGGCCCTGGTCGAGGCCAGGCGTGCTTCCCTAGGGCCGGGGACGACCAATAGATTTTCTCCCGCAGAACGTAAAGCTCTACGGGGGGCATAGGGCGATAAGCGGTCCCTCAGGTATGTGGGTCCCAACTCGCGTAGAGCCTTGAAGGTTAAAACCAAAACCTTGAACCGGATCCGGGCAGCAATTGGCAACCAGTGCAGCTGCCTCAGCACTGGCTGGATATGGGCCCTCCAAGGTGTACCAGTGAGGACCCTGGCAGCTGCGTTCTGCACTAGCTGAAGTTTCCGGATCAAGGACAAGGGAAGGCCCGCGTAGAGCGAGTTACAGAAATCTATTCTGGAGGTGACCGTTGCATGGATCACCGTGGCCAGGTGTTCGGGGGACAGGTAGGGCGCTAGTAGTCGGGCCTGGCGAAGTTGGAAGAATGCCTGGCCTGCTACTCTTTTGATCTGTGCCTCCAGAGTTAGGGAGGCATCAATGATCACGCCCAAATTCCTGGCCTGGGACGCGATGGTAAGATGCGCCCCTCCCAGGGTGGGCAAGTGCGCTTCCTGATCCTGCCCCCTGCGTCCCAGCCACAGGACCTCCGTCTTGGAGGGGTTGAGTTTCAGACGACTCTGCTCGAACCATTCTGTCACCGCTTCCAAACATCTGGCAAATGGTTCCGGGGGAGAGTCCGGGCGGCCGTCCATGAGGAGATAGAGCTGGGTATCATCAGCGTACTGGTGGCAACCCAGTCCAAAACTCCGCACCAGCTGGGCCAGAGGGCGCATAAAGACGTTAAATAATGTGGGGGAGAGGACCGCGCCCTGTGGGAATCCACATGGAAGTCTGTAGGAGCGCGAGAACTCATCCCCCACTGCTACCCTCTGGGTCCTGGAGAAAGGAGCGTATCCAGCGTAAAGCTGTGCCCCGTATCCCCGTTTCGGCGAGGCGGTGGACCAACAATTCGTGGTCCACGGTGTCAAAAGCGGCCGACAGGTCCAGAAGAACCAGCACTGCCGACCCGCCTCTATCCAGCTGGCGACGGAGATCATCCAGCAGGGCGACCAGCACCGTCTCCACCCCGTGGCCAGGTTGGAAGCCAGACTGATATGGATCGAGTGCCGAAGTTTCTTCCAAGAATGCCAGGAGCTGGTCTGCCGCGGCCCTTTCGACCACCTTGCCCAGGAACGCTAAGTGCGATACTGGGCGGTAGCTGTCTGGGTCTCGCGGGTCCAGCATAGATCTTTTCAGGAGAGGGCGGACCACTGCCTCCCTTAACTGCTCAGGGAACTCCCCGGATTCCAGGGAGAGATTGACAATATCCCTGAGCTGGCCTCCTATCTTCTGGCCCCCTCCTTTGAGGAGCCATGACGGACAGGGGTCGAGGGGGCACGTGGTCGCCCTGACCGAACCTAGCAACTCGTCCACTTCGGGTAGAGAGAGCCGTCTGAAGCCATCGAACGTCACCTCCAAAGGCGGCCAACAGGTCTCCAGTTCATTTACTGTATTAACTGTGGCGGGAAGAGCGCGGCGGAGCGACGAGACTTTGTCCGCAAAATGGCTCATTAAAGCCTCACAGCCTAGTTCTAATTTTCTACTATTTTGGCGCCCCTCAAGGGCGGTAAGGGATCTAACTGTTCTAAATAGTTGGGCCGGGCGAGAGCTCGCGGACGCGATTTCCGCGGCAAAAAATTCCCGTTTTGCCACTTTCACCGCCATCTCATACGCCCTCATAAGCGTGCGATGAGATGTTCTCGTAGCTTCGTCGCGAGTCTTCCGCCACACTCGCTCTAGTCGTCTCACTTCCCTTTTTCTCTCCCGAAGCTCCCTGTTATACCAGGGTGCCCGTTTGAGTCGAGGGCAGAGAAGACGTTTAGGGGCGATCTCATCTATGGCAGCCGATAGGCGGGACTGCCAGTCCTCCACCAGGGCCGCCAGTGAGTCGCCAGGAGGCATCGGGTCCCACAGAGCATTCCGGAATCCTATTGGATCCATAAGTCTCCGCGGGCGGACTAAAATGCGCCCGCCGCCCAACTGGGGGGGGGTGGTATCCTGAGCCGGGCCCGCAGGGCATAGTGGTCTGACCACGGCACAGCCAAAGCTGTATCCAGATCCACTTCTATCCCAGCGCCGAAAATCAGGTCGAGTGTGTGTCCGGCATGATGGGTGGGCCCAGCAACAAATTGCGAAAGTCCTAGTGTTGCCATGGATGACACCAGGTCTCCGCCATGGACTGGAGAGGGCGCATCCGCGTGGACATTGAAGTCACCCAGGATCAGAAGCCTGGGGTACTGCAATGCCCAGGCGGCCGCCGCCTCCAGCAGGCGGGGCAGGACATCTGGCGGCGCGTTGGGCGGACGGTATACCAACCAGATAGCCAAACTCTCGACCGAGTCCCATCCAATACCGACACACTCCACCCCCTCGATTTCCGGCGCCGGGAGAGCCCTGTGGGTGAGAACCTCCCGGACCACAATGGCCACCCCCCCTCCCCTTTTGTGGGTCCGAGATTGGTGGAGGACCGAGTAACCTGGTGGGGCCAGTTCTCTCAGGGCCACTGTCTCACCTTCCCTCACCCAGGTCTCGGTCACGCAAGCAAGGTCCGCCTTCGACTCTGCAATAAAATGTTGCAGAGTCGAGGCTTTGTTCTTAATCGACCTTGCGTTGCACAAGACCAATGTCGGATCCTTTACCCTAGCCTCCACCCTCACATTCCTGGGGATGGGCCGGAGGTTAGAAGGGGATCGAGCACACCCAGGGCGCCGACCATGTCTCCATGACCGGGCCCTATACAGGACACCAGTGCTCCCACCCCTTCTCTTGTCCAACCTCCTCCCCTCGCTATAGCGCCCCTGGCCCATGATCGTCGAGATCCCGGCCCCAGCATAACCCCCCCTCTCAGTTTGGGCCTCCCTCTCCATACCCCTTGCTCCCAGAGAGATAATCAATTAATCTCCTATCTGTACTCCCACCCGGCTGCACTAATCCCACCCTAACCCACCCTACCCTATTTTACTAACCACCCAACCCTCCCTCCCCCACCCTATTCTACCTAGCAGCTGGTGGGACCAAGCTATACTGCAGGGTGGGATCCCGCCTGCAAGGGGTTCTCCCAGCCCTTTAGTTCACTTCCCAGCACTGCTAAGTTTCCCTAGCATCTAATCTCTCTGGTCGAAACCCTATCCTTAACCCCACTAACCCACCCTATTACCAAGAAGGGGGGGGCTACCCCAGACAGCCACAGGTAGAGAAAGGACAAAACCAGAAAAAAATAAAAATAAAAATAAAAAATAAAAAATAAAAAGGAAAAGAAGTAGTAGTTGGTATTCGCCGTTTGGCCACCAGGTGGAGCAGAGGGCGATTTTCAGTAAAACAAGTAAATCCTTGTAATTCCTCCAGTCTCCACTAGATGGTGGCCAAGGCCAATCTTCATTTCCAATCTTGGTCTTAAAGGGAGAGCACTGATATCTCCGCTCTCCGCGCTCTCTTCGAGGCAGCAGCCCCACCGATGGAGATGGAAGGGTGGGGGGGGCAGATTCCAAGCGCCGTTGGCAGCAGGAGCCCTCTGGAAGCTGTCCTTCGCCAGTCGATGGATTTTCGGCCGCAGGATCTTCAGCCGCAGGGCACGCGCACCGCTCCCGAGCCCCCCGGTCGAGCCCAGGCCCCAGGCAATGGCTCCCGCCGTCACCGCCGTCGCGCCCCGCCGCCGCTCGTCGCCTCCAAGGCCCCAAGCGCCGTTGCGCCCCGTTTCCACTCACCGCTCGCTGCTTCCAGGGGTCCCGGAGTAGAGCCCCCAGTGAGCCGAGCCCAAGGGCCAGTAATGAACCGGCAACGAAGAGCAGGCAGGGAACCAAGCCAGCCCCAGCGCCCCGCGCTATCGAGGCGCTCTTCCAGGTAGGCCAGCGGTCTAGTTTGCTGTTTTGTTCCCTTGTCGGAGGGGGGTACGTTGAGGATATATAGCTCCCGATGGATAGTAGCAATCCGCGGGGGGGTAGGTCTTCAGTTGGTGCCCCCCGTGCGGCCTCTCTCCATTGCACCTCGGGGCTTGCGTTGGCTCCCTTCCCCCAGACACGATGTCTTATGCTGGGAGGCGACCATACGCGAGCCCGGTGATGGACCGGTGCTTTGGGCCGCTCTTCCCCCCCTCTTTTTCTACCTGTTTTTCTCCTCCTTTTTCTCCTCCTATTAGGCTGCAAGGGGTCCAATCCTGTGGTAAAAAGGGGGGAGGGGGTAGGGGCTGACTCCTGAGCCCCCAAACCTGCGTCGGAGCAGCACCCCCTGAACTTAAAAACTCTCATAGCCCAGACCAGGCGGGAGCTCTAATTCCCAGCGTCTGGGCACGCCGCCATCTTGCCATCATTTGCCAAATGACAGCCCTGCCGCGTCTCTGCCATGACGGGGCTCTCCCTTCGCAGCTCCTTAAGGGCCAAAGCTGCCTGTAGCCAGCCCACCGCAGCCAGACTTCGCCCCAGCATGACGCCCAGCCTTGCGCCGGTAAGCTCCACTGCGACCTTGCCTCCCCTCCCCCACTCAGGGGGGCCCCTGCTTCCACCACCACCCAGCGTACTCTTCCACCCCCCAAAAAGCCCCTGTGACCCGCCAGCCCCCTGTGCTCTGCTGCCGACTCAACTCACACACGCACACACACACACATACAGCCACCTCGTTCTTCCCCTGTCCGCCCCCTCCCGTCGCCCCCTTGATCCCCCCGCTCTCCGCTGCAGCTTCAACATACAAACATGCACACACAAACACACACACTACGCTCTTCCCTCTCCCCCTCCCCTCTCCCCCTCGATCCCACTGCTCTCTGCTGTGGCTTCAACATACACACACGCACACACACACAGCCACCTCATTCTTCCCCTGTCTGCCCCCTCCCCTCGCCACTTGTTATCTTGCTTCACATCAAGGAGCAACCAGGGGCAATTCTGTGTGGAAGGAGAAATTCACAACAGTCTCTGAATTGTTTTGCCTTCCCTTGCAACCACCCTCACCTCTCCATGTCCTGCTCTGAGAATTTTTTTTAGAAAAAGTGTGGTCCATGTTCCTGTAGGACCACAAAGCTACTTTGCAAAAGTTAGAATAAAATCTTCTGTAAAGTGCCCACAGTCTTTTTGGAATCAGGCAGGCAAAACACAGTCCCATTTGTGTTTTCTGGTGGGGGAAAGAGGGGGTGCGTGTGATGAAGGGGGAAAGAGGGGGGTGCATGTGATGAAGCAGGCCTCTCCTGATTAATCAGGCATCCATCCTCTTTGTTTTTAAGCCTACTGTTCACACAAAATCACTTGTCAGGGTCCAGTTACCATTTCCAGCGTCTCACAAATCTACCCAGACATAAATAGAGTCTGAAACACCACAAATCCCAAAAGGGGGGATGCTTTATCTTTCTGCCCTTTCTCCATTGCAACGCAGAAGTGTTGTGGCATTACCACATAGCAATGCAGAACTGCCTTAAAAAAATTGGGGGCTCAGAGGGGGGAAAAGTTCTGCGTCCACTAGAGAACTGCTGTTCTGTGATTGGTGGTTTGCTGTGATTGACTAGCCAAGGAGTGGGGAGAGAGGTTTGGCTTGTTTTCCTTTGCAGCCTTGTCAGGAGGCAAAAAAGCCACGTTGATGTAGAGGGAAAATGCAGGAGAGGTTTCCCAAGAGGAGGCTTGCAAATGTGTGGATTACAACTGCACATTTCCAAGCAGGAGGCAGTGTGAGGTTTGCGCCTCCATGCAGAATCGATCCTACTGTAGACCATAAATGGTGGTGCTGCTTCTTGGGGAGAGGATTCCATAAGGGACTGATTCCCCTCAGAGTTGTAGCCTTATCCCTTGACTATTCAGACCTCAAAAGTAGTTGCTACCTGGTTCTGTCTGTGCTGCTACTCCCTAGGAGACACTGTTCCACCAAGGGACAAATTCTTCCAGTGGTTCAGCTCTGCTTCCTGGTTGCTGCTTCTGTTTTATGACTGTATTGTGATTGTAATATGATGTGATTTCAGATTGTTGTCCTTTTTGTTAGTTTATTTAAACCACCTTAAATAGTAATATTTCTCAAAATTCTTTTCATGGGACATAAAATATTGTGTGGTGTGATGACTGTTAATTGAGTTAAACTGGGAATGTCCTTGAAAGGCAAAGTTATAGAGATAAATTATGGCACATCAATTCATGGCTTCTTAGTGACAAGCTGATCTCCCCTCCCTCACCGCTGATATACTTAACTGTTAAGCAACAACTAATTTCACTGCATGATTCCTCCTTGGTCTCCAAAGAAGGATGTGTGATGTCTGAGACATATGCTTAAATTAATGCTTCAGCATTATATAATGTCACATGTTTATGTTCATGATCTACAGGTTGGATATATTTGAAAGGCAGGTTTTTTCCCCCAGGTCTTTGGAATTCAGAGGATTACATCATACTCGAAATGCATACCTGCATACCTCAGAACCACTGCCACGTGCACCAAACAGCCTTATGGGTAGGCACATTGTTTACTGTAAATATATATGGTCATAAACATAGGGACATGTTAAGATGCAGTCAGTCCCATTCTCATGTCATACTTCTATTTTGCTGTGAGAATCGAATCAAATAACTGCCTGAAGCCTCTCTCATGACCACAAGTACCAGCTAGATCTGGGTGGAGGCAAGTGGAGGCAACAAAGATGGTGAGGGGGTTGGAGACCAAGACATGTGAAGAAAGGTTGGGGGAGCTTGGTCTGTTTAGCCTAGAGAGGAGACAACTGAGAGGGGATTTGATAACCATCTTCAAGTATTTAAAAGGCTGCCATATAGAGCAGTGTTCCCCAACTCCCGGGCCATGGCCCAGTACCAGGCCGTGAAGCCCTCAGTACCGGGCCGCGGCAGGGGGGAGGGAGGCACAGGTGTTGGCATGCCACCGGGCGCACCTCCCTCCTCCTTGCAGCGTGGCGCTCACTGCGCCGGGAGCAATTGGCTGCTTTGGCTGCCAAATTGCTCAAGCCTAGGGGTGAGGGAGGCCTGGGGACCGCGGGGGGGAAAGAGGATTAGCGGAGCTTTCACTCACCACACGGCCCTCGCCAGCAGGCACAAACGCATAGGCGAGTGCCGTGCTGCAAGGGGGAGGTGTGGGCGCCGCGTGGAGAGAACCACTCTCCCTCTTCCCCCCCGGTCCCTGGCCTGAAAAAGGTTGGGGACCACTGAAGAGGATGGAGCAGAGTTGTTCTCTCTTGCCCCGGATGGACAGACCAAAACCAATGGGATGAAATTAATTCAAAAGAAATTCTGTCTAAACATCAGGAAGAAGTTCCTGACAGTTAGAGCGGTTTCTCAGTGAAACAGGCTTCCTCAGGAGGTGGTGGTTCTCCATCTTTGCAATTTTTTAAACAGAGGCTAGATAGCCATTTGACGGAGAGGCTGATTCTGTGAAGGCTCTAGGGGGTGGCAGGTTACAGTAGATGAGCGATAGGGATGGGAGTGTCCTGCATAGTGCAGGGGGTTGGACTAGATGACCTATGAGGTACCTTCCAACCCTATTAGTCTATATTTCTATAATAAGTAAACAAATAATCTTTTTTTTTTTAATGTAACAATATTTAATGCCATAATAGATGTGGCAGGTGTAACTCAGTCACTCCTCAAGCTTTCAGTTATTCTTTGTCTCCACCAGGGGCTCCCCAGCCTTTCACCTAAACCCTTTCTTTAATGTGCTTGGCCATGCTTCCAGCCTGGTTCTGGGGTTTCACAAAGCCTGAAAAGCATTTCAGGGGCTCCTCCATAGTTAAAACATTGAAGGAGGCTGGTGTACACACTGAGTGACCCCATGACAGTCCACCAATTCCAGTGCTATCTCCACTTTGCCAGTGCCTCCTACCTCAGAACTTGATTTGTATTACTGCCTTTTTGACCAGTTAAAAGGACTCAGGATATATTTTTTTTAAAGATGGAAAAGTAGATACAAAATATTACATTCATTCAAAATACATTTTAAGCCACCATAGCCAACCAAATTTCTCAAAATCTAAAGTGTATTAATGAAAGCGGTAAAACCAATCAAAGCAAAATCCTACAAAAGCAATCTGACTGAAACCTTCCCATTGTATGTAATTCTGCCTCTGCAGTCATTTTCGGAATGCTTCATTGACACCAAAAAGTCAAAATGCCCTTAACTGGATGGCCCAGGTTAGCCTGATCTTGTCTGATTTTTGAGGCTAAGTAGGGCTGGCCCAGGTTAGTACTTAGCAAGGGAGACCAGCAAGGACATCCAGGGTTGCAATGCAGAGGTAGGCAATGGTGGAACACCTCTGTTTGTCTCTTTCCCTGGAAACCCCAGGAGTTGACCGCAATTTGATGACACTTGACACAAACACACAAAACCACAACATTTTAGATACCAAACCTCTAAAGCCTTCTGCATTTTGTATCACTGTCCCCTGATCACATCACTACAATCATTCAAAACATCACTTCTCATCTCCCACCCAGTGTAAAAAGCCTTGACTGACTCCTATTTTCCATTGTTCTCCATCTATTCAATTGGACCTCCTAGTACAACATGGCTAAAATGTTATCCTCACTTCTGTCCTCTCAGCAAAGGCTTTTGTTCATGCTTCTGTTTTGTGGAAAGAGGAGAAGCAATCTAAGATACTGAACAAAATTGGAGACTTTGTTGGCCTTAAGGGTGCCACTGGACTCTTTGTTCTGAGGCTTCAGACTAACACAGCTGCAGACCTGAATCAATCTAAGATACTGCTTACTTAACAGAAGTTCAATAGAATCAGAGTCCAGTAGCACCTTTAAGACCAACAAAGATTTATTCAGGGCGTGAGCTTTCGAGTGCAAGCACTCTTCGTCAGACTAAGAACTCCTTACATGACCATGGGAATATATAGCAAAAATTATTTCTGTTACATTAGTAAACTGTGTCACACATCCAAATACAGCCAATGATCATTCTTTGCCAAAACAGACACTCAATCCCCTTGAAATTCAGTTGCTATTCACACAAACATGGGAGAAATAAAACTGTCTGTGAAAGTGATCAAAGGCTATCACATCACCATATGTTGCTTGCCCCCATCTGTTTCCATTCCAGTGTGAAACAGTAACTATCACAAGTTAAACAAGGTTAGCATGAATAATGAGATTTAAAAAAAACCTTTGTCCCTATTGAGTCCTGGGTGTTGATTACACCCGTAGGAACTCCAGGCAAACACAGATGTAAATGGTAAAATAGTAATATAATCTTTATTGAAAAGAGAATAACAAAAAGACACACAAATAGCTAACAAGCAGTCATGTAGAGAAGGGGGAGGAAGAGTGGAAGTCTTGATAATTACCTGTCCGAGGAATGGAGGGTCAGAGGAAGAAGCACGAACCAGCATGGGAGTTGTCAGTTACAATAAGTCTCTGAAAATCCCAGCAAAATCTGTATGAACCTGTATGAACAAAGTAACAGAACACTTACGTCAGGTGTTCTCTTAGGTGCTGCTCATATCTGTACACTTGAGGTGATGATATTGCAGCAACAGGCTAACAGATGTAGGGTGCTCATTTAACTGGATCTAAGTAATGCCAAAAATGTAGTCAAACAGCTTAGCAATGCTGGCTTGAAGCATTCAGCCATAAAAGCATCACTGCTGAAAACCTTAATTTCGTATGGAGTCATCTGGTACTTAACCACTATAACCTTCTTCTCCCTGTCCATCTGGGGAAACATTTCAGCCTTCTCACCACTAGCAACAACTCTTGTCACCTAAACCATTCACATATAGCATTGCTTAGATTATTGTCCAAAGCCTCACTGCCTCATGACCTGTATCATTACAAATCCTCTGGAATTCCAAAGTCATAGGCATGGATGAATACATCTATATTGATTTCTATATTGATTTTTGCATCAA
This sequence comes from Paroedura picta, assembly GCF_049243985.1. Taxonomy (NCBI): domain Eukaryota; kingdom Metazoa; phylum Chordata; class Lepidosauria; order Squamata; family Gekkonidae; genus Paroedura; species Paroedura picta. The sequence continues at coordinate 71,843,729 of NC_135376.1, forward strand.
GACATGTATTTCTCCCAGGGATTTCAAAAGAAAGTAGCCTAACTGTCTTCAATACTCTAGAGTAATGTTAAGTAAGGCTCTTTTGTTGATTCTCCAAAGCTCTACCATTATGAGTAGAGATCCCAGTCTGCAACACAGTGCCTTCCCAAATCTCTCAGAATCTCTGGAGGTTGTTGGACATCCAGAGGAACTGGTTGCCCAGTGTGTGAGGCTGCTGGACTAGATGGATCACTAGTCTGATCAAGGACAACTCTTCTTATGTTACCTTGCAACACGAAACTTCCCTGTGATGTACTTATAAGCCCAGAGATGGTCATCATCTTGTTTCTGACCATAGTCAACAGGTCTGAGTCATATCTGCTATCATCATACCAATCATCTGCAACTAGACATATCTCCTGGACTTCATTCCAACATTTTGGAATGTATTTTTCTCTCTCTATTCTCCTTAGAACAGAGAATCTGAACTGTCTTATAATAACCTAACTCCTGACCTACTAATGGTTTCTTGAATCCTAAAAGTGCACTTATCATTGGTCAACCAAAATTTCACCAATGGGTAGCCAGAACTTGCACTTCTGGGCCAATGCAATTCCTCTTGGATCCTAAAGGTACACCAATCTCAGGCCAACCAAAATTCCACCAATAGTCAGTCAGATCCTGAACTTCTGGTTCAACACAATCTCAACTGATTCTACAAATTCAGCCAATGTGGCACTAACCTCAGCACCCAGCTAATCCTCACCAACCTTCCTGACAGATAAACCATGATAAGAATGGTTCGGGAAGCCTCCCTCTATCATAAGATGCCTCAGGGTTTTCACTGTAGATCCTTAACTTAAAATCTTGTACTGTTGATTCCAGCAGGGAGTAACCAGTCTTAACTCAGCCTAATTAGAACACCCCCACCTTGGCAAAGTGAAGCAGATGGAAAGCAATTCTTTCTCAGCCAGTTTCAAGGAGTCCAGAAAAATCCTGCTTGTCTTTGAAGCAATCAGCTATTTCCACATAGATGGGTAGGCAGGCAGCTCCAAAGAGCACGTACCATTATTGGGGAGGAACAAACTTCTAAGATTTGGTATATTCTCACCCATAATTGGAGGAGAGTCCAGTTTCCACACTTTGCCACCAAGAAAGCTCAGTGTGTTCCTTAATTGGGGTGTATGTGCGGAGTGGGGAGACAGCTCCCAAACTATGAGTGATGGGAGCTGAACTTCTTGTAGCTGGTGACCCTCCTAATGTGACCCTCCTAATCAAGACATGCAAAATACATTTTTCTTTCTGTTGTTCTTCTTTCCTTTCTAAACTTAACCTTCCACATGGCTCTTCCTATTCCTCACTTCTTAGCTTGCTCCTTTCCTGCTCTCAGTTGGTCTGCCCTGCCAGCCCCACAGCATGCATACATGAGCAAAGCCTCCTTCCTTCCTTTGCCCACTTACTTCACAGCACGTTTGGTCCTGCGTTTTAGAGCCAGCATGATGCCGTGGTTAAAGAGCAACAAGTTATAATCTGGAGAATCGGGTTAGACTCCCTACTCCTCCGTATGCAGCAAGCTGGGTGACCTTGGTCTAATCAGCCCCACCTACCTCACAGGATGTCTGTTGTGGGGAGAGAATGGGAAAGATGTTTGCAAGGGACTTTGGGACTCCTTTGGATAGCTCTTCTTCTCTTCAAGCAATACCTCAGCTGCTTTTTTTATACCAGAGTTGCTGGAAATGTTGCATAAACTGTGGACTTAGCCACACCACATATTTCACGTTGAACTTGTTTGACAGTTGATCTTGCTGTGTTAAATGTGACAGTCAGACATCAGCCAGTCAACCGGTCACCCTGTTCGCCTGGCTCCCATTCAGTGATTCAATCACCTGCTAAACAGGTTTCCGTTGTTTTTAAAACAAGCACGTGCAAAACACTTCTTGTACTTCTTGAAGCTGGCTGAACTCCAGAACCTTCTACCAACACCATGAACATAAAATAACATGATCCTCCTCATCAAGACATGCAAAATATGATTTTCTTTAACCTTAGGCTGTTCCTTTCCTGTTCTCCATTGGTCTGCCTTGCTTACCACCCTGCCAGTCCTATGGCCTGCATACATGAGCAAGGCCTCCTTCCTTCCTCTGCCCACTTAACTCACAGTACTTTTGGTTCCGTTTTTTAGAGCCAGCATGGTGTCTGTACAAATGGATTGGCAGCCATTGATGTCATTGAGAACTACTTAGAGAAACACCATAATATAGACTTTTTAAAATAAGGTATTTATTTATGACCAATGAATATTATAAAAATGGGCTGTCATGGTCCAATTATCAGCATTCCTGGATGAAGCTTCATAGAATCATAGAGTGGGAAGGGACCTCCAGGGTCATCAGAATGCAGGAAATTCACAACTACTTGCCTACCCACAGTGATCCCAATTCCATCCCCACCACCACCAAAAAAGAAAACCCAGATTCTCTGGTCAGTCTGGTCTCAAAGAAATTCACCTCCCTATCCCAAAGAGGTGATTGGCATTTTCCTGGCCATGCAAGAAAGGGTCACAAGAGCCAAGCACTGACACAATTCCTTCTGCCCAGCCAGTCACAAAATCAGAATTTCTATCAGATGGCTATCTAGCCTCTGCTTAAAAACTTCCAAAGAAGGAGAACCCACCACCTTCCAAGGAAGCCTATTTGACTGAGGAACTGCTCTAACCGTCAGGAAATTTCCCCAGAAGTTTAGCTGAAAATTCTTTGGAGTTAATTTCATCCCATTAGTTCTGGTCCTACCCTCTGGGGCAACAGGAAAAAAAAACCTCTTCTCTATCTTCTATGTGACAGCCCTTCAAGTACTTGAAGATGGCTATCATATCACCTCCTACTTGTCTTCTCTCCAGGTTAAACAGAACACGCTCCCTCAGCCTTCCTTCATATGTTTTTTGTTAGACCCATCCCAGTCAGCCTTCTGGCCTGGCCATGAGATAAAAACAGCACTGGTCACCCTGATGGATGACCTCTGTTGCCAGCTGGACTGAGGCAGGTCAGCGCTACTCATGCTACTAAACCTCACAGCAGTGTTAAACACATTCGACCATGAGCTCCTTGGTCACCACCTCACTAACACCACCCCTCCAATGGCTGATCTGCTTTCTTTGGGGTCATGGACAAAGGGTAGCAAAAGAAGCAATCAAGCCGCTACCAGCTCACATGTGGAGTTCCACCGGGAGTGGTCCTCTCTCCAATTTTAGTTAATATCTTTTAGCTAATTTCTTGTCCAGCTGTTGCAGAGTTTTGGGCTAGGTTGCCATCAATATGCAGAAGATATCAAGGTCTTCCCCCTAATGGATGGCCACCCTGAATCACCCCCAGAATCCTGGATCAGACCGAAGGTACCTTTTAGAGCCTCAAGCGGTCTGTGCCCAGTGTACCTGAGGAAACACCTCACTGTCTATACCCTCCAAAGAGCTTTACACTCCTCCACTTCCAACGGGCTGGTGTTCCCTGGCACCGAAGAAGCATGTCTGACCTCAACCAAGGCCAAATCATTCCCCTGGCCCCCTCTTGCTCAGCACGGTGTTATGCTTAAGGTGACCTTTGCCAGTAGTTCACTTGGCGTGTAACGTGGGAGTTCAGACAAGGTAACTTCACCTGGCAATTGTGTGCTGCTGCAGGTCTCAGCATGTCTGGACAGAAATATCTGTGGCAAAATGCCACTTGATGCATGGGACAGTAAATGTTTATATTGCACCTTGTTAACTCCCAGAAGTTAACCTAAAGCAACCTTCCTGGGTAGCTAAAGGTTTCAGAACAAGTTTTGCCAGTTAGCTCACTGTTTGCAAAGATAAGGTGAGTGCTCCTTCATATTAAGGCTTATACTTGACCAAACTAAGGAACTGTTTTCTGTGACTTCAAGATTCATCACTAGGTGGGCTTTCTGTAAAAAAGCATATACCATTCATCATATATCATTGGAAAGTCTAAGGTGGGAATGTTATTCTTTGCTGGAAGGACAAAACTGGAAATGGCCAGAAATACACTTGACTTTGGAATGAATGGGAAAGCTTCAGAGAAACATAAAATAAAAAGATCAGGAATGGCCTACTTCTTAAAGCAGCATCATGGAAGAGTAAGTTGCAATCCAAGGATGAGATTATGTTTATTGCTCATTTAATTTTCTCTTTGCTTGGAGGGTGTTAGGAAAATTTTGCTCGTCTATGTTTTTCTGTTTTATTAAACTGGTATTTGGTTGGTATGTCTATGCCAGGCTTTCTCAACAGGAGTTTTGAGAGGGTTTTGCCAACTGGATGCGAATTAATTACTTTTTAATATATTTTAATTAAATATATTGGGTGATATGATCATATACGGCTTTGTAGCCCCCCCCCCAATGGCTAATGATAATCAATCAATCAATCAACCAACAAGAGTAAATAAATAGATAGGTATGCTTCTGTAAACTAAGTCACTGAAGTGACATGTTATCCAAATATTCAGTTCCTGTATGAATGCACTCTTTATATTTTGTAATTCACTTTGAGTTTAGATGAGAAGGGTGGACTATAAAGTAAATGATAAATATATTCATATTCTTGTAGTATCATAATAATCTTATTTACATTGACTGGGGAAATGGATAAAGGTGAAGCCCTCATTATGGGCTGGGGCAATATCCCCCATGGTAGAAGAAGGTTCCTACAAATCCCATTTTGCCACAGCTTCTGCTTGGCTTCTGTTCCCATAATTCCCTCAAACATTATTCCCACAAGCACCTAAATATTGCTCTTACCATATGATCCCTTCTACCTGAAGAAGAAGAAGAAGAAGAGTTGGTTCTTATATGCCGCTTTTCCCTACCCGAAGGAGGCTCAAAGCGGCTTACAGTCACCTTCCCATTCCTCTCCCCACAACAGACACCCTGTGAGGTGGGTGAGGCTGAGAGAGCCCAGATATCACTGCTCGGTCAGAACAGCTTTATCAGTGCCATGGCGAGCCCAAGGTCACCCAGCTGGTTGCATGTGGGGGAGCGCAGAATCGAACTTGGCATGCCAGATTAGAAGTCCGCACTCCTAACCACTACACCAAACTGGCTTTTGTCTTTATTGTAGGCCTTTTGGTGAACAAAAGGGACCCTTTCTACTCTTCACCAATAGAAAAGCTGGTAGGATTCAACCTACAGGAAGTCATGTTTTATTTTTCTAAGAAAAATATCACCTTTAAAACTCTAGGTGACAGCAAACATGAAATAGAGTGATTACAGGCAGAAGCACACAGGAAATATTGTCTACAGGGCTTTGTTCCCAGAGGAGTATAAACTAAGCTGACCATCCTTCCTGCCTTTGGCAGGGCAGTCCTGCATTCGGGGCATTTGCCTCATGTCCTGCAGCGTTTTCAAATTGTCCTGCGGCATTCACATATATTTTTTAAAAAATTAAATTAAAAAATATTTGTTTTGCCCGCACGGCAGGCAGCCCACTAGACAGCCTAGGCTCCGGGGCGGGGCTTCCTGGCCAGCTCTGCTGCTGCCTTTTCCTCCGGGTGGCCTTTTCCTCCAGGCCTCCCTGCCTCCTCCAGGACCAGGCCTTCAGTTTTGCCTTGACCCGGGCCGCCACCGCCCTAACGCCAGTTGAGGGGGGAGGGAGGGAGGGAGGAGGGTGGGAGGAGGGAGGGGCCACCATTGCTGCCACTCCCGCCGCTGCCCCCCACCACTGCCCTTCTAAGGGTCGGGGGAGGGAGGGCCCACCTGCAGCCACCACCACCGCGTGTCCCGTCTTGCAGGGCCAGATATCTGGCCACCTTAGTGTAAACAAGTATATGAAGCTTGTTTAACATGCATTTGAACAAGCTGCCTCTGCTCCCCATGCATGTCTGTTTACCCCAACATAGGTACAAGCTATCACTCCTGACTGTGGAGATGGAGCCTATGCACACATTTTCTGATTCTATGTTTATGCTGTGGTAAGGAAGCAGGGCCAATGTATTTAATCTCAGCATCTCTTTTCTGTACATTGACCACTTGGATGCTGGGCTAAAAAGTCCTTCTGTTCTGAATATAATCAACAACACATTTGCATTTTATTTCAGTAACTGACCTAATGAGCCAATAAGCATGACCAAACATAATGTGGTATGCCAATGTTGTTATATTTCAAAGTATATATATATATAAGAAAAATAACAGTGAATAATGCACATCCTTAATAATACATAGAAGATGCAAGTCCATGATCATAAGACTTGTCAATTAATTCTTTAATTTATTTACATTAAAAAAGAAGTACAAATTTAAAACAAAAACAAGTTGATTTCTAGCCCGGTATCATTTGAAAGCATGGCTTTCAGCAAACACTGGACCTTATTGTGTTTGCACAGAGTGGCTTGGACACCTTAAATATGCAGAAGAAACCCATTTTACAAAACCCAACATGCAGCAGTGTTATGAAAATTAATTGTCAGCAAATCAGCCACATACTGCCCATGTTCTGTTTCACCTCACCATAACCAACAAACATAAACCGGGAGCTGATTATGAAGATGAAGTGGTGATATTGTACAGGCAGAAGCAGACAGAGCACGGAGGGGGGGGTAGGGGGCTGAATAAAAATTTATTATCCCAGATACTGTATTGTCTAGCTGAGACTAACAGGGATCTCATGGATGGTACAGTGTGTCTCCATCTACAGAAAGTACCTGATTTCTGGTTCCTCAGTGTGTTCTTATAACATACAAACCACTCACTAGGGCCATTAAGGATAACATCTCTTAATTCCTGCTTACGGAATTATTTCATGCATTCTAATAATCCTTTTATTATCCTCTTTTGAGGAATTGGATTCAGTTTCTAACCAATTCCATTTTAAGCAAAGAGAAATTTGAAGAGAGGAGAGGCAGCCTGGAAAATCAGGACTTCAGAATGTCAGGATTTCTCTCTATAGATGCTTAGAGGCAGGCAAGATCTTCCCAAACCTACCCACCATTGCAGTGTTCCCCAACCCCTCGGTACCAGGCTGTGGCGGGGGGGGGGGAGGTGAGGGCACCGGTGCATCAGCAGGCATACTCCCCCCCCCCCGCTGTGTGGTGCTTGCTGCGCTGGGAGCTTCAGTGGCCGAATCGCTCAAGCCTAGCTGCACTGTGGGGGGGAGGGGGCGCAAACGCGCAGCCGTGGCAGCTCCATGCCTGCACATTTGCACCCACCGGTGAGTGCTGCACTGTGGGGGGGGGGGAGTCACAGGCGTGAACACGCAGGCAAAGCAGCTCCGTGCCTGCACATTTGCGCTTGCTGATGAGCACCACTCTTCCTCTCTCTCTCCACGGCCTGAAAAAGGTTAGGGACCACTGTGTTAGAGCACCATCCTGTGGTTTATAACATAAAGCAACTGCCAGAGCTGAAGTTACAAAAACAGGACATTGATTTCTCTTCAAAGTGAAATCAAAGTGAGATCTAAAGAGAATAAGAGGGATCATTGGATATATCTAAAAAGTAAGTTTCAGATAAAAGAAATTCCCTTCCCTATAACAACCCTTTACTTCACTTATTCTGTCTGGTACAATGATAAATATTTGACCAACATGGCATTAAATGAATGTTTTCTGCCAAACATTTAACCTATAGTGGAAATGAAGTCCCCTTTGTTCTCGGTATTCATTTATATTGAAATGAAAACGTTACAGTGCTAGGGCTCATTCATGATCAGCATAATTAGGTCATTGTAAACTTTCTGAGGAGCATCAAGACCCCAAAGAAAATCTAAGTGAGTCCAGTTAGGTATTTTAAATTCATGTACTACATCATGGAGTCGATGCATTAATTGCTTGATGTTATCAGGATCAGCAAACCAGTCATTTTCACCATACCATATGGCTGTTTTTACTCTCATACATCCCAGATCATATGCAGGAGGCTCAGACTAGAAAAGAAATACAGAGATATTATGTAAGTGAAACCATGCAAATTGTAAAATCAAACTCAGACCTCAACAATCAGGAAATATAAATTACTGGCTAAGTTTCTTTTTTGAACATCTGTGGACGTAAAGTTATAGCCTCAATGTAGCCATTTTAAGGTTGCCAACTCCAGGCTGGGAAATTTCTGGAGGTTTGGGGGAGAGTCTGGGGAGAGTGGGGTTTGAAAACGGAGACTCTTAATGCCCATCTCCAAAGCAGTCATTTTCTCCAGGAAAACTGATCTCTGTTGACTGGAGATGTAATTCCAAAAGATCTTCAGACCCCTCCTAGAGGTTGGCAAACCTAAGCCATTTTGATAGGATCCCAGTTGGCAAAATAATTTTGTTAATCAAAATTATAATGATCTGGGACCCTTGTACCTATGAGACTGCCTCTTCCAATACACATCCCAAAGAACATTAAGACCCAGGGGCTTTCCGCACTCCTTCAAAATCGCACAATGGTTGCCAATTGAAATCACTACAGTTTTGCCATTATGCACAACGTCATTGACAATCTGCCACACACCTGAAACCGATCCGCAAAAAGCGCTTCCTTGTAGCACTTTCAGGGAAATCCCCAAAAGTGGATTCACCCTCTGGAAAGCGCTACACTCCTGCAACCAATCTGCAACACTAGCGGGAAAGTTCTGTGTGTTACCATTGTTGTGGTTTCTACAAAGTCCCTCCCCCTGGCTCTCTCCTCTGATCTTCCGGCGAAGCGATCGCCATTTTTTTTTCTCCGAGCAAGCGGAGATCAAATCACCGGCAAGCCTTCGTTTACCCAGTGAGGCTTCCCCAGCTGCAGTCCCTCCCCAAAGCTCTTTACAGTCTCTTTACAGTCACTAAGCACAAACAACAGAGAAGCCTGTTTGCTGATGTATTTTCCCTTTATTTTTTACACTGTTTTCGGCCGAAAATCGGGCCCGTGAGGGGGGGGATTTTTTTTTTTTCACTTGGGGGGAGCGTGGCAACGATGAAATGACAGCTCAAACACACCTGCCAGCTGGATGGGTCTCTCAGTTGCAACGAATCAACACATATTTGTTGCAATGGATGTGTTTATTTTTTTTAAAAAAAACTTTCTTAAAGGGAAAGGGGCTGTTTGGGAGCATGCTAACGGCTGCGCATTGGCTGCTTGACGGCCAGGGGTGGGACGAGCTTGGCAATAGCGCTTCCTTTCTAGCAATTTTTGCTGAGACCGGAAGCTTGTGGGAAACGCAACTGGATTCCACTACAAAGTCAGGTATGCATAATAACGAATTCCACTATTTTAAATGGCGATTTTTCGTTCAGCAAACAATTTGCTACAAGGATCCCGGTGCAGAAAGCCCCCCAGTAAGCAACACTTGCTCAGGATACCTGGCCCAAAAGAATTGAAAATGGAACTTCTTGCAGTGCATACCATAATGTACAGGTACTTTGTGTATACAGTGTTGTATATGATCCAGGCATCATTTTTAAATACTGCAGATGTTCTCACCTGATTGTATCTATCCTGGTTTTCACTTTCATAATCAAATTTTCTCAGTTTTCCAGTTTTGTATACCTTGAAATGAAGACAGGAGGATGAATTCTAAACAACATAAATATTCTGAGTGATTTATTATTTGTCTTTACCCCATATTATCAGGCATGGGAACTATAGTGGCTTTTGTTAAATCCTCAAAGGATTTGACCTAAAATGTTCTGTCAGTCAGCTAAGGTCTATGGGCAAATGGGAAATCAGATAAGAATCATGGATGAAAGGCACGCTGATATCAATGGAATTTATTTCCAGTTAAGAGTGCTCAGCATAGCAATCTAAGAATAAGAAACCAAAGCATGACACAGAACAGCCCTGTTGACAAGTTACAGCAAAAACATGCACAATCTATGTGCAATGTACACTTCATTTTTCCTTGTATGTACATTGAACAATTCTCATATTGCATTCAATGCATGTACAGTGGAATATACGCCACTGTCCCCCCTCCCTCACTTCATTATGAAGTGAACTCATTTTGGCCCTTTCTTACAAACAGATGTTCATTGTATCATGGGAACAAAGCTGTTATTTTTGAGGGATTGTGACCATTAAAATTTCTTTCAGCACTAAGATTCAGCTAGGTTGCTACATCAATACAAGAGCAAAACAGAGCTGCCAGAAGTAAAATAGGAGTTCCTGAGTAACCAGACGTACAGAATAGTTCTGAGGAGATTAAAAGTGTCATCATGAACTGTTGAACTTTAAGGGTGCAACTCTGTTTAGAAGTGCCCTATGAAAAGGAAGGGCTGAGTGTGTTCGAGGACTCAGAGACATGGTTGGAAGCAATTCAGCAATGTTTAAGAAAAAGGGAAGGAAAAAGAATGGGGAGAGCAAATGATTTGCTCAATAACCTAAAACAGACTTTTTCAGTCTTTTGACTGTGGAGTAACCCCTGAGATATTTTTCAGGCTTTGAGGAACCCCAGAAGTGGTGACATGGCCCTTCAGAAATGTTGGTGCAGAAGTAAGATGTGGGAGCCAGCCAGTCAACCAACGGATCATTCACTATTTCTATTGTGGAGAAAGACAGTTTCTGTAGAGCAACAGGGAAAGTGGGCTGTAGTGTATCGAATGATGTCAGCAGCCCTCTAAACTTCTGGGAAAGGCTGTGTGACCCCTGGGGAGTTCTCACATAACCCAGGGTTCCCCAGAACCATGGTTGGGAATCTCTAGTCTAAAAGCTTATAACATCCTCAAAGAGGAGTTTTGGGGGAAGGAATTGACCAGTTATTTACTAATCATTTATTTGACATTTTCTGGGGCTTCAAATTGTTTTTCACTGGCTTGTTTTGGACAGCATATAAGCAAGGATAGTATCAGGCTCTTACAGTACAATTCTAAACAGAGTTGCACCCTTTAATTCAACTGACTTAGAAAGGTGTAACTCTCTTTAAGATTCCACTACAAGTATCAAAGTGTATGAAAGTTTTTGTGATATAACTAAGACCAGACTTCCTACCACCTTTTACCTAAGGTAGAGTGTTGAAAAAGTCCTACACATTTCTGCTGTGCCCTCATGTCTAAGGAATTTAAGGAGTGGAATTCCCCAGGGGCCCATTAAATTGCTGCTGTGCTTTCTACGGTAAACAAAATTTTCATTGTGAATTTGGAGATGCCTACTTGGTTGTTACATCCAAAGAATGATGAGGGAAGCCAAAAATGTCTATTGCATTGTCTGAGAACAAGAGTGAATTGCCTCAAAAACATTTAAAACAGACCATTCTGAGCCATCAGATTGTACTTACTCACCTGCTCACGCACGCAGCTACATGCGGTAATTTAGCATGCCAGCATAAAATGTATATAACCTATAGGCCTTTGGCATATTTATTTAGCAAGCCCAACCTCTTTGTTTTATTCATTCATCCAGTTCTCAGCTTTTTCCTTTGTATAACTCGGAGCAGCTTGCAATTAGGGATGGGCACAAACTATTTAATGAGCCAAAGTTTGTCATGAAGTTGTCCTGATTCATACTCATGAACCAAGGTTCAGGGGAGGTGCCTCCCCCAAACATTTCCTGGACTTTTGTCTGGTTTAGGGGTGCAGATCATTTAAAACTAACAGCTGAACAGGGCGACCTGCCCATCAGCTGTTAGGTTTAAATGGATGTGAGCCATTTGAACTGCCCATTTCACTGCACCCTTCTAAGTGGAGGAAAGTGAAATGGACCACTGAAATAACTGCCAGCCATTTCTCCAATCAATTTTGTTTGGTCCCCACTTCAAAGCAAGGGGGAGCAAAATGAATCTGTGAAATGGCTTCCTGCCATTTAAACCTAATAGACTGGTGAGTCCACCCGTCAGCTGTTAGATTTGAATGCATGGCAACTGTTTGAACCATCCATTTCACTCCCACCCCATTTTGAAGTGGGGGGAAGTGAAACAGGCTTCTGAAATATCTGGCAGCCATTTCAGCAGTTCATATAGCTTCCCATGGCTTTAAAGTGTGTGTGTGGCGGAAGGAGTGAAACAAACAGCCATTTCATCAGTCTGTTTCGCTTCTCCCTATTTCTAACTCGAATGTTCTGTTCATGCCCATTCCCGCTTGCAAGATAAATAAAACATTATTAAAATAACTAACCCTCCATTAAAACCACAACTATAAAATCCAATAAAATGTCAACAATTTAAAAACACCAATTAGGACTTCTGGTAAAAACTCAATCAATTAAATGCATTCGTAAATAATGTAGTTTTCAACCACCTCCTGGAAATTAGCAATGAGAGGGCCAGACACACTCTTGGGGGAGGTTCCATTGCTGTGGGGCTGCCACTGAAAAGGCTCTCTCACATGCCTTCCACATGAACCTGCTTGATTGGTGCAATCCTTCTTCATACTTACTGTTTCCACAACAAAAGTCATAAACAGCAAGTTTTGTAATCTTAATTCCCAGGCAAGATCATATGACAGAAGACAGTCCTTCAGATACCCCAGTCCAAGTAATGTAAAACAAAACTGACACCTTGAATTGGGTTCAGGAGCAAATTGGTAGCCAGCGTAATTTCTGTAGTATCAGGAACATATGAGTTGGATAGGGGCTCTAAGCAGCAATCTAGCTGTAATATTCTCCCCTAGCTGCAGCTTTTGAACAGGAGCAGCCCAATTTAAACAAGACAGTCTGCAAAACAGTTTTCTCCAAGTGCCTTTGTCTCACCAGTCGCACATTTAACTCTAGACTTACTTATGAATGGTTTGAACACACAACATGGACATGCTAGGGGAAGAATATGGATTTAATCAATGCTTCACCATAGCCAAATCTGAATAGTCAGTCATGTTACCTGTCCCCAGTGGAGTAGATTTTGAACAGATGTTGAATCTGGAAAATGTGATTTGTATACATCAAGTCGACTCTGCAAGAGAAATGTCGTTTATTTTTAACAGAGGGAGAAAGTTGTGTCCAGGGATGGGAAAAATAATGTTTTAATAGTTCTAGCCCTGTACACACTTCCATCTATGTACATAAATCAACATATTTAAAACACTACTTTAATCTCTCTCTCTCTCTCTCTCTCTCTCTCTCTCTCTCTCTCTCTCTCTCTCTCTCTCTGTTCCCTAGTAAGTAATACTAGTTCAAAGTATTTCAGGCATATGTATTATATGTCATTAATTCTTTTCCAGCATAGGGCAACCCTATACATTAACAATCTTCAAAAGAAGAAGAGCTGGTTTTTACACCCCACTTTTCACTACCCAAAAGAGCCCCAAAGCAATTTACAAATATCTTTTGTTTCTTCTCCCCACAATAGATACCCTATGAGGTAGGTGGGGCTTAGAGAGCTCTAAAAGAACTGCTTTGTAAGTACAGCCATGCTGGCATCCAACAGCCCTTTCTAGTAATACATACTATGTTTAGATGACTCTCTTTGGCACCTCCACTAATTAAAAGATCCCAAGAACACAACTTCTTCCAGAATTTAGATCTGCACATAGATCTGGTGATGTTTCTTCTTGTCTCACTTCTCAGTAAGAAATCCTTCTTGCCCCAAAACATCTATAAATAAATCAGTGAAACAGTTACCAAAATGACAATAAGTAGCATGGCCACCTAGGGAATTTCTTATCCCTGCTTTCAAAAAAGCAAAACTCCATTTTGATTTCACTTCTCTCCTATGTGACTCAACCCGTACATTTGTATTTACTTAGACTTCTTTTAAACGTTTGAAACCCACCTCATCTCCTCAGCAAACCACAGACCTTAGAAGCACTAAATTCTTCTCATAAAATGTACAAATTATTCAGTATTAAGTGTATAAATAAATCAACATTATATTTATCATTCATTCATTCATTCATTTATTATATTTGTATAATGCCCTCCCCGAAGGCTCAGGGCAGTTCACCTAAAACAGAACAGAAACAATAAACTTAGATTAACAATAATGAATGAAGTGAAACAACAAGCAACATGGAACAGTAGAAAAATTAAACATTGAAATAACTCCTCCCCATCCCCCAATCATCCAATTGTGTACACACACACACACACACACACACAATCTATGTAAAGATACACCACCTACATTTGCAGAAAAATCCCCCCTCATGGATTTATTGATCTGCATGGTTGGGCCATTCATTACTATTAGGTATATAATTTTTATACAGTTTTCGCTGTATTCATATTTGGCTAAGGGCTAAGTGGGCGGGGAGTGGGCGGGGTCAATCCAGGTGAAGCACCTTCCGAATTGCCCGTCGCCAGGACAGACAACAGTTCTAGACAATTGGGTGAGGGCACAACCTAGGCCCCCGCCAGCACAGGCAAGAAAGGCTTCTAGGCCCTCACCAAGACAGGCCAGAAAGTAATGGGGAAGCGTCAGGAGACCATGAGTAAAGATGGAGGCCTTCTCCTCAGGCCTAGAAGGACACCCAGGGCCTCAAAGAGGCCCAGGGTGTGCTTCTAGGCCTGAGCGGAAGGCCGCGCTGACACCGGGGGGGAGGGGGGGAAGCAGGCCTTCTCCTCGGGCCTAAAAGCTCATGGGGGCCTTTCAAAGTCCGGCTTTGAATCTAGTATGTATATAATATGTTAGGGATGGGCATGAACTGGCACACAAAGTAAAGTTCATCATGACATTAGCCAGTTCTTAGTTTGTGAATTAATGTTGGCAAATTGAAGAGCCATTACTAGCTTCCATACATTTTGATGCAGTTTTTGGTGGTTCATTGCTGTTCATGAAGAGCAGAAAGCAGGGGGTTAAATGGCTCTGAGCCATTTAAACAATTTATTTCTGTTTCCCGTAAAACTGCTGTTTGATATAAAAGGCTTTGAGCCATTTAGCTTTCTGCTCCTAGCCAAAAGTGGCCCAAAAAAGAAAGTAGGAAGGTGAGCCACTTCAACCCCCATTTCCCTCTTGCCAGTTTTTGGCAGCAAGGCATTTCACCTCCACTCCTGGACATTTTTTCCAGCCGTCTAGGATTCTGATAGTTCAGAAGTACTTTGAAAATAGATACATGGCTAGTTAAGTATGCATTTGTTCTACTGCTTGAGATTTACTATTACTGAATATATAGCTTTGTTTATATACTACTTATCTAAGGTGACCAGATTTAACATTGGTAAAGCGGGACATTTACTCATTTAGTCTCCGCATCCTCAACTACGGGAGGGGGGGGGGAGACACTCTCTACCGCCAGTTTGTGAGGAGGGGGCTGGTCTTCTTACTGCCCAGCCTCAACTATAAGCCTGGCGGAAGAGCTCTGCCTTACAGTTCCACAACCTGCAATCTGTGACTAGCACCATATTCTGCGATCCTGTCGATTTACTGCATGAGCACAGCCCTGAGGATTGAACCAGTGGAGTCCATGTTTAATTCTTAAGTCCCAGGAGTGACCTAGGAGGCCACGGATATTAGTTTTAGGTATCTGTTTTAATTACCTGCTTTTGTGCGAATGAGTATACTGTGCTATCCTAAGTAGACTTATACCATTCTAAGACTGTTGATTTCAAGAAGAAGAACAAGAACAAGAAGAGTTGGTTCTAATATGCCACTTTTCTCTCCCCGAAGGAGGCTCAAAGCGGCTTACAGTCACCTTCCCTTTCCTCTCCCTACAACAGACACCCTGTGGGGTGGGTGAGGCTGAGAGAGCCCTGATATCACTGCTCCGTCAGAACAGCTTTATCAGTGTCATGGCGAGCCCAAGGTCACCCAGCTGGCTGCATGTGGGGGAGTGCAGAATCGAAACCGGCATGCCAGTTTAGAAGTCCGCAATCCTAACCACTACACCAATCAGATTTGAAAGAGTGTAACTGTGTTTAGGGTTGCACTGGTAATAAATATAATAGGATATATGCAGCCACCCCAAGCCTTTGCAGGGCAGAACTTTCCTGTTCCCCCAAATTCCATAGGGCAACCATTGCTTTTGAAATGCTGGGACTTGGATCCAGCCAGCTTTTCTACAGGCACGGAAAGTCAGCTGCAACTTGACAGCCTTGGACGCACAGAGAGTTCTTACTTTATAAAAACACAAATAGAAGACAACATGAATCTGGCATGAACTTCCTGGTTGCAAGCCACAGAAGAGATCCTTGTTGTCAGCATAAGATGACAGGAAGTGGCCTGTTTTGCATTCCATCAGGAATTATTTTACTCAGAACATTTATCTAAACCACGTTTTCCCTGATGCCACTGGTACTCAAGGCATATGACAACAACAACAACAACATAGTACAAAAAATAATCACCTATTATCATCATTGAGTTTTTTTTGGGGGGTGGGGGTCATTTACCTTGATTACTGCATCAGGCAGGGAAAGGAGCATGGCATATTGGCCAGGAGCATTCTGAAGGGTGTTTAATGGAGCCAAAGCATACAGCCTTTTAATCTTGCAACCCAGGTCAGGCATAGTTGAAAATGCAATGAGTCCTGAGGAGGAAATACACAGAGAGAAAACATATTACAGCCACCAGGCTTTCAACCTTAAAACAGAGAACCTGCTCAAGGTACCCTATAAACATAACGAAAGCATGTAGCATCAAATTACTAAACATAACAAGCTATTATTACCAAACTGTTATTAAAAACTGAGAACAGAGCAATTCAAAGTAATTTTCAATGATTTTTTTAGTATAGTGAAGAAATTGTACACTCTTCAATTCATAGGGGCTTTTCTTCTGTGATTTCAGCTGAGAATTTGGCCATCTGGATATCATAGCCACAAACTGTCCGCTGTGCAGATAACGATTTTTTTTCCAATTTATATACCATTCCTCCCCACAAGAGGGCTCTAAGCAGTTACAATAATTAGAATATCTTCACAATAGCCCAGGCTGTAAAGGACTCTGCAAACACACAGTCAGTTCTCAGAAGTTTTTGAGAGCTGGCCCTCATTAGTATTTGGATGGGATACCACCCAGAAAGTATAGAGTTGCTTACATGGCAATGGCAAACCACCTCTGTTCCTCTTTTGCCTTGAACACCTGATGGGATTGCCATACATCGATTGTGCATTGTTGGTAAGTTCTACCACCAAATAAAGGGAACTATTGGTTTGCAGGAAAACAGCATGAAACTGGCAGGGGAAGAAGAATGGGATTTTTCCCCCCATGCAATTCCTCACAGGTTATCCTTTTTATCCTTTTAAATATTGAATAATTTTACCATCTGCGCCTGGTGAGGCTACTAGTGTTCTAACTGTCCCCAGACAGGCTACTGTGATCCATGCAATGGCCACTTCCAGGTTAGACTTCTATAACTCACTCTATGTGGGCCTACCCTTACCTGTGGCCCAGAAATTGCAATTGGTGCAAAATGCAGCTGCTAGGGTCCTCACGAAGTCATCTTGGAGAATCCACATCCAGCCTGTGCTGAGGCAGCTGCATCGGTTGCAGGTTAGCTTCCAGATCAGGTTTAAGGTTCAGGCTCTTACCTTTAAGGCCATCTGCGGCCTGGGCCCTGCATATCTGAGGGACTGCTTGTCTCCTTATGCCCCCCGCAGGGTTCTTCTCTCAGGGTTGAATTGGTTGGCTGTCCCTAGTCCCTGGGAGGTACACCTGGTCTCGACCAGGCAAGGGCCTTTTCAGTCCTGGCCCTGACCTGGTTGAATGAGCACCCAGAAGACCTAGGACCCTGACGGAGCTATCACAGATGGAGCTCTTCCACCAGGCATTTGGTTGAGACCTGGCCAGGAAGATCAGGTCCCTCTTGGTATAGGCCCCATTGGCTGGACAACACTAGAAGATCTCCTCCCCTGGGGCGTGGTGGTGGATGTTACTATAGGGTATGGATGGGTGGGAGAGAGGGGGTTTATAGTTGGTTTCTTGCCACCATTATTATTATTATTATAAAACAAAAAATATATTATTGTTTTATTGTTAAACTTGATTGAAAACCCATTGTGTCTGTGAATACAATGGGCGCTAGAATCCCCTCTCCTCCCCCCGGCCCCCGGGCAGCCCTCCTGGCAGCTCCCCCACCCAAAAAAGGGCTGCCACGGCATCGCATGGCCCAAGGAGCAGGGCCACTGCGTCTCCTTCATGGCAGACCTGCTAGTTTGTCTGTGCTGAAGATTCCCCCCACCCGCCTCTGCCCGGACTCCCCGGCTTTGCTGCAGCCCAAGGAGCAGGCCTGCTATATTGGGCAGGGTCCGGGAGTGGCAGAACACCAACACCAACACCAACACCAACACCAACACCAGCATAGAGAATTAGTCAAGAATTTGGAAGATCCAGGTTTGAATCCCCACTCATAGGTCCATTATGCATGGCCGCAGAAACGGCGATTTCGGGTCACATGGAAAATGCGGAGGGGGAAGAAGCAAAGCAAACCGCTTATGCATGGGACGCAACGGCGGCAAAACCCAGAGTAACCGATTATGCACGCGGCGACCTTGGCGCCGCTTCTGGTTGCGCCCCGGTCACCCGGAAGCTGAGCTTTCTTCCACATTTCACTAATGCGGCTTTTTCGGCAGCATGCACCGAATCTGCAGCCGGTTGCAGCCGGCTCCGTGCATTATGGGTGATTTTAGTGGCTGCCATTCCACCCCGAATGTGTGCTATCCCCCCCCCCATGCATAATGGGCCATAGGGAAGTTTGCTGGGTGACTATGTCAACCTTCCTCACAGGGCTGTTGTAAAGATAAAGTGGGGGAGGGGAAGAAGATCATGCAAGCTGCTTTTGACTTGCCATTGTGTGTGTGTGTGTGTGGGGGGGGAAACAGGATATGAATAAATAAACCCCCAAATCTCTATTTATTGATTTATTATATTATATTATATTTATATACCACACTCTTTTGTGGCTTAGGGCGATTTACGTTAAAGTCTGTGATACAATACAAGGAAGACATGATCAGAAGGGCTTTATCTTTTATTCTAATTCAAAAAGAAAAAAAAAATTATAGTAGACTTTTCATTGCACTGTTCCTAAAGAGCATTTATAAGTAGAAATACATTGTCCATACATTTCTTTAACATACCTTCAGTGGCGCCCTGAGAAAATCCAACAAAATGTATTTGGGGCTTTCCGGTTTTCTCCAGGATAAAGTTGATTATCGCTGGGAGGTCATATTTGGCCATTTCATCAAAACTGCAGTACAAGTGAAAATGTATAGTAACTTACAGGCGAGAGCCTTTACTTTATTGGCTTGTAACCAGGCAACTGTTGTAACTGAACGCAGTCTGAATTCAAAGTAGATGGATTTGCTGTGGAACTTTCTGACCTGGCTCACAGGGTGCTTGAGAATGGTTGACACTGACTGATTCCGCACAGGCATAAAAGGCTGAGAAGGAAACCCGATATGGAAGTGGGGTAAATCCCTACTTTCATATGATGTTGCCACCAGGCTGCCACCCTGGAACATGTAATTTTCTGAGTTCCCTTAGCCCACTGCAGGAGCCAATAGGGCCTGTCCCACGGCAGGTCTCTGAGGACAGACACTAAGTGTCCCACTGAAATGTGTATCCTGTGTGGACACAGACTGCTATAGAGCATGTAGCTCTGTAGCAACACACTGCTGGCAGCCCGGTGCTTCTGCCACCATGCGGACTCGGTCACAAGGATTGCAAACCTCATGGTGCTTTGTGATTGTATAAATATAAGTAATTGGAGGGGGGGCGTTCTCCTGTATCATTCTTCCTTGAGGTTTCCCCACCCTCCAAAACTTTGAATTCGGATCATTTTTTATGCTAACACATTATTTTTGCCTTCTGTTTTTTATGCTATTAAAATGTGGTTCTCTGTGTTTACATCATCTAGATATCTTCATCTGCATCTTTCCAGAGCTGGCATTATTTTTAGGCCATCCTCCCTTAGGCAAATGTTTATGTCATTATTATCTGCTTTACTCTCACTCTCAGATATTATCTCTATCACACAGAAGAAATTGTGCTTTGTAAAGCTATTGCCTATGGTTGTAAAACTACTCACATGACTCATGGTGGAGAATATGATAGTGATTGAGATTAGGTGAAGTACCCACTAATATGCACCTTCTCTGAGTTGAGTAGGGTTACTTACATGAGAATGGTGACTGATTAGTTTGATATATCAAATTTCCAGTAGCCACTTATGGCTGTGAAAGTTGGAGAATGAAAAAATTGGACAAGAGGAGAATTGATTTGTTTGAACTCTAGTGTTGGAGAAGGATTCTGCGGGTTCCATGGACAGCAAAAGTGGACAAACAAGGAAATACTACAGCACATAACGCCTTAAATATCACTAGTAGACAAAATCATCAAACTCCGGCTCATTTACTTTGGCCATATCATGTGATCCAACTCAATGGAGAAAGCAATTGTGCTAGCCATTATCAATTGTAATGTCCTGTCCAAATTAGTGGTTCAGAACCCATCCTTTAAAACAAGTTATTAGACGCATATTGAAAACAACATTGTTCGAATCAAACCCAAGAACCCGAGCATTTCTTAAGTGTTTCTGATTTTGATCTAGAAGCATGATTAGTACACTGCATTTGCATTATCTTCTAGATCATGCACTATGTAAACTTCAGGCATGCAATAACCCTTTGATTGCACAGAAGACAAGGGGGCAATCTGAAACAAAATACATTTGGATTGCTTTCTAGAATGCCAAATAGTGGGATTCAAAGGTGCCTTGCATGAATGGGAGAGAAGTCTACAGTTCCCCACAGAGAGGATTCCACAGTATTCCAAAAGCAGCCTGGAGCCTAAGACTAGCTTTTCAGGCCATACAAAAGACTGAGAAAAATGGCAGAGACAGAAATGACCCATACCTTAAGAGCTGCTCTACCTAGTATTCTTTGGATCCAAACCATAGAAATGAAAAACAGTAATCTAACAACTGATTATAACTTATAACTATGACTTTCTGTGCTACCAATTATTAATAAACCCACATGGTAACTCGCTCTATGCAGGCCTATCCTTGTTCTTGACACAGAAATTGCAGCTGGTGCAAAATGCAGCAGCCAGATTCCTCACTGGAACACCTTGGAGGGCCCATATCCAGCTGGTGCTGAGCCAGCTGCATTGGTTGCCCATTGCAGCCCGGATCACATTAAAGGTTCTGTTTATGACTTTTAAGGCCCTTCACGATCTGGACTCCATACATCTGAGGCACTGCCTATCACCTTATGCTCCCCACATGACCTTGCATTCTGTGGGTACTAACCTGTTGGTTATGAGAGGTTTGCCTGGCCTCGACTAGGGCTGGGGCCTTTTTGGTACTGGCCCCAACCTGGTGGAATGAGCTCCTGGAAGAGCCCTGCAGGAATTTTCATGGTTCTGCAGGGCCTGTAAAATGGAGCTCTTTCACCAGGTCTTCGGTTGAGGCCAGAGTGTGGGAGATCACAGGGGGCCCCTCCACAACCAAGAACTATTGGCATCCCACAATTTAGAAAGGTGCTTTTTTAAACTGCAGTTGCAGAATAAATACACATAATGAAAACTAAAAGTGCATAGGGTGGGCATAGAATCCAAAGTCAAATTTAAAGGCTTACTGCCCTGAAAATCTGCAGTAAGATGCATGTATGTAATGGGCCAAAGAAAACAGATTATGCAGAGCTCACATGAGTTGAATTACAAAGTGCTTTCCTGCAATTCTTGTTCAGTATGTTCAATTGTCTGATAATTCAGATATTCAATCATTTGAAGTAAAAAAAAGTCAAATTTTGAACATGGAAACTGGACATTTTTCTGGATATAGGGTTATTTCTGCTGCAAGGCTGAAGGAATGCTCCATAAAGTATGAATTAGGAAGAAGCAGAATTGGGGGGTGGGGGGAGTTTGGTTTAAACGATGTGTAAACCTTTACATTTATAGTACCTGTAAGCAGAAAACTGTTCTTGATCAACAGTCAAGCTTTGATGTTTTCGTGACCAGGAGGTGCCTCTGTTGTTCCCAATCCAAACATCACAGCCAGCCTCTGCCAGCATGAATCCCAGGCTATTGTTTGGCATATTTGCAATCCAGCTGCTGCCTTCTAAAGCGAAACCATGCTGCAGAAGCACAACTGGCTTTTCAACTGGGAAAAAAAGGGAACAAACAGGTTATTGATTCACAACACATGGACCGCCCTGAGCCTTAGGGGAAGGTGGTATATAAATGTAATAAATAAATAAGTGAATAAATAAACAAGAACTGTACAGGACTACAGGCTGTATGCAGATATTATGATAGCTGTTTCATCAAGCTTATTCCATGTATTAATAAAGCTCCAAATCAAGCATATTTACTTACATGACCACTGTTGTCTTGCTCTGTCACAAGGAATTCTGTTCAAAGTGAGGATGTAACCATCATCTGTTATCACTTCATATTCTTCAGATGGGTATCCATGATGTCGGATAATCTCACTCTATTGAGTGACATAAGTAGTTGGGAAACATTATGTTTTCATATTGAGCACAAAAATGATGCCTACATTATTTGGAGGAATTTAAACCCTTTTTTCAACTGCCTCTCAAAATGTGTTTAAAAGACAGAATACAAACAGAATAAGGTCTACAGAGTTTCAGCCTAAATAGAATAGAAAATACTGTGTATGGCTATAAATAAACTTATAATTATTAATACAAAAGCAATTTGCATTGTTGATTTATTGCTTGCAATATCAAAAAAAATGGAAAAGGGTATTTCACAAGGTAGGTATTTCAGCTACAAGCCTTCATCAGTGTAAACACATTCACCAGGTTCATAAGAATTCACCTTGTCTGTCGCCCCTTGGGGAACCTAAATACACATTTGATTATTCCTGCACAAGGTTCTTTGTAGCCAATGTTAAATTTGCATGCTTTTTGAAAAAAGGGATAAATGAGTTTTGATCTGGTGAATATATTTATTCAGATGAAGGCTTGTAGTCCAAATGTTGTTAAACACCATGAATTCCAGTTTTTGATGCTTCAAGCAATACATCCACAGTACAAATGCAAGTTGCTTTTGTATTGTTAATAATTATATTTACAGTCATACATAGTATTTTCTATTGCATTTAGTCTGAAAGTGTGTTGCAAAAGAAATTTTCTTTCCTTAAAAAAACAAATGGGGGCTTCAGATGTGACAGAAGAATTAACCATTTTCAAATCACAGCAGAGACATGTTACTTGCTGACACCGCCATGTGTTGCTATGCAATATCCACCTTCCGATGCATGTGTGGGTTTTCTATCCATAATGAAGTCAATGCCCATAGAATATCTTGGGCTGCTGTTTAAAAAATAAATGTCTCAGGAGAACTGTGACAAGACATTAAATGAACAGAAGAAATTGACGGAAGACAGGAGAGAGAAAATCATTGGAAGTGATAAGAGGGAAAAAACAGGTCAGTGAAGAAACATGAAACTTGCATTACTTATTGTGAAAATCACTTGCACTTCTTTCATCATGTGCATATGCAGCAAAATTGCTACATAAGATGATATACACAGAGCTTCTATTGTTTTAGCAAAGTAGGGCATGGGAGATACAAGTGTCTGCAGGTCCTAAGACATCTTTCTTAGTATTACTGAAAGGAGCGATAGATGAATAAAAGAGAACCAAATCATTTTTTATAAGTCTCCCATATAGTGCTGAAGACTCAATGGGTGATATTGTTTGAATCACGATAATAAATTAAAACTTACAATATTCATGTATACTTCAGGATTCACATTTGTAGTACTGGATGCTGAAGACACAATTCCTTGGGCCACATACAACACCAGAAGGAACATCCACATTTTGCTTCTGTATTAAATAAGGTGTTGTTTGATTTTCATAGATAATAGGTTCCTAGAGGAATTAACTGGCAAACAGGAAGATATGCTTATTATAGGAATACCATCCTTACGTGCATCATCTACACAGAGAGTGAACTCAAATATAATGTGCCATTAAATGCTTCTGGACCACACAAGGCCACTGCTCATAACTGCTTGCTCAAGCAGGTATGTCCACAACAGACAATATCATGCATTCCCGTCAGCCATCAGAAAAGATGAGGCCACTGCTTCCATCTCTGGTGGCAGCTTCCAAGGTAAGGGGTGGCATGAGGGGTAGGCAGGATCAGTCCACCATCAAGAAAAAAGTGCAACCTGCACTCAGGGCAGCTTCAGAATACTGGGTTCTTCAAAAGGCCATGACAACTGCCCAATGATACCTCTCATATATATTGATCACGAATAGTCCCCGCAACTGCTCTTGGTAGATAAATTGCATGTTGAGCAGGGAACTCTAAGTTTAGCTCCTCAATGCCTTAAATATCCTAAAAGCAAAGATGCTCTAAAATTTTGGCAAATATCTTTACATACTTGCATAAGCTGCCATTACACATTACATTCATAATCACAGTGTGATCCAATGCAGAGTTAGCCCAGGACAAACTGATGAAAATAAATCAGTTTCAGAAAAAGTAACTCCATAGTGTGGAGTTGTGGGTTATTATTATCCACCCTCTTATAAGTTTTATTTCTTTCATTTTCAGTTAGAAGCAGACTTATTCCACAAGCCCTTAATCAAACGTATTTCATCCATCTGAAAAATGAAGCAGGCATATATAATATTAGCATCCAGAGACTTGTCACCCCATTAGAAGGATCACACTGAGATGTGCACACAGTTAATTCAGAGACAATACACCATTATTATAGGGTGAATGGTGTGCCAAAAGGCTGCATCAATCAAACATAAGACATTACCGGAACACACTAGCAGGTCTTGAAGGGATAAAAAGTTGGCAGTCCCCCATTGACAGGAGTAGGACAGAGACAACTTCCTTCCGATAGACTCACTGCCATTGCTTCCCTAAACAACCTTTGTATATATATCTACAGTGTCTCTCTCACTTACCTGCTTCACACCCCCCCACACACACACACCCTGTGATAACATCTAATTAATTCAGGGTGTACATTCCAGTGACATTGCTGTTTTCTTGCTCAGTATCAGTTAGTGTATCCCAGTGTATCTGAGGGAACGCCTCCCTAAATACATTCCCGAGAGAATGCTTTGATCTAGTAACACCAATCAATTGAGGATCCCTGGCCCTAAAGAAATGCATTTGGCCTCAACCAGAGCCAGGGCTTTCTCAATCCTGGCTCCTGCCTGGTGGAATGAGCTCCCTGAAAATATTAGGGCCTTGATGGAACTTCCAACAGGCCTTTGGTTGAGGCCAACCAAAAACACAGATTACACTTCACATAAATTGGGTCTCCCTCCTCTCACCCCCCCTCCCTCTGACTCCTCTCAATCGAATTGCCTATAACACCTTACAGACCAATACAGGCAGCAACTCATTTTAAGTCTTTTAACTTTTTGGTTATTATTTTATGTTCTATCAGCTGCTGTATATTCTTTGTTGTGCACCACCCCAAGACAGCTAGACTGTGAGGGGTGGACTATAAATCAATCTATAAATAGATAAATAAATATGATAGATAGATATGATAGATAAATAAATAGACACACACATACCATTTGGAATTGGAATCTCACCTCTGAACACAAGGAAAACTACCCTCTGAATTGTCCAGGATGATACAACGGAAACAACTTAGAGTAGCAATCCCCAACCTGTGGGCCGCAGACCACATGTGGTCCTTCGACTAATTGGAGGTGGGCCGCGAAAGACGCGTCCCCCCCCTGGCCCTTTACTTCATCCCTCCCGGCCCTTTGCAACACACTTCGGGTGTCATTGTTTCCCATCACTCCCAGATGGGACTATCTCATTGCAGAGAAACAAGCTCAGGGTTCCCATTGATTTGTCATTGTCATGAGTTAAAATTTCCATGAAAATAAAATGTTCCTTGTGTTCATTGTTGTGGCGTGTCTGTATCTTATTTTGAAGGGATGTTTAAACATTACCATAGCGATCAGAGAGCGTTAGGGCAGCGGTTGAGAGTAGAGGAGTAAACTACCCCCCCACCGGGCCTCAGTAATATTGTCAAGCGTTGAGTGGTCCCCGGTGATAAAAAGGTTGGGGACCATTGACTTAGAGGACATTCAAAAGTTGTTGATAGTCATTCAGAACAAAATGTCAGTCATGAGTACAATGCATTGCATCACACAAGAAACTAATGGAGGAGGTCAGGTTCCTTGGAAACAAAAGACATGCTCTTTAAAAACAAATACACACAACCTATTCAGCTGTCAGTTCACTGAAAGGGAATGATGGTGAAATTCTGTGGAAAGGAAATTCTTTGGAGGGGAGAGCTAGTTAGTTTCTGGGTTGTCTTCAAGGACAGCCTGTGGATATTTATTTATATTGTCTATTGTACACTAAGGACTACTTAGTCCAGTGTTTTCCTCTTGGAGGCTAAACTCAAGACCTGTTTTCAATGTGTATTTTAAGAAAACTGTACAATGCACTGAGTTATTTTGTTTAATTCACTTTTAGTATTGTTACCGCTCAACTTCATGGTACCTAATTGAATTTTTGTTAGGTTTATATTCCTTTGTGTATGTGTCAGAGGGCAGCCAACTGTGAAATGGGTCAGTGTGGCCAGATTGTGTCTAGAAAATAAGAGAGCTGGCAAATCATATGTAGCTGATTGAAGGTCAACTTGTTTTTCAAACATCAGGGCAGGCTCTGTAACTACTCCAAGCTCTTAAGCTGCTCCTTTTATCTCCATAAAATGACCCTTTTTGAATCCATCAGCTGTGATTCATAAGAATACATACTAATAAAGCCACATGTCTTCTGGTCAGGAGACCAGGGACACTGAGGTTCCAGTTAAACAAGACAATGGTCCACAGGATTCTCTGGAGTTGGATTCTAGTTCAGCATGCCTCCCCTACAGCCAGACAGTCTCTCCTCCCCCCGCCATGTGCCATTTTCTTGACTTGAACATTCCTTATTAAGGTAATGTGAACTGTACATAGGGTTCTACTCATATCAGTATTATGGCCTAGGAGGAGAGAAGGGGATCAATGGGGCAAATTATAGTCTTTCTCCTTGAGAAAATGGCATGGAGTGGCTGATGCTTCTTCCCTCTCAATGCAAAATGGGCCCTGTGATATGACTCCCCAGCCCCAGTCCTCCTTCAGAGTCCAACACAGTCTTGGAAAGAGTCCTATCCCTTTCCACCTGCATTTTACTGACAGAAACTAAAGCTTGAAGTCTGTCAGCGTTAGGATTTCCTAGCAACTCCCACAATAACCAGTAAGATGGCATTTGTTTCTTAAAGCTGCAGCTATTGCTTCTATTCTATCGAATGTTTTAACCCTCAATGTTTTCTATTTATTATTATTTCATATTTTTCTGCAAACCTGGAGCTTATTTTTAAATTTGTAGAAAGATCCATCTTGTTTGTTCATGGCTCCATTCTCAAGATTTAAGTATCCAGAAATCTGGCATCTGAGTAACTAATATAGTGACAAGTGGTGACCCACAATACTTATGGGAGGGAACTCCTGCTTGCCATTGTAACTTACCACAATTGCCTGGCATGTTTCCCAAACTCTGTCACTGGGCTCTTGCAACCTCTGCCCCCCAAATACCAGAGTCATTGCCAGGTCTTCCATAGTTAATAGGCACCCCCTCATTCACTGTTACCACCATTCCCACCTGAAGGAGGTATGTGAGATTTCTGTGCATACACAGACATTTAAAAATGGAAATTGGTGGAATTTACCCCCCCCCATTTTTAGTTTCATATTTTTCTGCAAACTGTGGGGTTCCTATGTTTCCAGGAAAATCTGTTTAGTAATGTGGCCCCAAGCTGCAGGTTTCAATAGTTGCTGATTTTTATTTTATTTTATTTTATTTTATTTTATTTTATTTTATTTTATTTTATTTTATTTTATTTTATTTTATTTTATTTTATTTTATTTTATTTTATTTTATTTTATTTTATTTTATTTTATTTTATTTTATTTTATTTTATTTTATTTTATTTTCTATACCACTCTTCCATATAGCTCAGGGTGATTTACATACAACATGGGGGATACATGGAATGAAATAATATATAACATAAACAAATAAAGACCACACTTGAGAAATAAATATATAGACATGGTGACATCACAATGTTTAGGATTAGAGAGCTAGAACAGATGTAAGAAACCAACCTCTCCCCTTTCAGGATGCCATCTAAATATGCCTAGCCACGTGGGACTGAAAATCCCATGATATCATGTTGTTTGTTCTATAAAGGAATCCAAAACTACAAAGTTTCTTCTGTATCCTGAAGATAGGTAAAGACAGAGTGTCTGTATTGCTTCATTTATTTGCATCTTGCCTAATTCCAAAGAGTATGGTTGAGCCAACTGGCAGTAACCCCATACCCTCAGGTCTTCAATTGCTTATCATTGAATTATTACATATCAAATAGATCAGAATTTGATAATAGATGCAGGGATGTAGGTGCCCACATCGTGTTAGCACATTCCACAGAGAACAGCTATTCTCCAGTCAATTGCTGGTTTGATAGGAGAACACATCAAAAAATACTAGAACAATGAGTTCATCTAAAATTTAACAACAAATCATAACGCATGTTCTTATCAAGAAGTATCAGTACCCTCCTTTTGCCCTGCCTTGTGTAAGGCAGCAGACAATTACATGAAAAGCTTAAAATCTTGAGCTAGATATTGTATAGTAGAAAAGAAAGAAGGATCTGTACCTGTATTTAAAATGCAGAGGCTATCCAAAATGTACGTCTGTGCATGTAAGTCAATCATTGCATTTTTAAAGTTTTTACTGCTTTTAATTTATCCAGGTTTCCCAGATATTAGAACTGAAGGCCAACAACATGCATATTGCTCTTGCAATCCTTTCTCCGGGTGTGGTTGTTTTGGGAGAGGGAATGGGGATTTCATGAAATGCTTACCTGTCTACCATAGTTTATTATGTCTAGCATAATTTATTATGATCCAGGATCACATAATAAGAAATAAGCCACGCATGATACACATTAGATAGAGGAACACCATAGTGGGTTGCCCACATGCTCATTCTTGATAGCGGCTCAATAGTCTAGGCCTGGTAAATGCCCTGCCTATGAAAGGTACAGGATGTTGGTAGCCAAGAGTTGTTTATTACAAAAGAGAAGGTAGCTGAGAGTTGGAGCCCAAAGAGAGGAAAGAAAGAAAGCGGGGAAAACCATCCAGCCTCACCTCAGACCTCTTTTTAGAAATGCTAATATGTCTGCCAAGAGACAATAGGGTGGTCCAGCTTCCTCCACCTCTAGCTAGGTAGGTGATATATAAAAGGAACAGACATATGAGGGGGTTAACTACTAAAATGGCTTCAAGAAGAAACTCTTGAAAACAAGAAATGATAAAACCTCTGGGAACAAGGAGGAAGCTCTTTTTTGTGCTGACCCATCAAGTCAGAAAGAACTCTTAACTGAGATCTGTAGGAGGCAGATATGCACAAATAAAAATTAATGAATCAAAATGTGCCAGCCTGCAGACCATAAAGAGGTTGGAGGTAAAAGAAGCCTGAACAAACATCTGTAACTTTCTAAGATAACTTAACAGCTGCTAGGGCATGCATAGAGGGAGGGAGGGAGGAATTGTGATTTGCACTTTTCTGTTGGATCCCTTGCTTAATCTGGTAGTACACTAAAACGGTGCTTGGGAATATTTTCTTTTTAATAGATGCTTTATATATTCTGATACTGATATTATTAGTAGTTCTCTATACCACCCAGACCTACATCCTCTTGGACAAGTTATTTTAAAAGGGGTGCCAAGAGGAAGGGGAGAGGCAGTCAGCTGGCAAGTGGCTAACTTCAGCTGATTCTGCATGGGTGGAAAAGGCCAAGAGGGTGCTTGTATGAAAGCTTGTATGAAAGCGGAGCAAATCGCCCCTCCTGGGCCTGCCAGGAATCAGAACCTCAGTTGGTCGGGGCTAACTGAACACGGGAAAATTTGCATTACCTTAGCCGCTACGGGGGCCAACAGGGGGCAAAGAATGCCCTGGTTGGCTTTAAAATGCTTTCCTGTGCTGCAGGACGGACTGGGACATTCATTTTTCTTTTGCAGGAAGGTGGAATTGCATGGAACACAATCCCACCCTCCTGCATAATAAAGAATCCCCCCCATGGGGCCCCCTTACATGGTAGAACAAATCCACCACTGCTTTGCTTCCCAGGGGGACACATTTCAATGGGATGCTAGGTGTCCCACTGAACTGTGTCCCCCGTGTGGACACAGACTGCTGCAGCACATGCCTCAGACTGCCTCAGACTGCTGCAGCACATGCAGCACACTGCTGGTGGCCCAGTGCAGCCACCACCATGCGGAATTTGCCTTCCAGTAGTATTTAAGGCAGTAAGCTATCTTTATGATAAGCAGATGATGAATAGTGTTGGCAAGGTAAATAACACAGGGAGGTGCACAACCTGATTAAAGAGTAGATAAATGTTTATTAGGGATTAATATATTATACAGTGTAGATTAGAGATAGAGATAGGTTGAGAGAGAGAAACTGAATGGCTTCCAAAATGCAGGAAATTGACCCTAAGAGTAGCAATCTGGAGACAGACAACGATGATACTTAATAGGAGAGAAAGTCCTGACCTCATGATCATATCTGATAGTCTTCTTGTAGCCCCTTGCACGTCTTCTTTTTCTTTGTGCACCAGACATTGCCTATTCCAACAAATAGTAGGAATTATAGAGCAGGGGTAGTCAACCTGTGGTCCTCCAGATGTTCATGGACTACAATTCCTAAGAGCTCCTGCCAGTGTTTGCTGGCAGGGGCTCATGGGAATTGTAGTCCATGAACATCTGGAGGACCACTGGTTGATTACCTCTGTAGGCCTCAGAGCTTTAAAGGGAAGCTGAGAGTCCTGGCCCTCTCAGTGGACAATTCTTGCAATGACCAGGTTGTGGTGAACAGAAAGGAAAAATCCCTTTCAGGTATTTGAAAATCATTGTAGGGCCTGCAGGCCAGAGCCACATGTTCTGCCACATGTAAGTAATTTACAGAAGGGATCAGACACAAACTTGTTTTAAGCGTTTCCATGTTTAATATGGAATATGTGCAGTTTATACCTTATATTAAGTAACACTTTATTTGTAATGCTCCATCAATGCAAAAATGTCTGGGTATAAGTACTTTGGATCATCAAGTCCTAAAAGATAGTCTGAATGGTTCCAATCAGGAATGTTCTTATAGAAAGTTAAGTGAGTGATTCGAGGGAGCAACAGTTGAACATCTTTCACAGTTTCAATTTTATCTCTTCCAGCACTCCACACAGCTGTTGGAACAGTCATATCTTCTACTTTATAAAAAGGAGGAGTGGTCTGTTGATGAAAAGACCAGAAAAAATAAATAAAAATTGAGCGATTAAAAAATATTATTTTAAAAGCCAGTTAATCTTCTAGCATCTGAAAAACCTTTTGAATGCAGAAGGACATCTTGTCCTAGAAAATTATGGTTTGCCCTTATGGTTTATCTGCATCTCTTTCAATATCCGAATCTGTTGCAGGATCAGTAATAAACAGAAAAATGGGAATTCATTCAGATGAGGCTGTTCCCGAGTGCTATTGTATGATTCTACTGGTTACTATCTATCAGGCCTTAACATAACATGATTTACACATTTTTAAGTCCTCATCACTATCGCCCTTTTGCTTACCATATTATATACAGCTTGGTTCTTACTGCCATAGTCAAAATATTTAAATTCTCCGGATCTAGCCACCTAAAAGAAGGAGGAGAAAGAGTAATAATGAGAAATCTGGTAAATTCTCAACATTTTGGAAGACTGATTGGTTGGCCAACTTCAGATTGTGGGGTGAAGTATGAGGACCTTCCAGAAGTATGTCTACCTTCCAGAACAGTTATTATCCCCATAGTCTGAATATCAATTGAGAGATCTGGGAGATCTACATTCGTAGAATGGAGACTACAACTATAAAACAATGTTCCCTGTAACATCTGTCAAACCTCAAACTAAAACACTGGATCTCTAAGAAGTAACTTTAAATTGTTATTGTGGCTATAATCTTAGTTTTTGGGAATATCTAATCTGAGACCTTTGGTATTTGTGATTTGAAATCTATGCACACATTTCTCCTTCTCCTTCTCCTTCTGTGCTCACAAGAGGGATCGTTGTATATTCAGTAAAGTTTGTATTTACCCATATGTCTTCCAGCTGGTCCTTCTACCATTTGGTTACAGTCACTGCTATTTCAGTGACTATTTTTTAAATTTTGTTGATATAAAGTCTTCCTGTGATATAAAGTTAGGAGCTTGTTCCTACAGTTAGGAGCTTGTTCTTTTCTAGGATGTGTTCACTGCCCATACCATTCAATAACTGTATGTGAAAACTAGTGAGTTATATGAAAACTAACAAGCTGGCTTTAACTTGCCTGGTCATTCCTGATAAAATCCTTTAGTCTAATGCCTCATATATAGACCTAAGTAAATTTCTGTACTGGAATCTCTTCATGTTCATTGCAGTAGGCAGCAGGGTGTTGGGGTTTTTTTTGTGATAATTGATTGTGAGATGTGGGAGAACTTTATATTCGAAAATGCAACAAGCAAAATAAAAATGCAGATATCCTTAACACTATTTTGCTCCCTTATATATTTGGGAAACAGCCTCCTGGGAGGACACGGTCCAGGGCCCTGTCCATCCAGGTCCACCCTGATTGGCCCTCCCCCTCCAGCTCCTACCCTCCCTCCTTGCCTGCTAGAAGCCTTGGGGCTATGGCCTCCATTGTTGCCCATGAGGAGACAGGCAGCAACAGGACTTTGAGACCCACAGGTATGCTCCTGCTGGGAGGGAGCTAGTGGAGTTTGCAGCCTCCCTGCAGGCCACAAAGCCCTGATACTAGTATTTAATATAAAATTTCCTCATACCTCATTACAGCACTTTTTGGAAACCTAGACACTCATTTCAAAAATTAAGGAAAATATACATTTGAATTTTGAAAATTGCTTTTCAACAGATAAGGTAAATTTTTTGGCATTAGACCATGAACATTCATACACATTGGCCCTAGATCCCATGACCTGCTTCCAGTGGCAGAAGGATTCTTGTTCGAAAAGAAGGACTTTTCTGGCTCCAACCCACAATGCCTTCCCAGTGTTATTCCTGGGGAACTGGAGATTCCTAAGAACAGCATTTCAGGGGGAATTTCATGCTACCACAAGAGGAGAGAAAGAAGGAACTTACACTTGGCTTATGGAAATCACTTCCATTCATGGAAGTGCCCTGCAGTGTTGAACCCGTGTAGGCAGAGACTACCTGGCTTTAAACCATGTTGAAAACATTGATGGTTGCAGTTTAAATAAAGAAATTGGTCAACTCTACCTGGCTCCAATGAATCACTGTTTTTACTGAAGTGTAATCAGGAAATATTCCAGCAACGACGTCTATTCGACTCTGGATAAGAAAAGTAGGAAAGTTAAGGGCGTTTTGATTCTGTTCCTCTCGCAGCTGTCAAGGTGGACATGAAAGAAATAGCATTTCTTGTACCGCTTGTAGCAATGAAGACATACAGATCAGAGAAGCTCGCGAAAGCTCCCCGGTGTTAACTGTTTTTATTTCTTTTTATCTATTGTTCTCGCCTCTTGGTGAAAACAGCCTGGGGTTAAAGTACATTGACGCTAGCTTTATATGTTCGGCCACTATCTTTGACTGCTTTCATTCACTTACTGAAAAGATATTGTTGCTTCTGGAAGTGTTATCATCCCTAATTCCTACTCTCTGATGAAACAGACCATAATACGTTATTCAACAAATAAAATGAAGTGTGCTTGGAATGCTATCTGCCTCTGAGACAGGTTTGTAATTTATTGTGACCTAGCTCATTATATTGGACAGACTAATTCGCCATTGCCTAACAGGAGGGCAGTTAGGGGACAGCAAGAAGGATGCACACACACAAAATCTTATTTGGCATGGGATTGGCCACAGCTTTATTTACTCCAGCCAGAGTGTCGGCACGTCCCGGGAAGAACCAGTGCCACCTCACAATCAGCAGACTGCGAGGAACCCAGACACCAGTGACAAGACCCAGCCCTTGGCACCCCAAAGCCACTGGGACCAGAGCAGGGGGGAGGCAACCATAGCAGGAAGGCAATCTTCCCCTCTAATTACTGCCCCCCTTCTTGACAATGTTTTGAAATTCCTCTGTCATCCTATGAGATTGATGTCAGCAGCACTGTTATTTATTTATCCATCTATTTATATTTATATACATTTCTACCAACACCCCTGCATAGAAAGCCAATTCACAAGGATAGCTTGCTTTTCATGAAGCCACAAATCATTGCCCCATTCAGAGAGATAAACACCATCATTGCAGTAAAGAGGGGAAAGCCTCTGTGATATATTTGAATGACTGATGACTAGCCCACCCCAACTTAACACATGCCGACCAATTGCCTTTTTAATTTTACATCTTGCAAGGCCCACCTTCCCATGCAACACAGCCTCTCTCCAGCTGCAGCACTGGAGCAGATCCGAACATATAACCATTACTCCTGGTAAACACTGATGTAAAATCTCTAGAAAAGACTGGTCAGTGAGCTGCAGTCGAAGGCCCTTGATAGCAGGCCGGTCATTCTTGCCCAACTGTACCACAATTACTGATAGGGCCCCTCAGCAAAACCCCTCAGCAGCCACAGTGTCCGCAAGTGCATTCCACTTTGTGCCTCAGTGGTCTGGTGATCTCATATAAAGGTGGTCTGCCAGACCAAGGTGCATGTCCCAGCTGGAACTTGAAGCTTAACAACCTGCCAAAAAACACCACCACCAGAACTACCACCAGAACTTTTGGAAACGAGCCAGCAGGACCTAAAAAGGTGAATATTAGCATACTAAGTCAGGCCTCACATAGCCTTTATATGCTAAGGACTACAAATGACCTAGCACCATTATCTGATGTGGGGTAGAGATGATCTGTGAGGCAAAAATGGCCTTTCTGATCCTGAATGAATGCATTCCCAAATGCCCAGTGTTTAAACCAAGGAGGCAGAGGCATGACCTGAGGATAGCAGAGAACTGAAAACATAAGAGGCAACTCCCATTTTCATGTATAAACAGAACTCCTGGTAAGTTCCGCCTGAACTCAAGGTAACAAGACATGCTATGCAGAGGGCGGGGCAATGGCATAAGCAATGCTGGCAGAGTGATGGAAATACCTCACCCTTGTGGATCACACTTAGACCTGCACAGCCACACATGCAGCATTGTTGGAAAAACCTCAATATCACTCCTGGCCAGTGCAGCACCGGATTTGTCAGTGTGTGAAGCAGCCAGAATTTCCCTGCACCAAAAGGCACCAAAACAGGCAAGTGTGAATGTTGCTTAATACAGAGCCTCCTTAAGGGGTGATGTGCATGCTGCCAGTAATTGGTCCAGCAGCTTCTGCAGCAATTGCAGCTTGGTGTAGTGGTTAGGAGTGCAGACTTCTAATCTGGTGAGATGGGTTTTATTGCATGCTCCCCCACATGCAGCCAGCTGGGAGACCTTGGGCTTGCCACAGCACTGATAAAGCCATTCTGATCGAGCAAGAATATCAGGTTCTCAGCCTCACCTACCACACAGGGTGTCTGTTGTGGGAAGAGGAAAGGGAAGGGGATTGTAAGCCACTTTGAGACTACTTCAGGGAGAGAAAAATGGCATATAAAAACCAACTCTTCTTCTCCCGCCATCAGCTGAGTGTAGCACCAGACTTCTCCAACCCTCCAAAGCCTTTCTTGCCATGAATGAGCTGCATGGGTTCCAGTAGCCTAGTGCCCTATTATAAAAGAATAAACCTGCCAAGTATACATTTGTAGTCTTGGTGTACAAACCCTTATTATGCAGGTGCTGATAGGGTGCAGGACAAGAGGTTCTGAAGCCTGCAATGGCGATGGCCACCCTACCGCTCACCCGAATGATGAAAAGCTGACAATTGCCCTCTCATAAATGCTCTGCGTGGAAGGAGAAAGTGATCCCAGGTGTTGCCAAGTCTCCAGGTGTTGCCAAGCCTTAGGGAAGGTCTCTGGATCCTGACTCACCCCCGGCATTAGTATTTGAATCCTCTGCTCCTAGAGGAGAGATAATGCATCTTCCACTTGATTATCAACTCCAGCTATGTGCTTTGCAGAAAATATGATGTTGCAGTGGTCCCCAACATTTTTATCACCGGGAACCTGTCAACGCTTGACAATTTTACTGAGGCCCGGGGGGGGGGGGTAGTCTCCTCCTCTCCTTTAACAGTCCTAATGCTCTCTAACTCTGGTCACTATGGTAACATTTAAACATCCCTTTTTTGTCTTTTGCCTAATGCAACCATGCACTTCTGCCCCAGGGCCCAAAGAGAGCACTGGAACACTCCGAGGCTGCCTCTTGCCTGGCTGGACGACTCTGAGCAGCAGCGCCCCCCCTCTCCCCCAGGCGCAAGTAGCTTGCCACTGCCCCCGCACATCCTGGCAGGGCACTCTGCCTCGGGCTCCGAACCCATCTGCTGTGGACCCACTGAGCATCATTCTCTGGGCAGTGGCAGTGGCAGCCGTGCACACACCTTCGCGGTGGCAGAGTGATCCTTGCAAGCTGGGGAGGCAAGTGAGCAAAGGTGCCAGTGCGGCAGAATAAGCGTTGCAAGCTCAGGGCAGGCGAGGTACTCGCTCATCGCAGACCTTTCCGGCCTCTGCGGGAACCACTTGGCCAGCTGCTGAAGAGGCATGTTTCCACCTCCTCGGGACAAGTTCAGGACTGACTGGTGAGCAGCGTGCTTGAGGCGGGCATGGAGCTGGCTTGCCAAGGAGAAGGAAGGCTGTGGGGAGAGGGGGAAGTTTTGCCAAGGGATGTCACCACCACCACCTGAGCCCCTGATCCGCTTGCATTCTTGCGGGCACCCCTGACTTCCCACCACTCACTGGGGGGTGCTGCCAGCAGCAGGTGCACAGTGCCACACCGAGGGGGAGCGCCAGCCATGGCGGTTGCTAGAGAGCACCAATGGTGAGCTGGCGGCAGAGCGGCAGGGCAGCTCCCAAGGCAGCAGCTGGGGAGGAGGAAGAGAAGGAGCTGTGGCCCGGTACCGACTGATCCATGGACTGGTACCGGTTCGGAGCCCGGGGGTTGGGCACCTCTGTGATGTTGTATTCCAGGCAAATGAGAACTAATTTGCACACCGCTTTCATTACTGGCATGGGCCAGGAGGATTGCATGTTTATGAACCAGGCAACCTAGTTGTTGCAGCAAAGTAGGACTCTATGATTGGAGAACAAATTCCTCCAAAGGCTGACCACTACTAAAATGGGAAACAACTCCAGAAAAGTTAGATTTCAAAGCAGGCCCCCCTTTTTTCCAACTCTAGCCACTGCTGGTCACACCAGCAGTTGTTGTAAAGTACCCCAAACCCCAGATTCTCTGCCATGTCTGATTAAACCTGAAAAGCAGCTCCCAGGATATGTGGTGACTGCCAAACTGACATACCATTGAAATTTGCCAGGAACTCCAGCCCGTCAAGTCTGATTTTATTGCCCTCATGATGAGAAGGAGCTTTTACCCTTGTGGACCTCCCAAGCCTTGTACAAAAAGCCTGCCCTGGAGACACCACTTTGCAGGCAAACTTGAGGTCATAGGATAGAATCATAGAGTTGGAAGGGACCTCCAGTGTCATCTAGTCCAATCTCCTGCACAATTCAGAAAATCACAACTACATGCCTACCACAGTGACACCAATTTCATGCCAAAATGATCCCCCCACCAAAAATCTCTAGAATCCATGCCAGCCTGGAGGAAATTTACCTACCATTCCACAGCCACAGTTAGCAGTTTCCTGGATATGCAAGGAAGGGCCGCAAGAGACAAACACTGGCACATCCCTTCCTGCCCATCCACTCAGAATCCTGCTCCTCCCTTCTCCACTCCTTTCCCTTATCCCTGCAGGAAAGAGGGGTGGGTCATTTCTGCCCCAGCCTTGGCAAAGTGGCACCAGCAAATAAAAAGGGGAGCTATTTCCATTTTTTTAAAAGTATGATTTACAATGCCTGATTCCACTGAGAAACAGACCAGGTTTACCTTCATATGCAAGCACCTATGAGATAATAGTTGTTATTCACTTCCATGGAAAATCAGATCACAGGAAAACAATGCACTGGTACAGCAACTGGAAACCCTCTTCACCTTTTATAACATGGCATGGTCTTTAAAGAGCTCATGAAGAAATTTGGGTTCCCCCTCATGGGGATAGATAATCTCTGGCCTAGCTCTAGCAATGATGAGATTGGACTATTACAGGCTACTCTTTAGCTATGTATATCTCATTTATCTCGCTAATGGGGACACAAATCAGCTTGCAATATCATTTTCCCCTACACCATTTCCCAATGGCAACAACCCTGTAAGGTTGATTCTACTGAGACAGTGAATGCCTCAGTGGCACCCAGCAAGCAGTAGGATGCTAAAGTTGCAAAATTGGATGATCAACTTCTGATGACAAGTGTAGATACTCTCTTTTGAGACTTTAATTCTTTGAGAACCCACAAAGTAAAGGCTGACTGCAACCTCTGTCTCTGCTATGACAGTTCTTATCTGTATGGAAGCTTAATGTGCAAGTACCCAACAAACTCAACTAACGCTCCCTCACTCTATACAGGATATGACTCTGAGTAGGACCATTGACTGACAGACCAGAGAGTAGCCTACCAACCCAACAAACAGACAGAATACTACAAAAACTAAACCTTCATGAATTCTAACATGTGCCAAGGGATGCCTTCCTTACAAGGGGACATCAAGACACCAGCATCACACACAAAGAAAAAAAAGGTGGGTGAAAGAGTTCAAGTGCATCCCCCTCAGAAAGTCAGATAATGCTGGAGATGGGAGAGATGAGTGGAAACATGAAGCCATTTCAAAAGTCCACTACATCAAAACATCGAAAGCAATGGTCACAGCCCCCCCCCCAAAAAAAAAACACTCACAAATGCCCCTTTACATACACAGTTTCAAAGAGTCCGATTTGGAAAAATCACAATGGAATGGGAGGAGGAAGGATGCTGCAGCCATCTTCACAAACCAAGAAATATTCTACCCTCATGCATGGAAAACACAACCACCTCACTGCACTCCTATGCCACAAAGTCCGCTGTTAAAGTAGCATCCATTTACTCATTGGGAACTGTTCTCTGTCCTCATCAGATAAAATCCTACTACAGGCAATCCCCAAGTCCTATATAGACACTGGATCTGGTATCCACCAGCCAGCAATGAAAGACAAATTTACAAACAATGGCCCACAGAACATCACACACATGACATGACAGTGCAGTCACATAACAACACTCACAAAGACAGTGCTTAGATTCAACCACACACACCACATGATAGACAATTCATTAACCACTCAAAAACACAATGCAGCCAACATCACTTACTTTAGGTAATCCCAACATTCATTAGGCATGGGCGATTCGGATTCAGAAATGTCTGAATTGCCCGAATTGGACCCGATTCGGACATTTCCGAAGTGGAAACGGTCTGAATCGCCCCCCCTGTAGGTTTAAGTGGTCCGAATCGCCAAGATTCGGTGATTCGGTGGCCAAATCGATTCGGATACAAATCGATTTGGCTAAGTGAGAGGCAGGCAGCCCTTGCCTGCAGCCTGCCCTCTGTGGGTTTTTTCTGTTTTTTCCCCACTGAAAATGGTGGTTGGCGGAGGGGGCAGTGAGTGCCCAATCAGAATGCCTGTAGTTTTCAGTTCAGGCATTCTGGCCACTCATGGGAGACTTTTTATTTTTAAAATCCCCTTGCTTTGTAGCCTGCCCAGGAGGAGGGTACTTAAAGCAAGGGTAGATGAGAGTGAGAGGGGTGGAGGGGAGTGAGAGGGGGACAGAAACTAAAGGGGTGGAGGGGAGTGAGTGGGGAAAGGAAGAATCCTTCCCCCCACCTGAGACCTGTCTTGGGTCGACCTTCCACCACTCCGACCTCTGCAATAAAGAATGTCTGAAAGGGTCTCTTTATTGAGGTGGCTGCCGGGGCACCCCATTCTAAGGTGCATCAGGCAGGGCCGATTGCTCGCACTACTGCAGGGCCAGCTGATCAGGCAGCCCCTCGTGTTGCTCCCTTTAATGAGGCATAGGGGCTCCCTTTAATGAGGCATAGGAGGAGCTGCCTGATCTTTCCCTTGGGGTGAGCCTTGGGGACATGACTGGCTTGTCCTTCATGTCCCCAGGCATCACCTTGGGGGTGCAGAGAGCCCTGGAGGAGATGGGTGAGGGACTAGCCCACCAGTCTACTCCCCTTTCTCCTCCAGGATCCAGCAGGCTTCAGTTGGGGGGGGGACAGGAGCAGATGAAAGAGGTGGTGCAAGAGGGAGAGATGGAGGTGGCACCCCCTGCCCTGCCATCTCGACCCCTTCCCCCTTTCTCACCTCCTTCTGTCCCCACCTCAGGACACGGTGTGTCTGGCCTGAGCTCCTCACAGGAGGCAGCTCAGGGGATTTCCCAGGCTACAAGTCAGCCTGCGTTGTCCAAAGACTCCAAAGTCTGGAATTACTTCCAGATAGTGGAGGGAACACACTTTGCAGAGTTCCAGCTCTGTAGGCAGAGGGTTAGTCGTGGAAGACAGAAGCATCACTACACGACTAGCGGCCTCAGGAACCACCTGAAGAGGCACAACCAGGCTGTCCTGATTCAGGGGGAGAGACAGGCTGGCAGTGGGGTGCCTGCACAGGCCCAACCTACCAGCACGAGGCTGGAGATTCTCCCTGGGACCTCCCCCTCCGGAGCTCTCCCTAAGAGTTCTGCTCAGGGGACAGGTGGAGTTAGAGGGAGGCAAGAGACCATGGTGGAAATGCTTGCCCAGGTTGGCAGCAGCATGCCAAAAGTGGGGTTTGAGGCAGGATGTAGGGCTGCAATCCATGACCTAGCTGAGCTCATGAACACAATGAATTACTTGAGGACTGGACATGATGTTCAAGACATGGTGCTCCATGACAAAAATTAATGCCACAGGACAGTATCCACTTACACTATGGAGGGGGTGGGGAATGGGGAAAACCATGATACATCTGTATGCA
Source organism: Paroedura picta (assembly GCF_049243985.1). Taxonomy (NCBI): domain Eukaryota; kingdom Metazoa; phylum Chordata; class Lepidosauria; order Squamata; family Gekkonidae; genus Paroedura; species Paroedura picta. Next base: position 71,884,546 of record NC_135376.1, read on the forward strand.
TGTCAGCCTTCCAAGATGAGCTAAATCCTAAGCACTGAAACACAGAAAAACACAATCACCCCACAGCATACACAACTCACAAGCACACACAGACACTTCCACTCATGTCTACATTTATGTATTTAAAAGTAATGCCCCAAACCATAACACATAATTCTACTAAAAGAACAATCCAGCACCACAAACTCACAAATTCAGCATTCACAACCATGACATACACCATAAAACACCCCTGTGATGGATACCCTTTGCTCACAGCTTGGAAGGGAGTCCACATCTCTTGCCCTTGGAGGATTACCATCCTGCTAATGCTTCAGCAAACTTACAGTACAACATGACATAACATACAATCCAAACCCACATCTAGCACCCGTTGCATTTCTGGATACATTGTTCTTTACTGCTAGTCTATATCTATATATGCAATTATAAAACACAGAGAGCCAGCTTGGTGTAGTGGTTAGGAGCATGGAATTCTAATCTAGTGAGCTAGGTTTGATTCCACGCTCCCCCCCATGCAACCAGCTGGGTGACTCTTGGCTTGCCACAGGAATTATAAAGCTGTTCTGACGAACAGGAATATCAGGGCTTTCTCAGCCTCACCTACCTCACAGGGTGTCTGTTGTGGGGAGAGGAAAAGGAAGGTGATTGTAAGCTGCTTTGAGACTCCTTCTGGTAGAGAAAAGCAGCACCAACTTCTAGATACTGAGCTGCAAGTTCAAAATGAAGCAGCTAGAAAAACCTGTTCACTTTTCTTACGTATTTCTCCATTACCTGAGAAATTAGTGTTTTATTTTTTCATTTGTTTAATCCACAGCAACACAGGGCCTTCACCTTGCTAGGTTTAACATTCTACCATCAGCAGTAATGGCTGCGAGATTCCAGAAGTTTCCTTACACACACACAGACATTGCCCATGCAAGCAAGGCTCCATAGAAACCATACAGAATATCTTCTTTTATTGCCCCATATACGATAATATTCGGGCTAGAGACTTTAATGTACGCCTAATGAAATGTAATAGTTATTCTGATCATTGCAAGGTATGGTTCCTTCTTTCCAATCAAGACCATGATATCATTGATACAGTGGCTAAATGTTTACAAATGACGATTAAGCTGCAGGAACTTAAGAACTAACTGATTGCATTCTGATCTGTCTTATTTTACATTTTGTAATTATGCTCAGGCCAATAAAGTTTATTGTGCTGTGTGTTGTGTGACATACAAATCCCTGGATACAGCAAAAGATATCTACATGTGGAAATAGTCAGATATGGCTACTGATGCATGTTCACCTGTATCTTTCCACATTCTCAGTGTGATTCTTATCATTGATCTGGTGACTTACAGTTTTTTTCAGAATCAGCATCTTCTTCCTTAGTCACTGTTGTATCTAGCTGCCATGTGAACAGGACCCACACATCATTGTGCTCTTGTTGTGGTACAGCAATTATTTGCAACTGAATTATCTTTTTTTGTATGATATAATCCACTTGTGAATGAGTGCTACCACACAACATTACTGCAATGTCCAGTGATGTGTAGATGCTGCAATTTAGCATTACCAGAATGTGCATGGTTACTGTAACAGAGCTGAAATGAACATTTCTTTTCAATCTCACTCTTCTCTCTTTGGTTTCACGGTGTCTTGAAGCACAAGGAAAGACAGGGTATAAATATTTTCAACTATAAATCTGTGAAAATATACAGAATAAATCCATTTACTGTATTTTGATTCTTCTCATTCCATCCCACGATCATAGAAAGTATATGAACACAAATTTTGTCTATTATTTCATGGCTGCATAGCTTAACATTTGCAAGTTTCATCTTCCTAGAAATAATGCAGAATTCTTTCTTGCCCATTATAATCTGCAAAATAAAAATGCATAATATTACTCTCTTTAAATGCTTATCAAAGTGTGTTTAGTCGCAAGGTATCTTTTCCTGAAGGTTACTAAATTGGTGAATACATGGCTACACTAAACTCTGTGATTCCAAACAGTCCCATAACTGATATTACACTCAAAGATAAAGCCAATTCAAAATCAGCTTCCAGAAAAATGTCAGGGTAAAAGTGTTCCAAAAGGGCTGGGAAAACCTGAGGGAAAATTTAAAAAGTGAAAACGAAAGGAGTAAATATGCATGTGGAATCGGGGATAAGCTGAAGTTGTAAAGGGCCAGACCCATACAGAAAAGCACATCTTCTGGTGCATAATGGGCTACTAATAAGAGTATTAATTTTTGGGTGACCAACTGCTATCTTCAATCTTTTTCTTTTCCGGATGGATCTTAGATAATACTGATTTGGATTTGGCTGCTATATGAAAATGAAACAGAATGAGAAACAGTAGGGGGAAATGAGAAACACCTACCCTTTTTAATATATCAGGAACAAATATTAATTTAACAAGACCACCAATGCCCAACATTGTATAGGCAGGAGAAAAGGACATTAGGAGCTTGACTTTTTTAGCAAGTTCCGGAAAGAGTGAAAAGGCAATCATACCTGCAAAAGAGAAAGTTTTTAAAAATGATTCTTTAAAATAGCCACTCTGCAAAGTTTAAACAATCCCATGCAATTTACAGGTATCTGTGACTTCATCCCCCCATCCCCCTTTCCGTTCCATTCCAATATATATCGGATAAGGTCTTGTGATCATGGAATTGATAGAAAGAGTATATTCTTAAATAGTTACATTCATAAGTTACAGATTTCCAGGCTGCACCTCAAAGTTGGTGACCCATAGGTCAGGAATGTTCCTTGAGGCTTGGAGGCGGGCCCCAAGACTCCAGGGTTGGGCAGGAGCTCTTCCTATGAAGCCAGCCCCCAGGGAGTCCACAATGCAGGTATACATCATAGCACCTGTTGTTTCCCTGGGTGCAATGGGCTTTGCCTCTAGTGAATGTATAATAAGAAGTTGAGGGAAATTAGGTTAAGGGAGGAATTGCTATTTCCTTAGACAAGTGTAGAAATTACCTCAGTGGAACAAAAGAAATTTCCACGTTATCAAAAGGGGTGTGATGTGGAGATGTGTCTCTTCAGTTTTGAATGAACTTGTTTAGATTTTTGGATCCAAGATGGGCACAGAATAATTTATTTGTGCCCACAGATTTATGGAGGGAAGGAGTAAAATTTACACAGAAACGAGGGGCAAGGAAATCTCACGTTCTTTACTTCTTAAACGGAGGGTCAGGGTTAGATTTGACCCAATAGCTAAACACAGTAAAAAAGATTTTAGAGAAATTAAAAGAAAGTAGAGTGAGATGCTTGCACAGCTGGGTTGTCATCTGCAGACCCTGCAATATGGAGCTCTTCCACCAGGCATTAGGTTGATGATTTCTCAGGAATAAAAAGTTTAAAACAGTAGATGCAACCACTACTTTATTAGATGAGATAGAAGGGAATTGTTTTCCAACCACTCATCAAGAAAAATTTAATTATAGTTTAATTATATTCCTTTCAACTTACCCATTGAGGCACCCTGAGAATGGCCAATATAATATAATGCTTCCTGTTTAGTTTGCATCAAAATAAATTTCATCGTTGCTGGAATGTCATAAATCCCCATTTCATGAAAACTGTAACACAGGTATGAACAAATGACAGCTGAAATGACTTGTACTTGTCTTTTGACTAACATCTCAAAAGCGTTTTTAAATTTTAAAAAAATGAACTTCAAAATAAAACCCAATATTTCTAACCCACTCTAAGGATTTTTCAAATTACAAAACTGGCTCAAGTAAGTAATGAGCTTGGTAACTTTTTGGAGCATGAGTCCACAAAAGGTATTAATGCTTTCAGTATATTAAGGGGGAAAGTATGTTACATTCCACCTCTCTGGACCTCTCTGGACCTACTCGGAACAGCGCAAAATTATAAACAAATCATCAAAGCAAATCATAGCAATACAAAACAATATAATCAATGTTTTAAAAAGAAGAAGAAGAAGAAGAAGAAGAAGAAGAAGAAGAAGAAGAAGAAGAAGAAGAAGAAGAAGAAGAAGAAGAAGAAGAAGAAGAAGAGTTGGTTCTTATATGCTGCTTTTCCCTACCCGAAGGAGGCTCAAAGTGGCTTACGGTCGCCTTCCCTTTCCTCTCAAAAATCAAAACCACTATTAAAAGCAACCCAAGGCGTACACACACAAGTGCCATCAAAACACAACTGACTTGCAGATCCAGCAAGGGGCTTTCAAGAGCAATGAAAAGCAGAGGTGCTCTATTATTGCCTTTCTCCGCAGAATCTTCCTTGGTGGTCAAGCCAAGGTATAAAAGAGAAAGCCAGTTTGGTGTAGTGGTTAGGAATGCGGACTTCTAATCTGGCATGCCGGGTTCAATTCTGCACTGCCTCACTTGCAGCCAGCTGGGTGACCTTGGGCTCTCCACGGTACTGATAAAACTGTTCTGACTGAGCAGTGATATCAAGGCTCTCTCAGCCTCACCCACTTCACAGGGTGTCTGTTGTGGGGAGAGGAAAGGGAAGGCAACTATAAGCCACTTTGAGCCTCGTTCGGATAGAGAAAAGCGGCATATAAGAACCAACTCTTCTTCTTCTTCTAAAAGTACAAGAAAGCAATCTAAAATGATATTATTAACACAATCCACAAATTAGGAGCAGACCATAATACATCTAAAAATATGGTACTCCTTTGTTCGAAGTCTGGGTGTAAAGCTGTGCTTTCTCCTGTCACCTAAAGTAAAGTAAGCACCAAGAAAGACTCAAAGGAAAGGGATTCACGTGTGCCCTGCATGTTACTGCATGTTACTGCTGCAGGCATAGGTAGAGAGAGCTGGGCTTAAGAGAAGGATGTCAACTAGCAGTTTATGCAGTATGAAAGGAAGCTAGGGGTGTCATTCAGAGTGGCAGGGAGAGTGGGGTATTTGCCACACCAATGGTGCAAAGCCACTTCCAACTAATACCTTGTAATCATATTGCATCACCGGTGGAATATCAGTACAAAGCTTTAGGGTTTGGGCAAAAAATCATTTTATCATAGAGTTTTACTGAAATCTTTGGGAAACACATTGATGTCACACTGTTGATTGCAGGAACAGAAAAAAGGTTATGGGGCTTTCAGAAAGGGAAAGGATATAGTGGGGATGAAATGCCTCCCACAAAACTACAAAAATCACAGTAATCAAAAAAGCTTGTGTGGGCTATTAGTTTGAAAATTGCTGGTTATAGAAGAATCCTTATTTTTCAAGGTATGTGGGCCAGCTAAGGAAGCTGGAATTTTGAACTGGAATTGGAATTGTGTGGGGTGAATGAAGTGAATTGGCCAGGGGTGAATTGGCCAGGGAATGTGCAAGTTCCTTGTGGCAGAAGAGGTGGTACAAATCACAGAACTGAACTTGATTAATTTGCATCAGTATAGTTCTGACTTATAATCAGTGCACTGATGTTTCCTATCCATTGTAACCTAAGGAGAAAAACAACAAAGAGCGGCTGCCATTAAGGGTGGCCACCAGTTGAAGCCGCAGCTGGCCGCCCAAGAAAGGACGACAGCTGGAGAGTGCATGCTGTCGGCATGTATGGAGCAGGTGGGAGGGGCCGACCAGTGCGTTAAAAGGCACCACGTGTGGCAGGGGGGGCTCTTTGCCAGAGAACGCCATCAGGACAGCTTCCCTCCCCCCCCCTCCCTAGTTGCCCTGTTTGGCCGTTCAAGTTCTTAAGGAGTTCTTATTGTTGTCACAGCAGCGGATTAGAGGCACGAGGAGGAGCCTGTTTGGCAGTTAGCTGGTTTGTATACCAGACTCCCTGAGGGGTTGGGGGTCCCATTAAGGGGTTGGCTGAAAGGAGCGCGGCTGATCCTGCTGGGTGGCCAAGGCTCAAAAGCCAAACGTCCTGGGGAGCCAAATAAGATGGGCATCCATTGGCTCTCCGCAAGGTTGCTTCCCACATAGAGAACTCCAGAAACAAGGTCTGTCCTCCTGGCTGGGAGGGGCAGTACCAGGGCATCTCTGGGCTCCGGGTGATTGCAGGCAAACGGCTGTGGGGGTCATGTATGTCCAAGATCATGTTCCTCCTCATCTTACTAACTGGTGACATTTACTCTTGCTAGCAGAGAGAAAAATATACTGTTTAAGGCAACTGTAATATTAGCATAATTTTTAAACTACTTAGATCAAATTGCCTGTGATAAATAAAAACTACAATAATTTATACACATCCCAAATTCTGGAGTGAATGTGAAGAACTGAAACCAGGATTGAACTGGAATAGAACATTGAACAGAACAAACCTGTAAGGCAATACAAGAGTGAAATAGGTAATATTTCTTATCCACCAGTTTTCAAAAGCAGAAAATTCTGGACTGAGCAGCAAGTGATATCAAATGGAAGTGATTTGAAGTCAAAATAAAGCATCCAGAATACTTAGTCAAAGGCCCATTCTGCATCAAAGCATTTCCATCACAAGATAAAATGATGTAAGATTGCCATAGATGTTAGAAAGAAGATTGCAGTCTATCCAACCTATAGACTCTTTTTCCAAACTCACCTGAAATCCCAAAATTCTTCTTGCTCAATTGACAAGTTCTGGTGTCTTCTAGACCAGGTGGTCCCTCTGTTATTTAGCAGCCAAACATCATAGCCTGCATCTGCTAGGACAAATCCTATACTGTTGCTGGGAAGATTTGCAATCCAACACCTACTGTCAGCAAGGATACCAGGTACCAGTAGCACAGCTGGGTTATGTCCTAGAAGAGACAGAAATGGGAGCATAGAAACCATCTGAACAAAGCATCTCCTCAAATACTTTTTTACATGTATGGGACAGGAAAATGGCCTGCAGTGATGCTCTATGTGTAACACTATATTTGGACCACGGATCATCATATTTATATCACCTGACAAACCCACAATATAAATCATTCTCTGGTCTGCCACAGGGGCCAAAGGGCCTGTCCAACAACAGGCCCATGTGGAGGGGAAAGAGCTGGACCTTTGAGGCCCATCTCCTTCCCTTCCTACAGTGGCCCAGAGAGGACAAAAAATGCCTCACTCAGTTCCACGGGGCTTCACAGTGTCACAGGGCTGAATGGGTCATTTTTTTTATTTGCATGAAGGTGGGGTTGCTCAATCCCATCTTTATGCATTTTTAAAAAAAAAATGCCACCCCCTGGTTGGTGGAATCTTTCCACCCCAGCCAACTTCATATAGAAGCAGTAATCTGGGGTGGATCTGGTGCACTATCCAAAAACATCCCCTGTGGGGATGCAGGAAGCAGTGGGGCAGATGGGGTATCTTAAATATGGTACCACTTCCATATTTAGGATGAAATAGTGAGAGATGGGAAGAGGAAAGACAGAAAGACCTTTTCAGGTGCTACCAGTTAAGTGGGTTTGGGAAACCAAAAAGAGGGAATATAAGGCTTTATGTGGAGGGCCTTGGGATTATGGGATTATTTAGAACACAATTCCCAAATGTAATTGGCAGACACCCAACTCAAGGATGGAGAAATTCTTCCATAACCAGTGGTGAGCTTGGCTGGATGCAAAAAAATTCTACATTTAAAGGACTGCCTATCTCTATATGAACTTGTGCAAGGGTTGTCTCAGCACTTCTTACTGGTTCTACTATTACTCAGATCTGTGAGATCTGCTCTAGCCAGTTCAAGAATTCCTAGGCTTCAGCACAGACTCCCCTTGAGGTTAGGAAATCCCATCCCCTTCAGTTTATTACAAAACAATGTAATGCCATAACAGTCATTAGAGTTTTTGATGAATAAATGAGGTGTCACCATCATCTCTTTAAAATGCACTGTGCTTTCTAAACGAGAAATAATTTCTTATTATTGGTTAGAGAGCCAGTTTGGTGTAGAGGGCCAGTTTGGTGTACTGGTTAGGAGTGTGGACTTCTAATCTGGCATGCCAGGTTCAATTCTGCACTCACCCACATGCAGACAGCTGGTGACCTTGGGCTCACCACAGCACTGATAAAGCTGTTCTGATCGAGCAGTGATATCAGGGCTCTCCCATCCTCACCTACCTCATAGGGTGCGGAAAGGAAAGGGAAGCTGCTTTGAGCCTCCTTCGGGTAGAGAAAAGTGACATCTAATAACCAACTCTCCTCCTCCTCCTCCTCCTCCTCCTCTTCTTCTTCTTCTTCTTCTTAATTTTCAAGTCTAACTCACTTCTGTCTACTACTGCACAAGGTACCATGTAAAATACTGCTAGCATGCACATTGTTAAAGACCAGATCAGCAAGGGGAGCTAGCTCAGTAGTAATATGAACAACTCAAAGAATGTCTGATAGCCAGTGAGTAGCCACAGCTAGGGATGTATAAGCACCCGCTGGTTCAAGTCGTGCTCTTATGGTCAACTGAGACAATGAGAGATCTGATTTATTGACTGCTCAGCTGTTCGTTGCCCACTTGTATTTCTGCAGCAAGTACTGGAAACCTCTTAGTGTCCTAGTCTTCCAAATTTGTCCCACACATTCAGCACATGAGATAATGCACTTTCGATACACCTTAGAAGTATATTTGCATAGGAAAATCCAGCTGCAAAAACACATTGAATCCAACATGTGCAATTTCCCCTCCAGCATCCCACAGATATAGTGACATATTTAATGGGAGGTATTGATCAGAAGCTGTCTCTCAGCTGGTTGGGGAATCATCTGACAACTGCTTTCTGCCACCCCACTCCCCTCCTGGGAAATGTATTGCATCCCTATGAGGCTAGAGCATAGTGTGAAGTTTCTTAGATGGGAGACCAAAGCTGACTCTGAGTTGATGGGACATGAACTTCTGATCTCCTGTCCTGAATAAGTTATTTGCAGCAGCAGCTAACTCTCAGCGGAACCTCACCCTTCCAGTTTTTACAAGGGCTCAAGAGGAAAACTAGGAAATTACAAGCCAGTCAGCCTAATGTCAGTCACAGACAAATTAGTTGACACTGTAATCAAAGACAGAATTGTTAGGCACATAGAGAGACAAGCCTACTGAGGGATCATCAGTTTGGTTTCCACAAAGGGAAGTCCTGACCCATCAAAGTTTTTGAGTCCTTTGAGAAAAGGAACAAACATGTAGACAAATGTGACCTGGTAGATGTTATATACTTGGACTTTATAAAGGCTTTTAACAAGGTACCCCACCCAAGACTCCTGAGTAAACTTAGCATAGACCTTCCATGCCAACTCAAGTATTCTCAGACACATAATCATATGAGAAAAGGAAGGTGAAGTAAGACTACACACAAAAGATGATGCCCCTTTCCTCATTAATCTAGCTCAGGGGTAGTCAAACTGTGGCCGTCCATATGTCCATGGACTACAATTACCATTTGCCCCTGCCAGCAGTCACTGGCAGGGGCTCATGGGAATTGTAGTCCATTGCCATCTGAAGGGCCACAGTTTGACTACCCCTGATTTCAAGCTAGTTCTGTAGCTTTGTTCTTTCCATTTACCCTTAGCTTTTCATTAGCAGATATAGAAGACCAGAGACAGTGTGCATGTGAACTCTGTGCCCTTTCTCCTGGCTAAAGCAGCAAAGAGGATACTGAGCCATACTCTCAATCATCTTTGGAATCACAGTAAACCAAATACCATTCTTCTCAGGACTGTGTAATCCATAAGGAATTCTGTTTAATTGCAGGAAATAACCATCATCAGTCTGCACCTCATATTGTTTGCTGGGATATCCCCAGAACTGGATAATTTCAGGCTGTAAGGAAACAAAAAAAAAATCCTTAGGGAGAAATCAGACCCTTACTATTATCTTGTTTGAGCAATTGCCAGAACTAACTGGTTCATAAAGGTCTTTACTGACCCTAGGCCCTCATAATGTTATCGACTGAATATTGAATTGAATTAAATGAATAAAGAAGCCATTCCATGATAAAACCTTCTTCCCGTCAAGGCCCATTATACACAGACATCTTACTGCAGATTTTCAGAGCAGTAAGCCGGCTCTGACTTTGGATTCTGTCCCCATCTTATGTTCCATTCTTTTTGGTCCAGTGTATTTGAAACTTAAATTTTTTCAATTTCCAACTGGTGGTGATGATGAGTCTCGCTGCTGCTGTTGCATGAAAGAAGAATTTGGCGTCCTGTTTAGGTATACCTGTGGGTAGAATGCTTAACAACATATTTTGGGGTCCAATGCAAATTTACATTTAAACATAGTTTGCAGCTTGTCATAAACTTTTATCCAGACTTTTAAATCAATTTACAATTCCACCAAATATGATAAAAGGATCCAATGGCATCTTGACATTTCCAATATTCACCATCCGTTACTGATAAAAAGCGGCCGAAGACTCACCAGAAGCCGCCATTGACGTGGTGGCGGGGCGGGAGGGAAAGGAAGACGCTCCCAGGAGCGTCGGGGCGGCGTGTGCGGCTCAGGGAGCCGCAGCACGTGAAAGGCGTGGGCTCGCGGCGCTTTAAAAGGTGCCACGTGCTGCGAGCCCGGCCTTTTCTCCCCCGGCAGCTGAGCAAGCAACGACCCTCCCTCCCTCCCTTAAGTTTTGGGGCTGCCATGTTGGCACTTACGTGGTTGAAAGATAAACAAATAAAATGTCACAGCTGGGTGGGGATGGCAAGGGGATGGAGCCTGAAGATGGGTCAGGGAGTCTAGAAGGAAGAAGGGACTCCCTGGAAGTAATGCTGCCTCAGGAGTGAGGGGCAAAATTGGGTTGAGATAACCCAGCTGGGTAGCTCAACGGGATACAGAAGTGGATGACCTGGGATGGGCCAAGGGAGGTCCACGCCTCCTGAGGCATCACAGGCATCCATTCCTTGGGTCAAAACCTCGCAGCAGGGATCCCCGCAGATCCAGGGGGATTCTGTCGAGTTCTCCAGAGGCTGTGGGGTCTCTGAAGAGAGCCTTTGGGTCAGGGTCAGGCTCCCTCTCCCCTTGCTGGCCAACACAATGTTAGTGTTTTTTGGTTGTGTTAATAAAAGCTGTGGCCTGTTTTGCCAAATGTTACTTGGAGTGTGCGTCTCCTTTCTGAGCAGAATGCCCTCCTGCAAGTCAACTTTAGATGGCAAATGCCATCTATAAAACATTTTATATCAATTTTCATGCGATGCTTGACATTGCATCAATTTTACATTTTTACACCATGAATGGCCTAGAGGAAATTCACCTACCATCCCATAGCAGCAATTAGCAATTCCCTGGGCATGCAAGGAAGGGCCACAAGAGGTAAACACTGGCACATCCCTTCCTGCCCATCCACTCACAATCTGCCTAAGTTCATAAAATCTGCATTTCTGTCAGATTTCTATCTAGTCTCTGCTTAAAAGCTTTCTCAAGGTTCTTTGAAATCTTCTTTCATCTTGGATGACTATTGCATATAAGTAACCCAGTCTACTCTTTTTTTCTTTTTGTTGTATCTGCTGCTAGCTTTTCATTTTCCTCTCTTTATCCACCAAATTTTGAATACTTCCTTCAGGAACATAGGCAGAATTAAGGTTACATACAAGGATTTACATATATAAAACACAGGCTCATCCCTCTCCCTCCCCCCCATGGGAAGGTGATGACAGGTTTCAAAGGAGACCAAACATTCCTACATTCAGGGTGCTAGGCATAGGCGGATAAGGGAGCAGAAGGGAGGAGGCTATCTCAGGGCAACATTGTGGTGGAAGCTCAAACCATAAATTGCAAGTTAGAGAATTTGGCCTTGAGGTGCTAGCCGGGGCAGTAACTGGAAAACATCACAGGCCAGGCAGGATAGATAGCATCAGACATCAGAAATTAATTACAGACCATATGGAAGAATACCATGGATTCTGACATCCTGCTGCCCCAAGAACACCCCCCCCCTTCATCCCCCCACTGGGGGGAACAGTTTCAGTGGAAATTCTTCATGGGAAACTCTCTCCAGTCCATGAGATACTCAAGCTTGCCACAGTGCCAGTGGGAATCCAGGATTTGCCTGACTTCATAATGTGTCTGCTTATCCACGAAGACAGGGCTAGGTGTAACAGGGGTAGGGTGCCACTGGTATGGAGTGGGGGCCTTTCACAGCAGGCTAGAATGAAGCAGAATGAGGGCTGCTGGCAACGGAGATTCTTTGTGGATAAATACACTTCATCCCCCATCTTCCATTCAGGTGTGGGGCTCTGTTTTTTGTCAGCTTGTTTCTTGTAATCCACTTTTGCTGACTCTAGCACTTGAACAATGCTGGGCCAGGTTTCTGCAATACGATCTGCCCATGCTTTTAACTTCGGGGGGCTTCCTGAAACCGGCGTCCATGTAGGTGTGGCCAGAAGATCTGTGTCATACACCAGTCTGTATGGAGAAATCCCTGTTGTAGAATACACCCCATTATTGTATGCAAATTCAGCTAAGGGGAGTAAGGACACCCAATACATTTGTTGATAGTTAATAAAGCACTTGGTTAATCCACTCCATTGGACTCTGGATGGTAGCCTGATGTCAGAGCCTGCTCCACCCCCAACATCTTGAGAAGTTCTTTCAAGAAATTAGCAATGAATTGTGGCCCCTGATCCAAAAGGCAAAGAGTCAGCAAACTATGGAGTTTGTACACGTGTAGCACAAAAAGGGCAGCCAGTTTTGATGTCATTGGTATGGTGGTGCATGAAATGAAATGGGCTTGCTTAGAAAATGCATCCACCAACACCCATACTACTGTTTTCCCTTGACTGGGAGGTAAATCAGTAATGAAGTCCATGGTAATTTCCCTCCAGGGGCCTTTGGGCATTTTGAGGGGTTGTAACAGGCCTTTCAGTTTGCCTCCGGGTCTCTTTGCGGTTATACCAACAGAACACTCCTTTACATAATTCTCTACATTGGTACACAAAGTAAGCCACCAATTATGCCGCCTGAACAGGTGTAAAGGTTTTACAAAGCCGAAGTGTCCATCAGGTTTAGAATCATGGAAAAGCCGAAGAACCTCCCCCACGCCGCTGTGGGAACGTACATCTTATCCCCCTTACAAAAGAACCTTCCTTTTCCTGCAAGGGGGGCAGAGCCAAGGAAATTCACTGTCCCCTCCCAAATCCTTTTGGAGACAACCCCCCATGGCAGATCCAGCAGCTGATGCCTTGCTACGCATCACTGCAGCCAGTCCCAACTGGGAGGGACTTGGGAGGGACTAAACACCGAGTACACCAATGGTTCAGTTTTACTTCCATGCTGGGGAAGTTGTGAAAGGGCATCAGCCAAAAAGTTCATTTTCCCCAGCAAGTGCTTTAAGGTAAACAAGAAATGGGAGAATAATTCAGCCCATCATATTTGCTTGACTGCCTCAGTGCCTGCAGGTTTTTATGGTCGGACCACACTTCGAACGCGATGGGAGATCCCTCTAGCCAGTACCGCCATGTAGTCAGGGCCAGTTTAATAGCGCAGCCTCTTTTTCCCAAATAGCCCAGTTTTACTTTGTATATTAAATTTCTTAGAAATGCATGCCAGGGTAAGTAAATGCCCATCCTTCCCCTTCTGTAGGATCGCCGCACCCATGACCACATCACTAGAATCTACTTGCAGGATAAATGGCTTTGCTGGGTCCACGTGTTGTAGCACTGGTTCCAAGGTGAAAAGCCTTGTTAGTTCATCAAAAGCCTGTCGGTACTCTGCCATCCACAGTAGCAGGGCACTTGGTTTTGCCATCTTGGCCTTACCCGCTTTGGTCTTTAACAAGTCTCTGAGGGGGATCGCCACCCTGGCGAAATTTGGAATAAAGGTTCTGTAGGAATTAGTGTACCCCAGGAAGCTTTGCAATTGTTTACAGGTGTGTGGTGCTTCCCAGCCCAATAGATCAGGGGTAGTCAAACTGCGGCCCTCCAGATGTCCATGGACTACAATTCCCAGAAGCCCCTGCCAGCGAATGCTGGCAGGGGCTTCTGGGAATTGTAGTCCATGGACATCTGGAGGGCCGCAGTTTGACTACCCCTGCAATAGATCCTTAACTTTGTTAGGGTCTATGCTCAACCCCTGTGGTGAGATGCAGAGGCCCAAGAAGTCTATACATTCTTTGTGAAATTCATATTTTGAAAGCTTAGATTGCAGATGGTTTTCTCTCAGCCTCATCAGGACTTCCTGCACTAAAGCCACATGCCCCTCCATGGATTCAGAGTATAACAAAATATAATCTAAATAAACCAGGACCCCTTTATACAGCAAATCATGCAACACTTAATTAATTAAATTCATTAACACCCTGGGTGGACAGGAAAACCCAAACAGCATCATGAGGTACTCAAACTGCCCGAGGGTGTTGTTAAAACCCATGAATGGTTTATGCCCCCTTTTTATGCGCACTCGATAGTATGCTTCCCTCAAGTCCAACTTTGTGAACACCTTCCCCAGCTGTCTCAGTAAATCCTTTATAAGGGGGAGGGAGTATACATTGGACACAGCATTTAAACCCCAGTGGTCCACGCACAACCTTAATGAGCCGGGGCTGCCATGTGAGGGGTCGTGGGATGAATGAAACCTCTCACCAAATTCTTGTCTAGGAAGGCTCTCAATTCCATCATCTCACGTGGACTCATGGAATAAATCTTTGCTTTGGGTAACAGCTCCCCGGCCTTTAATTCAATGGCACAATCCGCTTTCCAATAAGGGGGAAGCTTATCACAATCGTGCTCCTCAAAGGCAGATCGCAGGTCCCAGTACTCCTCAGGGAGCCCCACCATCGTTTCCTCACCCACAGCAGCATGCTCCAGCTGCTCATCCCACACAGGAAGGGGGGCCAATCCCCGGCAGTGGGTCCGACATCCCTGATCATTAACTGTGAGTACTCTGGCCCTCCACTGCACACTAGGATCATGCTTTCTCAGCCAGTCCAGGAGGCCACTATGGGCTGGATATGTTCCCAATGTTCCTCTATGTCTAAGTTCAGTGGGGCTGTACGATCCACTGCTACCCACCCCTTTGGAGAATTCACCATCCATCTGGGAAAATCTTAATGGGTGCTTTAACGGCACTAACCCCACACCTAAAATCCGTACCATTTTGGGGTTTATCAGTGTTCTAGTGCACCCACAGTCTAAGACTCCTTGCACTCATACCCCTACCCAGTCTGTGGGTCTTAAAGAGTCACTGGGATCAGCAGAAGGGGAATGGGACTTACCAAACATTCACCCCTACCACGGATCTGCCGGCAGGGCTGTCTCACAACAGGTCAGCCCTGTTTCCCACCGGCTTGCAGGGCCCAGCCTCCTCCGCTGAGTTGTCTGAGGCAGGCCTCCTTAGTTTTTTCATTGGACACTCAGCCAGAGAGTGCCCCTGACTCCCACAGCCTAAGCACAAACCCTTTTAATGGTCGTGAGCCCTTTCTGCCGCACCATAGGAGGCCAACTTCAGTGTGCTGGTCTTGCGGGGAGCATTGGCACGCTTGGCCTCCTTCTCTACCGCATCTCTGGCATCCACTAGATCCAGGATTCAGATTCTCCCTTCTATTTCTCCCACCAGCTGGATCAATCCCATCAAGGTGGCTGGGTGGACTGTCCCAGGCACTGCTGCAGCAGATCTGTACAGAGCCCGTCACAGAAAGCATGGACACAATTGGTTTCAGACCAGTCGCCAACATGGGCTGTAAGGCACCAAAATTCTCATACTTATTGGGAGACAGTCTTGGTGCCCTGGCAGAGACTGTAGAGTTCCTCTCAAGCCAAGTCTCTTGCCAGTGGATCCTCAAATCGGTTGCAGAAGGCATGTAAGAATAAATCATAGTCCATCAGTTCGGGGGAATCAAAATCAAAAAGGTCCATAAGACCCACATTGTACCGGGTCAAACAACGCTGTCCTCTCCATTCAGTAACATGCCTCAAGATCACACTTTCACTCCATGAGGGAGTGCAGAATGCTCTGGCTGCTCCCAATACTTGTGTGGAAAGGCCCGCAGACCGACCTTGATTCAAAGACTTCCTTCATGAACATAGGCAGAATTAAGTTTACACACAAGGATTCACATATATAAAACACAGGCCCATCCCCCTCCCTCCCATGGGAAGGTGATGACTCAGGTTTGAAAGGAGGCCAAACATTCCTACATTCAAGGCGCTAGTCACAGGTGGATAAGGGAGTGGAAGGGAGGAGGCTATCTCAGCACAACATTGTGGTGGGAAGCTCAAGCCATAAACTGCAAGTTAGAGAATAAACTGCAAGTTAGAGAATTCAGCCTTGAGGTGCTAGCTGGTGCAGTAACTGGAAAACATCACAGGCCAGGCAGGATAGACAGCATCAAACATCAATCACAAAAAATCAGTTACAGACCATATGGCAGAATGGTCTTCTGACATTAGCCTCCTACAACAGATGTCCTGGGTATAGATGTGAAATTACTTCTTGAAACCCAGTTGAAAAGGAAATTATACAATTTGCTTTCACAATAATATAATGACCAGTTTCAAAGTGCATATGAATTACTTACTATTGTCATGAACCCTTGAGGATTCAAATGTCTTCCTATTTCTTCTGAGGGTGTAGTCTGTTGGATTAAACATATTGCTGCTGCAACCAGCCACATTACAGCCCTGCGTGAAACAGCATAGGTAGTTTGAAAAGCAATGCAATGCCCAGCATCTGAAAACTGTTCTCAAATTTACATTAGACTGCTGATTGATTTTAAAAGCTGCTTGTGCACTATTAAAGAATCTGCCCATCTCTTGGAGCCTAATTGATGTCAATTACAATGGATCCCCAAAGCCCTACAGGAGCTTTCGGCTTTTCATAGGGCCTGCAAAATGGAGCTCTTCCACCAGGTCTGCAGTTGAGGCCAGGACAAAGAGAAGATCTGTGCCCCCCCTCCAAAGGAGGAGTAAGGAGGGAAGGTTACCCCACCATATTCTACTAATGGTGGCCAGCTCTTTCCCTCTGGTCCCCAGCGGAAGGAGGTGGGGGGTTGGTCTGCCACCATGTTCTTGCTGGGTTTGTATTTTATTAACTGTAATGTTTAAGGTTTTTTTTTAAGGGTTTTGTATTTTACTTATTTTACCTTGTAACCTGCCATCAGCCGGCTTTGCCGAGAGTGGTGGGCAATAAATTCAAATAATAACAACAACAACAACAATAATAGGCTTGTATTACAATGCTGGAAAGATAAATGCCCACCTCTGGTAAATTCATACAATGAGGACCTTAAAATTATATGACTGAAAGAATTGCATATAGATGGCAATAACAAACTATATGTAAAAAATTATTTATTCCAAAACAGTTTATTTCAATTAACTTAGAAATTGATGAAGTTTGCTTGTAATCCATTTCTATTTCCATGTACACTTCAATTAGGTATGTATGTATATATATGTGTGCATGTGTGTATTTCATACCTTTAAAAAACACAAGACATTCTAGATAAGAGAGAAATTTATTTACCTGTGCCTGTGCCTCTGACTTCCCAGTATCCCTCTAGCTCCCTGTTGGACAGGCTTGATCACCTGCTGTTTCAGCTCATGTCCTGCTTGCCAGTGACAGGGGACAAGTTTGGACACTTTTGAGTGAATTCAGCTGCATCCATTTTGCACAATCAACACTGATTCTTACAGTTACTGCCATACATCTTCCACCATTGCATCCAGTTTTTCATAGTAAAAAAGGGAAACAAATCAGTTTGGGGTTGTTTTTTTTAGTTGAGAATTCCTATTTAGATGTCTCTGTATATATTTGGTGATACTCATGAAACATGATCATGACTTAACACAAAATGGCCACAAACTGCAAGAGCTGACTTCTGTACCTTGCACTATATGGGCTTACCCTTACCCTTTACCTGGAAATTACTACTTGTCCAGAACACAGCTGCCCACAGGAACCATGAGGAATTTTAGCTGTATTGCAGTGCTCCTGCAGGCAATATCATTTGTGTGTAACAAGTAGAGGTACCTTGTCTGCTTCCCTTACTGCTTTCATTTTAAGTTGGTGTTAAGCCTCTGGCAAGATGACTTCTAAAAATACAGCCTCCACTAGCAAGGCAAAAGCAGTGAGGACTTGTATGCACCTTGCCGAGAATACCTGCAAAAGCTAAGCCAGTTAACAATTTAGCCAAGAATTCACACCAGGACAAATCTGGTTCTGCTTTGGTGACTTCTGGGGCCAGGTGATAAAGCAATCCAGCACTAGGGAGGTCTAGGTATGCCACGACTAAAAAAGCCCATCCCTGGAAATGTCATAAGTGAAGCCCAGGTGGATAATTCACCCATGCAGCTGAGGACTACAGACCTTGACTGATTATGCACGGGGTGGAACACCTGAGATGGTGATGGCAATGCTTTGGGGATTATACCTTATGTTACCGCCACCCAAGGCGCCACAGAGCCCTGGCCTGACCTGGGCCCCCTGACCTGCAATAGGGAATGTGGAGGAATATTTTCTTTATTGTTCTGTAAAGAGAAGTTTAGTGTACCAGACTGTTTCGTAAAAGAAAGCCCAGAAACTTATTTTTATTCTTGACTGTATTTTGAAATGTTACCAAGGCTGATATGTTCTATTCTCAAGGCCAGAGACAATTGTTTATATCATACCATTGTTTATGTTACCAGAAGATTGAGAAAGAATGGGAAATTGCCTTTTGTAACCTTTTTCCAGTTACTTAGCATAATGGCAATGGGGTGGTCCTGTGGGACATGCAAGAGGGGTGGAGACCCCAGATTATTGGTTTGACCTGAAAAGCCTCATCTTTCCCTGCCTTCAATGGAATATTATAAAATCTCATGTAATCCTTTGTGTGACACACAAGCTTTTCTAGGACAACCCCCCTGTGTCATTTTGTTCTTCTGCAGTTGAATAAAATTATAAAAGGTTTTTCAGTCTAGTGGTCACTCTGTTTGGGTACTACACACTAGGCAAACGATCCCAAAATGCCCAGACCAGGCCCTGGGCCATCAGAGCTGTGCTGCCACCTGGAGCCCCTGGCGGAAGACTGCACTGCACTGGAGGCACTGCTGGAGCAGCTGGCGGCTGAGCGAGGGCACCGGCAGGAGGAGCAGCAACAGTGGCAGCGTTCCCCCCCCCGGCCCAGCTGCTTGCCCTGCCATGACCCCTGTGAAAGGGTCGTTCGACCCCCAAAGGGGTCCCGACCTCCAGTTTGCAAACCACTACCCTAGGGAGATCCAGGAGCATATCATGGATGGAGATTATTTATTTATTATTTATTTATTATTTATTTATTTATTATTGCACTTCTATACCGCCATTCCCGATGGGGCTCATGGCAGTTTACAAGATAAAAAGATAAAATACAATAAAACCCCATAATTCCCCTTAATAAAACTGTTACTATCGATACCAATATCAGTGTTACATTGAAGTTTTTTCTTTACTTAAAATATAAAGTCACATCTTATTTGTCTCTTGAGAAATTTATATGCAGGTCAAGAAGCAACAGTGAGAACTGAACATGGAATCACGGATTGGTTCAAAATTGAGAAAGGAGTTCGGCAAGGCTGTATACTGTTTCCTTGCCTATTTAACCTGTATGCGGAGCACATCATGAGAAAGGCGGGATTAGAGGAGTCACAAATTGGGATCAAGATTGCAGGGAGAAATATCAACAACCTCAGATATGCAGATGATACCACTCTAATGGCAGAAAGTGAAGAGGAACTAAAGAGCCTGTTGATGCGGGTGAAGGAGGAGAGTGCAAAAGTTGGCTTGAAACTCAACATCAAGAAAACAAAGATCATGGCAGCCGGCCCTCTCAATTCCTGGCAAATAGATGGGGAAGAAATGGAGATAGTGACAGATTTTATTTTCCTCGGCTCCAAGATCACTGCAGATGGGGACTGCAGCAAAGAAATTAAAAGACGCTTGCTCCTAGGGAGGAAAGCTATGGCAAATCTAGACAGCATCCTAAAAAGCAGAGACATCACCCTACCAACAAAAGTGCGTTTAGTCAAGGCTATGGTATTCCCAGTTGCAATGTATGGCTGCGAAAGTTGGACCATAAGGAAGGCTGAGCGTCAAAGAATTGAGGCTTTTGAACTCTGGTGCTGGAGAAGACTCTTGCGAGTCCCTTGGACTGCAAGGCGAACAAACCTGTCAGTCCTAGAGGAGATCAGCCCTGACTGCTCTTTAGAAGGCCAGATCCTGAAGATGAAACTCAAATACTTTGGCCACCTCATGAGAAGGAAGAACTCCCTGGAGAAGAGCCTAATGCTGGGAGTGATCGAGGGCAAAAGAAGAAGGGGACGACAGAGAATGAGGTGGCTGGATGGAGTCACTGAAGCAGTAGGTGCAAACTTAAAAGGACTCCAGGGAATGGTAGAGGACAGGAAGGCCTGGAGGATCATTGTCCATGGGGTCGCGATGGGTCGGACACGACTTCGCACATAACAACATGCCTGTTTTGGGCTGCATCTAAAGCTGTCTTGCTTTCACAATGCCATTTTGAGCATCCCGGTCTTTTTCTAATGGCAGCAGAAAAAAGGAGGCCGCATTAGATAATTCCAGTGCTTCCAATGACTCAAAATAATATTTTCTTGGAAAAGGTGTTGTTTTGCTCTGGTACATGCCCCAATGTTTCCAACTGCTCACAATAATGATTTTAATGCAGAAAGATTGTGTTTAGCTTTAGCACATTCCATAGTTCACCTATAACTGTTGGAAACTTTTTGTGTAGTTTATCCAAACAGAAAACCAGTGGCCTTCCTGTGAGAAGGCTTTGTGACAGGTTTGAAAATCCCTTTTAATAGTCTGTTCTTTCCTATGGATATAAGTGATTCCTCTGGTTTCCTAGCATCAGATGGGAACAAATATGTAACAGCTTCAATCACCTATCTCTATAACCTTGAGAACAGGAAACAGAGAAGCACTTTCCCTCTTACCAGATACTCAGCCTTGCCTACAGTAGTACTAGAGGGCTGATATAAAAGAAAATTGTAGGGATCCAATTATCACATGATATTATGTGAAGACACTAGAGCTTCTACCCTGTCAGCATTGGCATTAGTGTGCAGGATGCTCATGACTCTTACTCTTAGCAGATCTGAAGAAGTGAGCAGTGTCTCATGAAAGCTCCCTCCATGATTTGAGGGGGGTACTTAACCCTTGCTTTTTGCAACCACCGTGGCTGTGTCACCTACATCCAGGATTATCTTCGTACCTTCTACTTTTTCTTACTTGCTCATCTTCTACACACGCAGACACACACACACACACACATTTTCTGAAAAAGAAACAATTGCTACAAGAATCTGTCTTGAAAATAGCCCAGCTACTTGCAGGCCCACATTGCATATTTGGACACAAAACGTCAAGAGATGGGAAGAGAGACTGGAGAAGTATTTTGTGTAGTAGTCACATGCACGTGAATTGACATTTGGCATCCAGAGCTGCGATGTGGGGCTGCGAAGGTCCAGGAGGCCTGAGCTGCTCAGTGCTGCAGGAGAAAAGTCAGCCTGCCCCCCCCCCCCGTGCTTCTACCCAAATGGCCCCTGTGGCCAACAGAGGGCTCACTGGCCCTTTTGCAACCAGCAGCAGGAGAAGCCGGGCACCCACCAGTGCTTCCCACCCCCCTTGCCCCAGAAGAACCCCGCTGAGCCCTCTGGGCCCTTTAGTGGCCCTTTTTCACCAGCGATGGCAGAATCCGGCTCCCTGATGCCACTTCCCACCTCCCTGAGAGAAAGCCATTGAACCCTCTGGTGGTTATCGCAACCCTTGGGTGGCAGTGGCAGGATGTGCACCATTCCCTGCCATTACTTCTCACCCACCCCCGCCCCTTAATAGGCCCACCAATGGTAGTGGTGGCAGGACCCAGCTCCCCACTGCTCCTTCCCACCCCTGCCATTCCCCGAAACAAGCCTGTGTAGATAAATAAAATATCTGAATTCACATGCCTAGTCAGAATACTAGCTGTGTTTGTAGGACAGGGAGAAGGAATGTCCATAGCAAAGACTGCAAACCAAAGTAATGCAAACCAAAACTTTTGCATTTCTGATCCCAGGGTGGCTCCATTTCGTTTAGTGTAAAAGTCCCTCCAACCAGGTGCTGGAACAGCTGCACTGATTTCTTGCTAAATGCCATCTCAGCACAAGGATATCGCAACAGTCAATGTAATCCTGTAACATCAATTTAAGAAAATCCTATCTTTATAGTACTGCAGAATAGCTAATACAATGAGCTGAAACCAGACAGACAATAGTCCTATAAAGTCCTGTAAATAAACAGACTCATATATTTTGGACAAATTGACAACTGTAGTCAGATGAGCATCTAGAGGTAAGCCCATTTTCTCAAAAGTTATTCTTGTTAGGTCTTCCTCAGGAGCTGTCAACCAGGATCATTACAACTTAAAAAGCACAACTGAATGGAATTTCAGTATTCTGCTAGAACTGAATCAATATTACATTTACTTACCTGTTATGTATAACTCTATGCTTATGGGAGCCAAGTCGGTCTTCTTTTCTTAACCTGGTACAATGTGTATTAACATTAACTAGGAAAATGCTCTCTGAATGTGCTAATCACACTACCCATCTTACTATAAAGTCTTCCTGGTAATTCCAGATGGGTGTGACACTACCACATTATTAAAATAACAGATGATAATGCAGTTTGAGAGAAAGCAATAATCAACCATTTCTTTGATTTAGGAAAGCTGGAAGCATTTGAGATGTATTAATTTGATCTGATTTTCATCATAGTTAAATAAGAGTAGTCATTCTGGATATTACAAATGTGGTGATTGTTCTAAATGTCTGAAATGAAAAAAGTGTAATGGTATGTATGTAACTAATGTATTGCATTTTACAAACTTCAATGCAACAACCTTTGGTGAGCCAGTTTGGTGTAGTGGTTAGGAGTGTGGACTTCTAATCTGGTGAGCCAGGTTCAAGTCTGTGCTCCCCCACATGCAACCAGCTGGGTGACCTTGGGCTCACCACGGCACTGATAAAACTGCTCTGACTGAGTGGCGATACCAGGGCTCTCTCAGGGTGTCTGTTGTGGGGAGAGGAAAGGAAAGGCAACTGTAAGCCG
The DNA here is from genome assembly GCF_049243985.1 of Paroedura picta. Taxonomy (NCBI): domain Eukaryota; kingdom Metazoa; phylum Chordata; class Lepidosauria; order Squamata; family Gekkonidae; genus Paroedura; species Paroedura picta. The sequence continues at coordinate 71,907,445 of NC_135376.1, forward strand.
CTTTGAGCCTCCTTCGGGTAGAGAAAAGCGGCATATAAGAACAAACTCTTCTTCTTCTTCTTCTTCTTCTTCTTCTTCTTCTTCTTCTTCTTCTTCTTCTTCTTCATTGGCATAAAAATAGGCCAAATCAGAATACAATCAATTATCAATTGTATCTGTATCCTGATTGGAGAGAAGGAACTGTACCTTGTACTTATCAGAGTAGCCTGTTGTTTACTACCCAAAGGCGACTCAAAGCAGTTTACAAACACCTTTGCCCTTTTCACAATAAACAACCTGTGAGGGATGTGGATCTGTGAGAGGTCTGAGAGAACTGGGAATGAGCCGTAGTGACTCAGCAGGCCTCAGGTGTCTCAAAGCATTTTCCAATCATCTTCCCTTCCTCTCCCCATAGCAGACTCCCCATAAGGGAGGTGGGGTAGAGAGCCTCACATTCAAGGTGGCAACCCTAAGAGGAAGACTCTCTATGCACAGCAGTCTTGACCACAGTAAGGTTTTTACACTGCTTTTTTTAATTTGCCAGGCCAAAGTTGTAAAAAGTGAAGTCAGTTCCCAAGTCTCTCCAGCCATTTACTTGTTCACTATTTACAGTTTCAGGCTGTAAATATTTATTTAGATCTTCCTGTACTTTCCAGACTCACAGGACTGATGCGGGTCTGCCTGTCCGTGCCCCAGAATACAAACAGTTGCTGGTAAGGGCTGGCCATAGGCCATAGCCTAGGAGGGACACATCTGCACCACTCCCTCCCAACTGCAGGCAAAAATGGCTCCGTTGAAGGCTGGACTCTGAAGCATTGTACAATTTTGAAGTCCCACCTCGAAACTTCCAGGAATATTTCCAACCCAGGGGTAGCCAACCTACAGGGGTGGCCTGGAGAGCTCCTGGAATTAGAGCTCACCTGCAGAGTATAAAGATCAGCTCCCCAGGCAGAATGAACTACTTTGGACAGGGTTGGGGTAGATAAGAAATATTTAAGGCCTCCCACACAGATTGTTGTTGAACTGAAAGACTTGAGGCCTACTGCACAGGGTTGTTGTGCAGATGAAACAGGAGACAAAAGAACCAGTTTCATCTGCAGAATAACACTGAGCAGTGGCCTCAATTCTGCAGAGAGTAGCAAAGAAGAAAGACACATGGCTTGGCTGTGTCTAATCCCCGGCCAGAGCAGTAATTTAAGTGAGAAAGGGCTTTTCTGTGGCCTCCCTATCAGCCAACTGTGTGGCAGAAGGGGAAAGTTCTCCATCCTCATAAAGAATGCCCTCAGGCTCTCCTGCATTGCTCTTGGAAGGAAACCCCTCCCTCCCCTCAGTCAGGGCCTGTCAGAGGCTCCTTCACAGCAAGCCTGAAGAGAGGGGGAGGGAGAGCACTCACCAGCCTCCTGCCAGCTCTGTCATGGTTCTGAGGCAATTTGCAGTTGGACATGACAGTTAGGGCAGCCTTGGGGCGAAAAGGGCTGGCGCAACCTGTCCACGCCTCCATTCTCATCCCCTTTGGCAGCCCTACTGATCTACTCTCCCTGCGGTGGTCAGGAGCAGACTGGCAGCCATGTCTCCAGATTGCCCCTGGCTGGGCTGGACGGAACTCTGGTCTGTCGTGGTGAGGGGCCAAACGGAAGGCGCTTTGCACCTTCCGATTGGCCCCTCCACTTGTCAGTCCGGGGCCAAGGGGCCAATCCGGGAGTTTTGATCCCGGACTCAGCCCACCCCAAACCTTCTTACTGTTTCATTAAGAGGGACAGATATATCGATGTTGTAGGTGCTAAGGCCAGTGAATCCAAAGAGATGCCAAGCATTTGGATTTTTCACTCAATATAATTAAACCAGTTGGAAGTCTGTAGTTCTGATAGCATTAGAGAAGTAAAACTGGCCTAGTCAGAATTAAAGACTAAACGCAACCAAAACGTAATAGTAAGCAGCCAAGCCCTGGTCTCCAACTGTCTTTTAGCATCAGACCTGTTTAGCAAGATAAGATCTTCCTTAATGAATGTTGATGACCCATTGGGAGCTATACAATTATTGGACAGTTTAATCTCCAGTCTCTGTGACCAACTCTCTCAGAAATCTAAAATTGTGACCAAATCCCATAACGAACAACCCAGAAGCTGGTCCCATAGGGAATGCCATGATTTAAAATCCAGATGACATATTATTTACCACCAGTATCGCTGCTCAATGGCATCTTCCTTACCTGCTGAAGTTTTTCAATTAAAAAAACAACTAAAACACAGTTAAAATAAAAATTCAGAACTCCACTGCAAAACAATGGGAGCAATTGATCTGGGGCACAGCGGCTAACAAAACCAGGCAGTTTGGGGCAATAATTTCAAACACCTTTGGTAGTAAACCTCAATTAACAGCAACAATCCCTTCTGAAACTTGGTGCAGTTCTATGACGAGAGGACAAATATGAAAGGCATCACAGAATCGTTTGTAACAGGTGCCCCAGAATAGCCACCAGTATCACCTGAGGAAATCTTAGTACTAATAAGCCAATTAAAGTCTGGGAAGGCACCTGGCCCTGATGTAATACCTCCTGAATTACTGAAGACCCACCCTGATTGGTAGGCCCCTCCTTTGGTTGCCATATTTAATATGATTAATAAATCTAGCATTATGCCAAAAGCATGGACTTCAATGCAAAGAAGGCAGTGTATGTCATTTCATGCCCGTGCCAGTTTCTCTATGTTGGAATGAGTCTATATACTGTAAATACATGCATTATAGAACAGAGGATCATTGTCCATGGGGTCGCAATGGGTTGGATCTAACAACAACATAGAACATAGATCACGAAACCATAATAAAAATGTGGAACCATCTTTGTTAGCACATGCTGATGATTTTATAATAAGCAGATATGTACTACATATGTATAATCCCTTGGACTGCAAGGCAAACAAACCAGTCAGACCTAGAGGAGATCAGCCCTGACTGCTCCTTAGAAGGCCAGATCCTGAAGACGAAATTGAAATACTTTAACCACTTCATGAGAAGGAAGGACTCCCTGGAGAAGAGCCTAATGCTGGGAGCGATTGAGGGCAAAAGAAGAAGGGGATGACAGACAATGAGGTGGCTAGATGGAGTCACTGAAGCAGTAGGTGCAAACTTAAATGGACTAGGAGGAATGGTAGAGGACAGGAAGGCCTGGAGGATCATTGTCCATGGGGCCGCAATGGGTCGGACACGACTTCGCACCTAACAACAATGTATAATTATTTTGATGTCAAAATGTTACTTTGTCATCAAGTTACTTAGATTTAAATAACACCCAAATAGAATTATTAGTTCTGGAAGTAAAAAAAAAATCTTGACTCAGATTCTACCAACATACTGAAAGCTACTCACATACATTACAGAGGTGCATGCATGTGGTGAGGCTAAAGTAACAGGATGCTCTTTCCTCTCTAGTTGCTCAGAGGCAGCCTTATCAGTTTGTTTTATTAAGGTTTAAAGTCATACATCCAGGCTTTCTGAACCAGAGTGTCATGAAATCCTGGGGTTTCTTGATGGTCCTGAACAAAGCAATTTCCCCTATCTTGTTTAGCTAGTAAAATTGTCCTTTCTATATACAGTATAATTGCCTTGCCTGGTCTCATCGTCTGTAAACCGCCCGTGGCGCCGCGGGCGCCATCGTCTGTAAACCGCCCGTGGTGCCGCGGGCGCCACGGACTAAATAAAACAGTAAGGGGTTCTGGGGCGGGATGTGTCCGGGATGAGGAAGGGTCCAGATTGGACCCTTCCTCATGACAGACAATCGGAGGGACCAATCGGCAGGCGCAAAGCGCCTGCCGAATGGTCCCTCTGACTCCCAGCCCCAGGAACTGCGAGCCGCCTGACGCGAAGCGCCTCTCGCCGCGTTAGCCTGCCGCCTGAGGAAGCCCCCGGCAGTCGAGCGGAGCGCGGCTGCTGGGGGCTCCCTGCACGATGGCCTGACGCGGCGAGAGGCACAAAGCGCCTCTCGCCGCGTCAGGCCGCCGCCTGAGGGAACCCCCGGCAGTCCCGCGGAGCGCGGCTGCCGGGGGCTCCCTGCCCGACGGCCTGACGCAGCCAGAGGCGTGAAGTGCCTCTCGCCGCGTCAGGCTGCCGCCGCTGCCGCCGCCGCCGCCACCGCAACCCCAGGACTCCTCCAACTCAGCCAGCCGCTCGCCAGATGCTCGCCGGCCGCTCCGCCTCAGGCCACCGCCACCAAAATCCCAGGACTCCTCCAACTCAGCCAGCCGCTCGCAAGCCACTCGCCAGCCGCTCCCAGCCACTGAAAGACCCGCCGAAAGACTCCAGGTAGTCCCCCCCCCATACCCACTCTCACTGCTCGCGCCCATTGCATTTCAAACTGCAATGGGCTATATTTCTAGTTTATACAATAACTCTGCTATTTTTTATTACATTAACTCCTCTAGCCTATTTTTTATCAGCACTTAGACATTTAATTGAATCTGTAAGTCTAGCTGCACTAACAGATCACGGCTCCAGATACTGAATGGAAGGGGGAGAACAAAGGGACAGACATGAACATGTGATATTGGTATAGTAGGGGTAATTATCTGAATCCAGCGAATGCTTTCTTCAGGACCATCAAGAAACCCCCCAGGATTTCATGACACTCTGGTTCAGAAAGCCTGGATGTATGACTTATGGGCCATTAAACCTTAATAAAACAAACTGATAAGGCTGCCTCTGAGCAACTACAAAGGAAAGAGCGTCCCGTTACTTTAGCCTCACCACATGCATGCACATCTGTAATGTATGTGAGCAGCTTTCAGTATGTTGATAGAATCTGAGTCAAGATTTTTTTTTTTTACTTCCAGAACTAATAATTCAATTTGGGTGTTATTACCATCAGAATCCTTATTTTCATGCAAAAGAGTATTACTAAAACCAACATATATTTGAGAGTTTAACCATACCCTTTATCAATAAAATGTTGGGATTAAAGAAGGTCCTGTGTGAGAGAAGCAGAGCCTAAGGGTGGAATTCAGCATCTCGAAGCACAGAACACAAAATGGAAAGTAAAACTCCAAACAAACAGGTGGACCGAGAAGACTACAACAGCTATATTATTATACTAGTGAAACCTATAAGCAAGCAGTACTATTATAAAATATTCCATTATAAAATGCTGGTCTTACAGAAGTACAGATCCAAATTTGTATTATTCTATGAGATATTTATTTTTTCAACCTTTAAATCTAAGCAACTTGATGACAGTCCAAATAGGCCCCCTAGTGATCTTGACAGATCCAAAGTGGCTTAATTCAGCTACTTAGGAGGCTGCTTCAGCCACTTTGGACCATGTTGGCATGTCACGGGTGATGATTGGAAGCTTACCTTGCTTCCAGCCTGATCCATCTCTTTCCTGCCCTTTTCCCGGATCTGTGCAGGGCAAAGGGGAGGGGGGAGAGTGTGGACCAATCATTGCAATGCATTTGCTTTGAAAATGCATGTGCAATGCAGCTGCTTCCTGGAAAAAAAAAGTTAAGTGGAGGTGGGGATGCTTGGGTGGGAAGTTAGCCAATAGGGAGGCAGGGATTTTTTAGGGAAACATCTATTGTCCACTCAGAAAAGGTTTTTCATTTTTGAAAAACTTTTCTTTGTAGTTATGAGGCTACTTGAGGCCAGGGGTTTTCTCTTCCAGCTCTGTTGTGTTCCTGGCTGCTGAGCTGACCTGATCCTGTGCTCTGGTAGAGACAGATTCTCTTTGAGTCTGACTCCCATGCTGCTGGTCCTTGGTTTTCTTCCTGCACTGAACTCTAGAGGATCATCGCTGAAGAAGACATCTAAAAGTTTGATTCAGGGATTCCTCTCTCCTATATTTTTCTCCTTCTTCCTCTTCTGACTTTGCTTCTTTTTCCCCAAAAAATGTTTTTCTGGGTTTCTGTGGATGGGTGAGGGGTATTTGCAAGGGGGGTTGTTTTGGGGTTCATATATTAGTTTTGCTCTTTTTTGGGAAGTGTTGTGGTAGGGGGCAGGGGGTTAAAGTTGCTGTTATTTTTATTTATCTGGGCCTGTTGTTGAATTGTTGTTGGAGCTGAATTGTTTATTCATGGTGTTGCTGGTTTTTTTTGAGGGGGGGTTGGGTGAGTTTGGGTGGGCACAGTGAGTTTAGTTTCTTGTTTTTGGGGGGTGCTTTTCCCGGGTGGAGTTGTTGGTGTTTCCCAACCCACCACGAGCTGGCTTCAGGAGTGGTGGGGAATCAATCAATCAATCAATCAATCAATCAATAAAATGAATGCTTTAAGACCATAAAAGAAAAATGGGGAATCAGAAAAATAACATCAACAGCTGAATATATTTTAATTAGTTTATTTTGTTGAATTTGAAAAGACATTTTGAGATCTCATTGTTTCCACTGCTCAAACTAAGAGCCAGTTTGGTGTAGTGGTTAGGACTGCAGACTTCTGCCGGGTTTGATTGTGCACTCCCCGGGTTTGATTCTGCACTCCCCCACAAGCAGTCAGCTGGGTGACCTTGGGCTCGCCACAGCACTGATAAAACTCTTCTGATCGTGCAGTGATATCTGGGCTCTCTCAGCCTCACCCACCTCACAGGGTGTCTGTTGTGGGGAGAGGAAAGGGAAGGCGACTGTAAGCCGCTTTGAGCCTCCTTCGGGTAGAGAAAAGTGGCATATAAGAACCAACTCTCTTCTTCTTCTTCTTCTTCTTCCTCCTCTTCTTCTTCCTCCTCTTCTTCTTCTTCCTCTTCTTCTTCTTCACATATGAGTACAAGTGTTTCCTTTACAACATAAATTGTGACCAATGAATGCTTTTTCCTTGTTAGGCTTGTTAAATACTATCAGAGCTCATGTAGCCCTGGGCTGGCAACATCATTGAGTTTAACTGTTCTGTTTTTTATCCAGTATTGCAGGCAATAATTATTCCTTAAAAGATACAAAAATCCAGTTGTTGGGATGGCATATTCATTTCACACCTATCCTGGGACAGCTATGGTGTCTTCCAAGTTTGTTTTGTAGTGCAGTTCAAAGGGCTAATGTCAGTCATGTGACACTGGTTGAGAGGTAATGGCTGAAAGCATAGTAAGGACTGGACTTTGTGATTGTGAGTGGGTGGGTAGGAAGGGTTTTGTCAGTGTTTATCTCTTGTGGCACTTCCTTGCATACCCAGGGAACTGCTGATCACCACTATGGGATGCTAGGTGAATTTCCTCCAAGCCAACCTAGATTCTGAAGATTTTTGGTGGAGGGGATCATTAGGGCATGAAATTGGGGTCACTGTGGGTAGGCAGGTAGTTGTGAGTTCCTGCATTGTGCATCTATAAGTCTATCTTCACTAATAGATGACCCTGGATGACCCTTCTAACTCTATGATTCTATGATTCTATGGGCTGCCTACAGAGCAATAGAAAATATGGTAGACCCAGTGGACCACAACAGGCATTTCATAAGAACTGAGAGCAGGATCCAAAGGTGGGCAAGATATAGTCTAAACTGGTCTCAAAATCTGTTACTCTTTAATTCATGATTACTGTGATTATTGAGGCACTACACCGCATGCTTATTCTTCCCTACCAACCAAATTGTCAATAATTTTTTCCAGATAGAAGTTGCTTGAATGGATGCAACGCTCAGGGTTCATTAGCTTGGGATGGTGAGGGAAGTAGAATATGGAAACTGAGTGAATGAAAATCTTCTGACAGAAAAATACTATACAGGTTACAGATTTAATTATAGTGGAACAGGTTATGAAAACAGAAATCCTAGATGATATCATGTCTCTGTTGAGGTTTTTCCCCCTCTTCCCTCCCCAGGCACTGCCTCCAAATCTCTAGGAATTTCCCAATCTAGAGTTGGCCACCCTGGGTCCTAACTTGTTGTGATAACAAAGTATTTTCTATTTCTGTTAAATCTTCTAGCCATAGTTCTGCTTCAACCAACTAGATGAAAATTGGTAATGAGCAATACAAACGAAAAACATATATAATTTACAGAAGGGATCAGGAACTCTGCAGATATTGTACACTGAAGCAAATGTTTTGATCATATCTATTTAGGGTGAAATATATGTGATTTATACCTCCTATTAAGTAAGGCTTTATTTGTACTGCTCCATCAACCAAAACATATCCGGGTATAAGTACTCTGGAGCGTCAAGGCCTATAACAAAGTCTGCATGTTGCCATTTGGGAATATGCTTATGGAAAACTAAGTGAGTGATTTGAGAGAGCAGCAGTTTGGTATTTTTTAAATCAGTGATTCTGTCGTGTTCGCCAGTCCACACAGCTGTTGGCACAGTCATATCTTCCAATTTGTAAAATGGAGGAGTGGTCTGTTGATGAAAAGATTTTTAAAAATGAAAAGGAGCATTGGTGATCAGTTCATTATGTATTATTTTCTTTGGAAAAAAGAACAGTTCATTTATTAACATCTGAAAATCTCTTGAATGAGGAAAATCTTTTCTGGGAAATCTTTTTTTTTTTTTTTGCCATTGTTCCACCTATTTTTCTTTCAATCTCTGAATCTCTCCCAGATCAGTAATCAGCAAAAAAAAAAAAAAAGGATTCAATAAGACGACTGTATTCCTGAGTTACATTTTATAATTTCACTAGTTATTTCAGGATGGTCAACTCTGTACCAGAGCAGTGGAATCAGAGAAGACAAAAATCACTAAAAGAGGTCTAAATCTAATGATAATCCAACAAATAATGATATGTCAAGTCTAAGAAGCTTAAAACCAAAACAAGGAAAGGAGGAAAATACTTTATAATCTGCATGATTCACAAGTAGTAATTGAGTATCTTTTATCAAGCAACCCAGAAGTCAAATATCAATTCTGGTCATCACACTCAGGCTTATCTCATCAAATGCCACTGTTTCTTTTTTCTTCCTTTTTTATATTGCTTATGTACAAAACAATGTACTAATAATGTGTTTCAGTTCTGATGTCTTTTGGATCCTGGAACAGTCTCCTGCTTGGAGTAACTAAGTGTAGGCCCTTGTCTGAAATAACTTCCATTTGAGGTAACCTAGGTTTTTGCACCAATCAAAACAGACTTCTCCAGGCAATGTTGTCTGTTCCTGGCCTGGTGTGTTTTGAATGTATCCAGGCAGCAATGTACTTTCAGTCCTTGGAAGTTTTTTTACACCTGTTCTACCATACACATATTTACTGCAGTGCCTGGTATCCTTGCTACAGAGATGCTGATGCCATTTATTATAACTGATTAGCTGATTATAACTGAATATGAAACTTTGCACCTGAAAATCTGATAGCTTTATATTTTATACTTTATAATACTTGAATTCCTGATGACCCTGAAGCCATGACCCCCTGGGGACCCCCATTGTTGGTATGGTTTGTCTTCCCCTTTTCTGTAAACATGTACTTTTCAAAGTGTGCCTACAAGTGAGAGGAGGTTGGACAAGAGAAGGGCAGTAAGATACAGTTATGCTCACTGTCCTTCTAACCCATCCCCAGAAAGGTAAGGGTGGAGCCAACACTGTTCCTGTATAATGCAAGGTTGATCAACAAATCCGCCACCCTGCAAAATTATTTTGTAGGGTTGGAGGCAGACCTGGCATGTGTGACCAAGACATGGATGTGGGAGGGCAAGACAGTTTCCCTGAAAGATCTGACCCTGCCTGGGTTCTTGGTCCTCCACCAGTCTTGGCCCCATGGTATGGGGGGAGAGGTAGCAATTTGATGGACCTAATGCCTCCAGGCAACTCACTGGCAGCACTGATGGAAGGACTGGCAGTCCCACTGTCTGCTGCCATTGACAAGGTTGCTCCTAGGTGAGACAGCTAGAGTGAGTATGGGGGAAGACTCATGACAAAGCTGCAAAAACATCCTACCACATGCTTATGAAGGCATATGAGTTTGTGGTGAAGGCAGAAAAAAGGGAGTTTTCACCACTGAAATCACATCTGTAAGCTCTTGCCTGGTGCAATTGTTTAGGGTAGTTTGATCTTGAGGAGGGATGTCAAAACTTTAGGTTGTGAGGCATTAGCGAGCTTTTTTGCAGATAAAGTCTTGTCACTCTGCTGGGACCTACCTGCCATGCTTCATACAGAATGAGAAGTTGAAGTGCCATGGCTGTCTGGGGAGGACAACATTTGATGGCTTCAGTTGGCTCTTTTTGGCCGAAGTGGATAAGCTGCTAGGGAAGGTCAGGGCTACCACTTGCCCCCTTGATCCCTGTCTGTCATGGCTGCTCAAAATGAGTGACCAGCAGATAGAAGGCTCCCTGAAGTCGTATATGGATGGTTAAAGCAGAGTCACTTAAAACTCAACCTCTCCAAGATAGAGGTCCGGTGGCCAGTTACGAAGGAATGATCAGGAAGCACAATTGCCCACCCTGGCCAGGGTGCAATTCACCATCTCACCTGAAGCCAGGAACTTGGGCATGATTCTGGATGCTTACCTATCAGTGGAGGCCCAGATCAGAAAAAGAAGAAGAAGACTTGGTTCTTATATGCCGCTTTTCTCTACCCGAACGAGGCTCAAAGTGGCTTACGTTCACCTTCCCTTTCTTCTCCCCACAACAGACACCCTGTGAGGTGGGTGAGGCCGAGAGAGCCCTGATATCACAGAACAGTTTTATCAGTGCCGTGGCGAGCCCAAGGTCACCCAGCTGGCTGCATGTGCGGGAGTGCAGAATCGAAACTGGCATGCCAGATTAGAAGTTCACACTCCTAACCACTACACCAAACTGGCTCTCACAAGGGTAGTCTGCCTAGCATTTTCCCATCTTCACCAGGCAAGGCTACTAGCCCCCTATCTGTTCACAGCTCAATTGGCCACAGTGATCCAAGCAACAGACAGGATTGAGTTCTATATTTCACTCTATGCTGGCCTTCCCTTGGCCTTGACTTGGAAATTGTAGCTGGTGCGAAATGCAGCTGCTAGGGTCCTCACAGGTACACCATGGAGGGCCCATATCCAGCCAGTCTAGTGCAACTTGATGGTTACCAGTTTCAGCCCATATCAGGTTCAAGATGTTGGTATTGACCTTTAAGACCATCTGCGGTTTGGACCCCACATATCTGCAGGGCCACCTACTTTCCTCTGACCCCTGCAGGGCTTTTCATTCTACAGGTGAAAACTTGTTGGTGATCCATGGCCCACGAGGGGTATGCCTGGCCTTGAAATGGGCCAGGGCCTTTTTGGTCATGCCTCCCACCTGGTGGAATTACCTCCTGGTAGAGCTGAGGGCCCTGTCGTGGCTTCCTCAGTTCTGCGGAGCCTGTAAAATGGAGCTATTCTGCCAGATCTTTGGGTGAAGCCAGGGCAAATAGACCTAGGCCCACCTCCTGGATTGGCTAGAACTACTGCTACTCCCTGATTACCACCTGTTCCCTGAGGCAGGAGGTTAGTTTTTCACTTTTTGAATTGTCTCTGTGTTTCCTTCTGCAACCCAGTCAATTTCTTTACCTGATGCGGCTTGTTGCCATTGAGGACAAAAACCCCTTCTTCACTTCAGGATCATGCTTATATATTTTGTTCCTCCCTTTTCATTTTATGCTCTAGATATTTTTCTAGATAAAGGTTTTGTGTTGTATCTTTCATTATCTTTTTTCTTTTCCAAAGAACCAAGTAATGACTCATGAAAGCTCATAAAGGTAAAGGTAAAGGTATCCCCTGTGCTAGCACCGAGTCATGTCTGACCCTTGGGGTGACGCCCTCTAGCGTTTTCTTGGCAGACTCAATACGGGGTGGTTTGCCAGTGCCTTCCCCAGTCATTACCATTTACCCCCCAGCAAGCTGGGTACTCATTTTACCGACCTCAGAAGGATGGAAGGCTGAGTCAACCTTGAGCCGGCTGCTGGGATTGAACTCCCAGCCTCATGGGCAAAGCTGTCAGACGGCTGCCTTACCACTCTGCGCCACAAGAGGCTCTATGAAAGCTCATACCCTGCCGCAAATTTTGTTAAGTCTTTAGGGTGCTACTTGAGTCTTTTATTTCTACTGCTACAAACTAACACAGTTACCCATCGTGATTTTTGTTTCTGTAATTCCCTTTTAGCTCGACAAATTATTTGACTCAATCTGGTCTCCTTTCTGTTTACTCAAATAAAAATATTTCCTGTTTAAGAAGCTTATTCCTGCTCGTTCTTTCAAGTTTTGGTCTGGATCTTTACCTTTATTCACTACTGGCTAGGTCTCAACTATTGGAGGACCCAAAATGCAAGTTTTTGCTCTGTGCAAGCAAAGGGGTTCTTCACATGTATGCCAGTTTGGATCACAGTACCTCAGAGGATGACTATTTACTTAAGAGCCCACATTTTAAGAAGCAGCATAACAAAAGAGAAAGGATTCTAAATACAGCAATAAGATCCATAATCATAATTAATTTTTGAAGAAAAAGGTCAAAATAAGTAGAAGGTGCATTAAGGATGCAGGAATATGACCATTTTATAAAAGAATGGGAGAAATGACTGAAAGTGAATTAAAAAGAAGCACAAAGCACCTTTTGCTTACCATATTATATACAGCTTTGTTCTTATCGCCATAATCAAAATATTTAAATTCTCCTGATCTAGCCACCTAAAAGAAGGAGGAGAAAGAGCATAAATGAGAAATCTGGTAAATTCTCAACATTTTGGAAGACTGATTGGTTTGCCAGCTTCAGAAAGTGATAGTCCTAGAAGTATGAGGACCTTGGTGGTAGTGGTGTGAAATCTCCTAAATTCTCAAAATTTTGGAAGTGGAATCTGGAGTGGATTCTCAGGAGGGGAAAGGAAGAATCAGTGTGAGGTTATTATTTTGTGCAGGGGTAGTCAAACTGCGGCCCTCCAGATGTCCATGGACTACAATTCCCATGAGCCCCTGTTAGTGACTGCTGTCATGGGAATTGTAGTCCATGGACATCTGGAGGGCCACAGTTTGACTACCCCTGCTGTAGAGTCTACCCTCCAAAGCAGCTATTTTCTCCAATGAAACTGATCTCTCTAGGCTGAAGATCAGTTGTAATTCCAGGAGCTCTCCAGGCCCAAAATGGTTGATATTTTAATAATTTTAAAATATAGCAATTCATAACATAGCAATTATATCATATTCATAAAATAACGACATAAAATATTGGATCCCAAAGTGATTATTTTAAATTGTTGTTTTAACTAGAATCCTAGTTTTTTTTTAAGCTCTTATCTGAGATCTTTAATATCGAACCTGGAGAAGCTTGAACATAGATCTTTCCTCTTCTGTACTCAAAAGGGTGATTATTATAAATTCAGTAAAATTTGTGTTTCCTCACATGTCTTTCAGCTGATCCCACTACTACTTGGTTATGTTCACAGCTGCCTCTGTGACAGTTTTTGAAATTTTGATGATATGAAGTGTTCCTGTGTCTCATATAGTAAGTGGGGTGCTTGTTCATTTTGAGGGTGTATTCATGGTCTAGTCAACCTGTGGTCCTCCAGATGTCCATGCACTACCATTCCCATGAGCCCCTGCCAGCATTTGCAGGCAGGGGCTCATGGGAATGGTAGTCCATGAACATCTGGAGGACCACAGGTTGACTACCCTTGGTCTATACCAGTGGTCCCCAACCTTTTTATCACCGGGGACCACTCAACGCCGGGGACCACTCACCGGGGACCACTCAACACCTTTTACTGAGGCCCAGTGGGGGGGGGGTAGTTTACTCCTCTACTCTCAACCACTGCCCTAACACTCTCTGATTGCTATGGCAATGTTTAAACATCCCTTCAAAATAAGATACAGACACGCCACAACAATGAACATAAGGAACATTTTATTTTCATGGAAATTTTAACTCATGACAATGATAAATCAATGGGAACCCTGAGCTTGTTTCTCTGCAACAAGATAGTCCCATCTGGGAGTGATGGGAGACAATGACACCCAAAGTGTGTTGTAAAGGGCCGGGGGGGGGGGGGAGAAGGCGTCCTTCGGGGCCCACCTCCAATTAGTCGAAGGACCACATGTGGTCCGTGGCCCACAGGTTGGGGATCGCTAGTCTATACCATTCAATAACTTTATCTGAAAACTGAGAGTGTTCTATAACAAACGAACTTTAATGCACCTGACCATTTCTGATGACATGAGAACCTCTGATGCCTCATATAAAGTCCTAAAGTAGTCTTCGCTACTCCATCAACAGGCTTGCAGTATATTCATGCTCATTATGGTAGGGAGCAAATCTGTTCATAATTGTGAGATACAGGAGAACTATATATCTGAAATTACAACATATCTTTGGCATGTAATTATATGAATTTTAGATAATATGAATTATAGAAGTGAAATTCCCCATGAAATTCGTTACAGTGCTTTTTGGAAAATTGCACCACCTAAATTTGCAAAAAATTAAAGAAAACCATGTTTGAGTTTTGAAAACCACTTTTCAGCAGGTGGAATAAAAATCTTGGCATCAAATCATGAACATTCATACACATTGGCCTGGATTGCATGGGACATTCGCAATGGCAGAAGGATTTATGTTGGTGGAACTTGACTTTTCCCTCTGCAGACCACAATGCCTCTCCAGTGTTGGTCTTGGAGCACTGTGCACTCCTAAGAATGGCATTTCAGGAGATATTTTGGGCTGCAGAAGGAGGAGGGAAGCAATTAACTTGCACTTGGCTGTTAAAAATCACATTCATGGAAATGCTCTGCAGCATCAAACCCATAGACAGACATTGAATATTCAGTCATTTTAACCAGTAGAAAAGAGTTAGTTAACTTTACCTGGCTCCAGTGAAGTATTGTTTTTACTGACGTATACTCAGGAAACATTCCAGCATAGACATCCATTCGACTCTGGGAAAGAAAAGGAGAAATGTGGTGGGTTTGTTTTCGACAGCTCTCTCTTGTATTTTATCTTTTATAGTTTATTTAATCATTTTAAGATCTGTTTGGTTATGTAACCCCATGGCCTATTTTATTATTTTGTTGAAATTTTACACCCTATTTTTATATGTCTTATACATATTTTAAGTTCTATATAGTCAATTAAAACAAGACCAGGAACTGATTGTGGTTCAGATCATCAGCTTCTTGTTGCAAAATTTAGGCTTAAATTGAAGAAAGTAGGGAAAAGCACTAGGCCACTCAGGTATGAACTAAATCATATCCCCAACGAATATACAGTAGAGGTGACAAATAGATTTAAGGAATTAGATCTGATAGACAGAGTGCCTGAAGAACTATGGATGGAGGTTCGCAACACTGTACAAGAGGTAGCAACTAAAACCATCCCAAAGAAAAAGAAATGCAAGAAATCAAAAAGGCTGTCTGAAGAAGCTTTACAAATAGCTAAGGAGAGAAGGGAAATGAAAGGCAAGGGAGAAAGAGAAAGATACACCCAATTGAATGCAGAATTCCAGAGAAAAGCTAGAAGAGATAAGAATGCCTTCTTAAATGAACAGTGCAAACAAATAGAAGAAATCAATAGAATGGGGAGGACCAGAGATCTTTTTAAGAAAATTGGAGATATGAAGAAAACGTTTCATACAAGGATGGGTATGATAAGGGACCAAAATGGCAGGGACCTCACAGAAGAAATGGAGATAGTGACAGATTTTATTTTCCTGGGCTCCAAGATCACTGCAGATGGAGACTGCAGCAAAGAAATTAAAAAACGCTTGCTCCTGGGGAGGAAAGCTATGGCAAATCTAGACAGCATCCTAAAAAGCAGAGACATCACCCTGCCAACAAAAGTGCGTTTAGTCAAGGCTATGGTATTCCCAGTTGCAATGTATGGCTGCGAAAGTTGGACCATAAGGAAGACCGAGTGTCAAAGAATTGAGACTTTTGAACGCTGGTGCTGGAGAAGACTCTTGCGAGTCCCTTGGACTGCAAGGTGAACAAACCGGTCAGTCCTAGAGGAGATCAGCCCTGACTGCTCCTTAGAAGGCCAGATCCTGAAGATGAAACTCAAATACTTTGGCCACCTCATGAGAAAGAAGGACTCCCTGGAGAAGAGCCTAATGCTGGGAGCGATCGAGGGCAAAAGAAGAAGGGGACGACAGAGAATGAGGTGGCTGGATGGAGTCACTGAAGCAGTGGGTGCAAACGTAAATGGACTCCGGGGAATGGTAGAGGACAGGAAGGCCTGGAGGATCATTGTCCATGGGGTTGCGATGGGTCGGTCACGACTTCGCACCAAACAACAACAATACATATTTTATGCCAATAAAAGGTTACTGACTGACAGAAATGAATGAAATAATATGTTTGGAGTACACACCAATGTTTGGTATCAATGAAGGTATACACATTTCTGGATCCAGGAACATATGGAAGCATGCTGAAGTAGATACAGATGAGTACCCAGCAATATGTTCCCCCATTCTTAAGGAGATGCTTATATGAGCCCTATGAAAATGGTAACTTACATTTCTTTTCTTACAGCTCAGATTGCAATTCTTCCATTGACACTGTTGTATCTTATAGCCACGAGAACAGATCATTGGATACTGGGCTCTCATTGTAGTATAGCTATCATTTGAAACTGAATTGGATTGTCTATATAAAATCATCAACTTGTGACTGAGCTACAGTGCAGCAAAACAGCTGTGCCTAATGATATTTAGATGCTACCATTTACATGGTAATTGTAATAGAATTCACATGGATTCACATGGTAATTGTAATAGAACTGAAACTAACATTTCTTTTTAATCTTCTGCTTGTTTCTACTTTCACATTGCCTTGAATCACAAGGAAAGATGGGGTGTAACGGTTTTAATTAATAAAGAAATAAGTTAAAATATACAGAATAAATCCACCTACCGAATTGATATTCTTCTCGTTATTTCCAAAACACATGGACATTATGGAGAGACAAATTTTGTCTAATACTGGAAAGGTGCAGAGCTTAGCATCCAGAGCTCTCATATTCCTAGAGATTGCACGAAATTCTTTCTTGCCAAATATAAACTGTAAAATAAAAAGCATAATGTTATTCTATTTACTCATCTGTGTTTATTAGTAAGTGGTCTTTTCCTGTTACATTGATGTCCTTATACTTGATTGGTGAGTCCGTGGCTGCATTAAACTCTGTGATTCCCAACATTCCTATACTACCTAGGGGCAAAGCCTATTGCACCCAGGAATACTATGGGTGCTAACACATATACCTGCACTGTGACCTTCCTGGGTTCTGGCCCTCCTGCTCCTCGCTCAATCTTGAGATCCAGTGCGGTGAACCGGTTAAAGAGTCGCAGACTCTAATCTCAAGAGCTGGGTGTGATTCCAGACTCCTCCATATGCAGCCAGCTAGGTTGCCAAATTCCAGGTGGGGGCCTGGAAGCCTTCAGGGGGGTGAAAGAGAGAAAGAGAGGATGAAAGAGAGAGAAAGAGACAGTAAAACAAAGAGATAAAGAGACAAAGAAAGAGGGGGGAGGGAAGGGAGAAGTGAAGGAAGGCATCAGTTCTCCTGAAGAAAACAGCTGCTTTGGAGGGGCACTGGACCTCCTATCCCCACCCCCATACAACAGTGTCTATATAGGTCACCACTGTCCACACCTTCCCATTCTTATACTAATTCTTCTTCTAACATTCTTATACTAATATTTTCTGATTTCTCCTACCTCTTGCCAGTAAAATGAAAGAGAAGAGAAAGTCCAAATCTATTCAGGGTCCTTGTGCATCGTTAAGATATCCTCTGGTGCATGAAGGGCTACTGGTAAGTGTATTAATCTGGGGTTGAACAAGTGTCATCTTCTGAATCATTCTTTTACCCCACCCAAATGAACCACAATACTATCACTGGGATAGGGCGCTTGTATAAGGGGGAAAATAGAATGGTAGGGGGGAAATTAGAAATGCCTACCCTTTTGAAACCATCAGGAATTAACAGAAAGAACTTAACAACACTTGTCGTATCCACCATTGTGCAGGTAGGAACAAGGAGCATTAAGAGCTTGACCTTTGGAACAAGTTCTGGTATGAGTGACAAGGCAATCAGACCTGCAAGAGAGAAAGGCCTTTAATGATTTTGTGTTTACAAAAATGATTTTTTACAATGGCTACCTCATGAGAATAGTATTAAAGCATGGTAACCAGTCGAGACTGGCTATGTATGCTTTGGCTTGCTGAGACTGGTGAGCCTGCTTTAATATTTTTCTGGTGCAAGGTTCAAGAACATTGGGAATAGCACATTTCTATTTGGCTTCTCGGTGGCTGACAGAAAAAGAAACTCGAAATAGATGTAATACCTGGGATGTCTGTCACCATGTGGATGCCAAACTTAGATTGAATAGAATGCTTCAGTTTCACCACAAAGCTATATGAAGCTATAATGCAAGCGTTATGTTCAAGAATCTGTACTACAGTGAAAATTCATGTTCTGAGTATTTTAGCACATGTATGCTATTCAGATTGATTCTCTTCTACTTATATTGATTCCCTGTATGGGACTAGGAATTATTGTCTATTGAAAGCAGTGTTTCTATGTTTGTCACTTTTTATGTAACTGTATTACTGTGTTCATGCTACTATTTGTATTGCTTCATGTAGATTAGATCATTGGGGTTTAATTATTAGATATTTGTGTCGTCTTTAATTGCTAGGCCTATATTTATTCTAAGGATTGAATTCTTTAATTAGCCTATCTGGAGGTCGGCAACTGAGTACTATCCTATGCTTAACCTGTCCTAAGCATACCACCTGGACAACAGGTTTGCTTTTTTAAAAAAATAGTTTTATAAATAGCAGGAAGTCAATGGGCTGTCAATGGATGCCATTTTGTTTCCCCCATTTTTCTCCTACTATAATATTCAGCAGACATGCAACAGCCTGCTGTAAAATTTCATACAGGCTAATTATTGGTGTTGGCTTCATGTTCCCAAATCTATTTCTGGATAACTTTGTATTTTTGCCTACATGAAGTACTAGTCCTTGGAAAATTCCATTTTAGATTAATTGTAGTTCAATCCTTTCAAACTGCAATTCCTACACAGTATTTCAGAAAGATGAATTGGAACCTCCATCAAAAGGAAATCTCTTATGAGAGATAGTCTCAAAACTTAAACCTTCCTATTTTATAATCAGCTCCTTGCCATATCTGAATTGGGAAATTCCTGGGGATTGTCAGGGCAGAACCTGGGAAGGATTTTGGGAAGGAGAAGGTATAATGTCATGAAATCTGTCCTCCATACCAACCATTTTCTCCAGGGAAACTGATCTTCACCATCCAGACAGCAGGTATAATTTAGAGATATTTCCACAAACACAGCCAGAAGTTGGTCACTTTCGACCTTTTTTGAGCATAAGCTTTATTTTTCTTTTCCATAATTTCTTAAATGGCAGGATTTAACACACTAGGATGTTAAGCATAGAATATGAAACCCATTTCATTAGATTCCTTTCAACTTACCCAATGTGGCACCCTGGGAATGGCCAATCTTTAAATAGGACAGGGTCCTATTAAATAAAAGAGTAAGGCCACCTGGGGAGGAGTTAGGGCGGGCCCTGTCCAGGATAAAAACTCAGAGGGCCCAATCAGGAGCCGCGAAGCGGCTCCTGATTGGGCCCTCCGAGTGTCCATCCAGGGCCAAGCAGCCAATGGGGAGGCGTGCAAAGTGCCTTCCTATTGGCCCCTCACCAGGACAGACCAAAATTCCATTCACCCAGCCCAGTCGGGCTGCCAGTCTGCTCCTGACCACCAAAGGGAGAGGAGGTCAGTAGGGCTGCCAAGGGGGGTGAGAACAGAGGCTTGGAGCGGCTGTGCCATCCCTTTTTGCCCCAAGGCTGTCCTGACTGTCATGTCCAACTGCAAATGGCCTCAGAACCCTGACAGAGCTGGCAGGAGGCTGCAGAGTGCTCCCCCTCCCCCCCTTCAGGCCTGCTGCGAAGGAGCCTCTGACAGCCCCTGACTGAGGGGAGGGAGGCCTTTCCAAGAGCAACGCAGGGGAGACTGAGGGCCTTCCTTTTGAGGGGGGGGGGCTTTCCCCTTCTGCCAAACAGTTGCCTGACAGGGAGGCCACAGAAAAGCCCCTTCTCACTTAAAATACTGCTCTGCCCAGAGGCTAGACACAGCCAAGCCATGTGTCTTTCTTCTTTGCAACTCTCTGCAGATTTGAGGCCACTGTACAGCGTTATTCTGCAGAGGAAGCTGGCTCTTTTGTCTTCTGTTTCATCTGCACAACAACCCTGTGCAGTAGGCCTCAAGTCTTTCAATTCAACAACAACCTGTGTGGGAAGCCTTAAATGTTTCTTCTCTACCACAACCCTGTCCAAAGTAGCCCTTTCTGCCTGGGGAGCTGATCTTTATACTCTGTAGGTGAGCTGTAATTCCAGGAGCTCTCCAGGCTCCACCTGGCGGTTAGCTACCCCAAGGTTGGAAATATTCCTGGAGGTTTGGAGGTGGGACTTCAAAATCGTACAATGCTTCAGAGTCCAGCCTTCAAATGAGCCATTTTTGCCTGCAGTTGGTAGGGAGTGGTGCAGGAGTGTCCCTCCTGGGCTATGGGCTATGGCCAGCCCTTACCAGCAACTGTTTGTATTCTGGGGCGCAGACAGGCAGACCATCATCAGTCCTGTGAGTCTGGAAAGTGCAGGAAGATCTAAATAAATACTTACAGCCTGAAACTGTAAATAGTGAGAGGGAGAGGAAGGGAAGACGATTGGAAAATGCTTTGAGACACCTGAGGCCTGCTGGGTCACTGCGGCCCATTCCCAGTTCTCTCAGATCTCTCACAACCCTACATACCTCACAGGTTGACTATTGTGAGGAGACAAATGGAAAAGGTGTTTGTAAACCACTTTGAGACTCCTTTGGGTAGTCAGCAATAGGGTACAAAAATCCGTTCTTCTAAGGAGCAACCATGAAAGAAGCATGTGGGCACATAACATTTTACCAACAGTGAAAATAGGGGAGACAGAAGGAACAGGGTGGACACCTGTGTACTGTGACTACCCTATGTGTATTAGGGCAGAGGGGCATTTCGGTGAATGTGGCCTAATTCACACAAGAAAGGAAATGATGCAGAACTGGGGGGAATTGGTTGCCATGTAATCTTCCCCTAAGAAGAGTCTCCAGTCTGATTTTCCCTTCACATATCTGAGGACATGGCTCTGGAAAGCTCATCTGTAACCACTATGCCACAATTCCCAAAGGTCAGTCCTCTCCCACAATCACCGAACATTCCACACCACAGGTTCTTGACACCCATATCTCCACACCCATGCCCTCATTTGCCACCATGCCACCACAACCTCCCACACAACACACATGACAACCCCATGCCCTTACAGACTGGACAACTCCTCCCCTTCCTCTTCCCACTGCCAAGGTCTAGCGCCCGTTGTATTCTTGGATACAACGGGCTTTGCCCCTAGTATAATATAATGCCTTCTGCTTCGTTTTCGTTAAGATAAATTTAATCGCTGCTGGAATGTCATAAATCCCTATTTCATGAAAACTGTAACACAGGTGTGCAAAAATGATAGCTGAAATGACTTGTACTTTTCTGGTCTTTTCACTAACATCTCAGTAGTCTCTCATTAGTAATTGGACTTAAAAGAAAAATCTAAAGTTTCTAACCTATTCCAAGGACTTCTCAAACTGCAAAACTGGCTCAAGAAAGAAATAAGTTTGGCTGCTTTTTGGACCACAAGTCCACAAAATGAATTAATGCTTTTAATATATTGTAAAAAAAGAAAAAGAAAAAAAAAGGAGAGTATGTTGCATGCCACTTCTCCAAACCTACTCGAAACAGCAACAGGCTAAACTAATAATAAAAGCACCCAAAAAAGCAGTCTAAAATTATATTCATAATTCAACATTGAAATGAGGACCATAATTCAACTAAAAAGATGATACTCCTTTGTTAAAAGTCTGGGTAAAAAGCAGTGTTTTGGCCTAGCACCAAGCAAGCCTCAAGGGGGGAAGGCATTCACATGCCAAGGTGACAGCCCCGAAAAAGCCATATATCCTATTGCCATGCATGTTACCACTGCAGGCCTAGGTCAGGAGAGCAGGGCTTGAGAGAGGGATGGCAACAGTATGAGAGGAGGCTGCAAATGCCAGTCTGGGTGGCAATAGCAATGGTGCCATAGCACCATAGCAATGGTGCAAAAGCCACTTCCGACTAGTACCTGGAGGTGACTTCATACCGCTAGTGAAACATCAATGCAAAACTTTAGTATTAGGAAAAAATCAATTGTTTTATCATAGAGTTTTACCAGAGTCTTAGAGAGACACATTGAGGTCACTCTGGTGATGGCACTTCTGAGTATCTTCCAGAAATGATGCTGCAGTTCCAGTGAAATTCCACTGAGAAAAAAAGATCTCCTGCCAGTCCTTAGTGGGCTGGCAGGCAATGAACAGGAAGACTAGGAGGTATGGACATGAACCTGGAAAATGTGGTTCAATTCATAAAATCACAGACTAAACCATGAACCAAACCAGGAAGCTGGTTTGTGAACCTAAACAGTTTTTGACTCCGCAAACCCCATTGAAACAAACTGCAGCCCCTTTCAATGGGGTCCACTCTGTTGCTTCTGACCAACTCAGCTACCCATTTGAAGATAATGTAAAACTGCCTTGGCTGCCAGAAAGAAGACTGCAATCTATTCAACCTACAGACTGTTTTCCAAACTCACCTGAAATCCCAAAATTCTTCTTGCTCAATTGACAAATTCTGGTGTCTTCTAGACCAGGTGGTCCCTCTGCAATTTAGCATCCAAACATCATAACCAGCATCTGCTAGGACAAATCCTATACTGTTGTTGGGAAGATTTACAACCCAACATTTACTGTCAGAAATCACACCAGCTACCAGTAGCACAGCTGGGTTATGTCCTGGAAAAGACAGAATGGGAGCATGAAACAATCTGAGGAAAGTGTCTCTCCCAATACTTTTATTTACATTTCTCAGACAAGAAGATGACCTGCAGTGATTTTCTGTGACTAACATTGTCACTGAAATTCAAAATTCCTTTATTCAAAACCTAAATTTGTGTGAATGACATCATTAACCTATTTCATCCTATGGCAGTGCCTTGGAATCACTAACATATTTAGGATGAAATAGTGGGAGATGGGAAGAGGAAAGATAGAAAGACCTCTTCCAAAGAAGCAGGTGCCATCCAGTAAGTGAGTTTGGGAACTCAAAAGGAAGAAATTTAAGGCTCCTGCTGTTAAAACACCATTCCCAAATGTAATTCACAGAAACCACAACCCAACTCAAGGATGGAGAAGTTCTTCCATCAGCAATAATGACTTCAGCTGGATGCAAACCAATTTCCACATTTAAAGGACTGCCTTTCTCTGTATGAACATATGCAAGAATTGTCTCAGCATTTCCTACTGGTTCTACCATCACTCAGATCTGCCAGCCACTTTCTTCCTTCCAGCAGGTGAGGGTATAGTGTCCTCTGAATGAACCAAGCTCTGCCTTTCAGACCTTTTGGATGTTCTTGGCTTGCTTCTTTCCCTGAGTATTCTGTATTCTGTCAAATTTGTGTTGCCTCTCTCTGTCTGCTGCCACTAGATGGCTTGTGTCCTCTCTCTTTTCCATGGGGCTGCCTGTCACCGTGTAACTGTTAGCTCACCATTCCTGCCACTTTGGAGTTTGGCCTCCCCATTCCCCAAGTGTCTGGCCATTTCACCACTGTCCAAGCAGGCTGCAGCTCATTCTGCCTATCTCCTCCTCTGTGGGGCTTAGTGAGATCTCATGGTAAGCACCTCCAGTCTCCCAATGATGTTCCCCAGGGGACCTGTCAGCTTACCCCCTTGCTTCTCCAAGCAGAGGGACAGAGCCCTGTCATACACACTGTGCTCTAGCCTCATCGGCAATCCAGTTCCCATTTAACCTTCATTATTTCCAATAGTGAGAATAGACCATAGGAGATAATGGAGATCTAGTCCAATCTTTTTGCAACTTGGGTGTTCTTTTGAGGAGAGGCTCCTGCAGCTATGCTGCAAGTTAGGTGCCTTTACCTTAAACCCCTACTCTCACCCAGAACACAGGAAAGGAAAAAAGGTGAACTTATTCCCCTTTCTCTTTCCCTTTAAAGTTTAAACAGTCACTTGCTCGAATCTCAATTCTGCAATTCAAGCAAGGTTGTTGGGCCATTTCAAAGTTATCGGGAAATGGCAATTCAGACTGAATTTGATCAATTTGTGCCAAAATCAAGACTGAGTCGAGTACTTTTTATCCAGATCGAATCACACATGCCTAACTGATAATAATGCCCCTATGATATGGTTTCATTTGGAATCCTATGTTCAGTTCTGGTCAATCATATCACCAAAAGGACACTGCAGAGCTTGGAAAAAGTATGGAGGATGACAAGCAAGATTATTAGGGGAGTTCAAGCACCTTCAATATGAGGAGAGGGTGAGAAGACGGGTACATTTTAGTTTATATAAAGGTACAACCACTGCTGTCAGCCAACTACTGGGAATATGACCTGAGGAATTAATAGATGTAAAAAGAGTTGCTAATATTGGGCTCCACCATTCCTCATTATTCTTTAGAAGTTCAGGGGGGATCCCATCCAGCCCCGGGGCCTTGCCTCCCTTTAACTGATTAATAAGTGATTTTACTTCATTTTGAGTGACTGGAGGCCACTCAGGAAGCCCCTCCAATGTGCCTGGTTGGTTCATTTCTGAAGAATCGTTATAAAGGTTTTGAAAGTGAGTGACCCACTTTTGTGGGGGGATGCATAGGTCAGTAGTCATTCTGCCACTTGACTTCACCCCTGAGGTCAGTTTCCAAAACAGAGTGGTGTTCTTATTTTTCACAGACTGTATTAAGGACTGCCAGAGCTCAAGACTGTATTTTTTCTTCTTGCGAGCTATTAGATTTTTATACTTTTTCTTAAGATTTAAAATTTGTAAAGGCTTGTTATTCAAAGACCCAGCTCCGTTTTCATTATACCGTTTGTAAGCGGCTGTTAGATCTTTCTTTGATTTGATGCAGTCTTTATCGAACCAAGGTTAACCAAAATAGCCCGTTGTCGGACTATGTGGGATGTTTTTTTTGGTTAGGACAGGCTTCAACTTGTCAGTGAGTTCAGCATACAAGGAAAGAAGGATCTGGCAAGAACTGGGCTCAAGAAGCTTCTTGCGCAGTTCCTTTAAGTTGTCCGAGACTAACATTCTTTTTACCGAATCATCTAGTTGAGGGGACCATCTTATCCGACAACCAGTGTTTTCCATTAGAGCAATTTGGGGAAAGTACGCAGGTTCATATTGGAAGTGTTGGTCAGGGGGAGAGAAATGAAGGAGAAGAGGGAGATGATCCCCTTCTAAGTATGGAAGCACTTGAAAGTCACTAACTGACCTGCCAAAAATTGCATCGGTCAGCATATAGTCAATAGTGCTAGCTCTTGTTCCTGCCAAGTATGTAAATTCTCCAGGGTGGTCTCCGGGTGTTGACCCGTTTAATACAAATAGGTTTAATTTATGAGCCATCGAGGCAAGTTGAACCCCCGCTTGGTTGGAGCGTTTATCTTTAGAAGCACGGGTAAGGAAGTGGCTTACTGAGCCCTCCTCATTGCTGATCCAAGTTATTTTGTGTTTGGTTCGCAAAGTTTGATCATCTGGTCCAATACGTGCATTTAGATCCCCTACGACCAAGACTCCTGCTGATGGATGATCCAGACTGGTATCAAGTATGTATTCTTCTAGAGCTTTCCAGGCAGCTTTGGTGTCCATAACCCTCTTTTGGGGAGGGAGATAGACATTATAGATCAAAGTTTTGCTGGCTCCCCAGCTTACCAGAATACCAAAGGCCAGATTGCTTAAAGGATTTAGGGGAGTGCATGTTGCCTTTAGTTTAGTGGATACCAAGAAACCCAAGCCACCTTTCAGTCTCCCAGGCCTTGTCCTTGCGCTGCTTCCAGCTTGAAGGAGTAATATCCATCAAAATCAAGATCGGCTTTTGTCCACGTTTCCTGGAGAGCTATAATGTCACAGGGATGGTGTAAAAAGGGAATTTCTTCTACCCTATGGAGGACCCTAGACCAGCCAGCTATATTCCAAGATAATAGCTTAAGTGGGTTGGTTGGTCTGTGGGAGATGTGCCTATCTTGGCGTCAGGAGCTCGTAGAGTCCAGATCAATCAAAAGTGGTACCTGTCTACTTTCTCCTTCAAAGATAGATTGTGGATTTATTTGGTCGTGCGCTCCCGATTCATTCCGTTCTTGCAGCTCAAGCAGTTCTTGTGCCAAGTATTTTGGATTAGGCATAGATTGTGCTTGCCTCTCCTGAAACACTTTGTGTAGGGCAGGAGAATCCAACTCCACTTCCTGGAGGAGCAACATTCCTTGGGATTTAACTACTGATGGTTCCTGAATTATTTTGTCCCTAGGAGAAAGGGAGGGATGTACTATAGATACTCCAGCAGCTTCTGTATCTGTTGGAGGTATTGTTTCCTCCTGGTTTACTTCCATTTCTGAACAGTAAGATGTTTCCAGTGGGGGCATTGAGTCGAAGGATGCAGAAAGGTGACTTCTTGCCGGTGAATCTTGATTCTGATTTCCTCGTGCCCCACCTTTGTCATCTCCCGTTGTCACTTGATTGATGACTGTCCGGATTTTACTTCTTAACATTATTTGGCTCTTTTCCAAGCTTTTCTGGCTATAGGTCTGGTCATGCTTTCGAAAAGCTTGGGGACCTGGTTGTGAGCTTGCCTCTTTATTATTTATTTTGGTAAACAAGGTCATATGCCCAGAACTGTTTTGTAATTCTTTACCCTTTCTCATTGATGCCCTTGAAGTTGGTACCAAATTCCTTGGCTCCTGTTGATTAGACTTTACTTTGCATAGAGGGGAACAGACAGAGTCTTTAAACACTCTGGTTAAGAAAATCTGATGCTTGACAAACAGTTCCCTCCTGCGCGTAAGCATGGTTACAGTCCTGTTATGTCTGAATGTAATGACCAGCCTTTTATAAAAGTTCTCACTTGGCAACCAGTGGAGGTTGTCTATATTAACCTCCATTATTTTGCATTGGAGAATTTGTGTCAAGGAATTAAGCACGGCTCTTTTAGAATTCCACTTATTGTAATTTACTCTGAGGTTTCCCACCAGAATAGCCAGCTGATTTCGTTGGAGCCTGCGAGTGTTTTTTGTATTATTTATATGCAATTGCAGGTTACTGGGAGGGAGCACTGGGGGAATGGTTTTCTGATTAGCATTTCCTTTGGGGAGGATATCTTGAGATTTTGTTTTAATTTTTGGGTAATTTGCTTTCTCAACACTGTTCCTCTGTCCCTTTAAGTGAAATTCCTTAAGGTTGTATACTGCTTCCTTCAATTCAGTCAAATGAAGGTTTATTTGGTCAATTTTTGTAAACAAATTAACTACTGTCTCAGTTATCAGAATTGATTGTTTAAAAAGGAGCTCAAAGTTACTTGCCTGCTTGTTACACGGTGATTGCACCCCCGTATCTTTCTCAATTGGTGAAGACAACTTTGGTGGACTTGAAAGTCTTCTTTCAACTACCAGAGTGGGGGAGTCTTCCTCCAAGATAGAATATCTGTTGCTAAATAGAGCAGTTTCTAGTGTAGGATCCGAATTCTTTGTTTTCAAGTAGTAATCAAGCTTTAGTTGTTTCTCGGCACTGCACCCAGGTTGATCAGCAGGTGAATGTAGCCTCTTTTTCGCTCCCATTTGTTTAGACTGCAGGAGTTCTTGTTTTAACAGGGAGTTTCTTGTCCTTATTTTCTTTATTTTCTTGTATTATGCTTCTTGTTCAGATAAGGAGCATATATTGAAACTCCTCTAAACGCGAAACAGAGACCAGTAGAGATAGAAAAACAAAAATAAGCCAGGCACAGCTGTGCGTTGTTATCTCACTACTGCCGCCGCCGCCATCTTCCTGTTGCTCTCAGCAGAGGAGGAACAAATCTGGCATCTGAGTAACTAATATAGTGACAAGTGGTGACCCACAATACTTATGGGAGGGAACTCCTGCTTGCCATTGTAACTTACCACAATTGCCTGGCATGTTTCCCAAACTCTTTTGCTGGGCTCTTGCAACCTCTGCCCCCCAAATACCAGAGTCATTGCCAGGTCTTCCATAGTTAATAGGCACCCCCTCATTCACTGTTACCACTACTCCCACCTGAAGGAGGTATGTGAGTTTTCTGTGCATACACAGACATTTAAAAATAAAAATTGGTGGAATTTACCCCCCCCCATTTTTAGTTTTCATATTTTCCTGCAAACTGTGGGGTTCCTATGTTTCCAGGAAAATCTGTTTAGTAATGTGGCCCCAAGCTGCAGGTTTCAATAGTTGCTGATATTTATTTTATTTTATTTTATTTATTTTATTTCTATACCACTCTTCCATATAGCTCAGGGCGGTTTACATATAACATGGGGGATACATGGAATGAAATAATATATAACATAAACAAATAAAGACCACACTTGAGAAATAAATATATAGACATGGTGGCATCACAATGTTTAGGATTAGAGAGCTAGAACAGATGTAAGAAACCAACCTCTCCCCTTTCATGATGCCATCTAAATATCCCTAGCCACGTGGGACTGAAAATCCCATGACATCATGTTGTTTGTTCTATAAAGGAATCCAAAACTACAAAGTTTCTTCTGTATCCTGAAGATAGGTAAAGACAGTGTCTGTATTGCTTCATTTATTTGCATCTTGCCTAATTCCAAAGAGTATGGCTGAGCCAACTGGCAGTAACCCCATACCCTCAGGTCTTCAATTGCTTATCATTGAATTATTACATATCAAATAGATCAGAATTTGATAATAGATGCAGGGATGTAGGTGCCCACATCATGTAAGCACATTCCACAGAGAACAGCTATTCTCCAGTCAATTGCTGGTTTGATCGGAGAACACATCAAAAAATACTAGAACAATGAGTTCATCTAAAATTTAACAATAAATCATAACACATGTTCTTATCAAGAAGTATCAGTACCCTCCTTTTGCCCTGTCTTGTGTAAGGCAGCAGACAATTACATGAAAAGCTTAAAATCTTGAGCTAGATATTGTATAGTAGAAAAGAAAGAAGGATCTGTATTTAAAATGCAGAGGCTATCCAAAATGTACGTCTGTGCATGTAAGTTAATCATTGCATTTTTAAAGTTTTTACTGCTTTTAATTTATCCAGGTTTCCCAGATATTAGAACTGAAGCCCAACAACATGCATATTGCTCTTGCAATCCTTTCTCCGGGTGTGGTTGTTTTGGGAGAGGGAATAGGGATTTCATGAAATGCTTACCTGTCTACCATAGTTTATTATGTCTAGCATAGTTTATTATGATCCAGGATCACATAATAAGAAATAAGCCATGCATGATACACATTAGATAGAGGAACACCATAGTGGGTTGCTCACATGCTCATTCTTGATAGCGGCTCAATAGTCTAGGCCTGGTAAATGCCCTGCCTATGAAAGGTACAGGATGTTGGCAGCCAAGAGTTGTTTATTACAAAAGAGAAGGTAGCTGAGAGTTGGAGCCCAAAGAGAGGAAAGAAAGAAAGCGGGGAAAACCATCCAGCCTCACCTCAGACCTCTTTTTAGAAATGCTAATATGTCTGCCAAGAGACAATATGGTGGTCCAGCTTCCTCCACCTCTAGCTAGGCAGGTGATATATAAAAGGAACAGACATTTGAGGGGGTTAACTACTAAAATGGCTTCTGGAAGAAACTCCTGAAAACAAGAAATGATAAAACCTCTGGGAACAAGGAGGAAGATCTTTTTTGTGCTGACCCATCAAGTCAGAAAGAACTCTTAACTGAGATCTGTAGGAGGCAGATATACACAAATAAAAATTAATGAATCAAAATGTGCTGGCCTGCATTCCATAAAGAGGTTTGGAGGTAAAAGAAGCCTGAACAAACATCTGTAACTTTCTAAGATAAGGAGACTGCATTATACTTAACAGCTGCTAGGGCATGTATAGAGGGAGGGAGGAAGGAATTGTGATTTGCACTTTTCTGTTGGATCCCTTGCTTAATCTGGTAGTACACTAAGACGGTGCTTGGGAATATTTTCTTTTTAATAGATGCTTTATATATTCTGATACTGATATTATTAGTAGTTCTCTATACCACCCAGACCTACATCCTCTTGGACAAGTTATTTTAAAAGGGGTGCCAAGAGGAAGGGGAGAGGCAGTCAGCTGGCAAGTGGCTAACTTCAGCTGATTCTGCATGGGTGGAAAAGGCCAAGAGGGTGCTTGTATGAAAGCTTGTATGAAAGCGGAGCAAATCGCCCCTCCTGGGCCTGCCAGGAATCAGAACCTCAGTTGGCCGGGGCTAACTGAACACGGGAAAATTCGCCCTCCCTTAGCTGCTGCGGGGGCCAACAGGGGGCAAAGAATGCCCTGGTTGGCTTTAAAATGCTTTCCTGTGCTGCAGGATGGACTAGGACATTCATTTTTCTTTTGCAGGAAGGTGGAATTGCATGGAACACAATCCCATCCTCCTGCATAATAAAGAATTCCCCCATGGGGCCCCCTCACATGGTAGAACTAATCCACCACTGCTTTGCTTCCCAGGGGGACTCATTTCAATGGGATGCTAGGTGTCCCACTGAACTGTGTCCGCCGTGTGGGGCCTCAGACTGCTGCAGCACATGCCTCAGACTGCCTCAGACTGCTGCAGCACATGCAGCACACTGCTGGTGGCCCAGTGCAGCCACCACCGTGTGGAATTTGCCTTCCAGTAGTATTTAAGGCAGTAAGCTATCTTTATGATAAGCAGATGATGAATAGTGTTGGCAAGGTAAATAACACAGGGAGGTGCACAACCTGATTAAAGAGTAGATAAATGTTTATTAGGGATTAATATACTAAACAGTGTAGATTAGAGATAGAGATAGGTTGAGAGAGAGAAACTGAATGGCTTCCAAAATGCAGGAAATTGACCCTAAGAGTAGCAATCTGGAGACAGACAACGATGATACTTAATAGGAGAGAAAGTCCTGACCTCATGATCATATCTGATAGTCTTCTTGTAGCCCCTTGCACGTCTTCTTTTTCTTTGTGCACCAGACATTGACTATTCCAACAAATAGTAGGAATTATAGAGCAGGGGTAGTCAACCTGTGGTCCTCCAGATGTTCATGGACTACAATTCCTATGAGCTCCTGCCAGTGTTTGCTGGCAGGGGCTCATGGGAATTGTAGTCCATGAACATCTGGAGGACCACTGGTTGATTACCTCTCTAGGCCTCAGAGCTTTAAAGGGAAGCTGAGAGTCCTGGCCCTCTCAGTGGACAATTCTTGCAATGACCAGGTTGTGGTGAATAGAAAGGAAAAATCCCTTTTAGGTATTTGAAAATCATTGTAGGGCCTGCAGGCCAGAGCCACATGTACTGCCACATGTAAGTAATTTACAGAAGGGATCAGACACAAACTTGTTTTAAGCGTTTCCATGTTTAATATGGAATATGTGCAGTTTATACCTTATATTAAGTAACACTTTATTTGTAATGCTCCATCAATGCAAAAATGTCTGGGTATAAGTACTTTGGATCATCAAGTCCGAAAAGATAGTCTGAATGGTTCCAATCAGGAATGTTCTTATAGAAAGTTAAGTGAGTGATTCGAGGGAGCAACAGTTGAACATCTTTCACAGTTTCAATTTTATCTCTTCCAGCACTCCACACAGCTGTTGGAACAGCCATATCTTCTACTTTATAAAAAGGAGGAGTGGTCTGTTGATGAAAAGACCAGAAAAAATAAATAAAAATTGAGCGATTAAAAAAAATATTTTAAAAGCCAGTTAATCTTCTAGCATCTGAAAAACCTTTTGAATGCAGAAGGACATCTTGTCCTAGAAAATTATGGTTTGCCCTTATGGTTTATCTGCATCTCTTTCAATATCCGAATCTGTTGTAAGATCAGTAATAACCAGAAAAATGGGAATTCATTGAGATGAGGCTATTCCTGAGTGCTATTGTATGATTCTACTGGTTACTAACCATCAGGCCTTAACATAAAATGATTTACACATTTTTAAGTCCTCATCACTATCGCCCTTTTGCTTACCATATTATATACAGCTTGGTTCTTACTGCCATAGTCAAAATATTTAAATTCTCCGGATCTAGCCACCTAAAAGAAGGAGGAGAAAGAGTAATAATGAGAAATCTGGTAAATTCTCAACATTTTGGAAGACTGATTGGTTGGCCAACTTCAGATTGTGGGGTGAAGTATGAGGACCTTCCAGAAGTATGTCTACCTTCCAGAACAATTATTATCCCCATAGTCTGAATATCAGTTCCGAGATCTGGGAGATCTACATTCATAGAATGGAGACTACAACTATAAAACAATGTTCCCTGTAACATCCCTCAAACCTCAAACTAAAACACTGGATCTCTAAGAAGTAACTTTAAATTGTTATTGTGGCTAT
The DNA here is from genome assembly GCF_049243985.1 of Paroedura picta. Taxonomy (NCBI): domain Eukaryota; kingdom Metazoa; phylum Chordata; class Lepidosauria; order Squamata; family Gekkonidae; genus Paroedura; species Paroedura picta. The sequence goes on from NC_135376.1 coordinate 71,939,725, forward strand.
AATCTTAGTTTTTGGGAATATCTAATCTGAGACCTTTGGTATTTGTGATTTGAAATCTATGCACACATTTCTCCTTCTCCTTCTCCTTCTGTGCTCACAAGAGGGATCGTTGTATATTCAGTAAAGTTTGTATTTACCCATATGTCTTCCAGCTGGTCCTTCTACCATTTGGTTACCGTCACTGCTATTTCAGTTACTATTTTTTAAATTTTGTTGATATAAAGTCTTCCTGTGATATAAAGTCTTCCTACAGTTAGGAGCTTGTTCTTTTCTAGGATGTGTTCACTGCCCATACCATTCAATAACTGTATGTGAAAACTAGTGAGTTATATGAAAACTAACAAGCTGGCTTTAACTTGCCTGGTCATTCCTGATAAAATCCTCTAGTCTAATGCCTCATATATAGACCTAAGTAAATTTCTGTACTGGAATCTCTTCATGTTCATTGCAGTAGGCAGCAGGGTTTTGGGGGTTTTTTTGTGATAATTGATTGTGAGATGTGGGAGAACTTTATATTCGAAAATGCAACAAGCAAAATAAAAATGCAGATATCCTTAACACTATTTTGCTCCCTTATATATTTGGGAAACAGCCTCCTGGGAGGACACGGTCCAGGGCCCTGTCCATCCAGGTCCACCCTCATTGTCCCTCCCCCTCCAGCTCCCACCCTCCCTCCTTGCCTGCTAGAAGCCTTGGGGCTGTGGCTTCCATTGTCGTCCATGAGGAGACAGGCAGCAACAGGACTTTGAGACCCGCAGGTATGCTCCTGCTGGGAGGGAGCCGGTGGAGTTTGCAGCCTCCCTGCAGGCCGCAAAGCCCTGTTGCTGCCAACGGGGGGGGGGGCTTCCACTCCCTTTAGCCCGCTTTCCAGGCCAAAGGGAGCCGTGGCCACCCTCTCACGCCCTCCTGCCTGCCACCCCTTTCAAAGCCCATTTTAAAAATGGGCTTTGATACTAGTATTTAATATAAAATTCCCTCACACCTCATTACAGCACTTTTTGGAAACCTAGACACTCATTTCAAAAATTAAGGAAAATATACATTTGAATTTTGAAAACTGCTTTTCAACAGATAAGTTAAATTTTTTGGCATTAGACCATGAACATTCATACACATTGGCCCTAGATCCCATGACCTGCTTCCAGTGGCAGAAGGATTCTTGTTCGAAAAGAAGGACTTTTCTGGCTCCAACCCACAATGCCTTCCCAGTGTTATTCCTGGGGAACTGGAGATTCCTAAGAACAGCATTTCAGGGGGAATTTCATGCTACCACAAGAGGAGAGAAAGAAGGAACTTACACTTGGCTTATGGAAATCACTTCCATTCATGGAAGTGCCCTGCAGTGTTGAACCCATGTAGGCAGAGACTACCTGGCTTTAAACCACGTTGAAAACATTGATGGTTGCAGTTTAAATAAAGAAATTGGTCAACTCTACCTGGCTCCAATGAATCACTGTTTTTACTGAAGTGTAATCAGGATATATTCCAGCAACGACGTCTATTCGACTCTGGATAAGAAAAGTAGGAAAGTTAAGGGCATTTTGATTCTGTTCCTCTCGCAGCTGTCAAGGTGGACATGAAAGAAATAGCATTTCTTGTACCGCTTGTAGCAATGAAGACATACAGATCAGAGAAGCTCGGCAAAGCTCCCCGGTGTTAACTGTTTTTATTTATTTTTATCTGTTGTTCTCATCTCTTGGTGAAAACAGCCTGGGGTTAAAGTGCATTGACGCTATCTTTATATGTTCGGCCACTATCTTTGACTGCTTTCATTCACTTACTGATAAGATATTGTTGCTTCTGGAAGTGTTATCATCCCTAATTCCTACTCTCTGATGAAACAGACCATAATACGTTATTCAACAAATAAACTGAAGTGTGCTTGGAATGCTATCTGCCTCTGAGACAGGTTTGTAATTTATTGTGACCTAGCTCATTATATTGGACAGACTAATTCGCCATTGCCTAACAGGAGGGCAGTTAGGGGGCAGCAAGAAGGATGCACACACACAAAATCTTATTTGGCATGGGATTGGCCACAGCTTTATTTACTCCAGCCAGAGTGTCGGCACGTCCCGGGAAGAACCAGTGCCACCTCACAATCAGCAGACTGCGAGGAACCCAGACACCAGTGACATGACCCAGCTCTTGGCACCCCAAAGCCACTGGGACCAGAGCAGGAGGAAGGCAACCATAGCAGGAAGACAATCCTCCCCTCTAATTACTGCCCCCCCTTCTTGACAATGTTTTGAAATTCCTCTGTCATTCTATGAGATTGATGTCAGCAGCACTGTTATTTATTTATCCATTTATTTATATTTATATACATTTCTACCAACACCCCTGCATAGAAAGCCGATTCACAAGGATAGCTTGCTGTTCATGAAGCCACAAATCATTGCCCCATTCAGAGAGATAAACACCATCATTGCAGTAAAGAGGGGAAAGCCTCTGTGATATATTTGAATGACTGAATGACTGATGACTAGCCCACCCCAACTTAACACATGCCGACCAATTGCCTTTTTAATTTTACATCTTGCAAGGTCCACCTTCCCATGGAACACAGCCTCTCTCCAGCTGCAGCACTGGAGCAGATCTGAACATATAACCATTACTCCTAGTAAACACTGATGTAAAATCTCTAGAAAAGACTGGACAGTGAGCTGCAGTCGAAGGCCCTTGATAGCAGGCCGGTCATTCTTGCCCAACTGTACCACAATTACTGATAGGGTCCCTCAGCAAAACCACTCAGCAGCCACAGTGTCCGCAAGTGCATTCCACTTTGTGCCTCAGTGGTCTGGAGATCTCATATAAAGGTGGTCTGCCAGACCAAGGTGCATGTCCCAGCTGGAACTTGAAGCTTAACAACCTGCCAAAAAACAACACCACCAGAACTATCACCAGAACTTTTGGAAACGAGCCAGCAGGACCTAAAAAGGTGAACATTAGCATACTAAGTCAGGCCTCACATATGCTAAGGACTACAAATGACCTAGCACCATTATCTGATGTGGGGTAGAGACAATCTGTGAGGCAAAAATGGCCTTTCTGATCCTGAATGAATGCATTCCCAAATGCCCAGTGTTTAAACCAAGGAGGTAGAGGCATGACCTGAGGATAGCAGAGAACTGAAAACATGAGAGGCAACTCCCATTTTCATGTATAAACAGAACTCCTGCTAAGTTCAGCCTGAACTCAAGGTAACAAGACATGCTATGCAATGGCATAAGCAATGCTGGCAGAGTGATGGAAATACCTCACCCTTGTTGATCACACTTAGACCTGCACAGCCACACATGCAGCATTGTTGGAAAAACCTCAGTATCACTCCTGGCCAGTGCAGCACTGGATTTGTCAGTGTGTGAAGCAGCCAGAATTTCCCTGCACCAAAAGGCACCAAAACAGGCAAGTGTGAATGTTGCTTAATACAGAGCCTCCTTAAAAGGTGATGTGCATGCTGCCAGTAATTGGTCCAGCAGCTTCTGCAGCAATTGCAGCTTGGTGTAGTGGTTAGGAGTGCAGACATCTAATCTGGTGAGATGGGTTTTATTGCATGCTCCCCCACATGCAGCCAGCTGGGAGACCTTGGGCTTGCCACAGCACTGATAAAGCCATTCTGATTGAGCAGTAATATCAGGTTCTCAGCCTCACCTACCACACAGGGTATCTGTTGTGGGAAGAGGAAAGGGAAGGGGATTGTAAGCCACTTAGAGACTACTTCAGGGAGAGAGAAATGGCATATAAGAACCAACTCTTCTTCTCCCGCCATCAGCTGAGTGTGGCACCAGAATTCTCCAACCCTCCAAAGCCTTTCTTGCCATGAATGAGCTGCTTGGGTTCCAGTAGCCTAGTGCCCTATTATAAAAGAATAAACCTGCCAAGTGTACATTTGTAGTCTTGGTGTACAAACCCTTATTATGCAGGTGCTGATAGGGTGCAGGACAAGAGGTTCTGAAGCCTGCAATGGTGATGGCCACCCTACCGCTCACCCGAATGATGAAAAGCTGACAATTGCCCTCTCATAAATGCTCTGCATGGAAGGAGAAAGCGATCCCAGGTGTTGCCAAGTCTCCAGGTGTTGCCAAGCCTTAGGGAAGGTCTCTGGATCCTGACTCACCCCCGGCATTAGTATTTGAAACCTCTGCTCCTGGAAGAGAGATAATGCATCTTCCACTTGATTATCAACTCCAGCTATGTGCTTTGCAGAAAATATGATGTTGCAGTGGTCCCCAACATTTTTATCACCGGGAACCTGTCAACGCTTGACAATTTTACTGAGGCCGGGGGGGGGGGGTAATCTCCTCCTCTCCTTTAACCACAGTCCTAATGCTCTCTGACTCTAGTCACTATGGTAACATTTAAACATCCCTTTTTTGTCTTTTGCCTAACGCAACCGTGCACTTCTGCCCCAGGGCCCAAAGAGAGCACTGGAACACTCTAAGGCTGCCTCTTGCCTGGCTGGACGACTCTGAGCAGCAGCGCCCCCCCTCTCCCCCAGCGCAAGTAGTTTGCCACTGCCCCCGCACATCCTGGCAGGGCACTCTGCCTCGGGCTCCGAACCCATCTGCTGTGGACCCACTGAGCATCATTCTCTGGGCAGTGGCAGTGGCAGCCGTGCACACACCTTCGCGGTGGCAGAGTGATCCTTGCAAGCTGGGGAGGCAAGTGAGCAAAGGTGCCAGTGCGGCAGAATAAGCGTTGCAAGCTCAGTGCAGGTGAAAGTTTGGGCAGGCGAGGCACTTGCTCATCGCAGAACTTTCCGGCCTCTGTGGGAACCACTTGGCCAGCTGCTGAAGAGGCATGTTTCCACCTCCTCGGGACAAGTTCAGGACTGACTGGTGAGCAGCGTGCTTGAGGCGGGCATGAAGGAGCTGGCTTGCCAAGGAGAAGGAAGGCCATGGGGAGAGGGGGAAGTTTTGCCAAGGGATGTCACCACCACCACCTGAGCCCCTGCTCCGCTTGCATTCCTGCGGGCACCCCTGACTTCCCACCACTCACTGGGGGGGGGGGGCTGCCAGCAGCAGGTGCACAGTGCCATACCGAGGGGAGTGCCAGCCATGGCGGTTGCTAGAGAGCACCAATGGTGAGCCGGCGGCAGAGTGGCAGGGCAGCTCCCAAGGCAGCAGCTGGGGAGGAGGAAGAGAAGGAGCTGTGGCCCGGTACCAAATGATCCACGGACTGGTACCGGTTCGGAGCCCGGGGGTTGGGCACCTCTGTGATGTTGTATTCCAGGCAAATGAGAACTAATTTGCACACCGCTTTCATTACTGGCATGGGCCAAGAGGATTGCCTGTTTATGAACCAGGCAATTGTTTATGAACCAGGCAACCTAGTTGTTGCAGCAAAGTAGGACTCTATGACTGGAGAACAAATTCCTCCAAAGGCTGACCACTACTAAAATGGGAAACAACTCCAGAAAAGTTAGATTTCAAGCAGGCCCCCTTTTTTTCCAACTCTGGCCACTGCTGGTCACACCAGCAGTTGTTGTAAAGTACCCCAAACCCCAGATTCTCTGCCATGTCTGATTAAACCTGAAAAGCAGCTCCCAGGATATGTGGTGACTGCCAAACTGACACACCATTGAAATTTGCCAGGAACTCCAGCCCGTCAAGTCTGATTTGATTGCCCTCATGATGAGGAGGAGCTTTTACCCTTGTGGACCTCACAAGCCTTGTACAAAAAGCCTGCCCTGGAGACACCACTTTGCAGGCAAACTTGAGGTCATAGAATAGAATCATAGAGTTGGAAGGGACCTCCAGTGTCATCTAGTCCAATCTCCTGCACAATTCAGAAACTCACAACTACATGCCTACCACAGTGACACCAATTTCATGCCAAAATGATCCCCCCACCAAAAATCTCTAGAATCCATGCCGGCCTGGAGGAAATTTACCTACCATTCCACAGCCACAGTTAGCAGTTTCCTGGATATGCAAGGAAGGGCCGCAAGAGACAAACACTGGCACATCCCTTCCTGCCCAACCACTCAGAATCCTGCTCCTCCCTTCTCCACTCCTTTCCCTTATCCCCGCAGGAAAGAGGGGTGGGTCATTTCTGCCCCAGCCTTGGCAAAGTGGCACCAGCAAATAAAAAGGGGAGCTATTTCCATTTTTTTTAAGTATGATTTACAATGCCTGATTCCACTGAGAAACAGACCAGGTTTACCTTCATATGCCAGCACCTATGAGATAATAGTTGTTATTCACTTCCATGGAAAATCAGATCACAGGAAAACAATGCACTGGTACAGCAACTGGAAACCCTCTTCACCTTTTATAACATGGCATGGTCTTTAAAGAGCTCATGAAGAAATTTGGGTTCCCCCTCATGGGGATAGATAATCTCTGGCCTAGCTCTAGCAATGATGAGCTTGGACTATTACAGGCTACTCTTTAGCTATGTATATCTCATTTATCTCACTAATGGGGACACAAATCAGCTTGCAATATCATTTTCCCCTACACCATTTCCCAATGACAACAACCCTGTAAGGTTGATTCTACTGAGACCGTGGATGCCTCAGTGGCACCCAGCAAGCAGTAGGATGCTAAAGTTGCAAAATTGGATGATCAACTTCTGATGACAAGTGTAGATACTCTCTTTTGATACTTTAATTCTTTGAGAACCCACAAAGTAAAGGCTGACTGCAACCTCTGTCTCTGCTATGACAGTTCTTATCTGTATGGAAGCTTAATGTGCAAGTACCCAACAAACTCAACTAACGCTCCCTCACTCTATACAGGATATGACTCTGAGTAGGACCATTGACTGACAGACCAGAGAGCAGCCTACCAACCCAACAAACAGACAGAATACTACAAAAACTAAACCTTCATGAATTCTAACATGTGCCAAGGGATGCCTTCCTTACAAGGGGACATCAAGACGCCAGCATCACACACAAAGAAAAAAAGGTGGGTGAAAGAGTTCAAGTGCACCCCCCTCAGAAAGTCAGATAATGCTGGAGATGGGAGAGATGAGTGGAAACATGAAGCCATTTCAAAAGTCCACTACATCAAAACATCGAAAGCAATGGTCACAGCCCCCCCCAAAAAAACACTCACAAATTCCCCTTTACATACACAGTTTCAAAGAGTCCGATTTGGCAATCACAATGGAATGGGAGGAGGAAGGATGCTGCAGCCATCTTCACAAACCAAGAAATATTCTACCCTCATGCATGAAAAACACAACCACCTCACTGCACTCCTATGCCACAAAGTCTGCTGTTAAAGTAGCATCCATTTACTCACTGGGAACTGTTCTCTGTCCTCATCAGATAAAATCCTACTACAGGCAATCCCCAAGTCCTATATAGACACTGGATCTGGTATCCACCAGCCAGCAATGAAAGACAAATTTACAAACAATGGCCCACAGAACATCACACACATGACATGACAGTGCAGTCACATAACACTCACAAAGACAGTGCTTAGATTCAACCACACACACCACATGATAGACAATTCATTAACCACTCAAAAACTCAATGCAGCCAATATCACTTACTTTAGGTAATCACAACATTAATTGTGATTAGGCATGGGCGATTCAGATTCGGAAATGTCTGAATTGCCCGAATTGGACCCAATTCGGACATTTCCGAAGTGGAAACGGTCTGAATCGCCCCCCCCCCCATAGGTTTAAATGGTCCGAATCGGCAAGATTCGGTGATTCGGTAGCCAAATCGATTAGGATCCGAATCGATTTGGCTGAGTGAGAGGCAGGCAGCCCTTGCTTGCAGCCTGCCCTCTGTGGGTTTTTTTCTGTTTTTTCCCCACTGAAAATGGTTGGGGGAGGGGGCAGTGAGTGCCCAATCAGAATGCCTGTAGCTTTTCAGCTCAGGCATTCTGGCCACTCATGGTAGACTTTTTATTTTTTAATTCCCCTTGCTTTGTAGCCTGCCCAGGAGGAGGGTACTTAAAGCAAGGGTAGAGGGGAGTGAGAGGGGTGGAGGGGAGTGAGAGGGGGACAGAAACTAGAGTGGTGGAGGGGAGTGAGAGGGGAAAGGAAGAATCCTTCCCCCCACCTGAGACCTGTCTTGCGTTGACCTTCCACCACTCCGACCTCTGCAATAAAGAGCGTCTGAAAGGGTCTCTTTATTGAAGTGGCTGCCGGGGCACCCCATTCTAAGGTGCATCAGGCAGGGGCGATTGCTCACACTACTGTGGGGCCAGCTGATCAGGCAGCCCCTCGTGTTGCTCCCTTTAATGAGGCATAGGGGCGTCAGGAGGAGCTGCCTGATCTTTCCCTTGGGGTGAGCCTTGGGGACATGACTGGCTTGTCCTTCATGTCCCCAGGCATCACCTTGGGGGTGCAGAGAGCCCTGGAGGAGATGGGTGAGGGACTAGCCCGCCAGTCTACTCCCCTTTCTCCTCCAGGATCCAGCAGGCTTCAGTTGGGGGGGGGACAGGAGCAGATGAAAGAGGTGGTGCAAGAGGGAGAGATGGAGGTGGCACCCCCTGCCCCGCCATCTCGACCCCTTCCCCCTTTCTCACCTCCTTCTGTCCCTACCTCAGGACACGGTATGTCTGGCCTGAGCTCCTCACAGGAGGCAGCTCAGGGGATTTCCCAGGCTGCAAGTCAGCCTGGGTTGTCCAAAGACTCCAAAGTCTGGAATTACTTCCAGATAGTGGATGGAACACACTTTGCAGAGTTCCAGCTCTGTAGGCAGAGGGTTAGTCATGGAAGACAGAAGCATCACTACACGACTAGCAGCCTCAGGAACCACCTGAAGAGGCACCACCAGACTGTCCTGATTCAGGGGGAGAGACAGGCTGGCAGTGGGGTGCCTGCACAGGCCCAACCTACCAGCACAAGGCTGGAGATTCTCCCTGGGACCTCCCCCTCCGGAACTCTCCCTAAGAGTTCTGCTCAGGGGACAGGTGGAGTTAGAGGGAGGCAAGAGACCATGGTGGAAATGCTTGCCCAGGTTGGCAGCAGCATGCCAAAAGGGGGGTTTGAGGCAGGATGTAGGGCTGCAATCCATGACCTAGCTGCACTCATGAACACAATGCATTACTTGAGGACTGGACATGATGTTCAAGACATGATGCTCCATAACAAGAATTAATGCCACAGGACAGTATCCACTTACACTATGGAGGGGGTGGGGAATGGGGAAAAACATGATACATCTGTATGCATGTCAGCCTTCCAAGATGAGCTAAATCCTAAGCACTGAAACACAGAAAAACACAACCACCCCACAGCATACACAACTCACAAGCACACACAGTTACTTCCACTCATGTCTACATTTATGTATTTAAAAGTAATGCCCCAAACCACAACACATAATTCTACTAAAAGAACAATCCAGCACCACAAACTCACAAATTCAGCATTCACAACCATGACATACACCATAAAATACCCCTGTGATGGATACCCTTTGCTCACAGCTTGGAAGGGAGTCCACATCTCTTGCCCTTGGAGGATTACCATCCTGCTAATGCTTCAGCAAACAATACAGTACAACATGACATAACATACAATTCAAACCCACATCTAGCACCCGTTGCATTTCTGGATGCATTGTTCTTTACTGCTAGTCTATATCTATATATGCAGTTATAAAACACAGAGAGCCAGCTTGGTGTAGTGGTTAGGAGCATGGCATTCTAATCTAGTGAGCTAGGTTTGATTCCACGCTCCCCCTCATGCAACCAGCTGGGTGACTCTCAGCTCGCCACAGGAATGATAAAGCTATTCTGACGAACAGGAATATCAGGGCTTTCTCAGCCTCACCTACCTCACAGGGTGTCTGTTGTGGGGAGAGGAAAGGGAAGGTGACTGTAAGCTGCTTTGAGACTCCTTCTGGTAGAGAAAAGCAGCACCAACTCTTCTTCTAGATACTGAGTTGCAAGTTCTAAATGAAGCAGCTAGAAAAACCTGTTCTCCACTTTTCTTATGTATTTCTCCATTACCTGAGAAATTAGTGTTTTATTTTTTCATTTGTTTAATCCACAGCAACACAGGGCCTTCAGCTTGCTAGGTTTAACATTCTACCATCAGCAGTAATGGCTGGGAGATTCCAGAAGTTTCCTTACACACACACAGACATTGCCCATGCAAGCAAGGCTCCATAGAAACCATACAGAATATCTTCTTTTATTGCCCCATATACGATAATATTCGGGCTAGAGACTTTAATGTACGCCTAATGAAATGTAATGGTTATTCTGATCATTGCAAGGTATGCTTCCTTCTTTCCAATCAAGACCATGATATCATTGATACAGTGGCTAAATGTTTACAAATGACGATTAAGCTGCAGGAACTTAAGAACTAACTGATTGCATTCTGATCTGTCTTATTTTACATTTTGTAATTATGCTCAGGCCAATAAAGTTTATTGTGTTGTGTGTTGTGTGACATACAAATCCCTGGATACAGCAAAAGATATCTACATGTGGAAATAGTCAGATATGGCTACTGATGCATGTTCACCTGTATCTTTCCCCATTCTCAGTGTGATTCTTATCATTGATCTGGTGACTTACAGTTTTTTTCAGAATCAGCATCTTCTTCCTTAGTCACTGTTGTATCTAGCTGCCATGTGAACAGGACCCACACATCATTGTGCTCTTGTTGTGGTACAGCAATTATTTGCAACTGAATTATCTTTTTTGTATGATATAATCCACTTGTGAATGAGTGCTACCACACAACATTACTGCAATGTCCAGTGATGTGTAGATGCTGCAATTTAGCATTACCAGAATGTGCATGGTTATTGTAACAGAGCTGAAATGAACATTTCTTTTCAACCTCACTCTTCTCTCTTTGGTTTCACGGTGTCTTGAAACACAAGGAAACACAGGGTATAAATATTTTCAACTATAAATCTGTGAAAATATACAGAATAAATCCATTTACTGTATTTTGATTCTTCTCATTCCATCCCGCGATCATAGAAAGTATATGAACACAAATTTTGTCTATTATTTCATGGCTGCATAGCTTAACATTTGCAAGTTTCATCTTCCTAGAAATAATGCAGAATTCTTTCTTGCCCATTACAATCTGCAAAATAAAAATGCATAATATTACTCTCTTTAAATGCTTATCAAAGTGTGTTTAGTCGCAAGGTATCTTTTCCTGAAGGTTACTAAATTGGTGAATACATGGCTACACTAAACTCTGTGATTCCAAACAGTCCCATAACTGATATTACACTCAAAGATAAAGCCAATTCAAAATCAGCTTCCAGAAAAATGTGAGGGTAAAAGTGTTCCAAAAGGGCTGGGAAAACCTGAGGGAAAATTTAAAAAGTGAAAACAAAAGGAGTAAATATGCATGTGGAATCGGGGATAAGCTGAAGTTGTAAAGGGCCAGACCCATACAGAAAAGCACATCTTCTGGTGCATAATGGGCTACTAATAAGAGTATTAATTTTGGGGTGACCAACTGCTATCTTCAATCTTTTTCTTTTCCAGATGGATCTTAGATAATACTGATTTGGATTTGGCTGCTATATGAAAATGAAACAGAATGAGAAACAGTAGGGGGAAATGAGAAACACCTACCCTTTTTAATATATCAGGAACAAATATTAATTTAAAAAGACCACCAATGCCCAACATTGTATAGGCAGGAGAAAAGGACATTAGGAGCTTGACTTTTTGAGCAAGTTCCGGAAAGAGTGAAAAGGCAATCATACCTGCAAAAGAGAAAGTTTTTTAAAATGATTCTTTAAAATAGCCACTCTGCAAAGTTTAAACTATCCCATGCAATTTACAGGTATCTGTGACTTCTTCCCCCCATCCCCCTTTCCGTTCCATTCCAATATATATCGGATAAGGTCTTGTGATCATGGAACTGATAGAAAGAGTATATTCTTAAATAGTTACATTCATAAGTTACAGATTTCCAGGCTGCACCTCGAGGTTGGTGACCCATAGGTCAGGAATGTTCCTTGAGGCTTGGAGGCGGGCCCCAAGACTCCAGAGTTGGGCAGGAGCTCTTCCTATGAAGCCAGCCCCCAGGGAGTCCACAATGCAGGTATACATCATAGCACCTGTTGTTTCCCTGGGTGCAATGGGCTTTGCCTCTAGTGAATGTATAATAAGAAGTTGAAGGAAATTAGGTTAAGGGAGGAATTGCTACTTCCTTAGACAAGTGTAGAAATTACCTCAGTGGAACAAAAGAAATTTCCACGTTATCAAAAGGGGTGTGATGTGGAGATGTGTCTCTTCAGTTTTGAATGAACTTGTTTAGATTTTTGGATCCAAGATGTGCACAGAATAATTTATTTGTGCCCACAGATTTATGGAGGGAAGGAGTAAAATTTACACAGAAATGAGGGGCAAGGAAATCTCACATTCTTTACTTCTTAAACGGAGGGTCAGGGTTAGATTTGACCCAATAGCTAAACACAGTAAAAAAAGATTTCAGAGAAATTAAAAGAAAGTAGAGTGAGATGCTTGCACAGCTGGGTTGTCATCTGCAGAGCCTGCAATATGGAGCTCTTCCACCAGGCATTAGGTTGATGATTTCTCAGGAATAAAAAGTAAAAAACAGTAGATGCAACCACTACTTTATTAGATGAGATAGAAGGGAATTGTTTTCCCACCACTCATCAAGAAAAATTTAATTATAGTTTAATTATATTCCTTTCAACTTACCCATTGAGGCACCCTGAGAATGGCCAATATAATATAATGCTTCCTGTTTAGTTTGCATCAAAATAAATTTCATTGTTGCTGGAATATCATAAATCCCCATTTCATGAAAACTGTAACACAGGTATGAACAAATGACAGCTGAAATGATTTGTACTTGTCTTTTGACTAACATCTCAAAAGCGTGTTTAAATTTAAAAAAAATGAACTTCAAAATAAAACCCAATATTTCTAACCCACTCTAAGGATTTTTCAAATTACAAAACTGGCTCAAGTAAGTAATGAGCTTGGTAACTTTTTGGAACATGAGTCCACAAAAGGTATTAATGCTTTCAGTATATTAAGGGGGAAAGTATGTTACATTCCACCTCTCTGGACCTCTCTGGACCTACTCGGAACAGCACAAAATTATAAACAAAACAAATAATCAAAGCAAATCATAGCAATACAAAACAATATAATCAATTTTTTAAAAAGAAGAAGAAGAAGAAGAAGAAGAAGAAGAAGAGTTGGTTCTTATATGCTGCTTTTCCCTACCCGAAAGAGGCTCAAAGTGGCTTACAGTCGCCTTCCCTTTCCTCTCAAAAATTAAAACCACTATTAAAAGCAACCCAAGGCGTACACACACAAGTGCCATCAAAACACAACTGACTTGCGGACCCAGCAAGGGGCTTTCAAGAGCAATGAAAAGCAGAGGTGCTCTATTATTGCCTTTCACCGCAGAATCTTCCTTGGTGGTCAAGCCAAGGCATAAAAGAGAAAGCCAGTTTGGTGTAGTGGTTAGGAGTGTGGACTTCTAATCTGGCATGCCGGGTTCAGTTCTGCACTGCCTCACTTGCAGCCAGCTGGGTGACCTTGGGCTCACCACAGCACTGATAAAGCTGTTCTGATCAAGCAGTGATATCAGGGCTCTCCCATCCTCACCTACCTAACAGGGTGTCTGTTGTGGGGAAAGGCAACTATAAGCCACTTTGAGCCTCCTTCGAATAGAGAAAAGCTGCATATAAGAACCAACTCTTCTTCTTCTTCTTCTAAAAGCACAAGAAAGCAATCTAAAATGATATTATTAACACAATCCACAAATTAGGAGCAGACCATAATACATCTAAAAATATGGTACTCCTTTGTTCGAAGTCTGGGTGTAAAGCTGTGCTTTCTCATGTCACCTAAAGTAAAGTAAGCACCAAGAAAGACTCAAAGGAAAGGGATTCACATGTCAGATTAGAAGCCTTGTTGCCCTGCATGTTACTGCATGTTACTGCTGCAGGCATAGGTAGAGAGAGCTGGGCTTAAGAGAAGGATGTCAACTAGCAGTTTATGCAGTATGAAAGGAAGCTAGGGGTGTCATTCAGAGTGGCAGGGAGAGTGGGGTATTTGCCACACCAATGGTGCAAAGCCACTTCCAACTAATACCTTGTAATCATATCGCATCACCGGTGGAATATCAGTACAAAGCTTTAGGGTTTGGGCAAAAAATCATTTTATCATAGAGTTTTACTGAAATCTTTGGGAAACACAATGATGTCACACTGTTGATTGCAGGAACAGAAAAAAGGTTATGGGGCTTTCAGAAAGGAAAAGGATATAGTGGGGGTGAAATGCCTCCCACAAAACTACAAAAATCACAGTAATCAAAAAGCTTGTGTGGGCTATTAGTTTGAAAGTTGCTGGTTATAGAAGAATCCTTATTTTTCAAGGTATGGGGGCCAGCTAAGGAAGCTGGAATTTTGAACTGGAATTGGAATTGTGTGGGGTGAATGAAGTGAATTGGCCAGGGGTGAATTGGCCAGGGAATGTGCAAGTTCCTTGTGGCAGAAGAGGTGGTACAAATCACAGAACTGAACTTGATTAATTTGCATCAGTATAGTTCTGACTTATAATCAGTGCACTGATGTTTCCTATCCATTGTAACCTAAGGAGAAAAACAACAAAGAGCGGCTGCCATTAAGGGTGGCCACCAGTTGAAGCCGCAGCTGGCCGCCCAAGAAAGGACGACAGCTGGAGAGTGCATGCTGTCGGCATGTATGGAGCAGGTGGGAGGGGCCGACCAGTGCTTTAAAAGGCACCACGTGTGGCGGGGGGGGGGCTCTTTGCCAGAGAACGCCATCAGGACAGCTTGCCTCCCCCCCCCTCCCTAGTTACCCTGTTTGGCCGTTCAAGTTCTTAAGGAGTTCTTATTGTTGTCACAGCAGCGGATTAGAGGCACGAGGAGGAGCCTGTTTGGCAGTTAGCTGGTTTGTATACCAGACTCCCTGAGGGGTTGGGGGTCCCATTAAGGGGTTGGCTGAAAGGAGCGCGGCTGATCCTGCTGGGTGGCCAAGGCTCAAAAGCCAAACGTCCTGGGGAGCCAAATAAGATGGGCATCCATTGGCTCTCCGCAAGGTTGCTTCCCACATAGAGAACTCCAGAAACAAGGTCTGTCCTCCTGGCTGGGAGGGGCAGTACCAGGGCACCTCTGGGCTCCGGGTGATTGCAGGCAAACGGCTGTGGGGGTCATGTATGTCCAAGATCATGTTCCTCCTCATCTTACTAACTGGTGACATTTACTCTTGCTAGCAGAGAGAAAAATATACTGTTTAAGGCAACTGTAATATTAGCATAATTTTTAAACTACTTAGATCAAATTGCCTGTGATAAATAAAAACTACAATAATTTATACACATCCCAAATTCTGGAGTGAATGTGAAGAACTGAAACCAGGATTGAACTGGAATAGAACATTGAACAGAACAAACCTGTAAGGCAATACAAGAGTGAAATAGGTAATATTTCTTATCCATCAGTTTTCAAAAGCAGAAAATTCTGGACTGAGCAGCAAGTGATATCAAATGGAAGTGATTTGAAGTCAAAATAAAGCATCCAGAATACTTAGTCAAAGGCCCATTCTGCATCAAAGCATTTTCATCACAAGATAAAATGATGTAAGATTGCCATAGATGTTAGAAAGAAGATTGCAGTCTATCCAACCTATAGACTCTTTTTCCAAACTCACCTGAAATCCCAAAATTCTTCTTGCTCAATTGACAAGTTCTGGTGTCTTCTAGACCAGGTGGTCCCTCTGTTATTTAGCAGCCAAACATCATAGCCTGCATCTGCTAGGACAAATCCTATACTGTTGCTGGGAAGATTTGCAATCCAGCACCTACTGTCAGCAAGGACACCAGGTACCAGTAGCACAGCTGGGTTATGTCCTAGAAGAGACAGAAATGGGAGCATAGAAACCATCTGAACAAAGCATCTCCTCAAATACTTTTTTTACATGTATGGGACAGGAAAATGGCCTGCAGTGATGCTCTATGAGTAACACTATATTTGGACCACGGATCACCATATTTATATCACCTGACAAACCCACAATATAAATCATTCTCTGGTCTGCCACAGGGGCCAAAGGGGCCTGTCCAACAACAGGCCCATGTGGAGGGGAAAGAGCTGGACCTTTGAGGCTCATCTCCTTCCCTTCCTACAGTGGCCCAGAGAGGACAAAAAATGCCTCACTCAGTTCCACGGGGCTTCACAGTGTCACAGGGCTGAATGGGTCATTTTTTTTATTTGCATGAAGGTGGGGTTGCTCAATCCCATCTTTATGCAATTTTTTTAAAAAAATGCCACCCCCTGGTTGGTGGAATCTTTCCACCCCAGCCAACTTCATATAGAAGCAGTAATCTGGGGTGGATCTGGTGCACTATCCAAAAACATCCCCTGTGGGGATGCAGGAAGCAGTGGGGCAGATGGGGTATCCTAAATATGGTACCACTTCCATATTTAGGATGAAACAGTGAGAGATGGGAAGAGGAAAGACAGAAAGACCTTTTCAGGTGCTACCAGTTAAGTGGGTTTGGGAAACCAAAAAGAGGGAATATAAGGCTTTATGCGGAGGGCCCTGGGATTATGGGATTATTTAGAACACAATTCCCAAATGTAATTGGCAGACACCCAACTCAAGGATGGAGAAATTCTTCCATAACCAGTGGTGAGCTTGGCTGGATGCAAAAAAATTCTGCATTTAAAGGACTGCCTATCTCTATATGAACTTGTGCAAGGGTTGTCTCAGCACTTCTTACTGGTTCTACTATTACTCAGTTCTGTGAGATCTGCTCTAGCCAGTTCAAGAATTCCTAGGCTTCAGCACAGACTCCCCTTGAGGTTAGGAAATCCCATCCCCTTCAGTTTATTACAAAACAATGTAATGCTATAACAGTCATTAGAGTTTTTGATGAATAAATGAGGTGTCACCATCATCTCTTTAAAATGCACTGTGCTTTCTAAACCAGAAATAATTTCTTATTATTGGTTAGAGAGCCAGTTTGGTGTAGAGGGCCAGTTTGGTGTACTCGTTAGGAGTGTGGACTTCTAATCTAGCATGCTAGGTTCAATTCTGCACTCACCGACATGCAGACAGCTGGGTGACCTTGGGCTCACCACAGCACTGATAAAGCTGTTCTGATCGAGCAGTGATATCAGGGCTCTCTCAGCCTCACCTACCTCATAGGGTGTCTGTTGTGCGGAAAGGAAAGGGAAGCTGCTTTGAGCCTCCTTCGGGTAGAGAAAAGTGGCATCTAATAACCAACTCTTCTTCTTCTTCTTCTTCTTCTTCTTCTTCTTCTTCTTAATTTTCAAGTCTAACTCACTTCTGTCTACTACTGCACAAGGCAAAGGTACCATGTAAAACAGCGGTTTGCAAGCTTCCGCTTGCTGCGGACCGCTGCGGCATAGTGGGGGGAGAGGGCGGCCCGGGGGCCCGCGCATGCACGGCAGCCCCAGCGCATGCGTGGACTGCCGTGCACGTGAGTTTGCGCCCGACAGGGGCGCAAACGCACGAGCGCAGCAGTCCACGCATGCGCGTTTGCGCCGCCGCCATGCCAGCGGCCGCGGCTTCCCCTTCCAGCCCCTCCGGCTGATTAGCTTGCGGCTCGGCAAGCTTCTCTTCCCTCTCCTCCCGAAGCGGCCTGGTGAGCTTCTCGCTTCGGGGGGTGAGGGAAGAAGGAGCCGCAGCCCGGCACCGAGGCCTTCACGGCCCAGCGTCGGGCTGCGGCCCGCGGGTTGGGGACCACTGATGTAAAATACTGCTAGCATGCACGTTGTTAAAGAGCAAGGGGAGCTAGCTCAGGAGTAACATGAAGAACTCAAAGAATGTCTGATAGCCAGTGAGTAGCCACAGCTAGGGATGTATAAGCACCCGCTGGTTCAAGTAATGCTCTTATGGTCAACTGAGACAATGAGAGATCTGATTTATTGACTGCTCAGCTGTTCGTTGCCCACTTGTATTTCTACAGCAAGTACTGGAAACTTCGTAGTGTCCTATTCTTCCAAATTTGTCCCACACATTCAGCACACGAGATAATGCACTTTCGATACACCTTAGAAGTATATTTGCATAGCAAAATCCAGCTGCAAAAGCACATTGAATCCAACATGTGCAGTTTCCCCTCCAGCATCCCACAGATATAGTGACATATTTAATGGGAGGTATTGATCAGAAGCTGTTTCTCAGCTGGTTGGGGAATCATCTGACAACTGCTTTCTGCCACCCCACTCCCCTCCTGGGAAATGTATTGCATCCCTGTGAGGCTAGAGCATAGTGTGAAGTTTCTTAGATGGGAGACCAAAGCTGACGCTGAGTTGATGGGACATGAACTTCTGATCTCCTGACCTGAATAAGTTATTTGCAGCAGCAGCTAACTCTCAGCGGAACCTCACCCTTCCAGTTTTTACAAGGGCTCAAGAGGAAAACTAGGAAATTACAAGCCAGTCAGCCTAATGTCAGTCACAGACAAATTAGTTGACACTGTAATCAAAGACAGAATTGTTAGGCACATAGAGAGACAAGCCTACTGAGGGAACATCAGTTTGGTTTCCACAAAGGGAAGTCCTGACCCATCAAAGTTTTTGAGTCCTTTGAGAAAAGGAACAAACATGTAGACAAATGTGACCTGGTGGATGTTATATACTTGGACTTTATAAAGGCTTTAACAAGGTACCCCACCCAAGACTCCTGAGTAAACTTAGCATAGACCTTCCATGCCAACTCAAGTATTCTCAGACACATAATCATATGAGAAAAGGAAGGTGAAGTAAGACTACACACAAAAGATTATGCCCCTTTCCTCATTAATCTAGCTCAGGGGTAGTCAAACTGTGGCCGTCCATATGTCCATGGACTACAATTACCATTTGCCCCTGCCAGCAGTCACTGGCAGGGGCTCATGGGAATTGTAGTCCATTGCCATCTGAAGGGCCACAGTTTGACTACCCCTGATTTCAAGCTAGTTCTGTAGCTTTGTTCTTTCCATTTACCCTTAGCTTTTCATTAGCAGATATAGAAGACCAGAGACAGTGTGCATGTGAACTCTGTGCCCTTTCTCCTGGCTAAAGCAGCAAAGAGGATACTGAGCCATACTCTCAATCATCTTTGGAATCACAGTAAACCAAATACCATTCTTCTCAGGACTGTGTAATCCATAAGGAATTCTGTTTAATTGCAGGAAATAACCATCATCAGTCTGCACCTCATATTGTTTGCTGGGATATCCCCAGAACTGGATAATTTCAGGCTGTAAGGAAACAAAAAAAAAATCCTTAGGGAGAAATCAGACCCTTACTATTATCTTGTTTGAGCAATTGCCAGAACTAACTGGTTCATAAAGGTCTTTACTGACCCTAGGCCCTCATAATGTTATCGACTGAATATTGAATTGAATTAAATTAATAAAGAAGCCATTCCATGATAAAACCTTCTTCCCGTCAAGGCCCATTATACCCAGACACCTTACTGCAGATTTTCAGAGCAGTAAGCCGGCTCTGACTTTGGATTCTGTCCCCATCTCATGTTCCATTCTTTTTGGTCCAGTGTATTTGAAACTTAATTTTTTTCAATTTCCAACTGGTGGTGATGATGAGTCTCGCTGCTGCTGTTGCATGAAAGAAGAATTTGGCTTCCTGTTTAGGTATACCTGTGGGTAGAATGCTTAACAACATATTTTGGGGTCCAATGCAAATTTACATTTAAACATAGTTTGCAGCTTGTCATAAACTTTTATCCAAACTTTTAAATCAATTTACAATTCCACCAAATATGATAAAAGGATCCAATGGCATCTTGACATTTCCAATATTCACCATCCGTTACTGATAAAAAGCGGCCGAAGACTCACCAGAAGCCGCCATTGACGTGGTGGCGGGGCGGGAGGGAAAGGAAGACGCTCCCAGGAGCGTCGGGGCGGCGTGTGCGGCTCAGGGAGCCGCAGCACGTGAAAGGCGTGGGCTCGCGGCGCTTTAAAAGGTGCCACGTGCTGCGAGCCCGGCCTTTTCTCCCCCGGCAGCTGAGCAAGCTACGACCCTCCCTCCCTCCCTTAAGTTTTGGGGCTGCCATGTTGGCACTTACGTGGTTGAAAGATAAACAAATAAAATGTCACAGCTGGGTGGGGATGGCAAGGGGATGGAGCCTGAAGATGGGTCAGGGAGTCTAGAAGGAAGAAGGGACTCCCTGGAAGTAATGCTGCCTCAGGAGTGAGGGGCAAAATTGGGTTGAGATAACCCAGCTGGGAAGCTCAACGGGATACAGAAGTGGATGACCTGGGATGGGCCAAGGGAGGTCCACGCCTCCTGAGGCATCACAGGCATCCATTCCTTGGGTCAAAACCTCGCAGCAGGGCTCCCCGCAGATCCAGGGGGATTCTGTCGAGTTCTCCAGAGGCTGTGGGGTCTGGGAAGAGAGCCTTTGGGTCAGGGTCAGGCTCCCTCTCCCCTTGCTGGCCAACACAATGTTAGTGTTTTTTGGTTGTGTTAATAAAAGCTGTGGCCTGTTTTGCCAAATGTTACTTGGAGTGTGCGTCTCCTTTCTGAGCAGAATGCCCTCCTGCAAGTCAACTTTAGATGGCAAATGCCATCTATAAAACATTTTATACCAATTTTCATGCGATGCTTGACATTGCATCAATTTTACATTTTTACACCATGAATGGCCTGGAGGAAATTCACCTACCATCCCATAGCAGCAATTAGCAATTCCCTGGGCATGCAAGGAAGGGCCACAAGAGGTAAACACTGGCACATCCCTTCCTGCCCATCCACTCACAATCTGCCTAAGTTCATAAAATCTGCATTTCTGTCAGATTTCTATCTAGTCTCTGCTTAAAAGCTTTCTCAAGGTTCTTTGAAATCTTCTTTCATCTTGGATGACTATTGCATATAAATAACCCAGTCTACTCTTTTTTTCTTTTTGTTGTATCTGCTGCTAGCTTTTCATTTTCCTCTCTTTATCCACCAAATTTTGAATACTTCCTTCAGGAACATAGGCAGAATTAAGGTTACATACAAGGATTTACATATATAAAACACAGGCTCATCCCTCTCCCTCCCTCCCATGGGAAGGTGATGACAGGTTTCAAAGGAGGCCAAACATTCCTACATTCAGGGTGCTAGGCATAGGCGGATAAAGGAGCAGAAGGGAGGAGGCTATCTCAGGGCAACATTGTGGTGGAAGCTCAAACCATAAATTGCAAGTTAGAGAATTTGGCCTTGAGGTGCTAGCCGGGACAGTAACTGGAAAACATCACAGACCAGGCAGGATAGCCAGCATCAGACATCAGAAATTAATTACAGACATATGGAAGAATACCATGGATTCTGACATCCTGCTGCCCCAAGAACACCCCCCCCCTTCATCCCCCCACTGGGGGAAACAGTTTCAGTGGAAATTCTTCATGGGAAACTCTCTCCAGTCCATGAGATACTGAAGCTTGCCACAGTGCCAGTGGGAATCCAGGATTTGCCTGACTTCATAATGTGTCTGCTTATCCACAAAGACAGGGCTAGGTGTAGCAAGGGTAGGGTGCCACTGGTCTGGAGTGGGGGCCTTTCACAGCAGGCTAGAATGAAACAGAATGAGGGCTGCTGGCAACGGAGATTCTTTGTGGATAAATTCACTTCATCCCCCATCTTCCATTCAGGTGCGGGGCTCTGTTTTCTGTCAGCTTGTTTCTTGTAATCCACTTTTGCTGGCTCTAGCACTTGAACAATGCTGGGCCAGGTTTCTGCAATACGATCTGCCCATGCTTTTAACTTTGGGGGGCTTCCTGAAACCGGTGTCCATGTAGGTGTGGCCAGAATATCTGTGTCGTACACCAGTCTGTATGGAGAATTCCCCGTTGTAGAATACCCCCCATTATTGTATGCAAATTCAGCTAAGGGGAGTAAGGACACCCAATCCATTTGTTGATAGTTAATAAAGCACTTGGTTAATCCACTCCATTGGACTCTGGATGGTAGCCTGATGTCAGAGCCTGCTCCACCCCCAACATCTTGAGAAGTTCTTTCAAGAAATTAGCAATGAATTATGGGCTCTGATCCAAAAGGCAAAGAGTCAGCAAACTATGGAGTTTGTACACGTGTAGCACAAAAAGCGCAGCCAGTTTTGGTGTCATTGGTATGGTGGTGCATGAAATGAAATGGGCTTGCTTAGAAAATGCATCCACCAGCACCCATACTACTGTTTTCCCTTGACTGGGAGGTAAATCAGTAATGAAGTCCATGGTAATTTCCCTCCAGGGGCCTTTGGGCATTTTGTGGGGTTGTAACAGGCCTTTCAGTTTGCCTCCGGGGCTCTTTGCGGTTATACCAACAGAACACTCCTTTACATAATTCTCTACATTGGTACACAAAGTAAGCCACCAATTATGCCGCCTGAACAGGTGTAAAGTTTTTACAAAGCCGAAGTGTCCATCAGGTTTAGAATCATGGAAAAGCCGAAGAACCTCCCCCGCGCCGCTGTGGGAACGTACATCTTATCCCCCTTACAAAAGAACCTTCCTTTTCCTGCAAGGGGGGCAGAGCCAAGGAAATTCACTGTCCCCTCCCAAATCCTTTTGGAGACAAACCCCCAGGGCAGATTCAGCAGCTGATGTCTTGCTATGCATCACTGCAGCCAGTCCCAACTGGGAGGGACTAAACACCGAGTACACCAATGGTTCAATTTACTTCCATGCTGGGGAAGTCATGAAAGGGCATCAGCCAAAAAGTTCATTTTCCCCAGCAAGTGCTTTAAAGTAAACAAGAAATGGGAGAATAATTCAGCCCACCATATTTGCTTGACTGGCTCAGTGCCTGCAGGTTTTTATGGTCGGACCACACTTCGAACGCGATGGGAGATCCCTCTAGCCAGTACCGCCATGTAGTCAGGGCCAGTTTAATAGCGCAGCCTCTTTTTCCCAAATAGCCCAGTTTTACTTTGTATATTAAATTTCTTAGAAATGCATGCCAGGGTAAGTAAATGCCCATCCTTCCCCTTCTGTAGGATCACCGCACCCATGACCACATCACTAGAATCTACTTGCAGGATAAATGGCTTTGCTGGGTCCATGTGTTGTAGCACTGGTTCCAAGGTGAAAAGCCTTGTTAGTTCATCAAAAGCCTGTCGGTACTCTGCCATCCACAGTAGCAGGGCACTTGGTTTTGCCATCTTGGCCTTACCCGCTTTGGTCTTTAACAAGTCTCTGAGGGGGATCGCCACCCTGGCGAAATTTGAAATAAAGGTTCTGTAGGAATTAGTGTACCCCAGGAAGCTTTGCTATTGTTTACAGGTCTGTGGTGCTTCCCAGCCCAATAGATCCTTAACTTTGTTAGGGTCCATGCTCAACCCCTGTGGTGAGATGCAGAGGCCCAAGAAGTCTATACATTCTTTGTGAAATTCATATTTTGGAAGCTTAGATTGCAGATGGTTTTCTCTCAGCCTCATCAGGACTTTCTGCACTAAAGCCACATGCCCCTCCATGGATTCAGAGTATAACAAAATATAATCTAAATAAACCAGGACTCCTTTATAGAGCAAATCATGCAACACTTAATTAATTAAATTCATTAACACCCTGGGTGGACAGGAAAACCCAAACAGCATCATGAGGTACTCAAACTGCCCGAGGGTGTTGTTAAAACCCATGAATGGTTTATGCTCCCTTTTTATGCGCACTCGATAGTATGCTTCCCTCAAGTCCAACTTTGTGAACACCTTCCCCAGCTGTCTCAGTTAATCCTTTATAAGGGGGAGGGAGTATACATTGGACAGAGCATTTAAACCCCGGTGGTCCACGCACAACCTTAATGAGCCGGGGCTGCCATGTGAGGGGTCGTGGGATGAATGAAACCTCTCACCAAATTCTTGTCTAGGAAGGCTCTCAATTCCATCATCTCACGCGGACTCATGGACTAAATCTTTGCTTTGGGTAGCAGCTCCCCGGCCTTTAATTCAATGGCACAATCCGCTTTCCAATGAGGGGGAAGCTTATCACAATCGTGCTCCTCAAAGGCAGATCGCAGGTCCCAGTACTCCTCAGGGAGCCCCACCATCGTTTCCTCACCCACAGCAGCATGCTCCAGCTGCTCATCCCACACAGGAAGGGGGGCCAATCCCCGGCAGTGGGTCCGACATCCCTGATCATTAACTGTGAGTACTCTGGCCCTCCACTGCACACTAGGATCATGCTTTCTCAGCCAGTCCAGGAGGCCACTATGGGCTGGATATGTTCCCAATGTTCCTCTATGTCTAAGTTCAGTGGGGCTGTACGATCCACTGCTACCCACCCCTTTGGAGAATTCACCATCCATCTGGGAAAATCTTAATGGGTGCTTTAACGGCACTAACCCCACACCTAAAATCCGTACCATTTTGGGGTTTATCAGTGTTCTAGTGCACCCACAGTCTAAGACTCCTTGCACTCATACCCCTACCCAGTCTGTGGGTCTTAAAGAGTCACTGGGATCCGCAGAAGGGGAATGGGACTTACCAAGCATTCACCCCTACCACGGATCTGCCGGCAGGGCTGTCTCACAACAGGTCAGCCCCGTTTCCCACCGGCTTGCAGGGTCCAGCCTCCTCCGCTGAGTTGTCTGAGGCAGGCCTCCTTAGTTTTTTCATTGGACACTCAGCCAGAAAGTGCCCCTGACTCCCACAGCCTAAGCACAAACCCTTTTAATGGTCGTGAGCCCTTTCTGCCGCACCATAGGAGGCCAACTTCAGTGTGCTGGTCTTGCGGGGAGCGTTGGCACGCTTGGCCTCCTTCTCTACCGCATCTCTGGCATCCACTAGATCCAGGATTCAGATTCTCCCTTCTATTTCTCCCACCAGCTGGATCAATCCCATCAAGGTGGCTGGGTGGACTGTCCCAGGCACTGCTGCAGCAGATCTGTACAGAGCCCGTCACGGAAAGCATGGACACAATTGGTTTCAGACCAGTCGCCAACATGGGCTGTAAGGCACCAAAATTCTCATACTTATTGGGAGACAGTCTTGGTGCCCTGGCAGAGACTGTAGAGTTCCTCTCAAGCCAAGTCTCTTGCCAGTGGATCCTCAAATTGGTTGCAGAAGGCATGTAAGAATAAATCATAGTCCATCAGTTCGGGGGCATCAAAATCAAAAAGGTCCACATACTATTCTGCGGCTATGCCTTCCAGAAAATCCCCCAATAAGCAGGCCCATTCAGCCCTGTCTAGAAACAGGTAGCTGTGATTCATCATATATCCTTGTAATTGGAAATCAGGAAATGTGCCAGCTTATCAGGAAAGCCATCAAACTTCACTTGGAATTTGCACACCTTTCTCCATGGTTCAGGGTCCAGGTCCAGTGGCAGGGCCCTTTCACGCATCAGCCAATGAGGGGTTCCCCATCCTGCTCCCATCACTGCCTGAGAAGTGGATGTGGCTTGGCCTCCTTAGTCTGAATCACATGCTGCGGTCACCTCCTCCAATTCCTCTTCTCGGGCACTGTGTCCTTGATCATCGCAATCTGTACCCTCATGGATTGGCTTACACGCGTCCGCGAGGAGTTGACAGGCAATTCTCTAGGCCCCATCATTCTCTCCTGCCATGATGGCTGACAACCAGTCAGTCACTTGGTTCAACTGGCCACATAGTTCCATGACCTCTTTGGCTGCCCTGGTCTCTGCATCTGGTTGACCACGGGGGCCCCCGTACGACCAGCCAGCCGGCTCCTCATCGTACCGGGTCAAACAACGCTGTCCTCTCCATTCAGTAACATGCCTCAAGACCACACTTTCACTCCATGAGGGAGTGCAGAATGCTCTGGCTGCTCCCAATACTTGTGTGGAAAGGCCCGCAGACCGACCTCGATTCAAAGACTTCCTTCATGAACATAGGCAGAATTAAGTTTACACACAAGGATTCACATATATAAAACACAGGCCCATCCCCCTCCCTCCCATGGGAAGGTGATGACTCAGGTTTGAAAGGAGGCCAAACATTCCTACATTCAAGGCGCTAGTCACAGGTGGATAAGGGAGTGGAAGGGAGGAGGCTATCTCAGCACAACATTGTGGTGGGAAGCTCAAGCCATAAACTGCAAGTTAGAGAATAAACTGCAAGTTAGAGAATTCGGCCTTGAGGTGCTAGCTGGTACAGTAACTGGAAAACATCACAGGCCAGGCAGGATAGACAGCATCAAACATCAATCACAAAAAATCAGTTACAGACCATATGGCAGAATGGTCTTCTGACATTAGCCTCCTAAAACAGATATCCTGGGTATAGATGTGAAATTACTTCTTGAAACCCAGATGAAAAGGAAATTATACAATTTGCTTTCACAATAATATAATGACCAGTTTCAAAGTGCATATGAATTACTTACTATTGTCATGAACCCTTGAGGATTCAAATGTCTTCCTATTTCTTCTGAGGGTGTAGTCTGTTGGATTAAACATATTGCTGCTGCAACCAGCCACATTACAGCCCTGTGTGAAACAGCATAGGTAGTTTGAAAAGCAATGCAATGCCCAGCATCTGAAAACTGTTCTCAAATTTACATTAGAATGCTGATTGATTTTAAAAGCTGCTTGTGCACTATTAAAGAATCTGCCCATCTCTTGGAGCCTAATTGATGTCAATTACAATGGATCCCCAAAGCCCTACAGGAGTTTTCGGCTTTTCACAGGGCCTGCAAAATGGAGCTCTTCCACCAGGTCTGCAGTTGAGGCCAGGACAAAGAGAAGATCTGTGCCCCCCCTCCAAAGGAGGAGTAAGGAGGGAAGATTACCCCACCATATTCTACTAATGGTGGCCAGCTCTTTCCCTCTGGTCCCCAGCGGGAGGAGGTGGGGGGTTGGTCTGCCATTGTGTTCTTGCTGGGTTTGTATTTTATTAACTGTTCTGTTTAAGGGTTTTTTTTTTAAGGGTTTTGTATTTTACTTATTTTACCTTGTAACCTGCCATCAGCCAGCTTTGCCGAGAGTGGTGGACAATAAATTCAAATAATAATAATAATAACAACAACAATAATAGGCTTGTATTACAATGCTGGAAAGATAAATGCCCACCTCTGGTAAATTCATACAATGAGGACCTTAAAATTATATGACTGTTTGAAAGAATTGCATATAGATGCAATAACAAACTATATGTAAAAAATTATTTATTCCAAAACAGTTTATTTCAATTGACTTAGAAATTGATGAAGTTTGCTTGTAATCCATTTCTATTTCCATGTACACTTCAATTAGGTATGTATGTATATATATGTGTGCATGTGTGTATTTCTTACCTTTAAAAAACACAAGACATTCTAGATAAGAGAGAAATTTATTTACTCTGACTTCCTAGTATCCCTCTAGCTCCCTGTTGGACAGGCTTGATCACCTGCTGTTTCAGCTCATGTCCTGCTTGCCAGTCACAGGGGACAAGTTTGGACACTTTTGAGTGAATTCAGCTGCATCCATTTTGCCCAATCAATACTGATTCTTACAGTTACTGCCATACATCTTCCACCATAGCATCCAGTTTTTCATAGTAAAAAAAGGAAACAAATCAGTTTGGGGTTGTTTTTTTTTAGTTGAGAATTCCTATTTAGATGTCTCTGTATATATTTGGTGATACTCATGAAACATAGTCATGACTTAACACAAAATGGCCACAAACTGCAAGAGCTGACTTCTGTACCTTGCACTATATGGGCTTACTCTTACCCTTTACCTGGAAATTACTACTTGTCCAGAACACAGCTGCCCACAGGAACCATGAGGAATTTTAGCTGTATTGCAGTACTCCTGCAGGCAATATCATTTGTGTGTAACAAGTAGAGGTACCTTGTCTGCTTCCCTTACTGCTTTCATTTTAAGTTGGTGTTAAGCCTCTGGCAAGATGACTTCTAAAAATACAGCCTCCACTAGCAAGGCAAAAGCAGTGAGGACTTGTATGCACCTTGCCGAGAATACCTGCAAAAGCTAAGCCAGTTAACAATTTAGCCAAGAATTCACACCAGGACAAATCTGGTTCTGCTTTGGTGACTTCTGGGGCCAGGTGATAAAGCAATCCAGCACTAGGGAGGTCTAGGTATGCCAAGACTAAAAAAGCCCATCCCTGGAAATGTCATAAGTGAAGCCCAGGTGGATAATTCACCCATGCAGCTGAGGACTACAGACCTTGACTGATTATGCACGGGGTGGAACACCTGAGATGGTGATGGCAATGCTTTGGGGATTATACCTTATGCTACCGCCACCCAAGGCGCCACAGAGCCCTGGCCTGACCTGGGCCCCCTGACCTGCAATAGGGAATGTGGAGGAATATTTTCTTTATTGTTCTGTAAAGAGAAGTTTAGTGTACCAGACTGTTTCGTAAAAGAAAGCCCAGAAACTTATTTTTATTCTTGACTGTATTTTGAAATGTTACCAAGGCTGATATGTTCTATTCTCAAGGCCAGAGACAATTGTTTATATCATACCATTGTTTATGTTACCAGAAGATTGAGAAAGAATGGGAAATTGCCTTTTGTAACCTTTTTCCAGTTACTTAGCATAATGGCAATGGGGTGGTCCTGTGGGACATGCAAGAGGGGTGGAGACCCCAGATTATTGGTTTGACCTGAAAAGCCTCATCTTTCCCTGCCTTCAATGGAATATTATAAAATCTCATGTAATCCTTTGTGTGTCACACAAGCTTTTCTGGGACAACCCCCCTGTGTCATTTTGTTCTTCTGCAGTTGAATAAAATTATAAAAGGTTTTCCAGTCTAGTGGTCACTCTGTTTGGGTACTACACACTAGGCAAACGATCCCAAAATGCCCAGACCAGGCCTTGGGCCATCAGAGCTGTGCTGCCACCTGGAGCCCCTGGCGGAAGACTGCACTGCACTGGAGGCACTGCTGGAGCAGCTGGCGGCTGA
The DNA here is from genome assembly GCF_049243985.1 of Paroedura picta. Taxonomy (NCBI): domain Eukaryota; kingdom Metazoa; phylum Chordata; class Lepidosauria; order Squamata; family Gekkonidae; genus Paroedura; species Paroedura picta. The sequence goes on from NC_135376.1 coordinate 71,968,525, forward strand.
GCAAGGGCACCGGCAGGAGGAGCGGCAACAGTGGCAGCGTTCCCCCCCCTGGCCCAGCTGCTTGCCCTGCCATGACCCCTGTGAAAGGGTCGTTCGACCCCCAAAGGGGTCCCGACCTCCAGTTTGCAAACCACTACCCTAGGGAGATCCAGGAGCATATCATGGATGGAGATTATTTATTTATTATTTATTTATTATTGCACTTCTATACCGCCATTCCCGATGGGGCTCATGGCGGTTTACAAGATAAAAAGATAAAATACAATAAAACCCCATAATTCCCCTTAATAAAACTGTTACTATCGATACCAATATCAGTGTTACATTGAAGTTTTTTCTTTACTTAAAATATAAAGTCACATCTTATTTGTCTCTTGAGAAATTTATATGCAGGTCAAGAAGCAACAGTGAGAACTGAACATGGAATCACGGATTGGTTCAAAATTGAGAAAGGAGTTCGGCAAGGCTGTATACTGTCGCCTTGCCTATTTAACTTGTATGCAGAGCACATCATGAGAAAGGCGGGATTAGAGGAGTCACAAATTGGGATCAAGATTGCAGGGAGAAATATCAACAACCTCAGATATGCAGATGATACCACTCTAATGGCAGAAAGTGAAGAGGAACTAAAGAGCCTGTTGATGCGGGTGAAGGAGGAGAGTGCAAAAGTTGGCTTGAAACTCAACATCAAGAAAACAAAGATCATGGCAGCCGGCCCTCTCAATTCCTGGCAAATAGATGGCGAAGAAATGGAGATAGTGACAGATTTTATTTTCCTCGGCTCCAAGATCACTGCAGATGGGGACTGCAGCAAAGAAATTAAAAGACGCTTGCTCCTTGGGAGGAAAGCTATGGCAAATCTAGACAGCATCCTAAAAAGCAGAGACATCACCCTACCAACAAAAGTGCGTTTAGTCAAGGCTATGGTATTCCCAGTTGCAATGTATGGCTGCGAAAGTTGGACCATAAGGAAGGCCGAGCGTCAAAGAATTGAGGCTTTTGAACTCTGGTGCTGGAGAAGACTCTTGCAAGTCCCTTGGGCTGCAAGGCGAACAAACCGGTCAGTCCTAGAGGAGATCAGCCCTGACTGCTCTTTAGAAGGCCAGATCCTGAAGATGAAACTCAAATACTTTGGCCACCTCATGAGAAGGAAGAACTCCCTGGAGAAGAGCCTAATGCTGGGAGTGATCGAGGGCAAAAGAAGAAGGGGACGACAGAGAATGAGGTGGATGGATGGCGTCACTGAAGCAGTAGGTGCAAACTTAAAAGGACTCCAGGGAATGGTAGAGGACAGGAAGGCCTGGAGGATCATTGTCCATGGGGTCGCGATGGGTCGGACACGACTTCGCACATAACAACAACATGCCTGTTTTGGGCTGCATCTAAAGCTGTCTTGCTCTCACAATGCCATTTTGAGCATCCCGGTCTTTTTCTAATGGCAGCAGAAAAAAGGAGGCCGCATTAGATAATTCCAGTGCTTCCAATGACTCAAAATAATATTTTCTTGGAAAAGGTGTTGTTTTGCTCTGGTACATGCCCCAATGTTTCCAACTGCTCACAATAATGATTTTAATGCAGAAAGGTTGTGTTTAGCTTTAGCACATTCCATAGTTCACCTAAAACTGTTGGAAACGTTTTGTGTAGTTTATCCAAACAGAAAACCAGTGGCCTTCCTGTGAGAAGGCTTTGTGACAGGTTTGAAAATCCCTTTTAATAGTCTGTTCTTTCCTATGGATATAAGTGATTCCTCTGGTTTCCTAGCATCAGATGGGAACAAATATGTAACAGCTTCAATCACCTATCTCTATAACCTTGGGAACAGGAAACAGAGAAGCACTTTCCCTCTTACCAGATACTCAGCCTTGCCTACAGTAGTACTAGAGGGCTGATATAAAAGAAAATTGTAGGGATCCAATTATCACATGATATTATGTGAAGACACTAGAGCTTCTACCCTGTCAGCATTGGCATTAGTGTGCAGGATGCTCATGACTCTTACTCTTAGCAGATCTGAAGAAGTGAGCAGTGTCTCATGAAAGCTCCCTCCATGATTTGAGGGGGGTACTTAACCCTTGCTTTTTGCAACCACCGTGGCTGTGTCACCTACATCCAGGATTATCTTTGTACCTTCTACTTTTTCTTACTTGCTCATCTTCTACACACACAGACACACACACACACACACACATTTTCTGAAAAAGAAACAATTGCTACAAGAATCTGTCTTGAAAATAGCCCAGCTACTTGCAGGCCCACATTGCATATCTGGACACAAAACGTCAAGGGATGGGAAGAGAGACTGGAGGAGTATTTTGTGTAGTAGTCACATGCACGTGAATTGACATTTGGCATCCAGAGCTGCGATGTGGGGCTGCGAAGGTCCAGGAGGCCTGAGCTGCTCAGTGCTGCAGGAGAAAAGTCAGCCTGCCCCCCCCCGTGCTTCTACCCAAATGGCCCCTGTGGCCAACAGAGGGCTCACTGGCCCTTTTGCAGCCAGCAGCAGGAGAAGCCGAGCACCCACCAGTGCTTCCCACCCCCCTTGCCCCAGAAGAACCCCGCTGAGCCCTCTGGGCCCTTTAGTGGCCCTTTTGCACCAGCGATGGCAGAATCCCGCTTCCTGCTGCCGCTTCCTACCTAACCCCCTCCCCAAGAGAAGGCCACGGAGAACTCTGATGGCTTCAGCGGCCCTTTGGTGGTGGAAGCAGCATGCACACCATCCCCACTACCACTGCCAACCCCTCACCTCTCAATAGGCTCACTGAGTCCTCTTCAGATGGGAGAACCCAGTTCCCCATTGATCCTTACCACCCCCTGCCACCCAAAATGCCCACTAAGTCCTCTGGGGGCTCCAGCAGCCTTTGGGTACCACCAGCAGCAGAACCTGGCTCCCTGCTGCCATTGCCCACCCCCCTCTCCAACAGAAGGCCCCTCGGCCATCTGGGGGCTTTGCCAAGCCTTGACCACTGGTGGCAGCAGGACCTGGCTCGCCACTACCACTGCCCACTCCCCTCCCTGACAGAAGCCCAGTGAACCCTTTGGGCCTTTTGCTGGCTCTTCTGCACCAGCAGTGGCAGGAGACGGCTCCCTGATGCCACTTCCCACCTCCCTGAGAGAAAGCCATTGAGCCCTCTGGTGGTTATCGCAACCCTTGGGTGGCAGTGGCAGGATGTGCACCATTCCCTGCCATTACTTCTCACCCACCCCCGCCCCTTAATAGGCCCACCAATGGTAGTGGTGGCAGGACCCAGCTCCCCACTGCTCCTTCCCACCCCTGCCATTCCCCGAAACAAGCCTGTGTAGATAAATAAAATATCTGAATTCACATGCCTAGTCAGAATACTAGCTGTGTTTGTAGGACAGGGAGAAGGAATGTCCATAGCAAAGACTGCAAACCAAAGTAATGCAAACCAAAACTTTTGCATTTCTGATCCCAGGATGGCTCCATTTCGTTTAGTGTAAAAGTCCCTCCAACCAGGTGCTGGAACAGCTGCACTGATTTCTTGCTAAATGCCATCTCAGCACAAGGATATCGCAACAGTCAATGTAATCCTGTAACATCAATTTAAGAAAATCCTATCTTTATAGTACTGCAGAATAGCTAATACAATGAGCTGAAACCAGACAGACAATAGTCCTATAAAGTCCTGTAAATAAACAGACTCATATATTTTGGACAAATTGACAACTGTAGTCAGATGAGCATCTAGAGGTAAGCCCATTTTCTCAAAAGTTATTCTTGTTAGGTCTTCCTCAGGAGCTGTCAACCAGGATCATTACAACTTAAAAAGCACAACTGAATGGAATTTCAGTATTCTGCTAGAACTGAATCAATATTACATTTACTTACCTGTTATGTATAACTCTATGCTTATGGGAGCCAAGTCGGTCTTCTTTTCTTAACCTGGTACAATGTGTATTAACATTAACTAGGAAAATGCTCTCTGAATGTGCTAATCACACTACCCATCTTACTATAAAGTCTTCCTGGTAATTCCAGATGGGTGTGACACTACCACATTATTAAAATAACAGATGATAATGCAGTTTGAGAGAAAGCAATAATCAACCATTTCTTTGATTTAGGAAAGCTGGAAGCATTTGAGATGTATTAATTTGATCTGATTTTCATCATAGTTAAATAAGAGTAGTCATTCTGGATATTACAAATGTGGTGATTGTTCTAAATGTCTGAAATGAAAAAAGTGTAAAGGTATGTATGCAACTAATGTATTGCATTTTACAAACTTCAATGCAACAACCTTTGGTGAGCCAGTTTGGTGTAGTGGTTAGGAGTGTGAACTTCTAATCTGGTGAGCTAGGTTCAAGTCTGTGCTCCCCCACATGCAACCAGCTGGGTGACCTTGGGCTCGTGACAGCACTGATAAAACTGCTCTGACTGAGTGGTGATACCAGGGCTCTCTCAGGGTGTCTGTTGTGGGGAGAGGAAAGGAAAGGCAACTGTAAGCCGCTTTGAGCCTCCTTCGGGTAGAGAAAAGCGGCATATAAGAACAAACTCTTCTTCTTCTTCTTCTTCTTCTTCTTCTTCTTCTTCTTCTTCTTCTTCTTCTTCTTTATTGGCATAAAAATAGGCCAAATCAGAATACAATCAATTATCAATTGTATCTGTATCCTGATTGGAGAGAAGGAACTGTACCTTGTACTTATCAGAGTAGCCTGTTGTTTACTACCCAAAGGCGACTCAAAGCAGTTTACAAACACCTTTTCCCTTTTCACAATAAACAACCTGTGAGGCATGTGGATCTGTGAGAGGTCTGAGAGAACTGGGAATGAGCCGTAGTGACTCAGCAGGCCTCAGGTGTCTCAAAGCATTTTCCAATCATCTTCCCTTCCTCTCCCCATAGCAGACTCCCCATAAGGGAGGTGAGGTAGAGAGCCTCACATTCAAGGTGGCAACCCTAAGAGGAAGACTCTCTATGCACAGCAGTCTTGACCACAGTAAGGTTTTTACACTGCTTTTTTTAATTTGCCAGGCCAAAGTTGTAAAAAGTGAAGTCAGTTCCCAAGTCTCTCCAGCCATTTACTTGTTCACTATTTACAGTTTCAGGCTGTAAATATTTATTTAGATCTTCCTGTACTTTCCAGACTCACAGGACTGATGCGGGTCTGCCTGTCCGTGCCCCAGAATACAAACAGTTGCTGGTAAGGGCTGGCCATAGGCCATAGCCTAGGAGGGACACACCTGCACCACTCCCTCCCAACTGCAGGCAAAAATGGCTCCGTTGAAGGCTGGACTCTGAAGCATTGTACAATTTTGAAGTCCCACCTCGAAACTTCCAGGAATATTTCCAACCCAGGGGTAGCCAACCTACAGGGGTGGCCTGGAGAGCTCCTGGAATTAGAGCTCACCTGCAGAGTATAAAGATCAGCTCCCCAGGCAGAATGAACTACTTTGGACAGGGTTGGGGTAGATAAGAAATATTTAAGGCCTCCCACACAGATTGTTGTTGAACTGAAAGACTTGAGGCCTACTGCACAGGGTTGTTGTGCAGATGAAACAGGAGACAAAAGAACCAGTTTCATCTGCAGAATAACACTGAGCAGTGGCCTCAAATCTGCAGAGAGTAGCAAAGAAGAAAGACACATGGCTTGGCTGTGTCTAATCCCCGGCCAGAGCAGTAATTTAAGTGAGAAAGGGCTTTTCTGTGGCCTCCCTATCAGCCAACTGTTTGGCAGAAGGGGAAAGTTCTCCATCCTCATAAAGAATGCCCTCAGGCTCCCCTGCATTGCTCTTGGAAGGAAACCCCTCCCTCCCCTCAGTCAGGGCCTGTCAGAGGCTCCTTCACAGCAGGCCTGAAGAGAGGGGGAGGGAGAGCACTCACCAGCCTCCTGCCAGCTCTGTCATGGTTCTGAGGCAATTTGCAGTTGGACATGACAGTTAGGACAGCCTTGGGGCGAAAAGGGCTGGCGCAACCTGTCCACGCCTCCATTCTCATCCCCTTTGGCAGCCCTACTGATCTACTCTCCCTGCGGTGGTCAGGAGCAGACTGGCAGCCATGTCTCCAGATTGCCCCTGGCTGGGCTGGACGGAACTCTGGTCTGTCGTGGTGAGGGGCCAAACGGAAGGCGCTTTGCACCTTCCGATTGGCCCCTCCACTTGTCAGTCCGGGGCCAAGGGGCCAATCCGGGAGTTTTGATCCCGGACTCAGCCCACCCCAAACCTTCTTACTGTTTCATTAAGAGGGACAGATATATCGATGTTGTAGGTGCTAAGGCCAGTGAATCCAAAGAGATGCCAAGCATTTGGATTTTTCACTCAATATAATTAAACCAGTTGGAAGTCTGTAGTTCTGATAGCATTAGAGAAGTAAAACTGGCCTAGTCAGAATTAAAGACTAAACGCAACCAAAACTTAATAGTAAGCAGCCAAGCCCTGGTCTCCAACTGTCTTTTAGCATCAGACCTGTTTAGCAAGATAAGATCTTCCTTAATGAATGTTGATGACCCATTGGGAGCTATACAATTATTGGACAGTTTAATCTCCAGTCTCTGTGACCAACTCTCTCAGAAATCTAAAATTGTGACCAAATCCCATAACGAACAACCCAGAAGCTGGTCCCATAGGGAATGCCATGATTTAAAATCCAGATGACATATTATTTACCACCAGTATCGCTGCTCAATGGCATCTTCCTTACCTGCTGAAGTTTTTCAATTAAAAAAACAACTAAAACACAGTTAAAATAAAAATTCAGAACTCCACTGCAAAACAATGGGAGCAATTGATCTGGGGCACAGCGGCTAACAAAACCAGGCAGTTTGGGGCAATAATTTCAAACACCTTTGGTAGTAAACCTCAATTAACAGCAACAATTGGATGGGGATCAACCGAGAGCGTGGCCATTTGGTTAGTGTACCGCGCGCCCAATGCACCACCAGATGCCCTGCCTGCCCTGCTAGAGGCGGTGGCGGCCTGGACGCTACAGTTTCCCAGTCTATTAGTCCTGGGGGACTTTAACGTCCATGCTGAGCTGCCGTCTTCTAGAACTGGGCAGGACCTAGTGTCAACCATGGCGACACTAGGGCTCTCGCAGTTTGTTGTTGGCCCCACCCACCAAGCAGGTCACACCCTGGATCTTATTTTCGGCGTAGGTCTGAATGTGGATCTGGTCACGGCAACTGCCGTGCCATGGTCAGACCACTATGCCCTGAAGGCTCGGCTATGGCTACCACTCCCACCTCAGTTGGGCGCCGAGCAAATTTTAGCTCGCCCGCGGAGACTTATGGATCCAATTGGATTCCTGAATGCTCTGCGGGAGCCAATGCCTCCTGGCACTTCTCTCAATGGCCTGGTCAGCGACTGGCATGACAGACTGCTGACTGCCATTGATGAGATAGCCCCCCGACGCCCTCTCCGGCCCCGTCTCAAGCGGGCCCCCTGGTACACCGAGGAGCTTCGCAACAAGAAACGGGAACTGAGACGGCTAGAGCAAGTTTGGAGGAAGACTCGTGACGAAGCCTCGAGAACATCTTATAGAATGCAGATGAAGGCCTATGAGATGGCGGTGAAGTCAGTGAAACGCAATTTTTACTCGGCTACCATCGCATCCGCAGACTCACGCCCGGCTCAATTGTTTAAGGTAGTTCGGTCTCTTACTGCCCTGGCTGAAGGGCAACAAAACAGTAGCAAATTGGATATCAGCTGTGAGGCATTTGCGAGTCATTTTGCGGATAAAATCTCGACACTCCGCCATGACCTCCCTCCAACCTTAGATACAGAAAGTGAACTAGAGGCCCCTTGGCCGTCTTTGGAGAATACCTTGAGTAACTTCAGACGACTCACGCTGACCGAAGTGGACAGGATACTAGCAACAGCGAGGCCAACCACATGCCCACTAGACCCTTGCCCATCCTGGCTCCTAAGAACAGCGGACATAAGGATAAAGGGCCCCCTCCGGGAGATAATCAATCTATCTCTCACAACGGGAGAATTCCCGGAGGGACTGAAAGAGGCTGTGGTACGCCCACTGCTGAAAAAAACATCCTTAGACCCGTGAGAGCCCAACAACTATCGACCCGTCTCGCATTTAGCGTTTCTGGGGAAGATGATTGAAAGGGCTGTCGCAAACCAACTAACAGAGTACCTGGAAGAAGCTTCGGTCCTAGACCCATCCCAGTCAGGCTTCCGGCCTGGCCATGGGGTAGAGACAGCGCTAGTCGCCCTGACGGATGACCTCCGTCGCCAGTTGGACCGAGGCGGGTCGGCACTGCTGATATTACTAGACCTCTCAGCAGCGTTCGACACAGTCGATCATGAGCTTCTAGCTCGCCGCCTCACCGATGCCGGAATGCGAGAGACAGCCCTCCAATGGCTGATCTCCTTCCTCCGGGATCGTGGACAGAGGGTTGCAATTGGAGACAAAACATCAGACCGTCGTCAACTTACTTGTGGAGTCCCACAAGGAGCGGTCCTCTCTCCTATCCTATTCAATATCTTTATGCGCCCTCTCGCACAACTGGTACGGAGGTTTGGGCTGGGTTGTCATCAATATGCCGATGACACCCAGCTCTTCCTCCTGATGGATGGCCGCCCTGACTCCCCCCCAGAAGCATTAGCCAGCTGCCTGGAAGCAGTGACGAGATGGCTGAAGCAGAGTCGTCTGAAGCTCAATCCTTCAAAGACGGAGGTCCTGTGGCTGGGTAGGAAGGGCCCATGCGAGGAAGCGTGCCTACCTGCCCTGGATGGAGTACAGCTCTCTACGGCTCACTCCGCCAGGAATCTAGGCGTGATTCTGGATACTTCCCTTACAATGGAAGCCCAGATCACAAAGGTAGCGCGGCTGGCATTTTACCATCTCCGCCAAGCCAAACTACTAGCACCCTACCTGGCCCCGGAACACCTAGCCACAGTGATCCATGCGACGGTCACCTCTAGACTGGACTTCTGTAACTCGCTCTACGCAGGCCTGCCCTTAGCCTTGACCCGGAAACTACAGCTGGTCCAAAACGCAGCGGCCAGGATCCTCACAGCAACACCGTGGAGGTCCCACATCCGGCCCATTCTCCACCAACTGCAGTGGTTGCCAGTTGAATTCCGGATCAGACTAAAGGTTCTGGTAATTACCTTCAAGGCCATTCACGGTCAGGACCCAGTGTACCTGAGGGACCGCCTCCCTGCCTATGCCCCTAAAAGAGCTCTGCGCTCCACCGCCACCAACCGGCTAATGGTCCCTGGCCCTAAAGAAGTCCGCCTGGTCTCGACCAGGGCCAGAGCATTCTCTGTACTGGCCCCCACCTGGTGGAATGAGCTCCCGGAGGAGATCAGGGCCCTGACGGAGCTTAAACAGTTCCGCAGGGCCTGCAAAAAGGAGCTCCTCCGCCAGGCATTTGGTTGAGACCAGGCACAACCAACAGCGAATGAAGGGCCCCCGCTCCCCCCCTCCCCCCATCTCCCCCCTTCCTCCCAGAACTCCACCAGAGCGCTCTGGAGCTGTTGTGGTATTGCACCGTTCCATCGTTATATTATTTTATTATACTGTTATACTGTTACATTATTCTGTTATATGGTTACAACCACTGTTATTATTTACTGTATGTTTTAACGAAGACTGTTTCATGTATCGTTGATTAGTTTTAATGTAAACCGCCCTGAGCCTTCGGGGAGGGTGGTATATAAATCTAAATAAATAAATAAATAAATAAACAATCCCGTCTGAAACTTGGTGCAGTTCTATGACGAGAGGACAAATATGAAAGGCATCACAGAATCGTTTGTAACAGGTGCCCCAGAATAGCCACCAGTATCACCTGAGGAAATCTTAGTACTAATAAGCCAATTAAAGTCTGGGAAGGCACCTGGCCCTGATGTAATACCTCCTGAATTACTGAAGACCCACCCTGATTGGTAGGCCCCTCCTTTGGTTGCCATATTTAATATGATTAATAAATCTAGCATTATGCCAAAAGCATGGACTTCAATGCAAAGAAGGCAGTGTATGTCATTTCATGCCCGTGCCAGTTTCTCTATGTTGGAATGAGTCTATATACTGTAAATACATGCATTATAGAACAGAGGATCATTGTCCATGGGGTCGCAATGGGTTGGATCTAACAACAACATAGAACATAGATCACGAAGCCATAATAAAAATGTGGAACCATCTTTGTTAGCACATGCTGATGATTTTATAATAAGCAGATATGTACTACATATGTATAATCCCTTGGACTGCAAGGCAAACAAACCAGTCAGACCTAGAGAAGATCAGCCCTGACTGCTCCTTAGAAGGCCAGATCCTGAAGATGAAATTGAAATACTTTAACCACTTCATGAGAAGGAAGGACTCCCTGGAGAAGAGCCTAATGCTGGGAGCGATTGAGGGCAAAAGAAGAAGGGGACGACAGACAATGAGGTGGCTAGATGGAGTCACTGAAGCAGTAGGTGCAAACTTAAATGGACTAGGAGGAATGGTAGAGGACAGGAAGGCCTGGAGGATCATTGTCCATGGGGCTGCAATGGGTCGGACACGACTTCGCACCTAACAACAATGTATAATTATTTTGATGTCAAAATGTTACTTTGTCATCAAGTTACTTAGATTTAAATAACACCCAAATAGAATTATTAGTTCTGGAAGTAAAAAAAAACATCTTGACTCAGATTCTACCAACATACTGAAAGCTACCCACATACATTACAGAGGTGCATGCATGTGGTGAGGCTAAAGTAACAGGATGCTCTTTCCTCTCTAGTTGCTCAGAGGCAGCCTTATCAGTTTGTTTTATTAAGGTTTAATGGCCCATAAGTCATACATCCAGGCTTTCTGAACCAGAGTGTCATGAAATCCTGGGGTTTCTTGATGGTCCTGAACAAAGCAATTTCCCCTATCTTGTTTAGCTAGTAAAATTGTCCTTTCTATATACAGTATAATTGCCTTGCCTGGTCTCATCGTCTGTAAACCGCCCGTGGCGCCGCGGGTGCCATCGTCTGTAAACCGCCCGTGGTGCCGCGGGCGCCACGGACTAAATAAAACAGTAAGGGGTTCTGGGGCGGGATGTGTCCGGGATGAGGAAGGGTCCAGATTGGACCCTTCCTCATGACAGACAATCGGAGGGACCAATTGGCAGGCGCGAAGCGCCTGCCGAATGGTCCCTCTGACTCCCAGCCCCAGGAACTGCGAGCCGCGCACAGCACGGCTCGCAGTTGCTCCCAGCCTGACGCGGCGAGAGACGCGAAGCGCCTCTCGCCGCATTAGCCCGCCGCCTGAGGAAGCCCCCGGCAGTCGAGCGGAGCACGGCTGCTGGGGGCTCCCTGCACGACGGCCTGACGCGGCGAGAGGCACTTCGCGCCACTTGTCGCGTCAGGCCGCCGCCTGAGGGAACCCCCGGCAGTCGCGCGGAGCGCGGCTGCCGGGGGCTCCCTGCCCGGTGGCCTGACGCAGCCAGAGGCGCGAAGTGCCTCTCGCCGCGTCAGGCTGCAGCCGCTGCCGCCGCCGCAACCCCAGGACTCCTCCAACTCAGCCAGCCGCTCGCCAGATGCTCGCCGGCCGCTCCGCCTCAGGCCACCGCCACCAAAACCCCAGGACTCCTCCAACTCAGCCAGCCGCTCGCAAGCCACTCGCCAGCCGCTCCCAGCCACTGAAAGACCCGCCGAAAGACTCCAGGTAGTCCCCCCCCCATACCCACTCTCACTGCTCGCGCCCATTGCATTTCAAACTGCAATGGGCTATATTTCTAGTTTATACAATAACTCTGCTATTTTTTATTACATTAACTCCTCTAGCCTATTTTTTATCAGCACTTAGACATTTAATTGAATCTGTAAGTCTAGCTGCACTAACAGATCACGGCTCCAGATACTGAATGGAAGGGGGAGAACAAAGGGACAGACATGAACATGTGATATTGGTATAGTAGGGGTAATTATCTGAATCCAGCTAATGCTTTCTTCAGGACCATCAAGAAACCCCCCAGGATTTCATGACACTCTGGTTCAGAAAGCCTGGATGTATGACTTATGGGCCATTAAACCTTAATAAACAAACTGATAAGGGTGCCTCTGAGCAACTACAAAGGACAGAGCGTCCCGTTACTTTAGCCTCACCACATGCATGCACATCTGTAATGTATGTGAGCAGCTTTCAGTATGTTGGTAGAATCTGAGTCAAGATTTTTTTTTTTTACTTCCAGAACTAATAATTCAATTTGGGTGTTATTACCATCAGAATCCTTATTTTCATGCAAAAGAGTATTACTAAAACCAACATATATTTGAGAGTTTAACCATACCCTTTATCAATAAAATGTTGGGACTAAAGAAGGTCCTGTGTGAGAGAAGCAGAGCCTAAGAGTGGAATTCAGCATCTGGAAGCACAGAACACAAAATGGAAAGTAAAACTCCAAACAAACAGGTGGACCGAGAAGACTACAACAGCTATATTATTATACTAATGAAACCTATAAGCAAGCAGTACTATTATAAAATATTCCATTATAAAATGCTGGTCTTACAGAAGTACAGATCCAAATTTGTATTATTCTATGAGATATTTATTTTTTCAACCTTTAAATCTAAGCAACTTGATGACAGTCCAAATAGGCCCCCTAGTGATCTTGACAGATCCAAAGTGGCTTAATTCAGCTACTTAGGAGGCTGCTTCAGCCACTTTGGACCATGTTGGCATGTCACGGGTGATGATTGGAAGCTTACCTTGCTTCCAGCCTGATCCATCTCTTTCCTGCCCTTTTCCCGGATCTGTGCAGAGCAAAGGGGAGGGGGGAGAGTGTGGACCAATCATTGCAATGCATTTGCTTTGAAAATGCATGTGCAATGCAGCTGCTTCCTGGAAAAAAAAAGTTAAGTGGAGGTGGGGATGCTTGGGTGGGAAGTTAGCCAATAGGGAGGCAGGGATTTTTTAGGGAAACATCTATTGTCCACTCAGAAAAGGTTTTTCATTTTTGAAAAACTTTTCTTTGTAGTTATGAGGCTACTTGAGGCCAGGGGTTTTCTCTTCCAGCTCTGTTGTGTTCCTGGCTGCTGAGCTGACCTGATCCTGTGCTCTGGTAGAGACAGATTCTCTTTGAGTCTGACTCCCATGCTGCTGGTCCTTGGTTTTCTTACTGCACTGAACTCTGGAGGATCATCGCTGGAGAAGACATCTAAAAGTTTGATTCAGGGATTCCTCTCTCCTATATTTTTCTCCTTCTTCCTCTTCTGACTTTGCTTCTTTTTCCCCAAAAAATGTTTTTCTGGGTTTCTGTGGATGGGTGAGGGGTATTTGCAAGGGGGGTTGTTTTGGGGTTCATATATTAGTTTTGCTCTTTTTTGGGAAGTGTTGTGGTAGGGGGTGGGGGGTTAAAGTTGCTGTTATTTTTATTTATCTGGGCCTGTTGTTGAATTGTTGTTGGAGCTGAATTGCTTATTCATGGTGTTGCTGGTTTTTTTTTGGGGGGGGGGGTTGGGTGAGTTTGGGTGGGCACAGTGAGTTTAGTTTCTTGTTTTTGGGGGGTGCTTTTCCCGGTTGGAGTTGTTGGTGTTTCCCAACCCACCACGAGTTGGCTTCAGGAGTGGTGGGGAATCAATCAATCAATCAATCAATCAATCAATCAATCAATCAATCAATAAAAAGAATGCTTTAAGACCATAAAAGAAAAATGGGGAATCAGAAAAATAACATCAACAGCTGAATATATTTTAATTAGTTTATTTTGTTGAATTTGAAAAGACATTTTGAGATCTCATTGTTTCCACTGCTCAAACTAAGAGCCAGTTTGGTGTAGTGGTTAGGACTGCAGACCTCTGCCGGGTTTGATTGTGCACTCCCCGGGTTTGATTCTGCACTCCCCCACAAGCAGTCAGCTGGGTGACCTTGGGCTCGCCACAGCACTGATAAAACTCTTCTGATCGTGCAGTGATATCAGGGCTCTCTCAGCCTCACCCACCTCACAGGGTGTCTGTTGTGGGGAGAGGAAAGGGAAGGCGACTGTAAGCCGCTTTGAGCCTCCTTCGGGTAGAGAAAAGTGGCATATAAGAACCAACTCTCTTTTTCTTCTTCTTCTTCCTCCTCTTCTTCTTCTTCCTCTTCTTCCTCTTCACATATGAGTACAAGTGTTTCCTTTACAACATAAATTGTGACCAATGAATGCTTTTTCCTTGTTAGGCTTGTTAAATACTATCAGAGCTCATGTAGCCCTGGGCTGGCAACATTATTGAGTTTAACTGTTCTGTTTTTTATCCAGTATTGCAGGCAATAATTATTCCTTAAAAGATACAAAAATCCAGTTGTTGGGATGGCATATTCATTTCACACCTATCCTGGGACAGCTATGGTGTCTTCCAAGTTTGTTTCGTAGTGCAGTTCAAAGGGCTAATGTCAGTCATGTGACACTGGTTGAGAGGTAATGGCTGAAAGCATAGTAAGGACTGGACTTTGTGATTGTGAGTGGGTGGGTAGGAAGGGTTTTGTCAGTGTTTATCTCTTGTGGCACTTCCTTGCATACCCAGGGAACTGCTGATCACCACTATGGGATGCTAGGTGAATTTCCTCCAAGCCAACCTAGATTCTGAAGATTTTTGGTGGAGGGGATCATTAGGGCATGAAATTGGGGTCACTGTGGGTAGGCAGGTAGTTGTGAGTTCCTGCATTGTGCATCTATAAGTCTATCTTCACTAATAGATGACCCTGGATGACCCTTCTAACTCTATGATTCTATGATTCTATGGGCTGCCTACAGAGCAATAGAAAATATGGTAGACCCAGTGGACCACAACAGGCATTTCATAAGAACTGAGAGCAGGATCCAAAGGTGGGCAAGATGTAGTCTAAACTGGTCTCAAAATCTGTTACTCTTTAATTCATGATTACTGTGATTATTGAGGCACTACACCGCATGCTTATTCTTCCCTACCAACCAAATTGTCAATAATTTTTTCCAGGTAGAAGTTGCTTGAATGGATGCAAAGCTCAGGGTTCATTAGCTTGGGATGGTGAGGGAAGTAGAATATGGAAACTGAGTGAATGAAAATCTTCTGACAGAAAAATACTATACAGGTTACAGATTTAATTATAGTAGAACAGGTTATGAAAACAGAAATCCTAGATGATATCATGTCTCTGTTGAGGTTTTTCCCCCTCTTCCCTCCCCAGGCACTGCCTCCAAATCTCTAGGAATTTCCCAATCTAGAGTTGGCCACCCTGGGTCCTAACTTGTTGTGATAACAAAGTATTTTCTATTTCTGTTAAATCTTCTAGCCATAGTTCTGCTTCAACCAACTAGATGAAAATTGGTAATGAGCAATACAAACGAAAAACATATATAATTTACAGAAGAGATCAGGAACTCTGCAGATATTGTACACTGAAGCAAATGTTTTGATCATATCTCTATTTAGGGTGAAATATATGTGATTTATACCTCCTATTAAGTAAGGCTTTATTTGTACTGCTCCATCAACCAAAACATATCCGGGTATAAGTACTCTGGAGCGTCAAGGCCTATAACAAAGTCTGCATGTTGCCATTTGGGAATATGCTTATGGAAAACTAAGTGAGTGATTTGAGAGAGCAGCAGTTTGGTATTTTTTAAATCAGTGATTCTGTCGTGTTCGCCAGTCCACACAGCTGTTGGCACAGTCATATCTTCCAATTTGTAAAATGGAGGAGTGGTCTGTTGATGAAAAGATTTTTAAAAATGAAAAGGAGCATTGGTGATCAGTTCATTATGTATTATTTTCTTTGGAAAAAAGAACAGTTCATTTATTAACATCTGAAAATCTCTTGAATGAGGAAAATCTTTTCTGGGAAATCTTTTTTTTTTTTTGCCATTGTTCCACCTATTTTTCTTTCAATCTCTGAATCTGAATCTCTCCCAGATCAGTAATCAGCAAAAAAAAAAAAAAAAAAAAAAAAAAGGATTCAATAAGACGATTGTATTCCTGAGTTACATTTTATAATTTCACTAGTTATTTCAGGATGGTCAACTCTGTACCAGAGCAGTGGAATCAGAGAAGACAAAAATCACTAAAAGAGGTCTAAATCTAATGATAACCTAACAAATAATGATATGTCAAGTCTAAGAAGCTTAAAACCAAAACAAGGAAAGGAGGAAAATACTTTATAATCTGCATGATTCACAAGTAGTAATTGAGTATCTTTTATCAAGCAACCCAGAAGTCAAATATCAATTCTGGTCATCACACTCAGGCTTATCTCATCAAATGCCACTGTTTCTTTTTTCTTCCTTTTTTATATTGCTTATGTACAAAACAATGTACTAATAATGTGTTTCAGTTCTGATGTCTTTTGGATCCTGGAACAGTCTCCTGCTTGGAGTAACTAAGTGTAGGCCCTTGTCTGAAATAACTTCCATTTGAGGTAACCTAGGTTTTTGCACCAATCAAAACAGACTTCTCCAGGCAATGTTGTCTGTTCCTGGCCTGGTGTGTTTTGAATGTATCCAGGCAGCAATGTACTTTCAGTCCTTGGAAGTTTTTTTACACCTGTTCTAACATACACATATTTACTGCAGTGCCTGGTATCCTTGCTACAGAGATGCTGATGCCATTTATTATAACTGATTAGCTGATTATAACTGAATATGAAACTTTGCACCTGAAAATCTGACAGCTTTATATTTTATACTTTATAATACTTGAATTCCTGATGACCCTGAAGCCATGACCCCCTGGGGACCCCCATTGTTGGTATGGTTTGTCTTCCCCTTTTCTGTAAACATGTACTTTTCAAAGTGTGCCTACAAGTGAGAGGAGGTTGGACAAGAGAAGGGCAGTAAGATACAGTTATGCTCACTGTCCTTCTAACCCATCCCCAGAAAGGTAAGGGTGGAGCCAACACTGTTCCTGTATAATGCAAGGTTGATCAACAAATCCGCCACCCTGCAGACCTGGTTGGAGGCAGACCTGGCATGTGTGACCAAGACATGGATGTGGGAGGGCAAGACAGTTTCCCTGAAAGATCTGACCCTGCCTGGGTTCTTGGTCCTCCACCAGTCTTGGCCCCATGGTATGGGGGGAGAGGTAGCAATTTGATGGACCTAATGCCTCCAGGCAACTCACTGGCAGCACTGATGGAAGGACTGGCAGTCCCACTGTCTGCTGCCATTGACAAGGTTGCTCCTAGGTGAGACAGCTAGAGTGAGTATGGGGGAAGACTCATGACAAAGCTGCAAAAACATCCTACCACATGCTTATGAAGTTTGTGGTGAAGGCAGAAAAAAGGGAGTTTTCACCACTGAAATCACATCTGTAAGCTCTTGCCTGGTGCAATTGTTTAGGGTAGTTTGATCTTGAGGAGGGATGTCAAAACTTTAGGTTGTGAGGCATTAGCGAGCTTTTTTGCAGATAAAGTCTTGTCACTCTGCTGGGACCTACCTGCCATGCTTCATACAGAATGAGAAGTTGAAGTGCCATGGCTGTCTGGGGAGGACAACATTTGATGGCTTCAGTTGGCTCTTTTTGGCTGAAGTGGATAAGCTGCTAAGGAAGGTCAGGGCTACCACTTGCCCCCTTGATCCCTGTCTGTCATGGCTGCTCAAAATGAGTGACCAGCAGATAGAAGGCTCCCTGAAGTCGTATATGGATGGTTAAAGCAGAGTCACTTAAAACTCAACCTCTCCAAGATAGAGGTCCGGTGGCCAGTTACGAAGGAATGATCAGGAAGCACAATTGCCCACCCTGGCCAGGGTGCAATTCACCATCTCACCTGAAGCCAGGAACTTGGGCATGATTCTGGATGCTTACCTATCAGTGGAGGCCCAGATCAGAAAAAGAAGAAGAAGACTTGGTTCTTATATGCCGCTTTTCTCTACCCGAACGAGGCTCAAAGTGGCTTACATTCACCTTCCCTTTCTTCTCCCCACAACAGACACCCTGTGAGGTGGGTGAGGCCGAGAGAGCCCTGATATCACAGAACAGTTTTATCAGTGCCGTGGCGAGCCCAAGGTCACCCAGCTGGCTGCATGTGCGGGAGTGCAGAATCGAAACTGGCATGCCAGATTAGAAGTTCACACTCCTAACCACTACACCAAACTGGCTCTCACAAGGGTAGTCTGCCTAGCATTTTCCCATCTTCACCAGGCAAGGCTACTAGCCCCCTATCTGTTCACAGCTCAATTGGCCACAGTGATCCAAGCAACAGACAGGATTGAGTTCTATATTTCACTCTATGCTGGCCTTCCCTTGGCCTTGACTTGGAAATTGTAGCTGGTGCGAAATGCAGCTGCTAGGGTCCTCACAGGTACACCATGGAGGGCCCATATCCAGCCAGTCTAGTGCAACTTGATGGTTACCAGTTTCAGCCCATATCAGGTTCAAGATGTTGGTATTGACCTTTAAGACCATCTGCGGTTTGGACCCCACATATCTGCAGGGCCACCTACTTTCCTCTGACCCCTGCAGGGCTTTTCACTCTACAGGTGAAAACTTGTTGGTGATCCATGGCCCACGAGGGGTATGCCTGGCCTTGAAATGGGCCAGGGCCTTTTTGGTCATGCCTCCCACCTGGTGGAATTACCTCCTGGTAGAGCTGAGGGCCCTGTCGTGGCTTCCTCAGTTCTGCGGAGCCTGTAAAATGGAGCTATTCTGCCAGATCTTTGGGTGAAGCCAGGGCAAATAGACCTAGGCCCACCTCCTGGATTGGCTAGAACTACTGCTACTCCCTGATTACCACCTGTTCCCTGAGGCAGGAGGTTAGTTTTTCACTTTTTGAATTGTCTCTGTGTTTCCTTCTGCAACCCAGTCAATTTCTTCACCTGATGCGGCTTGTTGCCATTGAGGACAAAAACCCCTTCTTCACTTCAGGATCATGCTTATATATTTTGTTCCTCCCTTTTCATTTTATGCTCTAGATATTTTTCTAGATAAATGTTTTGTGTTGTATCTTTCATTATCTTTTTTCTTTTCCAAAGAACCAAGTAATGACTCATGAAAGCTCATAAAGGTAAAGGTAAAGGTATCCCCTGTGCTAGCACCGAGTCATGTCTGACCCTTGGGGTGACGCCCTCTAGCGTTTTCTTGGCAGACTCAATACGGGGTGGTTTGCCAGTGCCTTCCCCAGTCATTACCATTTACCCCCCAGCAAGCTGGGTACTCATTTTACCGACCTCAGAAGGATGGAAGGCTGAGTCAACCTTGAGCCGGATGCTGGGATTGAACTCCCAGCCTCATGGGCAAAGCTGTCAGACGGCTGCCTTACCACTCTGCGCCACAAGAGGCTCTATGAAAGCTCATACCCTGCCGCAAATTTTGTTAAGTCTTTAGGGTGCTACTTGAGTCTTTTATTTCTACTGCTACAAACTAACACAGTTACCCATCGTGATTTTTGTTTCTGTAATTCCATTTTAGCTCGACAAATTATTTGACTCAATCTGGTCTCCTTTCTGTTTACTCAAATAAAAATATTTCCTGTTTAAGAAGCTTATTCCTGCTCGTTCTTTCAAGTTTTGGTCTGGATCTTTACCTTTATTCACTACTGGCTAGGTCTCAACTATTGGAGGACCCAAAATGCAAGTTTTTGCTCTGTGCAAGCAAAGGGGTTCTTCACATGTATGCCAGTTTGGATCACAGTACCTCAGAGGATGACTATTTACTTAAGAGCCCACATTTTAAGAAGCAGCATAACAAAAGAGAAAGGATTCTAAATACAGCAATAAGATCTATAATCATAATTAATTTTTGAAGAAAAAGGTCAAAATAAGTAGAAGGTGCATTAAGGATGCAGGAATATGACCATTTTATAAAAGAATGGGAGAAATGACTGAAAGTGAATTAAAAAGAAGCACAAAGCACCTTTTGCTTACCATATTATATACAGCTTTGTTCTTATCGCCATAATCAAAATATTTAAATTCTCCTGATCTAGCCACCTAAAAGAAGGAGGAGAAAGAGCATAAATGAGAAATCTGGTAAATTCTCAACATTTTGGAAGACTGATTGGTTTGCCAGCTTCAGAAAGTGATAGTCCTAGAAGTATGAGGACCTTGGTGGTAGTGGTGTGAAATCTCCTAAATTCTCAAAATTTTGGAAGTAGAATCTGGAGTGGATTCTCAGGAGGGGAAAGGAAGAATCAGTGTGAGGTTATTATTTTGTGCAGGGGTAGTCAAACTGCGGCCCTCCAGATGTCCATGGACTACAATTCCCATGAGCCCCTGTCAGTGACTGCTGTCATGGGAATTGTAGTCCATGGACATCTGGAGGGCCACAGTTTGACTACCCCTGCTGTAGAGTCTACCCTCCAAAGCAGCTATTTTCTCCAATGAAACTGATCTCTCTAGGCTGAAGATCAGTTGTAATTCCAGGAGCTCTCCAGGCCCAAAATGGTTGATATTTTAATAATTTTAAAATATAACAATTCATAACATAGCAATTATATCATATTCATAAAATAACGACATAAAATATTGGATCCCAAAGTGATTATTTTAAATTGTTGTTTTAACTAGAATCCTAGTTTTTTTTTAAGCTCTTATCTGAGATCTTTAATATCGAAGCTGGAGAAGCTCTTTCCTCTTCTGTACTCAAAAGGGTGATTATTATAAATTCAGTAAAATTTGTGTTTCCTCACATGTCTTTCAGCTGATCCCACTACTACTTGGTTATGTTCACAGCTGCCTCTGTGACAGTTTTTGAAATGTTGATGATATGAAGTGTTCCTGTGTCTCATATAGTAAGTGGGGTGCTTGTTCATTTTGAGGGTGTATTCATGGTCTAGTCAACCTGTGGTCCTCCAGCATTTGCTGGTCCTCCAGCATTTGCTGGCAGGGGCTCATGGGAATGGTAGTCCATGAACATCTGGAGGACCACAGGTTGACTACCCTTGGTCTATACCAGTGGTCCCCAACCTTTTTATCACCGGGGACCACTCAACGCCGGGGACCACTCACCGGGGACCACTCACCGGGGACCACTCAACACCTTTTACTGAGGCCCAGTGGGGGGGGTAGTTTACTCCTCTACTCTCAACCACTGCCCTAACACTCTCTGATCGCTATGGCAATGTTTAAACATCCCTTCAAAATAAGATACAGACACGCCACAACAATGAACATAAGGAACATTTTATTTTCATGGAAATTTTAACTCATGACAATGATAAATCAATGGGAACCCTGAGCTTGTTTCTCTGCAACGAGATAGTCCCATCTGGGAGTGATGGGAGACAATGACACCCAAAGTGTGTTGTAAAGGGCCGGGGGGGGGGGGGGAGAAGGCGTCCTTCGGGGCCCACCTCCAATTAGTCGAAGGACCACATGTGGTCCGTGGCCCACAGGTTGGGGATCGCTAGTCTATACCATTCAATAACTTTATCTGAAAACTGAGAGTGTTCTATGAAATCTAACAAACGAACTTTAATGCACCTGACCATTTCTGATGACATGAGAACCTCTGATGCCTCATATAAAGTCCTAAAGTAGTCTTCGCTACTCCATCAACAGGCTTGCAGTACATTCATGCTCATTATGGTAGGGAGCAAATCTGTTCATAATTGTGAGATACAGGAGAACTATA
Source organism: Paroedura picta (assembly GCF_049243985.1). Classification (NCBI taxonomy): domain Eukaryota; kingdom Metazoa; phylum Chordata; class Lepidosauria; order Squamata; family Gekkonidae; genus Paroedura; species Paroedura picta. Next base: position 71,990,006 of record NC_135376.1, read on the forward strand.
TATCTGAAATTACAACATATCTTTGGCATGTAATTATATGAATTTTAGATAATATGAATTATAGAAGTGAAATTCCCCATGAAATTCGTTACAGTGCTTTTTGGAAAATTGCACCACCTAAATTTGCAAAAAATTAAAGAAAACCATGTTTGAGTTTTGAAAACCACTTTTCAGCAGGTGGAATAAAAATCTTGGCATCAAATCAAGAACATTCATACACATTGGCCTGGATTGCATGGGACATTTGCAATGGCAGAAGGATTTATGTTGGTGGAACGTGACTTTTCCCTCTGCAGACCACAATGCCTCTCCAGTGTTGGTCTTGGAGCACTGTGCACTCCTAAGAATGGCATTTCAGGAGATATTTTGGGCTGCAGAAGGAGGAGGGAAGCAATTAACTTGCACTTGGCTGTTAAAAATCACATTCATGGAAATGCTCTGCAGCATCAAACCCATAGACAGACATTGAATATTCAGTCATTTTAACCAGTAGAAAAGAGTTAGTTAACTTTACCTGGCTCCAGTGAAGTATTGTTTTTACTGACGTATACTCAGGAAACATTCCAGCATAGACATCCATTCGACTCTGGGAAAGAAAACGAGAAATGTGGTGGGCTTGTTTTCGACAGCTCTCTCTTGTATTTTATCTTTTATAGTTTATTTAATCATTTGAAGATCTGTTTGGTTATGTAACCCCATGGCCTATTTTATTATTTTGTTGAAATTTTACACCCTATTTTTATATGTCTTATACATATTTTAAGTTCTATACAGTCAATAAAAACAAGACCAGGAACTGATTGTGGTTCAGATCATCAGCTTCTTGTTGCAAAATTTAGGCTTAAATTGAAGAAAGTAGGGAAAAGCACTAGGCCACTCAGGTATGAACTAAATCATATCCCCGACGAATATACAGTAGAGGTGACAAATAGATTTAAGGAATTAGATCTGATAGACAGAGTGCCTGAAGAACTATGGACGGAGGTTCGCAACACTGTACAAGAGGTAGCAACTAAAACCATTCCAAAGAAAAAGAAATGCAAGAAATCAAAAAGGCTGTCTGAAGAAGCTTTACAAATAGCTAATGAGAGTAGGGAAATGAAAGGCAAGGGAGAAAGAGAAAGATACACCCAATTGAATGCAGAATTCCAGAGAAAAGCTAGAAGAGATAAGAATGCCTTCTTAAATGAACAGTGCAAACAAATAGAAGAAATCAATAGAATGGGGAGGACCAGAGATCTTTTTAAGAAAATTGGAGATATGAAGAAAACGTTTCATACAAGGATGGGTATGATAAGGGACCAAAATGGCAGGGACCTCACAGAAGAAATGGAGATAGTGACAGATTTTATTTTCCTGGGCTCCAAGATCACTGCAGATGGAGACTGCAGCAAAGAAATTAAAAAACGCTTGCTCCTGGGGAGGAAAGCTATGGCAAATCTAGACAGCATCCTAAAAAGCAGAGACATCACCCTGCCAACAAAAGTGCGTTTAGTCAAGGCTATGGTATTCCCAGTTGCAATGTATGGCTGCGAAAGTTGGACCATAAGGAAGACCGAGTGTCAAAGAATTGAGACTTTTGAACGCTGGTGCTGGAGAAGACTCTTGCGAGTCCCTTGGACTGCAAGGTGAACAAACCGGTCAGTCCTAGAGGAGATCAGCCCTGACTGCTCCTTAGAAGGCCAGATCCTGAAGATGAAACTCAAATACTTTGGCCACCTCATGAGAAAGAAGGACTCCCTGGAGAAGAGCCTAATGCTGGGAGCGATCGAGGGCAAAAGAAGAAGGGGACGACAGAGAATGAGGTGGCTGGATGGAGTCACTGAAGCAGTGGGTGCAAACGTAAATGGACTCCGGGGAATGGTAGAGGACAGGAAGGCCTGGAGGATCATTGTCCATGGGGTTGCGATGGGTCGGTCACGACTTCGCACCAAACAACAACAATACATATTTTATGCCAATAAAAGGTTACTGACTGACAGAAATGAATGAAATAATATGTTTGGAGTACACACCAATGTCTGGTATCAATGAAGGTATACACATTTCTGGATCCAGGAACATATGGAAGCATGCTGAAGTAGATACAGATGAGTACCCAGCAATATGTTCCCCCATTCTTAAGGAGATGCTTATATGAGCCCTATGAAAATGGTAACTTACATTTCTTTTCTTACAGCTCAGATTGCAATTCTTCCATTGCCACTGTTGTATCTTATAGCCACGAGAACAGATCATTGGATACTGGGCTCTCATTGTAGTATAGCTATCATTTGAAACTGAATTGGATTGTCTATATAAAATCATCAACTTGTGACTGAGCTACAGTGCAGCAAAACAGCTGTGCCTAATGATATTTAGATGCTACCATTTACATGGTAATTGTAATAGAATTCACATGGATTCACATGGTAATTGTAATAGAACTGAAACTAACATTTCTTTTTAATCTTCTGCTTGTTTCTACTTTCACATTGCCTTGAATCACAAGGAAAGATGGGGTGTAACGGTTTTAATTAATAAAGAAATAAGTTAAAATATACAGAATAAATCCACCTACCGAATTGATATTCTTCTCGTTATTTCCAAAACACATGGACATTATAGAGAGACATATTTTGTCTAATACTGGAAAGGTGCAGAGCTTAGCATCCAGAGCTCTCATATTCCTAGAGATTGCACGAAATTCTTTCTTGCCAAATATAAACTGTAAAATAAAAAGCATAATGTTATTCTATTTACTCATCTGTGTTTATTAGTAAGTGGTCTTTTCCTGTTACATTGATGTCCTTATACTTGATTGGTGAGTCCGTGGCTGCATTAAACTCTGTGATTCCCAACATTCCTATACTACCTAGGGGCAAAGCCTATTGCACCCAGGAATACTATGGGTGCTAACACATATACCTGCACTGTGACCTTCCTGGGTTCTGGCCCTCCTGCTCCTCGCTCAATCTTGAGATCCAGTGTGGTGAACCGGTTAAAGAGTCGCAGACTCTAATCTCAAGAGCTGGGTGTGATTCCAGACTCCTCCATATGCAGCCAGCTAGGTTGCCAAATTCCAGGTGGGGGCCTGGAAGCCTTCAGGGGGGTGAAAGAGAGAAAGAGAGGATGAAAGAGAGAGAAAGAGGCAGTAAAACAAAGAGTTAAAGAGACAAAGAAAGAGGGGGGAGGGAAGGGAGAAGTGAAGGAAGGCATCAGTTCTCCTGAAGAAAACAGCTGCTTTGGAGGGGCACTGGACCTCCTATCCCCACCCCCATACAACAGTGTCTATAGAGGTCACCACTGTCCACACCTTCCCATTCTTATACTAATTCTTATTCTAACATTCTTATACTAATATTTTCTGATTTCTCCTACCTCTTGCCAGTAAAATGAAAGAGAAGAGAAAGTCCAAATCTATTCAGGGTCCTTGTGCATCGTTAAGATATCCTCTGGTGCATGAAGGGCTACTGGTAAGTGTATTAATCTGGGGTTGAACAAGTGTCATCTTCTGAATCATTCTTTTACCCCACCCAAATGAACCACAATACTATCACTGGGATAGGGCACTTGTATAAGGGGGAAAATAGAATGGTAGGGGGGAAATTAGAAATGCCTACCCTTTTGAAACCATCAGGAATTAACAGAAAGAACTTAACAACACTTGTTGTATCCACCATTGTGCAGGTAGGAACAAGGAGCATTAAGAGCTTGACCTTTGGAACAAGTTCTGGTATGAGTGACAAGGCAATCAGACCTGCAAGAGAGAAAAGCCTTTAATGATTTTGTGTTTACAAAAATGATTTTTTACAATGGCTACCTCATGAGAATAATATTAAAGCATGGTAACCAGTCGAGACTGGCTATGTATGCTTTGGCTTGCTGAGACTGGTGAGCCTGCTTTAATATTTTTCTGGTGCAAGGTTCAAGAACATTGGGAATAGCACATTTCTATTTGGCTTCTCGGTGGCTGACAGAAAAAGAAACTCAAAATAGATGTAATACCTGGGATGTCTGTCACCATGTGGATGCCAAACAGATTGAATAGAATGCTTCAGTTCCACCACAAAGCTATATGAAGCTATAATGCAAGCGTTATGTTCAAGAATCTGTACTACAGTGAAAATTCATGTTCTGAGTATTTTAGCACATGTATGCTATTCAGATTGATTCTCTTCTACTTATATTGATTCCCTGTATGGGACTAGGAATTATTGTCTATTGAGAGCAGTGTTTCTATGTTTATCACTTTTTATGTAACTGTATTACTGTGTTCATGCTACTATTTGTATTGCTTCATGTAGATTAGATCATTGGGGTTTAATTATTAGATATTTGTGTCGTCTTTAATTGCTAGGCCTATATTTATTCTAAGGATTGAATTCTTTAATTAGCCTATCTGGAGGTCGGCAACTGAGTACTATCCTATGCTTAACCTGTCCTAAGCATACCACCTGGACAACAGGTTTGCTTTTTAAAAAAAAATAGTTTTATAAATAGCAGGAAGTCAAGGGGCTGTCAATGGATGCCATTTTGTTTCCCCCATTTTTCTCCTACTATAATATTCAGCAGACATGCAACAGCCTGCTGTAAAATTTCATACAGGCTAATTATTGGTGTTGGCTTCATGTTCCCAAATCTATTTCTGGATAACTTTGTATGTTTGCCTACATGAAGTACTAGTCCTTGGAAAATTCCATTTTAGATTAATTGTAGCTCAATCCTTTCAAACTGCAATTCCTACACAGTATTTCAGAAAGATGAATTGGAACCTCCATCAATAGGAAATCTCTTATGAGAGATAGTCTCAAAACTTAAACCTTCCTATTTTATAATCAGCTCCTTGCCATATCTGAATTGGGAAATTCCTGGGGATTGTCAGGGCAGAACCTGGGAAGGATTTTGGGAAGGAGAAGGTATAATGTCATGAAATCTGTCCTCCATACCAACCATTTTCTCCAGGGAAACTGATCTTCACCATCCAGACAGCAGGTATAATTTAGAGATATTTCCACAAACACAGCCAGAAGTTGGTCACTTTCGACCTTTTTTGAGCATAAGCTTTATTTTTCTTTTCCATAATTTCTTAAATGGCAGGATTTAACACACTAGGATGTTAAGCATAGAATATGAAACCCATTTCATTAGATTCCTTTCAACTTACCCAATGTGGCACCCTGGGAATGGCCAATATAATATAATGCCTTCTGCTTCGTTTTCGTTAAGATAAATTTCATCGCTGCTGGAATGTCATAAATCCCTATTTCATGAAAACTGTAACACAGGTGTGCAAAAATGACAGCTGAAATGACTTGTACTTTTCTGGTCTTTTCACTAACATCTCAGTAGTCTCTCATTAGTAATTGGACTTAAAAGAAAAATCTAAAGTTTCTAACCTATTCCAAGGACTTCTCAAACTGCAAAACTGGCTCAAGAAAGAAATAAGTTTGGCTGCTTTTTGGAGCACAAGTCCACAAAATGAATTAATGCTTTCAATATATTGCAAAAAAAGAAAAAGAAAAAAAGGAGAGTATGTTGCATGCCACTTCTCCAGACCTACTCGAAACAGTAACAGGCTAAACTAATAATAAAAGTAAATCATAATAGCAACATTATAAAACAATATAATCCCATTTTTACTAATCAAAACCACTACTAAAACCAACCCAGGCACTATCAAGTCACAACTGACTTGGTGACCCCAGCAAGGGGCTCTCAAGACAAACGAAAAGCAGAGGTGCTTTGCCATTGCCAATCCCTGCAGCATCTTCCTTGGTAAAAGCACCCAAAAAAGCAGTCTAAAATTATATTCATAATTCAACATTGATATGAGGACCATAATTCAGCTAAAAAGATGATACTCCTTTGTTAAAAGTCTGGGTAAAAAGCAGTGTTTTGGCCTAGCACCAAGCAAGCCTCAAGGGGGGAAGGCATTCACATGCCAAGGTGACAGCCCCGAAAAAGCCATATATCCTATTGCCATGCATGTTACCACTGCAGGCCTAGGTCAGGAGAGCAGGGCTTGAGAGAGGGATGGCAACAGTATGAGAGGAGGCTGCAAATGCCAGTCTGGGTGGCAATAGCAATGGTGCCATAGCACCATAGCAATGGTGCAAAAGCCACTTCCGACTAGTACCTGGAGGTGACTTCATACCGCTAGTGAAACATCAATGCAAAACTTTAGTATTAGGAAAAAATCAATTGTTTTATCATAGAGTTTTACCAGAGTCTTAGAGAGACACATTGAGGTCACTCTGGTGATGGCACTTCTGAGTATCTTCCAGAAATGATGCTGCAGTTCCAGTGAAATTCCACTGAGAAAAAAAGATCTCCTGCCAGTCCTTAGTGGGCTGGCAGGCAATGAACAGGAAGACTAGGAGGTATGGACATGAACCTGGAAAATGTGGTTCAATTCATAAAATCACAGACTAAACCATGAACCAAACCAGGAAGCTGGTTTGTGAACCTAAACAGTTTTTGACTCCGCAAACCCCATTGAAACAAACTGCAGCCCCTTTCAATGGGCTCCACTCTGTTGCTTCTGACCAACTCAGCTACCCATTTGAAGATAATGTAAAACTGCCTTGGCTGCCAGAAAGAAGACTGCAATCTATTCAACCTACAGACTGTTTTCCAAACTCACCTGAAATCCCAAAATTCTTCTTGCTCAATTGACAAATTCTGGTGTCTTCTAGACCAGGTGGTCCCTCTGCAATTTAGCATCCAAACATCATAACCAGCATCTGCTAGGGCAAATCCTATACTGTTGTTGGGAAGATTTACAACCCAACATTTACTGTCAGAAATCACACCAGCTACCAGTAGCACAGCTGGGTTATGTCCTGGAAAAGACAGAATGGGAGCATGAAACAATCTGAGGAAAGTGTCTCTCTCAATACTTTTATTTACATTTCTCAGACAAGAAGATGACCTGCAGTGATTTTCTGTGACTAACATTGTCCCTGAAATTCAAAATTCCTTTATTCAAAACCTAAATTTGTGTGAATGACATCATTAACCTATTTCATCCTATGGCAGTGCCTTGGAATCACTAACATATTTAGGATGAAATAGTGGGAGATGGGAAGAGGAAAGATAGAAAGACCTCTTCCAAAGAAGCAGGTGCTATCCAGTAAGTGAGTTTGGGAACTCAAAAGGAAGAAATTTAAGGCTCCTGCTGTTAAAACACCATTCCCAAATGTAATTCACAGATACCACAACCCAACTCAAGGATGGAGAAGTTCTTCCATCAGCAATAATGACTTCAGCTGGATGCAAACCAATTTCCACATTTAAAGGACTGCCTTTCTCTGTATGAACATATGCAAGAATTGTCTCAGCATTTCCTACTGGTTCTACCATCACTCAGATCTGCCAGCCACTTTCTTCCTTCCAGCAGGTGAGGGTATAGTGTCCTCTGAATGAACCAAGCTCTGCCTTTCAGACCTTTTGGATGTTCTTGGCTTGCTTCTTTCCCTGAGTATTCTGTATTCTGTCAAATTTGTGTTGCCTCTCTCTGTCTGCTGCCATTAGATGGCTTGTGTCCTCTCTCCTTTCCATGGGGTTGCCTGTCACCGTGTAACTGTTAGCTCACCATTCCTGCCACTTTGGAGTTTGGCCTCCCCATTCCCCAAGTGTCTGGCCATTTCACCACTGTCCAAGCAGGCTGCAGCTCATTCTGCCTATCTCCTCCTCCGTGGGGCTCAGTGAGATCTCATGGTAAGCCCCTCCAGTCTCCCAATGATGTTCCCCAGGGGACCTGTCAGCTTACCCCCTTGCTTCTCCAAGCAGAGGGACAGAGCCCTGTCATACACACTGTGCTCTAGCCTCATCGGCAATCCAGTTCCCATTTAACCTTCATTATTTCCAATAGTGAGAATAGACCATAGGAGATAATGGAGATCTAGTCCAATCTTTTTGCAACTTGGGTGTTCTTTTGAGGAGAGGCTCCTGCAGCTATGCTGCAAGTTAGGTGCCTTTACCTTAAACCCCTACTCTCACCCAGAACACAGGAAAGGAAAAAAGGTGAACTTATTCCCCTTTCTCTTTCCCTTTAAAGTTTAAACAGTCACTTGCTCGAATCTCAATTCTGCAATTCGAGCAAGGTTGTTGGGCCATTTCAAAGTTATCGGGAAATGGCAATTCAGACTGAATTTGATCAATTTGTGCCAAAATCAAGACTGAGTCGAGTACTTTTCATCCAGATCGAATCACACATGCCTAACTGATAATAATGCCCCTATGATATGGTTTCATTTGGAATCCTATGTTCAGTTCTGGTCAATCATATCACCAAAAGGACACTGCAGAGCTTGGAAAAAGTATGGAGGATGACAAGCAAGATGATTAGGGGAGTTCAAGCACCTTTTGTATGAGGACAGGGTGAAAAGATGGGTACATTTTAGTTTAGTAAAGATGTGACTCGGGGGGGGGGGGGGACAGATATTTTTAAAATGATGCATTGGGTGTAGGGAGTTGACAAAGAGAATTTATACACCCTTTCCGAAAGTATTAGGCCTCAAGGGTATCCAAGGAAGCTGATGAGCAGTAGGTTCAGAACAAACAAAAGGAACAATTACTATACATAGAGTGATTAAAACATGGGATTTTGTGCCATAGAATATAGTGATGGCCTCAGGAATAAACAGCTTTAAAAGGGTATTAAGTAGATTCAAGGAGAATAAGTCTGTCCATGGCTAATGGCCATGTGACAGAAGGGAACCTCAACATCCAGAGGCACTAAACATTTGAATCTCAGAGCCAGGAGGCAATATCAGGGGAAGGTCACTCCAGGTCAACCCCCCCCCCCCTCATTGGGTCCTGGCCTTGTTAAATAAACCAAGGAAGCAGCAACAGCTTGAGTTGTACATAGCTAAGATTAATAGATCTGGAAATGCAGCAGACTAAAATGGTGTTTCCACTGGTGAATTTTATTTCAGAAAATGGGACCCCTTTTAGAAGGATCAGCTCTGAATGGGAATTCCATGCCAATGCAGCTGTCCTGTGACACAAAATCATAAGAAGAAAGGAAAGTGAAGGAAGGTCACATACAAAAGGTAATGCCCCTTTCTTCATTATTGTAGCTAGCTCTGCACCTCTGTTCTTTCCATTCTCCCCTAGCTTTTCATCGGCAAAGACACAGCACCAGAGATGGTGTGCAGGTGAATCCGGCTGGATCCCTTTCTCATGGCTAAAACTGCAAGGAGGATAGTGACCCACACCCTCAATCAAGTTTGAAACACTAGAATTACTTTAAACCAATACCTTTCTTCCCAGCCCTGTGTAATCCATAAGGAATTCTGTTTAATTGCAGGAAATAACCATCATCGGTTAGCACGTGATACTCTTTGCTGGGATAACACCAGGACTGGATAATTTCAGGCTGCAAAGAAACAAACAAACAAAATCCTCAGATCTTTACTTTTACCTTGTTTGGGCAATTGCCAGAAAAAACGGGTTCAAGGTTTTGTGATTGTAAAATATCCAGGACCAAGAAGATCTTTAAAGGACTTAACTGGCCCCAAACCTTCATAACAGAGATGAAACCTTTAAATTAACAAATAAACCAATCTAGAATCAACACCCCTTCAGTTTAAGATTAAAAGAATTCAGAAATTCACTGGTCCAGAAAAAATAAGACCCCCCACCCCCACCCCCCACTCCTGTGAGTTGTCAGGGGACTCCTAGCAACCTTAGTTTGCATCTTGCCCTCACTGCATTCTATTTCTACATCTGTGATAGCATGGCTTGCATTTTTAATGCACCATGTTAATGTGTGATGTGCTTTGTGTACTTCTGCCTTACTTCAGATTTCTGCCATCCTACTCCTATTGAAAATGTTTGTTTATTAGATGATTGCACTTGCACTATGTACCCGTCCTTGGGCTTCAGTGTGGAAAGTGGAATTTAGATAGCAGAAATAATTGAAAAGGTTCTGTTTTGAAGTCACACCTGACCAGGAGCCAAATCCTTGAGCGTGGGGGATGTGTGTGACTTGTTTGTTTAACTGTGCTTGCCTCTTCTAAACGAACTATGGGAATATGATAACTATATGGTTACTCCTGGCAGAAATAAACCTCAGGCAAGGTCATGAAGGCCCAAATTTTGGCGCTCACTGCCTTCCATCCCTTGCATGGTGGATATTTATTTTATATTTCAACATCTATACTGCTCACTCTTGAATGGCTCATAGTGGTTCACAGTGGAAAAATCCCCCCGCAATAAAATCCTCATAAAACAATCCTAAAGCCCTAGTCATAACATTAAAAACTCTGATTATAACCACCCCCTGGTGGCAACAATACTCTCCCACCTACTGGCCCACAAACCTTCTGATAACAAATATATCAGGTAAGCAACGGCATGTATTAATGTGACTGTGTGAGTACATAGTTTTACCTAGAGTGGCATCAGCAAGCCACATATCACCAAGCTCTTGATTTTTCTTGTGCCTTCAGTCTAGTTTTGGTCCAAAAGTGATTTGTAAATCAAATTTAGGGGTATAGATTTTCCTATGGAATTTTCAAGACAGCTTCATCCTTACCTGCACATGTTCTGGAGGACACAAATTTTTACATTGACTCAGGGATGAGATCATCACAATGTGTAATGCCGCTGATGCAAGTTCAATGAATTGCTACATTTCTATTCAGCCATGTCTTCATAAACATATTCCTTGTTGTTGTTGTTTGGTGCAAAGCCAGGGCCGACCCATCGCGACCCTTCAGTGACTCCATCCAGGCACCTCATTCTCTGTCCTCCCCTTCTTCTTTTGTCCTCAATCACTCCCAGCATTAGGCTCTTCTCCAGGGAGTCCTTCCTTCTCATGAGGTGGCCAAAGTATTTCAGTTTCATCTTTAGGATCTGGCCTTCTAAGGAGCAGTCAGGAATGATCTCCTCTAGGGCTGACTGGTTTGTTCGCCTTGCAGTCCAAGGGACTCGCAAGAGTCTTCACCAGGACCAGAGTTCAAAAGCCTCAATTCTTTGACACTCAACCTTCCTTATGATCCAGCTTTCACAGCCACAGATTGCAACTGGGAAGACCATAGCCTTGACTAGATGTACTTTTGTTGGCAGGGTGATATCTCTGCTTTTTAGGATGCTGTCTAGATTTGCCATAGCTTTCCTCCCCAGGAGCAAGCATTTTTAATTTCTTTGCTGCAGTCCCCATCTGCAGTGATCTTGGAGCCCAGGAAAATAAAATCTGTCACTACCTCCATTTCTTCCCCATCTATCTGACAGGAATTGAGAGGGTCGGATTCCATGATCTTAGTCTTCTTGATGTTGTGTTTCAAGACAGCTTTTGCACTCTCTCCTTCACCCGCATCAAAAGGCTCTTTAGTTCCTCCTTGCTATCTGCCATTGGAGTGGTATCATCTGCATATCTGAGGTTGTTGATATTTCTCCCTGCAATCTTGATCCCAATTTGTGACTCACCTAACCCCACCTTTCTCATGATGTGCTCTGCATACAAGTTAAATAGGCAAGGTGACAGTATACAGCCTTGCCGAACTCCTTTCTCAATTTTGAACCAATCAGTGATTCCATGTCCAGTTCTCACTGTTGCTTCTTGACCTGCATGTAGGTTTCTCAAAAGACAAGTAAGATGCTCTGGTATTCCCATCTCTTTAAGAACTTGCCACAATTTGTTGGTCCACACAATCAAAAGCTTTAGCATAGTCAATGAAGCAGAAGTAGATGTTCTTCTGGAACTCCCTAGCTTTCTCCATGATCCAGCGTATGTTGGCAATTTGATCTCTAGTTCCTCTGCCTCTTTAAAATCCTGCCTGTACTTCTGGAAGTTCTCGGTCCACATATTGCTGGAGCCTAGCTTGTAGGATTTTGAGCATAACTTTGCTAACATGAGAAATGCATGCAATGGTGCGGTAGTTTGAACATTCTTTGGCATTGCCCTTTTTTGGGATTAAAATGTAAACTGACCTTTTCCAATCCTGTGGCCACTGTTGAGTTTTCCAAATTTGCTGGCATATTGAGCGTAGGACTTTCACTGCATCGTCTTTTAAGATTTTGAATAGTTCAACTGGAATGCTCTCACCACCACTAGCTTTATTGTTGCTCAGGTGATTGTAAACAGCTTTGAGACTCTTATAGGTAGTGAAATGTAGTGTGTAAAAACCAGCTCTTCTTTGTCTTCACTTGGGCTTCTTCTTTGTATGTCTGGCTCTACCTGCTTTGTCGGCCAGTTTTCTGGTTGTGCCCATCATCTTGTGTCAGAATTCCAAAGGTGCCCACAGAAACATAAAAGCTGATTACCCCTATGAACGGACTTCTCTTATAATCTGTGAAAAAGCTACAAAGTCTAGATTCAGATATTCCTGGAGATTTGGGGGCAGATAATGGATGGGCTCAGGGGGAGGGACTTTGTCAGGGTTTAATGCCACAGAATCACTCTCGGAAAAATCAATTTTCTTCAGGGAAAGTGATCTCTGTAACCTGGAGGTCAATTGTATTGTCTGGGGATCTCCCGGTCTTACCTGGGGGTTGGTAACTATAGATAAGGCACAAAGGGGCCGTAATGTTCAGACAGGGTTAACAGGTTTGTCAACCTCCAATTGGGGCCCAATTTATTCCAGAGCTGCTTTGACTCCTAAGTAATTCAAATATGTAGAAAAGGTATAAGTTAAAGTAAGCATATCAGACTTGCCTATTACTCTTTATCCCATCCTTTCTCCTAGTTCAGTGGTTCTCACCCTAGGGGGCATGACCCCATTTGGGGTTGCCTGGACCATTCTGTGAGGTCCCCAGGTTGGTTGCCACCATGGTGGTGGCACTGGCGGGCAGCGGCAGGCGGTAGCCAGCAGCGGCAGCAGGTGGCAGGCGGCCAGCAGCAGCAGAGCCATTGCAATGGCCATCTCCATGCTGCACCACCAAAACCAAAAAAAGGAACACAGCCCAACCTTTACAGGTAGGAACTCAGAAGTTGAGCTGTACAATAAAATAATGTAAACATGTTAATTATTTATTATAGTGCACAATTAAAAACAGAATAAAAACTACATAAAAACTATACAGAACTAACTACACATAAGACCAAACGTGTTTTGACCCTATTGGGTCTTCCTCAGTGATTAGAACTGAGACAATACACTCTATAAAAAATATCTAAACTCATTATAAAGTGTAGCTGAGTGGTTGAATGGGATCTGTAAATTATGGTTCCAATCAATATATGTAAATTTTAGACTTTTTGGAAATCACCTCCTATGGCATATGCCTAGGCTCACCACTCTTCACTATTATATAATTCTGTGCTGAGAGTGTATCTCATGTGTGTCAGAAAAAATAGCTTATGCCATAGGAGGTGGTCTCCAAAAAGTTTAGATACTTTTTATAGAGTGTATTGTCACAGTTCTGACTACTGAGGAAGACCCATTAGGGTCAAAACACATTTGGTTTTATGTGCTGTTAGTTCTGTATAGTTGTTATGTAGTTTTTATTCTGTTTTTAATTGTGCACTATAATAAATAATTAACATTTTTACATTCTTTTATTGTACAGCTCAACTTCTGAGTTCCTTCCCATCTCCATTCTGCCCCAACTGTTGTTCACCTGCGCAAACATGCACACATGCACGCATGTGCTCACGCCTGCACGCCACCGCCACTGACCCCGCTGCCACAGTTGGGGTCACGGCATCAGAGCAGTCGAGAACTGCTGGTCTAGTTGTTTATAGTGATATATATATATGTATGTATGTATGTATGTATGTATGTATGTATGTATGTATATACACACACAGTTACCCATACTTTATCTATTTTAGCCTCACATCAACCCTATAAAGTAGTTCAGATTAAGAGAAGGTGGTTGGCCCATGGTCACTCAGTGTACTCTGTCAAGAGAGGGATTTGAACACAGAGTCATAGCTTCTACTCCAATGCCTTAATCACTGTTTCCCCCCACCAAGCTAATTGATGCCCCCCGCCCTGCAATGTATCTTCAAGTTGAAGGGTGTGAAAGTACCTGCTCTTGAAACCCAGTTCCAAAGGACATCATAGAACTTTATTATCACAGTGACGCAACATCTGGTATCAAAATGCACCGGAATGAATTACTTACAATGGTCATGAAAGTCTGAGGATTCAAGGGTCTTCCAAATTGTTCTGTGTATGTAGCCTGTTGGATTAAATGTATCACTGCCACTGCCAGCCACATTCTAGACCTATGTAAGACAGCATCAGTAGTTTCAAAAGTAATGCACCACCTAACATCGGAAAATGTTCATTATTTGGATGGTGGATTGACATGGGATGATTAAGGACATTTACATTTCAACAGCAAGCCATGTGTTGAATTTATTTCTATTCTTCTCATTATATATAATTATATATTCCCCCACCCCTCCCCCCACACGATCATGGTCTTCAGCGCCAGGCCAGGTGAGGCTGGGCCAAGCACTTGGAGGGCCCAATCAAGAGCTGGTTCATGGCCCCTGATTGGGCCCTCCGAGTTTTTATCCCGGACAGGGCCTGCCCTTTCTCCTCCCACATTGCCCTTACTGTTTTATTACTGCCACTCCACAGGAGCGGTTACAGATAATACTACAATATATTTATATATAATTATACAATATTAATTATATATAATTATTATTAATAATAATTATAATATACCGTATTTGCCGGCGCATAAGACGAATGGGTGTATAAGACGACCCCCCAACATTTCCAGTCTAAATACAGAGTTTGTTACATTACATTACAGTACTGAAGTGCACCCGGCGTATAGGACGACCCCCCCACTTGGAGGCATATTTTTCAGGGGGGAAAAGTAGTCTTATACACCAGCAAATACTGTATATTGGATTTATTGCCCGCTGTTGTCAGCCAAGCTTTCTCAATGCGAGTTACATAATATAATATCCCACATCCTTATCCATTGTTGTTCCTCTATATATTTATGAAACAGCCTAGGGGGTGGGATGTGTCCGGCTGTCCAAGTTGGAATAGGGCCAATCAGGGTGCAGCGAGCTTTGCCCTGATTGGCCCTGTCCCTGCAGCTCCCGCACTCTGTCCCTAGACTCTAGCCTCTTTGCTCTCAGACACCTCAGTGCCTGGAGCCAGCAGCAGGTAAGGGGAGAGGCCCTGGGCAAAGGGTCGTGGTGGAGGGCTTGCTAACAAGGCCCTCCTGGCCTGCTGACGAGGGCCTCCCAGCCCCCACCCGCCCCACTTGATCTGGCTGTGAGCTGCCGCCCAAATCCACCTTAAGCTGCCTGGCCAGGGTCCAGGTGAGGGGGCCCTTTCAAGGCTTGTTCTTAGGAACGGGCTTTGCAGCTAGTAAAATACATTAAAACTATTACCCCCCCCCCATTAAAAGCATAATATCCCAGTGCCAAAAAGGAAAAAAAAAGGCCTATCCTCCTCCATCCCCATTCCCCTTAAGGCTCAGGGCAGTACACATAAAACAGAAACAATACAGATAACTTGTTTGTATACCACCCTCCCTTAAGGCTCAGGACAGTTCACATAAAACAGAAACAATACAGATAACTTGTTTGTATACCACCCTCCCTTAAGGCTCAGGGCAGTTCACATAAAGCAGAAACAATACAGATAACTTAGATTAACAGTAATGAATGAAATGAAACAACAAGCAACATGGAACAGTAGAAAAATGTGTGAAACATTAAATTAACTCATACTGATAGCCCAGTGGGTTGGGTGGAATTATGGTGGCTGCTCTAGGAGGCGGCTCAGGAGGAGGGCCCTTGGAAGTGATGGTTCAGGTCGACCTCAACCAAATGCCTGGTGGAGGAGTTCCCTTTTGCAGTCCTTGTGAAACTGTTCAATCAGACAACTCCCAGTCTGCGCCTCAAGGGACAATCTAATTTCAAAATTGATGCAGCTGGTTTATAACCCTGTTCCTATTTTCCAGAAAACTTTAGTGTTAACAATACTTTGGGGCTGGAATATCGGAATACTAAAGGATAAAGAAGCAGAATGTACAAAAGCAATAAAAAATGCACATCATAGCAAATATTATAGCTGCTATTACTATTATTTTTGCTACTTGACTGAACAAAATGTACCCGCTAATCTTATCAGACGACAGAGCAATGAAATCTGTTCTTATACTTTTATGCCTGCGAGGCTTCGTTGTGTTCCAAATATTAGTACACATTCTATTCCAATTTTACTTGCAGAATGTCTAAAATTGGAGAAATGTAAGAGTGCGGTGTGTGCCATGGAACTCCTTTCACTCCCATGGTGTTTTTGCCTTCAGATAAAAAGCTGTGAATACTGAAACATTTTTTTTAAATATATAAATATTTTTGAATGGAAATAGGACATACATATTTCTTATTTGTTGTTGCTGTTACGTGCGAAGTCGTGTCCGACCCATCGTGACCCCATGGACAATGATCCTCCAGGCCTTCCTGTCCTCTACCATTCCCCGGAGTCTATTTAAGTTTGCACCTACTGCTTCAGTGACTCCACCCAGCCACCTCATTCTCTGTCGTCCCCTTCTTCTTTTGCCCTCGATCGCTCCCAGCATTAGGCTCTTCTCCAGGGAGTCCTTCCTTCTCATGAGGTGGCCAAAGTATTTGAGTTTCATCTTCAGGATCTGGCCTTCTAAGGAGCAGTCAGGGCTGATCTCCTCTAGGATTGACTGGTTTGTTCGCCTTGCAGTCCAAGGGACTCGCAAGAATCTTCTCCAGCACCAGAGTTCAAAAGCCTCAATTCTTTAACGCTCGGCCTTCCTTATGGTCCAACTTTCACAGCCATACATTGCAACTGGGAATACCATAGCCTTGACTAAACACACTTTTGTTGGCAGGGTGATGTCTCTGCTTTTTAGGATGCTGTCTAGATTTGCCATAGCTTTCCTCCCCAGGAGCAAGCGTCTTTTTTTTATATTGTAATGATTTTTTTTATTTTCATAAAGATAGAAATGTAGGATGCAACACGAGTTCTTGATACAAAAAGCAGTAAATAAAATATAATCATCATTTGAAAATATACGACCCCACATTGACTCCACAGTGATATAAACTTTTGCCCAAAACTCTAAGAGCCATGAGTCTAAGAGCCATCCACATTTCCCCTACATTAAAAAAAAGCCTGTTTAGATATACAAAAGAAAAGTTATTATTAATCAACTTACTTGAGAGATCGTAGACCTCACGTTAACTGCTTGATACAATCTAAGAGCTATCCTGGCAGATATTTCTAGGTTTAAGTTAGATGCTTAACATTAAACATTTCTTATAGAACAGTATGAGTTTTGGCCCTGTATCAATACCCTGATGAAGGAAGAGGAAAGTAGGGCTTTGCCTTAAAGATGTACAAAGAAAAAAACATTACAAAAGGATTTCCTAATTTCTCCTTATCCTTAATACAGATACATCTACAAAACCATTTATACTTGACCCATTCTAAGAGCCATCCTGACAGGTATAAGTTGAGAGCTTTGCATTTTCTACAGATCAATATGGGCTTTGGCCCTATAACAATACACCAATAAAAAAAATAAGGGGGGAAAGCCCCATTTTATATTTCCAACACTAACGATTATATTACCTATATGCCTACTAAGGAAAAGAAACAAGAGAGAAAAAAGGCACTGCTTCCCCTTTTTCATAAAAATAGCAATGTAGGATACAGTATATGTTGTTAATACAGAGAATAATAAGATTTCCAGGTTTAGATTAAATGCTTAACATTAAACATAGAACAATATAAGCTTTCAGTCTTCTATAGCTTCTCCTTATCCTTAATTCTGATACATCTACAAAACAATTTATACTTGACCCATTCTAAGAGCCATCCTGACAGGTATATTTTCAGATTTAAGTTGAAAGCTTAACATTAAACATTTTCTACAGGTCAGTGTAGGCTTTGGCCCTAGAACAATACACTAATAGAAGAAAGAAAAAATAAGGGGGGAGAACCCCATTTTATATTTCCAACACTAATGATTATATTACCTATATGCCTACAAAGGAAAAGAAACAAGAAACAAGAGAGAAAGAGACACTGCTTCCCCTTTTTCATAAAAATAGAAATATAGAATACAGTATAACATTAAACATAAAACAATATGAGCTTTCGGTCTTCTTAAGGGGGTCTCATCTCGAGGCTTGCTAAATCTTGTCGTTCCCGTAGACTTATATTCTGTCCCATTGGCCTTTGGCGTAGAAAGTGCAGTTGTACTCTTTCCCGCAGAATATGTATCGATAAATCTTGAGGCCGTTGCACCTCCTGGACTCCAGTATCAATACAATTTTTTCCCCAAAGAGCTCCTTTAAATCGGTTACTTTCACTGCAGATCCATATTTCTTTTGATTGATTTTTGTACACTGTTGCTTTGAGATGGCTGTATGTCTTTTTAAAAAGGGTGTCCTTATCTGGGCTGCAGAACTCCGGCATCCCATTTTCCGTCTCCAGAATTTCAGATTTCTCTTCTACTGTTGGTTTTCCACCTTGTTTAGAGCTGTCATCAGCCACTGTTATTGATCCATCATTCCTATTGGAGACTTCTTCCTTGCCATCTTGGATCTCCTTGGAGATATTTTTGACCAATCCGTCTATAAATACTTTGAAATCTTGGGTTTGTATCTCTATTAGGTGAGCCAATCTTTTTTAACATAGACATGTTTTTGACTTAAAAAAAAAACGGCCTCAAACAATTTTACAAGTGGCCAGTAGAGGTCCTCTGTTTTATCCTCTAGCATGTGACGTATTGAAGTCGGTTAAGGCAGATATTCTCGTGCTGGCATCTTTTAATTTCTTTGCTGCAGTCCCCATCTGCAGTGATCTTGGAGCCCAGGAAAATAAAATCTGTCACTATCTCCATTTCTTCCCCATCTATTTGCCAAGAATTGGCTCCACACAATCAAAGGCTTTAGCATAGTCAATGAAGCAGAAGTAGATGTTCTTCTGGAACTCCCTAGTTTTCTCCATGATCCAGCATATGTTGGCAATTTGATCTCTAGTTCCTCTGCCTCTTCGAAATCCTGCCTGTACTTCTGGAAGTTCTCGGTCCACATATTGCTGGAGCCTAGCTTGTAGGATTTTGAGCATAACTTTGCTAGCATGAGATATTTCTTATATATTCCCCATAAGAGAAAAATTAACTTACCTGTGTACGAGTACCTTCCAAGCCATCTTTGACTTCCTAGTGGGTAGCTGTGTTGGCCTGAAGCAGCAGAACGAAGTCTGAGGCCAGTGGCACTGTTATGACCAACAAAGGTTTATTCAAAGTATAAGCTTCCATGTGAATGCACGTGTCTTCAGATGCAGTGAAACAGAATTTCCTCGACCATTACATTTGGGAAATGAGTTGGTTAGTTGCCAGGGAAGGCTGAGTCAAGTTGCATAAGTAACTGGGTAATTATAGCTGAGATTGGATTAAGGCATTTGTCTCTTACTGTCTAGAAGAATGCTTGATAGTTATCTTAAGGTTGTTGGGGGCTTTTGGGAAAAAACTCATATATATCACAAGTGGAAAATTCATAGGTACAATATTGAGGAAGTCCCTTATTTTAAATACCCAGGGGGTTAATTTGACAAATGATGTTCATGTCAAAAGATTGGCTACTACAGCATCAAAAATGTTCTGTTGTTTCTTTCATTCATCTGGGGCTCAGTTTATTCCAATCACCATCAAACCACCAAGAGCCAGCTTGGTGTAGTGGTTAAGAGTGGTGGCTTCTAATCTGAAGAGCTGGGTTTGATTCCCCACTTCTTCACATGCAGCCAGTGGTGTGATCTTGGGCTAATCACAGTCCTGTTAGAGTTGTTCTCACACAGCAGAGCTCTCTCAACCTCAACTACTGCGCATAGTGTCTATTGTGGGGAAAGGAAGGTGATTGTAAGCCAATTTGAGACCCCTTCAGGTAATGAAAAGTAGGATATAAAAATGTAGTCTTCTTCTAATGCTAAGGTGCCTGCACAAAGTTAATATGGGGCTGGTATCTGGATTGATATATAGGGGAGTGTGTGGCTTAAATTCTTTTTAACTCTTACGTACTGTCTCTAGAATTCCAAATGGTGTGATGGTGACCCTCCAAGCTGAAGTGACACAATCATCTCTTGAAGCTTGGTTGAAGGCTTTTCCTCTTTAAAGTTAAAATTATACCCTCTGACACCCAAAAGGGCTGCCTCAGATTAGTCAGAGAGGATTCATGTATTTTTCATTGGGATAAACATGATGAGCAACAATTCCCGCTCTTCAGTCTTCCTGTAGACTCCTTTAGACAGGAAGCCATGAGAATAATTAAGAAACATCCGTTTAAATATGATTACGAGATATACAAATACAACAGAACAGAACAGTACAAGTACAACAGAACAAAAAAACAAACATGTTCTCCTCAGTTGACTGGTATACTTTCACCTTGGGAGCTTTCTCATCACTGCTCATATTTGTCTGTTCCTCAGTATAAGAGTGCCTTTATGCCTGGGTGCCTTAGTGCCTTACCATCCAGAATTTGGGAAGGGATATATCTTAAGGCAGTGGTCCCCAACCCCTGGTCTGGAGACCGGTCCCGGTCCGTGGATCAGTTGGTACCGGGCCGCAGCTCCTCTTCGTCCTCCTCCTCGGCTGCTGCCTGTGGGGCTGCCCTGCCACTCTGCTGCCAACTCACCTTTGGTGCTCTCCAGCGGCCGCCATGGCTGGAGCTCCCCCTCAGCATGGAACTGCACAACTGCTGCTGGCAGCGCCCCCCAGCTGGTGGCGGGAAGTCAGGGGTGCCAGCAGGAAAGCAAGTGGAACAGGGGCTCAGGTGGCGACATCCCTCGGCAAAAGACTATTCCCCCTGGGCCTCAGTAAAATTGTCAAGCGTTAACCGGTCCCCGGTGATAAAAAGGTTGGGGACCACTGTCTTAAGGAACCATACTCTGACAGAGTATGCAGCTTCAGTGCAAGTAGTGTAGACACTCTGTAAAGGTAAAGGTAAAGGTAAAGGTAAAGGTAAAGGTAAAGGTAAAGGTATCCCCTGTGCAAGCACCGAGTCATGTCTGACCCTTGGGGTGACGCCCTCTAGCGTTTTCATGGCAGACTCAATACGGGGTGGTTTGCCAGTGCCTTCCCCAGTCATTACCGTTTACCCCCCAGCAAGCTGGGTACTCATTTTACCGACCTCGGAAGGATGGAAGGCTGAGTCGACCTTGAGCCGGCTGCTGGGATTGAACTTCCAGCCTCATGGACAGACAGCTTCAGACAGCATTTCTGCTGCCTTACCACTCTGCGCCACAAGAGGCTCCTAGACACTCTGTATCACATGTATTATCCAACTTTCACACCCCTACACAGTAATGGGGAATACTATGGCATGGCATGAATTAACTTGATCTTGGTCACCAACAAATAATCCTTACACTTAAAAATATTTTATAGCTCCTTCTGATTTCTTGGTTGCAATCTCCCTTTTGGCTGATGATTGAGCCAAGAAATAGATAATCCTGAACTATTTAAATGTTCTCATCAATCTAAAAGCTGTGGAATTCCTCAGTAGTCATTGCTTTTGATATTTAGCTGTTCTTGGTTATACCATATTAAGAATCATATGTGTTACCTTCAGATGATAATTTAAATCTCTTTTAAATCATTAACACTAAGTTAAGGGGGATCAATCAAAAGTGTTTTGCTTACCTGCTGCTGTTCTTCAGTTGTGATAGATTCCAGAAGATGAGCTATCAAAGATCAAGTATATTCAGTTTAGATTTCCAGTATACAATGATGTACCAAGTGCTTTCACAGATGATGTCATACTTAAACTTTGCAAAGCAGCATCCATACACAACGAAAGACTGGAATCCATTGGTTGGATAAATAAGCAGGTAGCAACACTATTAAACCTTTGCTTTTGCTTGGTTTGTAAAGACAGCTCTTCAGGCTAACATATTAAGCCTAGCTGCTTCTATGCAATTTGAAAAACCAGCACAACCAAACTGCTGAGTCTGCATGGAAAAATTTGTGACAGGAAACAGATTCCAATGGATGAATCTACATTTACTTGCCTCCTCCCCAGCATGTGTGGCAGATTTCTATTTCATCTGAGATTGGTACTTGGTTTCTAAACCCTTCAAAGCCCTTAAAAGAAAACATCCAATTTATTATGTTAAAGTGCCTAAACCTGGTTTCACAAAGGTCAGCTCTCAATGCAAATCAAAGAATCCATCTTGACGGCAAATCATAGAATCATAGAATAACAGAGTTGGGAAGGACCTCCAGGGTCATCAAATCATCCCCTGCACTATACAAGACATTCACAGTCCTATTGCTCATCCACAGCAACCTGCCCCTCCTTGAACATTCACAGAATCAACCCCTCTGTCAGATGGCTATCCAGCCTCTGTTTAAAAACCTCCTAAGATGGAGAACCTACCACCTCTCGAGAAAGCCTGTTCCACTGAGAAACCGCTCTGTCAGAAATTTCTTCCAGATGTTGAGACAGAATTTCTTTTGCATTAATTTCATCCCATTGGTTCTGATTCATTCCTCCAGGGCAAGAGAGAACACCTCTGCTCCATCCTCTAAATATAGCTACCTAAGACAAAGATCTTACGGGGGGGGGGGGGGGGTCACAGGACATGCTCTTAAGAAGGAAGCGTATTTGGTGATACTCAGTCCAATATGGCAACCTGGCAAAGGCTTCTTCATGGCCTTGAAAATGGTGATGTTTAAAATTATAACATGCTATGATATCTTAGCAAAACACATAAACCAGGATACCATCACTAAGAAGTGAGGCTGTACAATGTGCTTTTAGGTGAACGGTGAATGCTTCTTCTTTCCAGTCCCCCTTTGGAAACCCTGATCACAGTAATGACACTACAATATGATGCCAGGCCAAAGAACTATAACAAAAGAATGATGACTTGAGATCCTCTCAGATACCATCTGAAGCCATCCACTCTACTCAGTCTGCCACTATGAGAAGCCCTCACCTGGACACAGAAAGTTTTTTTCTGTTCTCACTACTGCTCTGTAATTTGTGAAACTGGAATATAATAGTTTTTCTGTAAAAAAAACAAAAAACTATAGTGACTGGGACTAGGGTTGGGAGTGTACCAAGAGGGCCTTTGAACTGCATGGATAGTAGGCAACCACTCTTCTTTATGCCAAGAGGTGTTTGAATGTTTTGTCTTAGGCTACTATGACGATGCTAGAAAGAAAATCTCTGCTGTTTCCCAAAACAAAAAACTGCTGAGATCATCACAGAATCAATTATTAATTTTACAATCAAAGATGATTTGTTCTAAAGTCTCAACATTCCCATTACAGCAGAAGCAGAAGCATTCTTCAAAGGCTAAACAATCCTCAAAGGCTAAACAACCCTTGAAGAAAAAGTTGGCTGTCACCATCAAAGGGAATGAAGTAGCTGTGGAAAGGAAGAAAGATTCAATGAAATCAGGCAGCACTGCCAAATCTTGGAAATGCCAAAGAAATAGATCAGAAATTCCTCAAGGCAAGGTGGATAAGAGTCCGAGAAGAAATCCTAAGTATCTACAAGGATCAAAGAAGACCTTGGATATGTGGCTAAGGAAACAAAATCCAAGAGCATCCCCTATGAAGCAATCTGAAAGAGGTAAAAACCAATCCAAGACTGTGTGAAAGATCAAGGCCCTGATCTAGTACGTTGCATCTCCGATTCTTTTGACTCTATGCCTTCCCTAGAGTGATCTCATTGTTCTGTCGTGGAATGTAGGCACTAGTAGCCTTGCCTGGCATAGTTGGTAAAATGCCTGGTGGGCTACACTCGTTATCTGCACCTCCATAGAAAGGGAGGCATCAAGAATCAGTGCCAAATTCCTGGTAAGGGATGCGATATTAAGTTGTGTCCCAGCCAGGTTCTGTAAATGCACTTCCTGGCCTTATTGCCTATATCAAGCTGGTGTCAAAGATCATCTGTTAGGGCGACCAGCACTGTCTCCATCCCATGGCCAGGATTGAAGCCTAACTGGTATGGGTCAAGTGCCAAACTTTCCTTCAAGAATGCTAGAAGCTGGTCCACAGTGGTCATTTCAACCACCTTACCCAGAAATGCAAGATGCAAGACTGGGCAGTTGCTTGCTGGGTCCCACAGATCCAGCGATGATTTCTTAAGTAGAAGGTGGACCACTTCCTCCTTCAATAATCAGGGAACTTCCCAATAGACAGGGAGATATTAATAATATCCCTGAGTGGGCCCACTATCTGCTCACTGCCCCCTTTGAGCAGCCAAGACAGACAGGGATCTAGGGGGCACATGGTTGCTCTCACTGACCTTAACAACTTGTCCCCTTTGGTTAGTGAGAGCTGTCTGAAGCCATCAAATGTTGCCTCTAAAGGTAGCCAAAAGACCTCCAGTTCCCTGTCTGTATCAACCATGGCAGGCAACAGCTCACCGATACAATTTCCGTGGCAAAGAACTCATATTTTGCCAATTTCACTGCCATCTCATATGCCCTCACAAGCGTGCAATAATATGTTCTTGCCTCTTTGTAACAGGTTTTCCACCACACTCAATCTAGTCATCTTACTTCCCTCTTCCTCTCCCGAAGCTCCCTGGTATACCACAGGGACTGTTTGAGATGAGGGCGGAGAGGACATCTAGGGGCGATCTCGTTTATGGCTGCTGAGAGGTAAGACTGCCAATCCCCCAACAGCGCCATCAATATGTCACCGGGAAGCATCGGGTCCTGTAGAGCATTTCGGAATCCAGTAGGATCCATAAGTCTCTGTGGGTAGGCTAAAATACACCTATCGGCCAAACAGGGGAAGGGCGGAACCTTGAGGTAGGAGACATTTAATGGCTTCAGGTCACCCTCTTTATCTGAAGTAGACAAGTATCTGGGCTTGGTGAGGAAGATCATGTACCCCCTTGACTCCTGTCCCTTCTGGCAGCTCAAGGGGCCAATGGGAGGACTGGAGAATTACCAGATTGGTTGAAGGAGGCAGGGGTTTGCCCCCCTATGGAAAACACCAATGCTTGATCCGTGGGACCCTGCCAATTACTGCCCCATCTTGCATCTTGCTTTTCTGGAGAAGGTGATTAAAAGACTGCACATCAGCTTCTGGCATACTTGGAGGAAACCTTGGTGCTTGATCCATTCCATTCTGGCTTCCTTCCTGGCTATGGGGTAGAGACAGTGCTGGTAGCCCTATGCATGACCTCCAACACCACCTGCATAGTGGCAGGTTGGCACTCCTCATGCTGTTAGACACGTTAGCAGCATTTGATGTCAATAACCATGAGTTTTCAGCCCACCACCTCGCCAGGGCTGGAATACAAGGAACAGCCTTACAATGGCTGATCTATTTTCTCCAGAACCGTACAGGTTGTGCAGGAGGCAGCATAGGATAGTGAGTGTGGACAACACAGACTTAAAACACTGCTCTACACTGCTGCCAAACTCAGGAGGCGGTGCGGGAGAGTGAGCAGGAATCGCGTGGCCTTAAAACGATCCTCCACACCCTACCCGAGATGGGTGGCAGCAAAGAGCAGCATTTTAAGACTGAAGCTGATGGCTTTAAAATGATCTTTGACACCCTGTCTAAGTTGGATGGCACTGTGGGAGAGCAAGCAGGACCAATGTGGTCTAAAAACACTGCTCACCACTGCCACCCAACTTCGGCAGCGGCATGGGAACATGAACGTTGCCACCCACTGACACCATGGAGCCAGCGGGCAACCTTAAAAGGATCCTCCATGCCACTGCCTGATTTGAACCATGAATATATTTTGACAGTGGTTGGGCTAGCTTCTGGATTTCATCAAGTTACCAAACTGAACCTATTACATTTTTAGGCCAGAGAAGTCTGGGATTTTGGGGGGGGGGGGGGTGAGATAGTGTAGCACTATTAACTCCTTATTTTGCAAACTTTCCTCTGAGCTGCCTGAACCAGACTTCAGAAATGCTTATTAGTTTTGAAAACTTGGAGAATGAGTGGTATCTTTCAGCCTTCTTCTCCAATATCATCCTACGCAGAGTTAGTTATACCTTTTCAAGTCCATGGATGTCAATGGTTAAGACTCTGATTAAGACTGCATTGTTAGTCCCCTTTGTTTATCAATTTCACAGTTCTCAAGGCCTGATTTGTATTTATAGCCAGACAAAGCACAGTGTGTGTATGTGGCTCCACAGATCCAGTGGGTGGCCTTAAAAGGATCCTCCAAGTTGCTGCCTGACTTGGGTAGTTGTTGGAATGATACACACATACAAAGAGCTGGTCCAGCCAACTCCAACCCTCTCTCTCTGAGAGGCCTGTTTTGTTTTTGTTTTTTTAAATATCACTGCGCATGCATATAGTTATACAAGGCTACCTTTTTATGCAGCTGTATGATGATACATTGTCAATGATACATTGTTAGCTGTAAGCCCCCTATTGTCTAATGTTTAAAGGTTAGGTTCTCACAGTAAGCACTTCATGTGCCGTGCTAGACATGAGCCAGTAGAGTATGCTCTCACTGAACCTTAGTCAGCACAGACACGAATGAACCCTACATGTTCCCTTTTCTTATTTGTTTAAGCAAAGGAATCTTATCTTCTAAGTAGTGGCGAATAACATAGAGATTTCGATGTGAAAGCACTCTGGTTGGATTTACTCTACACATATTTAAAATATTCAAAGGGGAAGGGATGCATTGGAGAAAACAACACAGAATAATTAAAATAGCAACAATCATGAGTGAATATACAAACAATTGTTTTAACCAGCTCAATGATGGTAGCCATCCAGTAAGGAAGTCCCACAGGCTCCACTGCCCATCATCCTGCTTAATGGAATCCCAATACTTTTCCAGGGCATCAATGCGGTCCTGGATGGCCTTGCTATGATCAGTAATATTAAAACAACACATGTTAGAAATTGTTTCACATCCTAAATTATGCTTGAGTAAAAGATAATCAATGGCAGCTCTTGCTTCTCACAAGATATATTGCTCTTTATTTAACAAAAGCTAATGCTTGAGAGGTGACATTGATTATCTTAGCGAAAAGACAAGCAATTGCATTTAAATTTTTTGAATTACCCACTGCAGGTCCAGGAATCCCAATTAATGATTAAGCAAGGGAGATACATTCAGCCTGGTTTAATAAAGCAGTGTGGGAATCACATTTAGGCATCTGCATATTCGGCTCGGAAACACCCGAATCGGCCGAATCAGTGCCATTTCGGGCGTTTCCGAGCCTAAAACAGTCCGAAACGGACCGTCCACCATCTTTAAGAGGCCGAATCCATGAGATTCAGTAGAATCGATTCTGAATCTATTTGATTCGGGTCGATTAGCCAGCCATTTGCAGCTGGGTGCTCAGGTGGTAGAGAGCTGCAGTGATCCATAGGTCTGCTGCCTGCCTGCACTTCTGCCTGAAGATCATCGCTGGAGAAGACATCAAGGGTTTGATTTAGGGTTTTTTTCCTGTCCTCTTTTCTCTTTTTCTCTTTTTTGCCCCCCCCTCTTCTCCCTCTTCTAACTGTGTCCTTCCTCTTTTAAAAACACTTGGGTTCCTTAGGGTTTCTGTGGGTGGGGGTGCCTTTGTTTGGGGGAGGGGCTGGGGAGATATTTTGTTGCACTTGTTCTGTTTTATTGTAGTTGTTTTAACGTTACTGTTTAAAAGTTACTGTTCTGTTGTTCTGTTTTGGGGTATTTGCTGCTGTTTTTTTTTTTGGGGGGGGGGTTATTTCATTGTTTTTATTTTCTTTTGGCCTGTTTTGGCCCTGGGTGGTGGTTCTTTGTTTCCTGTGGATGGTGTTTTTTGGGGGGGAGGGGTGATTTTTGGTACTGGTTAGTTGTTTGCATTTGTTGGTAAGGCCTTGCAGGGCTAGTTTTGCCCAGGTGCCACCTTTGGGGTAGAAGAAGAAGAAGAAGAGTTGGTTCTTATATGCCGCTTTTCCCTACCCGAAGGAGGCTCAAAGCGGCTTACAGTCGCCTTCCCATTCCTCTCCCCACAACAGACACCCTGTGGGGTGGGTGAGGCTGAGAGAGCGCTGATATCACTGCCCGGTCAGAACAGTTTTATCAGTGCTGTGGCGAGCCCAAGGTCACCCAGCTGGTTGCATGTGGGGGAGCGCAGAATCGAACCCGGCATGCCAGATTAGAAGTCTGCACTCCTAACCACTACACCAAACTGGCTCTCCAGGGTAGTGCCCTGGATAGCTGGCAGCTGGTTGGTTTTCTATAGATTGTTTCCTGGGGTGATTGCTGGGTTCTTCTTGGGGTGACCAATTAGGACTGACCCTTTAAATAGGCAGTAAGATACATAGTTTTAGGAAACATTAAGTGCTAATAATTTTTTTTAAATACTTTATTTCCTAAGTAGCCAGGACTGCATTTATAAGATATTAGGGAAGTGGTTATTAGCCTTAATCCTGGTAGCTTGAAAAGAGCAGGGGCTGTGCATTCTGTCCATTGAAGGCCAGCTTTCCTGGTATTGAGAGGCCACCAGGTTCAGCAGATCAAGTGGGGGCTTGGTGCACAAATCTGTTCCAGCCTCCCTCCTAGCTAGTAACACTCAGGTAGTTTTTTTAAAAATAATTTCTCCCTGCTGTAGGTTAGGTAGGGACATTTAAAATTAGCTTGGCTTAGCACAGACAGGTTCCTTAAGTTAAAAAAAAACCAAGAGAGAACAGGAAAACTCCATAGAAGTCAGATCAGCTTAGGGTTTATCTAAGAAAACCAAACAGGTAGCTACTATCATAAGATTGCACCAAAGAGATGGCTCCCAAAGAGGCTGACACCATTCCCCATAGTCTTTAAAGGTTGGAAAAAATTAATTTCCGCAGGTTAATTGCCAATGTCCTGGTTAATTTCCTGCTGAAATTAATTTTTCCCACCTTTAATGTCTATGGGGAATGGTGTCAGCCTATTTGGGAGCCCCTAGGATGGGACCCCTTGGTCCAGTCTTCTTGAAACTTGCAGGAAAACTCAGGGAGGGTCTTCCCTGAGTCCCCTGCATGTTTCAGGAAGTTTGCACCAGGGGGTCCTGCTCCCAAAGAGGGTCCCACAATTCCCTCTTTGGGAGCCCCTAGGATGGGACCCCTTGGTCCAATCTTCTTGAAACTTTCAGGAGAGCACAGGGAGAGTCTTCCCTGAGTCCCCTGCAAGTTTCAGGAAGATTATACCAGGGGGTCCCATCCTTGGGGCTCCCAAAGACCATTTCCCATAGAAGTCTATGGGAAATCAAGTTAATACCACAGATTTCCAAATCTCCATTCTATCCAATGGAGTTGATAGCTCCCTCTTCTGGCATAATGAGGTGGCTGCAATGGATGAACAGCTGAATAGAAAAGCTGTCAATCAACTTAACCAACAAACCATATCTTGGATATATTAGCTGGAATATAATTAAAAGTGCTTGGCTCGAAAGCTCATGCCTTGAATAAATCTTTGTTGGTCTTAAAGGTACCACTGGACTCTGATTTTGTTTTATAGACAGGTACAGTTGAGTACTCAGACAAAAGTGACGTGTACGACTGCAGCCATTCAAGGTGTATAAAAAGTAACAGCATCTGCAAGGTGGCGATAGGTAGGTACGCCCCAATTTGGGCTACTATCATAAGAAACAGTAAAGTTAACAAAAATTACCAAACACTGTTATATTTGCAAGAGTCTCAGGTTGTTTGCATGCCAGGATGAGGCAGGTGCTTATGTGTTCATGAGTATTCAGATTTTTATTTATGCAGAAATCTTGATTGCCGCTAAGATCAGCTAAATGAATCCATACATTGTACTTCAATCACTCCTTGATCCATGAGATGATGTTGAAAAATCAAAACAGATGAGTAACTCCTTCAGAATTAATGTTAAGATGAGCCATGATTGCTGCCAGGTATGATTCTGGAGTCTCAGATATTTCTTGCTGCTGCAAGGCATGTTTACTGCTAACATAGTCCAGAAGTTGAGGTGCCAGACTTAATTGTCAGACTTCAGTGTCATTTGAACCATGAGTATATTTCAAAGGGTCTTAACTTTTCTTTTAAACTCTGTTTAAGAGGGAAACAAGAAAATGCTGTATCTTTTGTTACCTGGTAAAAGTGTGCTTGTCGGGTTGCCAAATATTTCATCGTGGGTGGTGCCAAAGCAGGGCCACAAGGAAGAGCCAATGCAGACTTTAACAATATAGGAGGAAGAATATAGTGTACTTGGGAAAGCTGTCGGCAAGGGGAGGTGTGTTGAGTATCCAGTAAAGAGACAGCTTAACAGAATTTTGTCCATACACTGGCTCCAAATACCAAACCCAAAGGGGAAAATGAATGTTCTGGTAAATACCTGATGCTTAACAAACACTATGAGGCCCTGAAACCATAGTTTTATTACCCCTGCCATAAACAGAATCCCCTTACCGCTGCCAGAGGCGCAGAGGAAGGCTGATTTTAAATAGTTTTTAAAACTATTTAAATGTAATTAAAATACATTTAAATGTATTTAAATGTAATTTAATTAGGTATGCTTTAATGCAGGGGTAGTCAACCTGTGGTCCATTTGCTGGCAGGGGCTCATGGGAATTGTAGTCCATGAACATCTGGAGGACCACAGGTTGACTACCCCTGCTTTAATGTATTAGCTTCCTTGGTGTCTCTTGAGAGAGCAATGAGGATACAAATTTTGTAAATCATATCACAAAAAATGTGCATGGTCTATCTGATGACGAGCCAGCCCTCTGATTTTCCCTCACCCAACAGGGAGATGACTCTCCCCCAGTGAGGGCCAAACAGACAGCCTGCTATGTCATCCAAAGGCTGTTCTCCATTTCCTGTGCCTGAGAAGGGCAAGCCAACACCAGATCAGAAATCAAGCCCTAAGTAAGCCACAAGTATAAGAAGATTATAACAGAGCTCCTATAGTAACATAGCATATATGTAATTTCCACTTCATATTAAGATTTTATTTGTACTTTTGCAACAGAGCAAGTATATCTGGGTATAGGCGCACTGGAGCATCAAGGCCCCAGATATAATCCAGATGTTGCCAGTCAGGAATATTCTTATAGAAAACTAAGTGAGGGATTTGCTTGATCAATAGTTCTACATCTGTTTTGCTTATACCGATGTCCTTTCCACCACTCCATACAGCTGTCGGCACAGTCATATCTTCAATTCTATAAAACGGTGGAGAGGTCTGTTGAGGAAATGATAAAAATTAATGCTATTTTGCATATTTTCTCATTTCTCATAGATACTTAGAGTGGAGGTCTGGCAACCTTGGAGTACATTTGGTCTTGCTTTTCCCTAAGATCATTACATTTTTACAATGTAAGTAGCTATTAAAATAATTCACTAAAGCACTAGGGCGCAAATCACAGCAGCAAGTGAACAAGTCAGATATAAATTTCGAAGATTCACGATTCATGATACTGGTATTTTTTTATTTTAGATATGTACTGTGTTTAGATATGTACTGGACCCTGCTTTAATGCACAAGCTCTGGAATAACAAAAGCCACCCGCTTTCCACCCTTGAATAATGTGGGGGCCATTTTGACCCCAGTTGACCTTGGGAAATAAGAAGCAATGGTGGTACTTAGAGGCGATACTTAATCTATATGTCTCATAGGGCCCAGTCAGTTAGGGTAGGCATAGAAGCTATTATTCAAACCCTATGCCTTCCCACAAAGTAATTTGCCTGTTGGCTGCTGCCTGTCCACCCACCGTTCAACAACACACAACTGAGTGAGAGGTCCTTCTCTTATAGATAAAGACATAGCCTTTTTTGCATATTTCACAGGAATAGGTTTTTAGGAGGTTGATTAGTCCAGTTACACTTCTACAATTGCCTGTACGGAACTCACGATCCTATGTGTGTTACCAGTATGCTTTAACCATTCATAGTCCCAAAAAGAATTGTACAGAAAATCAAAAGTGTCTGTTCTTTTAAACTCTGAACTGCCAACCAAAATAATATTTCAAAATGTTTGACACATTCCTTTCCCATCACCTTCCCCATTCCTTACTGTGTTGTATACAGCTTTGTTCTTAGATCCATAGCTGAAATATTTAAATTCATTTGATCTTGCTATCTAAAAGGAGAGGGGAGAAATAACTATTAGTGCCAGAAATCCCTCCGAGAAACAGCAACCAAGACAGGTAGAACATAAGAAATACATGAAGAGGAAGGCTTTAAGATCTCTCTGCTTTAAACATTAGTGAGCATCACATTTCTGAGATCCCTCAATCATTTTTATTTCATCTAAAGTTCCTATAATATTTTTTCAACTATGGGCAAAGCCCGTTGTCTCCAAGAATACAACGGGCGCTAGAGCTTGACAGTTGGAAGAGGAAGGGGAGGAGTTGTCCAGTCTTTAAGGGCATGGGGTTGAATGTGCGTTTTGTGTGGAAGGTTGTGGTGGTGTGGTGGCAAATGTGGCCATGGGTATGGAGATATGGGTGTCAAGATCCTGTGGTGTGGACTGTTCGTTGAGTGTGGGAGAGGACTGACCTTTGGGAATAGTGGCATAGTGGTTACAGATGAGCTTTCCAGAGCCATGTCTTCAGATATGTGCAGGGAAAATCAGACCGGAGATTCTTCTTAGGGGAAGATTACATAGCAACCAATTCCCCCTAGTTCTGCGTCATTTCCCTTCTTGTGTGAATTAGGCCACAGACACCAAAATGCCCCTCTGCTCTAATACACATGGGGTAGTCACAGTACACACGTGTCCACCCTTTTCCTTCTTTTCCATTTTTTCACTGTTGATAAAATGTTATGTGCCCACATGCTTCTTTCATAGTTGCTCCTTAGAAGAACAGATTTTTGTACGTTGTTGTTTACTGCCCAAAGGAGTCTCAAAGTGGTTTACAAACACCTTTTCCATTTGTTTCCCCACAATAGTCAACCTGTGAGTTATGTGGGGCTGTGAGAGGTCTGAGAGAACTGGGAATGGGCCACAGTGATCCAGCAGGCCTCAGGTGTCTCAAAGCATTTTCCAATTGTCTTCCCTTCCTCTCCCGCACAGCAGATTCCTGATGAGGAAGGTGGGGTAGAGAGCCTCACATAGAAGCTGGCAACCATAAGAGGAAGACTCTCTGTGCACAGCAGTCTTGACCTGAGTAAGGTTTTTTATACTGTTTTTTTATTTGCCAGGCCAAGGTTGAAAAAAGTCAAGTCAGTTCCCATGTGTCTCCATCCATTTACTTGTTCACTATTTACAGTTTCAGGCTTTAAATTTATTTAGATCCTCCTGCACTTTTCAGACTCACAGGACTGATGTGGGTGTGCCTGTCTGTGCCCCAGAATACAAACAGTTGCTGGTAAGGGCTGGCCATAGCCCATAGGCCAGGAGGGACACACCTGCACCATGCCCTCCCAACTGCAGGCAGAAATTGCTTCTTTGAAGGCTGGAGTCTGAGGCATTGTACGATTTTGAAGTCCCACCTGCAAACCTCCAGGAATATTTCCAACCCAGGGGTAGCCAACCTCCATGTGGGCCTGGAGAGCTCCTGGAATTATAGCTCACCTGGAGAGTATATAGATCAGCTCCCCAGGCAGAAAGGGCTACTTTGGACAGGGTTGTGGT
Organism: Paroedura picta; assembly: GCF_049243985.1. Lineage (NCBI taxonomy): Eukaryota > Metazoa > Chordata > Lepidosauria > Squamata > Gekkonidae > Paroedura > Paroedura picta. Next base: position 72,023,448 of record NC_135376.1, read on the forward strand.
AGAGAAGAAACATTTAAGGCCTCCCACACAGGTTGTTGTTGAATTGAAAGACTTGAGGCCTATTGCACAGGGTTGTTGTGCAGATGAAACAGGAGACAAAAGAACCAGTTTCATCTGCAGAATAATGCTGTGCAGTAGTTCAAATCTGCAGAGAGTTGCAAAGAAGAAAGAAACATGGCTTGGCTGTGTCTAAATCCTGGCCAGAGCAGTATTTTAATTGAGGCTTTTCTGTGGCCTCCCTGTCAGCCAACTGTTTGGCAGAAAGGGAAAGTTCCCCACCCTCAAAAGGAATGCCCTCAGGCTCCCCTGTGTTGCTCTTGGAAATACCTCCATCCCTTCAGAAGAAGAAGAAAAAGAAGAGTTGGTTCTTATATGCCGCTTTTCCCTACCCGAAGGAGGCTCAAAGCGGCTTACAGTCGCCTTCCCTTTCCTCTCCCCACAACAGACACCCTGTGGGGTCGGTGAGGCTGAGAGAGCCCTGATATCACTGCTCGGTCAGAACAGTTTTATCAGTGCTGTCACGAGCCCAAGGTCACCCAGCTGGTTGCATGTGGGGGAGAGCAGAATCGAACCTGGCATGCCAGATTAGAAGTCCGCACTCCTAACCACTACACCAAACTGGCTCTCAGTCAGGGCCTTTCAGAGGCTCCTTCACAGGAGGCCTGAAAGGGGGAGAGCGCACTCTCCAGCCTCCTGCCAGCGCTGTCAGGGTTCTGAGGCAATTTACAGTTGAACATGACAGTTAGGGCAGCCTTGGGGCAAAAAGAGCTGGCGCAGCCTGTCCAAACCTCTGTTCTCATCCCCCTTGGCAGCCCTGCTGTCCTCCTCTCCCTGCGATGGTCAGGGGCAGACTGGCAGCAATGTCTCCAGATTGCCCTGGAACTCTTCGCACCTTCCAATTGGCCCCTCCGCTTGTCAGTCTGGGGCCAAGGGGCCAATCTGGGAGTTCTGATCATGGACCCAGTCCACCCCAACACCCCTTACTGTTTTATTAAGAGGGAACAGATATCAAGATATCAAGTTCCCAATGAACACTGAACAATATATGCCCGATGCTGTTAACATTTTAAATTACTTAAAGTGAAAGCTCTGTTACAATATAATATGAAGAAGAGTTGGTTTTTATACCCTGCTTTTCACAACCCAAAGGAGTCTCAAAGCAGCTTACAATTGTCTTCCCTTACTCTCCCCACAACAGACCCTGTAAGGTATGTGGGGCTGAGACAACTCTGACAGAACTGTTCCCTGAGAACAGCTTTAACTTTAATTGTTATTTGACAATTCCCTTCATCCTCTAGTTTTTCCCTCCTCCCTCCATCAAACTCTTGACTTTCCTTCTCTCTCACCCATCTACTTTTTTGTTTTTCTCTGCCTCCTTTGAACATGTCAAGAGCATCTGGTTAACATTTCAGAACTGGGAGTTAAATTAGCTACTATATACTCAGTGGTGTAGTATAGAGAAAAGCTCTGAGTGATGCATAGGAAAAGGAAGTTGGGAAAGTAAGTGATAAATTAGGAATAAATAAAGTGGCCTTCCAGAACCTAGGAAAATAGGTAAGAGCAATGTGAGGTGATGCTGGCTCATTTCATGTACATCCAAATTGAGATTTTTTTTTCACAAATACAAAAATTTACTTCTTAACTTTTGCCATATATTCATCCTGTAAGTTTGTAATTTACTTTTTGATAAAACAAGAATGTAATTTTATGTGTTCAGAATTTCATTGGTTCATTTAATTGCATGTCATCCCTAGACTTCAGTACCAGTCAAATGAAGAAAATATTGTTTCTTGTTAAAACCTATAGAAAATAAAACAGGATATAACAAAGAATTCAAAAAAGCAAGAAAACAATAAAGAAAACAATTTCCAGCTGTAAAGGAACAAAACTAACTGAAATATACCAGTGTCACAAGCAATCAGAAACATCAGTGTACAAATTACAAATCTAATAATTTGATTTATATCGCTTCTCGGCCTTTTGGCTAAGATCAAGTGTGAAGTTAAAATAGGAATCTTGCAGGTATGCACTCAAAACTAAATATTTAGTCTGACCTCTACACCATAGACAGCAAAGAAAAATATGTTAAACTATACCTGTCCCCAGTGAGATACAGTTTTTACAGAAGTAAAATCAGGATAGATTCCAAGATATGTATCTGCTTGACTCTGGAAAATTAATAAGAATGAAATTTTAGAACCTGTTGTTTGGTTATTTGGGGAGCATGTATTTGCAAAAAAAAAATCAAAATAAAATATAGGGATCACTTACCACATTTAGATTTTTCTCATTAAATCCAAAACTGAAGAAAATTAACAAGAGACAATATCTGTCTATTACTGCTTGGCTGCATGCCTTGGCACTGAACGTTTTCATATTATTACTTAAAATTAAGTATTCATTATTTCCCCATATAAGCTGAAAAATATAAATACACCAATCATTGTGAGTGTCTTTAAAAGAGAAATTCTTATAAGAATTAAATGCTAATTTTCCAGCCACGGATCTTTTCCTTATTTTATTAATGATTATTTGATTGGTAAAACTAAGGAATTTCTCATTTCTGGTCCCCAGCCCTCCTGTCCCTATAAAGTCTTCGCTGCTGCTAACTCTTTACAGTAAACAACATGAAGGGAGCCTGTGTGATCGGGAAGGTCTGGTCTGTGTGAAAATGCTTCTAAGCCCATCTTCATGATCCATGGCTTGAGAACATGCCAGTTTTTAATTTTTTAATATCTAGGCAGATTTATTTTCAGGGCAGTTATAATAATCAGTATATCATGCTTTAACAACTCTACATCCACAAGTGAAAGAACAATACTAGTCAGCCAGTAAAAATAATGGAAGCAAAATACTTACTCTTCTGATTGTTTCAGGCATTACAAGGAGTGCATAATTAAGCCCTTTGCTGTCCACCAGGGTGTATGCAGGAGCCAAAGCAATGAAGAGCTTCACTTTTTGAGCAAGCTCTGGCATGACTGAAAAGGCAATCAGACCTGTAAATAAGTGAGTAAGTAAGTTAGTTTTTGGGCATGCCTAACAAATGTCATTAACAACATTATTGCCAATGCCTATTAAGTAATCTTGACAAGTAACATTGTGTTTCTGAATTCAGTACTTGTAGGCTGAATACTCACTTGGCTTAGAGCCAGACTATACAATATGCCCTACATGTGCTGTGTGTATGTGTGAAACTGGACTCACAGTCAGACAAACAGGGAACAACTCTGGGAAGAAGAGAGCAGGATCAGGAAGCACGTCTCCCATGCTTGGATGGAGTGTGACTGACACCTGCACCAGCCGCCAGGAATTTGTGAGTGACCTTTGATGCCTCCATTTCCATGGAGGCCCAGGTCACGAAAGTAGCCCGGACGGCATTTTTCCACCTTTGCCAAGACCAGCTACTAGCGCACTACATGCCCTCAGAACACCTGGCCACTGTGATCCATGCAACGGTCACTTCCAGACTAGACTCTTGTAACTCACTCTACGCTGGCGTACCCTTGTCTCTGATCTGGAAGTTACAGCTGGTTCAAAATGTGGCTGCTAGGGTCCTCACCAGGAAATCTTGGAGGGCCCATATTCAGCCAATGCTTCGTGATCTGCACTGGTTACCTGTCTATTTCTGGGTCAAGTTCAAGGTATTGGTATTAAGCTTTAAGGCCATACGCGGCCTGGGCCCTGCCTACCTGCGGGACCGCTTGGTTACTTATGCCCCCCACAAAATAAAGACAAGCCTACTTGAAGATGGAAAATACGATGCACTCCAGAATCCTCAGCCAGGAGATGCAGATCGGGATGCATAAAAGATGTGGGATATGCAGTATCAGAAGACCAGAGGTTTGATAATAAAGAGGTTAGCTGATAAAATGTTTCCAAAAATAATTAATGCTTAATTGATAGTGGCACATCTTCAAATATTTATGGTGATGAAAGTCTTTTTGAAATCTTAGATGAAGAATGGAAAGAATCTTTGATTGTTGCTGATGGAAATTCTGTGATGGCTGAAGGAATTGGTAACTCCTCATAAAATATAGTCTCCCTAGTGGGATAATTCAAGAAATCTTGGTCCCAGAGGCTTCTGAAAACCTTGTCTTACAAGTAATCTTTTCTGTGAGAGATTATACAAGAAAAGGCATGACTCTATCTTTTAATGAAAACTGTTATATTATACAAGAGAAGAGCTAGTTGCTACAAGCTCAATGCATGGGGATACATGCATGCAGAGAGCAAACCTCACTTAGTGATGTAATCACAAGGGCTGCTCTTTACTGTGGCACAGGTGTTTGGGTCACAGGGATAGTTTTGCAATTAGCCAACTTGAAAGCCAGAATTTAACTAAAGGCATGCAAATAAGGAAATGTGTTGCTGAAGATAGATGTGTGTGCTGTGTGAAAGTGAAGGGGAAAAGACCCAGCTTTAAGAGCATGGCTAATAAGCCGGCATGGCTAATAAGCCGGGGTACCTCAGACTAAAAATATTGAAAATGAAGACATAGATGACCCTCATTTTCATGAACTTACTGGGTAGAAACTGAATGCTGGACTTGATTGATCATGGTCTGACCCAATAAAGGAATTCTAATGGAAATACTGATAATAACCCTCTGTCCATTAAAAGATGACAACCCAATTCTGATCTCTGATTCTAGTTATATTACGAAGTCCTAATCTGGAGTCTAAACTTTGTTTCTGTAATCACCCCCACCCTGTAAACTCTAAAATGTGTTCTTCTTCACTAGTCCCTTTGTATAAAGAGGGACAGAAGAATTAAAGATGTTCATTATAGTCTTCTTAACATACCTAAGGAACCACCTTGGCCATGACCAATGTAATATAATCCATCTTGCTCTGTTTCCTGCAGGATGAAGTTTATTGCTGCTGGAACATCATACATCCCCATTTCATGAAAACTAAAATACAAACACACATACAACATAGCTAAAATTATTCATGTTTACACACTAGTACACCCACTTCATCTGGTGTGAAAATCCTTCTATTTGAATGATAACTGTTGTTCTAAGAGAACAACTGTAAATAAAGAGTAATGATGTTTTCATTTTTTTTAAATAATTAATATCAATATTATAATAAAACAGAACCTATACTCTGTAAAGGGAATATCATTGAAAAGAGGCAGTAAAGAAAGTTTGTATCTCCCTGGGAAAAGAAGTTAAGTCGAGACTTAAGAACTCCAGTCTAAATGTCTTTTGTTGATTTCCCCCCAATCTTATTAGCCTGTTACTATTATACAAGTAGCACCTCACATCTCCTATGGCAAACAGCAAAATCCAATCAAAATTATGACTCTGTATTGTTTCCTCTTCTATGTAAATATTAGAGCGTAGGAATAAAAAAGGAAAATAACAGTTGAGTAGCTGAGTTTACAAGTAGCAGTCACACAGCTATGCAACTAAAGTGGTCCAAGGCAAACCTTTCACCACATTCTTGAATGAGGATCACAGGAAGTGGCTAGGAAGGAATCTGAATCTAACAAAAGGAACCACATTACACTTTTTTTCCCAAGACTGAAGCATTTCTGTCAGATGGTAAGATAATGTACAATCACTATGAATGCATACTTCAAGGATCAGCTTTGCATTTGGCAATCCATTCAAGTAATAATTATTTGCCTAAATTTACCTGAAATTCCAAAATTCTTCCTGGTAAGTTGAAAAGTTCTGGTGTCTTCTTGACCAGGTGGTTCCCCTACTATTTAATATCCAGACATCACAGCCAGCATCTGCAAGAAAAAATCCCAGGCTACTGTTGGGAAGATTTGAAATCCAGGATCTACCTTCAAGTGATAAACCATGTTGCAGTAGCACAGTATACCTTGTCCCTGGAAAGGAGGAAAGGAATGAAAGAGGAAATGTGATAATTAAATGGCGTGTAGAGAAAAAATGGTATTTTGGATTATATTGGATTAAAAATGTTATTCCTAGGTTCCATATATTACAAAAGTATTCACATCCCATTTCTTCCCAGGTTTCTGGGGAAACTTTTCAAGGGTATGGGGGAATGTTTTTAAAGATATTGGCACCAAAATTGTTGGAGAGATGCTGGGGTCTGTCCTTTAAAGAATTCCCAAATGTTAAATCAATTGGACTTTCCAGTTCTATGGGTTCTAGAACAAGGTGCCACAAACCATTCTTCATTGTTTCCTATGAAGGGTGAGGGGAGATGAAAAAATGTAAAACCTGAAAATCTTTCCCCTTATTGGAAGGCCATTGCAAACTAGAAATGTAAAACTTGAGAATCTGAACCTATGTAAAATGCAAGAATCCACCAAAAATGAACTCAATATAAATGAACTGTAGAAAATAATAAACTTTTTAAAAACAAGAAACACATTTGAAACTGAACACAAAAGCACAGAAGAGGAAAGTTGGAGGGGTCCCTTGGGACTTTGCAAATGTGTGCTCCTACTAGGTCTGGCTAATCCCATTTATATATAAATCTTGTGGGATCTTTCAAACTAGGTGACTACCATGTTGTAAGGAGCAACTATCAATCAGCAGAACAAAGGAGAGCATGGGGAAATGAACCTGTTAGACCTAAGAGTATACACCTTCCCATATTTTTATGTCTTCTGTATATAGCAGCTTCTGCCAGTCCATTCATACCTCATCTAATTAAATGACATTGCACTATATATGTGCTTTCTCAGTTTCCAATTCTTGTTTGGAGCAAAACCTCAAATCATAGTTTCACAATTCATTTGTAATACCAAACTGTGGTTTGTCCAACACCTCAGAAGAAACCAAGGCATTTGAGGGAGAGAGGAAAGAAGGGGAGCATAAGACTACAACTTGATGGTTACCACATCTGAACCAACCCATACTGATTTATTTTTAATGATAAATTATTACAAACTCTTAATTCTAATTATCAATACCTTTATTCCCAGGACCATGTATTCCATGAGGGATTCTGTTTATCTGCAGATAATAGCCATCATCTGTCAGTATTTCATATTCTTCACTAGGGTATCCCCAATATTGGATGATTTCATCCTGTAAATAAAAATACCCAGCATATCAGACAAAAGAGAATTCTTTTAAAATTTCTAGTGCATTTCTCTTTACAAAGAGGTTGGAAGTAGGCATGTGCACCCCCCCCCACACACACCCCCCAAAAAAATTCAGACCATTTCAGGTTCAAAAGAACCCTATTCGAACCGTTAAAGGGCTATCCAGCTGATTCAGATTCAGCCATTAAAGTCAGTGATGCCATTGACTTTAATGGGAAGAGTGCTTGCACTTGAAAGCTCACACTTTGAATAAATCTTTGTTGGTCTTTGTTGTTGCTACTGGACTCTGATTTTATTCAACTAGATATTAGTAGATACTCAATGCTTAAACCATGGGAACTATAAAGGGTGGAAGAACCTGAACATCCAGACACTGATCTTAAACTCTATCCGTATATAATATTTTCTTACGGCAATGATGGTATTGAAGCTATTTCCATTGGCAAATACCTATGAAGTCATTACATTGAGCATGAAGTTTCATGCACACTTTTGTGTGACAAATCCTAACGAATTTTCAGTAGCATTCAAAGACATGGGGAGAAAGAACACTGTATCAGAATCAGCTCATACTATCAAAGACAGAACTGAAAAATCAGAAGGAGACTTGGAACACTTCTGTAGGTGATAATATCATTTCTGTAAGTGATTTCCAATCACAGAGTCTTTCTTTCCACCTACAGATTGTGTCTTTCTGGCTTCCCCCTCCCACTGCAATCCAGAATGTCTCCTCAAATACTGTTTCTGTGGATCTTGCCTAGACAAAGTGACCTGTCCCCCCCCCCCCCCACACACACACACACACACACACACCAGGGATCCTGATAACAGGCTTTAAGAACAGACTGACTTCCTTTCTCTAAAGAAAAAAAGAAAGGGAGAGGGGAACTTGGAGTTTTGTTCACAGAATTCATGGCATCACATATAGATATGTCCCAGTAGATCATCAGGAGGTGTTTGAAATGAAATTGAGACATGATTCCTAAATCATGGGGATGTATATTATTGAGCTATGAGAAGGGAGAAGGAAAAGAAAGCATTTTAGCTATCAGCATCAGCAGTTTAAAATATTATATAAAATGTACGGTAATGATGAAGGAGAAGAATCAGTTTTAAAGTTACATCTATGTAAGGGACTCTGAGCAGAATATATTTTTAAATTTTCATACACAATCAACAAAATTCTATTGATGCACTAAAATAAGTAACTTACAATAGTCATGAATTCCTGAGGATTCAGATGTTTCTCTGTTTTGAATTCTTTTGAATGTGTAGCCTGTAAGCTCAGGCATGCTGCTATCAGAAACAGCCACATCTTTAACCTGTATCAATCGATATTGGTATTAACATAAACATATATAGTGCTGGCTATCTGAAAACATCAGCCTCTAGGGTAGAAGACTAGAGGGGAGAAACAATAGACAAAGAATAATATTATAGAGATTTAAAGGGGTATGAACAGATGAAACAGCGTAGCTTTAGGGACACACACCCTAACATTAATCAAAGCCTAGAAGGTCTACTGGGGAAGGCACTGGCAAACCACCCCGTATTGAGTCTGCCATGAAAACGCTAGAGGGCGTCACCCCAAGGGTCAGACATGTCTCAGTGCTTGCACAGGGGATACCTTTACCTTTACCTTAGAAGGTCTATGTTTGTCTCACTGTACATACAGGGTCACAGAACTACAACACATATAGGGGGTAACTGGACAGCTTCACTTTGCTGAAAACATTTCTCAAACCTTGGTGGGACATGCAAGGGCACTGCCCCCATATCGAAGGAGACCTTCACACTTGCGCAGCTTGAGGTCTGCATGCATGCTCAATGAGCAATGAAGTAACAGAGCATGCATATTGCCCTTTTTTGTTCTTGCAGTCCACAAGCCTCATAAATATGAAGAACCTCTAACAGGACTCTGGGGCCCCTGGAACTATGGGGCCTGTGCTACTAGGCTAAACCACTTCTGGAGAAAAGAGTTGGCTATCCACAGTAAACAGCTTGCTGATGAGTGAGTGATTGCTTCATGAACAATGTAGCCCATCTGGATGGTACTGTCAGTGTCTTCAGTGGAATAACCTCTCTGACAGTGCCCTGCCTTGATGTCCCACTCATCATATCCATGGACATGGTACACCTGGCACTCTGCCATATGGGGGGGGAGTCACTGCAGAGGGTGTGGAAATATTTCCAAACAGTAGACTGGAAATGGGCCCCCAGGACTGAAGATGTTGGAAATACCAGCTGCTTTCTGATGCAGTGTTGGAAGGGGCCACAGAGGGGTGTACTCAGAGGGATGTGAAAGGGGAGGATGCTTCCCCCTCTCAAATCACTTCAGGTCTCTGAGCAGTGCTGACAGATCTGTTGCCTCTGTGGAGAACCCTAAGAATAGATCAGAGGAAGGAGGCTATGAGACTCTTGCTGATTCCCTGCAAAGGCTGGGCTCCAGTGGCTGGCAGGATGGATTTGGTGCCTGACACCCAATCCCAGTAGGGGAGAGGAGTTTGTAATCAGGAAGGTATAAAATGTGAGTCCTCAGCCAAGGCACCAAGTTGCTAAGCCCCTATACTCTGTGTGAGCAGAGATAGTGAGTGGCTCAGAGCCTTGAGCCAACCTAACACCCAACCACAGCAGAGGAGAGGTGTTCACAATCAGGAATGAATGAATGTGTCCTAATTTAAAGCCTCTCCATCTAACTGCCAAGAGTGGAGAGGCTGCTGATCTGAACTGAGGATCCATCTGTCCATCTGTACACCCATCCATTCTATCTGCCTATCTGTCTATCTATCCATCTTATCCATCAATCTCCTGATTTCATAGAGCAGAATATTGGCCACAGTACTGTCTGTTAACCTCTGGAGGTCGCCTATTGGTGTTTCCAAGGCTGGAGAATTCCACCCCCCTGGTGCTTTGAAGTTTGGTAAATATTTTAATTGACCAGAGATTGTCTGTAAATCTATCCATTCACAGACTGACATGAATAGTTGAATGTTTGTAGAAGGTTCCTGCCAGCCACAAACTTCATTGCATGAACCACTAACTTGTAGTAGTTAAGAGTGGTAGACTGGAATCTAGAGAACTAGTTTCCCCAGTCCTTGACCTGAAGCATGCTGGCAGACCTTAGGCCAGTCAGTTCTCTCAGGGTTTTCTCAGCTCCACCAGAATGACATGGTGCTTGTTGCTGGCCCTTAAATTAGTCTACAATTTAGTCAGCAATTTGTGATAACCATTGGTTTTAAGAATCTGACTGTCTTACCCTTTAGTGAGAGCCATTATGGTGCAGTGCAGTAACTAAGAATAGTGGACTCTGATCTGGAGAACCGGGTTTGATTCTGTATTCTTCCATGTGAAACCTGCTTAGTATCCTTGGGTCAGTCTCAGTTCTCTCAGAACTCTCTCAACCTTACCTACCTCACAAGGTGCCTGTTGTGGGCAGAGGAAGGGAAGATGATTGTAAGCTGCTTTGAGACTCCTTAGTGAAAAGTGAAGTATAAGAACCAACTCTTCCTGTTCTTCTTGAATCAACTTTATCTACAGCAACAAATCCTCTTTACTTCACTTTCCAATTGTCTGTGATAGGCATCTTAACTCTCCTGGGCCTTCATATCTCCAGGTAAACTCCCAACGGCTTGATATTCAACACAGCTCAGGAGCCTTGCATTGCCTTTTGTTTCTGCTCAGCAAAACACAGGCCAGGAGATATCTGGAGCAGCAAAGAAATTAAAAGACGCTTGCTCCTGAGGAGGAAAGCTATGGCAAATCTAGACAGCATCCTAAAAAGCAGGGACATCACCCTGCCAACAAAAGTGCGTTTAGTCAAGGCTATGGTATTCCCAGTTGCAATGTATGGCTGTGAAAGTTGGACCATAAGGAAGGCCGAGCGTCAAATAATTGAGGCTTTTGAACTCTGGTGCTGGAGAAGACTCTTGAGAGTCCCTTGGACTGCAAGGCGAACAAACCAGTCAGTCCTAGAGGAGATCAGCCCAAACTGCTCCTTAGAAGGCCAGATCCTGAAGATGAGACTCAAATACTTTGGCCACCTCATTAGAAGGAAGGACTCCCTGGAGAAGAGCCTAATGCTGGGAGCGATTGAGGGCAAAAGAAGAAGGGGACGACAGAGAATGAGGTGGCTGGATGGAGTCACTGAAGCAGTCGGTGCAAACTTAAATGGACACTGGGGAATGGTAGAGGACAGGAAGGCCTGGAGGATCTAAAGAAAGTTGGGCAAATGCAGAAAATGTACTTCCAAGAAATACAGTTAGAAACACAATTTACTTTATGGACTCCTATAGGAACCAGCAAGTAGCTTAGAATTTCTGTTTCTATAAATGTAGAATTTAATGTGCCCAAGACAAAAAACTTCCATGTGACTTGGGTTTCAGATCATACATTCTGCCTATCTAGATGAAAAGTCTCCTAGAATTTTTTTTTTAATTTGTGGACAATAAAACCCTGAAGGCATTGAACACTGAGGAAAAATGGGACATAAATATTTTAATAAAATTTCACATTGACATTATGACTATCATTGTGCTCTGTATGATTTTTCCAGGTTTTTGGAAAGGCATTAGTGTTATGTAGTCCGGACTGAGTGGTACTAATAAGGTCTGGCTTTTAAACTGTGAATGGAACAGAAAATATTACAAAAGTGTGAGCTCAGCTATAAACCAGAGATTTGAAAAGATAAGCAAATGATTTAAGCATAAAGGAAGTGATATTGGTACCAAACTATGGGTCTGAGAAAAAAAAATTAAGAACAGCTTAAAACTTCTAAAATTAGGTCTAGTACAGCTATTATAGGTTAGAGTGACTTAGGAAACCCATGTCACTATAGTCCTTAGTCATTATAGTCTCTATTGGCTCCATGATGTGACTCTCACTCCAAGGCATGAGCCCTTGTTCCTCCGAGCTTCCCCATGAACATTTCCAAGATAATTTTCCCTTCACATATTTATCTGAAGAAATTTTCTAACTCATACAAGTTCATACTGAAATAAATATGAGTCTTTAAGGGGCCACTGGAATTGTTTGTTTTTCTTTAACAGACTAACACCACTATCCCTTTGCAAACAAAAAATGTTTCTATTGAAATACTATGAAGTAGATGCACATGTAGTCATTTGAATACGATTGATGTTTTCTGTTGAGTTAGTCTACTAATGATGAATCTGCAATCTGTGGTAACCATTCATTTTAAAAATATAAAAAAATAATGACTTACCCTTTAGTGAGAGCCAGCGTGTTGTGGTAGTTAAAAGCAGTGGACTCTGATCTGGAGAAGTGGATTTGATTCTGCATTCCTCTATATTTGCTGGGTATCCTTGGGCCAGTCACAGTTATCTCAGAACTCTCTCTACCTCACCCACTTCACAAGGTGCCTGTCGTGGGCAGAGGAAGGGAAGGCAATTATTAGCAATTTGAGACTCCTTAAGGTATTTTAGAAAAATTCTGAGTATAAAAATCAACTCTTCTTTTTCTCCCAGTGTATTCTTTCACTCATATGCTTGTGCCATCCAAGTATGGGATTGTAATTTGTTTGGAGTCAGACACACCCAGTCTGAGTTGCAAGACACTGCCTCTGATCCTTGCAGGCAAAATGTTGATGAGTTTGTACATGTATAGAGATGTCAGATGTCATCAGAATCAGGCTTGGTGCTTCACTTGCCAGCATACAGGCCCAGAGCAATGTTGCAATGGCTATACCAGTAGCATTTCAAAGTCATTCTCTAAATACTCTGCTTAACAGTGCATGGCATTGGAAGTGAAAGATTGAATAATGGAACCAAGAAAAGAACCTACCAGAAATGGGACTCTTTGGACATATTGAAGAAAATTGGAAATGTTTAATGCACTATTTGTCTGTATATGATTAGAGTGGGTTTTAATGATAAAGAACAGACAAAGAAGGAAACTTGCTTTAATTGCTTAATGACATCAGTAAACTTGTACGCAGCTCAATTAATTAGGGTAGTCAGGTCACTCACCACCCTCAAAGAAGGGTACCAAAACAGAGGCAAGTTGGACATCAGTTGTAAGGCATTTGCAAGCTATTTTGCAAATAAAATCTTGACCTTCCACCAACTTTAGGCACAGAAAAAGAAGTCAAGGCCCCTTGCTCACCTTTGAAGGATACACTAGATGGCTTCAGATGACTCTTGCTGACCAAAGAGGACAGGATACTGACTTTGATGAGGCCAACCACTAGACCCCTACCTCTCATGGCTAGTCAAAAGGTTGGATGTGAGGATAGGCCCCTCCCTCCAGATGATAATTAACCTCTCCCTCTCAACAAGAGAGTTCCCAGAGGAGTTGAAGGAAGCAGTGGAATGATTTTTATTGAAGAAACCATCCCTAGATTCGTGGAAGCCCACCAACTACCACCCTGTCTCACACTTAGCGTTTCTAAGGAAAGTGGTGGAAAGACCTGTTTATTGTTATTAGCAATTACTGTCACCCAGCATTTCTCTTTGTTTCCTACCTGGAGCTTGGCATCCCTGCACCTCCATGGTATCCAAAGCCAGGACTTTTCTCCAGGATGACTGATCTCTGTTGTCTGAAAATGACCTGCAGTTCCCCAGATCCCCACGTCTTGCATCCTGCAACCTCTCTGCCACAGTTTCCCCTTTCCTTTCATCTCCCGGAGCCAGGGAATGAGTTGTCATTGTAGAGTCTTCCCCCCTCCAAAAGAGCCATTTATCCCTGGGGAGTTGATCACTATAGTCCAAGTCTAGGAGATTTCCAGGTCACAGCTGTCTTTATACTTACAAACCTTCTGAGTGGAGAGGTTTGGCCGATTGTTTAGGCAGATTTCTTCCAATGGTTCTTAAGTTTCCAGATGGTATAGTAGATAAGAAGTCCAGTATTTTGTTGATGTTGAATAAATGCAACTATATAACTAATAATTATCATGAATAATAATAACAGTTGGAAAGTAATGTTTCTATATCTAGCTAGTGAATGTATTGATGACAAAATATGTACTAATCTCTAACATTTTTTGTTGTTTCACGATAAAATGTAGTTAATCATGTTAATGCAAGTTTGGTTTTTTAAAACAAATTTCTGCTCAAGATTTTAAAACTTTCCAAAGATTGCTTACTAAGGTTTAAAGAAAAAAATCATTTTATAATATACAACATATATTTTTTTAATCATATCACTATTTACTTCTGTTTTACAAAGCCCAGTAAACATTCATAACAGAAAAGCTGATTAATTCACCCCCGGTGACTCCTGAATTGTCTTTAAATCGGTCCAAAATGGTCCAAATCGGATCTGAAATGGTCCATATTGCCCCCCCCCCGCACAACCCTAATTCAGACTAATTCTCCTGGGAATATGAAAGGAAACATCCTGTAAAGAAATAGACACCTCGAATGTTTATCAATGTTCTTTAGCAGCTAAAAAACAGCAACAAATACTATGCAATTAACTCCTTCCATTACCCCTTGTATGCCTTGTGGTGTTTGCCATGACTTGTTAGACATATCTCTGAATCATGTTAACAGATTCAGAAATAAGCCATGGTTGTGAATGGCTTACATTAAAGGGGGGGGGCTTTCTTTTCTTGGATAAAATTCACATAAATTATCTAGGAAACATGAAGGGAAACATCCTAAATAGAAATAGATAACTTGAATGTTTGGTTAATTTGGTGTCAGTGTTAGTTTACACCTAATAATTAGCAAGTAGTACTATGTAATTAAGTCTTTCTATCATTCCCTGGAGGCCTTTTGGTGCTTTCCATGCGTTGTGTGAAGTATCTCTGAGTCATCAATGACCTGAACTATTCTCACTATATTAGTTAAACCTTAATTAAAACTTAACAAGTTAAACCTAGTTAAACATTAATCAACTAATCACATGACCAGGCTTATTAAGAACACCTCTGAAGAATCAGCTTTCCTTTGCTGCAGGCCATCAGAGGACCTAAATCAGCCCAGGGCCAGGAGAGGGATGGGATGCATAAGTGGGGATTAGCCCCACTGCCATTCCACTGCCAGTCCGGCCTCTCCACACCATGCATAATTAGTCATACTCCAGTTGGATTGAAAGTATTCCTGGGCTGTTTTTTCCAGGTATTGCAAAACTGAAGAATTTAAGGTTAACTACTCAGAATCAAAGGTTATAGTCTTCTCTGAAGCCAAGAAGACTACCTACAGTCTGGAGAATTGGCAGTGCTCAGTTAGAACAAATCTCCAAATTCTCATAATTCTCATCTAGTTTTTGATCTTCAACTCTCATAACTTGAGCATAAATTGACAGGGAGGCATCGATATAATGCCCAAATTTCTGGCCGTATGTGGAGTCCTCAACTGCACTCTGTCTTGGCAGAGCAGGTGCCCTATCTGGCCAATTCCTCCATTTTCAAGGGGTTCAAGTTCAAGCTACTAACTGTGAGCCACTCTACCACTCCCCTGAAGCACCTAGTGAATGAATCCAGAGGGGCATCTGGTGAACCATCTATCAGGAGATAGAGATAGGTGTCATCCACATACTGCTCATAACTCTGCATCAATCTGGTGAGAAGATGCATGAAGATGTTAAATAATGTTGGGAAAAGGACTGCCCCCTGCAGAAACCCATACTGGAATTGGAAGAGGTGCAATTGATTCTCCCAGATTGCACCTCCCGTTGTCCTTGACTACGGAGAAAGGAGATAACCTACTGATGGGCCATCCCCTGTAACCCCCCAAGGGAGAAGGCAAAGCTGTGTCAGGAAAGATTCCAACATACACATCTGCTCAACGTTAGAAAATCAATAAAAATAATTTTTAAATGATCTGCCACAAAGATATGAAATGTATGAACTAAAAATAAAGATGATATAAGATTTATATGCCTCAAGTCAGCAAGGAGCACAGCTCCCAGCTTCCAAATATATTTTACTATTTTTTTCCAAATTCAGCTATCTTTGAGTATTCTGTGTTATATATATACAACATTACAAAAACAATAGTTGGAATATTTGAACTTGTGTGTAAGGCAGGGAAGGCCCATTCTTGCTGATGGAGAGGCAGGTAGCTTGAGGCAGGGTCACTAGAGAGAAATATCAAGTGCAGAGGTGCCTCAGAAAGAAAGAAAAATAAAAAATAAATCCTGAATGTTCCTTTTAGAAAGTATAACATTTTAATATTCAGTGTTCTCCCATTACACAGAGGTTAAGAAGTTCTTCTTTTGAATCATTGTGACAAAAGACTTAAGAAGAAAAAAGTCAAATAAAGGTAAAGTTCTAGATTGACAAATCATAGAAGTTCCTATCTTCTCCAGTGCAGAGCATTTGGAAAAGAGAAATTTTCCCCAATGAATTTGTCATTTTTTCTTTTCTTTTCTCTTTGTGAAAGCAGTGAAATAACTGTCCAATGTCTTTCCCAGTGAAGGACATTTTCTCCATAATCTCAGTCATTCCCTTACTCCATGTTAATATAGAATATAAGCAATTCAGATTTCATACAAAGTCTTTATTTGTATTTCTCCATCAGAGCAAGCATATCAGGATATAAAGCCAACGGAGCATCAAGTCCCCAGGTAAAATCCATATGTTGCCAGTCCGGAATATTCTTATAGAAAACTAAATGAGATATTCGACGGACCAACAGTTCTGTATCAGTTACATTTACGATAATGTCATTCCCAGCCCTCCACACAGCTGTAGGTACGGTCATATCTTCTATTCTATAAAATGGAGGTGTGGTCTGTTGATAAAAAGATCAAAAATATGAAATTACTATCAATAATCAATTAATTGTGCATGTTTTCTTAATTTTCACATCTTTATTTTAAATGAATCCTTACATTTTAGTATTTTGAGAAATTTCTTAATACTAATTTTTCTAATGTACCCTAATCACCATTCTAAAATATCTGCACTTCTGAATCACAATCAGAATACATTTATTGGCATATTTGTCTTTACTTCTGTTCCAGATATTATTCACAAAATATTTGGGGAATCACCTGTATTCTGCCTAGAGCAATAATATAACAAATAACTTCATCAAGGCACTAGAGTTAAGAAGGGCATTGACTATGTTAATAAGGATTAGTGAACATGACAATTTCCAGAAAAAGAAGACAAAAAACATGAAGCAAGGGACAGGATCTAGATGGGAATGCGTACCGGTTGTATGTTTGTACATTTAGTAAACTAGTTATTTCATTGATCTGCATTCTCTTGTCAGTGTTAGGAAATATTCCACTCCAACACAATCAGAGCCAATAAAGTTTATTGCAGCAACAGGAGCTGGGAAGAGCATTAACTAACTGTAATTCTTCAAAATAGATAGACTTTCAGGGTACAAGAACTTACAGGAAGAAAGAATGCACAACAAGAGGTAAGAACTACAACAGAAACATTCAATAAGCTCTGAAAAGGCAGAAAGAATGCACTAGAGCTCCCCCTGGAGTTCAAATGGGCTGAACATAGCTGATGTTCACATGAATTACTGAAACTGCTCACAAGCAGCTGCCTTCTGAAGTCATCTGTCTTTCATAGCCCCAGAATGAATTCTATAAAAAATGAAAAACTAAAAACTACTAATTTTCTTTACTTTAGCCCAAAATAACTTTTGATCTTTCAGAGTATTTATCAAATCTCCTTCCCATTGTTACCCCTTTGTCCTTACCATGTTATACATAGCTTGATTCTTAGATCCATAGTCAAATTGTTTAAATTCATTTGAGTAAGCTATCTAAAAAGACAAAAATGGATTATTCACCTCAAAAATCTCATGACCTTTCCCATACAAAAGATAGAACCAAAGCAGACGAAATGTAAGAGATCTCTAAAGAGGAAGGATCAGAGACCTATCTTTATGAAAAATCTGCGAGGGTTCCAGTTCTGAGATTTCACACCATCGTTCACTCCATGTAAAGCACCTGTGCTATTTCCCTAGTATTAATCTTCCCTCAACAAGAGCCTCTTGTGGCGCAGAGTGGTAAGGCAGTCGTCTGAAAGCTTTGCCCATGAGGCTGGGAGTTCAATCCCAGCAGCCGGCTCAAGGTTGACTCAGCCTTCCATCCTTCCGAGGTCGGTAAAATGAGTACCCAGCTTGCTGGGGGGTAAACGGTAATGACTGGGGAAGGCACTGGCAAACCACCTCGTATTGAGTCTGCCATGAAAACGCTAGAGGGCGTCACCCCAAGGGTCAGACATGACTCGGTGCTTGCACAGGGGATACCTTTACCTTTACCTTTTTAATCTTCCCCCTCCCAACTGCTTTTAGCACTAGGTAGGGATGGGCATGAGCTGAATTTTTGTGGTTCAGCTTGTGATTAGTGACTGAACCATGAACCAGTATGCCAGTTCATAAACCTAACTGCTTTGTATAAGTTTGTGAGCCATTTAAACTTTAAACTCCTGATTTCTGCTCCAACAAAAGTGGCTGGGAGGAGAAAGCAGGCAAATAAATGGCTCTAAGCCATGTAAGCCCTCCTGTTCTGCTCCTCATCACTTTGAAGCAGTATGGAGCAGGTGAGGGTTGGTTGAATAGCTGGAAGACATCTAAGCCTAAGAGCTGAACAACCCCACTGTTCAGCAGTTAGGCTTACATATATCCCAGCTGGCTTTGCTCCCTTCCATTTCAAAGTCTGGGGAGGTAAAAGAGGGTTAACTATGGGAGTGAAGTGCCTCCCATTGGACATTTAACCCCCTCCTTTCTGCTGTCTGTGGCTTTTCTTGGCAGCAGAAAAGAAGATGTGAAATGCCTCCCAAGAACACTTCACCTTTCCTTCCTGCAGACTGATAAAAACCAAAAGGTGCTTCTCTCTTCCTTCCTGCTGACTGCGGAAAGCCATGGCCAATAGACAAGGGGAATGAAAAGCCCCCAGAAGGTTTTCCATGGCCAGCAGGCAGGAGAATTTGTAGTGCCCCCAGGAAGCACATTACATCTTCCTTTCTTTTGACCACAGCTCTCAACAGCCAGCAGACAGGAGGCGGTAGAGTGCCCCTGGGAGACTTCTGCAGTCAGCAGAAAGGAGGGAAGATTTTGCTGGGGGTGGAAAGCCTCTCCCCACCCCCCTTCTTTCCGCAGAAAGCTGTGGCCAACAGAAAGAAAGGTGTAAAGTGCTCCCTGGGAAGCACTTGACCTCCATCTGAGAAGTGTGAGATAAAGGCCCGTGGACAGCATACAGCCACATTGGTCTTAATCTCTGGCCCTGACACCCTCCTTCTTTTTAGGAATGGCTGTATGCCACATAAAAATACAGAAAATTGAATTATGACATTAGTTCTTATGCGATTCATTAGTTATTTTTTAAAATACAAAAACACTTGTCCATAAATATCACTATTTAAAATACAAAACACAAATCTTAATTCAAAATTACTGTGCATTTATTAATAACTAAATACTTAGACAGATGCAAAACGTCTACATTTTAGGATACCAAGGGGGAAAAAATTACACTCTACCTGTGACCAATGATCCACTGTTTTTACAGAAGTGTAATCAGGAAAGATTCCAAGATACACATCTGCTCGACTCTAGAAAATCAATAAGAATATATAATTTTTAAAAAGATCTGCTACTATGATTTTTTAAGTATATGAACTAACAAATATCTTTAGTTGCATTATCTTTAACATTTATATGCCTTAAGTCAGCAAGGGGCAAACTGAACTTCAAAAACAGTTACTCTGGTCGCTTTAGCTAATTAAGGCCCAAAGTACTGGATTTAGATTGAAGCCCCCAAACCCAAAGAATATTACAAGATATTTAATAAAGTTTATTAAAACAAATTTGCAGGAATATACAAATACAAGAGCAACAAACAGCTTATGCTAAATAGCCAGCCTAAATATATACATTTTGGTGTCTAATCTAGATATTACCTGTCTAGAATAGAGTTCAAACAAAATTTCAGAGTCCAAAGTCCAAGACCAAGTGATCCAACCAGTAAGTTCCAGAGTCAAAAAGTGTTAAACTGCCTGCAGTTGGCATGATCCTGGTTGACAGGCAGATGTGTGGCTAAGCATGTAACCCAATAGGCATATGACCATATACTCTGCTAAGCACACAACCGAATAAGCCACCTTTGGGGACGAGCATGAACTGCACTGTTGTAGGTTAGTTAGGTACATGGTTTGTGGCTGAACCCCAAAACGAACCATGAACTCATACAAATGGGGATGTCGGTTTCTGAACTGACCCAGTTTGAATTAGTTCACCAGCCATTTCAAGTTTAAACACCTGCTTTCTGCTTCCCATGAAATGCCTTGTGGAGAAGAAAGCAGGGGGCCATTCCCTCCTATGGCTGTTTAGTTTAAAAGGCTCTTGTGTTGCCCTGCCGGGCTGCATCAACACGGCAGAGCAGAAAAGTCAGAGCAGAGAGCTTGCCAAATTTCCTAGTCCAGTCCAGGACATTGGGAGCCAGGTAAGTCAGAGTTTATCAAAGAGCGAATCTGGAGTCAAAGAGCCAAAATGTGGACGAGGGCCGGATGTCCTGCAGAGATTGGCGTTTGGTTTCTCACAACGCATACAAGCATTTGACTAGCAACATAGCACCAGGCTTGAGTTCTATGCCACAGTCAAACTCCTGGTGCAGAGGTAGGTGATCGGCCCCCTTTTCCTCAAACACATCAGCAAAATTGGCATATGCAGGCAGAAGGACTGGTGCCACATCTGAAGACCCACTAAGAATGGTGGATGCCTTGGATCCATGGTGGCACTTTCACAGGAAATTGATTGGTTTTCCTAATCAACACAGGGTTTATGGCATTCCAGCAAGTTCATCCTAAGCAATGGCATGGCCCACTGAACCACTGCCCCTTTAAGGAGGCTTATCGGAAAGCTGACCTTGGAGTGGTCATTGATGAAAAGTTTCACCTGAGCCAGGAATGTGAGAAAATCCTCTGATCACCAGTGGTACTTTTCAGAAGCTTTCAGCGGGCAAACCAGATGTGCCATTGGATAGCAACTTGTTGCTGCAAAGCAGCCACAGCGATGTTCAGTTGCTGCACTTGGGCTGCCAGAACCTGATCGCTCGCCAGCAAGTCCCCAAGACTCTACTAAAGCAGCTCTTAGCCAGATAGCCTGCAGCTGGAGCTCGCCTTCACCAGAGGAAGGAGCTGCAGCTGGATCCCATCTACCGTGACAGCAAACTGCCAAGCATGTCAATCTTCTGATAGCTGTCAGAGTAGATCACCTTTGCCAATGCTTCTGCTCTGGTGAATGCCTGGGCTTCCAGGGGTCTTGGTCTGCTGCCATTGCTGCTGCTCTTCTGGTGAGTTCCCAGGGCTTGGAGAGATCTTGCCTGAGGCTCGATCTTAGCGGGCACAAAGGATTGTGTCTCAGCCTGGCTGGGTCCAGGCTACTTGTCATTGGGCAAGTCTGAGGTTGCATCTCCCAGCTGCTCCAGGAGTGGGTTGAGCAGTGCCTCTGGACCAGCACCCCCTGGTATCAGCTCTGGTAGTGCAGCTGGTATGGCTCCCAGCCAAATCACCCCCTGCTCACTACTGTTGCAAGCAGAAAGCAGTGGTTTAAATGACTCCCAGCCATTTCAACAAAACAACTGAGTGGTGGGGAGCTCATCTGTTCTTCATGATGAGTAAAAATCAGGGGCTTAAACCCCTGCTTTCTGCTCTTCAAGAACTGCCATGAAAGTTCATGGTGGCTCTTCAGTTTGCAAACATTGCTTCATGAACCATGAACTGGCCAAAATTTGTGACAGATTTTTAGTTTGTCAGATGGTTTGTGCCCATTCCTAGCTGCCTTCCCCTTCCCAGGGTTCCTTGCACTAATGAGATGAAATGCAAGGGAGAAACTCCCTCCTAGTGCTGACCTAAACAAAACTTTTAAAAGTAAAAAGGCCAAGAAATGTCTAGGAACATCAGTATTCTGACAAGAAGATAATGTAAGAGTTCTAAGATGTCGGTTCAGATACGTATCCAGGTATGTTTCCATATTTGGTTAAATTGCTGTTACATTATGTTGGCACAGAATATTTTGTGAAGTGAAGTAGAAATTTTTGGTTCAGATTTCTATTTAATTCTTATGTTCTAATAATGAAGCTAGACAAATCTGAGGATACTTAAATCAATTGACTAGAGCTGTGAATGGACACGGCAGATCTTTCTTCAAATGTAAAAATGACCGAGGTTTGCAAAAAAATCAGGAACCTAAAAAAGACTGCATTGGGGGAGGAGGGGGCTTAAAAGCCCAAAATGATAAAAGGAACTCCTGTAGCTTTAAAAAGTAGATGCTCTCTGTGACTGTTGCCGGTCTACAACAACATTCTAGGCTTGGTTTTTGTCAGTAATAGGCAGGATGAAGAGGCAGGCCATTTCTAGGGTTGTTTTGGTCTTTGAAGGAGGACTCATCAGGGATAGGCTCGACAGCAACCACTGGCTGACTTGATACTAGGCATGTGCGTTCGGTTGAGTTACCCTCCTTCTCAAAAGAATTTTAAAAAACCCAATACCCTTATCTGTATTTTTTGGCATTTGCTTTACTGAATACAGATTCTTTAATCTGCATCCAGCCATCGATATAGCCAATAATCAATATTCGAGACTACTGAATATATTTGCCTCCAGTGTACCCTATGGGGCAATTAAAGTCAATGGCAAATCTAGCCTAAGTATATTCAGTGATCTCTTTGAGGCAAATTTGTGGTCTAGCTGCGGAAGCGTACCCTCAAGAAAACTCCCAAGTTTCAAAAAGATTGGTCTAGGGGCTCCAATTCTATGGCCACCCAAATAAGGTGATCTCATCCTCCATTATTTCCAGTGTGTGTGTGGGAGGTGGGGAGGCATACCTAGGCAGCAGTACAAGCCCAGCAGAATGTCCTGGACAATCTCTGCAGTGAAAGTGAAGGGGGTATACTTGCAAGACCAGCCCTGCAGCAGGACTAGTGCAACACTGCTCAGCAGAACCAATGCAAACCCAACAGGACTAAGTTCACATCTGAGCTTGGTCTGTTTAGCCTGGAGAGGAGACCACTGAGAGGGGATTTGATAACCATCTTCAAATATTTAAAAGGCTGCCATATAGAGGATGGAGCAGAGTTGTTCTCTCTTGCCCCAGAGGGACAGACCAGAATGAATGGGATGAAATTAATTCAAAAGAAATTCCGTCTAAACATCAGGATGAATATCCTGTCAGTTAGAGCGGTTTCTCAGTGGGACAGGCTTCCTCGGGAGGTGGTGGGTTCTCCATCTTTGGAAATTTTTAAACAGAGGCTAGATAGCCATCTGACAGATGTCAAGCACAAACTCACAATCCCTGCAGCGGGGAGTGGGGGGGCTGCAAGGACAGCAGAACAAGCACAATAGTGCTCAGCTTCACCACCCCCTTGCCAATGCTAATGTAGCAGCAGTGCAATACAAACCCAAAACACCAAACCAATGTCACACCTGAGAATCCCACAGTTTCCATGTATATTGACAGCTTGTATCTATACCCTAAAGGCTAACAGGGTATAAGACAAAAACTCACTTTGTCATATACTTGACCTTGTGATTTGGTGTTTAACAAAGTAAGTTGAGCTTCAACTTAAGAAAAAGGTTGCTGTTTTTTAGGTGCTACTGGACTCAAAATGTATTCCATTTCTACAAACAATATCAACAACAACAATAATATATATTATTTGTATCCCATCCTTCCAATGCTCAGGGAGGGTGGCAGCATTAAAACATATGCAAAAGTTAAAACTTTAAAATATTCCAACTACTGCAACACATTTCTCCAACTAAGTCCTAGATGGGTAAGGTTTGGGAGGAGCTCATCTTCCTTCTCCCTCCTCCCCTAGCAGTGAGGCTAGCTTCCATGGTGGATGTTATTTTTGGACTCTATGCCCAGTGAAATAGCTCCATTTTACAGGTTATCTGGGGGTGTTGATGGATGGTCATCCATTAACAGAAGTAGCTGGGTGTTATCCGTATACTGATGACAATCCAGCCCCAAATGCTAGATCAGCTGGGTGTGGACATGTATATAGATATTAAATAGCTTAGAGGAAAAGATGGGATCCCTTAATTTAGGGCCCTGCATTGGGACATATTTTCCCCAGTGCCAACCATGTCAAATGCTGCCATCAGATCTAGAAGCAGCAGTAGCACAGATCTGCTGAGGTCCAGCTTTCTCTGGAGATCATCTGTCAGGGCGACCAGAGCCATCTTTACCCCATGGCCATGACGGAAGCCAGATCAGAAACTCACACACAAAGTTTATTTTTCTACGTGACGACAGCAGCAAGACTAGAATTGGCCAAGAAATGGAAAACGCAAGAACTACCTCCGATAGAAGACTGGTTGAACAAACTAGCGGACTTTGCCAAGATGGCCAAACTGACACTGATAGTTAATGGAAAAACAGAAGAGGCCTTTCAAAAACAATGGGGCCCTTATCTGAATTACTTAAGAAAATAATCTAAAAGGGGACTGAAATGGGGAATTAAGTGTATCAAATGAAGAGCATAACCTATCTTTTTCTGTATTAATAATGTAGATTATTCGTACTGTTTCATCTTTAATTTTGGAAAATAAAATAAAAATTCTGCTAAAAAAAAGAAAAGAAAAGATAAAGTGCTCAAGTTTCTTCCAGGAATCCCTGGAGCTGTCTTGCCTATTCAATCACATTACCCAGAAACAGGGTGGTAGTTGGCTGGGACAGACGGGTCCAGCTCTTGTTTTTTCAACAAAGGCCACACCAGTGCCTCTTGCAGCCCTGCTGGGAAAGTCCGTTAAGTCAGGAACAAGTTGATAATAGCTCAAAGGGGACCTCAAATTTCCTCACTGCCATCCTTAACTAGCCACAAGGGGCATGAGTCAAGAGAGCAAGTGGTTGGCCGGACAGCTACCAGGGCCTTGTGTGCTTCTTCCAAGGAGTGCAGACTGAAGTGGTCCAAAATACGACTCTGAAATGGTCTAGGGATCTCTAGTTCACATTCGGCATCAAACCAGGTGGAATGATCCTGGCAGAACAGCAAGATTTTCTCTGCAAAATAGTTCTCAAAAGCCTCGCAGCTGGGCACAAGCTTGTGGAGGCAATGGCAGCCACATATAAATCCTTCTTAGTGGTTTTCATTGCCACCTCATATGCATAAGCATAATATAAAATGTTCTTGATAGTTCATCACAAGTTTTCTGCTGGCAGTTCTCATTGTCTCCTTTCTCCCCTGAACTGTAGTGTTGTAGACTGATGGAAACAGCATCAGTGCATAATCTTCATTTGTTTGGGGGGAGGACTGAAATACTTCTGTATCCCCCTGCCCCCTAGGATTTTCTATAAACCTGTAGGGTCTCCCAAGCTTGCAGGAAAATCTGTTTTCTATCGCCATGCTCCAATTTGCAGATTTAAGTACCCACAGATGGGATCAGGTTGAGAATTAGATATATTGATTATTGATACTCCTACATATATGTCAGTGTACTGAATGCAAGACAGAATATTAGAAACCTGGGATGTGCCTAAGGAACTTTTTAAGGAACATAACTCATCAGATTGTAACAGCAGAAGCATAAATGTTTTAATATTAAAAATATTACAGAAGGACATATGTATAAAGTGGATTCCCCCCATTTTGCTATCTGTGTGCATAAATCTTTTGTGGGTTTTTTTTGGGGGGGAGGTGTTCTTTGTGAATAAAAACAAAAACAACATATAGCGACAACTTACCACGTTTAGATTTTTCTCGTTATATCCAAAAGAAACGGAAATGAATTTGAGACAAAGCCTGTCCATTACTGCATAGCTGCAGAATTTGGCAACTCTGGGTTTTAATGGGTGACTAAAAAAACGGTATTCCTTGTTGCCCCATATAAGCTGGAAAATACAAATGCACTGATCATTGTGGGTGTCTTAAACAACAGGTTGAAAGACTGGTCCTTAGAATAATGAGAAGTCCAGGTTCCAGCCAAAGATCTCTTCCCATTGAACTGATCAGTACTGAAATGGTTTTGGTGAGCACAAGGCAGTTCTCAGTCCCATGAGCCTCCAGTCTTATGCAGATCAGGACTTTCTTCGGTAAACAGCAGGTCTGATACATGCATGTCAATTTCTAAACCCATCAGTGTGTGCTTCGGTTGGTTCATCCGCCACAGCAATCACCGAAGCCCGAGGGCTCTGTGCCTGTATGCAGCTGCCAGCTGGCACACTGCCACCCCTCCTCTCCACACCGCAGCACTGGCCTTCTACACGCCACTCCAGGCTTCAGTGATTGCCGAGGCGGCTGAATCAGGCCAAAGCACACAACCCTAAACCCATCTGTGGAGAATATGATATCATCAAATGCATGAAGAGATTCAGTGGATGGATTAGTTCTTAATATGCAAATCGCTGATTTCAGTTTCCATGATTTCAGCTCCTTAATTAACCATTTCCCCCAATGAACTGTGATTATTAATACATTGTGTCATTGCTAACCCTATACAAATACATAAGAGAAAAATATTAGTCAAATAATGAAAATATAGGTTCAATACGTACATGTCTTAATCCCTGAGGAATTAGTAAAATTCCATAGAAAAGGCCACTTCCATTAGTAATTGAATAGGCAGGACTTAGTGCAATGAAAAGCTTGATTTTTTGACCAATCTCTGGCATGGTTGAAAAGGCAATGACACCTGCAGCAAGAAAGAATTCTAGAAGTAACAGATGTACAAAATGTACATATACAGAAATACATGTATTTCTATTTCTATCACTTCTGCTTTTGTTCCTGTCATTGGGTGCTTCAAACCAAATGTGAATAACAGCATTGTTATCCATGCCTGTTTGTCTTATATCCTTCCAGATGATGCCATTTCTGTGATTTCAGATTTTTACATTAGATTATCATCTGTTTTAGGGTACTGCTTGGTACAAGGGTATCAAGAGAGTCAGAAGTAAACATTTTGCTGGACTCAAAAACTTCATCCCTGAATTCAAGTGGGTAGCTGTGTTGGTCTGAAGTAGCACAACAAAAATTGAGTCCAATAACACCTTAAGACTAACAAAGATTTATTTAAGGCGTGAGATTTTGTGTGCAAGCACTCTTCCTCGGATAAAATGGAACAAGGATCATGAGTACAAATATATAGAAAAAAGGTATGCTGTTTTAGCAAGAATTATCATATGGCATAATATGGCATACCGTATATACTCGTGTATAAGCCGAGTTTTCCAGCACAGTATTCACACTGAAAAAGTGCTCGTCGGCTTATACACGGGTATATGTGGTAATTGAAATAACAGCCTGCTCCAAGCCAGCCAATCGTTACATCGCTTCTGCGAGCCTCCTGCAAGCTGAAGCTTTCTTGCTCTGGCTGCTTGTAGGACAGCAGCGGTTTGACTGAGGGACTCTGATCTTTTTTTTCCTTTTGCCTTCACTTCTTCCAAACTATACTTTTGGTTTCTGTGGGTGGGGTGGGGTGGGGTGGGTTTTGGGGGTGCTTTGGGATTTACTGTTTCTCCTAATGTTTATTTCTTCTTTTTTCTGAGGGCAGCATTGTTTGCCTTTTCTTCTTGGGGTTCTGTTTCTTTTAAAAGTTGAGTTTTACAGTTCTTTCTTTCAGTGTTTTGTTCTGGGGGGGGCACTGCAATGGTAGTTGGAGTAGTCCATTCTACCAGTTTGGTAGCTGTTGTACTTGTTGTATTAGGTTGCCAACTTCAGGTACTGTTGTTCTGCTCTGATTTGCTGGCCCTTCTTTTGCACTTACAGAGCTAGTTTACTGTTTTTTTCTTTTTATCATTATTTATTATTATTATTAGATTTATAGCCCGCCACTCCCTTGCGGCTTTGAAATAAGTATTCAAAAACATTTAACCTACTGGTGCCTCAATTAATGTAAATTTACCAGTAACTGCAGCATTTCCCACCCTCGGCTTATATGAGAGTCAATAAATTTGCCCAGATTTTTGTGGTAAAATTAGGTACCTCGGCTTATATGTAAGTATATATGGTAATTTGGATAATCTGACGCAGTTTACTAATTTGCCACCAATTTACTTTTTTTCTTATATATTTGTATCCTTATTCCATTTTCTCTGAGGAACAGTGCTTGCACATGAAAGCTCACACCTTAAAGAAATCTTTGTTGGTCTTAAAGGTGTTACTGGACTCAATTTTTGTTGTTCATCTCTGAATGTAACCCCAAATCCAATTTGTAACAGACCTTTCCCATCTACATACATGATCACATTCCAAATTAGGTTTTATTAGATGTGAAAAAATTCAATTTAATTTCCCAAATTCTAGTCCTTTAAATGGCACCGAGTATCTGTCTATGAAAAGGTACTCCAAGTTTAAACGTTTTAAGTAACCAATCCTAACCTATTGCACTAAGATGGAATCCTCTTCGCAAGTCCCTTTGTAGAAAGCAGGTTAGAAAGAAGAAATACATTTCACTACCTTCCTCTTATCACTTACCTACTGAACAACCTTGAGAAAAGCCGATATAATATAATTGTTCTTGCTCTGTTTTTTGCAAGATAAAGTTTATTGCTGCTGGAATATCATACATCCCCATTTCATGAAAACTAAAACACAAAGATACATATAAGATAAAATTAATTTTGACTAAAGGGTTGGTTTTAAAATTT
Source organism: Paroedura picta (assembly GCF_049243985.1). NCBI lineage: Eukaryota > Metazoa > Chordata > Lepidosauria > Squamata > Gekkonidae > Paroedura > Paroedura picta. Next base: position 72,052,004 of record NC_135376.1, read on the forward strand.
GTTACTCAGTTGAGCCTTAGCTTCTTTAATATAATTGTCCTTAATCCAAATCACCAAAACACCACCTCTGTCTTTCTAAGTTAGATTTTGCCACACTGCTATTTTGTTCTGATTTATTCTATTTATGTTTTTCAGGACCAGATCTTGGAAGACCTATATTCTCGGGTTGGTGCTAGGAGGATTAAATGTGGATTTTGGTTTTAAAGAATTTTCATTGTTCCGTATATTATTGTCATACTCCTTAAAGTGGTCTGCCAGTCTTATTTTTCTAAACATGTATTGAATCTCTGTCATCAACTTAAAATCATTGGTAAGTGGGTGGAAACAAAAGAAAAACCTTTTCTCAATACTGCTTATTCTGCAGGTGTGAATGTGGCCTTTGATAGATTAACTGTTCATTCTGGGAGAACTTATCAATTTGCTTGGTTTGGACATTTGCCTGTTCTGTCTCCTGCCTGTTATGGGAGATCTGTCCAGTACTAAAAAAAAATTCTTATTGGCCTGTGCCCCTAAAATGTCAGTTGTTGCTGTAGAAGTGGAAGGTGTTTCCCTCAGGCATGGTGGTTGCCTCCAAGTCCAAATTAATATCCAGTGTAATGTTATATTATAGATTTTTTTGGTACTGCCTGTTTTATATGATTTCCTCCCTTTTATTGCAGAGTGTTTTCGCTTGCTCGGCTCAACGCCTTTCCATCCAAAGTACCACAAGGGAGATTGGCCAAGATTCCTTTTGAAAATAGACTATGCCCCTGTGAATCAAATTCTCCTGACACTATTCAACATGTCTTATTGGATTGTCCCTTGTTTATTGTCCAGCAAAGGCATATAATACCTTTTATACTGAAATGGAAAACCATTCAAAAGATCTGATCTTCCAATTTTTATTGAGTGATAAGGATGCCGATGACACTTTTATTATGGCTGAATTTCTGTCTTCAGTTTTTAAATTCAAACTGACTGATGTATCTTGACTATCTCTGCTTATCTTGCTAAGATGCTTTATGCCAATGAAGGTATTGTGTGTGAATTATATGATTTCCAATTATACACTGTTATCTTCATAAGCTTTCATATCTCTCTGGAATTTCTTGAGTTTAATACTCTTCAGTTCTAAAAACTGTTTCTGTAGTCAAGTCAAATTTCATTGCATGTAGCCATAGGGCATTACAATATAAAAAGGTTTAAAGGAGGTTAAAAGGATTTAAAACATTTCAAATCAGTAATAAAATAGTAAATAAGAGAATGTGCAGTCACAAATAACAATTACTAATCACCAGAAGAACATTTCAAGGTTACATATATCCACCTATCCTACAATTATTCTAGGACAGAGTCTGCACTTACTTTGTTTATTCCATTGTCAATCCTGTTGAATTCAGATCAATTTGAACTCGAGTCTTCCTCTTCCCCCCCTCCCCATTGAAACAGGCAAGTGTTCTGCACGTGGTTAGGGAGGCTCAGAAGAGTGGGGGGGGGGGGAGACAAATGTAGACTCTTTCTTTGTTTTCTTGAAGGGGGGGGGAGGATCCAAGAAGTCAGAGGAGGGAGGAAAAATCCTTTCTTTTCTTGAAGGGGGGGGGGAGAAGTTCAAAGAAGGCAGAAAAAAAATCCAAGACCAACAGAAGTTGAGAGAAAGTAGGGGCTTCTCCTTTAAGGCAAGCTTGTCACATGACCACCTGTGGCTAATCATGGGTTCTCTACCACGGAGGAGAGCCCAGATTCAAAACAATGCAATTTTAAAATATATTGAGGATTAAAAGCACTCTAAGATATCGCACAATAAATGTAGGGTCACTCCGGATCAATCCTTCTTGCTGCAGAAGGAAAATTTAAATCGCCCCAAATCAAAACGGAAATCGCATTCTGTGTAGAGGGCAGGGATTGAATCGACATGGGATTGGAATAAAAGCTCCATGCTGTTTACACCTAGGTTTCTCCCTAGAATAAATTGTCCAATTTGTTTCCCAAGCTTTGGAGAGAAGACAGAGTTCTTTCCTAATGGCACAGCAGCAATCCATGTTAATTTCTGGAACAGTCTTCACAGGAGATGCTGACAGAAAGCAGCAAGGACCTATACCTGGAGGATGAAGGATCCACTAGGAAGAAACGTAGAACCATAGAATCATAGAATTGGAAGGGACCTCTGCACAATGCAGGAATTTTGAATTAATTTCAGTCCATTGGTTCTGGTCTGCCCCTCTGGGGCAACAGAAAACAATTCTACTCCCTATTCTATATGACAGCCTTTCAAGTAGTTGAAGATGGTTATCATATCACCTCTTAGTAATTTTCTCTACAGGCTAAACAGACAAAGCTCCCTCAACGTTTCCTTATATGACTTGGTCTCCAAACCCCTCACCATCTTTGTAGCCCTCCTCTGAATACACTCCAGTTTCTCTACTTCTTTCTTCAGTTGTGGTGCCCAAAGCTGAACACAGTACTTCAAGTGAGGTCTAACCAGAGTTAACTAAAGTGGTATCATTATCTCACATGTTCTGGACACTATGGTTCTTTTAATACAGCCTAAAATCCTGTTTGCCTTTTTAGCTACCAAATCACACTGCTGACTCATGTTCAGTGTCTGGTCTACTAAGACCCCCAGATCCTTTTCACACATACTACTGCCAAGACAACTCTCACCCATCCTATAATATGATTTTTCCTACCTAAATGAAGATCTTTACATTTATCACTATTGAAATTCATTTTAACCCAGGATAGCCCAGTGACACCTGGGCTCTGGCACTGAGTCAGCAAAAGGAGGCAGTTAAAAGGAACATTCTGAGCAAAGCTTGGAATGGAAGCATCTTTACTTGCCACCCTCTCTGTGAGATGGCCCACTCAGTGAATAGAGCAATATCTTGCACCCTGGGCCCCTGAACTCCAGACCACCCTTTTCCCTTGACATTTGAACTAAACCATTAGCTCCCTGATTCCAGACTGTGAGTAGACCATTGTCTTGCATGGTGTTTTACTTATTACTGTTGTCTTTGTGCATCCTGGCAACTGCAGGTAGAGTAAAATTGTGAGACTCTGCCCTGAACACAATGGCTACTCTATGGTAATACCTTTTTTCCTTCTGTTTGTTTGTTTAAAGTAAGCAAGAACGATACATCAAACTCAGTGATTAGAATGAATGAAAGGTAATGGTAATAATAATAGCAATAGACACAAAATATCCTTAAAACCTTGTTTTCCTTGCAAGTGGCATCATGGCACGTGTGACAATGGTGCTCCCATGTCCCCACTCCTATTCTCCTGCCAATTGCCAGGCAAATAAATAAACAAACAAACAAACAAACAAATAAATAAATAAATAAATAAATACATACATACATACATACATACATACATACATACATACATACATACATACATACATACATACATACATACATACATACATTCATTCATTCATTCTATGCCTTCTTTAACCCAGATATAATTCCTCTTATTCTACTCTCAAGAGACAATGCGCGGCTAAGACTCACTGCGGCTGCCAGTTGACAATGTGGAGGGCTGCCTGGAGGCAGACATGACCACCCCAGCAGCCCATTCACAGCGTCAAAGAGGGTAGGCAAGACCCACAGCCCCAAATAAAGCGCCACATGCATGTGTCCCAGAAGCTTCAATCAGGATGCCGCAGAGCAACTTTCCACCCACCCTATGTTGATGTGGAAACAGCCTTGTTCTAGTGTTTGAGGTGGATGTTTCACGGTTACTATTTCATCACAGCTGCAGGTTTGCATAGGATGGAGCCAGTTGGCAGTGAGTTCGGTGTGCAATCAGACTCCCTGAAGTGCGAGGCCTCCATAAGAGGTGACATGTAAATGAGCATGGCTTACCCAGCTGGGAACCCAAGGGGTCATTGACAGGCATCCTGGGGACAGCCAAATGAGGTGGGCACCCATTGCCTCTCCCACACATGTTGTTTTCCTTAGGGCAGACTTTACTAGCCAAGGGGATTTGCTCTCCCGACTAGGAATGGTGCAGATCCCCAGGGCGCCTCTGGACTCCACGGATTTTTGTACAGTCTACTGACTGCTAGGTCAGGCTCCCTATCCCATGCTTTGTCAACCCTCCTGTAGGGAGGTAATCAAGCTGTGGTCTTGTTTATACCCAACATTGGCATGGTGTATCTTATTCCAGCCCAAAATGCCTTCCTACAAGTCAACAAGCTCTCAAGATAGCTTTAGACAAAATGTTATCCAGGCACTTTTATGGAGCAAAAGCCCACAAAGAAAATTTGTGCTCTACATAATCTAGTGAAAATAAATTATAACTGAGCTAAGCACTAAGGAGACGGGCATCATCCAATGTGACACAAAAGCAGAACTCTGATTTGAAGAAATCACAATTTTCATTTAACCCAGTATTTACTTTTAAAATAGGAAGAAGAAGGAGAAGGAGAAGGAAGAGGAGGAGGAGAAGGAGTTGGTTCTTATATGCTGCTTTTCTATACCTGAAGGAGTCTCAAAGCAGCTTACAGTCACCTTCCCTTTCCTCTCCCCACAACAGACACCCTGTGAGGTAGGTGAGGCTGAGAGAACCTTGCTTGGTCAGAACAGCTTTATTAGTGCTGTGGTGAGCCCAAGGTCACCCAGCTGGCTGCATGTTATTATTATTATTATCTTTCGATTTATTGCCCGTCACTCCCTTACGGCTCGTAAGGGAGGAACGTGGAATCAAACCCAGCTTAGAATTAGAATTCCACATTCCTAACCACTATACCAAGCTGGTTGAGATAGCTAGATTGCCTCCTGTGCATGCCACAGTAGTGAGAGGGGATTCATCATTTCCTCCCACCCCATATACATTTGCTTCTAAATAAAGGAGGAGAGGGCTGCTGTTTGTCTCACTGCTAGTTTAAAGTGTCTGCTTGGCAGACATGTGGAACTGGTAGTAAGACCAACAGGCCATCCCCCATGGCCCTTTATTGCTAGTGAAAGACTGTGAGGCGGAAGGAGGGGTATTATGAAGTCTCTCATGCTGCTGTACAGCACATGGGAGACAATTTTCTCCCCTGACAATACTTTTAAGGTAAGTCCCAGATCACAAATTAAACACAAGTTGGTCAGGAGTTTCCTAAATCCAACTTGCTTTCAACATGACATCTAATCAGACCCTAAACAGGGAACTTGTCTCTTCTCATCTATAAACAAAATCAGTTCCTGACAGTCAAGGCATCTCGAAGAAGGGACCACCAGGAAAGTGAATTCTGGGGAGCTGATCATCTGAGTGCTTTCTTGGGAAACAGATACCAATGGCCTTTAAGGCACATTGCCATTCATTTAGTCATATAGGATAGACTAAGCCACAGTGATGAGAATGCATTCCAGAGTGCTTTAGTGACAGGACAGAATCTCCATCTGTCCTTCGATATTACAAATTGTCTCTGGAACATACCTGAAATCCCAAAATTTCTCCTGGTCAATTGAAAGAGTCTCGTGTCTTCTAGACCAGGTACTGCCTCTGTAATTTAGTAACCAGACATCGTAACCAGCATCTGCCAGGACAAATCCCAAACTATTACTGGGAAGATTTGCCAGCCACACTCGACCTTCCGACGCAAAGCCAGGTACCAGTAAGACAGCTGGTTTAGGCCCTGAGAAAGAAATTACATAATCAGAGGATAGCCATAGCACATTTCTGTCAACTCATCATAAGCATCAAAAAATGTAGTGCTTTTCATCCAGTCACCATCTGACTCAGAAGGAAGAAGAGGAAGAGTTGATTCTTATATGCCACTTTTCTCTACCCGAAGGAGTCTCAAAGCGGCTTACATTCACCTTCCCTTTCCTCTCCCCACAGCAGACACCCTGTGAGGGAGGTGAAGCTGAGAAAGCCATGATATCACTGTTCTGTCAGAACAGCTTTATCAGTGCTATGGCCAGCTCAAGGTCACCCAGCTAGCTGCATGTGGGGAAGGAGCGGGGAATCAAACCGGGCTCACCAGATTAGAAGTCCACGCTCCTAACCACTACACCAAGCTGGTAATACTTCTGTAGAATCACTTCTGTGCTCCTAATTAGGGAGGGGTGTGAACTGGGAAATGTGGTTTGGTTCATAGGCAAAAATTGTTGCTTTTGTGGATGGGCTCTGAAGCATTGCACTGTTTTGAGACTCTACCTCCAAACCTCAAAGAATATTTCCAACCCATGGATAGCCAACCTCCAGGCAGGGCCTGGAGAGCTCTTCAGATTATAAAGATCAGCTCTCCTGGCAGTAATGGCTGCTTTGGAGGGTGGATAAGGCTGTTGTGCAAAAGAAACACTTGAGGCCTCCCACTCCAGGTGTTGTGGAGATGCAACACTTGATGCAGCACAGGATTGTTATGCAGATGAAATAGAAGGCAAAAGAACCCCCACAGCAGTATCCAGTTTCATTTGCACAACATTCTTGCATAGTAGGCCTCAAATGTTCAGAGAGTGGTGGAGAAGAGACACACACAGATTGGCTGTGCCTTCCCTCCAGCAATGAAGCCGGCCACCTCAGTATTTTAACTGAGAAGAGGCTTTTCTGTGGCCTCCTTGTCAGTCAACCATTAGGCAGAAGGGGAAAGCTCTCCCACACACACACACTCAAAAAAAAAAAGCACACACATGCCCAGAGACTCCCCTGCGTTGTTCTCGGAACATGTCTCTCACTTCAGACTGGGGCTGTTAGAGGCTCCCTTCACAGCAGGCCTGAATGGAAAGGGGGTGCGGAATCCTGAGCAAGAGCAACAATTGGCTCTGAGTGGGGGATATTTCACCAATAGTAGGCTTTGGAAATGTCAGCATTTCATCAGGGTGTACAGTCACAATTTTATAGAGATAATCTTCATTTTCCTGGTTCTTGCTCATTCCTAGTTCACACGTAACCTGCTTGCAGTTCTGATTTGGAAGCAAGCTCAAAGCAGTTTGACAATTCAGATATAATCTGAGACAGGGAATCAGGGAATATGAGATTAAGTGGAAAAGCAGGGGAATAAAGTACATTATTTCAGGCTTACATCTCAGTCATTTTATTATGAACGTGTTAGGAAGTGGCAACGAGAAATGGGAATCAGTGAATGATTTCCTCAAATAGTATGCTTAATTATAAAAATACCTTTTATCCCAGGAGTATGTATTCCATAAGGAATTCTGTTTATTTTCAAGTAATAACCATCACCTGTCAAGATTTCATATTCTTCATTGCAGTAGCCCCAATACTGTATTACTTCACCCTGCAAGTAAAAAATAAGCCTTTGGTAAAATCAGTGTTGTATAAGTACCTATTTAAATGAAATAGAAGTCTGAAGATTTCCAGGGTATTTGCAAAACAAATTAGTCTGAGGGGAGGGAATATTATTAAGTAATTTTACAAGTCCTCTCTGTATAATGGACCAAACTTAAATCAAGAAATTAATATAAAATTTTGTCTATATTGACTAATATCTCAGAAACTGGATTTTGATAGCATGTAATAGAATGACTATGATGCTATCTAGGAAGTTTTCAATTCAAATTTCACTTTAGCCATGTATAAAGATTAGGCAGTCTCTGGGGCTGGGCTTATTTCTGTAGTAGGAGCCATTTGGTGGTCCACCTGCTAGGGGTGACAAGAACCTTTCAACCAGCCCAGACTAGTTTGAGATGGCAGCTGTTACATCCATGGTTTCGGAGACACTTGGAGTTCATTTCAGCTCTTTATTGTGACCCCAGCATGATGGCAGAAGAACCAAAACTGAACTAACTAAGGCTACCTTTCCCCCCTCCTCCCTAATATAGTCACTTAGTTAGTGGTGAACAAGTCTTGGAGATACCAGAGAATGGTAGAATCCGTGTGGACTTGTGCAGCTCTAGAATTAGGACAGGTCTGGTGGTGTCCGGATCTGTCTTGATTCTCTATCAAGACTCGGGAGCTTCACTATCTCACCTTGGGTGTGCTGACCCAGTTAGAGGACCTCCATCTAAGCTGGATTTAACTTCAGCCAGTTCCAATGAGCAGTCCACCATGGCCTCCAAGCAACTGACCAATGAATTTGGGGATGTAGACAGATGGCTGTCCATCAACAGGGTATTATCAGCATATTTGCCCTCAGCTGCTTCAGTTCAGACAACGCACGCACTCTGATGACCAAATTCCTGCTTGAAGGCAAGAAGTTACTATTCATATTCTGCTGCAAAATTCTGCTTTCTTGTCTACAGGAAACTGAGTGCTTTGATGAATAAGAAAGGTATTAGCTGAGTTATGTGTTTAATTGTGCTTGCTGGAATTGTGTTTGCTGGAATGACTATTGGGATGCTAATGTTATAGATAATCTTATTCCCTTTATATTGTTCACATACTTGTCTTTCCCTTTTTAAATATTTGATGCTGGTCCAAGACTGCAACAAATAAATATTATTATTTTCAATAAAGTCTAAGGACGCAACAATAGATACAGGCTAAATTCAGACATGTTATCTTTCCATGCCCAGTGGGGCTTCTAGTGCTGCAAAGTAACAACTTTGACCCATCATAGCTTTGAGAAGTGTTAATGGGTGTGAACTATATCTGTCACCTATTCCCATGTTAGTGGTAACTAGAGATTATACAAAAAAATAGTTTGATTCATGTTGATTTGTCCTGAATGAGTTTGGTATATACAAAATCACCCAAATCCCATTATCCAGTGGTCCCCAACCTTTCTGAGGTTGGGGACCGGCAGGGCATCGGGACGCGGTTTCCCAAATTGATTCAGTTCCATTATGATTTCTGGAGCCATTACAGTCTATGAGAAATGTATCCTGTCTCTCTATTCACTGGTCTGGTGGAGGTGCAGGTTTTGGTAGAGGCACCAGATTTACAGCATAGCTGCCTATCTTCCAAGATTCCCACAAGGTTCAAAAATATTGGACCAATTCTATGGGCACCCAAAGAAGCTGCCCCCATCCTTCATTGTTTCCTATGGGGGGTGGAATATCAAGGCAATGCAAGCCCTGCAGAATGTCCCAGTGAAAGTTAGGGTGAGAGGCAGTTCTGCAAGGCCTGCCCAGCAGAACCGGTGCCACTGTGGCAGTGCCAACCCAACAGGACTAAGTTCTTATTATATAATCTCTGGAGTAGAAACAGTGGAACCAGTACAATCAATGAATGTACTAATGCCCATCCACTGGTCCTGCTGCCTGGGATTGTGATTCTGTGCTGCAGCCTTGTCAAGCTGGCATTTGCCAGAATGGGCCACTGGGTTCTGTTGCTGGTCACTAATTGGGTGGGACTGTGTTCTGCTGCTGGACACTGCATTCATTGACTGCAGTGGTTCTGCTGTCCCTGGAGAAATGCCCCTTCTCCCTCAGTTTCTACTTCAGAGTATCTCTGATTTGAACTTTGCCCTGTTGGTAAGGCACTGCCACAGTGGCAACGGTCCTGCCACCAATCAAAGTATCAACCAGAGTACAATAATGTTTTATTTTTTTAATAAGTCATCTCACAAGCAAATTGCTGGGTTTCTAACCAGCATGTGCAGCAGTGGCCCTTTCCAATAGTTTGATCTACAAAAATCAGCAAGGAGAAATTTTTGTAACATGGGGGAAATATGATCATCGACATAAAACACTAATCTTCCACAACTGAGAACAAAACATCCACACACATTTATGAAGGCGTTAAATCAACGGAACCAGGACATTACAAACAGGATAAACTCCATTTTGTATAACTGAGGACCACAGCACATAATTAACGGTTTCCAAATGCAAAATACTGGTAGGTCATTTACCGTGGTCATGAATTCTTGAAGATTAAGATGTCTCTTGGTTCTGAATTCTTCTGCACTTGTAGCTTTTTGGATTAAGCACACTGCTGCTATAAACAGCCACATCTTTGACCTGTATGAATCAATGCCAGTAGTTTTAAAACACTTATACTATCTAGCTTTTCAAAATATTAGCCTTTATGGTGGAATATTTATATGGGAAAGACATTCACAGAACATTGTTGTGGATCAGTTTGCCTCAGAACCAATTATCTTCAAACAAGACCAGGGTTGCCAGGTTCCTCCTGCCAACTGGTGGACGCTGGGGCGATTTACCAGGAAAAAGAGAAAGGCCCAGTCCATGTTGTGGGCATGACAGGGGGAAGTAAGGTCATTATGTCAGTGACTGCTGGATACCACTGAGCTATTTTGGCAAAACCCCTGCTATAGAGTTTTTGCACAAACACCAGAGTTTCCCCAAAAGTCACTAGTATGATGATGTCACTTCCTGTGTGATTCCAGCAATGTGGCCTGGACTTTCCCTTTGTACTGGTCATTTTATTTATTAGATGTTTTTAATTGTCACTCAACAAAAGGGTCTCTCAGCAACTGACATATTTAAAACACTAGCTTCAAAGCCTGTTCCTAAGAACGGGCCCTGAAAGAGTTCCCTCCCCTGGGCCCTGGCCAGGCAGCTTAAAGTGGCTTTGGGCTGCAGCTTGCAGCCAAATCAAGTGGCGCAGGTGGGGGCTGGGCAGCTCGTTAGCAGGGCCGAGGCAGAGCTCCTTAGCAGGCAGTCAGCAGGCCCAGCCTAGCAGGCCAGGAGGCCCTCGTTAGCTAGCCCTCCACCACGACCCTTTGCCCAGGCCCTTATCACCTGCTGCTGGCTCCAGGCACTGAGGCGTCTGAGAGCAAAGAGGCTAGAGTTCAGGGCCAGAGGGCAGGAGCCGTAGGGGTAAGGCCAATCAGGGCAAAGTTGGCTGCACCCTGATTGGCCCTATTCCAACCTGGACAGCCGGACACAACACACACCCTAGGCTGTTTCAGAAATATATAGAGGAACAACAATGGATAAGGATAACAACACAAGCAAACTCATGATCCCTGGCCCCAAAGACACACGCCTAGCCTCAACTAGAACTAGGGCCCTCTCCATCCTGGCTCCCACTTGGTGGAAAGAGCTTCCAGACAAGATCAGGGCCCTGCAGGTCCTAAAACAATTCTTCAGGGCCTGCAAACTGGAACTCTTCCACCAAGCCTTTGGTTGAGGCCAGTAGAACAACACCAACCCAGAGGTCCACTCCCAAATCACCAACAGAGACAACATAGGGCAATGGCTGACCAACCAATGCATGTTAAGGACTATTAAATTGCAGTTAAGTTCAGAATTGTTATAACTGAAATTGTTGATTTTTTTCTGTTATGTTCAAAGTGCTACAAATACAAACTGCTATTGCATTCCTGTGTTCTGTGTTCTATGTACTATGAGCTGCAAGCTATAATTCTGCAAGCTACAAATGCTATTTGTAAACCGTAATGAAGGGTTGTATAGAAATTTAACAAATAAATAAATAAAATCAAAGAGACTGCAAACATCTACATAGGATGTTTTTTTTGCTAAAGTAAAAAACACCCAAAAGTTTGGAGCAGATATAGAACCAAACATTTCCCCACATACACATTTAGTACCATTTGTTCCCACAGTCTGTGATTTTACATGATGCAACAATTTATCATCAAAGGAATCAGAGTCCAATAGCACCTTTAAGACCAACAAAGATTTATTCAAGGTGTGAGCTTTCGAGTGCACGCACTCTTTGTTGGACTAAGAACTAATTTTTGCTTATATATTCCTGCTGTTATGATGGTCAGTTCTTAGTCCGACAAAGAGTGCTTGCACTCGAAAGCTCACACCTTGAATAAATCTTTGTTGGTCTTAAAGATGCTACTGGACTCTGATTTTATTGTGCTACTTCAGACCAACACAGCTACTCATTTGAATTTATCATAAAAGGGTATGCAGTTTACAACTTGCCATATAAAGGCAGGAATGGATAGCCATAACATGCAAAACCCAATAGGAAACCGTATGGCCCAAGGGCCTGAGAAACAGGGAGGGAGGATTCGAGCCAGCCAGCTGCCCGGAGATGATCCTGGGACACTGATCAAGCTGCCATATCATGTCAGAGGCAAACATGACACCCATGCCCCTACCTAAACCATACATTTATGGCTACCATTCTGCCACTGTTACCTCTACAGTTATATTGCTTTGCAGGTTCCCCATTCGTCGCCCCATTAAAGACGCCACACACCTGCTCTTTGGCATGAAAATGGCCACAGCCGTTTTTTTATTGAGAGTGGCACCCCCCAGCCTGGAAGCGAACTTGCCTTCTCGTGGTCAGCCGACCTACGAGGCAGCCCCAAAATTTACCCGGCAGGTCTTCCTCAACGGGAATTGCTGGCACATGCGCATGCATATTCCCGGCCATGACCTGCCAACGTGGGAGGTAGCAACTATACGCGAACCCGCCGGGCGTTTTTGCCTCTGCTGGGTTTCGCCTGCCACCCGGAAATGCGAGCTCACCAAACCGGCTCCGCATCCACTCAGCCCCTTAAGGGGGCCCCCAACTACTAGGGATGCCAGCGCGCAAGCTTGGCACCCACCATAACCTTCGCTTCCAGCTAACCAACCGCCGGCTGTGACAAAAGTTAATAACTTTCAAATATTTCATTCAATATAACATATAACCATAAATTCCTCCCCTGTCTTTCTTTTCTTATTTAACAACAAATGAACCTTCATTCCTTAACCCATAACATAAAGGGAGGGTGGGTGGGCTTTCAAACAGGCACGGAGCGGGAGAAGCCCCCCCCCCTGCCGTCGCACCTGCGCCGGCCGCAAAGGATGCTGGGACGTGTAGTCCCAACCTCCCCGCAGCGTCTTCCTGGTGCTTCGGTCCCGCGGCAGCAAAGGCCCCTTCACTCATTCTCAGGTGCTCCTATACAGCTATGCTACCACAGAGAGGCAGGAAACCACAGTCTCCAGAGGATGTTTCTAACTTTTACACGCAAGGATACTTTTTTAAAAAATGAGTGTTTTGTGGGCTAGCTATACCCTGCATCCCACTTGAGTTGGCCTTTGATTTTATGTGGGGAAAAATATAAAAATAAATTTCAGAAATGTTCATGTGAAATTTGATAATCTTATAGCTCCTTTTCAAATTTTTGTTTCTTCAAATCATTATGTTTGGCAGGAGAAAATGGAAAAGACACCAGCAAAAAGAAAAGTTATTATGAGGATTCACCTTTCTTGTGGGGGTTGAGTTCAAATTCATATCCACCCTAACCAATCTATCGCTTGGTGTGGCAATTTTTTTACCTCATAAATATCAGATTTCAGTAGAACTTGACTGACACTAGATAATGAATTTCCATGTTATAAATAAATAAAAATATATAGTCCAGTGCAGGTATCAACAATTAACATTCAACTACCATTTCAAAAAGTAAATAACATTAAAACATTAATTAAATAAATCAACCAGGTTTTAAAACTTAACTAAATAATTTTAAAGCTATCTCTTATAGTTAAAAATCTTCTGAGGTGAGAGGTTTGGTCAGCGTAACGCAGATTTCTTTTGATGGTTTCCAGATGATATATCAGATAGGGGTTGTCGATGTTGAATAAATGCAACTATATAACTAATAATTATCACTAATTTTGCAATGCCTTCGGTTATTTGAGGGTTGTGATCCAATAAGAGAAAGTGCACTATTGTTGCAGGACTGTGAGTCTTGCTCGTCTCCACAAGAGGAAATATATACCGTATGTATGTTTGGGTTTTTAAAACAAATTTCTTCTCAAGGATGTAAAATTTTCCAAATCTTGTTTACCAAGCTTAAAAAAAAAATTATTCAATACTAGTAATCAAGCCCACTGTACTCACAATACAGCGGGCGCTAGATCATGGTCTCGCGGCCGGCGAGCCTGCAGGCCGCTGGCACGTGGGACATGGCAGCCTGATGTGGTGCGAAGTGCTTTGCACCTCTCGCCGCGTCAGGCCGCCGGCAAGGGAGCAACTGTGAGCCACGCACAGCACGGCTCGCAGTTGCTCCCTTGTCGGCAGGGTGGGAATCAGAGAGGCCAATTAGCCCCGCCGATGGTCTGTCCAGAGGAAGGGGCCAATCGGCACCCTTCCTCATCCTGGACAGAGCCTGCCCTAACTCCTCCCCCTAAGCCCTTACGGCTTTATTTAGTCCACGGCGCCCGCGGCATATTGCTATAATAAAGACATTAATCAAAAAAGAGGTTCTGCATGCGTGTTCTCTACAAGATTTTTATCCTCAGAAAGGAATGTTTCAGAAGATCTGGAATGTAATCACCACCAGGTAACTTGATAAATCATTCAATTATCCATACTGATTGAACTTTAGGACAGGTTCTACAAATCATTACATGACTTGGGCATGTTAGTTGACTCAGAAATAAACACAGTATTGCAAGGCTTGCATTTACTTTGGGACCCTTTTTACTTAGGTAAAATTCACACTAACAATTAAAATAATTTTTTCTATGATGCCCCTATGATACACAGGAGCTTCAAAAGCAAGTATTCAGAGCCTGAATTGCAATCAGAGAAATGGAGCTTTACATCCTCCCATCTAATATATCACTTCAATTTTCTAAGTCATCTGTATTGCCTCCTTCATTAATGTATCAACCACTATGCTTCTGGAAATATAGCTATTCTGAGGAATTATGGTCCCATCACCATGACTCCCTAGCTATCACTTAGATAGCTGCTTTCATTCCAGAAGTGTGCATACTCTCTTGCTTTCTCTCTCTTCCATAGCTACTTCCTCTATGATGGCCACAGCTCCTTCCTTCTATCTCCCTCTTTTCCCTGTCTCTCTGATGCTCAGGTTGCTGTAACATTAGAGCTAACAATGCAAAGAAGGCTGGAAAGTACATTATCTTAACAACAAAAAGTCCTGATGGCCCTCCCATCCACAACACAACAGTAGTCCTTTTCACAGAATACTAAAAATGCATGTGTCCTTCATGGACAGGCATATAGCATGTTTGTAAGAAAAAGCTAATTAATATTCATGTCACAAATGAAAATGGAGACCAATCTCAGGGTAAACAATCTCAGGATAAAAAATGGAGACCAATCTCAGGGATCATAAGGACTGAATGTATCATAGGCATTGCATATTATGGATAAAAACAAAGATGAAGAGTACCTACCTGTCCTCAGTTAGTATAAGTGTTCACTGCATCTTGTAAATAGGGTGTGTACCAAGCTCTAAATAGAAGAGGAGGAGACTGAGTAAGAATGAGTCTATTCCCATAGGTGCAAAAACAGCCATAGCTGCAAAGGAATACGAAAGGACAGGAAGAAATAAATAAAAGTCACAACCAATAGCCATCAGGTAAGAACATGTAGAAGTTCAAAGTGAAATTTAAACCAAATTGAACCCAATTATATTCTTTATTAATTAAACTGTTTTTCAAATGAAACCCTATATTGCTCACTTATTCTTCAGTTTCACGTTTTCACAGCTGGATCATGTCCAAATCAAGATTACAAAAATTTGCCTGAAGCTGATTTTCATATGAGCCAGTGCATAACTCTCAAGTACACTGTATGCTCCAAGGACAATTGTAATAATGTTTTGTGTTCCTCTTAAGGAAACACCCAGGTTGTCCAAGTTAAAAACAAAAATCCTCAGAGCTACATCTCAAGGCCTGATTCCAAAATAGGGTTGTGCAAGGTGTCCCTGATTCGGACCTTTTCGGATCCGAATGGGCCCCATTCGGACTGATTTGGATCCGAAACAGCCGATTCGGACCGATTTGGAGATGTCCGAATTGATTCAGGGCCAATGCAAGTCAATTTGACTAGCATTGGAAATCCTTCCAAATCGATTTGGAGCTGTCCGAAATGATTCGAGGCCAATGCAAGTCAAGGTCCGATTCAAAAATAGGAACATCATTTCGGACAGCTCTGAATCGGTCCGAATTGGGGCCTCCTTGAACAACCCTATTTTGGAATCAAAAGACTTTCCATTTTGGACAGCCCCAAATCAATTCGGACATCTCCAAATCTGTCTGAATCGGTCGTCTGATTCGGGCCGATTCAGATCCAAAATGGTCGGAATTGGGGTCACCTTGCACAACCCTATTTTGGAATCGGGCCTTGACTTGCATTGGCCTCGAATCATTTCGGACAGCTCCGAATCGATTTGGAAGGATTTCCAATGCTAGTCAAATTGACTTGCATTGGCCCTGACTCGATTTGGACATCTCCAAATCAGTCTGAATCGACTGATTCAGATTCGAAATGCTTCTAGGCCAATGCACGTCAATGGAGCCACTGACTTGCACTGGAAATCCTTCCCACGCCTTTCCTGGGGGCTGGGATGGAGGGGGTGTAAATTGCACCCCTGAAACATCTTGCAGAGCTCAGGGAGGGTCTTCCCTGACACCCCTGCAAGTTTCAAGAAAATTGGACCAAGGGAACCCATCCTAGGGACTCCGAAAGAGGGTGGGGAAAAATGATTTCAACAGGTTAATTACCAATTTCCTGGTTCAAATCATTTTTTGCCCACAAGAGGGTCCCACAATTCCCTCTTTGGGAGCCCCTAGGATGGGACCCCTTGGTCCAATCTTCTTGAAACTTGCAGGGGAGCCCAGGGAGGGACTTCCCTGAGTCCCCTGCAAGTTTCAGGAAGATTTCACCAGGGGGTCTCATCCTGGTGGCTCCCAAACACCATTCCCCATAGAAGTTTATGGGGAAATATGTTCAAACCAAAGAACCTGACATTCCATTCTATCCAATGGAGGAGATAGGGGTGCCCTCTTTGGGAGCCCCTAGGAATAGACCCCTTGTCCCAATCTTCTTGAAGCTTTCAGGGGAGTCAGGGAAGACCCTCCCTGAGCTCCTTAAGAAGTATCACGGGTGCAACTTACACTCCTCCCCACCCAGCCCCCAGGAAAGTCGAGGAAAGGATTTCCAATGCGAGTCAACGGCTCCATTGACTTGCATTGGCCTAGAATCATTTCAGACAGCTCCAAATCGATTTGGAAGGATTTCCAGTGCTAGTCAATTTGACTTGCATTGGCCCTGAATCGATTCGGACATCTCCAAATCGGTCCGAATCGGCTGATTCGGTCGTCCGAATCCGTCGTCCGAATGGGGCCCATTCGGATCCGAAAAGGTCCGAATCAGGGACACCTTGCACAACCCTATTTTGGAATCAGGCCTTGAGATGTAGCTCTGAGGATTTTTGTTTTTAATTTGGACAACCTGGGTGTTTCCTTAAGAGGAACACAAAACATTATTACAATTGTCCTTGGAGCATACAGTGTAATTGAGAGTTATGCACTGGCTCATATGAAAATCAGCTTCAGGCAAATTTTTGTAATCTTGATTTGGACATGATCCAGCTGTGAAAACGTGAACCTGAAGAATAAGTGAGCAATAAATGGTTTCATTCTTTCGTATTCCTTTGCAGCAATGGCTGTTTTTGCACCTATGGGAATAGACTCATTTTTACTCAGTCTCCTCCTCTTCTATTTAGAGCTTGGTACACACCCTATTTACAAGATGCAGTGAACACTTATACTAACTGAGGACAGGTAGGTATTCTTCATCTTTCTTTTTATCCATAATATGCAATTCCTATGATACATTCAGTCCATATGATCCCTGAGATTGGTCTCCATTTTTTACCCTGAGATTGTTTATCCTGAGATTGGTTTCCATTTTCATTTGTGACATGAATATTAATTAGCTTTTTCTTACAAACAAGATATATGCCTGTGCATGAAGGATTCTGTGTAAAGGACTAATGTTGTATTATGTGAAAAGGACTACGGTTGTGTTGTGGATGGGAGGGCCATCAGGACTTTTTGTTGTTAAGATAATGTACTTTCCAGCCTTCTTTGCATTGTTAGCTCTAATGTTACAGCAACCTGAGCATCAGAGAGACAGGGAAAAGAGGGAGATAGAAGGAAGGAGCTGTGGCCATCATAGAGGAAGTAGCTATGGAAGAGAGAGAAAGCAAGAGAGTATGCACACTTCTGGAATGAAAGCAGCTATCTAAGTGATAGCTAGGGAGTCATGGTGATGGGACCATAATTCCTCAGAATAGCTATATTTCCAGAAGCATAGTGGTTGATACATTAATGAAGGAGGCAATACAGATGACTTAGAAAATTGAAGTGATATATTAGATGGGAGGATGTAAAGCTCCATTTCTCTGATTGCAATTCAGGCTCTGAATACTTGCTTTTGAAGCTCCTGTGTATCATAGGGGCATCATAGAAAAAATTATTTTTTGTGGGACCCTCTTGTGGGCAGAAATGATTTGAACCAGGATATTGACAATTAACCTGCTGAAATCATTTTCCCCACCCTCTTTGGGAGCCCATAGGATGGGACCCTTTGGTCCAATATTCTTGATACTTGCAGGGTAGCTCAGGGAGGGTCTTCCCGGAGTCCCCTGCAAGTTTCAGGAAGTTTGCACCAGGGGCTCCCATCTTGGAGGCTCCCAAAAACCATTCCCCATAGATGTTTATGGGGAAACATGTTCAAACCAAAGAACCTGACATTCCATTCTATCCAATGAAGCAGATAGGGGTACTCTCTTTGGGAGCCCCTAGAATTAGACCCCTTGTCCCAATCTTCTTGAAGCTTAACGGGGAGTCAGGGACCCTCCCTGAGCTCCCTAAGAAGTTTCAGGGGTGCAACCTTCACCCCTCCCCCCCCAGCCCCCAGGAAAGTCGGAGAAAGGATTTCCAATGCAAGTCAACGGCTCCATTGACTTGCATTGGCCTCGAATCATTTCGGACAGCTCCAAATCGATTTGGAAGGATTTCCAGTGCTAGTCAAATTGACTTGCATTGGCCCTGAATCGATTCGGACATCTCCAAATCAGTCCAAATCAGCTGATTCGGATCCGAATCAGTCGTCCGAATGGGGCCCATTCAGATGCGAAAAGGTCCAAATCAGGGACACCTTGCACAACCCTATTTTGGAATCAGGCCTTGAGATGTAGCTCTGAGGATTTTTGTTTTTAACTTGGACAACCTGGGTGTTTCCTTAAGAGGAACACAAAACATTATTACAATTGTCCTTGGAGCATACAGTGTACTTGAGAGTTATGCACTGGCTCATATGAAAATCAGCTTCAGGCAAATTTTTGTAATCTTGATTTGGACATGATCCAGCTGTGAAAACGTGAAACTGAAGAATAAGTGAGCAATAAATGGTTTCATTTGAAAAACGGTTTAATTAATAAAGAATATAATTTGGTTTAATTTGGTGTGTGTGAGTGCAGAATTTCTGTGTGTGGGGTGGGGGGAAATTTTGATTGGGCAGGACACTGTTCCTGTCTCTGAATTTTAACCTTGGGTGAGTGTTTTTCAACCCCACCACCCAGAACAGACTCAGAGGGGATGCAGTCACAGCAATTCTGTGCTCACCTCAGTCCTCCTCCAAGAATAGTTCTGGATGGCCAAGAGCCGTCAAGTTGACCTTGAGGAAGATCAATTGCTGGACTCTTTCGGGTGCCAGGCGGGAGCAATACTCACAGACAGTGCTGCTCGCATGAGAAAATGCCCGCTTCCTCTGGATGCTCATTGGCAGGCACGAAAAGTAGAAATGGGCCAGGCGGGAGAGGGCCGGGCAGACTGCCTCCATCCTGGCCCAGTATCTTAAGGGACAGGCATTCTCGGACACCTTGGGTTCACCAAGGTAAGCCCTCACCATCCCAGATACACTGTCCTCCCTCGGGCACCCGCTGCCCTCAGGGCAAAGAGTGGCCTCGAGGAACCCCAGCAAGAAGTTGCCCTGCTCAGCCTTCCTGCTGGGGTGGCCTGCAGTGGCTGATGTGCCAGCAGAGGCTGGGGGGGAGAAGAGCAACGGACATGCTGGCTCCTTCCTCCCCTGCTTGGCCTGCCACCTCAGCCTCCTCAGACTTCCACCAGACAAGCCTCCGAATGAGCAACTCACACCATTCAGGAAGGCTCCTATCCCTCTCTGCCATGCTGCCCTTAACGTGCGGATCACACATGGCGGCAAGCCTGTATGTCAATGACTTGTAGTGGGGCTCAAAGTGGCTCTCAAGCCCTCTCAGCTGCATCCTAGCAAGCGTGCGCATGGCTGGAACGATGTCTGAACGTCCTTGAGCTGGGTCCAGAAAGGGAGCCATTACTGCACGGGCCTTGTAGACCATGGGAACGACCAGACCCAAACTCGCCATGTCAGACGAGAGTATCTCCGTGATAGTCTTGAAGGGCCCAAGAACTTCCATGGTCTGAGAAATGATCTCCCACTCTCGGTGGGTCAGCCACTCCCCAGGCATAAACATCCTCGTCTCCTGGACAAGGCTCTCGTTTGCTCCACCAAGCGCTTATGCATGGCATGGGTGGAGGTCCAGCGCATGCTTACGTCTCTGATAAGGCAGTGCTGTGGCACGCCCATCATGACCTGCTTTCTCTCCAGCCTCGAGATGTCGTATGAGTTTGAGAGAAATGTGCCATGATCTTCCAGCACTTCTCGATGAGATGCCTGAAGTCAATGGCTTTGGCAGATGAACCGGTTCCCTTGGAGCCAATCCCAAGGGCATCCTTAACCACGAGGTGGAGAAGGTGGGCCGCACAGGAGATGTGTTTCAGGTGCATGTCCTTGACTGCCTTGGTCATATTTAGGGCACCATCTGTCACCAAGAAGCCCTTGGTGAGCCCTGTCCCACTACCTACCCACCTATTTACCATTCTACGGATGGTGCTCTGAATGTTCTCTGCCATGTGCCGCACATCAAATGGCTCAATATGCAGCAAGGCATGGCAATAGCCTGCTGGGCAGCCCTCACCCTGCCTAACGGGCTCAACTAACCTAGTACCATCCCACAATGCACAGTCAGCGAGATGTACGCATCCTGCGCATACATGACATCCATTTGTCTGACGTGAAGTGTATGGTCCATGAAGCTCGGGAGAGGAGCCAAGCAGGGAGCCTCTTTCTTTTCTTGGAGGAGGGGGGGAGTGGATCGAAGAAGGCAGAGGAGGGGGAAAAATACAAGACTGACAGAAGTTGAGAGAAATTAGGGGCTTCTCCTTTAAGGCAAGCTTGTCACATGACCAGCTTTGGCCAATCATGGGTTCTCTACCATATAGCAAAGCCCAGATTCAAAACAGCCTGATTTCTCAATCCAGATTTTATAAATATTGAGCATTAAAAGCACTCTAAGGTATTGCACAATAAAGTAGGGTCACTCCAGATCAATCCTTCTTGTTGCAGAAGGAAAATTTAAATCGCCCCAAATCAAAACGGAAATTGCATTCTGTGTAGATGGCAGGGACTGAATTGACCTGGGATTGGAATAAAAGCTCCATGCAGTTTACAGCCTAGTCTATACATTGGGGGCTGACGTGGAAGGCCTTGCTGGACATTGCTGGACATTGTGGCTGTGGAGGTCCATTGTAGAGGAATGCTGGCTGCAGTGATCATTTATGTGGGGGAAAATGATTTGCCGGGGACTAAAGGCTTGGGATTGATTACCTGGATATCTGCAGACTTGGCAGTCCTGCACCAATGGTTGCCTGGGGTGCAGATATTCTGGTCCATGATGGTGGAGCACCACTCCTGTTGGGGTGTGAGAGTGCCCAGCAGGCTTAATTTGACACTGCATAAGGTCAATAAGGTGGTGGCACATTTTGGTTAGGGTTGGGGTAGCATAGTTCTTAGTCACCCTGATATCATGGAAGCATGGAAGCATGGTATCGCTCGGATGGAGTATACCTCTCTGAGTGGGGACAGACATGTGGGTCCATGTGGGTCCACTAAAGTGGGCTGGCAAGGGGAGTATTGGCAGGAGTCAAGCTGGGGAATGCCTTTCTCTTGTGGCAGGTTTGCATAGGGAGAAGCCTGTTTTGGGGGGACTCCCCAGGTCAGGGCTTCCATAAGGGGAAGGCACTTGTGGCTTGCACTGGCTGGTGGCCTGGAGGGGACCAAAGAAGGTGTGCACCCACTGCAGTACTTCAGGTAGCACTTCTTTGCATGGGATCCTGGCAACAGAGATCCTGAAAATTCCTGTGGGGAATTTAGGGGGATCCCTGGAAGGCTGCCAGGATAAATGGGGGGCATGGTAGGCCGACCATGGCAGCAGGGTCTCCTCCCATGCTATGCCAACACTCAATGTTTGTTATAATAAAGCTGTGCCCATGTTAAGACAAGCCAAATGTTGTGTATTTCTTGGGGCTGGGGATGCCCACCTTCCCATCAACCATTGTGCAAGATGTTCCTATGTATATTGGTTACTTATTGTGAGACTTTGTGTGTTGCCGTTCCCAGTAAAAGGCTCACACCCACACACCCCATTCAGGCTGCAGAAATTTTATGAATTCTTAATCATATCCATTATCAGTAAATTGACTTGTATTGGTTTGTTGATCTCTTATTCTAAAGGCTGACATAGTTTGGATCTTTAGTTTAAAAAGATTGTTGACTCATGATCAATTAATAAGTAAAAAGCACAGGGACAAAAACACATCCATCAGCTCAAAGAGTTCCTATATGAATAGTTTGTTTGTTTATATATAGCACCCTTCCTTTTGGCTGAGGGTGGTTTACATTGTAACTCTCATAAAACAATATAGTACAATAAACATATTGTCACATATAACCATTTTTGTTATATATTTTTTTATTTTTGAGAATTATACATATGAGATATATCTGTTATTTCCTCATGTTACAAATTGTTCGGATACCCCCACCATTATGTTATTATCTGGATATGATTCTTCCTGGTCCTATTATAAGAGGATTGTAAGCCGTGTAGTGTAGTAACAAATATAGACATATTTAACAGCGAGAGCTTGTAATAACACAGTGTAATTTAACAATCAACAGTTTGTCTGGACTGTGGTTACATTTTCTGCTGGTACAATTGATGGGGGCTTCTGGTTGATGGTTGGTGGTTTGTTTCCTTGTCTTGGCCAAAAGCCTGGTGGAAGAGCTCCTTTTAGCTGGCCCTATAAAATTGTTTTAGCTCCAGCAGGGCTCTGATGTTGTTTGGAAGTTCATTCCACCAGGTGGGGGTCAATACCAAGAAAGGAGACTCATGTGGTGTAGAATAAATTTCTTTTCCCCAAAATTATTAGAAAATAATACCCATTTATTTTAATTACTTGATTAATTTCTTTAGATTAGACAAGGATAGAAAGGGGATAATATGTCTTAAGTGGCAGGCTTCATAATTTAAAGCTCTATTGTCCATTTTTTCTTTACTTTAACTCACCTGGGTGACTATTATTAATTACTATTCAATGAGAGTCATTTGAGGATGTTCTCTGTTCCAGTTTTTATTAACTTTGTTTATCTGTTTTATTTTTATAATGATTTGGGTAGTCTCTGGTTTGTCTTGTCCAGTCTTTGTTGCTGTGTTGTGTTGGAACTAACTTCATTGGGTGACTTGGATATTTTTAGTAACTAGCTTGATTGTTTTAGTAACTAAGTAGGAGTGTGGATAAGAAGAAATTAATTCAGCTATTCTCTGGTCGATTCTGCATCAGTGGCACTGCTCCAGGCTGCCAGTGATGTGTTCTGGTGGAGTTGGATGCTCCGCCACTTCTGTGTCCCCACAGGGGTTAGTTACACTCTCTCAGCCTAACTCACCTCAGAGGGTTGTGTGAGAATAAAATAGAGGAAAGGTAAATGATGTGAGCTGCTCTGGATCCCCATAGGGGAGAAAGGCAGGGTATAAATGAATTAAACAAACATAAATAGCCAGCTGCAGCCTTTCCTGGGCAGGTAACATCTGGGCATTGTGATGCATGCGCTGGTTACATCCAGATTAGATTAGTGCAATGCAATGTACATAGGGCTGCTCTTGAGAAATTTGGAAATTTCAGTTAGTACAGAATGCTTCAGCCAGGATGTCAAATGGAGTGGGATATCAGGACCATATCATCCCAGTCTTGCCCCATCTACACGGACTCTCAATTTGTTTCTGAATACAATTCAGATTGCAGGTCTGGACCTTCAAAACCTCCAAATGGCTTGGGACCAACATATCTGAAAGACTGCCTATTCTTGTATGAAACTGCCCAACCATATATGGAGGACTTGTTTTGGGTGCCTCTAGTTTCTAAAATTAGGCAAGTGTTAATCCAGGATAGGGCCTTCTGGGTTGTGGGACCAAAGCTATGGAACTCTATCTCCTCGGAGATTAATCTGCTGCCTTCCATTGCCCTCTTTGTTTTATTCCCTCAAGGATGCCTAACTAATGGTTGTCTTCATTTGTATTTTTCTTTCTTTTAATGATTTATGATTGGGAGTGATTTTAATGTTTTAAAAATGTTTTTTTCGCAGAGTGGTAAGGCAGTAGACATGCTGTCTGAAAGCTCTGCCCATGAGGCTGGGAGTTCAATCCCAGCAGCCAGCTCAAGGATGACTCAGCCTTCCATCCTTCCGAGGTTGGTAAAATGAGTACCCAGCTTGCTGGGGGGTAAACGGTAATGACTGGGGAAGGCACTGGCAAACCACCCCGTATTGAGTCTGCCATGAAAATGCTAGAGGGCATCACCCCAAGGGTCAGACATGACTCAGTGCTTGCACAGGGGATACCTTTACCTTTTATGTTTTAAATGGTTAGCTACCTTGGTGGTCCTTGTCAGACCTTGTAAGGTGGCATACAAATTTTAGAAAGTAAGAAGTAACACCATTGTATAGCTTTCTGTACACTATAAGCCATCTAACACATGTCAATAGTCACTGTTTGTTGAGACCCAGGTGCTAAGAATGGAAAAAAATTCAGCTTCACAGAGGTGAAAGTATGATGCGTATGTTGGTTAAGGGCCAAGTGATATCCGTGTGTATGTGAATAGACTTTGTTATCATTGTATGGTGTTTGAACTGATAAGATAATGAGTTAGCCAAGAATGTGATCCTTATCAAGTGGGACAGTTAGCTATTGTTCTTGTTTACACTGCCCATCTGTCATTCTATTAATAGTAAAACAAAATTATGGAAAGTCAGTTTCATTGTGAATCTTCCAAAACTGATTTTTGGTTGAAACAAGTAAGCTTATATTTTAAGAAAAATGCTTGATCATTTTAACAAGTTCATCATATACTTGCTGATGTGCATCAATGCCAAATAGAAAATCGTAATGCATCCAATGGGGAATCTGTCTGTAATATATCACATTCCCAAGAACAGGGAGTAAAACTTCAATATCTTTTGGGGAAGCTACGATGTCCTGTCCACCACTCCATATAACAGTTGGTACTTTCATATCTTTTACCTTGTATGAAGGAGGAATAGTCTGAGGAGAGAAAAAAAAAAGGGGGGGGGATGGTGAGAATCACAAATTGCCAATATTTAATTGTTGCCTAATCTTTTCCTGTTCTGATCCATTAGGGTTTTCTTGGACTTTCCTCTTTTGTTTGGTCTGTTGCTTCCATTGAGTGATATACTTACATGTTTAATGGCCGTTCACATTTACGTCATTCATTTTAAAGGACTTCCCAATTTATTTTCATCTGGAAATTTCCTCCTATTGTGCCTCTTGCTACCTTGCCTTCATGCATGTTATTTTTTATAATTATTGATTTAATTTCTATACTCCCCCCTCCCTGTAGTGGGCTCAGGACAGTTTGCAACAGCACCACAATGAAAAATAATAACATTAATAAACATACAATAATAAAAAATAGCTATGCCATGGTAGTACCGTTGTCTTTCCATTTCACTTATTATTCACAGCTTTTCCCAAATGTTAATGACTCCATCTTTTAATTCATCTTCCCTTTCAAAATCAACACATCTATTTATTCCTTGCCATACAATTCCTGCTTTCTTAACAGTGGTCAGCTACCTTCTTAGTGGCACACATTATGTGAACTATAAACTGCCTTTGAATAGAATGCCCTTTTGATCCACCCCCAAAGCCATAGTAGGTTTTGCCATTATCCCAGAGATCTCTGGATAATTAATGGGCATTGTTTAGTTGAAGTGCTGACATACGTAAATAGCTCTTTACATCCTCTTTCTTATGCTTCTGGCACCTTAAACAGCTTTATCCTAGTGCAAGCATTCTATGTATGATAATAAACTAATAATAATGAAGGGGGAAAAGTAGCTTCAGACAGCAGAGTCTAGAATCCATGAAATTAGGTGGAAGTAATAAAATTAAAATAAAATGAACTTCTGTTGTACAGAGACCATAATAAAACATTTGTGATGATAACACTAGCTTGCTAGTTTTGTTAAACTGGTTAATACACATTTTGGATAAGAAATACCAAGTCTTTGGAAATGATATCAAACTTCAACTAAAGGGGATTATTCCATGAATAGTTATGCTGGAATAAAAACTTTTGTTACAGTACTTCAAATTCATTTGTTCATTTCCTGCTAACTTAAAGGGTCTACTTTTTGTCCATTTTCACACTAAAATTTTGCTTCATCAGGTGCAGTCCCAAATTACCCTTCACTTGTCCTGCAGCAAAGGAATCCCCAGAAAACCAGATCTCATCTTTTCTAGTGGGGTCTAATGGAGTCCAATTCAAGGCTGCCTGCTGTGGAAATGCATGCAATTTGGGTTTTTCCCATACCCACTGAGTCATTTGGGAACACCACTTTCCTTGTCACGGTCCTCCCTCCCCTTCCCTCCCTCCCCTCCCTCCCTCCATTTGGAAAAATCTGCCTTAAAACAAAAAAGTGTGATGGCATTAAAACACAATTCCTAAATTTTTAAAATAAGCAGTATTTCAGTCTTACACAGCATCATTATAATGGTATAACTCAGGGTTTACAAAAAATACATGCAGAACACTTGGGTGGGGGAATGGGGGAGGTAATTAAGGGCACAGAATGGTGAGATTAAGGGGTGCAACATAAACAAAGGTGCAAGCAGACACCATTTTGCAGAAACAAAACAAAACAAAAACCAAAAACACCACATTCTTTTGAAAAGGGGAAGGGAGAAACCCATGATGGGAGGCTGCCTCCACAGGACTCAGTGTAGAAAGCATGTTCTGAATTTCAGCCTGGGAAATAGGGGGGGAGCCAAATGTGGAAAGGCTAGAATCAACTCGCAGCATCCAAAGGAAACCCAAAGCAAGTCTAAAACAAGGCATGTCTCCTAATGCGGAAATGGTCTCTGTGCTTTGAAAATTAGCTTGTGTTGAATTTTGCACACTATTTGCAAAAATAAGTATAGATTAAAATGTAATCTATGGTTTCACATTGCAAGTTGTTTTTAAAAACAAGTTTGTCTTCATCCTTATTTATCTGAAACATTTTAAACATATTCCTTACCTGATTATATTTCTCTATATTTTTAGAACCATAGTCAAATGGTTTCAATGCTCCACTTTGAATCACCTAAAAAGGGAAGAAGGAAGGAATAAGAAACGGAATGATCTTGTTTTGCTTTGATGCTTTAAGAAGTGGAATATAAGTGGGGTATGTCAATATAAATCAATTGTATTTATGGCTTTTTAAAATAAAATAATATATATTTTGCATTCACTCATTTCAAAATTTGCCCATGAAAACAGGTATCAAGAAGACTCATTTCCACATAATTACAGTCACTCTTAATCCTAGATTAGATAAGAGATTTAAAATTCCATAATGTTTACCTGTGCCCAGTGTAGGAGATTTTTCAAGGAGGTACAGCCTGGTAAATGTGCTGCATAGACATCCATTCGACTCTGGAGATGGGGGAGATCAAGCAAAATTCACTGTGCAGCATAAACTTGTGCCAGAATCTTATGGAATGAATTGAAAATAAAATATACATACCATATTAACATTATTTTGATCAATTCCACCAGCCATGAAAAGAAGTTTGGAACAAATTTTGTCCCAGAAGCGTCTGCTGCACAATTTAGACACAAATTGTCTGAAACCATTATTTGGCAGGATACAATATTCTCTCTTACCCAGCACAGCCTACAAAAGGTAAGAAGAGTGAGTGTGCTGAATCTCTAGTTCATTTCTCCTTGTCTAGCTGCTGCAAATTGTATGTCATATACCATTATTACCTACAGGGGGGGGCTGCAGTGGCTGTTTTTAAATCAAATAACACCAAGATTGTCATGGACCTTGAATTGCCTGCCCACCAAACACCATTCAAGTGGGGGGTAGGGTGGAGGGTTTGTTTTGGTTTTCGGTTTTTTTTTTTTTTGCTGCCAAGGAGGAGTAACTGTTTTATGTGTTTTACTGGGGTTTTATTGTGCGATTTTTACAATGTTGCCTAGCAGGAGCCAGAGTTCTTGGAGTGGTGGGCTATAAATTAAAATAAACAAATAAAACTTCTGTGGACCCCTGAACAAAATGTCCCCAGTGTTCGGTTTGATGGGGGGGAAGGGGCTCCTCCTCACAAAGGGCAGGAAGAAGATGAAGTGAGTCAGAACCTTAATTCTGCCAAGCCCTGGAAAGCAAATTATTCTGAGGAACTGGATGCCTTTCCTTTGCAGTATATCCAGTTTGGGAAGTTATTTGACATAATTAACCACTGGCAAACACTGTTGATATTATTTGGAGAACATCTAAACAAAATGTCCCGGCAACGGAAATGTCAACATCTCAAAAGCTTTCCTTAAAACTAACAGAGGACTTTTCCTGCTTGACGTATGCCTTTTTAACATTGACTTTTGTGAGCATGAAGTCTCAAGGGAACCCTGGATGGTCATGGCTAACCAGACTTTAATACAGAAGCATAAGTGACTGAACTTCCACAATGCATGAAAAGAGGCACAAGCGAAACCAAGGCTTAGGATTCAAACCTGTGGAGATAATGTGTGAAAAAGCCATACATACCTTCAAAAGGGCAGCAGGTGTATATGCAAATTTAGCAAATGGGAATTTATTACTGTGCAGCAAATACACAGGACCAAGTGCAAAAAGTATTTTGATTTTCTGAGCCAAATGGGGCATGGCTGAAAATGCAATGAAAGCTGAAAGAAAATAATATGATTTATAGGGGATGCAGAAAACTATCAGTGATAGAATGGGCTCAATTCCAACCCTTTGCTAGCATGGGCAAAAGGTCCCAGTTTACCCTTTCCCTTAGTTTATACACATCCCTGTCATAGTCTGTGCCTTTCTTAAGTGATGTTTGACCCTTAAAGAACCCGGGGTTCACATAAGACAGCAGCAAGAGGGAGGGAATAAAGTCCCCTTTCATAAATGGAACTTTTCCGTTATTTCCATACAAGTCAGAACAAACATTTTAAATTATCAGCCATTTCAGGTCCATTTCAGGTTGGGAAAAATAATGTGGGGTGAAGTCTAACCCCCACCCACCTTGCATTGCTATCCCAATCTAGAGCACCACACAGGCCCATTATGCACGGCCGCCGAAACGGCGATTTCGGGCCAGATGGAAAACGCGGAGGGGGAAGACCGGTTATGCACGGGGCGGGGCGCGACGCCGGCAAAACCCAGAGTAACCGATTATGCACGCAGCGATCCGGGCACCGCTTCTGGTTGCGCCCCGGTCACCCGGAAGCTGCGCTTTCTTCCGCGTTTCAGTGACGCAGCTTTTTCGGCGGCATGCACCGAAGCTGCGGCCGGTTGCAGCCGGCTCCGTGCATTATCGGTGATTTTAGTCGCCGCCATTCCACCCCGAATGTGCGCTAAAACCCCCGTGCATAATGGGTCACAATGGTTTTTGTTTAAAAGGGCTAAGAACTCCAGAGATGCAGCTTCTAGCAACGTTTTGGCCTGATTAAAGGCTTTTATAGCGGTCAAGGGATACCATATATTGGCTAATTTGTATTAAGATGCTTCCTTGCCCAGTCTCCCTGCTGTTACTTTCTTTAGGCTGATTTGTGTGGTGGTGCATAGACTGAGTGTGATGACAAGCTGTTGACTGCTGTGTTGTCAAAAACAAGTGGGATTTTGGTAGCTGAAGACTCAATGAGACATGAGTGTTAGCAATAAGATAAACAAAATAGTAATCCCACTAGGAATAGCATAAAAATTCATCATCTCCTAGACCCGATACCCAAAGACACGTTGTATTTATCTAAAATATTTACATCTTCTCATCGTAATACTTAGCCTCAAGCAGCTCCAGAGGATGTGCTCATATTTCCAGAGCACACAATCATTGTTTACCAAACAGTGTTTACCCAAAGACTAGTGTGAAGAAAGCCATAATTGTTTTCAAATCAGAAGTTGTTAACATTTCTAAATTCAAATTCAGAACCTCCTTTCCACCCTACGCTTGAAATCCTATCACTTTGTCTGCCCACACACAACATTACTGACATTGATATTGTCTCTGCCCTTTGGGAGTGACTGCTTTATAAGCAATTCCCAGCTCTACTGAAGTTTATGAAGGTGTATTTGACCTCTACAGTTTGTACAAGTTGTACATTAAAAATCTGGCCAATTTCAGTGATAAGATTGCATGCAGCATGCTGATTTCACACTGGAGTTGACATTTCACCCTTGATAAAAATAATTGGGAAAGCCAATATATGTAAAAGAGATTCACAATTGCCCTGGAATGCCCTGACATATGTGGAATTCCAAGACAGAGCTAAAGGCTAATAATGTTAGGTACAGGATGAAATTTCCATTCATTTGTCACTGTAGTATCAATGAGTGAAGCAGTAAGCAACATGGTTTATCATAAATACTCTTCTCTACATTATAATATCATGTTTAAGGATGTTTTTACTCTCCCAGCTTATTTTTATTATTTGACAGTTCTTAAATTTAGGTGAGCATATAAATTAGGGCAATGCAATGCCTTTGACCCAACCAAACTGATGGGACAATTTAAAAATTCAGTAAATCACAGATGTTTTTTTTTCTCACCTATAGGCTTGCATAGTTCATATTTTAAAAAATATTTTTGCTGTTTTTAAAAGTCTCATGATAAATATATTACTGCCTGGACTGGACATTTGGCAGTGATGCCTGATATTCAGAAACTGAAATTCTTAGGGTGTTTCCAAATCAGAAAACAAGATACCCCCCTCAATCATTTAATACAGTCCAAGGGTTCCCAGCAAGCTCCCAGCCACCCACCCACCAATTGATCCAGACAAGTTAATCGGGGGTGGTACATACACCCCATCAACCCATCACCCCCACCCTGCCTTCTTCGCTAAGCAGGAAATGGAGGGTGGAGGGTGGAAGCGAGAGTGAGATCTTGCAGATCTGACGATCACACATTTCACTCTCCATTCATTCCTTTTGCTGGTTGCCTGCTGGTTGTTCACTGGTAGATCACACTTTTTAGGTCAGTGAATCCACTTTTGGGGATTCTAAACTCACACTTTACAGTGGAGGGTGTAGCAAGCTGACTGCTGCCCAGATGCCGGATGTAGGCAATGTCGTGTGGAGGGGCCAGAATATGCCACCTACCTTCAACAAACATTTCACTATATTCATCGCATGTGGAAATGCCCTTATTTTCCTGAGTGATGGATGTTGTTCTGTTACACTATATAATTGTACAAGTTGGACAACATACCTGCGGTAACACTCTGAGAGTAGCCTACATAAAAGATTTGCTGTTGTCCAGTTTTATCAAGAATAAAGTTTATAATGGCTGGCAAGTCATTCATTCCCATTTCATGAAAACTGAAACAAAATTAAAAGTAGGCAGCTGAAAGAATGCATTTGTATATTATTTATTACCATGCTGTAAGTTAACTTGGTATATATTTAATGTTTAGAATCCATTATACAATATACTTGTGCCATTTCGGAGCTAGGGAAGCCTGCAGATAGAGACTGACTTGCCTTCTGGTGAACCCACCACAGAGGTTTCTTAAACGACCCTCCCCTGATTCAAATGAGAGAGAACTGAGAGAAATGCAATGGTGTGTCTTTGATGGAAAATAAAGGACACAGAGAAGGAATCCTGTGCTCACAAGAACATACATCTCTGATGGATGCGTGAAAGTTGTTATTTAACACCTCTTACATGGCATCATGTCATTTACCATGTGTGAAATGCCTTCGGAAAAAACTGTGACTGTTAAAAAAATAATCTGTAAAACATCATATTCCCAGTCTGAATCCTGCCTCTGCCATGTAGATACTTAGGTGGCCATTTGTAAGTCGCTCTAAGCTGCACATTTGCAAGACCTTCATTGTTGTAAAGCCTTCTGTGAAGTGCTTGAAAACTCTGCACTACATACATCAGGCTTTCTCAACCAGGGTGGAAGTTACTTAACCTTTACACCGCTCTGCGGGAGCGGTATAAATAAAGCAGTAAGGAGTGTGAGGGAAGGCTCGGTCCGGGATGGGGGGGGGGCAACAATTGGCACCTTGCCCATGGACTGACGAGTTGGGAGGCGCAAGTGATATGACCATATCAGGTGATATGACCATATATGGTAATATTGACCTGCCCGATCCTCCCAAAATGGTGAGTGATAAATCTGGAAGGTATGGGAAGGGGAGGGGCCTCAGGTAGGCATGTATGCAACTATGCTTCCAATTCAGATATTTTTACATTAAAAAGATTAGTTGGAGCCGCACCAAACAGATTTTTCTTTGCCACCAGCAAGCCTTTTGATTGTAGGCATGAGTGCATTTCTCATAACAATTTGACCACTGAGGAAGACCTCTTGATGTCGAAACAAATTTAGTGTATTCTATGTTTGTCTATTCCATGTATAGTTAGAAATGTGAAATTTTAAAATCATGGTGACTATGTAATTCATAGATTTTTAAAATTTTTGAACTAGTAATAAATGTTAGCAAATTATTAAAATTATTCTTGCAACTCAACCTTTGGGTTCCTAACTTTACAGGTAAGGAAGCCCATAAATTATGAAAATTTCAGGCAAATGCACACTGACTCCAACTTTGCTGGTTTTGTTTATCCTAGATTGCACATTAACTGTGTCAAGCCTCATTTCCCTCCCACAGTCTCTTGCACTGACAGCCAGGGGTATGGTTAATGCTGTTCAGCACAAAGGGCATTCCTTCTCCAACCCACCATGCCAGAAACAAATGATGGGCTGTTTCAGGGATAGCCCTTCACCCTTCAGTGCCTCAGGGTGCTCCCTCTGTTGCCTAAACCAGCATACTCCCCTAGCAATGGTCTAACTAGTTTTAAGACTCTCTGGAGAACAACACAAAGCAGACAAAAAAAAAGTTCCCTACTTGATTCAATCTTAGCAGATACCAAAATTTCCTCACGGTTCCAAAAGCAAGAAGTTAATTCCACATTATCCCCACGGGAGGTGGATTAGCAGTGTAAACTTACTTTGAATCATTAGGCCAGGAAGAACAAAGGAAAACTCAATCTGTCAGCTGCCAAATGAGAGGAAGCCCAGATCTCAAAGAGCCTGCTACTCAAGAGATTGAGGTGGACCAAGACAATTTGCCTGTCTCTCTCATGAAAGGCCACATTTCACAAGTTTCTTCTAATGAGTTTCCAGGTTCCTTAGACTTCACTCATTTCCCCTAAAGCCACACAGCTGCAGGGACCAAAATGGGTCAATTAGCATCCCCAGGGCCATTTTGATATACCCAAATGCAAGAGGGAAGGTAGAAACCCCTCCACCAAAACCGCAGGCTGTCCTTCTGAACCAAAGTAGGCCCCACCGACTTTTCAACCAGTGTTTTCCACAGGTGCTGCATGTATGCAGGGAACATGATTTGGGGAATCCCAGACCTGCCTTGTTAAAAAAAAAAAAGTCCCAGGTAGCTGGAGCCTAACTTTTGTCAGGGAAAACAGACTTCACCAATCCAGCAACAGATGAAAATTTGGGCAAGTTGAATGTTAAGAAAGCCTTACTCCCTGTATACCAAAGGTACCCAACCTTTTTGAAGCTGCAGGTGTATCTGGACTTCTGACATGGCATGGTTGGTGCAACAACATAATGGCTGTCATAGGAGTAGAGCTAGCCACAAAAATGATTGCCACGGCTTAACTTCAGTAATGCAGTGCAGATCTTTCTGCTGTGGTGGTAGTTAATGCCAAAACAACACTTAAAAAAAAATTCATCATCAGTTACTTCATGGCATTCATGAAGATATCTGTGCAGATAGAAACTGCATTCGTAGCATAATGTAGTACCAATGAACACATCTTATCCAAAGCAATTGCTTCTGTGGCTGTAAAGAGCAAAAGAGACAAAAGCATGCACATTTCTAGGTTTGTGGACTCCTGCTCACCCTACCTGAAATCCCAGAATTCCTCTTGATCCCATGAAAAATGTTGATGTCTTCTACACCATCTGCTGCCTCTGTTGTTTGCCAACCAGACATCAAAACCAGCATCTGCCAGCACAAAGCCTAGGCTGTTGTTCGCCATATTAGCCACCCAAGTTGCACTGTTTGTCAGTATGCCGGGCAGCATTAAGACAGCAGGCTTTGGACCTGAAAATGAATCATTAGGCATGAACCAAATCATCAACCATCTCGGCAATTCTACAGAATATCACATTTGAAAAGCTGCTCCCGAAGGCATGATGTTCCATTGTTAAACCAAGCAGGTCAGAGCCTGGATGCCCAGACACCAATCTGTTGAACCTATTATTGTACGTTTCCTTGGCCCTATCCTTATCCATTGTTCCTCTATATATTTGTGAAACAACCTGGGAGGTGGAACATGTCCAGCTGTCCAAGCTGGAATAGGGCCAATCAGGGTGCAGCCAGCAGCCCTGCAGCTCCCACCCTCCATGCCTGAACTCTAGCCTCTTTGCTCTCAGACACGCCTCAATGCCTGAAGCCAGCAGCAGGTAAGGGGAAAGGACCCAGGGCAAAAGGTAATGGTGGGAAGCCTGCTAATGAGGGCTTCTGGGCCTGCTAAGCAGGGCCTGCTAACAAGGGCCTCTTGGCCTGCTGACTGCCTGCTAAGGAGCTCTGTCCCGGCCCTGAAAACAAGCTGGCCAGCTCCTGCCTGCCCCACTTGATCCGGCTGCAAGCTGCAGCCCAAAGCCACCTTAAGCTGCCTGGCCAGGAGCCAGGGGAGGGGACCCTTTCAAGGCCCATTCTTAGGAACGGCCTTTGAAGCTAGTAGAGAGAATAATTCAACATCTATTAGTTGATAAGCCCTTGGAAATAACAGAACCAGTAACCAAATTTTTGGCTACTGTGATACAAAAGGGAAATTGAATATGTAAGAAATAATTCTAGGCCACTGGAATTTATTTTTGACGTAATCCATTGCATATTACAGAGGAATGCTTAAGTGGTTATTATTTATTTATTTATTATCTATTGTTGTGCAGTTGTTCCTTTTATATGCCATTATAAAAGAATTTGAATTTTTAGTTTATTTATCCTTCACCCAGGCAACAGGACAGATGACAGCATAGTATAGCCAGATCTCAACAGATCTCAGAAGCTAAGTAGTGTCAGTACTTGAGAGGGAGATCTCCAAGGAAGACTCTGCAGAGGAAGGCAATGGCAAACCACCTCTGCTTCTCACTTGTGTTGAAAGCTCCTTGCTGGGGTCTCCAAAAGTTAGCTGTTACTTGACAACATTTTACACACATAGGTGCATGAACGCACGCTGTAAACATGGCATATTGCACATGCCTGCTTACTTCCCTTTCCTAGCTATGGGTAACAAAGGATTACAAAGCCCTATAGGGTAGCCTATTCAGATGGGTTAGCAGCTTTCCACTAAATTAAATTAGGTGCCAAGCAAAACCAGCTTGCTCCATTTGGAAACCCAAAAAGCAATGACTGTGTTGGAAGGTGAAGGCTTTTGGAGGATCTGCCTGTTTTGATAGTGGGTGGCTAGCAATAGTGTGCTGCTGGCTAGTTACTGCAATTGTTAAGAAGGCTAGAGGGAAGAAAGACAGTGGAACTGCTACCTGAGTTCAGATATCTCCATCATTGCATAAGGAAGCATTAAGCAGCCCTTAATCATGAAGATCAAGGGGACAAAGCATCCAGCAATTCTCGATAGGTTCTGGTGAAATTTTGGATATAATCCCTTGGGCGTAGGCAAAGTAAGCAGGTTCTGCACAAATCCTGTACTAAAAACCCTGTGGAACGAGGGCAACATTACTGGTATGCTTTGGGATAAGAAGCATCAGTAAGCCAGTGTATCGATCCAGTGTGTTCCGTAACAGGGCAATATTCTTATTGCTGGCACTTGATTTGTAAGGCAGCTTCATTCTCAGTCAGTGGTAAGCACTAGGTTCAACACCAGCAGCTGTATAGGAATTGTAACAGTAGGGGAACCTGAATGCACAAGCCCTATAAATCTAAATAGTGCCGGGACAGGCAAATTATCCACTACCAAAGAGAGTAGCTTGGTTCTTCCAAGCAGCAAGTAATGTTGTACTACTGGTTTTTGACTACCATTTCAGAGTACATGCAAAGGGGACACATGATTGTTTTACTGTGAAATAAATATATTGCATACACATGCAGAACCCCTTTTTGTTACCACAGGTATGAATGCTTTAAGTCTTCAGTTCATATGAACAAGATATGAGGCCTTTGAGCCACAAGCCATTTGTCAAGTATTAACAAAATAAGAGAAATATTATTATAAGAATTAATTTGTATGTTACTTTAGAGATGGAGACTACATGGGCATCATTCACTTGCATTTCTGGTATGGTGCACAAAGTGAAATCCATGGACATTTCTGCATATGATAAATGTAGTGAAATGTTTGCCAAATGTAGGCGGCATGTTCCAGAGCCTCCACATGACGTCACCTACATGACGGCATCTGGGCAGTAGCCAGCTCTCTGGATCCTCCATTTTAATGTGCGACTTCAGGAATCCCCAAAAGTGGATTCACTAACCTAAAAAGCGCCATCCATCAGTGGACAACCAGGAGTCTTCCAGCAGAAGGAACATATGGAGGGTCTGCAATGTCTTGCCCTCACTCCCATCCTTCCCCCTCCATTTCCTGCTCAGCAAAGGGGGCCGGGTGGGGTGATGGGTTGATGGTGTGTGTTTGTGTGTGAACCACTCCCGATTAATTTGCCCAGATAGATGGGGGGGCGGGGGCTGGATGGGATCTCACTGGGAGCCTTTTGTCTATTTTAAATGATTGGGAGGGGATCTGCCTCCTTTGTTGGGGGGGCTTTAACTAATGTATCAATGTGTTTTCATAGAACTGAATACACATTACTACGTGTAAATCTCAAGTAAAAAAAGGGGGGGTTGGTTGGCTTCATTGATTGACAGGCCAAGGAGGAATGAGTGAAATAGCGTTTGCACAGCTTGTGTGAAGGGGAAGGCGCGGCAGAAAGGCTTTGAAGTGTGGAGGGATGGAATAACATGATTTAATATCACACTACTGCAGGTCGCAGGTATCTTGCCATGTTGACCACTGTGCAGAAATGCTCCATGAGTTTCAGAAGTCATCATTACCCTGAAAGGGCAATTTCAAGTATTTCTACCTAAATGACTATAGCTATCTCTGCCAGTATGTTTACTGATGCTCAAACACCCATTAGTTCATCTGACATTCTGTTCACCAGTGACAAAAATAGCAACAGATTTTCTGTTATTTGTTTTTTTAGAAGCAGTCAGAGACTGCTAGTTAGATTTCACAGAGTGGTAGACGTGTCTTACGGCATGCCACTAAGCAGACAAGTTATATAGATCAGGCTTTCTCAACAGGGGTTTCGTGAAACCCTGATGTTTCTTGACAGCGCTGGAAGGGTTTCCCAAATGGGTGGGAGATAATTAATTTTTAATAGATTTTTAAAAACGTGTTAATCATTTATCAGATGATATGACCATATACGGCCAGTAATAGTCCTGGAGGTGGTGGGAAGGGGAAGGCCCCACATGACATGTGTATGTCTCTTCTGCGCAACTGTGCCACTTCTGGGCTTTCTCAAACCCTGGAGAATGTTTCAGGGGTTTCTCAGCATTAAAAAAGTTGAGAAAGGCTAATACAGATAAATAACAAGCAAATTGATCAGACAGTCAGTTATTATGAATTATGGTTTTGTGTTAATTTAAGTCTGCATGCACATTTGGGTACAGCATTATGGGAGATGTAGTTACCCTCCTGCCTCGACTTGGGTAGCCCAGGCTACTCCAATCTCATCAAAAGCTAAACAGGATGGGAGACCAGCAAAGCTATCCAGAGTTGCTACCCAGAGTCAGACAATGGCAAAACACCTAATTTTTCCCTTGTCTTGAAACCATTGTGGGGTCACCATCAGTTGTCTGTGAAGGACTTGATGTCAAACAAAAAAGTTTCCTTTCCACATAATTTAATTTAATTACTAAATGCCATTGCACATCGCTCAGGGAAAGAATTGACTTAATCTACTGCAAAAGTGTCCGGGAGGCAGAGAAATGATGCTCCACTGCTGCAAGGAAATAAATGCTGCCACCACAGCTACTGCTCAGCCACAAAGCTGCTAAATAGGTGTTCACTGCAATGAGCTAAACAGCCTCATCTTGAGGACAATTGCGACAGTATGTTCCTCTAAGAACCTGTTCATGGCAAAATTCATAGCATACGTAGAAAGCAAAACTGGCATTATCCACTGAATAATCTTGTAGTGTCAGATTTAGAGGTGTCTGTTATTGGTTAATATTATACTATCATTCACATATACCTTGATTTAATGTAAATACCCTTAAAAACAGAGCTCATTATAATAAAACATTTATCTCCTTTAGGACTGAACAGTGGGGAAGAAGCAGGCAGAAATTGTCCTGGTTTAGATTGAGCAAGCAGTCTGTAGCCTAGAAAAGGAGGCAACGTATATGTTTGGTGAACAGCAACATCCAATTGCAGGTATTGAGCCTGCCTAATTCTGGATGCACCCAGGTAATTAAGGGTCTGCTCATTTTAATGAGAAACGAATTGATCACATGGATACCTTATTCAGCTGTTGCATTGGGAATGACATATAGCTTTTATAAAATAGAAACTTAATTTAAGGGTGAGGATCTCTATGCTCATGAATATCAACACATGTTATTATGCAGTCACCAATTAGGCACATCTCCTATGTACTCATGTTCTTTATCTGCTGCTTATATCTTTTGCTTACTTACCAAGCTAAATTTCATATTCTGACCAAGATTGTCATGTTGGGTCACTGTATGACATTCCTCTAAGGTGGCATAAGCATAATGTTTATAGGAAATAAGGAATCTAGTTTCTCATATTTTGTGTGTGTGTGATTTTTAGCTTATAATTGTTCCTATTATTATTTCAGATCTATTTCTATGCTACCCACATTGAAGAGTCAGACTAAGGTCTAATAAAAGTGAACTATTTAAAAACATATATTTAAAAAAATAAATAGACTCCCTGGAGAAGAGCCTAATGCTGGGAGCGATTGAGGGCAAAAGAAGGAGGGGATGACAGAGAATGAGGTGGCTGGATGGAGTCACTGAAGCAGATGGTGTGAGTTTAAATGGACTCCGGGGAATGATAGAGGACAGGAAGGCCTGGAGGATCATTGTCCATGGGGTCGTGATGGGTCGGACACGACTTCGCACCTAACAACAATTTACAAAAACAACCCACCAACTTTGCATAAATTGAACATTGCTTCCAAAATCTGTAGAAACCTTTTAACAAGTTTTATCTGTTTTCAAAATTTAAAAAAGGAGGAAAACCTTTGCTGTCTGGATTTTCTCTGCCATGAGGAATTCGGTTGACGATCAGATAGTAGCCATCATCTGTAAGTACTTCATACTCTTCATTTGGATAGTGTTCATACTGTATGATCTCACTCTGTTAAAGAGATTTAAAACATTTAAATGTTGGATCTGCACTCTTACCACATTCTACTTGAAGCTGCAGAAATTTCAGCTAAACTGTTACCCTTTTTATGAAACAACGTCATGTGCCTAATTTCTTTTACCACAACTCGCAACCTGATTGATAGGGAAGGAAGTATCAACTCCCTAAAGCTAATGTCTTTACCGATGGTAGATACCTGCTAGAACAACCAAAAATATTAGGGGACATCGGACTCCTTCAGAACGACCTCACCACACATATATCCATACATCATAAGTGCACTAACTTCTGAAAAGCACGTGACTGGGAAACAGCTGGTGAGAAGAGGAATGCAACAAGTAAAAGAGAACAACCAGTTAACAAAAACCCTCAACCAATCATAATCATTCCATAATTTCCATCTTCATATAATGTCTTCCAAAACATGTTTTAGGTAGAGAGGGTATGTTCAGTCAGACATGTTTTCCCCAATCTAGAAAAGACTCATTTCTGAGCTTATCCCCTTATTAGAGGGTGAACAGTTGCTACCACCAGTAGGCCATTTGGCTTGGGAATTTCCAGAATGAGTAGGTGCTCAAAAGGGGAACTAACAAATACCACTTTCAGGTAGAGCCTAAGAATTAATTAATCCACTACATGCAAGATCCTCATGTGAGCTACCTCAAGGAGCCTGATGCCACAGGCCAGTGACAAAGAAATGTGGAAAATGGGAAGGATAAAAGGAAAGAATAAGATGAATACATGGATAGCTTCAGTGCCCCTTAAATGTATTTCATATTGTATTTTAATTATGTTGTCAGCTACTCCGAGATGCTGGCATTTGGACCTAATCAGTGACATCACAGCTTTGAGGAAGTCCTGTCTTGTGACTCTTCTTCACCCCTCAACTTTCAAATAGAAGGCCTTTTTTTTTTTCTTCTAAAGAGCTGCTGAAAAAGCAAGTCAGGGCAAGAAGCAGTAGTAAACTGGCACCAGAACAAAGAGATACAATTGGGAGAAATTTTCTGGAAAGTCTTTTTACTCCCTGGTATCTTTTGTTTTTAAATTTTTGCATCAAAATTCAAATCACAAAAAAGCCAGCGCAGCACTGTTAAAGAAGTAGTGGTATAATAGAGAGAGAATCCAATTACAAAA
The DNA here is from genome assembly GCF_049243985.1 of Paroedura picta. Lineage (NCBI taxonomy): Eukaryota > Metazoa > Chordata > Lepidosauria > Squamata > Gekkonidae > Paroedura > Paroedura picta. Next base: position 72,092,547 of record NC_135376.1, read on the forward strand.
TGAACCAGAATCTGTTGTGCAGGTCTCACTACTGGTGGGCTTGCTCTTGTTGCTGGCTGTAACCAACCAATTCCTGCTTCAGCACCTGCATGACTGAATGTCTTTATATGTATGTATGACAGAGGGACCTGCCTTTGGATCTGTGCAGAACATGATGGTACGTTTGAGCAATGTGAAATACCTCCATCTGAGCAGAGCAACTGCCAGTCTGAATATACAGTCCTTATCTTGATGAATCAATGGTCAGATTCAGTATAAGTCAGCTTCATGTATTCAGTGTTATGTATACCAAAGAGAATGCATTCATGTGCCAGCTTCAGTATCTTTATCAGTGCATGATGAGGCATCAGCCAAAATCAATGACAAAATAGATTTAATTTAATTGTTCAGCAAACCAGTTATATAAAACAATGTGGGTTTCTCCCTGCATGTTGGAAATATGCAAATAACTTTCTACCCCTATCTGCCATCTGAAGTGCTGAGTTACAGCAAACACCATTGCTATCATCTGGTTCAGAAACCAACAATGATACAAGCAGTGATATAAGGTTATGACCAACGGTTGGCATGATCACTATGAATGTATGGAATCACATAAGAAAGTGAGTGGGTCACACCTGCACAAATGTCACAACAAACAAACCATGTGCATATACACATAGTCCTAACTCCGTAGCCTGTTCTTTAAATTTGTATTATGGCTGACTAAGTCAATGGATCAACTTACAATATTCATGAATGCTTCAGGATTGACTTTTCTCTCTTGTTTCAGGGGGCGTTCCGAATGTATAAATCCCAGGGCCAAAAAAGTCATGGCAATCCGTTGAAGCATCTTGAATATCTGTAAAAAGAGCAGCATGATGAAATATTCCATTGCGGTTCAACTTTTAATAAATCATTTCATTGTTGAGGTTGTCTGTTTTTTAAACTGAAGACTCAAACTAGCTGGTCAGTAGATTCATTTTTTACAAATGGATTGTAAATTTTCCAGTAAGAGAAGCCACTAATGGAATCCAGATGGATGTCCACTAAGATCATATGAGATGTAATAAAGGTCCCAGATCATTCAGTGTCTTTTTTAGTTCAATCACAGCCAGAGACACAACTCAGGAGTAATTCTGGAGGGAGAGTAGATTTAACCTTTCCACCCCATATGTAATCAAAATCAGTCCCTTAAAGGAGAATAGATGACTACCCATCTTTTGCCCATTTTTTTGGGTTGGTTGAAGGTCTATAATAGCAAGGGAGGGGGTCAGTGTCAGTTTGCAAAACAATGCAAGTCTAATCTTGCATTTTTCTTTAAAAAACAAAACAAAACCCTAATTCTTGGCCATAATTGTGTTGAGAAGATCTGTTCATGGATCATTTAAGAACTGACCTGGTTTTAGCCTTAAGTTTTTCGAATTGTCAAGTCACTCCAACAGGTGAAATGCTACATTGTTGTTATTAATAAAGATAAAGAATACATCCTTTATTTGTCATCTTCACAATTCCAAACAGAATTCCAATTCCAAACAATCCCAAACACTAACTTTAAGGCAGCATTGGATTAGATATTCGTTCCCTGCAACATGATGCATATAACCTTAATATAGGTAGAATATTAACACGAGATGAGCTTTCTCATCACTCATTTTAGCGAGTGATCTTTTGAAAGCTACTTATGCAAAAAGAAAGGGGCTACGTCTTGAAAGTTTGATAATTTCATGTATAGGCTAGAACCTAGCAGTTCATCAATTAATTGGGAAATCAAACACACAGATGTGCAGCAAACATCCTGCACACACATAATAAAAGGAAATTGATTTTCTTCCCTTTTTATATTTTCACTGTGAATGGACCTCACACAAGGTATTTAAAAGTACATCCAGGGCAGCAAGGTGATGGTAAGTAATCCCAAGAGCAAATACAGGCCTGAAGCCAGCAATAATGAGCAAGCTAGACAGCCATATGAACTTATTCTAATTTCTATTTCAATCACACATAAAATAGAGGGTTTATTTATTTTACATGGAAAGGAACATGCAAGCAAAGACAACAAAAATCAGCAAAAGCCATCTTGTTCTGACTATTCATCTCAGGATGCTTTCACTCTTCAGACATAAATATTCAACCAAATCTCTAAATGCACTTTGATTAATGTAGCTCTAACTCACCTCACTGTCGATCACTAACGTATCCCCTCATCACACACACAACTTAATGCAGGGGAGCTGCTACACCATGATCCACACCACAGGAATGCATGTGAACGTAATGAAACTGGAATGGTTCCAATCAAGCAACTTAGTAGGGAGAGTTGTGATTAGCACCCTCCATATTAATACATCTGACATTGCAACCATCTCCCACACTGTGAGATGAGCCATCAAATAATGTTTGTAATATAGAAAACCCAGTACCTGACTAAATGTCTAAATCTGCTCAAAATCCCAATTCATGCACTTATTGAGGTATTTAAACCATGAATAAAAACAGGCAAGGAAAATATTACCTGTGGCTGTTGGTCAGAAGCTCTTTTCTGTACGAGTTCTACAGATAACTGAAGTGTGGAAACCTTGCCAGCTGCCAGGACTTTAAAGGACATGAAGAGGCTGAGACTTAGTGTATCACATGTCCTCCAATTAATTACAGCCTCATTAAGGGTATAGAGATCCATGTGAGTAAGAAGCTATTACACCTACAGTATCTTCCCATATACTTCTAAAAATGTTATTAGCTTAGGAGATAGATTGCATATATTCAGGTGCATTTGTATCCCATCTGTCCTTTAAGTAACTCAAGTCCCCGTTGTAATAAATGTATAAGAGAGTATTAACCCATAGGTGAAAAACTGAATGAACACAAGTCTTCCCTTCTGAATTTGGTCTGTTATGCCATGTAACAGATATCATAAACATCCTAACTAGAGGGGTGGAGATGGCGGTGCAATAAACTTGCTTTTTGCAAGCTCCTGCACTGAATGTGGGCCAATAGTGGCTGTGACTGGCAGAAATGTGGGAGGCATGCTAGCTATCCTCCCCTCATCTTTCCTCTGGCAGCCTTTGGGGGCAGGGGGCACCAGAGGCCTTGAATTGATCCATGGAGGCCGTTCCTCCAGATCTGAAATCTTTCATGTGTGGGGTCCTGACGCCATGATCTGCCATTAGTATAATCTAATCTCTTTTTCTTCTTTATTCCCTCTCTGAACCTCCAAACATCTCCATGAGATCTGATCAACAATTACTTATAATCACCACTTCTCCATGAAGGCTCTAACTGTATGTTTTTATTTTGAGGCCCATTCCGCACAAGGACCAATGTTGCCAATTGGTTCCTGAAAGTGGAAACGCTATTTTTAAAAGTGCAATTCTGTGTTATGCATACCTGCCTTTGTAGTGGAATCCCGTAGCATTTTAATAGTTTCCCACAGGTTTCCAGTCTTGACAAAAATCGCTAGAAAGGAAGCGATTTTTTCTGTGCTTTGTCCCGCCCTTGGCCGTAAATAAAATGAACAGCCAATGGGCGGCCATTATCATGCTCCCGAAAAGCCCCTTTCCCTTTAAGCACAGTTTTTTTTTAAAAAAGAAAAACACACGTTGCAACGAATATGCCTTGATTCCTTGATTCCTCCTAACGTAGAGACCCATCTAGCTGGCAGCTGGTGTGTGAGCTGCCGATTCATCATTGCCACGCTCCCCCGAGTGAAAAAAAAATCCCCCCCCCCATGCATGGGCACGATTGTCGGTCAAAAATAAAGGGAACTTGCAAACGGGGCTGTGTTGTGCTTGGTGACTTGAGGGGAGCTTTAAAGCAGCTCTGTGGAGGGACTGTAGCCGGAGAAGCCTCACTGGGTGAATGAAGGCTTGCCAGTTCGTTGCTTTCTGCTCTCTCCGAGAAAAAAAAATGGCGATCGCTTCGCCGGAAGTTCAGAGGAGAGAGCCAGGGGGAGGGACTTGGCTGGAACCACAACGCACAGGTCTTTTTTGCTATTGTTGCAGATTGTTTGCAAGAGTGTAGCGCTTTTCAGAGGGTGAATCCACTTTTCTGGATTCCCCTTTAAGCACTACAATGAATCACTTTTTGCGGATCGGTTTCAGGAGTGTGGCAGATTGTGTGCAACGTCGTGCATAACTGCAAATTAGTAGCGTTTACAATTTGGAAGCCTTTTGCAACATTGAAGTCGTGCGGAATGGCCCTGAGAATTTTCCTCTTCCCCCTGTGCTGACACTTTGAAACCACTGTGAAGTTGTTCTTTCCTTTTAAAAGCCAACAGAAAGCCAGACAAGTTTTTAAAAGGCAATTACCAACAGGGGGAGGCACGTTATTGATATACAAGTTTCACCGATAACTTTTACAATGCCTAAATGCTGTTGTTTACCTTTCAGATATCTCCTATCTGATACCACATACCAAAATAATGTGAGAGCTACAATTAAAATTATCACAAGCTCCTTGATCACACAGGTTAACCATGGACGATATTGGCCTAGAATAAAAGAACCCTAACTAGAGTTTTGCAGCCAATTAGAATCTTAGAGTTGGAAGGGACCTCATGGGTTAGCTAGTCCAACCCCCTGCACTATTCAGGACACTCCCAATCGCTCATCTACTATAATCTGCCACCCCTTTGCCTTCACAGAATCAGCCTCTCCATCAGATGGTTATCTAGCCTCTCTTTAAAAATTTCCAAAGATGGAGCAACCATAATGCCCATAGAGGTATATGCTTAAAGATATTCATCATTATTCATCAAAGCAATGGTCCATATATTTCAGTACCAGCTTTGCAAAGAGAATGATGTAATTAATTTTGTAGTGTTAACCAATTGTTAGCATAACAGCCAGTTACATGGTTATGCAAAATTGTCTTAATTCCTGTTTATCCAGTTTCTCCCTATAATCCAACAATTCTTTTTCTTTTCTTCTTTTAAAGATTTTGGAATCCATCAAGAAGAAATTCAAAGACATACGAGATAGAAAGGAGGTTCGGCAACATTTCAAAATTTCACTGTATTTCCTCAGAGGTAGGCAATGTCTTCTCAAACTTTCCTATTCTCCTCTTAGAGCACCACCATGTGGTGTGTAATTAAAACAATTATAAGGGCTGAAGTTTCCAAAACACATATAAAGAGATAAGAGATAATAAAAGGAATCAACAGCTATATCTTTTAAAAGTTAGTTTGGAGGGAACAAATTATCCTCCCCATAATAATGCTACTGATGACAATGTTAGACATTCAGTCATGTCTGACTTCTGGTGATTCTATGGCTCAACTGTCACCATATTTTTCAAGAGCCAGTTTGGTGTAGTGGTTAGGAGTGCAGACTTCTAATCTGACATGCCAGGTTCAATTCTGCACTCCCCCACATGCAGCCAGCTGGGTGACCTTGGGCTCGCCACAGCACTGATAAAGCTGTTTTGGCCGAGCAGTGATACCAGGGCTCCCTCAGCCATCTCACAGGGTGGTTGTTGTGGGGAGAGGAAAGGGAAGGCAACTGTAAGCTTCTCTGAGCCTCCTTCGGGTAGAGAAAAGCGACATATAAGAACCAACTCTTCTTCATCTTGCACCACTTCTTTTAGTTGCATAATGCTCTGGACAGTGTCCATTTTGATTTTCTTTAACCACCATCTTCTTTGTCAGCCATGCTCACCTGGGCATGCCAGCTTCAAGCCCACATAAATGGGAAGGGTTAAGGAAAGACCTGGCAACCTACCTTGTAAAAATTTTGCCAAGAAAATCCTATGGAATAATGCTACTACCATATAATTTTAAAAATCCCAAATTATTAGATTAAATGTTGTGAAGGGGAAAGGCCTAGAAGTACTAGGGGGATAGAATTTTTAACTTGTTATTTTTAGTTTTGAAAGTATTGGGGGCCCCACCCCCAAAAAATTTAGATTCCCCAAATATCACAGATCCCAATACTGGTAAAAAAATTGAATCCTATAATTTTAAAAAATACCACCAAAATTGTGGGTCAAATACCCCCAAGAAGAAAAATCCAAGGAAAAAAAAAAACAGTAACAAAGCTCCCAAAACCAGCTGAGCATATCTCTGCATCAGGAGAGGCACTTGCTGGTTCCTTGCCACCCACACCACTTTTCCAGAGCACAGGGAGTCTTCTTGCTGCACCCTGACCGGGCAGCGATGGGAGATGGGCTTTAAAGAGGTGGTCAGCATCTCTCTACATTGAGAGAGGTGCTTGCTGACTCCTTGCCTCCAGCGCTGCCCCTTCAGGGTACAGGAAGCCTTTGGAGTAGGAGAGCTGCACCACCCTGATACCTTAACATTCTGCCTCAGCTTAGGGAGGAATGTAATGAGACTGTGTGGTAAGGTCGTCCTTCTAAACTGGGGAGCTTTGCATGGGAATGTAAGGGGAGGAGCAGGGCCAGTCCCTTTAAGCTCCCCCTCCTATGCTTCCGGGCATGTGGAATGTTCAAAAGCATCCCGACAGGATGCTTCAAAAGCATTTGCTGACAGGGGCTCATGGGAATTGTAGTTCATTAATATCTGGAGGACCACAGGTTGACTCCCCCTGCACTAGAATAAAAGTACATCTTTGTAAATTATTTTTAAAAATACTTCATTCAAATCTATCCTTATATTTACTTCAGAATTTCACAGATAATTTAACTTTACGCATTCTGTTACAGATCAGCCACAAGGTATGTATGGTACTACGTTTACACCATTTATTTCAAGCTACTAAAACCTTTGAAATACAAAGTTATCTTTCAAGGTGCATCATGTGTTTTAAAGAACATAAAGCATCTAGAATACATCAGATTGCTCAAGCTGCTCTCGGCACCAACAATCGGTCAATCTTGATTTTATGGTCATTTAGACCAAAATTTCAGATGCACTACTATACAAGAGCAGTTTATAAAAAGGGAAGGTAATACATTTTTTTAAAAGGTTAAAAATGCATCAACAGTAAAACTTAAAAACTTCTTACTGGGCACCAACAACTACATATGGCAGTCAGAAGTTAAGGAGACCCAAAAATGATGTTTCATACTACACAGGGAATAAAAGCACTCTACTACATATAATTACATTAAATCTCATGGTTAACAATAACACATACACAGACGAGACACTTTTTGTGTCTCTGAGTCTTTTCCTATTCATGTCATTTTGTATGTTCAGCTGGCTATTTGATATTTCTGATACCAATCAATTTTCAAGAATATCAACTTCAGAATCCATTTGGAACACATTATTGGGGAAAGACTGGGAAGTATCACTATGTGGTAGATTCTGATACTTCATGTAGGACACCATTCAGATAGAAGATCGAGGATAGTCCTTATCATACCCTTTGGCTTTTAGTGTCCTGCAGATTTTATTTTGTTCTCATGCTGTTTACTGAATACATGAAACTCCTGGGTGAGGTCATAGAGAGAGCTGGGATTGTATATATCCACTAGTATTCAAATGACACCTACCTCTATCATTCTTCTTCATCTAGTTTTTGTGAAGCAATGGAAACATCTAGTCAGAGATACTGGGCTCAAAGATTTAATCTGAGATGTAGGCTGGTTGAAATGAAAGTGTGAGTGTTTGGTGACATAGCTGAACCTGACATAGCTGAACAATGTTATACAGCCAATTTTGAACAGAGCTGGACTCCTCTGAACGACTGAGGTTCGTTGTCTGGTATGCTTTCGAGTCCTGGCTCTTGGATGGGCACGGTCAGCATAGGTTTCTATAAACTAGAAAAGCCATAGCAGTTAAGAATAAAGACTGATATTCAAAATAAACTTAAATCAAATGTCCTCTAAAACACCATGGTAATGGTGGTCCTGCTCCCATCTCTCTTTACAACCAAGACTGAGGTATTCTCTTTATAAGACAGACATTTTTACTGTACCTTATATCAGTGGTCCCCAACCTACGGGCTGCGGCCCGGCACCGGGCCGCAAAGGCCATGGCACCGGGCCGCGGCTCCCTCTCCCCGCCCCCCCCGCAGTAAAAAACTTCCCAGGCCGCAAGCTTGCAGCCCGGGAAGCTACTTACTGTGGGAGGGCGGGGAGAGGGAATCAGGGCCGGGCCGCGCCCGCGGCCCGATCCACGGGTGCGGCCAGCGGGCGCGGCCGGGCGCGGCCCGATCCGCGGGTGCGGCCCGCGGGCGCGGCCCGAAGCGTGGGCGTGGCCCGCGCGGTCCCTGCGGGCGCGGCCCAATGCCCTGCCGGTCCCCAGCCTAATAAAGGTTGGGGACCACTGCCTTATATGATTTGTAGGCATCAAAACAACTTTGTTTCAGAGGGCAGGCTTGTTTTGAATGTCAGTGTTTGTTCCTAACTGGTATGGGTTTTTCTTCTTTATAACTTGGGTTTTCTTGCCATTGACACTTCCTTCCCTTAATAACATGTTTAGCTTTTGTTATTTTCAACTGATATTTAAGATGTTTGTAGATCTCAATCCTCAATAACCTGTAAATTTTGCTTGTGTTATGCCTGCTGCTATCAGAGAATTGATTGCTTGCCAAGTTTTAGATACATCCAAATGAAAGACTTGGCAAATTGTATTAATTCAGGCTGCTTTCTCACAGCTGTCTCCCCCAGCTCTACTTATATGTTACTTCTGGCCTCTTCAGTAGAACCTGGACTCTGGCTTTGGCATAAGCCTAGACTAGTAGTGGATGCCATAGGTCATTGGGCACTGTGTGCCAGTCCAGCAATGAGGGGTACCATCATACATAACAAAAGTGCTTTTAGGGAAAATGTCAGGCACAGGTTCAAAAGTGTATATAATGAACTCCCTACAAACACACAGGGAACCTAATCCTGCTACTCACTCTTCTACAATCTCTTCAAGTTAGGGGTTTATTACATTTCTGGGATCCCATTTATGGACCCCCCCCCCAAAAAAAAAAAGGTCTCCCCAGTCCTCTCTTTGGAAAATACAGCCTCAATTACAGGGATCCATTTAACCACTCAGGAACATGCTTGTGATGCCAAACTTAAAGGGAAACTACCTAAGTAGACTCCCTCATCCATACACTGTAAGCAAGGCATGCATTCCTCTTATGCTCACTTCCCCCCCTCCCAAGTTTTCAAAGGCAGGTTCTGAAGGACATTAAGACAGACATCCCCAGGGTTTTAACAGAGTACCCAAAAGATATACCAATAGAAGCCAGCAGAACAGAACCAGAGTCCCCAAGGATCTGCAGTAAAACCTGAAGTTGGGCAGCATTTTTGCGAGCCCAACAGAACCAGTGCCACTGTGACAGCACAAACCAACAGGACTAAGATAAACCAAGAAAGTGCTTTGAGGGCAAATGTCAGGTATGGGTTCAAAAGTGTATAGAATGGTTCACCTGCAAGCTACACTCATCAAATCCAAGGGAACCTCACCCTGTCATCTATGATGGAGGATGGTAGCCCCTTATTTGGGAGGTGCTAACTTAGACACAATCCTCACCAAACCTGGAGAGATATCTAGAGATTGCCGATTAGCTGGTCTCTCTAGCATGCTGGAGGGCTAGTCTATTGTGTCATGAACCTAGGTTGGTCCATTTAGCATCAAAAAAGATTTTAGTGTCTATGGTTCATGAACTAGGCACACCACAAACCAAACCAAACTGCATATTCCCAGTTCATACCCATCCCCAGGTGTGAAAACAACTTAATTTTGAAAAGTAGCTGTGCGTTAAATCAGGGGTAGTCAACCTGTGGTCCTATTCTTTGCTGCCTTGTGGAAGCCCCACTTTCAGGTGGCCTGCACCTCCATTTTGCAGGCCCTGTTCTCTGCCACCTGTCCTCTGAAGTGCTTCTGGAGCTACCACTGGGTGCCCTCCTGGGCTGCTCTTGGCTTACAAAGGCTCCACTAGCCACTATTCTCATGCAGTTGCCTCCGAGATCAGGGGGTCAGGGGGTGGTGGTCAGGGGGTGGTAGCCAAACTAGGAGCCTCGGCCTCTCTCAGTGAGCCCTCCAGCTCCCCCTTGTGGCTTGATTCTGCCCAGGCCCCAGACCACACTTGCCTTCACTCTCCACCCTGCCCCTTCCCTTGCAGACTGCGTCACTGGCTCTTGCCAGAACCTCCAATCTGCCTTCCCTTCCCACCTGCCCAATTGGACCCCATCTCTCCTCCATGAGGCAATGAGACAAAAAGGGGGGGGCTACCACCCCTTTGCTGGATGCTATCGTGTGCCCCACAGTCCACAACACACAGGCTGCTGGGAAGGAAACAATTCCTTTGGTAGTCTCACAGCCCCGCTGCGCTTCAGCCACTGATCACCCTCGCACCTGTCCCGAGACCACTCCAACTCCCATGCTCCGACCCATTTTTTTAAATGAATAAAAAGCTGACGAATACGTCCGTGCTTGTCAGTGCTGTCCAGCAAACAGAGGGAGACCAGCATGAGGTGCGCTGCTGTACCTTTTCCAATCTCCCTCCTCCACCAACCCCAGGGCGCCATGTTGCCTTTGCAGCCACATGTGCCCTGGAACCCATTTCCCTTTTCCTCTCCCACATCTTTCCCCGCCCGCCCCACCCGCCATGTCAATAGTGGCCCCAGCTCAATCCTGGCCGAAAATTAGCAAAATAGTTTACACAAATTAATGAAACGGGGATATTGCCAGTGGGATGGAAGATGAGTATAGTAGTTTCTAGTTTTAAAAAAGGAAGCAAAGCAGATTTGTGTTAGTTTGCTGAATTTGGTTGCAAAATTTTGTAGCTAATATTTACTAAACAAATCAGAAGAATAGGAAGTTGAAAACAAAGTTATAAAAGGCGCCTTCAAAAAGTTTCCGTACTTTTGTATTTTTGTTGGAAATGGTGAGGGTGGGAGGAGGAGTAATTGGTCATGTCTGAGAATGTCATGTAACCAGTCTGTCTGGCAGGCCAGCTGACCTAGAAGTTTAGCATAAGAGTTGTCACACTGTGGTGAAGGTGGCTGCGAAACTTATAAATTGCACCAAAGTGGAACAGTGTCCTGTCGTACAGTGTTTGTGGGCAGAAAGTGTGCTGGGAGCACAAATTCAATTCTCTTTGTGTACTCAGTATGGGGATAAAGTTCTCTGTCATAGAGTTGTCTAGGAGTGGATTGAAATGTTCCAAAATGGCTGAACTAGTGTGATGGATGCAGTGTGCTCTGGACATTCAGCTACAGCCACGACCATGAAGAGTGAAGAAAGAACCCAGGAACTGATTTGCGAAAACAAAAGAATAACAGTTGAGGAGGTTGCAGGAAAGCTGAATGTGTTGGATCTGCCTATGCCCTGATTCGTGACAGCCTTAAATTCAGTAAACCATGTTCCAGGTGGGTGCCTAAGCAACTGACAGGCATAAGCACAAGCGCTTAAATGTTTGTTTCCAACACTTGACCCATTAGTGTAAAGAAGGTGACAATTTTCTGCAGCAGTGAAAACATGGGTTCAGCATTGCGAACCCAACAGCAAACAGTTGAGTATGCAATGGAAGCATCCATCTTCTGTAGCAAAAAAATTCCAGATGCAACCGTCAGCAGAAAAGTTGATGTTGGCCATCTTCTGGGATTCTTGTGGTCATGACTGTGGCTGAATGACTGGAGCACTCTTCATCTCTATGAATCCGCCATACTAGCATGGCCATTTTTTAACATTTCAAACCACTCATAGATGACTCTATGGCCCATTCCACACACAGTAGATAGTGCACTTCCAGCTGCCGAAGTACACTGTGTGCAGACTGGGCCTATGAGAGAGAACTTTATCTCCATACTGAGCACACATGCAGAGATTAATTTGTGCTCCTTCTGCCCCCAAAAAGCATATGACAGAATGCTGTTCCTCTTTGGTGCAATGTATACGTTTTGCAGCCATGTTCACCTGTGTGACAACTCTTATAGTAAACTGCAAGGTCAGCCAGTTTGCCATATAGATGAGTCACATGGAACTCTCAGACCCGGCCAAGCACTACTCCTCCCACCCTCACCGTTTCCAACGAAAATATAAAAGTGTGGAAACTTTTTGAAGAACCCCTGTATATCAACGTCAAGCTGTTTCTAGGAAAAAACAAAGCTATATGTCATTGTCAAATGCTATATGATCTTGCCACACAGACTATTAAAGGCCCTGTATGCAGCATTTGTTGATTTCACAACTACCTTTGATGCTATCAATTGATTGCATTCTTATGCCAAACTGGCAAGCACAAATATATATAAGTGCTTATTACTATTATTGCGAAAATTGCGCTTGGATATTTGTGCTAAAGTAGGGTTGGTACTTGTACTTCATTTAAAAAAGCACAAGTACAGTATTTGCTGGCGTATAAGACTACTTTTCCCCCCTGAAAAACATGCCTCCAAGTGGGGGGGTCGTCCTATACGCCGGGTGCACTTCAGTACTGTAATGCAGCCAATCGGGCCGCGCCCACGAGCCACACCCCCGCGGGCCATGCCCGCGCATCAGGCAGCGCCAGCGAGCCGCACCCGCGCAGCCCGGCCCTGATTCCCTCTCCCCGCCATCCCTTGCGGCCTGGGAAGTTTTTTTACTGCGGGGGGGGCGGGGAGAGGGAGCCGCGGCCCGGCGCCATGGCCTTCGCGGCCCGGCAGCGGGCCGTGGCCCGCAGGTTGGGGACCACTGCTGTAATGTAATGTAAAAAGCTCTATATTTAGAGTGGAAATGTTGGGGGGTCGTCTTATACGCCCAGTCGTCTTATATGCCGGCAAATACACCCAGTCTAATATGTCTATTACTATTGTCTAGCAGGATGGTATGGTGAACTGGAAGGAAGATGCGACACTGAGTGGTTGGAATAAAATGGAACAGTATTTTATTACCTCTCCAACAGGAGCATTGGCAGGGCACAGAATGGATCCTCTTCCTGCAGGAAGCCTCCCCAGCCAGGTTGGCAGACCAGACTACAAAACAGGATCAGTTTCGTGCCTAAAATGTCAGCTGTGACAAATAAACAGTAACATTTATTATTGTTGTTGTTGTTGTTTTTGTTTTTGTTGTTATTACAATTTTATTTATTTATTATAAATATAACATACTTCAGACCTGAACAACAATGCTGCAATAACCAATAACCGTAAAGAAGCGGGGTTGGGTAGGAAGTTTCCTTCTGCGGTGGTGGGGGAGGAAGGAGGCCGAGCAAGCGCACAGTGCGCATATAGGGGGCATGTGCTTGCGCTTCCTCTCCCTACCCTTTGGTACAAAATGTGCCAGCACACTGAGCCTGGCAGGAACCTGCCAAGGCTGCAAACGTGCCTTCCCTCCAGCCCCACTGGCAATTTGCCAGCCTGGCAGTAAGGGGCGAGGCCGCACTTATTGCAAAAATGGCACTTGGATATTTGTGCTAAGGTAAGGGCTGGTACTTCTAGTTCATTAACAGATGAAATACCTATACATAGAGGGATCAAACAAAGTGGTGCATTGACACCAGTGCTTTTAAATATGATATAGTGGAGAAGCTATCTGGCACTGAATTTGTAGCACCAACTTTAGGTATCCAGAAAAATCTCAATTCTCCTTTAAACAGATGATATGATCCTGCTTTATGTTACACACATTTAAAGCAATTCTGAAACTTTTGGGAGATTACTGTAAGTAGCAGGCCCTTGCAGATGAAAACTTGCTTGAGGGTCTTCTAGTGAAAGAAGCATCTAAATTGTCCTGTAGCAACTTAGAGACCAACAAGATCTCATGAACCATTTCTGCACCTGGAATTCATCCCAACTCACTGCTTGTCTGGTCTAATGGGGCTAATTCCTGCTTCTGCATGATGCTGGTACTTATCCGAGATGGTCCCGGGCCTGGCCCAAATCAGGCCCTCAGTAGCCCCACAGCAAGGGAACGTATATAAATTCACATTCCCTTTTTTGCCACAGGTGTCAACATGGCCTAAGCCATGTGTTGATGGAAGAATTGGGCCATCCTGGCTCAGCTTCAACCCGCCTGCACCCCGGTCCGGCATCCAAAAACAGGGGAAAAATGCCCCAGATGGGTCTGCAATGCTGCAAAGCATGGCAGAACCACCTGGGGCTTTTAAAAAATATTAAGAATGCAGTATTGCTTTTATATGCAATACCAAACTCTTAAAAAAAATTAAAGGCCCACGCCACCCTACGGCAGAGCAGAACCTTGCCGCCCTGGCTGCCATGGGGGAACACAAATCTAGGAGGGATGGGAGTGGGAATAGGCGGGGCAACCTGCCCTGGCCCAAACACTGGTTGGCAGCCTGGTGTGATGTCCTCTGTGTGGTAAAGGTCATGATAGAAGAGTCAAAGCTCTCTTTATCAGAACTCGAAAGCTTATAGCCCTAAATTCTTGTTGGACTAGAACAGGGGTAGTCAAACTGCGGCCCTCCTGATGTCCATGGACTACAATTCCCAGGAGTCCCCTGCCAGCATTTGCTGGCAGGGGGCTCCTGGGAATTGTAGTCCATGGACATCTGGAGGGCCGCAGTTTGACTACCCCTGGACTAGAATCTAGCGCTTTTACTGCAGACCAACATGACTAACCTTTGAACCTATAAATATGTTCAGTAAATAATATACAAATTGATGAGCTACATGGAAGCACTGTCCCCAGTGACTCGTGGTTTTAAAATGTATGGCAGACAAGTGACAGAAGGGAGGCAAAGAACACGAAGACAGCATGTGACCTAGCTAAAGCCATGCATCAAGTGTACTCCTAATAACATCCTGCTTCAAATTCTAGTCAGGAAACCATCCTAGGAATGTCTTCAACAGGTAACATCCCTTTTGAACGTTACGTATTGATTTGTCAAATTGCATGTGTGTAATATAGCCAGGAGATGCTAAGGCTCACTGGCTGACAGGCAAGAGACATTTGGAAGTGGCTTGCCATTGTCTGCCGCCACATCTGCCTCCGGAGGTTGTCCTTCCACATGCTATCCAGGGCTAACCCCACTTAGCTCCTGATATCTGATGAGATCAGGCTTGCCTGGGCTGTGCAAAGTAACACTATTTGGCTTTAGAGAACAAGCTTGTCTGGATAGAAGGAGGAATGTGCTCCTGGGGACCTGACAAAATATTGACAAATTTTTAAAAGCAAATCCAACCCTTGTTGAGGCTTTATTGGAAAACAGTTGCAAGTTCCATTGTTTCCAAATACTTGACATGAGCAGGGGAAAATGATACTATATATTTTCTACATGTCTACAGCACCAGGGCATTGATAAGAAAACTGGAAGAGAATTACTGCATCAGACTGAGGATCCACCAAAGACAACAACTTGTTTCCACAGCATCTAGCTGGATGCCTCTGGTTGATAAAAGGAGTAGTTAAAATATTGGCTGGTGATTCCCTAGTTCAAATTATATTACAGCATACATTTTTGAGCAAATTACACTTAACTAGCAGGTTGGTATGGGACCAATCAAGAAGCGAGTCATTTTTTTTTTTTTTTTTTGCAATAA
This sequence comes from Paroedura picta, assembly GCF_049243985.1. Classification (NCBI taxonomy): domain Eukaryota; kingdom Metazoa; phylum Chordata; class Lepidosauria; order Squamata; family Gekkonidae; genus Paroedura; species Paroedura picta. Next base: position 72,107,907 of record NC_135376.1, read on the forward strand.
AAAGGCCACAGCTTTATTAACCAACATGAACCGAGGGTTGGCCTGGAATGAGGTTGGAGTAAACTCCTGCACAGCCATACAGCTGCTGACATGGGCTCAAGGGGCGCCCTGGGTCCCCCTCCCTCCCAGCCAGGAGGATGGGTCCTTTGCTCCTTGATACCCTCCAATGGGAGGAGGCCAGTTAAAGGGTTGTCAGGCATCCACCACATCCAACCATCCCTTCCTCCTGCCTCCGAGCCCCTTACCTTCCCAGCTGGGAAGTATTAGCTGGTCTTTTACTGAGACCCCCAACCCCAGGGTCCCAATACACAAACTGGTCCCTGACCAAAATACTCCACCTCATGCCCCTTTATTCCGCCACTGAACGCAGGCTAGCCAGCCCCATTCCCACCCACCCTCCCCGATTACCCAGACACCATTCCAAAAAGGCTGCCCTCATACTATGCAGCCATAACTCATTCCCCTAATAGGAGAGGTATACTCTGTCCCCCCAGAACAGTAGGGCTAAACTATGTGTCATATCTGGACGTTGTATCACCGCTCCTCCCAACTCCTCCACCAATTTGCAAACCTCTTTGTTAATTTTTTCATTCACAAAATGGACCCTCTCAGGCCTGAGGGCATTCCTCCATAGCCGCCTTCCAAAACCTCAGACCAGAGCAGGTACATTCCAGGCAGTTTCTGCCACAATACTCTCAGGTCCTCAAAACTCATGTGGTGCAGGCAAAGTCCAGAAATCTTTGGGAGATTGTTTTCTCCTAGCTGAACAACCAAAACTTCTGGGGACCTGCCTTCATGGACCTTGAAGGATACCACCTCCAGCAACACAGAGACTTCATTCCTTGGTGACCAGACCACTTGACATTCAGCTGCTCGCCCAATCCCAGGTGGGTTCCTCATCCAGAAGATCCAGCATAACAACCTGCCCAGTAAGCAGTGCTGCGCCCTACAATGAGGGCTTTAGGCACCACCAGGAGCTCTCCTGAAACAAGCAAAGGGGTTATCAGAAAGAACTGGGACGAACATACAGACTATATGCTCTTGATCTCCACTGACCCAGGCACATAATCTCACTAGCATCCACACCATCCCAGAAAGCCTGCGTAGCTGCCTCAATCCTAAAGGAATGTGTGCCATACCACTCAGGGTGAACCCTAGCTGTTATTAAGCACCATTTAACACTGCTACCAGCTGGAACCATGGCAGGCATGTTCCATCCTGATGTATAAATAACATCCCTGGAACCTTAGAGCGAGCACATAAATATTTGAATAAGCACCTCACTGGTTATGTGCCACACTGTGCTGATTTCCACAATAAAATTGTCCTGTCCCTGCCCTTCTGGTCCATTTTGGACTGTATCGACCAGAGCTCCACTCCCTCGGCCATGAAGTCCATGTCCTCCACTCTAAGCACAAGTGGCCAACCTTGAAGGAGCAACCAGTTTCCCACATCTGAATGCCCCATGATAAGACAGGTCAAACGTGGCTTGCATCAAGAGTACTTCAAACTTGGAAAAACAAACTTTTTCAACTGGCACATTAATTGCTCCAAAACTGCCAATGTCATGAGGTACCTGGTATCAAGACCAGCTCAGGACAACCTCCCCCAGCCTTCTAATGCTTTCTTGGAGAGGAAGGGGGTTCCAGGGTCCCAACCTGGTGGAACAAGCTCCAGAAGAGCTATGAGCCCTGTTGGATTTTTCTGCTTTCCACAGGGCCTGTAAGATGGAGCTCTTCCGCCAGGTGTATGTTTGAGGCCAGATCCCTTAGCATTGGTTAGATCAGGACCCTTGCTACTAATGAGAGAGCTTTTGCCTACAAGTTGAACAGGGGCTGTCAGAACTTTCTGTATTGCCATCTTTTAATGTTTCATGTTTATGGGATTTTTAGGGGATGTACTGGATTTTATCGTTTTACCGTGAACAGCAGTATACAAATCTGAAAATAAATAAATAAATAAATAAATAAATAAATAAATAAATAAATAAATAAATAAATAAATAAAATCACCCCATACATGTTTAACAATTTTTAAAAATATATTCAAAATTCTCACCCATTCTGGATCCTCAGGGTTTTACAAAACCCAGGATGAGAAAGCCTAGCATATGGTCTCCACAGATTTGCACCTCATTTTCCCTCCCCCATTATTTCTTTCTTTCCTTTTCCTGAAAGCTCCTCTAGCATCTTCTTTTTCCCTGCTTCCTTCTCTCCTTCCCATCAACCAGTCTGCCTAAACTAACCGCTGCTTTCCTTCCCTCCCCCTTGCAGCTGCCAAAACTCTGGCTTAGTGGCACTGAGCTAGCCTCTGGGCTTTATTGTGCTATGCTGCTATCCAGCCTGGGCTGGGATGCCCCGTGGGACATTTACAAGGCCTCAAAAGGGCAGCTCACTTTCCTGTGAATGCCATTAGCCACACTATTTTTTTGCTTCTTTCCTTCTGGCAGTGCCTATGCGCTCTCTCCTTTTGCTGCTTCCTTCTCACTCACCTTCTCTTACCTTTATCAGTTTCCATCTTCAGCTAAATGTATTATTTATTTACTTTGCTTCTAATCATCCTTTCTCCACAATGGACACCCAAAGCAGTTTGCATCATTCTCGTCTCCTTCATTTTATCTTCACAATAACCCTGCATGGTAGGTTAGGCAGAGAGCATGTGACTGGACTTAAATCACCATTGAGTTCTCAAAGTGGGGATTGGAACCTGGGTCTCCCAGATTCTAGTTTGAAACTCTAACCACTATCACACATTGGCTCTGTTTACTGGTTGTTGTTAAACAGTAGCAAGCAGCCAGGCCTGGATAAGTCATGGAAGTTGCATTGTAGCAAGTTGTGTGCTTGTTGTTGCCAGGTCTGGCCCCAAAGAATTCCCCCTCAAAGGCCAAAATAGTCCTGGAGAAAAACCTGCCTTCTCCTCTTGCCTTTTACTGTTGTGGTTATCTAGCAACAGCCACTAAGGGCAATTTCCCCCCTGTAAGGACAGAGGTGGTGTTTCAATTATTTGAGGGGGTGAATGTTTTTGTTTTGTTTTGTTTTTACTGTCTTGATTACCTGTGGCCCTACTCTTTGGATGTAAATATCCACATATAGAGCTATGTTGAGAATTAGATATACTGACTGGATTTTGCGATCATATCTTAACCTTAGAAACACAGAAACATATTGATTGAAGAGAATCAATGGGTCATCTAGTCCAACCATCAGCATAATGCAGGAAATTCACAGCTATCTCCACCCTCCACTCCCCCAATGATCCCTGCTCTATACCTAGAGGAAGTGGGTGAAGTCTAGGGTCTCTAAGTCAATCTGCCCTGGAGGAAAATTCCTGTTTAACCCAAAGTTGTGATCTGCACTACTTTGGCCTATAAGATCAAACACTGGCTCTTCCTGCCCTTCCTATCACAATCTGCCTAAATTCAAAGTGACCATTTCTGTCAGAGGACATCTAGCCTCAGCTTAAAAAATTCCAAATAAGGAGAGCCTACCATCTCCCAAGGAAGTCTCTCTCACTGAATAACTGCACTTTTGGGAAGTCCTTCCTGATGTTTAGCTGAAAACTCTTCAAATTGAATATCAAACCATTGATTCTGGTATGATCTTATGGGGCAACCGAAAACAACTCTGCTCCATCCTCTGTATGACAGCCCTTCAAGTACTTGGATGGCTATCATATCACCTCTCAATTATTTCATCTCCAGGCTAAACATATCTAGTTTCTTCAACCATTTCTCATAGAACTTGGTCTCTAGACTCCTCACCATCTTTGCTGCCCTCCTTTGGACATTATGACATATCAGTGAACTAGCTAGATACCTTTTGTTGTTGTTGTCAAGGCACAGATGACATATGGAAACCCCACAGGGTATTCAAGGCAAGAGATATTCAGAACTTGTTTGGTACTGGCTGCCTCTGCATAGGAACCCTGGTATTCCTTGGCATTCTTTCATTCAAATACCGACTAGGGCTGATCCTGCTTAGCTGCCAAGATCTGATGAGAATGGGCTGCCCTGGGCTATCCATGTCAGGGTACACACTTAAATCTCTTTGGAAATTTTAGCAGAAGTTGTTCTGGAGATGCAGAGCTGGCCCTCTGAGATCAGCTTGAAGAATTAGAGGTCCAAGTATGCTACTCTTGTCACAGAGATGCAATTAAAAGAACGAGTAGCATGTAGGTTGTCAAATCAAAAGATACCACATCCCATGTGGCTGCTTGTAACACTTAATTTTCTTACTCTGTTTGTGGTGACCTGGTTTGTGGTAATTTGTAAACTTGGCACACTGCATGATTCTGGGCTGCATCATTTCACAACTAATGATGGCAGAAAGTCCAGTTATAGGATACATGTTGCAACTCCGACAACCACATGGCATATTTGCACAATCCAAAAACTGACTATCGAATCACAAAACTTTTAATAGGCAATTAAAACATAAGATGGGAGGAGTTTTATTGCAGTGATAACCCACATTTCAAACCACACCATATCCAAGGCTAATGATTTTGAAGCATATCTGGCTAGTACTTGGTGGGAGACCTCCAGACTCTTGACACAGAGGCAGACAATGGCAAACCACCTCTGACTATCTCTTGCCTCGAAAACTCCACAGGGTCACCATAGGCCAGCTGTGATTCAATGGCACGTTCCACCACCACCACCACCACCACAGAAGGAAACCAATTTACCTCATGATAGTGATTGCCCCATGAATCACAGAATTTGGATTCCAACACCATACCTACCCCCCCAAAAAAAAGGTTGTATTCCTGAGACTATTATCTGACAGTTTTAAAAAATATTGTTGTTGTTATTATTATTATGAATTACATTTATAGCCCACCTTCCTCCAAAGACTCAAGGCGGGTTACATAAAAATATAAATTCCATAAAATCCCATAAAAATCCATAACCCATATAACTCCCAAGGTTCCAAGATGCCTGGGTCCCTCGTACATCCTACAGTCATCTAACAAGGGATGTGCTAAAGGTTTTATAGTGGACCCTGAGGAGGGGCCATTGCTCTTATTGGCCTGGCCTTAACCATAGACCTGGCAGAAGAGCTCCATCTTGCAGGCCCTGTGGAACTTTGTCAGCTCCATCAGGGCCCTCAGCTCTCCCAGGAGCTCATTCCACCAGGTGGAGGCCAGGACCAAAAAGGTCCTGGCCTATGTTGAGACCAGGAGTATATCTCTGGGGCTAGAGACCACTAACAGATTAGTACCCGCAGAGCAAAGGGCCCTGCAGGGGGCAAAAGCAGTCCCTCAGATATATTTTAAAAGGAATACACGCCCTGTGGTTATGGAAACTCTTTAAAGTTTGGAAGCACCATCTGGAGGCATACCTGCATAAGTACATGAACTGCAGGTACTGATTTATAGCATATACAACTCCGGTACAACTCTGTACTGATCCTTCCTAGGCTTTATTTGAAACTAGTAATAAAGCCCGCTGTATGACGAATACAGCGGGCGCTAGAAACTTACAGTTTTGCGTGTCCCCCGGCGGCGGCTCTCTGGGGCGGCAGATCTCTGGGGCGGCGGCTCTCTGGCACGGTGGCTCTCTGAGGCGGCGAGAGGCACTTCGCGCCTCTCACTGCATCAGGCTGCCGGGCAGGGAGCCCCCGGCAGCCGCGCTCGGGCAGCAGCCTGACGCAGCAAGAGGCCGGGAGCAACTGCGAGCCGCGCTGCACGTGGCTCACAGTTGCTGGGGCTGGGAATCAGAGGGACCAATCGGCAGAGGGACCAATTAGCGCCTGCAGATTGGTCCCTCCGATTGTCTGTCCAGAGGAAGGGTCCAATCTGGACCCTTCCTCATCACGGACAAATCCTGCCCCAGAACCCCTTAGTGCTTTATTTAGTCCGCGGCGCCCACGGTGCCGCGGGCGGTATTTAGATGGTGGAAGCAGTGAGTTGAGTCATGCAGATCCCACAGAAATCATGTATCTTCTGTAACAATATGGGGAGAGAGTCATCATCATTATGGACTTAATACTGACCAACAGGCAAGAGTTGGTGGATGAGGTGAAGGAGGTGGGGACCCTAGGGGGAAGTGACCATGTCCTCATAGAATTCCTTTTGAGAAGGGGTGGGGGCAAGGAAGCTTGTAGCCAGATGCAGATGTTAGATTTTCGGAGGGCAAACTTTAATAAACTCAGAGACATGATGAGTGTCATACCATGGATGAGAATGCTAGAAGGGAAGGGTGCTTGTGAAAGGTGGGCACTACTCAAACAAGAGCTATTGCATGCTCAATCCATGACTATCCCAGAACGGCAAAAACACTGCAGGAGCTCTAAGAAGCCTATTTGGATGAACAGAAAGCTTCAAGAGGAACTAAGAAAGAAAAGAGAAATGTTCAGGAAATGGAGGGAAGGACAGAGCTCTAAAGAAGAGTACCTACAGGATACTAGGCACAATAGATCAATCATCAGAAAGGCCAAAGCTGAGAGTGAGCTAAGATTGGCCAGGGAAGCCCATTGTAACAAGAAAAGATTTTTCAGTTATGTGAGGAGCAAACAAAGTAAAGAAGGCAATAGGCCCACTGTTGGGTGCAGATGGACAAACTCTAACAGAGGATGCAGAGAAAGCAGAAAGGCTCAGTGCCTATTTTACATCTGTTTTTTCCCACAGGTCAAAGGTTTTAGGCACATCTAGAGATGGCAGTAGCCAAGGGATAGCATCTGGGTGGCAGGTTGACATGGACAGAGAGGTTGTCGAGAGGCATTTAGCTGCACTGGATGAATTCAAATCCCCTGGGCCGGATGGAATGCACCCGAGAGTGCTCAAAGAACTTTCCAGAGAACTTGCAGAACCCTTGTCCATCATCTTCAGGACCTCATTAAAGACTGGAGATGTCCTGGAGGACTGGAAGAGAGCAAACGTTATTCCGATCTTCAAAAAAGGGAGGAAGGATGACCCAGGAAACTACAGACCAGTGAGCCTGACCTCTGTTGTGGGTAAGATAATGGAGCACATATTAAAGGGAGTGATCTGCAAACATCTGGAGGACAATTTGGTGATCCAAGGAAGTCAGCATGGATTTGTCTCCAACAGGTCCTGTCAGACCAACCTTGTTTCCTTTTTTGGCCAAGTAACAGGTTTACTGGATCGTGGAAATTCGGTTGATGTCGTTTACTTGGATTTTAGTAAAGCTTTTGATAAGGTTCCCCATGATGTTCTGATGGATAAATTGAAGGACTGCAATCTGGATTTTCAGATAGTTAGGTGGATAGGGAATTGGTTAGAGAACCGCACTCAAAGAGTTGTTGTCAGTGGTGTTTCATCAGACTGGAGGGAGGTGAGTAGCAGGGTACCTCAGGGCTCGGGGCTCGGTCCGGTACTTTTTAACATATTTATTAATGATCTAGACGAGGGGGTGGAAGAACTACTCATCAATTTTGCAGATGACACCAAATTGGGAGGCCTGGCAAATGCTCCAGAAGATAGAGACAGAGTTCAATGAGATCTGAACACAATGAAAAAATGGGCAAATGAGAACAAGATGCAATTTAATAATGATAAGTGTAAAGTTCTGCATCTGGGTCAGAAAAATGAAAAGCATGCCTACTGGATGGGAGATACACTTCTAGGTAACACTGTGTGTGAACGAGACCTTGGGGTACTTGTGGACTGTAAGCTAAACATGAGCAGGCAGTGTGATACAGCGGTAAAAAAGGCAAATGCCATTTTGGGCTGTATCAACAGGGGCATCACATCAAAATCACAAGATGTCATAGTCCCATTGTATACGGCACTGGTCAGACCACACCTGGAGTTCTGTGTGCAGTTCTGGAGGCCTCACTTCAAGAAGGACGTAGATAAAATTGAAAGGGTACAGAGGAGAGCAACAAGGATGATCTGGGGCCAAGGGACCAAGCCCTTTGAAGATAGGTTGAGGGACTTGGGAATGTTCAGCCTGGAGAAAAGGAGATTGAGAGGGGACATGATAGCCCTCTTTAAGTATTTGAAAGGTTGTCACTTGGATGAGGGCAGGATGCTGTTCCCATTGGCTGCAGAGGAAAGGACACGCAGTAATGGGTTTAAACTACAAGTACAACGATATAGGTTAGATATCAGGAAAACAATTTTCACAGTCAGAATAGTTCAGCAGTGGAATAGGCTGCCTAAGGAGGTGGTGAGCGCCCCCTCACTGGCAGTCTTCAAGCAAAGGTTGCATACATACTTTTCTTGGATGCTTTAGGATGCTTTGGGCTGATCCTGCGTTGAGTAGGGGGTTGGACTAGATGGCCTGTATGGCCCCTTCCAACTTTTTGATTCTATGATTCTATTAAAATATAAAATGTTTATAAAATTGTGTATGTTTCTGGGAGCAGAACAGACACGAGAGGGGTTATGGTGGCTGCAACAGTGAGAGATTACCTTACAGAGCCCCAGGAGCCACAGACCACCTGTCCGCTGAGGTACTGTTCTGTGAAGGAAATGGTCTGGTTGAACCTTTCTGCCATGCCCAGGCCTTATGCCCTCTGATGAGTGTCCAGAGTGAGCGGACTTTTTCTCAGGTGGATGACTTTGTCTGAGCACATTGTTCATATCTGGACCCCAACTGACTTTCCTGAAGGCCAACTTGCCAGATTTTGGCTTCCCACCATTGGACTTTGAGGGGGAAGGAGGTGAGCACATAATTGTGCCTGCATCCCCTCTTTGTCTGTGCTGGGATGGTGGTATGAGAAACACTCTTCCCAAACTTAGAAAAAGGAATAAAAACAAGCAGCAGGGCAATTAAGCAAAAACAAGTTTTATTTACAGTCATTCAGAATTTCCATTTGAAGAATCAGTTTTACCAACTAACAAAGAAAAAACAACAATGAGAACAGTCTACAGTTACCGACAGCACAAGACAATTCTGGGTTCTACTTTCAGGAGGTTTTCATGAGCAATCTTCTTTAACCAACATCGTCCCCTCCCAACCTTGATATGAATATTTTTAAACCTATTCCATGAGGATGATGTAAGCTCTTAGAAGCTCCCTGAGATCAATCTGGCAGACATCCCAGATTGGGCCACAGTGATGACTGATGAAGTTAGAGCTTGTATAGATCAATTAAAACCTAGGAAAGCACCTGGACCTAATGCAATCCCACCTGAGTTGCTCAAAACCCTCCCAGTTTTGTGTGCTCCTCTTTTGGCTGCTCGCTTTATATGCTCAACAAAACAGGCATAATGCCTGATTCATGGACAAATGCAATCCTTGTTCCAGTATTTTAAAAGGGTGACCATTCACTCCCAACCAATTATAGACCCATCAGCCTTTTTTTCTATTGTTGGGAAGCTATATGCCAGTCAAATAAACTTTTTTGTGGTTGTCTGAGGAAAAGATTTCAGGCCCTGAGTAGATAGGATTCTGTCAAGGGAAATCCTCTCTTGATTATTGCATCATCCTTGCCCATCTTGTCAACAAATGTAGTAAGAAAGATTGTCCAAAGCTCCTTGCAGATTTTCTGGACCTTAAAGGGCCTTTGACTCTATCTCTAGAGATCTTCTGTGGGATAAGCTGTTAAAGATGGAGATAGATAAAAAGGCTCCTATATCTTACAAGGAATCTCTATTCTTCTACCTATTGCCAAGTCAAACTTACTCCCCTTGGGAGCCTTACTCCAAATATACCAATAAATAGAGGGGTAAAACAAGTGTGCATATTTGCTCCCTTCTGATTTAACCTTTTATGAATGACCTTGCCCTGACCCTATCCCCCAAATCTGTCCATAATCCAAAACTTGGTTCCTTTCATATCCCGCTGCTTTTATATGCAGATGATGCTGTAGTGCTGTTCCATTCACAAACTGCACAAAATTTTGCAAAGTGTAAAACTATTTGACGGTTTTTGTCAATAAGAAGTTTCCTAACTATATCCTTTGAAGGGAGACTCTGATATCGGTCTAAAGCTGGCTGTGTAGCGCCATTAACCATTTGTATTAGTTTTGCAAAACAAAATCCCCAGCCCCACCAAAATCTGTGCCACAGTCCTATGTTGAGCTGGCTGTTCTTTGTGGTCTGGGGAGGTGGGGGTTGAGGTAGAGGCACCAAATTTGTGGCATAGCTGCTGGACCCTCTCTTCAAAGGAACTTCCAATTTTCAAAAAGATTGGACTGGAGGACAATTCTATGGGCACCCAGAGACAGTGCCCCATCCAACCTCTATTTTGATTCTCAGGTCTTATCCTTTTTTTCCCGCCATTGGAAATAGTAGAGGTCAGATGTGGGCACTGTCTTTGGATGCCCATAGAATTGGGCTCCTTTGTACAATCTTTTTGAAACTTGAAAATTCTTTGGAGAGAGTTTCCATAGGCTATGCTGCAAATCTGGCACCACCTCTTTATTCCCCCCCCCCAACCACTGAATAGAAAAAAAGCTAAAATTTCTTGTTGCTTTTAATCGTCCCGTAGGTGATAATGGAGCCAAATTGATTTGGCCAAATCCAAATCACCTGAACAAATTCTTATACTGAACCAGTGATTCAAGTGATTCAGATATACCCCAATCAATTCAGGATGAATCTGAAAAGTACTGATTTTTTTTTGTGAACATCCCTAGCTCTGGCTCATTTGAGGAAGAACAGCTGGATTCAATGTCTAGCAGCCAGCAACCAGTTGCATCAATCAGACAAGGAAAATCAGTTAAGAGATTCTGAAGTGTGTGTTTCATCCTCCACAGCCAGAGCTAACAGTTCAGGGTCATCCAGCTGCCCTATTCCCTCCAAGGTCCACAAAAGCAAAGTTGGCATGGGCTTTGGGGAGATTTGCAGTCATGTTGCAGTCAAAATGCCTTAGGACATGGCACCAGGAGTCAGCAGCAAAGGATATTTGAAGCAGCTGCTGTTGACATGACTTAGGGCTGAATGCAGACAAAAGTAAAAGGGCAGAGCCCTTTGATAAGGCTTTAATACGTTTCTTTATTGAGTTGCTTTTGGGAAACTGTCCTTGAATTTTTAATGACAATTCTGATATGATCTGTGGACTCTGTTAATTAAAATGCTGGCATCCTGACTCTGATAACCAGCTCCATTATCTACCTGAGTTATTCTGTATAAGCCAGCACCTGCCTAAAGCAGAATAGCTTGAAGCAACACCCAACACACCAGTATGGTGGAGGGAGATGACAGTTACCAACTAATCCCGATGCTCAGAATTAAGTGTTACAGCTACAAGTATAGCAATTAGTCAACAGGCAGCTCCAGTGGAGAGCATGCTTCAGCTTGCAGCAATTTAAATTTTAAAGGGAAAGGCAGACAAGGAGGGAAACACAGCCTTAACGTGGCATTCTTTCTTGTTCTGCCTTTCCCGCCATTTGCCCTGGCTCCTCCAACCCCATCATTCAGGAGCAATTGCCAAGGTGATAACTATTGCTGTTAAAAAGAATCTCCATATTGAGGCCCATTCTGCACCAGGATCAATGTAGCAAATTGATTACTGAAAGAAAAAACGCTATTTTAAATAGTGGAATTTGTCATATTGCATACCTGCCTTTGTAGTGGAATCCCGTTGCGTTTCAATTGTTTCCCACAGGTTTCCGGTCTTGGCAAAAATCGCTATCCAGGAAGTTATATTTGCCAAGCTTTGTCCTGCCCCTGACCGTCAATCAAACAAGCAGCCAATGGGCGGTTGTTACCATGCTCTGAAAAAAAACCCTTTCCCTTTAAGGCAGGTTTAAAAAAAAACACGTTGCAACGAATCTGTGTTGATTTATTGCAACGGAGAGACCCATCTAGCTGGCAGGTGGTGTCTGAGCTGGCGATTAATCGTTGCCACGCTCCCCCGAGTGAAAAAAAATCCCCCCCCCCGTGCATGGGCACGATTTTCGGCCAAAATTAAAGGGAACTAGCAAACGGGGCTGTGTTGTGCTTGGTGACTTGAGATGAGCTTTAAAGCAGCTCTGTGTTGGGACTGCAGCCAGAGAAGCCTCGCTGGGTGAATGAAGGCTCGCCGGTTCGTTGCTCTCCGCTCGCTCCGAGAAAAAAAAATGGTGATCGCTTCACCAGAAGATCAGAGGAGAGAGCCAGGGGGAGGGACTTTGCTGAAACCGCAACAATGGTAACATACAGAACTTTTTCGCTAGTGTTGGTTGCAAGAGTGTAGCGCTTTTCAGAGGGTGAATCCACTTTTGGGGATTTCCCTTTAAGCACTACAACGAAGCACTTTAGCTGATTGTGTGCGACGTCATGCATAACTGCAAATTAGTAGCGATTACAATTTGCCACACTCCTGCTACTTTGAACTCGTGCGGAATGGCCCTGAGAATAGCAAGCACTCACTAAAGAAGATTCAGAAAAATGGGTTTATTGAATACCTGGGACCCCATTCTTGATTACTTACATTTTTCAAAGTGACATTAATTTTAAGAAACTTGGAATTATATTATTGAGACATCACTCAACATTTAGCCCTTTCTTTTCATCGGAGACTTCAGCACGCGCTGGAACTCCACTAGTGCCATGTTTGTGTGCTTGGTGGAGCAGAGGAGAGCCTTCAATTCCCTGGTACAAGAGACTGGGATTTTTTAGCATGGCTCACTAACCGAGAATGGGAGATCCTTGCCCAGACTATGGAGGTTCTTGGGCCCTACAAGACCTTCATGGAAACAGTCTCTTCTGATGTGGCGAGTTTGGGTCTGGTCTTCCCCATGGTCTATAAGGCCCATGAGGTAATGGCCCCCTTTGTAGACCCAGGACTTGGACGTGCAGACATAGTTCCAGCTGTGCTTGCATGAAGGCTCCAAAGAGGTTTCGAGGAACACTGCATGATACTGATAGAAATGCCATGAGAAAACAGAAATGCACATATACCTCTACCAAATTTATTACTTGAAGTGCATCCTTTTTGCCATATTATGGATGAAGAAGTCAAGAAGAAAAAAGTCTTATTTTTAAGCCAATTGTGGCAGTTCAGAAAATACTACAAAAGCTGGAAAGCATGCAGAATTCAATTTTGTATCTTTAATTTAAAAAAAATAAAAATAATGTGGGACATGCAGCTATTTAAAAAAAAAGTAAACTTAACATTCCTTTCAAATAAATACCAAATGAAAACCATTTATTGTTCAGGTGGTCATGAAAGGTTCACCGCCCTCACAATCAACACAGTTTCCAAACACTGTGGCAAATGAAATTTTGTATGTGTATTCAAGGAAGGTCAGTTTTATCGACCCCAAGACTTTGCCACCAACACCATTTTTCCTTTATGATATAGTTTACTTTTGGTGGCTTTTACCTTGATAGCTTGGTAAATAATATTGTAGCTAGGGATGGACACCAACCGACTCTTGAACTAACATTCATAATTAATTTTGGCTAGTTCAGTTCTCCATACATTACAGTCTCTTTTGCACCTGAAGTTTATCCCCTCCTCTTCCATTTGAAAAAGTGTTAACGGGTTGCCTGATACACTAAAACTCCAGCAAACTTTCTCTATAATTCACTTTCAGATTTAGATTTTTCTGTAAAGGTTTGGCTCCACCTGTTGATGTTCCAGCAGGTCCTAGTGGCAAGGGGACCCAAGTTCCCAGCAGGAACTGGTCAGCTGACTGCAAGGCAGGCTCCCTCTCCCATAGTGCACCAACACTCTTGCAGAGTTAATAATAAAACAGAAATGTGTACGTGTCTTCCTTGAGTCCAATGTGCCCTCTTGCAAGTCAAAACAAAGCTATGCAAACATTAGATCAACTGATAGGCTAGAATTTCCTGTACATACTGAAAACCTGCCAATAGCGAAACAGGGTAAAAAACTGCCAACAGGGCAAAACAGGGTACACTGCTGGTGTATTGTATTCTAACTATAGATGCATGTTGGGATAGACCAGGGGTAGTCAAACTGCGGCCCTCCAGATGTCCATGGACTACAATTCCCAGGAGCCCCTGCCAGCGAATGCTGGCAGGGGCTCCTGGGAATTGTAGTCCATGGACATCTGGAGGGCCGCAGTTTGACTACCCCTGGGATAGACGTTGTGCTGTTTCAACTCAGGTTAAAAAATGGGGGATGCATTTCCATCCCAGGCCCTAACAGAAAACATTATAGTGTTACTGAAAAGTATTATGTTACAGGAAAGGGTTCAGTCAAAATTTTTAAAGACGATCCACCAGCTCCCCAAGTGTGTTTCAAATGCTAGAGCAAGATTAGAAACAGGTATGCAAAGTGTGGAGGATAAGATCTACATGTTATCGATCCTCTATTGGCTGAAGCTAACCTACTACCCAAAGTGCTTGTCTGATTTAGTCTTAAGAGACAACTTTCAGACAGTTTGATTAAAAGCTGTAAAGCAGTGGTCCCCAACCTTTTTATCACCAGAGACCACTCAACGCTTGACAATTTTACTGAGGCCTGGTGGGGGGGGTAGTTTACTCCTCTACTCTCAACCGCTGCCCTAACGCTCTCTGATCGCTATGGTAATGTTTAAACATCCCTTCAAAATAAGATACAGACACGCCACAACAATGAACATAAGGAACATTTTATTTTCATGGAAATTTTAACTCATGACAATGACAAATCAATGGGAACCCTGAGCTTGTTTCTCTGCAACGATATAGTCCCATCTGGGAGTGATGGGAGATAATGACACCTGAAATGTGTTGTAAAGCAGCGGTCCGCAACCTTTTGGCTGCCGCAGACCGCTGCTCCGGAGTGGGGGGAGAGGGTGGCCTGGGGGCCCGCGCACGCGCGGCAGCCCCAGCGCAAACACGCACGCGCGGACTGCTACGCGCGTGCGCGGCAGTCCGTGCATGTGCGTTTGCGCTGCCACCATGCCAGCAGTCGCGGCTCCCCCTCCCGGCCCCTCCGGGTCGCCAGCAAATCGGCCGCCAAAGCCGATTTACAAAATAGATATGACTCTCTTCCCCCCCCCTCCCGAAACAAGAAGCTTGCCGGGCCGCGAGCTAATCGGCCGCTTTGGCGGCCAATTTCCTCACGGCCTGGTGAGCTTCTCGCTTCGGGGTGGGAGGGAAGAAGGAGCCGGGGTCTGGCGCCAAGGCCTTCACGGCCCGGCACTGGGCCGCGGCCCGCGAGTTGGGGACCACTGTTGTAAAGGGCCGGGGGGGATGAAGTAAAGGGCCGGGGAGGGGGAGAAGGCGTCCTTCACGGCCCACCTCCAATTAGTCGACAGACCACATGTGGTCCGCGGCCCACAGATTGGGGATCGCTACTATAAAGCATAAACTATCACAGCTTGGCTTTATGGAACAACGGCTAACCAAGCTAAGTCCATAATCAGAGGGCCAAGGACATTGGTCGGCAAAGGATCTAGCCAATACACCAGAGTTTCTGTGTCCAGATAAGACCAGATATACGTTTGCTCCAGCCCCTTATCTGTCAAACCTAGAACTTAACACCCATAGAAGGGCCTTTGCCCAAATGAGATGTTCAGCTCTACCCACAGCTGTGTTGGAGGGGCATTACAAGAAAACAACCTTTGCTCAGAGATATTGTCCTTGTGCCAGCAGATTGATAGAGACAAGGGTTGGGCGCTTTGGTGCCCAAAGCGGCCGTTCGCTCCCGATCCAGCCAGTGATGCACCACAGGGAGGAAGGGGAAAAGGGGGAAGAAGGCGAGGCACGGGCATCAGCGCACTGGTGGGGGCACACATGCAGGCGCGGAGCACTCCAATGCCTTCACCTCCCCTCCTCCCCCCCCCCCCCCCGTGGCCCAGTGCTGGCTGCGTCGGGACAAACGGCTGCTTCGGGCGCTGAAGCACCCAACCCTAATAGAGACAAATGAACATGTGCTTTTGTTCTGCCCCATTAATGATGCCGTCAGATGCAACTTGAACATCTACTCAAGAACTTACCCAAAGGACAAAATCAAGATGCTGCTTCAAGATGAAAACAGGTAAATGGCTCTTTGCACAGCTAAATTTTGCACTGCCAGCATAAAATTGCATACAGTGTATTTGGCTCAGACAGTTTCTGTCTGATTTAGAGTCAAATATTATAAAGGGCCAATTGTGTTCCTGGTACCAGACAGCTTGTTTTAATGAGTTCAAGTGACATTCAGGGAGGAGAGAGAGAGTCCAGAGATACAAAATAGATATGACTGTTTTCCCAGTCACCAGGCTAGACTTCTTGCAACAGAAGAGGACTCTGCTGATAGACCTTCACATTCACACAAGACCAGCACATCCATTAGGCTTATTGAGGTCACTGCCGTCTTGTAACATCAGCCTTTGCTGATGCTACACAAGGTGGAGCTCTAACAGGACAATAAGAAGGTTTGGGAAGACTTAGCCTGGCTCCTGAGTGTCTACAGAATAAAACCCTGAAATACTGCAAAGCCTCCCATTCTGTCCCTCCTATTTTAACATTTCTCCTTGATCAAAACAAAAATGCAATCCTTCCAGTTCTAACAGGGTAGAGATGCACCAAGCAATACTGAGGCAGCAGGTTCATCAACTACCAACTAGCAGGCAGTTCTTCATTCCAGAAAGTACTTGCTGGAGTTATAGGATCCCCCAAAGCACATGCCTTTTCATTAATGACAGGAAAATAAATCATCTTAACAATACACTCCAAACTTTAATCAAGGTGCTTTGATGCACATTCCCTTCCAGCAAAATATAAATCTGAAAGGAAAGCTTCTTCTATGGGGAACTGGAGCAGATAAAACTAATAAGCTTTCATCAGCAAGCCTAAACATTCATCTTCATATACTACTACATCAGTTCAGTATTCAGGATCCATGGAGATATAATCATCCAATGGAGACTGGCTGGTTTCTGGCATGTTCTTAATATGCATTCCTATGTAGACTTTGGTTTAGCTTTCCTTATTTGGTATTCAAATATACATAAAATTCCAATTTTTCTGGGCTAAAGTGATGCTCTATTCGAGCAGTATGATAAGGTATTTTGAATGGGGGGGATGCCCCCATATCAAAGAAACTTACAATGTCCAGAGAACCAATATCTTCAGATGCAATGTTTTACAAATTGCCCCCTTTAATAACAGAAACAGAACAATCAGTGTGGTCCAAAGCCAGGATTGGGTTGCAGCCAAAAAAATCTGAGTTCAGTTGGTTAATTTGGACTTAACGGTTAGGCAGGAAAAATTATGGAAAAGTTAAGTGATTGGAATTGACTGTCTGCTGATCTGGAGGGTGGACAAATGACTCAGAATGTGCTGGTGATTGTACCCTGGGGCCAAAATAAGCTTTAGATTAGGTTGATTGCCAACTATATACCATCATGCACTAAGGGTACGTTATTATTACTGGGATGGGCATGAGCCAGAAAAATGTTGTTCAGTTCACGGGCTGTGATGTTTCCAGCCATTAAACATCATGAGTTTTTAGCCCCAAAACAAATGGGTTCAGTTTATGTTTCTATTGCAGTAGAATGCCCCCTGGTGTGCTAGAGACTTGCAGGGGATTCCCAGCTGACTTTCTTCTTTCTGACCTCCAAATTGATGAGAGTAGAGGCTTGGAAGCCCAGAAAAACAAATGCAATGTACGAGTGCCCATCAGAACCTATTGCCACTGACTTTGCAAGTTTAAAAGGAATGATCTCAAAACATAGTCAAAAATCCAAGCAAGGAGGGGTCTGTGCTAGAAAATGGGAAATAAAAATCCAAGCTCTGTGCTAGGAAATGGGGAATGAAAACTAAGAAGTTCTGGGGGGGGGGGAGAAAAAAAACTCTTGAAACTGAAAAGAAATTGGATAGACATTTTTATTTAGCGGAGATTGTCTGTCTAGAAATACATCCATTCATCAACCACATGAACTCCCGCCGAAGTTTTTGTAAGTTTAATGGAAAGTTTGTGCTGGTTGACCTGCCCCAAATTTATCACTAACTTTAGCTCATGAGCTGGTTCATGCCTATTTCTGTCAGGCGTTTCCTAAACCTTAAGAGGGGAAGTGACTGATTTTATCACTTTCCAGTAGCCCTATTCAGGCTTCAGGATGGATGGAATTTTACTTAAAAAAACCCCTTCTGAATCTACCCCATGTCATGCCACAAATCTCAGAAGTGCCCAAAGCAGGAAACAGACACAGATATGAATATGGGAGGTCTCCATAGTAAGGTATATCTTTAATTGCTACAGGGTCCTGCTGATGACAACCAGGACCCTGAAGTCTACAATACCTCTTCCCATTGGCTGAGCTGTACAAGGCCCAAAGTGGGTTTTCTCTTTGAAAAATTTCATCTTTTTTGCCTCCTACAATGGAAGAGTCAGGTTCACTCATTCTACATAAGACATGTGGAGGAATTTTATTTAGCATGCTTATAATAAAGGATGAAAACTAACATTAAACCAAATGCTTCATAGGTTATCAAAAGGGCCTTGACAGAAAAGAGTTAAATACATTATCTGGAAATATAACATTTGTTTGCCATGAAACTAGTCTCTTCTCTGGGGTGAATAAGCAGTACATATGGCTGATGGCTTAGCAAAGGTCAAAAAAATTATTTCACACGATCTTCATGGGTCTAATCCAATTTTATGCAAGTGAAAGGAGCTAGTGTAAACTGATTGCCCTTATCTTAAGAGTCTCACAAATCTTCAAGTATTTAAAAGGGTGCCATATGGAGGATGGAGCAGAATTGTTCTCCCTTGCCCCAGAGGGACAGACCAGAATGCCTGGGATGAAATTAATTCAAAATAAATTCCATCTAAACATCCAGAAGAAGTTCCTGACAGTTAGAGCGGTTTCTCAGTGGAACAGGCTTCCTCAGGAGGTGGGTTCTCCATCTTTGGAAATGTTTAAACAGAGGCTAGATAGCCATCTGATGGAGAGGCTGATTCTGTGAAGCTAAAGGGGTGGCAGGTTACAGTAGATGAGCGATTGGGATGTGAGTGTCCTGCATAGTGCAGGGGGTTGGACTGGATGACCCAAGAGGTCCCTTCAAACTCTATAATTCTATGATTCTATGATTCTGTGATTCTAAGTGCTTCTCCATCAGGTAAAGGATTTCTTTGTACAAACGCTGAGGAGCATCAAGGCCCCAAATGAAGTCAAAATGGTTCCAATCAGGAAAACATTCATGATGGATGAGATTAGTGATGCGTGGTAACAAAGCTTCTATTTCTGCAGGCTGGCAAACCCAGTCCTGTGCGCCATGCCATATCGCTATTGGCACAGTGATCTCTTCTATCTTGTACAAGGGAGGAGAAGTCTGGAGGGAAAAACAAATGGAAAAACAAGTTTTTTTGGGGGGGGGGGAGGAGTAACAGAATTACAGAAATGACTAGCAGTACTACAGAAATATTACCTATAACAAGGTGTGAAGTTCCACCAAAGGTGAAACATCTGAGGAATTTTGAGGGAAATCAAAAGAGAGTTAGCGAAATCTCTTGTGGAATTCTTATGGATCATACTTGCAGGATCTACAGTTTCGATCTGAAGTTAATGATGAAGTTTGTCCCCATGAGAACTATTTTAGTTATTTCTCAATAGACTGTTTTGCAAGCATTTTAATAGGCAATTTTACCAAGGCGGAGGCTTAGGCTTAGGACCCTCTGGGGTATGTAACTCACCTGCTTCTCAAACTGGGGAAAAGATAAATGAACAGACAATGAAGCAGTACACACACACACAAACATACACATGTACACACATACACACATGTGTTGACAGCCCAGATGGAATGCAAGAAATGAGTAATGGGGAAAGAACTGGTTTTGCAATGTAAAAGTGAAGTACTGCTTAAGGATTTGACCTCACTTGACATCTTGAATTATATTTAATAGCACCCTTAGCTTCCCCTGCCTGTGTTGTCTGTTTTTGTTACACACCCTCAACATCTGCACACTCAGCACATGCCAGGCTTTAGAATTCAAGGGAAATTATCTCACATGTCAATTCATGCCTTCCAGTGTCCACAGTACAAGTGGGAATTTTAATTGCTTAAATATTGACACTTTCTCCTTTTTGCCGGGAATGTGGCAGGAAGGACGGCATGGTATAAAAACCCAAAGAATTTCATCCCAATTTGCATGATTGATGAAACGTTACAGCTATAAATGCTTATAATGAAAACAAAGACTAGAAAAATGAATAACAACCACTGTAAAATTATTATAATAATTAATAAAATGTTAAATAACAACACGAGCATGGGGGAAAGATCAAATTTCTTGCATATCTTTTGCACACAGAAAGGATGGAGACTCAGACATCTTTTGTCAAACAAAAACAAACATACAAGTCCAGCAAATCGTACCTTGTTGTATTTATCTACCAGCCCTGAGCCATAGTCATAATTTCTGAATTCACCTGATTTAGCTACCTAGAAAAATGGATGAAACACAAGAAGTGAGTGAGTATTGTGGCTCTCACAACAAAGCCTAAAGAAAGCATGGGGAAAGACAATTGTTAGGCATGTTTTATGATGACTATAATATCTGGCAAAAGAAAGCAACACCAGGACTGTTGTTAGCACCTATTAAAATTAAAACAATTAAAATTGTTGCCAGCTCCCACCCCGATAGTTTTGGCCTCAGGAATAGAGTTATTTATCACCTTTTGTTGTGGTTTTTCTGTATTGTATTGGTGTGTCCTTTTAATAGGGAGTTTCAATGGGTTTTTTAATGAGGACTTTGTGACCCACCACGAGCCATTGTATGGGAATGGTGATATATAATTAGACAGACACAGACAGATAAACAGATAGATAATCATCATAAAAGGTAAAGGTAAAGGTATCCCCTGTGCAAGCACTGGGCCATGTCTGACCCTTGGGGTGACGCCCTCTAGCATTTTATTGGCGTTCAATTGAATTATACCACATGGAGAACCCTCCCTTTTACAAAATGCTTCCTTCTAACATTCCACCCCTAGTTGTTGTTGTTAGGTGCGAAGTCATGTCCTACCCATCGCCACCCCATGGACAATGATCCTCCAGGCCTTCCTGTCCTCTACCATTCCCCGGAGTCCATTTAAGTTTGCAGTGACTGCTTCAGTGACTCCATCCAGCCACCTCATTCTCTGTCATCCCCTTCTTCTTTTGCCCTCAATCGCTCCCAGCATTAGGCTCTTCTCCAGGGAGTCCTTCCTCCTCATGAGGTTTCTCTTGACTGAACTGTATCATTTAGAGTCTAAATTCTCTCACAACGGGAGAATTCCCGGAGGGACTGAAAGAGGCTGTGGTACGCCCACTGCTGAAAAAAACATCCTTAGACCCGCGAGAGCCCAACAACTATCGACCCGTCTCGCATTTAGCATTTCTGGGGAAGATGATTGAAAGGGCTGTCGCAAACCAACTAACAGAGTACCTGGAAGAAGCTTCAGTCCTAGACCCATCCCAGTCAGGCTTCCGGCCTGGCCATGGGGTAGAGACAGCGCTAGTCGCCCTGACGGACGACCTCCGTCGCCAATTGGACCGAGGCGGGTCGGCACTGCTGATATTACTAGACCTCTCAGCAGCGTTCGACACAGTCGATCATGAGCTTCTAGCTCGCCGCCTCACCGATGCCGGAATACGAGAGACAGCCCTCCAATGGCTGATCTCCTTCCTGCGGGATTGTGGACAGAGGGTTGCAATTGGAGACAAAACATCAGACCGTCGTCAAGTTACTTGTGGAGTCCCACAAGGAGCGGTCCTCTCTCCTATCCTATTCAATATCTTTATGCGCCCTCTCGCACAACTGGTACAGAGGTTTGGGCTGGGTTGTCATCAATACACCGATGACACCCAGCTCTTCCTCCTGATGGATGGCCGCCCTGACTCCCCCCCCCCCCCAGAAGCATTAGCCAGCTGCCTGGAAGCAGTGACGAGATGGCTGAAGCAGAGTCGTTTGAAGCTCAATCTTTCAAAGATGGAGGTCCTGTGGCTGGGTAGGAAGGGCCCATGCATGGAAGCGCGCCTGCCTGCCCTGGATGGAGTACAGCTCTCTACGGCTGACTCCGCCAGGAACCTAGGCGTGATTCTGGATACTTCCCTTACAATGGAAGCCCAGATCACAAAGGTAGCGCGGCTGGCATTTTACTATCTCCGCCAAGCCAAAATACTAGCGCCCTACCTGGCCCCGGAACACCTAGCCACAGTGATCCATGCGACAGTCACCTCTAGACTGGACTTCTGTAACTCGCTCTACGCAGGCCTGCCCTTAGCCTTGACACGGAAACTACAGCTGGTCCAAAATGCAGCGGCCAGGATCCTCACAGCAACACCGTGGAGGTCCCACATCCCGTCCCACATCTCCACCAACTGCAGTGGTTGCTCCACCGCCACCAACCGGCTAATGGTCCCTGGCCCTAAAGAAGTCCGCCTGGTCTCGACCAGGGCCAGAGCATTCTCTGTCCTGGTCTCCACCTGGTGGAACGAGCTCCCGGAGGAGATCAAGGCCCTGACGGAGCTTAAACAGTTCCACAGGGTCTGCAAAAAGGAGCTCCTCCGCCAGGCATTTGGTTGAGACCAGGCACAACCAACAGCGAATGAAGGGCCCCCATGCCCCCCCCGCTCCCCCCCTCTCCCCCCTTCCTCCCAGAACTCCAAAAGAGTGCTCTGGACCTGTTGTGGTATTGCACTGTTCCATCGTTATATTATTTTATTATATTGTTATACTGTTACATTATTCTGTTATATGGTTACAACCACTGTTATTAATTACTGTATGTTTTAACGAAGACTGTTTCATGTATCGTTGACTAGTTTTAATGTAAACCGCCCTGAGCCTTCGGGGAGGGCGGTATATAAATCTAAATAAATAAATAAATAAAACTGCTGGGTCATCTTTACTGTAGTTAAATAAATGCTGTTACAAAAGAGTGATGTATACAGACCATATTCAAGAGTGACACTTGTTTTCAGTTACTCTACCTGGCCCCAATGAAGAATATTTTTTACAGAGGTGAAATCTGGCGCATGTGATATGTAGATGTCTGTCCGACTCTGCAAGGCAAATTTGCATTTAGAAGACAAATTAAACAATTGTTTCATTCTAGTTAAAAGAAATCATTTCAGTCCCTGCCCAGAACTTCCCTTTCACTATGCCTCGCTCTGGCAATGGAATTAATGGAACTAATGTACAAAATGATAATATCAGTCATGAATGACTCCCAATGAACACCTGACAGCTAGCCTTGGTTTGCTGGAATGTAGCTGGGCGGCACTCAAAACACTTAGATGGGGCCTTTATAAAATATATATCACAGTTTGATGTTATATTTTTGCAGGAAACCTGGATGATAGATGATTTTGATATTTCTAATTATCATTCAGTTTTGACAGCAGCCACTCCAAGTCTTAAGGGCGGAAGACTTAGGAATCTTTATCTCCATCAGACTGAAAGTGCAAGTCCTCAAGTTACCATTTTATGCTAATTGGGTAGTGGCAACACTGCTGCATTTTAATAAGTTCCAGTTACTCTGCATTAACTTGTATTTAGCTCCCCAGCATTTACAGGCACAGACCAAATCTCTGTGCAGAGAAGTGGAATCTGTGGGGAGAAGTGGGGAGAGGGAGAGGCAGGCATGGCCGCCGGCATGCCGGCGACGCAAATGCGCAGGCGCAGTTGCCGCACATGCATGTTTGCGCCCCGGTGGCGAAAACGCACACACGCTGCAACTGTGCGCATGTGTGTTAGCGCCCCCTGGTGGCAAAAACGCACATGCAAGGCAACTGCGCATGCGCGTTTGTGCGCAGCTGCCACATGTGCGCGGCGCCTGGGCCGTTGGCTCTCCCCTGACCCCCAGAGGTGGTCCCTGACCTCAGAAAGGTTGTGGACCGCTGCTCTAAATAACTTAGACTATGTGATTGGCTTGACCAAGAAGGTTACTTAGAAGAACAACAGGCCTGCTTTAGACATGGCAGATCAGTTATGAATCATTGTTTAGTTCTACAGCATTTAATTGACAAGTATGTGCATTCTGATAAGAGATCACTTTTTGTGGCCTTTGTTGACTTTAAATCTGAATTAGATTCAATATCTAGAGATCTTCTATGGTCAAAATTATCCAACTCAACAATTGATAAACGGCTTTTGCTATTACTTTATAAACTTCACAAAAATACAAGTCTTCGTGTCAGATTCAGCCCAGAGGGTCAATTAACCATTTCGATCCCTACATAGAAAGGTGTAAGACGGGGCTGTATTCTGGCTCCTTTTTTATTTAATATCTATATTGATGCATTAATCAAACGTTTAAAGATGAAGACATTCATGCCCCTAAACTTGCAGTAATTCTCTCACAGACCAGAATAGGCCTGAAAAGGGCTTTGGAAGTCAGGAGGAACACCTAGTTATCAATTATACCAAAACAAAAATTATGTGCTTTAACAACAGGGCAAAATTTTTTACTTGGCATATTGACCAACATCGTATTGAACAAGTCAAATGCTTCAAATATCTTGGTGTGATCTTCCAGTATCTTAAGATTGTATCGAACTAAGGGTGGTGGCTTCATTCCTGCTGCAATCAAACTGTTTTCAGCCAAATCACTGGCTTAACTTACATATGGTGCCCAATTAGGCCCTTACTCCAATTTTGTTCCCTTAGAGAAAATTCAAGCAGGTTTTCTAAGAGCCCTCTTTAATGTTCCAAGGTGTACAGCTAATGTAGTTCTCTGGCAGGAGGCAGGGTTGATAAAAGTAGAGACCAGGGCATGGATAACAATAATTAACTATTGGCTAAAAATTCATCTTCAACCTGTAGGCCTTATTCCTTCTTTCTTGTCAGTTAACCCACAACCCACCTGGTGTACAGAAATAATTAAGAAACTTCTTAAAATTGGTTTAGCTCCTGATCATCTATTAGAAATGGGGCACAGGAAAGCAAAACATCTGGTCTATCAACGACTTATGGATATTGAGCTGCAAAATGAGATGGCCTACTCCCAAGCCCATATGGGTTACTAAAGTCCTGGGAGGGATTTTCTACTGTACCATATCTAACACATATCACCGTTTCTAAATTTTGATGGGCTTTTTTGAGGGCTTGGTTCAATGCATTTCCATCAGCACTACTAAGTGGAAGACTGCAGTGTGTACCTGCAGGACCAACTGCTATGGAGGACCGACTGTGCCCTTGCAATTCAGGTGCAATTGAATCGATTGCCCACATTATATTATACTGTGACTTTTATAAGGTTGCCAGAAGCTGTTTAATCTTGCCCTTGCTATCTAGGTTCCCTGGACTTACAGATGATCATCTAATTAACATCTTTCTTGCAGGTAAAGATAATTCTGTCTCTTACATGGTGGTGAAGTTTTGCTACACTGCCAGCAGAGTGTGGAAATCTTTGGTTACTGTTGATGCTGAGTGACCTGACTGTCAAAATGCTGTAATAATGTTTCGTGCTTTTGTTTACTCCCTGATGCCGAGTGTCCTGACTGTTAAAACGCTGTAACAATGTATGTGGTCAGTAGATACTTTGATGCTGGTCAATGACCGTAATAAATCATCATCATCATCATTTCAGTCTCTTATGCAGTTTATGAATAGAGTTGTGTGGGGAGTAGTGAACTGCATATGCAAATATAATTGTTGAAGTGTGAAATCAATAAGACACACTGGCATAAAAACTCTAACATCTGGTACATCATCAATAAAGGGTAAATATTTTACGATAGTTATTCCACCATCTCAAGTTTTCAATGATTCAGATGCTCACAGTGCTTAGTCAGGGTCATCACCAACCAATGTGAAGTAATTAATTCATTTGAATCCCGAGAGTAGATAATGGTCTATCGCACATGGAGTGTTGCCATGCACACTTAGCATGGATACACTAGAGCAGGCATTCTCAACAAGGGTTTCATGAAACCCTGGGGCTTCTTGATGGTCATGGAAGAGTTTCCTGAATGGGTGGGAGTTAATTAATTTTAAGAGACATGTTTGGTAGAGTCCCGTGGTCAGAAAGACTTAAAGAGATAGGAGTGCAAGAGGGCTGGGAGTTTCTTAAAAGTGAAATACTGAAGGTTCAATCACAAATAATTCCCTTGAGAAGGAAAGATGGAAGGAGCCTAAGGAAGCAAATGTGGCTCCATAAGCAGTTGACAAATGATTTGAGGAATAAAAAGAGTTATATAGGAAATAGAAGGAAGGACTTATTCCCAAGGATGAGTATAAACAAATAACCAATAATTGTAGGGACATGTTAGAAAAGCTAAAGCTCAATATGAGCTGAGGTTAGCAAGAAATGCTAAACATAGCAAAAAAGGCTTCTTTAGTTATATTTAAAGTAAGAAAAAGAATAGGGACACTGTAGGACCACTGTAATGACAAGAAAGTGAAATTATAACAGACGATGAAGAGGGCTGAACTACTTAACTCCTATTTCTCCTCAGACTTCTCTTGTGAGTGAAATTGTGCTCAGTGTGGCAAAAACGTAAAAAACAGGGGGGATGGAAATGGTGGCCAAAGACATAAACACCTATTTCTTTAAATGAAAAAAAGTCTTCTGGGCCAGATCCAAGGGTACTAAAAGAACATGCAGATGTAATCTCCAAACCTCTGTCCATTCTTTTTGACACTTCTTGGAGAACAGGTGAGGTGCCAGATGATTGGAGGCAGGCAAATGTTGTCCCCATTTTCAAGAAAGGGAAAAAGGAGGATCTGGATAAGTATCGACCCGTCAGCTTGACATCTGTAGCTGGCAAAATTTTAGAACAAATAATCAAACACTTGGTCCTTGAGCAGCTGGAACAGATAGCTGTGATTTCTAAGACTCAGCACAAGTTTCGCAAGAACAAGTCATGTCAGACCAACTTTATCTCTCCTTTTTTGAGAAATTAACTACCTTGCTGGATCAGAGCAATGCTGTGGACATAGTATATCTGGATTTCAGTAAGGCTTTTGATAAGGTTCCACATTATATTCTCATTGACAAGCTCATAAAATGCAGTATAGATCCTAATTCTGTCAGGTGGATCGGTAACTGGTTAACAGAGCATACTCAAAAGGTACTTGTAAATGGCTCAGCATCCTCTTGGAGAAGAGTGACAAGTGGAGTTCCCCAGGGATTTGTCCTGGGGCCTGTGTTGTTCAACATATTTAGAAATGATTTGGATGAGGAATTAGAAGGGGTACTTATTAAATTTGCAGTTGATGCTAAACTGGGAGGGGTAGCAAACACAACAGAAGACAAAATCAGAAGACAGGATGATCTTGATAGGCTCGAGAACTGGTCTAAACAGAATAAAATGAAATCCAAGAGGGACAAATGTAAAGTTCTGTATTTAGGTAGGAAAAAACAATATACACCAATATAGGATGGCGGAGACTTGTGTTGGCAGTAGTATGTGCGAAAAGGATCTAGGAGTCTTAGTAGACCACATATTGAACATGAGTCAGCAGTGTGACTCGGTGGCTAAAAAGGCAAATGGATTTTGGGTTGTATCAAATGGAGTATCATGTCCATATCACGGGAGGTGATGCTACCGCTTTACTCTGTTCTAGTTCGGCCTCACTTGGAGTACTGTGTTCAGTTTTGGGCACCCCAATTGAAGAGGGATGTAGACAAGCTGGAGCGTGTCCAGAGGAGGACAACAAGGATGGTGAGGGTTTTGGAGATTAAGACGTATGAGGAAAGGTTGGGGGAGCTTGGTCTGTTTAGCCTGGAGAGGAGACAGCAAAGAGGGGATCTGATAGCCATCTTCAAGTATTTAAAAGGCTGCCATATGGAGGATGGAGCAGAGTTGTTCTCTTTTGCCCCGGAGGGACGGATCAGAACCAATGGGGTGAAATTAATTCAAAAGAAATTTCGTCTAAACATCAGGAAGAAGTTCCTGACATTTAGAGTGGTTTTTCACTGAAACAGTCTTCCCTGGAAATTTTTGGAAATTTTTAAACAGAGGCTGGATAGCCATCTGAAGGAGGGGATAGAGGAAGACCCGAGTTCAAATCGGTCTGGAATCAGCAGGATCCACAACGGAATAAACAAAGTGAGTGCAGATTCAGCCCCAGTTTAGAGTTAAGGAAACAAACAATGCCTATATGCAGATGTTGCAGCAACGGAGCCTGGCTCAAAGCTCCCCAAACAAAGAAGCCTTCAGTCACACTCTACAAAAACAGGTAGTAGAAACCCACCCAAAAGCTCTGTTTGTGGTGCCAGAACATA
Source organism: Paroedura picta (assembly GCF_049243985.1). Lineage (NCBI taxonomy): Eukaryota > Metazoa > Chordata > Lepidosauria > Squamata > Gekkonidae > Paroedura > Paroedura picta. The sequence goes on from NC_135376.1 coordinate 72,135,905, forward strand.
GCCACTATCCAACAAATGACAAGCCCATCAAGCCAAGGTATGTAACTTTTAAAATATGCGGATGACACGCAGCTCTTCCTCCTGATGGATGACCGCCCTGACTCTCCCCCAGAACCCTTAGCCAGATATCTGGAAGCAGTGAAAATGGATCAAGCAGAGTTGTCTGAAGCTCAACCCTGCAAAGACAGAGGTCCTGTGGTTGGGTAGGAAGGGACCATGGGAGGAAGCACATCTGCTCACCCTGGACGGTGTGCAGCTCTCAGCAACACACTCCGCCAGGAACCTGGGCGTGATCCTGGATGATCCTCTTACAATGGAAGCCCAGATCACAAAGGTAGTGCAGCTGGCATTTTCAAGCTACTAGCGCCCTACCTGGACCCAGAGCGCCTAGCCACAGTGATCCATGCAATGGTCACCTCTAGAGTAGACCTGCAACTCGCTCTATGCAAGCCTACCCTTATCCTTGATTTGGAAACTACAACTGGTGCAAAATGCTACAGCCAGGATCCTCACCAAGACATCATGGAGATCCCACATCCGGCCGATACTCCAACAACTCAGCTGGCTTCCAGTTGAATTCCAGATTAAGTTTAAGGTTTTGGTAACCACCTTTAAGGCGTTTGGGCCTGGTGTACTTGAGAGACCACCTCCCTGCCTATACCCCCAAAAGAGCCGTGCACTTCGCCACCTCCAACCGGCTGCGGATCCCTGGCCCCAAAGAAGCACGGCTGACCTCAGCAAGGGCCAGAGCTTTTTCAGTCCTGGCCCCCGCCTGGTGGAATGAGCTCCCTGAAGAGATCAGTGCCCTGCCCGAACCTCCACAGTTCTGCAGGGCCTGCAAAAGGGAGCTCCTCCACCAGCCGTTCGCTTGAGGTCGACCGACTGAGAGCATCTTCTTGTCCCCCCCCCCTGTCAGATGCCCTTCCTTGGCTGAAAAAAATTTGATCTCTCCAGTGTTGTTCTTATTTATGTTGTCTTATAAATTGTTACTTGGTTGTTGTGATGTTGTATTGAAACTTGTACGTTATAGATTATTATAATGTTCCATGTAAACCGCCCAGAGCTGTAAAGAATGGGCGGTATAAAAATCCAAATAAATAAATAAATATGTAAATACCTGATTTAGATTCTTCTCATTGAATCCAGCAAATAGCATCAAAGCTTGTTTGCAGAAATAGTCCATTGGTTGATAGCCGCACTGCCAGGCAACGAAAGCTCTCTGTTTCTCATTCAGTACGCAGAATTCTTTCGTACCAAGCATGAACTGTAAGATTAATGTATTTATACATTGACTTGCAGGAAGGTAGCCTGGGCTTAAGAAAGGCACACAAACATTTTCATTGGCTTAATCAAGGCCAGAGCTTTATTGTTAACTCCACAGGAGTGCTGGCACAGCATGGGAGAGGCAGCCTGACTTGCAGTCAGCCGATCACCTAGAAGCCAGGGCTTGGTTTCAGTTCTTTAAATGCTGGTTAAAAATCAGTTTTCATGCTCAACCAGGTAGTTTGTTAATTAACTTTTTGAGTGACCCTTATTCTCTCAACTGGTTAAGTAAAATGTCAAAGAAACTTCAAACTATGGGTCTGGACATCTCAAGAATGCAAGAAGAAAGGGTCATACTAAAATCAATATCACAGAGACTAGAAGATCGGGATACTTAGGTTTTAGGCTCCTCTAATAACAGCATATGTTCTTCCAGTTTCTGGGATATTCCTTCAACATACAAATCCATGCCCATGTATATCCAAATTTTGGAGACACACCCCGTTAAGAAGAGCATTTCTAGTAGCTCGCTTTAATGTCTTTCCTTCAAATTTCACCCGAGGTAGATTTTTGAAGATTTTTCCTCAGGAGAGATATTGTTTGCATGGGTGTATTATCCCCAACACATTGCACCATATACTTTTGGTGTATCCTAGGTTTGATGTATATAGTTTAGCTAACTATCTGAAGAAATTGAAATTCAGCTGTGTTGATAAGAAACATTGGATTAAAATGATACTAAATGTGAGGGACTCAGCAATTATTGTAAAAGTAGCTAAGCTTTTGCTGGCAATTTTAAATGAAAATCTTTTTACGATGGAATCTACATCTGGAACTATTTGAAATTTTTGTTTTACGCTTTGCAATTTTATGCCGATAAAGGTATTCTGATTCTGATTCAGCCGATCACAAGAACCCAGACCCCAGTGGTACCCTGGGGACCATCCAATTCCCCTGCTGGGAATGTAAGTCCCCTTGCTACTGGATTCCCTGTAGGGAAGTATCCCACATGCGGTACCAAATGGAAGTGCACACTTCCCTTGGTTCCACCCAAGGCCACCTGGCACTGTAAACCCTGGGATGCTAATGTGAGCTGCCCACCTCCCTTGGTCCCACCCCAGGCTACCTGGCACTGCGAGCCCCATGCCTCCCCTGTGGGGTTGGCTCCACTTGCAAACCTGCCGCCTTGTAGGGAGGCCCCTAACCTGGGGAGTCCAATGCGCAGACCAAACTCCCCACAAACAGGCTCTATCCCATGCCAAACTGCAAGCTATGACAAAATGCAAATTGAATATATATGACAGTGGCCCATTCAAAACCTTAAACAGTATTAGCCAACATAACAGGGTGAGTGGGAGGGAAGCTGACCCAGCGGCAGCTCTGGCAAACGAGGCTCGGCTACTCACGTGTGGTGCCTTTACCCACGCCTCCCCGCCCTGCTCCAGAGTGATGCAATGATGCAACTCCTCCTGCATGTGCTACTGGGCTTGTCCACCCAACTTGTCCTTCTTCTCTGCCCGGCTCCTCCACTGCATCAATGGGCAGCCAGAGGTAAGGTCTCAGCCACATTTATTGTTGCTCATTTATATCCAAATGAATTTATGTACATAAGTGGTTTATTTCTTCAAAAATTGTGTGTAGCACATCTTTAAAGTTGCTTAAGCTGATTTACCATTAAAACACATGGAATTCCAACTTACACTCCAATAACACAAGGAGTGTAACCCCCCCCCCATGCAAAAGAGCCCATATTCTGACTCCTTGTTCAACAGAGTATTACCCTTTTTTTGCCACAAACCAATACATTTGAATGCTCAAATGAGAAAACATGGCTTATTGCAAACAGAAGACGTTCTCAATACTTCTCAGTGCTGAGAATAAGGTAATGTCAGAGCATTCCGTTACATTACTCACATCAAGCTTGCCAACACTAGCCCAAAGAGGAGAAGTTTATTTCTTCAGAGCTCTATATGCTCATAAGAAGAAGAGAAAAAAAGGTTATATAACTGTGTGTATTTGGACTGCTCATTTCAAAACATCAAGTGACTAAGTGCCCTTTCCATTTCCCATTTTCCTGTAGCTTTTTCCTTTTGCCTTCCACTGAGAGCCAGTTTTGTGTATGGTTAGGAGTGCGGACTTCTAATCTGGCAAGCTGGGTTTGATTCTGCACTCCCCTACATGCAACCAGCTGGGTGACCTTGGGCTCGCCACAGCACTAATAAAACTGTTCTGACTGAGCAATGATATCAGGGCTCTCTCAGCTTCACCTACTTGACACAGTGTCTGTTTGTAGGGAGAGGAAAGGGAAGGCAAATGTAAGCCGCTTAGAGACTCCTTTGGGTTGAGAAAAGTTGCATATAAGAACCAACTCTTCTTTTCCTAGCTGTTTTGGCAAGAAAAAAGTGGAAATTTATAAAACTTTGACTAAAAACACATCGCACACATACCTTTAGCAGTATGTCCGGCAAATGTAGCAGCTGCATTATAGGACTTAAATTCCCTTTCAAATTGTATGATGGTGCCAAGGCAAAAAAAATCTTAATTTTTTCAGCCAATTGTGGCAGTTCAGAAAATGCCACAAAACCTGGGGGGGGGGGGATAAAATTCCATTTAGTGTCACTTAATTATATTTTAATGCAATATTTATAGGCTAAAAAAGTGTAAAAATCACATTGGTAAGCTCAAAAGTTCAAACTTTTATAATTACAATTCTTCAGATATAATTAAAAAATTATATATAATTACTGAGCTGGGACATGCATCCCACATTGTTATTCCATTCCCCAATGATCTGGATATTGGGAGCACAACACACTGCCCCAAACTTCTGTTTTTTAATGTAACTGGGCTATGACAGCAAAGACCCCTCAAAAGCCAATAAAAACCTCTCTTTATCTAACAACTGAATACCCGCCTTAATACAACACTTATCTTTAACTATAAGGCCTTAATACTATACCTATACTGCTTCCCTGAGAATGGCCAATATAATAGATTTGCTGTTGTCCAGTTTTCTGCAGAACAAAGTCTATGATGGCAGAAAGGTCAAAGATGCCCATTTCATGAAAACTGAAAAGAAGAAACACAATGACTGGTTTAAAATGTATACATAAGCTTTGCACTGGATCTGAAACTAGAAAGCATTCACAAACATTATTGACAGTCTTTAAAATTTACAGTAAGGTAGGCAGCCTGGTTTCTGTCTAAACCCAAGCAGATCAAGGCTTCATAAAAAGGAACACTTTAACTTGGATATCATTTGCTTGACCTCCCTTTCTGCTTGTATGATGACCATGCCTAGATGAATGTCACTGGAAAGTATCTTATGGATATCTTTCCAACCCATAGGCAAGGCATATGAGCCACTTTGTGATTTATTTGTCAAAGTTTATAGTGCTCAACTAGGGATGCCCATCCCCAGATGGGACATGGGAATCCCCCAGAATTCCAGATTTTAAATGATTTTATCCTATTTTCTAGTCTATGACCGTAATAAAATTCAGATTGTGATTTAGGTCATCTCCAGACTAAAGAGATCAGTTCCCCTGGAGAAAACAGGTTGTTTTGGATTGTGGCCCCAGTGTCATTCATAGGGTCAGGATCTATGCAATTTCATCTGGAGGGGGAGTGGCCCTCAGGCTGGATAACTGGCTCACTATCTAATGCAGGGGTAGTCAAACTGCAGCCCTCCAGATGTCCATGGACTGCAATTCCAGTCCTTGGACAATTGCAGTCCATGGACATCTGGAGGGCCAGAGTTTGACTACCCCTGATCTAATGGATCAGGTGCAGAGGAATATGCTAGGAAGTCTTGGTATCAACTGTATGTATGACATCACCTGTCATCATTCTCTAGATGTCTTGGTCATCCAGTTAGGCAGAAATGACCTCATTAGCAGGAAAGGGGTGTATCACTTATCCACGATGTGGATTTGCTGTTCTTAGTCTCTTGCCTCCCAGACATATGTCTCTTCTAGCTAGAGTTGCTGGAGTGGCACAATTGGGGCCAATCCCAAGAACAATGTCAATGTTGCAAGGCAGGAGGTGAGTAGTGCAGCTAAGCAGTTAGTGGAGGTGGTTAGTGGGTCCATCATACAGAATCTGAACATTTCCTTCAGACAAGCAGCTCTTTTTCAGGCAGACAATATGCACCTCTCAGTGAGGTCAGGACATATGGCTTTAAAGCATCTATGATGGCCTGCTTTCTTGGATATGATCATAGAAGCTTTGGCTGCAGCTAGGAAGTCACCCATCTCTAATGGCAGTTTGAACATTGGGCTGGAGTCCATTTTAGGGAAGGGTTGAGCCTGAACATCTGCCTTCCTCAGTCTATGGATTTTCATAAGGTCTTGGGACGCCATTCAGCAATATGCCTGGATTGGGCTTCAGTCACTTGGTTCTCACCTTCAGATGGGAGGGAACCATGAAATAACTTGCTCATGTGGGATCCTAGGACTTACCCATCCTATGGTACTATCCTATCCCATCCAGGCAGGCTGGGGGAAGGTTGGTGCCACTGGCTCACAGGCAGGTCACCCAATGCTGGATTCATGTCTTATGCTGCCCCAATGTTCCCATGATTGTGTTCAATAAAAGCTGTAGCCTGTTTCTTCTCTACAGTTGATATGTCTGCTATATTATTCACCCCTTTGCCCTAGCTTCTGCCCTTGTCCTTAAGACCACAAACTGTATCTGCTCTTTTTCACTAGTAGAAAATAAGTCATTTAGGAATCCATCTCATGTACATGGGTGACAGAGAGGAAGTCATCCAGCCTATAGACATGGCTTGAAAGTTGTCCTCATGCTGATGCTTTATAGAATAAATTCAGCTGAATAGAGTGTTTACTATTGGGCTGAATTCTGCCTCTTGTAGTATTTATGATTATTTTAACTCAAATTTCATGAGAACTAATCTTTCATTACAATTAAGAATGCTCCTTGATGAGGTTTATTTCTGTAATGCCAATAAATGTATGATTATTGATTATTGATTAAGTTTATTTAAAGGATTCTTGGGCTTTCTTTTGTCAAAGCATTGACCACCTGCAAGTTGAATTAGTTTCATGGAGGCTGAAGCAACACATAATTTTAGACTATGCCCTGCTACACTGCCATAAAAAAACCCTATATATCCATTCAGCTCTTAAACTGAATCACAATGTTGAGAATTGGTTAAGTTTTCTTTGCTTGGTCTAATTTGAATGTACTTTGCAATGCTTTGATGATGATTCGAGGTAAAGATTTTACATATACACAATAGATCTGTATATTTATATAGATAAATAGAAAAATACAGAACCATTTGACACACATTATTTTACAGATCAGATCCAAACTCAGCTAGCAATTCCCGCCAGTTCCTCTTTCCTATTACAGAACCCCTTCATGTCGTTTCTTAGTGTACACTCTCTCTCAGAAGCATAATTTTATCGAGATAAGTGATGTACATTGGGAGGGGAAATTCTTGTCTGTTACTGGAAAATTTAGTCTGCAGTCAACCCATTTGACTGCAGAGAACCATTTAAATGATTAAACTTGATGACATGGGGCATAAACCCATACTTCAGTTACACTTAGCTTATACTTCAGTTAAGTGTATGGCATACTCCTAGGTTTCAGCTACCAAAGTAACTTGATAACTCTAGAACATTCTTTAAATTCCAAGACACTGAAAACCTAGGAGTATGCCATACACTTAACTGAAGTATAAGCTAAGTGTAACTGAAAAGTAAATGGCTCCTTGAATCTCATAGTTTTAAATATTGCACTTCAAATGAATTTACCTGAAATCCCAGAATTCGTTTTGATCAATTGTAAAGAATTTGTGTCTTCTGGACCAGGAGTTGCCTCTATTATTCACAATCCACACATCATATCCAGCGTCTGCTAGAATGAAGCCCAGGCTATTGTGGGGCAGGTTTGATACCCATACGCTGCCCTCCATATCCAAACAATGGGTCAGCAGCACAGCAGATTTTGAGCCTAAAAATATAAAGAGTTCTAAAATTTAAAAGTCAATAATAAAGCACACAAAAACTTATTCAGCATGATTCAGTGGTTAGAATGCTGGGATTGGGCATACTGCCAGGAAGTCCTAGGGGCCAGATTGAAGGAGCTGGGTATTTGTAGTCTAGGGAGGAGCTAATTAAGGGGTAATATCATAGCCATCTTCAAGTATTTAAAGAGCTGTCAGACAGAGGATGAAACAGTCATTTTCTGTTGCCACAGAAGGCTGAACCATAACCAATAGCCCTCCTTTCCAGAAAGAAACTCAATGCATGGGAATCACATTCAACCAAGGTTGCACAAATCTCACTTGCTGTTGAGATAAAGTGGTAATTTGTATGGAATGTGGTTCCCTCCAAATCCCTTACATCATCTATTGGTTGCTTATGGTCATTAACAAATTCATTGCATCACTTTCTAATAACAAACCCTTTAAGACCAACATAGCATTCTATCATAGATATACTTCAAGACTATTTGTCAGATGAAGACAGACCTGCTTGCACCACAATTATACAGGCTGATTTCTTTGTTAAAGTTATTGAGTTTACTAAATAGAAGACCTTCTGAAGATTTCAAGATCACTGGCACTTCTACATGGATTAAGTGGAAAAGTAGCCTTACAATCTGTATTAGTGAAACAATGAAAAAGGGAACCATATTGATATTGTCTTTTGTAATTCTGTATTTCTCTATCTCTTCTTATCTAAATGTCTAATAAATAAGTTTTTTTAAAAAAGAAAAATTAAAAATATGTCCCCGGGACCATAGTCATGGCTTACATTATAGGGCTGCTATGTCTGGATTGGGAAATACCTAGACTTGGGAGTAGGGGTGGAGCCTGGGGAAGGTGGGCTTTAGGGAGAGAAAGGTCCTCAACTGGGTACAATTCCAAAGTGTCCACCATCCAGGGGGATGGACTTCTATCAAGTAGAAATGAACAGTAATACTCGGAAAAATCCAGGCCACATTTGGAGGTTGGAAATCCTACTCAAGTAGGTCTTTGGCCTGCATTCACATTATAGCAGACACCCAAATCTGGTTGTGTATTTCATTATGAGAATAAGATTGAAAGTAAAACTTCACACACACACACACCCCACACACACACCCCAGGAATAATGGGCTTCATTGTTCCTAAATTTTCTTTTACCTCCTGGAATTCTGTTCAGGCTCAGATAGTACCCGTCATGCGTAAGGACATCATATTCTTCTGAAGGATATCCCCAGTATTGAATTCTCTCACTCTGTAAGAATAACAAAACCAAAAAATTAGTTCGTTTTAAGCACACATTTAAAACAGCTGGCTAGAAGTTGCTTGGTTTTTGGGAGGGCAGTGATGCAGGAGAGTTCCTGACCAGATAAGGTAAGATTTATTTATTCATTTATAACTCCTTTTCCCTCCTACAGGAACCAAAAGCAGCTTAAATTGTTTTCTTCTCTTCCATTTAATCCTCATAGCAACTCTGGAAAGAAGGTTAGGCTGGGGTGGTGACTGGCCAAAGGTCACCCATTGAGCTCCCGTGACTAAACAGGGATTCAAATCTGAACTCAGTCCAACTAATACACAACACAATCTTGACTGATTAATTGATTTACTGTAATTCTGCAGATGAAAAGCAATATTTATATTTGCATCTGTTTACAGTCATGGACTATGAACTGGCTTTTTGATGGCAGCCATATGGAAAATCTTTAAGATTTGCAACGAAAAATGTAACAGAAATCCATCATGGAAGTAATTATCAACTGGCAAAATTTAAAGGATATGGGGACACTAAACTTCCAGGAGGCTAGGCACAAGGTATGCACTTCACTTGTGACCCATTCTGCATGTAGTACGGCCGCAGGTAGCAAGTGTAACACTCAGCATTATGTTGTGAAACTGCCATTATTTTTCTGATGATTTCAAAACTTTAAAAACCAACAGTTTCATCTTGTTGAGATCTTCAATTTCACATGAAAATAATTTGACATTAAAAAATTGAAAAAATTTAAAACACAGGGCCTGCGAAACAGAGCTCTTCTGCCAGGTGTTTGGTTGAGGCTGGGTAGGAACCCTGATTTGGTCCCCCCCCCCTTGGCTCCTGGCTCCTTCTGTGGTGGTGGATTGTGCCAGGGGCCTGTTTTCAGCTCCAAGCCGCTATCTGTGTTTGTGTGTAGCAATTTTTAAAATGCCACTATCTTGTACATGTTTTGTATTTGTATTTTATATCATTTTACTGTTTTTCGGGTGATTTTATTGATACTGTTGTAAACTGCTGCGAGCCAATTTCTGGGAACGGCGGTATAGAAGTACAATAATAAATAAATAAAATAAATAAAAACAAGAATTCAAAAACTATGGCATTTTAATCCAGTTCTCACAACCATTTTATATTTAAAAGTGATCAGTACCAAAAAAGGCAAAAGGGAATATGGAAGGAGATCTGAGTGATTTTGAAATAAGATTTCTAAGATCCGGTTCCTCTGAGGATCCATCATCTCACATGTTGGAGTATTCCTGTTCCAAATATAGGTTTTCATCTTCCTTGTTTCACATGACGATGTATATATTTAGGAGGCCCATATCTTTTACTCTTCAGGCCAAATGCTCATTATGAACCCATGCAGACAATTTATGAAGCAGATTATGCAACTGTCCTTGGAGGAAACTGAGGCTACAAAGGCAGGTATGTCAGGATATAGTACAAGACTGGCCCCAAGGAAAGGGTAATTACAATGAAACTTTACATCTTTGCATGCAGCTGCTTCCCCGTAATAACATTTTTACTTGTACCTTTTTGATGTTCTCCAAAGTTTCACTTCACTTGGGAGTGGAAACCCTATGTCTGCTGCTAAGCACATGAATTAAAAAATACCTAATAGCCAAGAGCTAGACTTGCAAATCTCTGAAACAGAATCAACCATGGCTACAGTTCAGAGTTCTGCAAACTCAGAAATGTGCAGGAAATTTTTATTTTGAAAGAACTAATTTGGAGACAATTTTCACCAATCATCTGCCAAAGGTCAGCCAGAGATGGTGTGGAAAAATTATACAGCCAGTGGATTCAGAGCTCCCCACTCCCTTTCCAACTCCTCCTGGATGGCTTGGAGAGGGGAAACTGGAATTTCCTTTCCTTTTGGGACCTAAAAGTTCCATTCTTTTTAATACAATAATGGAGTTTGGAGTGATTACTTAGAATTTATTCTACACCAAACTAGGGATGTGTACATGGATATTTCTGGTCCAAATATATGAAAGATTCTGTATTGGAATTTGGGACATATTCAGGTCTCTTGAACAATATTGCCGTGTCCCTAAATATTGCTGTTCAAGTTCTGAAACAGTCCAGAAATACTCCGGAATATTCAGGCCTAGTAATTTAAGGTTCCCAGTCCTGTTTTCCTTCTATTCTCGGAGCATTTCCACACAGTGGCCAAAATGGCGAGATGCCTCCCGCCTGCAATAGCATGACAGTGAATCATGCTCTAAATCCCCTCCACGTAAAGCCCCCCTTCCGCATCTTCCCCTCCCCACATGCTATGCAAGCAGCAAACACAAAACCAAGACCAGGTTTTATCCTTGTCTAAAAGGTTGTTAATTTTAAACTCGTTTGGTGGGGGGGGGGGTCCAAGTTGTTACTGCTTTAAAAAGTATATATTTTTGTATTCTTCTGATTCTGGGTTTACTGTCCTGTTGTGAAGATCTTTCTGTGTTTTGTTTTCAGGGGCAGTTGTTGCATGGAGTTTTGGGAGCTCCTGTTGATTTTTAAAAATAAAATTGTTGCAACAGGTTCTGAAGAAAAGTTCTCATTAGGTTTTAATAGCCATTAACTGCTGGCCGCTGCATAACTTACGCCCATAAGGAATGGACTAGCAACACAATAAATATGCAGCATTTGGCCACCATGGTGCACACATGGCACAGAATCACTTTGTATAGCTACCACATTGCTCATTTTATCTGACAACCCAACTCACAATATTCATAGATTGTTCAGGATTCAGTTCTGTCTTGTCTTTGACCTTATCTGGACTCACATGCCCGAGAACCAAGATCATGTTCAGCAATAGCCACATGCTAGACAACCTACCAAAAAAATGAATATTTTAAACATTTTTGATGGATAAATGACTTTTCAAATGTGGAGATATTTGCAGAAAATCAAAGTACCACACAGAAACCAAGAAAGAGAAGGATCAGTTAGCCATCAACTATCACTCTGAAGAGAAATTAAATTAAACTTGCATTCATGCTTTCTAGTCAAGTATTTCCTGCAGAGGAGATGTGGAATCAACACAACCATGCAACTACTTTCATTTATCCAAGGGAGATATGGCCTTGTACTTGTCTAATGATTGAGTGGAATCGCAAAGGATTGTATGCTTCCATCATATGTACTACTTAACAGATAGGATTCTAATATTGTAAATTTGACCAACATAAACTACCCAGAGCCATAAAGAATGGGTGGTATAAAAATCCAAATAAATAAATAAAATAATGGGGGTGGGGGGCTGCTTTCACGTATTCCTGCCCCTCTGTTTCCGACCCCCATGTCACTCTTCATGTTGTTCCTGGGACTGTACTGTCCCAGGACACTATTTAAGAGAAATATTTTTGGTTGCAGAGTAGGGGGAGGGCAGCAAGGTAGTCCCATTCCACTCTCCTTTTAGCAAAGATTTACAGAGAGATCTCATAATGTGGCTGAGTCTGGCACAGATATGTGCAAATTTCTCCTTTTATTTTGAGGGTGATACAGTTGTACAAATCAAATACGTATATGTATGACCTACTTAACATTATTTTGTAACCATGGAGGCATTACATAATTCACTAATAATAATAATAATAATAATAATAATAATAATAATAATAATAATAATCTTGTAACCTACCCTCCTCTATGCAGTCGAGGGCAGGTAACAACAAGTCTTAAAACAATCCACTATTGCATATATAGGTCAAAACATTATATATATCCTGCCCAGCTTCGACTGATACACACTAATTCTTGTTTCTTTCTCTGTGGTAGAAACATACATCTTTACCACTGTAACTGAAAAGAATACAATCCAGGGGAAAACTTTTTATCCCCAAAACTGTACCACAATATTGTACACATGTACAGATGTGTTCTGCATTCAGATTTCCCCTCCTCCCCAAGCTACCTGTGACCTCGTCAATTCCCCACAGAAAACAGTAGAGATGATCCAAAAATAAATATAATCTCAAGCATTTTTCTTTCCCACTGCTCTCACTTGTCACTTAATAAAGAAGAGCAAATGCAAGAAAGGAATAGGGACAGATGTGATTAACATAAACTTAGTGAGTACAGGGTTTGTTGAGTTTGAACAAGAGCTCCATTGCCATATTTCCAATTCCCCCTCACTACTCCAGAGAGAATTGTGTAAAAAAAATTGCTAACACACTTTCACTTATGTCTTCACATGGGAAAAAAGGCTTGAGTCTTTATTAAACAAAAATGAAAGGTGGGGATTCAGAGAGGTGCCCTGGTGTGTTGTTGAGTAGGTATCACCTCTCACGTGCACCCCTGAAGTTACAGGCCAGAGTAATCTTGTTTGGATGAAAATGAGAAGCCAAATTTTAAATGGAAGAAGCAGGAGATAGTGGAGAAGGAAATGCCTCCGAGAGTTAAAATCTAAACGTTTTAAAACAAGGCAACAAGAACACTGAATTTCAAAAAATAATTCCAGAAATCATACATCAGCATAACACCTGGATTCACACAACAAAAGACAGAACTCACCCAAAGAATCCTTTAGTTCCTTCCATCTGTCTCATTTCAAGAAGGGTGAATAATAATGACAGACAACAAGCCAGTTTTGGAGTGCCTTTGGAAAAGTTTTGCCTACTAAAGACAAATAGAGAGTCTCTCATTCAACAGAGAGCTACAGGGCTCACCTGTAACACTAAACTACCCAGGGACCTGGCAGTACCCATCAAAACCAGAAAACCAGAGCAAGGAGCAAGATGATTTAGCAGAGATGACAGTTTTCAGTGCAATATTCTGCAAGAAATGGAGGAAGTGTTGCCTTACTTCAGGCTTTGGTCTGAGTCTTAGATTTTGGGTTTATTTGGGCAGCAACAGATTGCAAGATCTGTAGATTGCATGATTTAAAAGCCATATGGGTTAGCAGTGTGGTAGTTTTGCCAATGAAGACTCAATTCGTTCTTTGGCATAATTATGGCCACAGCTGTTTATTATTTTGCCACCCTCCACTGAAGGGTTGGCCCTGCATGGCCTGATCCCTCAGCCATCCAGCTACTTAACCCAAGGGTCTTTGGAAGCCTTGGGAACCATTCTATCCCAGCCAGGAGAGCAGGTCCTCTGAGTCCAGAATCCCTCACAGGGAGCAGCCCCATCAGGGCACATCAGGCGTCCACCTCACTTTGGTGCCCCATAGGTTGCTTAGCCATGAGCCCCTGGCCTCCTAGCTGGGTTGGCCACATTGATATGTCTGCTGGTTACATTAAGGAGACCCCCAACACCCAGGGAGTGACTGCAATGAATACACTGGAACAACTCAAACCCAAAACAAGGCCCCAAAACATGGGTAGGAGGGAGGGAAGCAGTTCGGCTGCGGAGTGCAAAGAAAGGTGAGGTGGTAGCATGTGGTGCCTGTAAGGGAGGTGAGGCTGAGAGAGCCCTGATATTACTGTTCAGTCAGAACAGCTTTATCAGTGCTATGGCTAGCCCAAGATCACCCAGCTGGCTGCATGTGGGGGAACGTGGAATAAAACTCGGCTCACCAGATTAGAAGTTTGCACTCCTCACCACTACACCAAGCTCCCCCCTCTTGATGTAGTGAGGTGAATAAGGTAGTGAATTCCCAATCCGGTATGTAGGCATAAACATGTATGTATGTACATATTGGAAGGCCCAATAATAACTGCTACCAGCAGTAGATATGCACAGGTCTCAATCAAAGGCTTGGTGGAAGAGTTCCATTTTACAGGTCCTGAAGAACTACTGAAGTTGAGGCAGAACCATGATCACACTCTGGAGCTCATTCCACCAAGCCAGGACCAGGGTCCTGGCACTGGTTAAGGACAGGTGCACCTCATTAGGGATAGGTGTATACTGTACTACTATCTTTACACCGCTCCAGCGGAGCGGTATAAATAAAAGTCTAGGGCTAAGTGAGAGGAGAGTGGGCAGGCGCTGTCCGTGATAAAAACTCGGAGGAGCGAATCAGGAGCCGCTCCTCCCTGTGGCACTCCAGGGCCAAGTGGCCAATTGGGATGCACGCGAAGTGCGCCTCCCTATTGGCTACTTGGCCCGTCTTTGGAACAGTGCGCCACTGACTCATCAGTCCTCCCAAGCAGCCATCCTCGCCACTGCAGCCTCCGAATGGTGAGTCCGCTGGGAAAAGTGCAGGGACGCCATGTCGAAGACACGCCAGCTCTGCTCTTTTCCTGCCACGCACCGACAGACTTCAGACAGGGACAGGGATGGCCGCCGGGGAGGAGGGTCACCCCACGCCGCTATGCCCAGGGAAAGCAGCAGGGCCACTTTTTAGGTGGTATTCCTAATAACATATTCTTGGCATTCATGGGAAATTTTAGTAGATTTTGCATTTCTCTATGTATTTCCTTCCAAAAAAACTTTTACTTCTTTATAAGCCCACCACATGTGATAAACCTTTGAAGACCTGTGAGTGACAGTCAGTTTAAACAGATTTCTGTGAAGAGCATCAGTTAAAGAATGAAAGTTGGGAACTGACAGTTGAAGAACAGTTAATTTAGCACTAACTGAGGACTGAGAGGGAGGCAAAAGATATATGAGAGGATCACTGAATATTCCCATTCAATTTGTAAAGTGACAGAGCTTCTAGTCAACAGAATGATCTACGGACTGGTCCCAGTCTCCGGACCGGGGGTTGGGGACTGCTATACTAGACCACGAAGTCCCTCTATGTTTGCCAATCCACACATCATATCCTGCATCAGCTAAGAAGAAGCCCAGGCTATTATGGGGCAGGTTATCTACCCTCTTTAACAGTTCCATGTATCATCAACACAGCACCCACCAATCCTGAAAAATAAAATCAATATATCTGCAAAATGGCACATAAAATACAAAATTCTGCACTACAGACCATGACAGAATGGTTAGAAGGTGGTGTTTGGATGTCAGAAAGCTCAAGGCAAAGGACACATTAACCCACTGAACCAAAAAAAAAGATATGGCAAATGGAAGCCCAACACCTCTTATTTTACCTTCAGGCAAACCAGTTGAAGAGCATAATCTGGAACAGGAAGCAATTTGCATATATATGTTATTGTTCTACCGTGCCATAGATTCTCCCACCTGCTCACTGCCTACAGAAATTATTTTAATAGTGGGATAAAAGAAGCAGTGGGAGGAAAAGAGGGAAATGGAGCTTTACTGGAATCAGGTCAGTGAAGCCTGTTATAGTCCAGCAGGTTTGAGAAACAGAAGACAGAGTGAAGAGAATGAAAGGGACTGAATCACATTGAACAGAAAATGTGACTCTGGTAACAAGAAAAAGGAAATCCAGAAACAGTTGAGAAAATCAGTTTTGCTCAGATAAATATAAATTCACATTTGTAAACGTAGAACGTCCAGCTCAGCATCTGGACTTGCAGCAGCGAGACAACAGAAATATACAATATTAACTTTTCTTTTGAGCGGAGATCTTTGGTTTGGGTTGACATCCAACCAGGCACAGGGTTTTTGGAACATCCACACAATGTCATTTTCTGTTAATCCACTGTCCATCAGTACCAGGACTGGCCTTAGCCAAGCAGCATCCAGTGTAGCTATCGTGAGTCCCCAGATGAGCAGGCCCCATTCACTCCTGACCTTCCCTCTCCCTGACAGAGAGGAAAGAAAGGACCAGGTACTGTCCGTGCCTCCCCCCCCCCACCCACCCATGGAACATGGGTAAGCAGGCAGCAACTGTCTGTCTTAGCTGCCTCACACACATACCCTGTACATACCCACACACACATACTCCATCCAGGGCCAGGGCAGATGGGTGGCAGCTGACTGGGTCTGCAGTTACCTTGTGCAAATGCCCTACCCCCTTGATGAATTTTCAGCCAGCAGACCTACATGTTGTTAATCACTGTTGTTAATCACTCCGAGCCTACAGGGAAGGGTGGGCTAGAAAAATAAAGTTGTTGTTGTTGCTGCTGATGTTATTGTTATATGTTGAAGAAAATCTTTGCTAGGACTAAAGCACCCAGGGACCATAGTCTTTCTCAGTCCTCCAGCTCCTCCTGCATATCCGTTTGGGTGTGAAACACTCTAGATGCCATCCCCCAAAGGTGAGGAGAGATAATCACACATTCCCACACATCAAACAACTTTACAGAATCCCTGGTGCGAACTACGTTGCACTAAGCCATCTGCATTCACACCTAAAACAGTCAATTACACAGAAGGAAAGGTAGATAAAGATCTAGGGCAAAAACTTGAATACAGGGTTTTGTCATAGGCCTAAGGAATATTTCAGGTTATGATTTTCAAAAAGCAACTGCTTGAAGAGTTCCCTTTGAAACTGCAGGGACTTGCAAAAGGCATTCATTTTATGGATCTATGGTTGAAAGATTGTTCTGAGCATTCCCAGATCCTCAGGCTCTGGGAATGACTAAATAAGGTCTTGCTTCCATGTTTTCCCTTTACTTTTTCCAGATTTGCCTGACTGAAGAATCATTGCTCATGTAAAACACAGCATCATATTATTGTTTTGTAAATAACAATTCTACCCTATATTCCCATTTCATCCCCTTTATTTCACCATTAACATGCCTTGACTACATTGACTCAGGGAGATCTCAGTGTTGCCACTATAGTACTAATGTGCTATATCGGTTTAGCACTACAGCACTCAAAATAGAGCTTTAAATAAAACTTCCAAGGAAGATTATGCGGTGAAAAGGGGCAAGAGGAAAAGTGACACTGTTCGAAATTATAATAGCCTTTCAGATAGGGCTCATTTCCAGAAGAAAACTTGATGTATGAATCCCATGTCCCTTTATTGCTTTACTCCAAATTGGTCCAACAATGAAAAAGGTTTAAAATGGTAGTGAGAAAATCTTCATATTCAGTGATCATCATAGAGCAGGGGTGATCCAATTATGATTCTGCAGATGTTCATGGACTACAGATGCCATGAGAGCCTGACAGCACATGCTTATTCCTTAAAATCTCAGTTATTTTTGTGTTCCTAAAGTATCAAACATTGCAAAAAGTTGCCCCAAATTTCATACCCCCGTACCCCACATTTTCTGAATCCTCCCATACAGTGATTCTTTCCCCCTCCAGATCTTGTACAGCTCCTCTATATAATTTTGCCACCTTTTTTAAATCTCTTTTGCTTCTGTGAGGTCCCTACCATTTTGGTCCTTTATCATACCCATCTTTGCATGAAATGTTTTCTTCATATCTCCAATTTTCTTGAAAAGATATCTGGTCCTCCCTATGCTATTGTTTTCTTCTATTTGTTTGCACTGTTCATTTAAGAAGGCATTCTTATCTCTTCTAGCTATTCTCTGGAATTCAGCGTTCAGTTGGGTGTATCTTTCTCTTTCTCCCTTGCCTTTCACTTCCCTTCTCTCCTTAGCTATTTGTAAAGTTTCCTCAGACAGCCATTTTGATTTCTTGCAATTCTTTTTCTTTGGGATGGTTTTAATTGCTACCTCTTGTACAATGTTGCGAACTTCCGTCCATAGTTCTTCAGGCACTCTATCAGATCTAATTCTTTAAATCTATTTGTCACCTCTACTGTATATCCGTTAGGGATATGATTTAGTTCATACCTGAGTGGCCTAGTGCTTTTCCCTACTTTCTTCAATTTAAGCCTAAATTGCTAAACATAGCAAAAAAAATGGTTCTTTAGTTATATTTCAATTAAGAAAAAGAATAGAGACACCGTAGGACGACTGCGAGGATAAAAAAGTAAAAGTATAACAGATGATGAAGAGAGGGCTGAACTGCTTAACTCCTATTTCTCCTCAGTCTTCTCTTGTGAGGGAAATAGTGCTCAATGTGGCAAAAACATAACAAAATAGGAGGGATGGGAATAGTGGCCTAGGATCACTGTTGGGGCAGACCGTAAACACCTAGTTTCTTTAAATGAAACAAAGTCTTCTGGGCCCGATGAATTGCAAATGAATTGCAGAACTTGCAGATGTAATCTCTGAACCTCTGTCCATTCTTTTTATTGTTGTTGTTGTTGTTGTTATCATTATTATTATTATTAGAATTCTAACCCGCCACTCCCATAAGGCACTTCTTACACTTCTTGTAGAACAGGTGAGGTGCCAGATGATTAGAGGCGGGTAAATGTTGTCCCCATCTTCAAGAAAGGGAAAAAGGAAGATCTGGGTAACTATAGGCCTGTCAGCTTGATATCTGTAGCTGGCAAAATTTTGGAACAAATCATCAAACACCTTGAGCAGCTGGAACAGAGAGCTGTGATTTCTAAGACTCAGCATGGGTTTCGCAAGAACCAATCATGTCAGACCAACCTTCTCTTTTTGAGTAAACTAAAGTAACTACCTTGCTGGATCCGGGGAATGCTGTAGACATAGTTTATCTGGATTTCAATAAAGCTTTTGATAAGGTTCCACATGATATTCTTATTGACAAGCTGGTAAAATGTGATATGGATCCTAATTCTTTCAGGTGGATTGGTAACTGGTTAATTCATAGTACCCAAAAGATTCTTGTAATTTGTTCAGTATCCTCTTGGAGAAGAGTAACAAATAGAGAGCCCCAGGGATCTCTCCTGGGGCCTGTGCTGTTCAACAAATTGATAAATGATTTGGATGAGGGATTAGAGGGGATACTTATTAAATTTACAGATAATACTAAACTGGGAGGAGTAGCAAACACAACAGAAGACAGAATCAGAACACAGGATGATCTTGATAGGCTCAAGAACTAGCCTAAACTGAATAACTCAACTCAATAACTAAACTCAATAGGGACAAATGTAAAGTTCTACATTTAGGTAGGAAAAACCATCAACAACAATATAGGATGTGGGAGACTTGTCTTGGCAGTAGTATGTGCAAAAAGGATCTAGGAGTCTTAGTAGACCATACATTGAACATGAGTCAGCAGTGTGACTCGGTGGCTAAAAAGGCAAATGAGATCTTGGGCTCTATTAAACAGAGCATCGTGTCCAGATCACGGGAGGTGATGGTTCTGCTTTACTCTGCTCCGGTTTGGCCTCACTTGGAATACTGTGTTCAGTTTTGGGCACCGCTGTCAAAGAGGGATATGGACAATCTGGAGTGTGTACAGAGGAGGGCAACAAAGATGGTGAGGGGTTTGGAGACCAAGACCTATAGAAAAGGTTGGGGGAGCTTGGTCTGTTTAGTCTGGAGTGGATACGACTGAGAGGGGATTTGATAGCCATCTTCAAGTATTTAAAAGGCTGCCCTATAGAGGATGGAGCAGAGTTGTTCTCTCTTGCCCAGGGGTGATGGACCAGAACCAATGGAATGAAATTAATTCAAAAGTAATTCCATCTAAATATCTGGAAGAAGTTCCTAACAGTTAGAGCGGTGTCTCAGCAGAACAGGCTTCCTCGGGATGTGGTGGGTTCTCCACCTTTTTAAAACAGAGGCTGGATAGCAATCTGACAGAGAAGCTGATTCTGTGAAGGTTCAAGGGGATGGCAGGTTAGTGTGGATGAGTGACAGGGTTGTGAGTGTTCTGCATAGTGCAGGGGATTGGACTAGATGACCCAGAAGATCCCTTCCAACTCTGATTCTATGATTCAATGAATTATAGTTGGTTATTTGTTTTAATAAGCCTTCCCTTAAAGCGGATGGAAGTATATTGTGTCATATAAGCATAAATGATTTCCTATGATCTGGGACAATTAGATTAGAAAATAAGGTAATGATCTCAAATTATTAAGTGGAGACATTGGGGAAAGTGTATTTTTACTTTATTGAAGTCTTGTTAGTGGTGGATATCCAAGATGCTTTGCTTTATAATTGCCTTTGCTTGGTTGAAACCAAGGGATAGTATTAAGTGTTTCGATAAACCATATGAGCAAAGATTTTTCTCAAGAGTGGATATTCACAGTACAACCAATAAATCAGACATCATTTTATGAGGTAAACTCTTTGTGGAAAAAAACAATTTTAACCAGTACATGGACGAACATATCCATATTCTGGTCTGGACAGTATGCATTCCTGTTTCCACCCAGGTTGCAGTGTGGAAATGCTGGATGGTACCAGGAGTAGGGATCTAAAAAATTTAGTCTGTATCTTTTCTAGACTGAAAATATTGGCGTTTATACACAATGAAGCCCCATACATCATCTATGCTATAGGTTTTGCCTTAAACATCTTAAGGGCTGCTGGAACGGTACACCCACCTTTGTGCCAAAGAATTTCTGAATGGCACCTGAACTTCTCAGGGCATTCAAGGATATATATGATTTATGGGAGTTCCTACAGCCATTTGATTGGAATAGTACTCCCAGATATTTCTAATATCAAACCTGTTCACTACCCCATAACTAGCCACCTTGGAGCAGATTACAACAGGAGACTTGATGACAATTCATATAAAACCCAAGATATATCACTTATCATCACTTATGAAAACTTTTAAAAATTATGCAAATAATTAAAAATAACTACATAAAACTGCTAGCCCCATAGGGGGCAAGGGAGAGGGCAGGAAGAGTGAAGGGAGGTCCAGATCAGATGTTCTATCCATTTTTTTGCAGAGGTTCTATCAGTTTTTAAAAGCGTAGGTGGACAAAGAGAAGATGTGTCAGTACTTATTGAACAACTGTAATCCTGGAATTACTGCTGAGGTTGCAAAAATGTTGGGGAAAACTATATTGGTTACAGTTAATTTTTAATTTTGTGCTGTGTTAATTCTGGTATTTTAAATTTGGTTTTAATTAGTTATGTTAAAATATTTTGGAGGGTTATTGAGGTTTTATGGTGTACCTCTTGAATGCTATAAAGATGAACTGACAGACTACATATTGTATATTATTATTATTTACTTCATTAACATCCAAGGCAACTTACATGGGGCTCCTCCATTTATTTATTTATCTTATTCATGGATTTTATACCTCCTTCCTCCAATTTATGTAAGTTAAGATGAGAGTATGGAGAGCGGAGAATACCACAAGATTACCCAGCAGGCTTCCACAGCATGGTAAAGGTTCAGCCCCGAGATTCCCAAAGCTTTTTTTTTCTTTTTCTTGTTCATAGAGCTTTGAAAGAAAAGAAATTCAGGTTCTAGCAAAGAAACCTATCCACCAGCTAACTTACATTTAAAATAAAATTGATATAAATCACAAGACAATCATTTTGAAGCCAACAGGGGACACATTATCAAAACTGAGTATTCCATTTCAGCTGCTGTTCATCAATCCCAGAATTTCGCGGTATACTCTCTGACGAGCATCGAGGCCCCAAATGAAATCCCAATGAATCCAGTCAGGCAAAAACTTGTAATGAATGACATTTTTCAGTCGAGATCTTAACTGTGCCACATCCTTTGGTCGGGAAACCAAGTCCCGACCTCCACTCCATATCGCAATTGGGACAGTGATGTTTTCTATTCTGTACAAGGGAGGAATGGTCTGGAAAAAAAAGGTAAATTATATAAGAACATAATTTATTCATTACTACATAAGGTGAATCATCTGAAATGTTTAAGGAGAAGCCAAGGAAAGTTTGAAATGTATGTGTGTGTGAACCAACTACGTTGATGCATCATAAAGTTAAATTTAAAGTAAACTGGAAATGAAACATCTGAAGACAGTCCCATCATGCATGGGAGGGATAAGCTGAGCCAGTACTCGCACAGCAGTGGGGCAGATTCCCACTGACATATGACATCGCCATCAGCCCTGTCCCCGCCCAGTCTTGAGATACTTATGTAGAAGCCAAAGGAGGTATAATAAGATTAGCAAAACATCTCAGGAAAGTTGCACGTAATTGTGTGTGTGTGTTTGTGTGTGAAAATACTGTGTTGATACATCCAAAAGTTACATTCAAAGTATATTGGAAATGGAACATCTGAGAACATTAAAGGGAAACATTTGGATATGCTTTCTCACAAAAATGATATGGTTTTGGCCTGTATCCACATTTGTGTGTGCAAGAAGCTTCTTCTTTAAAGAAGGATAATTTGTCCTCCTGTGTGGGACAGCCCTTAATCAGGGTTTCCCAGTGTAGTGTTCATGGGCTCCTGCTGACACCTTTTCCTGGCACCTGACAAATATTTTGGGGAAGTGGACAGGACCTGGTGTAGCTTTTGCCTACAAGGCTTCTGATTGGCTTTTGGAGACTTGCTTGACTGTGCCAATCTTTTAAAATTTTGCTTTGGCAACAGCTGCCACCACCGTACAAGGATCTTGCGTGACTGAAGTTATGCTGTGGCAATCATTTCATGACTGGCTCCATCATCTGTGGAAGCCATGTGGTATCTCTACCCAACCTGCTGTGTCAGAATTCCAAAGAGGCCCAAAAGCTCAAATAGTTGGAGAGCTCAGCTTAAAGCTATCACTTGAGATGCAGATATTATGAATGAAAGATGTGTAAAACAGCCATTTAAATCTCAGCAGAGCAGACAAATGTGGTTGTTGGAGGGAAGCAAGTTAGAGATCTGGCAGGGTTCCATGAACACAAATGAATTGCCAGTGAACACAAATGAATTGCCAAATGAATTGCCAATGCGCTCTTATTTTAAAACACAAGATTCTTTTAGGAATCCTAGAATACATCCATACCTGGTTGTATATCTTTATGTTCTCTGAGCCGTAGTCAAAGTACCTGGCTTCTCCAGTTTTAACCAACTAGAAAATAAAATTAAAAATCCAACTGTTAAGTACATGTACCGGTCCCTCACAATATATAACAGACATTTACCACATGATTGACCACTTCTTCTAGCCAATCCTGGTCCTGTGACTAATCAGGCAAATTGCCTTGACCAGTCAAGCAATCTTTTGTGGAAAGGAGGGAAATTTCAACCACAGCCATCTATTATTTTGACTATAAAATGAGGCAAAGGCCCTGAGTTCCTTGGATGCAAAAAGGGATAAAAAAAATCTAATAAATTAATGCATTTTATAGATGGTCAGATATTCAGATTTGTTCAAGAGATACATTTGCATTCAAAAACTGTACCTGGCCCCAGTGGATTATATGCTTCACAGAAGTATAATCTGGAAATCGCGACATATACACATCAACCCGACTCTATGAAGAAAACAGTATTTAGAAAGAATTTCATGTCACATGACATGTTTATCCCAAGAGTAGTTTGAGGTTCCATGTCCATTTCTCATGCATTTCTTTTGGTCTATAGCATGGTTTTCTGAGAGAAGTCAGTCAGTGAGTTCTAATAAGCAATAAGCAGCAACCAGGTATTAGCTGCTAAATTTAAGCAAAAAAAGTAACTGCTTAGGGAATCCCTATCAACTGGAATATCATCACTGAGGAAGAAACTATACAGGGATACATTCATTTATTGCGGATTACGAGTGTGAAGTAATTGAAGTTACCTAGCTCTTCTGAGAATTGTTCACAAAAAAGAAGAAACTGACCAATCAAAACGGCATTTCAAATAAACATGAATCTGTCTCAGATATAGTCTGTGTCCTTATTATACTAGAGGAAAAGCCCATTGTATCCAAGAATACAACAGGCACTAGAGCTTGGCAGTGGGAAGAGGAAGGGGAGGAGTTGTCCAGTCTGTAAGGGCATGGGGTTGAATGTGTGTGTTGTGTGGGAGGTTGTGGTGGCATGGTGACAAATGAGGACATGGATGTGGAGAGATGGGTGTCAAAGAACCTGTGGTTTGGAATGTTCACTGAGTGTGGGAGAGGATTGACTTTTGGGAATTGTGGCATAGTGGTTACAGATGAGCTTTCCAGAGCCATGTCTTCAGATATGTGAAGGGAAAATCAGACTGGAGACTCTTCTTAGGGGGAGATTACATAGCAACCCATTTCTCTCAGTTCTGTATCATTTCCCTTCTTGTGTGAATTATGTCTCAGACACTGAAATGTCCCCCTGCCTTAATACATATGGGGTAGTCATAGTACACAGGTGTCTGCCCTGCTCCTTTTGTCTCTTACTGTTGATAAAATGTTATGTGCCCACATGCTTCTTTCATGGTTGCTCCTTAGAAGAAGTTCTGGATTGTTATACCTCGCTGTTTACTACCCACAGGAGTCTCAAAGAGGTTTACAAACACCTTTTCCCTTCATCTCACCACAACAGACAACCTGTGAGGGATGTGGGGCTGTGAGAGAACTGGAAATTTCCCACATTCATCCAGCAGGCCTCAGGTGTCTCAAAGCATTTTCCAGTCATCTTCCTTTCCTCTCCCCATAGCAGACACCCCATAAGGGAGGTGGAACAGGGTGCCTCACTTGGAAGATGAAAACCCTAAGAGGAGGTACTCTGTGTACAGCGGTCTTGACCTTAGTCAGGTTTCTGCACACCTAGGTAGCATGGAATTCCAGAACATGAACCTACATCAATCTGGCAACATTAACTCCTCTCTGCAATGTTTTCTTGACCTGAAATAGATCAGGGGGTGCTAGGTGGCTTCGGGGGCATTATACACTTTTGAGGCCCCACTTTCAGACTTCAAGGAATATGCTCAAATCAGGGACAGCCAACCTCCAGGTGGGACCTGGAGATCTCCTGGAATTGCTGCTCATCCCCAAATTATAAAGATCAGCTCCCCAGGAAAAAAAAATAGCTGCTTTGGACCAATAGGGAGGTGGCACAGCCTGCCCCCCCCCCCAGCCTGGCCAGGAGCAATCTGGAAACATCGCTGCCAGTCAGCCCCTGACTACCGCAGGGAGAGGAGGCTGGTAGGGTGGCTGAGGGGGGTAAGAATGGATCCTCGGATAGGCCGCGCCAGCCCTTTTCATCCCAGGACTGTCCTAACTGTCACATCCAACAATTTCCCTCACTTTGCTCCAGGCCACTGACAGAGCTGCTTGTGATGAGCCCAACTGAGAACAGTGAACAGGTGCTTGAAACAAATGAACCCATATGTATTGTAGCCTTCTAGATGCCACTGACTTATACACAGTGCTAAAAAAAATTTTTTTTAAGAATGGACATAAATACCGTATTTAGATTTTTTGGATTGTATCCACCAAAAAAAAGAAGAACTTGCTTGCAGAATATATCTATCGGTTTGTAGCTGCATGCTTGGGCTACAAATGCTCTAATTCTTGGACTCAGCAAACATAATTCTTTTGTACCAAATATAAACTGCAAAGACAAAAAAAGTAGATTATTTCACTCTAAGTATGGATTCCTACTCAGCATAACATCCAACAATCATCACTGGTGCTTACTGCTAGTTAAGTGTGCATAAAATCACTTGTATTTCATCTTGTCTCTGCACTTCTGCATTGATAAGCCTCCTCTTACAAAGGATACATTGTCTTCTTTTTGATAGGCACACAAGGACACACAGCAGGTGTTGTTCAAAACCAGGTTGGTTATTGAAGACAGCCCCTTGGAATACCCTTATCTGCATAAGAACATCTGACATCCAGTGGATATGCAAGGAACCTCCACTTGAATATGGAAGTTGGTTTACCACCTTGGTGATTGCAAAATGGTATAAAAACGTATTTTATGTATATCTGTGTGTTTTTCTAAAACAGTTGTGTTTATTTAATATTGACCACTGAAGAAGACCTGTTTAGGTAGAAACACCTTGGACATTAGGACAGAACTAACTTATATGTGTGTGACTTGTATCACTCTCTGCTGTTTTTATTGTTTTTTATACTTTTATATATTTGAGCTCCATAAATAAAATTCAAATGTAATACGTTTTTATTATACAAAGTAGCAGTTTTCTCAACCTTCTAAGGTTCTCAACACCATTTTAAGTTGGGTTTTTCCTCCCTCCCCCCTTTTTTTTTAACTTGGTTGTGAGGAACCACAAGTGGATGCATCAGGAGACACTGCACTGACAGCAGAGCTCCCAGAAGCCCTGAAGATGGGGCAGGAGATGTCCAAAGTTTTCACAATGTCTTTTTCATTTTGGTTGATCTTAAGCAAAAGTATCTTATGATTCTGAATGTGGGTTTTGCTAAGTGGTGTCCTCAATATTATTTATTTATTTATTCATTCATTCATTCATTCATTTATAAACTGCTTTCCCCGGAGGCTCAGGGCGGTTTACATAGAACGTATGAACAATACATGAAACAATCTATAACATATTAATAACCATACAATATGATTAAAAACTAATGGCTGTAATAGTATAACAATATAACAATATAATAGTATGAACAATGCAACAGTGCAACAGTACAAACAGGTCCATATACTTTCATATATACTTCCATATACTTTCCTATGGTCTATTTATACTGTAATAAAACTTCAGGAAAGTGTTTAGATGAGATGATTTTCTTTATTTACTAGATGCTTGTTTGGCTCACAACACTGAAACACATCAGTGATCTAATCAGAACACAGAAAAATATGTTTGCACACAAACCTTCAGAAACATATCCGGGGGACGTAGAAGCTGTACAAGAGGAGATATACTATAGTGAAGTGTATATGGAGGTCCCAAGGCAAAAAACATCTTAACTTTTGAAGCAAGTTCGGGCAGTACAGAAAAAGCAAAGAATGCTGGAAAAGAACAAACACTTAATTTGGCATGCTTTTATAATAAATGAGGAGAAAAGATGCTCGCTTTAAAACTAAAGCTAAGAATTTTGATATTCAATGCAAAAAAATCTTTGTTCATGAATATAAAACACAAATCTGCATTGCGTTCATATTTTCACGCTAATGCATCACCAACTGACTACTCTGATGTGTCAAAATCTGTGTTTTGCCACCCCCCGGAAGCTGCTTAAGAATCGTGATATTCTATGCCCATCTTTGGAGAACAGTAAACCTCACAATGTTTCCTCTCTGTTTCTACGGCCTTTGGTCTACGCTAACAGAGACTAAAAAGCATTCCTTTTCCACATGGTAGTATGTTCTTCGCATACCCATGGTGCTTCCCTCAGTATAGGCCACACAATAGATTTGTTCCTGTCCACTTTTCTGCAGAATAAAATCTGTGAAGGCTGAAAGGTCATAGATGCCCAGTTCATGAAAACTAAAAACAGAAAACAAGATACACATACACACCAGTGAGTAAGAAGTACAATCCTGAACTTTCTTTGGTCTCCATAATGCAGAAAATATTGATTGATTTTTGCCTCATATCATCAAGCAGAGATCAGAATAAATTGCTGATTGAACTCCTAGTGCCCTGCCTTTCTTCAAACTCATGGATTTAACACATAGCACAGCCAAGATGTAAAACTTACTCTGGACTATAAAATATTATGCTACAAATGATAGTGAAATCCATGCATGCTCCAAAAACATATATGCAATGGGCACTAGCGGGGGCTGTGATGTAGGGGGAGAATAGGGGGGAGGCGAAGCACCTTGCCGGGCCCCTCCTCTGCAAGGCATCACGTGTGCTCGGAGAGCCGCAGGGAAGGCCTGCCTGTCCCCACCCCCCACCCACCCGCCGGTCAGCATGTGGGCTTGGTGGGCCGCAGGGAAGGCCTGCCCATCCCCCTCGTTTAATGACCCCAAAGTAATCTCACATAAATAACATTAAACTACACAGTAGCTGCCTTGAAGTCTACAACTTAATAATTTTTTACCAAATAAACATACCTAAAATCCCAAAATTCTTGTTGGTCAATAGAAAGGTATTTGTGTCTTCTAGACCATGAAGTCCCTCTATGGTTGCCAATCCATACATCATACCCTGCATCAGCTAAGATGAAGCCCAGGCTATTATGAGGCAGGTTATCTACCCAGGTACTACCCTCTTCAACAAGCCCATGTATCATCAACACAGCACCCTTTGATCCTGAAAAATAAAATAAATATCTCTGCAATGTGCCATATAAAATACAAAATGCTCCACTGTGGATCTTGGCAGAATGGTTAGAATGTGGGGTTTTGATGTGAGGAATTTCAAGGCAAGATATATTATAAACTGCTAAGGCAGGTAGGCCCCATGATTCCAAAGCCTCATCTGGGACATATGCTCAGAAGTTCAGAGTCAGAAAGACTGTCCCTGAATGCACCAACAAAAATATCACGTTCTATTGTCATGGTCTACTAGCTCCAATGAACTCCCAGATTCCTTTGAAACAAAGTCCTGAAAAACTAGAAATGTTATGCAGTCACAATGAGATTTCAGATGATACTGCCAACACATTTTTCAATATGTATTTTCAGCCAGCTTGATCGTGGGTAAGAACTAGTTAAAAAAAAAAACACCTGAAAAGGTAAGCTTCTGTGCCAAGGACCATACACTTCCCAAGAGACAAAGAACTACACAGCTAAGTTGCTAAACTGTGAGAGTACAGTTAATTGCTCCTAATAAGCAGACTTACATGTACTGGCCTGTTGTTACTCATTCTTAGTCTACCGGAAAGGATGAGCTACAAAAATCAAGCTGCTATTGTTGTTGTTATTTGTTGAAGAAAATCTCTTTATTGAAGATATACATTTGTGAAGACTTAAGCACCCAAGAACTGTTGTCCTTTTCCATCACCCTGCTCCCTCCCCCCCACACCCATTTAGGCATGAAACACTCCATATGCTATCCCACAAGGCTGAGGAGAGATAACCTTACATTCCCATGCATCAAACAGATTTATAACCAGAATCCTTGTTGCAAAATACATTGCCCTAAACCAGGTACATTCACACCTAAATCAGTTAATTACACAAAATGGAAGGCAGACAAAAACAGGGCAAAATCTTGGATAAAGGGGTTTGACATAGATCTAACGAAAATGTCAGGTTTTGATTTTCAAAAAGCAATTGCTCGAAGAGTTGACTTTGAAACAGAGACTTGCAATAAGCATTCATCTTATGGATCTATGGTTGAAAGATAGTTCTGAGTATTCCCAGATCTTCAGGCATAACTACAGTAGGTCTTGCTTCAGTGTTTTTCCTTTTCTTTTTCTGGTTTTGCATGCCTAAAGAATCACTGTTCAGATAAAACACAGCATCATTTAATATTTTTGTAAATAACAATTCTACCATATATTCCCATTTTATCCCCTTTACCTCCTGGGATTCTGTTTAGGCTCAGGTAATACCCATCATATGTTAGTACTTCATATTCTTCAGAGGGGTATCCCGAGTACTGAATTATCTCACTCTGTAAAGATACCAAGACAAATAGTAGATCAACAGTTTAAAGACGTTTGAATTTGAGAAGCTCCTCCAAACATTCTGTTCACAAGGTGGCAATCACAAGGGGGAGGTATAGATACCTCATTATAAATAAAAATAAAGAAAGAATTTCCATTTAGATTTCTGGGGACCTTGAATCAAGACTGACTAGCAAAAGGAGGCAACATCTGGACTAGAAACGATGCAGTATCTCTATAGATCCATCCATTCACAAGCTGGAGAATACCTGGGCCAGAAATATATACCCTTCTTGATATCACTGTTGCTCGAGCCATATTGAAAGTAATGCAAATATCACTTTGTCTGGCAACTTGAGGAAGTAGGCACACACAAACGATATATGATGAGGATTTGCTCTCAAGGAAGAGTAATGATACTCAAAAGTATTGCGTGTTCTTTTAGAAGGCATACTTCAACAGTGTCTGTTGGATGATCTCCAATGTTATATTACTTCACATGAGCTTTAAAATTTCTTCAAGAAGAGTTTTAAAAATGTAGAATAGAAACTCATAACGTATCTTGGAAGAAAGCTTTTAATTAATTAGAATTCATTGAGTTAGTGATATTACAATATTTTTGCACCCTAGACGTTCCCTCCCAGTGTAGGGTCTTTATGATAGCACATAATAATACCTTTCCATCTATTATTCTAGACATGGCTGAGGTGGAAGAAACCCTAAAGTGAATTCAAAGTCAGAAGGGGGTCCAAGGAATCAGTATTGTTTAGTCAGAAAGTATTTCCATTAAAAGCACCATGGACAAATCCACCATGGACAACTTTACCACTGTGCAGGATGGATGCATGGCTTAACTATGAAGGCCAGGGATACTGTGCAAGATATTGACCTCCAGAATGACCTCAGCTACCCTGTTGAATTTGCTGGAGTTGGTGGCTGCCTTGTCATCACAGTTCCCTAGGCTTCTTATCCTGGGAGACTTCAACATTCATGTGGACACACCGTCCCAGGATCATGGCTCAGATCTGGTGTCAGCCATGGTGGCACTAGGGTTATCACTGTTTGTTGCTGGACCCACCCATCAGCCAGCCACACCCTTGATTTGCTCTTCAGTGCATGGGCAGAAGTGGATCTGATGGTGGTTAATCCCATCCTATGGTCAGACCACTACGCTCTGAAGGCACATCTCCGGCTGCCACCCCCTCCTTGTTTGGGTGACAAGTGTATTTTAGTCTGCCCACAGAGACTTATGGATCCTGTACTTTCCTGAATGATCTGCAGGACCCGATGTTTCCCAGTGACTCACTGGCAGCCTTGGTAAGGAATTGGCATTCTCACCTATTGGCTCTCATTGACAAGATCGCTCCCCGATGGCCTCTGCCCTCACTTCAAGCAGGCTCCATGGTATACCATGAAGCTCTAAGAGATGAAGAGGGAGGTGAACAGAGGATAGTAGGCTCCCTTGTGGATATTGTCAACCTCCTCCTGTCATAGGGAGGGTTTCAAGAGGGGCTGAAGGAGGCAGTGGTCTACCCCCTATTGAAGAAACCATAGGACCCGATAATCTACCACCCGAACTCACATTTTGTGTTTCTGGGGAGAGTGGATGAGAGGAACACTCTGGACCAGCTCCTGGCATTCCTGGAGGAAACTTCAGTGCTTAATCCATTCCAGTCTAGCTTCCCACCTGGCCACAGAGTGGAGAGAGTCCTGGACACTCTCATGGACACTCCAGTGCCAGCTGGATAGAGGCGGGTTAGCCCACTGCATTGATGGGGCCAGAATACAGGACACAGCCTTGCAATGGCTGATCTCCTTTCTCTGGAAATGAACACACAGGGTTGCCATGGGAGAGGAGCAATTGCACAGTTACCAACTGATGTGGAGTCCCACAAAGGGTGATCCTCCCTACCATGTTATTCAACATCTATTTGCACACTCTGGCCCAGCTGGTCCAGAGCTATGGGCTGGGTTGCCATCAATATGCCGATGATACCCAGCTCTGTCTCCTAATGGATGTCCAGCCTGACTCTCCCCTGGATTCATTTGCCAGCTGTTTGGAAGCAATGATGGTCTGGGTCAAGCAGAGTCACCTGAAACTCAACCCTTCCAAGACAGAGGTCCTGTGGCTGGGGAGGAGGGCTCAGATCAGGATTTTAGGGGTAACTTTTGATACCTCCCTTTCCATGCTCAGGTTATGAAGGTAGCCAAGCTCACATTTTCCCACCTACACCAAGTGAGGCTACTAGCACCCTACCTGACCTCAGAACACCTAGCCACTGTGACCTTGTGACAAGACTTCTATAACTCGCTCTACATTCGACAGCCCTTATACTTGACCCAGAAGTAGCAGCTGGTACAAAAAGCAACTGTCCAGGAGGTGTGGTATATAAGTCTTATAATAAATAAATAAATAAATATGTGCATCATGTCCTTCTGCAATGCAGGCTTTGTCCTTGTGGTATGGGTTTGCATGATACAATATCACACATATTAGAATGCCCTATTCACAAGGTACCTCACCAGAAATTTATGTCAACCATCCTGCATAACAGGATTAATGCAAAGAAGGTGATATATGCCAGCAACTCCTTAAGGACCATGATCTTGATACTACAAATGTAGTTGACCAATTTCTAGAGACAATTATTAAGGTCAATTCCAAACTTTTTTGTTGAGACTGTTTACATGTGTTTTTGTCTTAATATTCTGCTTACTATTGTGATCTTGTTTCAGTTTTACATACATATTGATTTATAAACTTAATATACCATTAAGGGATTGATTGATATTATTTATTAAGGCACTGGAAGGGGAGCAAAACCACAATCCAGGGTTTGTTAAATTATGTTGAATGAGAATCATGCAAGTCAGCTAAAAATGAACTTTGAAATACTCTTACAAATAATAATCGTCCTAAGAAAATAAAATACGTCCTTGAGTATATCGCAGCTTTTTCATTCCACCAACAAGGGACAGCATTTTTCGTTGTTAAGGATTATCTCCTATGAAACATAGACCTATTTTGCTGCTTTAAATAAAATCATCATTTAATATAAAGTTAGCATATCAAATTGTATTAATGGGTACCTTTATGGAACAGAGTTTAAATACGGTGCCTTTGCCTACAAACCAAACAGCAAACACATCCCATGCTAAGGTAAAGGCACCTCTAGGACCAACAAAGTTTAATTCTGGGTATAAGCTTTAGGGTGCAGGTACAATTCATCAAATCACACTTCATCACACTTTATTCTATTGCTTCCGAACAACAGGGATTCGGAAGGAACAACAGGGATACCTGGACCATGCTAAGTTAAGAGTGACGTGCAAATCAATGTGCTTAAGCTGCCTTATCACATTCAGCTCATTTCAAAAGGGAAAATAATCATGATTTTTTAAAATCAGTTCCACAAATTTCCCTGAAATGCTGAAAGACATTCTACTCATTTCTAAAAGGAAGAACAATCAGAGGAATTCTTTCAGTGTTCTTCCAAATTTTCACATCAGGCAAAGTCCTCAACAAATGGAGATCAGCTCTGCTTTTCCCCTGTTCCCACCCAGGCCTTCACATCTCTAGGTTCAAGCTGTTCTTCCATAATAGTTATCACAGCACCACTCTGTTTGAGTGTATGAACCAAGGCTAAGTATTCAGTACCACAATTGTCCTTCTTTGTTTAAGCACTGCCATACTTACAATATTCATAAACTGTTCAGGATTCCTTCCTCTTCCACTACTGGCTTTTTCTGGACTCACAGTTCCTTGCATAGCCATCATGAGGAGCAGCAGCCACATCTTGGAATATCTCCAAAATATCTCCAGTATTGAGAGAGGTTTATCTTATAGTGGAGATTTCTGCCAGAGTCGCACAGGACAATGAACTCTCTTCCAATTCACAAGCCGCAGAAGCACCTGAGTACGGAAGAGAAAGAAGAATCAGAGATACCTTTAAACTAATCTTTGACAACAGATGCTATCTTTGGAAAGTTGTTTTATTGCCCTGCTGTTATCAAATGCTAGAGCTTAGGTGGCTCTAAAGAATCATGTAACTATTTTTTTTCTCCCTACAAATGTGCTTTGAACTCTGTTTTAATAGCCAAGAGTTCACCTTGGATCAAAAGCCACTTAGCATTACCAGGAACAGTGTACAACAAGTTAAGTGGCATGCAGTTCACAGAAGAATAAGCAATACCACCATGCCTAAAGCAACTGACTAGATTGCAGCCTTCTGGTTGTGTTCATAATCATATTGCAGAAAACATCACAACATTATTTTAATGAACACTATCATGACTGGGATAGAAAAAGATGGACAGGCAGAGAAACAACTCCTATCTTCTCCCTTCCCTTCCCACCCACCCCCATTCTTGAATGTTCAAAGGCAGGAACAACTCATGTGGGACCTACTACCATCATTCAAAATGTATTCAGTCTAGCAGAGCACAGGCGGAGGCAGTCTGACTGGTGAACTGGATAAAAGTAGACAAGGAAGTCTGGAAAGATAAACACTCCCATTCAGGCCAGAGAAAGGGGATAGATCTTTTACACAGAGGAGCATTTCTACCCATTCAAACAGGGAGAGCTCCAAAGAGTGGTCTGGTGTGGTTAGAAACTGCCTGTAGAAACCTTGAGAGTCAATTAAAAACTCAAGGGTGGGACAACCAGAGTTCTTCAGTAATGAAGAAAAGATATTACTAGGGTGGTTCAGTCAGTAAAGGGAAAGAAAAAGGGAGAGGAAATCTTGACTCTGAAGGAAAAAAGTGGATGGGGAGCATTATATGGGAATACCTTTTTGAATATTTCCATTCCCTTAAAATATGTGATACCCCTAAAAACATAGGGAGGTGAAACAGGAAAATAACTCAAGCTATTTGTGACCACAGATATTTTATAAACTTTCAACTTTAGAGAAACAACATCTATATCTGCAGAACTATACCATGACCAACAACGGTTTGTGAATCAAAGATGACTTTGTCAGATACCAAGAGCACAAGGAGTATCTTTTGTTTCTGACAAAGCGAGCCTGCAAAATTGTATTGGTCTTTAATATGCTATTGAATTTTGTTCTACCACTACAGGCTAGCATGGCTATCCACATGAAGCTACCTCCACACACACACACACACCCCACTGCACAAAAAGTGGAAATCAAGTGGAAAATCCAGTTTGCTTTGAATGCTAACCTCAAGGCTGAAGGGAGCAACCTTTATTCCACTTCAGCAGCAGCCCCTCCCCTGCCTCCCAATGGAATATTTAAAATATTGCTAGATCATCAGTGCTCTGGCAGTGCTTGTTTGTCTGGGAGTTTCACTTACAATGTTCATAAACTGTTCAGGGTTTCCTTTTCTTCCATTCTTTATTTCTTCTGCCCTCACCATTCCTTGTCCAAGCATTTCAATAAAAAGTATTAGCCATATTGTCAATCACCTGCAAAACAACTGAACATTTCAAATGAACACAAGAGATAATGAAATTTTTGTCCCACAGGCCTCTGCAGATCTTTTGGGGTGGGGGGGGGAGCAGTCCTCTACCTGGGGGGCAGTCCTCTACCAAGGCCTGGCAAGGAGCTGCTCTGGTGGGTGGACGCCCTGGCAGTGTTTTTTTCCCCCCTATTTTACAAAATGAGTGGACAATCATTCCAGAGGACAATGGATCCCCTGTGAGTTCACAACTAACTGGCCAAATATACTCATATTAATTTTGTCATGGATAAAAACTATAAGAAACTTCGGAAGGGCTGACATTTATGTAGAAGAAGCATGGTTGGTAGAGATAGTTAAGATGGGGAAACCACTTTACTCCCTGACCTATATGTTTTCATATCCTGTGAGGAAACTAAGAAAGCACTATGGTGTGAGTAGCACCTGACTATAGGCAAATATCAAAACTGTTCATCCTCAGAGTCTTCACCTTCATTTTCGTAGCCAGTACATTTTCTAGATAAGTTAATACTAGACAAGCCATATTTGGCCTGTAGGGCAGGTGTGTCTTGACATCCATTCAATTGGATGAGGTTAGACCTTGGCATTAGCCACTTTAACTGAGAAAGAATTGCCCCTGGGCATGTACAATTCAACTGGGTTTTGGGGAGAGTAGGCATGAGAGTTATTGCACAAGGATTTAAAAGCAGTGATTGGGCATGCCTGGGGCTGGCTACCAGAGAAGGAAAGATATGCTGAATCCAGGCCTTTAGTTTGGCAAGTGCATTTTAAAAGCATTGTAGGAGAACCAGAAATAAGCCTATTCACAAACTGTATCTTGGAGTCTGGAGGAGAAACCCTTAAGCAGCAGGAAAACCTTGAGTATCTCTAGTCTGGGGAGGCTTTCCATTTAATTTTAGGATTTCAAAACACAGAGGATTGGCAATGAAAGCAAAACAGATGAAACTGGTGGGATTGAAAGTGTCAATGTTCAGAGAATCATTGAGAGGGAGGTTGAACTGGAAGCTACTGCCCTCCTCAATAAGAGAGCTGTAACTCCACCTCTTCTATAGTTCCCCCTTGCCAACAACATGCATCCAAAAGAGTCAACATTGTCTAACCAAGATCAAAAGTTCCTACAGTCACCAGAAACCCATTGACCTTTGAAATAAGATCTATTTGAAGAGTAAGCCTTCAAAACTGACAGATTACCAAATATAACTGTGATGGAAAACAATTGCACATTTCACTTAATACATACAAACATTTTGTTTACACATGTCTCATATCACCAAAAGAGAGAAGTTTGTGACTTAAGAGGGACAATATATACACCATTTGCCTGGCTTACTCTTTTCTCCATTACTGTTTCTTATTGCAGATTTGATTATAAGGTAGAACATCGGGAACAGCTTTGCCTAGATGCGTGGAGAGTGGGTGGGGCTAGTCTGATCTTTGGACCAATCAGAAGGCATGAAGTGCCTTTCAATTAGTCCAAAGACTGGACTTGGGACCAATAGGGAGGCAACACAGCCCACCCTCCCAGCCCGGCCAGGGGCAATCTGGTAACACCGCTGCCCAACTGCCCCTGAACACTGCAGGGAGAGAACATCGGTAGGACTGCTGAGGGGGGTGAGAATGGAGGCTTGGACAGGCCACGCCAACCCTTTTTGACCCAAGGCTGCCCTAACTGTCACGTCCAACAACTTCCCTCGCTTTGCCTCAGACTGCTGACAGAGCTGGCAGGTGGCTGGTGAGTGTACTCCCTCCATTAACCATTAAAATGTGTGACACAAAGTTACTGTATAAAAGATTAAGTTGCCTGTATACTTAGTATACTTTATCTATGTTGAAGTTTTATTTTGTTTAGGTAGTTATTTTTCCTTTTTCTATGTATAGATACATTGTTACAAAAAAATAATGGAGAGTGACACTGGATGGACAGAACAATGGATAGAACAACCAACATTTCCGCAGTTTTCAACTGCCTTTTGTCATCTTCACTTGAACGATCCCAATCATCTTTGTAAATGTCTGACTTATGCAATCAAATACGGCTGCAATGTTTAGTTAATCAATTCATTTAACTGAGAATTTTGATCAAATAAAAGTTTTGAGCAATCACAATCTCTTGTGCCACCCTTCCCCAATCATAACTATTAGCTTATTTCTTGAAAACTGCTGTTTAGTTTGTATATAAATGTTTGTACATTTAACTGGTAAACCATATGATCAATCACACTTATAAATAATCATCTAAGATTTCTTTAATTTAGTGATAACCTTAAACAAGGAATTTTCTAGCACTGGGAACATAATCACGCAGAATCTGGACTGATATAACACTGAAAGTATCTATCATTCCCTACATAGATGAGTATCTTTTTTTTTCCTGATGAAAAATGCAAAATTTTAAAATCAGCCTTGCCACTTATAATAGATACTGGAGAGAGATGAAGTTGGAACCAATTAATGCTCATCCATAGCTAATAACATGTACTGTGAAACCAACAGCTGTCCCCTAAACAAGACCCTTTTAAAAACTCTTAATCCCAGTACAAGTGTATTCACAAGTGTTTCTCCATCAGTCCAAGGATTTCCACATACATGCGCTGAGCAGCATCTAATCCCCAAATGAAGTCCCAGTGGTTCCAGTCAGGCAAATATTTGTGATGAATGAGATTAGTGATTCGAGGCAATAATTCCATGATTTCCTCTGGCTGGGAAACCCAATCCTGTCCTCCACTCCACATTGCTATCGGCACCGTGACCTCTTCTATCCTGTATAGAGGAGGAGTGGTCTGGCAGAAGGCAAAAAAACAACAACAACAAAATGAAATTAATTCACCATAGAAATTCCAGCTAGAGCAATATTTGAAATTGTGGTAAATCTAATAAATTAAGAATCTAAATCAGCCCCCTTCCCCCCCAAAAAAGAATAAATTTGCACAATTATTTATAGGGCTTTCAATATTTGTTTATTCTTTTCCAAATGCATAGCAAATAAAAATCCAGCGTATTCCTACCTGGTTGTATTTTTCGATATTTCTTGATCCATAGTCAAAGAATCTCAATTCTCCCGTTTTAGCTGACTAGGAAATGAAATGGAACACAAGGGTTGAATGAGTATATTAGTATGTCGCACAAAGCCAAGATGAAGTGTTTGGAAGAGGACACTTGTTAAGTCTTTTAAATAATGGTACCGTAGCCAGTGCAAGGAACATTATACCTCCATGCAAATGCAACCCGTACAGCTGAATACTATCTTTGCTTAGCTCCTCCAGAACACCCACATGCTCAATGTTTAGCTAGCAGCTGAAGACTTTGTTAATGATGGGATTGGATTAGTTGATTGGTTCCTCTGTCTACCAGCAGGCTTAAGTTGTTGATCCTAACTAGTGGGTTTTATTGTATTTTATTATTATTTACACTATAAGCCTCTTTCAGTTCCTATAAGGGTGACCAGGACTCACCTGAGGATGCCATTGCTGCCACGAGGGACTCACAGCTAGAAGCACCAGGCATGGGAATGGAGGCTATGGACTATAAGTCCCTGCATTTCCCATGGCAGTGGGAAGCACAGGAACGTGGTGGAGGGACAGCAAGAAGGGAAGGCTGAGCCAGCACCCTCTCCCCTTTAAATGAGTGTGTGGCCTCTTTCCCCCTCCTCGCTGGTGAAGCGTCCACTCTACCCTTCCTTGTTGGTATTGATGTTCAATACATATGTCCTTGTATCACTTCATGCATTTATTTCAAACTATTTTCACAGTTTGTGGGTTTGCAGTATGGGGTAGATCTTTTGAGGGATACTGAGCCTGCACACTGACCTCCCCATTGGAGGGGGCCTCCATAGAAGTCTGGGTGTATGCGAAGCTGGGGGGCTTCTCCCCCCTTCCATGGCTGACCCACATTTCCGGGTGGCAGGGGAACCCAGCAGAGGTGAACGCCCAACAGGTCTCTACTAGGGTTGTATGATTCGGACGCTGAAGCGGCCGTTCCCTCCGGGCGCAGCCAGCGTCGCACCGCGGGGGGGGGGCAGTGCCGGCAGCAGC
This sequence comes from Paroedura picta, assembly GCF_049243985.1. NCBI lineage: Eukaryota > Metazoa > Chordata > Lepidosauria > Squamata > Gekkonidae > Paroedura > Paroedura picta. Next base: position 72,174,862 of record NC_135376.1, read on the forward strand.
ATGACAGCGGGTGCAACCATGCAGGCGTGGATTCTGCGTGATTCTGCTGGCACCGCCCTCCCCCCCCCCGCGCGGCGCAGTGCTGGCTGCGCCCGGAGGGAACGGCCGCTTCGGCAGCTGAATCGCACAACCCTAGTCCCTACCATCTGCCACCTCCTGTGGATTCAGCATGCTATGGGGGTTCCAGGGTCCAGGCAAGGTCACCAGAGCACCCTAGGGCAGTGACCTGCTGATACATTGGGCTGCCTTGCGGTTGGCTGACTGCAAGAGGGCAGGATCCTTTCCCCATGCTGTGCCACACTCTGTTTGCAAATAAACTGTGGCCAAGTTTACACCAAAAGATTATGGTTCCTTGTGTCCTTCTAGGGTGTGAATATGTCCTCCTGCAAAGCAAGGTAGAAAGGCAGCTAATAAATGTTTTAAATTAACAATGAAAGTGAAACCTGGAGGAACACACCAGAACCAATGTGATGAAATTAATTCAAAAGAAATTCCATCTAAACATCAGGAAGAAGATCCTGATAGTTAAGAGCGGTTTCTCAGTGGAACAAGCTTCCCCAGGAGGTGGTGGGTTCTCCATCTTTGGAAATTTTTTAACAGAGGCTAAACAGACGGGAAGGCTGATTCTGTGAAGGTTCAAGGGGGTGGCAGGTTAGCGTGGATGAGCAATAGGTTTGTGAGTGTCCTGCATAGTGCAGGGGGTTAGACTAGATGACCCAGGAGGTCCCTTCCAACTCTATGATCTAGGATTCCATGATTCTATGTTTCTATGAAACCATTCTGTAGTTACTTTAATTAATTCAATTACTAAATTGAAACTACTGTATAGGAATTTTACTAGTTCATCAGAATGGGCAAATGTCAGCAAACATGTCAGTCAGTTCATTTAACTCTGGCTGCATGAGGGTGTTAGTTTTTTAAAAATGTAGTTGTAACTCTGTTCATGATAATGGAGCTGGCTGCAAGTTTGCCATGCACAGAGAGTCTTAAGTAAGCTCATTGTTACAGTTTTCCTTACTACAAAATCACTCGTTCTTTAGACTCGTGAGAGAAAGTTAAGTAATTGATTCAGTACATAGCTGTTCAGATTTCTTTCACTGACTGGTTTTCTCTCTTGTCTTTTTTTTTGTTTAGTGTTTTCATTACATAGGAGAAGTTGGCTGTTGGTCCAGGAATACACATACAGAAGTACACATTTACTATACTTCTGAATAGGTTTATGATTATAAAATCAGTACTGACCAATTGGCTCTAGAATTCTCACTACTAAATGCAACTATTTTGCCTGTGAAATAGAGCTGGAGGGCATTTTCTTAAATAAAGCTATTATAGCATTATGAACAGACAACATTCAATTATAATAACTATACCTGACCCCAGTGGATAGCAGTTTTCACAGATGTATAATCTGGGAATATGGATACATACACATCAGTCCGGCTCTGTAAGAAATTATTTGCAGGTTGTGAGAACATAAGAAAGCCATCTTGGTCCAACACTCTTCATCAGAGGGCGCTCAAAATTCAGGTGCCATCAGGAGTTCTACTGGTGGGCCCAAAATTCCAGAAGCCTTCCCAGTTTTGTCCCCCTTGCACCAAGAATACAAAGCAGGACTGCCCCATACATATGCATATTTTCTATTGGATCCATTCTCTCAAATAGATTTTTAGGTGTAGATGTATTATAATAGCTAAATTATTTGTCAGGAGCACCTCCAGACATTGGCAAGGAAGAGCATTTTCTGGAGCCTCCAGAGTACAAACAAGTCAACTTCACAAATACTGCTGCTTTGCTCATTTAGAACGCTTATGCACTGGGAACTTCACTGCCCCAGCTCCTGTGCAGAAGCACAAATCGGGGGCGAATAAGGTGCACCAGGTCAAATGATCCTCCGAGTGAGTGCAGGAACAGGTGGGGCAACCTGCCACGACTAAAACTCCAGCCTGTAACCCTGCATGAAACCTCCAGTGCATAAACGGTGTTATAGAGTATCCAAGGCCAGTGGAAGCATGAGAAAAATTTAGGTTGTGCTTGTTGTATCTGTTCTAATTTAAACTATGAGGGACTGTTGATGTCCTGTACAAAGACTCCGCCCTTCCCAAATTCGAGATTTATTTGCCCTCTCCAACTGCATTGACTTTTCCAGTCTCTCCATGAAGAGTCTCAGAGCAAAGGTTATCTTCTTTTTTAAAAAATAGCATCATATGTTGCTGGTTGTCAAGTGAAATTACTATGCTAGGGGAAAGTCTAGCAATCCTAGCTAAGGGATCACTGTAGAAACTTCAAGAGATTTGCTTGATAGCTAGCAGAGAATGGCAAGGCTGGGAAGAGAATTTTAAGAGGAAGGACATTGACTGTTAGGTGAGGAAGCAAATTATGAGGCGGCCTCCAGTTGTTTGAGTAACAAAGGAATCTGCTGTTGCTGATTGTACAACCACCCTCCATCTTGCTCCCATGTACATTTGGATCAACCAATCCTCAAATGCACAGAAGCTGACACTGACAGTCTTCAAATCTTAGTGCAAAGGACTAAAATAAAAATTAAATGCACAGGAATACCTGATTTAGGTTTTTTTCATTAAATCCACTAAGAAGAAAAAGAGCTTGCTTGCAAAGCACATCCACTGGTTTGCAACTGCATTGTCGGGCCACCCACGCTTTGAGTCTTGGATTCAACAGGGTCAGTTGTTTCGTCCCAAATATAATCTATGTAAAAAGAGGTAGGATCTTGATTCCATGAATTCCTCAAATACATTAATACTATAATAAAAGTCATAACGAGTAAAGAGATTCTTATTCTTAACTTTCTAATAAGGAAAGATGCACAGGGACATTTTCCACGCAATGACTACAGCCCAGGCCAGCACTTGTCTAGCTGTGGCTAATGCCCACTTCCAGATGACATCAGCGTCTGCCGGGGTCAGGCTGGAGCTGGCCCGACTCAGGCCCTTGGTTGCCCTGTGGCAAGGAAATGCAGATTCTTCCACATTCCTTTCCTACCCACAGTCCCCATCAGAACCTATGTCAGGCCAGGCCCATCTGGCAGGGAAGAGTTAGGCCATCCACGCCCAGCTCCTCCCCTGACGTACGGCATCCTGTAAGGTAGCGATACCCAACCTGTGGGCCGTGGACCACATGTGGTCCTTCGACTAATTGGAGGTGGGCCCCGAAGGACGCCTTCTCCCCCCCCCCCAGCCCTTTACTTCATCCCCTCCAGCCCTTTACAACACACTTCATTGTTGTGGCATGTCTGTATCTTATTTTGAAGGGATGTTTAAAGAATACCATAGCGATCAGAGAGCGCTAGGGCAGTAGTTGAGAGTAGAGGAGTAAACTACCCCCCCCATCGGGCCTCAGTAAAAGGCGTTGAGTGGTCCCCGGTGATAAAAAGGTTGGGGACCACTGCTGTAAGGGACAAATAATGGCCAGATGGCTCCGCAGCACTGTGCAGTACCGAGAAGCCACTTGGGCTTTTTGTTTGTTTGTTTGTTTGTTTAGGAACATGGTATTGTTACTGTGTTACTAAACAAAACAATGATCTCTGCCACCCATCCACAAGGCAGGACCTCACCGCCCTGACTGCTTCATGCAGAGGCTCAAATTTGGGGCAGATGAGGTTTGCTGGCCTAAACACTCCTTTGTGTGTGTGTGTGGGGGGGAAGAGTCTGAAACATAACTAAACTGTCTGCCTGCCCTATTTCTTTTTCTTATTTATTAACTTTTTGCTTAAAAAAAAACTTGCTTCACTTACCTACTTTTTTGGAAGCTTTTTTTTTTTAGAAAATTAATTATCTTACATTTTTGGAATCTAGTGAAGTACTTTGAACTCAGAATGCTGTGACGAATGAACTGCTGAAATGTGTGAGTGAACTGTATGTATTTTAAAGCATCTACTGAAAAACCTGTCTCTTGGAACTTAGCCAGATATAAATTGGATTCTTGAGCTCCACTGTTGTGACATTGGACTAAATGAATACTAAAGACGGAGTGAACAGTACATATTTCCAAGCTTTTTAAGCCTTATAAGAATTAAAAACCAACTGGTTTTTTAACTAATATTTTGAATGTCTTTGAAATAATACCTTCAATATACAAGATGCCACAGATGAAACTGTCAGATGTTTCATCTTCTTCTAACAGACTTACAAACTTTTATCTTCAACTTCTCTCACAAAATTTCATTCAATGGGAAAGGATGCCTCCTAGTGTTCATAACTAATACTTTTAAAATGAATCCTTCCAAAAGAGACTCGTTAACTTAGACTATTGGAAGCTATTTCTACACAATTCAAAGTTTTAATACTGCAAATAAGAAAATGACAAAATTCATGCTCAAAATGACAAAATTTGTGGCAAGGATTCACCCGAGCCGCTGTTTGGCTGGCGGAGTGCGGGCAGGGAAGACACGGCGGCGTGGCTGGCTCCTGAAGCGGTCGGGCACGCTGTCAGCGGTAGCACGCTAGGCATGCTCGGGGGCGGGGCCAGGAACGTCTGCTTGAGATGCTGCCTGGGGCGTTCCTACCTCTTTGCTGGGCCGCCCAGCAAGTCTCCCACCCTCCTGTTCCCTATTTGTTGTTTAATTAATTGTGTTTGTTTCTTTGTCACAGCAGGGTATTCACATGGAAAGGAGCCAATTGCATGGGGAGCCAGTGTGCGATCGGACTCCCCACAACCGTGGGACCCCCTTAAAGGGGTGGTTGCGAGCAGTTCAACACCTAGCGGGGTGGGCAGTGCTGCTCGTCAATGACCAGACAACTGAAAGATTGAAGCCAAGGAGATTTGCGCCCTTGGACTATTTCTGTGGTTGTCTCCCCATCTTAGCAACCCAAGCTGAGGACCATGTATTCCCAGCGGGGTTCTTTACGTGCTCCTTCACTTGGTGGGTTGAGGGGCAGCCAGCGGGCTGCTCAGGTTCGGACCTTCCCATGCTGCGCCAACCCTCTGGTGGGAGGTGCTTGTTATACAATAAAAGCTGTGGCCAAATTTAAGCCAAAAGCTCATGTAGTCGGGTCTTCCTTCTGCCAATCTGGCCTCCTACCAGCCAATCACAGATATCAAAATCTGACTCACAAAGACTGATTGCTACTCAACAATGTCAAAACAAAGATCCTCTTGAGAAGGAATTGCATGGACTGCCAGATGCAAACCCAAGTGTTGTGAACTTCAAACTGTTTCAAGAAGTCCTAGAAGAGTGCTACTAAGAAGTGGAGAATATGAAATAGACTCTCTCTAGCTACAAGAAGATCAAGGAAAACTTACACAGAAATATATCAACAAAATTTGAGTCCAATGGCAACTTTAAGACCAAGAAAGATTTATTAAAGGCATGAGCTTTTGTGTGCTCACACACTTTCTCAAACAATGTAATAACATTGGGATTCCTCCAGGCATTGGCAAGGCAGGGCATTTTTTGTGGCCTCCCAGGGAACTGCGGGGGGGGGGGGGGGGACAACAGACTGTATAACAGATTTGTATTTCTCGTATTGCAGAAGTGAAAATATCAAAATTGGGAACTATCACTAGTGCCTTTTGAAGTAAAAGATATTGTTTATCCAGTCCTGGAAATAAAATAAAATAATAGGTCATTGGTATCTATCTATCGTTGGCTTACAATGATACCCATCCACCTTTTACCAATATTGCCAAGATAATAAGTTAGTAATAAACTATGGTAAAACAAAAGTTTTGGTTTTCTCTAAGAGCTGGCATGCAATGACTTGGTCTATTGGAGGCACCTCAATAGAACAAGTCAAAACATTTAAGTATCTAGGTGTTACCTTCCAATATAACCAGAACTGGCGCTCCCACTGCCAATGAGCTATCAATCTGGCCAAATCCTCATCTTCCTTGATAAAACAGTTCTTTTTCTCTGCAAAAGGTAACCAATTTATTCCTGCAGCAATTAAAGTTTTTAATGCCAAAGTAATGTCCCAGCTCCTGTTTGGATGCCCCTTATGGGTTCCTGCCTTTAATAAATCTGCTTTCTATAGGCAAATTGCAGGGGTTCCCAATTGTATCTCCTACCATGCCATTTGCGCAGAATTTGGCCAAATTAGGATAGAGACAAGGGCCTGGATAGCTACTTTTAAATTTTGGGTCAGACTATTTTTTAGAATAGAAACTGGCAGCCTTTTAACTTGTCTGAAAAGTGACCCTCATACCTACCCAGCCTCGAGTCTGCTCACCAGCATTCTTTGGCATCACTATGCAGAGAAATATTATGTCTACATATTTGCATCTTCTTGATGTCCCACCCCTGAGAAGAGCTTTTCTCCTGGCACGAATGAATGCTTTCCCCTCAAAGGTCTTAGAGGGAAGATTCCACCGTATCCCATACCATGCGAGACTCCTCAGTCCAACTTTGTCAATTCTAGCCAACCCCATGTCTTGATTTAATTCTAGCACTCAGATGCTCATATAGGGTGGGATCCCGAGATTGAAACTTCGGACGTCCCCTTCTGGCTTCAACCTAATGCCAGGTGGAAGAGCTCCGTCTTGCAGGCCCTGCGGACTACCTGATTGCACACTCCTGACTATCATTGTGACGTGCTTCAAACAGCCAAAGAAAGAGTTAATATTACTGTGAAATCAGTTGAGTTTACTGGATGAAGTAGAGGGATAGCCATTGGAACATAAAGCAAAATGTTCATCACAATACATACACAACAGAATTTAGACCAAGTTCAAACATTCATTAAAAAATACACACTTTGATTATTCTCTAATAGTAATCCAAACAGAAGGAAGTTTTCTCATTGCTAATGCACAGTCTCATTTTTGCTTGGGAAAATTGGATACATAAAACTCAGAAATATGTCAGACTCATCATTATGCACATACCTTCAGAAATCCTGCTGGCAACCTCAGTAATTGTAAAACTGGACATTTTGTGTACATGAATGTATATACAGGTCCCAAGGCAAAAAGCATCTTAACCTTTTCAGCAAGTTGAGGCACCACAGAAAATGCCACAAAACCTGTCACGATGAGAAATTCCATTTTGCATACATACTTGGTTTGAAGTAATGCATTATTCTCAGACAGATGGTTGTTAAAAAATGTAGTATGCAAAGATAAGAGAAATTGCCTAAATATAAAAGCAGGACCCAGAAGAGATGGCAAGGAAATATTCCAGATTTATAATTAACTAGATTAAAAGCCCATTTTATTCTGCAATAAAATGGGCACTAGCCTCCCTCCCCGGGGAAGCCTTCGGAGGGTCCCCCCCCCACAGAAAACTTTTCCCCCCATGGGAAAAGCCTTCTGGGGACAGTGATCGGGGACAGTGATCGGGGGCTCAGAAGGGTTTTTCCTCTCCCCCCCCCCATGGGCAGGCCGGGCGAGGGGGGGTGGGGGCCTACCTTCCCTCTCGGTGGCCAGCAGAAGAATGGCCATCATGGAGCGAAGGTTTGCCCTCGTGGTGGGTGGGGCGGGTTGGGAGGCGCTTTGCGCCTCCCAATTGGTGCTTGCCAGGCCAAACAGCCAATCAGCAGCCGCGCGCAGTTTGGGGCTGGACTGACAAGCAGAGGGCCCAATCGGGGGGCCTAATTTTTCAGCCCTAGCTCTAGTCTTGTAGAATGAATTGTCAGCTTTGATCAGGGCCCTGATGGAGCTATCACAATTTGCAGGACCTGTAAAACCTGCAGGACTTCTTCCATCAGGCCTATGGTTGAGGCTATGCATAATATTATGAAATTCACCCTCCCTTCCTTTCAGGTTCTCCCCCTTCTATTCTTATATAGTATATATTAACTTTTCTACTGGCTTTAGAGTAATCCAATCCAGACCATGCCCAAAATTTGGACTAAAATTATCCTCAGAACCCTTCTCTGTTTTAAATACCATAGTGCTACATAACAGAATGCAAGCATATAAGAACAGAAGAGCCTTGCTGGACCAGACCAATGGTCCATCTAATTTAGTATCCTGTTCCTCTGAACAAGAGGCCTTCCCCTGATGTTGCCTTTTGACTTTGGGACTCAGAGGCTTAATGGAGGTTCCCCCAGTCACCATGGCTAGTAGCCATTGATAGACTTATCCTCCATGAATCTAATTTCTTCTGTCTAGAATGATAAACTTAATTCTTTACATACCTATGGAGCTTCCTTGGGCATGACCAGCATAATAGATTTTTTCCTCTCCAGTTTTTAGCAGAATAAAGTCTGTCATGGCTGAAAGGTCATAAATGCCCATTTCATGAAAACTGAAAATGAGAACATGCATTGGTTATTAGCTACATTCAGAAAACTTTGTTCAGCACTGTGTCTATTTCTATTAAGAAGTAAGGATGTACAATACATTTTCCATTGTATTGGTTGATTCTGACACTATTGTTTCCAATGGGTTCTTTTAAGCAACATGACTGATCTTTAACTATCAATCATGCAACTTTTTAATGATGTTTATAAATGGCTTATATTTATTCTACTCACTCATGTCTAACTGTGAAACACGATCTGAGACCACTTCTTAAAGCTCCAGTAGGAAGATGATTGGGCAGCTCTTTGAATGCTACGTATCTGTCATTTCATACCAAACTGATTTACCTGAAATCCCAGAATTCCTGTTGGTCAATTGTAAGGAATTGGTGTCTTCTAGACCAGGAATTGCCTCTACTATTTCCAATCCACACATCATACCCAGCATCTGCCAGCATGAAGCCCAGGCTATTATTGGGCAGATTTGCTACCCAGACGCTGCCCTCCAATGTCAGGCCATGCATTAGCAGTATAGCTGCCTTGGACCCTGGAAATATAAAGGACTAATGAAGCTAAAACTTCTGTGATATGGCACAAAATCAAAATATCTATAACATGGTTAGAATGTTGGATATGGATATAAGACAGAAAGGTTCAGCTAGAAAACTCAAGGGTGGGGGGGCTACAATTATACACCAGTGCTTATAAACAAAATCTGATCACTCTTTTTTTACTAATTTAAATTAATCTTCTAGAACATGGGACATTTGGAACTGAGAAGTAGCATGTTTGTATATGTGTGCTTACTCTAAATAGTCGATACTTCAAAACATCCCTGCCACTAATCCCCATACACAGGGTTTCTGGTAAGCCTTTATTCTATTAAATGTAAAACAACTGCAGCCAAGAGCTTTGACCAATACTTTCAAAGGCATAAAATAGCATCCATAGGCCTGCTGATTGACTTTAAAATGCAATACATATGGAAGTAGCTCTACACAACTCCAACAAATTTTTTACTTTCAAAAATATTCAGAAGTTCATTTCCAGGCTAGGGCCAGGAAAGACTAAAAATGGCTTGAAGTGGACATGCACAGGTACAAAAAGAGTTCATACTCCATCTTTCCTTCTATATTTAGTATTAACCTTCTAGCCACATAACAGATATATAGTGGAAGTCCCAATTTTGTCCATGTGTCTGTCATGGACAAAATTGGGACAGACTCTGGTGCTATAATGATTCCTCCTTTAGTGCCTTTTAGTCAGTCAGTCAGTCAGTAACCTTTTATTGGCATAAAATATGTATAAGACATATAAAAATAGGGTTTAAAATTTCAACAAAATAATAAAATAGGCCATGGGGTTACATAACCAAACAGATCTTAAAATGATTAAATAAACTATAAAAGATAAAATACAAGGTAGGCAGCATATTATAAAAGCATCTTAGTTAAACTCTGGCAACTAAAATTGTTACCTCTGGGTCTTTGTCAGAGAGCAGAAATTGCAATCTAACCAAATGTGTGAGACAGAGTCAGGGCAGCCAGAACCACACGGACTGAGTCTGATATGGGATACAGTGGAATCTTCCCTCTAAGACTTTTGAAGGGAAAACATTCATTCATGCCAGGAGAAAAGCTCTTCTCAGGGCTTGGAAATCAAGAAGATGCAAATATGTAGACATAATATTTCTCTGCATAGTGATGCCAAAGAATGCTGGTGAGCAGACTCGAGGCTGGGTAGGTATGAGTTCCTGCTGCTCATGGTCTAATATTCTCTGTTTAATAATCCGGAAGATACATTTTTCTTCCAGAGGTGATAGGGAGTTCAGATCGATGCCAATGGAGACTAATTTTTGTTCAATAGCCTGGAACCATCGAAATTTAAGAGGGTCACTTTTCAGACAAGTTAAAAGGCTGCCAGTTTCTATTCTAAAAAATAGTCTGACCCAAAATTTAAAAGTAGCTATCCAGGCCCTTGTCTCTACCCTAATTTGGCCAAATTCTGCGCAAATGGCATGGTAGGAGACACAATTGGGAACCCCTGCAATTTGCCTATAGAAAGCAGATTGAACACCCTCAATAGATTTATTAAAGGCAGGAACCCATAAGGGGCATCCAAACAGGAGCTGGGACATTACTTTGGCATTAAAAACTTTAATTGCTGCAGGAATAAATTGGTTACCTTTCGCAGAGAAAAAGAACTGTTTTATCAAGGAAGATGAGGATTTGGCCAGATTGATAGCTCGTTGGCAGTGGGAGCGCCAGTTCTGGTTATATTGGAAGGTAACACCTAGATACTTAAACGTTTTGACTTGTTCTATTGAAGTGCCTCCAATAGACCAAGTCATTGCATGCCAGCTCTTAGAGAAAACCAAAACTTTTGTTTTACCATAGTTAATTACTAACTTATTATCTTGGCAATATTGGTAAAAGGTGGATAAGTATCGTTGTAAGCCAACCCTTGTATATGAGAGTATTGTAGTATCATCGGCATACAACAACAAAGGAATATGCTGGGAACCAAGTTTTGGGGGATGACCATTAATAGGTTCCAGTTTTTGCGCTAAATTATTAATGAATAAATTAAACAACAAGGGGGCCAGAATACAGCCTTGCTTAACTCCAATGGTCATTGAGATCTTAGAGGTTAAGTCTCCCTTTGAAGAATACCGGACTTGACAGGAGGTGGACACATAAAGTTTTTGGATGAGAAACGCAAGTCTCAGTTCCATACTCTGGCCTTTTATCTTCTTCTTTGAATCAGCCCCTTTTTTCCTTCTTTGTTTTTCTGTCTGTCCCATGCATATACTGAGGGCCATTTCCCACGGCTTAAAAATAGCACAATGGTTGCTAATTGAAAACGCTACTAATTTGGCATTACCCACGACGTCGTAGACAATCTGCAACACTCCTGAAACCGATCAGCAATAAGCGCTTCGTTTTAGCGCTTTCAGGGAAATCCAGAAAAGTGGATTCACCCTCCGGATAGCGATACACTCCTGCAACCAATCTGCAACACTAGCGCTAAAGACCTGTGCGTTACCATTGTTGCTGGTTCTTCAAAGCCCCTCCCCCTGGCTCTCTTCTCCAAACTTCCGGCGAAGCGATCGCCATTTTTTTTTCTCGGAGCGAGCGGGGATAAACGCACCGGCGAGCCTCTTTCTGTTTAGAGGCTTCCCTGGCTTCATTCCTTCACCTTTAGTCACTAAGCACAAACCACTTAAAAGCCCGTTTGCTGGAATAAAGTCCCTTTATTTTTTACACATAAATTCAGCCGAAAATCGAGCCCGTGAGAAGGGGGGGGGGAATTTTTTTTTATCACTCGAGCCAGCGTGCAAACGATCATACAATCAAACGACAGCTCACATTAGGCAGCTGGATGGGTCTCTCCATAGCAAAGAATCTACACAGATTCGTTGCTATGGGTCTGTTTTTTTTTTTTAAAAACCTTTCTTAAAGGGAAAGGGGCTGTTTGGGAGCATGCTAACGGCTGCCCATTGGCTGCTTGACGGCCAGGGGCGGGACGAGCTTGGCAATAGCGCTTCCTTTCTAGCGATTTCTGCCGAGACCGGAAGCCTGTGGGAAACGCTAAAAAACGCAACTGATTCCACTACAAAGCCAGGTGTGCAAAACGACGAATTCCACTATTTTAAATGGCGATTTTTCCTTCCGCAAACAATTTGCAACAAAGATCCCCGTGCGAAAAGGCCCTGACCCATCCTACGGTATTGAGGAACTGACTGAAATCCTTTTCTCTTTGTTTAATAATGGCACGTGAGAGGCCAATAGTAATTCAAAACTAACAAACTGCTTTATTTTATTTTTGAGGGTAAATGGTAGGTGTCATGTATAGTGCTTAGAAGGTGCAGGAGCAACAGGAATGAAGTAACGGTATAAACATGAACAATAGTTTGTCACAAACAAGAAGCTATTTAGTTATTTAGACAGGTCCTTAAAACTAAGGAGAGAGTTTTCTTGGCAGTCTCTGTTTACACACGCAAGCATAGGCTTCTTTGTCTCAGAGATGCTTAACTTGGTGAAGGAAACAACATTCACATAAATTCCAATATCCCTCCTTAACCACTTGATAGAGATCACACACACCCTTTGCTATGAGCTATTTCCCTGAGACTTGCTAGAGGTCACCCCTCTTTACTAGAAACTATATGTTTTAGATTTGACAGGGATCATGCACACCCTTTACTAGGAGCTATTTCTTTCTTGAAACGGCCACTTGACCCAGTTCCTTAACTCAGCATCCTTCCAGATCTTTCTCCTCTGCTTAACTCCCCTTTACCACTCTCAGCTACAGAATTAAGACCAGGTTTAAGTATTATCAATTTACTATCTGCTGCAGATACATTTAAGACAAGGTTAGAATACATCATTGTTTTTACTGCCCCAAATCTTTCATAGGATGCTATATGGATTAATTTAGCTGTCTTCTGAAGGGCCTTATTAGAGTAGCACAGAGAAGCCATTGCCCAAAACAAAATGTTTCTTGTAAGGCAGCATAGAATTACAACGTGTCATGGAAATGGTGTGCTAGACCTCTCCAAACCTGCAACGTTTTGTGGCAAATCATTGCCCTGGTAGATTTTATCCAGCAAAGTCACACATGTGAGCATCTTTTGAACTCTGTGTGACAATGCCTACTAAAGTATGGTTGTAGCACCGGGTAAGGCTCCTCCCCTGAAAAACAAAGTTTATACATGTGTGCTATTTTTGCCGTATGAAAATCACACAAATATACACGGCACTGTCTTTTTTGCAAAGGCAGTGTTCAAAGCAGAACTTTGCATTATATTATTTGACTAAATAACAGTATGGCACCATACATTCTCATTTTTCCCCATTACCTCCTGGAATTCTGTTAAGGCTCAGATAGTACCCATCGTGTGTGAGTACTTCATATTCTTCAGAAGGATATCCCCAGTACTTGATTTTCTCACTCTGTGGGTTCAAAAAGAAAATGTTCAGCAAAAATTAAAGTTTTGGTAGAAGCTGAAAGATTGCCTCTGAAAGGAAATAATACAAGAGAAAATGACTATCCTGTGAGTTACGTTTAGTGTCTTGAGGAATGGTATGAGGAAAGGAAGGGGGATTGGAATCACATCAACTACAATGATTTTTTAAATCTAAGCATAAAATATACCACGTTCATAAATTGTTCAGGATTCATTTTGGTTTGGCCTTTTCCCAGATACACAGTTCCTTGTAGAACCAACATAATGGTCAGTAGCCACATCCTGCAGCATCTGCAAAACAAATGATATTTTAGATTTGAAAAAGATATTTAGTTTTTAAAATGTGTTTAGCTTCAAGAGAGCAATTACACATCTTCAGGGTTTTGTAGGGTTTTCTGATTGTGCATTTGGTTTAGCCAAGCCAAAACAACTACAACAAATAAATGCCATATTGGATTTTATTTGGTATTTTAAAACTAAGCCATAATTCCCTGGTTTGATTCAGATCTATTCTATTCTGCAAGAAGTAGGGTATATAAAGTGAGTTCTGTAGGTTTTATTTAAGGTTTTATTCAGTTGTACTTCGTATTTTACTGGTGTAACCTGTCCTGGGGACAAATTGGGAAAGGGGCAGTTTAGAAATCTCAAAATTAAATAAATAAATAAACAAACAAACACTTTTCATTGATAAAGAGAATTTTGGTCTCACTTTCCTTTTAGAATTTTTTGAAGAGTCAGCAAATATCTATTTAATGCCCATTTAGGGGGACATGATCAAAAATGTTCTTTGCAGGCTATTCCTTTGTTTCAGCAATTTAGTTAAGAAACGATTCCCTGGTGACACGTTTTAAAACAGATTTAATTATTAACTGTGCAAGAGGAGAAATAATTTCTATAAGCAGATATTGCAATCAACATGCTGAAAATTACAGATAAAAATATAACAAGGATGGGAAAGGCATCTAGGCATGTACAAAGAATTTCTTTTTCAAGTTTTTGTTCTGTTTGTTAATACTGCATCAAGTTTGGATTTGTAGCATTATGTTAAACAGTCCCAAACCAACTCACTTTGGTATATCACAAATTCCAAAAGGCCTTTAGCGTACAAACCTTCCTAGGGAATTCATTTATGAATATTCCCTGGGCTGTCCTTTTTTACATGCACATAATCAGTTTGTATGCAATAAATTACAAGCAATAATTATTCAAAACGTAATTTTCACATAAGCTTTTTAAAAATCAATACTACCAACTTCTGTAGGTCAGAGTAAGTCAGAAATGTTTAAATGTTGCTTGAAGTTTACTGCAATGTGAACTTATAGAACCCGTGCTTCTGAATTTCAAAATCTTTTACAACATGTCAAAATTCTGATGATTAAATGTCATCTTACCTAATACTGCATCACTTTGACAAAATCAGAGGGCCAAATATTCACTATTCCCCCCAAAACACACACACACACACACACAGTGATAAAAATCCAGTGCATCCCTACCTGGTTGCAGGTAACTTACTAAGAAATTAAACTGAAGACACAAGTATTGGAGTGGAGTGGCTTCATTAAAAAACAGGACAAAAATTTCACAGGTACTCTGACTCTCACCAAACTATAATTTTCCTGTCATCCTGAAGCATCGAGACAGCTAGCAATTATCAGAGATACAAAAAGAACACACCTTTGGAGATGTTATCCCTTTGCTGCCAAAAATGATTTTTTGATAAATCAGTATGGATTTTGTTGGCTTGACCTTTGGAACTCCAGAGCACATGCAAATAGCAAGCTGGATTTATTGCTGGACAGGGACTTTTATGTGCACTTGTATAGCTTTTATGGCATTACATTAAACATTCACATGAAAGGGACAGCTACTTTCTAAAGAGCTACTTTCTACAGAGCTTAGTATGCACTCTCCCATGAAAGCCACTAGATCTGAGGTGCACTGCATTATGAGTGATTCTTTTCTCCTCCCCCATGTTGAACCGAACAGCCATATCTGGACTTCATTTGTGGAATCTGCAAAGATGATTCCTTCCTTCCTTCCTTCCTTCCTTCCTTCCTTCCTTCCTTCCTTCCTTCCTTCCTTCATTTATTTATTTATTTATTTATTTATTTATTTATTTATAATTGGATTTATATACCGCCGTTCACCAAAAGGTCTCACGGCGGTTCACAATAAAATATAAAATCAAAGTAAAATCACATAAATCACACCCTTCCTTCCTTCCTTCCTTCCTTCCTTCCTTCCTTCCTTCCTTCCTTCCTTCCTTCCTTCCTTCCTTCCTTCCTTCCTTAACATACCTGGCATTTTCATATTATACTGCACCATCTTAGTATGAACCTTTAATAGGGAGATATGGAAATAGTTCATCTTTCAGGCTTCTGAGGATACCATTTGTTTAAAAAAAACACTTTATTTATTTATTAGAAAAAATTATGTTATCCCAGCAAACGTCTTCAGTAGTTTATACTTTTTGAAATATCCAGTTATCCTTTTCACGTTGTCTCTCCCAGTTTTCCTCCAAAGGTTATGTACATGCAGGTCCCATGACTCTCAGCATTATGATTAATACATATTATCAACAATCTCTATGGTGAACATAACAAGAAACTTGCACTGGAATGTATCTGCAATATTCAACACAGAGGACATCAATTTTCTCAAACAGTTTGAAACATTACAGGAAATGTTCGTGCAAAAGAGAAAAAGATTTTTGTTCGCACCCTCTGTTTAAAGTCTTTGCAGACAATGAAAGCACTAGTTTCATAGCATGTATTTTAAACATCAATCTTTGCCTGTGAAGAATGAGAATTAAAACAGAAACTTATTTTAGTAGTATGCAGGGTTTCTATAGACTTTCAGTGTCACCTATTGGTTTCAGGCATAACTCAAAGGAAGGCTGCAGCAAGGAAGAAAAAAACACAAGAAAAATCTGTGAAGATTGTCTGTTGCACTGAAAGATGTAATTTTCATAGCAAAGAACATTTAATTTTGGGTTTAGATAGCTGAATCCATGGTTCACTTGTGTGTTAATATAACAGCTGCAGTGATATTTGCTTCCTGCAGGTTCCCTGGGGGAGATTTCAACATAGGGGATTTCAACCCCTATCGTCAAAAATGCTGAAGCTGTGATAGAACAGACCTTGCACCTCCCTCTTATTTTCTTCTGTCAGTCTTTGGCAGTCTTAGGCATAACTTTTTATTTAGACTATTTTGCAACTGGCTTTCTATCCAAAGATAGTCAGCACTGAAACAGCACTGAAAAACAAAGGGCAATGTCCTATGAAGTTAACATTTCCTATATAACTGAGTAACTTTTTTCTTGATGAAAAATGCAAAATTTTAAAATCTGTCTTGCTGCTTAGCTGCATCTCCTCGACAGAAAAATAAAACAAAAATATAATAAGTTTACGGATAATATTCCAAGGGAATTTTGGGCCAGGCACTTTTAAACAGTCTCTACCCATATGGTTTCAAGACACAATGCATTTTGAGAATAGAGTTTAAGGAAGAGAAGAAATTGATTCAGGTGCATAGCCATGTTGGTCTGAAGCAGCAAAATTAAGTTTGAGTACAGTGGCACCTTTTAGACTAACAAAGTTTTACTCCTAGTAAAAGCATTTGTGCACCTGTACACCTCTTCAAAAGAGCCTCTTGTGGCGCAGAGTGGTAAGACAGCACACACGCAGTCTGAAAGCTCTGCCCATGAGGCTGGGAGTTCAATCCCAGCAGCCGGCTCAAGGTTGACTCAGCCTTCCATCCTTCCAAGGTCAGTAAAATGAGTACCCAGCTTGCTGGGGGGTAAACAGTAATGACTGGGGAAGGCACTGGCAAACCACCCCGTATTGAGTCTGCCATGAAAACGCTAGAGGGCATCATCCCAAGGGTCAGACATGACCCGGTGCTTGCACAGGGGATACCTTTACCTTTACCTTTTTACAACTCTTCAAATACTGTACAAAAGCTTATACTAAAATAAAACTTGGTCTTAAAGGTGTCACTGATCTCAATATATCTGACATCTCTAAGTGTCCTGGATAGGAAGGAGTTAAAGAGCATAAATTCCTTAGTTTTGGAAATAGTGGAGTGGCCACACAAAATAAACTAAATCAAACAAACTGATACTATGTAAAGTGAACATGCTACAAGGTTTTAATTTTTTAAAAGAATTTTTATTATATCAGATAGAAGCAAGAAAAATATTAAACAACAAATATAAGAAACATAGAACCGTCATAAAAAGAATGACTTCAGTATACCTTTGAAATCATATTTGCTCCTTTTGCATACAGTCTGTATAATAATGCCAATGTTCTTGAAATTCTTCTGAAGATTTTCCATTAACATCTTAGAAAGTTCTGCTAGTTTAACCAAACACTCTGTTACTGTCGGAATCTCTGTGTTTTCCATACCTTTGCTATGGCAATCCTGGCCACAGCTTTGGCATGAAAAAAGAGTCAAGCTTGCAGTGGGATATTTTCTGGCATCACACTTAACAACATACAGTCAGGATACATTGTGAATTTTTATATCAAGCATTGTTTCTAATATCGTATGAATCTTAATACAAAATTTCCTTACCTTTTGACAATTCCACCACAAATGATTTAAAGATCCAGTACTTTCTTTATGCCTCCAGCACTTAGGATCATATTCATTAGATATTTTACTGATTAGGTGTAATAAACCATCTGTAAAATATTTTATACCAATTTTTCTTCAACATCTGTGATTTTGTAAGTTTTAGAGTTTTAGACCATAACTGTTCCCATACATCAAAAGTTCTGCATCCATTTAATCATACGCCCCTTAACTTGTTCATCTTCAGTTTCATAACTTAACAGTGACTGTATATAAGGTTTATTATTATTACTATTATTTTTTTCAATTTATTTCCCACCACTCCCTTACGGCTCGTGGCAGGTTACAGTGCCTTAAAACTGTTTGTTTTGAAGTACAATATTTTCAAACCCAGTTAGTGTGTGTACCATATCTACATATCTTGGGAGTTCAGCTTTGAGTCTTGTTATAATCAATACTCCAACCAACGAATGCATAGACCCATACACGCAAGGTCCTCAAAAGAGTTTAGTTTTCCACTTGGGTTCAAAAAATCTTCATATGTGAGACAATCCAGTCTTCTCTGTTGAGATTTATCAAAACAAACCTATATTGGATATTTGAATTAAGATGAATCAGTTGTTAGTCTTGGTTTTAAACTTTTAAATAAGGAACTGTTTAAATGATTTTTAAAAGCATGTATGCATAATAAGAACAAATTAATATATGCAACAAAATATTTTGCTATTAGATTCTGGAGAGATATGCAGTTGGAACCAATTAAAACTCATCCATAGCTAATAACATGCACTTTGAAAAGAACAGAAAGTGAAAAAACAAAAAAGCACTGTGAAACTAACAGCTGTATCTTAAACAAAACCATTTTTAAAACCCTTAATCCCTGTACAAGTGTATTCACAAGTGTTTCTGCATCAGTCCAAGGATTTCCACATACATGCGCTGAGGAGCATCTAATCCCCAAATGAAGTCCCAGTGGTTCCAGTCATGAAAATGTTTGTAATGAATGAGATTAGTGATTCGAGACAATAATTCCATGGTTTCCTCTGCCTGGGAAACCCAATCATGTCCTCCACTCCACATCGCTATCGGCACTGTGACCTCTTCTATCCTGTACAGAGGAGGAGTGGTCTGGCAAAAGGTAAAAATCAAAGAGAATGAATTTAATTCACCACAGAAATTCCAGCTAGGGCAATTTTTGACATTATGGCAAACCTATTTATTTTAGAAGACAAGTGAGCTATTTCCCCTCTGACATATGATTTCACATGATCACTTATAGGTATCACGTGTTAGTTTATTTCTTTCCATGTTGGAATATGTATTGTCTCATGTACAAAGAGAAGAATACCCTGCAGGGAGCAGCAAGAAGACTGTTAGGCTGATTACGCATGGGCCGGGAAAGGCAGGCTGGCGACTGCATGCCAATGGAACTAAACCCTGCTTAAACATAATGTTGCCACAGTCCGGTCCCCTCCCGGTCCTGCTCTGTATTAGGGCCCAATGGCCCACAGCCTTTTTTGCCGCCGTGGTCAACAGAAGCCCGACCAGAGCAGGTCTGTGCACAAGGGAAGAGCAGGGCCTATGACATCCCTGCAGGGACACTGAATGCCGTGTTCGGTTTCATGGTGCTGCAGAGCCAAATGGGGTGTTTGTAGTGGCATGCCACTATCCCAATATCATGTGGTGGGACCACTATGCCTCCTGTTACTGCTGCTGCCGCAAGGTGCAGCAAGCCCTTCCCACCCCAGAATTGTGTATGCACACACAACTCCATGGTGGACCATGTGCTCCAGGGGATTTCGTCCCCTGTACATACATATGTAGCAGCAGGGCATGCTGCCCTGCTACTAGGAATTGGCAGTGGCCTGGTGCACTCAGCCATGTGCATAATTGGTCCTAGAGAGGATAGTGAGGTCAGGACCTTCTCTCCTGTTGTCATTCCTTGTCTATCTCTCGGTTGCTACTCTTAGGGACCATTTCCTGCTTCTTCTTGGAAGCCACAAATCCCTCTCTCTAGTCTCTCTCTCTCAGGCATGTAGTTAGCTCCTATTTCTGTCTCTCCTCTGCACTATCAAGTATGGCAATTCCTAAATAAACCATTATCTACTCTTCATTCAGGGGGTGCAAACTCACTGCCTTAATTACTCTGCTAACAGAAAATACACAGAACATAAAAATCCAGTACATTCCTACCTGGTTGTATTTTTCTATATTTCTTGATCCATAGTCAAATAATCTGAATTCTCCTGTTTTTGCTGACTAGAAAATGAAATGGAACACAAGGATTTAATGAGTATATTAATATGTTAAAGAAAGCCAAGATGAAGGGTTTGGGATGCTTGTTGCAAATATTTAATTATGATCATTTTTAATCATCTCAAAGAGATTGAACACAGGCATAAAGGCAGTTATCAAGTCTTTTTAATAATAGTACTTTAGAAAGTGCAAGAAACATTATATCTCCGTTCAGATTCAACCCTTGAAGCTGAATACTACCTGTGCTTAGCTTCTACAGAACTCCCTCATACTTGATCTGAAGTCATTTTTGTTAATGATGCCATAGGATTAGTTGATTAGTTCTTCTGTCTACCAGCACTTTTAAATTGTTGGTCTTAACTAATGGGTTTTATTGCATTTTGCTATTATTCACAACGGAAGGCTCCTTGAGCTCCTATAAGGTAAAAAGGCAGCTAATAAACGCTTTAACTAATTAAGCAAGTGAAACCACTTTGTAGGTAATATAATTAATTAAGTTAATGGATTCAATTAATAAATTGAAACTATTGTGTAGAACTTTCACTAGTTCAGCAGAATGGTCAAATGTCACAATATCAGCAAACACGTCAGTTCATTTTAACTCTTGCTCAATCAGGATGTTTGCAAAAGAAAATGTACTTGCCACACTGTTCACAAAATCATAGAGTTGGAAGGGATCTCCAGGGTCATCTAGTCCAGTGGTCCCGAACCACCGGGCCACAGCTCCCTCTCTCCGCCCCCCCCCCCCGCAGTAAGAAACTTCCCAGGCCGCAAGCAAATCGGCCGCCAAAGCGGGCGATTAGCTTGCGGCCCGGCAAGCTTTTTTTTGCGGGAGGGGGGGAGAGGGAAGCAGGGCCGCCGGCACAAACGTGCATGCGTGGCAGGTCCGCGCATGCACGTTTGCGCCATGTGCGGCCGCAACCATACATATGCGGCAGTTTGCAGCCACGCATGGTGCAAATGCGCATGCGCTGACTTAACACGCATGCGTGGCATGGGCGGCCACCGGATCGCCCTCCCCCCCACCGGTCCGCAGCCTTAGAAAGGTTGTGGACCACTGATCTAGTCCAATCGCCTGCACAATGCAGGAACTCACAACTACCTGCCTGCCCACATTGACCCAAATTTCATGCCCAATTGATTTCCTCCACTCCAAGAATCCAGCTTACCATCCCACAGTGGTGACCAGCAATTCTGTCAGTATGCAAGGAAGGGCCACAAGAGACAAACACTGGCATATCCCTTCCTGCCCCACCGCTCCCAATCTGCCTAAGATCTTGATAAAGGAGCTGGCTGCAAGGTTTGCCATGCACAGAGAATCTTAAGAGAACTCATTGTTACAGTTTTCCTTACTACAACCCCCCTGGCCATTAATTTCCATGGGGGAAACTCTTCTTCTTCACCTTTTTTCATTACATAGGAGGTTTGCTATTGGCACAGGAACATTTCTGCCTTTTCATTTATCACTAATTTTATATACTTCTCAATAAGTAGCTGATTTATGATTAGAAAATCGGTACTGACAAATTGGGTCTAGAATTTGCACAACTAAATGTGATCATAGATGCGAAATAGAGCTGGAGGCATTTTCTTAAATAAAACTGATATTATTGTGTTGTAAACAGACAATATTCATTTACAGTAACTATACCTGACCCCAGTGGATAGCGGTTTTCACAGATGTATAATCTGGAAATATGGATACATAGACATCGGATCGGCTCTGCAAGAAATGATTTGCAGGTCATAAGTGTTGGAATAGATAATGTCTGGTGTACTAAGAAGAGAAGAAGACCATGCAGGGGGCAGCAAGAAGACTATTAGATAGGAAGGTGAGGTCAGGACCTTCTCTCCTGTTAAGTGTCACTCTTTGCCTGTCTCCAGATTGCTACTCTTAGACCGTTTATGCACTGGAGGTTTCATGCTGGGCTGCAAGCTGGAGTTTTAGTTGTGGCGGGTTGCCCCACTTCTTCCTGTACCCACATAGGGGAGCATTTGGCCTGGTGCACGTCATCCGTCCCTGATTTTTGCTCCTGCACAGGAGCTGGGGCAGTGAAGTTCCCAGTGCATAAACGGTCTTAAGGGCAATTTCCTGCTTCTTCTCGGAAGCCACAGTTCCAGTCTGTCTCTCAGCTAGTCATGGAGTCAGGTCTGTCTCTATCTCTCTTCTGCACTATCAAGTATGGCAGTTCTTTAATAAATCCTTTTTTTCCTTATTCTTAAATCAGCGTGTGCAACTCCAATGACTTATTTACTCTGCCAACAATAAGGACATAAGAAAGCCATGTTGGATCATACCAATAGCCCATCCAGTCATCAGGAGGTGCAACAACAGCTCCAGAAATCTCAAAGCCCTCCCATTATTATAATAGCTAAATTATAAGTCCAGACATTGGCAAGGAAGGGCATTTTCTGGGGCCTCCAGAACATAAACTAGTCAACTTCATAAATACTGCTGCATTGCTCATTTATGGAGTATTCAAGAAAGCCAGTGGAAGCATGAGAAAATTTAAGGTACTGTATGCTATGTAAGCATAAGGGACTGTGAATGTCTTGTACAAAGACTCTGCCTCTCCCAAATTCTAGTTCTGTTAGCCCTCCCCAACTGCACCAAGGCTTTACCAGTCTCTCTTAGACTTCACAGTATCCCCCATGAAGAGTCTCAGAGCAGAGATTATTTCTTTCGACCTGAGTAGTGGAAAATTAACTTTTGTATATGATTGTGGAGGCAACAGGAAAATTAGTCAAATCAGTCAAGTGAGCCTATTTATAGCAATAGTGGGGCAAGTAAGTTATTCTTTCCTGCTACCTACAAGAGCTTAAAGGTTAAGTTTTCCCAGTTGTCTCAGCAACAGTTGTGTCAACCAATCCTCAAATGCACAGAAGCTGACACTGACAGTCTTTGCTTCAATGCAAAGCACTACAATTAAAATTAAATGCACAGGAATACCTGATTTAGGTTTTTTTCATTAAATCCACTGACAAAAAGAAGAGCTTGCTTGCAAAGCACATCTACTAGTTGGCGACTGCATTGTCGGGCCACCCACGCTTTGAGTCTTGGAGTCAACAGGGTCAGTTCTTTCGTGCCAAATATAATCTATGTAAAAAAAGGGTGGAATCTTCATTCCATGAATTCCTCAAATACATTAATGCTATAATAAAGGTCATAATGCATATCTGTGTGCATGCACACACATGTTTATAAATAAAAATATTGGAGGGAGGGCTGCGATTATAGCGCCCCATAAAAGTGGAGTGAAGTCATATACATGCAGAAATGTATGCAAGCATGTCTGAATGTTGCAGTAATTGCCCATGCATACAAATTGCATATAACAACTTCAGTTAGCTTCAGTTTCTATGTTTTACATTTATAAGAACTCCAGTATGTGCATGAGAACCACAGAATCACAACTGTCTGTCTTCCCTTACGTGCAGTTGCCTGGAATATGTATGTTTCAGTGTTGTTATGGTCACATCATCCATCTTTCAATGAAACTCATTTCAAGTCTGTGCTGTTTGTGCACCCACATCATGGATGATAAGTCATCATACTGAACATGTGTTCAGAACCCATTGGACCAAACTATGGGTACCCAGCAACAGTGTGAGAATGCATAAAGAATACAATTTCAGAATAATCAGCATGGAAACTATTCAACCCTTCCCCCATTTTATTTGCCTGATTCCCAAGTCTTGTTGCTCCCCAATCACTATTGGTTTGCACTTTGAAAAGTATCATTTTAATTCCATATCATAATGTTGGGAAGGGTAGGACGATCATTTTCATAAAAGATCAGGAGAACAAAGTTAGAGTCCAGTAGCACATTTAAGACCAACAATTTTTTATTCAAGGAATGAGCTTTCATGTGCATGCACACTTCCTCATATACAATGTCATGGAATGAAAGTAATGTTCAAACTTATAGGTAGAGTGTGAGAACAAATTAATATACAGCACAATGAAAATGGTTAACACTGTGCTGTATGTCAATTTGTTCTCACGTTCTACCTATAAGTTTGAACTGATTACTTTCATTCCATGGCATTGTATCTGAGGAAGCTCATACCATATCTTAAAGGTGCCACTGGACTAAATTTGTTCTGCATGGCTATCCACTTAAAAGATCAGGAATATAGGGAAATAAAGTCAGCTTCCTGAAGCAGATATATTTTTAACATCCAATTTAAGAGTTTTGGAGAACTCAAAAACGTATGCTATTTTGTGTAGTTTTGTTTGTGGATTTTGCTTTGGACCAATAATGTTAATGCAGGGAAAAAACGAATAGGCCGTATAGCAAACATGAGAAGAAGCCAAATACACATGCCAAATGGCAACAGAGCACAGTACAAACATTCTGGCACTCAGCTGTGTTTCTCTCTGCCCCCTCCTCTGGGCTAAGGAAGCCTGCCTGATTGGCCATAGGCAGTCTAGTGATTGGATAAGGTTGGTTGCAAGAGCCCTTCTCCCCTTTACTGCTTAATGGGAAACAGGGGAAAAAAACAGACTGCAGAAGGTTTGACTGCACAAGGTTCCAAAATACTCTAAAATAGTGATCCCAACAGAAGAAAGTTTTCTCATTGCTAAGGCACACTCTCATTTTTGCCTGGAAAACCTGGGTACACAAAACTCAGACTCGTGTCAGACTCATTGCTTTGCACATACCTTCAGGAACGCTGATGGCAGCCGCAGCACTTGTAAAAGTGGACTTATGGCATATCTGAATGTATATATAGGTCCCAAGGCAAAAAACATCTTAATCTTTTCAGCAAGGTGAGGCACCGCCGAAAAGGCCACAAAACCTGTCACAATGAGAAATTCCATTTTGCATACTTACTTGGTTTGAAGCAGGGGTAGTCAAACTGTGGCCCTCCAGATGTCCCTGGACTACAATTCCCAAGAGCCCCTGCCAGCATCTGGAGGGCCGCAGTTTGACTACCCCTGGTTTGAAGTAATGCAATTGGCTTTCAATTGATGTAAAGCTAGAAAATAGGCATAATTCACTTAGCCTTGTTTCAACAATTCAGTATTCCATAAGAATAGTTCAGAGTTCCAGTTAGCCTTTGGCTGTGTTCCAAGAATTTAAAGCAATTAACTTTCTCTCAGAAGCAGAAATGTAGATTGTCAAAGCAAGTCTAAAAATGAAGATGGATAATTTGAAAAGGGCAGGCGTACAGTGAAACAGTCTACTGCTTAGCTGAGAATTCTTCCCATTTCAGCGAAGATATTTTCAGCAGATTAGGAATGAGAGATTAAAAGAAAAACCTCCCCTCCTTAGTTTGCACTTCACAATGGGAGATCAGGAGATCTTACCTCTGCCTTACCTTTGGCCCTGGAAAACAGAGTTGCACTTACCTGTAACTTTTGTTCATCTACGTCTTGTATGCAGACACATGTTGGGACTATGCAGACATAGGCCAGCCATGGAGAACCTTTTTCTAGCTTAAAAACTCTTATAGGGCACCCCACCCCATTGAGAGAGACATGCATGCATGGAATTTCTCGCTTTTCACATCACGTGCTGAAGGGAGGGATACCCTCCCTCCCACAGTTCCTATACAGCTGCTGTGAACTGTTAAACCTTGAGGTTAACCAACCTTAGTAAGACCTGAAAGCTCACAGCAGGTTAGGAGGGGGGGGGAACCTGGGTCTGCATACAAGATATTGATAAAGAACAGTTATAGGTAAGTGCAACTCTGTTTTCATCTTCTGTCTTGTCGTGCAGCCCCATACTGGGAGTCTAGTGAGCTCACCTTGGAGAAAAGGTGACGTTCTCACTTGAATAGAGAATAGTAGGGTTGGGCACTTTGGCACCCGAAGCGGCTGGTCTCTCCCGGCGCAGCCAGCGACACGCTGCGGGGGGGGAGGGGAGGCACAGGCGTCAGTGCTCCGGGAGAGACCAGCCACTTCGGGCACCAAAGCGCCCAACCTAGAATATAGCACTGCTTTCCCAAAGTCTGCATCCTTCCTGGTGACCCTAGCTGAATGGACCCTAATCTTTAATGGATATCCAACCTGAGCTGTCATATCAACTGTACAAAGGGCTGACATCACTCATCTTGAGATTGTTTGAGAAGATGCCAAGATCCCTTTCTTCAGCTCACAATAACAAATAAACAATGAATTTAACTTCCTAATTACCTTGGTTCTAAATAAAGCTCGCTGTACATCCAATATTTGAAGTCTCTTTTCTGCTCTAGCATGTGGTGTGGGAAAAATACTGATAAGACCAGCTCTTGTGCTAAATGAAATTTAGAAAGTATCTTGGGTAAGAATTGGAGGTTGGGGTGGAGACACCATGAGAGCAAGTCTAAAAGCATCACAGTAATCAGTCCTAGACAGGTTTCCATAAGTCTGTACCCACATAGACCGTTTACGCACTGGAGGTTTCATGCCAGGCTGCAGGCTGGAGTTTTAGTCATGGCAGGTTGCCCCACCTTTTCCTGTACCCACATGGGGGAGCATTTGGCCCGGTGCACCTCATCCGCCCCCAATTTGTGCTCCTGCACAGGAGCTGGGGCACTGAAGTTCCCAGTGCGTAAACGGTCATAGGGACAATGACAGATACTTTCTCAAGAACTAGAAGTACTAGAAAGAAACAAGTACTAGAAATAAATTTTCCATATTTTCATTTTTGCTTGTATCACATAGAAAGTCCATAAAAGGTTTCCAGCTAGGTACAAATACTGCAGATGTCTTTTTAAAATAAAAGTAGTATGTTTGGCATTTCAGCCAGTTCTACTATCTTCATCAACCATTCTTCAATTGTGGGTAGTAACAAATTCTTTCACCTTTGAGCATATAACAGTCTTGCTGCTGTAACCTTATAAAGAGTCTGGGGGTGAGTCAGGGTCGCCATCCATCATGAGGAAAAGCTGGGTGTCATCTGCATAATGGTGACATCCCAGTCCAAACCTCCCTAGTAGCTGGGCACAAGGGTGCATAAAGGTATTAAATAGGGTTGGGGAGGGAACTCCACTTTATGGCACTCCACATAAGAGTTGCCAGCAGTGTGAATGGTTCTCTCCTATTGCTACCCTCTGTCCGTGATTCTGGAGAAAGGAGATCAGCCATTGAAGAACTGTGCCTCGTATCCCAGCATTGTTGAGGTTGCAAGCTAGTAGCTTGTGATCTACTTTGTCAAACGCTGCTGAACGGTCGAGTAGTATTAGCAGCACTGACCTGCCTTGGTCCAACTGATAGCAGAGGTCATCCATCAGGGTGAGGAGTTCTGACTCAACCTCATGACCACCTCCTTTAGTGGGACACCAGTGTGGGATGGACCAGTTCTTATACCAACCAATATTAGGCAGCTTGTTTCTCATCCATAAGGTGGTGCATCACTTCACCTTGAGCCAACCAATACTCAAAGTGCCTCAAGTTGTAGCCTTTCCTCTATGTTTATATACCACCCTCCCTTGTGGCTCAGTTAAGCTTTCTCACCTTGTGTCAACTCCTGCTCAGGCACCATAGCTAGTAGCCATTGACAGACTTATCCTCCATGAATCTATCTAATTTCTTCTGCCTCAGAGAATGATAAACTTCATTCTTTACATACCTATGGAGCTTCCTTGAGTATGACCAGCAAAATAGATTTTTTCCTGTCCACTTTTTTGCAGAACAAAGTCTATCATGGCTGGAAGATCATAGATGCCCATTTCATGAAAACTGAAAAAGAGAGCATGCATTGGTTAATATTAGCTACATTCATAAATCTTTGTACAGCACTGTGTCTATTTCTAGTAAGAAATAGGGAAGCACAATAAATTTTCCAATATGTCAGTTCAATTCCAACAATATTGTTTCTAATGTGTTCTTTTAAGTGATATGAATGATCTTTGACTATCAAACATAAAACTTTGTAATGATGTTTAAAAATGGGTTATTTATTCTACTAACTCATATGTAATTACTAACTAGTTTCTTAAATACATTTATTTTGTCCATTTCCATCCTGTTTAGAGTTCTGGCATCTAGTCCCCTATGGATTTTTGCGCCTCTGGTAATGGCCAGTTTTGTTGCCTTCCCTCAGAGACGTGGGTTAAGTTCTTTTAAAAAGTTTTTAAAGTGGTACATACATATTCTTTCAAAGTGGAGAGGGGAGATTCATGCTGCGTGAAATAATATCTCAAAGCAGGGAAGAAAAATGATTATTTCAATCCCTACTGATTTACAAAGGGGAGATTATCATCTTAAAACACATGGTTTAAAAACAAACAATTGTCATACTACCATAAAAAAAATTAAGAGCCTCTTGTGGTGCAAGAGCCTCTTGTGGTGCAGAGTGGTAAGGCAGCAGTCTGAAAGCTTTGCCCATGAGGCTGGGAGTTCAATCCCAGCAGCCGGCTCAAGGTTGACTCAGCCTTCCATCCTTCCGAGGTTGGTAAAATGAGTACCCAGCTTGCTGGGGGGTAAACGGTCATGACTGGGGAAGGCACTGGCAAACCACCCCATATTGAGTCTGCCATGAAAACGCTGGAGGGCATCACCCCAAGGGTCAGACATGACTCGGTGCTTGCACAGGGGATACCTTTACCTTTACATTTATCATAAAATTATCAACTGATTTCAAATTTTAGAAAAAGAACTCTGGGAAGAATAAAGCAAGGCTCCCTGGACATTAAAGGAATCATAAAATAACTGAAATTGAACAGCTCCCTGTATCCCTATTAAGCATATTAAGCAAACAAAAAGGAGAAGAGAAGCTATATTCAAATAGCACAAATTTGCTCAAGAAAGGAGAAGAGCTCTTTATTGGAACCACTTTTTAAAAATCTACAGTAAAACAGATCAAGGGACTGCAGTCATAAGGCATATAAAGAGGAATTAAGTATCAGTTTATACTTTCACACCAAAGATTTTCTGAGACAATAAAAGTTGAGGCTACATGTGAGGAGGCAATAATTATGTCATTCTAGGGTTGTGCATAATGAGATTCCTGTGCAAAAATAGTATTCTGGGATCATTCAGTGTATTTACACGATGGAAAATGTCAAAATAAATTTTGGAAACTTTTGTATTTTGTAAATACAACATATTTAATAGTTATAAACTATTTCTCCATTAACCATAAAACATAAAAAATATCAACATTGGTAAAGATTTTTAAGTTGCTTAAATCAAAATGACACCATAAAATGTCCAGAGAGAAAAGGGAAATGAGGAGGGAATAAAATAAAAGGGAGACAAGCGGGGAGAATTGTATGACAATAAGTAGTCCTCCAAATACTCTGATCCCAACAAGGTCAGAACGGAACGCCATATCAGATATATGCCTTGTTTCATGTGTGAGTCCCAAGACATTCTGAGATGGCCTGAAGGTATTCCTTCCTGCAGGGCTTCTTTATGGAGATAGTGATAGCCAAATAACAAAAAATTCAGCCACTTTGACACTAGACCACTTCTAAAAGCTCCAGTACGAAGACGGCTAGGCAGCTCTTTGAATGCCCCATTTCTGCCAGTTCACTCCAAATTGACTTACCTGAAATCCCAAAATTCCTGTTGGTCTATTGTAAGGAATTGGTGTCTTCTAGACCAGGAATTGCCTCTACTATTTCCAATCCACACATCATACCCAGCATCTGCCAGCATGAAGCCCAGGCTATTATTGGGCAGATTTGCTACCCAGACGCTGCCTTCCATATGCAGGCAATGCATCAGCAGTATAGCTGCCTTGGACCCTGAACATATAAAGGGAATAATGAAGTTAAAACTTCTGTGATAAAATCAAAATGTCCATAACATGGTTAGAATGTTGATATGGATATAAGGTAGAAAGATTTAAATCTATGTTCAGCTAGAAATGCTTATAAACAAATTCTGACAACTCGTTCACTCTTGTCAGCCTTCTTCCCTCTTTGTGAGTTTATATATTTGTGCTATTTCTGCACTGACGAAAAAAACAATACATATACGCAGCACTGTATTTATGCTTACTTATGAAGGCAGCACTAAAAGCAGAACGTCACATCATATTCTTTTGTCTAAATAAAAGTATGGTGCTGTACATTCCCATTTCCCCCCTACCTCCTGGAATTCTGCTGAGACTCAGATAGTACCCATCATGTGTGAGTACTTCATATTCTTCAGAAGGATATCCCCAGTACTGGATTTTCTCACTCTGTGGGTTTAAAAAGAAAATGTTCAGCAAAAATTAAACTGAGAGCAAATAATACAAGAGAAAATGACCATCCTGTGAGTTAAGTTTGGTGTCTTGAGGAATGGTATAAGGAAGAGGGGGGGGTGGAATTACATGAACTTCAGTGATTATTTTTAACTGAGCATAAAATATACCACATTCATGAATTGTTCAGGATTCATTTTGGTCTGGCCTTTTCCCAGATTCGCAGTTCCTTCTACAACCAACATAATGATCAGTAGCCACATCTTGTAGCACCTGCAAAACAAATGATATGTTAGATTTGAAAGAGAAAATGTGCTTAGCTTCAAGGCAGCAATTACACATTTTCAGGGTTTTCTTGATTGTTTCATTCATGGAGGGGCATTTGATTTCGCCAAACTAAAACAAAAAAATAAATAAATGCCCTATTTGGTATTAGTTGGTATTATTGAACCGTGCCTCTCGAAAGGTTCGCTGTTTGGCTGCTAGGGAGGCAGCTAAGTCCCATTAAAAGCTTCAGAGAGCTGAAAAATTCAGTATTCAGGAATCAAGCCAACTCCAAATCGCAGCACCAAACCTGTGATTTGGGTGAATCTGAAATTGCCTGATTTTTTTTTTTTTTTTTTTTTTGCACACCCCTAGTACAGATTCCAACTTCCAAGACTAGAGGGAAATATTTTTATCAATAATTTTTAATGTGGGTTTGTGAGAGGAATCAGGTACCTTCCTTCCAACAAGGAACTATACAATAAACATTAAGTTGATAAACAAAAGTCACCTTGAGAAGAACCGGTATCTCCTGTGGCTGAAACTTTGGTGTTCTTTTTACTGTGATAAAAAAGTATCCATCTATAACTTCAGAATATTACTTGGAATTTTATTCCAAATAATCTTTAGCAAGACTATTACAATTTGCTGTTATTTATTAATTTGTTTGTTGGTTCCATTTTTTATAATGCCACTCCCAGCATAGCTGGCTTGTAGTGGCTTACATTCAATAAAACATGATAAAATACAATCTAAAAGCATCATAACATTCCAAAAATACAAAGCAAAGGGCACTGGTGGTTAAAACATATAGCTCCTCCCCAATGTGTCAATTGTTCTGGCATCAGTACAGAATCAATATTCCTGATGATGTAACCTAGGGGAGGTAGATTGCCCTGAGGTTCTGGACAGGGTTTAACATCATTTAACATCTAGCTCAGGAACCCAGCTCCCCCCCACCCCCAGACCCGATCTTATAACCTTGGATCACCACTCAGCCTCAAATCTTAGTTTTTAAGATTTTGTTCTTAATAACATATTTTAATGTTTATTATCTTGCAAAGCATTCTGAACTTTCTGAAGAGACGTTATATGATAGGAAATAAGTTTTGTATTATTTCCATACCAAAGAAAGAATAGTATGAAATTATGTCTTCTTTTACAAATTGTAGCATCAAAATTGCAGTATTATAGAATCAAAATATATCATTGAGTATAAACTTTATGTCTACATTTCTCAGCATTTAGTTTAAAACAAGAGAGTAGAAAAGAAAATAGAAAGGGAACTACTGCCCCCAAGAGTTAAAATGAGGAGGGGAAATGTACTAAATTTCAAAAGAGGCATTAAAGAAATTATTTCCATCTATATTGCATATTTATTCATATAGTGAAAACTCACCTAAATACTCCTTTATTTCCTTCTCACTGCTGGCAACACAATTTAATTTAGACTGATTACTAGAAGACACTTTGAGAAGTCTTCAGAAAAGAGTGATATGCTAGTTTCAACGAAGACTTGAAAGTTTCCTTTCATAAATGTTCCATACCCTCCAGCTGTATGAGTTTACTGGATGGTGTCTTAATTATTCTGTAGAGGTTGTTGATATTTACTTAGTTTATCCAGCCTGGCTCTGGCAATCCACCCCCCCCCCCCCAATCACCTACTGATGACCATGGGGGACCTGTGCACCAGGTTGGGATGCCAGCCTCCAGGTGGGACCTGAGGATCCCCTGGAATATCAACTTCTGTCCAAGCTGGGGGGGGGAAGAGAGACGGAGGGAGGAGATAGGGAGGTAGAGGGAAGTGGGGGGGGGACTCACTCTGCATGTGTGAGTGAGAGTGAGAGAGGGGGAGCAGCAGCCCTCTGGCTGAGAACCATGGCCAGTCTGAATGCTGGGGGTCCAACCTGAGTGTTGGGAATGCCAAAGCTGCGATGGACCAGAACAAGCAAGGGCTTTGATGTTAGGAGGCCGGGCTGAGGACCGAGAGCAGCCCCTTGTCCATCAGAATTGGACATCATTGGCACAGGTGCTCCTTGTCTCCTGGTTGGCTCATGGATGGGGCTGGTGGCTGGCAACTTCCTCTTGTTCCAGCACAACCCACCCTCCCTTTTATTCCCCAAGGCCAGCTCACTTCCGCGATGCTTCCCAAGGACAAATGGGAGGGATACACGCAAGCAGCCGTGCTCCGGCTTTCTTCACTGCCACAATCAGGTCAGCCACTGATGCCTCCACCGCTGATGCCCACCTGCTCCAAAAGCAGCCTTGCTCTGCCCCGGTGAGTGAAAGGGGCCAGCCTGTGCATTTCATGATGATGCCTTCAATTGCCTGCTCCAACTGCAGCTTTGCTGTGCCTCACCCTGCTGAGGGAAAGAGACCTTGCTTCATTCACCACCTCCTCCTGCACCCTGTGAGCTGCTGCGGCCCACCAAGTCTGATGCAGTGAGGTTTTTGGTGGATGGGAGCAGCTTGCAGGGCTGCAGGAGGAGGGGGAGACTGCGGAGAGGCCCCTTTCCCTAGGCGAGTCCCCCCCCCCCAGAAGAGATCCAGAGCACATATTAGTCTCCCCCCACCTAGGAGAGACAGAACACACAAGAGCTTAACTGTCCATGTGCCACAAATGATGTTTCGCATCAAAAATTGTTAGTTACATCTGTGTGCCTCTGATGAAGATCTGTTAGATCAAAACGTGTTAGGTCAAGGTTGAAACTTTCTGACATTATTGGTTTACATACTTAGATGTTTTATGTCTTCCAAACAGATATTCTTTTGTGGTTTTTAAACATTTGAGCTCTTATGATAAACTGTTTATATTTTTCTAAAATTTATTTTAACTGTACACTTTTTGGTTCTCGCCTATTCCTTTGTAACAACAACAGTTAGGAAATGATTCCCTGATAATGCACACATTTTTCAACAGGTTTAATTATTAACTGTGCAACAGAAGAAACAAGTTTTTGTTTTGTTTGTTAATTCTCCATCAAGTTTAGATTTGTTAATATTGCTGCATCATGTTAAACAGTTCCAAACCAACCCATTTTGGCATATCAAAAATTCCAAAAGGTCTTTATGCAAATTTTCAGAGATAATTTATTTATGAAAAATCCCTGGGCTGTCATTTTTTACACATACATACTCAGTTTGGTTCATTTCCTTTTACTTTTTAAGTGCACACTGTAATATAATTACAAACAATTCTTATTCAAACATATAGAATCATAGAATCATAGAATAATAGAGTTGGAAGGGACCTCATGGGTCATCTAGTCCAACCCCCTGCACTATGCAGAACACTCACATCCCAATCGCTCATCTACTGTAACCTGCCACCCTCTTGAGCCTTCACAGAATTAGCCTCTCCGTCAGATGGCTATCTAGCCTCTGTTTAAAAATTTCCAAAGAGAGAACCCACCACCTCCTGAGGAAGCCTGTTCCACTGAGAAACCGCTCTAACTGTCAGAAACTTCTTCCGGATGTTTAGATGGAATTTCTTTTGAATTAATTTCATCCCATTTGTTCTGGTCTGTCCCTCTGGGACAAGAGAGAACAATTCTGCTCCATCCTTAATATGGCACCCTTGTAATACTTGAAGATGGTTACCAGATCCCCTCTCAGCCAGTTTGGTGTAGTGGTTAGGAGTGCAGACTTCTAATCTGGCATGCCAGGTTCGATTCTGCGCTCCCCCACATGCAGCCAGCTGGGTGACCTTGGGCTCGCCACGGCACTGATAAAACTGTTCTGACCGAGCAGTGATATCAGGGCTCTCTCAGCCTCACCCACCCCACAGGGTGTCTGTTGTGGGGAGAGGCATGGGAAGGCGACTGTAAGCCGCTTTGAGCCTCCTTCAGGTAGGGAAAAGTAGCATATAAGAACCAACTCTTCTTCTTCTTCTTCTTCTTCATCTACTCTCTAGGCTAAACAGACCAAGCTCCCCCAATCTTTCTTCATATGTCTTGGTCTCCAACCCCTCACCATCTTTGTTGTCCTCCTCTGGACACGCTCCAGTTTGTCAACATCCCTCTTCAATTGGGGTGCCCAAAACTGAACACAGTACTCCAAGTGAGGCCGAACCAGAGCAGAGTAAAGCAGTACCATCACCTCCCATGATCTGGACACAATACTCCATTTGATACAGCCAAAAATCCCATTTGCCTTTTTAGCCACTGAGTCACATTGCTGACTCATGTTCAATGTATGGTCTACTAAGTCTCCTAGATCCTTTTCGCACATGCTACTGCCAAGACAAGTCTCCCCCATCCTATATTGGTGTATATGTTTTTTCCTACCTAAATGCAGAACTTTACATTTGTCCCTATTGAACTTCATTTTATTCAGTTTAGCCCACTTCTCAAGTCTATCAAGATCATCCTGTATTCTGTTGGTGTCTTCAGTTGTGTTTGCTATCCCTCCCAGTTTAGTATGATCTGCAAATTTAATAAGTATCCCCTCTAATACCTCATCCAAATAATGTATAAATATGTTGAACAACACAGGCCCCAGGACAGATCCTTGGGGTACTCCACTTGTCACTCTTTTCCAAGAAGATGCTGAACCATGTAATTTTAACGTAACCTTTTTAAAATCATTACTACCAACTTCTGGAGGTCTGAATAAGTCAGAAATGTTTAAACGTTGTGCACCTATAGAATCCGTGCTTCTGCAGCTCAAAAGCTTTTCCAAAATGTCAAAGCTCTGATAAGATGTCAAATTCCTACCTAATGCTCCATCCCTACAGCAAAATCAGAGAACTAAATGTTCATTCCTCACCCCTCCAAAGCACGTACAGTGATAAAAATCCAGTACATCCCTACCTGGTTGCAAGTCTCAACAGCCTGAGTCATAATCAAAGTACCAGAACATCTATGTTTCAGCTTACTGGGAAATTAAACACAGTCAATTAGTTTCTGGGTGTGACAGAACAGAAAAAGAAGTTGCAATAAGCAGCACTTTTCACAAGTAAGTAAGATTCAAACACAGTAGAGACACCTGGCAAAGTTTCTTCAGGCAAGAGAATGATGATAAGCAGGTTCAATGCATGAATACTCCGTTTTAAAAGCTCATTATTAAGGCCAGAATCCAGAGAGCTACATGTGCAGCTCTACCAGGAAAAAAAGGGCTTTACTTTTCCTTTTTTGACAGCCAACAACACTCGTGGGATGCCTTGAAGCCTGAAAAAAATTCAGGTGTGCCTTCATAGTCAAAAGGTTAAGAAAGGCTGTTCTAGAAAGATGAGGATGACACTTGATCAACTCCAGTGCCTTAAAAAAAACAAGTATGTAACAAGGGCAGCAATTTCCCAGAGCACAAAGAGGCCAATTTCTCCACAGATGTGCAGTTTTGCTGTTAAAGTATGCTTTACAAATGATATACTAAAAATGATACATGAATAACAAGTCTTGGAAGTTCCTTTTCGTATTTCGGCCTTGTAGCATTCGTTTTCAGTGTAAGTCACATCCAATTGCTGTTTTGCTTTTCAGTTTACATGGGGCTTTGTTGTATAAAGGAACTTCCAGAGCTAGGCTTGTCATCTGAGATTTAAATTTGTTCTGTCCATTCTACTACCAGTGCTCTTCCATCTCATTCCAATTCCTCTCATATGTCTGACCCCTATCGGTATAAGGGGGATTCAGGAGGAAGGAATCACAATACAGGGCAATCCTACAAAGAGTTATACCCTTTTAAGCTCATGACATCAATGAATGAGTGTAACTGTTAGAAAATAACAGCTACACTAGATGTCTAGAAACAGTCCTGGGTATATAAAACTGGGGGGGAAAAGCAAACTATGAAGGGGTTAACAAATTGTCCTCACAGTGCTGCAGTTATAAGACTGCCAATCTCCAAGTGGGATCTGGAGATCTCCCAGAATTTCAATTCACCTTCTGATGACAGAAATCTATTCCTGTAGAGAAAATGGCTGCTTTTGAGAGGACTCTATGGCTACTATAGTAGCAGTTGAGGTCTCTCCCCTCCCTAGCCCCAGTCCTCCGTAGACTATACCCTGAAATGAAGATCTTCCAAATATTGAGTTCGCAATCCTATACCCATTATGCACGGGGGGGGGGGGGGAATAACGCACATTTGGGGTGAAATGGCAGCGACTAAAATCATCGATAATGCACAGTGCCGGCTGCAACCGGCCACAGCTTCGGTGCATGCAGCCGAAAAAGCCGCGTTAGGGAAACGCAGAAGAAAGCACAGCTTCCGGGTGACTGGGGCGCAACCAGAAGCGGTGCCGGGATCACCGCGTGCATAATCAGTTACTCTGGGTTTTGCCGCCGTCGCGCCCCATCCCATGCATAACCGGTGTGCTTCGCGTCTTCCCCCTCTGCATTTTCCATGTGACCCGAAATCGCCGTTTCGGCGGCTGTGCATAATGGGCCCTATGCAGTCCTGATTCAAAATGACTCCTCAAAGCTGACTGCTTTTGTGTCTCATTGATTTCAGTGTATCGGTACACTTCACTCTCCTATTGAAATGGGACCTAGCTTTTTATCCTAAACAACAATCTTGTGCACTAGGTTTCATGGAGAGTATCTGACTGGCCCTAGGTCATCCAACAAGCTTCCATGTCAGAATAGGGATTCACTTCTTGGTCTCCTAGTCTGACACTGGGGAAGGTAGTTTGAGTCCTCAAAACAAGTGCTGGGCTGGAATTGGCGGCTTGCGGAGATTGTGGGGGGGAGAAGCGAGGAGCAGGGGGAGAAATTTGCTTTATTTTCCCTTGTGCCTCATTGGGAGCCAAAAAACACGATTTGGAAGCAGGACGCGGCATGCACTTTACACCTCCATGCAGAATTGGTCCAACCAGTGGCTAAGGAACAATTTGAACTAGAAACTTGTCTACTCTGCATACCCTCATGCTACCACTAGTGGAATATTCGTGAAAAAATTTAGTGCCAACTCTTATCATTTAGGTTAGATTTCATGGCATCTTGTGATGATCAAACAAAGGATGCAGTTCTAAGAAAACTTACCTGGGAGTAACCCCATTGGATAAAATGGGACCTATTTCCAGAAAGGCCTGCTTAGGCTTTTCCCTCCCACCCCAAAACAGAGGTTTTTTTCTCCAGCCTTCTTGTATACCAGCTGATTAATGTTGATTTGGTCCACCAGAAAACTCTTAGAAATGTTGTTTTAATTCTCAGCCAGACAGACATTCATTCCAGTGGAAATAATTAGACATGCTCAGTAGCACTATAGAATACAATTGGTAACTTCATCTGTATTTTACACAAGATTATACCAATGGAGCAAACATGCCATCAGACGGGCTGAACTCCGTTGTAGAAAAGCCCTGATTGGCGAAGGCTGCCCAGCTGACAAGCTTGCCTTAATGGGAAAGCCCCTAACTTCTTTCAGCAGAAGCTCCCAGAAGCCCTAACTTCTGTTGGTACAGATTTGTCTCTTGGGGTTTTTTCTCCCTCCTCTGCTGTCTCCAATCCTCTCCCCCCCCCCCTTCAAGAAAACAAAGAAAGAGGCGCCAACTGTGCTTGGCTCCCCCCTCCCCTTCTGAACTCCCCTAACCATGTGCAGAACACTTTTCTGTTTCAATGGGGGGGGGGGAGGAATATCTGAGTTCAAATCGATCTGAATTCAGCAGGATCCACAACGGAATAAACAAAGTAAGTGCAGATTCAACCTTGGTCTGTCATTGCTTGCTTCTGCAGTGTTCAGTTCAGCTCTTCAATTTAGTGCCAGATTTTACTCATTGTTCAGCTGCAGGGGGGAGTGAATGTGTGGGAATTTCAAGGAAGGTTGTGTATCAAGGAAGGTTTTAAAAGTTCTAGTTCATTTCTAGGTATGCATATTCACGTGTATATTAAGCTTAGGGTTAGTTTAGGTATAGTTCAAGTTGGGGATGGGTAAGGTTTTGAGCAGTGGTTCTCAACCTTGGGGTCACCAGGTTGGTGGCTGCTGTGACGGTGGCAGCCAGCAGCAGTTGCGGGTGGTGGCCTGCGGCGGCAGGCGGATGGAGTTGGAGCCATGGCATCAGATTGCTGTGTGCCTGCGTGCGCACCCACATGACCACGCATGCACGGGCGTGGGCTGTCCCCGCCGTAGGGGTCGCAGCATTATGGCAGTTGAGAACCACTGGTTTAGAGAGTCAAGATGTACAGCCCTTTGTTGTGAGCATACACATTCAGATAAAGTCATTAAGGTTTACAATGCAAGCTGTGGCAGTGTTTCTTCAGTCTCCATGAATTGAAAGGGGTGAGTTTAGACTTTGCTCAAGATTGCAGTATATGATACACTCTGTGTCTTCTGTATTGCTTACCTTATCCTCAAGAAGACCCCTTGATCATATTAACTATCACACTATGCAGTTGATCATACGTATTCAAATCAAAGATTAATGAATCATGATTCCATTCAGGAATAAACTTGTGATATATGAGGTTTCTGATTTGAGGGAGTAAAAGGGCAATATCCTCAGGGCCAGCAAATCCATCGATTCCGACACTCCAAACTGCAGTTGCTACATTCATGTCGGTTACATTGTATTCAGGAGGGCGCGTCTTTTCAAAAAAGTAAAAGGGAAAAAATTAAAGAAACAAATAGACTATTAACTCATTTACTTATCAATTCAATTTGTATACTGCACACTCTTGGCAAATCTATCTTGTAACCATTTTAGAAAGCATGTTATAATAATGAAAATCAAGCACGTTGTATGTCAAAGATTCCATTTACTGTTGCCAACCCTGGGCTGGGAAATTCCTGGAGATTTGGGGGTGAAGCCCAGGGCGCGTGACATTTAGGGAGGGACCTCAACCACCCTGAGCCTTCGGGGAAGGTGGTATATAAATGTGAAAAAATAAAAATAAATAAACAGGGCACAAAGCCACAGGGTCCATCCTCTAACACAGCCATTTTTCTCCAGGCGAACTGATCTCCATAGTTTTGGGATATCAAGAGGCCCCGCCTGGAGGTTGGTGACCCCAAAACCACTAAAATGGGGAGGGGGCCGAAAGACACAAAATCCAGTGGCAAGCAAGCATCCAAGGGGAGGGACTCCAGGGTTTGGGAGCACAATTGAAAATCCCCTGCTTTTAGTTTCCTCATGCTTTATCTTTGGAAAAAAGAGGGACCTCATCTCAAGGGATAGGGCACTGTCCTTTGGATATCTTGGCCCCAAGAAGTTCATTGACTTAAAGCTGGTAAAATTGAGTTGGACACAGGAACACATAGGCAGCCAGTTAAGTTATTCAAGCATTGACCAGTTGTGCACCTCCATGATTGTCACAGCCACACTGTGCATCCAGTGAAGTTTCCAGACCAACTTCCAAGGCAGCCCCATGTAATATATGGAGCAATCTAACATGGGTGTGTTCAGTGTATGAATAATGCCGACCAAAACCTGCCTTGCTTGTGAATGGTGCCACATAAAAAAGAGATCTGGGCCTAAATTTGCAGATCCGCATCTCATAGCTGCCAACCTGCTCATTCTGAGGAAGTGGGAACATCTAGGTCAGGTTGGCAGCTTACCCCTGGGTTATATACATGACTAGTATCAAAGCCCATTTTAAAAATGGGCTTTGAAAGGGGCGACAGGCAGGAGGGCGGCTCCCTTTGGCCCACACAGCAGGCTAAAGGGAGTGGAAACCCTCCCCCCGGCGGCAGTGCTGCTGCGGGAGGCTCCCTTTGGCCCAGGAAGCGCTGTTGCCGTGGCAAGAGCACTTCCCGGGCTAAAGGGAGTGGGAAGTTCCCCCTTGATATTCTAAGCATTGTTTTTGTTTTCTGTGGTATTTGTGTTTCCTATGTTTTGAGCTTCATCTAGGAATAAGAAGAAGAAGAAGAAGAGTTGGTTCTTATATGCCGCTTTTCCCGACCCGAAGGAAGCTCAAAGCGGCTTACAGTTGCCTTCCCATTCCTCTCCCCACAACAGACACCGTGTGGGGTGGGTGAGGCTGAGAGAGCCCTGATATCACTGCTCGGTCAGGGCTGTGGCATTAGGAAGGTTGAGAACCACTGGACTAGGTCCTTGGAGCACTGGATTCAAAGTCTAACTCAGAGTTCAGGCCCAGTGCACAGCTTTGAGCAAATTATTCTCTTTCATGCCATAACTACTCCATAGAGCTGTTGTGAGGATAAAGTGAGCAGAACTCCTGAGCTGTGTGAAGGATGAGTGGAATGAAAACCTATGTGGTACTTAGATGTGTAGCAAATTTAGTGCAATTCTTCTGGTTTTGCTCCCCAGTTTAGTCGTATCAAGGGGAAAGGGGGTGGGCCTAATTTTGCTTGTCTGTCCAGCAAACCAAGAAACTGGTGATGTGATTTCAAAGGCTTCTTCTGCTGTTTCATAAGAAAGATGCCACTTTGCTGTTTTTAGGGAAACCCAAAGAACACACACCCCTCAAATACTTTACCATTTTATAACGTTCTAAGTTTCCCTGTGTTCCATAATCATAAGCTTGGAGTTGGCCACTCTTCAGCACCTAGAAAGATTCCAAGATTTTTAACAGTTAAATTCCCATACGGATTCTAAATGAAGAGGCTCATAGTAGTTGTTAGAAAATAAATGGCTGCAACTTTAGCAAGACTCTTGAGAATTTGCAACAAGCAGCTCAAACTAGTCGATATCCTGTTGCTTCATAATATCATAATATCCCTGGAATCTGATCCTAAGCTTAAAGTCTAAGGGAAGTCAACGTAGGAAACCTTCTCTTGGGCATAAAAAATTGGCTAGGAGGAGCCTGAGTAGAACGTATGAATGTGGTGGGTCTAGGGTGAAATCATCCAGACTGAGAATGGCAGATGTTGGAGGAATGCAACTTCTGTGTTCTATCCTTATTTACCTGTGATATGATATTATCGACTAGTTCTAACTGCAAATTCTTAAGAGTCT
Organism: Paroedura picta; assembly: GCF_049243985.1. Classification (NCBI taxonomy): domain Eukaryota; kingdom Metazoa; phylum Chordata; class Lepidosauria; order Squamata; family Gekkonidae; genus Paroedura; species Paroedura picta. Next base: position 72,216,103 of record NC_135376.1, read on the forward strand.
TATTAAGTTGTAACCCTTTATTTTCTAACAATTGGTATTAAGCTTAGGTTCAGGGAGCCATGCACACGCTAAGTGGAATTCTGCTGACCTAAGCCAGGTAGGTCCCTGAAGCAAAAGTATTCCACCCATCCTGCCCCAAATGGCCAGTGATGGGCCTGGAGGGGGTGGGAAGGGGAGAGGCCTTGAGTGGGCATGTCCACAGCTGTGCTTCCCAACTCCGCCACTTCTGGGGGTTCTGAAGGCCTGAAGAATGTTTCAGGGGTTTCTCAATGGTAAAAAAGTTGAGGAAGATTGCTCCAGATTCAATCCTAAATCTTTGCTGTAATGATTGAAGGGATGATATATGTATGAAGATTTATCTACCTTCATTCAAGTAGAATCAAGTTAACCTATATATATCTAGGATGTGAGGGTTTGGGGTATTTTTGCAAATTCTCTTATGGCAGATCAGTTGATTTTATTCCAAATCACTTACCTGTGACCAGTGCATCAGATTTCGTACTGATGTGGAAGCTAAATACTGAACTTCATATTCATCTACTTGATTCTGAAAGGTACAAAGGATTCTTTTGAATACTTTCAGTTCCAAAAGCTACTGTTTGCTTTTTTATGAATAAACATTTAGATTTCTACATACCGTATTAGGGGTCTTTTGCTTTGATCCAAATAAGTTGTGCATGATATTATAGCAAATTCTTGAATGTGTGAAAAAACTACAAAATCCAGACCTGACAGGAGATACCCTGCTTTGCAACTTAACTTCCTTAGTGCCAAGCATGATCTATAAGATAAGATTCAGAAAGGCACATGCTGTTATCACTGTACAACAACCCAAAAGTTAGTACTCTATCTACTACCATTAATTATTCACAAACACATGAATGTCTTGCACCACGCTGTTTAGAAGAATGTTAGCACCAGCTGAATACAAAGTGACATGAACTTTTATTAGCAATTATTATTTTAATTCTATGCCACCTAGCCTATTTCTTAGATGAAATGAAATGTTTTGTTTAGTCAATGCTAGTTAAATCATTACAATGCTTCAATGGCATCCATTTATTTATCATTTGATGATCTGCAACCCTAGAAACAGGGCCATTCCGCACCAGGATCTATGTGGCAAATTGGTTGCGGGACGAAAAAACGCCATTTTAAATAGTGGAATTCGTCGTTATGCATACCTGGCTTTGTAGTGGAATCCAGTTGCGTTTCTATTGTTTCCCACAGGTTTCCGGTCTCTGCAAAAATCGCTAGCCAGGAAGCGATATTGCCGAGCTTGTCCCGCCCCTGGCCATCAAGCAGCCAATGGGCGGCCGTTATCATGATCCCAAAAAGCCCCTTTCCCTTTAAGGAAGTTTTTTAAACACACACACACACGTTGCAACGAATCTGCGTTGATTCATTGCAACGGAGAGACCCATCTAGGTAGCAGGTGGTGTTTGAGCTGCCGTTTCATCGTTGCCACGCTCCTCCTGAGTGAAACCCCCCCCCCGGCACGGGCGCTAAGTACCAGCAAGAAGGACCGCTAAGGACCAGCAAGAAGGAACTGCATAGTCCCTAATGGCACTTCTAGCATGTTGGTATGTCTGTGCTGATGCCACTTCAACACATGCATAAATAATAGTGGTTGGAGCTATCTTGGCTCTATAAAGACAGAAGAAACCAGCACAAGCTTTGCAGGCCCTTCAAAGGGAAAGAAGAAATTCTGCAACTCAGTCAGGTCAACTTTACCTCCCAGTATAGATATGTACTTCAGTTGGTCAGGATCAAGTCACTGGCATGATTCTGGATAGTACCATGCAAGGCTAAAAGCAATTTTTTCCATACCTGTAAGTTCCATGAATTTTCTTCTCATGCACATTATTCCCATTTTTATGGGTTTTCCATACTTTTTTTGTAGGTTCTGTCCCCAGACTGCTTCTATTTTTTCCATGATTCCCACACACATTTTAATGCATTTGGTTTCCCTTCAGTTTTCTTTTTTTTTTTTCTGGTTCTTTTGCGACCACTTTAGCCCCAACTTTTTTCTGTGGTCCAGTTCTGAGTCACTTTTTTCCTTGAGCATAATGTTTGACTCTTTTGTGTTTTGTCCACCCCTTCCACTGCCCCAAAGATGAGTAGTTTCATTTTTAAGTCATTAACATATAAATATATCAATATACCTTGGTAATGATAGGGTAAGCAGGTTCTCTAAATTCCACGTTTTAATTCTTAAGTAAGTCTTTGTCTTCTCTCTTGCAGAGATATGCCTTTTTATGTTTCCACAAGAGAAGGGAATAAGGGAAGAAGGGAATTTCATTTTAAAAAAATGAAATATGGGTTTTCCTTTCACATGGCAGCCATTTCCCCTAGCCCTGTCACCACAAAAACAATCTCTCCCTCCCCTCCTCCAAGCACTGAGAAGTTTTCTGTTTTTCTCGGGGGAAATTGGCACTAGAATATCATATCAATGTACTGTTGTAACAAAAGGTGTCTCTGGTTCTGCGAATTCTCAGTTGATAATTCACAGAACCTGAGACACCTCATGTTGTATCAGGGAAAAGGGGTGGGGATAGGGGGTGGCTGCTAATGGAGGACTGGGGCAGAGAAACTGCTGGGAAAGCTACCAATGGAAGTCCCCTTGCCATTGCCCTTTATCAGCATCAACACCAGCTCCAGGGAAGCCACACAATCCTGTTACCATGTAGAAGACAACTCAGGGTAGACAGCATGGACCAGTGACCTGACTGGCAGCTTGATATGGTTCTAAATCCTTCCCAGTGATCACAGAACTAGCATGCAGTTTCATTTTTACACCACGCCACTAAGACAAAGGAGGTACATACCTTGTAAAGGAACTCAGGGAGTGTGAAAAGCTCTCTTAATGGAGATATGGTATGTTTTACTGAAACCACAGGAGCTAAGGCAAAGTTTATCTTGATCTTTCTAGCCAAATCAGGCATAGTGGAAAAAGCTATAAAACCTGAGGGGAGAACCAAAAAGGCAGAGAAATATTTTTTACAGGTTATAGCTGAAAATAATTCTAAAATGTACACGTGACTTCAGACTTTTAAGTTCAAGTGACAATAATTTGTGCCTTCTTACAATTACTGCAATACAAAACTCAAGGTAATGTTCAAAGACAGAGTCCCAAGGGTAGGCATGACCCAGGTAAATTCAGCATTGTTTAGGTCTGCTTGAATTCAATGGAAAAGTTAACATAATGATTAAATTTCTCCCACTGAAATTAATGTGACTAAGAAGTACCTCACTGTGTGCTCTGAGTCCTTTGTCACCAATCATCAGACCATTTGCAAACCAAAAGGGTGTACAGCATAAATTTATGCAAACACTCTATACTTAGACACTTTCTTGTAGGATCACCAACGACCTGGAGGGAAAAGATGTGCTGAACCTTTATTTGAGGTTTAAAGTATGGAATGGGCCGTTGAAGCTTGCCTTGAAATGGATATTAAGCATCTATTCAAGGACATTTCTTCTTCTCCACGCTATTGGCATCTCCAACTTTCTGTCTCATGGCATACCACCAGAATCCTTCCAAAAGTGAATTGAAGACAACTGTGCCGCCATGTTGGTCTGAAGCTCAGGACAAAGTTTGTGACCCATGGCACCTTTAAGACAAACAAAGTTTTATTCAAGGTATACTTCATTGGTCTTAAAGGTGCCACTGGACTCAAAACTCTGTTCTAGTGTACAGATTAGTTTAATTTACAATAAATGCATGATAGCTCCGTGGATCCCACCACCCCCTTGGCGAGCTTGCATTTTCCCTATCCAGACACAGAATTTACAACCAGCAACTTTAGAAACTAGCCCAAAGGTTTTAAATTCATACAGAAGACTGTAGATGGGAGTGAAGAAAATTCTTCCCACACAGTTGATGCAATACCAATATCCTAACAAGAGCACTAATAAGGTGATGAGTTGGTGATAAACGATATTATTACAATCTTCTCTAAATGATCATATAGTTACTGGGAAATTGGCTTCAGTTCTATATTGGAGATGCAGACCTGATCTCTCTTTCTTCCCTGTATTAAGAAATGCTGCTTGCTATGTGACCTTTCACCTACAGTAGAATAAAGAACAGCTAGAATATAGGAAAGCTAAAAAAAATTGCGAAAAGCAGCCTGCAGATAGCCCTGGCATATTTAGACTAAGATTCTGGGTCGCTTTAACTTTACATTCTTGATGGAATGATGTTTGGTACAGGCTGGCACCAGAGGTAGAAAGTTGTTCAGGAATATGCTCTGTTTAGTATTAGCGTAAAGGATGAATGCTGACCTGGTGATCCTGCCATTTCAGAGGTATGAGATCAGGGCTCCGGGACTAGCCTGGAGACTTTGGGGGGAAGACCAAAGTGGACCTGGAGATGACTCTGAAGGAGTGGCATTATTGCATTGGTCTAGGTTTCTAAGCCAACAGATGTATAAAATTCTATGCAACTCTCTGTTCTTGGCACAGGTTTTCGTGACATGAGTTCCCTGTGACTGTCTTATTGTTGCAGAAGCTAAAAAAAAAAAAATTAAAGGGTTTTCCAGTCTGACGTGTTTTGGGGTAACTCATGCTAGGCAAAGGACGCTGTTTGGTCCCAGGGCGAACAAAGTGAAGATCAGTCCAGTCCCCAAATGGATATAAATGCTTCTTTTGGTCTGACTTTGTCATGATGCCCTCCATCCTCTTTCGCTCTTCTTGCCCCCACCCCTTGCAAATCTTTTCTTGTTTTCATAAGCCTGATGGTAGACATCTCTTATTTGATGAGAATCATTTGGGCAGAAATACCCCTCAAAAGCCTCTTGTGGCGCAGAGTGGTAAGGCAGCCATCTGACAACTTTGCCCATGAGGCTGGGAGTTCAATCCTAGCAGCCGGCTCAAGGTTGACTCAGCCTTCCATCCTTCCGAGGTCGGTAAAATGAGTACCCAGATTGCTGGGGGGTAAATGGTAATGACTGGGGAAGGCACTGGCAAACCACCCCGTATTGAGTCTGCCAAGAAAACGCTAGAGGGCGTCACCCCAAGGGTCAGACATGACTCGGTGCTTGCACAGGGGATACCTTTACCTTTACCCCTCAAAATGGGGCATAGGAAGTGCATTGGAACCGCAAAGCCTTGATAGGAAACTTGATACAATACAATTAACATCTTATACCTGATATAAAAGCTACCCATATCTATGAAGTACCTATTGGGGCTCTACTCAGAAGTGAAGGGAACTCATTTTGGGATATCACATTTGACAGTAGCCCCCAGTTGAGTGTAAGAAGTAGTCCACACCTCCATGTAATTCCCTCGGAATAAAAGATGATAATCCAATTTAACTTTCAAAACAGTTTCGTTCGGGTACTGCAGCCTCGCCAGCTTACCTATAGTGCTTCCTTGCGAATGGCCAACATAAAACAATTGCTGCTGTTCAGTTTTCTGCAGGATAAAATCTATAGTTGCTGGAAGATCATATCGAGCCATCTGATCAAAGCTGTGAACAGACAGACCATTTGTTTAGGCAGGGTGTGTGCCAAATCTATTTGAACACTGAGATTTGTAGCCCGATTTCATTAAATGAAATAAGATGAGCCATTCAGTGATTCTGCAAACAGCTGCTATGGGGAGGCTCCATATGGATGGGGTGGTGGGACCAGAAATAGTGGAGGTTAAATTTTGTCCTCCTTATACAACATTTGCTAGAATAGAAATTACATAAAAATTACATAAAAGCCTTCAAAGATTATTGCATCAAGATGGAAACAAGAACATATATCTGAAGCGGCCTCATGGTTGGAGAGGATGAAAGACCTTGCAGTTATGGTGAAACTGACCAACTTGGTAAACAGAAGGCCACCAGAAGAATTCATTGACCACTGGGTTTTTTTCCCCTAGAATTTGTGGATTAATGAAACTATGTATATTTTATTAGGCTCTGTCTTGGTAGTCGGAGTTTTCAACAGATAACATTTTGAATATGACTTCAGAAATTAATTAATTTATTTATCAAACATATCACCCTGCATCCAAGCTTTGCTTTCCGTCAGTGAAAGAGTGCTTCCATCAGCATTGGGGAGTGGGGTTGCCAAGCCTGGCAACCATCAGAAGGTTGAGGGCAGGAATGTGGCGGTGGTAGTAGGGGCTGTCCTGGACATAGTAACAGCACTTCCAGCAAAAATAGGAAGTTACTATGCATCGCTCTAGAAATTACTAGAAACTCTGGTAAAACCAAAGAGTTCCCAGCAGTTCCTAGAGCTACTCTAGTAAAAAATGCAGCACAGCACACAGGGTATTTTCTGTTTCTCCCGCTGCTACTTGGAGCGGCAGCAGTCGATGGGGGTTGAGGGGTGGGAATTCCTTGCTTCTATTAAGAGCTTGGCCCATTCTGCACACATTGGATAATGCACTTTCAGTGCACTCTCCAGCTGCAAAAGTTTATTGAAAGTGCATTACCTAACACGTGTGGAATGTCTACTTGACAACCCTGGAGGGAAAGCTTTTTTGTGCTGATTTCTCCTTCCAAACACTGTGGACGCACACATACACACACACATACACAGACACCACATATTGCCCAGTGCTATTCATGGTAGTTTTCAGACCAACTTGAGATCAGCAATCTGCAAGTTACAGGAAGCTGCAGCAACAAAAGGGTGGCATGAGTGTCCTGTAACTCTCTCTGGCCACTTGCACTGCTTTGGAAGCCAGCCACTCTGCTTCACAACCCTATTTCTCTTTATTAGCTATGTCAGGCCTGATTTCAATGTGACATCAAATAGGTAAGTATCCTAGGTTTTCAACACCTGATTCCAACTTGCAGTGGCAATGCAGCCTGAGTTGGCATCGCTAAGACTGCTTGTGTAATGGCTAAGAGGACGCTGAATCTTTACTGGACACACTTCATAGGGGATTCCTTCTTGCCTGTCAATTTCACATTGAAATCAGGGCCCATTGTATGGACCCAGAAATAATGTTCAGGTACCATACTCCGTGTTTTATTTACTCTCTATATAAAATGGATTTAGGGAACTACATGCATAATTCAGGTGTCCAGTTCAATTCACTACCAATACAGCCAAAGGTACCCCCTAAAACTATCCTGGAACACGTACCCCAGTATGCATACAACTCTGAGATTACAACTCCTGTGGTTATTGCTTTTTCCAGTAATAATTTCCTTTTCTTTTTCTTCAGCAGGTCATTCTTTAAAATAGCTAACTATTCCACATGGGTTTGAAAAATAATGTTTCTAGAATCCCTTTAGAAAACAACCTACCTGAATGCCCAGAAATTCTCATCTTCAGTTGAAAGGGACACATGATTTTTAGCCCACTGGGTCCCCCTGCTGTTTCCTAGCCAAACATCACAGCCATTATCTGCTAGGACAAAGCCTAGGCTATCCTTAGGACTAATGCCGATCCAATTAGAAGCTTCTCCAAGCATGCCATGTTGCAGAAAGACAGCAGGCTTCAAACCTGAAAGGCAAATTGAGAGATTATGTTGTGCAACAAAGATTCTTCACATCAAATCCAGTGTATTTTGCCAAGAAATTCAGTGGTAGGGGTAAAACCTTCCCATATATGGCAGAGTGAATTATTGTATAATACAAGGTCATACTTGTGCTTGCATTCTCTTTTCTCCCATGTGGAATTCTGAAAATACTAAGAATATAGCCATCTTGTGTTACAACATCATGCTCCTCACAGGGGTATCCATGATAGAGGATCAGTTCTTTCTGCAGAGAAAAAAAATACTCCGAATGTAACTGGGAAAATGTAGACAAACTCCTTGTCTTTATACGACCCCAATGCTTTCCCAAAATTCTTGGAATCGACAAGGCAGTATCTACTATGCTTGAAACACACAGCAGTGTACTAAGACCTGAAATTCAGCAGCCGATTAATACCTCTCCGAATCCATCATGGGGTCATTTTAACTGCCTATATCATGGGGACACATCTTTCCTCCTGAGAGAAACTTAGGAGGAAGGCTCAGCATTCTGAGAATTTCATCCCAATACAGAAAAAAAGAATTGCACCCGGAAACATCAATCAATAAACTTTAATTCCAATATTAAAGAATTCAGAAAGCTGAAAAATAACAAAATGACCCAAAACTTTCTCTACCACTGTCAGCCCCCCCCCCCCCCCAGTTACCTGACAAAGTTCTAGAATGCTGAATGGTTCCCAACACACATTTTCACAGAATTCCACAAGCAGACTTCCATTTCAGAAGCATTTTCATTCTTCTCTGTGCTACTTACAGTACTAGTAAGAATTTTCGACATGTTTTTTCCATCTTGATGAAATCCTTGAGCATCCATAGTGGCATGCAGGCAGCACATTGCAAATAAAACCAGCAGCATCTTCAATTGTCCTAGAACAAGGTATTCATATAATATTATTACGCAAATCAGTGTTTAGGGGCTGCCTTTTTCACATGAAGGGGCACATACAGAAAAGAGGCCAATGTACAAAGGCTACACCTAGCAACATACTTCCATGAGGGATATCACCCAAAAGCTGTCCCATAATATGTTTTCCTAATCCATGAAAAACACTCTACATTTTAAAGCGACATATGGCATTATCTTGCCTTTTCATCATTAACCAAAAGAAGGAACAAAAATTAAAGGGATTAACTCGCAATAAGAAGCTTACTTCAAAGATGTATCACTCATCATATAATTTCTCATCTATCAATGATACAAGTGTAGGAAAGCTCTTTACCAATAATTTCTGTGAGATAACCTGAATCTCTTAGTCAAAGAATGCAACAACAAACATGAGACTCATTAGCACCTCCCAAAAGCAGGCGGCAACTGTATTAATTACAAATCTCCCAAAAGCTATTTTCCCAGTTTATTAAAACCCAAACCAAGTGTCCATGTAGTTACCAAAACCAAGAGGTCCTGTCACAGTATGACCAAAGTTCCACTCGGAGTGCTCAGTTCTGCCCCAGATACTCAGGAAATGTTGACTCAGTTCAGCCTTGCTTCCAGTCTTTGAAATGAAGAGTTCAAGAGGCAAAGAGTTCAGAGCCCACCCCATCTCCAGTTTGTGCTTCCTTCTGTACAAATAAGCTGTGCACACTAATCAGAACACTCAGAAAAGTAGAAGCTGTTCCATGATTTAGTTGCTGAATGGGATATTTTATTTATTTATTTAGAAGATTTATATGCCGCCCTCCTTTGTGACTCAGAGTGGTTTACAAAGAGTATAAATTGTGTGATACAATGCACCATAGTATGATAGCAGTGTTATTAATGCGGTATTATCAACACATGATATAACATAGGTAACGTTTATTCAAAGAATATTTAATCACAGCAACATTACAGTTGCAGCCCCATAAAATGAGTGTATCTGGATGCGGTGCTGGGGGGGGGGGGGGTTGACAGCCCAATAGATGTGTTATTGGCCTCAACCAAATGCCTGGCAGAAAAGCTCCATTTTGCAGGCCCTGCAGAACTGTGGTAACTCTGACAGGGCCTGGGTTTCTTCTGGGAGCTCATTCCACCAGGTAGACCACCAGGACAGAAAACTATCCAGCTTTAGTTGAAACCAAGCGTGCTTCTTTGGGGCCAGGGGTGGTGTTAGCTGGGCACAGTGCTCTTTGGGGGGGCATAGGCAGAGAGGAGGTCTCTCATTTACACTGGACCCAAACCATGTATGGCCTTAAAGGTGATTACCAGGACCTTAAGCTTGAACTGGTATTCAACTGGTGGCCATAGCAGCTGTTGAAATATGGGCTGGATGCAGGCCCTCCAAGGTGTTCCCGTGAGAACCCTGGCTGCTGCATTCTGGACTAGCTATAGTTTTTATAGAAAAAAACACATCAGAATGTGACTACAAGAATAATTCCTAGTAAGGGTGATTCTGCACTCTTTGTTTTTTCCATTGTGGATTCTGCTGAGTTCAGATCAATTTGAACTCGGGTCTTCCCCCACCCCTCAATCGGGAAAAAAAGGGTTCTGCACTTGATTGGGGAAACTCAAAGCGGGGAGGGGAGCCAAGCGCAGTAGGAGTTTCTTTCTTTTCTTGAACGAGGTGGGGGAGAAAGGACTGGAGACAGCAGAGGAGGGAGAAATAAATCCAAGAGGCAAATCTCTGCTGAGAGAAGTTAGGGCTTCGGGAGCGCAGTCACTTTAATACAGGGAGAGAAGCCTTCCAACCAGGAACCAGGAAGTCTTTGAACTGACGCCCTGGCCAATCACGGAAGACTGCTTTGCTACAAGGCACGGAGAAGGCAGTTAATTCACAAAAAGCAGAAATCTACACACTTACTGATGGCAATTTTTTCAAATATCGAGGCTTATATCCTGGATATCACGGGGGAAAGGTAGGGTTGCTCCAGATCAATCATGCAGAGGGAAAATATATACTGCCCAAAATCAAAATGGAAATTGAATTCATGGGTTCCTTCATGGTCAAAAGGTTGAGATAGGCAGGTTTAGAGTATACTTGCGACCCTGTTTGCAAATTAAATTGAGCAACTCCTTCATAACTGCTGCCACAAGTACCATTTATACCTTCCATTCCCTTGTTTACAGTTAATTATATGTGTTATATTGGCATGCTCACCCATTAGGGTAACTGTAGTCAATGTGCTGTGTAAACCAGCAGTCCATCTGTCTGTCCATGCTTGCTTTTTAGCCTGTCTCTTTTGAATGACTTGAGGCAGGTTACATCAGCCATAAAACCCAGTAAAAACCCCTACCCCATAAAACACAAAACTCCAGCAACAAGATGGCTAAAAACTGTCCCTCTATCCACAGCCAATCCCTGAGGGAGGTCGCAAGCCGGGGGGGGGGGTGAGGGGGCTAGATTTTGGTCCTGGCCTCAACCAGAGAGACCCGGCAGAAGAGCTCAGTTTTACAAGTTCTGCGGAACTCTGACAGCTCTGTCAGCACCCTCCAGGGCCCATTCTGCACACACAGGATAATGCACTTTCAATGTGCTTTGTCAGCTGGATTTTCCTGTGCAGAACAGGAAAATCTACTTCAAAAGTGCATTGAAAGTGAATTATCTATTGTGTGCAGAATAGGCCCAGGTCAGAGCCAGGACCAAAAAGGCCATGACCCAGGTCAAGGCCAGGCATATTTCTATGAGGTCAGGGAAGTGTGGAGATGGAATAACCAGAGTGGCTGGAGTAACCATGCCATTCCTGTTAGAGTCAATGGGGCTAAATTTAACATCTAATGGTTTGTGGATTTTATTTGATGGGATGTCCAATTCAACCAAGAGGTTTAGTTAAACCTGACTGGGAAAAGGCAGATCTTAAAACTGACAAATAAAATAAGGCATTCTCCTGCTTAGTAAATGGATAAAAGAGTCCAACTATACACATTTTTGCTGGCATAAATGGTGCACACTCACAGCCATTAAAGCCAGGGACAGTGCTGCCCCAGGCTCTTCAAAACTGAGTGAGGAAGAGTACTTTTGGTAGGGCTGCTGATTGCTCAGTCAATGGAGAGGGCAGTTTGGAAGTGTTCTAAGGGCTCTCTGCCTCTGCCATGGAGGCATTGGCTACATGCTGCTGATTCCCCAGCCCCCCTTCTGGGAGGCAACATGGATCAAGGAGGAATTTCAGGGTCCTTATGGCGGATCTTTGAGGAGACCATTTTTTTCTTTTTCCCTTCATGTTGTTCTCAGGAGGTGGTATAAAAAGGCCTGGTCCTTGGACTGGTAAGACCGTAACTAGTCATAATTTGGGAGGGTTTTTTCATTATAGATAGAGCAAATTGGTGAGCACCCTCATGCATCTTAACATGAAGGCCTATCCGCACGATAGAAATCATTCATCATACGTCTGGATGGAGTGGGAAGAGCAAACTCACCTTTTTGCTGTCTGTGTGGCATATTAAGGGTAGGGCAAGAGTCTTGGCTCCCACTGGCACATTTCACATGCAGGCAAGGTCAAACAAAGCTTTGGAAGCAGAATGAAGTTGCCCAAATGCACCCAACTAGAACATGCCTAACAGATAGGAAAGTTCATATAGGATCAGGATGTCCACTGTTATCCAAGGCTAGCTCTAGTAGTTCCTTCTGAATAAATAAATATTCAGGTCAAAGTACTCACATATCTTGAGTACTGCATCAGGAAGTCACACAAACATTGCTGATAGAGCTTTGGCAGCTTTCACAGTAACTACAGGAGCTAAGGCAAAATATACCATGATTCTATCCAGAAGAACACATCAAGTCAATTATATATCAGCTGTGTCATATCTTGATTATACCTAGAAAAACATATCAAATATGAGAGAGAAGAAAAAGAGCAAATAAATGGACTGGAATTTCGAAAAAAAGGAAATGACATTTCTTATGGGAAAGTATCTTAACCATTGGCCCTTAGGTAAAGGTAAAGGTATCCCCTGTGCAAGCACCGAGTCATGTCTGACCCTTGGGGTGATGCCCTCTAGCGTTTTCATGGCAGACTCAATACGGGGTGGTTTGCCAGTGCCTTCCCCAGTCATGACCGTTTACCCCCCAGCAAGCTGGGTACTCATTTTACCGACCTCGGAAGGATGGAAGGCTGAGTCAACCTTGAGCCGGCTGCTGGGATTGAACTCCCAGCCTCATGGGCAGAGCTTTCAGACGGCTGCCTTACCACTCTGCGCCACAAGAGGCCCTAATTGGCCCTTAAATAAAATTAAAAGGGCCATGTAGGTAGCCCTGTCCGGACCAGGACAGCACCGTGTTCAGGTGGTGTCCGGGTCAGCGGCCCAGTCCGGAATGGCCTGGCCCCTGGAGTGCCCGCCTCCAGGAGCCGGCTGTGCCACCCGGACACCATGTGGGAGGAGACCACACGCCTGGGTAAGTCGCACTCTCGCCGGGTGGGAGGGGGCCAGGGATGGCTTCCCTGCGGGCTCACCGGGTGGGAGGGAGCCGGCTTCTGAGGCCACGGCACCGCTGGGGGGGAGGAGGCCACAGATCGCTTCAGACACGCTTGGCGCGCCATGGGAGAAGCGGCTCGGCTGGGGTGCCCTTTTGAAGCCTGTTCTTACGAATGGGCTTTGAAGCTAGTTATTAATAAAATGTGGTTTTTAAAAACTTTTAACACAATGTGCATGCAGTTTTGAAATAATGAAACTGCTGAAACACCAGTTTTAAAGTACTCCTGAAAGTTTCACTTGATGTAACAATAAGATTTCTAAAGATATACCCTCCATACATGTCAAAAGAGACATCTGTCCCCAAAATGTGTCTCTATACATTTTAAAATACAATTTATTTTGAAAGCAAAGATGTTTCATACTAGTCTGGAATGACATCTAAGTTCGGTAAATCTTTCTAGCTCTTTACAACATTTTGCTCCCGACCATCCTTCAAGGAGCTCAAGGCAGCTGACTCTTTCCTCAGCTTATTCCCACAACAACCCTGTAAAGCAGTATTGGCTGAAAGGCAGTGAGCCGTACAAGGTCACTCACTGAGTTTTAGGGCTAAAAACTGAAGTGGGCATTTGAATCTGGGTCTCTCCGGTCTTAGTCCAGATCCGTGGCAGGGCCCGCAATGGGGAAGTTGGCCTGGGTCCTAGGTATGAAAAGCGCCTGACAACAGTGCATTCATTCCCATCGTAAGAACACTTTCGTAGAAATAAGTCCCACTGAATAAACCTGAGTCAGATTCTGTTTAGGATAGCACTGTTTCTGTTCATCTTTGAAATAACTAGATCATTTCCTCCCAAGTTTGTAAGTCTGGTATGTGGAAATGTAACCTTCAGCAGGATTTCAGAACACCAGAATGATGGAGTCAAATAGCAGCAAGCGATACTGAATCACACACACACACATGCACACCCCAATCCCAGTGATCTGAGATTCAAAATCCAATAAAAATGGAAGGTCCCCATTGGCTGCAGGGGTGTTCCATGTTCCGAGTCCAATCATATTTTGAATGTTTCTAAATTTTCTAAAATTTAATCACTAATAATCTGCTGTATTAATTATGATGTCAAAGTTGCACTATAAACTAGTAGCAAGGAAACTTATTTAAAGCAGACACACCCATCTGTAAAGTTGTGAGGCTGTAAACATACTATTCCTTATGAACGAGCAATACAGTGCAAATGCTGTTACCCAGTCTTCTGTAGAATAAAATTGATAGATGCTGGATGGTCAAATTCAACATGATTCTACCTGTAAAGAAAATATTATTTGTTAGCTGGATATATAAAACCCTAAAGCATGTGCTCCAGATGTAACACAGCAGTTCCAGTTTCCTTGTTTAAATACATTGTACTATGTCAACTTTTTGAAAATTTTGATTCATTTTCATTGACTTTTATTGAAACTTCATTTGGCTTCTATCGAAATTCTTCAGATGTTCTGCCCAAAGAGCTGCTCTGCGAAATGGGTATTTCCTTAGTCACGTTCTCTCTCCCCCATTGAGGCTGAAACCAAAGCAGAAATTCTATTTAGGCCTATTTATTTGTAAATAAATAAATATACATATGCATATACAAATATTGGATTTGTAGGCCGCCCTTCTCTTATAACAGTCTTGGGACGGCTGACAACAGACAGAAAATCCATACATATATATTTAAAACAGTAAAACCATAATAAAAACTAGTTTGTATTAAAAGAAAGATGCTCCGATTATCCCACTAAACATAGTTACCAAAATGAGTTTAGGGTCCAGATATCCGGACTCCAGTGGTGGTGGTGGGAGAGGTCTGTATCGATGTTCCAGGGCACAGTATCACCCTCAACCATATGCCTAATATTACCCGTTACAAATCAAAAGGTGAAGAGATTAGTTCTGCAAAAGAGTAGTAAGAGCTGCTTTATGCTGGTCATCACCCAGAGGTCTGTAGTGGCATAGAAATAAGATACATGGCATGAGTACAGATAACCTGTATAATTGACCATACAGCAGAATGAATCCCAGGCAAGGAAATGAGGCTAGATAATTGTAGAAGCAGAGATTTGGTTGTTAATTTCAACATAGTTAATTTCAACATGTTAATTTCAAGTATATTGCATAAACTTTTCACCTTCTCTCTATGAACTATAGAGAGATTAGAAGAGTCACAAATTGGGATCAAGATTGCAGGGAGAAATATCAACAACTTCAGATATGCAGATGATACCACTCTAATGGAACTAATGGAAGAGGAACTAAAGAGCCTGTTGATGCGGATGAAGGAAGAGAGTGCAAAAGTTGGCTTGAAACTCAACATCAAGAAAACAAATATCCTGGCATCCGGCCCTCTCCATTCCTGGCAAATAGATGGGGAAGAAATGGAGGTAGTGACAGGTTTTATTTTCCTGGGCTCCAAGTTCACTGCAGATGGGGACTGCAGCAAAGAAATTAAAAGACGCTTGCTCCTGGGGAGGAAAGCTATGGCAAATCTAGACAGCATCCTAAAAAGCAGAGACATCACCCTGCCAACAAAGGTGCGTTTAGTCAAGGCTATGGTATTCCCAGTTGCAATGTATGGCTGTGAAAGTTGGACCATAAAGCTAAGCGTCAAAGAACTGAGGCTTTTGAACTCTGGTGCTGGAGAAGACTCTTGCGAGTCCCTTGGACTGCAAGGCAAACAAACTGGTCAGTCCTAGAGGAGATCAGCCCTGACTGCTCCTTAGAAGGCCAGATCCTGAAGATGAAACTCAAATACTTTGGCCACCTCATGAGAAGGAAGGACTCCCTGGAGAAGAGCCTAATGCTGGGAGCGATTGAGGGCAAAAGAAGAATGGGACGACAGAGAATGAGGTGGCTGGATGGAGTCACTAAAGCAGTAGGTGCAAACTTAAATGAACTCCGGGGAATGGTAGAGGACAGGAAGGCCTGGAGGATCATTGTCCATGGGGTCGCAATAGGTCGGACACGACTTTGCACCTTACAACAACAACTATGAACTAACGAAGGCCTCGGCACCGGGCTGCGGCTCCCTCTCTCCGCCCCCCCCCTCGCAGCGAGAAACTTCCCAAACCGCAAGCAAAGCGGCCGCCAAAGTGGCCAAATAGCTTGCAGCCCGGCAAGCTTCTTTCTGCGGGAGGGGGAGGGGAGAGGGAAGCGTGGCCGCCGGCATGCCGGCGGTGCAAACGCGCATGCACGGCAGGTCCATGCATGCACGTTTGTGCCCAGTGGGGCTGCAAACACGTGTGTGCAGCAGTTTCGCGCATGCACGGACCTGCCCCGGATGAAGTTTGCAGCCCCACCAAGAGTGCAAACGCGCATGTGCGGCAGGTCTGCACATGCGTGTTTGCGCAGGGGCTGCCGCGCATGCACAGCGCCCAGACCGCCCTCCCCCCCCACCGGTCCGCAACCCGAAAAATGTTGCGGACCACTGTCCTATAGGACGTGTATAAGATCTGTTGATCTCTTCCAGCAGCAGATGAGGGGATAAGACATGCAAAAAGAAGGCAGACAAAGGTGAGATAGCAAAAAGGTGAGGAGGGCTGGGGGGGGGGAGCGCTTTGCCATTCCGCGGGTGTGACACTATTTTTACTAATGTGCAGAAATTCCCCAGGTTAAAAGCTTTCAGATTTTCACATTCATATCACTCAACCTGCTGTGCAGTACAATGCATAACATACCATAAAGAGCAGACTATGCCATGATTTAACTTCCTTCATTTGCTGAAAGTACTATGGTGCTGCTTGAGGTGCTAGAGGTTATTTAAAGACCAATGCTCCCCTCTGCTGGCTACTCTTAAAACAAAGTATAAACTTCATGTTACTGAAGGAGAGTTACGTGCAACCATAATGTGTCAATTGTGGTCACTGCGTACATTTTGTTCAACATCACTCACCTTTCCCCCAGAAACTGTATCTTTCGCAACTTTTCCACCCTGTAGTTCCACAAAGTTCTGAAAGAAAAAGCAACTTCAAGTTAAATCTCCATGCAGAGTAAATTTTCTCTGAGTATTTTCAGATATCGCCCAGCTCTTCAACCACTTTTCTTTCTCAGAGTAGTTTCCCCCCCCCCATTTGGATGATGTTTATGTGTTCTAAACATTTAAAAACTGCCTCCCCACACACAAAAACATCCCTACTTTAAACCAGAATTTAGAAATGCATATACACAATATTTACACAATTCCATAAAACATATAAACACAAACTAGGGGGGAAGGCCAACAATTGTTAGTGGAAGAATGCCAAGCAGAACAAAAAAATTCAGCAACTGGTGAAGGACAATGATAGACAGTGGTAAGATGAATCTCCTAGGGGAGGGAGTTACAAAATTTTATCACCAGAAAGGAAAACATACTGCAGTGATCAAATATTCTCTTTCCAGGAAAGGTCAAGCTAGTAAAAGGCACTCCTGGGCCCATTCCACACAAGGATCAATGTGGCAAATTGCTTACAGAAAGAAAAAATGGAATTTAAAATAGTGGAATTTGGCATAACGCATTCCTGCCTTTGTAGTGGAATCCAGTTGCGTTTCAATCATTTCCCACAGGTTTCCGGTCTCGCCAAAAATCGCTAGAAAGGAAGCGATTTTTTCCGTGCTTTGCCCGCCCCTGGCCATCAATCAAACGAGCAGCCAATGGGCGGTTGTTACCATGCTCCAGAGAAGCCCCTTTCCCTTTAAGAACAGGGTTTTTTTTAAAAAGAAAAAAACACGTTGCAATGAATATGCCTTGATTCCTCCTAACGTAGAGACCCATCTAGCTGGCAGCTGGCGTGTGAGCTGCCGTTTCATCGTTGCCACGCTCCCCTAAGTGAACCCCCCCCCCCGTGCACGGGCACGATTTTTGGCCGAAAATAAAGGAAACTTGCAAATGGGGCTGTGTTGTGCTTGGTGACTTGAGGGGAGCTTTAAAGCAGTTCTGTGGAGGGACTGCAGCCAGAGAAGCCTCGCTGGGTGAATGAAGGCTTGCCGGCTTGTTGCTCTCCACTCGCTCCGAGAAAAAAAAATGGTGATCGCTTCGCCGGAAGTTCAGAGGAGGGAGCCTGGGGAAGGGACTTTGCTGAAACTGCAACAATGGGAACGCACAGGTATTTTTCGCTAGTATTGCAGATTGCTTGCAAGAGTGTAGCGCTTTCCAGAGGGTGAATCCACTTTTTGGATACATTAAGCTTGTGCGGAATGGGCCCTGGTCACGGCTGCTACCTTCTTATCCAGCAGTAGACCTGGGTCCAAGAGCACCCCAAACTACAGATCTTTTCCTTCAAGGCAGCCTTCTTCAACCTTTTGACTGTGGAAAGACCCCTGAAATATTTTTCAGGCTTCAAGGAACCCCAGAGGTGGTGACACACCCTTTCAGCGAAGTTAACACAGAAGAAAGATGCAAGAGCCATCAACCAATTGATCATTTACCATTTCCACTGCGGAGAAAGAGACCAGGTCTGTAGAGCAACAGGGGAAGTGGACTCCAGTGACATCTAGAGATTTCCCTAGAACAGGGGTTGTCAACCTGTGGTCCTCCAGATGTCCATGGCCTACAATTCCCATCCCCAGCATCTGCTGGCAGGGGCTCATGGGAATTGTAGGCCATGGACATCTGGAGGACCACA
The DNA here is from genome assembly GCF_049243985.1 of Paroedura picta. Taxonomy (NCBI): domain Eukaryota; kingdom Metazoa; phylum Chordata; class Lepidosauria; order Squamata; family Gekkonidae; genus Paroedura; species Paroedura picta. The sequence continues at coordinate 72,234,557 of NC_135376.1, forward strand.
GGTTGACTACCCCTGCCCTAGAACCCTGGTTGGGAATCCCTGCTTCAAGGGGGATGCAGTTTATTGCAGGTTTATCTGTTTACCTGATTTATCAGTTTAAAACATGATCTGCTAAGAAAACACTTGTTTAGTTGGTGAACCTTAATAGGAAATCAGAATCAGAAGAATCAGAATCACAGAGAGCTTAGAGAAACCACGAAGGGCCATCATTACAGCCCCCCCCCCCCACTTGCTCGGGAACTACACTCTTGACAGGTCCTCATCCAAACTCTTCTGAAAAACTTCCGACAGAAGAGGCTCCAGCACTCTTCCATCACTACAACGTCACCTCTAGCATTTTCAAGTTCCCCAGCAGAACTTTTGGAAAGGTAATGTCAGCTCAGATCTAAACCTTACAGGGGGCAGGTTGCTTTCTTGACTGGGCTTGTCCCCTGCCCTCCCTCTGGCCTCCGGTGAGACCTCCAGCAACCACCTGATCATTAATGTTTTAACTTCCCTAACACCAAAAGCTCCGGCGCTTTGAGATCCATGTCCTGACGTTCCTAATACCGAGAGCTTCCTCGCCCATGGCCCCGGCGCACCCGCTCAGAGAGCCGCAGACAGGCCGGCCTTCTCGCCCTCTAACGGCGGATATAGGCAAGGCGGCGGAGCCGGGCGGAGGCAGGAAGCGAGGAGGGCACTCCTCCGCGTCCGCCCTGAGGAGCCGCAAGGCCCGCCCGTCCTCCTCTCGGCCGGCGCGGCTATGGCGCGGGTGCTGATCGTGGGCGCCGGCCTGACGGGGAGTTTGTGCGCTGCGCTTTTGCGCAGGGCGCTTGCCCGGCGCCCCTTGCAAATCGCGGTGTGGGAGAAGGCTCGGGGTGCAGGTGGGTCGGCCGTCCTCTTCTCTGCACAGCCCGCCGGGCGCGACCCGGGAAGGCAGCCAGGCAGGCTGGCGCGTTGTGGCGCTCCGTCCCAAGTCCCGCACACGCTTCCCGTGCAGAAAACTGGCCCGCCTGCCGGGGCTGATCTTAAGCACGGCTTGTCAGATCCAGATTTGTATTTTCTTCCCAATGCCAAGGCGCGGGGGGATATAAACAGGAGGCGGGTGGCACTTTGGAGACTGGCCCGTTCCTCCAGCGCGCGATGCCAGGGCGCCTTTCTGCAAACGAGATCAGCGGAGCCTCACTGGGAAGGGAGCGGAGGAGAGTCACGGCCCTGCAGCCTGAAATGGGGAGGGTGGCCTTTAGATGTATGCTTTAGGGTTGCCAACCGCTCCAGGTGGGACGTGGAGAGCTCCCAGGCTGAGAATTGGCTCTCCAGACAAACCGGTTCCTCTGGATGCGAAGGCTACTTTGGAGGGTGGATCCTCTGCCTTTGCACTCCACTGAGATGCTGCCCCCCCCCGGGATCCGCTCTCAAGCTCTCCAGACCTTTCCCAACCCAGTCCGCGGGAGAGTAAACGTTGGGAAATGCCTGGCTTTCAGGTGCCAGCCTGTTTTCTGTTTGCTTTCCCTGGTGTCCAAGGGAAACAGTATGACTTCATCGTAGAGGGCTAAGAGAAACAAGGGGGGGGGGGGAATAAATGTGCGCCAACTTGAGCTTTGCCACCAAGGCGTTTGCGCAGCGAAAATCCCCCTCCAAAGGAGATTGGCTTCAGGCCGGGAGACGGGAGAAGCGGCCCTTCCGCCGGGTTGGTTGCTTTAAAAGTGAGGCGGCAAAGCCCGGCCGTTTGCGCCAATCGCGTCCTTGTCACTTGCCAGTTACCAAGGCGCCCGGGATCAAGTTTGCCCCTCGGAGGGAGCTGATTGGGCACCGGCGGCGGCGCTTAAAAAAAAACTCTGTCTCTATGCACGTGATTTTAAGGGGGAAGAATGTCTACAAGCCGGAGCGCGCACGATCCGAGATGCACGGCAGATCTAGGAGCTCAGTATATCACGCGGGAACCCGAATATGCCCAAAAGCATCAAAGGTGAGCAGGAATGAACGGGGGGAGGGGGGAAGCGTTTTGGGGTGTGTCAACGAGCTGGTGGTGCAAATGGTCGTTGATGCCCTTCAATATTTCCTCGGTGCCCAGGGATGAAATATGTGTTCTTCCCCCCCCCCCAAAAAAAAATAAATAAATGCTAAAGTGACTTTTAAGAAGAATAAGAAACGCGTTCTGAACAAAAGAAGCCCAATTGCATTGAATTGCACACTGTAAGTCTTCTAACTGTAGCTTATTGAAAGAAATAATTTGAGCCTGCATTGCTTTAACTTGTTTGGCTTATCCTTACTTACCCGTATCCAGTGTCGTGATTTCTAGTTTGAGGAGCCATGTTGTGAGTTGGGATGAGTGGGTGATAGTGCTGAACCATCCTGCTATGTACAAGTGACTCACTTAGAGCTCTGCCAGATCTAGAGGGATGCATTTAAGCGTGAGATTTTTAGATATGAATGACATCTCAGTTACCGTTAGAATGGACTTGCAAGCTCTGCTGGGATTAGTCCAGCTCTTCTAGAATTCTGCTCCCAGCAGCAGTTAGCCGAAGTTTGCCAACTACTTAGCTGCCCACTGTCTTGTCAGTTACTTTTTTATTTTTATTTGTTTGTTTGCATTTATATACCGCCCTGCCTTGCGGCTGAAGGCGGTTTACAAACATCAATTTTAATAACAATTTTAACAACAATCATAACATAATATAGTATGTTCAGGTAAGTATAAAAGCAATCTTAATGTCAATAACAGTCATAGTGTGGTGTAATTCCTTGGTCTCCTCTTTGATATGATATATCACAACAACATCCGTGCCATGGTCAGACCACTATGCTCTAAAGGCTCGGCTAAGGCTCCCACCACCTCCTCAGTTGGGCGCCGAGCAAATTTTAGCTCGCCCACGGAGACTTCTGGATCCAATAGGATTCCGGAATGCTCTATGGGAACCAATGCCTCCCGGCACTTCTCTCAATGGCCTGGTCAGTGACTGGCATAACAGACTGCTGACTGCCATTGATGAGATACCTCCCCGACGCCCTCTCCAGCCCCGTCTCAAGCGAGCTCCCTGGTACACCGAGGAGCTTCGCGACAAGAAACGGGAACTGAGGCGGCTAGAGCGAGTTTGGAGGAAGACTCGTGACGAAGCCTCGAGAACATCTTATAGAATGCAGATGAAAGCCTATGAGATGGCGGTGAAGTCAGTAAAACGCAATTTTTACTCGGCTACCATCGCATCTGCAGACTCACGCCCAGCTCAATTGTTTAAGGTAGTTCGATCCCTCACTGCCCTGATTGAAGGGCAACAAAACAGTAGCCAATTGGACATCAGCTGTGAGGCATTTGCGAGTCATTTTGCGGACAAAATCTCGACACTCCGCCACGACCTCCCTCCAACCTTAGATACAAAAAGTGAACTAGAGGCCCCTTGGCCGTCTTTGGAGAAAACTATGAGTAACTTCAGACGACTCACGCTGACCGAAGTGGACAGGATTCTAGTGACAACAAGACCAACTACATGCCCACTAGATCCTTGCCCATCCTGGCTCTTGAAAACAGCTGGCATAAAGATAATGGGCCCCCTCCGGGAGATAATCAACCTATCTCTCACAACAGGAGAATTCCCGGAGGGTTTGAAAGAGGCTGTGGTACGGCCACTGTTGAAAAAAACATCTCTAAACCCACAAGAGCCTAACAACTACAGGCCCGTCTCGCACTTAGCATTTCTGGGCAAGATGATAGAAAGGGCAGTCGCAAACCAACTGACAGAATACCTGGAAGAAGCTTCGGTCCTAGACCCATCCCGGTCAGGCTTCCGGCCTGGCCATGGAGTAGAGACAGCACTAGTCGCCCTGACGGACGACCTCCGTCGCCAGTTGGATCAAGGCGGGTCGGCACTGCTGATATTATTAGACCTCTCAGCAGCATTCGACACAGTCGATCATGAGCTTTTAGCTCGCCGCCTCATCGATGCTGGAATACGAGGGACAGCCCTTCAATGGCTGATCTCCTTCCTCCAGGATCGTGGACCGAGGGTTGCAATAGGAGAGAAAACATCAGGCCGCCGGCAACTTACTTGTGGAGTCCCACAAGGAGCAGTCCTCTCCCCTATCCTATTCAACATCTTCATGCGCCCTCTCGCACAGCTGGTACGGAAGTTTGGGCTGGGTTGCCATCAATATGCAGATGACACCCAGCTCTTCCTCCTGATGGATGGCCGCCCTGACTCTCCCCCAGAAGCATTAGCCAGCTGCCTGGAAGCAGTGACGAGATGGCTCAAGCAGAGTCGTCTGAAACTCAATCCTTCAAAGACGGAGGTCCTGTGGCTAGGTAGGAAGGGCCCATGCGAGGAAGCGCGCCTGCCTACCCTGGATGGCGTGCAGCTCTCTACGGCTCACTCCGCCAGGAACCTAGGCGTGATTCTGGACGCCTCCCTCACAATGGAGGCCCAGATCACAAACGTAGCACAGCTGGCATTCTACCATCTCCGCCAAGCCAAACTACTAGCGCCCTACCTGGCCCCGGAACACCTATCCACAGTGATCCATGCGACGGTCACCTCTAGACTGGACTTTTGTAACTCGCTCTACGCAGGCCTGCCCTTAGCCCTGACCCGGAAACTACAACTAGTTCAAAATGCAGCAGCCAGGATCCTCACGGCAACACCGTGGAGGTCCCATATCCGGCCTATTCTCCATCAGCTGCAATGGTTACCAGTTGAATTCCGGATCAGACTAAAGGTTCTGGTAATTACCTTCAAGGCCATACGCGGTCAGGGCCCAGTGTACCTGAGGGACCGCCTCCCCGCCTATGCCCCCAAAAGAGCTCTACGCTCTACTGCCTCCAATCAGCTAAGGATCCCTGGCCCTAAAGAAGTCCGTCTGGTCTCGACCAGGGCCAGAGCATTCTCTGTTCTGGCCCCTACCTGGTGGAACGAGCTCCCATAGGAGATCAGGGCCCTGACGGAGCTTAAATAGTTCCGCAGGGCCTGCAAAAAGGAGCTCCTCCACCAGGCATTTGGCCGAGACCAGACGTAATCTACAGCGACCAAGGGCCCCTGCTCCCCCCCAGCCCCCCTCAGAATTCAATCAATAAGCCACCCCCCTCAGAATCCCATCAACAAGCCCTGGACCTGTTTGTATTACGATTGTTTGCTGTTATACTGTGTTGTGTTTGGTTGCAATTGTTGGTTATCGATGTACATGTTCTACAGACTGTTTTATGTATGGTTCTCTGTTATAATGTAAACTGCCCTGAGCCTCCGGGGAGGGCGGTATAGAAGTATGATAAATAAATAAATAAATAAATAAATAAATAAATAAATAAATAAATAAATAAATAAATAAATAAATAAATAAATAAATAAATAAATAAATATTGTATCTGAGGAAGCGGACCTGCACAGGAAAGCTCAAACTTTGAATAAAACTTTGTGGTCTTAAAGGACTCTAAATTTATTTTGCTACTTCAGACCATCGCAGCTACCCACTAGAATCTATCTCCTTTACACTCAGCCTTCAAGGTGCCAAGGAGCCTGAGGAAATGTTAGGAGCCCCCCCCCCCACATGCCTAAAGTTGGATACTTGGAAAGAAAATACCAAGGTTTTGTTCTGAAAATACCCATGCCCAGCTCACTAGTTACTATATTAACTTTCCATTTATATTTTGCTTTTAGCTTTTATGAAGAGCTGTTGTCTCATGGAGTGCTGAAGCCATTGACAGCTAAGATAGAAGGAATGGCAATAAAAGAAGGAGTGGAGAATTTTGTAACACCTCAAGGAATTTCATCCATTGTCAAACATTATTTAAATGAGTCAGGTAATGTTCCGGATATTTGTGAGGGATGGGTTCTACTGCCTTTTTTAAACAACAGTTATCCCTTGAAAATATTTAGTGTTTCAGGAAAACATTTGCAGGTGATGATCCTAAAATACATGAGTCATGTGACTCACTGATTAAACATAGATTGAACTTGGAGTTCTATAACTGAAACCCCAGACATTTTGGCCTTAACAAGTAATTGGGCGAGGAGAAAATATGGAGAGGGGCTATAACACTGAGGAATGAAGGTTGACTCCTTGCCCCATTCCATTCACCAGTACAAAAAAGGCTTCCTCCATCTCTTGGTAAAGAAGATGGGGACCACTGGGATACCTGCCATTTTTCCCACAGTGCTACCAAATAGCATGGGGGCCATTTGATGGGAGAGACATGCTCTGGGGGCAAGAGTCAACCTTCCCCTTTCCCCACATGCTGATCTCTGATCTGCATCCTTGACCTCTGCACAGTTGTCTTGCTCCAACTACTGTTCTTTAAAGTAGAACAAAGTTTGTGTCCACTGACATATTTCAGACCAACAAAGTTTTAATCAAGGTATAAGCTTTTTTTTGCACGCACACTTCCTCATATACAATGACATATAAGTAGAGGGTGGGCAGTAAATTAACAGACAGCATAATGAAGATACTGAACAGATTCAAGAACCAAACAGGAATAACAGGCTTAATTTATAAGGTTAACATTTGTTTGGGTTTAATTTCTGGGCAGGGACATAGTGAAGGAAATAAATATAGACAGGAAATAAATATAGAAGTTGGCAGATTAATGGGCAGATGTATGTTTAATTGTGGAATCCATCTCTAGTATGGAGGCATAGAAGAAGATGCTATAAAGATGCAATTATGTTGAGAGGAGACTCATGGAGCATAATGGCAGGGTCTCTTTTAATTACTCTCAGTATTCCACAATTAAGGATACACCTGTCCATTAATCTCCAACTTTGACATATTTCCTTCATTTTGTTTCTCCCTCAGAATTAAACTTTTAAATTAAGCTTATTGCTCCTGTTTAGTCTTTGACTCTGATAAATATCTTCATTATGCTGTATGCTAATTTATTGCTTACCCACTACCTATATGTATGGACTGGTAATTCATATTTCATTATAGCTGAGGAAGTATGGGTGCCACTTAGTAAAAGTTAAAGTTAACTAAGTTAAAGTCAGTTGGTTGTGAAGGTGCCATTAGATTCTAACTTTGTTCTGCTGCTTCAGACCAACACAGTTACCTACTTGAATTGTTTAGAATCTCATGTTTCCCCCCTGCCCTTGGTGCCTCAGGGGACTCAGCTGAAGCCCAGTGTTGAAGGCCATCAAGCCACGCCTCTCTTGGGGAGTTTTGATTTGCGTCATCACAGGCCATATCATTTCTTAATTTCTACAGCTGTACTCTCTTTTCACTTCCTACAGAGTATAGGCATATTAATTCACACCTCCGCCCTTACTTTTGTCTGTCCCCTCTGGTCCTTGTCTCCAAAGTGCATGCTCTAGTCCAGGGGTAGTCAAACTGCGGCCCTCCAGATGTCCATGGACTACAATTCCCAGGAGCCCCCTGCCAGCGAATGCTGGCAGGGGGCTCTTGGGAATTGTAGTCCATGGACATCAGGAGGGCCGCAGTTTGACTACCCCTGCTCTAGTCCAAGCTTTCTCAGTCAAGGTTTCGTGAAACCCTGGTGTGTCTTGATAGCCCTGGAAGGGTTACCTGAATGGGTGGGAGTTAATTAATTAATATATATTTTTAAAAATTTGTTAAAGTTTTATTGAGTGATATGACCATAGATGGTCATGTTGAGCTCCCCCCCCCCCCCCACAATGGCCAATGATAGGCCTGGAATGAGTGGGAAGAAGAGGGTCCCTGGGGGCATGTACACAGCTCTGATTTTCCAACCATATTCGGCACGATCGTGCCACTTATGGGGTTTCTCAAAGCCTGAAGAATGTTTCAAGAGATTTCTCAATGGTAGAAAATTTGAGAAAGGCTGCTCTAGGAATTTTCCAGAAATTTTCTCTGCCACTGAAAAAGGGGAGTCTTGTGTCACCCTAGCAGTCAGATCTACTTGGCTTGCCTGCAAGACTGCAGCTGCCCATTCCTGAAATATCCTAATTTGGTTTGCGTTGTTTTGTTGTGTTGGTTACCTCAAGTGCTTGCTATTTCAGGTCCAGCACTGTTCAGGTCCGGTTTTCCAGAGACAAGCTCGCTCCAGGATACACGCTATCATATAAAGGTTCCACAGGGGCCAAATTAAACATAGTTCTTGCCCTCAGAGTGTGCTACCTAGTCATTAGGACCAGGTTGCACCTGACACTTGGATTCCTTGAGGACAATGCTTTTCTCTACTCATACAGGTAGAGTCTGCAACTCCTGGCTCATCTTAGCTGTATTTAAATGATGGATACATTTATAGGAGATACAGAAGTTTTTTTCACTTCTCACTCTTATTGAGCCTGCAGAAATTTGGGGGATTTTGAAGAAGGATAGTGGGCAACAGAGCAAACTGTTGCAAGGGCTGATGGGGCCAGGGACAAAATGGCTTCCATTTGATAACAGGCACAAATTACAAAACATTGAGCAATTTTACAGAACAACAGTAAGTTCCAAGATTCACGAAGTGCCATCTTCAAATATCTCGTTGTCAGATAATTCAAAAAGGTTATCCAGAGAGAGTGTAATGTAACAACAAAATAAGGGGGAAGTGTCTGGGTTAGGAAGAAGGGACCTGGACGCAATCTTAGACTGCCATCCTAAGGAGATTTGCACCCCTCTAAAACCATTAATTTTAGTGGACTTAGAAGGACGTACCTTTTTTTATCCCTGTCTTTCTCTAAGGAACTCAGGGTAGCTTGCAGCATTCTTCTCTTGCCCCACGTTGCCTCAGTCAGTGACCATAGAAGACTGGAGACGTGAACTTGGGTCTCCCAGATCCTAGAGCAACCATAATGTCATCATGATCATTTATTTATTATATTTCTATACTGCGCTCCCTTGTGGCTCAGGGCAGTTTACATATAATCTGATAACTCATATAAACACAGCATAGCAGTGATTTCAATAACAGTTTAGTAATTTTTTCCTTAACGATTCTAACACTAACTAACTAGAACAATGTCAACCTGTTGACTATGGTCCTGTAGGCTGGTCAGTTTGGGTTCCATTCATGGAAAGGGGCTTCTGGGGGGCCCAGCAGATTATGTTGGTTCAGTTGACCAAATGCCTGGCAGAAGAGCTCTGTTTTACAGGCCCTGCAGAACTGATAGCTCAGGCAGGGCCCTGATCTCTTCAGGGAGATCATTCCATCGGGTGGGGGCCAGAATGGAGACAGCTCTGGCCCTGGTTGATGCCAGACACGCTTCTTTAGGGCCAGGGACCACCAGCCAGTTGGAAGTGGCAGAGCATGGAGCTCTTTGGGGAGTATAGACAGCGAGGTGGTCCCTCAGGTACACTGGACCCAAACAGTATACGGTCTTAAAGGTGATAACCAAGACCTTAAGTCTGATACGGAATTCAATTGGTAACCAGTGCAATTGTTGAAGAGTGGGCCAGATGTGGAACCTCCATGGTATCTTGTGAGGATCCTAACCATTGCATTCTGGACCAGGTGTCATTTCCAGATCAAGGTTAAGGGTAGGCTTGCATAGAGCGAGTTACAGAAGTCCAGTCTAGAGGTGATCATTGCAAGGATCACTGTGGCTAGGTGTTCCAGAGCCAAGTTGGGTACTAGTAGTTTGGGTTGGCACAGATGGTAGAAAGCCAGCCATGCTACTTTTGTGACATGCATCTCTATAGAAAGGGAGGTGTTGAAGATCACGGCCAGGATCCCGGTGGAGTAAGCCACTGATAGCTATACCCCATCCAGGATGGGCAAACGCGCTTCCTCACTTGGACCTGTCCTGCCCAGCCACAGTACCTCCAGCTTTGAAGTGTTGAGCTTCAGACAACTCAGTTTGAGCCACCTTGTCCCTGCTTCCAGAAATCTGGCTAAGGCTTCTGTAGGAGAATTGGGGCAGTCATCGATCAGGAGGAACAGCTGCGTGTCATCTGCATATTGATGACATCCCAGCCCAAACCTCTGCACTAGCTGAGCAAGAGAGTGCATGAGGATGTTAAAAGGGACTCCACACATGATTTGGTTGCCGCTTGATTGTCTTTCTCCACTAGCTATCCTCTGTCTGCGACCCCAGAGAAAGAAGATCAGCCATTGGAGGCTGTCCCTGATATCCCAGCATCGGCAAGGTGTTGAGCTAGAAGTTCATGGTGGACTGTATCAAATGCTGCCATGAGGTCTAATAACACAAGCAGTGCAGACCCATCTTGGTCCAGTTGACAGCGGAGGTCATCTGTCAGGGTGACTAGCACTGTTGCTATCTCATGGAAACCTGACTCGGATGGTCTAGGACTTGGAGCTTCATCGAATGCCAATATTTGGTCCACCACAGCCCTTTCCACCATGTGGCGCGCTCTTGCAGATCCAGTGATGGCTTTTTCAGCAGCAGGAGAACCACTGCCTCTTTCAGCCCCTCCCATTGAGAGAGAGAGAGGTTGATTATCTTCCAGAGGGGGTATGATCCTGATTTACCACAGGAGGACTCTTCTTTCTGAGGCTTCTTTCTGAGGCAGCTGTCATCTCTGTTGCCCATATTTATGTAGAATTATTTCCAGTCTTGTCCCTTCCCTTCTAGCTTGCCGAGATTGCATTGCAGATGGTCCCATACGCACTCACTGGATTTCATATGACTTACTTCCAAGGACTTTCATATGACTTACTTCCAAGATTTTGTTTCCATCACTAAGATGGTGGGCAGAATAGGGAGGCCAACAAAATGGACGCTGCATGCAAACTAATTGTTTGTGTGTGAGTGAGAATTCAGGAAAAGTGCCTTGCATATTCTATCAGATGCCTTACCCTGTGACTGATGGTCATAGTACACTGCCTCCTTAATTTTGTATTTTAAAAAAATTCCCTTGCTTTGTACTTGAGGCGGCTTACATCCTAATTAGCATCACAACACAAAAGGACAAACAAAACATACAGAGGAGCAGCACATATATTCACGTTAGTTAACCACAAATGATGGAAGTCCTTTTTGAATAAGTAGGCCTTGCAGTCCATTCTAAAAAGCCATTAAGGATGCCTTGAAAGGGACATTCCATGAACCTGGAGCCACCATCAAAAACCTCAGCTCCTTCACTAAGAACAGTGAACTCTTGCCCAAAGACAGAACAGAATAAAATGAAGGCCACTTGATGCATATCTTAATTTGACCATGTGGGGAGCAGGGAAAACAGTGGTCCCACAGGTTCACATGTCCTAAGTTATTAAAGTTTTAAAGGTTGAAACTATCACTTCGCATCAGTCCTTGAAGATAAATAGCAGCCAATGTAAGCATTGCCCTCTTTCAGTTAGACACTGAGTATTCTGGGCAGCTTTGCATTGAGTACATCTAGTAATGTCTTAACCAATCAGGAGGGGCATGGATCTCAGATGAATATGGTGGCCATCTCCCACAATCCTGTCCACATCCTTGGAAGTAAGCCAGCAATGGCAATAAGTGGTACCTAGTATACCATAATAGTAACATCCAGGTCTTAGGGATCTGAATGATTTTGGCAAGGAAGAACCAAGAAAAAAACACTGTGGGGACTAGGTAACAGAATGTGGTGAGTTGGAGCATGTTAGCTAATTCACCATTATAGATCGCTTGGAAACAATTCAGTTTATTCACTGAAGGCAGAGGGAAACAAATGACTTGCTGTTGCCACTGTCACTTTATAGTCAGGTCTGTAGGTTTTTGGGGTTTTTTACAATTGTATCCAGCTTTTCCATCCTCACAAGGGTGGCTAAAACCATTGAAACCAACAACAAAACCCCACATTGCTAAAGCCAGGGCTAAAAGGCATCTAAAGCCATTAAAAATAACAAAACATCGGGCAAGAGGGAAGGATCGCTGAGAGAATAACAAGCCAAACCAAAAGCCTTCACCAGCTGATAGAAGATCACAACAGAAGCAAGTCCCTTGGGAGGAGAGTTTTGGTGCGTGGCCGAGAAGGCCCTCTCTGCTTGCTATATATCTAATCCAAAGGCAGTGCCCTTCAAGTTGGGCCTCTTGATTGGGTAGTTTCATGAGGCAGTCCTTCAGGTATAAGACTTTAAAGGTCAATACCACATGGAACTGGAGCCCAAAGCAAATTGGGAGTCAGTGTTGATGGGGAAAAATTTGAGAGACGGGACCTTGTGAACCACTCCATCAAACATCTTAATGGCATCATTTTGTATTAGTTGAAACAGTCCAAAATGTGCAAATCCATAAATCTTTGAGAGCAGTACATTCTCGCTCCTAGGTCTTCATTTAAGAATGATGCTATTTAGAACAGCAATCCAATTTCACAAGATATAGCTCCTAGGCTGCCAGAATATGAGCCAGTACAAAACAGTAATGCCAAACTGCCTTTGCTATTTCCAATAGGACCCATTTTGATCATCCTCAGATTCCTGGTCACTGCATAGTCCATAGAGTCCTCATCTGACACAAAGGAAGCCTCTGTCTGCCTGGATGCTGACCTCAAGGCTACAGCTGTTTAGGAACTTCCAACCCCTAATGTGGGAGTGATCAAACGTTTTTTTTTTAACTCAATTTTTTGAATGCTCTGCACAATTGGGTTGGTGTAATAACTAATTCCTTACTCCGATCCTGGTATCCACTACCAGTATCCAAATCAATTGTATTGGATGTATTCTCCAGGAAAGTCCAGAAACAAAAGACTAACCAGGAAAACAAGTGCAGAGAGGAGAGAGCAGTGTGGAAGCTTTCAACTTCTCCAGACACACTTATCAAGCTAGATGTTTTAAAGGGGGAGTGGGGTGAGAGAAGAAAAATATTTTGTAGGCCATTATCTTGTCTGCAAGCTTTAATAGATAGGATGGTGCTGGTATCAGGTTGACCCTTTTTAACCCACTAGGGAAAAGACCATGGCAGTTGTCTGTTGAAAAATTTTATTTAAAAAAAATCTCCAGCCGTTTTCATGCAGATTACAGGTCTTCATTTCCTCCGCCTCTGAACTGAGGTTGGTGATCCAAGACCAGATTTCCTGGATCATCCAAAACGGGTTGTAATGAATCACACAGTCAACAGACCATCTTCTAATCACAAATCATGGATAGTCTTTTTTTACCCCCTGATTTTCAATTAATCAGCTGTAGGGTCAAGATGGAATTGCAGCAGCCATCAACTTTGCACCACTCAGGTAACAAGATAGCTTGAAAAGGAGAAATGTCTTCATATGTGTTCTTTACCAGAATGACTTTCTGTAATTGCCATACCTGTCCTGCCCAGGACACTGATACCAGTGGATTCACTACCTGCTCTTTTGCTCTCAGAGCTTCCTCCATATCCAGGATTCATGTTAGTGAGGCGAGAAAAAAATCTCTTGTCAAAGATGCTGTGCAAGGGTGGACAGACGGCCAGCAAGTAGGGTCAAGGAGAAAAGATTATTTGGCAGACTGAATTTCTTGCCATGTGCTTCTTGTTACAGAGAGAGGAAAGAGCAAGTCCATTAGGACAAGGCAGAGTCAAGAACCAGTGTAGTCTGCAAATGGTTCCATTAAATCCTTGGGAGGCAAAATTGAAAGTAAGATCCAGTCATTTCACTGGGGGTGCTGCCATATAACATGTTATAAGCAGACAAGCCAAGAGTCAGGAATTTCTCCAGGTTGAGGAGGAACACAGGAGAGTAAATGTCCAAGCCATGGCAGCAACGTAGCTGTGAAAAGAGACCTATCTAGTTTTGCAACCAAACGCTTTATTACTCAACTTCCAGCTGATTGAGTGGCTGGTTTTAGTGTATTGAATGGCCTCTCTTTTCCAAAGCAGGTGCCGAGATATTCTTTGAGCACCCCGTTACACGAATCTGCCTCAAGGATGGAAAGTGGGAAGTCTGCAGTAATACTGGGTTCATGGACCAGTTTGATGTTGTTGTTCTCACAATTCCCGTTCCACAAATTCTTCAGCTTCAAGGGGATGTTGCAAACAGTAAGTTTCCATGATGTTTTGCTTAATTTAATCTGTGCCATATTCAAGAAGGATCAAACTGAGTGGTGCTGTTTCTGATTCGTTGGACAGGAGGGGAATGCTTTGTAGTCTGCAGATGCCACAGTTTGTGCAACTTGCACAATACAAAACTCTAGCCTCTTGGTTTGTTAGCTCAGGAAGGGGGTAGCAACTGGAAGGCCATTGTCTGCTGAGGAAAGTCACCGTGGCTTTCACAGGACACTAAGACTTGTCTTTTCTGTTTTTACCATTTCTCCCTAGAGCTTCAGGCAGGTTCCTCAGCAGGCTGCCATGCGAGCATTTGCAAATTTCACGTTCCTTTTACAGCTTTGCTTCAGAGGGAGTTAACATTAAACAACTGGCTGCTGTTGCCGAAAGTGACAGCAAGACACTTAATTTCTGCCTGTTTCTCCTGTTCCTGGGTGCATTTGTGTCTGGTCTGCACTGCTTCGGATTGAAAGAGAGGACTTAAATGATTGAAGATCCTTACATACATGAATAAATCAGTCCAAGCACACAAAACAGCAGATACTCAAGACAAAGTGGTTCCTTCTCCCTGAATTGCTAGCTTTCTCTGTTCTGGGATTTGTGCGTTTGTTCTGCTTTCCATTTACGTGAAGCCTATACCCTAACCTTTGCAGGGTGAGGTGCTGCAACCCAAACAATGATTGGTAATAACAACCTTGACCTGTGTTGTAGCATTGTATATTTCTTTGCTCAAGCCCCATTTCAGTGCCTGATTGGAGGAGCTGGGTAGAGAGCTGTTGTATGTCATCAGGGTATAAGTAAATCAAGATAGATGTTACATAGAGGAAGGGGAGAATTAAGAGCTTTTTTCGGGGTGGGGTTTAATACAACGTGCCCTTCCAGTCAGTTTCAAGGGGAAACTTGTGAAGCTTTTGTGAACAGCCGCTGTCTAAACATTTCAAGTTCTCTTTAAAATCAATATCTTTAGTGATCAGGTAAGTCAAAGAATTAATCATAAATTTCTGTCAGTCTATTGAGTAAACACCACTATCACTGCCGGGCCCTTAGTTATATTCGATGTACAGGGCATTGTACATTGCCACCTTGTTAGAGGTATGACCCACCTTGTTAGAGGTATGAGCCTCAGTCATAAACATTTTACTCCCGTGGATTTGCTTGAGATCCTGTTGTGGTGTTTGGGTAGCAGTGGCAGAATACCATGCTTTGCGATTATGTGCTCTTGTAGATTCTTAGGAACAATGAGAGAATTCTTAGGATTTGGTGCTCAAAGATGTGGTTTTATAAGCACCCATTTGCAAGTAAATGCAGTTGATCTCTGTATGACGTCAATCTACTTATTAAAGAGAGAACAGATAAGGGAACATTTGTACAAATCATAGGTGCAGTTGATCTGTTTTTCATACTCCTAAACTAAGGACATAACAAGTGAAATACCCGATTGTAAGCCGTGACTTCTTCGGGTAGTAAAAGTGAAATACTCAGTAATGGACTTGACGTTTTCTTTCAGTCCTCATCGGTGTGGCTTATGTTTTGGACATCAGCGTTTCCAAGCTGCTCCATTTTGTCTTGTTGCTTCGCATTGATTCTTTTTGCCTTCTGTGTTATGATTGAGATTCTGCAGCTAGTCTGAAGCCCGTCCCTTAATTGGGCAAAGATCTCCAAACCTTTAATGGGAAAACAAAAGCAGTTCTTACAGTATTAAATGTAAGCAGATTTTTTTTCTTGTAATCTTTCTTCAGCAATTTTGCCATTTCAAAAGAAAAATATAAAATTAATACCGTTATTAAATGTTAAGGGCTATATTTTAGATGTACGATCTGGCAGCTCTTTACTTCGTATTTCTATGGGTAGAAAATGTTTGGCATTTGAAGGGTTAGACGCTAATAAACCTGGAAGTATTTTTATATGTTGCACAGGAACTAATCTTGCAGCCGATGAGGCAATTCTGTATTTCAGTGCAGTAATTTAAAGAGACAGTGGGTGGCAGCATTCTAATGGTCTTTGAAATAGTTCCCTCAAAGGGTTCTGAAAAAATTTAAGCTGCTTTGAACTGCTGGGAGTACCTTTTAGCTATTGCTTGAACTGAATTTTGTCCTCTCCATTGTTCTTCTTTACAATTAAAAGGTGAGGAAGAAGGAAAATAAATGGCCGTGCTACCTCTTTATTTAAAAATTTCAGAAATATATCTGTACTAGTTAATAACAAATAACAGTGGAGCTGAGATTATTTTAATATTCAGTTACGTAGGGACAGAGTCTAATCAGGTTTTTTTAAAACACTATACAAGCCTATTTAATGGGGCTTACTCCAGGAAAACTCTTTATTTAGGATTGCACTGTTAGATCCTCACAATAGATAATTGAAACACCCTGCTGCACCCTGGAGTGTAGACACCAGAGGAAACACGTATATATGTCCTTTTCCCAATATGTCATTTTGTGTGTGCTCATAGAGTAATTTGAAAGGCTGTATTTGCAATCCCTAATTTTAAGGTAAATCTTTTAGTTCCTTTTCACATTCATATTAGGACAACTTTCTTTTCTCCCGCATGTGTTTTTGGTAGTTCCTTCAGTTGAACTTTAGTTGGAGATATGGTGGTAGGAGCTTGCATCGGACCCCTTCATTCCTCCGTATTTTTCTATATGTTCCTGCTTTCTGTGCAGCCTTCCTTTTCTTTCTTTCCCAGGCCAATGCCTGTGAACAAAATTCTGTACCATATGCCCTCCAACGTTCTGTAAATGGAATCAGTTATGCAAAGTGAACAAAACATACCTTAATAAGAGGACAGTGTTACACATCTAGAGCAAAATTGTAGATCTCACCTGATCATAGAACTTGGTATTCTTTATGTTATTAACTTGTTTGGCATCAATGGCAATGCTTCAGGGGGTCGAGTTGTTGACCTTTTTGGAACATATCCCAGTAGCTTTGTTCCACAGCTTGTCCTAATTGTTCCACGCTGCAATTGGTTACCTGTCGAATTTTCAGAGTGATTCTCCACCACCACCACCCCAGTAGACTTGAGGATGAAATGGACTGGCCAAGCTGTCATAGTCATTGAAGCAAAGGACAAAGAAGGATGAGCAATCACAAGAATAAACAAAAAAAAAAACATTTCACTTTGTCCCTTGTATTTCTTCTGATTTAGCCTGCAGCATGTGGCTGAGTTGACATGGCATTGGTAACATTACAAGGTTACTTCCTTCTGTTATATTTTTATTTTATTTCTTTAGGACATAACTGCCACACCTTCCTCCTAGAAAGGAGTTTCAAGCCCTTCTTTGACCATGTACACTGAACATAGTTGAAAGAGGTCCTGATCATATGACCAACCTTATGGAACTCCTCAGATGTCATGTAGAAAGTGACTGCCTGTGCAGTTTTATTTTTGTGGGTGGCCCTTTGCTAACAAGTCTGGTCATGTATGCTGTATTTTAGCTGTGGTTGTGTGTTCTGACAGGAGTTACTGTGAGAGAAATCTGATACTATCTGCTTTTCGTGAAAATACTGTGTCACAAACCATGTGGGATCTGGCTAAGTAGACTCTGAGTTACCATACACGGGCAGGTGGCCATCAGCTTCCCCCAGATGTCAATAATCTCTAGAAATTGCCCCAAAGTCTATGGTTTTAGCATAGAGTTTCAACCAATTCCTAGAGAAAAGTGTTATCACTTCGGGTTATTCCAGAAATGACATTGCAGTGGGAAACACCAGCTGGGTGGTAGGGGGGATGGCAAACCTATTTAGAATTGTTCTACAAGAGCTGTGATTTATGGATGTCCTACTACAAAAGGAAAGTAGCACGTGGCTTTTTATATTTCCATATTCTATATTGAGAGCCAGATTAGTATAGTGGTTAAGAGCAATGGACTCTAATCTAGAGGACAAGGTTTGATTCCCTACCTTTCCACATGAAGCCTGTTGGGTGGTCTTGGGCCAGTCACAGTTCTCTCGGAAATCTCTCCGCCCCACCTACCTCAAAAGGCACCTGTTGTACGGAGAGGAAGAAAAGGCAATTGTAAGCCTCTTGGAGACCCTTTAGGGTTGAAAAAAGTGGGGTATAAAAAACAACTCTTCTTTAAATTTTACATAGCAGTAGATTGCGGGTTGAGTTCCATCACTAAATGGCTTCCATGGGAGACCAAGCCAATCATACACTGTTGGGAGGCTGGACAGAATGTGGGAGGGCCCAAGCCAAACATCACAGATCTGATTTTATTTATTTACTTATACTTATATGGTCATAGACCAGAGTATAGGAACATAAGAAATAAAAAACAAAAACCTGGTAATACTTTAGGACAAGCACTAGGAATGGTTTATAGGTATATTAAGGTTGAGCTAAAAAGATAACATTATAAAAGTTAGTAAAAAATTACAATTTAAAAGGTTAAAGGATCAAAATTCTAGAGCTTTAAATATATTTCCTGTCCCTTTGGCAAGCTTGAATCACTAGGGCACAGATTTTTGCCTTCAGCAGAGAGATCTGAGGCTTTTCGTCCAGAAAATGTTTTCTAATCCACTCTGCATTAGTTTGATATGGCATTGTGTTATTAGTGGGTAAATAATTTTGGATTGTGCTTGATTGTAAAGCGAGCAGCGAAAGAAAATGTGTTCAGTCATCTCTACTTCTTTTAGGGAACAGGGACAGAGTCTTTTAGCAAAAGAGATTCTTCTGTATCTGCCATCCAAGACTGCTGCAGGTCTGGCTGAACATCTAATCAGAGTGAAAGCTCTTATGTATTTGTATCTATTGTTGATAAATGAGCAGCTGGTATGAAGGTATATCTTGAAGATACTGGTGCTAGGAAGGTAGAAGTGCTTATGATGTCAGTCTGTCATTCTGTATCTTCAGTTCTTTGTTTTATGACTCACTTTGCCTGGGTCTCACCAAGTCAAAATAGGTCATTGAAGGATAGCCCCAAGGTCGCTAGCTTGGTCCCAATATCTTTAGCCAGCTGGATTACAAAGAGTTTTGAAGCGTCAGGTGGAGGAGCCCTTGTGGGTTGAAAATTACTTTAAACCAGATGTAGAAAGACCTGAGACAGACCTTTGCCTTGACCCTTATCATGCCAGTCTCAAGTCTAATCATAGTGTTCAAGACACATCTGGGTGTTGGCAACACAGCTATCAGGAACTTAGATTGAACTTTCTCAAGGGGCTTGAAATAGGTTTGGGTGGACCAAGTGAGGTATCCATAAAGCGGTTGACCCAAAGACTTGGCTTGAAACAACTTTAGTGCCGCTAGGACAAAGTACCCTCCTCTAGAAAAGAAGAATTTTGTTATACTGAAGGGTGACTTGCCTCTTAAATCAAAGGCATAAGAGCAGTGTGTACTCCTAGAGCCGGAAGCCTGGAAAGACAAACATCATCTTACAGAGGAGGTGGAAAAGAGATGCTGTTTGATTTTAGTTTCCAAGAAAGTAGAGGATTTATTTCCTGCAAGGCCACAGGGACCAGGCTGGCAGTGACGGCTGCAGGACTAATCCCTGAGTATGCACGACATCACTGCCATCCCGGCTGCCTCCCAGGGCCTTGGATGACCTGCGATAAAGGAACACAGATGCTTCTACATTCCCCGTGATGCCGGGGTCTCCATCCGCAGCCCTGCTGGGCCAGCCCAATCATAATGGAAGAGAGACACCGAACGCCCCAATCAGCTTCCACAATAGTGGGTTGCAGCATGCTACTCTCCTGCCATTGTTTGGAGGGGCTCCCCACTCTCCCTGCCGCTGCCACCGCACAGTGCGATGGGCTCTTCCCACCCTGGAGTCGTGCATGCACACACACAACATCGGGGCAGTCTGCATGCGCTGGGGACTTCCTTCTCCCGTGCATTCTCAGGAAGTGGCGGAGCATGCTACCCCACTGCAAAGAACTGCCAGCAGCCCAGCACAAACGCTGCCGTGCATAATCAGTCAGGGAGAGGTTTCCTCATCTATAGATGTATGTATCTGCAACCAAAACCCAAGAAGCAAGGCTGTAGTGCCTCCTGTACTGTTATTGAAATTGCTCCTTTCCCTAAAGCTGCTGTGAGTTCTTGGTAGGGAAAAAGAAACATACATACCTGTCTTTTCCCCCAGTGCTGAAAGTAACTGGTGAACCCTGTTTCTATTAAGGAAATGATTGGAATGGGTTAACTACCCTCGCACTAGAGCTCTGATCCAAATCACCCTCCCCATGATTGCTTTTTGATGTTCAAGTAAACATTGGGAGATTCAAATGTGCACGTTAAATGTTACTGTGTCCCATTCCGTTCCTGACTTGTGTTTCTTTCCCAGCAGCATAAAGTTAAAAACCCCAGATAAGGTTTGGTAGGTTTGGACCTATCTCTTTCTTAACACCCAACCATTCGCCAAGAACCTTGAGACTACACAGTTAACTATGCAACAGAGGAATCTAATCCTCCTTCCAAACAATCCCGAAGGTCCTTTTAGATGTGGTGATTCAGCCTGGGTCAACCTGGCTTCTGTTGCATCCTTGAACATTATATGCGAAAGAATTATTTAAGCCAAGCTCTTGAAACGTGCATCAATGTGCTATTTTTAATGGCGAGGGCTGAGTCAAGCACACTCCACGTCGCACTCTGCAGTTATATAACGAGTGAGGTTGCAACTTGGGTCAGCTTGTCCTGGCTGAATTGGGGCACGTATGGGAACAACCTGAGGACAATCTGGGCAGTTCCCTCGGGATGCTTTGAGACAAAGGAGTACCGCAACGGAACGGCTTGCTTTTCGTGCCATCTGATCATGTTGCTTTTCAACCAAAGCACAGTTTATAAATATACAAAATTAGTAAGGAGTACATACGTGTGGGGGGCGGACTAAGAATGTTACCAAGCAAAGCCGGTTGATCATACAGTTACCAACGATGGCATCAACAGGGCTTGCCGGTCGCCCCATGAGCTATTGGGGGAAGAGAGGTGCTTCACATCTGTTGAATTTTTAATTTGAATATAAAGTTGTGGAATTTTTACCATCCATATTGCATGCAGTCAGTATTCACTTGCTCCCAGACTGTTTTTAGCACAGAAAAAGGATGAACATCTGTTATGTAATGTTAGGAGATAGGGCCCTTATAAGACCTTTCCTCCAGCAGACAGCTTGAAGTGACTATTTGAAGAACTTGGTCACAAATGAACAAGATTCTCCAATTCACAACCACTAAACTCAGGCAATCTGGGATGAAAATGGACTGCATAATTAATGTTAGCGTGCCGTGCACTTACCAAGAACATTGCTAGGGAAATTATTCCATTATTTAGCATTATAGACCAGTTCCTCTGAAGAGCTCAGGCCGTTCATGCGTGCCAACTTTCATTTCCACGGCTACGTTCTTAGCACACAGTGTCTCATAAAACACCCCCCCAAAAAGAGGAAATCTTTCCACAACATAAAGCTGTATTTTAATTTCATTTTATTTTCATAGAAAGTGCCAGAAATGAATCATTAGAGAACCGCTTCTTTGACTGTTCATCGTCTGTGACTCCTTCTTAGATCAAATCTTTACATAATAATATTCCTAAGCGTTTATCCTAGGAAAGAGTAGAAAGGAAGAAATACATGGGTAGGAGAAGCATTTTACAATCTAGCTAAGGCTCTGATGCCAGCTATAGAAAGTTGCTGATGAATAGTATGATGCTGGAAGAAAGAACCATGTACATAAAAATAGGCTGTCACCAACCATTTATTTATTACATTTTAGCATGCAGATTTCTTTTTAATTTGAAATGAACCAAATATCAATAATAGTTATTAATGATTATGTATTGTAGCTGCCATTTTCTCTGTTCATTATGCCAGAAATATGCATATTTACCGACATGCAAAAGCCTTAAACTTATATTAGAAATTGACAATATTCATATATGTACAATGGTTGCAGCATTTTTACAGTTCCATTTTTCTTTGCAAATTTGCATGACATTTGCTGCTATATATATATGCTGTATTTTCCAAAGCTGTTCTTTAATAGAGGTATTACAAGTCTTTTCACATTTTATCCTATAATAATTATAAGCTGCTGCTAATATATTTCTTAGCAATTTGTAGTGCTCCACTTCGAGTCATTTAAAAGAACAAATAACTTATTTTCTTATTATTCCCATTACATCTCTCCAGTGATATTTCATAATTTTATAGCTGTGACACACATGCAAGGTTGGCTTCGTTCATCTGCCATTTTCCAAATCTGTCATTAATAGTTGCAATATATTTTTATCAAGTCTTTCAACTGTGAAATATCACCAAAAATAATAATGTAAACTTCACCATAACTGCTCCTTTTAAAGTTTCAGTGAAACCTGATTTGTTAATATAGTTCCCATTCTTTTATGAATCAGCCTGAAATCTCCCTTCCTATTTTTAACCTAAGGAATTATTTTCCTCAAGATGCCATACATATATTTTAAATAAAAGTTCATTATACAAGATACCTTCAAGCCCCCATGGTTTCTTTGTACTCTTAAAACCAGGGTCCTAATTTGTAGATATTAAAAATACAAGGGAGGTAGACAGCATGATCCTAAACAGAGTTATACCATTCTAAATCTATTGAAATCAGTTGTCTTAGAGTGGGGTAACTCTTCTTAAGGTAATTTATTGCATGCCTCATTAAGTGCAGCTAATCTGTTACCAACAGATATCACACAAAATCTTGTCATATTGAAAGATTCCTAGGCAGCAAAGTTACTCATATTTCTCACTACAAAAGTATTTATGTACAAATAATGAAGATATTGGTAACATGATAGATACTAGATGATATTATTATTATTATTATTATTATTATTATTATTATTATTATTATTTGTTAGAATTGTTACTTGCCTCTCCTTGGAGGCTCGAGGCAAGCTACAGCAGATAAACCCCCCCGATAAAAACCCCATACAATAAAAACACAAAATACATAAACATAATTAACACACTAACCAAGATATAGTAATATATATGTTTTGTACTTTCTCCAGACAGTCATAATATTTGTAGTATTATGTTTTGGAGGCAAATAAAGTTGTGCTCACAAAACATGAATTGAAACCTCCCGTGCCTCTTGAAAAGCTGTTAATGAGTTTGGGGGACTTCAGGAATAGCATGGAATTCAGTTTATTTGTCAAGTATGGCTTACTTCTTAGTAATATATTCATATAACTTTTCTGAATTAATATATTTTGTGAAATTCAAAAATCATAGCATGGATTCAAGAAGAGGGGTTGTAGCCTGTGTAGAAAATCCCAGAATTGCTGTGGGGCAGGGTAGATAAACACACAATATAAGCATACATACCCCTTCTTGCTGGAATGGAAGTGGCTCCAATGTCTTCTTTCTTGCCCCAAGGTTTGTCCCACTCTTTTAACATATTTCAGTGGTATGTTATAATTTATCTCAGCTCCTGACCCACAATTCCCTAGTTTGTAAGTCCATTCAATGCTCTTAGGGTATAGAGTAAAGCCCATATCTTTCTGAGTAGATAATCTATCAGTCTTGACTACTTATCATTTCTTTATTTATTATCCATGCTTGGAATACTGTAGAAAGGTTTACATCACCGGCTTCCTACGTAGTTTTTCAAAAGCTCCTGCCACTATCAGTTCTCTCTTCTTCCACTCAACTATCTTTCCAACTTGCTTCTTCTAAAATTCTGACTACCGTTCGGCAGAAACTAACTGTGCAGTCTTAAACAGAGTTACGTCCTTCAAAATCTAGGGAAATCAATTGGCTTAGAAGGGTGTAACACTGTTAAGAATTGCATGGTATGTCTGGCAACCTCTACCTAGATTCCTTTTGGTTTGGGCTGGCCAAGGTTGGGTACACAGTTGTATTGCTGCATTATGAATTGTTTCCTTTTCACATATTTATCTTTTCTTAAAAGGATTAAAGCTTCCTTTATCAGCTTTGTAATTATTTTTGTTGTATAGAAGGGTGCTACATTTCAGCGTCCTAAATTGTTCATTGCTAGAAGCCCCCATTAAAGGACAGAAGGACAATGACAGAATCAAAAACAACAAAATTTGAGTCCAATAGGACCTTTAAGATGAACAAAGTTATTCAAGGCATGAGCTTTCATGTGCATACACGTTTTCTCAGGCAATGGATCAGGGGTCATAAGAGTACTGATATAAGGAGAAAGTAAATTGGTAACAAATTAGAAAATCAAAAACTCTAGGACTTGGAAGACATCTCTACTTATATAAAAATTACTTCACTTCCTACACTGTTCTAATTATCACTAAGGAATCAACTCCATTTACATGGTACTTCTCTTGTTATTTAATCCAGTGGTCAAGAAGCGCCTATCCTAGCCAAGTTGACTGAAAATTTTTGGATGCTATGAGTGAAATAGCAAAGCAGTTTCATTGTCCTACATTTGCTCTCATTTTAAATGTTTGTGACTGTCCAGTATCAGGTACAAGATGTCATACTTATGTTGTTTTCATAATCATTTATTCATTTTACATTCCACTCTTCTTGCAGTGAACAATGATATTTATTTATTAGATTTTTATACTGTCTCTCCCTGCAAGCGGACTATACCCTTATTGAATAGCCTTTTATAATTAAATGGTATAATGTATGTGCTGTTTTCCTTTTAAGATAAAGAGTGCATGGACATAAAATAATTATTCCTGTCCTCCCAACGTGATGAAACTAGCCAGGACAGGTACAGGAGGTGAGTTAGGGGTGTGGTCGTGTATCATCCAGTTCTGTGGTTTGACAGATAAAACCGTATTCCTCCACGTTGCTAGAAATGAGGTTTCAAAGATGAATATGTTTCACCCCTGGTTGGTGGAATTCCATTTCTGGCTTGACAGCATTTTCCAGGCTTCTTGTGCCCTTGCTCTTACCTAGTGAAAACCCCACCTAAATTACCATGTAGTTTGAAATTAGAAATTGGAAACCCTAAATAAGCAGTTCAGAATAAAGCTTCTCCTTTCTTCTTGTCTTACCAAGACTATTTTAATTAAATGGATTAACTTAGTATTTTTTGGTATTTGAAATGTTCTCCCAGAATACCCTCCTGTTGTTGTTGTTGTTGTTGTTTGTGGGATACTGCATACTTTCCATCATGGGGCAGGATGAACTCTGTTTTGCTGAATCACAGCTTTTGAAATCTATAAGGCTTTCTGCATTTCTTTCTCAACTTTAATTTCAGATGTAAAATTGAAAGGCTTTCTGATATTTTGCTTCTCTGTGCCTGTCTGTAACAAAGGAAGTTACTGCACCGGTTAGCTTCGGCAATCAAGCATACCGTCTGTGGGCTCAATTATATCGGCTCTTGCTTTTGGCTTGCAATTATAGTGCTGTTGGCAGCCTTATACAGGAGTTCCCAACTTTCAGACGAAAGCAAAAATAAAAAATGTTATCAAACATTTTTGAAGCTTACAGTAGTAACATGATAGAAGTACAGTAGCAAGATTTCCATTTTTTGAAAAAAAGAATATGGTACAAGCTGCTACTCACACTTAAGTTTGTTTAAAATCAATGGTTTCATTTTACTTGGTTTGATGAGTAACTACAAACAGTTATTAAAAATTCTAGCCTTTCACGTGTATGGAAAAAGGCAGGATTCATTTAAGCAGGTTTATAGTAAGGAGATACATAAAATAATGATGGCTTGCTATAATTTGGTATGTGTTTTTTTTTAAAGCAAAATAAATTCAGGCAGGTTCAAGGCAAAATTCTCCAATCAATCTTGTATGATTTACATGGTAGTGCTTCAGATATTTTACATGTTGGCATTTGTTAATATTGAAGCAATTTATGATGACTTGCCATGTCTCAAGTTCATTCATTAAAAGTGTTTTATTGTATGCCTGCATGCACACCTAGGAAAGTGATTCAGTAAACTGTCCATATTCCTAGTTTGATCAAGATTCACATGTATGAGCAGCTTCTCCTCAATCTAATAGCCAGAACCGCTGTTTGGACAGAGGGGGGAGTTAAAATCCTGCTCATTGGCTCTTGAGCATTTGGGTTCAGAAGATCTCTAACAACAGCACGGAGCTGCCACTACCATTGGGGATTTTATTATAGATTAGACTTACATCAATTGGGTAGAATTTTAACCTATCATAAATGAATTGGAGACTCTTGGAGATCGGCGTGAGACCCCCCTCCAGTTTGGAATGTGGGGGAAAGTTCCTTTGATTAAGATTACTGATGTTAAGGGAACTAACAGGAGTGGAAGGCAGAGAGGAAAGAATTAGAGGGAAGGATATAGTGAGGAATTAGGATGCAGGAAGAAGGATTGTGAACGAGAAGGATAGAATGGATATGAGAATGATGATGAGATAGCTTTTGATTGGGGCCAGTGATCCTAAAACAGCCCCCCCCCCTTAAAAATACCCCGATGTCAAACATCTTAATCCGGTAATAGACCTATCCAAAGGGACTGCACTAGAAATAATAGCTGTAATCAATGCTGCTGTTAGTTATATATATGGTTTTTATGTTATTGGATATTTAAATTATGCTGTTTTATTTGATGTTGTACACTGCCCTGAGCCAGCCTGTCAGGAGGGCAGTCTATAAATGGAATGAACAAACAAGCCAAACATGGCTACTTCAGATACATTCAGCTGCAGATGTTCCACACTTAATTCTTACAATGTAGATATCCATATTAACAACTTTCTGGCAAAGTGTTCACATCCTGAAGACCAAATGAAAAGAACTGCATCTTATTAAACTGCATCAAAGTAAATGTGAGGAATTATGAAATGCTTGCATTCTTCTACTTCTAGTAGTAAGGCTAAGAAATAAGTATGGATATCTTAATGTGAGACTAACTGGAATTTTATTAAAATACAGAAAAACATATAGACTAATAAGATACGGAGACCTATGAAGAAATGATGCAAGGATAACTTCCTAGTATTTGAGTAGTTGGGTGGAAAGGAATAACTGAGCATGAATTTCATGCAAAATAGCTGCACAGTTGTATTTTTTTAAAAAAATTAAAGACTGAGGATGGGTGGCATGGGGCAAAATTAAAAAGAAAATATTTATCTGCATGTGTGCCAGAAAAGTAAGAACTGAGGAGAACGTCCCCCTTTTCTGCTACCACCACTACTTCACACAAGTCCAAAAGCAGAAAACTGCTATACGTTAACAACAGCCAGCTGTTAAATCTTATGTAATTCTGTTGTTTAGATTTCCAATGATATTGGTAAGGATAGACTGGCCACAACTGAACAGAAGAGGACGTAAGTGAGAACAAATATCATTTTAATTTGGTGAACCTGGCCAGGCTAGTTGAAGAGAAGAAGTTATACAAAGTTCTGAGCTTCATTATCTGACAATATTGCCTGAATGTTTGTACATGTGCATAAGGGGAAATATTAGTGATTTGGCTATAGAAATATCTGCTAAGAGAATTTTGAGATCCCGTTGTGGCTTTCATTCAGAATGAGTTTTTTCCCTGTTTCAAGAAAGTGCTACTGTTTGACAGATATTTCCATTTTTCTTCAGCCTAGCAGGCAAAATTGGAATTCTTATTCCTCATATAT
Source organism: Paroedura picta (assembly GCF_049243985.1). Taxonomy (NCBI): domain Eukaryota; kingdom Metazoa; phylum Chordata; class Lepidosauria; order Squamata; family Gekkonidae; genus Paroedura; species Paroedura picta. The sequence continues at coordinate 72,261,881 of NC_135376.1, forward strand.
CAGTTGTAAAATGCCAGCTTTTATTTGTTTTTGCTTACAGTTATTAACAAGATTTGTTATGACCTACACTTTTTTGGGGGGGGGAGGGGGATTAATGCTGGTATTCTCATGTAATGTTCATTTGATTTCCAACAGTTTCCCACTTAGGACTTTGGAGACCCCCACCCCCACCCCCGAGGTGTTGGTGCTCATTACCAATAAGTACCACCCTGTTTATAACATATATAATTAGAATGGGTCTTTTCCATTAAAGACCTTTAGCATCTATAGACCTCCAGAAAGGTTGTGGGGAAGATGTCAGCAAACCTTAGGTGTTTTCCTGTCAATTCCTGGAATAAGGTGTTGAACCAGGCACTTGCCATGATTGTTCCCACTGCAAAGAGCTGAAATAACTAGTTACTTCCAGGGGAAATTTTGGAGAGGGAATAGTTGGAACAACATAACTGGTAGAATACTAACTTAGACTCCATTTTAAAATCTTGTTTAATGGCACTGCTGATGGCAAAGACATCTTGCATCTCTGCCACCATTGGATCTACAAGATGAAGTTGAACAAAGCTAATTACAGGTGGTTTATAGTGAGAACAGTTTACTGGGAGCAAGCCCCCATTGAATAAACCTCCGTAGGATCTTGCATGGATTGCACCCTGTACAGAATCTTGCACGGAATCCCACAGAGTCGTCAGTAGTAGTTCACTCTTTGACAAATCCATTTATAATCACATTGCTTTCTTTCATTATGTCTTGGATGTTAGTTTGTGTTTGATTTTGTGGGTGCTGTCGGTTGCCATTGCTCAGATGAGTTTCAGTTGATTCCACTTGAGAACGCAGAAAAGGTACTTGGAGAAATCTTTGCCCCGTTGACCCTTTTGTCTGGTGAAATCTAGCAGTGACAAGTTGGTCAACTACTAGTTTGGTGATAATGTTTTAGTTAAGGTTGTCTGACAGCCACTTTCAAGCAAGTAGTTATTTGGCTCCTCCTAAGAATCCATCTTCTGATTCTGCATAATTACACGTTTCTCTCTGATACGCATTTTAGAGGCAACATGAGAGGATGATACCTGAACAACTCTGGGTGCTGTTGGATGGAGCTGGTTATATAGATTGATTTCAGCCTATCTTTTGTTAAGTTTCGCATTGAAGGCTGTGTTGTTTGTCCAAATATACAGGGAGAAGCATATCAGTTCTGTTGACCTCCCTGGTTTTCTCTGCAACATTTTATACCACTGGCTATAATATTGACTCAGAAAAAGCACACAACAGTGAGGAAGCAGAAAAAAAAGAAACATACCAGGCAGATGAGTATGCAAGCTGGGCAAGTTGTAGTAGAGGCAGGTAGGGAGGAGGTAGCGCAAGAGAACAAGTCAGGCAGCAGCGGTGGAGGCAAGCCACATAAGCAGTAAGAGGAAGTGATGGGATAGCAAGAAAGGAGTGAGGGGGACTGCAGAAGGAAGCAGGGATCTTTGCAATCCTTACTTGTACACTTATTTGTGAACTTTCTGGGTTTCATTTTAAATGAGTTCAGTTTAAACAAGTTAATATGGGCTTTATTTCTGGTGTAGTGAGAATTGGGAAGCTAAACATGCTCTAATGGTCTAATGTTCTAATGTTCTAATAAGGAATATTGGCTTCAGTGGTCTTCGTAGAATAACTCTGTGTTGGGATTCCATATTATTCCCATGTGTGTGCTGGTGCTAGCCTCTAGGCTCTAACATGGTTTCTTCCCATTGCCACTATATACATTTGTATGGGAAAGGGAAGGGGATGGAAGCAGTTGTGAGAGGAACCATAGTGGGCTTTAACCCATGATGAGCTTGGCCCGATCTTCTCAGATGGTCAAGTTTAGCTCCTAACCGATTCAGTATGGCATATTTAAAATTTTGAGGATTTGTTTTTTTAACAGACATTCATCTTCCAGGCTTTGACAGCATTACTTTCTCTAATTCTCCCCTAAAATTCTACTCCCTGACTGTCTTGTCTTTTTAATTTCACCAAACACTAGAATCCACGGATTTTCCTTCTCTGCAAACACAACTTGTATAAAGCGTGAGGATTTTCTAATGCATATACCACAAGGTACTTCTATGCTATATGATGTATCTCATCAAATCCTACCTAGAGAAAACATATCCAGTTACTTTCAAGGTGTTGCTGTTTTGTTTTATAATTAGTGAGGGTGGAAGTGAGTTCTGAGTACAAAGAAACCATGCTTTTGTTGTTGTTTCATTTCTTATTCTGTTTAATTTCTTTGTAATAAAATGAAGCTGTATGTACAGGTCAGTAGGTTTATGCATAGTGAATTCATTATGGCTTCCCAGATGTTCATATTTAACTAGCGACTGTATTCCTGAAAGCAGTAGTTCATTCAAAGGTTATCTCCTTAATTAATGGCTCTTTAAACCAGTTACTACTTTTAGCTTAGTTTAGTGATTTTTATTGTCTACCAGATAAATTAACCATATAATTTCCAGGTTGGCAATTTGAGATAACCATACAGTATTCAGCGGCTCGTACAAAACTCTTACCTTTATCGGATGCCTAATTTATGAGTCTGATTTGTACATGCATATACATCACTTGATAGCTAACAGTTAAAATTGCACGTTGCTTTCATTGAACGTACTGGGTCAGTTCAAACACTCAGTCCAGAAACCATTTTTTATGGGAACTGGGAACGACCCTCCCCCCAGCATGAATGATCTGGCATTTCATCCTGGCATCACTGCATAGATGCCTGAACTGACCCTTCCTGTCAAAAAAGAGGTTGAAGATCATAGATAACATGCTGTGTAAATGCCTGATACACCCATGATGCCGTTTGACTCATTCTTAATATATAGGCCTGCTCCATTCAGGTATCGTTTAGAGTTGATATCAGATGATCTGTGATAGATCATTTATATATGCAAGTCATTAGTTGGCATGACATTGAACTGGACAGTGAACAGGACTAAATACCATTAATTCCTGTCTTCTGCTTTGAGCCCCCAGAGAGAGAGAGAGAGAGAGAGAGAGAGAGAGAGAGAGAGAGAGTACTAATAGGAAATCTGTTACTTTTACCCCTGAATGAACAAGAACATATAAGTGAACCTTGCCATAATAGTAGTTGGAAGGAAAGAGCTTATGCATCTTACATAAAGACATAGTGGTTCTGCATATAGATCCCACCTTAATTCCCAACGTCAACATACCTTTTCACAGCTCACACAGGATATTTGCCGTCCACTTGCCGGATGCAGTCTCATCCTAGAACTGGCACTCACTTTTCTTTTCCAGAGCAGTTTGCATTTACACAAGAAGGACCAAGCCATTTCAAAAGTCTTGATTACCCTTTTGTGGCTTTTCACCCAGCAGTCAAGGGGGAAAGGCTACACTAAGCAAGTGGCTAAAGGACTGCATCTCCTTTGCATATGAATTTCAGGGTCTTCAAGTCCCAGGGGGGGATCACAATTCATTCAACAAGTATTTCTGCATCGGCAGTGTTCAACAAAAATGTTTCCATTGCAGATACCTGTAAGGTCTCAGTATCAATGTTTATAAGGCGCTACAAGATTGATTCTGGTGCAGCATTTGGACAAAGAATCACGCTTCCTCGCTAGGACTCTTCCTACCCAGCCATCTTTGAAGGGTGGCATTTCAGACAACTCTGCTTGAGCCATCCTGTCATTGCTTCCAGACATCTGGCAAAGGACTCTGTCAATCCAGACAGCCATCCATCAGGAGGAAGATCTGAGTGTCATCTGCATATTGATGACACCTAAGTCCGAACCTCCGTACCAGCTACAGTTTGTCTCTGACTAACAATTTGTCTGTTCAGGAGGCAAGCAGGGAGGAAGTCTGCTCAATGGAGCAGGAAGTCTCCAAATGACCTAGTCAGGATGCTGGAGGACATTATTTGAAAAATATCAGGGAGTTTCCATTCTAACTAGGCTAAATGCACATCTCCTCCAGTGTCATTTATAAGGTATTCCTTATATGCTCCTGAATCATACACACTACAGATCTTGCATATTCCATATTTAGTCCAATATGAAAAGTTATACCTTACTTCTTTAAATGGGGGGTAAAGAGACTTAGAGGGAGATGGCAGACCATTAATTCATCTACCCCCGTATTGTCTACCATGGTGGCAGTTCTCCAAGATTTTGGGGAATTATACAATATATATATAGCTCCACAATTCCTTTACCTGACAGTTTTGCTAACAAAGTACACACATTGGTATGTGCTTTTGTTACTCCCCCCCACCACACCCTGTAGCAGAGAGGGGAAAGGCCTATTTAACCATTTCCTTTTGTGCTGGTTTCTCAGGGAAAATTGCTTCCCCCAAGCTGCTTACCACCTGCTGGGAAACTTTACCATGGCTGGGAAAGATCCTTGTATCTGTGATCCTTGTCATGGGAGTTGCCAAGGATTGGCTCTGGGATCTTAGTAATGCAAACCACTGCCTTTCCATAGCTCCTTGTTGTTCATAGTCTGTCTCGTCGGTATTTAGGGTTTCATTTGGCACTATTCCATGACAAGCCCACCCACAGTTGAAGTCCCTAAAAAAAAATCCCACATACAGGATGCTGAGCTGGAGAAAAATTATGTATTTATTTTGCAGATCAGAAGGTTGAGACATTGCAGCAGGGTAGAGGAAATGGGGTTTTAAGGATGATGTTAGTTTAAAGCATCCATAAGAAGTCCCCTGGTGACCTCCTCGATAGCTCTTGATGTGCAAGCCGTTCTCACCGACATCCCTAAATGCTGCAGAGCCATAAAGGACAATTCATAAGGAATCAGGAAATACAACTGTAGTCTTTAACTATGGCCGAGGCAGTTTAAGTGGTTATATATAGTCTAAGTGTCCTAATTTTGAACTTTTTCTGTCAGCTGCATGGTAATGAAACATTCATTATCTTTTGAAGTTTACATTGGACTCTACTTCAAAAATTATCAACACATCAAATTAACTGCTCTTTTAAAAATCTGATAGTTGTAATCCTTTGTGAGATGCACTTTCTTTTTACAGTTTCTTCATCAGGGCAGATGTTAGCAACTCGCATGGGACAGCTAAAAATGACTTTCATAAAAGCTACAAAAGAAAGCTGTAAATTATATGCTCCAATTAAAGGGAAGAAGTTGAATTTCTGTGGCTTACAGGAGTGGCTCATGGGAGCAAATTAATATAAGACAAAAGGTATAATGCTAAGGCTAATATTGTTCTTCCTTCCATTTATTGTATTGATTTTACTTACCAGTGATTAGACTCCGTTACGTGCATTTGCGTTAAGATTTGGACTTTTAGTACTTCATCTTTCAGACTTTGCTCAGGGGACAAATTACCTGAACCATAAAACCAAGTGCAGCTTGACCATACTATTAGAATAGGCAGCCAGCTCTAGACACTGCCCGGTCATCTCAGAAACACCACATGAGCCTGGACTCAGGCACAGCTTCTACTATGGCCAGTGTCTCTGTGAACCACAAAACTCCTTGCAAAATTACAGAAATACTGCAACCTTTCCACCCAAGGTTGCCCCTCCTTCAGTATGGATACGGAAGACACACATATCCAAACCATAAGTCCTCTGAGACTCTCAGAGGAGAAAATTCCATCCTCTCCCACTTAAGCATCAGGCCAGCCACTCACTGGCCAGCTGGGTTGCCTGCAACACTGCTTCCATTCCCCCTCCTGCCATGGCCACTCACCTGTCTCACTGTTATTAAAGTCAAAGATGGCTCCTCTTCCCTTGTCCACCTGCCTGAAGATGAAAGGCGGAGCTGGCAGTAGCTCTGAAGGGAGGTGGCAGAGATGGCTCCTGCTCTTTCCCCCCGTCTGACTGTCTGCAGAGGAGAGGCTTGGTGTTGGCATTGGTGCTGGCAATGGAGGTAGGTATCAAGGAGATGGCTCCCATTCTTCTTCCCTCACCTACAGAGGAGAGGCATGAGTGACAGGGTTGGTATTGGGGGGGGGGCAGTGGCAGCCCCCATTCCACCCCTGCCCATCCAACTGCCTACCGGTAAAGCAGGCAAAGGTAAAAGGGTTGGCATAAAACACCAGCTTCCCAGCAGCTCCGTTTGGCTGGTTCCTCACCTATCTTCCCCCACACACATACATACACACACATTCAGAGTGGGTTTACATCGTCTGCACAAGAGCAGACAATTACCCTTTGGGGAAAATGTAACCCCCTTCTATTAGGGGGTGTTTTATGTACTTCTTCACATCTGGGCAGTCCCCTAGATTTCCCCAAGCATGCTTCCTACTTGAACCGGGCCCCATTCTCTGGGTCTGTTGATCCACATGTGAGCCAGGTATAGCATTAAATAGAAGATGTATGCATGAAGTTGCCTTATATCAGTTCCAGTCTCTGATCTTTCACAGTATTGTCTGTTCTGGCTACCTGTAGATTTTAGGTATAGAGAGTTCTTTCCCAACACCTGTTTCTTCTTTAGCTAGAGGTGCCAAGAACTGACCCTGGGATCTTCTGCATGCAAAGCATGTGTTCAGCCTTTACAGCATGGCCTTTCCTCACAAAGGGGGTAAGCACATTGGGACCTGAGTGACTGAAAGCTACTAACTAGACTGGACAGGCATGAATCATGCACCTGTTTCCCAGTCTACTGCTATATTGCCTTGTTTCATGCTTCAATATATAATTATATTAAAGGATATTTTGTTGGGAAGATCTTTTGTTGGGAAGCTCTAGATCCAGTCCTATTACTTACACACAGAAAAAATCCCTACATGACTAGGTTTCATTTTGAGGATGATTTAGGCTTGACTATCAAATTTTTGCCGGCTGTGGGTTTTTTTTAATGTTGTTTATCATTGAATTTATAGAGTGCTATTCTCGGCCCAGCTGACCCATGGTGTTTTACATGAAATATAAAAACAGCATAAAAATCTGGTACGATCGATGGCAACAACAAAGAACATCCTACTCTCTCATACGAACCCTCAACCCTTCTGCTGGCAGTCGCTGTTGCCCCAGTAGCTGACTACAGGTGATTTATGGCATGGGGTGGTGGGAGTACAGATTATAAACAGGGGGGGAGGGACCCAATCTTATTACCCCAGCCTCTACCAAATACGTGGTGGAAGAGCTTCGTCTTGCAGACCCTGCAGAATCCAGAGAGCTCTGTCAGGGCCCTCAGCTCTTCTGGGAGCTCATTCCACCAGGTTGGGGACTGAAAAGTCCCTGGCCCTGGTCAAGGCCAGCCGCACTTCCTGGGTAAAAAGTGACCATAATAAGAGTAGATTCAAGTGGATAGCCATGTTGGTTTGAAGTAGCACAACAAAAATAGAGTCCAATAGCATCTTTAAGACTAACAAAGATTTATTCAACATGTGAGCATTCAAGTGCATGCACTCTTTCTGAGGACCAAATGTTTGTTGGTCTTAAAGGTGCTATTGGACTCTATTTTTGTCATAATAAGAGTGTCTGTGAGGATGCTTAGCTGGAGTCTGTGGTCAATTCTGATACTGTCTCTATTTGTTTGATAAAGGATTCAGTTGCTACATAAATGATAATTATTGGCAATAGTGTTCCCTTGCTACAACCTGGAGAGTATATTTTTAAACAGACTAATAAGCGCAGGAATCAAGGTAGTTACAGCCTGTCCTTGGTCTTCTTGCAAAGAAACCTATTCCACAGAGAGGGAGCAAATATGAAAAGCCTCAGCTCTGTTTTACCAGAACATTTAAGGCAAAGTCACATTCATCGGTTTGCATCTTAAAATTATACTTATCCACTATGTGGAATTATTCAGGTCGAAGCCCTGTCTGCAAGGGCTCTATATGGGAAAAAGCTGGTAACGCTTTCTAACAAGAATGCCAGACATATCCCAGCTAAGACTAGGTCAAGAAATAAGGGACATCAAACAGCACCCCGTGGCTTCTCCTCCTACATTTGTACTCCTGGCACCTAGCCAGGTTAACAGGAATTTTCAGTGGTCTGTTATTTCCCGTGTCTTACAAGCAGCTTTGCTAGCTGCATATGCTCTCTGGCCTTTTCTGACCCCCTGAGCTGCAAAGCAACCATAGGGAAAAATCACTGTGCAACCATGTAGCCCATAAAAGATGTACATGATTGGGGAGGGGGGAGGTACAGGGAAATCTACCAGTACAAGCTCATCATTTTTATTTTATTTTTTTGTCCCTTTCTGTTTTCTGAAATTAGGATTAATTGATTTTTGAAATTATATTCTATATATCTCGGCTCACATTCTTTTAGAAACTGTTTGGCTACAAGTAAACATGTACAATTAGCGCATCCTCTAACAGCAATTTGGGTAGCAATTTTACCTGCTAACAGTGCAAGTCATGATTCATCAATTTCATAAGGATTGTGAACCTTACCCAAGACTTTAAAAATCTAGCTCTTGATGGGTATGATAATTCTTTGAATCCTTTTTCTCCCAGCAACGAGAAAGAAGAGAGGGAGAAGGGAAGAAACACTGCATCCTTCTTTGATATATTAAAGATAAAAAGTAAAAAATCAAATTCCTACACACGTATTAAAGATTCTCAGGGTCATATTAATTTCCTGTGAGCAATTTGTGATTGTATTGCAAAGCAGAACAAAGATTCTTAATGTCTGCATAAAACGATGTTTTGTGACCCTCTTAAAATGCAGATGTGGAAAAAGAGCAATATCATAATTTGCATCAGCATATAAACATGCTGCTTTGTGCCCCTTTCTCCCATTACTGTCTCCCTCGTTATTGCTTTGAATTCTTTTAATGATACTTCCTTCAGTTATTATTTATTTTCCTTGTATGCATTGGAAAACATAGAGCAGTTCATATGGGGCCCCTGGTTGTCTCCTAGATAAACCCCATCTTCTTGTTCCCCTCCCCCCACCCCGACACTATAAACTCAATCCTAAACAATGAAATTTAAAGATTAAGAGTCTGCATAAGAGCCATATCCCCTGCTGAAGTTTAATGTTGCAGAAGGGGAGTCAATCAGGAATCAGTACACAGGACAATTAAGCAAACAAATACCCTTCCCCAGTGCTGTGGCCCCAGTCCATTTTCAGCCCCATTCCATATCAGCCTTGCCCTCTCAGTTACACATCTGGGGGTCCGATCATAGTGTCATGTGATTTGGCCTTGTATAGTTTTATTGTGCAGTGAATTTGTGGTGTAAACAGTTGCATTTGACAGCTCATTTATTTCTGTACCAAATGAGACCTCGGACAGCATCTCCCCACACTGAGGGCAATGGAATGGCGAATGCATACAACATGATAATTAATTTTTCAGTACACGTTTCAGCCCACTTCATTGCATATTAGTGCGCCCTAGGTAGGTAAGTGCCCTACCTTCACCTCTGTATGAAATAAATTCATCTTCCCATTACTCAGGGATTCCTCCATCAACTCAAACAAAGAAAAAGTTAAATTCCTCCTGTGGAATAGTAGGGGCCATATTATTAAGCAGGATGCCGAATTTTGTGCTCATGTGCTTAGCACGCGGGAAAGACAACTTAAGTAAAGATGTTTTAGTGGAATTTTACTATGCATTTTTATAATGTACCTATCAATTATACAATTTTATATATTTTTAATTTTGTATTGGCTCCCTGATTATGCAGTTTTCTGCTGTGAAATGTTTTTTTCTTGCTATCTGTTTTATCTGGCCGCAGTGCTGTATTAAAAAATAAATTTGAAGCACATACTTTGAAAATCACAGTGTTATTAACTTGAAATCCTTCCCTCCGTGGTATGGAGACTGATGTGCCATTACAAACATGACATTTATTTTCTGCCCATTGAGCTCTTGTGTAGACAACAAAAGAAAACTTGAACCTCTATCTCATTAGACTGCTAGATTTAGTAGCTTTCAGAAATCTGGTAATATTATACCAAGTTTGCAGGATTAGAGTTCTAGTTTTTATTGGATTAAGCTGTTTCACACATACATATGTATATGTTTGCTTTGCATAACTTTTTATATGCTGAACCTCTATGCGTTTCTTGGTGGTAAATAAGATAGTGGATGTTATTTAAGGATTGTAGCCATTATTTTAATTTCCAGAATAAACTTTCTTGGGCTCTACAATAAAATGTGCTCATATATGAAATTTCCATGGTATACAACAGTATAATAATAGAAGGAAACCCAATTATTCATAATTGCATATATCAGAGTTCATGTTTCAGGATGTGGCTAACTGCTTATTTTTAAAATATCTGTTTACTGGGCATTAAAATGTTTTGCTATTATTTATTTATGATTTATCACGTAGCAGAGTTATACCCAGGAAGCATATCTGTTCCACATAATATATTTCTGGTAAGGGCTTGGAGGAGGAGCGTGTCTCATTGCTTAAGTGCCACTCAGTGCTCAGCTGTCCCGCCCCTGAGAGCCTCCTCCTCCAACCAGCTTGCTTGTCTTTCCAGCGGTCAGATGGCCTTCCATCCCCACCCCTGACCACCCCATCCCACTTCCCTCCAAGGCTGTAGATCCCTGCTGCATGGGAGCTGCTCCTGCCGATGAGTTCACTAGCAGCTGCCTGCAGCCTTTCCAGGTCCTGGGAGAAGGGAGAGGCCATCTGCAGAGCTATCCCCCTCCCAATCTAATGTCCATTGTATTCCTGAATGCAGTGGGCTTGGCCCCTAGTAATGATATAAAATACATAACCAAACTGATATAGTGCGGATCGAATGGGCAGCCCCTCTATACTGATATCTAAATTTTCAATCCACTCAATTGCAACTGGGGAGAGTTGAGAGAGCTCCATTTCATCACCCTGGAAAGCATGGCACTCACATTCCTGTGAAAGCTGAAAAATAGTTTGGCACATTGCACCACAATTGTATTTGGGTCCTGATATTTTGCTCCACTTAATCAACAGAACAGTACAACTTACAAAGCTTGTTGGTATTCTATTAGTTGTCTTTCATACTTTATGTGACAAGTCAGATCCTGGCCTGTTGGTGTCTGTTTGTTTGTTTATATTTTTATTTATATATCGCCGCTCTCAAAGACTCGCCCAACCCACAAAATACCCAATACATTAAAAGATGACAATTCATTGGAATTTAAAAGGTTCTGGGTATTGGTGGAACTGATTGCATCCATGTTTGCAACCATTCATCTCCTACATTGAAATTTTGTGATTGCAGGATTTGTGCAGATCTTATTCCGGTATGTCATGATCTTAGTGTGGACAGGCCTGAATCAGCCATATTCTTTGTTAATGGGCAACTCTCTGTTTTCTGCTTTCCTCTGATGGTTCTCATTGTTACGTTGAGTTGGGCATCAAGTTTGTGGACATGGGGGCTTTTGAGCTACACTGAAATCCCATATTCCTCAGTACTACATGCCAACAGCAAAGCTGAACATCAAAGTGTCATAGGAGATGCACTCCAAAAAGTTGTATCACATAATTTTGGAGGATGGTGTTTATAACTCAAGATCGTATCCAGGATGATGCCAAAGTACTTCGGTGTATGATTGTCAGTTGGGTGCCATAAAGTTCATTCAGTTCATGGTTGGCAAGATTGTTATTGAGATGGAAACAAGAATGTTCCATTTTTCCTGGACTTGGCATAAGCCACCATTTATGGTAGAAGTCAGCCAACATATCAAAGTAAAAATAAATTTGGTGTTTTGGTCTTCATTTTATTTTTATAAAAGAGCAACCGGAAATGGGTTTCTGGCTATAAATTGGGTTAGTTACAAATAAAAAGATTTCTTTCCCTCCCCATTATCTCTCCATACCAGGCCACTTGCTTGTTAAGATGTTCAGCAAGGGGCCCTCTTCCAGTAGCCTTTGTCATGTGGAGGCCCTCATGGTCATGTGTGGGAGGATGTAATTTCCTGCTGTTGCACTGGTGTTATGCAGTGACACCTCTGAAAAGACTTGTGGAAATAGATCCCCTCTTGACATTTATAAAGGATTTTAGAATGTGTTTATTTGGAAAGCCTATAAAGGAAGGTTGTATATATGAGATAAAACATGGTTTGCTTTTTAACTCTTTGTTATCCAGTTTATTCCTTGTTTTGGCTTCAGACAATTTTGTTTGATGCTATTGTTGACAACTGCCCTTGAACACATTTGTAGAAGCAAGATCTATGAAACAAACAAATGCTGCAATTATTTCCCCTGTACCCAGGGACTAAGGGGACACTCCCACTGAGCCATGAAATGTGCTCGGTGATCTTGGACCACTGTCTCACAACCTAATCTCCTTCACAGGGTTATTGCAAGAATAAAATGCCATCCTGAGCTCCTTCAAGGAAGCATGGAATAAAAATATAACACGCAGAAAAATTGAATAAGCAGCAGCAGACATTCAATATATAAGGATCTGTTTATGTATTACACTGTCCGTCCCCTACATTTCATTGTGGCTCAGTGGCTTACAAATTGTAATATACAACAAATCCTTGAATCTGATTGGATTTGTTAGGTACAAGATCTAAATAGTCCTACCATCTGCCTGGTGGAAATGAACCTACCCTCAATCATTTGAGAAATAGGAGGGGGGAAATGGCTTTGATGGTGAATCTAGCAATTTTCTCTTGTCTCTGCAGTCTTTACCAAAGAGATTAGGGATAATTCCTACAGTGTTGCCAGGAAGTGATGTCACATCTTCTAGAAATTCCACCCCTACACACATAGCACGCACTGCCCCAAAAATCTCCTAGCCTTTGACAGTGAAGAACATAGAGCCTTAGGACATAGAGCCTTAGGCTGGGTTGCCACCAATATGCGGATGACACCCAGCTCTACTTCCTAATGGACGGCCGGCCGGACTCCACCCTGGATACATTTGCCAGCTGTTTGGAAGCGGTAGCTGGATGGCTCAGGCAGAGTTGCCTGAAACTCAACCCCTCCAAGACGGAGGTACTGTGGCTGGGCAGAAGAGGGCAGGACCAGGAAGCGCGCCTCCCATGCCTGAACGGGGTGCAATTAACACCTGCACCAGTTGCCAGGAATTTGGGAGTGACATTTGATGCCTCCCTCTCTATGGAGGCTCAGGTCACCAATGTAGCTCGGACGGCATTTTTCCATCTTCGCCAAGCCCGGCTACTAGCGCCCTACCTGTCCTCGGAACACCTGGCCACAGTCGGAACACCTGGCCACAGACCATGCAACGGTCACTTCCAGATTAGACTTCTGTAACTCGCTCTACGCGGACCTTCCCTTGTCTTTGACTCGGAAGTTACAGCTGGTCCAAAATGCGGCTGCCAGGGTCCTCACTAGAACACCTTTGAGGGCCCACATTCAGCCGGTGCTTCGTCATCTGCACTGGTTACCAGTTTGTTTCCGAATCAGATTCAAGGTATTGGTATTGACCTTTAAGGCTATACGCGGCCTGGGTCCCGTCTACCTGCGGGACCGCTTGGTTGCTTTATGCCCCCCGCAGGGCACTCCGCTCTGCGGGTATGAATTTACTGGTTGTCCCGGGCCCACGGGATGCTCGTCTGGCCTCGACCCGGGCCAGGGCCTTTTCAGTCCTGGCCCCAACCTGGTGGAACGAGCTCCCAGAAGAGCTAAGGGCCCTGCAGGATCTACCAGCTTTCCGCAGGGCCTGTAAGACGGAGCTCTTCCGCCAGGCATATGGTTGAGGCCAGGGCAGCTCTCCCACTAATCCATCAGAGGATCCCCTCCAATATTGAGATCTCTAACACCGAGATCATGGTTAGATGTATTGTATTGGTGCCACCCTCTTCTGAACATTATTCTCTCCACCAGGCTGAACTAAGATCAGAATTGTGACCACCGCCACTATATGTTATGTGATATGTTATATGTAACTTTTAATTGGGGTTTTTATGGGGATTTTATTGTGTTTTAACTATTTATGTTGTAAACCGCCCTGAGACCTATTGGGAGAAGGGCGGTCTAAAAATTAAATAATAATAATAATAAAAAATAATAATAAGTCATTTGTCATAATTCCCTCATCAAGAAGAAGAAGAAGAGTTGGTTCTTATATGCCACTTTTCCCTACCCGAAGGAGGCTCAAAGCGGCTTACAGTCAGCGCCTTCCCATTCCTCTCCTCCGAAATGGATTATGTTTCTTATTATCTCTTTTTTTACTTGCTGCCATTGTTTCTTTCTTTTTTTACTTATTTGTTAAACAAAATAATTGGTTAAGGCTTGCTTGTCTTGATTTGGTTGCCGTTTGCTGTACAGGATTTATTTTTAGCTTTGTTAAACATTAGCAGTATTTTGTAGAAAAATGAGAGCCCGCAATAAACAAAATCTCTTTTTAGTTAGCAAGAATACCAGCATAGATGAAGGTGATCGTATGCTCAGAGAGCTGTGTTGCCCAAATATCTAGAAATAGGTGTTATCATAACTTTTTTTTGGTTCTTCTAAGAACCTTAATTATATTATTGTGACAATATGTATCGGTTTAAAAAAATGTTTTAAAGAAGTGAGGCCCTTGAACTTAAAAAAAGAGAAGTGTAAAGTTTGGCTGTCCTTTCTTTCTGATCTTCTGCTATTTATTATTCACTTGACTATGGATGGGCTTCTTGTGTAAGCGTCCTTTCATGTTCATTTTAAAGAAAGCTCCCACTCATAAATACAGAATGTCCAGACATCGGTAGATGAAAAGAATGTCTTTCTGTCCAAACAGTCATCCTTTGTAGGATGAGAATTGGCTGTCTGATATTTAATGAACAGAGGTTTTACTTATATAAAAATTAAGTAGGAGCATTTATGGTCTGTTTAGTTTCTAGAATTTAGAGAACATTCTGTTGACAAATTTGCCTCAAAACTGATGTCCTTCATCTGAAAACAATGAGCCTGTGCTCCAGAGTGACTGAGATTCATACATGGCCCCAGGCAACCATGGACTTCTCTGTTCTCAGCCATGTCAGGGAGCCGGAACTTCACTTTTCATTGATCAAAGTCTTATGCACACAGGAATTCCATCAGACTGCCCACATGTATAAGGAGCCAATAGATCAGATTCAGATTACATGTTTTGTACCAACAACATCTATTAAGCTCCGCCCTTTAAAAAACAAACAAGTCCCACTATGATGCCCCTGTCCACTTCCTTCCCTCAGAGGAAAGGTTTTCCCTCCGCTTTTCTTTCCCCACTGAGCTGCCTCCCTAACCAAACTCTGTCTTTGTCAGGCGCTATCCACAAATCCCCAGGGATTTTCCAAGCTGGAACCGACAAGACTAATGAATAAACAGCTCCATTTCTCATAGATTTGGTGTGCTGGTGGACATGAGGAACATGATAGTAGTGTGCTTCAGTAATTTCCTTATACTTCAAATATAGTTGGGGGAATGTCACATTAACATTGATAGAGCTGTGTCTCATTGGTACAGCATCTGCTCCACCTACAGAATGCCCCAAATTCAATCTTAAGTATCTCAAGGTAAAGGGATCAGGTGGTAGGTGAAGTGAAAGACCTCCGCCTAAAACCCTGGAGAGCTGCTACCAGTCTGAGTAGATGACACTGATCTTTATGGACCAAAGTCTGATTGATTGTAAGGCAGCTGCATGTGTCATGTGATGTTGATAGGGTGTGGGTTTCTGTAATTTAGGACTAACAATTATGGGTTCATCTGATTTTATTCCAACTTAAACATCTGAAGAAGTGAGCAGTAACTCAGAAAAGCTTTTTGCTGGAATAAAAATGTGTAAGGTGCCCCTGGAATCTGTTCTTTATTTTACTGCTACAGATTAACATGGCTACCCATCTGGAATTGTCCTGAATTAAGGTGTTTTGTTTTGTTTTTTAATTCCAGGGTAAAGCTGCAGGCAGGCAACCTTCACTTTAAACAAAAAATCTTAACTACTTCAGGAGAAACTGCTAAGTACCATTTCCCTTGCTGTATTGTATTGTTGTCTATATGTTTTTTCCTGTTTAGAACACACAGTCTGCTGTGACATAGTTTGATGTCGTTATAATTTATTAAATGGAAAAATCTTCCAATATGCATGCAGCAATATTTTCTTTGCTCATTCGGGACTTGAAACTCAGACCTGCTTCTGTGGAGGGTGTGAATGTTTCTGAACAACACTGCAAGACCCTGTCCTCGAAAATTAAATTAACGAACAACAACGGTGGTGCTTGGTAGAGCAGATAGTTCCTTCAGTTTGTAAATTTATAACTGGCAAATGCAAATATGTGGAGTTTTTACATGACACCCCCCCCCCCCTAATTAGGGCATCTTAAAGACATAATTTGAAAATGGATGTTTGGAGAACATAATTCCACCGTAATGCCGGGAAGACATTGCTAATAATAATAATGTAATACGCTTAAACCCTGAAAAGTTGCTCATGTTATAAGAAGGTACAGCATTTAAAATGGTTATAGTGCCATTCTGAAGATCATTAGAGAGGCGAAACAATGGAATCAGAAGTAGGTCACAAGGCTGTTTTAAATATTTCAGTGCATCTGTTAAGCTCTACAGTTTGCTCATTAAAAAGCTTATAATCATATTGCACTTCTGGATAGTTTGCAAGCTATTTCAACAGCTGATCTGCAAGAGAATTCTGTGTCCTGGAAAATACAAATCATTGTTTTAAAAAATATATCATTTTACATTAAAAAAAAATACTGACCCACATGAATGAGCCTTCTTAAAATACAGGTTGTAATCGTATGTTTAGATAACCACCCTTTAGGAATATATTTAGATAGTCCAGAGTACAGCCCAACCTCTTGACTTGCCCCCCCTGCTTTCTTGCACTGTAATCCATTATCTGTGTGACCCTTTGATCATAACTCTCAGCCCCTAGCCCTTCGGCTGTTCGTAGCCTTGAACATCTATATCTAGGGTTTCCAATTTCAGTTTGGGAAATGCCTGGAGATTTCAGGGTAGAAATGTTGATGCCAGACTTTGGGCAGGGGAAGGGAGCCCAGCAGGGTATAGTCCCACAGAGTCTACTCTCCAAAGCACCCATTTTTTCCAGGGGAACTGATCTTTGTATTCTGGAGATCAGTTGTAATTCCAGGAGATCTTCTGGCACCGTCCGAAGGTGCAAAGTAGAACTATCGCTTCCTTGAAACTGAAGCCAAATGAAAGGAATCCTCAAGCTGAACAATAAAGAATTCTAGATCATCAAAGTCCCACTGGTGGATCAGCCCCATACTTCACAAGCTATTGCCTATGTGATATTTGAAGATTATCTTTGAAATTGAAACACTAAATTTAGGCTAACTCCTATTGATGTGACCACTGAAAAAAAATTGGTTGTATACTCATTTTGGTTACTCTAGTGTATGAAATAAGTACAAGGACTTTGATTATCTAAAATTCTTTATTTTTCAGCCTGTGGATTCTTTTCATTCAGCCCACCTGAAGGTTGGTAACCATATTAATAGCTCAGCTAGCAAACTGTATATACTTCACGCATCTGACAGTGAACTGTGGATCATGAAATCTCATGTCACAATAAATCCATTAATCTTAAAGGTGCCATTTGATTGCTGTTTTGCATGGAAGCTAAGATGGAGAAGTCCCTGTCATTTGAATGAGCATTCATTTTGCATCACAGACCCACCTGAAGGGAAAGCTGCTTTCAGCCTGGTATGAGGAAGACACCCTAAGGCTGCAAGAACTAGGTAGGATGCAGACAAGAGGTACATATGTTTATTACTATTGTGTTGAGATCATCTAGCATTATACCTCAGTCTAGTCTCACCAGCAGCCTCAGGCCAAAGTAGTCATTAGCAGTCTGTGATAGTCTGCCCAAAGGGTTCCCCCACCACACACACAATGAAAGACTGCCACAGGAAGCGGTGTGTAAACAGATGAACAGTAGGTGCTTAACCTGCATCTTTCTACATTCTCTTCTGCTCCATCTCACCTCTTTCCACAGCTGTAGATGGAAAAGCAGACAAGAGGGGAACACTTTTGAGCAGCAGAATAACTAGAGGAGAAATGTTGATGTCTTTGGATCTTGCTGGTTTACAGAGAACAGCGCAAGCGTATGCCTAGCAATTAGCACCACAGAGTGACATCTCAAGAGGGCTGTCAAGGATTCCCAGTCTTCAGAGAGGGATGTGTTATTGCTTGATTTTGCTGTGTAACCACCAACCTACTTATAACAGAGAGGCAATCCTGCAGCTAATAAACAGTATTAACATCATAAGCATTTGTTTCTGTTATAATATCCTAAAAACCTGAATGCAGAGTCTGGCAGGCCTTGACTGTAATGTAACTTCTCCAACTGTGTTCTTTTCTTGGGTGGCTGTTGTGTTGGTTTTGTTCTCTCTTCTTAGCAGTCCTTTTGCTTTCCTCCTAGCATGTGACTTCATGCTAGGATGACAGCACAGAGGCTATGGCAGAGTGTATATGGAAAGGACAGATCCTTTACTTGCATCCCTGAATGAGGCCCACAGTTCAGGGAGGCTGTAGGAACCTAATCCTAAGTCCCCCTTGAGTCACCCTCCTGTGGATCTTTGAGGTTATCTGTAAACAAGTAGACAGATCTCTATTATTAAAATGTATAAAGGTTTATTAAGTATTTCTAAAAAACAGGATATCTATAAGCAACACAACCTTTGCAATTCAATAGCAAGAAAACAACAAAGCTAACTAATATGCCAGTACCTGGCATTAGATCCCACACATTCTCAGAATACAAGAGTCCAAGCTAGAGATTTAAGCACTTTCTATGCTGTTGTCCATCGTGATGACATAAGAGGTAGCTGTGGCTTAATTAGAGTCTTTAGCTATCTGGCACCAGGTGCTCTCCCAAACCCAACCAGATAGCTGGCTTGATGGATTCCCCCCCCCCCCCGGAAGATGATATCCACTCCTTCCCCCTCCCATCTGGTTACACAACTGAACATAGGTTCTCATGATTAGCTATCACATTCCTGAGTCCAACCTTGAAGCATATAAGGGTATGCTTCATGTTGGCAGTGAAGACCCAAACTAAAGGAGGTCTGTTAATTCTCACATTAACCCTTGAAGGGAATCGGGGTGTTTTACTTCCCAGAGGCTTAAAGCTTGTGCATCTTCCAGTCCCTCCAACAGCAGCTGTTTTATAGTGTGAACCATCTGTTAAGCACAGGCCTCACCAGGAAATGACCTTGCCCACTTTTCTGGAATATGAGAAGGTTGCCACATTGGAGAAGAGCTACAGCTAGCATGTCAAGGAACCACATTCGACTTGAGCCACTGAGTGAATATCACAGTGTTAAACGGATTCGACCCAAACTTTTTGTCTCTGCTTAAAATACACAACGACTTTACTGCTTCTTATTTTTTTAAGTCACTGTTCACTCATGTAATGACTTGTTTGGCACTCATACATATTGAACAGGAGGTCACAGAGCAGGACAATATTGACAAATTTTATAAGGACAGTAATGGCTTTAATTTTTTTGTTTGAGTTTCTCAGTTGCTGGGGTTTGACATGCATCCCTGACATGTCAGGTAAACAGCACACAACGATAGTGAGAAAAGCAGTTGTGCAGCTGCAGTGGTAGCTTTCCTTTTGTTTTTGTCAGAAGGGGGGGGGAATGATTTCACTTTACATAATGCAGTGATCCGATGTGCATTCGTTTCTCTTTACTAACCTGTTCGTTATTAGCAAACCATGCTACCGTCATATGTGAAGAAGAAAGAAAGTCCAGAGTCTGATATTATGTTTCTCATCTCAGGAATTCACAAAACATCTCTTTGGCCCTACTTTTCTTTGGAATGATTCATATTGAATCATTCGATTCTTTTATAGTTTAGCTTGTTCTGTTTCACGCACTCTGTCCGTGCACTCTAACAAGTGACCTTTCCCCATTTTTCCCCCCTCATCAGATAGGAAAATTGCTATGGTATTGGCCAATAATTTTCAAATATTGCTTCAGGATGTAAAAAGGCCTATACTGCATAAGGAAACAAAGAGAAGGGAGGAGAACTAGAACAGAATAGGAACTTCCCTGTGGACAAGTGAAAATAACTGCAGAATAAGTACCTTTATTTGTATTCTGCTTGGCAGCATCCTTGCTGTGCTACTTTGTTAATATACAGTCACTCGAGCCAGGTGACTGCTTCTTTGCGCCACATGGGTGATTTTCAGAAGTTAAATACAGTCGGTCATAAACAAGCTTAAAACATCCAATGTACAAAAAGTGTGAAGTTCTCTTTTCTTGTGATTTCAACTACATAGTGATTGTGGGTTTTTTGAAAGAAAAAGGGAGGGAGGGAGGGAGGGAGGGAGGGAGGGAGGGAGGGAGGGAGGGAGGGAAAGAAAGAAAGAAAGAAAGAAAGAAAGAAAGAAAGAAAGAAAGAAAGAAAGAAAGAAAGAAAGAAAGAAAGAAAGAAAGAAAGAAAGAAAGAAAGAAAGAAAGAAAGAAACCTGCTTAGTGAAAGACTGGATTTTTCTGAATCATTTCTGTCAGCCTTCGTAAGGGCTTGAAGTGGGAAGCGACAGATTCCCAAATGCATTCTGTGTTTATCTGTAGCAGGGCATAAACATGCATGGCATATTTAACATTTAAAGAGGAAAGCCATCGTAGTCCCTTGGGAAGTACAAGCAACCTTCATTGTTTGAAGCACAGATTCCTCTCTGAAGTCTCGTTTGCTCATCATTGCCAAGAAATTGTTCATAATGTTTTTATAGCACATTTAATGTGCAAAATGCTTTACAAGCATGATGACCCCATTCTGCCTCACGACAGCCCTGTGAGATATAAGTCATTAATATTCTCATTTTATCTAGGTTTTTAATAAGGCTGATCATTAATTCTCCTCCTCTGAGCTCCAGTCAGAGGGAAAGAAAAGGAGGGTTGCAGGATACAACAGTGTTGCAGCTTCTATCTAAACTAGGGGCTAGTGTGGATAGAAATGAATTCCTTATTCTCCTACTTTAGGCCTTCACAAGACTCTCTCATGCAATCATTAAAACAATCCTGGGAGAGACATTAAGCTAAGAGCTGGAGACTTATCCAAGGCTTGTATGCTTTGCAGTTGCAAAGACACTTGGATCCAAGTCTTCCTGGTTGAAGTCCAGTACTCTAGATAACACATCTGTATAGAATCATTGACTAAATGAGGTGATTGTGGTGAACCCCAACTTCCATGTATTGATACAAATCCCTGTGCAGATCCTCTGCACATATGAGGTACCAGGGCAAAGGTTTTCTCAGCACTGTCTTTTTGCAAGCAATATCTCATGTAAACTCTGTCCCAACGTCTACACAGTATGCAGGAGAGTTATGTCCACTAGCTGGAGGGGGAAGGATTCTTTGAGAAACAATTCTCAGGGCATCCATTCCAGCACTGTTAACCCATTTTAAAACATGGGGCAATGCACTTTGCTGTGTCTTTGCAGATTGTGACATGGATTCCAGAGGAAACTGAACAAGAGATCTGGTCCAGAAATCTTTGCTTGCAGCTGTATTTTGGAATAATGGAGGAAACTGGCAAGAATTCAGTAGAAATGGGACTGTTTAAGGCAGAGAGGTCAGTAGATGCCCAGTATTCTCGGCAAACTCTATTTGTTGTCTAAGTGGTTGCGCTGTTGTGGCGCCTACTTTAATTAAGGCCCTGACAGGATTTCCATTATAAGCCATGTTTTAAGAGGTTTATTTTTCAGCTGTAAAAATTTACTTGAGGCAGACTGTCTCAGACTGAAAACATTTTCTCAGTTTTTAAAAAAAAAAATCAAATTAGCTTTGAAACTTACTGAAAGTAGAGTTTCAAACGCACTATTTTAAAGCTGTAGTTCTCATATTTGAGACCAGTCTTGTGTTTCATGCTCTGGAGTGAGGACAGACGAGTAGAAATGAGTTGGTGTCAGCTGCTTAACACAAGTCTCACTATATAGAATCAGAGTTGGAAGGGACCTCCAGGGTCATCTAGTTCAATCCCTTGTACAATGCAGGAAATCACAACTACCTGCCCACCTACAGTGACCCCAGTTTCATGCCCAGATGATTCCCCCCCCCCCCCCGCCACCAACCAAAAATCTCCAGAATCCAGCCTGGCCTGGAGGAAATTCACCTAACATCCTACAGTGGCAATCAGCAATTTCCTGGGTATGCAAGGAAGGGCCAGAAGAAACAAACACTGACACATCCCTTCCTGCCCACCCACTCGCAATCTGCCAAGTTCATAAAAATCAGCATTTTTGTCAGATGACTATCTAGTCTCTGCTTAAAAACATCCAAAGAAGGAGAACCCACCACCTCCTGAAGAAGCCGGTCTCACTGAGGAACCACTCTGTCAGGAACTTCTTCTGGATATTTAGCCAAAAATTCTTTTGAATTAATTTCAACCCATTGGTTCTGGTCTGACCCACAGGGGCAACAGAAAACAACTTTGCTCCATCTTCTATATGACAGCCCTTCAAGTATTTGAAGATGGTTATCATATTACTTCTTAGTTATCTTCTTTCCAGGCTAAACAGACCAAGCTCGCTCAACTTTTCTTCATATGACTTGGTCTCCAAACTCCTCACCATCTTTATTGCCCTCCTCTGGACACGCTCCAGTTTATCTTCATCTTTCTTCAGTTGTGGTGCCCAAAACTGAACACAGTACATAAGAGTGCAGTCTTACCAAAGTAGAGTAAAATAACATTACCTCATCTGATCTGGACACTATACTTTTAATATAAAATGGGTTGGTTCTGCCCACCTCAAACAAGAAATTCCTTCCTCCCCTTTGGTTCTTAACTAAGAGTACTCTCTCAAATGCTTTCCTCAGTTCAAGAGAATTGTTATTAAGGTATGTAGGAAGACGTTCTTCTGACTGAGCTACAGTTATGAAATTTCGTACTCTTGAAAGCTCACTAACATTGAGCCTGAGTATTTTCCAGAAGACTTAGACCTTTGGGCTTGGTTTGGCTTTCAGCTACTTCAGTAGTTTGGGGAAAACATTTTTTATTCTTGTTAAGCAATGGCTGCAAATTTCTTCTTTGTCTGAATACGTTTTTTTTTAAAGAACATTAATTGTATACAAATTGTTTGCAGAATAAATTAAAGAACACTTTTGATCTTGGTTCATATACTTCCATCCAAATCCCATAAATCAGGGTTGGTTGGAGAGATGTTTCTTCCCTCTGTCAGAGTGGAGTTCTCTGCCACTAAAAATTGGTCTTTTTTGGTGGTGACACCTAGATTGTGGAATTGATTTCCCAGAGAGGCTCACCAGTCACATTCTATGAACTCTTCTGGTATCCAGAGAAGACACATTTGTTCTGCCTGGCAGGGCCATTTTCCCCCATAGGACCCAGTTGAAAGAAGTATGCCTATGTGAAAAGAAACCTGCTTTGGGAGATCTGTAAAATCAAACCATTTTGTCCATTCTGCTTGATTACAGGGAGGACTCTGTTTTGTGCAAATTTGGTGGCATTATTTGTAACATTTGCTGTTCCAGACCTTTGAATTGGCTCCCTGTTAAAAATAATGGTCCTGAGACTCCAGAACCTGGGGCAGAAAAGGCACATTTGAGTCCCAAACCAATCATGTAATTGTCAGATACAAATACACAATATTAACAGGTGGAATTCCACCTGTATCACTATACAACAAAATGTCTGAGTAAACAAAGTTTTTATGTGATACCTGAATGCTAAGATTGTCAAACCATTATGGATAAGGCTTCCAATAACAGGTGTACATTAAAAAGGAGCACATTAAAAAGGGGGTTGTTGTTGAAGTCCCAGAGGGTCTTAATGTTTCTGGGTTTTTCTCTCAATTGTTTTTGTCTCTAAGAAGGATGGAGGTCTTCAACCAGTTTTGGATCCCAATAACCTGTCTCATTCAAGAATGTCTAGAACTGTATGGCCACCTCTCACTTGAGTGCTGTGCTTTTCAGGCTGATACAACATTATCAGTATATTTAATTCTCAATGTGGCCTCATATATGGATACTTAAATACAGAGATGGGGCCATCAGCAGATAAGACAGATGAGAAAAGCCCCATGTTTGCAGAAAAATCTGGAATCATAAAGAAAATTCATGCTCCAAAATGACAGAAGCAATATCTGCAGCTTTAAGAAACAACTGCCCTCATTGGCTCACTAGGCAACCACAACAGTTTTGCCAGCCTTCAAGCTTTGATCTCTGTCAGTAAAAGGCAGAGGGAGGTGACGTGGCCCTTTCCTGAGCTGTTTTGGCCTTTGAAAGGAGGACTCATTGATGTCAAGCCTGCCAGCAACCACTAAGCAACATGGTACCACCAGACTTGCATGATTTACCCTGGCCCAGCGGCCTCCTACTACTCAACAGCATCCACGTCTGAAAGCTGTTATACTTTTAGAGAGATAGTGGTTAGAGTTTCAGAATAGGATCTGGGAGATCCATATTTGAATCTGCATTCTGACATGCACATTAACTGGACGACCTTGGACCAGGCACTAACTCTCAGGCTAACCTACCTTGCAAGGTTGTTGTGGAGAAGAGCAGCATGATGTAAGGCACTTTGGGTCCCCATTATGGAGAAAGAAAGGTTATAACGGATGTAAATAAGTAATTATAAAAAGTGCTGAATATTTACTGCACTCTACTAGTAATCCAAATCTGTCCACTTTCCTGCCTAAGGGTTTCTAGTCTCTAAGGTGGCTCCAGCAATTGCCAGGATTGCTCTCCATATCACAACTAGTAATATTTAATTTTTTAAAAAATTGTCTTATTCTTTATCTTGAAATGGGAGCTTTCACAAATCTTAAGTTCTCTAATAGGTTTTGGAGGAAATAGAAACCAGAGGCTTTTTAATGTATATTACGCATAGAAATTCTGTGCTAGTAAACTGGAATTCCACCTATGTTTTGATTTGTAAATTATACATTAGCTTTCTAACTGCTTCAAGCATCACCTCTATTATTTAATAGGCTCACTCATCAATAAATTATGGGATTTCAATATTATGCAAATTTATATCAATATTTGGGCCCTTGAAAACTTCAGACCCCAAACACTCTTGAATTATACATACTAATGTAGTGATACTCTACAAAAAGTTTTTAATCATGATTGGAGTGTACTTTATATAATTATATTCTTGATCTCGAGAAATTCTAATTCCTGCTCTAAGGGCTTGAGAACTTCTTCTGGTCTGCTTTCTTCCTAACTGAAATGCCCATCTGAAACACAAGACTGAGCTACAGCAGATATTAAAAAGAGGTTCCCAAATGTAATAAAAGCTATAGTGTTGGGGAGAAATGTCTAAGCTAGAAATAACTTGCACAACACAATAAACTCTTGGAGTGATTTTACATTCAGGTAGTCATCCAAACGGTGTCCTCTTTCACTAGGACCAGGTCAATGGGTTGACATTAAGAGGGTGGAAATTTGTGGAAACTTTTCTGCGTCAAAGGGGGAAGAAAATTTTTTCCAGTGCGAAACACAAAGACCGTTTATGCACTGGAGGTTTCATGCCGGACTGCAGGCTGGAGTTTTAGTCGTGGCAGATTGCCCCACCTCTTCCTGCACCCACATGGGGGAGCATTTGGCCCGGTGCACCTCATCCACCTCCGATTTTTGTTCTTGCATGGAAGCTGGGGCAGTGAAGTTCCCAGTGCATAAACGGTCAAAGTGTTCCAATTATTAAACTGAAAGAGTTTCAATTCAAAATTATTTAACCTTATCAGTTCAGCAGAAGCTTACAGCTCCTGGGGACAGCTGGAAAATACCTGCCTAGCTAGAAGTAAAGCAACTTCCCTCAAAGTCTGAAATTTCAGCCCTTTGCATTTCATTTCTTACAATATGATCAATTTAAAATATTGTGTTTTAATTTGACTTTGAGAAATACCCCTATACAATTTAACTCTGGTTGATGAACTTTAAGCCTGCAGTGTTTAAAATATTTTTTATTGATTCACTGTTCCCCCCCCCTAAATTCAACAGCATCTACTATTGTAAATGTTGGGGGGGGGGGAGAATACATTTAAAATTCCTATGGGAAAAGTTACTTGACACCCCCTATCCAAAAAAAACCCAACCAACCCTCATTTCTATTCTAGCCATAACTCTATCCTTGTTCAGTGTAAGTTATTCTTTAATAATTCTTAAAACTTGTAATTGTTGTTCCTTACAATGGACAGTAATATCACAACTCTGCTGCAACATGGGCAGTAAGCACAGCAAGCTACATTTTGCCAAAGAAACTTAGAAAAGGATCTAAAAATAGTGTGGGTATTATCCCTTTACCATTATTGTTGTTGTTGTTTCAATTAGATTTGCATATCGCCCTCCCAGTCAGATTTTTATAAGTCCTTTTCCTTAACACTTTGATTTTTATTCAAAGCTATAATCTACCTTATAAACAATTACTATTTGAAATTTTCTATTTTAAAGAATACAGAGGGACAAATATAAAAAAAATAACAATCAAATTTAGAAAAGCAAACACATTAACTCTATGGGTGACACAACAATATCCAGAAGAAGCTTCTAATAATTAACTTGCATTCTTGTGTTAAACGTTTTATCTCTGTGAATTTTTATTCTTTTATCCAGGTAAACTAAAAAGTACAAGAAAGAAACTGAAAGGGAAGCAGACTATCAGAAGAAGGCATAGTTGCTGCTGGTAGATACTGAGAGTAGTATAAGCGGAGTGGAAACAAAGACAGTTTTAGATGTGACTGTATTACAGAGGGAGATAAAGTTGAATGGACCTCATACTGCTACTTCTTCCTCATTCTCTACATTTTAACTGAAGTGAGAATTTCACATCTGGTCACAACTTGGGAATCTGTAAGCTGGACAGATGGAGATGTCAAATAATAGGATATAGAAGGAATTTTTGTTTATTCTTTCAAGTTCTTCCTCCTCCGCTCTGACTTCCAAAATGGCAGCAAGATAGTAAAAGCAGATACAGAATTCAATAATTGGAAGGTTGGCAGTGCTTATATAGCCAGACAGATTTTATAAAAATGAATAAATGGAAACTTTAAATTCTGTCTGTGTATGCATTTATGTAAAATACCATCTTCTGGAATTACAGCTTATCTCCATACTTCAAAGATCAGTTTGCTTGGAGAAAATGTATTCTTTGGAGCAGTGGTCCCCAACCTGCGGTCCACGGCCCAGTGCTGGGCCGCGAAGGCCAGGGCGCCGGGCCGCGGTTCCCTCTCCCCGACCCCCCCCCCAGTTAAAAACTTCCCCGGGCCGCAAGCTTGCGGCCCGGGAAGCTTCTTACTGCGGGAGGGTGGGAGAGGGAATCAGGGCTGCGCCACGCATGCGCAATTTTGGCTGTGCATGCGCACTGCGCGGGCGGGGCAATTGCCCCGCCAGTCCCCAGCCGGAAAAAGGTTGGGGACCACTGCTTTGGAGGGTGGACTCTTTAGCATTCTTCCGAAATGAGAGTCTGTCTTCAGTCTCCATCCCCAAATTGCCAGGAATTTTCCAACTTGGATCTGGTAACCATACACAGACACATCCATCCCCCAGTAGTGGTCAGGGAGACCTGGCAGCACTAATCTAATAAAGGTGGCTTGCCATTGTCTTCCACTGCATAACCCTGGAATTCCTCAGTAGTCTCTGATCCAAATAAATCCAGAGATCTAGCATAGTGAAGTGGTTAAGAATGATGGACTTTAATCTAGAGAACTGGGTTTGATTCTCCACTTCAACACATGAAGCCTGCTGGGTGACCTTGGTACAGTCACAGTTCTCTCAGAGCTCTCTCAGCCCCACCTATCTTATGGGGTGCCTACTGTAGGAAGAGGAAAAGAAGGTGTTTGTAAGCCAAACTGAGACTCATTAGGGTATAGAAATGTGGGATATTAAAAAAAACATTCTTTTTCTTCTAATGAGGGCTGACTCTGCTTAGCTTCTCAAGATCTGATAAAATTGGGCTACTGTAGGCCATTCAGGTCAGGGCATTTAAAAATTCTACAGATTTTAAATTCAACTGTAAATGACACTAATTTGAAAGACATTTTTAAAAATAGAGTTTGGATTGGTTTTATAATTATAAATCACACATTCTAGTGGGAAAACTATTATATCCTTTGTCTCCCTGTTTTTCTTTTAATTTTTTTTGAAAGGTCCAGAGAGATGCCAATTTATGCCAAACACTGAATTAGGTATCTATAGCAAATGTCAATTAGATGGGTGTATTTTGCATTTTTTTCCCCTTAGCTGATGATATCCAATGTCTCTAAAGTGCAGAGTCCCTGGAAGCCATCAGAAATGAGCTCACATGTGGTTGGCTGATTTTTCAAGGATACCTGTAAAAGTGCACATAAAATTAATTTCAGTAAATAAGATAGATGGCCCACAGTTGGCTTATCTTTAATCTATATGATAATATAAACCACTGCTTTTTAAATGCGTCATACAAAGAAGAACTGATACAGTAGTGACGGTGTATATTTGCTAGAACTTTCTGGAGTTGAGAGACCCAAAGCTATGGGGATGATCTCCTTTCTCCCTGTCCTGAAAAAAAAATCCTACCCCTAATAATCCTGATTTAAAAAGAAAAAAATCTCCCAGTAGAGGGAGTGATGTTGCTGAACTTTGGTAACTAGCTAAAAGTTGAAGTCCTAGGGAGAGGCACCCATCTCACAAGATGTATGTAAATCTTTTAAATCATTGTAATCTGGTGTGAGAATTATAATTAATGAACATACAATTGTGTCTTTCTCTGTTCTCTAGCTGTAAGCTTTAATGCAGTTTAATAAAGATAAGTGTAAAGTTCTGCATCTGGGTCAGAAAAATGAAAAGCATGCCTACTGGATGGGGGATACGCTTCTAGGTAGCACTGTGTGTGAACGAGACCTTGGGGTACTTGTGGATTGTAAACTAAACATGAGCAGGCAGTGTGATGCAGCGGTAAAAAAGGCAAATGCCATTTTGGGCTGTATCAACAGAGGCATCACATCAAAATCACAAGATGTCATAGTCCCATTGTATACGGCACTGGTCAGACCACACCTGGAGTACTGTGTGCAGTTCTGGAGGCCTCACTTCAAGAAGGACATCGATAAAATTGAAAGGGTACAGAGGAGAGCGACGAAGATGATCTGGGGCCAAGGGACCAAGCCCTATGAAGATAGGTTGAGGGACTTGGGAATGTTCAGCCTGGAGAAAAGGAGGTTGAGAGGGGACATGATAGCCCTCTTTAAGTATTTGAAAGGTTGTCACTTGGAGGAGGGCAGGATGCTGTTTCTGCTGGCTGCAGAGGAAAGGACACGCAGTAATGGGTTTAAACTTCAAGTACAACGATATAGGCTAGATATCAGGAAAAAGTTTTTCTCAGTCAGAGTCGTTCAGCAGTGGAATAGGCTGCCTAAGGAGGTGGTGAGCGCCCCCTCACTGGAAGTCTTCAAGCAAAGGTTGGATACACACTTTTCTTGGATGCTTTAGGATGCTTAGGGCTAATCCTGCGTTGAGCAGGGGGTTGGACTAGATGGCCTGTATGGCCCCTTCCAACTCTATGATTCTATGATTCTATGATTCTATGCTCTTTACCTCAATTTTTTCAGTGATTCAGCAAGAGAGATGCTGCTATAAGTAGCCAATGGCAGCTTATTTCAAGGATTTAGGAGTCCGCTGTCACAAATACAATATATACTGGGAGTAAATCAGTATTTCTTTGCACATTTTAGTTTTTGCACAGATGACACCAACTTTTTTGGGGTGGGGAGGTCTTGCTGCTGCTTGGAGTGGTGACAGACAATGATTGCAGTCTATAGTTTTCAGTCTGTCGTTAGTCGCGAAGTCGTGTGTGACCGATCGTGACCCGATGGACAATGATCCTCCAGGCCTTCTTGTCCTCTACCATTCCCCGGAGTCCATTTAAGCTTGCACCGAGGTTTGCAGTCTAGGACAATGCAAAATGGAAACTGAGAAACAAAGGATAGACAAAGAAAGAATAAATTGTGTGAGGAAAGGGGGGAAGTTAATGAGAATTACATCTTTCTAAGCCTGTGTTCACTGACTCCCAATTTGTTTCCAAGGCCAATTAAAAATGCTGGTGCTGATTTTTAAAGCCTTATATGGTTTGCACCTGGCATACCTTAAGAACCAGGAGTAAAACCACCTACTCCTACTTGTATCTATCCAACCATTATGATGATTTTCTGAGGCCCTGCTTCAGGTGTTCCCACTTTCTGAAGTTAGGCAGGTAGTAACCCAGGACAGGACCTTCTTGGTCACAGCACTAAACTTATGTAATTCCCTCCACAGGGATATTCATCTGCCCCTGCCATCAGTGTCTTCCACTCAAAGGGGAAAGCTATTTTCATTTTTTATATTCCCTCAATGAGCTTTCCTTCATGCCCCATGTTTCAATTGCTATGTTTCATGCATTTTTATTTTAATGGATTTTATGTTGTGTTTTATAGTGTTTTTTTTTATTTCTAACAGCTTTGGTGGCCCTAATTTTGTTGATAAATAAGTAAATAGATATGGAAGTCCATTGTCTAAGAAAGGTGTAATCTGTTTAAGATGGCACTGTGACTGGCTGAAAACATTCCCTGTGAAATTCAACAGGATTGCATGATCAAAGATGGAAGGAATCTCATTAAAATCTTAGCTGGTTTATTGTTATAGCCCACCCTTCCCTTATCTAATGGCTGCTAACCTTTTTCTGTAAACTGACTGTTGTTGAGATCAAACCCTTCTTCCCCCATTCTCAATTTCTAGCTCATGTCATTGTTTTGGCATGCTCCTTTTCAACTAGTTGCAAACCAAATTATCCTTCATCTTTCTGAAGGTGAAATATGGGCATGCTTATCTTCATTTTAATCTATGAGATGACCGAGGGTACGCTTTCCAGAATCCTTGTGCCGTACATGTGGACAGGGGCCTTGAAAGTTACTCAGTGTAGAATTTTGCATAGCTTTATAACTCTGTCATAGAGAAAGTACATGATTTGAGTAATGCTGATGACATCTATTTATCTGATCAAATACCTTAATCTAGCCAATCAATGTGGTAATGAAATCTGAGGAGAAAGCATGGTGTTTAATTTCTTTACAAAGCAGTAGCCTTTTGACGAAAACAGTGAGAATTATGTTCTCATCCAAAAATAAACTGATTCAAAAAACGCAACGGCCTCAGAGACATAGGCAGATTCAAGGAAATGTTGGCTCGAAATATTTTAATATATATTATTCCAGTAATTTCCTAATTTATGTCAAAAGAACAAACTGTACAGCAGATTAGTATATGGCTGCCAGCACCTCTAGCTTTTTGTTATGATTCACTGACTCCGCCTTGAAGAAAGCGGCTCCTTGATCCAACACAACACACTCAAGTCATTGCTTTTCAAAGAAATGCTGCAACAGGAAATAAAAGACATCCTTTAGATTGTGCCATAACAATTCCCATGCCTCTTTACAGAATGTGAAGTTACATTTTGTTTCCCATTTCATTTATTTGGCCTGGAGTCGATAGATATTGGCATGGCTTTAACCTAAGAGCTATTTCCTCTAATATGACTTGTGCTAAAAAACCTCCAGACAATTTCCCAGTCACTCATGATCCTAAAATTCACCCTTTACAGGATTACCAGGATTACACCAGTGGCTTCATTGCTATCTTCTACATCAGTGATAGCTTTTTCTAATGGTCATTTGAGGAAGGGGATATGTTTATGTAAGGGACATATGGTTAAAACTAAGGGCCAAGCCCGTTGCATTCAGGAATAAAACAGGCGCTAGATGGGGGGGGCCTCTCCCTCCTCCCAGGACCTAGAAAGGCTGGAGGCTCCCGGCAGGGAACTCACCAGCAGGGGCAGCTCTCATGCAGCTGGGATCTGCAGCCTCCAAGCCTCAGAGGGAAGTGGAGGGGATGGTCAGGGGTGGGGGACGGAAGGCAATTGGCTGACCGCCGGACAGACAGGCAGGCCAGTTGGAGGAGGAGGCACTCGGGCAGGATAGCCACCCTGAGTGGGTGTTAAGCACTGAGTGGCACTTAAGCCATGAGACATATGCTCCTCCTCCAAGGCCTTACCAGAAATATATTATGTGGAACAGATATAATATCATATTGCAAGGTTGAAGTTAAAGGTGAATTCGTGATCTTTGTAAATTAAGACTATCGTCTTAGTGGACAGCTGGATAAGATTCTAGAACAGTAGATATAAACTCCAGCAAGAAAAATAGGGAAGGTTCTAACACATTTTGTGTACATTTTAATGTATAGTTGTTTTTTTACTGGACAGGCTCCAAAGTACTACAACTTCCCTGATGCGCCTCATCCTGCTGTCAGTCTGGGTGTGATTGTTCTTAAAATAATGGCAGCCATTATTTTAAAGTCGCCTTCATGTAACGTTAATCGTTGTGTTTGCTTCCATGATTGCTTCCATGTGGAAATCATTCTTATAATGGAACATGTTGATGGAGTTTTGGAAAATACTTGTAGGCATGGCTGCAGCAGCTATGGTTTCCAAAATGTTCATCAGGGAGTAAGCTTTTGCATTGGCACTAAGGAGGTGGGCTCTCTGTGGGAGGCAGGGGTTCCCAGCTGTGTCCTAGTATAAGGAGCCAGATGTTTTAACATGTTCTTGAAGGAAACAGACTAGTATTTAAAGATTGACTGGTTTAGTGTGGTCTAACTGCATAGAAGAGAACCTACTTTATAAGATACAGGATATGGAGATGGTGACTTTTGCAAGCAAAAAGAATCCCTTCATTGAAATATGAAGCACATTTAGTAATAATACCTAGACAGTCATTCTTTCATTTTTAAAAAGGGATCAGGGAGGAGAATTGAGTAATTTTAGATTGAAATGCTAGGTAGGGTGAACACAAAAAGAGCTCAGTCAGTGAAAGCATACATTTCCAAATATTGAGGATATAAGGCCATGGGGACATTGTCTTACATAGCATTCATCCTATTTCATGCATAGCAAACCGTAATGGGAATGAAAATAGGCAAAGATTGCTGTTAAGGATCAAATCTTTACTGGCTGTGAGAACAATATGAAATGGCAAAGAATATCAAAACAATGGAGTAAGTGATGTATGTCGTAAGAGTTTTATAAGAAAAGGCATGCCAAAAAAAAGACAAGAGCTGAACACGTTGACAGCATATATATATAGACGTGAAGAAAGATTGTTTTGTGCTTGTATTATGTCCTTTGTGGTGTTCAGCCCATCAGCTGCTTCCAATAGTGTTTTGATGTGGTTTTGCTGACTCAACTTGAGGATTCAAGTGGGAGTAGATGTCAGTTCTTTGTACGGGTTTCATTATTTTCTCCAGGAGAAGTCCCCAAAGGATAGTGAATTGGGTGCTTTCCCATATGAGATTCTACTCTATCCTCCTCCATTTCAGTTAAAAAGGCCCCAAAGAGGGGAAGTGATTTTTCAGTTCACCAATGGTACTTAAGCCTTTGTTTTGGTTCCATCAGTTCTGTGGGGCACTGCTAAAAATCTTCCTTGGTGTCTGGCAACCCCAGTACCTCATCAGAAGAAATTACTGAAGCTCAGAGGAGGTTAATTTGGAGGGGGGGGGTCATGAAGGACGTGTTTAGTATACAGCTTTTTTGTTCCAAGATTTGTCGTGCTAGTTCCAAGGAACGAAATATGCCAGACAATTATAGCAATATGATACCGTGACAGTGCCGTCTAGGAACATTCAAATGATTGGCAGATTTTGAGGCTGTATTTCAAACCAAGGAAATCTGATTCACCCACCTGAGATGCTGAGCATTAGGATCTGTAGTTTACATCTCCTTGATACCTGCCATCTTTCTTTGTCTTTCATTAGTCCCAAGGGAACTAAAGACCTATATGCTGGGAAAGGGTAATGTTCATCTTCTCTGTCCTCCTGCGTGAAACCTCATTTTTCCTGCGCTTCAGCAGTTGCCTTCTCACTTCTCCTACTGTGAACTTTTAAACTTCACACTAAACAACTGATTAATGTGCAGAGTATTCTGCTCAGTTTCTGCCTGTTTCCACAACTGGCTCAGGTGGAAACTGCCACAAATGGGAAGATGGAGCAGGCCATGATCACCAAATTGATGACCATGTACCCGAAAACATTAGGGAAAACTAATGGATTTGTATCATTGTTAAAAGTTATAGGAGACAATATACATCCTTATAGGATCTTTTGATAAGAGCAGAATCACTGCAAAGTAATGCTTTCTTCTTAATCCATTTGGAAGGCTATCACAGAGAAAGGGTAGGAGAATTAATCGGATCATCCTGAACTCTGACTGAGTCAGGTTAGTTAATATTTTAATGCTCCTGTGCTTCCGACTGCCTTTTCATATGATTTTCTATTTAAAGAAACATTGACAGTATACCATTCTGGGTATTGAGGCAATCTGGATTTTTTATGTTAGGCAAATATATACAAACACATTGAGGTTGTTTGATGACTAGAGTTGCAGTCCTTAAGAACACTTTCCTGGGAGTAATGAGCATAATGTTGGCATAATGCTGGTTGCTTTCATTCCAGCTCCTTCAAACTTCCCAGTCTGATTTTTAACAAGAAAAAGGTGATTCCCGTATTCTTTCTTTGGAGTCACTGGATATCTGATTTAATAATTAACGTGTCCAATATTATCATTGCTAGGAGAGTTTTCATAGCTGGAAGTTGCTGGGAGAAGACCCCTGTAATCTTCCTGAAGAATAATTGATGTTTTGTACATGTTCTTCATTCAGTTTCTTGGTTCCTGATTCCCAGGCACAGACATTTCCTTTGTTTTGTCTATATCCATCCCTGGGATTCCCAGTTTCCAGGTAGTCCTTGGAGATCTCTTGCTACTGCGACTGACCTCCAGACAACAAAAATCAATTCGCCTGGAGTAAATGGCTGCTCTGTGACATTATACCCCATGAACGCTCCCCCCCTCCTCGCAACCTGCCCTCCTCAGGCTGCACTTCCCAACCTAGCACTTATCACTAACTAAAGAAGAAAATGGTAATTAAACACTGCACGTGGGCCTCCTGGAAGGATCTGAGGCTGAGGTCTTCTGTAAATTTAGTTGCTCAAAAGCTGTATAAAGTCTGTTTCAAATGTGTTCTTTAAATCTGCTTTTGCTTCTGAAGACAAATAGATTTTTTTTTAAAGTTTAGCACTCCTTAATGATAAAATTCAACAACAACAAAACCCAGATCAAAACTGGTTTGGGAGAACTCAGAGTAAGGCTACATTAATAGCAGCAGGACTGTGTTTGGCCCTTAATGTTTGTGAAACTGTTTTGAAAAAATTTGGCATGCCTTCAGAAGACAGAGTGAAGTAAAGAGGTCATATGAAATAGATCTAAGAGTCTGTTTCTCTGGGCCGGACTGATAAATGGGGTTAGCACATCTAGCAGCCCTGCAGATTTCAACAAACCAGCTCCAGAACAAGAAGAAGAACTGGTTTTGATCCCACCTTTTTACTACCCAAAGGAGTCTCAGAGTAGCTTACAATTGCCTTCTCTTCCTCTCCCCACAACAGACATTTTGTGAGGTAGGTGAGGCTGAGCACTGAGATAAGTGTGAGTAGCTCAAGGTCACCCACCCAGAAAGCTGCCAAGGCACTGGGAAACCATAGACTTAAGTCCTGCCTGAAATAAATTATAAATCCTATTTCCAGAATACCCCTGAATAGCAAGAGCCAGGATTTGTCTCATGCTGTAAATCTCCACTTTAAGGGCACAGAGATGTTCCAGGATGTCCGATGTAATTCTTCGTGATTTTCCATTCGTTTTCCAAATGAAATTCCTTCTCTGACTAGTCCCCCACCCATTTATTTGTTCCATAATCTGTTAAGTCATTTGGATAGATTTAGCCTGCAACTGTGTGCTAGATTGTAGAGAGATTGAAGTATCTCTTAAACACTACAAGGTTATATTTTTCTTCTTGCCTTCCGTTTCCTGAGGAAGGGACTTTCTAATTTCAGAGTGTCATCTGACAAGGCTCCTTCCAACATTCAAAATCCAGCCCACATATTTGATAGCAAATCATATGACTCGCTAAACTCCATGGGCTCCATGCATATCGCCCCCACCCCACAGCACTGTCTGCTCATACCCGAATGGAGGATCGCAACATAGTCCCCCCTTTGCATATGAAGACCTGTGTGGTATATATGCCAGTAAATTACTCTGACCTCACAGGTATGGAGGAGGCAAAACACATAAATCAAGATCACTCAACAAGCCTTTGTCCCCGGCAAGGGTGGGGCCATCTAGGGAGCCTCAACTCTCCTTTGTTTGATTTGAAAGGCTTTTAATGCCATTTTTCCAAACAGTGTAATGGATGATGAAAATAAATGCTTTCATTTCATTGTTCACCTCCAGCCGCCTGCGGCATGCTACTCTTTACGCAAAATGTTATTTTGCCAAATGCTTTGTTGTGAAAATTACATAAGCAGTGAGATCCTGTACACTGATGGCGTGTACCGTAAAGCAGTTCATTGTTTGAAGCTCTGTACTCCCAAGGTAGGAAACAAAACTGCCATGGGCATTCCAAATTATTACAAAGGTCACTGAGCAATTGCAACAATTAATAAATTGGTCCGGGGGGAGGGTGAAACTGCTGCTGTATTATGCGCCCATTGTCAGCTCATGACCCTCAAGGCAGACAGTAGGAATTTATAATTTTATCTAGGAAGTTACTGCTTTTCAAAAAGACATTGAGTAGGATGCAGCCCTCATGCATAAATTGTGACCTCCTGAAAACAAATGCCCAAACCAAATACAATATTAGAACATCAGTTCAGAATAAACATCAAGTTATTGTGTGCAAAATCCTTTAGTAACCGATCATACCAAGAGCAATTTTGGCCATGAGCATGAAAGAGAGAAAGAGACCAATGCTGGTCCTAAAGAAAAAGCCATTTCTTTACTTACACTAGAATAAGCTCTGTACACTAGGGCCAAAAGATTAAAATCAGAGTGAAGCAAAATTATTCTAACAGAACTTGAGTTTATGAGAAATTAAATTAAAATGTTCTTGTTTTGTCTGTGCGCTTTCCTTTCCTTATGTAGCAGGATGATTCATAATCTCAGTGCATAAAAATTCACAGTTTTAACTCCTTTATTGCATTTTCTATCAAATATACTAAACTCTCTCCCATTGAAGGAGAACAGCATACAGCTTTGGATGAAAACATGTCTATTATCTGAAAATATCTCACATTAACTTTGTTGAGTCTCATATCGATTTGCTGAAATTAGGACAGTGGTACCATTAAAATGGGACTGACATGTGGAACAATATTCTTAGTATTTTAAGCCCCCCCCCAAACAAAAAAAACAGTTTTCTTACGTAAATGGATTGAGATTTGTCAATAATTCTTCTTTCTGAACTGGTACCCACTTCCAGTAAGTTGTCATAACCAATTACAATACTTCATAAAACTCATTGTAATATAATTCCTTTTTGGTGTCTTTTCCCCTACTTTGATTATAGAACTCCATAAATGTACCCTTTACACTTCTTTCACGTATCACAAACTTTAGGCAATAAACTTTATAGCAAATCATTTGTGGTTACAGTGATTTAGAAATGCTGCTCGTTAATAGACAATTGCTGTAATGTTTCTAAGCATTGTGCTCTTTCTTGCAGGCATAACTATTATGCCACAGTTCTCAAGACAAAATACCTCAAGGGAAATTCAGTATATACCTATATTTTGGCACATATAAGGGTTCCGTGTTGTTTTTAGTTGCTGTTATCGTGCAAGGCCGAACGTGGCTGGATTTATCTTCTGCACTGCCCTTTAAAATCTGAAGACATGATAAAGAAACACAGCTAGAAAACCATGTCTTTCTCATAACCTTTGCTACCTCCTACGTAAGTATAAAAACAGTCATATGCAGTCAAATGCTCTGCAGCTGGAAATGGCCTATGCAGTGGCACCCAGCCAGCATCATTTCACTGTGTCAGTTGAAAAAATTCTTAATGATTAACAAATGGCTCCCCCCCCTTCCTTTTAAGAGTCTCTTCTTTATAGCCTCCTCACAGATAGCATCTTAATAAGCAGCTTCTGATTCTCTGGTAGAAAAATCCCACAAAGGAAGGAATGGCTGTCTTGCACGCTGACTTCATCAACTTTTGATGTAATGTGTAATTTCGGATAATTCAGGTCCTCAAACACAAAGCTGCGCAACGTTAAAGGCTGTTAGGTTTGAACAGTGTCGCTTTTGATTGCAAAATACCCCTTATTTTAAGGGGCACCCCTAAGGCTTCAGTTTAACATTGCATTTGTAAAATACAGGTCTACCCTTACAAGTCACAACAGTGTTTAAAGACAGAGTCCCATGCTAGGAGTTCGACTCACAGACATATTTCCTCAGGATGCTTCCGTGACAAAAAGGGTAATGCCATGCAGCTGCAGGTATGAATTTTAACAGTTTAAAAGGAGGCAAAAGTACATGGTTGTGCAGTACCCATTTCTGGGACCATGATGTGAAAGTCTGTCACATAAGGTGGTATAAGGAAATGGTTACTACGAGGCTGGGTTAGCGTTTTTTGAAATGAGGTGGTCGGGTCAAGCCCACTGAATTTGTTTAAACCACGGTAGGAATTCAAGGCTGCTTGAAAGGATATGTTGATTTCATGTGCCTGCATGCCAGGCGTGCTTCTTGCCGTGTCTGTGCTCTTTGCAGGACTCAAGTGATGTAGGAATTTTGTAATGTAGCCTCAATGCTAAAGCCTTGTATGCACAATATTACGGTTACCAGATTGTCCCACTTTTGGAGGGACATCTGGGGGTACCTGGCAAATTGTACTTATGTTGAAATTAAA
The DNA here is from genome assembly GCF_049243985.1 of Paroedura picta. Lineage (NCBI taxonomy): Eukaryota > Metazoa > Chordata > Lepidosauria > Squamata > Gekkonidae > Paroedura > Paroedura picta. The sequence goes on from NC_135376.1 coordinate 72,300,457, forward strand.
TATATATATATATTGCAATACTATTTTTGTGTTCTATACGTTCTATGAAACTTTTTGTTGCTCCATATAGACCGCATTTTTAATCAAGAACCCCCCTGGTCAATGGTGTCCCACTTTACCAATGTTAAAATCTGGTTACCTTACACAATTTTCATGTGTATATTATGTTGTGTATATTATGTATGTTATTGGCCATGCACAATAACAGGTAGCAGGTGTGAGCTTGCTGGCCACACTTCCTGTCCACATCAGCCTTCCCAGGCTTTTGCAGGAGACCTCCCTCACATCCCATCAGGGGAAAGGGGAGGGGTCCAATGCCATTGCATTGCTTCCATTGTGACCCAGGGTGATGTTGTCTTGCTAAGCGGCTTTCTAGCATGCACCCAAAATGTTTGGGTCAAATTATAGTGTTTGGGGTAAATGCTAGAAAGTGGCCAATATGGTGGTATCACTTCTGAGTATGCCAGTGAGGGTTACAATGTTGCCAGCAGACCCCTTCCCCCAGACATTCCTGCCAGCTGGCAACCCTAATTGTAATTCCAGACCTCATCTGAATGTTGAGATTCTGTGGGCAGGTCTTGGGTTATTATACTCAGTTGCAAGGGGAATGGGGCTAATACAACTGCTTTACATCTTTTGGCCCTGTACACATGTGTGTCATGCATATATGTGTCATGGGTACAGGACTTCTGAATGTGATTTCCAAGTGAAATGGGAGCAATGAGTAACTTCAACCTTTCCATGCATTGTTCTTCTCTGAGCAGCTATTCTGGTAAAATTCTGAAACTCTCCTGTTACCTTCTCAAGTATTTTAAAATATGGTTATGAGGAACAAGAGGGAGCCCATTTCTTCAGAACTTCACAGCGACCGTTTACGCACGGGAGGTTTCATGCCAGGCTGCAGACTGGAGTTTAAGTCATGGAAAGTTGCCCCACCTCTTCTTGCACCCACATGGGGGAGCATTTCGCCTGGTGCTCCTCATCCATCCCCGATTTGAGATCCTGCATGGGATCTGGGGCAGTGAAGTTCCCAGTGCATAAACGGTCAGCGATAATCTTTTAAACAAAATCCCAAAGGAGTATCTATGTTGTGGGCACAACTATGAAGATTTGTATAGTATCTTAAAGACAGGTGAATATATATTGTCGGGGAGGGGGGTGAGCCAGATCTGGTGTTTCTCTGTGTGTATAACTGTGTCAATACTCAGATGTCAGGTTGCACTGATTTCCATCAGTTCGCCTTCAGGATTTTAGGGGATCCCAAAAAGGGTGCCAGTGTTCTACCAGTGAGTACTGCCACACACAAAAACGTCATGCACACATGTACAGTTATATAGCGCATGACCTGATCTGGATAGTCCAGTTTGATCAGGCCTTTGAAGTTAAGCAGGATTGCAATGCAGATGCAGACAATGTTAATGGCCTCTCAACATTTCCTCCTTTGAAAACCTTACAGCAGTGGTCCCCAACCTTTATTAGGCTGGGGACCGGCAGGGCATCGGGTCGCGCCCGCGGGGACCGCGCCCGCGCTGGCCACGCCCATGCTTCGGGCCGCGCCCGCGAGCCGCGCCCGGCCGCGCCCGCGGGCCGCGCCCGGCCGCGCCTGCGGATCGGTCCGCACCCGCGGGCCGAGCGGGCGCGGCCTGCACGGGCGCGGCCCGGCCCTGATTCCCTCCCCGCCCTCCCGCAGTAAGTAGCTTCCCGGGCCGCAAGCTTGCGGCCTGGGAAGTTTTTTACTGCGGGGGGGGCGGGGACAGGGAGCCGCGGCCCGGCGCCATGGCCTTTGCGGCCCGGCGCCGGGCCGCGGCCTGCAGGTTGGGGACCACTGCCTTACAGGATCGGTCACCATAGATCTTTTGTGATTTGTTGGCCAAACGTACATACATTCAAACAGCAGAAGAATGAGGCAGGAGATCTTACTGTGAAGACAAAGTTGAAGGTCTACTTTCCTGAAACACCTTTCTTTGTCCTTCCTTTATATATTTTTTGGTCTTTAGTACAGACCATTGCAACTACACAGAAAGTAGAATCAGAATCCTGGAAAGGGATAAACATCATCTGGTTCTCCCTGTTAAAGAAAACCATGGTCATCTGTCCATCTACCAATTTTCTGCACAGAGAGCAGGTGCAGCATAGCATGATACTTGTGAATCGCTGCAGACAAAATCAGGCACCATGCCCAGCCGCACGATACAGGGGAAGCATAAAATTCCCAAGCTCTCCAGCCAATTTAGCCAGGGGCAGGAAGAAAGATTCCTTCCCAGCCTCAGTCTGATCCCATCCAGTGAGTCATCCCAAAAGAACATTTAATTGGGCACAACTTCAACATTCTATCTCTAGTCACAGCACAATAGATATTCCTTGTTTCAGAACATTCCAGTTCTATTGAAGTAACGCCACATGTTTCTTGTATCCCTTATTCCTAGAATTTTGACTTGGCAACTTTTAAGGCTATAAGGTAGAAAGGGTCAGGCTACATAATTTGCCAGAGCAATGTTCTTCTGAATTCTGTTAACACAATGCCCAGGCTAAAAATACCTATGTTACAGTTTAACCACAATTTCCTTTTTAACTTAGAACAGCAATCAGCAGCAGCTTCAGAATACTACAGCTTGTTCAGACAATCTGTATCTAATTGACTAGTTTTAGATTCTTTGCCAAAGTACAGTTTAGTCAGATGCTACAAATAAAATCAATTAAAGTAAAACAGTCTGTGGAAGGAAGAAATAATAACATGATTTTTGGTACACATGAAAAGAAAGTCACCATGTATTACGTATGTATCAAAAGAAAGTTAACACGGATCAAAATGAAAAGACAAAGAAGGAGTTCTGAATCATTCTCTGAAGTGAGAAAAGGATTGGGTGAACCTGAATAAATTGAAGCTTAAGCCAGACAAGACAGAAGTACTGTTAGTGGAGGACGCAACTAGTGAAGGATTAGGTGTTCCAACAATGCTAGATGGTATTGCACTCTCTCTGATGTTAAAGGTTCCCAGTTTGAAAGGGGAACATCTGAAGATGTACCAAGAAGTCATTACTTGCTAGGAACACTTTCGATCAGCTCTCTTTGAATGGTCTGTTAGTCCCATTCTAATTTAAAAGATAAAACAATTTATTATTAATTTCTAGCATCTCAGTGCTATAAATGTATATTGCCATAATGGTGGATTTGTGCCATTAGAGAGACATACAGTTTTAAGCAAGGCTTAGCAGTTTTACCCAGGTTGTAATAAATATTTTTCAAGTGATTATCCCTATGGACTGTGTGGAGAGTTCATTTATGTTTTATTGATTTTTAGACGGGGGGAATACAACCCCAAATGCACTTAATAATACAAAAGTTTTTAAAAAATCATAATATGAATTCACCTGATTGGCTCTGTGGGTCAATTTAAAAATGCCTATTTATATGTCTCTCTTACCTGATAGAAAGGGTATTTTAATCCCCAGTCTCATACGAAACCATCTCGCGATGAGTATGTCACTGATATTCATGGAAGAAACAGATTTGTGAACAACTGTATGAATTTGCTGGTTGTCCCAGGGTCCCAAGACATTCGCCTGGCCTCGACCACAGCCCTGGTCCAAGGAATTAAAGTCAAACCAGAGAATCTTTGCAATAGAAATTAAAGTGGTAGGGCATTTTTACAAACCCAGAAGAACCAAAGCAATTTGCAGAGTGCCCAGCAGGACCCAGTGTCATTGTAGCCATGCCAGCTGATGTCAAACACCAAAACATAGTCCAAGCAAAAGAGAGGGGTGGAAACCCAGCAGAACTAGTGCAGTGTACAGTACCCAGGCAAGCCCAGTGCCTTCTATTCATAATATTAACAAAGGTTTGTTATTATACTACTCTTAAATACATTATGTCACTAAGCAGGATAGGTATGAGAAGGTCTCAAGACCAAGAAGTGAAAATAAAGAAGGAAGCGTGGAAAAATTAGATGATGGGAGAGAAATGAATAAGAAACGTGGGGGGAAAGGGAGAGAAATTAAGAGAAGGAAAGGTGGTTTAATCTTGCTGCAACACCCTAACTCTTGCTGTGCAAGATCTGGTTGAGCTGTTTGTAGGGAAAACAAGACAGAAAGGCTAAATTAATGGGGTAGCTATAACCATGCTGACTTGGTTATACTGTTAAGCAAGTTTGCTTCAATATTGGAGAAAGGGAAGTCTAGCAGATCCTAGAATGTTTTTTCACTATGCTCAGACTCCCTTGCTCCCCTTGTGTCTGCAACCAGAACTGATGCAGATGATAAAAAATTAGAAATTGTTCAAGATTTTCTGTTTCTTGCCTTCCATCAACCAAGAAATTAGAAGGCGATTGAGACTGGGGAGGTTAACTATGAAAAATCTAGAAAAGATCCTTATGTGTAAAGATATGTCACTGGCAACCAAGGACCAGACAATTCATGCTAGAATACTCCCCTTTAGTATGTATGGATGTAAAATGTGAACAATGAAGGAAGCTGACAGGAAGAACTGTGGATTTGAAATGTGGTGTTGGAGGAGAACCTTACAGATATCATGGGCCACTAAAAAGACAAATAAATGAGTTCTAGATCAAATTCTGCCCAAACTCTCCCTAGAAGCTGAAATAACTAAATTGAGGCTATCATACTTTGGTCATGTTATGAGAAGACAACTGGAAAGACTATAATGCTATGGAAAAGTAAAGTCAACAAGAAAAGAGGAAGATCCAACAAGAAATGGATTAACGCAGTCAAGGAGCCACAGCTATCATTTTGCAAGATCTGAACAAAACTGTTAGCAATAGGATGTTTTGGAGGTCATTAATTCATAGGGTCACCACAGGTCAGAAGCGACTTCAGACACACAAGTACACAAATGTAAAAGCAAAAAAACCCCTCTACAATTAAGAAAAAGATCCCCCCCCCCAATGACCTAGTGAGCCAGCTTGGTGTAGTGGTTAAAAGCAGTGGCTTCTAATCTGGTGAGCTGGGTCTGATTCCCTGCTCTTCCACATGTAGCCAGCTGGGTGTCCTCATCACAGCCCTGATAGTGCTGTTCTGACCGAGCAGTCCTGTCAGAGCTTTTTCAGCCTTACCTATCTCACAGGGACCGTTTATGCACTGAAGGTTTCATAATGGGCTGCAGGTTGGAGTTTTAGTCATGGCAGGTTGCCATGGCAGGGGGAGCATTTGGCCCAGTGCACTTCATCCACCCCCGATTTGTACTCCTGCATGAGAGCTGGGGCAGTGAAGTTCCCAGTGCATAAACAGTCAGGGAGAGGAAGGGAAGGAGACTGTAAGCTGCTTTGAGACTCTGAGCAGGGGAAAGTGGGGTATAAAAAACAATTCATTTTCTAAACATGCTGACAGGGACAAGGAATATTGAGTACAGCTGTGAATCAGCTAATGAGGAATGGAAAAGTAGAAATGGCATTATATCTTGTTGAGGTTGCTTCAGTTCCTAAACCTTACCCATCCAAGCCTGTACCCAGAGGTCCCCAGGAATTTCCCAGGCTGGAATTACAGCAACAACAATCTTTATTAATGGTCATTTGGGCCTATCCAAACCACTCCGGGAGTGACACCCCTAGAAGAAGAGGCAAAGAGGAGAGGCTTGGTTTTTTTTCAAGAAAGGGAAAGAACAGTGGAAATGAAAATGTGTCCCACAAGTCCTTGCAGCTTTCTGCTTTTGTTATTTATTTTCCACAGGTTTCTGCAATGGGAACACGAAATAGCCTACAATAAAAATTTTACATATGTTAAAAATGCCAAGCAAATAAAGACCGAGGGCAGAAAATAGTGGAGAAATAATAATGCACTTGTATAATCCCTTAGTTGTGAACTGTTCTAGAGTTTAGTCAGATAAGCATAGGGATTGCACATCTGCTGTTCCTGCAATGCTCTGGGCATACCTGTGTTTAACCACTGCTCTGTAGAGCCATAAAAAACCCCTGGGGACAGTAGTTGCTTAGCACTGTCAGACCTATGACTCAGTATCCTTGATTCAGACTAAAAATAGATGGAAACTGGCAATATGGAATCTCATTTTATATTGTGAGCCAATTAAAACTGTTGGTACAAAGGGAGCAGCGATATTAATTGGCAACCCAATTATGATTCACGACTGGGAGGATTCGGTCCATTGCTATTCTTTATATGACAACCCAGCACAAAGCAGGAGATGTATTGTTTCCTCCACTCATTTTACTTCTGTCTGCAAGTATGACTTCAGGTGTGCTACACAGCTTAGGGAGGTGACAGAAGACAGGTCTGGGGTTGGGGAGCTGGCAGGAGGCACCACAGCTCCTTCCAGTGCAATTATAGCCTTCTAAGCTCATTGACCGATGAACTGAGAAGAGAGTAGCTCGGTTTGGGATTTAAAAGAAAAAATGAATCACCAATACCTGGGAAAAGTACTAGGGTGTGGTACAGATGTAACTTAAAGTGAGCCACTAGGTAATATGTCTTCAATGAGAACCAGATCATGGAGGCTAATGTAGAAATACGGCAATTCCATGTGCAAAGAGTGGGTCAACCTCAATGGGTTTGGGAGTTAGGCATTAATAAATAGATAAACAGAATGTTAAAGGCAGAGTCTCCTACTTTAATTGATGTGTATGACAGTTCTGGAGTAGCAGCTCTTTCTGCTGTCCTATAGGAACTGAGAAGTGTTGGCTTCAGAAATAGCCATGGGCAATGCCATCTTAACCCACTACATCCTTCTAAGCCCATTGACCTCAGTGGATTTAGAAGGGTGTAAGCCTGTTTATTATTGCAATGAGTGTAATACAACGTCATGGCAGCAGTGCCTACTTGCTAACAATGATATTGATTCCCACTATTTCAATGACACAAACCCCTTTACATGGGCAGCAAAACTCAGTGCTCCTAGCTTGTCACTTGATGCAGTGTTCTGGCTTCTCATTTCCCCCAGATGTGCCCATACCCTTCTGTGGTAATAGTGCACCATTTTCAAGGTAGGGCTGTGTGTGTTTTTTAAAAGCAAAGTAGGGATGCTGTGTGTCTCTTTGAATGCACATGAAAGTATGTTTGCACAAATGGCTCACCCAAGATAACTGGCTACCCAGTGAAGAGCAATCCCCCAGGAATGTGAAAGCTACCCACCGATTAAAAATTTCTCATAAATTATAAGGTCTTTTTTATGTAAAGGGTGTTTGTGCCACTTTGTAATAAAGATAATTCAGAAAACAGTTTACAATTTTTAAAAAGCAACCAGTTAGTATACTGTATTCTCAATCAAAGCATTTTTGTTAGATATTATTTTTTTAGGTATCTTCCATTATATATTTAGCATACTTTTACTTTTTTTTATTTTTCCTTTTATAATGGAAACTACTCTGAAAGGAGAGTCTAGAGTGCCGAAACTTGTGGTAAATTAATATCTCCCTATCCGTTCAATCATGAGAATCACTTTGAAGCCATGTTCGAATGACTCAGCTCTTCTGACTTCAAATCATGAACGTACTTGTTCTTGTCTGTGGCTCATGACCTTATCTGTACTCACAGCAACATAGATATATTTTGTATCCATGAACTTCCAAATCTGGAGGTCACTAAAAACCAAGCCCAGAGCTCATCATGTACTCAAGAACTTTACTGATTAGTAATGGGAAGATAACTTGGTACTTAAGATCACTGTTCTAAACACACAGGCTGATTGCAAGTCTAAATTGCTGTGCCAAATTTTCAGCAATTTCACATTCAGTGGAATCTACTCTCATAGTCAATTCCTTTAAGTGCAATATGGGTAACTGTCCCAAATTGGGTTGTTAGTGGTTGCAGTGAATTGAAGATTAAGATATTTCAGAAAAAGATGCAGGTAGCCTCATTGCTCCAAAGCAGAATCCAAAAGCATAAGTGACATAGTACTTTTATTAGAACCAACCAAAAATGACACAAAACAGTACAAGATTTCAAGTTCTTCAGGACTTTTCATCATGGTGGTTGTTTTGAAATCAGAGTGTTAAACCTTGAGCAGTTGATATGAATCTCAGTGATACTGAAATACTTTATTGAAATGAATAAGCACACAAATTTTAAATGACAAAGGTACTCTGGTGCACATGAAAAAATTTGGGTAGAAATGGCCTACTGTGCCAGGAATTCTCTAGGCACAAAGCTAGCATTTGCATAGTATCATTGAAGTGAATTAGAAAACCCATGACAGATAGAACAGGAGGCTTGAAAATTGAGCTTTATTAACAAATCAGATAGCATTTATTGGGACATGAGTTAAGACTATAAAACACTTCACAGTGACAGGTGACTTGACTTTTATTGGCAGGGTTTTTAATGGTTTGTTAATGCTAATGATTTTGTGTTTCATTCTGTTTTACATGGTGATCCATCTCAAGCAGGTCTCTGAAGAGACAGCATAGACATTAGTGGTGTGCAGTTATCTATTGTTGACCCCCAAAGTTATCTGACTTACCTGGCATGAGATTGTGTAGGTTATATTGAAGGCAGTCAAAGTCTCCTTGGAATGGCTCCCAGATCTAGCAACATCGTGAAATAATTCTCGGGAATAGAATGTGGCCTGCCTGCCAGTTAATTTTAATTTTTTAAAAATGGTTCTCTCACTCCCAAGGATACTGCATTTCTTTCAGCCAGTGTTAGCCCTGAGACTGATCAGGCAAGTCACAGGCTTTAGGGAGAAAATAAGAATTTTAAACTTTGCTTGAATTACATGAGACCCCAGCCAGATAGATCATGCTGGATTGCACTTCTTGACAGACTGGTCTGCTCTCTTCTGTCCTTTTCCCCAGGAAAGGGGTGAGCGTGGGAGGCAGCATTTGGTTGCAGGTAGGTAGTTCAGGAGAGGTATTATTTCTGTTGCTGTTTCAGATTACCTATGACTTCTTTTGTTTTGATTATCTGTCTTTTTGTGCTTCTGATGAGTTGGGGGGGTGTTGGCCTTTCTGATTGCCTTCAGTTAGTGTGTTACATGTTTTCCTTTTTTTTTTGCAGATTAATCAGTGATTTGGGATAACATCGTATTTTTCATTGCTTCAGTTCAGATAAGCTCCCTTTCCTCCTTAGCATGATTAGCCATGAAGGTGGATATATTCTGGACAGACTACTTTTGTCAAAAAATGTCCACTCTGAAAAATCTGCCATTTTCCCACATAGAAGACAATGGGCAGACATCTGATCTGTTCTTAGTGAAAAGAGAAATAGAACCTGTTAACATTTCTGAGAATTCTTAAAATTGATACATCTTCCCTTTCTTATCTTTATTTTTATTTATCTTTACATTTTTATCCCGCCGCTCCCACAAGGGCTCGCCAAATTACCACATGGAATTTAAGTGTGTTTTCTTCCCAGTGTACATCCCTAAACATACACACAGTATTTTCAAAGGTCTCACTTTTAGGTCTTTGTGAATTGCTTTACCTTAAATGTTTTCTGAATGGAATGCCCTCTTTCAGTGTTACATGGGCTTTCAGAACATTCATAATATTGTGGAATGTTAACATATACCTTTTGTGGGTTGTCACTTTTTCTTGCCATAGGTATTAACTGTAATTTGATTGAAGTGTTTTTGTACATAATATATTGCAATATTTTCCTTCACTCATAACGGCTTGAATCGTATTCCTTTTTTTCCACTTACACAGAGTTCATGCAGCTCTGTGTATTTTCTGTTCATTGCAAGATGCTAGAGGAATGCATTCCATTGTAGAAAAATAGCTCTTGCAAATGAAAGAACGGTATAGGATCTAGGCCACACTGTTCTGAATGTTCTGCTGTGGTAATCTCTTTCCTCTTTGATTTAATCCACAGCTTCACCTGTGTTTTTTTTTCCTTTGGGACTCCCCTCTCCCCATATTTATCTACTACCTTCCCAATCTATTTCATGCACACAAAAAGGTTTCCTGTCAAAAGTGCAAACTTTTTTCATTACTTTTTATTTTTTTATCCAGCTCAGCCTCTATGCCACAAACTTTATGAGAGGGAGAAAAACCTTTTAAAACTTTTTTTCCTAACTTTGAACTTATTACAAATTCTATAAAAGCTTTTTAAAGGAATAAATACAAAATAGTACAAGACTAGTCATTACAGGATTTAAGAATAGTTGGGGGAACTTGCATGAATACATCAAGATTTTTTTTTAAATCCTGAATATTGATAACAGGCTTTCAAAAATAGACGTCTGCGAGACATGAAAAGAGAATACTCATAAATTTCTAGAACCTTCTGATGAAGAATAATGAAGACCCAGGTATACATGTTATGATTTAAATCGTAATATGGTATAAGTGCTGTTTTAGGGAAAAGATTAAGCAGCTTAACTGTAGTATTATTTGCATGTTTAATGCTCTGAGAGAAAAGTAATTGTCTAATTCCTCCTTCTTTTTCCCCCTCTACTGCAGTAATTAACAGAAGTCAAAGACAGCAACTGGAATCTGTGAGCTACTCCTCTCGCTATGCTCTGGGCCTTTTTTATGAAGCTGGCACACAGATTGATGTCCCTTGGGCAGCACAGTACATCTCCAGTAATCCCTGCATACGCTTCATCTCCATCGATAATAAGAAGCGCAATATAGGTCAGTGCTCCCATTATTCCCTTTAAACACAGGAACAATGGAGGGTGTAGATCATGGGGAAAAAAATGCTACTTAATTGAGTGTTGCTATTCTGAACAGAGCAAGTATTTAACTCCATGCCATAGGGGATAAAAATTTTATGTCACATTTGGCCCATAATAAAACGCACAATGAAACTGGGGAGGGTTTTCAGAGGGGGAAAAACCATTGCCCAGCACATGGTTTATATTACAGCATTTTTATGAAAGCAGTGTCAGAAAATTTAAACACATACGCGCATCAAAACACTGCTTTTCTAAGAGGTACCCTGGGTCTGTTGTTTCAGCAGTATATTCTGCCACCCAGCCATAGGGTCACCCCACCTCAGCAGAGTGCGCTCAGATCCAGAAATCACATGTATAATGATGGCTGAGACCAACTCTATGAATGCATGTTTTACCATGGGGAAAATGTTGGGGTTACTGTCATTCAGTACATTTGTACAAGACCCCTTTGCAAAGAGCTGTTTTTATGTGTGTTCTGAGGTTTATCATTGACTGTGAGGAAAATGTTGTGTTCCACTTAATTGTGTACATCAACATAGGACAACTCTGGGGAGGGGGATAGTCAGCATGATTGTAAGTTTATATTCAATGGCAAGTAATATATATTTTTAGAACATTGAGTCCTTCTGGCAAGAGACAGATTTGTACCAGTTTTAAAGCCACCTTTGCTGTATCCTAAACAATATTAAGCCTATTCAGTTCGAATGATACATGCCTTATTGAATATCCTATGTTGACTTGGGGACTATGTATGTAGGTAGGCATTACTTGCATTGTTACAGATTGCATGCATCCTCCCAGTGTCATTGATTGAAGGGCATGCACAAGGACAAAGATCTCGCCAGTTTGGCACAAGCCCTGATAACATCTAGGGCCATTTCGCACGGCTTCAAAATAGCACAATGGTTGCTAATTGGAAACGCTACTAATTTGCCATAACCCACGACATCGTAGACAATCTGCAACAATCCTGAAACCGACCCGCAAAAAGCGCTTCGTTGTGGCGCTTTCAGGGGAATCCAGAAAAGTGGATTCACCCTCCGGATAGCGATACACTCCTGCAACCAATCTGCAACAGTAGCGCTAAAGACCTGTGTGTTACCATTGTTGCTGGTTCTTCAAAGTCCCTCCCCCTGGCTCTCTCCTCCAAACTTCCGGCGAAGCGATCGCCATTTTTTTTTCTCTGAGCGAGCGGGGATAAACGCACCGGCGAGCCTCTTTCTGTTTAGAGGCTTCCCTGGCTTCAGTCCTTCACCTTTAGTCACTAAGCACAAACCACTTAAAAGCCCGTTTGCTGAAATAAAGTCCCTTTATTTTTTACACATAAATTCAGCCGAAAATCGGGCCCGTGAGAGGGGGGGGGGGATTTTTTTTTATCACTCGAGGCAGCGTGCAAACGATCATACAATCAAACGACAGCTCACATTAGGCAGCTGGATGGGTCTCTCCGTAGCAACGAATCTACCTAGATTCGTTGCTATGGGTTGTTTTTTTTTTTAAAAAAACTTTCTTAAAGGGAAAGGGGCTGTTTGGGAGCATGCTAACGGCTGCCCATTGGCTGCTTGACGGCCAGGGGCGGGACGAGCTTGGCAATAGCGCTTCCTTTCTAGCGATTTCTGCCGAGACCGGAAGCCTGTGGGAAACGCTAAAAAACGCAACTGATTCCACTACAAAGGCAGGTATGCATAACGACGAATTCCACTATTTTAAATGGCGATTTTTCATTCCGCAAACGATTTGCAACAAAGATCCCCGTGCGAAAAGGCCCCTAGACTAGACTACTACAATGTACTTTATGTGAAGATTTTTCTGTTTTGTTTGACTTGACATTCCCTCACTGACCATTCTTCCCATTTATGTGTTTCGTTTTACCACTTTGTGTTTTGATTGTTCACCTTCTTGGGGACTGTAAGTTACATGGAAAGGCAATATACAATGTTTCAAATAAATGAATAAACATCAAAAACATAGTTAAGATTCCCATAGTGGGCTCCATATGTCTGGGGATATCCAAGGTGTGTTTTGATGCACTCATGGAATTATTAATGTGTGTAGGTTTTTTCCTTCCTTGCAGTACAACACAACTGTTCTTTAAATATGCAATGTTGCCACTTCCAAGGATGTGGTGGGGGATGGTCATGTAGTCAAAAGGATTCCTTGTGTGACCTTATTCTCCCAATATCCTCAAGCAATGATTGGTCAATTTTCATGTATTTATTTACATTCCCTCTTCCATGCACAATATCCTAAATGCAAACATCACATTAGGCCACCCATTCCTTACCATTCCTTTCTGGCAAATGGGTATATAGAGTCTCCTTTCTGCAGACAAAATGGGGCAAACTGCCAACATGACTTGAATACTTCAGTCATCAGCACAGACTCTGGGCCAAAAAGATTTGCTCAGAAGAACCTGATGACCTTCATGACTGTTCTGAAAATATGAAGCCACTGCTCCAAATTTCCCTGAAGAGCTTGAAGGATAAATACCAATATTTAGGTAATAAGATGCTGATATAAACAGAAGTGTCATCTCTAACGTGTTGGACTGGCATCAAATTATCTGGACTGAAGAAGCTGAATTTAGTCAATCCATAAATTGAGTTCAGTTAATAGAGGTTCTGTATGCAGCCGCGTTTAATATTTTAATGAAGTCCAGACTGTTCTGCATCTAGAGCTCAAAGTGCTTACACATCCATTCACAAAATGCTGTGTAGTGATTTGAATAAGGGCCAAATTAGATGTGATTTTTGTTACAAATTCCCATTGAGATCTGGCAGTCATATTGCAGCTGCAAGTCCCGTGGCAATTCTGTGTAAAAGTATTGCAGGGGCCTGATTTGGATTGGCACTGTAATGCAGGGGAAGGAGGGGTTCCCCACCCACTGCTGTCATTTTCCTGTGTCAAGGAACCCCAGGAGGACTTTTTACCCTGTCAGGTGTCTGCATGAGCACTGAATGCTTGAGTGAACGGACTCTACCTCCCAGACACTGTTTCATGTTGTGAAAATGGCATGAGGGGAAAGATAGTAGTCCCCCTCCCCACTCCCCAAATTCCTGACCAGAATTGTGTCCATCCAATGCTTTTCCATTGAGTTTCCATGGGGAATTGGCAACTAGTGTATGCTGCAGTTCCCTAGGGCAGGGGTAGTCAACCTGTTGTCCTCCAGATGTCCATGGACTACAATTCCCATGAGCCCCTGCCAGCATTTGCTGGCAGGGACTCATGGGAATTGTAGTCCATGGACATCTGGAGGACCACAGTTTGACTACCCCTGTCCTATGGCGACCATGTGACAACAGTTATGTATAGTTTAGCCCTACAGCTCAAGATTTACACATTTTGCCATTATTTAGTGACGTACATATTGTCATTGTTGCACCTTCAGTGCATATTGTTGCACATTGTTGCACCTTCAGTGCATATTGTTGCACATTGTTGCACATTGTTAGACCTTCAGTGTCCGTGTGTAATGCACACTCCCACACTGAGCAGAGTAGAAAAGAGGTTCTGCCTCAAAAAGAGCTACTCAGCTCTCATCATGTACTTATTATACACACATGAGTCGATATTGGTTACATTTTATTTTTCTAATAAGTAAATGTGGTAGATTAATGGATAGAGAATACAAATGAATCTATTTAAATTCTCAAATGTGCTATTTAAACATATCTCCCTTAGCTACACAACAGGTTTGGGACTTAGCAGATATCTGTTTCCTTTCCTGCATCACTTTAATCAATCTTACTTCATGTAAAATGGGAATGTTTCTCTAGATTCGTGAGTTTTCTCTTGCTGTTATACAATAGATTTAAAACACTTTTGAAAAGTGTACATTTTGGGCTGTCCTGCTTTGAGTGGCTTAGCTGCTCCTTGCCTTACAATTAGGCATGCACAGATTGAACGCTAGATTCAAGAATACCTTATTTCAAATGACCTGTGCCAAGCTGGTCTGCAGAGCTACCATTGCAAAGATACTATCGCAGTGGCAGTTCACACTGACAAGGTTAGGATAAGATCTGTCATCTTTGGAGCGTCTGCTGTTGGAGGGCACAGCTGTGGGCCATCTGCCAGGAACGTCTGCCCTTTGCACCTGCCCATTTCACCCTGGGCCATGTAACTGCAACAACCCTAATGAATTCGTCTGTCATGTAGGTCATTTTGAGAGGCCAATGAAGGTACGGCTCACTGAGGGCAGAAGAGGTCAAGGACTGGACTTTTGTCCTAAATCCAGTATTGAACAAAAAGCAGTGAGGCATGAGGAGTGATTCCCTTTCTCTTGCAGCCTACTGTTTCATACATGGATAACTTGGATTACGTGGACCAATGGTAGATAGATGGCTTCTATTTTTTCCCCATCTTCATGTCTGTCCTCAGATTTGCTGTGAACAGTTGCACGAATTTATCCTGGTTATGTAGGAAAAGGCATAGTGTTCTGCGTGGCTGAGTTAGTAAAGCACATTTTCTGAATGCTTCTCGGTCAAACATAGCAAAAGTCTCTGTCCTCAACCATGCACAGAGAGAAGGGAATTCACATCTCCAAGTATATACAATATATACAAAGACCACAATATACTTGTGGCTCCATTCCTTCATAAAGGTCACCAGTATCTTCCTAGTTTTTACTTTAGTCTGCACCTCTTGTCAGTCTCACTCTGTTCTCACCCTACCCCCACCCCCAGAGGGGGTGGCTTATGTATATTTCGAATGTGGAAGACCAAATATTTTCTTCTTGATATACTGTGGTCATTCCTACATTTTTTAAAGTGCCTATCTTTTTATTTTGCGTGGCATGGCCCTGATCTGGATAGCCTAGGCTAGCCCAGTCTCATCATATCTAGGAAGCTAGGCAGTATCAGCCCTGGCTACAAATTGAATGGGACACCTCCAAGGAATACCAGTCAAGGCAATGGCAAATCACCTTGGAACATCTCTTGCCTTATAACCTCATTGGGTTACGAAATGCCAGCTGTGATAATCTACTGCCAATGCAGGTATGAAAGTGAACTGTGAGATTTAAGCCTTGAGGAAAAACTCACTGTCAGGGAACTTCCCAAAAACTTCCCAAGAAAAAGTTGGACAAGTGGGATTTGTTTTCCTACCCAACTCTTTCTTCTTATCCCAGATCTTTCTCTCTTTGGAACCATCAGCATCTGCCATGGAATCACCATCAGCACACTGTTTTTTTAATCTTTCTCAGTTCCCTTCTGCCCCCATCTCACCCTTGATCAGTTTTGGTCATTTGAATAGACCCACTTTACAGGTACAACTAGACTTGATTCTTAGAAGTCCCATTATCTTGTTCGATTTTCAATATCTACCTGTGCACCAAAGCGACAATTTTGGGCTTGGCCCATTGCCATCAATCTCAATTATTTTAACCAACTGCTGCCTCACCCTGCAAGAAATATGCATAATTCATAAGCATTCCCAACATCACCCATATCTTTCTCCCCCATCTCCCAATAACTCTATTCACTGCTCTCCACGTGGGTTCTTTTTGGATGGAAACATCACACCATTGTATTGGAACACAAGTAAGCTTGTTTTAACCAGCGTCTTCTGGTGGATTAAAAGGAGGCTAAAATGTACCAACTCATGTTCATGCTACATGGCACAGATTTATAAACAGGAACGGAGGTTGGGGGAGGAAATCTGCCAATATTTGTTGGCAATAATTTATCTAAAAAAGCCAGCTTTCTCAAGGAGAGTGAACTATATAACTGTTGTAAGGGTTTTAAAAAAAACCCAAAGACCAACAGTTACTGATGAATTGCTTCCCACAGGACCTCATTATGACATATGGTCCTCCTTCTCTTTTGTGGTCTGTTGTCCCTTCTTAACTTAGTTGAATTTTGCAAATTGCAACTCTGTTCCAAGAAAAGTAGCAGGACAATAGTGCTTATTAGCAATGGCACGGAAATAGCTGGGAATGTTGGGTGCTTCTGTTTCATCTCAGAGGTTTCATAAGATGTCTCCCTATTCTCCATTAGGGAACAGCTATAAAAGGAGCTGAATTGGGGGGAGATAAAAAATAAAGAAGAGTTGAGGGGATTTTTTACATTAAATCATTCTTAGTGCTCCTTACTTAATGGATATGATTTTGGGTCAACATTCACCCATTCAAAGGGAAGCTCTTGATGCCAGAGGTACAGACAACATTTTTGCCTAATGATAAACATGTAGGCTATAACTGCAATGGCCACTATACAAAAGGTGTTGATAATTCACATGTGCAAGCACATTTACAACTTTAATCATATTACATTGTTTCCTGTTTTTCATTGCAGTGAATGTTTGGTTAACCCTGTTGCATAGACTTTCAAAAAGTAGGCCTTGCTGAAAGAGATGAAGCAGAATTAGTAGGTTCTGTCATTCTCTTTTGACTCACCTACATGCTTCCTGGCATGTTGCCTATTGCATAGTGCCAACTTGCATCCAAGGCATCAAAAACTATTGTGCCTTTGCTGTCCATGGTAAGCTTGCAAGCCTCCTTCTCCTTCATGACGCACATTAGAGGAAGACTTTGGAGACCAGAACTAGATGGTGTTTTGGTATAGAGCTCACGACAGAGAACTCAATAACAGGACAGGAATCAGGGGGTGACTCAAAGCCTAGTTGATAGACGCAGATGAAAGCAGAAGAAGGATATACTGTAAATAGGAATAGTCCCATATTTCATCTTAGAAGGTTCAAGTGATTGCTAGGAGTGAACAAGGAACTGTCAGTGGAGACATTGCTTCTATAAAGACAAGATCTAAACTGGGCATCAAGAGTAGCAAATAAATAGACTGAGACGTTATATACCAGGGCAGTCAATAATTCCCATTGAAAAAACCTTTGTTTTCAGACACATGTTTCTTTCATATTGGATAGTCTTTATGGTGATTCTTGAAGGAATGCAGTGTGCATAGAGAGCATCCAACAAACCAACAGCAGTTATGGGAAATTATCTCTTGTTTCTCTTTTGGAGTCAAAAGTTGCATCAATGTTACCAGCCTGTCTTCCAGTGCCCCAGGACACCAGACTGAACCTCCAGACTGACTCCTTGGAAAATAGGTGATCCTGATGTTCTGAACACACGGTCGCAAAAGATTGGTGGTTGGACTTTGGAATATCACATTGACCAACCCAAACTAGTAGCTTTGTTGACTTGGGGCAGCCTTTGCCTTTTGAACAATGAGCAATTCAGATAAATGAATGGGCAAGCTAATTTGGTTTGTAGCATGGACATTGGCATTCTGAGACTCTTAGCTTTCTTGATTATTTAAAGCCAGGTTCAGTGCTTTAAGAAGTAAACTTTCAGAAATAAGTGGAAGATGAAAGCTTAGAAGATGGGCTGCTGTAATTCTACATAAAACAAGAGATATTGACACTTTAAAGACTAACAAATTTACTATAGCAGAAGCTTTTGTAGGCTAAAGCCCACTGCATCAGATGAGCTGGAGCCCATGAAAAGCTTATGAGTCAATACATCTGTTCATCATTGTGATGCCACAAGAGTCATATTTTGCTAGAGTGGCTGCCCTGCTTTTTTGGTTTTAGAGCACATCTCTGTCATCTGATCACTGGTTTTGCTCTTCATGCCACTCAGCTCCATTCTTCCTAATGTTCCAGTTTCTATCCACAAAGTTCTGTGCCAAATATTCCAAAATCCTCAACGATCAAAAGAAGAATAAATGGCACATGGACCATTTCTGCACAGAGGCACGCTGCCTCCTGGTTATGGATCCACAATCACTTTTCAAGTGGATTTTGTCTTTTTGACATGAGTCTCCTCTTGTGAGTCTTGTCCCAGGTTTTTTGCTCCTTGACAAGGTTGAGCAGAAGTCAGGACAGCCCGCTCTCCCCCCCCCCCGTTTTGGCATGTCAATCACTATGATGCAGCGTCAGCCACCAATTACCTTTCAGCACTGCATTCTCACATCCTAGCCCCCTCAAACATTCAAAAATATTTTAATATAAAAAGCAATATCCGCATAGTAACACAGATCTGTCACAACACATAAAGATTTAGAGTTAGCCAAGTGGTGTTTTCATATCTTCTCCCCTCTCTTTGCAGGGGAGCTCAATATGTGGGCAGCTCAGAGGGGCGAAGGAGAAAGCAGCTTAATTCCAAACAGAGCACTGCCATGGGGTGAAGGATAAAGCAGCAGGGAAGGTGGCAGGGAAGGGAACAGCTCGGTCTTTGCTTGTGCAAGCAGTGCAGAGGGGTGAGAGAAAAAGCAGCAGGGCACCCCACTGCTTTTTCTTGGCTCCACAGCATGACCCCAAACTGAGCAGCACCTCTCTGCCTTGGCTCCCTCCCACATGGTCAGGCTACATTCCCTTAAAAAAAGAGAGAGGAGGAAATAAAAGGGGGTCTTGCCCCCTCGGCTCCACCTAAGCATGATTCAAAGAATTCATACATGAAGTGGACTGGGTGTAAATTCATTACACTGGAACCACATAGCAACACTGTTCCAGATTGCCTCTGCAGCACAGCTCCAGGGGAAAGGCTCCCTTGCCAATCCTGCAGACGTGGGCTTGGAAAAAAGTTCTTTGAAATAAAGGATAGGAGGATGAGGATGGAAGCGACTCTTGGGGGGGGGCTTGCAGGTTGTTGGGAGGGAGGGGAAAAGGACAGCCTGAATTTTTCCTTCCTGACATCCCTGTTCCAACTTGCTGCTTGTTGTCTCCCACGATAAAAAAAGGACTGCAGATTTATCTGTGTTCCCGTATCACAGAGCAATAGCCAGGCAGAGTTGTGCCAGCCCCAGGAAAGCCACGGGAGGGAGGCGATGTCATCTGGAAGCCTGAATAAACCCGCGAACAAAGAGAGGGTGAACCGAGGATAATGACTCATGCGGAAATGGTAATAGTGAGCAGGCAAATATATGCCATTTTTCATAGATTGCCTAATTCATTCTGTCACAATAGTTGGAAGCCCAAGGGGGAGGAGGGGTGCAACCAGTTTTATACAAACGATGTTGTGAAAATGGAAGCGTGTTTGAATAAGGTAGAACTGCAGTCTAGTGAGTTAAAAATAAGCTCACCATTGACTTAGCAGGCATTCTATTTAACCTGATCTTTTCAGTGGTCTAGTGTTTTAGATGAGGATTGTTTCTTTAAAATTTTGAAACCTTGGTTGATGGTTGCTCCATGTCCTAGGAATCGACTGAGCTAAAAAGTCAAAATCAAAGAGGCATGGCAAGAAATAGAAACCTTATATTAAACATATATGTCATTTATGCATGGCTGGTCTACACTTTTAGCAATTGCTCCTCCTCCTGTACGTTAGAGTAGCGATCCCCAACCTGTGGGCTGCGGACCACATGTGGTCCTTCGACTAATTGGAGGTGGGCCCTGAAGGACGCCTTCTCTCCCCCCTGGCCCTTTACTTCATCCCCCCCAGCCCTTTACAACACACTTAATTGTTGTGGCGTGTCTGTATCTTATTTTGAAGGGATGTTTAAACATTACCATAGCGATCAGAGAGCGCTAGGGCAGTGGTTGAGAGTAGAGGAGTAAACTACCCCCCCCATTGGGCCTCAGTAAAAGGCGTTGAGTGGTCCCCAGTGAGTGGTCCCTGGAGTTGAGTGGTCCCCGGTGATAAAAAGGTTGGGGACCACTGCGTTAGAGGAGCCTTCCTGGATCAGAGCAGAATCTGGATCTAGTATATTGGAACTAGTATCTAGAACTCCATGCCATAGGGATGTTCTTGATCAAGGGGAGCAAATGTTTCTTCTAAATCTCATACCTACAAAGACAACCACAGATGACCCGTTTTTACATATTACTTTCCTTTCTTCGGGATAGCCTTTCCTTTCTCAGCACTTTGCTTTACCGATGCTTTATGCTCACATTTGCTTTATGACATCTTTTGTAGTCTGCCTGTTTCTTACAAGAACACTGAGAGATTATGCACAAAGAAGATAACAAAAGCCTGAACAAGTTACCCAGCCTTCTTTTGATATGGGTCCCTCTAATACATGGTCTATACATTTCAGTAATTCCATGTGGAGTAGATGAAACTTAGCAAGCCAAGTGAATTTTTAATAGGAGAAGCGAGAGCAGCCCATCCGTTTGCAAAGTAGTACATTAACGTCAGTGCTGACATTTCAGAGGAAATTCCAAGTTTATTTTTAGATTCGAAGGAATTTATTTTATTCATTATTCATAGCTAGATACATCTTATTAGATTGGAGGCTATTTTTCTCTACAGAAAAATACTGAGACAGTTTAGAGACATCCAAGCCAATCAAAGAATTGATCACCAACTCTCCCCTATATAGCGTGACTCTACAAGATGAGAGTGCCATTTTTCTTTCAAGACCAGTTCTTTCATTCAGTCCTTTCTATTTAGAACATGGGAGGCAGAATGGAAGAAGAACTCAGGTAATTATTTTTCTCCCATTTCTGACCACAGTTAAACACAATTGTGATGGACACTGAGTTCTAGTATCCTGTTTATTTATTTTTATTTGTTTGAAGGATGCTTTCCTACATTCTCAGCCAAAAGGCTCTTGAAGTGTGGCCTCGCCATAGATTTGTATAAGGACAGTATGATAGCATCAGATTTATTCTCAATTTCATTCTCTTCTTTGAGGGTGGGCATTTGTACCTGGCCAACAGCCAATTCCTGAGGCAAGGCTGAAGATGTGGGAGGGATGGGGCTTTGAGAGTTTTTAATTTTTAGGATGTTTTAATCTGTTTATGAATGTTTTTCTCTATTGATGTAAATGCCTCGAGTCCGCTTGCAGAGAGGGTTGGTCTATCTGTACACAGCCCGTGGCGCCACAGGCGCCACGGACTGTATAAAGGAGTAAGGGGTGGTGGGGAGGAGTTAGGGCGGGACCGGTCCGGGATAAAAACTCGGAGGGGTCCAATCAGGAGCCGCGAAGCGGCTCCTGATTGGCCCCTCCAAATGTCCATCCCGGCCCAAGCAGGCGGCTCCCCATTCCCTGCTTCACTGGCAAGGGAGCACCCGCCAGCCGCGCATAGCGCGGCTGGCGGGTGCTCCCTGCCTGGCGGACTGACGCGGCTGCCGGGGACTCCCGTCCGTTCTTCCGACGGACCTCTCAAAATGGCCACCGCCCCCGACAGCCAGCAGCCGCCTCCGCCGCCGCCAGCTGGCCGCCGCCGAAAATGGCCGCCGCAGCCTTTCGCAGCTCCAAGCCGAGAGCCAGCAGAAAAAAAACCCTGTAGGAGCCTTTCGCAGCTCCAAGCCGAGAGCCAGCAGAAAAAAAAAACCCTGTAGGAGCCTTTCGCAGCTCCAA
Source organism: Paroedura picta (assembly GCF_049243985.1). Classification (NCBI taxonomy): domain Eukaryota; kingdom Metazoa; phylum Chordata; class Lepidosauria; order Squamata; family Gekkonidae; genus Paroedura; species Paroedura picta. The sequence goes on from NC_135376.1 coordinate 72,322,299, forward strand.
GCCGGCACGCCCACGAGAGCCAGCAGAAAAGCATTAACCCTGTAGGAGCCTTTCGCAGCTCCAAGCCGAGAGCCAGCAGAAAAAAAACCCTGTAGGAGCCTTTCGCACCTCCAAGCCGAGAGCCAGCAGAAAAAAAAACCCTGTAGGAGCCTTTCGCAGCTCCAAGCCGAGAGCCAGCAGAAAAAAAAACCCTGTAGGAGTCTTTCGCAGCTCCAAGCCGAGAGCCAGCAGAAAAAAAAACCCTGTAGGAGCCTTTCGCACCTCCAAGCCGAGAGCCAGCAGAAAGAAAAACCCTATAGGAGCCTTTCGCAGCTCCAAGCCGAGAGCCAGCAGAAAAAAAAACCCTGTAGGAGTCTTTCGCAGCTCCAAGCCGAGAGCCAGCAGAAAAAAAACCCTGTAGGAGCCTTTCCCAGCTCCAAGCCGAGAGCCAGCAGAAAGAAAAACCCTGTAGGAGCCTTTCGCAGCTCCAAGCCGAGAGCCAGCAGAAAAAAAAACCCTGTAGGAGCCTTTCGCAGCTCCAAGCCGGCACGCCCACGAGAGCCAGCAGAAAAGCATTAACCCTGTAGGAGCCTTTCGCAGCTCCAAGCCGAGAGCCAGCAGAAAAAAAACCCCTGTAGGAGCCTTTCGTAGCTCCAAGCCGAGAGCCAGCAGAAAAAAAAACCCTGTAGGAGCCTTTCGCAGCTCCAAGCCGAGAGCCAGCAGAAAAAAAAACCCTGTAGGAGTCTTTCGCACCTCCAAGCCGAGAGCCAGCAGAAAGAAAAACCCTGTAGGAGCCTTTCGCAGCTCCAAGCCGAGAGCCAGCAGAAAAAAAAACCCTGTAGGAGTCTTTCGCACCTCCAAGCCGAGAGCCAGCAGAAAGAAAAACCCTGTAGGAGCCTTTCGCACCTCCAAGCCGGCACGCCCACGAGAGCCAGCAGAAAAGCATTAACCCTGTAGGAGCCTTTCGCAGCTCCAAGCCGAGAGCCAGCAGAAATACATTAACCCTGTAGGAGCCTTTCGCAGCTCCAAGCCGGCATGCCCACGAGAGCCAGCAGAAAAGCATTAACCCTGTAGGAGCCTTTCGCAGCTCCAAGCCGAGAGGCAGCAGAAAAAAAAACCCCCTGGAGGAGCCTTTCGCCGCTTCAAGCCGGCGCCCTGGGAGCCCCGGAAGCCGCCCACAGCGCAGCTGCTGGGTGCTCCCTGCCCTCATGGCCCCAGAACACAATGGAGCCGCCGGGAAAGCCGCAGAAGAACAAAAAAATGCAGAGGAGCCGCCACAGCCCAGCGCACCACACCTGGGACTCCCCGGCAAAAACTACGAGACGCCGAGGAGCTGCCGCCCGCCTCCTCTTTCAGGTAGCCTGTCCCTCGCTCTGTCCCTCGCCTGCCGCTCGCTCTGGTCCCCACCTGCTAGCGCCCATTGTCTTCTTCATACAATGGGCTTTTTTACTAGTACATGAAATAATAATAATATTTGTGTTCTAATTCTGGCCAGCATGGACCTGCTTTTTCACAGCAGCCACACACTGAGTTAACATTTTCATCAAGCTACTGCCCACTACCACCCCTTTCTTGGTCTGTTGTTGCCAGCTCAGATCCCATGTAAATAGAAAGCTAGGATTATTTGCCTCAATATACACCATTTTATACATGTTCACCTTGAATCTCATTTGCCAATTTAATTCCTACTCTCCCCCCATGCGCTGAAAGGACCTTTGTAAGCTCTTCATAATCAATTTTCATCTTTACCAGCCTAAGTAATTTGATGTCATCTACAAACTTAGTTAAACTTCTCTCGCTAAACTCTGTACTTCTTCTAGTGATGCAGTTGCTAGGATAGGCTAGTAAAACTTGACACTGAAGTCTATCATTACCTTAGTTTTCAGTGTTTGAATTTCTCCCAATGTTCCTGGCCACATGGACAAGGTGGAGTCCCTAAGTAAAGACTTCATTCTTCATGACTTCCTGACCCCCCCTCCCCCAAGCTACAAGATAAGAGAGAGATAGAGAACTGCTTCCTTACATCCTGCAAATTTATAATCACTTCTTTGAGGGTATGTCCCCTGGCCCAGGGTTGTTGTGAACTTTCTTTCTTAAGACAAAGAAATTACTGTCTAGCCATTTGGCTTTCCCAGTCTATTTTCCTTTAAGACCGTTTATGCACTAGAGGTTCCATGCCAGGCTGCAGCCTAGAGTTTAGTCATGACAGGTTGCCCCACCTCTTCCTGCACCCCCCTGGGGGAGCATTTGACCCAGTGCACCTCATCTGCCCCCGATCTCTGCGCCTGCATGGGATCTGGGGCAGTGAAGTTCCCAGTGCATAAAAGGTCTAAGGGTGACATTTTAGCAAGGTGAGAAATGGTAAGGACCTTTGTTCAACTGTGGCCAGAGCAATTTGCACCTGTAAGGATTAAAGTACTGTGTGTTTGGAGCTTGATGATTTATCCACTGACTCCCTTTTTTTCTGACAGCTGTGAGTTTGAACCCAGGTACAAATTCAGTCCGAATGGTTAAATTATTGCAAGGAATTCTCGTGTGGAGGGCATTTCTCTACCCTTGTTCTTTTGGACCAGCAAAATGCATTTGCACATGCTTCCCTTCAGTGTGGCCTACAACTTAATGTCAAGTGGCCCACTAAAATATCTTATTAGGGATACCACAGGCTGGGCTTTTAGTACAGATTTGTCTGGGTCATGGTTAAGCCATCCATTCCTTTGATTATCCTTTGCATGGTTTTTGTTAAGGCTATACTTCAGAAACATGCACACCCAAATAAATTATGTTGTGTAGAAGCTTCCTCTTTTGTGTGTGGGGGTGGGGGGGGAGGTTATGCACATCAGCTATATATTTGTGCATTTAACTGCCTAAATCACACTTGATATTTACATTTGTGTGATGCACATGTGTTGCCAAAGCCTAATTCTGGTCTCAAACTCTATCATACAATGCCATGAAAACTAGGCCTCTTATAACTGGGGACTTTTGTAACTGAATTTCTGAATCTTTGCCTTTTACGCATGAATACAAATTTTCTTTGAACTGCAGAGCGGATCCATCTATTGAAACTAGAGCACATGTTTTCTCAGCTTGCCCTGCAAACATCACTTCAGTCACAAACCGAAACAGCCACTTCTAAAAGCAACGTGGTTCAGTTTGTCTGCACATTCTGTTCTTCACATCCCTGTGGAGAAGCCATGAACAAAGGTGTCGATTGTGACCATGACTTTGACATCAGCTCTTTTAAGATCAGAACTGGGGAGCAATCATGAACTTGTCTCTCCCAGAACATAATTACAGTTGGCCAAAAAGCAGGGGCGAGGGATCCAAAATGTCACAGCTTAAAGACCTCTTGTTCCTCTAATACAGCCTTTCTCAACATATTTAACATTGAGAAACCCCTGAAACGTTCTTCAGGATTCGAAAAACCCCAGAAGTGTTGTCATCATGCATAATATGGTTGAGAAGTATAGATGTATACTCACCCACCCAGGGCCTCTCCTTTACCCACCCTCTCCAGGCCCATCATTGGCCATTTGGGTGGGAGGGCAGGTTGCCATGACCATATATCACCCAATAAATGTTTTTAAACATTTTAAATATATATAAAAATTATTTAAATCCTATTCAGGAAACCCTTCCAGGGTCATCAAGAAACCCTGGTTGAAAAAGCCTGCTGTAATAGAAGGCATAAAGTTATAGATTTTACAAAATTAATTTTGTACTGCTTTTAACAGATCAAGACTCTTTATCTGTTAGTCCCGAGAAAACCTTGGTGCTGTCTAAATAAATTTCCATAATTTAAAAAATTATTCTCACCTTTGTACCCATTAGATTACCTAGGGTTTTATGGGAGAGAAGGTGGCATGATATAGCTCAATATTGACAGATCTTGGATGCTCAGCAAAGTCAGAACTTGAAAGAGGGATCACCAAGGAAGACGTTGAAAAGGAAAGCAATGGAAAACCATGCTTCTCATTTGCCTTGAAAGTCCCTGGCTGGGGTCACCATAAGTTGGCTGCGACTTGACGGCACTTTGCACACACAAACACACAGCTTCTCTGACTGTTTGGCAGTTTTCTCTATCATGCCAGCAGACCACTGACAGCTACTAGGACAATTCTGTATAGATGATCCAAGATGCTGTCCTACATGTGCTTGAGAATATGTGGGTCTATCATTGCCTTGCTCTCCTACAACTGCAATTCTGGATTAGTTTCACAATGTTGGTTGAACCACCAAAACCTTACGGGATCTTGGCCCTGTGTAACCGAGGGACTGCATCTCCGAGTATATCCCCTGAAGAATGCTAATTTCAACCAGTTGGTGGTCCCTGATACCAAGAAAATGCTCTTGGCCTCAACCAGAGACAGGACCTGTTTGGCCCTGGCACCAGCCTGGTGGAGCTACTAGTAGAGGTCCAGGTCCTATCAGACCTACCAAAATAACCAAAGGGCCTGTAAGATGATGCTCTTCTGCCAGGCATAAGGTTGAGGCCAACACAAGCACATAGTAACATTGGAACAGGCCTCCTTTCTCTCCTTTCAAACCCCTGGGGTTTGGACGCTCAGAACCTAAAGTAAACCCAGAGCATTTTACATATTTTTAAATAAGAAATTAGATTTTAACTGTCTATTGATTTTAAAATCATGTATGCTTAACATAAGAGCCTCTTGTGGTGCAGGGTGGTAAGGCAGCCGACATGCTGTCTGAAGCTCTGACCATGAGGCTGGGAGTTCGATCCCAGCAGCCAGCTCAAGGTTGACTCAGCCTCCCATCCTTCTGAGATCTGTAAAATGAGTACCCAGCTTGCTGGGGGGTAAAATGGTAATGACTGGGGTAGGCACTGGCAAACCACCCCGTATTGAGTCTGTCAAGAAAACGCTAGAGGGCGTCACTCCAAGAGTCAGACATGACTCAGTGCTTGCACAGGGGATACCTTTACCTTTCTTTGCCTATGCTTAACATGCTGTTAAGCACTATGAGGCTGTTGCAAGAGAGGGGTGGTCTACAAATCAAATAAATCAATAACAACTTTATAGACAGAATACTGTCCTCTCCAAACAAGAAAAAGCTGTTGGTCAGGAACTTTACTGTCTTGACTTCATTACAGCAATGGCAACCCGAATAGAAGAGCTCATTTTCTGGGTGCTGAAGTTCACTCTTGATGGCTTTTGCAGTCAGTTTGGTGATAGTGATTCAAAAATGTACCTTACTCATCTGGGTAGTTCAGAAGGTACCCAAAACATCTTGCATACCTCAGCTCCATCTTTTTCCCAAGCTATTTTACTGAACACATTCAGTTCTGTTTGTTTGGCACCATAGCCAAAAAAAAGCCAAGGCAGCCAAGTGCATAGAAGCCGAAATGGTGGTCCTGGCAAAGACCGGGATGAAAATTGTGTAGAGTGCTCATATATATCCACAGAGATTTGATAGGGAAGCAAAGAGAGCATGCGAATAGAGAAACCCTTTCAGAGCAGGGGGTAAGCAAATAAGGCAAAAAGTCAAGCAGAAATATCTAAGGAAGTCTGACCACTGCAAAATTTGGAAATTATATACAGGGGATCATCACGAATTTTACCATAAGAACAACATCTTCAGGGCTGTTCATTCAGCAGTAAGAGAGGAAAGACTTTTGCAGAACCTTCAAAGCTCCGAGTGTTTTACATGAAGAATTGTGAAATCAACAAATATATATATCATTCTACCCAGGGGCAGTCAACCTGTGGTCCTCCAGATGTCCATGGACTACAATTCCCATGAACCCCTGCCAGCCTCTTGTCAGTCTCACTCTGTTCTCACCCCACCCCCAACCCCAGAGGGGGTGTCTTATGTGTATTTCGAATGTGGAAAATACATTAGAACAAATATTTTCTTCTTGATATACTGTGGTCATTCCTACATTTTTTAAAAGTGCCTATCTTTTTATTTTGCGTGGCATGGCCCTGATCTGGGTAGCCTAGGCTAGCCCAGTCTCATCATATCTAGGAAGCTAAGCAGTATCAGCCCTGGCTACAAATTGAATGGGACACCTCCAAGGAATACCAGTCAAGGCAATGGCAAATCACCTTGGAACATCTCTTGCCTTATAACCTCATTGGGTTACGAAATGCCAGCTGTGACAATCTACTGCCAATGCAGGTATGAAAGTGAACTGTGGGATTTAAGCCTTGAGGGAAAACTCACTGTCATGGAACTTCCCAAAAACTTCCCAAGAAAAAGTTGGACAAGTGGGATTTGTTTTCCTACCCAACTCTTTCTTCTTATCCCAGATCTTTCTCTCTTTGGAACCATCAGCATCTGCCATGGAATCACCATCAGCACACTGGGTTTTTTAAATCTTTCTCAGTTCCCTTCTGACCCCATCTCACCCTTGATCAGTTGTAGTCTTTTGAATAGACCCACTTTACAGGTGAAACTAGACTTGATTCTTAGAAGTCCCATTATCTTGTTCTTGTTCCCTTCTGCCCCCATCTCACCCTTAATCTGAAGTTGCCAGCTCTCAGGAGCTGAAAGTCATGTATCTTTGCCACCAAGTAGTGCCATATCAGCCCATGCAGCTCAGATCTTTCAGTTCAGTGGACTTAGAAGAGTATAACTCTGCTTATAATTTCACTAATTGCCATAATGAGAAAAAAGAACATATGGGGGTGGGAAACATAGTTGAGAGAGAATATATGCGTCTAAAAGAAGATATGATAGAAATGTAATAAAAATTGGAGGGGGGAAGGATCAACAGGACCTGAATTCAGTGTGATTGACAAAAGGAATGCCTAATTAATCTTTATTTTTAGAAATGTCTAAGCAAGTAGAGTTGTGTTACTGCAGTTCTTAGAATGTTACCAAGAATTCACTTAGGTATAGCAAGCTGGTTTAATAAAGGATGGTACAAAGAGTTCCTCTGTAGCTGAGATCACAAATGAGAGGCTTGTTCTCCTGACCGGATTCTTACTCAGTCATTCTCCACAATTGCTGAATCTCTTTGTCTCAAGTCAAGTTTGTTGATGCTGTTTGCTTATTATCCAGTTAGCGTCTGCCATCTTTTCTTGAGGTAGGCAAAGGGGCTTCAACCATAATAAGAAATCTTGGATCCTGGTAAATAATCAGCATCCCCCCCCCCCTTGAGTGATTACAAGTTTGTTAGGTTCACTTCTAAAGTACCACAGAAGTGGGACTGTCCCAAACGTTTGAGGCCTTGTTTACAGTTTGGCTCCAAAATAAGGCCAGAAATTCAAGCATGTTTGACATTTCCCAGTGATAAATGAGTTGTGTGCTTACAATCAGATGGGATACATGCTAAGCAAAGTGTAGACTGAGCACCAAATATACAAAGTACAGAAAGACGTAACCCTATCATATCACTTTTATTTTTGGTCCGTTTCCACCCTTCACCACACCATTCTTTTCGCAGAATTTAGCTGTGATGTTTTTTCCAAAAACATAGCTGTTGCTTTCAAAATCTGATTTTTGCTCAGTGTATTGTTGAATGTCATCTTCCAAGAATAACCCTTAATTATAAGAATATTCTTGCTTCAATAACCTCAGTGTTAAAATCCATAGCAGTTTAAGTTTCAGCCAAAGTCAGACAAAGTTTCCTGCCGCCATCCCAACAAAAACAACATACATATATATTATAGCTATACATACATATTATATATATATCTATTTTTTTAGAAAATAAAGTAATAGTATAGGGGGATACAGAAAGGAAAAGATGGATTATATAACATAATTATATATATTAAAGATAATGATATATTACAGAGGGTATAAAACAAAATATTTTTCTCCCCAACATTTCTCCCCTTCATTATAATTTTTATGACATCTATAAAATACAATGGTCCTTACATCTGTTGGGGTAATTTTATATTCTGCATTTTAAATTTCAAATTTCATAACTGACCTATTTCACAACTACATTATTCATTTCGATCATTACTACATATTCAATATTACATATTTCAGTATTTCTACATACTTGCTATAACTTTTAATATATCAAAGTACAAAGGAAAGTCTATTATATATCTCATATTAAGAAAATAAAATATATTTCTGCTCAAAATCGACTTCTTTATACAATGATATTCAAAACTTGTCATTATTCTGCTTCTGCATTCTGTTTCTCGTTCTAACTTTCTTAGATTCGATAGGGAATTTAAATGTTAATATGTTCTGCATTTTTCCATGTATTCCTTCCAATGTAGAATCATAGAATCATAGAGTTGGAAAGTTCCTCAAGGGTCACCTAGTCCAACCCCCTGCACAATGCAGGAACTCACAACTACCTGCCCACCCACGGTGACACCAATTTTATGCCCAAATGATCCCTCTACCAAAAATCTCCATAATCCATCCTGGCCTGGAGGAAATTCACCTAACATTCCACAGTGGCAATTAGCAATTCCCTGGATATGCAATGAAGGGCCACAAGACACAAAGACTGGCACATCCCTACCTGCTAACCCACTCACAAACTGTCTAAGTTCATAAAATCAGCATATATGTCAGATATGTATCTAGCCTTTGCTTAAAAACTTCCAAAGAAGGGGAACTCACCACTTCCTGAGAAAGCCTGTTTCACTGAGGAACCGCTATAACTATCAGGAAATTCTTCCAGATATTTAGCTGAAAATTCTTTTGAATAAATTAAAATCCATTGCTTCTGGTCCGACCCTCTGAGGCAACAGAAAACAATTCTGCTTCATCTTCTACATGACAGCCCTTCAATTATTTGAAGATGGTTATCATATCACCTCTTAGTTACCTTCTCTCCAGGTTAAGTAGACCAAGCTCCCTTGGTCTCCAAACCCCTCACCATCTTTGTAGCCTTCCTCTGGACACGCTCCAGTTTCTCTACATCTTTCTTCAGTTGTGGTGCCCAAAACTGAACACAGTACTCCAAGTGAGTGAGATCTAACATGAGCAGAGTAAAGGCCCATTATGCACGGCCGCCGAAACGGCGATTTCGGGTCACATGGAAAACGCGGAGGGGGAAGACGCGACGCACACCGGTTATGCACGGGGTGGGGCGCGGCGGCGGCAAAACCCAGAGTAACCGATTATGCATGCGGCGATCCGGGCGCCACTTCTGGTTGCGCCCCGGTCACCCGGAAGCTGCGCTTTCTTCCGCGTTTCACTGACGCGGCTTTTTCGGCGGCATGCACCGAAGCTGCAGCCGGTTGCAGTCGGCTCCGTGCGTTATCCGTGATTTTAGTCGCCGCCATTCCACCCCGAATGTGCGCTAAAACCCCCGTGCATAATGGGTCAAAGTGGTAGCATCACCTCATGTGATCTGGACATTATACTTCTTTTAATACAGCCCAAAATCACGTTTGCCTTTTTAACTACCGAGTCACACTGCTGACTCATGTTCAGTTTATTGGTCTACTAAGACCCCCAGATCCTTTTCACATTTACTACTGCCAAGACAAGTCTCACCCATCATATAGTGATGCATTTGACTTTTCAAATGCAGAACTTTACATTTTTCACTATTAAAATTCATTTTATTCATTTTAGCCCAGTTTTCCAGCCTGTCAAGATCATTCTGTATCCTGATTCTGTCATCCAGTTTAGTGTCATCTGCAAATTTAATAAGCACCCCATATATTCCTTCATCCAAATCATTTGTGGATGTGTTGAACAACACAGGACCCTGGACCCAGGACAGATTTCTGAGGCACTCATCACTCCTCTCCAAGATGACGAGACTAGAGAGTTGCAAAGGAACTTCAAGAACAGATTAGAAAGGGAGATTGCAGAAATGCAAGTTATTACAACATTCAAAACAATGGCATACCCTGGACTCAACAAGGATATAGGATTTTTATCTCACTATGCATACTAACCTCATCCAACTCTTATATCCACATTTCTTACAATCCTTTCTTATTTTTATTTTATTTTATTTGAGAGAATGTGACTGTAATGTGATGTTAGTAATATGTAATGTAATTTTGAATCTAACTCTGTGGTCTCAGGACAAGATAACTTGCCAGTATGGCTTGTCACTTCTGAGAGTGCTTCCACGCTTGAGTGGAGACGGATAAGGCAAGCAACTAGTCTCTTTTAATTATTTAATTTCACAACTGGGATAGTGTCTGCCATTATTTACTAAGATGGACAATTTTATTTCTCCAATGTTTTTGTGAACTACAACTAAACTCAAAAGGACCGATTAACTGTTTTAGCAAAGAATTATCACGTGGCAAAATCTGGGTTTTATGACAGTTTACTAATTTGCCACTGATTTACCTTTTCTATATATCTGCACTCTCATGTTTTTTGTTCCATTTTGTCTGAGGAAGTGTGCCTGCACATGGAAGCTCATACCTTGCGGAAATCTTTGTTGGTCTTAAAGGTGCTACTGGATTCAATTTTTTAATTGTTTGGAAAACAAACCAAGTAGAGCTTATGCTGGCTAGAAGTCTAGATTCTAGTGCAACCAGCAGCAAATAAAAGTAAGAAAGAAAGAAAGAAAGAAAGAAAGAAAGAAAGAAAGAAAGAAAGAAAGAAAGAAAGAAAGAAAGAAAGAAAGAAAGAAAGAAAGAAAGAAAGAAAGAAAGAAAGAAAGAAAGAAAGAAAGAAAGAAAGAAAGAATAGAGCTGAGAGTATATGATTATTTCTCAGGGACCTGAAAGAGGTATGATAGCACTACCTTTAGTCAGGTGTAACCCACATTAGCATGAGACAGAGTGTCCACAGCTTGCCCTGCCTGTCTTCTTCCTGGTCCTATCAATCATGCATTATGGTTGTCAGGAGGAGTCCTTGTACACTGTATATCGGTAGAGGAGAGGAGGCAGGCAGTAAGTCCAGAGAGGTAGCAGACCCTGTGCTATGTTAGTGTGTATAAATTCTGGTGTATAAATTTGTGATCTTATCAAAACATTTTGACGAGAAGCTATTACACCTGGGGTGGGGGAGGGGAGGGAATGGACATGTATATTTATTTATATTTTATTTATTTTTAAATTTCTATCCCTGAGTAATGTCAGATTTCTAAAGAGGTAACATCTGCTTCTTACTTATTATTATTGTTAGATTATTAGGTTATCAATAAAAGTTTTTTGGAGGGAAAAGTCATTATGTTATATGTTGTTTAAGCTAATATTGTTACTTTGAAAGTAAATCTGGAATGACCAAACTTTTAATCACCAAATACAAGAGGGAATTTTGGCAGTATGGCGTATTATGTCAGGAAGTTGAAGGAGCGAGAAGAACAGCAGCTGCCAAAATTCTGCCTTCTTGAAACCTTTCCAACCATCTTCTGTTGCATCTGGAAGTTGAATATGAGCCTTCTACTGAGACAGGACAGACGATTCATCTCTAGTATGGTAGATGCCTCCTGTGGTGTTTTCATCACTTTCTAGGTAGGCTGATGTCCTTGGCCAAGTCTCTTCCTTTTGAATGCAGCAGAGCTGTAATTAATATTTCGATGGGATGGAAATCTCACCCTCAGTGGAGGTCTTTCCTTCTTTTTGTGTCTTTCTTACAGAATCACCGGATATTGGGCCATCTGTTGTTGTCCACACTAGTGTGCCCTTTGGAATTGAACATTTGGAGTGGGACATAGAAAAGGTTCAGCCATTGATCCTAGAGCATTTAAAAGATATTATGCCTGTTTTACCTGAACCTGCAAGTGTCAAGTGCCAGAAATGGAGATATTCTCAGGTAACCTCTTAGGTACCTAAGGATTATTGTTTTATCAATATTCTTCCTTGCTGAAACTCAGTGGTACATGCTTTGTAAAAGATAAATCCAAGTCCCAAAAATTTCCTGTCAGGAATTATCTCAGATTGCAAGCATAGGAAAAACTCATGCCTGATGCTCTGGAAGGTATGCAGAGCTTGATTAGATGAGCTTGTGGAACTGACTTACCCTAAAGGGAAATTCATATTTATCTTTTTGATGTGGTTGCTTCTTCCACATGGTTGGGGCTGCGTGCTGCAGAGGTACCAAATGCAATCATGTTTGGTCAGGCTGGTCATGCAGAAAGTTTATATACCGTCATTGTCCTGGCCGTATATGTGAACCTAACTTAGTTTTATTTTTCACCACAGAACAAAATAATTTTCAGGCCAGTATTTAATCAAATGCATTTGATAAAATGGAGAGACAAGGCATCCATTCCTCAATTTTCGGAGTGTTTCTCTTCCAAAGATGTGTGTCATCGTAATCCCAGGCTGTGCCTTCAGCCAGATTGCTGCTTTGCTATCCCTGGAACTGAATGAGATAATTTAATATATAGCTTAATTCTGCTGTAGGGCTTCCCAAAGTGATTGGGAAGAATAATTCTGGCAATTGCTCACAAGGAAGAAAAAAAATTATCCACCCTTCTAGAACTTCTTCAGGGCCCTTCATGGTCTTCTGTTGCCTTCCCATGAAATAACTGGAGCCGTAAAATTTGTGGAAGAGCAATATAATTCATATGTTAGTCAAAGTTAAACTAGGGGAAATAAACACGGACACCATGTAAAATGTTTCGTTAAAATGCAACCCCCTCAAAATCTTTTTTTCCCCCTTTATGAAGTCTAACCCTGCTGTAAACAGTATCCCCCCTTGTCAGTTCTCCCTGCAGATTACTGATGTCAGTCCTCCAGCAGCTCATCCTGTTTCCCATCAAGCTGAGATTAGCATTACAGCCCCCAAATGCTACTTTGCCTCAGAGGAAAATGTCCCTTTCCCTCTCCTCTTCCACTACTCACTGTCAGTTCACCAGCTTACGGTTGTTTTGGAGGCGTGGAATGGTGGTGGCAGAGGTCATCAGGAGGGAAGATTCTCTGTTGCCTTCTTCCCCATTCTCCACCCTTCTCATGGGTGCTTCTCATGGGACCTGAGGATCACTTGAAATTATAGCTCATCTCAAGACTGGAGAGATTGGCTTGCCTTGAGAAAAAGGCTGGAATGAAGGGTGGATTCCATAGCATTGTAATATTCCAGTGAGGTCCCTCCCTGCCCCAAATCACGCTAATTCCTGGTTCCATTCCCAAAGTCTCCAGGTATTCTCCAACCCAGAGTTGGCAACCTAGATATGCAATCTTTCTTGAAACCTGAAGAATGTTTCAGGGGTTTCTCAATGGTAAAAAAAAGTTGAGAAAGGCTGATCTAGTGATTAGCCAGTTAAAATAATTTATGATGTGAATTTCTGCTGACATCATAGAAAATAGGCTGCCGTTTATTTATATATTATATGTTGGTTAGTTGGTTACATTTTGTTTAATATATTTGTTTAATATATTTAGGTATGAATGAATTTTCTGTTTGTTTCAGTTTTCTTGCATGGTTGGGAAAGCCATTTCCATTCTGCCTGTTTTTTTTTTAACAATATCGCATTTTCATTGCATTGTTTCTGCCATTTATATGCAGAAAATGGACATCAGTTTTAAGGGCTTTGTTTCTACTGAATTTCATTAATATGGGTAGGGTCAAAGGACATTTTCAGTTTCATCCCGAGTATACAGAAACGTTTTTTTAAAAACGGAACTTCTAAAATGAACCAGGGCTGTCACAAAATTTGGTGACACCCCTCTGTTAAATTTCTTTTTTTTAATCCCTCAAGGATTAGTTTTTTAAATAATACTGTAATTAGTTGAAGAGCTGTACATTGCCTGTAAAACCATTTCTTTCGAACTAAAGGCTGTGATTCGGATATATTATCCAGTAAGCACACTACAGGGAAATAATCCTGAAGCCACTTCTCCACCATAGACGCTATCAGATAAGCACACAAACAGTTCCTCCCAGTGTGGTTATACGGCTAGGCAGGAAAAGGCCTGTTAGCATTTGTGTTTTATGGTTTTTATTGGTCTGACCTACAAAAGCGCATACATTTCAGAGCCAGATTCATTAAGAGCTTTTGTGGCTGATCCCAGGCCTGGATCCATCCACATTCCACCAAGCTCCATATATTATTTTTTGCCCTGTCTCCCCTTTAATTTGTTTGTTCGATTTGGCTGCATAAGAGAAAGAGCTGTCTCAGTAAGCCAACCTTCATTGGTTCAGGTAGCACCCCTTGCTGTTTGGCTTTCAACCAGTCCCCAGCCCTTCCTCCAGTGACACATGGCAGCATATAAGGTTCTTTCATTTTATCATCATGAACAGATCCATAAGTCTCCCCCACCCCTTCACTTTTCCCCTGGCTAGTAGTTTTGAATTTTTTAAAAAAACCATCCAGTAAGGCATGCATGTTTTTAACTGATATTGTAGGGTGGGGATGTCTTTTCTCTCTCTCTCTCTCTCTCTCTCTCTCTCTCTCTCTCTCTCTCTCTCTCTCTCTCTCTCTTTGTCTTTTTTTGCACGTGTTAAATGTCTCTGCCAGCAGGCACATATCTTTGAGTTAGGAGCACGATCTTTATTTGCATTTATACCCTACTTTTTTCCAATCCAATTCACAGCTGTGCACAAAGGGATCCCCACATTGCCTCTCCTGTAGGACCAGACCCAGATCTGTTCTGTTTCAGAAAGGGTGCTGCTTCTTGCGCCTTTGGACCCTGGTCTCCTGGGATGCTCCCTCATTTTTGCAGATCCTGTTCTTCTCAAGCAATAGGAAAGAGAAAAACAGAGCTTTCTCTAAAGCAGCAGGAGGTTTAGAATGTTTTTCTTGCAGTAGAAAGGCAAAAAGCAGCCTTCAAAAGCAGCAAGAAGTTGTCTGAGGACCAGAGGTTAAAAATACCAACATAAGGTAATCTATGTTGATGATAATATAATAGCAGCAGCAGCAGGATTTCCAGAGCGGTTATCATTATGGCAGCTAGATTTAATTACAAAGATAAAAACACCAGGTTGTTAATTAGGTTTATTGTGGTTATTACAATTTATCATTCATACTACTGTAGTGTCCACAATGCCTACAGTGTAATAGCTGCATGAAATTAGGGCCATGGTTTTTAGTCCACAGAGTTCTGAGATAGACTGACAAGAAGCTGTATACGAATCATAGTTTTAGGGCCATTCCACACTCTCCACAGAGCAAAATGTTTTGCCCCTTCTGACTCTTTGACACACATACATGCCTGATAAATGTCACTGCAAGCATCTTGGTTTCACAAATACCCACTTACATTTCAGCTGTACATCTGAAAAGGTAACATGTGAAGAGGCTCCTGTTGCATTAAGGATTTAGCCCAAATTAGATAACATGACCCCACCCCAAAAAAATTAGAACTGAAGATGGTCTCTTTAGTCAGAAGCAAGACAGTCTGAGTTCAGTGGAATTCAATGTCATGTACATATGAAGCCTTAATCAGGTTAACTCCAGTAGAGAGCCCAAGATTTTTCCTACATGTTGACTGAGCTAGCTCAGAAGACACTGTAGTTCTTTTTTTCTTCTGGCATTTTGCCACACTTCATTTAGAGACTCAGAGGTACATGCCACATAACATTTGGGGTCCTGACAGTATTCCCCATGTCCAATTATGTGCTCTAAAGTTGCTCCCTGGTCCAGTGTTGGTCATATAGTCAACATGGCCACATCATAGGAAGCTTGTGAGTCCATCATAGATGATTAAAATGAACTCTTTCTGTGCAAACACTCATCACTAAGTTCCAGAAGAGAAGCTGTATGCAAGAATTGATCACCATTAAGAATCTTACAATGGTGCACACTAATTACCTTCAAGCTATCTTTGTTTTAAAATTCCAGCCGTCAATTGACACAGCAGCAAAAGGAAAATGAAGGATGGACAGGATTTCCCCAGACCCTAACAAGCAGGATTTATCCCTTTTGTTAATTCAGTGCAGCCATTATGTCCTTCAAATGGGCCAAATACAATCCCCGGATTAAAATGCAGACATTACAATTATCCGTGGAAGATGTGGGATTAGTCCTCCCAAATTTCTATTGATACTGCTTAGCAGCACAGCTGCAGCACTCGATCCCATGGTTTAATTATGATAAGGCAACATTAGCATCAGCATTCAAAGGCTTCTCTAACCACAAAGTCTCTTTGCAGAATCCAGTGGCAGTGTAGTGAGAAAGGAGAGCGGCCCAAGCAGTATGGTGGTGAAAGAACTGTTACATGTGGCACACCTGCAGCATCAGGTAAAGAATGTGCTCAAATCATGTAGCTACCACCAACTGAAAAGGGACCCTCCCATTCAAAGTGCAAAAGGTCAAGAACGAGGCCTCCATTAGGCACATCTGTTGGCTACAGAGGAAAGGACGCACAGTAATGGGTTTAAACTACAAGTACAACGATATAGGCTAGATATCAGGAAAAAAATTTTCACAGTCAGAGTAGTTCAGCAGTGGAATAGGCTGCCTAAGGAGGTGGTGAGCTCCCCCTCACTGTCAGTCTTCAAGCAAAGGTTGGATACACACGTTTCTTGGATGCTTTAGGATGCTTAGGGCTGATCCTGCGTTGAGCAGGGGGTTGGGCTAGATGGCCTGTATGGCCCCTTCCAACTCTATGATTCTATGATTCTATTCCCATCCCCTCATAGCTCCCCTCCCCTCCACAGCCTCTTCCCCACCTCTTAGACCTTTTAACCTTGAAAGAATACCTGGAATTTTGTTCAGGCTTCAAGGAATCCCGGAAGTGCCCTCACACACTCCCACTGAATGTGACCAGTTTTGGGAAGGGCCAGTAGGATAAAACAAAAGTAGATGTTTTAGGCCTGTTCTGTGTAGGGCCTGTATAGCAACAGGGGAAGTGGACTCCTGTGACATCTGGTAACGTCAGCTGCCACCCAAACTTCCGTGAAAGACCACAGAAGCCCTGGGGAACTCTGAGGGGACCCTGGTTGGGAACCCCTGTTTTAGACAAGCAGAAAGACTTGCCTTTCCTCATTGGAGTTCTACCACTTTGATTGTAGGCAATTGGTTCCTCCTACATTTGACTTTGTACAGAGGTGATCTGGTGGCAAAGCAAAGCAATCTTGCCTACAGAGCTGTTGTACTCGAGGGGATTTGCACACGCTAACTAAATAATCTTTTTTTAAAAACTCACATATACACATAAAGTTGGGCCAGTGATATATAAGGGTGCATCTGCAACTGAGATGAGATTCTGACTATGGATTTTTATATACACACAGACAAACATATATGCCACAAAAAAAACCCAACAATGATAACCTGCAATAAAGTAGAATATAGTAATCATAGGAGAAAGGGACTGGACTAGCAGATTCTCATTGGCTGTCTAGATGAGGCTTGCTGATTGGGGTTCATCCCCTGTTCTCTCTGTGTGTGCCCTTCCTGCCAGGACCAATGTAGGGAATCTCTGTAGCAGGAAAAAACTTTCATGTTCATGGCCCATTCATGTTCCCATCACTGCCCAAGGTCAGGTGAGCTAGTTGAACTGGCTACATGCTGAATGGCACAGAGACTGACGTGTCTCTGTGCTGGTCCGACATCCGAGGCAAACAGGCATGTTATCTCAGGAACAATCTTTTTGTTTGTCTTTTAGCAACGGTGCAGTATTATCAGAGACGTCGTTATTACTCAGTAGCTTACCTTCTTACCGAGGGTGAGGCTTTTGTGTTTTCCTGTTCCTAGTGGCAAACATAACAAAAGGGAACTAGAGCAGTAAACCCAACATTTGTCATTCAGTTGCACTTCTAAACAAATCTTTTTATCCAGAAGCAGCAGCAGAAAAGTAAAGGGGAAAAATAATCCATGGAAGAATGAAAGAATTAACATTTGGGGCATTCTTTTCCCAGTTCAGCCTTTTTAAGTCTACTCTTGCTCATCTGTAGCTTGTGGTCCCATTAAGGCCTGCATTCTCATGATGTCTCAACCCAAAGGAAAAAACCACATCGCTTAGTAAGACTATATAATCTGTCATTAGTAGTGCAACTTGTACCAAAGTGGCCACCGGTACTGAGTTATGCTCCATGTTCTGAAATTTCTGTCAAAGTTGCCTGAGAAATCCCTCCTTTGTGATCCTGATAAAGTTTAGGGAGGAGAGGAAGAGGAGGAGGGGAAACAAGCTTCAGCTTCTACAGGAGTGGGGCAAAATAATAGGTGAGCATAGAGGGAAAAACAAGGTAGCCATACCCTGCCTGTTCCAGTAGGATTCCAGTAGCATTCGTAAATTCCAGGAAACTGGGTGTTTTGATTAAGAAGAAGAGTTGGTTCTTATATGCTGCTTTTCTCTACCTGAAGGAGTCTCAAAGCGGCTTACAATCGCCTTCCCTTTCCTCTCCCCACAACAGACACCCTGTGAGGTAGGTGAGGCTGAGAGAGCCCTGATATCACTGCCTGGTCAGAACAGCTTTATCAGTGCCGTGGCGAGCCCAAGGTCACCCAGCTGGCTGCATGTGGGGGAGTGCAGAATTGAACCCGGCATGCCAGATTAGAAGTCTGCACTCCTAACCACTACACCAAACTGGCTCATCTAGGGTATGTAGTGTTTTATAGGATTTCTTCTTGCTGTTTCTACCAGCCCACCATATCAAAATCTGATCCTGCACTTGGGCACTTGGATTAATTCTGCACGCATGTTTTGGGCCATGGATTGTATGCCCCTCTGCAGATCTCTGGAGCAGCTGCGGCTTTTAAAAAAATGTAGTCTGGCACTGTGTTACAGTTTAGGGACAAATCCCCCCTCCCTCCTAGCCATTAACTCCCCCCGTTTCTTCCTTTCGAACAGGGGCTTTAAACAGACAGGCTTATGGATCCATAACTATAGCGGTGCTAGCAGATGTCACTGTAATTCTCAGCATGACTCATCCACTGTATTCTGCACCCTCCAGAGAGAGGCTGCTTTTTCTGTGGGCTTCATTTGCGGAAGGTAGAATCAAAGAGGCCAAAGCAGGCTACCAGAGGCTGTCAAATCTCAAACAGTTCCCTAAAAGCCTGCCCCTTCCATTATTCAGGGAAATTATAATCCCCCACCATGGATCTCATATGAAAGCTGATGGGCAACGACAGGAGTGGAAATGGTGGGTTTTGTTTGGAAGCCACGAGCTCTCTGAAGGCTAAAGGATGCTGAGGCCTGGAGGGAAAGATGGTTTTGCTTGCATCACAGATTCAAGGTCTGCATCCTTACAAAGTTAGCTGATAAGGGTGCATGTAGATTCTATGATTCTAGACCCTGCACTGAGCAGGGAGTTGGACTTGATTGCCTGTATTGCCCCTTCCTACTCTATGATTCTAGATCAGGGGTAGTCAAACTGCGGCCCTCCAGATGTCCATGGACTACAATTCCCAGAAGCTCCTG
This sequence comes from Paroedura picta, assembly GCF_049243985.1. Classification (NCBI taxonomy): domain Eukaryota; kingdom Metazoa; phylum Chordata; class Lepidosauria; order Squamata; family Gekkonidae; genus Paroedura; species Paroedura picta. The sequence continues at coordinate 72,341,444 of NC_135376.1, forward strand.
CCAGCATTCGCTGGCAGGGGCTTCTGGGAATTGTGGTCCATGGACATCTGGAGGGCCGCAGTTTGACTACCCCTGTTCTAGATGGACTGCGGTAAGTTGGAGGAGGGACCCAAGATATGATACTGCCTGTCTTCCCTTTTTCCTCCTGTTCATGCTTTTTCTTTTCTTTTCTCCCCCCCCCCCGTTAGCTTATGTGGCACAAAAGAGCACCCCAGTAAGCTAACAGGGTTGCTCTTTGTGCCAAGTAAGCAGAGAATATTGGTATGGGGTGGGTGTGTAGGCCATATTTCAGAGATATTTTTTTTCACTTTAGCTAAAATTGCATTCTCTTAAAAAAATTACAAAATTTAAAAAGGCAGTCAAGGCCCCCGGGTCTGATTCTGAAGAAAAATACACTAAATAAATACACTTTCATATATCATTTGAAAGCTGAAGGTTGAGAATGGAATAAAGAAAGTAAATCAGCAGGCGCGTGACATAAAAAGTGCTTTTTAGTGGCACAAAGAAATGTTACAGGTATATCTGTATTGTAGTGGCCAGCTTTGCCTTTCTATACATGAGTCCCATGGCTGAGACATGTTAGCGGAACTTGCAAACCCACCCACAATTAATGGCCGATTCCAGTTAGCATGATATGTAACTCTTTCACTGAGTTGACTTGCCGGAATCTGCAGCTGCTAGTGAGATTGAATCTGGAGTTGTACAGCACCAATACAGCAGTGTGTGCTCCATAAAAATCTCGCTGTACCCATCATTGTAGGAAACATCCTGTGTATCTAATCAGAACAGAAATCGGTCCTGTTCAACAGAATTGGCCTTTCTCCCTTTGGTTTCCCTTTAGTTCTTTTGTTGCCATTGGCCCCAACATTCATGAATCAATTGTTAATTATCAATCCTTGTTTCAGGAAATGCCAACTACTGATTTTCACTTTGCAGCCAACGCCATTTTTCATTCCTTAAATATTATTGCAGCGGCATGCTTATGAAATTGTGGCGATAAAAACAGAGCCCTGGCTTTGGCTGCAATTTGGAAATAAATGAATTCCCCACCTACATTCCCAAAATAAGAACTAGTAATTAATGTTTGGTTCAGAGATGCTGCATCTGACTGTGAGAGAACAGGATGTCATTAACCAGGAAGCAGAGTGACAGGAGGAAATTTTAGAGGAACGGTCGCTATGAGGAATCTCATGGTGCTTTAACTGTTCACAGTGGACAGCCTGTCTCTGCAACTGGTTGCTTTTTTTCAGTTTGCCTCAAATTTAGCCACGTATGCCGGAGCTTGCCACACGTTTTTAAAAGATGGGAAGTCTACATGGAAAATATATAGCCTATGCACTGGGTTTCTAACAGTGTCGTCGGAATTCTCCAGTGCATGTCAGTGAACAAAGGATTGTAATTCCCACCTAAATGGCTAGCGAGGTCATTGCAGTCTGTAGACCTCTGGAAAGCCACCATTGGGCCACCCCGGCCCTAACCAGTGCTTCATCTGGATGCTGAACAAAGTTTGGGCCTTAGAAGAGTTAAACTTTGCAAGTTACAGGACGACTGATGCCGCTTGATGGGCGAGGGCGGCTGACCAAGTTTGCACGTAATCCCATATAAACAGTCATTAAACTGGAAAAGAGAGTTGACAGATATTTCTTTAAATAGCATGCCATATGTCTGCATGTCCATCTCCCTTTTCTGCTCAAGCCTCACTCGCTAACAAGCAAAGTTAACAGGCTCTGGTTGGATAACCTCTGGCCAGGGAAAGCCCCTAAGAGTCCCTTTTCCCTAGAAATAGCAAGGGTGGGTGTCTGCTGCCTAACTGCTCAGCTTTGACATTTAACAGCTGGGTAAATCAGTCCCTCACTTCTACCCACACCTCTGCATGGTTTCACTAGCTGTCACTAAAATGTGAACGTTAGACTTTCCATGAAGGTAATTCAAAAGGTTGGCTGGCTACCAGATCTGCTTCGGTTTGCATGAAAGAAACGACGTGTGCAGCAGTGTGGGCAAGAGGCAAAGGGGCTGAGTCGAATAAGCCTGGCCCCACCAGGCGAGGGTGAATGTGAGCATACAGGAGCTTCTGTTTAATTGCGCTTCTGCCCAGGCACTGCTTATTTCCTCCACTAAGGGATAGCGTGGGACTTTTGGAAGCCGGGGCACTGTTAGTCCTGGGTTTTACGAGATCACAAGGAGTAGGAAACAGGCCTCAACATGAAAGTTTTCACCTGTTCCAAGACTCTACTTTAGTAAACACTCCTGTGGGGGATTTGCATGGAAACAGGGCCGTAGACTGTGGAAGAAAGGAGGGATGCTGCCAAGAGCCATATAGCCTATGTAGGTAGAGATGTGGAAGAAGTAATTAATGGCTAAGAGATGGGATGCAAGAGCTGGCAGGGCTAAGGAAAGAGGGAGGAAGTAAAGAACATTGGACAGGAGAGATGAGGCAGGAGGTCTGGGAGAAAGGGGAATGTCAGAAGCGAAGGCAACACGAGAGAATCAAACTGGGGGAAACCAGCACTAAGTGGAGAAAAGATGAAGCAAAGCTGACAGAGGACAAGAAAGAGAAGTCATGGCAGACATTCCATGTCGGCCACCCCTCAGGACCTTCCATACGCATTTCCTACATTTGGTTGGCATCTCAATAGGTCAGGATAAAGGACTGCAGTGTCACTTCTTTCATCTGAGCCAGAGGTTTTGATAAGTGACAGTTGGTATTTTTGCCCTGTTGACATAAATCTGTGGATTTGTTCTTTTACAGACCCGAGACACATTCCATATCTATAAACATATCAACAGTTGCTCCCATCTGCATCAGCAGTTACCGTAGCCCATGTCCTCTTTATTTATAATGTACTCCCTTTCTGTAAACAGGACTGTTTGATGCTAAAAGGAATCTCATTCCCTCCTCCAAAACAATCAGCTCCAGGAAAAAAAACAAACATGTTGTGCCTATTTTGCCCTGAGAAATGAATGCGGTTTACCATTTAGTGACTTCTTTCCCCATCAGAAGTTGGACATACACAATGTTTCAGATGTACTGAGTTGTAGATGTCGTTTCTGCATTGTTCTTGATGATCTTCTGAATTGCACCTTCTTGGGCTTCTGTGATGTTCTTTGTTTCTTTTTTTAAACGGGGGGGGGTGATGATGAGCCGGCAACAGACTGCACTGTTGGTGGGGAGGAGAAAATGGAGACTTTGGTGTGTCCCTGCAAAGTTTCCAAGATGGAACTAGAGTACAAACGGCTCTCTCTTAAGACCTGGTTCCAAAACTGGCTCGTGGGTATATGTAAAGTCAGCGTGAAAAGCTGACTTTGAGAATGAAGAAAGATGTCTATGTGACTTTGTGGCAAAATGGCATCTGGTTAATGAGGTCCTAACTCTCACGTTAAGAAATCTGGAACTCTAATTGGAATGAGAACTGGGTGTGTACGATTTCGGCTGCTCAAAAATAAATTCCCAGGTATAAATAATCCAGAAATTAGTGGGTACAAATGTATTTCGGAAGTTTATAGAGGTTTAGATTCTTTTCTCAATCTCAAATCATAAGCACGTTGCCAAACAACAGCAGAGCATTAAACCTAAAATGTTTATTGGTGATAGATGTTAATTATTATTACAATTAGAGGATTGTCTCTTTCAATTAAGACACATTACCTTGAGCTATGATTCATACGTCATTCAATTTAATTAAAAGCTGCATACTCTCACTCCTGTGCTTCTTTCTTACAGGTTACTAAAGCTTTCCTTGGCTCTCCAGGACAAATAACTCTTAATATGCAACCATTTCTTGTGTGTGGAGGTGATGGATTTATTCATTCCAACTTTGATGGTTGTATAGAGTCAGCCATGAGTATTGTGGCAACTTTGAAGTCCAGTTTGTAGAATTTTCATTGGGCTCCTTTTCCGACATCAGTTTATATCAATGATGAATTATACAATGATATACTAAAACTCAATATACTTGACCCATTTGTCCTCTATTTTAAGAAAATAAATCATGCACAGACTCCAAAACTTTTTCAGATTTATAGCAGTGGTAGTGAATGTTGCTTATTTATTTGTTCTGCCTAGGGGACAATAACTGGCATAAGTTGTCTGACTTCACCAGGCATCAGAACTGCACAGAGAAGGCAGTGTGCTTCCTGTCCTCACCCAAATCACTCCCTGAAATTGAGAATTGAGAACTTTGCTATAGCAGCCACCTCCCAATGAACAGTAAAAAGGCCACCATGGTGTCATTTTCCTTTTCTATGTTCACATGGCAAAAATGGACTTGTGAAATGTTCAAGTGACCCAATCATAAATAATACTAAGATATGGGGGAGGGGATGTCTGTTTCAAAACAAGCTTTGAATGTTATTTTACTGTACAGGAAGAGAATACTCAAGTTCCTTCTGCTTCCTGTTTCTCTGCAACAACGTCATGTCCAAAATACAGACTCTGTATTCCCCCCCCCATTGCGGTGATGAGAAAGCTGGATGTTGCAGAGGAACAGGAAGTATATGGGACAAGCATGTCCTGTTCCCAAGCAACAAGATAACTTCAAAACGTTCTCAAACTACCTTCAGACGTTTAACCAAATGAATAACTGAGAGGAAACATCACCTTATGGTGACTCTTCCACCTTAAACATGGCTCTGTAGATTAGATCTTAGAAGCAATTGTCACAGACTGGGATATGGGATTACCTGATTCCATTGCAGAACATATTTCAAAGCTTTTGAGTTTTGCATGATCGTTTTGTGGACATAAACAGAGCTGCAGGGACATCTCATAGTGACAAGGAAGATAGTGCTGTCCAAGTTTCCAAACAATGTAATGATATCTGGAGTGATGCAGGGTCTTATATCCTCCCAAACAATTGGTTTTATCACTGCCTTGTGTCAGGGCCACCTTCCCATGAAATAAGCTGCAATGAAGAAAGTTGGGCAGAGAATCAGACAGGAGTCAGTTATTTGAAGTGACACAAACCCCCATTTTGTAGCCCATGAGTTCTTTCTGTGCCAGGTTCAAAATGCTGAAGCACAAGATCAAACCTTTGCAAGTATTGTGACAATTACTCTTTAATGAGGTTTATGTTTGCCAGACCTGTGGTACCTGAGACACAGCTTTGTTCTGGATCGAACAGAAGGAAATCTTAGAACAGGAGTCATCACTATGTAATTACTAATAAAATGAGGACTCGAAAGGCCCAGATTCAAGCATCTCCTACAAAGGTTCTCAACCAGTGCGTTGCAGGAGTCCCCGAGGTGTGCCACAATAAAGCGGGGATTTATTCGTATTATTTTTAAAAATTAAAATTTAAGATTTTTCCCTTGCCATGGGCAGGTCAAGCCACCCCCTCTCAAAGTGGCCAATGATGGGCCCAGGAGGGGTGGGGAAAGTATGGGCCCCGGTCATTCAAACCTTTTCTGGGTGAGGCTCCTTTCACTTTGAGTCAGCCTGGATCAGTGACAGCTCAACAAGCAAGGTGAGTGTTTTGGTTTAACTATTGGGGGGGAGGCAGAAGTGACAGAGGAGGCTGGTTTGGCTTAGTGCCCAACTGTGGCCTGACTCTACCTAGTGCTTGGCCATGGCCTGGTGCTAGGCCGAGCCAGGCCCCTGGAGAGCTCCAGGACTTTGAGAGGTTGGGGGGCAGAGGGGTGTGCCTCGAAATCTGAAAAAAACTCCAGTGTGTCTTGAAACCTGAAAAATTTTTGCAGGAATGCCTACATGGTCAAAAGGTTGAAAAATGCTGATCTACTAAATCATAAGATCAATAGGCTAGTCATTCTCAGGACTAACATAATTCACAGGGTTGTTCTAAGAGGAATGGGGAAAAACAGAAGACACAACTTTGTACACTGGGTTTCTTGGAGGAAGGGTAAGATAAACTGTAATATAAAAATAAATACACTCGAAAAGATTCACATAGATTTTCCGCATCAGCTCCCAAAACTTTGTGCAGGAATGCTAGCATTGCAATGTAGCCCAATATACATAGCCTTTGAGAAGCCACCCTTCTCTTTGACCTGATGAGTCAAGGCTGGGAGATGGAGCCATGCCCTATGGTCCAGGGTGATTCCCCCACACCTGTCAAATCTAACATTTGGCTAACTTGGGAAGCCCCAGTGCATTCTCACTCGCTTCACAGATCCTTCCCATTCAGATAGCATGGAGTAGTGAATGTGTGCCAGTGAATATGATCCTTTGAGGGAAACATGCCTTTGTGCAGTGCATTATGTTGCTCTGCACACAGATTGCTAGTGACTTGGGTGAAATACTTAAAACTGTGTTGTGGCAATGAACTGAATTTTAGCCTTTACATTTGCCTGTTTATGTCGCAACATCTGCAATGTGTCACTACCAAAATGTTAGAGATTTTACTCGCCCTGCCTGCCAGCCCCCCTCCCCCCCCCCCCCAGCTCCTTGCCTGTAGCGATGAAACGTGTTGCTTATGCTTCAAATGGTCTGGCTACGAACAATCTGGCTGTGCATATGAAAGAAAGAATTAAGAGGATTTGCGAGAAACTAAGTAGATTTATGTCTCCAGCAATCTCGTTTCACTTGAGTTGTTACCTTCAAGTGTTCGCTAATGTACACACTCTTGTAATTGGGCTGCAACATTGCAGGCTTCAAGGAATTTAATATGCAAAATGTTTCTGGCCACAACAAAAGGCATCATTTGCATTACATCATTAGTTGGGGATAATGATTAAATGGGTACTGCACCATTGGAAATGTGGAATAGAGACCACCAGTGATTGTGATCTGGTGTACCATGATAGAGACATGCATAGAAATATAGTTGGAGCTGCAACCAGACCATTTTGTTTATTCATATCTTTCATAGAATCATAGAGTTGGAAGAGATCTCCCAAGTCATATAGTATGACTGCGGTATTCAGGAAATTCACAACTACCTGCTCACCCACAGACCCCAATTCCATGCCAAGATTACTGCCCCCCACCCCTCCAAAAAAAAAGACTCCCTGACCAATTTGGACTGGAGAAATTTCACCTCCCAACCCCAGAGTGGAGAGCAGCATTTCCCTGAGCATGTAAGAAAGGGCCACAATATCCAAGCATGGACACGATCCCTTCTTCCCAGTCACTTACAATCTGCCTAAATTCACAGAATCAGCATTTCTGTGAGGTGGCTATCTAGCCTCTGCTTAAAAACTTCCATGGAAGGAGAATCTACCACCTCCCATGGAAACCTGTTCCACTGAGGAACTGCTCTGGCAGGAACTTCTTCCAGATGTTTAGCTGAAAATTCTTTTGAATTAATTTCATCCCGTTTGTTCTGGTCCTACCCTCTGGGGCAACAGAAGACAACATCCTCTATATGACAGTCCTTCAAGTACTTGAAGATAGCTATCATACCACTTCTCAGTCATCTTCTCTTCAGGCTAAAAAGACCAAGCTCTCTCAACCTTTCCTCATATATCTTGGTCTCCAAACCCCCTCACCATTTTTGTTGCCTTCCTCTGGATGTGTTCCGGTTTGTCTCCAGTTGTCACCTGTTTTCTTTTTTATATTTAGCACCCTTGACCAGATTCTTTATTCTTTGTTCATTTCCATTGATTTCAGTGGAAGACACATTTCTATCTGTGATTTCTTTGTTTACCACCCAGTTACGATGAAATTTGCAGGGATCATGCTCCTCATCCCAGAAATTCCTGCGGACAGAAGAAAAATCCTTGTCTCTACAAGCAATTCAATGCCTCACATATAGCAAGGTGTGAATTGGCATGCAAGTTGCTCTTCCTCCCCAAGATCCTCAACTGGGGAAATTAGGAGGGGTCAGTTTTTTTAATAAAGTCAAAGCACATCTGCAAGGAGAAACTTCCCCCTGCTGCTGTCTTGTTCTGACCTGGACGACCACAGCTAACTCAATCTCGTCAAATCTCAGAAACTAACCAGGGTCAGGTCCTGGCTAGTATTTAGATGGGAGGCCTCCAAGGAAGTCCAGAGTCATGATGCGGAACCTGGCAAAGTCAAACCACCTACAAAGGTCTCATGCCTTGAGAAGCCTGTGCACTCACCATAAATCAGCTGTGACTCGATGGCCAAAAAAAACAAGCTGTCTTCCCACATTATACTAGACTGATTTCATAATTTTTCTCTCACCCCAGCTAATTCCCCAAACTGGAAAAAGGCCAGAAGAGAATAGTTAAAGCACTGTGGGAGGGAGCAGATTTTGTTTAAAAATGCCGAAGACTCAGAGGTGAGTCTTTGAAGTGTGCTCGAGACACAATCATGCAAATAGGGTTGGATCCACCAGAAAAGTTCACAAGATAGAATGGATTTCCCCCCACCTTTCCCTTCCCCAGTAACCCTGCCATTTATCTCAAATTTCTCTAGGGAGAGTCTTGCAAAGAAGCTGTGCCTACAGGAACAGGAAGCTGCAACAACTGTTGTTGTTGTTAGGTGCGAAGTTGTGTCCGACCCATCACGACCTCATGGACAATGATCCTCCAGGCCTTCCTGTCCTCTACCATTCCCCAGAGTCCATTTAAGTTTGCACCAACTGCTTCAGTGACTCCATCCAGCCACCTCATTCTCTGTCGTCCCCTTCTTCTTTTGCCCTCAATCGCTCCCAGCATTAGGCTCTTCTCCAGGGAGTCCTTCCTTCTCATGAGGTGGCCAAAGTATTTGAGTTTCATCTTCAGGATCTGGCCTTCTAAGGAGCAGTCTGGGCTGATCTCCTCTAGGACTGACCGGTACAGTACCAAAAGGCAACAACTACAGGGAATCAAATAAAATAATCTTTTTCATTCCATACACGCTCTTTGTTTCTTTCTGGAATCATGTAAAAGAACATCAATTTCAAAAACCTTTTTCACTAGACTTTGTTTCTCTCTCTCTCTGATCCGGCCACTTTCTTCAACTACCTGAGTCCTTTCTTCTTTACACCACAAGGTCATTTGGTGAGGTAATCAATTTGTCAGTAATATTAAATCCCCTCTACATGCCCTGTTCCCAACATCTGCTGGCCAATCCAACCATTATCCACCCTCTCCCAATATGTGTCCCCCATTTTCAAAAAGCCATCACTTGACTCTTCCTGTAACATCATTTCTATCCAGGATTCAGTGCTGGTATTTCTTATTTAACATGTTAAGCTCAATGTGGACCCTTTACAGGCTTATTTATACATACCTACTTCATGGCTAAACTTAAATATCACTTCATCATGTCCCCAAACATTTATTTTTATCTCACTCTTCCTCTAAGAAGCTGAGAGCAATTTAGCTGATTCTTCCCTCCTTATATTATCATGTGAGGTAAATTAGGCTACAAGAGAGGGTGTCTGCCCCAAAGTTACCAAGCAAAATTCACAGTTTACCCAGAATTGTAATCCGGGTGTCTCTTGTTTTAATCCATCCTCAAACCACTACAACACATTGGATTTCCAACAGAAACTTAATGTTACATTAGGACCTTCCTACCTTCTTCCTACCTTCAGCCTTAGAGGTATGGTGAGCTGCTACATAGGTGACAGTATTCTTTATAGTAGTGTTAAATCTCCAGACTTATCTCCCAAGGGACATTTGTCCTGCTTCCTCACTAATAGGTTGGGAGGGGCTGTGACTGCTTGTCCTACAGAAGGTCCCAGGTTCAGACCCTGATGTCTCCAGGTAAAGGGTCTGATAGTAGATGATGTGAAAGACTTCAACCTGGGACTCTGGAGAGCCACTACCAGTCGGATTAGACAATACTGACCTCGATGGACCAAAGTCTGACTCAGTAATCGGTAGCTTCACTTGTGTTCAAACTAAATATGGTGATTTTCAGGAAGAGCTTGCCTGGATAAATAGTTCCCTCTTTTCTATTGTTGTGTATGATGCTGTTGCTGCCTTTTTTTTTCTTTTTGTGCTTTTCCTATGCTGCAATTACTTGTTTTTATTTAGACTTTTCTGCTTGTTTTATTGTTGTTATTCACTTCGGTGATCTTAACAGAATCAAAAGGTGGGATATAAGTGTTTTAGTAAATAGAACAGAACTTTTGGAAGCTAACTAACTGGATCTTTTTTTTTTTTTAAGAAAATGCATGTGTGTTCAGCTGAGGAACAGAGTTAGTCGTTGTGTGATATAATGCATGTTGGCTAGGAAGTGCACTCTGCTGAAAGAAGGCTTTACGATGCTGTGTTGGAAAAGCTTAATTAACAAACTGTCAGCCCGCATGTCCTGTTCAGGAACTGAGGATGACAAACGATCGTAAGCAAGCAGAATTTTTTCACCACCTTGAATGTTTTCTGGAGGCAGAAAATTACCTTGCCAAATAATAATAATAATAATAAGGAAAGTATTTTAACAGCACACATTCTATCTTAGGGGAAAGAAATGTGTTGTTGAAACCAACATCTGAATTTTGATCACAGTAGGAAAGGAAGGGAAGGGAATGGAACTCACAGTAACATATTTACATGGAGATTAGGCGGGGATTGACATCAGATTGGTAGCCATTTTCCCCTTTCTGTGCTCCCGGGAGCAGGCTCAAACCATAAGCTTGAGTAGCAAAGACTTTTTTCTTAAGCAGTTTAACCACCAACCAGCAAATCTGAGCTAATGGACTGCCCCTCCACTACTACACTGAGGACATGTTCATTCCTTCATGCAAGACAACTTTGCCATGAGGCTTCCAGTAGATTAGCTAGAGGCAATGTCTAAGTGAGCAGCTAGTCTATTCTTATGCAACAAATCCTGGGATCAACCTACATGTCACTATTGCCACATTAGACCTAAGAACCAACCACAAAATCACATTATTCTAGTTCTTGAATCCTTGAAGGTAGCCTGCCTTTTGTTTAGTCTTTTCCCCACACATGCATTTATACTTTTTTAAAAAACTACTTTGCTCTGCTCTGGTTCAGCCTCATTTGGAGTACTGTGTTCAGTTTTGAGCACCCCAGTTGAAAAGGGATGTAGATAAACTGGACCATGTCCAGAAGAGGGCAACCAAGATGGTGAGGGATTTAGAGACCAAGATGTATGAAGAAAGGTTGGGGGAGCTTGGTCTGTTTAGCCTGGAGAGGAGATGACTGAGAGGGAACTTGATAACCATCTTCAAGTATTTAAAAGGCTGCCATATAGAGCAGTGGTTCCCAACCTTTTTATCACCGGGGACCGGTCAATGCTTGACAAGTTTACTGAGGCCCGGGGTGGGCAGACTTTTTCCAAGGGACATCACCACCGCCTGAGCCCCTGCTGCACTTGCTTTCCCGCCGGTGCCCCTGACTTCCTGCCATCTGCTGGGGGGCACTGCCAGCAGCAGCTGCACATTGCCACGCCAAGGGGGAGCCCCAGCCATGGTGGCCACTGGACAGCACCAAAGGTGAGCCAGCGGCAGAGTGGCTTCGCAGCCCCCAAGGCAGCAGCAGGGGAGGAGGATGAGGAGGAGCCACGGCCCGGTACCAACTGATCCACAGACCGGTCCCGGTCCGGGGGTTGGGGACTACTGATATAGAGGATGGAGCAGACTTGTTCTCTCTTGCCCCAGAGGAACGGGCCAGAACCAATGGGATGAAATTAATTCAAAAGAAATTACGTCTAAACATCCGGAAGAAGTTCCTGACAGTTAGAGCGGTTTCTCAGTGGAACAGGCTTCCTCGGGAGGTGGTGGGTTCTCCATCTTTGAAAATTTTTAAACAGAGGCTGGATAGCCATCCGACAGAGAGGCTGATTCTGTGAAGGCTTAAGGGGGTGGCAGGTTACAGTGGAGGAGTGATAGGGTTGTGAGTGTCCTGCATAGTGCAGGGGGTTGGACTAGATGTCCCATGAGGTCCCTTCCAACTCTATTATTCTATGATTCTATTATTCTTGCTACATCTGGAGAATTAGTCATAGTTATGAGGCTCACTCAAGGCTGCTGAATATTTTAAGTTATTTTAATGTTTTGGCTGGATTTTTAAATAATTGTTTGTTGGTCATGTTTTTATCATTTCATTGTGTTTTACTGTAATTTTGTTTTATAATTATACTTGTGGGCTATGCCCAGCAATATGTCACAAAACAAAAAGAGAAAGATGCCAGGTGATCAGTAGATGTTTCACCAGGTGCATGTTCTGATTCCCCCTGATGAAGTCTGCATGGCAAAACGCATAGGGACTTTGTAAAATAAATGTATTACTTATCACCAGACATTTTTTTCCCTTTTTGTTTTGTGAAATCAATCAGGACGTGTCCCTGAGGAGCACAGAATTGTACATTAGACCATTTCTAGAACTGCATTAATGTGTCTTCATCAACCTGCCAGGATTTCAAAAATGATCTGAAAAACCTGAACTGAGGTAAAACAGAAGGGCTTGGGAAGGTAAAAATAGTGAGGATGAAAGGTAGGTGATATCTTAGATCCTGAAGCTGTTCTGATAGGAAATATCAAACTCAGCCATACCCAAATTATTTTTCTCTTGTGAGGTTTCTCCTGCCTTCTCAAAAGCTCTGGATTAAAAGAGTCATCAAAATACCGAGGAATGATAGCCAGGACTAACATGAGACACCTGGGGGCGCCCAAACAATGTTTCTCTCTAGGCTTCCACCCTCACCCCCACTTCAGTGGATGTCAGAGTGACCAGGTCCCTGAAATTTTGTCCCCCTACTTCCATCCTCTTGTGGCCCTAGGGACTACAGCTGTATGCGATTAACATAGTACACATCTCGAAAAAAGAATATATCATTTTACCTGAATTCAGCAGTCAAAAGGCAAGAGTGAAAAGTCCTTGTCTCCATCTGTCTCCTTGGAACCTGGCCAACCATACCAACCCCTCAGAGGCACTCAACCTGGAATTTGGGCTGCAACTTTACTGCCATCATTACAGTCATCATGAGCAGACCTTTGGAAGACCAGAGGCCCACAGTGGTTAAATAGCAGATCCACAGGTCTAGGCTATTTATTACTAGTATAGCATACAATGGCCCTTTCCATTCTCCAGCCTTGTGAATTTTCCTCTTGCCCTGAAAGTGGTGACCTTCACACCATTCCAGATACATTTGGCACGATATTTTATGTCACTAGCATCAGATGGTTAGTGTAACATTGCACATAAATGTTTAAAAAATTGGTCTTTTAGTATATAAAGGAGCTTAATAATTTAGGCCGATAGGGTTCCATCGAAATCACAATGCCTGTCTACATATGTGATTTTAATTATGTGTTTCAAAGCTCACACCCACTCTTCCTTCTCCTACTCAAAGCCCTACAGGTCCTCCCAAGACAGAGCAGCAAGGCGTGTCTTCTCCTTTTGAACTGGCAGTTCCCTCCAAGTCATTATAAAGAAGAGGAAGTAGTTTGAGTAGAAAGTTCAAAACCCCAATTTGGGGGCGGGGGGGAGCAGACTATGAGCAAAACTCATTGTTCTTTTAAAAATGGCACCTTCACTGAATTCTTTCACTTCCATTCCTGCTGAAAGGCAAGAGGCCTGCAAGGGTTCTAATATAATAGCAGCAGAAGAGACGACAAAGCGATGCAACACTCTAAGGGACAGTGCGTACATGACCTGGTGTGTAGGTTCTATGTGTGTCAGGGCAGAGCATGCTTGGTTGTTTAATGCAGGGGTAGTCAACCTGTGGTCCTCCAGGTGTCCATGGACTACAATTCCCATGAGCCCCAGCCAGCGTTTGCCTTCAAAGGTAGACTACCTTCAAAGGTAGACTAGGGCCTACTTGTGGTTATCATGCTTAGGCTCCAGTTTATAATGAAAGTTGTAAGAATAGTAATAAGGAAATGAGAACCCAAGGGTCGCTCCTCCAGTGCATCCTGAATGAAGCCTGCATCATGGGACTGTGCTCATTGGATTATCGCTTCTTCTGGACTATGATATTGGAGCAGGATTGCCAGTTGTCCCCATCCCCCACCAGTGGAGGGGCAGGAACCTCAGTGTGGTCCAATGCCATAGCATCTACCCTCTGTAGCCTGGGGATAAGCTGTGATTCCCTGGCCCTACCTGGAGGCTAGCACTCTAAATTGGAAAGGAGGAACTTAGTCACAAGCCATTTACAAGAAAAGTGATAAGATGAACACTTCTCTATTTTCATTTTTAGCCCTCCTTTCTCTAAAGGAGGATTCAATGTAGGTTAAAAATACTTTCCTAAATCTAGTCCTCATATGCATGTTCCCCAACTGATGGTTTATGGTGTGACTCAGTTCCGATGGATACAATACCACAGAATTTTCACATCCCTTCAAAAGCATAAAAAATTTAAAGTGTCAATTCACACATTCACTAGGCCATGTGGTATGTCAGACAGCCACTAGACATTTCACTATAACTAACCCTGCATAAGACTGTCTACATAACAATAGAGATTTCTTATGCCTAGCATATAAGAGTCTCTCTACTGCACCATCAGGAAGAGACCGTGCCTTCCTGATCATCCAAGAAACAATTATGAATGTTCAAACACCCACCAATTGGCTCAGCTGCTCTTTGCTGCCTTCAGCCTTGTTTGCTCTCACTTGTTAAATAATATTGCTGTTAATCCCCCCCCCCCTCCATGTCCTGGGTAGGCCCTAGCTCGTTACTGACCACCGCTTTAAGGAGACCCCAAACCCATTGGGGGGCTAATCGCACACTGGCTCCCCTAAACAGGCTCATTCCCATGCGCATACCCGCTGTGACAAACACAATAACTGAATATGAATTTAACAACAGGGAGGGAGGGTGGGTCGCTTGCCTGCCGGGCTGCAAAGAAGCGGAGAGCGGACAGATGGCATATGAAATAGACGCACAAGCCCCGCCCCTCACATTGTCCGTGCTGCCGCACACAGCACAAACATGCACCAGGAGCCAGGCCACCAGCATCACTCTCTTCCCGCCCCACCCTTCACCCGCTAAATGGTGGCTCAGATAAGTCCCACCGCCTATTGTAAGACTCAAATGAACTGAATTCTGGCATACTTAAATAACGACACATTGATCCAATTTCTGGACTATTCTAGCCTCACTTCAGCAGTTGCCACCACATAGTATACCTACCACCATAGAATCCCTTTCATGTTTCCAAAAAATCTTAAGGTGCCTGTCACACTGGGAACAACATATCCTACAGGTTCTTGTACCTGCTGTGTTGGTGCATTCATCAATAGCATCGCTGTTTCAAAGATAAGTTTCCAGTGCGCCTAATGTCCCTTGAGTTCTCAGGCATATTGGAAATATACACATCCTATAGCTCCTTACTGAACAGCAGATGTCAGGAGCTTAGTTAATGTTCTGATTCAGAGAGAATAGTTTCTCGTGGAATTGGCACTCAGTTCATAATGCTGCCAAACTGGAAAAATTCATATTCCAAACCTAGTAATAATGAACTCTAGTGACATCAGAAATCCTTGCCAATCATCCCTTTCAAGTCTTATCTCATGTAAGTTGTGACCCATTTGCATCATGGGTCATCTTTCCATGTTCCTAGCATCCTTTTGGCTCCTGTCTAAATAAATATGTATTACTGATAGAAGGAAGAGGACTTCCCCCTAGTTTCCCCTAGCTCCCTATATCTGGTGAAGATAGTTCCCCCTAGCTCCCTATATCTGGTTGAATCTTGGATTTAGATGGCCCATTGCCGGTTTTATGCCTGTTAACTTAATTGAGAGCTCAGTAAAGTGGTGTGAGGGCAGTGAACAGTTTGCCTTTGATGTGGGAAGGGTGGTTCAGATCACACATAGAGCCTGTGGGGAAAATTACTCAGGACCATAAGAGGTACATGTACTTGAAGGAGTTGAGCTCACTCCACACAACAGTGGGTGGCTGGATGCATCAAATTAAGGTCTAGGAGATTATTTTCTTGCTATGAGCAGTGTAGTGAATTGCATCATGCATGATGCACCAAAAGTAACCTTAGCATGGGAGCCGCATAGCAGAGTTGTGTTCAGGAGATCTTCAAGGAGCTTTTTCACACCCTGCTTTTCAGTCTGGTTCACACAAGCGAGTTCACCACCAGGATGTAAAGGCATCAAGTGCTGCTGGAATTAATTATTTGTTGAACCGATACAAATCTGCATCCACTGGCAGAACGTCACCATACATCCCCTAAAACAGGGGTAGTCAACAATGTGGTACTCCAGCAAATGCTGGCAGGGGCTCATGGGAATTGTAGTCCATGGAGATCTGGAGGACCACAGGTTGACTACTTCTGCCCTAAAACACAGGCCATTATAATGGAGTCACCAAGCACAGAGTCCTGCTTCATTCGTTCTGCAGGAGGGCCCTCAAAAACAGGAGGCACTTTACATTTAAAGTATATACCAGGGGTAGTCAAACTGCGGCCCTCCAGATGTCCATGGACTACAATTCCCAGGAGCCCCTGCCAGCATTTGCTGGCAGGGGCTCCTGGGAATTGTAGTCCATGGACATCTGGAGGGCCGCAGTTTGACTACCCCTGGTATATACTAACATGGGGGAAGGGGGGCTATGACAGAATTAGGGCCAAGGTCAAATTACTTTACTACAAGACGTTGCATGCAGAGTAATGTAAGAAAAAATCAAGTGATTTATGTGCATGGGTGAATCTGCCCTCTGCATGCAGACAAAGCAAGATCTTGGCATCAATAAACAAAGCAAATGTAGTGCTATTAAGAATAATAGGTCTAACCAGTTTAATTGCTGTTATTTCAACCACACACATGGGATAATGCACTTTCAAAGTGCTTTGGTCGCTGGATTTTCCTGTGGAACAGGAAAATCTATTCTAAAGTGCATTGAAAGTGCATTATCTATTGTGTGCAGAATAGGCCCAGATTAGATTGTGTCTGTAACTCGGGGGAGTTATGGACAAACACAAACAGACACACAAATGTCACACTTGTTCTTTTTTTTAATCTTAATAAGTTTTTCTATGTAAGGAATAATCTCACAAAATCCATGTAAAATTTTGCTTTAGGCACAATTTCAGTGACAAATCTACCCCCAACTCTTTTTCTGTTACAGAACCTCAGCTGGCAGCCACACGCCTCAGTCTTAACAGCTGTTCCTCAAATAGCAAATCATGTAAAGTGGCGAGTTCCTGTTTCAAAAATGCAGAACTCAGGTGGCTGATGCACCTCAGTGATGTAGCCTAACGTTGGCACCTCAGACCGAAGAGCATCACTATTTCCCCACTCCTTGGCTTGTGACCTCACAAACCAGAAGTGAAACAATGAAGAGCGAGGGGTGCAGAACCTTATCCTAAAGGAGAGCTGACAACTGGCTGTGTCTGGCACCTCAAATGATCTCTGCGAGAGAGAAAAGGGAAGCTTCTTCGTGAGCCTTTTTCGCCCCTTTGAGCCAGCAAGCAGACTTCCATAAGAAAGGGGAGGGGCTGCTTTTGTTTCTAATCCCACTTTTGATGTGCAGTTGGTAAGCCGCTTTGCTGAAATCCATCATCCACTCGTGATGTCATCTTCAGCTCCCGTCCAGGCATTGTATGGGTTGAGTCGCTGTCTGTTTTGGGCTGCCCTGTCTATCAAATCAGTCTGCATCCAGTTTTCTTGTACCCCACTTTTAACTAACGGAAGGAGTCTCAAAATGGCTTACACTCACCTACCCTTCCTCTCCCCACAACAGACAACTGATGAGGTAGGTGGGGCTGAGAAAGCTCTGAGAGAACTGTGACACAAGATCACCTAGCTGGCTGCATGTGAAGTGGGGGATCAAACCCAGCTCCAGATTAGAAGCCACCACTCTTAACTGGTACATGAAACGGGCTCCCAAACTGCTGCTCCTTGCAGCGCCCCCCAGTGGGTGGCGGGAAGTCAGGGGCGCCACTGGGAAAGCAAGCAGAGCAGGGGCTCAGGCAGCGGTGGCGAGGTCCCCCGGCAAAAGACTACCCCCCCCGGGCCTCAGTAAAATTGTCAAGCGTTGAGTGGTCCCCGGTGATAAAAAGGTTGGGGACCACTGCAATAAAGCACATGGTGAATGAGGTCCAGTAGAGATTCATTTAGAGAGATAGACAGATGGCCAATCTAAATTTTATTACATGCTGAATTTCCCTGTGGCACGTACAATATAATAATGGGTTAAACTGCAAAGGATGTGCGTGGATTCCTTTTGTGTGCACAATACTAAGTTTCTTTGAAATCAGAATGCGTATAACTACATGTAGGATGCCAGCCTGCATGTGGTTATGGTCCATGAGACACAGGGATTGGTTGGATGCACCAAAGAAAGGTTGAGACCACAGGGCAGGGGGTGCATATTATAACTTTGGAGACCAAGATGCACAGTTCTTTGTTGCTGCAGCATATGCATACAGTGATCTTGCAGAGTGGCTGAAGAAACCTATCTACCAGAACATTCAGATGGCTGATTACAAAAGTGGTGGTAACACAGGGAAACCTTAGCTATACATTACAAGGACAACTGACCAAACACATAGAGCCTGGGGAAGGGGGAAACAGAGCCATCCCTGCAGCTGTTTTTGCCACACAGAGCAGTGGAGCTCCTTATAAAGGTGAGCTTCCCTGTGCACGTGTAGTTGTGAATTGTGTCAGGTACCCCCAGCACAACACATGTCCACTGCAACATAGCTGCACCCTTATGTTCTGCCATCCATGTTCCGTTTCTTGCTGACCTACATCTTTCTTCACATAACAACTGCAGTCCTGTGGGCTGCTGCTTGTACTGTTTCAGCAAGACATGCATACCTGTAAAGAGGAGTCAAACCCCATAGGTTAGCATTCCTCTTCCCAGGCTGGGCCCAGAAATCCAGATCTGAGCTCCGGACTCCCAGACTGTGATACACGTATGAGTCTGGAAAAAACAGCACGCAGGGTGCTGAAGCAGGAGGGCTCTGAAGCTATCCTTTGCCCAAGACTAGCACTATTCATCTCAGGCCAGAGTACAGCCTGCTAAGGATTATGATGTTTTTTGACATTATATTTTGAACTCCCTGCTGTGCTCACTGTCTAAAAACATCTGATTGGGGAGAGGAGATAACAGTCCCACTTGAAAAGCCATTCGGCACGATCATTAAATTACAAGTGGAATGACTGGAGTGCATATCATCATAAAAGAGAAATGAACAGCATCGCAACGACCCAACCACCCTTCCCAGCCCCCCACAGCCTAGGAAGATTAATGCTAAAAGCTATTGCAGCAGTCAGTCACAAATGGTACCTGACCCTTGAGTTCCACCCACACAGCCCTTTTAAGTACCCTCTTCTTGCAGTCTTCAAGTCACGCCGAAGGTGCCGGAGTGATGATTTGTCCGTGTGAGTGACTGGGCCCTCAGACTTTAAGGGTTATGCCTACATCTGCTGTTCATTGGATTTGCAGCAGAAATGTACAAAGAGGTTTACAAAGAGACCCGGTCCAGCATGATCATGATTTTTTTTTAAAAAAAAGGACAGCAAGAGAAAAAGTAGAGATGATATTTGTACCCCGCTTTTCACTACATAGGGCGGCTTATAATCCCCTATCCTGTGAGGCAGGTGGGACAGAGAGCTCTGAAAGAACTGTAAGTAGCCAAGGTCATCCTGCTGGCTGCTTGTGGAGGAGGAGGAGGGAATCAAGCCAAGTTCATAGAATCATAGAGTCGGAAGGGACCTCATGGGTCATCTAGTCCAACCCCCTGCACTATGCAGGATTAGTTCCCCAAATTAGAGGCCACAGCTCTTAACCTCTACACCACACTCTGTCATGATTTCAAAACCATCACACAAGCCTGCACACATTGAGTTGAGCCCATATTCACACTCAAAGGAAATGCAGCCTGACAAAGTGCAAACCTTTCTAAAGCATTCAGCAAAAGCATTCTAACTGCTTAAAACCATGTGGAGACATAGCCTGTAATCATGCCTCTGCAGGGCAGGACTCCTAGAGTTTCGGTGCCACTGCTGAGAAGGCCAAATTGTAGGTACTTGCCAACTGGACTGCTGGAGGGCCAGGAACACTCCACAGCCCTCAACAGAGCTCTTTTGATTCTCATTATTGCATAAGGATCCGACTCCTTCAAGTATTAAAACCCAACAATGTCCCATTGTCCTAAGACCTGGAGATGGAGGAGTCTTTGTTTTTTGCTTGCCTCAGCCCTTCATAGGAAGAGAGAGAGCGCTTGGCTCTCATGCCTCCTTGAACCGTGGGAGGGCATACATCAATAATGTACTCAAAAGGCTGCTTATGTTTATAAGTGAAATTTTAAGAGGGAGAAAGGGTTAGGCTGATGCAATTAAAAGGACAGAGGTTTGTTTGTATCCTGAAGATCCGCCTCAGTCTAAAGTCACAAGGGCTAGGGAAAACAATTCAAAGCTTCTCTGCTGTGGCCGACATCTGTAACATACAAACGGATTCCGCATGCATGCGCGAAGATTTTGTGTGTGTGTGCACACGCCCTTGCACATGTGTGTGCGTTTCTCTTACTGTGGGAAAATGAACTGCCTTTCAGTCACCCACAGCATCTGAACACCCAGCTGATCTCTAGAACATTGTGGTCAACCGCAACCAAGCTTCAAATGTCTTTTTTAGAATACAGTTCCGCTGGGACTGGATGGCACCCCCTTGCATCACCTGCCTCGCCACAGAGATCGCCTTCCTTCCTCATCTTTTATCTGTTCTTCACATTTCTGTCTGGATGGGTTGCACACAGTCCGCCATTGTCAAACGGACAGTAAGGCGAGATCACAGTTCCAAACTTCTGCTGCCTCAGATGGGAATAGCACGAAGAGGGAAGTTCCGCTAGGTTGGGGCTGAGCTTCCTCCCAGTTTCCTGTCATGTGACTTCATGACTTCTCTTATTGTGACAGGTCTTCCAGAAATGGATCTTGAAGCAACAGTAACAGGTGCTAGACCCACCTTCAGGAGTTCCCAGCCTGTACCTCTCCCTGCTGTACCAGCATATTCTAAAATGTAGGATGAATTTGGGATGGGAAGCTACAGTTCGTACAGAAGTCTCACTGTGGACCTTACAGGGGGAAAAATGTACTTGGGACTCACGTTCTCTGGCAGCCTTAACTGTTGCTGTTGTGTTGTCAGGCTGCCAGCCTCCAGGTGGGGCATGGTGATGCCCTGAAATTGCAGCTAATCTCCTGGCAATAGAGATAAGTTCTCCTGGAGAAAATGGTTGCCCTGGGAGGGTGAAGTCTATGGCATTATATTCTGATGAGATCCCTTCCCTTCTCAAATGCAGCCCTCCCCAGGCTCCACCTTCAAAATCTCCAGGAATTTCCCAGCCCAAACCCGACAATCCTAGTTGTGTGTGCCACAAAATCTGATTCAAAGCATTTGGGATACAGACAAATCCCATATCCAAAGCTAGCCATTCTCTGCAACTTCCAATGTCACCAGCTTATTCATCCTATTGCATCTCACAGGAATATAGGTCATCTTTTTCTGCCTTGCAACCAAGCCCTAGAATAACGGTTCACTGTTTGATCTTTACCCAAATTAAGCCTAAATTAATATTTTGAAATTCCCACAGTCATCAAATACATTTCAGAGCACCCAAAGAATTGGAGGCACCAATAGGTATGACGCATGCTGGGAAGTTTAAAATGTGGACTTGTAGCATTGCCAGCTTCTGTTCCTTTGACATCTTGGGCTGAGAGCCCCTGAGCATGTGAGGGATAACCATTTTTCTTTCCAGAAGGATAACTTTAAAATATGAAGGCATGGCATGCAGTTTCAGTGTCCTGTATCTTTCCTTTGTATTGGCTGCTGATTTGCTAAGTTATGAAGCCACCCATACAAGATGGCAGGAGAATACCTAACTGACATAAGACAGCTTGGGCTGGGCTGACTCATTTACATGGCTGCAGCCAGGAGACCAACATACATCCAAATGTATTTTCCATATACCTTCTCAGTCAAGTGTGGTCTCCACCTGGCATCACAGTACACCTGCATTCGCACACATTGTATGTACCATTCACAGTGCCCACACTGCAGATTCAATCGTGGATCCCACATAATGGCCTGAGAACACACGCGTGTGCTGTGGCAACTGTACAGCAACGCCAGAAGCAGCTCTGCATGCAGTTTGTT
This sequence comes from Paroedura picta, assembly GCF_049243985.1. Classification (NCBI taxonomy): domain Eukaryota; kingdom Metazoa; phylum Chordata; class Lepidosauria; order Squamata; family Gekkonidae; genus Paroedura; species Paroedura picta. The sequence continues at coordinate 72,363,368 of NC_135376.1, forward strand.
CTCCTCTTTGGGAAATTATGTGTATAAACTTCTCCTGATCACTTAGCCACTCTACAGAAGAATTGTTGGGGGAGAGATTCATTTAGAGAGATAGACAGATGGCCAATCTAAATTTTATTACATGCCGAATTTCCCTGTGGCACGTACAATATAATAATGGGTTAAACTGCAAAGGATGTGCATGGATTCCTTTTGTGTGCACAATACTAAGTTTCTTTGAAATCAGAATGCGTATAACTACATGTAGCCGACAAAGGATGTGGTCATATATATATATTAAGTAAATGACAAAGACAAAAGCAAAAATAAAGAAAAGACAAAGAACTCGGGTGCTGGGAGAACTAACTCTACAGACAGTCATAAAATGCATTATACTGATTACGTCAGCAACAGAATGAAAGCTTTGCATATATATCTGTGTACACAGTATACCTTTAAGATGTTGTGACTGTCATGGTCTCACCATGACAATTCCTTGGAACAGTAGTTTTGTAAGAGGAATGGAATTCCTAGCAGGCTGCGGAAATGACAATTGACACCAGTCTGCGAAAGGGAACCATTAGCTTAAACAGTTTAAAAATGTTACAAATCTGTAGGGAAGGTGTGTCATGAGAGTCTCAGGGATTAATTCGTAAAATTATTAATGACTCAAAAGGTGTATTTGCAAATGTAAGTGAATTTGACATTTGTTTAGCTATCATTGTATCCCCCTAAGTAACTATGAAGATTGCAATTTTGTGGAGATGCTGAAAATGCTAGTGGTCAGAAGACATTCCTGAGTATTACAGTCCCAGGATTCCCTGGAGGAAACCCATAATCATCACATTGGTTTAACAAAGACATGTGCTTAGGTAAAAGATAGGAAGGGTTTCTTAGCATAAGAGAATTCCTACTGGTTCAGACCAAGGGCTCAATAAATTTAGCTTTCCTTTTTCCAAGAGTGGCTAACCACATACTTCCAACCAACATCTCCCCAAACTTAGAAGGCCAAGAATGCAGATTTCAGTTTGGGAGTCCAACATTTCAGAATCAGCATATGGAAAATGGGTTAGTCTGGTTTCCAACTTCTACCCTACATGCTTTGTGATACATTTTACAGAACTCTTTTTTTCAGGATTGAATTCAGTCTACTTTCTCTTGCTTGTTCCTCATTAGGTATATATCTTGAGACAGTGAAATCCACAAGTTAATTACCTTGTGTATTAATTATTCACAGTGGACACAAATACAGAGACCAATTCCACATGAGGAATTTGCCCCTGGACAGTCTCTTGTTGCTGGCAGATTTTAGTGCTGCTTCCACATGACATTGGCAGCAACCCAAGGCTGTGCAGGTTTTGGCCAGATTTGCCTTGCGGTGAGGGAAATCATCAAAACTGAATTTGCTATTCCTTATTACACTTCACACCGGGGAGCAACCAGGGGCAAGCCCATGTGGAGGGAGAAACATGTGACAGTCTTGCTACCATCATCCTGCCCTTGGACCTGCCCTTCCCTCTCCATTTCTTACTCATGAGAAATTTTTAAAAATGGTACAGTCCATGTTGTTTCTCTACCGGAATGAGTCTCAAAGCAGCTTACAGTCGCCTTCCCTTTCCTCTCCCAACAACTGACACCCTGTGAGGTAGGTGAGGCTGCGAGAGCCCTGATATCACTGCTCGGTCAGAATCAGTGCTGTGAAGAACCCAAGGTCACCCAGATGGTGGCGTATGGGGGAGCACAGAATCAAACCCAGCTCGCCAGATTAGAAATCCGCACTACACCAAATTCTCTCATAAAATTTCAGTGGGTGTTTGCTGTCCTACAAAACTGAAAGATAGTTGGTGGGAGAGGGTACTGGAAGATATGAAGATTGGAAAGAAAAGAATGTTGAGAGGAAATAGGGTAAGCAAGCAAGGAAAATAGGACAAATGGGACGGGGGGGAGTTCCCCTCCCCTGAAACTCTCACAGTTTTCCCTCTGGTGTACTTCTCAAGTACAGCTATCAAAAGATCCCCCTTTATCAAACTCATTCAAGGCCAAAGTACCTCCAATATGTAGTTTTAATAGATCAACTGCTGTACTGTGTTCAAATTACCGCCTTAAAAAAAAAGCTTCCTAGCTTCCCAAGCTGCTATTTAATTCCGCAAAACCCTGTTCTTCAAGCAGCCAGCACATGTTGAATCTTGCTGTCCTCTGACTTACAGGAAGAGGCCTTGGATGGGTTAACCACAGTGGAGCCAACATTTTCAAGTCAGTTAAGGAGAAGAAAAATATGAGCATTCATCCCACCGTGAGTCAAATCATTGCTGAGGCCGCGGGCAGCCCTGACCAAAAGAGAGGGGCAGGAAAAGAAAGGGTCTTCGACTCCTTATTCTCAGTCCCCCCAGCTGGTTGGATAAGCCAGCAGTGCTGCTTCTAAAAAGGAAGAAAATGCAGGCTTTTTTAACTGTAAACAGACACATAACCCAGATTTGAAGCTGCTCCTAAAATTACAGCTGTGGAGCAGACATCTCGGCAGTACAACCTGCTCCTGTGTGCATTTCTTCAACTGCAGCTGAGTGATGTCATTCCTCACTCCTAGCGCTCTCAATTATTGCTATTCTTGTTGTTTTCATAGCGTCTGGGAAGCTGTCTGTTATTTTTGTTAGCGGAGCATGAGTATTCTGCAAATTCCCACCACGTCGCTGGTGCAGCTGACGTACTCCACGTATCGCTTCAACTCCCACTGCTTTGGCTTAAAGACTGGACTTGCTCCTTTCCTCCCATGGCAAGGACAAACAATGCAAAGCGCAACGGGCTTTCCAGATTGGCCCCAGTTTGTTCTGCTTTGCAGGACTGCAGGCAACAAACCACAGTGGGTGGGGTAGGTAGGTGGGTGACTCTTTAGGGAGGGGTGGCCCCTTTTCCTTGCAAAAGAACTCGGGTGTACTAACAGCTGCTTTTGAACGATGACCATCTTTTGAATTCAATAAAGGGCTCAAGTGGCAGCGGTATGAGATGTGCACATTCATTCCTGCAAGTGCCAAGGGACTGGCAGCGGGCACTCTTAACTCCTTCTCTTGGCAGAGGCCTGCTTTTAGGCATTGCAGCTGCTCTCTACCATTTGCTGGGTCTTGGCCTGCAACTGGTGTGAACCATATAAAGAGGATAACACTGTCAAAAGCCCCTGTTGCTGTTCACATCTGGACAGAGGGGGTTAAAGAGCCCTTTGCCTATGACTCAACTTCAGAGAAAGTAGCTGAGATACAGAGTAACTTGTGGGGCAATGGAGAATTGGGATCCTTGGAATGAGCCACGTGCTAGGTCCACCTGAGAAGTCCTTAGGAACCCAAGATGGACTGCCAGGAGCCCTCCTCGTTTCCTGTTCCCATTGTAAAACTTGGGAGGTATTCCTGTGTTGCTGGAAACTAACAGTGTCAAGGGCCAGACACAGCAGGAGCTCCAGGTATTTGAGGCAATGACAATTAACAATTCGGCACTTGCTTTCAACCTTCCTAGCTCCAGGCTTTCTCTTCCTCACTGATTTGTCTCCCAATGAACTATCTTGATTTCGATATTTATATCCCTAGTTTTCTCCACGCTAGAGACCTAATTTGCCCTTCTTTCACACAACTCCTCTAGCGGTGTAGTTCTTAAGAACAACAGACTCAGATCTAGACAGCTGGGTTTGTTTCCACACTCCTCCACATAATGTAGGGATGCCAGCCTCCAGGTGGCACCCTGAAAGTGCAGTTCAACTCCGCTGTACAGTTCCCCTGGAGAAAGTGGGTGCTTTGTAGGGTAGACTTTATGGCATCGTACCCCACTGAGGCCCCTGTCCTCCTCAGGTTCCATCCCAAGTCACCAGGAGTTCCCCAACCTGGATCTAGCAGCTCTGCATGGCCATCCCCTACCAATGGCCAAGGGGATCTGGCGACACTTTACATTTATAGACTGCCAACTCCCAGCACAGCCAGCTCATGGTGGTTTACATAAAAAGCATTTTGAAAACCCAGTGAAGCCTGATGGGTGACCTTGAGCTCATCACAGTTCTCTCAGCACGTTCGCAGTCCCATCCACCTCACATGGCCACTGTTGTGGGCAGAGGACAGGAAAGGAGATTGTAAGCCACTCTGAGACCCCTTAGGGTAAAGAATAACAGCTTATAAATGCCAACTCTTCTATTATTTAGGCTTGGCTGACAGAGAGTTACTAATCCAGTGTCATCCAGCAATCTTTCATGTGAGGGGGATTCAAACCTAGGCCTCTAAGCTCCTAGAGCAGCCTTTCTCAACCGATTTACCATTGAGAAACCGCTGAAACATTCTTCAGGTTTCGAGAAACCCCAGAAGTGGTGCAACCATGCAGAAAATGGTTAGGAGGCTGAGCTGTGTACATGCCTATCTGAGCAACCCCCTTCCCAACCCCTCCAGGTCCATCATTGGCCATTTTGTGAGTGGGAGGGGTGGGTTCAATTGAACCATGTATGTCCATATCACCCCATAAAGGTTTAACAAATGTATATATCTATATCTATATATTTCACTAAACCCTGGTTGAGAAAGCCTGGCCTAGGCCAACACTCTAACCAGTACAACACTAGCATATGTTTCAGGGGGTTTGTGGTACATTGTAGGGAGCACCATCAGTCTGCACCCATGCATGCAAGTTAGGCCACTTCATGTTCCCAGGTGAATGAAAAGTGCAGCCAAACACAATCAAGCATTTGCACACTGCAGGGAAGCATCACGACTCGTTGGCTTTGAACTAGCTGCCTCTCAGGAAAGCTTTCTCCCCCCTCATGCTTCTAATGGCAGAAAGCTCCAAGGAGCTTCTAAGGAATCTCGGGTGCGCCATTCGAAAATCACTGACTGAAGGGAAGAACTAGACTTTATGAGACAAAGAGTGTTTCCACTCCAGTTTGTGATTCCTAAGCCATTATGGCCAATGCAAGAAATCGAGGGACAGAAACAAAGTACCTGTTCATTTCCTTCCAGGTAACTTTAAGAGCTTCTTGTGGCGCAGAGTGGTAAGGCAGCCATCTGACAGCTTTGCCCATGAGGCTGGGAGTTCAATCCCAGCAGCCGACTCAAGGTTGACTCAGCCTTCCATCCTTCCGAGGTCGGTAAAATGAGTACCTAGCTTGCTGGGGGGTAAACAGTACTGACTGGGGAAGGCACTGGCAAACCACCCCGTATTGAGTCTGCCATGAAAACGCTAGAGGGCGTCACCCCAAGGGTCAGACATGACTCGGTGCTAGCACAGGGGATACCTTTACCTTTACCTTAACTTTAAAACACACAATTTTTTTTCCAGAAGTAAGCCTAGCCAATGACATGGAGGTAGTGGAGGCTGTAAAGCTCACTGGGTCAGGGGCTTCATACCCGCAGCAGTATCCTGACACTTTCAGCTTCTCCAACAACCACCAGACACGAGGGAAGTTGATCCCTAGTAAAGGTAGCAATTGCCTTTAACAGAGGTTTCTGGCTAAGGCAAGGAGGCCGGCTTTCTAAGCAGCCAAGGTCCCCTTTGTTATCTGCCTCTGATCCAATCTCCAAATCAGCTTTAGCCACAGCCTGTGCATCTTTAACTAAGGGCTAGGCTATGAGATACTAATGCCTACAATGTCCCTGCTGGGACAGACAGCCATTCCCCCTTCCTCCAGGACTCTACCCTTGCCCCAGGCAGGATCTGGTCTCCCAAGGCTATAGACTGTAGACCAGCCCTTCAGACAGGCTTTCTACCAGCAAATGAACTCTTCAGTACCCCTGCCTCTGCCTTTTAACCACTTCCTCCCTGCCACACCCACTTCTTAGCTCTCTAGCAGGCCTTTCTTCTACAGGACTCCTGAGCAGGCTTTTACACCCAGGCAGGCTAGTACTACCAGCCATTCCTCCTTTCTGCTCCTTGTAGTGGGAGGCCTTCAAGGGTCTCCCATCTCTCCTGCCCTTGTTCCTTGTTCCCTAGAGCAGCAAGAGAAAGGCCCAGTCTGAAAACCCCCAGGTGTGATGGCCATCACCTGATTCACTGACATTATATTCAGGTTAACAAGAGGCAGCCTCTAATCTGGAGAACCAGGTTTGATTCCCCACTCCTCCACATGGACCCAGCTGAGTGGTATTGGACTAGTCACAGTTCTGTTACAGCTGTCCTTGTAGAGCAGTTCTCTTAGAGCTCTCTCAGCCCCATCCACCTCACAGGGTGCCTGTTGTGGGGAGAGGAAGGGAAAGGTCTTTTGGGCTCCTCTGGGTAGTGAAAAGTGGGGCATAATAAATAGCTCTTCTTCAAATCCTGACTTCAGGAAACAGCTGATTAAAAGCTTGCATGGATCCTTCCCCATTTTTTCCACACGTTGTCAGGAAGAGGCACAAGGTCACTAGTAAGCAATGCAACAACTTACATGCCTGATTTGTATCATTGGCTATGTATACAGACACCCAATTAGTCCGCCTAGGTTTGGGGGAAAGGACTATGGTCATTGTGCCGAAGTTCAAAAACTAGGTTGACAAAAATAGGGTTCCAACAAGCATAATCCACACATTCCTGTTTCTGCTGTTAAATATTTCTGCTGCATATGGCACAGTAAACTCTAGTCACAGTTCATTCCACTTGTTATTCTTTAAGGTAACACTAGACCCGTTATTTGGTACGATGTAATACCATAGTCACCATTTTGGAATGTACTTCAATTTTAATTCAGTTCACTGAATTATGTCTCTTGCTAGCTTCCATGTGGCAACTGTTCTTCCTGGAACTCTCAGGGCTGTTCCTCATTCATCCAAAATAGCACAATGGTTACTAATTGAAATCGCTACAGTTTTGCTGTTATGCACAACGTCGTTGACAATCTGCCACACTCCTGAAACCGATCTGCAAAAAGCGCTTCGTTGTAGCGCTTTCAGGGAAATCTCAAAAAGTGGATTCGCCCTCCGGACAGCGCTACACTCCTGCAACCAATCTGCAACACTAGCGGGAAAGTTCTGTGCATTACCATTGCTGCGGTTTCTGCAAAGTCCCTCCCCCTGGCTCTCTCCTCTGATCTTCCGGCGAAGCGATCGCCATTTTTTTTTCTCCGAGCGAGCGGAGATCAATGTACCGGCAAACCTTCGTTTACCCAGTGAGGCTTCCCCGGCTGCAGTCCCTCTATTTAAAGTCACCAAGCACAAACAACACAGAGGCCCGTTTGCTGGTTTTTTTATTCCCTTTATTTTTCACACTGTTTTCGGCCAAAAATCGCACCCGTGAGGGGGGGGTTCACTCGGGGGGAGCGTGGCAACGATGAAACGGCAGCTCAAACACCACCTGCTAGCTGGATGTGTCTCTTGTTGCAACGAATCAACGCAGATTCGTTGCAACAGGTGTTTTTTTTTAAACCTTCCTTAAAGGGAAAGGGGCTGTTTGGGAGCATGATAACGGCCGCCCATTGGCTGCTTGACGGCCAGGGGCGGGACACAGCTCAGCAATAGTGCTTCCTGGCTAGCGATTTTTGCCAAGACCGGAACCCTGTGGGAAACGATAGAAACGCAACTGGATTCCACTACAAAGGCAGGTATGCATAACGACGAATTCCACTATTTAAAATGGCGATTTTTCGTTCCGCAAACAATTTGCAACATGGATCCCGGTGCGGAATGGCCCTCACTGATGAGAAGGAAGAGTGTCTTTCACTACTTTCCTTCCCTGAGCCTCTCACAATACCCCCACTGTCCCTAGTGGACATTGGGGGGTGGGGTTAAAAAATCACCTCTCTCTGTAATCTCACACCAATATAACAATTACTGATTTATTATTTTTAAAAAGCCTCCAGTGAGGCAGCCACAGGGCCTGGGGAAAAGAGAATGTGGGTGGGTCCAGCACAAATGCCCACCTCCCTGTCCATAGAGTGTGCAAACACAATTTTAACGGTGATCTTTCCCGAAAGACTATATCCAACCATGTTGAAGAAGATCAGAGTAAAGGGGGGGGGACACTGTATGCTTTCTCAAAAATACCCTACTCTGTTTTGGTTGTCAAACTAGAACAAAACTTCCATGTAGAAGCAACTAGTCTCAAATTGTTAGATTTGAGTCCAGTAGCACCTTAAATGCCAACCATTTTGGGGGTATAAATTTTTGAGAGTTGAAGCTTCCTTTGTCAGAGTTTTGACTTTTGAATGGTTTTATCCCAGAAACTTTGCTGGTCTCTGAGGTAGTCCTGGACTAGAACCTATCTGTTCCACTGCAGACCAGTAGAGCTATTCTCTGAAAATTCCCAATTGTGGTCCTCTTAAACAACCTTTAGATACCAGGCTCTAAATCTTAGTCCTTTGCCACCATTCTGACATAAAGTCATAGCAAAACAAAAAAAAAAAGGTCAAAGTAATATCAAAATTGAGGAACCTCACAAGACTGTAAATACTGAAATATTTAAGGAAGGGAAACAGACACCACATTCTCACCGACCAAAGAACAGGAAGACGGTGGCTATGGGTAGCTGCAGCCATCCCCAGGAGGAAAGAATTCTTGTTGCTGACTCAGTCAGAATTTCTCATGGGTTCTCTCCAAGCAGAAAAGTGTACAGCTGCCATAGCAACACCTTTCCCCTCTTATTATTACTTACGTCCAAGAACTATGCTTCACACTGGAAACTGGGGCAAGTCTAGTAGAGCTCACTGGTGAAAAGGGAGGAATAAGGACTCTTGAATAGCCCTAGATTTTCCCATGAGCAGGATGAAAGACAGGGGAATGAAGTCTCTTGGGGGATCCACAAATAGTCTAGCCTACATAACAAAAGGAGCGATAATGTGTCTTGACATCTGTAGATATCTGTGCCATGAGTCTAAGTGTCAGAAGACGGCCTTGCTTAGTAGTCCTCATAGTGCTTGGAAGACTTTGGGAGACATGTGATGAGCTTTTCTGAGCGACCACAGTACACCAGGTGAAATCTTGATGGATTCCAGGGAAATGTTGTTCTAGCTGAGTAGAACTAAATATGTTAATATTTCATGATGCCCCTTGGTTACTGGAATAGAAAGCTACCAGGTTACTGGACTAGAAAGCTACCAGGTGTTGAGTGTTCCCTATTCAGAGTAGCTGGTTCAGGAGGAAGTGAGGAAGAGAGAGATTAAGCAACTGATGAGATTAGTACGATTTCTTGGAAAGATGTGCATCCCAGCATTGGGTGGAGAGAGAATGTAAGCAGTTAATCAGTCCCTAGTCATCAGTCTAACCTAATCCAAAGGGTCCAGAGAAGGCCTGGAAGCCTGATAACTGGTTGGCATCCATGATAGTTGCTTGAGAGCAGACTGTGTACCTATAGTGTCCAGATGCAGTTGTCATCTGTTCCAAAATAATTCCTGCCGGACTGTGCATTGGAAGGTGACCTCCAAAGGTGTTGAAGAGGGGCATTTATGTTTTGGTTGACTATAAACTGCCCCTGAAGAGTGAGGATGGGTCTGGCTACTAACATTTTGGCTGTAAAAGATAAGGATGATTTCCTTTTATGACGTGCGTTTCTAGAAAAACTGGTTTGCCCAGAATTCAGACCAGAGACATTGCTAGGAAAACGGATTCTCTTTTGCTAGCGTCAGCAAGTACTGTTGATGTAAGGCGGTTCTGTGATTGTTGTGGATAACAAACCTTTAGATCATCCATTCTTCTTTTCCATTTTGTTCTTAAGGCATCTCCATCAAAAATTGTAAAGCATTTTGAAAGGTTATCAGTTATCATGGAGCACAAAGCCAGTTTAACACAGGTATGTTCACTTAAGTGAATTGGGTTTTACTTAATAGTGTGAGTCCTTATTTTGTACAGCTATCATTTCTAAGCAATAAATCAACAGGTCCCCAGGTTCTTTCTTTGGCATCTCCAGATAAAAGGTCTCAAGGACTGTGAAACACCCCTATGTGCTTGAAAGTGCAGACATCCATCAGAGAAGCAGAATAGTACTGAGCTGGAGGAGCCCTGTCGTCATGAGAATATTAGACAGCATCACAAATTAATAACTGGTGACTTGCATGCTTGAATGGGCTCTCACAGATAAACCTTTAGTACCACCTCCCACCACATCAAACGTTTTCAGTTCATATGTAAATATTTCCTGTTTATTTGTTAACATATGGATTTGCCTTATACCAGCTTGGACTATTGCTCCACATGACATAGTCTACTAATCCTCAGCACATTACCATGATGCCTGCTGTTAGGTTTCTTGGCACCCCTTTGTTCCAAGAAATCATCTCTTCCCCAAGGCAAAGAACTAGTCCTGTCTCTCTTCTCTCTCACTGGACACAGAGGTGCTTTGGAAGAAACCAGAGGATATCACCTTTGCTTCCATCATAGCTGCCCCCATCTTGGGAGAGTGCTTGTCTGTGACAGTTAAGATAGTCATTTCAGTTTTATTGTATTACTGGTTTTATCTTGTATACAGCTGTGAAGAGGTGGGTGGTTTATAAACCCAATAAATCAGATCAAATAATTGCCTCTTGTAATGATCAGGGGGTTTCTTGCTGTATTCTGACCAGCAGTGGCTTCCAGATAAGGTTTCAGCTTTGGCTGGAAGCAGATTTGGAAGTAGTGCTTGTTGCAGTTGAAGAAGTCCATGGGACGAGGCAAGTCTGCTTAGGACTGCACTGTATATGCCCTCTGACATTCCTTAAATTACCAGTGTGGTTTTGTGGGAAGTAGCTACATGAGAGGAGGTTAACCATGCCACTCAGGTAACCTTAGATCTCGCTCTGAATCAGACCAGTTTTTCAATTTAATGCCTCAGGTTTCTTTGGGTCAGCACAGAAGGACACATAAAATCAACAGGGACAAAGAGCATGAGTAAAGCCTTTATTCACCCATGTTACCACAGTTTCTCATCATCATCCATTAGCAAAAAAAAAAATTCTTCTCTTACCATTGTGTGTGCCTGCCTGTATGTAGTAAGGGATGAAAGATCTGGGAAAAGGGGGAAGGGAAGGGGTCGGTGATAATTGTTTACAGACAGGCAACCCCGAGTGGCATCATTTGATTTATTGTCAAACCCAAAGGATTAAGTCCTGGGAAGCCAAGTTTTGTGCCCAGTAAAACCGGTAATTTTAGAAAGGACATCTGTTTGAAATGAATTTTTATACTGATGACAAAAGTTGATGAGCAGGGCCTCTATATGTGTGTTGCCTCACTGTGTATCCATATGAGTACCACACTCTTGTCTCTAATGAGAAACATGCACAGCAGACCTCAAGAGGACAAAAAAAGAAATCACCAAAAGGAATGCTCAAAAGAAAAGAGTTAATTCTCCCATTTTCCCCCTGCCCCCCCCCGACTTCCTCTGAATAATGAAATTAGTTGTTCCACAGTCTCTTGAAGGACTAGTTTTGGTCTTCTTACGGAATAATACATGCTGCGCTCGCTATGAGAATGCTCTTCCAGTGAACTTTAATCTCCACATCTGTTATAGAGAAATAACTCTTATTCCCAATTGGCCGTTACTAGCAGAAGACTCAGAGTTCATCCATGCTTTAGCATATTTTTTTATTAGATGTACTTCAGCCTTACGGGCATAATAGATTGTTAGTTGCTATTTATATACCTCATTAAAATGCATCCACAAGTTTTATTCTTTTTCATTTGACGAATGGGAGCAGAGACTTGTACTTTACAAAAGGTGAACCGTTGACCATTATCCAGCATTACCCTTTGGAACGAAAGAAAGAGAAATGACTGCTAAAAATTCGTTGCTGCAGATGTGCAAATGACAGCATCCAAAGACTTTCCTGAGGGCACTTTTGCTTTGCTTTGCCAGCTTCGTGTATGAATTAACATTAAGGGTCTTGAGGAACTTGTTACAGAAAATGATTGATAGTCGGCTAATCTGTCAGGAATAGCTTTTCATTTTCTTGTGGATTCTGTTCTTCTGGCACCTTTCCAGGGTTTTTCCATTTTTGCCTTTAATTTGGTTTCGGTGAGGCAATTTGGACAGAGACTAAAGATTTGAGTTTAGAAATTCAAATAAAATTTTCCCTTTTTTTCCTCAGCAAAGACCACCAAGTTGTATCTTCAGGGTCTGTTATGAAAATGATTTTGCACACATTTCCTGGACTGATTGTACATGGTTTATGGAAACATTGATTTCAGGTTTGAATTCAAAAGGTTATGCATTGGACTAGGATTTGGGAGACCACCAGAGTCCAAATTTCCTGGGCCAGTAACATTCTCTCTACCTAAGCTTCCTCACAGGTTGTTCTGAGAACAAAATGGGGAGAGGAGGACAATATAGGCCATTTTGGATCCCCATAGGGGAGAAAGGCAAGGTATAAATGAAGTAAGTAAATAAATAAATGTATATTTGGTGGGTTCTGTTATCTCCAAGATCTGATTCCTAAATGAAAAGGAACATCAACTAATGTAGTAACTATAATGAGCCTCACTACAAAGCCAAGTCAAGCAATTACTTTGGACAGTAGACTCCAAGAAGGGCATTCTTTTTCCTCCTCCTGGTTTCGTTTCTGGAGGCTGTGAGTGTGCAATATTTCTCATGCAAGACCTTTGGATAAGATGAACATGGACTTTCTACATGATACAGAAATTGTAGGGATAGAATCTATAAGTTATAGGCATTGCCTTATGGAAGTTACAAGTGTTCAGGAACTGGTAATTTGAGGACTTGTTCTAAGATCACATGACACTGATCTGTTTGAAGGAAAAAAGTGTTAGAGCAGAGTTACACTCCAAGACCACTGAAGTCCAGTTGCTTTCCTGCCCTAAAAGGTTCAGAAAGGACAACATTCTTGTTAGACTAATCTGTCTGAAGTGTTTGAGTTTAGTGTTAAAAATATCCTTCCTGTCCCCTTAAAAGGATTGGATTATGTGACATGCAATCCATGAAACTCAGTTATAATGAGCAGTATTAATGACGAAGATAGCACCATTGATGGAAGTTTAGAAAGACCTACGTGATTTTTTAAATCACACATGGCCATTCCGCACAACTGCCAGTGTAGCTAAATGTAAGCGCTATTGTAAAGCACTACAATTAATAGCGGCAGGTCCTGACAACTCACACAGCCGTTTCTAGCAGAAAAAAGGCTCTCCCACTAGCGCTGTTTTCATTACCCACAAGTTTCTAGTCTCGCCAGAATCACAACAAAGGAGGTGATATTTTTCCACACTTCTTCCCACCTCTGGCCATCAATCAAACAAAACAGCCAATGAACTGTTGTATTCATGCTCCCGGAAAATCCCTTTCCCTTAAAAAATTGTTTTTTAAAAACCCCAAAACACCAGTAGCAATGAATTCATTCATTCAATGTTTCAGAAAGACCTTTTTTGCTGGCATAGGAGCTGGCGCTTAATCGTTTACACACTCTTCAAGTAAAAAAAAAAAATTCTCCACAATGGGTGCAATTTCTGGCTGAAAATAACAGGCAATGTTGAACAGGGGGCTGTATTGTGCTTGGAAAGTTTAAAGACAATTGCAGAAGGGAGCTTTGTTTTCCTGTTAAGCACTTCTGTGGAGGGACTTCAGTCGAAGATGCCTCGCTTATTCATTGCTTTTGCCAGTTTAAGAGGGAAAAAATGGTGATCTCATCTTCAGAAGCTCGGGGGCAAGAGCTAGGGAGGGACATTCTTTCTACCTATATATTGAGAATGCACATGTCTTTTCCAGATGTGTTGCAGGTAGTTCTCAGGAGTGAAACAGTTTTTTGGGGGGAATCCACTTTTTACAATTCCCCGAAAAGCGCTACGTCAAGGCGCTTTTTGCAGGAGTGTTGCAGGAGTGTTGCAAATTGTGTACGATGTTGTGCATAATGTTAAAAAAAATAGCGTTACACAACAGTTAGACTTCAGCAACATTAGCGCTGTGTGGAATGGCCCACAGTATTATGGATGCCTATCACTGGAGCCTTAGGGACAGGATAAGGGACAGACTATGAGCCTCTTGTGGCGCAGAGTGGTAAAGCAGCAGTCTGAAAGCTCTGCCCATGAGGCTGGGAGTTCGATCCCAGCAGCCGGCTCAAGGTTGACTCAGCCTTCCATCCTTCTGAGGTCGGTAAAATGAGTACCCAGCTTGCTGGGGGGTAAACGGTAATGACTGGGGAAGGCATTGGCAAATCACCCCGTATTGAGTCTGCCATGAAAACGCTAGAGGGCGTCACCCCAAGGGTCAGCCATGACTCGGTGCTTGCACAGGGGATACCTTTACCTTTACCTTTTTAAGGGACAGACTTGGTGTTGCACCATGCATGACATCACATCTGGCAGTCCCCAAAAATGTACCTTCCATATTGATATGGCGTTATGGTATTTATGGTACTTCCAGAAGAAGAAGAAGAAGAAGAAGAAGAAGAAGAAGAAGAAGAAGAAGAAGAAGAAGAAGAAGAAGAAGAAGAAGAAGAAGAAGAAGAAGAAGAAGAAGAGTTGGTTCTTATATGCCACTTTTCTCTAACAGAAGTCTCAAAGTGGCTTATATTCGCTTTCCCATTCCTCTCCCCACAACAGACACCCTGTGAGGTAGGTGAGCCTGAGAGATCCCTGATATTACGGCTCAGTCAGAACAGTTTTATCAGTGCTGAGGCGAGCCCAAGGTCACCCAACTGGTTGCATGTGGAGGAGTGCGGAATCAAACCTGGTTCACCAGATTAGAAGTCCACACTTCTAACCACTACACCAAGCTGGCTCTACACCATATGGTACTTTCATAGAGTACTTCCATATAGTATGGTACTTATATGGTACTTCCATATTTATATGGCACCTTCCATATTTATATGGTACTTTTAACATAATCTCCACCGTCAGATGTTTCTCCCATTGATCTGGGAAGCAAGGGCAGAACCCCAAACTGGAGCCCTTTTACCATAAGCAGACAAATGGTATCCTTGAACTGGATAGTAACAAAAGGAAAGCAGCTGGATTCAGTGGAGACATGGGCTGTACGATAGTATGGTTGTTCTACCTGTGGATGCACTGAATGTCCAAACAGGCAGAAGGTAAGGGTCAGACTGCCCCTCTTCTCTCCTTGTCATGATTTTTGTGTGTCTGCCCTTGGTATAAAAACAATGTTATTTTAAAAATTTAAATACTGTATCCCGTATTGAAAGTATATATTTTGAAAATGGAGGCAGCATGCAACAAACGAAGGCAAGACCAAAATGCAACAAACCATGAAATAATTTCACAGGTCTATACTTGCACATATATGTTTAGGAAGGTTGTTAGCGCGGCAACATAAACCCTTTCCAGAGCCACGCTGACAGATGGTTATACAAGCTGCTCTAATCAAACCAAGGGAGAATCATCGCTGGGTTGATGGCCACTCCTCAGACGCTACTGTGTCTTCAGATGTTATGTTATTTCTGGATGCAAGTTGCATTCAGAGTAGCTGATTCAAATGGCATTCAGACTGAACCCACAGTTCTCTGAATACGATATCACTTTCATTTAACTAGAGGAATGGGCAGAGCAGCAACTGATATTTTTGTGCAGTAATTGCCACATGTTGCTGCCATCTTTGTGATTGATCAGGTGCCGCTATACGTTGAAAATCTAACAGCACAGATTTCACTTAAGGTGAAGAGCGTGGGAGAGATGATGTAATGGAGAGGCAGTGGAAGGATAAGAATAGATCTGTATGAGAGGCTAATAATAATAATAAAGGATATACAGGGTTTGTGTTGTTTCTATTAGGGAGGAAGTTACAGAGTTCGTCAATAAAGGCCTTGTTCCCTCTAATCTAAAACACCACAGGCATTAGAAATCATTGGCAACTGGATTATCCTGTATGGCCCAAACCAGATCCAGTTTATCTTACTGACTTTACTTATAGTTCAACTTTTTCACTGAGAGCCAAAGTGGTTGCGAATTATTGGTATAGCACAGCAATAATGCAACAGCCAATGAGGGGTGAAGCTCAGATGTCATAAGAATAAATGGCCTCCAATCTGATAAAAATTGCAACATTTCAGTCTCTAGAGCATATTTCAGTCTCTAGAATATGTAGCTGCTGATCTGGAAGTCACTATTATCCAACAAAAGGTCTTCAAATAGAAACTCCTAGAGGCATTATCACCCATGGGTTTTAAATTATGTCAGCACGCTGAGAAGACTGTTCACTGTTGCAAATGATGAGAAGAGAAGGAAGAGTCTCAAAGCGGCTTACAATCGCCTTCCCTTTCCTCTCCCCACAACAGACACCCTGTGAGGGAGGTGAGGCTGAAAGAGCTCTGAAAGAACTGTAAAGCCTCCAGGGCCACCCAGCTGGGTGCATGTGGAGGAGCAGGGGATCAAACACAGCTCTCCAGATTGGAGATCACCACCCTTAACCACTGCACCAAGCTGGCTCTCCTCCTCATCCGTTGAAATAAATCATGTTTAGAATATTTGGTGATGCTTCCTTCACCACTTTTGATCAGTGCATGTTACCTAACACTGTGAAGTATAAGCAGCGGCCTTTCTATAGGGAGTATGGTTTAAGTCTATGAAAGGCATCTTTCTTTCTTTCTTTCTTTCTTTCTTTCTTTCTTTCTTTCTTTCTTTCTTTCTTTCTTTCTTTCTTTCTTTCTTTCTTTCTTTCTACTTCTTGAATTTCCAGCGGAGCATAACAGCATCCCCAGACGGGGGATATGTCTGAGGAAACATACCCTTAGGCTAATGAGGGGCTGCGCCGTCAGGGCCCTGTGCAAGCACATGCCTAAACTAATAATTCATTTGGTTCTGCTGCGCTGAAAGCACAAAAAGTACCATCTGGGCATGCCCTTAGGTTATTATGCCTCAGCAGGAGCTGTGATGCAGCCAAGGCCCCATGAAACATCATACTTGATAGCTCATTCAGTATGGCCAAACAGCATGCATGAGACTATGAGAATGCCTGTAACACATGATGATGAGCATGCAAATTATTTCTGCTTAACTTAGATTTCTTGACATTATCTGGTTTAATCTGGAAAGATACTGTGAAGTGAAACCTTAACCCTACTGCGGTCAAGGAATGGGGTAGTTGTGATGTTCTATTGTGTGCACATCCTATGTGTGGCACAGCACCCCTGATTTCTCCCAAGGGTTAATGTGTACAGTAATGGGCTCATTCGTTCTGGCAAGTGTTGCTAATTGAGCCACTCTGCCTATATGACCATTATCATCATCATGGCCATAGTTAGTAATGGATATTTGGCTCCTCATGAGAACTTGTGACCTACAGCAGTGGTCCGCAACCTTTGTTAGGCTGCGGACCGCTGCGCCGGGGTGCGGGAAAAGGGCGACCCGGGGCCCCGCACATGCGCGGCAGCCCCGGAGCAAACGCGCATGCGCAGACTTGCCGTGCGTGCGTGTTTGCGCCCCCGCCGGACGCAAACGCACACGCGCAGCAAGTCTGCGCGTGCGCGTTTGCGCTGCTGGCATGCCAGCGGCCATGGCTCCCTCTCCCCGCCCCTCCAGGCCGCAAGGAAATTGGCCACCGAAGCGGCCAATTAGCTTGTGGCCCGGCAAGCTTCTCTTCCCGCCCCCTCCCAAAGCAAGAAGCTTGCCAGGCTGCAAGCTGATCGGCCGCTTTGGCGGCCAATTTGCTCGCAGCCTGGCGAGCTTCTTGCTGTGTGGGGGGGGGGGCGGGAAGAGGGAGCCACAGCCCGGGGGTTGGGAACCACTGACATACAGGATGGGAGAGAGAATCAGGAATGATGAGGCAATTTTATAGAGGGTTTCAGTAAGAATACATCCTGGTCGGATTACCATAATCTCCTGATGGTACCAGCCTCAGTTACCCCACAGGGTGTTTGTTGTGGGGAGAGGATGTGTTAGCTAGTTAACCTAGATTTTAGAGTGATGTGTTGCGTACAGATAAAACTATTTCTGAATGTTATTTAAATAAACTTCATAAATTTTACAAGGATTATTTTCTTGTGTGTACTAGAGCTGGAGACCCACAGGGTTCAGGCTAAGAGTCCTTGACATCCCATCAACATGTGTAATAACATGTCTTGAAAATGCTGATGGAGCAGATAGTGCGCTAGGCCTCCTATCTGGATCACTTTTTAATATCGACTTGTTGTGTTCATATAAATCTTGACTCCGTAAAAAGCTTCATTGTTCCCTGCCTCCTTCTTTCTCCCCCCCCCCAAATTAAATGCCAGCAACCCAGCAGTCTTGAGTAAAACTATACAATAACACAACAGAGTGCATGCCAGATGGAGGGGAGGGGAAGTCCTCCTCAGTAAGGAAACAGAATATATTTTCAAGCCACCAAAAGGATACCCGAATTGACAGTGGGTTCTTTTTTTTTAGACAAGAGTTTTACAAATATGCCCAATTCATTGATCACGTCTTTATAATTTTGCAAGGTTTGAGATTTTTATGACTTTTGCGGGTTAGCATTTTCTTGCAAGCATGAGCCTTTTCTTTCTTTCAACGAACTGTAATGATGACAGGATACATTACTGTAATCATGTATATACTGAAATGCCCAACAGGAATTGGAAAAAGGAGATCACAAAGATTTGCGGACCTCAGCTGTCTGCAGTGACTTTCTCAGCATGGCGTTCCAACCACTAGAGAAAGATCTGATTCCGCGTCATGCAGTCACTGAAGCTAAGTGATCTGGTCCCAGGAACTACCGGGATGTGAGGTCACCTGCGAATCACATGTGAGAAACTTTGAACTCTTAAAGGAAGAACAGTGGAGAAGATAAAGAAAATGTATTATCCTATAATATTATTTGGAATTGGGATGCCAGCCAGGAAACTGCTTTTTCTAATGGACTCAGGTCCATTAGACAGGATGTCTCTCTGCTGTAAACTTATGGCCCCTTGATTCCTATCCTATTCCATTTTATAGCTATTCCCTTCCGTAAGACTTGGCATATGATATAGAGACAGCAGCCATGTTAAGCAGCGGACTAGGTCAGATTAGACTAGTAAACACATGAGTTAGGTAGCACTTCACAGATTTCTTAAAATGTTACTTATTACACTTCATTCATCCTCCAAGGATCTCAGGGTAGCTTACACACAGATTCCAGGTAGCTTCTCCTCTGTATATATTTACAGTGTTAGGTTTGCTTAAGTTCAGCAGTAGAAATGCATCATGTTCTTCAGACCGATCTATGGATCAGTGTTCAAGAACAATGGATCTAGTCCAGTTCTGCTATTAGGGACAAGGGCATGGCTGAAACTGTTGAGAAACTGTTAAGAGACTGCTTTCCCTTTGGGAAAAGGAGTTTGGAAGAAGAAGAAAAAACCTATGAACACTTCTGAGAGGAGATAATATCTACTCTCCAAGTGCAGTTTCCTTTAATGTACAGGAAATGAATGTGTTCATAAGTGATTGTGACTTCATTGAGGATGGGTGGGGTAAACAGAAAAATGGCCTGTCACAATGCAAATTAAATTGCTTACATTAAACCAATTGAAACTCATAATGAGGGGACTTTCTCCCACAGTTTTGTGAAGATTAAAACGTACAGTTTAACATTTGTAACTATATCAAAATATAGTGGCTTGGATCCAGTACAGCATTCCTTGGGGCGGAAGGATTTCCACCCACAGAGCACAAGTTTCTTCCCATCTCACCGTGCCCTGAAATGCCCCCTGAAATGTTGCTCCTACTCCGACTGCACCTGATCCTGCATTGAGCAGGGGGTCAGTCGATGGTCTGTTTGGCCCCTTCCAACTCTATGCCTCTATGAGCCAGTATCAATCATAACGTTAACTGTAACTCAGAGGTCAAAATATTAAACATTTTGCTTCTGACTGCACAGTTTGCAAACAAAATCAATTTAATAATATGCTTTTACCTATTCTCTGCTACTTTCATTTTATCACCGTTAATGTATTCCTGGGAGGGAAGGCAGCATGCTGAAGTCCGATCTCAGAAGTTAAGCGGGTCAATACTTAGCAGGGAAACCACCAAGGAAGACTCTGTAGAGGAAGGCAAAAGCAAATCACTTGTTTCTCAACTTGCCTTGAAAGCCACTGGCTGGGTTCACCCTAAGTCAGCAGGGACTTGACGGCACTTCACACCTACCGTGTATTTCTAAGGCACTGCAATCTTCTCATAGCATTGGTAAGTAACAATGCTATGCTTGAGGCATCCCAAAGGGAGCATTGCCAGCACCACCTCAAAATTGTCTGGGGAAGTTTATATGGATAGTAAGGCCAAACCAGTCCTCGTGTCTGCCCCTGGGATGCCACCACCTTAAATGGCTCTCAGCTTCAAAGTGTGGGGAAAACAAACTGACCAGTGAAATGCTCACAGCCATTTTAGCTTAACAGGTCATCTGTGGACCTGTGCTGATTAACTGGTAGGTTTAAATGGCCCAAACAGTCCAACCCAATTGGATAAAAATGTTTGAGGAAGGTGCCTACCTGAACGTTGGTTCAGGGGCTCTGAACCGTGTCAAATTCGTACCAGATCTTGGCTCGTGAACCTATTTGTGCCCACCCCTACTATGAATACACAAGACTTCCCTTGAGTGAGCCAGATGGCCAGTCTGTCAAGCTCATTCTTGTCTACTCATGCCAGCAGTGGCACTGCAGGGTTCCCTTAGAAATGTCTTTCAGGTCACTTGATCCTTTTAAGTGGTGGTGCCAGGGACTGAATCTGAGACCTTCTGCATGCAAAGGAGATGATCTAGGCCAAATTACATAATTGGTTTTTTTAATAAGTTGGGTCCCTTTCCTACAGCAGCAGCGGGAAATATCATTTTTAAGACTTGAGGGAACATACGGAGTATCAAACACGGGCTGCTCCAAAATCATACAACTGACCTCTCCACTAGAGTCTTTGGGATTGGGAAAATGGCATGGGAAGGCAGAAGCCCCTCCTCACCACATGCTGGAGTCCGAAAGCAAACAGGGCTCCTGCAGGTTTTAAAAGTTATGTTCCCCAAAGGTGCTGTGTGAATATGTCAGGTCCAGGACTTGTTTAAAAACATATCATATAGTTTGTCCCAGAGACACAGCTGTTTCATTGCCAGACATCTCCTTTGCTTTCTTTCCTAAGGGACAGAGAGAAGAAGACATGTGGGGGGAAATGAAGAGGCTGTTCTAAAAAAAACACAATCCACCACTTCACTTCCATGGACTCTACTTATTTCTTCTGGTTAGTTTAGCTGCTTTGTATTTCAGCCAAGCTTAAATTCAGAAGGGAGAACACATGGAATTTTCTCTTTCTAAATTCTCCTTTGCTGCACAAGGAAGGCAGGCCTTACGTGACTTTTACCAGCAATGTTCAGGCACGAGAGCAGCCAGACTTACCAAAACGAGCTTGCAAACCTATGTGCTGCAAAGAGGGAGGGGAGCAGAAGTTGTAGTCTCACCAGCTCTGCAAAATGCAAAACTGAACAGAGGATAAAGCTTTAGAACACAACTGAATGTCTGTAAACAGCTTTCTTAAGAAGTTGTTTCTAGATGGTTACGTTCAATTAATGCATCAAATGCCCATCAAAATGCTGCCCTGAGAGGTACCAGTAATGTATAAATGATGATTTGCTCAGTGTTATCTGAGTGCCGCTTGTTACAGAAGATGGCCAGGCAGGGCTTGTACTTGCAGTACAATGCAGGGTATAACATGGAAAAGCATGTCTCTCTGCTCACAGAGAAATATATAAGTTTGTTCAATTTATTTCATTTATGCTCCAGATTTCTCCCTAACAGGGACCTAAAGCAGCTCACACCATTTTCTTTGCCTCTGTCTTAAACTCACAGCAATCCTGGGAGGCAGGGTAAGCTGAGACTGTGTGATAGGCCCAATTTTTTATGGCAGATCAGGTTGCCCAATCCAGCCTGGGTAATTCCTGGAGATTTGAGAGCAGTAAAAGGGAAATTTGGGGGGAAATTTCACCTAGAATCTTTGGTATAAGGAATTAAGGAATTTGCTCCCAGAAGCTGCCATTTTCTGTAGGGGAACTGATCTCTGCAGTCTGGAGATCACTTGTAATTTGGAAAGAATCTTAGGTTCTACCTGGAGGTTGGCAACCCTAACAGAAGTGAAGGAATTTGGAACTGGGTCTCAAATTCTAGTTTGACCCTGTAACCACAACACCATGCTGGCTCTTCCTCATATCTGATTTCCTGCTGGGAAAGAATGACTTCCTTTGGCAGAATTTTGCCACCTTGAAGGGAGGTTTCTCCAGTTTACTATTATTCCATCCCTTCAGTGTTACCTCGCTGAAGTTGAAATCTGTTTGTTTGTTTTTAAAGAAAAATCTGAATTCTTTTTCTTCACTGGGAGTAATAAAGTGTGCCAATCATGAGGCTTTAAAAAATAATAATAATTTATTGATTTCAAATAAATAGATTAGATTGGGGAGGGGCTCTGGCTGTGACTCAATGGTCGAGCATCTGCTTGTCATGCAGAAGGTTCAATCCCTGCCATCTCCAATGAAAGAATCCAGCATTAGGTGATGGGTGGTTGGGGCTTTAGAAAGTTGCCTCCAGTCTGAGCAGACATTATTTGGTATAAGGCAGCTTCCTGTGTTCAGTGTGAGGAGGAGAATATAAAGGTACAGCACAAAGAACACATCAACACCCTGCATACCATTAATACTCTGTGGGTTTGTGTGAGTGAAGCACTTTGGGTTGCCAGCTCTGGGTTGAGACTTTGGGGGTGGAGTGGCAGGATTTGGGGATGGGAGGGACTTCAAAGGATTTTAATGCTATGGAATCCACCCTCCAAAGCAGTCCTTTTCTCCAGGGGAACTGATCTCTGTTGCCTGGAGATTTTTGTCTTTGGGACTTTTGGCTGGAGGTCTTTGCCTGCTGATCATCAGTGAAGGAGCCTGCTCTTGGCAGAGGAGGAGTTCATAGTCTGAGGAAGAGTGCTTGCACTCGAAAGCTCACACCCTGAATAAATCTTTGTTGGTCTTAAAGGTGCTAATGGACTCTGATGTTATTGTGGAGATGACCAGTAATTCTGGGGGATCCCCAGGTCCCACCTGAGGGCTGGTATCCCTAAAGGAGCTGTAAAAATCACTGCCAACATATGGAGAATCTATAGGGCTTTCAAGGCAAGAGACAAACCAAGGTGGTTTGCCATTGCTGCCTCTGGGGAGCAACCCTGTACTTCCTTGGTGGTATCCCCTTCAAGGACTAACCAAGTCTGACCCTCCCCTGAGTTTCGAAGATCTGACAGGAATGGGCTTGCCTGGGCCACGAAGGTAAGGATCAGGTTATACTTGTCATATATAATGTGAATAATTACATGCAATTAGTGAATGAAGATTTCTGTGTAGATACAATACTGAATGAAGAGAAAGCTAGAGAAGACATTTGATTACAAAACACAAAGGAATGATGAACCCCTATGTTGTAGTACTTGGAATATGGGAGACCCAAGTTCAAACTCCAGTCCCCCTAGGGATGCCAGTCCATGAAATTCTAGCTCATCTCCAGACTAAAGAGATCAGTTCCCCTGGAGAAAATGGCTGTTTTGGAGGGGTGGACTCCACCGCATTATACTCCACTGAGGTCCCTCCTCCACATCCCAAATTCGACTGATTTCAAATAAATAGATTAGGATCTTGGGTCTCCAGGTATTTTCCAACCCAGTCCTGTATTGTGTTGTGATGTTTGTTATATACACTTTGGAATTTTAGTCAAGTTATTATGCATGTTACCTGATATATTTCTTAACCTTGGTCACATAATTTCTTAGACTATTCCTTTTCCAAAGAAATTGGAAAAGAAATCATTCCAATGATAATCTATGATCAGAAGAAGAAAAACTTAACCAGGAACTGTAAAAAAAAAAAAATAGAATAATGAAAGGTTTACACTATCACATGAGTATAAACGAGATTAAAGATATACAAGAATTTTAATTTAAAGATTATCCCGTGAAAGGACCTTTCATTTTTTAGTTTAATATCATTTCTCACATATATGCTTTATTACATCTGTTTACCATTACCCACTTTTGGTGAAATATCAACACAGTAAAATGTGGCATTGTATAGTTGTGCATTGTGTGCATAACCCTAGCTATGTCAGAGGATGCTGACATCCCAATCAAGTTTAGACTAATGGATTGAAACCCTGTTATCAACTGGAGGGGGTTTTTTGGAGGGGGGAGCCAACATGATGTAGTGGTCAAGAGCAGTGGTCTCTAGCCTGAAAAACCAGGTTTGACTCCCCACTCCTCCACATACAGCCAGCTGGATGACTTTGGGCCAGTCCCAGTTCTCTTAGAACTCTGTCAGCCTCACCTACCTCACAGGGTATCTGTTGTGGGGCAAGAGCCATTCTAAGCTGCTTTGAGACTCCTCCAAGTAGTAAAAAGCAGGGTACAAAAAAAAAAAACAGCTCTTCTTCTAATGTCTCAGAAGTAACCCTCAGATCAGATTAATCTCAGACAGGCTGACACTGGTACCACTGCAGCCAATGTGGAAGAGGGGCAGAAAATTCTCCATTATCTCATTGTTATTTATGCCAATAAGGCATAATTTATGCCAATAAGACATTCCGAGTGGCAGAGCAATCCCAATTTTGGTAAAGTGACATTGGTGTCAACCAAGATTTGTTGTTATTAGCAAAGAAAAGTTATGAGGCAGCAGTCTTATTAAATATGGAACTACTCCTTTATCTCTTTACTAATATTTAGAGGGCGTTTTTTTAACAAATCGGGTTCATTCCAAGGTCTAGTCAAAGAGCCACCCACAGCAAACATTCCCTGCTGGCATCTCTGGAACCGAAATATTTTTGTCTTACAAGGCCTGCTAGAGAAAGAGAAGGGGGAGGGGCAGAATCTGAAGGTCAAACTGATAGCTGGTAAGTGATCACTTCCACATGTACTCGGCCATGTTTCCTTGATACAAACTAAGATAATCAAGACATACCAAAAGTATCACTCTACCGCAGTCTATTAACACCAAGGTCCTTGATCTGCAATCCACCTAAAGCCAGATAGAACTCTTCATGGAAAACAAGTAGAATGTTGCTATTGTTCTAGTACGTTTCCAGCTGTGCCAGTCTGTGGGAGAGGAACAGAATAGCTGCCCAGTCTGTAAAAGGAAAAGGTCAAAGTGCTATTAGCAAGACACCATAATTCTTCAAACAAACAGGCATCAAAATATGTATGTGTGATAATAATACATAAACCCCCTTGCTTCTCTTCAAGATGCAGACATGCTTTTTTTTTACTGTAAATCTTTCACAGATGTGATGTTTTGTTATTAAGCCGAAGGAGTACTTTTTCATTCTTTTCATAAGTCGGTTCATCTGAAAAGAATATGCCAGAGAACAACAAAGAGAGCTTTTTTTTTTGGGGGGGGGGGAGATTTTGTCAGCTTAAATGTTTATTTAAATCCTATGCAAAATGACTGTACAGTGCCAGTGAGATTGCACCCCTCCCCCCCTCATTTGTGGTTCCAACTTTCTTTAAACAAAAGATAGCTAACAGGCCAATTTTAAATGTTTGAAGATTATGGTGCACTTTCTTTCTGTCACCAGAGGAGAAGCAGATAATACATAAATCCCAGTTTCGGACCAGGTCAATCTGACCTAGAGGCAGCCTAATATGGTAAGTACTTGTGGATCCATCTTCACACTGTGGGTTGGTTTGAACCACAGCTTAGAAAACCACTGTACTTGCACAGCTGTTCTCCACTCCTCCTTCTCCACCCTCCTATTCCGACATCTGAATTCAAAATGTCTGTTTGTTACTATCTGTCTACATCTGAACCAGCAAGCTATGGTTTGTGCTTGGCCTCCAGGTCCTAGGGCAGGAGTGGAAACCACTTCAAACTACTGTTTGAAGGAATGAAACACTATGTGGGAACCAGTTCACAGAGTTCTTGGTAGGACTGTCAACCATCTGCCACTCACTCTTTTTTTTTTAAGTTATAAACCTTATAGGAACAATCTCGACTCTGGATGTCAGGATGCTATGCTCCTGCTATGATTGATATTAGTTTAGTTAGCTTGCTAGCCATGCTGAGTCTGTTGGTCTATTTAATCTGTTTGCCATGTTTTATTGCCTTAGGGTTCTGGTCAGCTCTTCCTGCATTCACACCCCTACCCTGTTCATCTCCATTCACCTCCAGAATGCAACCTTGGGATCTCCCAATCTGGTTGTTGTGACTGTTTGAAGTCTCCCTGCATTACTTGGGTTTTCAAGGGAAGGGGGGCATGGGGCGAGGGGTTATATGCTCTTTTTCTTTGTCTTTCCCTCAGTTTCAACAAAGTATTGCCGAGAGTACTTTCTTGCTTTGAATAAATGAAATAATTTGCATCAAGTCAAAAGTTTGCTTTTCTGAGTAACTGAAGATCCTCGCAGATGCAGGACATGGTCGGCTGGATGAAACCTTGGACGAGGTTCTTGTCTAGGAACTTCCACTGTTCTCCCATCTCTAGTGGACTCATGGAGTAAATCTTAGCCTCACCTCATAATGGGTGTGTTCATCCATGTAGACCAGAACAGAAGTGTCATTGGGCTCAGCCCCTGACTGTATCCTTGCACCTGTGTTGAGCTCTGCAACCTGACCCAGAGTGTGTCATCTCTCAATGTCTATTCAGTGCCAGAATTTTTATTTCAAGAGTAACAGCCTTATTCCTTGATCCTCAATTCAAGTGCTATTCGCAATTGTACCAGCAGTAGCTTCTGAAGTAGATCTGTGTGAAATGGTAGTGGTGACAAGTACACAGGGTTTTCAAAGTGAAAGACATTCAGAGGTGGCTTGCCACTGCCTGCCTCCATGTCACAACCTTGTTATTCCCTGGAGATCTTCCATCCAAAAACTAGCAAGAGCTGACCCTACTTAGATTCTGAAGTCTGATGAGATTGGGCTAGCCTGGGCTACAGAGTTACCAGACTCGGGGGGGGGGGGCAGCTAGAGATCTCCCAGAAGTACAATACAACTGATCTCCATTCTACAGAGATAGTTCCCCTGGAGAAAATAACTGCTTTGGAGAGTGGACTCTATGGCATTCTACCTTACTGAGGTCCTTCCCCTTCCCAAACCACTCCCAAATCTCCAGGAACTTTCTTCCATTTACCAATTTGGACTGTAGCCTAGTTCACTGTAAACCAAGCAGAATAGTTTTTTAAAAAAAATTAAAATAACACATATATTTTAAGTCTTCTGTAAAATTGTGTTAGAGATGGTTTTTCAATGAAATGTGCACCCCAGCCAATGGGTAGGGTCATGCTTTTGCTGCCATCCTTTTTTAATTGGGAGGGGGCACTGGGTGATGGATAAGGCCTGTACATTGAGCCATGAATAGTATAACCTCTCCTGCAAATTCTGTTATTTTGTCACGATATAGCTTGCAGTTTAATTTTTAGATTACTTCCAATACGCACACTTGCACTTACTTGGTGAAAACCTTAATTTTTTTCTGCAAGATCTCACATGCCAAGTTTTCATTTGAGCTTTCAACAGTTGGAAACATGTTAGGTTTTGCACAGAAATCCTCATTTCAATATATAATTGTTCAAGTCACGATCAGTGGTTCACAAAGTCAGATGATTACTGCTGCCTTTGACTCAATACACAGTGACCCCCAATGTGAGTACTAATTATTCATTACACCACCAATTGACTGACAAATTATGCTGATTTTCCCCCATTGCCTTTGCCTCATTAATCTCCTTGGAAATGCTGAAAAACACAGCAGAAGAAACCTAATGGGGACATGTATTGGTACTGCAAAGGTAAAAGGGTGACTGGGATTTGATCTCCATTTGCTCAAGTAAATAAATGGATGGAGATACTTTTCTATATCCTTTCTAGCTGTGAGGAAAATTTTCCCTCAAGAATGCAGCTCCTTGTTCTACCCTGTCACAATTAGATCTTTTTAGTTCAGCCCTGGAGGATTCTGGGAAGGAGTAGTGCCATCTTTTCACTACAACCCCTCAGTCAGACCTTTTCAACACAAGGAATTTGGCTTGCCCCACCGCTTGTTTTGGATCAGGTCAAATGCCTGCTTCCTGACGACAATGGTGCTCGTCCGGGGCAGTCCCATGCCTAGTCCAACTCAGTCCCTCATTTGTTCCACAGCAAGGGAATGCAGATAAATCTGAGTTTCCTTTTTTGCCTCAACAGACCATATGTCAGGCCTGGGCCATATGTCTGTGGAAAATCCTGACCAGCCCCAGTTGGGGCATTGCTCTTACCCCCCCCCCCCCAAGTGTCACTTCCATCATCTGCCTTCTCAACTCTTAAAAAAAACCCAAATCTGATTGCATAACAATGCGATTCCAAAGTAACAAAATAACAACAACAAGAACAAACAGCCATACACATTTGATTGTATTGGTTTTAGTGAGATCAGGGACAGTATGCATGTGTGTGTGTGGGGGGGGATGGTGCGATAATATAGCCCATTTTTAAATCCCCTTTTGTGTGTTGTGATGGTTTTGCATTAAATACAATCCTGGTAATTTTTAAAATATTATTTCAGAATTGGGAGGTGTTCAAATGGCACTGGAAGGTGATTCTTCCCACATCACAATGATTGACAGTTTAAATGAACTATGGGAAGTTTCCACTTCCAGGCCATCGGCTACCTCATGCGGTAGCAAAAATCATAGTTGGACAGGTGGAAGCGAGCCAAATGCTACCCCATGCAGTCATTGAAAGACTCAGGGCAACTAGCCACGGGCCAAACACCAGGCAGCAGAGTGGCGCAATGCCTCCCTTATGGAAAAAGTCTCAGAATGGTGCCAAGGTATTTATACTACCACTATACTTTTGTTACTTTTTAGTTTCTGATTCTCAGTTACAGGCTTTTCAGTGGTTCCCAGGCTTTTCTTACAGATAGTATGAATTCTTTTACACTCAGAGGTTTCTTTTCACTGTAGTCCATGGAACTACCCTCTGGTTCTTAGAAAGTGGCCATTCTGAGCATGCACCACAACTTTCTTCCTTTCTGGATAAAAAAGACTCCCACTACCTTTTGAGGTGACAAGCAGATATGTTTCATAGGAAATACTTTCCTAATTTCCCCTCAGCAACTTAACTTTCTTAGATGGTTTCACATCACACCTATCTACCTAAATCAGGGGTAGTCAAACTGCGGCCCTCCAGATGTCCATGGACTACAATTCCCAGGAGCCCCTGCCAGCATTCGCTAGCAGGGGCTCCTGGGAATTGTAGTCCATGGACATCTGGAGGGCCGCAGTTTGACTACCCCTGACCTAAATTATCTCTGCCAAATAACTGCCCTAGTTGACCAGACACTGTGTGGGTTAGCTCTGTCAAGGACTGTTTATGCACTGGGAACTTCACTGGCCCACCCCCCTATCAGGAGCCCAGATAAGGTGCACCAGGTCAAGTGCTTCCCCGTGTGGGTGCAGGAAGACTTGGAGCAACCTGCCATGACTAAAACTCCAGCCTGCAGCCCGGCATGAAACCTCCAGTGCATAAACAGTCAAGCAGAAACCCAGTACTCCCAGTAGAGTTTCTCCTCAAAGGAGTTCTTCAGCTAAGGATTCAAACCTGACCCTCTCTTTGACCAATCTCAGACTCAATTGTCTTCCCTCCAGCCCAAAGCCAGTATAACAATTCCTGTCCTGCTATGGCTAGGGGTCAGAGCAGCCTGTAACCCTGGTTCTTATCTGCCTAGATAGGAGTCCCCCCCCCCTCATTGTTGCTCATTGTTTCAGCATTTACAGCCTTATTTGCACTTATGCTGTCCCATCTACCACCGAAGCCATTTACAGATCAGCTATCCCTGGGGCTATCATTGGTTGATTACCTCCTTTATTTATCTGGTCAGAGCTTCTGGTTTTCTACAAGAGGGCTATAGAATATCATCCCTTTCCTTTTCCTTCCCTACTCGTCATCACTCCAACTGATCTCTTAGCCCTACTTCCTCTCCCAGAAAGCTCAGGAGACTAAAGCTGTACAAACAAACAGTCCCCAGTTTACAAGGCCAGCAGAAGAAGATAATACAAATTGCTACTATCCTTATACTGGATATAAGTTAACAGACTAAATGCTGATAAATATCATAGCCAGTGATCAAGGAGCCTACCTGCAGGTATTGGGAGGGTGAAAAGCCTTTATTGGAGAACTCTACCTATTGTTCACCAGCCCTGTTTGACAAGATCTTGTGAAACAGTATGTCATACAAGAAAAATGATTTCTTCAGTATAATTCCCATCTTTCCTGAAGTAGAACTCAGATGAGTCAGCGATGAGGTTTTCTGTATTATTTTTAGATTTTGTATGTGATAAGCATATGAAGCAAATCTCCATTCCAAAGGTCATCTCCATATACCCATACTGTTATGTACTTTTTTAGGTTCAGATACTATTAATGCTCAAAAGCTATACATAGCATGTGATACTACAGAGGTACATTCTATTATTGTGATTCTCTCCCCTCCCCTGACAATACAGCTCCTGATTTTTTCCTAATTTTACTGTGTCACTCTCAGTGTCACCAAAATACAGCTTTGTTTTATAGAGTTTCTGCCACAATAGCAACTAAGGAACTATAATCCTGATTAGGTGGAAAAGCAGCATTAAAATGTTTTAAATAAATAAATAAATATAATCTGAACTGAACACACCGAACTGCAGTGTC
Organism: Paroedura picta; assembly: GCF_049243985.1. Classification (NCBI taxonomy): domain Eukaryota; kingdom Metazoa; phylum Chordata; class Lepidosauria; order Squamata; family Gekkonidae; genus Paroedura; species Paroedura picta. The sequence continues at coordinate 72,393,812 of NC_135376.1, forward strand.
TCAGGATATGTCCATACGGCCCTTAGTTAGGCATGCGGTGCATGAGTATGACACAGGCTGTTCTGCCAAATGAAAGGCATGGGTTAAACTGTTTGAACATGGAGAGAGGTGACTGGAGGGCCCAATGGAATTCCTGCACAGTACAAATTGTATGTACACAGGGGGAACACCTGGGGATCTCACAGTGCAATCCCTCCTGAAATTTCTTTTCCATTCCAACAAATACCATCTTCTTGCTTGATTATTTCACAATCTCAGCAAAGACGTTTGCTGTTATCACCTCTGCTTCTATCGGGTATGATGACCATTCTGAGATAGCAGGGTTGAAGATTCCGTAGACAGAAAGCACTAGAGTGACACACAACACCAAATCCCAGCTTCCAAATGAAAGCTGCCGTTTGAAGTTCTCTAGCAGAGTGCCATTTGGGCCAGGAAAGCCCCACATAGCTGGCCCTGCCTTCAAATCTGGCCTTTGCAGGCTTCGCATTCATGACACAGCCACAAGAAACAGCACCACAGGAAGGCTTCTCCCCTGGGGTTTGGTGAAGGTGTGATGGGTGTCTTTCACTTAAATACCAGGCTGACATGTGCCCACTCTCATAAGGATTTGCCTGGGTTCTGCCGGGGTCTTCTGCAGCCGAGCAGCAGCCTGGAATATTGATTTTTTTTGTCGTGGGGAAATCAAGCAGGATATGCATAAGACTGATGGCTAGTCAGCTTCAGGAGGGGGATGCCTAACAACCAACAGTAGCCGTGCCATCTGGACAATGGCAATTGCTGGAATATTGGTAATTCCAACCTTCCTTTTGATAACAGCAGAAGTACATTTCAAAACACAATGGCAACTCCACTCCCACTCCAGACAGAAAGGAGGTATAAGAGCCAACTGTCAGGAAGAGCTGGAACTTCTTACTCTCCAAAGAAGTCACAGCTTACAGTCGTGCAACAACAGCAGCGTGGATGGTGGCAGCAAGACAATGGAAACAGCCGGAGGTGCCGGAGGTGGCAGACTGGATCCAAAAATTAGGGGAGCTGGCGAAGATGGCAAAACTTACCAGAATAATCAACAACAGACCCTCAAATGAATTTCAAGTTCACTGGAACTATTTAATATGTTATTTAGAAAAAAATAGCTATATTTGTACTAGCAGAGCAGCGAGGCAATACTTATATAAGAACTGTTTGATATACTGTGTTTTTTGTTCTGTATTTTTTTGAAAAATTTAATAAAAGCTGGCTTGCCAGCATAAAAAAAAAAAGAATCAACTGACAAGTTGTCATAAATCTATAAAATGGCATTTCAAGGATGTATTTAGACACTTCTATTAGCCATTCCAGATTAAGGTTGGGGATGATTCGGATGGGGAAGGTGGTGGGCAGAGAGCTTGCACACCTTTCTTCTGCACCTGCCACTCCCCCACATATCACCTCTTGGCCATGTTTTTTTTATTTTGGGGGGCAGCATTGATTTTCCAAGTCCACATGATGCCCACCAATCTGATTCTTTGTTTTCCAGATTTTAGGTACCTGTCAATAGATCTTGTCATCGAGTACCTTGGCAAGAGGGGCATATTATAACCTTTTATGCTTGAATTTCATATTCTTTTATTGATTTTAGTTTATTCAATGGCTTTTTATCTGTACTTGATATTTGAAGGTCTATGACCACAATAATAAACTACTACTACTACTTGGGCAAGACACACATTGCCCAAAGGACAAATGGGAATTCTGAGAGCATCATAACCAAATTGCTCCATTTGGTGACATACGATCAGAAGAGAAAAATAATTCTGCACTGTGACTATTGATGTTACCAAAGGAATGCCACCATTGCATATTCAGTAAATCATTAGAAGACACATAATACAGCAACCAGATATGGGTCTTTTTGCACGGGAGACCTAAGAACCCATGTGTTATGTCTTTAATGCTAGGCATCAGAATAAAAAGGAAGCATAGCTTTAAACAGCAGCACAGTTTTCCTGTGTGGAGTTTCAGTAATAAGAACTTCCTTTTTTCTTTGTTCTTGTCCTCAGTAAGTCCTGATGTGAACTATGGCAGTTTAAAACACTGGCCTGGATTAAAGTAACAGAGTTGTCACAGACTCTGTACCTTGTATGCTTCCTTAGGTCCCATGGTGGAAGAAAGGCAAAATAAAAATTAACAAGTGAATAAATACATTCTGCTGGTGACACTTCTTATAAGGTTAGACCAGGAGGGTGCTGATTAGATCCACCTCTATGGCTGGTGTATGTACCCTTCTCCTCTGTTGTTGTTGATGTTGTTATAAACCAGTCTCTATGTCTTATCTATGCCACTTGTTATGCTTATCTTATCAACAGCAGACACTTTATCTTATCAAGTCTTCTACAAATATTTCCTTTGCTCATATCCCTAATAAAGCAAGAAAGCTTATTCACACATCATAAAGAACCTTTGAGGTTCAAAGAAGTTGTGAGAAAGAAAGGACTAGCAATTTGCACATTTTCCACAGCATTTCTGAAGATGGAAGATGCAGGCCTCACCCCATCCCAAGGAAGACCGTTTATGCACTGGGAACTTCACTGCCCCAACTTCCATGCAGGAGCACAAATTGGGGGCAAATGAGGTGTACCAGGCCAAATGCTCCCCCATGTGGGTGCAGGAAGAGGTGGGGCAACCTGCCACGACTAAAACTCCAGCCTGCAGCCTGGCATGAAACCTCCAGTGCATAAACGGTTGAAGGGACAAAACATGCATTTTTGGTACAACCGTTCAGATGAGAACCAAATTATGGGAGTTCAATTCATTATTTCTCTGGGCTTCTTTGGAACATCTGGAATCCCTTGTACCTGTTTAAGTTAAGGTTGCAGATCTATGCATAATTAAGATCCATGGAAACCAATTGAACTTGCTTCCGAATAAAAATGGGTTAGATTTGGTAGCAAGCCTCCAAAATATCTTTCCTCACCTAACAACAGCCTTCTTTACAACTTATCTTATGCAGTTCATTCAACAACATTATGGTTTATGATAAAATGAGCATTTGGTTCACCTGAACAAAAAAATACCCCCAAAATACCTTACCAGTATTATCTTGGTATTCTTAAAACAAGTGCAGATTTTCTAATCTGCTTTGGCTACTGGTATAGCTAGCCCAAATAAAAGCCAGTTTATTTACAGCAGGGCTGAAAGGTTGCATGCTTTTCCAGAAATCCTTTCTGCTTCCTTCCTTTTCGAAGGGGGGAGCAAAATGGAACCATGAAATAGCTGCTGGACATTTGAATTCAACAGCTTTAGGATGCTTTGGGCTGATCCTGCGTTGAGCAGGGGGTTGGACTTGATGGCCTGTATGGCCCCTTCCAACTCTATGATTCTGTGATTCTGTGAGCTTGACCAGTCCTGAAAAATACCAGAATTTTTTCTTTTCCAAACACCTAGAAAATAAAACAATTTTATGACTATGTATAAACATTATATTATTGTACATTATGGGGATTAGTTAACTCTCCACATTACCAACCCAGCATATTTCCTATGAGGTCCAATGGTCTACAGTGAACTTTCTTCTGAGGAAATATACTTTGGATTCCAGCTCAGCATCATGGACCTATGCACTGTGCTTCTCATTGTGACCCTATGATGGACCTTTGGCATAACCCATAGTCAACATCACCTCCTAGACTGTATCCTACCATTCTGTATAGCAAAGTCTGAAGCCTTCCTCCAACCTAAGGAGCTTTCAAGTGGGTAGCCTTGTTGATCTGCAGTACAAGAGCAATCAGTTTTCCAGGGTTTAAGCTTTCCATACTCAAAACTTTGTATCTGATGATGGGAGCTTTGACTCCCCTGGAAATCCGGTTTGTCATTAAGGTGCTACTGGGTTTCAATCTTATTTATTTATTTATTTATTTATTCATTCATTCATTCATTCAGAAGGCACAGGGTGGTTTACATATAACAGTAACTAAAACTATACATGGAACCATACATATAATAATTATAACATTCATATAACATTCATTGATCTTGTACTGCAGATCAACATGGCTACACATCTGAAACTTTCCAGCCTGCCTTTTGGAGCTGGGAGTCAGAGGCACCATTCTGCAATGGCTTGGGGTCTGTCTGGAAGCCAGGTTTCAGAAGGTGGTGTTGGGGGCTGCTGCCCTGTGCCTTGGCCTCTGGGGTCCCTCAAAGTTCCATCTTGTACTCCATATTATAGATGAAGTCTAATAAACTGAAGCTTCGTGCAAAAAGGTGCTAATAGTTTGTAGGACTAGAGCCATTGGGAATTCTTTCCTATTCTGGATAGGGTCCTGCTTCCCTTAAAGGAGAAAGCTCACAGTTTGGGAGTTCTGCTGTACCCAGGCCTTCTTTGGATAAGCAAGTGGCAATGGTAGCCAGGTACATCTTTCAACAAGATCAGGTGGAAAGCCAGTTATGTACTTTCCTTGGTATAAGGTTTTGGGGGTATAAGCTTCCAAGCTCTCCAGATATGGTCTATTGTCAGGACTTTTAAATACAGTGAAAGAACACATTGAGGAGCTCAGTTTTTCAAGTACTGCTCTGAGGTCCTGACATACTTGCTCCTCAGCTCCTCTCTCCAAAAGGATGCCGAATTGCATGAAAAATCTAACTGGTCAAAAATACAGAAGAGCTTTTACCCTCAGTACCCTCTAAATATACTACCCTCAAGCGGTTACCAGTGGGAGCTGTGCAAAGCAATCGTACTCCAAAAGGTTATGGGAAAATAAGGACTATAGATCATATCCTATTTGATTGCTATATCCATTCAGAGTACAGGAATTAGTTGACTCTGCCTCTTGAAGGTTTGCTCTCTGTGCTACCCTCGCTGAGGTCATGTGGCTTCTGAGACAAACAACAAAAAATGTTCTGGTCATAGCAAAATTCCTCTCTGTTGTCATGGCACATTGCACATCTGTTCAGAACCAATAAGTTGATGGAACAGTAATCTTACCCTCATCATAAGCTTTTGAGAGTCAAGGTATCTGACAAAGGATACACTGACTCTCCAAAGTTTAAACCTAAAAATTGTCATTGGTCTCTCAGGTGCTCTTGGACTTGAATCTAGCAGTTCTGTTGCAGACTAATATGGCTACTGTCAGAAACTCTTATATGTTATTAAAGCTTATTGCAACAGTAAAGTCTAATGAATATGCAGAACAGCTTGATATTAAAGTCCATGGAAATGGCTTTCATGAACTAAGAGGCAAGGCTTATTTTTATTGCGATGGAATCAATTACAACCAGTTATTTATTTATTTATAATTGGATTTGAATGACCACTCTTCCCAGCAAGCCACCTTAGGGTGGTTTACAACATTGTTTAAAACAGGGTTCCATCTTTGGAAATTTTTAAATAGAGGCTGGATAGCCATCTGACGAAAAGGCTGATTCTGTGAAGGCTTAAGGGGGTGGCAGGTTACAGTGCATGAGTGATAGGGTTGTGTCCTGCATAGTGCAGGGGGTTGGACTAGATGACCCATGATGTCCCTTCCATTATTCTATGATCCTATGATTCTATATGAACATTAAAACAAATAAAACCAAATTAAACAGTTAAAATACAGTGCAATTCAAATTCCATTATGACACCAAGTTTCTAGGCTTAAGATGCTACTCCCAGTACCAGGGGACAGCTCTTGTAGGAGGGGTCTAAACTCAAAGATGTTGATCATTCACTGGTCCCAATCAAATGCCTGGTGGAAGAGCTACATCTCACAGGCCCCACAGAACTGAACAAGCTTCCGAAGGGCCCACAGCTCCCCCAGGAGCTCATTCCACCTGGTGAAGGCCAGGACCAAGAAAGCTCCAGCCCTGGTTAATGCCAAACAATATTAGGTTGCAGTTTTAAGGTTTGTGTGTTTAACTAATTATGCATCAATATCCAATACTGTTGGGGAAGGCACTGGGAAACCACCCCATGTTGAGTCTGCTATGAAAACGCTAGACCCCAAGGATCAGACATGACTCGGTGCTTGCACAGGGGATACCTTTACCCAATACTGTGAATGTAGCATAAACAAACAAAATTAAATCAAGGTTCAAAAGACTACAATAACGACTAGATTATTAAAGTCTGTAAGTGGCGCTTTCTTAGGCTACAAATAGCAGCTTTAAGAGACTTTATGGTGCTACGGACATCTGGACCATTCCTTGAGGATCCAGATGTTTGTTTGTTTGTTTGTTCATTTGTTCTGGCCCATTTCTGGTCCAACAAGTTCTGTGGTTTCTTAATCAATATTACTGCCTACAAGCACGTTTTTCTCAAAGTCTAGAGTAGGAAAGGGGGGGTGGGTGATTGTTAACAATCACTTGATCATGACTTCTTTTTCTACCTGAAAAAATACCCTCTGTACCCGCAACTTTCTATTGTCTATGTGTGTGATATAGCCAGGAAATCCTACAACTGTCTGGCAGCCAAAGGTTCTGGCTCTTTAGTGTTATCCGGTGTTGTCCATGAGGAAGTGAGCTATTGAGGCCCCCCTTTATTGCCCTGAGCCTCTTGTGGCGCAGAGCTGTAAGGCAGCAGACATGCAGTCTGAAAGCTCTGCCCATGAGGCTGGGAGTTCAATCCCAGCAGCCGGCTCAAGGTTGACTCAGCCTTCCATCCTTCTGAGGTCAGTAAAATGAGTACTCAGCTTGCTGGGGGGTAAACGGTAATGACTGGGGAAGGCACTGGCAAACCACCCCGTATTGAGTCTGCCAAGAAAACGCCAGAAGGTGTCACCCCAAGGGTCAGACATGACTCGATGCTTGCACATCGAGTGCCTTTACCTTTACCTTTATCGCCCTAGAACTGTGATTCTCAAACTTTGGGATCCACCAAAGCAAGATGCAAGTCTCTCGTAGGTGGGTCTAATGACCACAAGAAGCATGGAGGAATAGATGGAGCTGTGAGGAGGCTCTGAGAGGGAGGCTTAATGAGAACGTTGGATTTACCTTTTTGTGATGTGTAAAACTGCCCTAGAATGCAAGTATTTCTAGTGAAGTTATATATTTATAAATACTGAACATGGAATATAAAAAATAAACTTATTCGGTGTTGACTCATACGGGGATTGGGACAATAGCAAGGAGTTAAATCCTTTTTAAGAGTGGGCACCCTGAACATATTGCAAATGAAACTGCTCCTTAGAGTCCCCTCAGTCCCCTCTATAGTGGTCCCTGGCATAGAATTCTTATGGAACCTGGTGCCAAATCTATAGTTCTACCAAGCAAGATCTTTTTTCTAATGAGTCTTGATCCAGGAAGACATCATCATCAATATACATTTATAAAATTTAGGAATGGTTGGGTCATTTGTACCTCTATGCATCACTTTGGAATTGAACCCACATTGCCATGTTGTCATATTGTTTTTTTACATATACACCCTCCAGTTTTGCAGTGGTCCTTTTGAAAATCTTCACAAACCACTTTGCTATTCACCATCATGAGCATAGTTCCATCAGTACATCTTTCCATGGTCTGCTTCACTTCACTGTCTGTATCTAACAAGGGCAGGAAAACATGCAAATCATGTCGAGTTGTGCATGAGGTTTTACTAGATTTATTGGGAAGGGGAGAGGGAAAAAGGGGTAGGAGATGAGAGGCTGCTGTTTGTGGCAATACCACGTGGCTCTCATAATATCCAGTTCTAGCTCTGGGAATAAAGTTGTCCAACTGGTAATTGGTTGGAAGTCCAATTAAAATGGCTCAATAAACACAAATGCAATTAATCCAATAACAACTTTAATAATAGTTCTAAAAGCCAAATGCTAATCAGTAAGATCAGCGGTCAGTAAAAGCCCACATTCAAATCATTCCATGTAGGTCTGTTTGTTTGTTTAGCTTATTAAGGCTTGGTTGTAGTCATTTTGCCAAGGACATGAAATCTGCTGGGGATATTTTTTCTTTCTCTCTCATTGGTACAGCCTCCAAAGATTCATTATGCTGAAATATGGAGCCAGTACTTTTTCCCATGAAGTGTCCAACCCACTTACAACTTTCCACAAAAAGAAAAGAGCTCCTGCAGAACTGGAAGAAAATAGTCTGAGAAATGCTGGCAGCTTGAATGCCAGACTTGCAGCATCCTGTAGGCTAATTCAGTGCAGAAGAGAAAGTCCTTGCTGATTAGCTGGTGTCTTTATCAAGTATTGCAAGATAGGGATGGGCATGAACTTAAAAATTCCAGTTCAGTTTGGGGTGGCCTTGAACCAACCCCTGAACTGAACCAAAAATGCCATGAACTGGCCAGTTCATATCCCCCTTTCTCCCAGCTGCAGCTTGCCATGTCTTGCAGCCATTTAAGCCATCAGCTGCAGAACCACGCTGCTCAGCTGTTAGGTTTAAATGACCTGAACAGCTGAACCGAACCAGACAAAAGTCCCATAAATGTTCAAGTAAGGTGCCTTCCATGAACATTCTTTCAGGGGCACTGAATCGGACCAAGTTCATGCCAAATTTTGGCTCATGATCCAGTTTCTGCCCATCTCTACTGCAAGACACCAATTAAAGAGATCTCAGAAGTGTCAGATGGTGTGATTTTTTCATATGGTTCCACTTTAAACCCCCACCCCCCAAAAATTCTGCTAAATAGGTACTATTAGAAATCTTGTAGGTTATAGTTAATTGTATCCCAGTTCTCAGAAACACATGATGAAAAACTGCTTGCCTGGATGAACACGTCAGCCTCGATCATATGACGAATCTCACATTAGTAGACCAATCTATCAAACGTCAGAGTCTGCTCTGAGTCAATAACACTTTCTCTTCATGGCTGTTGAAGATGGGACTGGGCTTCTCTCCAAAAAATGACCAGTGGTTTTAAAGAGCTATGTTTTAATGATTTGAGCCTCTGTGAAGTCCTACAGTAGGGTTTAAGTGCATCCAATATTAGCTATATAGAATATAGGCTTTGGTGTTTTTCTAATTATTCATGATTATCAGAGAAAAAAGTTATTCAGACTGGCATTTGTTGGTGAAAGTGGTTTGGGATGAGACAAGGGGTGTCTTCTAATGCTTGTCACGGATTCTTGGAACCATTGGGACCAAGAATTCCACCATTGCTTTTCTTGGAATTGCAACAACAGTTGCAATGAAGGCCATTGTTCCTGAGGTGAGGCTTCATGGCAGACTTCGCAAACTAGTCATGTTCTTTGTTTTCTTTTTTTGTAGGTTGAAAACTTTTCTCCAAAAGGCTTGGCAGGTTATGAGGCGGTGAAGCTTCCACCATTCAGTCAACACTTGTTAGTAGCCAAGTCATCTCAGGATGACTTATGCATTAGAGGCCATGTTTACTGGGGCTTTTGCCCTAGTGGTTCCTATTTTGTACAGGAGAGGTGTCAGTGGAAGTCTGCAGCTTCATCTCCTTTGCCCAGGAATCATCCAGTCCTCCAGCAAACAATGTTAATTTCATGCATTCAGCATGTCAGCTCTATGGGAACCTAGAAAGGGTTAGTACAAAAATTAAGGACTGGAGAAAGAAAGTGCCACCATTGTAAGATAATGGTATATTATTATGTACACTGTCCTTTTTTTTTTTATAGAAAGTTTTTATTTTATTTTCCAAAGTTGAAAACAGTGAGATACATGCAATCTACATTGTTAATACAGAAAAGGAGAGCTATACTCTTCATTTGATACACTTGGTTCCCCATTTTTAATCCCTTTTGTAAATAGTTCAGGTAAGGGCCCCATTATTCTTGAAAGGCCTCTTAGTGTCAGTTTGACTATCTTGGTAAGATCAGCTAGTTTATTCACCCAGTCTTCTGTCGAGGGTAGTTCTTACGTTTTCCATTTCTTGGCCAATTCTAGTTTTGTTGCCGTCGTCGCATAGTAGAAGAAGCTCTGTATGTGGGTTAGGAAGCGCTGTGGAAAAACATTTTGGTTCCCTGTTTCAATCTTACAAACCCTCTTCTCTCCATTTAAGATTATAGACTGGCTACAATATTATGGACTTTTACCCAAAGCTTATAGACTTTTTATAGACTTTTTCACGTTTGCACCACATTTAAAAAGAGAAGTCTACTTTGTTATCATCATTTCAACATTTGTTTGCATAGTTTCTGATAGTTTTAATAATCATAAACAGTTTATACTTAACATAGTCCTAGAGCCCTCCACATTTTCACTAGAAAAAGGGAAAAAAGAGAAAAAAAATACTTAGTTGTACGAAAAGAAGGGAAACAAATATATATAAGTATACATTGTTGATACCAGAAATAATAAAATGGAGTCTTCATTAATTAATAGAAAAGATTTTTCGTTAGTTATATATACACCTCCTCAGCTAGAAACCTTCTTTTAGTTATGCTTTAAATTTAGGCTGAAAGTCACTACATAGATATGCTAGATAATTCAAATTCAGCTATCATAGGAAATCTAAAACCCCACGCTATAATGTAAGCCCATTCCATTAGGTGTCTCCTTTTAGTTATGCTTTGATTTTGGGCTGGTAGCCGCTGCGAAATTAGGTTTAATAATACAAATTCAGCTTACTTAAAAGATCTTAGACCCCAGATTAACTTCTTAACTAGTTATATTGCCTATATGGCTACATAAAGGAGGTAAAGGAGGAAAGGAATTTCGACCACTGTGTTGCATTTCCATTCCCCAAGCTTCTTAGGGAGGTCTCATTTCGAGGCTTATTACGTCTTGTGACTCCCGTTGACTGATGTTCTGTCCTATTGGTCTTTGGCTGGGAAAGTATAGTTGTAGTCTTTCCCTCGGAGTATACATCGATAAATCTTGAAGCAGTTGTACCTCCTGGACTCCAATATCAGTACAGATGTTTTTCCATGATGCTCCTTTCAATCGATTGCTTTCACCGCAGATCCAAGTGTCTTTCTTGAGTATTGTTGCTTTGGAGTGGCTGTATATCTTCTCATTATGTACACTGTCCTGAGCAAGCCTCTGAAGGGCGTTTAGAAATGTAATAATCATAAAAATAGGAGCACATAATAATTTCTGCACAAAGACCTCCAGAAGCCATCTTCAGGGTCAACGTTAACTCCTGAAATATGTAACCATATTAACTGTTGAGAACTGTTGTGGATGACTTAAAAGGATGACCAAAGACATAGAGAGGTGGTTTCTAATCTGGCGAGCTGGGCTTGATTCCCTGCTCCCCCACATGCAGCCAGATGGGTGGAGCTTGGGGTCACAGCCCTTATAGTGCTGTTCTGAGTTCTGTCAGAGTTCTCTCAGTCTCACCTACCTCACAGGGTGTCTGTTGTGGGGAGAGGTAGGGAAGATGATTGGAAGCTGCTTTAAGACTATTTTGAGCAGTGAAAAGTGGGGTATAAAACCAACCCTTCTTCTTTTACCTCAGCCATGAAAGACTTTATTTTTCAGTCTCAGAAGCCTCTTACAGTATGCAGCTTATTCTGGCTACTTGGTACTGTGGAGTTCTTGAGGAAATAACAGTTTCACATTTGGGTTCATTGATAAAAATGGCTAGAACAACTTTACTAAGAATAGCAACTAAAAATTCAATTTTAAGTGGATTATAAACAAGGGAAAATGGCATTGGTCAGTTCCTATTTTGTTGTTGAGGCAAAAGAGGGGAAATGATGCCATACCTAAGGGTTCTCCTCCTGGGTTGAACCCCTGATTAACAACTGTAAGAAAGTGAGAGGAATGAAATGGTTGCATAATGAGGAGGTAAAATGGACTGCACCATTCATAATACAAAAGGGTAATGGTGGGTGTGTGTCACAATTCATACTATTCTGCACAAACAAAAACTAGAACATCATGTAAAAAGGGGGATGTGTTCTCATGCGGTGCCAGCTTTTTATTTGCATGGATATTTTTGCATAAAGCCGCATTCAACAATACACTCTGCTACTTGCATTATAAAATGGTATGTCCTCATTCTACCACTCTACTTCCTTTTTACCAGCTCATTATCCTGTATAAGTAACCCAGGCTTATACCTGTGGTGTAGTCCACCTGGGGCTACTGCTGGATTTGTGGCAACAAACACTGGAGCTGATGTTGACACAGCCTCAACATGCTTCTGGGCTTCCCCTTCCTGGTAGGGTTTCCTGAGCCTTGGCCCTGGAGCTTCATCTTTGTCCTTCCATTGGGAGCAAAAATGATGTTCCAGTGTCACTTCCAGCTGAACCCAGAAGTGATGTCACCGTGTTTAAGGAATTTGCCATATATCTTCGGCTTTACCATAGAGATCAGAGAGTGCTAGGTGCATTGTGACATTATTTTTTTGATATTCAAACAGATGTGGGGTCAGGACGTTGCTTCCCAAGTCCCTCCTTGCTTTCCAAATACTGCTACTGGTTGCCAGAGCTTGGCTGGAAACTTGCCATGACATGACCAGTGATATGCATCCCTGCATCAATGTACTGGCACCAGAGCTGAACTGTAAATTTTAGTTTGACTTTGTTTACATCCAGTTAGGCCAGACAAACTGAGCAACTCATAGAGAGCTTAGAACAGCATGACTCCCAACAGCTATGTTCCTAAAATAAATCCTCTGATCCTTCTGGATTATGTACCTATGCTTGAAGGCCCCTGCCTGGAATCTTTGCCTGTTTGCCTCTCTGCCCTGCACATCTGTTTCTGTGAAGATAGAAATCTAAGATACTTGAAACAGAAATCTTTGACTGTAGACAAAGAAGATCCACCAGAACTTCTGTAAAAGCCAATACAAGCCACTGTGGTTGAGCAAAATGACTAAGGAAAATGTCTGAAAATGTCTTCTTAGCTACAGTTTTCTAAAGAAACATTTTTCACAGAGAAAGGAACAGACTCGATACATACATTTATTCATCTTTAAACAGCCCCGCGGCGCAGAGCGCCACGGACTGAATAAAGAAGTAAGGGCTGTGTGGAAGGAGTTAGGGCAGGCCCTGTCCAGGATAAAAACTCGGAGGGGCCAATCAGGAGCCGCGAGTGTCCATCCCGGCCCAAGCATTTGGCCCAAGCAGCCAATGGGGAGCCACGCGGCCAGGGAATCTGGCCGGCTGCTCAAGACAGCCACGGGTGGGGACTGGGCCGCGCCGCCTTCTCCCGGCCGCTGGAGCGGCCTCGCCACGTCTGCGACACAGCGAGGCCGCTCCGGCGGCCGGAAGAAGGCTCCACAGAGCCGCGGGTGGGGGGTGGGGCGCGCCGCCTTCTCCCGGCCGCCGGAGCGGCCTCGCTGCGTCACAGACGCCGGGAGAAGGCTCCAAAGAGCTATGGGTGGGGGGTGGCCCTTTGGGGTTTGGGAGGGGGGATTCCCCTTTCACATCTAGCGCCCATTTCATTTGAATATGAAATGGGCTTTTAATCTAGTTCTAATATGTTTTTATTACACTATTCTGATTCCTCCAATGCAGGGGCTGGAGTTGTAACATCTCCAGGGTTCCCTTCCTCCTTGGCAGGGTTTTAAGAAGGCCCCAAACAGCCCTAGGGGAGGGGATTCTTCTACCCAGTTTCCTCTCTTTCTGGCCAATTCATATCTTTTCTCAATACAGCCTAGGGAATGCAGCCCTTCCTCCCTGGCCACTCCTGGACCAAAGTTGTGAAGGGTTCCCTAGAAGAGGGACATTCCCAGCTTCTCAGGAGGCTGGCAGGAGCCAAGGCCAATTGGACTTCTTCCTGGGCTTTCATACATGCTGCCCCACCCCATGGTCTCCCTGGACTGAGTGAGACTGGGAAGGCCTCTCCACACTTCCACACTGTCAGGTGCTCACCCCTGTATCTGGCCTCCTTGACTGGACAGAATCCCACCTACTGGAATATACAAGAGCTGTAGTGTACATGATTCAATAGCACTGGAGGAGATATGTAGCTAGCATATTTAGATTAGGAACTTCCTGATTTTTTTCAAATAGTCTCCTCCTATGTCTTGTTTGGCTCATTTGGAGACTTCCTGCTCCTTTGAGCACACTTCCTACTTGCTTCCCTCCAGAACAGGCCAAATGAACAGCTAGTTAGTTAGGCCTCTCTCTCCTCTTTCTATAAAGTTTGCTTCTCTTCTAAATAAAAACTATTTTATTCTTCAAGCAGCTTAGTTCCATGCTCCTCTTTGCTTATTTAAACTCTTCCACCACCTGGGATCTGTTGGGTTGGAATGCTGGTACCTGCAGGATGCTTGCTGTGAATGGACCTGGACTACCTCCAACTGAGTGGGTATGTGGGTGCCACCTCCAGACAATTTATTTTTCCATCTTTCTTCTAAGGAGAGCTTAGTGCAATATTCCTCACTTGCATTTTAGCCTCACAAAAAACTATGTTAGGTAGGCTAGGTTGGAAATGAGTGATTGGCCCAAGATTGGCCCATTCAGCATCACGGCAGAGTCAGCATTTGAACCTAGCCCCTCCCCTCCCCATACCTGCTCCAGCATCCTAGCTGTTACACTACAGTGTCTATGAGTACAGTTGCCCTCCTCCACAATGCTCCTTTTCAGTCTGAGACATGCAAGGAAGCCTCCTACCACAGGAGGGCTGGCACTGGTTTCCAGACAGCCCAAACCCAAATTAAACCCCGTGAAAGTAGCCACATCAGAACAGCCATAGACCACATATTGATAATGAGCTTCAGATCTGGAGCACCGCAATACCAGACCTCTTCGCAGAAATGAAACCCAACTTATTAGCTTCATGGATGCAAGTGGTGCATGATTTTTACTCATCTTCCACTTTACAAGTCAAAGTACAGCAGACATTTTCAAAGGATCGTAGATACAGCGTCATGCAATCCGGTTTTACAGAGCCATTAAATAACGATGTGAAACCACAGCTTCAGATGAAGAAAGGATTCCAACAAAATGTTACCCTTCCCACATTTGGAAGGAAGATGAATCATATCCACACATGTTTAATGTGTGCTACATAAAGGATATCCATTGGGCTGCGAAAGTTGGACCATAAGGAATGCTGAGCGTCAAAGAATTGAGGCTTTTGAACTCTGGTGCTGGAGAAGACTCTTGCGAGTCCCTTGGACTGCAAGGCGAACAAACCGGTCAGTCCTAGAGGAGATCAGCCCTGACTGCTCCTTAGAAGGCCAGATCCTGAAGATGAAACTCAAATACTTTGGCCACCTCATGAGAAGAGCCTAATGCTGGGAGCGATTGAGGGCAAAAGAAGAAGGGGACGACAGAGAATGAGGTAGCTGGATGGAGTCACTGAAGCAGTCTGTGCAAACTTAAATGGACTCCGGGGAATGGTAGAGGACAGGAAGGCCTGGAGGATCATTGTCCATGGGGTCGTGATGGGTCGGACACGACTTCGCACCTAACAACAACAACACATAAAGGATATGTATTCTGAGGTGAAACAAGACCTGTGAGAGGGCTCTCGAATTCCCTCCCAGGTCAAACTATTGCCTGAATTGTCCATGAGTCTGCCTTTTGAACGCTACTGCCATTTTAGAGCTGAACTGGGGCCATGCAAAAAAATGCCCCCACAGCATAGTTGGGACCAGATGATCTTGTTTCTCCTCCCCACTTTTATTGTACCCTTTTTTATTTTGAGAGCTGCCTCAGAGGATGTCTCTGGAAAGGTGGTGTATAAATGTTCTAAAAAATAAACTGTCTCCTCCAGTACATTCCCCCAAGGAGTGTAAGATTTTGTGAGAAAAATTTACTCAGGGTCCCCGATCTCAAAGAAATGAAGCTGGCCTCTAGGACCAGGGCTTTTTCAGCCCTGGCCCCAGTCTGATGAAATACTTTGGCTTCCTATAGCTTTGGCTTCCTTACAGTCGTCTTCCCATTCCTCTCCCCACAACAGACACCCTGTGGGGTAGGTGAGGCTGAGAGAGCCCTGATATCACTACCCGTTCAGAACAGTTTTATAAGTGCCGTGGCGAGCACAAGGTCACCCAGAATCTAACCTGGCATGCCAGATTAGAAGTCCGCACTCCTAACCACTACACCAAACTGGCTCTCGATTATTAAAAAATATGGAACATCATAGATCCATAGTGGAAGATTACCATTACATACATTTCATGTAATTAGGCTGAAATTTGGTTTGTTCTTTTGTTTGTTGGTCGTCAAGCCATAGCTGATTTATGGCAATTCTGTAGAGTTTTCAAGGCAAGGGATTTTCAGAGGTGGATTGCCATTGCCTGCCTCTGTGTAGTGAGTCTCCCTAGTGGCCTCCCATCCAAATACTAATCAGGCCTGATCTTCTTAACTTCTAAGATCTATCAAGTTCAGGCTAGTCAGGGGTAGGATAAACAGGCATGTCATAAACCCTGATTTTTAGCTGATATGCACAGTGATATGCACTCAGTGATATGCACTCAGTGATATGCACAGTGATATGCACTCTTTCCGAAATAGATTTTAGGTTATCAGTGATTGCTGTAGAGATCCGTTCAGTTTTTATGTTGATATCCAAGATGAGATTATCTGATTCATCCTGCCTAGCCAATACCTCCAATCTGAAACTGCCCAGCAATTTTTTTAAATGCAGAAGGAAATCACAGTTATAAATCTGAAATTGTGTAAAAGTTCAACTTTAAATCAGAAAGCAATGCAGAGATCATTCAAAGGAGATTAAATTCATATAAATTACAGATGCCTGATGGCCTTTCAGCTCTGTAACTAAGGATTACCTTTTCTACTCAGCTCTGCTAAAGAAGTATTGACAAATTGACTACTTTTTTGCTTCATAAATATCCTTCAACAGATCAAGGAAAGTTCCATCAATCACCATGACATAAATACCCATAATACTGATATTTAATCTGAAATAGGAAAGTGGTCAAAGTGAATGCTGTTTTTGGAATAATTTTATTTCACAAGAGAACGCTACAGAAAAGATCAAAGAAAATGAATCAGTGGAACATTTCAAGGCAAATGCAACTGCTCTTCTAAAAAGAAAAAGAGTTCACTTCCTTAAAATTTTGGTTTATTTGATCAAAGAGAAGACCAAACAATTGTTTTAGAACAAACAAGTATTTATGCTTTCTAATATTAAAAAGATACATAAAACAGATCAGCCTCACTCCAGGTAAAAGTGAAGGTATGAGTCATAAAAGCACATGCTGGAATAAAGGTGCCCCTAGACTCCAGATTTATTTTGCTGCTATAGATTAACACAGCTTCCCTTTAGTACATGTTGTTCAAGCATTTCTGCAGGCTATCTTACAGACCTAAATGGTAGAAAGGCAGGACGCAAATATTTGAAATAAATAAGGAACCAAATGCATTGAAACTGGCAGGATTTTTGAGCATAGCTGGAATTCTCAAATCTGCAGAAAAGGTGTTACATCTTCCCCAAAAATCTGATAACTCAACTTGGATGGACTGGCAGCTGAACACTACAGAAAGCTTTATATTACATTAGTCAAATCTTTAACAAACACTTTTAAGTAACTATGCAAGCTGTTGAAATCCAGGAAGGAAACTTCCAGTATCTTGATTGAAACATGGATGGGCAAAGTTATCTAAACAACCTTTTTTGTATTGGTGTTTTGCCATGCTTTCACATTGTTCATTCAGGGGGGTTGTCTGCATTCCCCCTCACTTTCACTGAATCATTCATTCTGCATTCATTTTTCTCCCTTCAGCACACAGTTCACTTTCCCATCGCTGTTTCCCCGAAGTTTCTGAGAGTGTTTGTGTGACATTTTTCCGCTTTCTTTGCTCTTAAACTAAAGGTAATTCAAAAACACTTTTTCTACCCCTTAGAGGCCATTCCTCCACCACCCACACTGAGATCATTCCTCCCAGTATACACATTCCACCATCCGTTCCCCCCCCCCCCTTCCTCAGTGCTTCCTCATTTTAAATTTTTTCGCAAATGGGATAAATTCAGCAATACATGGCTTGGATTACTGTAGGGGGAAAGCTCGCCAAGGAGACTATCCTATGGTGAGGACTTCTCCTCTTCTGGGCAGACCAGTTCAACCTGGACTGCCTAACAGAGCCTGCAATGGAGCTGTTCCTGCAGGGAGAAATCTCCCTGAAGATTCAGCTGGGCTGCATCTTTAGGTTGCAGCTGCAGAATAAATATGCTGGGAGGAATAGACTGGCACATAAAGGCAAGCACCAAATACATATCCAAGCTTAAAGGCTTAACTGCTGGGAAAATCTGCAGTAATCAGTTCATGCAGAAAAGGCCAATCTGGAATCAAGCCTTTAAGATACGTTCTATTGTATTAAATAGAGCCAGATCAGTTTGGTTGTAGTAGTAAAGACCAATTTGACATTATCTAGACCCCTGGCATAAAAGAGGGGATAAGAAAATGGGAGTTGTAAAAGAAGCCCAAACAACACCTTGTGTGATACTCAATAATATAAACATTTAGAACAACTGAAACATGTTTTTTATAAATGGCAAATATTAGATTTATAATACCATGTAGAAGATTAGCACAAAACACCAGAAGACTCATTAAAAAAAACAAAGTGTGGTGTAGTGGTTAAAGAGTTGGACTAGGATCTGGGAAACCCAGGTTTGAATCCTCACTCTGCCTTGGAAGCTTGCTGTGTGACCTTGGGCCAGTCACACAAGTCATCCTAACCTACTTCACAGGATTGTTGTGAGGAAAAAATGGAAGAGAAAAGAATGATGTAAGCCGGTGGTCCCCAACCACCGGGCTGCAGCCTGGCACCGGGCTGTGGCCTGGCACCAGGCTGTGGCCTGGCGCCGGGCCACGAAAGCCCTGGCACTGGACCGCGACTCCCTCTCCCCGCCCCCCCCCCAGTAAGAAACTTCCAAGGCCGCAAGCAAATAAGCTGCAAAAGCGGCCAATTAGCTTGCGGCCCAGCAAGCTTCTTTTTGTGGGGGGGGGAGGGAAGCAGGGCAGCGCATGTGCAGTGCGCATGCATGTCCGCAAACACACATGCACAGCAGCGATCGCCCTCCCCACCACTGCCGGTCCGCAGCCTTAAAAAGGTTGCGGACCACTGATGTAAGCCGTTTTGAGTCTCGTTCTGGAGTAAAGTGGAAAATACATACCTACTTACCTACCTACCTACCTACCTACCTACATACATACATACATACATAGGGCATTAAAACTAGAATTCAGAAGACACCTCTGATAAGCTAGAACGGGAATCTTTTCACACTAATGGTAATTACAGCCCTAGATTACAGCAATTCTCATGAAATCTGGGCTGTTATATTTCACAAATACAAACCTCAGGAGGGGCGATCTCTGTTTCCTGATTATTGGCTGTTTTTATGGAGCCATTTAGCAGGTAGGATAATGAAAGCATATTAGAAATTAGACTTGGCAGCCCTAAGGACACGCAAGCCAAGTGAAAGAAAAAGTGGAATGGTACGATCTGGAACTCATTTTCGATAGTGTGCCTCCCAGTTGGCAATCACAGCTGAGGAGAGGCGTGAAATGGCACCATCTTTGTATGTTCCCTTTAAAAGAATCTGGCAAAGAGCAGAGATGATAAAATTGACTAATTTTACGTGAGTCAGAAGTCACCAGCCATCTGATAGTTTTAATGATTATGCTCAGCCATTTGTGTCATTCTGTCAGCTATGCCTCAATAGTCTTTTACATCTGCTTGATTTGGGAGGTGGTGCCTGAATTCAGCTTCTTCCTTTGTGCTAAACCCACCCCCTGAAATCAGTAGAATTGCTCATTTGCTGGATTATGCCCCAGTTGTAATTTCTTGACCTATTGATACAATAGGTTAGATCTAGGCATCTTTCTTACCTAATCTTTCCTAGTCCCACTGCACATTATTACCCCCTGTCCTGGATGTCTTTTAGATATACACAAATCCCATAATTGTCAGTTTGGCCTTTTAAGGTGGTAAGAGAGGATATCCCTTTCCTTTTTCATTAGGGGAAAAATAGGTTTCATCCACCCCAATGTATTCAACATTCTTCCTAGCCTCTTGGTGAATATGTTTTGCCTGAAGTTAATCTGTATGGGACTAACTCTTGTCTCTCCCCTTTAATAGCACTTTGGTGGAGAATTGCTGTATTTGGTTGGCCGGGCCAGAGTTCTATGGTTCTGATGTGGCTGTTACCTGACGAGATCTCATACTGAGTTTATGAAAATGGCTTAATTGCAATTATGCGTCCCTTTTACTTGATGCAAATGATTCATATATTTTTATTATGTTGTTGTGTGATATAATCCAACAGATTTGCTGCAATCTCTGTTATGTTTTAAGATGGGCTGGTACTTTATTCCAACTTTATACCTGACTAACTATGCCTTCTGCCACATGCACTGTTGATGAATACTAATGATCAATCCTTTTATATATATATATATATATATATATATATATATATATATATATATATATATATATATATATATATATATATATATATATATATATATAATTCTCTTATTTTAAACAGAAAACTTGGCTATTCTGAGTTTACAATCAATGCATAATCAATAGGGCTGCAAGCTTTAACTGGTTTAATTAGCAGATACGGAAGGGCAGGTTTTTAAAAGTCCAATCAATGCACGATGAACAGATTAACCGAGTACGGCTGGAGATGCTTCATCAAGGAGGCCAAATTTTAATCAATGGAGCTAACTGTTAAAGGGCACCCATTTAGTCGGGGGAAGCTGTCTTATTTCTGTTATTTTAGTGTGACAGAAGGAAAGAGAAAATAATAAAGGAGGCATCCTGTAAAGCCCAGCTTGGCCTGAGCTTGTCAGGGCTTATGAGATGGGTAGGGTCAGCCACAGCCAGTATTTAGGTGGGAGACCACTGAAAAAACCTGGGGTGGAAAGGCAGAGGGAGGCAATGGCAAACCAACTCTGCCATCCCTTGCCTTGGACACCCCCCATGGTTGGGGCTGAGACTTGACAACCTATTCTTCCTCTTCTTCCTTCTAATAAGGAAGGTGAGCATCTCAGGGTTGGGTTTTTTTTTACATGTATTTGTTTATTTGGGGGGGGGGAAGCATGCCCCTGACGGAGTAAAAACAATTAAAACAAAACATTAAAAGACACTAATTAAAATTCAGCATGAGAAGTGAAAGAAGCCCAGATAAAAACATGTACCATAAAACAGATCACAAACAGCATCAGCAGCAGAAGAGCTGTTTTTAAATCCCCCACTATTCACTACCCAAAGGAATCTCAGGGCCATTTCGCACGGCTTCAAAGTAGCAGAATGGTTGCTATTTGGAAACGCTACTAATTTGCCATAACCCACGACGTCGTAGACAATCTGCAACAATCCTGAAACCAATCAGCAAAAAGCGCTTCGTTGTGGCGCTTTCAGGGGAATCCAGAAAAGTGGATTCACCCTCCGGATAGTGATACACTCCTGCAACCAATCTGCAACAGTAGCGCTAAAGACCTGTGCGTTACCATTGTTGCTGGTTCTTCAAAGTCCCTCCCCCTGGCTCTCTCCTCCAAACTTCCGGCGAAGCGATCGCCATTTTTTTTTCTCCGAGCGAGCGGGGATAAACGCACCGGCGAGCCTCTTTCTGTTTAGAGGCTTCCCTGGCTTCAGTCCTTCACCTTTAGTCACTAAGCACAAACCACTGAAAAGCCCGTTTGCTGAAATAAAGTCCCTTTATTTTTTACAAATAAATCCAGCCGAAAATCGGGCCCGTGAGAGGGGGGGGGGATTTTTTTTTTATCACTCGAGGCAGCGTGCAAATGATCATACAATCAAACGACAGCTCACATTAGGCAGCTGGATGGGTCTCTCCGTAGCAACGAATCTACCTAGATTCGTTGCTATGGGTCGTTTTTTTTTTTTTAAACCTTTCTTAAAGGGAAAGGGGCTGTTTGGGAGCATGCTAACGGCTGCCCATTGGCTGCTTGACGGCCAGGGGCGGGACGAGCTTGGCAATAGCGCTTCCTTTCTAGCGATTTCTGCCGAGACCGGAAGCCTGTGGGAAACGCTAAAAAACGCAACTGATTCCACTACAAAGGCAGGTATGCATAACGACGAATTCCACTATTTTAAATGGCGATTTTTCATTCCGCAAACAATTTGCAACAAAGATCCCTGTGCGAAAAGGCCCTCAGATTAGCTTATAATCGCCTTTCCTTCCTCTCCCCACAACAGGCACCCTGTGAGGTAGGTAGGGCCCAGACAGCTCTGACAGAACTGTGGCTAACCAAGGTCACCCAGTTGGCTGCATGTGTCTCAAAGTGGCTTACGATCACCTCCCCTTCCTCTCTCCACAACTGACACACTGAGGTATGTGAGGCTGAAAACACGCTGAGAGAGAACTGTGACTGGCCCAAGGTCACCCAGCTGGCTACATGTGAGGGGAAGTGTGGAATCAAACCCAGTTCTCCAGATTAGAGGCCACTGCTCTTAACCACTACCCCAAGCTGTCAGACTAAAATAGTGCCCACTATTCAAATTAAATTTTATAAATTGCATGAAAATCAGGGAAACAGTCAAGTAAAAGGACTTTAAACAGTGGGCAGCTCTCCTCATATTCATTTATGATACCTTACTCTGGTCTCACAGAATATGAAAAGTTCATATAAGGAAAGCTCAAATGAATATTCCAAACAACTGATGTTACAGATAATCTGGCAGTACCTCATGCGCTTGACTCATAACCTTGCTTCAGAAACAAATTTCAAATAAGTTCATGTCAAGGATAGGCACATCCTTTTGCCAAATGGGTGCAGTCAGTGAGAAATTTTTCCTCTCTCGTAAACACCACCATTTGCTCAAACCCCATTGACTGGGTGTGTTTGAATGTGTTTTAATGGCTTTCATTTCACCAAATAGCACAGGATTTGAATTTCTGCTGGACTGTCGCTTTGTGCCTATGGTGGCCTTATTGGTGTTTTTATATTTTAATAGAAGATTACTATGCTTGAAATTACTTCAGCTAAAGTGGCAAGGCAAACTGAAGAAAGGTCATCAAAATGGACTTTTATTCGGAACACTGTCTTTTGAACTTTTATATTTTGGATGTCATTCTGTATCTACAACTGCAGCACCTATTTTTGTAACAGCAACTCTGAGGAGTCAATTGTCTTACATTAACCATGTATAGTGCAGTTGGGGGAATGTTACACATCTCTACTCAATGTATATTTTGTGGCTCGTAACATAAATGATTTTGTATCTGCCTACACAGTGCTGCCTTCTACTTTTTTATCGGACTGTTGCTCAAGCATTCTAGTGGCTCAGTCCTTTATCCTTCTGTTTTAATTTCTGTAAAGCTCAACGTGGAGGTTGGAAAAGAAGTGCAGGCTTTCTACAACACTCCCAGCAGAAATGCAAGAAGAAGCATCTGAACCAGATGAAGAGTCTGAATTGCAGGAGGCTCCTTGGGGTTCTCATCTTCTCCCTCTGGGAAGCTCTTTTCCATCCCCAATGACAACTCTATATTCACAACTCCTTCATGTAACTCAGTTATTACCAAGAGCCTCTTTGCCTTCTCCCCTCTTTCCCAGTCTCTTTTCTCTTATTTCACCAACAAACATCCCCTCTCTTTCCTCTCCTTTTATAATCCTTTTCCCTTTTTACTCCTCCCCCTCATTAGGACATCAAAGTTTACTTTAATCCTGCCCATCCTAATCTCCTTTCACAGCTTCTTTTCCTCCCTTCCTAGGCTTGGCTCCAGGTCTGCTGCTCCTGGCTTCTGCCACTCCTTGGTCGGGTTCTACTTTGCAGAGTGCCTCCAGGTAAGTTTAATGGGTTAGGGCAGTGGTCCCCAACCCCCGGGCTGCGGCCCGGTGCCAGGCCGCGAAGGCCTCAGCGCTGGGCCACGGCTCCCTCTCCACGCCCCCCCCCCCCCCGCAGCGAGAAGCTCTCCAGGCCGTGAGCAAATCGGCAAGCTTCTTGCTTCAGGAGGTCTTTTATATATGGGGCTGCTATTATTCTTACTGTTGCCATTCATTCAATATTGTCATTGAGTTTGATGTACTGCTCTTGTTCCTATATATTTCATGTTAACCACCCTGAGCCTTAGGCGAGGATGGTACATAAATGTAATAAATAAATAAATCTCTATAATCTGGAGATCAGTTGTAATCCCGAGAGATGAGGATGGTAATCTTAGTTAGAACTGCCAGTCCTCAGGTGGGAGCTGTGGATCCCCTGAAATTATAGCTCATTTCCGGGAGACAGTTCTCCTGGAGAAAATGGCTGCTTTGAGCGCTGAACTCCATAGCACCATACTCCACTGAGGTTCCACCATGTCCTAAATCCTACCCACTCCTGACTCCATCCTCAAAGTCTCCAGGTACTTTGCAACCCAGAGGTGACAGCTCTAACCCCAGTACCAAGAAAGGTAGTCATATGTTCATCCCCAAGAAGCAAATACAGGTTCCACAGAATCAGTTAAGGTCAGAGAAGCCACATAGGGGTAAGTTTAAATTCCCTATCCACTACAGTCCTGATGTGAACTAAGACCCATGTGTGTAACAAATGCAGTTTTTTAGTGCTGGGAGTTCAGTTCACAGAATTCCTTGTACCTTGTTGGGTTTGGTTCTTAGACAGCCACTGGAAATGGCCTGGATATCAAATTCCACCCCCCCCCCCTCCCAATTCTTTCTGAGATTTCTCAGGCCCTGATATGTTCTTAGTTCAACATTCTGCTTAGCATAGAAACCTCTCTGGATCTGGTCTCCACAATTCTAGAAACCTGCCAGTAAGATACAAGCTGTCTCTCATCTCCCCAGACCTCCATGCAGTTTTGTTGGGTTACTGTTTGTTCATTTCCCTGGACGCTAGCCCCTTCTCAAGATACAGCATGGTCATGGTCCCTGTTTCTAAAATTGAGAGCTGCAGGCATCTCCATGTCCCCATGGGGAGGTGGGGAGATGAAATTGTCTTGGAAAAATCTCTCTTTGTTCTCTTTGTTTTAACTATTTTCCCATAATGTTTTCATATCACCAGCTGACTTTCTTGGACGCCTCTGCAGTTTGCCTCTTATCTCCTGTGCTCTTTATATGTTAGGATTTGTACCACAGCTATTTTAAAGATGCAGAATTGAGCAAGACTTTCCAGACATTTTATGATCTGTTTCTTAGAAAGGTTAACTACCTCTCTGAGAAAATGTCGTGATAAAGAAGAAGAGGACCAGGGTCACAAAACAGTGGATGCATTTGAGGACTCTCTCACACTCTCCTGCTTACAGGGAAATATTCCCATTAGTAAGGCATGGCACTTTCAGTCTTGCATGTGCAGAATCCCATCTGCAAGACAAGAGAGATTGACTTGAGCTCTGCTTTTGGGCATGTTTTCAGACAGTGAGCAAATCAGCTTTCACCACAGGTCATCTAATTGTTACCATTTAATATGTTGGAATATGCAAGATCTGTAGGATGCATGATTCAAGTATATATGGAGAACATCCTACAGGGGAGTCAGAAGGTATGTGTATTTTGCATAGTTAGAATAGAAACTTTCTGACATTTTTCAAATAATATTTTTTGTGTCCTGAGTGGCTCTGGGAAGACTTCCTGCTCCTTTGAGCATATTTCCTCTCTGCTTGCCTCCAGAACAGAAAAAAGTAATGCAGAACAGAATAGTTAGTTAGGTCTCTCTCTCTCTCCTCTTTCTGTACAAAGTTTGTTTCTCTTCTAAATAAAATTATTTTATTCTTTTAAATAGCCTGGTATTCTGCTCCTCTTTGCAAACTCTGCCAACATCATACTGCAGGTAGGGTAATTGAATTTTTGAATGTTTTCCCCCCAAAAAGAGAAAAACCTTGCAGATGGAAAGCAAAGCACACCTAAGAAGAGCTGCAACCTTGACATGCTTATCTTCTATATCCCCAGTAAGTTTTCTGTGGAGATGCATCGATTTCAGATGCCACCTTAAACTTCCAAGATTTTCCCACTCAGAAATCTTAGGATTAAAAACATATTGAAGTAAACAAGCATTTGCAATTGACACGTACAAAATTATGTTTCGCCTCTATTGGCAGTTTGGAACTCATGATGCCTCCAAATGGGCTGCAGTCACCATGAGTGATTAGTCTCACACAGTACAGAAGAGAATAAAGAAGCATTCTTGTTGGGTCAGGAAAGGGTTTGAGTTGCTGCTGAACTGCTTTAAACCCAAAAATAAGAATTCCAGAAGGGCATTCAGTGGAAATTAAAAAGAGTCTTGAGGCATTAATAAATTGCATTCCAGCATGGATTCCAGCTCACTTCATTAGATTCAATGAGGGCACTTTTATTTTGGGGAAAATTGGTTCAAATTATATCAAATAGTCTAAAAATAAAGACACCATGAAACCCAGAAAATATATTCCTGAATTATTTACCAGAAATACAAGCAGAGCAACTCTCTATAGTACTTCATATGCTAACATGAACAAGTCTTAATTTTGCCAGATACTGGAAAGAAATCTCCAGACTTAATTACTTGGTTTAATAACATCAATGAGACTTATTTATTAATCAGATTAACATATGTTCAGAATAAAAAAGATATGGAAAAGTTAGATGAATTGTGGAACCAGGGAATCTCCAGAATGAAGGGGTTGCTTGGAAGATAGACCTTCATGAAGTTCTAGAACGGGTTGATGTAGAGGGAGGGAGGGTGTGGCTCATTCAGAGGGTGGATTATTAATGTGGAGGGTTGGTTATCAATGTTGAAATGGCTTCCTTTTTAAAAAAATGCTTGATGAACGTACATTTTGTTGGCAGAGGGTTTTGGTGCATGTTTTATAAATGGTTTGGGGGGCATTTTTCTTGGATTTTGAGTGATGATGGTCTACCTCCTTTTTATATATATGTTTGAATTTAAATTTTAAAAAAAGATTCAATGAGGGCATTTTCACTATGTGATCACTGAATGTAGGGAAATGAAAATCAATTACTTTGCAGTAAGGTCAAGGGACCATGAAACACAAGCAATACATAATGAAAAGTAATTCTGTAGAATTCAGACCTAATCACGAAAATATACAAAGGGTTGTTAAACTAGTTAATGTCTTTAATGAGGAAGGATCTCAGCTATTGCTAAAATAGTTAAAAGTAACACAACAAAACAAAATCAGAGTCCAGTAGCACCTTTAAGACCAACAAAGAGGCACGACAATGGGTCTGCAGGGTGGTGACTTATATGGATGTGTGGAACACACATTCAAGTCCATTGAAATCCAACTTGAAGAAACCAGAATTATCTCAAGGATAAAATGAAGAATGTTGTAAGCCACTTTGGGTCCCCATTGAGGAGAAAAGTGGGGAATGAATGAATGAAGTCAATATATAAAACGATGGGCAAAGTGAGAACCAGGCTCTAGTTTCAAGCTGACGGTAACTTGTCTGTTCATCAGGCTTCCTTAGGTGAATCGTCACCTGGCTCTATGTCCTGCCCTCCTCCTGTGCTCGCTTTGGCAGCACATATACTAATTGGACCAACAAAGATTTATTCAAGGTGTGAGCTTTCAAGTGCAAGCACTCAAGAAATCTTTGTTCAGATGATGGGGAGAATGGCCTTGTGAAATCAGTTTAGAATTCTTCATTCAGGAGGTGCCTCAGTGGCCGTTAAGCCCCTCTCATTTCAATGTGCAGGGCTGCTGAGAGCCAACATGAGCCCCCAGACAAAGGTTCCTCTTGGTCCCCCCACATGACCCTGATCCTAATCAAATCTTAAGACAAAATAAATCACTTGACTCCTTGTTACCATGCACCTTCTATGCATGTCCACCCATCTGTCTTTTTGAATCAAGCATAACTCATTAGAAAATAGAACTAGGAATCTCAACATTGACCAACAGCTCCAGGATGCTCATGGATGTTCCAAGGCCCCAAACTGAAAAGAGTCACAAGATCCTGGCCCAGGTTAACTCGAGGTCCCCTCCCCCATCATGCTACTTGCAATGGAAGCTCCAACTTCTATGCCTCATTAATTACCACCAAGGCAGACTAACGTTCTATTATCATGCATGATAAAAGTGTGAGGGAGTTTCCTTTTACTGCTTTGATAGAGTCCAGGGGAAATTTAGCTCCTCCCTTCTGTTCCTAATAATGACAGAAGTTTGCTCCTATATGTTCTAAGTTACCAACCAGGATGGATGAGAAAAAGGTGAGATCAGAACTGAGAAATAAGGAGTGGGGTTAGAATTGGGGAGAGAGGAGTGAAGGCAAAGCATGAAAGAAACTGAGCAAATTGAAGATGGGGGAAAGAGTGAGGGAAAGGAAGAGAAATAAAGGAAAAGGCAAAGAAAGTGTAAAAAATGCACCCTTTGCAAGATGTGGATGTGCAGCTAAAACAACAGAGCTGGGTGGTAATAAAGTGAGAGGGAAACTGCAGACTGCTGGACCTTGCCAGGAGGCTGCATCCTAGCAATGACTAGCTTTTCCTGCCTGCTTTTGTCTTGCCCCAGTGCTGGTTTCACTGATGGCTTTAGCAGGATCTGAGAAGAAATGTGTTTTCTCAGCCTCATAGTAAACTTTGCAGAGGGGCCCAGCCAGAGTCAGAAGTTGAACTACTTCTGTTTGCAGCGCTCTGCCTTCCCTGCACACCTGGTCACTGCAGTGCAGAACTGCATTAGAAGTTTTTAAAAATAAATGAATTCTGAGAGCCAGCTTGGTGTAGCGGTTAAGAGCAGTGGCCTCCAATCTGGCAAACAGGGTGTCCTTGGGCCAGTCACAGTTCTGTCAGAGCTCTCTCAGGCTGTCTGTTACGGAGAGAGAAGAAGGGCAGATGATTGTAAACTGCTTTGAGATTCCTTTGGGGAATGAAAAGTGGGGTACAAAAAGCAGCTCCTCTTCTGTGAACGCAGCATGACGCTGGTTCAGAGGCCCTCCAACTGACTTGAGCCTTAGGCATTTTGGCTTTCCAGCCCTCCACTTTGGGTAGCCTCTCTGTGCAGTGTACCCATTGAAATGAAAAGAAACTATGAGCGTGTGGGACCACATCCTTCCAGACATACCCGGTGCTTCCCATCCTCCTTGAAGAGCGAGATACAATCAAAGGGTTCTGTTATTTATAAGTGATTATAAACAGGACAATCAGCTGCATAAATGAATGAGAATTAATGGGAACACTGCCTGTAGACTTTCACTTAGAAAGTTTACTCTGAGCTTTGACTCTGTTTTCACTAAGGACACATTGTATACAAATGCCTTCCTGAGTTTATTTCCGCTAGTGCAAAGTAGGCGCCAATTCATAAAAATGATGGAGAAATGTCCATGGGATTCGTTGGTGGTTTACCCAACAGGGAGGCATACACTGGGATAAGCTTTGCATCGACCTCTAAAAGCATTACACTTTTAAAGAGCAATGGGGCAAAGAGGAAGGTCTTTAGACACACAGAGACATGCAAGTTCTACCCTCTGGTGATGTTTCCCATTAGGAACCAGCTCTGGAAACAACCTCTGTAGTTCTACTGGATTCTAGAAGCATCTGGAGGAGGGGCTCCAGCAGGGGGGAGGGAGGATGGAGGGAGGATTGGCTTCGGAAAAGGGGAGGAAAGCAGTTGACTTCAAAGTCCTGTGTGCCCTCCTGTGTGGTTCTGATCCCAGCAAAAATGATCCTCTTAATGGGGGGAAGGATTAGGCTCCGATTTCCTTTCCCTTATTAGCCAGCCTCTCTTCCTCTTTACCTTCTCTCTTCTTCTGACCCAACTTCCTTTGTCTCTCCTCATCTGTTTCTCCAAAGTGGCTGACCACTGAAAGATACCAGCAAATCTTCTACCTTGTCAAGAAGGCCGAGGGCGAATTAGCCCCTCTGAATGCATATCTCAGGAGTACCCCTCATGGAAAGGAACGTCTTCCAACGTCCTCCCTTGCATCTCCATATGGGACACCCAGTTGAAAAATAGGAGGGAGCAACACTTATGTATTTATTTACATTTAAGTAGACAATGTCAGTCCATACAATTAGACAATGTCAGTCCATACAATCAACTAGAAATCTGAACAAAAAAAAAGTATGAAACAGAGTTCCAGAGCTTTATTCAAGACTGTGAAGGTCCTCTCCTGGATTGCCACTGGCCTAATCTAAGGAGGCACGAACAACTTAAACAGATCCTCTAAAGATAACATAGTGGTCAGACTGGTTTATAAGAGATTAGATGGTCCTTCAGGCACATTGGTCCCAAACCCTATAGGGATTTGAAAGTAAAAAGAGCACACCGAACTGTGCCTAGAAATAAACTGGTATCCAGTGTAGATGTACCAAGATTGGAGTGATATGATCCCTACAACCCACTCCATCCAATATCCTGACTGCAGTATTCTGTACCAAATGAAATTTCCAAACACTTTCCAAGGGGCAGCCCCAAGAACAGTGCATTGCAGTGATCTACTTTAAATGTAACCAGGGCATACACCACAGTAACCAGATCTTTTCACCCAGGAAAGGCCTCAGTTGGCTTACCAGTCAAAGCTGGTGAAATGCACTCCTCACCACAATTGTAACCTGCTTATCCAGTTCTAGGCCTAGGTCAAAGAGCACCCCCAGACTATAGACCTGTTCCTTCAATAGCAGTGAACCAAATCCAGGATGGATGACACTTTATATCCCAGGACAGACCTTCTGGCCTCTAGTAGCACCTCCGTTTTGTTGGGATTAAACTCCAATTTAGGGTTGCTCTGGGTTGGAAAATATCTGGAAACTTTGGGGGAGGGACCTCAGCAGTGTATTATGCGATGGAGTCCACCCTCCAAAGTAGCCATCTTCTCCAGGAGAACTGATCTCTTTAGTCTGGAGATGAGCTATGATTCCAGGGGCTTTCCAGGTTCTACCTGGGGACTGGTATCCCTACTGCAGTTTATTAGCCCACACCCACTCTAAAACTGTGTCCAGGCTCCTGTTCACAGTTTCTACAGCTTCCCTGAGATCATCTGGATTGCAAGACCAAGCTGAGTGTCATCCAAGTATTGCTGATGATCTTCAGATGGCCTTACCTAGCAGTTTCACGCAGATGTTAAAAAGAACAAGGGACAAGAAAGAAGCTTGAAAGATCACATAGATCAAGGGTGGCCAAACTGTGGTTCTCCAGTTGTCAGTGAACTTTAATTCCCTGCCAGCTGGGAAGAGGCTAATGGGAATTTTAGTCCATGGACATCTGGAAAGTCACAGTTTGGCCATCCCTGACATCGTCCCCCAGTAATCTGAAACCCACCCAGCAGGTTGGACCACTACAATAGCAGAACAGTGCCTTCCAGCCCAGATAAGTGGTCCAAAAGGATACCATAAACAATTGTACTGAAAGCCACTGAGAATCAACAGAGATACATTCCCTCCATCTGTCTCTCAGCAGAGCTCATCCACCAGGTGACCAAGGCTGTCCATCAGAAGATAGAGCTAGGTGCCATCCATATATTAGAATCATAGAATCATAGAGTTGGTAGGGGCCACACAGGCCATCTAGTCCAACCCCCTGCTCAACGCAGGATCAGCCCAAAACTTCCTAAAGCTGTTTCAATCCCACATCCAGGCCTAAACCCAGATTGGAAAGGATCTTTAGATGTAATTGAAAGGGACTTAAGCATGAGGAACCCCTTATATACCTTATTTGTGCCCACCTGTACTGAGTTGCCACATGTCTGCCTCTGCCCTAGAGACAATAGTAAAACAGCCTTGGCAGTTACCTGAACTTTAGAATAGAAGATCCCTCAGGTGAGGGGTATAATCCTTAAGAATTTCATTCCAAGTGGATGAAGGAAAATATAGCCCCTGACCAAAATAATGCCTATTATTCAATAAAGAAAATTAACTTGTACAAAATTTAAACTCTACTGCAAAAAATATTGTTTGTGCAGATGCTACGCTGTTGCTGAGTCATGGGCACATTAATGTCCACTCTGAATTCCTGTTTCCTTAGGGTGCTCCGTTCATGCTCCGAAAGCATCCTGACCCCTCCAGCCAAGTAACTTGATGTAGAAGCTGTTTTGAGTGGGATAGCATATCAGATCTGTTGTTCCCTCAAAAGGCCGATAGACCAAGCGGCATGATTTATTTCAGCCATCTCCACACTGGCAAATTTGCAAAATAAACTCTCCATCCAGGGAGCAAGATGGCAACAGAAGGGAAAGATGCTCCAAGTGTTTTCAGTAGGAAGTGAAAAGATCCCTAGCATACAAAATCATGTCCAGAATGTATCAGCCTTGGTAGAAGGAATTCCTTTTACTTCTGCAGAGAAGGCCTCAAAGGGAGAATCCAGCCAACAAAAGCTTCAGCCATTGTAACTGCCAGGTGAATGGCTTCCATCCCTTTCCTTTTGTTAGCCTCCCTGAGAACTACGACAGGAGGCCAAATGGCAAAGAGCCTCTTTAAATAATGAGTTGCACTTTTATATTTTCTGATCAGATGCAACGACCTAAAGGCCTCATATGGTCAAGAAACAGAGACTCCACGTGCGGGTATTTAAATGCCGCATACAATTTCGGCCTGCTGTAACTTTGTCCAGATGCGGGCACTTTCTGTGCCCATGGAAATGAGACAGATCTCTTTCTTTTCAGCTTGTCCAAGAATCTTTGCACTCTGACTCACTCCAGAAAAAGAAAGAATGGAAAGAATGCGAGGCAACTGTGTTCGGTACACAGTATTTTATGAGTTCAGGGTCTATTGAAAAATGGGAATCTGAGTATGTAAATAGCAAAAAATTAGATATTTATAATGCAAAAACATTGTTTGGCAGTGAACAATATCTCTGCTTGAGATGGGCCAGAACCAGGAAGGGTGATAATGCTTCTTTGTTAACTTCTGGTTCGCATCCTAAATCTTGCAGGCGTAAATGTAGATTAATATGCCGATCTTTTAACTACTGCCCTGTTTCTGCAGTCACGCGACCTGATAGCCCAAAGAATCTGCACTGCATTTTCCCTTTGGGGGTAATCCCCCTGCAGCAGGGGGCAGCACACAATCACCTTGACCAGGGGCCAAGGGAAGGGCTGACTGAGCACAGCTTGTTCCTTTCAGTCAGGGAAGCGCAAATCCCTGTCCTCAAAGGTTGTTGCTTCAGAAACAGATAGAGGCTGTACGTATCCTCCCTTCACCTCCAAAGCAACCACGGCTTCAGAGGCAGCATGTATGCTGGGGCAGCCTATCTCCTAACTGAGATAATCCCCAGCAGTCCTTTCAGGGTTCAGCAGAGGCTAGTCCTTCCTTCACCTCAGAAGCAACTGCAGGGAAGGGAAGGGCGACAAACTGTGGTGTTTGGTTTGCAGACACAAATGTGCTCTGGGTTTTTGGCTATCTAAATGTGTATTGATTTGTCCTAAGGAAGAGAGAGAAGAGTTGGCTTTTTATACCCCGCTTTTCACTGCCCGAAGGAGTCTCAAAGCGGCTTACAAACACCTTTCCCTTCCTCTCTCTACAGCAGATACCCTGTGAGGTAGGCAGGGCTGAGAAACTTCTAACAAAACTGCTCTGTGAGAACAGCCCTAAGAGATCTGTGACTGGCCCAAGGTTCCCCAGCTGGCTGCATGTGCAGGAGTGGGGAATCAAACCCAGTTCTCCAGATTAGAGACCTCTGCTCTTTAACCACTACACAATGCAAAGCCAGACTTGGAGGGGAGGACTAGCTTTTAGCAGGTTGTCATTCTAAAAGTCTATTGACAGGTCACTACTTTTAGATACAGTTATTATATTATTTGCCAAAAGATAGTAAACATCTCTCTCACACACACATTGCTGTCAAGTCACAGCTGACTTACAGCAACCTATAGTTTTCAAGGAAAGAGAATTTTCAAGGCAAAAGGTGTGCAGAGATAGTTTGCAGTTGCCTGCCTCTGCACAGAGACCCTGGTATTCCTTGGTAGTTTCCCACCTGAATACCAACCAGAACTGAACCTAGTTAGCTTCTGAAATCTGACAAAATCTAGTTAGCCTGGGCTACCCAGGTCAGGTACAACATATATATTTTGTTCTTGCCACCTGATGATCAATGGTATACTCACTCCGAAACAAATTTCAATTATTCCATTGGTTGATTTGTGTTGCATAGATTGGATTATTCCTTGAAGAATTCTTAATGCTCTGCCTAATGAGAAGAACCATGCTCTATTGGCTAAAACTGCAAATGGACTTTATTCTATGTTAAAAGTCAATCTTTTGTATTTACAAAAAGGCTAGCCTGCGCATCAGGTTTTAGTGTTTGTGGTTATCTCTATTTGAGTGTTGTGCCATGAAAGGTAACCTATATCTATATACCCTTCTTTTCACTACCCAAAAGTGGCTTACAATCATCTTCCCTTCCTCTCCCCACAACAGACACCTTGTGAGGTAGATGAGCCTGGAGAAAATTCTGAGAGAACTGCTTTGCAAGACCAGTTCTAACAGGACTAGCCCAAGATCACCCCTCTGGCTGAATGTGGAGGAGTGGGGAATCAAACCCATTTCTCCAGATTTGAGGCCACCTCTCATAACCACTATGCCAAGCTGGCTCCCTTTACCTTTCATAAAGTAGTCTGTGTCAGTGGCTACAGCTTGTGGCAGTGCTGGTCCTGAAGCTCAGCCTGCTCCTGAAAACAAAGCTATGAGCCTGTCACACCTAAATGGAGCAAGACTGCAGTCCTGTGAATATTTATTCCACTGAATAAAATAGGACTAACGTGAACAGGATGGCACTGCAAATCAGAGTAATGCATGTAATATTTAAATCTATTTTGTACTAAAGTAGGCTGGTCAGTCCCTTTCCTGTGATCATAGGAAATTAATGGAAACATAGAAGGAAATTTATTTTCTCCATTAGTTTCCTGTAATTTCAGAAGCAATTCAAGATGAGATGAATAATGTTCATTGACCCATCCAAGTGTTGGGAGCCACTAACCACACAAACTGAAATATCTACCAAGCTGCAACAGCACACTAAGTTGAGCCACTGAAGCTATGAAGTCCCAAGTACATGCCTAGTAGGACTGTTCATTCCACTGTACTACGTGTCCAGTGTAATTCCATCCCAACACAGGGATATTGCTAAATATGAGTAGTTTTTAAAAGACTGCATTGAAGGGCTAGAACATTGCAACAATGACACCTGTGTAATCCAGTGCACCAGGGTATTCTCTGTGGACAGAAACCCACTTTCCCATGCCCAACCACCTTTAAATTTTGGTAACTGGGGCTTGGGATGTCCATAGTCAAGGGCAGGGATCACATTTGGTCTTCACCACAAACTTGTAGCCAGTTATATGAAGGCGGGTCGGGGGACTTTGGAGGATGAATCCACGTTACAAGCAGTTATATATGAAGAAGCCAGAAACAGACTGGTGACCTATCAAACAAAGGTTGCAGATGCTTTAAGGAAGATACCACATGGAACGGCAGAGGGATATTTTAGTCACTGTCAAATCCCTCAAAGTCTTGGCAGAAATTGGTAAGTACCGGCTTGTAATGAGTGCTGTTTGGAAAGCAAAGAAAGTATGAAGAGAACAGAAAGAACTCATGATTCAATAGATCTGCACAAGAAATATGATGTGCAACATAGCTTACAGTTACCCTACATGAAACAAACAACAACAAAAAGAACATTCAGATTTATCAAATACAGCAGATTTGGTAACCAGAACAAAAAAAAGCAGTAATGTAAGAACAGCAAGGAAGGCTCCAATTTAATTCAGGCTTATTGCTTGGCTTATAACTGGAGAGGAAAAAGAAGTATAGCTGACCATCTGCCAGAAATTCATGGGACCACAAAATAGACAAGATCATGATGAATTATGAAACAAAGGTTATTTGGGCTTCCCAGTTGCAAAGAGATAAACACCTGCAGCATAACCCCCTTGATATCACAGTTGTAGGGGAAAAACAAGAAATAGCGTTTGTAGCATTGGACACAGCAATTACAGGAGATGGTAGAATAGAAAAGAAAGAACAAGAGAAGATCACCAAATATCAAGAACTATGTATAGACTTAGAGCGCCTCTGGGAGAAGGAAGATACTATTGTGCCAGTTGTCACTGGAGCCCTTGGAGTCACCGCTGCTCTAAGTAGGCAATACTGACCTTGACGATCTGACTTGTATAAGGCAGCTGAGAATCTGAGAAGGTTGAGAAAACTGCTACTTTATATAATAAAATGTATTTCTTTGCATTTTATTTATGGAGTTCAAATATATAAAAGCATAAATGACAATAAAAACAGCAGGGAGTGATGCAAGTCACGCACACATGAGTTAGTTCTGTCCTAACATCCAGAGACCTAGCATATTTCTACCTAAACAGGTCTTCCTCAGAGGTCAGTATTAAGTACACACAATTGTTTTAGAAAAACACACAGCTATACATAAAATATGTTTTTATATCATTTTGCAATCTCCAGGGTGATAAACCAACTTTTATATTCAAGTGGAGGTCCCTTGCACTGGATGTCAAATGTTCTTATGCAGATAAGGGTATTTCAAGGGGCTGTCTACAATAACCTTCCCTG
This sequence comes from Paroedura picta, assembly GCF_049243985.1. Taxonomy (NCBI): domain Eukaryota; kingdom Metazoa; phylum Chordata; class Lepidosauria; order Squamata; family Gekkonidae; genus Paroedura; species Paroedura picta. Next base: position 72,430,021 of record NC_135376.1, read on the forward strand.
GTTTTGAACAACACCTGCTGCATGTCCTTGTGTGCCGATCAAACAATGTTGACCTAAATGGAGTGTTTCTATCAGAGAACTAAATAGGAAAAACAGTGCAAAGCAGCAGATTTAGCTCTTATGAGAAGAATAACTACAGATTGACTTGTCCGAATCTTATGTTCATTTATCACTTTTCTCCCCAATGAAGATGCAAAGAGGCTTACAGTATCCTTCCTTTTCCATCTTATCTTCAGAATAACCCAAGAGGTAGGTTAGGCTGCTGTGTGTGACTGGACCAAGGTCACCTAGCAAGGCATGAGTGGGAATATGAACCTGGATCTCTCAAATCCTAGTATAGCCCTGTACCACACTGGCTCTCAAATCTTTGTTTGGCAGTGCTGCTGCTTCCTGAAAAACTGGCTTGGGAAACTATCATAGCCCTTTAGTAGAATATTGATTTATTTATTTAATTTATTATTAGATTTTTATCCCACCACTCTTCAAGGACTCGTGGCAGGTTACAATACCTAAACCCCCCATATAACCACATTAACTATAAAACCCTCCAGAACAAAAGATGAGACACACAAGATTAGTAGCATAACTCCCTTCCCTAACCACCATAGAGGTGGGGTATGTAGATATCAATACACAGCCTGAAACTGAGGAGGGGCCCTGTTGATCTTAGCCTCAACCAAGGACCTGGCAGAAGAGCTCTGTCTTATAGTCCCTGCAGAATATTGGTAGCTCTGACAGGGCCCTCAGCTCTTCCGGGAGCTTGTTCCACCAGGTTGGGGCCAGGACTGAAAATCCATGGCCCAGACAGAAAAGTCCCTTGCCTGGGTCAAGGCCAGGTATGCTTCCTTAAGACCAGGGACCTCCAACAGATGAGCACTCACAGAGTGAAGGGTTCTGCAGGGAGCATAAGGAGACAAGTGGTCCCTCAGATAGGTATGGCCCGAGCCATGTGTAGGAAAGGACAGCAGAAGCTTTTCAGAGCATGGAAGTAAATAAAATCATCTGGGCAATACCAGCTTCTATTAAAGGGACAGGGCATTTTTCTCCAGGCCTGGTGGCAGTCCTGCTTCCTGAGCACCTAGGTAATATAAGAGCCCAGGACCATGTAAAAAGAGTCCATGCAGCTCTTCCTTTATGGCATAGTAAATCCAGTTTCCAAAGGTTTGCTTTGGGCATAGGCAGGACCCAGAGGGCTAGCTCCTCCTACACAGTCCAGAGCTTCTCCCTCGACCATGGCAACATGACAGCTGTGTCTTATGTGACAAGTCTGACAACACTATTTGGGAGTAAGCCCTATTGAATAACATGAAGCGTACTGTTGAGTAGACCTGCTTAGGCATATTCTCTTCAAATATATATGTAACAATAACCACAATTTACAGAGATCGAGCTTAGTGTGGTGGTTGAGAGTGGAGATCTGTAATCTGGAGAACCTGGTTTTATTCCCCATTCCTTTGCATGCAGCCATCTGGGTGAGTCCCAGTTCTCTCAGAGCTCTCCCAGCCTCATCTAACTCACAGGTTAGGGATAGGTAGGTGATTGAAGCCATTTTGGGTACAAATGTCGGGTACAAATCATGAGCTCTTCTTTTCAATGCCTGCAAAAGATGTGCTTCCCTTTTTAAATCCTAGAGGCCACGTTCATGGCTGCACAACATCAGCAGAACATTTTGCAGCCTTCTGGAATACCCTTTTATACATCAAACCCCAAAAAAGTAGGAAATAATTGGCCTTCTCTGCAACTTACAACAAGATAAGAATATCCTTCTTTCTGCTAAAGTAGATCCATGAAATTTCATGATAAACAAAAGCCCTCTTGTGTGTAACAGGGCAGGGTGAAACATGCCAGTGAGAGAGCTGAAGGTTAAAGTGTAAATTCCTTTTGCACAGACACATATTAAGACTCACTTTTTATGCTACCCCATGTGGACGATGTCCTGCAAACTCATAGCTGGCACTTTGACATAGAAGGTACTTTAATTTGGAGGTGCTTTGCAAAGATAGACTCAGCAAAGAAGCTTTAAAAAAAAAAAGATTGCTTGGAATATGATGCATGAGTCTTTCGGAGGCTTGTGTATTCGGTACGGAATGTGAAAGATTAAAGCTTTCTTTTTTTAAAAAAAAGTTTCTACATGAGGGAACAGAAAGAGGAGGAAGAAAAGCAGTGGCGAGAGAGAGCAAGCGAGAGAGATGAGTCTGACAATAACAAACAAGTGGATTAAAAATAACAGATGGAAAGGAAAACACCCCTGGCCCTTCCAAAACCGCCATTACAGCCTCCCACACACTGGCCAAATTCAAGTGAGTTTGACATAATGAAGTCAAATGCCACATTTGCAAGAGAGATTTTCAACCAAAAGAAGCAGCAATCATTGTAGGGCAGGGGAGAAAGTGGCTGGATCAGAGTGGGGCTATGGCAGAGAGAATCATCTCGGGTTCATGGCTTAGATGCTCCACAGGATTGCATCCCAATATGAGTTTGTAAATGGAATGCTCTGTTCTTTGTACTTTACTTTGAAATGAAATGCTCCGATCCTTCTTTCCCCATTCTCAGGGGATGGCCACTATCACTATTTTGCATTGGATTTATTGCTGTTAAACGCAACAGCTGTGCCTAAGGAATTCTGGCAATTGCCATTTTGGTAAGAAGCTGAATATTGTTTTTTAGAAAGCTGAGGGGCTGCAAGGAATCATGGGGAGTGGGAAGAATCTGGAATCCCTCTTCTCAGTAATTCTATACACTCGCAGGGACTTGAAGGGACTGAATTTGCTACTCCCGTTTTTCCTTGAACTGACTTTGAACTGTTCTCAACATTCACAGTTCGAATGATATCTAATCCTCATCAGGCTATCAAGATAAACTGATATAAAAGGTAAAGGTAAAGGTATCCCCTGTGCAAGCACCGAGTCGTGTCTGACCCTTGGGGTGACACCCTCCAGCGTTTTCATTGCAGACTCAATACGGGGTGGTTTGCCAGTGCCTTCCCCAGTCATTACCGTTTACCCCCCAGCAGCAAGCTGGGTACTCATTTTACCAACCTTGGAAGGATGGAAGGCTGAGTCAACCTTGAGCCGGCTGCTGGGATTGAACTCCCAGCCTCATGGGCAGAGCTTCAGACTGCATGTCTGCTGCCTTACCACTCTGCGCCACAAGAGACTCTCCAAACTGATATATTAAGTCTCTAATGCAGATGGGCCCTGAGCTGGATAGCCCAGGCTAGTTTGATCTTGGAAGCTAAGTGATGTTGACCCTGGATAGTATTTAGATGGGGTCATTAGGCAGAGGAAGGCAGTGACAAACAATCTCTGTTAGGTCACCGTAAATCAGCTGCTACTTGATGATACTTTACCCATAGATACAATATAGATAGACTTGAATTAATTGGTGAGTTCTTGTGATGTGAGTCTTCTGTTTCTTCCTTCTACTTCAGCTACTAGACCCCCTAAAATGTTGCTCAGTTTGGCATTAACAGATATGGTTGCTCATTCGAGCCTGTACACCTCTGTACACCATCCACCCAGTGGCTGCCCAATCAAATTAGAACTCCCGTGCCTAACCGTCTCTTCACAATTCTGCTGCTTCATCAAAGTCCCTAGCCACTAAGATGGAGGCAGTGGGGAGGGGAAATGGAATGCCCCCCCCCCAGCACCTCCCCTGCCCCAAAAGACCTGCCAAGGCCCCCACAGGCCTTTGGGGGTGGTGGAGGAGGGAGAACTCTGCCCCCAGCACTTTCCAACCTGTCCCAAAAGACCTACCGAGGCCTCTCCAGGCCTTGCCTGGTCCGCCCGGGGTGGGGAGGTGGTGGCCTGGCACTCATTGTATTCAGAAGTACAACATACTTTCCTGCTAGTAATAATAATAATTTTAGATACTGGTCTTCATGCTTAGATAGATGGAGAAGAAGTGGAGATGGGGAAGAAACAGATGGAGAAGAAATGGATGTAGTGACAGATTTTATTTTCCTGGGCTCCAAGATCACTGCAGATGGGGACTGCAGCAAAGAAATTAAAAGATGCTTGCTCCTGGGGAGAAAAGCTATGGCAAATCTAGACAGCATCCTAAAAAGCAGAGACATCACCCTGCCAACAAAAGTGTGTCTAGTTAAGGCTATTGTCTTCCCAGTTGCAATGTATGGCTGTGAAAGTTGGACCATAAGGAAGGCTGAGCATCAAAGAATTGAGGCTTTTGAACTCTGGTGCTGGGGAAGACTCTTACGAGTCCCTTGGACTGCAAGGCGAACAAACCAGTCAGTCCTAGAGGAGATCAACCCTGACTGCTCCTTAGAAGGCCAGATCCTGAAGATGAAACTCAAATACTTTGGGTTCTCTCATGAGAAGGAAGGACTCCCTGGAGAAGAGCCTAATGCTGGGAGCGATTGAGGGCAAAAGAAGAAGGGGACGACAGAGAATGAAGTGGCTGGCTGGAGTCACTGAAGCAGTTGGTGCAAACTTAAATGGACTACGGGGAATGGTAGAGGACAGGAAGGCCTGGAGGATCATTGTCCATGTGGTCACGATGGGTCGGACATGACTTCACAACTAACAACAAAAACTTATTCCATTGTATATCTTATACTCTACATATCCACATTAACATTTGAACAAAGACATTATTATACTATAATTCAGAATAATAATTTAAGATGAATCAAATATCATAAGGAAGACAATAAAGAAGATATAAATTGTTATGATACAGCTTCTTATTCTATACATAATTATAATTTTAAAAAAATGTTTCTCATTATAGGTTTAACTTCTCTCATATAAGATTTTTTATCTTTCCACACATTGATTAATTTACATTTATCTGTTTTTCAAATATGATATTAATTTTGACATGACAACATATTCAGCCATTTTAGCATTCCAGTCATCTAAGCTTGGACAGCTAGCACTTTCCCACTTTCCTGTATAAATAGTTATAGCTGCAGTCACCATATATTTGAATATCTCTTCCAAGATTTTTTATAGTTGATTGAGAGAAAGGCTCAGCAGCATATTCTTAGAGATCATTGGAAATTGGAATTTTAGAATATTTTACGTTTTTCCATATATTTCCTTCCAGAATATTTTGCCTTTTTACAAATTCACCACATATGGTTAAAAGTTCTATCAGTTTCTTGACATTTCCAACATTCTCAGTTAAAGCTTTTGTCCTTAGAGTTATGCATCATATAAAAAAAACATTTTGTTTCTCCTATAGCTGCTTTCATTCTAAGGATTTGCTTTCTAAAATTTTGCATTCATTTAATCATGCATTTTTCACTTGTTCTTCAGTTTTGAATTTAAGAACTAATTTATGTATCCATCTTTTTGCTTTCCAATAGTCTGTTCAAACTCAGTCTTTTAGAACTCTGCCTTCCATATTCATTGCTTCTTTTAATCTTGAAAGTGATTGATAATATATTAGCCATTGAACATTAGATCCTTCCTCTTTAATATCATAAATATAAATATAAATATAATAATAATAATAATAATAATAATAATAATAATATCTTGCCTAGACTTGGATTCCCCTGAGTTCATATTACCATCGGTTACAAAGATTTTTGTATCCCATGTTCTTATTATAATAAACTACTATTGGAGACATCAGTGGGTAGTCTGGAGATCTCAATAAGTTCCATCGGGAAAACCATTCTCTCAAAGTTCGTCTTTACTCCTCGCTTTTTCTCATCTTGGAGTATTCTGAAGCTTATCCTTGGTTTCTTGCCATTCCAGATATATTTGTTTATCTGTCTTGGCCACTCTGGCAGAAAAAAATGGTTGATATAGATATATAGATATAAATAGTATTTGAAATAAGAAATTTAACTTTGGAAGTATATTCATTTTATTGCTAAAATTCTACCCAACCAAGATATTTTAATCCTTTCCCCATCAAGATAAGTCTGCTTGTATCAATTTCCAAGTATCTTAATCATGGTTTTATTAAAGATTGCAGTTTTGTCTGGTCACACTTATTCCCAGATGCATGATAGAATCAATAGCTTATGTACATTTTGTACTCTTTATAACATTTCCTTCTTCTTGTGTTAAAAATTTCATCAGAGTTATATTCATTCTATATATTATTACGGATATGGCATGGTATAGCCCTGTCTCATCAGATCTCAGAAGCTAAGCAGGGTTGGAACTCGGATAGGAGACCACTTAGGGATACTCTACAGGAAGGCAATGGCAAACCACCTCTGCTTCTCATTTGAAAACCCCTTATTGGGGTTGGCATAAGTTGATTGCAACTTGATGGGAGGGATGGATAGACGGATAGATAACTACCAGTGAAGATGTCTTTCAAAATGTATTTCTTTGGTTGTTTCAAAATATATGGACCTGCCTTTCAGAAAATCCAAAAGATAACCAACCAGTTAAAACACTTCTTTAGCCCTAACGATGCCTTTTTTGTATGTGGATGATGTACCAGGTAAAACCCACACCAATTGACGCTGAGTGGGGGATATCAACCCAATAAGGAGAGGGCACCCCCGAACTGAGGGACAATCACAGGTCATCCCTGCCCCTATCCTCCTCCTTCATGTTGCTTCCAGGCACTTGGGAGGAGGAAGAGCTGGCAGAAAGTAAGCTGAGTAGCGGGGAGGAAGCTGGCTGCACTCCATGACACTGCAGTAGCTCAGGTGGCCAGGTTCACCAGCAGGACTGCCACACTCCCAGGCCTCCTGCTTACTAGGGAGTGAGAAGAGGCCAGCTAGCCATGCTTCACAGCACCACACTGGCCCATCTTGGTCTGGCCTGGATGACCTGGCTTGCTAGCTGGACTGCCCAACTCCCTGTTCTCCAACTTGCCCAGGAGTCTGTCCATGCATGCTCCACAGTGCTGTGGATGCAGCATTGGCCCTACTGGTCTAATTCACCTGGATGGGCTGCCAAGTACTCTAAAGCCACCCCTGCTGGGAAGCATGGAGGAAGGAGGGCAGTAGTCCTCCACAGTAGCTGCTTTCTCCAGGGGAACTGATGCCTGGAGATCAGTTGTAATTCTTGAAGATCTCTATCCCCCCACCTGGAGATTGGCAACCCTCTGGGTGCACATGGAAGAGGACTCAAACCTGGCTCTCAATATTAGAGTCTGCCACTCGTTAACCACTACATCTTGTGGCATCTCAAAATTGAGCAGGGATAGGAGGGCCAGCACCCAGAAAGGCCACAGTGCAGGCATGCATGCTAGCACACACTGTATTCCTGGGTGCAACAGATTTTGCCTCTAGTAATTTCATAAAATCCAAAAGTGGTTATATTGCAATATTACAGAATACAGCTGTGAAAATCTTAGCCCGTGCAAACAGAATGACATGTGTTTTGCCAGTTGTTTGAAGGGTTTCACATTCGCTTTTTGGGAGCCCAGTTCAAAGTGCTGTTCATGACCTAAAAAACATTCTAGAAGTCAGGGCATCTGAAGGATAGCTTACTCCTCTGTAAACCTGCAGGTGTTGAGATCTTCACAGGATGGGTGATTCTGGGTGATCCACTTTGGGTGGTTATAGGTGGCTACTAGAAATAGAGCCTTCTTGATGGTGGTACCTTCATTTGTAATCTCTTTCCATTCAAGTGGCATGTATTCTGATAAAAGATAACTCAGAAAAACTGTATTCTGATAAAAGATAACTCAGAAGAACTGTTGCTCCTAGATATTCAGAGGCTTTTTGTGCAGCCAATTAGCTGAATTTTGTTTCTGTTTTTAACTCAAGGAGTGTTGTAAGTTTTGTTTTGCTGTTTTACTTACAATGGCATAAGCAGTGGTCCGGGCTTTTGTTCAAAGGCAAAGTAAAATACCATAAATATGTTTGGGGTGATTGCAGAATTCAGTTCTTTGGGGCATGGAATAACACTCCGCCACTGTGCCTGACAGAAGGTAACATTTAGGCAGAAAATAGAATCATGTGCATAGCAAAGAACACATTTACAAATGGATGCGCACCATTAAAGCTGGCAGCACCAATAACGATGTGCACAACTGAGAGAACTTGCCACATGACTAGTCTTAAGCAGTACCACACCATTTTGATCTCCGGCAGATAGCCATAAATCTAGATTAATGCCTCCAGAGCACTACATGACCCAATTACTCACTAAAGTAGGAACTTATTCCAGCGGTGTAGGCTGTTCTTGCTACGTACAACTGTAAGGAGGAGGGGAACAAGAGCCTCGGCTCCCACTTAAGTTTGTTTTCTGATAACTTCAGGAATGCAATGTGACTTCCAACTTCCAGAAAGTTGCTCTGCGTTGTTGACAAGTCATGATTTGTGCAAAAGCAGTTAGCGGTCTCCTCAGTGTGGCTTTACAAGATGAGCAGCATGTGGCAAGAAATAGCGAGGCTGAAACGATCCTAGGAGAAAAATTACTGACCAAGAAAAAGTGTATTACTGATGAACCTTCTGGGAAACAAGCAAGGAATGACTTCCAACCACTGGAGAAAATGGCTTCCATGGAGACTTCTGGGGCAGTTGGCCATATTTGCCCCCCTTCCTTTCTAATGATTAGTAGAACACAGTCTACAGCCCCACCACATCTGCAGAGTCAATATTCTATGCCATAGACTCTATGACTGAAGCCCAAGGTTATGAAGAACTTTCAGGAGGGCTTTTCCTCATGTGCAGTTCTGACCCAAATGTGCAATTCTACACCAGCTTTTATGGAGTTCAAATGGGAATTTGAGGCTGTTCTGAATCAATAAGACAACAGAAGAAAGAAAGGAAAGAGAAAACAATTGTCTTTTGTCTACATGTATGTTGCAACACATCATTATTATTGTTGTTCTTCTGCTACAGTAAACCCTCAAATAGTTCTGGCAATTGCCTTCCGCTGGGGTTCCTAAGAAGTCCAGCTGCTGGGAAGAGCCTTTAGAAGCTAACATAAGGAAAGATGACCTGGAAATAGAGTGATGCCTTGCTTTTCACTCTGAGACATTTAAAATCATGCTGTCAGACAAAAACTCTGAACTAACTTCTGCCAGTGCTAAATTTGCATGGAAGGCGACCAAAATAAGGAAGATCTAGGTGAAGCTGGAACAATCTTGACACAGTTATATTAATTACTAGCCAGAATGTATTTTAATCTCAAATTGTAGCTCTATGGATTCTTATGTCTGGAATCTTTTTCCAGTTTTAGTGTATTTTATTCTATTTGTATTGCTGTTTCAGTTCTGGTACCGTATTGATAAATTGGATAGAATTGGATTGAATTGAATAGCAGTCAGCAAAATTCTCAAAACATTTAAGGTCCTTCTGTTCTGCACTAGTGTTACTAAGTTCCCACTTTCAAGGATCTTCTCCCACACTTTGTGGACTACCACTTTCAGATATCACATGTGATTTGTTTTTAAAAGAAAGGTGGAATATAGCCCTTTGGGGGTTCTTTGCCCACTCCATCCATGTAATTTTTGTATGAGGGTTTATCTTGCTTGCTAAGATTGTACAAGAATAGCCCATCCTTGTAATGTTTGAGAACATTTCTTCTAATGCAGGGGTGGTCAAACTGTGGCTACAATTCCCATGGACTACAATCCCCATGAACCTCTGATAGCATTATGTTGACAGGGGCTCATGGGAATTGTAGTCCATTGACTTCTGGAGAGCCACAGTTTGGCCACCCCTGTTCTAATGCAAGTATGCCTAATTATAGATCTTAACTGTAAAGATCATATAACAAAGGGCTTCAGAAATCTTGTCCATGCAAACAGGGTTAATTAGAGTAGACACAGATAGTGGATGCCTAGGGATGCCATCCAGTTGGCCCAACTGCTAAAACATGTACAGTGACTTTCTGTGAAGAAGCTGATATGTTGGTAAGAAACTAAGTTGTACTATACCTTTTTGACCAAACATACCAGGAACACTCTAGGGCCTATTCTGCACACAACAGATAATGCACTTTAGAAGTAGATTTTCCTGTTCTGCACAGGAAAATCCAGCTGCCAAAGCTCGTTGAAAGTGCATTATCCTTTGTGTGCGGAATGGGCCCATGTCTCGAATCTTGCTGGCGATGCGTTCTTAGGGGCGATAATAGGCATAAACCATACATGTCACTTTTTATTAGGTCGCCAGCCTATGTTTCCCTGGAAACATTCCTAGATATTATAACAGCAGTCATGCTGACACATGTAGGATTGGGATACCAATCATGGTTTAATTATTTTTATATTCAACCCAGAAGAAAACCCAGAGATTCAAAATAAGAGGTCAAGCTAACCCAGTAATGTTATATGACACAAAGAAACAGCTCAGCTGGAAATAAATTTAATCCAGCCTAATGTTTAGGATTTGCAACACTAATTTTGGAAATTTCTGGAGATGTGAAGGTGGTTTCTGGGAGGAGTAGAGCTTGAGGAAGGGAAGGGGCTTAGCAAGGAAGCTGCTATTTCCTCCAAGGGAATTAATCTCTTTGTTTTGGGAAAACTCCAAGCCCCACTTTGAGGTTGGTAACTAATAATTTTGCTGAGCTCAGTTGATTTGGTTGAAAAGGAAATGGACCTTTTGCCAATGCCACATATTTTAGGCAGATTTATTGAGAACTTATAATTCCACCCTTCCACCAAGAAACCCAAGGTTATGTACATTATTCTATGCTTCTCCACTTCCCCCCTCAAAACACTGGTAATTTAGGGTGACAGAACATGACTGACCTGAGTTTCCTAGATGCTAGCTCGGTGTAGTGGTTAAGAGTGGTGGCCCCAATCTGCAGAACTGGGTTTGATTTCCCATTCCTCCTCCACATGCAGCCAGCTCTGTGACCTTGGGCCAGTCACAGTTCTCTCAGAGCTCTCTCAGTCTCTCCTACCTCACAGGGTGCCTGCTATGGAGAGAGGAAGGCTAGGTGATTGAAAGCTGCTTTGAGACTCCTTTGGGTCAAAACCCCGCTCTTCTTCTCCTTCCTAGTCAAACACTCTGATCCAGCTATGGCTGGATGATAACCTGTCAGGGCAAGATTTACCAACAGGCTTAGTAGACTGAAGCCTAGGGCCTCAAAATCTAGGGAGCCTCCAGCCAAGGTGTATAATCTTTTTGATACTGTCAAAGGCCTTTCTTACATGTGCTGCCATAATGCACAGCTCTAAACAACCCATCAGTAATGTATTCCATGCGCTGGTCACTCTTAAAGAGTGTGCTGTCTTTGGTGGGCTGTCTGTCTGATGAATGCTGAGATGTTGGAACTATGCTGGATTTTTTGGAAGCAAAGGGTTTTCTGCTTCTGGAAACAGTAGCAAACAAGGAATAGTAGCAAATGTAAGTTCCTCCCTTTTTTTCTGACCAGACTCCTGTGTCTTTAATAGAAGCAGAGATTCAGTTGATGTGACTTCCCCACTTAATGCATGCCAATAGCAAGAGGAGGTATGTTTGCTGAATTTTTGCATGGCAGCCACCAGTTGAAGCTACTGGATTTGTACCATAAAAAGTCAAACCACAGAGGTTTTTGGGCTAATTCTAAAGTGCACAGCTCATGTAGGGGAACAGTGAAACCCAATGGGACTTCCTAGTGCTCTGCCTCTCTCAATGTGTCCCAGAGCCTTCCAGATAGAGTCAGGTGTGTAGCCAGGTTGGTCAGAAGCAGCAGAACAAAGTCTGAGTCCAGTAGCACTTATAAGATTTAAGTCTTAAGCAATGGTGAGGTATCTGAAGAAGGGTGCTTGAACATAAAAGCTTATACCTTGAATAAAAATGTGTTGGTCTTAAAGGTGCCACCAGTCTCCAACTTTGTTCTGGAGTCTTCAAGTCACAGAAATATAAAATGGCATTCCAATCAGAAATACTCTTCTACTTAAGATTCAAGTGGATAGCCGTGTTGGTCTGAAGTAGCACAACAAAATCATAGTCCAGTAGCACGTTTAAGACCAACAAAGATGTATTCAAGGCATAAATACTCCTTGAGTACATCTTTTTTGGTCTTAAACGTGCTACTGGACTAGGATTTTGTTCTTCTTCTCAAAGGTGTGGCCTCTTCAAAGTTTATGAACACTTTCCATAATGTGGGATTCTAAACCAAAGATGATCTACAACACAGAACAGAAAATTACAAATATATTTAAAACAATTCCTGTTTGCTTTTTGTGCAAACTTTGTATGACCTGCAACAGCAGCAGTTTAAAACTAAAACAGATTTTGCCTTGAATGTAAGAATATTTTGGCTGACCTTTATGGGCAGGAGGGAATTTGAAAACACAGTATGATACTGCAAACGTACGTTTGGCACAGATGTCAATAAAGACAAAGGAAGAATCGTTCATAAGCAGCTCTGATCCAAAATGTGAAAGGCACGAAGTATAGACGTTCTTTTGAAGAAACAAGACTAAACAGTCACTTTAGGCATGGGCTGATCCAAAATATAGATGTGGAATAAAAGCTATGTGCAGAAGGATGACACAAGGATCTCTGGTGTTCCTTGCATCACCCTAAACAAAGCAAACGATCCACTGTATACAGCTAGGCTCTGTGATACAACTGCATTTGTTCTAATCCCACAAACAGAGATTCTCACCTGAGGGATTTATAAAACACCTCCTTGGAAATAAAAACCCACCCATTGAGGTCAAGACATAGATCAACAGAGCCAGAAGGATACCCAGAGAAAACCAGTGAGAAGACAGACCCAAAAGAGACAATAACAGAATACCACTAGTAGTTGCATATAGCTCTCAACTCAAAACAGTTCAGTGTATCATCAGTGACTTACAACCTCTACTGGATAATGACAGCTCTCTGCAGTGGTTGCCATCGGAGAGAGGCTCAGGGGCTGGGGGACATGGGAAGCGAAGGTTCAGGCTGACGTCAACCAAATGTTTGGTGAAGGAGCTCCATTGTTTAAGGAAGTGTGCATGAGCACGAAAGCTCACACCTTGAATAAAACTTTGTTGGTCTTTAAGGTGCCTTTTGTTCTGGAACTCTGGTGTGTTACTGAAGCTCATCCAGCATTCTGTTTTGAGAAGATGAAGAATACCAGGCAATGATCAACGACAGCTTGACCAATGATCACCCATATTCCGCAGTGTATTTTGCGTATACATCATGACAAGATAGAGTTCTTCTGCCAGGTTTATGGTTGAGGCCAGTTAGGAACTACACTAGACCAACCAGTGGGCCTCCATTTTCCCCTCCCGTCCCCCCTTCCTCCTTCCAACTCCTCATACTTCATCAACAACACCAAAAATTATACATCAGTGGTGCTGATAGCTATTTTAAGTGTAATTTTAAAGCTTTTAAACTAATTTATGGATTTTGTAATTAGTGAATTGTTACTTGATTATTGGGGATACCTTTACCTTTGGGGATACCTTTACCTTTTAGAGCCTCTTGTGGCGCAGAGTGGTAAGGCAGCTGCCTGAAAGCTTTGCCCATGAGGCTGGGAGTTCAATCCCAGCAGCCGGCTCAAGGTTGACTCAGCCTTCCATCCTTCCGAGGTCGGTAAAATGAGTACCCAGCTTGCTGGGGGGTAAACGGTAATGACTGGGGAAGGCACTAGCAAACCATCCCGTATTGAGTCTGCCATGAAAACGCTGGAAACCATCTCACACTGCATATTTGTGGAACACATTGCATTTTAAAGTATGATGTGCAATAAAAACCTTTGTCTTCTATTCTCTTCTTGATGGCCTTTGATCTGTCTTTGGTGTATTCCACTTTTCTAAGCTATTAATATGATTTCTCTTGACCTATTTTTAGAGAAATGGCCTACTCTCACCTCCATCCTTTAAGGTTTCTGTGCTGTTTTTGAACTCAATTCATAATCATTTATTCTCATTTTAGGTTCCCATAACACTGTCCTCTCTGTCTTTCTTCTCCATATACCTCACCCATTCTCAACCCTCAAATGTGCCTCTAGAAATAGTTTGGAAAAGACTTTTGAACATGTGGAACAAGGATTAAAGAGGGATCATCAAATCTTGGTTCACTCTGCTAAGTAAATGAAGAAATTGTTATCAATATGGATCTCTTGCTGTTGCATTCTATTTGAAACAGAGGTCATTAGGGGGGAAATTAGGATTGTGGCAAGGAAGTATTCTGTACTAGGCATTTATTCCCTTTTTTCCATCTGAAGAATTTGTAGCATATGAGACAACATATTAACTAAAAGTTAATCTGAATAAGTGTAACTGGATTTGTGGTTTAGTCTGAAACTACTAGAGCACTCCACATGTTTCTGAACATGCTGAAATAATTTCCTAGAAGTCAAACATTACCAGGTGTTAATAAGAGCAACCCACCCCAGTGCAATATGAAAACAGGTAACTGGCCACAGCTTTAGTGTTAAAGGCTACAAAATATAATGTATGCACCAAACTTAAGGCTGGAAATCCTTGCACCAAAACCACTCCAAATACGTTTGAATAGGATTAAAAGAGAAAACAGAGCTCATCAGTGATACTCCAGATCAGCTGTAGGAGTCTTGCTGTTTTTTATATACATTGCAAAACTCTAATGGATTTTCATTCTTGCAAGATTTCATGTTTCTACAGAAGAATGGCATCATTACAGTTTTACCTTTCCCGAATAGTGGGGGAGGGGTGCTTATATAAGTTTCACTTTAGCCGTGTAAGTTTAGACACTGCATAAGAACATAGCGGCAATAGAAACAAAATCCTAGCCTATTATATTCATGCAGCAATTATTATCCCCAGTAACACATTTAACCCACACATGCTGCACAGCTAGAATCAAATAAATCTGGTCCGATGACTGAATATATGTGCGAATATAATTCTTCGGGGGTTACATTTGATCCTGATTATAATCAAGGAGACAATTCCAAATGAGGGAAGCTTGTAATGACTAGTGTCTTGGCAACCAAATGAGAAGAAAAATGCATAATGTGTTTCATAATGTAAACTCCTTCAGTGGACTAGATTATCCAATGTGTAGAATAGGCTGTAGCTGAAGTCTCAAGCCAAAACCAGGCCTCTGCTGTGAAACAGTTATGGGGAGAATTCCCCAGTATGAAAAACTTACCCGGTTTTCTCCAGTCTCTACAGAAATGTCCTAGAGATCAGATATAAGGGCTGGCTGTGCCTTCATTATACAATTGTCAGATGATGACTTGTAGGAAACATAAAAACGAAGGGGGAAATTCCAGTTTGAAACAGTGGTGTGCAGTTGGAATAAGATCTGCACATCTTGTTTTTTTTACTGTTAATTGGGTCAATTATGGGGGTTTTATTGTATTTTTAATATCTTATTATGTAAACCGCCACGAGATCTGCTGGGGAGCAGCGATATATAAATCTAAAAATAAATAAATAAACATAATCTTTAATATTATATTCTTGTGCCTTGCTGTCTGGTTTCAATATCCCACATAGCAGATGGTGAGTCAGTGAACAAAGGGACAACATACAATCAGGAAACAGCTGGCTTATGTTCCCCTCAAACAGGATTTTCCTAGTGGGGGGAGTCTGTGCCCTGCATTTCTTCCTTCTGCCAATTATTGTGCCAGCAGTGGCCTGAGCAGGACTAACTAATTCTGTGCAAGAACAAGGCCTTTTTTCATCATCTGTATGTTCCTTCTCCCTACCTCAAGGCAATGCTTGCTTGTGCTCACTATTAGGCAGACAGAGCTGCACAAGGCAGGTGGGAGATAGGTAGATATCTAGTGCAATTAGCTCTATCACAAAAGACACCTCTGGAGCAAAGAAGATTGCATCATATGGCATAGATTCCCTCCTGGCAGTCAGGTCAGGTCAGGTATGCTGCAGCCAGAGAACAGGGCAGGAGGCAAGTGTTCTGCCCACGTATGAAATGTGAAAGATCTTAATGGTCTATCCATGATCAAAAAGGATCACAACCTTTTCATTCACATGTAAAGAAAATTGGTTGCTCCCCCTCTTCTGAAATCCCCAGTACTTTCAGTTTTCCAACCACCAGAACCTGGCTGACTTTGGGGACCAGAGTGAGGTTGGGAGAAAAATTCCAAAAGACAAGATGGGACTTACTTCCACATTCCTATGCACTCACATTATTTATTAAAATTTAATTCCCATACAGATTTCCCTTTCTCTCACACTTCTGCAAAGTTAGTGACACTCCTACAGCGTTAGCATTATGTTACATGATTTTTTTAAGAACCTTAATTCTCTGATCTGTTGAAAGGGATGCACTTTTAAGAGTTAAGACTCTTTAAACTTTAGAAAACGATGAAAAACCCTTACAGAGGAAAGTGAAATGTACATTTAAAAAGAATGTTTCAGACATTGCAAAATCTTTTCCAAAAGGAGATGAACTTTCATCCAAATGCTGCTAATTCTGCCTTTTAACTATGGCTGAAAAACTTTTCACTCAATTGTAAAGGGAGGAGGGGGGAATGATATATCTATCATTTGAAGACACACCAGGCCACAAGTTAATGTTTCATGATCACAAGTTAATGTTTCATGTGGGAGAAACTTAGGGAGAAAATTGCAATAGACCATAGCACTGCAACAAGTCATGGCATAGAAAGAGAGAGTCTTCACAACTGTGTGGAGGAAGAGTGCCATATGTGGCATTGGACAACCATGCAGCATGTTTCCATTTGCAAGAAGCAGCACTCTGGAGCGATCATAACAAAAAACCTTTCTAAATAGTGAAGGAAAAAAGATTGTGATTTATGACTACAGAGGACTTTTACACTAACTTGGTGTCGTGGTTAAGAGTGGCAGCCTTTAACATGGAGAACTGGGTTTGATTCGTCACTCCTCCACAGGCAGCCAGCTGGGTGACCTTGGGCCAGCCAGTTCTCTCAGGGCTCTCTCAGCCTTACCAACCTCACCTGTTGTGGGGAGAGGAAGGATAGGCAATTGCAAGCCGCTTTAGGACCTTTCCTTGCATCCCCAGGGAATTGCTAATTGCCACTGTAGGATGGTAAGTGAATTTCAGCCAGGTCTGGCTGGATTCTGGATATTTTTGTTGAAGGGATTACATGGGCATGAAATTGGGGTCACTGCGGGCAGGCAGGTAGTTGTGAGTGTCCTGCATAGTGCAGGGGGTTGAACTAGATGACCCTGGAAGTCCCTTCCAACTCTATCATTCTATGTAGTTAAAGTGGGGTACAAAAAACCCTCAGCTTTTTCTTTTCCAAATGAAAGGTGATAGTTTCAAAATACTATATTCCCTGCCTGTTCTCAGATGCTCAAACATGTATAAAATAATTAAAATGATAATAAAATAATAACTCCATGTGGATAGCTGTACAGATGAAGGAACAATGCATAAGGATTCTTAAAAGCTGAAGAAAAATTCCATGAGCCAAGCGCTATACTGAGCTCTCTTGCCAAATGTTGCCTTGGGGGCATTAATGGACACATGGCTCTACCTTCTATGGAGTCAAACCATTTGTCTACCAAGGTTAGTACTGTCACCTTTGTCTGCCAGCAGTTCTCCAGCATTTCAGTCAAAGGTCTTTCACATCGCCTACTACCTGATTCTGTTCCCGGGAAAGCCCTAGGGTTGAACCTGAGACCTTCTGAATACAAAGCAGATGCAGTATCACTGAATGCTTCGAGTTGGGAGAGGCAGGTGGCCGTACGCAAAAGTAGAGCCAACAACTGAAAAACCTGTTTGAACCAGGCAATATCTGAGCAGCAGTTATATTAACAGCCAAGTTCAATACACACACAGCCCCCCTCTACTCTGAAGATCTCATTGCTATTGGCTATTTTACAGTCAGAGGTTTAGGCAGCATTAAAAAGCTCAAGGAAGACCAAAGTCCTTAAACCCCAACCTGAAAGATGCTGGCAAGCATTTTACCAGTCATGGCCAAGAAATGGATAGCGCAGTCTTTGCAAAGTTTTTCGTTTTCCCCAGTCACTCCTTGCAGCCTACCTAATTTATTATCAAGCACCTTTTCCCCTGTCCTGTTTTGAACAGCATAAAAAACAATACTGAGTCCAAAAGGGGGGGGAAGGGAACTGGGACCCTCCTCTAAACATGCTGGCTGTTCCCCAAGAAGTGCATGACGGGTGGGGCGTCTGTTCTTAAAACCCAGTGGCGTAAACCAGACAATCCTCAGTGTCTAGGAGCTGTTAGGAGGAACATTTTGCCCTTAATTTTTCCTCCCTGGGCCTGCTCTATCATCAGAGCAAGCCACCAAGACCACAAAACAGATGTCAAATTCTGGCATGCATTTTTCCAAGAGCAGCATCTGGTTGGCCTCTTCCCAGGCTTGTTGTTTGGCTCCACAGCTGGCTGCTGGGGTGACTACAGAACTACCCATGGGGCCTTGACAGGATTAGCAAGACTCCAGAGCTCCGTGCCCCTCTGAATTTCCTGTTTCTCCTTCCCCACCACCACCACCCCTTTACAGTCCGCCTGCTAAAAGTTTGCAGGGCACGTACCCAGTCTTTCCAAAATTATGACTCGCCCGTATGATGAAAGTTATTATTTTCCCAGCAAAGAACCAGCTGCAAAGTTAAAGATTCCCAGCAGCAGATGGCTGAGTGGACATGTGACCATTTGGAGACTTTGGGGCTAAAGGTTTAGACTGTCCCTTTAACAGAGGGTTATTCTTGTCATGGGATGGAAGCCAACAGCTTACAGCACTGGAAGATTCATAAACAGTAAACGCATAACAGAAAAGCTAGAAAACATCCTTGTACACAAGCAAGCGTGGGGAGAACGAATAAGCTTGGCTTGCATTGTTGGTGTCTAACTTAAAGCGCAAAAGGGATGGGAAGCTTGAAGCTGTGGGTTTGCATGCTTTGTGGCCTTACTGTCAGGCCGTGTCGACCTTTCCAACGAACATGCTTGGCATATTAGCAAAAGCCGTTTAGTGAAAACAAAGCTCGTGATTATTCTTGCCGAAGCTGATTTGACAAGCAATACATTGATCAATAGAACACCAAGAGCCCTGACAGCCCTATACATGCCCCAATGGAAGAAGACAAGACTTCCCTTTTTCCCAAGGAAAAGATGGTCTCCTTTGTTCCCATGGAATGTGCACAAAGCCACCTTGCACTTGGGTGCACATTACATCATTTGCACTGTGCCAAGCCAACCAAGGTCAGGATCACCCGATAACATCCAAGCTCCCCACTTCTTATGAATCCAGTCTCCTGAAAGGAATGCAGCATTTAGCCTACACATAGCAAACAAAACAAAACAAAACAATACTAATTGATCCCAATTACAAGTGTTTTGATTTTTTCAGACCGGCTCCCCCCCCCCCTCCTTTACAACCAACTATACATTGACAGCTGGTCACTGACAGGTGATTAATGGCATCTCATCGATACCTTGCAAATAATGAACCACACCACCAAGTGACCATGGCAAGAAGTAGACAAGCTGGCAGATCCTGTGCAAAACCAAAAAAGAGGAACCAAAACCCAACCTAACCAGAAAAGTTAGGAACCCAAAGGTTGAGATGCAAAAATGATTTTTAAAATTATGAAAGCAGTGGTCTTTTATAATCTGGAATCCATTCCACAGGGGATGACCAAGCTGCAAGTTTGACAGGAAGTCACATATCATGGTCATATGACAGGAAATGAGAGGAGTGAACATTATGACCTCACTGGGGTCAAGACCAGAACTGTGGGCAGGAAACCAAGAGCCAGGGTCAACACCAGCTGAGCACCAGAGATGTACCACAGTGATGGACAAGCCAAAGACACCTCCATTCTTAGTTTTTCAGCATCCACACAAAGGGAAGCAAGAAATGCAGACCCCATGCATGCATGCTAAGGTGATCTGATTGTCCCACTTTTGGAGGGACATCTGGGGGTACCTGGCAAATTGTACTTATGTTGAAATTAAATATCTGTACACCGCCCGTGGCGCCGCGGGCGCCACGGACTAAATAAAACAGTAAGGGGTTCTGGGGCGGGATGTGTCCGGGATGAGGAAGGGTCCGGATTGGACCCTTCCTCATGACAGACAACCGGAGGGACCAAACGGCAGGCGCAAAGCGCCTGCCGATTGGTCCCTCCGATTCCCAGCCCCAGCAACTGCGAGCCGCGCTCAGCGCGGCTCGCAGTTGCTCCCGGCCTGACGTGGTGAGAGGCGCGAAGCGTCTCTCACCGCGTCAGGCCGGCCCCAAGGAAGCCCCCGCCGCAAACACAACACAAGACTCCAGCCGCCGAGAAGCTGCAGAAAAAAAAAAACACCCCCGGAGGAGCCTTTCGCCGCTAGCGCGACGAGAGGCAGCAGAAAAAAAAACCCCTGTAGGAGCTCCAAGCCGCCGCGCCGACGAGAGGCAGCAGAAAAAAAAACCCCTGTAGGAGCTCCAAGCCGCCGCGCCGACGAGAGGCAGCAGAAAAAAAAACCCCTGTAGGAGCTCCAAGCCGCCGCGCCGACGAGAGCTAGCAGAAAAAAAAAACCCTGCAGGAGCCTTTCACAGCTCCAAGCAGCAGAAAAAAAACCCCGGAAGGAGCCTTTCACAGCTCCAAGCAGCAGAAAAAAAAACCCTGTAGGAGCCTTTCACAGATCCAAGCAGCAGAAAACAAAACCCTGAAGGAGCCTTTCCCAGCTCCAAGCAGCAGGAAAAAAAACCCCTGTAGGAGCTCCAAGCCGGCACGCCCACGAGAGCTAGCAGAAAAAAAAAACCCTGCAGGAGCCTTTCACAGATCCAAGCAGCAGAAAACAAAACCCTGAAGGAGCCTTTCCCAGCTCCAAGCAGCAGCTCCCTGTAGGAGCTCCAAGCCGGCACGCCCACGAGAGCTAGCAGAAAAAAAAAACCCTGCAGGAGCCTTTCACAGATCCAAGCAGCAGAAAAAAAAAACCCTGTAGGAGCCTATCGCAGATCCAAGCAGCAGAAAACAAAACCCTGAAGGAGCCTTTCCCAGCTCCAAGCAGCAGGAAAAAAACCCCTGTAGGAGCTCCAAGCCGGCACGCCCACGAGAGCTAGCAGAAAAAAAAAACCGTGCAGGAGCCTTTCACAGATCCAAGCAGCAGAAAAAAAACCCCGGAAGGAGCCTTTCACAGATCCAAGCAGCAGAAAACAAAACCCTGTAGGAGCCTTTCCCAGCTCCAAGCAGCAGAAAACAAAAAAACCCTGTCGGAGCCTTTCACAGCTCCACGCAGCAGAAAAAAAAACACCTCCTGGTGTCCCCTGGGTCCTAGCGCCCATTGCATTCCTGGTTGCAATGGGCTTTCTTGCTAGTATATATATATTACAATACTATTTTTGCAATGTATGAGTTCTATGAAACTTTTTGTTGCTCCATATAGACCAAATTTTAATCAAGACCCCCCCCCCCCCAGTCAATGGTGTCCCGCTTTACCACTGTTAAAATCTGGTCACCTTATGAGTCCATAAAGCTGAAGACCACTGCTTTGTCATCAGTCTACAGTCAACCACAAATTACCTTGTAGTGAATTCAAGCATCAAAATATGGTCAGCCTACAGGGGCTTGCAGCCTAACAGGTAAAGCTTCACAACCATCCTGAGGACCCCAGCTCCGTGGCCAAAGCCCACCAATGTACAGTACAGAGAAGCAGTAAAATTGGATATCAGCTATTTTATTCTCAGTGTCTTTCCTTGAAATCCCGAGTTTGCCTTTTTCACCGCTGCAACTCAGTCTGCTGCAGCAGTGAAAAAGACAAACTCCATATTAGGGATGATCAGGAAAAGGTCTGAAAATAAGACAGCCGGTATTGTAATGCCCCTGTATAGGACTGTGGTGCAGCTTCATTCGGAGTACTGTGTTCATTTCTGGTCACCATCAATCCAAATGGACACTGCAGAGCTGGAAAAAGTACAGTGGAGGGCAAATGAGAGGGGCAAAGGTGGGAGCACCTTCCCTATGAGAAAAGACTGAAGAGTCTAGAACTTCTTCAGTTTAGAAAAGAGACAACTAAAGGGGAACATGATAGAGGATTATAAAATTATGCACAGGATAGAGAGAGTTGACAAAGAGAAATTTGTCTCCCTCTCCCAAAATAGTAGAACTCGAGGACATCTAATGAAACTGATGGGCAGTAGATTCAGGATGGACAAAAGGAAATACTACTTTAAACAGTGTGTGATTAAAATGTGGAATTTGCTGCCAGAAGATGCAGTGATAGCTACAGAAGTAGCGTTGAAAGCAAATTAGATGTGATTCATGGAGGATATGTCTATCAATGGCTACTAGATATGGTGACTGAGATGAACCTCCACATTCAGAGGCACTAAATCTCTGAATCCTGGAGCCAAAAGGCAACATTGGGGAAAGCCTTGGCCTCTCTGCCCTTTGTTGGCTCTCCAGAGGAACTGGCTGGGCACTGTGTGATACAGAATGCTGGAATAGATGGACCATTGGACCATTCTTATGTTCTTGCAGATTTTCTTATGACTCCATGTGCCAGATGACTTGCTCCCTTCATGTCAGTAGGTGCCCACTTCTGAAAAGTGGACATCTTGGAGCAGGTCTGATTAAACACCTAGCAACTGAGTTATTCCAATGAATGTCAGAACTCCTAGGGTTTTTTTTAACTTAATTCTCAAGTGCAGGGGGGCCTCATCTAGATGAAAACCAGTTCCACAGCTCAGATCTGGATAAGGCCCCCTCATGACTGAAAATTACGTTTTTAAAAAATCACTGGAAGTGAAGCACTGAACATGGATTCACAGCACATGTTTGGGCCTCAAAAGCTGCTAGAAATTCAGCTCCCTGACAACACAAAAATTATGTGTAAAATCCAAGAGTATGGGAACAAGATGGAAGCAATATAAACCATAACCACTCAACAGATGTAATCAGGAAATTCTACAGTGCAGCCACTGGTTAATGGCTGCTTTTATGTTAGGCATAATCTGTAGATTAGGAAAATAGATTGGGCAGTGGTTCCCACTCTGTTTGTTGAAGCATGGGGCAATCACATGTGTGCACACAGGTCGTTAACAATAGCAGACCTCCTGGTATCTCTCACTGTCTTGGCTGAGAGCTCTAAACACAAATGCAGAGTTAGACAATCAAAGGGGGAAAAACACCAAGTGTGCACAGGGCACGAGAAAGCAAGCCTGACATCTGGAATTGGGATGCATTTTGTACTTGCTTGGACCAAGCCAGCAACACCTGTGCCTATTGAGCACCTGAGAACAAGCACCTGAACTCCAGGGTGCTGAGAAGGGCAAGGAGAGAACTGGCCAACTTTGGGAGAACTCAGTGTCTTGTTTGAGGCACCCACTTCCCACAGCCCAAACGTGGAAAGTCCTGCATCCTGACAGGCTTCCTACAGTAAACAGGAAAGTGTCTTGACACGCAGTGAAAATGCATTTGGTTCACTCTCTTGTTAACAACAACAAAAAGATGCATGCTATATCAAGTTACAGACAGTGCATAGCCAATCCTGGTATCAGGAGGAGGTTGGAAAGCAGTGGTCTTAATTGTTTTGATCAAGGATGGCAATGCTTTGGAGTAAGTGCTTTGCTTGTCCACAAGAGCGGGACAGAATACCATCAGCAGCCCGGAAGTAACCCTTTCCAGTGCCAGTAGCAACTCCCTCTCCCTCTGGCTGCCTCATGAGATCTGTGTATATTACAGTTGCAGGAATCTGGAAATTACAGGCAACTATCAAAACGTTTGGTGCACGGAGTGACTTGGTGGAATGGGAATTAGTACATTGCAAGGACTTCTGAAGGATTCAACGGAGTTCTGGATGTACTATGCATGGAACGTTTTCCATACTGTTCCGGGATTCCTATCAGTAGAGGACACTTTTTGTCCTCACCATATCCCTAAATGCAGCATGGTATTTTCCTGTGGAAGTGTGAGTGGCAACCATTCACTAATCCTGAAGAAATTAAAAGAGGTATTCAAAGATGCCACTTGGGGTGGGAGACTAAACCTACTCTGAGAGTGAGAGGCCCATCAGTAAGAATCAACCCCCCCCCCCTCACCTGCATAGGCCCATCAAGGGGAGTCTGCAAGATTTTGTAAAAGCCACATTGTATCCCAAAATTCAGTGCAAGAGATCAAGCAAGTAGCATAAAACAGCCTAACTGTAAAGGTGCAATTTAACTACAGCTGGAATGTGGATTAAGTAATCCCATAAAGGTTCTCCAGCCCTAACCTTGGTGGTTGTGAGTACAAAAGGGCATACTTAAAGTCTCTCAGTAAGTAATAAATATACACAGGAGCACCCCACACAACTGTTCTGGTGTACCAGAATAAAACTGCATACGCTCCACACTTGGATAACTGGGCAACTGTTCACTATCCTTTCCCTTTCTGCAAGAGGTCTCCAAGAAGTCCTTCAGCCCCATTAAAAGCCTTGCCTGCCACTCCTTTCATGTACTGGTTATTCTAGCACCACACCAACCTTTCAGCATGCCATTAAAGAGAGCTACATTTGGCGCTGGAGCCATGGGTTTCCGACTGCTGCATTAGAGAGGAATGATGTGCTGGAAACTAGCTGGAGACAAGGCAAGGAAGTATTACATTTAATTCCATCCCTGTAGCTGAGAAGAAAAACTAAATGCCTTCTAACACTGAATATAGCGGACAATATTTTATCTGAATGTGTGCATTAAACTGTGTCTACGCCATTGTGGATGGTCTATGGCAATTTTCTTGTGTGTGCCTCCGAGATGTACATAAAAGGGGTCATGTAACCTGCAGGCAAGGATCAGTTACCCAAAGGATTTATTGGAGTTACACTAACAAGGAGTCATTCATGGCTAGTTTCATAATTAATCAGGATGTTTGCTGAATTTAGAATTCCAGTTCTAAGTACTCCCCAATTCTCTTTCCCATTAGAAGAAAGGGCTGGGTTTTTATACCCCACTTTTGACTCTCTGGAGGAATCCCGAAGCAGCTTACAAGCACTTTTCCTTTCCTCTCCCCACAACAGACACCCTATGAGGTAGTTAGGGCTGAGAAAGCCTTAAGAGAACCACCACGAGAATTGTGACCTGTCTGAGGTCACCCAGATGGCTGCATGTGGAGTGGGCAATCAAACCCAGTTCTTCAGATTAGAGGCTGCTGCTCTTAACCCCTACATCACAATGGGCTGCCTGGTCTCCCTGTGACATCAAAGCAGCTTAGCCAATAGCAACCTCTGGCCACTAACTGCTACTTGAATACCAGCACAGATTAACCACTCATCACTTGGCGACCCAGGAAACCCAAGAACCCTTTCCAAATGTTATCAGAAAACTTTTGTTTGAAACCCCTTGGTCAAGCAGCTAAAGAAGCTCTAACTTTTTATGGGAGTACATAAATATAGCCCACCACACTGACAGGCCCTTCGCTGGTTATTCATACCAGCTGTGGCCCAACACAAGCAATCCATTTTGTATCACTGCCTATTCCCATCCCACAGCCCCCTGTGCCTTTGCCAAAGGCCAACCTCCAGGAACGTTATGAAGCTCCCCCCCCCCCCCCATTTTCTACTGGGAAAGAACCACAGAGTCACAGAGCCAGGCCTGGCTATGCACCGAACCTATGTGCAACACGATAGAGATGTATAGGACTACAATCCAATTTGGAGTTCACTGAACTCTTGGGTTTGGGAAGGAAATTGCTGTTAATGAGTTGCAGCGAGCACATAGGCTCGGGGCCAGCGTAAGGAAAATCACTTTAATGGGCAAAGCAGATGTTGCTTAAACGCACTGCAAAAGTTAGTCGGGCCTGGGGCCAACAACTGCCTGGAGAAAACAGAGACGCTTTTAAAAGGAAAAATGTGGAAATCTGCGTAAGGAGCGCTTTGATGTGAGATACAATCAGATAGCAAGGGAGCAGACTGCAGGACTCATCCCTCTAGTGTCAGCGAAGGGCAGGGAAGAAACTGTTTCACTGCCCTCAGACAGCCATGCCGGCCTGGATGGGTAACTTAGGAGGGCTACTTTCATGTTCATCACCTACCGGCTATTTTCCTCATGCCACAGATCTATGCGATGATTTGCTTCCATCCTAAGTGAATGAATAGCCCTCAGTGGTGTACAAACAATATGCTCCAGCTCATGCATGATTGTTTAGAAATTAATAAAATTATACACAAGACAGAAAATGCAGACAGAACAAATTCCCTCCCCCCCATATTGTTAGACCACCAGGATCATGCGGTGACACTGATGGAGAATACATTCAGGACAGACAATACAAAATAATTATTTGTTCGATAAGTAATTGAATTGTGAAAATTGACTGCCAGTTGATGGGGCAATAGCCATAAATAGAGAGAGGTCTTTCAAGGGGGATTAAACAGATCCATGGCTGATAGGCCTACTGTTTGTGGTCATTAAAGGGAGCCTCCATATTTAGAAATAGTTAGCCTCAAAATACTAATGCTAGGAGGCAAGATCAGGAGAATGTTGTGGTCCATATATCCAGTCTGTTAGCTCACCTGCAATGGGTCTGCCACTGAATGCTGAACAACATGGAGCACTGGTTTGACACAGCATAGCTCTTCTCATGTTCTTACACTGACTATTTCAGGGTTGACATGATAAGCATTTGACAATTTATCTTTACGGCAATATACCATCCTTCACACCAGTGGTCCCCAACCTTTTTATCACCGGGGACCGGTCAACGCTTGACAATTTTACTGAGGCCTGGGGGGGGGGTAGTCTTTTGCCGAGGGACATCACCACTGCCGCCTGAGCCCCTACTCTGCTTGCTTTCCCACCAGTGCCCCTGACTTCCCACCGCCTGCTGGGGGGCGCTGCTGGGGCTCATGTTGGTCGCTGGAGAGCACCAAAGATGAGCTGGCAGCAGAGTGGCAGGGCAGCCCCCAAGGCAGTAGCCTTGGAGGAGGACGAGAAGGAGCCACAGCCTGGTACCGACTGATCCACGAACTGGTCCCGGTCCCCGGACTGAGGGTTGGGGACCACTGCTTAACACTATTTCGCTCCCTTATATTTGGGAAACAGCCTCCTGGGAGGATACTGTCCAGGGCCCTCTCCTCCAGCTCCCACCCTCCCTCCTTGCCTGCTAGAAGCCTTGTGGCTGAGGCCTCCAATGTCGCCCATGAGGAGAGAGGCAGTGACAGGGATTTGTGGGCTGCAGGTACGCTCCTGCTGGGAGCGAGCCGGGGGGGGGGGGGTTGTAGCCTCCCTGCGGGCCGCAGAACCCTGTTCCTGCCAGCAGGGGTGGGGGCTTTCCAGTCCCTTTAGCCCGCTTTGCTGCAGCCACCCTCTTACGCCCTCCTGCCTGCCGCCCCTTTCAAAGCCCATTTTTTAAATGGGCTTTGATACTAGTTTATTTATATTCTGCTTTTCTTCCCAAGTTAGAACCCCACAGCAGTTTACAACACTGTTCTCCCTCCTCCTTTCTACAACCACAACCCTGTGAGACAGATCGGAATGAGACGGAGCGAGCTTCTGTAGTTTAGCGGAAATTGGAACCTGTGGCTTTCAGATTCTGCTCCAGCACTCCAACCACCACACTGACTCTTGATAGTTGCAAGATTTAGATTGGATGGAAGTTGATCAGAGTGCCCAGTTTTAATACAGTTTCGACATGCCACAGCCTTCAGGCATGTGCTGGGAGAACTTGTGAAACACCATAGCTAGGCTTTGCTGGTCTCTAACCAAATATGGCAGAGAAACTACTTGCCTCCTTCAGAATCTCAGCCATTTATCTTTTGCTGAGCATCAACATGAACACAATGAGCTGGGGGGGGGTTGGACCCTGTTTTTGACTACCCTAAAGAGTCTCAAATTGGCTTACAACAGATACCCTGTGAGGTCAGTGAGACCGAAAGAGCTCTGATAGAACTGTGACTGGTCCGAAGTCACCCAGCTGGTTACATGTAGAGGAACGGGGAATCCAACCAAGTTCTCCAGGTTAGAGGCCACCACTCCTAATCACTACACCAGGCTGGCTGCAAACTGGAAGGCCAAGCAAAGCAGGAGAGGTTTGCTTTCAAACACAGCAATTATCAAATACAAATTGAAAGTTTGTTGCTTCCAAACACAGCTGCAATGGGCAGATCCTTCCCTTGCCCAGCAGGGAAGCAAAACAATTGGTTGGGAGAGAATGGCCAGGATAACCCCAATTCCTCCACCACTACACTTTCAGTGGTAAAACATGGGTAGGCAGTGGCCTTACGTGATCCTTTTGGTGGCAAAGAGCCTGTCTCAAAAGAGAACCTGTCTCTTCTGAATTTCCATGAACTCCACTTTTATGTGTCTAAGTTCAATACTCCCTCTATCCCCAATATTACATCACTCTACAAACAGACCTCTCAGCAGGTAGAATATACCTCCATGCCAGGGGCAGTGGTCAGTAAAACCAAGTTTGAGTCCAATGGGACCTTTAGTTTTATTCTGGGTATAAACTGTCAGATGTATTCGGAAGCTTATACCACAAATACAAAATGGTTGGTCTTAAAGGTACCACTGGATGTAAAATTTATTCTGCCTCTTCAGGTCAACATGGCTACCCACCAGAATCTGTGGTCACCAAAGTCAAGATCCCATTTATTTATTAATTATAATTTATTAATTTTATTTATATCCCACCGCTCTCCACGGACTCATGGCAAGTTACACAAAAGACTAAAATACAAACAATAAAATCAATCACAATCCCCTAATACCTTTAAAACCCATAGTTCCCAATCTCCCCCAATGTACAGTCAAACAAACATCAGAGGTATGGATTCACAGAATAACAGAGCTGGCTGAAGGAGGCTCCCCAGTTGTCCCTGAAGCCCAGCCTCAATCAAAGACCTGGTGGAAGAGGTCCAATTTAACCTTCCCTCTTCTCAACATTGTTCTGAAATTAGAAGAAGCGTTGGTTCTTATTTTCTCTACCCAAAGAAGTCTCAAAATGGCTTACAGATGCCTTCCCTTTCCTCTCCCCACAACAGACACCCTGTGAGGGAGATGAGGCTGAGACAGCCCCAAAATTACTACTCAGTCAGAACAGCTTTATCTGTGGCGAGCCCAAGGTCACCCCCAGCTGGTTGCATGTGGGAGACTGGGAAACCAAACCCGGTTTGCCAGATTAGAAGTCTGTGCTCTTAACCACTACACCAAACTGGCTCTTACTTTCTTCCATAAATGAAAGGGTGTTGTGTTTTGCTGAATTTGGTGGGTGATTCAACAAAAGGATAAAACCTGCTTTCACCCCAGGAAGTGGCTGGTGTGAATGTTTCTGATGGATTCCCCTAGAACAGGGGTAGTCAACCTGTGGTCCTCCAGATATCCATGTACTACAATTCCCATGAGAATTCTCATGGGAATTGTAGTCCATGGACATCTGGAGGACCACAGGTTGACTACCCTTGCCCTAGAACACTTGCAAGAAGCCTTATCTCTGAGCTTTTCCACAGCCATCGTGACAACGGGCATCTTGCTAGTATAAACACTGGGAGAACTGTTTTAATGCTATAGTATTTGTGCTATTTTAAACACACACACCCCAAAAAATTTCCCCTAACAGCCATGTCCCCATTCATTGGCAAAGATGCTGCTGTCTCAGCTCCAAATCAAAAGGCTGCTGAGACGCATTAGAATCAAAACAAAATACTTCTCAGGAAATGTACTTCTTAGAGAGCCTGTTGATGATCTGGATGGACAAAGTGAACTTGAAGGCTACTTGGAAGTACAACAGGATTCCAGTCTGAATTGATCTTCTAAAAAATTGGGCATGCCTTGTGTTCATTCACCACGATTACTTCCTTCCAATGAAGAACTGGCTTATTTACTGATTAACACTTGCCTACAATAATGTAAACTACAGCCCAAATGTTTCATTTCCAGTAGATAACCATCCAGCAAAATAACCTCCGAACACTGAGTGGGTTTCGATGAGAAAATTCAAGAACTAAAAATACATCTTACCTATGGCACAAGAGGCAAGAACACAAAACTCACACATTACAACTCTCCCTCTGAGAATGACATTTGAAACTCCGATCTGGAATTTCAGAACAATAGCTCAGAAAGTCACATAAAATGCAATTAATATGTAACCAGTTTTAAGGGGGAAGCACTATTTTTATCTCACGATAAAGGATGCCTTGTTTCGAATCTCATCTCAGAAATAATTTCACAAGGGGGCTTTAGACAGGCTAGTGTCCTAACGTTCTTCAACATCTGCAGGGTAGATGCAAAGTTCCTGCAATCCGTGCACACACAGTGTGCCCTGCACATGGCATTATGCTTTGCAAACTCGAATAGGTTGGAGATCCCTGGCCCTGATCTGGTGGAATGAGCTCCCAGAAGAGTTAAGAGTCCTGACAGAACAGACCTGGATCTGCAGGGCCTGCAAGAAGGAGCTCTTCCACCAGGCATTTTATTGTGGCTGGGCCGAAGAGATCTATAGCCTGTCCTCCGATGTTCCAGCATAAGATACCTTCCCTGGATACTTGGCAGATAGAAGGTAGGCTTAGCGTGGGGTGGGAAGGGTGGGGATGGTTGTTAATGCTATTGTTTATTTTATATTTTACTGTTTGGATTATTACTGTGAGCTGCCATGAGTTGGCTGGCCAGGAGCAGCAGCATATAAATTCAACTAATAACTAATACGAAGAGCCAGCTTGGTGAAGTGGTTAGGAGTGCGGACTTCTAATCTGACATGCTGGGTTTGATTCTGCACTCCCCCACATGCATCCAGCTGGGTGACCTTGGGCTCACCACAGCACTGATAAAACTGTTCTGACCAGGCAGTGATATCAGGGCTCTCTCAGCCTCACTCACCTCACAGGGTGTATGTTGTGGGGAGAGGAAAGGGAAGGAGACTGTAAGCCACTTTGAGACATCTTCAGGTAGAGAAAAGCAGCATATAAGAACAAACTCTTCTTCTTCTGCTTCTTCTTAAGAAATTATTACATAATCCTATCCATGTTAGTCCAAAGCAGAAGACATCACATTTTCTCCTTACATTCCCAAACAAACAAAACCAAGTAAAACCCTATTCTGTTTAAGGCATCTCATCGTTGTTTCTTTCCCCATGGGAGGGATATGGGCAGGACTCTGTTCCAGTCTTGCCATGATTGAACTGGACAATCAGCTCTTCCCGATTCCACCATGGCTGTAAAACAAAACAAAAAAGAATTGTTCACCATCCCATTGTAGTATTACGAAAGCAGGTACACACACAGTTTGCTAGCCCACTTTATCTAAGTGCTTGTTTTGTCAGTTGACTCACAAAGCTTGCAAGCTATGCGCGAGTGTGAAGTTTCCCTAGTGTGAAGAAATTGCATGCTAGCCCTATGCAATTAAGCTGGAGGTAGAACATAGGTAGTCAAGTCTACTCATCTCCCACCGGTGGATGAGGGCAACTGGCAGCCCTTGCAGGAAGGTCCATGGAGTATCAGGCGATGGCAGCAAGTTAGGGCAGGGCTTAGCTATGAAAGAAAGGCAGCCTAATGGAACCTTGCCCAGAAAACCCAGGCCACTCCCAACTTGTAATAGATGGATGTTCTCTCTCTGTGGCTACTGTGACAGGTCCAGCCTTCCAGTTACAGATGGAATCTTGCCCCTATGTTTACAAAGGAAGAAAGACAGTAGGATTGGAGGAAGAAGCAGATGGGAGGAGCCAAGGATGTGTTGATCATCTAAGGATTTTCAAAAATGTGTATGCAGGGGTTTCAGTTGTGCAATGGAAGCCCTACAGGTAAGTAGGGTGGGAGCAATGGCTACGAGACTGAATCTTAACTATTCCTTTAATTCTAGAAGTCAAACCAGGCTTCCTAATGCAAAGCAAAAGGCCTGTTGGCCAGTTCTTCAAACCATTAGGAAGGAGGTTATGGAAGCCTCCGTGTATATTGAAGCCATGCAAGGAACAGAATTAAGAACCTAAAATCCAAGAGGACAAATGTCAAGCTGACAGTAACAGTTATGGTTGGGGAAAGGCTCAACTTGCATTCCTAAATGACTGTGCCTTTGATCTAGTGTGCACAATTTGGTTTTGAGGCATTTGCTTTGTTTATTCATTTGTTTTCATTTGCCCTGGTCAAAAAGGCATTTTCCCACATACTCGAATCTGCCTCCAATAATAAAAAAAAAAAACCCTGCTTGCTAACATTCATTCCGCTCTATTTTTGCTTTCCTCTCTTCCGCCTTAAATCTAATTTACAGCTTGTAACTCTAATATCTTGACTAGAATAATGGCACACATTTACTAAGTCATTCTCAGATTACTATTCTGCACTAATATGTGCATACGTGCATACTCTCCCTCTCACTCACACACAAAGAGAGACTGACTGACTTAAAGCTATGGAAATCCTGCTGTACTTTCAGTCTTTTTTGCTAGAAACTAACCCTGAAGAGAACAACAACATGATCCACTCCAAGCAAAAAGAGCCACAATGCAACAAGATGGCCCTACACAGAACATTTTGGGAATGTGAGCTGCCCTTGAAAATGGTTCCAAAGATTCAAGGGGTTCAAAGATGTGGTAGAAATTCCACCACCTTTGAATGATGTATACTGGTTGGCTGCTGTCTTCCAAGCACAAAGTGCTGATCGATCCCTTTTAAGCTTTTGATGGTGTAGGGCCAGAATACCTCCCAACATGCTGCTATCAGGGAGAACTGTAAGGGTCCTGATGGATCAGATCTAGGGTTGCCAGTCTTTAGTGGG
This sequence comes from Paroedura picta, assembly GCF_049243985.1. Classification (NCBI taxonomy): domain Eukaryota; kingdom Metazoa; phylum Chordata; class Lepidosauria; order Squamata; family Gekkonidae; genus Paroedura; species Paroedura picta. The sequence continues at coordinate 72,462,465 of NC_135376.1, forward strand.
ACCTGGAGATCTTCCACTATTAAAACTGATCTCCAACTATACAGATCAGTCCCCAGGAAAAATGGCTGCTCTGGAGGTTGGACTCTAAGGCAGCTTGGTGCAGTGGTTAAGAGCAGTAGCCTCTAATTTGGAGGTAAAGGTAAAGGTAAAGGTAAAGGTATCCCCTGTGCAAGCACCGGGTCATGTCTGACCCTTGGGGTGACGCCCTCTAGCGTTTTCATGGCAGACTCAATACGGGGTGGTTTGCCAGTGCCTTCCCCAGTCATGACCGTTTACCCCCCAGCAAGCTGGGTACTCATTTTACCGACCTCGGAAGGATGGAAGGCTGAGTCAACCTTGAGCCGGCTGCTGGGATTGAACTCCCAGCCTCATGGGCAAAGCTTTCAGACGGCTGCCTTACCACTCTGCGCCACAAGAGGCTCTTATTTGGAGAGCCAGGTTTAATTCCCAATTCCTTCACATGCAGTCAACTAGACCTTCAAACTCTGTAATGAAGACCACCTTTTAAACCCGACTCCCCATTTGGCTCCTCCCCCTGGCCTGTTCTTTTCTCACCCTATTTATGACTTTTGGCTCCACCCCTTGCTTCCTTTCTGGCACCCTTCTCCTGCTTGCTCTGTCTCACACATTCGCTCTCCCTCTTGTGTTCACCCTTGTAGGTGCAGCTTCCTTTCCAGCGATAAACATCCTTAAGAATTTTCGTATTCCTGAAAGTGCCATAATCCTGCCACAGAAAATGAATCCGCCTCCACTACTCCAACCAAAAACTAGCTTAAGCAGTTTTCAAAAGGTTTTAAGCAAAGTGAGTTTCCACAGTGCCCCCAGATGACCTTCTCCAGTAACTCCACCATTCTTAACTGTAGTCTGCAATTCAGAGGCAAAAGTGGATTATTTTAAATGGGATGGCAAGTTTATTGTCAGTTATGTATGTACAACAGGATTCCAGTCTGAATTTATTTTCTAAAAAATTGGGCAAGAATTATGGGGTTAAGAAATGGATTGTACCACAAGCCCCTACTCCCTAGCCATCACCAGGAAGGAGGGGTTCTTGGCCAGCCTTCCTCCAAAATTGCTTTAATGTGTAGTGACTGATTCTCTTGGTGGAAGGAGTAACAGTATTTAAATTGCCAACAGCAGCTTAAGCCAGTACAGTCTAAAGTAAATGTAGTAACAAAACAGTGCTTTCCTTTTTTGTAAAGAGTGTGCCCACTGAGAAGCAAGGTGGAAGATAATATAATACACACCATTTACCAAAATACAAATAAGGAAACATTTATAGATGCAGTAGTCTATTGCAGCAGAAACATCTTCAGAATTTTGCAGCATATCAAAGGCTTACTGATTGACTGCTGCACAAGTATCCACAGAATGCCCTACATGTTATTTAACTCTAACATTTATATGCTACTTCATCATACTACAGAGCAGCTAACATCAATATCCAGCTTTGCTGGATTGATAATTGATAATAATAATAATTGATAATAAATGAATTATGACACAGCTTTGCAGATCTCCCCAGAAAAGGCACTGCATACATCTCCTCTGGTTGACCACTTTATGAAGCTGGGACAATGACAGAGAACACTCTTGAAAAGAAGGTGCCGCTGGCAGATTCTTCCATTTTTCCAGAGTTTTTTTTGTGTCCTGCATCAGTGTAGCTTCTTTTAAGGAACACTACTAGCTTGTTTTATTAATTTACAGCAGTGGTCCCCAACCTTTTTATCACCCGGGACCGGTCAACACTTGACAATTTTACTGAGGCCCAGGAGGGGGGGTAGTCTTTTGCCGAGGGACGTCGCCGCCTGAGCCCCTGCTCCACTTGCTTTCCCACCGGTGCCCCTGACTTCCCACCGCCCTCTGGGGGGCGCTGCCAGCAGCAGCTGTGCAGTGCCACACAGAGGGGGAGCCCCAGCCATGGCGGCTGCTGGAGAGCACCAAAGGTGAGCTGGCAGCAGAATGGCAGGGCAGCCCCCGAGGCAACAGCCAGGGAGGAGGAGCCATGGCCCGGCACCAATTGATCTACGGACTGGTACCGGTCCGCAGACCGGGGGTTGGGGACCACTGATTTACAGGATTAATATTCCACCTATTTGTCCAAACAATACAGAAAACAATCATAAAGTCAACTTAAAACTGAAAATAAATCAACAAAAGCAATCCCAGCAGTCCCAGCAATCATAAATATAGGGTAGGAAGGAGAGGACACTGACCAATCAGAAAAAAACAAAACCAAGTCTTCACCCACTGGCCAGTCAGTCATAGAAAGGGACAGATAAACATCTCTTGAGAGAGACACAATTTTAGAGACAGGACTGTGAAGCCCCCTCTCTGATACTTTTGACCATTGTTGTTACTATGCCTTTTTATGTAGAGATGCCATACATTTCCGTGAACATGTTCAGCCAAGTATCTTGCTTTTAGCTGTCACAGAGATGAACTGATCCACTTAATTCTTTGGCTCAGCTGAAAGGATTCATCCAACTGCTCAACAGAAGCTGTCTCCTAAACTTCTCAGTGAAGGTCCCAGCCTTCCAGGGCTCCTTTGAGATGTTTGGAGAGGGAGATAAGAAGCCCAATTCTCAGCTGACTGAGGGAACCCTGTCCCCAGGGAACCCTGTCCCCTGAGGGAACCCTGTCCCCACTTGTATACTTTCTGTAAAGCTGAGGGGCACTGAGAAGTTTCCTAAACACAGCTGAACAGCCCACTGATAAATCCGCCCCAATTTTGACTGGTGATCAGAACATGAGCAGAACTGATGAATATTTCAGTGTTCCTACTTCTATGCCTTTAACAAGATTGTTGCTTGTTTTATTCTTGGTTTTAATATTGATTATACTAAGTTTTGTTGTATCAGTTCTCTGAATAATCAGAAGCAGAATATTATACTGAGTCAGCTGGCATACATTCCCATTGATAGGAGGGCCATGTCAGAAAGTTGCTGAAAACAGAAAGTCTTATAAGAACAGCTGAGCCAAGTAAGATGAATGTTTCTGGAGCAAGATCGGGGTACAGAGACCGGTATAGTACCTGTCATTTTCAAAAGGCTACCTTTGTTTGGGAAGTCATGCTTTAAGTGTCTTCAGCTTTCCCACACCTCTCTTTTGAACTGGAACAAAACCCACAAATTGAAACTTAGCATTCAAAAACAGACTTGCTTGTCCTTGCAGTCCTTTGCAGTGGAAGCCTCAAAGGCCCTCGACTATGTGAAGCCAATTTTGTTACAAGTCTCATTGTACTTTGAGCGAGCAAAGTTCCTCCAGGATAAATCAAATTTGTACAGGTTCTTCATCGTCACCTGAGTGAATCTAATTATATCTTTGAAAGCTAGCATGGGTTCTTGTTGCATTTGTTATTAAGCTCCTGGGATTCATACTGAGAAAATATGTGCCAACAACTCTAGCACGTAGCATGGAAAAATTATGGTTCCAAAAACAATGTTCCATACTAAAAAAAAAATTGCAGATAATATGCTAAGTGGCTGGTGGTTGAGCAAGAATGGAAAAATTGCTTTTAACCCCCCACCCCCTTCCCAAGGATATAGTGGATTACATAGGGACACAGTAGCTACAGTTGAAAGGTGTTCCTAGCAACTACTCCAACTTGTTTTGCCAACAGAAAGGCTGGATTCTTCACACAATCTTAATATGTTACCCAGCCATGTAGGCAGAACAATCCATTCTAGAACACCAGCCTGGCCAACTAACATGATTTTGATCTTTTCTAGATCTGTATCAGATTGTTTTAGTTTATCCCCCCCAAAAAAAAAACAAAAAAGAGAAAATATCCTTATCCCCCAAAATTCAAGAATCTAAAAGAGTCAATGCAAGTGAAATGAACTTAAAAACCCAAGGCTTTTAGCACTGCCAATAGAATCAATACATGCATAAATATATATTAATGTCTCCACTGACCCAAAGTGTTTTAGCATTACCGCCTTTATCAATGGTCAGGCATCAAATAAAGCCAGCATACATAAAATACTCAATATATACAATAATGGTTATAGCCAGTAGGCATCTTTACATAAAACAATGGCCATTTCTGCACAAGGAAAATGTTCCTGGACAGCCTTCGCATGTTGGCAACATATTGAGCCCCCTCCGCATGGCGTCACCTGCATCCCAAGGCAGTTCAGTAGCCGGGTCACAATTTGGCCATTTTTAAATCATGATTTCAGGAATCAGAAAAACTGGATTTACCACCCTAAGTCACATGAGCAACCAGTGAGCAATGAGGGGAAGGACTGTATGGAGATGGAAACTTGCTATAGTCTGTCCAGCTTTGTCCTGCCCTTGCACCTGCCTCCCTCTCCCACCTTCCTGGCCATGGGGAATCTGAGTGAAAAACCCCTGCACGTCCATGGCTCTTCCAACTCCCACCTTGTATTGGGCTGCTAGGGCCTTTCCCGCTACAGTTCCCAACCCCTCCCAATGCCTGTGCATCCAGCTGGCAGCCCTGGGAACTTTTCTGGCCACAAAATCTTTTTTTTTCCCACAGGGCATCCTGCTGCCAAGCCAGCGACCCCCTCCCCCTGAATTCCAGGAGATGTCTCCTCATGGAGAGGAACTGCAGGGCAGTGGTGCTTGTGCTAACAAGATATCCTTGGGAGGTGGTGGGAAGGTTCTCTTGGAAGCTCACCAGGGAGGTTTCTTTGAACAGGAGAAGGCTTCCATTTGTAAAGAAGCCTTCAACAAACCTTTACTGTGCTCCTTGTTTCTTGCTCTAAACTGCTTCAGAGGTGTGATCTACCTTTTCTCCACAGACTACATCCCACCAACACCTCCTAGGGTGCAGCCTAGAGCTGTGGCCAGGAGGGAACCTGCCACCGCACACCAAAAGATGCCCAGTGGTAAGCATCCCTCACTCTGTACAAAGCTAAACAGTGGTGGTCATTCCACAGGATCCTGCAAGAGGTCAAACAAGGGGTGATCACAGCCACTGAGCACGCCCTGCCATAGAAGGCCTAGTCTCTTCAGCAGGAATATGCCTGCTGATGGGCAGAAGTGGGTGCTCAGTGCCAACTCAAAGAGCATTGGTGTGGAAAATTCCAATGCATCCCCCCTCCCACGCACAATATTTTCTCTTTTTTTTTTCTAGGTACAATGTGAGGACAGGAGGAGGAAGGAGAGGCGACTGAGCGCAACCTTGAGTGGCCTTTTGGTGGACAATCGGCTGAGGAGTGGCTACAGAGAGAGAGGAGGGAAGAGAACATGAGGCAATCCAGGGGGTTGGGGGAGGCAATGCTCCAGCTGGAAAGGGAGAGGTTAGACCACTTCCAGGAGAACTACAGTGAGGATGCCATGCTAGACAGGGAGAAGGCAAGGCTAGCCAGGGAGGCTTTCACTGCCTGCATGGACAGGAGCAACACAATCCTCATAGCTGTGGAGTCAATGAACAGGAAGGGGGACCTTATTGAGAGGATTGTGGTTGTTATGGAGGGCAGGGCAAAGGAGACCACTCTTGAGCTCCCCACACACACCCTGTACATCCAGCCTCTACCCACATACACTCTTGGAATGAGTCAGGGCACCCAGACCAGGTGTTTGGTCCGGCCAGGGGCCACAACAAAAAGGCAAAGGATTATAAAGCCAAGGGTCAAGTATTCCCCTTGATCTGTACTGCCATATCCCCCTCCTTGTTTTTTGTTAAAAATAAAAGGTTTTTAAAATTTTCACTTACAGTGTTTTATGCATTTATTTCTGGGGCAAAGTAGAATGTGGTGGTGGGATTCCACCCACAGAGATGGGGCAAGAAAGGGTTGGGCAGTCACACGAGGATACTACCTCGCAGTACTGCCTGCATGTTTAAGGGAGGATTGGGGGGGGGGATTTCTTTTCTGAGAAAAGGGGCTTGCAGGATAATTCTTGTTTAAATTTAACAACATTTATTTTGAAAAAAAAATAAGTACAGTCAACCCTACCCACCCTCCAAAAATGCTCCCTTCCACCCTCCAAAAACGCCCCAAGAAAAAACATTAAACAGTGGTAAACAACAAACAACCCATCTAACCACCCACCCCAAAAAACCCAACCACAAACTATTTACAGCCCCCCTCATCCCCTCCCCCCTCTCAGGTTGGCAGGCCGTCCAGCATCTCGCATTGTTCCCTCAGCCACCTGTTCTGAATTCTGATGACGCATGTTACCACCACCACCGTTCAAGGGGATCCACCCTGGCACTCAAGGCACACACTGGAGGATAGAGGATAAACAGGAGAAAAATGCTTAAGTGGGACATCCAATGTGGTTTGGTGCACACGTTGGCACAGGACTTTTGCCCAGAAAAGTCCCCTGCACAGAGCAGAAGTTCTTCTTGTTGCCAAACACCCGGATGCTCCTGTTTGACACTCTAATTGGAATGTGGCAACCGTCCACAGTGCCAATGCAGTGGGGGAATCCCAGCCAGTCAAACCCGTCCGTGTTCTGGAGGACAGACACAAACAAAGAAAACAGTTTAAACAAAAGCAACCTCATGCCACAAACCATGTCATTCTTTCCAGCATGTGCTGGGTGGGGGGGGCATAGCAACGCATATAACATTACTGCGTGTCTTTTTTGCAAAAAAAAAACAAAAATTAGCTATCATGGCTGGACTGCAGTCTACCTATTTGCCAATCTCTTCTCCCAGGCACACCACCTTGCTGTAGAGCTCTGCCCCCACATCACAAAGCAGAACTCGAGCACAATCTCCCCAACAGTAGACATACCAAGCCCAAACTGCTGGAAGACGAGTCTGTAGCAGGGTGTGTTGGCCAGATACCATATAGCCACAGCCACCCTCTTCTCCACTGAGATGGGCAGGCGCATGTTAGTTGCCTGGCACTGCAACCTCCCTCTTAGCATGGAGACACTCCCGGAGAAGGTGCCTCTGGACATCCTGAAGTTCAGAATACATTGATCGTCATTCTAGGTGGCCAGGAAGAATTTCTCCCACCACTCAGTGGTTCTCTTGTCCACCCACATCTTCTTCAGGAATCACACCTCTGTGAGAACAAACCACCTTCGCCTTGCTGCTCTCCAAGACCTTTGTGAAATCCTAATGGACTGGCAAAGCAGGGCACGGCTGGAGATGGGTCTACGAGGGTTCCACTTTTGCCTTATCGGGATCATCCTCCTGTAGAAGAAAGCAGTGTCCTTTTTGTTCCAAGGTACGGTAGCAAAAGGTTGTTGCACGATGCATGTCAACTGAGCCAGCACAGCGACCAGGAGATTCTCCATTGTTAATGTGCTCCCGAAATGGCCACTTTCCAGAAACAGGGGGATATGGCCGAAAGGTGTGCGGCTTGGTGGGCTAATACAGGCAGCATGGGTGTGTGTCATGGGTGGGGATGTACACTTGACAAAACAGCAAGCAGAAAAAGGAAATTTTATCAGTGCGGCTTAACACAGAAATGCCTCAATGTTGCCATGTTGATGAATAGCAACACACAAGTTCCCTTTTTTACCCTCAAAAAATAAAATTTGGAGCTCAAGGGGACTTTAAATACTCCCAAACCTCCACTGTGAGGGGATTGGTTGCCTCAAATGATTGACAGGCCAAGGAACGGCAAGTAAAGAGTGCATTGCTCTCTCTTCTCCCTTTTCCACCTGCTAGTCAGGAGGTGAAAAGGTATGACACTGTGACAAAAAGTAGCGGAACAGGTTTACAGTGTGGAGGGGCGAAAGGCATAATTTACTATCCCACAATTGTGGGCAGGAGACAATGCGCAATTTTGCCCTCTGTGTGGAAATGGCCGATATTTTCAGGACAGGAACAATTTGAGGCCTCTAATATTTCAAAAACAGGCCCCAGTCAAGGCAAGCACTTTCAGTGTCCAGTAAGTACCTTGTAGTCAGGGGTCAACCTTCATCAACAACATGCTGCAGGTGAAATGCTGTTACTCTGAATCTTTTTTAGTCTGAAGCTCAATATAGGTGCCTAAAAGCACATCTGGTCAGTGGTGGCATTGCTTTGTATGCATGCATTGATTTTATTGAGGCTATGCTAAAAGCCTTGGGCTTTTAACTTGATTAATAAATACTGGTACTATATATATATATATTTTAATTGTGTTCCACCATGTACAGGCTTAAGTTCATTTCTCTTGTGTTAATCTTATTAGGTTCTTAGCTTAGCCCCCCCCCCAAGGTTCTTAGCTTAGCCCCTCCCATCTATACATTGATGAAGAACATAATTAGTCACTTCTTGAAGTAAGAGCTAGGTATCATCAACATATTAACACCACCCAGCCCCAAGACGGACAATTTGATTTAGTGGGTTGGCTCAGATATTGAAAAACCATGGTGAAAGTACTAACAAAGACTAAAAAAAATTCCACAAGTCAAATCATCAAACACATCTGATGGCAATTCCAAGCGGCCAGCCAAAACAGTGAAATCACTGTCACATTTATACCACCTCTTGCTTTTCAGAATGTTCAATATGAAAGTGGGCAACTGTCGAAGGCCAGTAATAAATGACAGAGAACCAAAAAGGATGAATTACCTGTACCATTTGAGAGCTAAGATCATTCACTAAAGCGACTGAAGCTGGCTCAGTCCCAAAGCCATGTCTGAAGCCAGACTGAAATCAGAGAAGATCAGTAACGATGGCTCACCCAAGCTCAAATCTTGCCTTTAAATATTCGGTTGGATTAAGAATGTTCCTTTGAGTACTTTGCACTGAAGCACACTTATTGTACCTTTGTTACTCTCCCAAATCCTTTAACTGCTCAGTCACAAATCACACTCAATTCTGACTGACAGTAAAGCAAAGCTCAGCCTGGCAATTCCCTTTGTAGGGTATAGGCTGGGAACATTTCTCTTTCTTAGAACATACAGCACAACAGGCCAAAACTAAGAACAAATCTCCAGTGTTAATAAGTACTCATTTTACTTACTAAACAACTAGCCAGTGGAGATGCAATAGTGACAAAAATGGAGCATGGAAAGAATTGAGTTTTGGTACCCTGCTTTTTACTACCCGGAGGAGACTCAAAGCAGCTTACAATCGCCAGTTTTCTTCTTTTCTGTCCTGTGAAGACACTGAGAAAATCATTTACACTGGGTGGGAATGACATGATAAGAAGAGTTGTATTTAATGCCCTGCTTTTCACTGCCTGGAGGAGTCTCAAAGCGGCTTACAATCGCCTTCCCTTCCTCTCCCCACAATAGGCACCCAGTGAGGTGGTTGGAGCTAAGAGCACCCTGGCATAACTGATCTGTGAGTAGCACTATCAGGGCTCTGATGAGACCAAGGTCACACAACTGGCTGCATATGGAGGAGTAGGGAATCAAACCCTGCTCACCAGCTTAGAAGGTGCTGCTCTTAACTACCACACCAAGCTAGCTCAAGAAACCAACATAGAAATTTCAATTTCCCTTATATTCATATTGAAATAGATAGTATACATTGCAACTAGTTCTGCCATGCTGATCAAGCCACAGTCCAATATTCACACGGTAGACTAGTAATTCTAGCCTTTAATTCCCAAGAACAACCAAGAAGGCCTAAGATCCATCTTCTGAAGTTAAATCACAATGGGCTGTATCAGAGCTAAGGACATGCAAAGATTCAGAGGACTGCTCTAGTTCTGTGGTGCATTCTACTGCTGTCTGCTCCCAACTAGTTTATTTTTATGCAATAAAATCAGAAACTATTTTAATAGAATTTTTTATTATTATTTCATTCCCCCCCCCCCCCCAGGAACTTCCAGTCTTAAAAAAATAAATTAGTTCAGGGAGGCAGAGGTAGGAATAAACAGGGGAAGAATATGTGTTCATGCTAGTTATGTCATTTTGAGATCCATGATGGAAGAAAGATGGGATACTTTGGGGTCTTTTAATCTCCCTTTTACATTTCATTCGACTTAGACTGGAGTAACTGCACAGGAGCAATGTGTCAAGTTATCCACTTACTCAATGGCATGGTTGTATGTTGGATATTAAAAACTGACGTTATTGCTACACCTCCCCTTCTTCTAATAAAAAAAATTTATTTATAATTTAAACATACATATCAAAATTCATACATTCATATCAAAATGAGATAGACAACCAACACCCAACTAAGAAAAATCCCTCCCAATAAAACCTACTAGTTTTTTCTACCTTTTGAAGGCCTCATCCCTAACCAAGCACAGAGTAACCCAGCATACTAATTTCCCTTTAAATCTGATCCAGGCTCCATAATCTATGTGTTTGCCCATTGCTAGTAAAATAAGTGATGATAATATGCCAAGTGATAGGCTAGGACAATGTCCAATGTAGATGCTCATCTCTGGCAGAGTAAACAGTTTCCAGTATTTTCAGCAGCCCATCATACTCTTTGGGGAAATGTCCAGGATGCTGGCATTAGCCGAGGACTCTCAGCAGCACAAGTCCTACACTTCTTGAAGGCCAGCTCCATCAGTCCTTCTGTGGTCTCTTACCTGGCAGCAGCATTCTGTATATTCATCCTATTGGTAGGGTAACAAACAGAATAAAACAAAACACTGGTCTCACTACAAGTAGTTCTTCTGAAGACGTGCAGAACTCTACATGTTTTCCAAAATGCTTGCTCCTCATTTATGATAGCCACACTGAAACTGATAGAACAATTTTAATTCAGGATAGCTTTTTTTAAAAAGCAATATAGTGATACTATTCAACCAGAACATTTGTGATGGGCAAATTAGAGATCTACAAAAAGACACTTCACAGTTTGGCTAAAAGGAGAAAGAGGAGGATTCTAAGAGGTCAGCAAACCTTCAAGAGAAGGGGGGAAATCATATAATCCTCTCCTTGAAGCAGCAAGGTAGGATTGTTATCCTCTCTGGTAACTGAGAAAAACCACCACACAATCCCAGAGGGAGGGCATAAACTACCAGCTGGATCATCTATCTGGACAGAAAAAAATAGGTTCCTTTATTTAACAGGCATGAAGGGAATTATGATACCACATGTTTCTTGTTCAAATAGGTTATGAATGGAAGTAGCAAGCAATTTTAAGGACAGACTGTTATGTACAAAAAGCCAAATGCACGATCAAGTAAACTTCACCTACTTTGCTTTTGCGGAACACTACATGCCAGTAGGTAATGGCTCAAAATAGGAGAGCTGCAGCAATTTTAAAAATTATAACTGCCAAGCCTTCTAGTTTTTCAAAAGCCTCAATTTGTACTAATACAAATGTCAAAAGAGAACCTTAATAAGAAGGCAACAGTACTTTTCTATTCCCAAAGTCTAATATCTATTCAAGATTAAGAAAATAAATTACATATTTTCTAGATAATGGCAAACATCAGCAACCACGCACAATTCAGACATATATATTTCTGCGTGTTTGTTCTGGTCATATCCCAGTATTTTGTAGCCATTCAACATTGTGGCAGAAGCAAGTTTTTTGAACTTGCATTTTTAATCCTTTAAAGCAAAGGTATCAAACTCATTTGTCACTTCATCAGGCCTGGCTCATGTGTGCCATAAAATGTAGTGCTAGGTACAGGAAATATAAACTTTATATTTATTTTTGAATTTCATTTATAGCCTGCCACTTCAGTGCAGTGGCTCGTGGCATGTAGCAATCCACAATAAAACCCCCTTACAATCCATAAAAATAATACATTCAGCCACAGGCTTTGGACAGGTGCCTCAGGGCAAATGGGCAGCCTGATGACCTGGTTTCACAGAGGGACCCAGATCTAACTTGCCCTGGCCTCAACCAAGGACCTGGTGGAAGAGCTCCATTTTATAAGGACAATGGTAAACCTAATTAATGATACTTTTTGCTCAAGATACACATATGCTTAAAACATTAACACTCTTAGAGTATTTCCTTAAAGTATCTCTCTAATGCTCACACTCTTATTTTCACTGCCCATTACTCATTAGCACTCAGTATACAGAAACATAATACACAATCGCCATCATCTCACAATAAAGGTAATGACCAGTTGCTCATGGGCTGGATAAGAGCCCTGGAATGGACCAGTTACAGCCCACAGACCATATGCTTGATATCCCTGCTTTAAAATCCAAACTGGCCAACCTATGGGATCATAGTTAACGGGTAAATATTGTTAACACCTTTGCTACTGTTTGTCGTTACTACTGACTTGTACTGTACTTATTCCTATATTCTTCAAGTTCCATGTAAACTGTCCTGAGCCACAACGGGAGTGAGGTATATATAAATAAAACTTCATACTGGTCAACATAAATAAAGCAAGAACTTTTACACCAGTTCTGTACAAAGCAGCATTTTACTCCAGTGCTTTGTGACAAAAAGCAAGAGGAAGCCTGGGTGGATTTCTTATGTTCTTGTCCATGTTTCCTTTTTGGACAAAACGTGTCTCTGTGGCCTTATTGATCTAGTCCCACATAAAAAGTGAGGATTTTGATTAACTGCAACTAAGGTTAATTAGCAAAAAGACTGCAAATTGCTAACATATTTCTTTGAAACAACTGAGAAGATTTAGACTGTGCCTGCACTGGTTCTGATTCTGCATTGGTTCTGATGCACAGTGGCAACATTTACGACTTGGGTGATATCTATGCAGCATTGCTTATTTTTAGGTACATTTGCACAAGTTGTAACTCTTAACCTCTAAAAGCAGGCATAGCACAAAAGGACTCACCATTTTTGGAATCAAGTAAGCACCTTCCAGTGACAGTACCCTGATACAGGTGCTCAAAGAAGTGTGGGAAGGAAAGACACAGTGGGTATCTCTCATATGATTCAAAGAATACAAGAGGCACAAGACACAACGCTTCTAAATAAAAACAAAAAAGTCTCCTTTTACTGCTTCTCTTGCCACAGAAGAAAACTAAAAAGGTAGTCATTATCAAATCTAGTCATAGTGAAGCGCAGCAACGGCTTGAATCCTTCTCAACGCTTTTAAAATTGTGGCTTGTATTTTCAGAATGTGTGAAGACAGATTCCCAAGTATCTGTGGAAATCTGTCCATAATAGGCCTACCAGAGGCAATTTTAAAAAAAGTGCTAGCATGATATGTCACTACTCCTGTACTTGGACAGTAAAGCTCTGACTTAAACAAGTACTTATTAAACACTAAATTTTTGCAGAGAAAACCTAACCTGAAACGCATATAATCACTTATGTCCTCAACATCAATTCATAATTTCTGATATATTTAAATGTACCTTTTTCCTCCTCCTTTGCATGCTTACATCACAAACTTGACTCCTGATATGGAAAATCTCTAATATTAACCTTTTATTTAAATCAACAGACACCAACTTTCCCAGCATTCTTTGGCATTACACAGTAGACAAGCTCTGTGATGTAAAAGCAGAACAAACCTCACATTTTAAATGCCCATTCTCTTAAACCTGTTTTGTGCACCAGGTCATGCCATGCTGAATGTTGGTACTATGCAAGTTTTGGAAGATAAGAATTTGCTACTAAAAACTTAAGACAAGGAAACATACGAAAAATGCATGCCATATATGTATGTTTTAAAACCTATTAAATGAATACGAAGGCAGCAATGTTAAGACAGCAGACAGCTTCTGTCACACCTGACACAAAATGCAAAGCAACTCAGATGATCTCCTTTAATCCTCAAACAGAATCTCTCAAGCATACCAAGTACTAAAATGAATCTATTACCAAACAACAAGGTCAATTGTTAAATGTCACTTTGAAACAATCTCTGTAATTTTGGTGGCAGCATTTGATTTTTTTCGGTACAGGAAGCAGTTTACCTGATTAAAAGATTAGTTTCTGGAAACAATAAGAGACTGAAAAGCTACAAAATTTATGAGCCCAAGTTTACTATATTCTCATAAACCCAAGTTTATTATATTCATACCTGCAGTTTATGAAATCCCAGAATGCAAAAATCCTGTATTACACAGACATTAAGAGCAATTAATTGTTCTAAGAATTTAGATATACAAGGAACTCTCTTAGCCTCAGTATATCTATAAAATTAACATCTCCCCTGAATGAGTAGCGGTTCTCCCAGCTTTGCCAAGTATCAAATGAAGATACCTGCAGCTGAACTTGGGAGAGATTATAACAACTGTTTTATAATTACAGTCCTTTTTATACAACAGAACTACTGCAGTTACATTTGTAAGCTAGAGGAAGTTGATTAAACTTCACAAGACAATGCTTTCCCCCCCTGAAATCCAGTCAAAGCCTGAGTAGTAACTTCATAGAACTTAATCTTTTTTTAAAGATGATCTGCTTTGCCTTAAGTTGCTCTCCAATACGTAACCCGCATGGTTCCCAACCATAGGTGCTTTTCATTATTTTACAGAAATGAGCAGTTTTTATAATAATACACCCAACGCAGTGACAAGAATGAGACTTTAATCAGTTTTAAGTGGAGCTTTAACACTAAGATAAAGGGCTGTTAAACACAATAACAAACGGACATTTGATTTGTATGAGACATTATCCTGTACATGTCATTTTCTTGCTTTGTGTATCCTCAGTGCATAGCATTACACACAGAGCCACTGTTGCACAGCACAATAGTATCTGAAGAGGCTGAATCAGAATAAGGCTGCTTAACAGACAATTTTTTTAGTATATATATTCTATATGAAAACAGACTGAGAATTTTGAACTGGCGAAGTAAAGAGGCAGCTCTACCGAACACTGCAGTTAAAGCCTCCTTTTAGTGCACAGTTCCACCCCCTTCCATCTGCATGCATGACACATTAACAGTATTTTTAAAAGGTAAACGAGGCACTTTGTGGCAACCACAGGCATCGTTAACATATTGCACGTTTGCTAGAATTTAAGCAAGGAACTGCACACTGGCACCCTAACCTTTATTTCTTTTTGTTCCTTAAAGCTGAAAACAATTGATGCTGTGTGTAAACGTTCCCTTGAGTTTACAACCTGTGCCACAGCAAAGAACCTTGGTGCTATTTTATACAACTGCCCTTTAACTACTGTGACAGACTATTTTAACTGGGGCTACAGATGACTAGGGATGGCACAGGGCCTAAGAGTAAGCTCCTGTCAAAGTGATGCCTTCAAGTAATTTCAGACATGTAAGCGGCTGCACATCCAAGAATTTAAGCACACAGTCCAGAAACTCAAGAAATTACCTACAAGAATGCATTTTCAAGCTAATGAATACTGTCATAAATAAAATTTTAATCAGGACTCAAACCTTTCAGTCATAGTAATTCTTGCCATGTTCTATAGGGATGGTAGCTGAAATAAAGTATAGGAGAGTATGCATAATATATATAATATATATATATTATATATATATATATATATATATATATAATGCCATTTTCCTTTTTCAATGACTATACCATAAAAACGTAAGCAAGGCTTCTCAGAACCACTGACACATTCAAAATCCAAACCCTCATTCAGACCTTCACATTCCAAAAGGAAGAACAACAGTGCAAAAGGCCAATAAAACTCTTCCCAACTGGCCCTCCCATTTTACACAGTAGAACTGTACAAGATAAGACACCAAACACTGTCAACATCCAAGTATTTTAAAGCACAAACTTTTTAGTTGGCTAATGTGGTTTTCAAATTGTTTAAGAGAAATCAGGTTAAACTTAAATCACAGGGAAAAAGTCAACAGTGATTCAATTGTCAACTTGTGCCAATCAGTTTAATCTATGGAACCATATAATGGGATCAGAATTTAGGAAGCCTCAGCATTAGCTTTATAAAAAGTTCACATTGTGGAAGAAAGCTAATCCTGGGCAGTTAAATACAAATCCTCCCAAACTCAGTATGAAGTTATAGGCACACTACACAGAGGATTTGGAAAGGGAGCAAACTTGACCAATGGATGTGGAAGGAGCAAGCTGCTCCTTTGTTTAGCATTCAGCCTGAGTTCTGCCTTGACTAGTTATGATTTATACCCTCTTTATTAATACTAGTGGACTGGGCACTACAGATTCCAAATTCATTCCATCAAGTGGGACCACTGCTGATGAAAAAAGTTAATGCCAATGAACAAATAAGATGTTATACTAGGAAGATTTTAAAAAGCAATCGTTTGAAAGACAGAGTGTGTGTGTTTCAAGAAAAGTCTACAACAAAAGCTGTAGTCTTCTTTTTCCATCCACAGCTGGGGACACGTCAGCTAATGCACAAACTAAAGTTTAGGCCCATTTTCTGGGAGACAGCCTCCACATTTATATGGTTAAGTCATTGTTATTGTGTTTCACATGTATCCGCACCGGTTTCATATCCCTTCATTTTTTTCAATCGTAAGATGTCGTGGAAGGTTCATTCCTGTACCCCTAACATAGAACCACTCCCTCTAGCTGCCTTTTCTAGCACCATTATGCGTAGAAAAAATAAAATGTACAAACAACAAGCAGTGACAGCGGCGATTCCTCAAGGTCCAGGATTTATTACTGAGCATGCTGAAGAGGTGCATGTAAGTAAGCTGGAAATGGTACACAGTCCAGGGTCCAGCACAAAACATTCCTTTCTGAGCTTCTCTTTCCACTCTCCTATCCATATTACATGCATTCAAATGTAGTAAAACCCCAATATTTCTCCAAGCCAACTGAAGACGTATCTGTTGCCACGTAAGTGCAAAGAAAGGGGCAGGACGTGAACCTGTGTATTAGAAAGGACTTTACAGCAACTTCAGTTGATGACAAAACACAAAAGGGAAATTCCTACGTATACACATTGGATCTGTCTCCACTTTTATAAAACTGGAATCAAATGGGAAAGTGCCATCTTGATGTGTTCCTAATTGAAATTTAAATGTCCTCTTGACACAAAAAGGTATATACATAACATAGCTACGTAACCTTTTTTTCCCTCTCAACTGGACAACAAGTGTCAAGCCCATCGGCTTCGTAGGGCAAAATGAGATTGGTCAGGAAAACTGTTCTACAACTGATAATCGTGACACAATGTCCTATTGCCATTTCAAAAGGTCCATAATTCAGTTTATTCAAGTTTTCTTCTTTGTGGTTTTTTTTCCCAAATTAACAAAAAAAATATTCAGACTTTTGTAATCTGTGTATGCTGATCTTCATCAAAAGGTTCATTCTCTGGATCAGAGTCAGTTGTGTCAGAGTATCTATAATGATCAGGTTCATTATCACTAACGTCCGGTGTTACTGAAGTTGAGCTGCTGGCTTCTGCATTTGATGGCTCCTCTACCGTTTTTGTGAAAAATAGCTTCACCTAGAAAAAGAGGATAATGGCAGAAGTAAGTATATACCTGCTAAAGATAGAAAAGGAAGGGTCTTCCTTCATAATATGAAATACTGACAGTAATTGCGATGACAAGGAAAGCTCAAGCTAAAATTTGGTATTACTTCATCTTTGTACAACCCTTTTTATTAAATTAACACTATAAATTAAAACATAAGCACTAAGTAGAGAAGCACACACAAACAACATATGCCCTATAATTAAATGAAAGCCTTCAAGGCACCAAAATATTCTAAGCTTATTACAGCTTAAAAGTTTCCATTTCCTCTGGAGTAATCATGTTTATGCTGCAAAGCTTCACATTTCACATTTTCTTTCAAAATTACACTTTTCATTCTTACTAATGATGTTTTCAGGACACAGCTAACAGATATTCCTATTAATAGAATACCATGCTCACCAAAGCAAAGAAAAACTACACAACATCAATATATCTAGTTCTCAATGTGGCCAAAATTGTGGATATACAGAAACTGGAACATGAACAGACATGAAAGATATTTCTAAAAACATGAAGAGATCCAGGTTTTCAGAAAAATTTGATAAATATGAATATGAACTCACACACACACACAAGAAAGAAAGCCCATTGCAAGCAGGAATGCAATGGTTGCTAGGACCCAGGGGACACCGGGAGGTGCAGATCTCTCTGTGTGTGTCTCTCTCTCCCTCTCCCTCTCCCTCTAGCTGCATGTCTCTCGGTGTGTCTCGCAACAGGAGGCCTAGCAGGTAATGAGAGCTCCTTCTTAGGAGAGAATGAGGGCTGGTGTGCAGTTGGGGGCAGCGCTCTGTCTCTCTCTCCCTCCGTCACAGCAGGGGCAGCTCTATGTGTCTCTGTCAGCAGCTTGGGGCAGCGCTCTCTGTGTCTCTCTCTGCCACCCTTGTAGCAGGAGCAATAGGAGGGAATGAGGGCTCGTGTTTGGTCTGGCAGGGCTCTTTGTGTCTCTCTCTGTCTCTGGCATGGCTGAGAGGAATGTGGCTAGTGTCCAGGGAGGGAGGGCAGGAGCTGTAGGGGCAGGGCCAATCAGGGTGAATGCTGGCTGCACCCTGATTGGCCCTATTCCAACTTGGACAGCCGGACACGTCCCACCCCCCAGGCTGTTTCAGAAATATATAAAGGAGCCATGGATAAGGCTATATATATATCTATATCTATATCCATATCCATATATCTATATCCATATATCTATATCTATATCTATATATATACACATATACATATACACTGAAGTGTTAACCCCCACCCCAAAATAATAGAACACCTGTTGGTTTAAGAAATGAATGCCATCAGTGGCTGTTGCAAAGTAACCACAGCAGGATTATCAGTTAAAGCCTTGGTTTCTATGACTAAAAGCCAGAGAGGATGGGCCCATTCCAGTGATATTTTGACCAGGTACAATAGGAGCACCCATACCCTTAAGAAACAGATGTATTCAGTGGCCATTGCTATGTATACACAATACTATTGCCAGCCTTCAAGCCTTGGTTTTTGTCAGTAAAAGACAAGGGGAGTGGGCAGGACTCATTAAAGGGTTATTTTAGCCTTTGAGGGAAGACTCATTGTGGTCAGGACCAGTAGCAAACACAGGCAATCTGCATGACTCACCCAGGACAGGCTGCTTGCTAGTGTTCAACAATAATCATCCCACAAAAGCAAGAGTGATATAGTGGTTAGAGTTTCAAATTAGGATTTGAGAGATCCAGGTTCAAATGCCCATTTTGCCATGGAAGCTCAGTGGGTGAATTTAACCTACTCATATACAAACTCAGTTTAGCCTACTCCAGAACTGATTTGAGATTAAAATGTAGAAGAGAAAGATATATGTTGCTTTTGGTTCTCCATTGAGAAAAAAGGTGAAGAATATATGAAGTAAATAATACATATAGCTGTAGATGGGAGGCAGATAAAAGGTAGGTCAGTGGGTGGATGGGAAGGAAAGAAGGCACCAGGAAAGCTGATACTATGGAGTCTGACAGGAGAAAAGAATGAGAAAATAGCATGGGGAAAGGGAATACAGGGGAGTTACTCCCCCCCAATCATACAGATACTAAATTATGCCATGGAACCCAATCTGGCTGGTACGACACAGCCTGACCCACCTCAGTGGCTGGCCCTGCACAACTGGGCCAAACATTTCCTGGGGAATGGCTACTGGGGAGATAAAAAAAATGGGAGCATGGGAAATAAAGATGGAGCAGTTAGCCAGAGGGAGACAGTGAAGGAAACAGGAAAAAGGGAAAGCTTTCAGGAGCTTTCAAGAAAGGAAAATAGTAGAGAAGAGAATGGTATGTCTTTCAAAAGTCCTTCTGGATCCCCCACTCTTGTGGGTGTGTAAACTTATGTATATACACACACAAACTGGAACAATAAAAAACAGATAAATGCCAAATACTTCCCAGTCTTTCTCACATACTAATCTTGGTTTTTCACTTAGCTGATTTTGGAAAAACTGATGTGAGCTGAAATCTGTTGAGGAGAAGCCTCACCAAATTAGCGTCAATAGATGTAATTGTTTATACATTAGAGAATTAGAATGGAAGAGCAGTCTGTCTGCTTCTTCCAGCTTTGTAATGCATACACAGGAAAATGCAAATACAAGTAAGGAAGAAGCCTGTGTTTCAACAGACTCTCAGTACAACAGTTGGCCACAAAACTAATTTTCTTAAAAGGGAACCTTTTCACATACCAGTAAGTTTATGAGAGAAAATCAGTGTCTCATGTTAATAAGACAAAAATTCTTTTGCAGTTAAGAGAAATTTATTACTGATTTATCAAGAATATACTCTTGAGGCATACAATAAATTACTTCTATTTTACTAAAGTGTGGGGTTTTAATGTTTTACCTTAAAGTTTGGAGAGAAGTAACGATTTGCCTTGTCTTTATTTGCCTTGTCTAAATCATTTTTTGTTAGTGTAAGTATTAGATATTCCTTGTCATTATCTGAGCGCTCTGTACTGAAAATACCATCAAGTTCCTGATCTCCAAGAAGACTTCCATTTTCTACTTTATCAGAATTTTCTTCCGGTCCTGGTATGAAGAACGTATTTACCCAAAAATGAAACATTTTGTCCTAAAGAAGGGAGAAAAAACAGCTTTCTTCAACATGTTCACTACATATCAAAAACCTAAGGTAATAAATCTGATCCTGCATACACATCAGTAGCCAAGCCATGTGAATTAAGAGCATATTACTATGCCCTTAACTGTGACTGTTGTGATGAGAATTGCATAAGACAAATCTAGTAAGGCAGAAAGTGTAGTTCTCACTAACAACTTGAACCTAAAATTCACCGTAGGGAAGAAATAATGTGACTGGAATACTGACAGCATAAAGCAACATAAGTAGATGTCACCAAAAAACAGTAGAGTTAGGCAGCATATCTTCCATTCTTGATTTGATTTCTGTAAAATTATTGATCTAACAAACAACACAGAAAAGACTCTGCTTTTAAAGCATTTCTGGGGGAAATGTTTGAAAAAGCTGTCATGGACCAACTATCAGCATACTTGGAAGAAGCTTTGGTCCTAGACCCATCGCAGTCTGGTTTCCGACCTGGCCATGGGGTACAGACAGAGCTAGTCGCCCTGATGGACAACCTCCGTCGCCAGCTGGACTGCGGCAGGTCAGCGCTGCTTACATTATTAGATCTCTCAGCAGCATTCGACACAGTTGATCATGAGCTTTTAGATCACCACCTCACTGATGCTGGGATCAGAGCCCTTCAGTGGCTGATCTCCTTTCTCCAGAATCGCGGACAGAGAGAAGCATTAGGAGAAAGCTCATCAAGCCATCACCAACTGGCTTGCAGAGTCCCCAGGTGACAGATCTCTTTCCAATTCTATTTAACATCTTTATGCACCCTCTTGCCCAACTGGTGCAGAGGTTTGGGCTGGATTGCCACCAATATGCTGATGACACCCAGCTCTTCCTCCTGATGGATGCTGCCCTGACTCTCCCCAGAAACATTAGCCAGCTGCCTGGAAGCAGTGATGGGGTGGCTTAAGCAGAGTCATCTGAAGCTCAACCATTCAAAGATGGAGGTCCTGGAAAGGTCCAAGCGAGGAAGTGAGCCTACCCTACCTGGATGGAGTGCAGCTATCAATGGCCCAATCCGCCAGGAACCTGGGAGTGATACCTGATGCCTCCCTTTCAATGGAGGCTCAGATCACAACGGTAGAATGGCTGGCGTTTTACTATCTTTGCCAAGCCAAAGTACTAGCGCCCTACTTGGCCCCAGAACACCTAGCCACAGTGATCCACGTGAGGGTCACTTCTAGATTGGACTTCTGCAACTCGCTCTACACTGGCCTGTCCTAATCCCTGATCTGGAAACTACACCTGGTCCAGATCGCAGCTGCCAGGGTCCTCACAGCAACACCTTGGAGGTCCCACATCCAGCCCATCCTCCAGCAGCTGTGCTGGCTTCCGGATGAAATCCAGATCAGACTTAAGGTTTTGGTTATCACCCATTGGGCCTCAGTATGAGTTGAGTTGATGCACTTTGCAGTTTCCATTGTTCTTTAATGTTATTGTTGTTATTATGTTAATGTTATTGTTATCACTTTGTTACCTGTATAGTTTCTTGTTTCTTGTTTCATGTAAACCACCCTGAGCCTTTGAGGAGGGTGGTATATAAATACAATAAATAAATAAGAGCTAAAAGTTGTCAGCAAAAAATATAATGTATTTAAAGCTTAAAGAGACCATCTGATCAAATAGCTGACTATAAATCTTTTAAATAAACAATAAACAATTCTGCACTGCTGTTACAGCATACAAGAAACCAGCTGAGATCAGACATGAGGGGGAGTTTCCCTTTGTGTTGTGAGGCAGCAAATTCTCTCCTTCCATTCCAAAAGACAACAGATGGCCAAAAAATGAATACTTTATTTCTCAGTCCTTACATTAAAGGATTATAAAAGGAAGTGAAATGCTTCTACTTGCAAGTGAACTTTCCTGAATCTGGGTAAACTCTGTAAGGGCTGTTAAAAGGGTCATATAGGCAAATGAGTACTGTTCTTTCAACAGAAGGTGATTTCCTGGAACTGCAGATGACTTATAGAGTTTACACAATTTTTCCTATATAGTAAAAACACATAGAGGTGGTGTTTGGCATATAAGCGACTGAAAATGAACCTCTAGAGACAAGTTATTCTGTTGATCAATGGGAAGCTAGCATAATTCAAAGAAGTAGGGCTGTGCATTCAGATCTACCAAAGCTGAAAATATACCCCCAAAATAACTTAACACTATTTTCCAGATATATTTCGGCTTCCCAAATAAATCTGGTTTTCTCCAGGAAACTGAAATAAAATCCGATAAATTCCCAGATATATTCAGGAATTTCGGGTAGATATGAGAACACAAAGAGGTGGAAGCAGATTGGCTCCCACCTCCCTGCTGTTCATCAGGCAGGCTTGTATAGCTGCTAGCCTAAGATCACATAAATTGGTGCAGAGCTGAGAGCTTCCTATTGGCGCAACTCTGTGTTGTCTTCTCCTGCTGCTGTGATCGCTGTGTCTCCAGGGAGCCAAAAGCTCCTTGCAGTCCACCTAGATCACTGTGCTGTAGGAGAAGCCAAGACAACCCCAAGATTGGGCTGCATTTTTTTAACGACATTTTTTGTTTTGGTTCTATTGGACCCCAAAATTTTGGGATTTCCCCCCCAAAAAATAGGCTCCAAATACTGTACCAGTATCTGGATCAGGATTTTTCAAAAAAAACCAAATGTTTCAGGTCCAATAGACCTGAACCCAAAAATACTGCTTTAAAAACCAAACAAAACCTTGCACACCCACTGAATGAATACTGCAGCCAGTAGGGGGCCAAATTCAGCTACTACCCTATCAAAACTAATTTCCATTGTGAAGAACAAAAATTCTCAAGGACAAGGGGGAAAATGAAGCATGAACATCAGGGTTTCAAAACATTTCTAAACTGCCCTTTTAATTTAAGAGTTAATAAGCAATGCAGTTGTTTTCTAGAAAACCTAATATTCTTTTTTTTCATTTAAACTTCAATAGGATGCATTCATTGTTTAGTTCAGATTTAGGTTTCTCATTTAATTTGCCTGAGACCAACAACAGGTCCCTACTCAGACATCCTCTCCATGGCCTGAACTACCTGTAGTTTGTCCTCTTTAAGGGCCTTATCAATATTTATTTACGGTCATTCAGACCAAAATTAAAATACAAGCAATTAAAAACTAAGGCAATTTAAAAAGAGAAAAAACAGTAATGGTACTATAAACATTTTAAAAGATCTGACAACATAAACACTTTAAGATGTTACATTCAATATTTAAAACATAGTTTAAGCTGCCAGTGACAAATGGCTCTTTGTACTTTTGAAATTGGATCAGAGAGAAATTTTCTGATCCACATACACTTTAAGGACCTTAGCTAAGTTCCGTTCCTATTATATTGTTTAAGATCATTTAAATTGTGTTATTTAGATTATTGTTGTTGTTGTTGTATTTGTTTATGTTATATATTAATTTGTTCCATGTATCCCCCATGTGGTATGTAAACCATCCTGAGCCATATGGAAAGGCAGTATAGAAATCAAATAAATAAATAAGATTAATTCTTATTACTTCTTATTTTTTAAATTAAACTTCACATTCCTTTTTGTATCTTAATATATGGTTTCTTTTTAAAAGTCATTTTTAAACTTTCTAGTGTCTACACCCACTTTTCCCACAAGGCAAAGACAGATCTTGAAAGAAAACACATTTAAGCTGTTAAGAAATCTAAGGGCTAATCACATTCACAGTAAAATGACTGTGATACTTTAAAAAAAAAGTTCTTCAAAGTTGATATAGTGGACTTGCACATGGATAACTGTGCACAAGATTACAGTCGTAATTCAACTAAGCTGATTTAAAAAATCTTTTTGATGAGCCAAAAAGGCATTTTTAAAATCATTTTTAATCTGCCATAAAATTGGAATTGGCAAATACCATCTTATAAAGGTACTGCTTTCCCACACAAGAGGAAGAGCTTCTAAGATGATGCCTGCCACATCGGTATGCATCACATTAAATTAATTTCAGAACTACTTGTTTTACTCCTATGCAAATTTTAATTAATAGATCAATCAAGATAACAGATTAAATAGATGAAGACTAAGATTTCATTACAAGCATACTCTTTACATTCATAAAAACATCTTTCAGCAATATCCTGAATATATTGTAAAACTACCAGTTCTCCTTTACTGATTTGTATACTTGTTCATGGCAGAGGGTACTCAAACTTGCTTAGTGGAGTTCAACATACACAAGTGAACTTCCTTAGTCCTAGCACTGCAACCTGATTTCTCAGATGACTCAATGCAGTGAGCTGAGCAAAGCTGAATCTGGATGAAGACTGGAATAACAAAAGGTAGTAGAATTGACACCTGAAGAGGAAGCAGGCTTGCTGACGGTGTTAGGTCTTCTCTGATTACTCAGGGCCAAGCTAAATTGAACAGAAGTCAAGATTGGTTGTATTTCTATCTGCTGCTCCATCTTAACACCTCTTAATTGGTTACTCAAATCCACTTTCCCAACTATGATACCAGAAAAGAGCTGGGCAAAAAGTGAGGTGTGGGGAGGGGGGGGTGAGGGAACAGACTTCTTCACCCTCTTCTGCACACAAAAATACAACATCCTACTTAACACACCAAAAGGTGAAAGTGAAGCCCCCCCCCCCCCCCAAAAAAAAAAACAACAACAACCTTTCACATCTCACTTGCTCAGACTTGAAGAAGCTGCAAGAATGCTACAGTACCTGGTCCTTCCCATTCCAGCAATGACTGGAAAAACTTTTTACCAACTTTATCCAGTCAGAAAAATTCAGTCCCTTCAGAACTGGTCCATTATTCATGCCTTCGTAAGTTTGAGTTACAGCAAAAGATTCTCAATGGGCCTTCCCTCTAAAAACTGCTTGTCCATCTCATTTCCCACACTTTCATATGAATCTTGACTTGTGCTAGCCATGACTGTTGTCAGGATGTTTAAATCTACATGTTTAGGATTTGGAAAAATTAAAAACAAACGCCATCTCTGATTATAAAACAAACCTTTTTCAACATTTTGTTTTGTTTATGGAAGAATTCCACCTTGATGTCACCACAAACTGGTAATGGCTGAGGGAACTCAAAGTACATATATTTGTCTCCACGTCTTGTGGGTCCTGAAGAAGATGTGAATATCTTTACCTTAAGTTGGTAGACCACAAATTGAGGATCTGTATGATAAAAACAGTCATTTCATGATAAGTAGTTTAAACTAATTTCAACATTCCGAGCTAAACAACTTATTATAAACAAATATTCTTAATAAATGTTTCTCAGTTATAACAGCTACTGTTATAGTGACATGGTTTAGGTTTCATCAGACCAAATCAGCACTAGGTAACTGAAAACTTGCTTACAGGACAACACTTATATTAACATCAATATGAGCACAAGAATCTCATAGCAATTGATTAACCACATGTTTGATGTGTTTGCAGTCTTCATACAATACATACTGTTGCAGATAGAATATTTATTAAGAAGGCCACATCTTACCTCTTAATTTTAAAGCCCCCTATATAGCATCATTTGTCAAATATTAAATTTCCAGGAAAAGTGTCAGAAAACATTTTAATACTATGAACAGCCAATAACAAGTATTGCACCTTCTCTGGAACTAAACCCAAATATAAACACAGCCTTAAGCTTATTGGGCACATAAAGAATGTTCTAAGAGATTAGTTCCAAATTTGCTATATTACCTAGTTATATTAAATTAATATATTCCAAACAAGTTTTAAAGTGCATCCCTGACTTTTGCATATTAGTGGATATGGCAGAACTATACATTAAACCTGGAACTTCAATGCATGCAGAGAACATGCTCCACCAACAGAGCTACGGTCCCTCCAGTCTCTCTCAAGAAATCACATCATACTGCCTCTCTTTGTAGAATGAAGCTTTACTTCTATTCTACTTGGCAATCTCCATTATTGACACTGACCATTTGTTACTCTCAAAAGGTGGGTGGGGCCTTTGATTATGTTAAATGACCAATTCTTATCACATTATCTAACTTAAGTGATTGCCATGGTGCCAACTTATCTAAAGCAGTGGTCCCCAACCTTTTTCCGGCCGGGGACCGGGGGGGGGGGGGAGGTGTGGGTGCTGGTGCCCCACCCCCACAGGGCGGCACTCATTGCGCCGCGGGGGGGAGGGAGGCGTGCCCTCGCCTCTCCCCCCCCACCACCACAGCCTGATATCGTGGGCTCCTCGGCCCGGGGGTTGGGGAACACTGATCTAAAGTATCAAGCAGGATTTAGCAGATGTGTGGTGGAACACAGGTTAGGATTCAAATCCCAATGCAAACACTCATTGTGAAACTTTAGGCTTGTTTCTCTCTTAGCCTAACTCAGTTAACAGGTTCAGGTGGGTAGACGTGATGGTCTGAAGCAGCAGAACAAAGTTTGAGTCCAGTGGCACCTTTAAGACAGACAGTTTTATTCAAGCTTTCATGTGCAAGAAATATGAAGAAATGTATTTGCGTGCAAAATCTTATATCTTGAATAAAACTTTGTTATCTTCAAGTTGCCGCTGGAGTCAGGCTTTGTTCTGCTACTTCAGGATAATTTGGAAAAGTCATTTTTAGGTCAATATTGTCAACTGTGATGATCAATAACATACCAGTTATGGACTCCCTCCCGGGTGTCAGATTCCAGGCTGAAGCTTCTTCTAGCATCCCTTGTACTGCAGTTGTAGGGTTGCTTAGTTGTTGTTGTTGTTGTTTTTTGGGGGGTGTTCTCAGTTCAGCCATATCTCTCTCTCTCTAGTAAGCTTCTTCTCTCCAAGTGCTAAAGACAACTCTGGTGTGTGTCTTAACAGTACATCCCACCCTCTTTTTAAGGGAGAAACTTTAAATGGCTTATGTCCAGGAATCCCAATACCAGACCTGCACAACTTTAAGAAGGGCTGGGGCCTTGCCCTGGGCTGGAAGATGACCAAGTCACTCCACCCCTTCCTAGTGCTGCCCTGAGTCCACAGGTTGTCTGTGGGCCACAGAGGATGCCATGACACTGCACACACACACACACACCCCAGGCCAATCTGATGGGCTGTTCTTGTCACCCACCCACATCATGGGGACCACCTGTCCCTGTGCTGGCTGCTGAGATTGTTTGATAAAGGAGTGTGTGTGTTAGTTGCAATTTAAATATATCAAACTCAACAGAGTTCTTGATATTGATATGAGAAACCTTTTCATGTCACAAGTATTTAAAAATACTTACTGCAAGTGCCTCCACTGAACATTGGAATTGTTTCAAACATCATTTTGTGAAAGAGCAACGCCACAGGTCTGTAATCCAGTTGATTCTTTAACAAGTAGCTATAGTAATATACATAGCGCCTCTGACTGGGAATAGTTACTCCCTAAAGAAAAAAAGAAAACTTAGTCCAAGAACATGTATTATTTTTAGCATTTTCATAGCTTGTTGTAATAAATGTCTGATCTTAATTTTTAAAATGAATCACAGATGTCATTTGTAGGCAACTACCAACCACACAATTATGATCTGGTGAAAAATGTACCCCCCCCAAAAAAACCTCAAAATCCCAACTGATCAACACAAAAAGACTATATAAAATCTAAATCAATTTCTGATTTACATGGTTAAACACATCCTTTCTAGTTTAAGTTTTATCAAGTGCTTAATTTTTTCTCCAAATGACTCAGTTAAGGAAATAAAAAGTTACCGTACATGAAAACCACAGATTATGTACACCTATACACCAGGGCATTAAAACATCATAGGTGCACATCAGAAAACAGCACAGAGAATGTTACTTATGCTTCTGTCTCTGGGGCGTATGACTAAAAAAAACACTCTGCTCCTCTTCTGTTTGTGTGGTATAGTTTACAATCTGTTGTAAACATTAATATGCTCTTTCAACTAATCACTACATTCTGTGGCTCCTACAAAGTGATAGGCTTATATGTTATGAGTTTTACAAAATAGTCCAATGTTTTATATGAACTATTAAACATACTCTACATTTCTTATGCTTTCCCTTTTACACCAATTTCCAAATTCTCTCCCACACATATATTGCCACTTATTAGATTAGCTGTATATAATAAATTGCTGGATGTTATTCAGGCCCAGTCTTCAATTACAGAAGTTAACACATCATTTGAATCCTTTGTGTGTAGACATTTAGCGGTAGTTGAAATGATTGAAGTGGTTGTCTATACATTGTCGTTTGTTATCTTTTAAGGCTAAACAAAGCAACATCTTTGGTATTGCCCACACCCACTTCAAAGAGACAGGTGGAACATCATGTACTTAGGAGGCAGGCAAAACTGCACCTTAACATTCAGTTCTTCCTAAGAGCAATGAATGTAGCCCATCACTTCCTTGTTCCAGGGAAGGATGCCTGGTTTTGTGACTACACAAAGTATTTGGACAACACCAGTTGGAAAGCAGAAACTTGTATTTTATGGTCTCTCTGCAGGCACACCAATGGGAAAATATTAGCAAGCTGACTGATTAGTACCAAAGACTTCATCCAAACTAGTTTTCACATTCGAGCATAGTACTGGACACGACTGGATGCCTGTGCTCAGGTGGCAGCTCTGCAAAGTTCCAAAAAAGATACGCCTATGGAAGTAAAAACAAGTAGCAACAGTTCTACTAGTGGAGTACCATGTGCCTTGCCTTCATGGGAAAATACTGTTGTGCCCAGGCTGTAACACTGTAGAATGGACCCTGTGATCTGGTGGCTTAGGCCAAAATGTTAATCTTTGTCCTTGTCCCATGGGATTCTTTCTAAATTAAAACATTCTGTGGACAACTAAGGAGTACTGAGCTTATATGAGGGATTTGGAAAATAGACTGGCAGTGTCGGACACTAATCCAGATGCAATCACAAGGCCATCTTCGATAGAAAGGAGGCCGACGGTCAACAAGAGGTCCATCCCATCCTTATGGAAGCAGATATAAAAGGAGGTCAGAGCAAAAAGTACAAAGTTCACTGGTTCA
The DNA here is from genome assembly GCF_049243985.1 of Paroedura picta. Taxonomy (NCBI): domain Eukaryota; kingdom Metazoa; phylum Chordata; class Lepidosauria; order Squamata; family Gekkonidae; genus Paroedura; species Paroedura picta. The sequence continues at coordinate 72,491,664 of NC_135376.1, forward strand.
CCTTGCTTTATTTATGACTACCAGAAATACGCTTTCACATTTTTGATCACATATTCCCAGTGGCTCAAAAGAGCATTTCATCAGCAAGGATACAATCAATCACAAATCCCATAATTCAGCCTGAACAAATTAAGGGGTAGGTAGAGCCATCGGAGACCTTCAGAAAAAGAGTTTACAGCAATCAAATAAAAGTAGAGTGGCTGTATAGGGAGCAGAGCATCTTGATGACAGAGCTTCAAAGCAGCCTTGGATAACATCACTCGTTGGAAATAGAAGTGACATAGGTAAATGAACAGATTAATGGATTTCAACTATGGTACAAAGCAATCATGCAACAGTTAGTAATGCACGACTCCTTAAGCTGTACATTTCCTCACTTGTTCTATCTAGAAGAAGCAATGTCGAAAACCTTGATGTCCAAAGACTGGCAAAGAAAGCCAACATGGATTTGTATAATGAAAAGGGCTCCAAGTCATTTATGTAATTATATATAGCTGAAACCCAGCTTGCCAGGTAAGAATTACTCCTGTAGTGAGTACCCTATTCTCACTTGGGGGCATCAGTGGCAAGGGAGATCTGAAGCGCTGGTAAGGCAAATGAGATTTCTTGCAGGAAAACTGAAGCCACCAGCGTAGAGAATGGACCATCTAAGGACAGCTGGAGTCTTTGTATTGGGAAGTTAAGAGGGTGTAAACTGCATAAAAATCAAACCTCCTGGAGCCTCATATGGAATCTGGTGAACAGCAAACATGGTAGAAGCCATGAAAGATAAGCTGGACAAATACCATGATCCGTCAAGAGCAGATCACAACCTTGGTAGCCAGCTGGAGAAAAGGAAGTTTTTATATCAGGGGAAGATGCACATTCTTGTCTGTCAGAGATACTGATTAAACAAACAGCATGTCTGACAATTAATTCTAGTTTTCAGATTTGCAAAACAAGTACAAGTTCTATCTTCTCAACAACATCCCTGGAAAACAGATCTCAGAATAAATTTATTCACGGACAGAAAAATCTCTGAACAAGCTGATTTAATAGTTCACAGTTCTGATACATATGTGTCTATGGAAAAACTTCTCCTAAGCTCAGAGAAGCACTTAACCTCTATCACTTCACTAGAAATGATGAATTGGAAGGTTCTGATGAGGGCCCTGACAGAGCTATCACAGGGCCTGCAAGACAGAGCTCTTCCACCAGGTCTCTGGTTGAGGCCAGGGCAGTAAGTTCGGAGGCCCCTTTTCAGGCTACCCCACCCCACCCAACCCTGCGACAGGTGCTGTCTCGTGGACTGGGAGAGGGGAGGGCTAATATAGGCCATTGACTATTGGTTGGGTGCTGGATTTTATGTGGGGTTTTTACTGGTGATTTTTACCAAATTGTTATAACCCACCAAGAGCTGTTCCAGGAGTGGGGGGGGGGGGGTAAAAATCTAATCAGTCAATCATATGGGTTCATATACATGGGCCTATATAAGAGTCACAGCCAAAACTTTACTGAATATCTCAGATGGATATTGCATGAGACAACCTAATCCAAAGGTGGCCAAACTTTGGCTTTCCAGATGCCCATGGATTAAAATTACCATCAGCCCCTGCCTTGCACATCTTGGCAGGGGTTCATGGTAATTGCAGCTCATGGACATGTGGAGAGTCAGTTTGGCCACCCTGATCTAATTTTTGAGGATGTTCTTTGGTCAGAATTTCAGAAAGAGTATTTTATCTTTTAATCTTTAAATCGGATAAATAAACTGATTTCTCTTCAGTAAGGGCCGTAACATATAGAGACTAAGTATTAAAGAGTAGAGCTATCTCAACAAGCCCTATGATTAAGTGGTTAATGTGTTGCTTTGGAACAGGCAGAGACCCTTCATTTCCATGTGTTTGAAAAGGAATGCTTCCCTAAATTGGGCATGTATAATAGTTCACCTGTACAGGTAGGCTGTCATCCCTGCCATTCATTTTGCAATACTGGACAGTCCACAGGGGAAAATCCTGCAAAGTGGAGACAGTCATTGAAATGGGGCCTATATGACTCTGAGCCAGATTAAGGACTACCTTCTCCTATACAAGTCTACCCATTCACTCTGGCAATCTTCAGAGACCCTGTTTCAGGTGTCCCTGCCATATATGACATATATGCAACCCAAGAAAGGGCTTTCTCAGTTGTGGCACCAAAGCTCTGGCACACCATCCTCAGGGAAATTTATCTGTTTCCCTCAATAGTTGTCTTCCACTATTGTTTTAATATTGAAAAGTATTATGTTCACTATCCTGGGGATCCTATTTGGGTAGAAAGGTGGCATGAAAATGTTTTAAATAATCAGAAATATGGAGTTACAAGCCTTTAAAATAAAAGTGAAAGTAAGTTTGAGACAGCAGTGGACAAATGAATGTTAGGGTGCTGGAAATCTAGGTGTAGGTCAAGTAGTTTAGGCGAGCAGTCCTATTCACAACGGCCACATGCAGGAAGCAAGGCAGAGAGCGGAATAAAAGTCTACAGACTGAATAAGCCAGTGGTTCCCAAACTTATCTGGCCTACTGCCCCCTTTCCAGAAAAAATCTTACTCAGCACCCCCTGGAAATTAATTTTTTTTTAAATTTTAATAGCAATTAATACCGGCTGATGATACCGGCGCGCGCCGCTTGGTGTCCAATTACCGAGTAGCTGCGCCGAACGGCATCGGCGTCACGCCATCGGCGCTAGCTAGAGACGGTGACCAGCAATTCTCAAATACGTTAAGGTAAAGGTAAAGGTAAAGGTATCCCCTGTGCAAGCACCGAGTCATGTCTGACCCTTGGGGTGACGCCCTCTAGCGTTTTCATGGCAGACTCAATACGGGGTGGTTTGCCAGTGCCTTCCCCAGTCATTACCGTTTACCCCCCAGCAAGCTGGGTACTCATTTTACCGACCTCGGAAGGATGGAAGGCTGAGTCAACCTTAAGCCGGCTGCTGGGATCGAACTCCCAACCTCATGGGCAGACAGCTCCAGACAGCATATCACTGCCTTACCACTCTGCGCCACAAGAGGCTCTTCTCAAATACGTTATTTCCTACAAATAATGGACCTATTCCAAGTATACGACTGACCTATTTATAGCTGCAGCTGGTGGGGACTGAAGAACCGGTCCGTTTCTCTACAAATACTTTACCGGAGAATCGATAGTTTTCAGGCCTAGTAAAAAGGCTTAAGTAGGGATCAGAAAATGGTTATAAATAAATAAATTACCAATAAATAAGTAAGAAATTTTGGTTTTAGACTAAAAACATAATACAAATAAAGGATGATGTTTTATATTTATTGGTATGTTTACGAGTTTGAAAAAAATGATTCAAAAATTCAGAGCGAGACAGTTTCGCTCTTCGGCGGAGAGAATTGAAAGTGCGGAACGATACTGTCTCATTCTTCGGTGCGAAAAGGTTTGTAAAGCGCATATAATTATTACAAAATAAATAATACTCACCAATTATAGTCGCACAATTTGTTAGTTAACTTTAACTTGTACAATATCACAACAATCTAACTTAAGAGTTATATTACGCTGTAATTTTACCCTAATAATTACGGGAAATCTCCTGATTCATAGCGTGCTCCAAAATCTGCTGGTAGTACTGCCGCTGCAGTTCCAGACTTTGGCCTTGCGATTGACCAATCGCACGAGTGGCAGTTGCCCGCAGCAATGCTCGTAGTACTCACGTATTTTGGAATGGCAATTCAGTGGCACCGCATGAACAATAGCAGTGCACGATTGCACATATCTCAATGCAAGTGAGGGAGTATGCTGAAACCAAGCTAACATCCAGTACGTTGTTCAAAGAAAAATTAAGCATTATGAGCGGAATACATAAATCAATTTTTGTAAATCTTCTCTTCTTTTTTTATGCTTTCACCGCCCCCTTACAGTTATTCATCACCCCCAAATGCACCTGTGGCCCATCACCGCCCCCCTGGATCGCTGCAGCACCCACCAGGGGGCGGTAGTGCTCACTTGGGAATCACTGGAATAAGCAGTCAAAACTGCAACAGTCAATGAAGAAAAGCAAGTCAAAAGAGTTCCAGGATGTCAAAATAGGTGAAACAAGCAAGAGAGCCAAATTCAGCCAAGGATGGTTCCTCACATGCTACCAAGTTGGTCAAGACTTGGCAACTGACTCATTGGATCAAGTGCTAAAAAGCAGTTAGGTCATCCAAAGCCAGAAGAGAAACTCTACTCCCAAGGTCCTATTATGCCACAGGCTGACCTGGCAGGGGTCCCTATTTGAGTCCCAACCCAACACTGTATAGAATGCAACCTCAAAAACATTTGGTAAATAAGATAAATTTGATTGTTATGAACCAGTGTATAGTATAAGCCTTCATCCCTCTAAGATAAAGTGAAACAGCAGGAATATAACCCCATTCAGCAGGTTTTCGGAGCAGCAATATCTATTCTTTTTCCCAGTGGAGTATTCCTGCTGCTACCCATTCATACTTTTGTGAACATAAGAAAGGCCTTTGAGTCCTCAAGATTTGTTCTGTGTATCCCTTGAAAGGCAGTCTTGACTGAACTTTGATCTACTGGTTATTTTAATTCTTCTCTCCTTGGAATTATGTTTCATTATACTGATTTTATGGTTGTTACCTGCCTCAGATTCCAGTATTTTGGAAGAAAAGCAGGTTTATGGTGGTTTGAAATATTAAATTTATTTCTGAGACAATGGGACAAATTTCTATTGAACTCTTTTTTAGTTAAGTTTGCAAAGAAGATCTGGCTTGCAAAAGAGCATCTAAAGACTCCAGAAGAGGGAAGTTACATAAATTATATTGCTTACACTAGGCAATGATATTAAAATTTGAATGCTCAACAAAGAGGAGAATGATCTGCACAAAGAACACAGAACATTAGTTAAGCAAGAGGAATGATTCCATCTTTGAATTATTTGGGGCACCCATGGAGTTGGCTGATTTCAATGTTTGAACATCACTTAATTGAATTACATACTGTATTGCTGAACAGACCCGCCTAGTTCAGGGGAGGTACTTAATTCTGGCACTGATTTAACAGATGAGGGTGGTAGCACAAAGCCAAGCATGTCTCAAGGGAAATCAAGATCACCATTGTTTTAGAACCACAGACCACAAAAATCATGCAATGTACTGATCTGCTTAACAAGGCACAGTGCATCATTCTTACACTCTGGCCAGATTACAGGGAAGATGGTACATTGGGAAGAGATTGCTTTTGCTCATCTCCACGGGTACAAAATATACTACTCTCACTTCCCCTGAGACAGTTCATCAACAATGGAAAAGAGAGAGAAGGAAGCCTCCTGGTGTACATGTACATGGTCTCCAACTTTCTGGATCGGGGTGGCATGGTAGTTTCCCTAATAAATGTTTAGTCACCTGAAGAAGAGCTGCTAATATACTGTAGTGTGATACTCCAAGTCCATTACCTGGAATTCTGGATCCATGAGGACTGGAGTTTTTTAAATGTCTAAGCTCAAAGATGCAGCCATGTAATCAACCATGGAGGGTAGAGTCTTGGATCCTCAGAACATGAGGAAGTATATGGATCAATCAATATAGGGATTAGAATCATGGTAAACATGCTTTATAGTTCTGGGTATGAAATGGAATAGGGCTAACCTCACAGAGCTGGTCCCTCTCAGAGACAGAATCTAAATATACTATATGCAATCTACAGAAGGCATTCTTAGGACTTAGCAAGACACCTGAATCCTGCTAGCATAGCTGTAGGAGGTGGGGGAACTAGCAGGACAACATTCAGTGTCTTCATCAGTACCATACCTGTTATGCTGTTACCTAGGAGCAGTTAGCTCCATTGCACAGAGTCCCTCTGAAATTCAAACCTTAATAGTACAGGGAACCAAGGCACAGCAGATTGGTTTATGAAGATCACTGTTTAAGAAGAGCATATGTCCAGAGAATAGCTAAGTCAAGGGCAGGTTACAGCTAGTTTTAGTACAGTTTTGACAGCATGAATGCATCTTGTCTTGATAAATTTTATAACTCCTCTAAGTAACAAATGCAGCAGTCATGTCTGTCTATAGAAGTCCATTTGCTGCAATATTATAAACATGTTAGAAGCTTGCTGTGCCAGAAGCATATGGACTCTGAGTGAAACACCTGCTAAATTGAAAACAGTGAGAAGAGTTCATGACTTCAATAAAGTTCTGGACAATGTTGCTCCTGTGATGGTTAAAAAAATGAATTGGAAGGCATGATCTGCAACACCCCTCTCTTTGAGATTGAGATGGTGGTACTAAAAAAGTAACTTCGCTCTAGAATGTTCAGAAGTGCTTTCTATGACAAGTACACTGAATGGGTGTGTTAACCTTAAGCAGCAAAATTATTTCTCTGGCTTGAATTAAAAACTCAGTTTCCTCAATCATTATAGGTGTTAATATTTCAGCATGATCTTCCCTTTACAGATGTTAATTTATCTGTGCTTCTGTACCACCCTACTAAATCTGTTTAATATGTCTGGCACTGAATTTTAGATTTTATGTTAATTCTACCCTGCCTTTCTATCAACAGTTGGGAGAAGTTCTTACTAAACTGATTACTCTTTGATTGGTTCCTGTTTCATACTGGCGTTCCTTTGTAACTTCTTTCCAACCCACTTTCTTTTCTGCTGTTTGAACTTCAGAGACAGGGATGGGCATAAACCAGAAAATTCTGGTTCAGTTTGGAGTTCACCAAAAAGCCTTGAAACAAATCAGCTGGCTCAGGCCAGTCCATTTAGCTTCTCCCCACTTAGAAGTGGGGGAGGAGGAAGTGAAATGAATTGCTGAAATGCACTTGTCCTGCTGTTAAGCTGAAATAGTTGGCTACCAGTCATTTCAGCCCAAAAGTGGGGTGGGTATGCCTGTCCACTGTTAGGCTTGTCCATTTCACTTCCCCTACTTGGAATGGGGTGTGAAACAGAAAGTTTAAATGGCTGCTAGCCATATCACTGATGCATTTTGCTCCCTCCCGCTTCCATGTGAGGGAAGCAAAATCAATCACTGAAATGACTGGCGGCCATTTCAATGATCCATTTCACTCCCCACCTCCATTTGGAGAGGAAAGCAACCCTAAATGCTGATGGGATGGACTGCCCTACTCAGCTGCTACATTTAAAATAGCTCAAACCTGATAACAGTCCTAGAAATGTCCAATGCAGAAATCTCCCCAGAACCTCATGGGGGGGGGGGGGGCACAAGCCAGTCAAATCATGACAAATTTAGAATTGTGAATTGGTTCCCCCCAATTCTGAGCCTAACTTACATCACAGGGTTGCTGAGAGAATAAAGTTGTGGAAAGAATTATGGTGTATGGAGAAAGAAGTATGGTGTATGGGGACATGATAGCCCTCTTTAAGTATTTGAAAGGTTGTTACTTAGAGGAGGGCAGGATGCTGTTTCTGTTGGCTGCAGAGGAAAGGACGCGCAGTAATGGGTTTAAACTACAAGTACAACTATATAGGTTAGATACCAGGAAAAAAATGTTCACAGTCAGAGTAGTACAGCAGTGGAATAGGCTGCCTAAGGAGGTGGTGAGCTCTCCTTCACTAGCAGTCTTCAAACAAAGGTTGGATACACACTTTTCTTGGATGCTTTGGGCTGATCCTGCATTGAGCAGGGGGTTGGACTAGATGGCCTGTGTGGCCCCTTCCAACTCTATGATTCTATGTATGTAGCTTTATGTCCTCCACTGGAGAGAATTGTTGGAAGTACCTAAACATCAAGTATAAATTCAACTGTTTTGGATTAATGTGCCACGCATCTTATGATATCAACTCTGATTCACAAAAGCTTGTTAGAATAAATTTTGTTAGACTTTAAGGTTCCACTGGATTCCTGTTTAATGTTCTGAAGGACTATCTGCCCACATGCAGGAAGTACAAAATGTGTCTATACAGAGTCCAAAACAAAGAAACCAACACTGATTATGTGGAGTGAGTCATGGAAAGCCCTAGTAAAACTTTAGTTATCCAACAGCTGTTGAAACAAATATCAATAACCATATAACTGTTCCCCAGGTCAATATTATTCAAAGACATTGCTTTTCAAGCTATTTCAGACAAGTGGAGAGAAGAAGAGCTAGTGGCATGACCATATTTTTAGATGCTGACAAAACCCAAATATTTCAATTCAAATACATTGCTTCAGTTTTCAATGCAAATGTTTAACCCCTACCACAACCCCCATCCTCAGGTTATCAGAAACATATATCCAAGCACACCCTGACATGGATAACCCAGGCTAACCCAATCTCACCAGATTTTGCAAGCCAAGCAGAGTTGGCCTTGGTCAGTATTGGGATGGGAGACCACCTAGGAAACTCAGGGTTGCAACAGAAAGCCAGGCAATGTTAAAATATCTGAACTTTTCCTGCCTTGAAGAACCTACAGTCACCGTATGTCAGCTGCCACTTGAAAACAAAAAACCCTGAAGGCCTCATTGTGGAGATTTTTTTTTAATGTTTCAGATAAAATAGTATCAACATACTGAACTATTCAGAAACACTTTGGCAACTATGTAGCCAAACAGCCAACAACAAGAAGCACTATGACATTAATTTCAATTGATTACAAAAGTGCCACATCTTTGGAAGGGGTGTCCATACAAACTATCACCTTGCTACATCTTGATTTTTTTTCTTTGTTTCAGAGTTTCACCTTGCTCCTTCAGAGTTTTCTGGATGTATAAGAAGAAATTTTATTTGCCGGGAATGTGCCAACATTTTTCTTAAAAACAACAACAACAACAACAACAAAAACGCTACTAGAGCTTCAAAGACAGCAATGTAGATTACTTTAGACAAGGTTTTGTAAACCCTGGGATTTCTTGATGACCCTGGAGGAGTTTCCTGAATGGATGGGAATTAGTTAATTTTTATATTTTTTAAAAAAATATTCACATTTATCAGATGATATGACCATATATGGTCACATCAACCCCTCCCCCCAATGGCCAATGATGGGCCTGAAGGAGGTGGGAAGGGGAGGGGCCTAGGGTGGGTGCGGGCACATATGCTGCACCATCAGGCCACTTCTGAGGTCTCTTGAAGTCTGAATAATGTTTCAGGGGTTTCTCAAAACAGTTGAGAAAGGCTGCCTTTGACCACCAGGATGACACAGAAAGTAACAATGGATCAGGAATCCAAGTCTGCAGTGACTCAATTGGGACTGAATCTCCTATATACCCACAGTGATTTAAGTAGTCAGTTATTCAAGATGTATGCAGAAGTTTAATTCACATCAGGTTTCACTTTGACGCATAGATCTGGGTGTAAAATGTACCCCCCACAGACACATACAGAAAAGCCTTTGTATATTCAGAAGTTCCATTTATCCCCAATGTCCATGCTGTTAAAGCAACCCCCTTGCAGTTTGCAAAGCAGCTTAGCCAATACTTTTATACAAGGATGCCAAAGTATATATGTTAGAGAAACACGTATATTCAGAGTATGAGTAATAATTAAGACTTTATCAATATCTCTAATTCTCAACTGAGCAATGATCAGACAAGACAGATGTTTCTGTGAACCTGAAAAAAGTTACAATTGTGCTACAGGGCACAGCTGGACCAGTTTTCCAGGGTAGAGTCTGCCAGGGGAGGAAAAGAGGAAAAGCTGAAGAGACCACTCTCAAGAGAAAGAAAATATAACAACTTGGATTGTGAAGTGTTACGATAATGAAGACATTTGTATGTATCAAATATCATGATTGTTCTGTGTTTCCTCAAGCTGAATCTGGATAGTTAAGTGCTTTGTCCCCTTTCACCAGTATCTCCACAAATGTCAAGATCTTTTAATGAGTAACAGATTGCAATTATACTCTAAAAAGTTAAGATGGGTAACTGGTATGTGAAAAAAATCAAGACAGGATCAAAGGATAAAGGGATACAAATTACACTTTGTTGATCTTAAAGGTGCCAGTGGACTCAAGCTTGGTTCTATTGCTTCAGACCAACACAGCTACCCACCTCAATCATGACAGCACCTGTTGCACATGGAAATCAGCATTACTGAAAGTAGCACAGAAAGTAACTTTGTTCATGTAATATTAGACTTGGGACCCAAGGCACAACATGCTAAGCCACTTGTAATTACATTTGCACAGATCAAATACAGGTAGTTCTGTTCAGATATCAAGATACAAATAAATAAATCTGTTCACTGAGTTTATGAACAGTCTGAATCTCTCCTGCATTTCAGTTCAACAGCAAGTTATTTCAGACAGGAAAGGGCCCCACAAATGCAAGAATGTATGTTATTATCGAGGTTCTAAAGCCTTCACTAATAGGACAAGAACTGCATGAATGGGGAAAATAGTCTAACTGCTGTAAGCAACTAACAGGGACTGAGATTTATGGAAGTATCTGGGTGTCCATCGTAGAAGCTGAACCACCAGAAAATGATGCAGAAAAGGATAGGAATGTGCTCACAACAGAAACAAGATCTGTAATAAAGTCTCATCTTCAAAAGGACAATTTGTGGAAGATCTTTAAGCAAAGAGACAAGCATCGGGCAACACAGATTTAAATACCAATCATTCATCTGGTGACCTAACCTACTGAGGTCACCAGCAAGAACACTGTGCACACCAGCCACATAGTCAGATTATCAACATTCAGATATTAATCTGCCTTCAGTCCCCCTGGGAAAGGCAGACAATGAATAACACAAATAAATAAATAATATATGGAACACAAGCCAGCACACCAGAGTTTCTCTTTCTTGTTCAGGAAGACACAGATAAATATATTCAGTCTTCAAGCAAAGGTTGGATACACACTTTTCTTGGACGCTTTAGGATGCTTAGGGCTGATCCTGCGTTGAGCAGGGGGTTGGACTAGATGGCCTGTATGGCCCCTTCCAACTCTATGATTCTATGATTCTATATTGGCTTCAATGCAACCTAGGATTTCAACAGATGCAAAGATTTCCACTTGCAGAGTGATTCTTCCCTGCTCCAACAGCCCCAAATGCCACATGATCTCCCCCCATCCCGTTTCTGTGGTTTTACGACAGCTGTCCCGTTAACAAATATCTTGTTTCTGGGGATTCATGGAAGCTATCTTCATTCCCTCATCTTCAAAAGGCCGCTTTGGTGCAGCTCCAATTTCAGCAATTAACAAGGGCTTTTGTCTTTGGATGGAAGACCATCATGGAAGTCCAGGGTTGCCACTCAGAGGCAGGCTATGACAAACCATCTCTGAACGTCTCTTGTTTTGAAACTCTATGGAGGCACATGACAGAGGTTTAAAAAACTAGCCAGAGGGAAATGGGCCCTGAACTGGACAGCTCAGACTAGCCTACTCTCATAAAATCTCAGAAGCAAAGCAGTGTCGGACTGAATTAGTACTTGGACAGAAAACTACCAAGGAACTTCAGGCCACCATCAAGTGGTTCTCAACCTTCCTAATGCCACGACCCTTTAATACAGTTCCTCATGTTGTGGTGACCCCCAACCATAAAATCATGCAAGTGTTCTTTCACAGAAATTAAACCGAAACTGACCATGAAGATCCATTGTTCATGATTGTACATAAATTGGTTATAAATTGTATATAATTTGGCAGGTGCCTTCAGGAGGAGTGGCAACAGTGGTGGCACCCCTGCCCCCCAGCCAAGCTGCTCACCCTGCCACAATCCCTGTGAAATGGTTGTTTGATCCCCAAAGGGGTCCCGACCCCCAGTATGAGAACCACTGCCATAGAGGCAGTCAGAGGCAAATAACCTCTAAGCATGTCAACTGAGATTTGATGGTACTTTCCACCACTAAAGAGGGAATGGAAAGGGAACTTTTTCTCCCTCTCCCAATGTATTTTAACTCAAGGGAATTCAATTAAGCTGATGATTCAGGATGGACCAAAATACTACTTTGATTAAATGATTAAATTCACTACCCGAGGACATAGTAATGGCCTCAGGCACAGACATCTTTAAAAGGGGATTTCATGAAGGACAGGTCTCTCAGTGGCCATTAACCACGGTTACATCCAGAGCCAGTCAAACTTTGAATACCTGTCCCCGGAGGCAATATCAGAGGAAGGTCTCAACTAGGGTTGTGTGCAGCGGCGTACGAATTGGCCGATCCAGGCCGATGCACCCAGCACTGCGCTGTGCCACGGGAGGGGAAGGGAGGTGCGGATGCTGGTGCGCAACTTGGCACACACACGCACAACTCACCCCCCCGCACGGCGCTGGCTGCGTCGGCCTGAATGGCAGATTCGGACACTGCCACACACAACCCTAGTCTCAACCTCTATGCCCTGTTGTTGGCCCTGCATGTGACAGGCTAGCCACTAGACCACTGGTTTAATCTAGAAAGGCTCTTATACTCTTAATCTTGGAAATGAGGCATAACAATCAGTCTAGATGTCTCCAACACCACATTCAAAGCCTGTGGATATTTATACTTGTTCAAGCAGTACAGAATGAGAATTAAGACATCCTTCCCCTTTACAGTACCAGTTTGGTATAGTGGTTAACAGCGGCTGCCTCCAATCTGGAGAACCGGGTTTGATTCCTCACTCTTTCAAATGCAGCCAGCTGACCTTGGCCCAGTCACAATGCTCCAAGAGTTCTCCCAGCCTCCCCTATCTTACTGGCTGTTTGTTGCGGGTAGAGGAAGGGTAGGTGATTGTAAACCACTCTGAAACTCCTTTGGGTAGTAAAAAGCAAGTACAAAAAACAGCTGTTCAGATTCATAGAAAGAACATACCTCAATTGCATTTCATCGAGGGGAATAGTTTCTTCTGTGCCTATGTAAAGTAAGCAAACAGCCCCCAAATCTAGGAATGGACAGACTGGTGCTGTAGTATAGGCCAGATAAGTTCTATTGCATTCTGATGACCTTGTAAATTATTATGCCCAGACTACAGGTGTATCAGATGGTGATGGGAGAATGTATGGAATCAACATGTTGTCTTAATATTCTTCTTTCCACAGTAACTTGAAAATTTTGGGCCTTTATGCCGAACACTCAGAGGCCACTTTTTGCTGCTACTCTATGCTCAGGGGGGAAAATGAATGGGAAAATTTTGTCTAAGCCCCATGAATAGGAAACCTTTGCTCTTCTGAACTCGAACTATAGATACCAGCCAGCACAGAAACATGCTGAAAAGTGGAGCCCATGAAAATTCAAATAATATTTGGAACAGTAACGCAGAACAATAGGATGACAATTTCCAAAAGAAAATTATCTTCCATAGTACTCTAGTTGCGATAAAGTGACCTATGCTTATGTCTCTTATTAAATAAATAGGAAATTAAGTGACTTTGCTAGCTGTTATTTTCTAATTATGCCAAGGACTTTAAAGAACAATTCATATCCAGAGATCAATGATCCCTAAATACTTGCTAATTATACTTAGAGTGAATTACAGACTAATTAAGTACAATTTCAACAAGGCCAGAAAGCAAACTAGTTTTAACAGTTATGCCACAAAACATATTCAAGAAAAGGCCTGTTACCATATACAAGTCTCACATGGGGCTGAATGCTTTGTGAAAACTCAAAGAAACTCAAAGAAGAAAAACCTGATTTTTCCTGAACATTTCCCTTGTTCCCCAAGTCCTCTAGTGCAGTGGTCCCCAACCCCCGGTCCGGGGACCAGTACCAGTCCGTAGATCAGTCGGTACCGGGCTGTGGCTCCTCCTTGTCCTCCCCGGCTGCACTCCGCAACAAGAAGTTGCTTGGTTGTACAAAAAGCTAGTTAATGTCAGTTAAAGGAGTGGTCCCCAACCCCTGGCCCGTGAAGGCCTCGGCGCCAGGCTGCGGCTCCCTCTTCCCGCCACAGCGAGAAGCTCGCCAGGCCGCAAGCAAATGGGCCGCCGAAGCGGCCGATTAGCTTGCGGCCCGGCAAGCTTCTTGCTTCGGGAGGGGGGGGGAGAGAAGCTTGTCGGGCTGCAAGCTAATCGGCTGCTTTGGCGGCCCATTTGCTGGTGGCCTGGAGGGGCGGGGAGGGGAAGCGGCGGTGGCGCAAACGCGCATGCGCGGACTGCCGTGCATGTGTGTTTGCGTCCGGTGGGACCACAAACGCGCATGCGCGGCAGTTTTGCGTATGTGCAGCGCTGCTGTGTGTGCACATTTGCGCCGCACGTGCGCGGTGCCCCGGGCCGTCCTCTCCCCCCACTCTGGTACAGCGGTCCACGGCAGCCGGGTTGCGGACCGCTGAGTTACAATTAGAACTGTACAGGTGGATAGCTGTGATTCGATAACTGTTCTGCATAGCTCCAGAATCAGAAGCCCACTTGGAAAGGCAAAATAAATATTTATTACAGCAGTAGAATGGTAGACTGGCGTTCCACATGACAAAGGTGATTCTGGCTCACACTAGAGTTTGATTGTTGAAACAATTCAAAGCAGAAGGCTTCATAATGTAACACTCTAATTTTAGAGTCAGCATTACATAATTTGCATGGAAAGCTATCACTTTCTGAGCCTCTAAAATGCACCAAATTCACTCAGTATCATTCTGGTAATGAGGAAACAGCACAGGAGAGATCGCGTCTTAGTTTTAAAGCAAATTGGAAGACAATTAAAGGAAAAATATTATATTAATCTCATTTTAGTTAAGAGGTAAATACTGCAGACCAAAGCACAAGGTATATGGAAGAGGCCGTAGCTCAATGTATGCCGAAAGTCCCAGGTTTAATTCCCAGCATCTTCAGTTAAAAGGACCAGATAGGACGTGATGTGAAAGACCTCTATCTGAGGGCATCCCATCCCAGCATTAGTCCTAACAAAGGTCCTGTGATGGTCAAATATGATTTTGGGGCTTCAGACATGCCCAATTTTGCAGCATTCATGGAGTCATTGATGTCATCATTGGCCATTTTGGGAGTGCAGGGGTCAATATGAACATATATGGTCATATTGACTGATGAATGTTTAACAAATTTAAAAAATATTTAAAAATTAATTAATTTGCACCAAGAAACCCTGCTCTATGGTGCCAAGGGCATCTAGGTTTTACTTGGTTTGAAAAGTATTGGAACTGAACTGCAGGGCAAAACAGCCCTTTTAACTTTGCATTTATATGGACATGCACAAGTCCTGTGTTTGTAGACAATATTACATTCAGAAATTTCTCTTCTCTAAAGGGGAAAATTGTATCTAGTGAGTATTCCTTGAAGAATGAGGTGTGTGTTATTTAATTGTCCTTCAACTACTGTAGTGATTATCAACATTTTTCTTTGTAGAATTTTATACTTCATGGAACTTCAGTTTTCCTCTTTCTTTTTTAGGGCTTCCTCCTCCCTAAAAAAGTGCTCTAGTTGATTTTTATGGTATCTTTTTGTAGAAAATCTTCCTTTCCATTTACCTGGCCAAGCATCTATGGTGCAGCTATCCTTGTTATAGGTATGGCAGCAAGTTGCTAAAGAAGAATGCTTCAGGGATGAACACAACATTGATCATAATAGGTCTTTTTACCTAGTTGTTGCATGCCTCTGATATCATGACTTCTCAGACTTTGTGCTTTGTTTCAGCACACCTACTAATATTGGTTCCCGAGATCAGTACCAGAACAGTTCCCAGCTCCAAATCAATTAAGAATAACCCCAAAAGAGAATGATTTGAAACTGTGATTTCTCTACTTTTATAAGAGAACATAGTCCATATGAACCATTGCTACTGTATTTGTTATTTACTGTGTCTCTGTAGTCATGACAACCTTGAACTTTCAATTTCTGAAGTTCAGTCCCTTCTTAGTAATGAGACCTTGCCTTTCAAGAATAGGTAAAATAGGTAAAAGTGTCAGAACTTGTCTTTTTCTCAGGGCATTGTTCTTTGGAGTGCAACATTTCTGCTGTTAAATCAACTTTTTAAAGGAAGGATTAAGAAGACGATTTGCCTGATGGCATCAATTGTCCTCTGTTCACCCTTTTTGTCCAATTTCTACCTGCCTCTCTTCCCCAGAAAGGTTGCCATAAGTACTTGAGTAATTAGAGGAATAACTGAAGTACATAAGAGGTCCAGATCCTAATGCTATCATTCTTGATGCTCATACTCTAAAAGTTTACACGTACCGCTCAATCAGTTCAGATTGAAAACAGAAGCAAGTATGCATATCCTTTCAAAGCACTGTCTTGCCATTACAGCTGTTGGGAGAAGACCAAAGGAAGCAGAAAATGTATCCCTTATGCTCCACTGTGGTGTAGTAGTTATAGGATCTGAGAGACCCACTCTGCCATAGAAGCTTGCTGAGTAACCTTACGGTAGACTGAATGTGTGTGATTGATATCTCATAGGCCTCTTATGCATGGGCCAGAATGCCCGCACTGGCGGCAGAAGCACTTCGGTTAAAATCACAGATAACGCTCGCTGCTGCCGCCGCCAGTGCAGACACCTCCCGGCCCAGGGCTACGGAAGGCCCGCGGTAAGCGACTGCGGGATCTTCCACAGCTTCCTGGGTAAGCCAGGGCTGCGGCGGGCCAGCGCTGTGCATAATCGCCGGCGCCAGGCTTGTCGGCCCGCCCAGCCCCGACCCTACGGTGTCCCTGCAGGGACACCGTGCGCCCCTGCGGGCCCCTGCCCCCACCTGGACTTGCAGAGGGGGCCTGGGCCCCCCACTCCCTCCCTGAGCTGTCCAACCCCCCCCTGACCCTGCCATGCCAGCTTACCTTCTAGCCCCGGTGTACAGCCCACCCGCGCGCTAAGACGGGGCAGCCCAGCATGCCCCACCCCCGTGCATACATGGGGAACGGCGGGGCATCCTGGCCCGGCGCAACGGGACAGCAGCAGCGCGCAGTAGCTGCCGCCGTGCATAAGAGGCCATAGAGTTGTTGTTAGGATAAAATGAAGGAATGGGTTCCCCCTTTGGAGAGGAAAGCAGGATATAATGT
Source organism: Paroedura picta (assembly GCF_049243985.1). Taxonomy (NCBI): domain Eukaryota; kingdom Metazoa; phylum Chordata; class Lepidosauria; order Squamata; family Gekkonidae; genus Paroedura; species Paroedura picta. The sequence continues at coordinate 72,508,507 of NC_135376.1, forward strand.
AAGTACAGACGTTTTAATACATTAACCATAATTGGGCTATCGTCTGGGTAAAGAAATCAGTCATATATATATTTAACACATAAATGTAGTTATCAGGAAAAAATGCCTTTAACTTAATTCCAATGGAACACTTTCTCATGACAGGAAAGGATTTCTGCCCATGGAACATAATTTTCTTATCATTCTCTTCCTTCTATGGCCTAAAATTCCTCCTGGAATACTGATCCTAAGGACAGAGTCCTCCCAAGAAAAGTATTTGGGGAGCATTTGGTCTTCAATGCCAGGAAGCAGAAAATCCATGGGCCCCATTGCAATATGTGTCGATGTACAAGTATTACTTTGGGTTAAATTACCAACAAAGCTGCCAGTGCAGTGGACTAAATTAAACTAATCAGGAGGATACTTCTTCCCCTGCAAAGTATGCACAGTTCAAGGATGAATTCTAAGGGTGAGGTCTTTGCACTAAGACTCAAGTTCTTTAAGTTTCAGAATCATTGCTCCAAACAGGCCCAGACCCCTCAGTGTTATCTACAAAGAGGTTGCTGACCACATAGATGAAAGAAAGTGTCTGAAAAGTGATGAAATGATTTTAGGTATTCTGTGTATTCACAATCTGAACATAATACAAAGATGCCACAAAATTCAATAGGTTCCACAAAACCTACATACTATTTTAGACTAAAACAAGAGGCAGAATGAGTCTCTTACCTTTTTATCTCTGGTCCTTACTTCCCCATAGAAATCTAGGGCTTCTTGTGCCTTCTGAAATCTTCCTCGATGTAACAAATATGCACAAATCATTACACCAGTTCGTCCCTTTCCAGCTTTGCAGTGGATTGCTGCAACATGATTGCCATCTTCACTAAGCCATAGGTCAAGATCTTCACAAAAAGGTTTGATAAGCTCTAGCTGTGGTGGATTATGGTCTTCGAACGGATACTGTGCAACTATAAAAACAGGAAAAATTAATACAACTTAGAGTCAGTATTAAACGTAACAATGTTTCATCAAAGACATTGAAACGTAGAGATGTAAAATTTCCAGAAATTCTCAAGCTTTGAGAGAGCTCCCATAAAGAAATATTGGGAAAAATGAAACAGATGCAATTCTCACTTTTTAAACCTTCTCATTTTATTATTATTATATTACTTTAACATAATACATAATTTATAACTGACTTAGCAAAAGTTGTAAATACACCCGAAACTAAAAACAGAAGAGCTGTAAACTGCTGTACCCTATGCATGCATACTATTATATGTATCAATTTTTGCTTTTGAAAAACCTGAAAGTGGGAAAATCTGAAAACAGAAAACATTTAAAAGTAAACGGAAGAGTATTTTGTATGATGGGCTGTTTCATATACACAGCAGACCTGCCATTTATCTGACTACTATGTTAAATATTATAACAATGAAAACATCTATTCAATACCTTATCTACACTATTCAACAGTGTACCACTCTCAAACACATTACAGCATAATAAATCTTGCCAAAAGCAGCCATGTTTAAACAATCAACTTATATTTAAAAAAAAAACAATAACATTGTCTCAAACAAAGCAGACCAATAAGCCACTTTTTTGCTAGTCTGTGAATGATTGTTTGATAGTCCATTGTGAAGAAAGCTGAAAGGGCTGATCAGAAAAGACCAAGTCAAGAGGCAAACAGATTCTGGGCACTGGCTTCTACTAACTACCCCAAGCTAGATCAAAGCCAGAGGAAAACCAGCAGCAGCACACAAGCAAAAAAGGCTCCCCTGCACCTCCCATAAAGATGCAGCATCTTCTTGATGTGTATACACATCATGAATTTGAGTGCCGTAAACACAATTAGTACACACTGTTATGGTATTTAGACTCAAACCACTTTTATGCAACTATTGCATATTACACATGCATCAGCCTAGAGCACTAATGCATAACTCATGACCCACATTCAATACACACCAGCCATGTATTGTGATTGATCAAGGATCTGACAATCTTCTGACAGTAATAAAAAGGCGTTTTATTAATTTTGTATTCATTTCATTTATATACTGTCCGCCCCTGCAGCCTTTGGTGGGTCACTATAGGTAACAGGATACATTTTAGTGGACATATAATTTCATACACTTTGAGACCAGAAATACAGAAAAGCCAGTTAATATATTTGGTATTATAATAAAGTTTAGAATTCCGTAACTATCATTCAATTTAGTGAACTAGACAAGAGAATATACCAGTTACTTACTCTATGTACACTTATATAAAAAGCCATCAATATATTTTTACAGATGAGTTGAGCTCAGGAACCATTAAAAAAGCCTGCAAGAATCCAGACTGAAGATCCATCAAAAAACTGAAACACTAGACTTAATCCATTATCCATTGTCCTTTGATCAGATGCTGCTTCTGACAGCAGTAAAATCTTGTATTTTTAACACTACTGTAGAATATGAATGACTTATACTATATGTAAAAATGACATGAAAACCTGACTACTGAAGATTTCTTAGTCACATTTAAAAGCTGTCATTTCACTCTGAATGGAATAGATGAAACAATAATTCTGAATCCCTGTCAAGTGTTTATACATGTACCTGGCTAAATTACACCAAACAGACTGAAAGCAGAAGTGAAAGTGCAAACAGGAAACCAAAATAGGGCTTTACCAAAAAGGATTTTTTGGATTTATAATAAAATGTGAAAAAGCTTTCATAATGCAGCATTGCTTTGTTCTATAAATTCACATGAAAAACAGACATTTTATAATCCTCCACAAGAATATAAAAGATTATCCTCAACTGACTTTATGATAATACCCAAATCCAAATTTAGGTTGTTTTCTAAAACTACCATTCAAACTGAGTCCAATGGTATCTTTAAGACGAACAAAATTTATTTCAAGATATGAGCTTTCATGTGCAAGCATACTTCTTCAGATACAATGAAACAAAATTTCTTCAACCATTGCAAATAGATAGAGAGGGGTGGGGGAGTCAAGATGCATAAGCAACTGTGCAATCATAGCAGATATTTAATTAAGGCTGTCTATGAAAGGCAATACAAATATATGCATTAACAAACACATGTGAGAATGAAGTTTGAATCCAGTGGCACTTCCAAGATAACAAAGTTCATTTCTGGATATAAGCAAGAACTGAGTAACTTAGCATGTATAGATGTCTGTTTATGGATGTGCGCATTTATCCATTGGCATAAAATTTGACCTGTTTGCCATATTTAGAGAACTAAAGGGCATTGTTGGCACCTATCTGACATAAAGAATCACAAAACTGAGAAACCAGAAGAATATTTCAACCTCCCAGGCCACTCAATGGGGGACCTAAAGCCAGCTGCTCTGTTGCAAAGGAATTTCATAAACAGACTGGAGATTGATGAATTACAAGTTATTATAACAGGACAATGAGACTTCCAATGGACTTAATAGAGATATATCAACTTCTCACTAAGTCACTCAGCTCTTGCTTATACCCAGAAATTAAACTTCATTGGTCTTAAAGGTACCACAGGGCTCAAGCTCAGTTATCACATCTGCTGTTAATTTCTTTATTATCTGTACAGCCAATTTGCTGCTATTTACATATCCTACTAAATGTATTCCAAACTTAGCTAAAATTTTGTTGGTCTGAAAGATGCAACTGGAAAACTGTTCTGCTACTTCAGACCAGCACAACTCCCCACCTATCATTCATATTGTTAAGCTTAATTAAGATAGAACAGCTGACATCCTTCATACACAGTGCTTCAGTCGCAGCCATAGCCAGGTGATTGGCTAACTCCATAGTGTCCCGAGGCACTGGACTGAAGCCTGTGGGGTGGGGTATTGTCACTGCAATGGGTATAGTTAATTAGTTTTATTATTTTAAGAGGCCTTATTGTGGCTATGTATGCTGCTGCCCAACATGAGCCATTGTGTGGGAGTGCTGGGTTTATCAATCAATCAATCAATCAATCAATCAAATAAATGAATAGATAAATAAATGTTTAATTACAATACTGAAAAACAACAACCCTTATGCAATACTTGTTCTGATAGCCACCTATCATTCCATTACCACACTAGCATGTAACAGGAGTTTATGAACATACAATAACACAAGGACTGGCATGCATATTACTTTGCAAGAGTCATACAGCAGTATTATGTGATAACATAGGTTTCACACTACTTAGGCATACTAAGGTATTGTCTGGGCACACCCAGTCAGGGATCTGGCCTGGACTCCCAACACCCAGGAAGACCTCCCACCAATCCTATGACTGACCCACAGACCAAGGACCCCCCCCTGTCCTGTACGTTGGTGGTGCCAGAGTCCCAACTTTTAGAAGCAGGGGTCAGGCAGACTGAGAAAGTGAGATAACAGTCGCAGCGGCACTGAGGGATCCCTAACAGCTCAACCAAAACGCTCACCCCTCATTTCAATCGACCCTGACCCCATCAGCAGCCTGTGAGAAGCCAGGTCTAAGCGGGAAGATGCTGAAGGTGAGCTGCACCCAGTTGGGGCAAGGTCTATAGAGGGTGGGAGAGAAGGCATGGATTAGCCTGGACAATGGGGACCAATGGGGAAGGCGGGAAGAGGCAATAGACAGGGGCAGGGACCAAGGGGAGAAAGCAGTGGGGGATCGAGGGCAGAGGAAGGACAGACAAGGGAGGATAAAAGCAGACAAGAGCAGCGGAATGGGTGTGGTGAGTTTCAAAGGAATGGAGATGGAAGTAGAAGCAGTAGGCGTGGAGGAAGAGGACAAGGCAGCAGCTCCCATGGAGCTTGGTTAAAAAAAAACCCTCCCCTCCTGTGCATCAGCTCCCAGCCAATAGGGCGGTCAACACACGGACCCCTGGTGGGACCCAAATAGCCCCTCCATCCCCCAGACAGAAGGGGGCACCTGGCAGGTATCTGCTACCTGCAGACGTATTTTCAGAAGCATTCTCAACGAAGAATATCAAAAACTCTTTTTAATAGCTCTGTGCTAAAAACTCTGTTTTACTCTTTGTGGGCAGAATATTTGGTTCTACAATCTTGGACATGCTATTTCATTTTACTTACTCTAAATATAATGTACCCTAAACTGTATTCTTGGTAGTTCTGCTATACCAAACTACTTTCTCAAGAGAAATACTAACAGGCTTTTCAAAATTAACATGCTTTATGTGCAGTTATACAAATTTATTTCATAGTAACACAGGAATACAGTTTTAATATACCAGAGTTATTTTATGTGAATTCAATTACCATAACACAAAGAAAAACAAATTTTACATTACTGGACCATATTTTTAGTTTCAGAATTGTTATTATCCAGAACCTACACAAGAACTCCTTAAAACAAGCTAATGGCTTCAAATAATTCTATTTTGCTTCTAAGAAGGAGAGGAACCAAAGAGGAATATAACATAAAGCAAAAGCATAAACGCACCTCGGCAATTAAATTTGGCGGTGTCATAATGTCTTTCAGCACACCTGTGGGAAACAAAACAAGGTTGGTTTAAATTCAATACAAACTACTTGCCAAAATCTTAGCATCACAACCATATGCAGAACATACGTGTTAAGTTCAGTATCTGCATGCAGCCTCTATCCCCTCCCAGGCATAGAAACCATAAGACAAGACACTCACATTAGTAGTAATGGAAGTGGCCAGTTCCCTAGCTTGTGGCCAAGTCCCTTAAGGCAGGGGTAGCCAACCTGTGATCCTCCAGATGTTCATGGACTACAATTCCCATGAGCCCCTGCCATCAAATGCTGGCAGGGGCTCATGGGAATTGTAGTCCATGAGCATCTCGAGGACCACAGGTTGACTACCCCTCCCTTAAGGCAAGAGGGGAAATGCCATGGACACACCCCAGAGTTCTCCCGGACCCATGGGGTCTGCAGATTCCTGACTGGGAATTCTTGCTGCAGACAATGCATTAACAGGTATGCCAAATTCAAAGCACAGATCAGCATAGTACTGGATAATAGACACGAACATATATACAGACAAGGAAGGATTATGATGGGTTGTTTCTGATATATTTCTGGAAAACTTTATCAGTAGAAAGCATGCCCAGACTACTACTTGTCCTGCATCCTATTTCATTAGCATCATTGTGCTAATACACACAATTCTTACGCCTGAGATCACTTCAGTAAGGTATTTTCCCATAATAAACGCTAAATTGCCAGGATGTTCAGACAAACTAGTAAGGTTAACCATTTTGCCAAAAAAAAAAAAAATGAAGAGAGAGACGACAAGTATAGGAAAGAGAAACACTGAAAACACAACTGAAGCATATCTTGGTGAATGAGACAATTTGTTCTGATTGGGAGAACAGCCAGAAAGGGCTTGAAATGTTTATATTCCTAACTATAGCCATTCTTAGAGGCAGCACAGAAAGTGTCCACAAATGATCAGGGGTGGATACTGGATCTTGCATCCATCTCACCATCAAATACACACTTCTTATTCTATCACCATCATTCAAGAAACAGCTCGGCTGAGTAAACCCTAAGAGGTTTTGTAGAAGACTGAAGAAATCTAAAACAAATGACTAGATGCACTCTTTCTTCATATCTCACCCAATTCAAATAGTAAAACCCCAAATTAAAGAGATAATAGCAATTTAGATCAATTATGTCTTTTTTGTATGTTTCCTAAGCCCAGCTGATGCTAATAACTTAGGCTCCTGAGAACATGACTGTTAGTATTTAATAAGAATTAATTGCGTGAGAAAAAATTGTTTTGTAGTTCAATTCAGAACACAATTCTGGATTGTCAGTTCTGTGCTAGGAAAATCTGTCCACTTTTAACAACATGGCTTATGAATATGTATGCATGCAGAAAAGTTGGTAAACATTTGCAAGTCTATTTTAAAAAGAAAATCAATATTCTTATTTCACTGTTATGTGGTAAATAGAATTTTTTAATCACTGAACCTGCTCTGAATTCTTCATGCAAGGGCAGTTTTATTTATGCACAGCCAAATTCTCATAACAACTAATGGTCTATATTACTGCAACTGATAGGCAGCCAGTTATTGCAAATAAATAAATAAAATAAAATAGAATCATACAGGAAATTCAAATGAAAATCTGCAAATTTTGAATTCAAGAAGAATCACAGCAAAGGAATAATTGATTGGAACATTCCCATCCTCACTGCAGTAGAGAAGTACAAGACTGCTTCCTCAACATTTTAACTTCTTAGAATACAAAGTGCATGCTCAGTCTTCATCGGGCTATATAGAATTTTTACTAAATTTACAAATTACAGTATTTGTACATAGTTGGGAGAGTATGCAGAAAGGTTCACTTTAGGTAAAAGGTAAAGGTATCCCCTGTGCAAGCACCGAGTCATGTCTGACCCTTGGGGTGACGCCCTCTTGCGTTTTCATGGCAGACTCAATACGGGGTGGTTTGCCAGTGCCTTCCCCAGTCATGACCGTTTACCCCCCAGCAGCAAGCTGGGTACTCATTTTACTGACCTCGGAAGGATGGTAGGCTGAGTCAACCTTGAGCCGGCTGCTGGGATTGAACTCCCAGCCTCATGAACTGCAAGGGCGGGCGGTATATCAATATAATAGTATAAATCAATAAATTGAGCCTCCAGGGAGGGCGGTATAGAAGTATGATAAATAAATAAATAAATAACAAGGAAGAAAAAGGCTTTAAGTTTGAGGCAGGGAAGTTTGGTCTATGTAACTCTGCTATGTAACTCTGCTATCAGCAGGACTCCTTTATTGTGAGGAAAAGAGACCCATTTAGAGCCTTGCTATATTCCCACTTTATCATAGGGAACACAGCTTGGTGGGTTCTTCTATGCCTTAGACATAAAGAAAAAATTCATATGGCAATTCATTTGGCATAGGTTAGCAATCCCCAACCTGTGGGCTGCAGACCACATGTGGTCCTTCGACTAATTGGAGGTGGGCCCCGAAGGACGCCTTCTCCCCCCTCCCCGGCCCTTTACTTCACCCCCCCCCCCAGCCCTTTACAACACACTTCATTGTTGTGGCGTGTCTGTATCTTATTTTGAAGGGATGTTTAAACATTACCATAGCGATCAGAGAGCACTAGGGCAGTGGTTGAGAGTAGAGGAGTAAACTACCCCCCCCCCCGGGCCTCAGTAAAAGGCGTTGAGTGGTCCCCGGTGATAAAATGGTTGGGGACCACTGGCATAGGTGACCAGCTAAGCTGCTTTTTCAAGCATGTAGTAACTAAATTATTAATTTTGTAGTGTACCGAAGCAAAGGCCACCACTATGTTCATAATTTGATCCCTAGACTTCAAGAAGAACTGAAGTATTATCAGTTCCATCCATGAGGTCCCTCACAGAATAAGCAGCAGCCAAGGTCTAACCATGTCACTGTCGATAATAATTGTATTACCCCAGAGAAAACTTCAGGCAAAGCATCCCATGTTGTCAAAATTATAACGCCAAATTATTATCCAGTACGTTTAAAGTATTAATTTTAGAAATTCAAAAGTGCAACGGTTTTAGATCTCAGGCCTATAATCATGCAAGAGGTAGTTTCTTGCACCGCAATATGTTCAGAAAATTTTTGAACTTTCAAGATGCATTCAAGATATTGCTTCAGCTTCAGTATGCAGATAATAAAATAGTTGCCTCATGCAACATGCTATCCTCTGCATATATTGCTGCAGAAAACTGCAGCTAATGCACCACTCGTTACCTCTGTTACCTCTCTTCCTAGTTTATTATAAACCCTAGAAATCTTGATGCACACAAAAAATACAATCATCAACACCCAAAGCAAAAATGATTTTAACAATATGACTAGTGAATTTCAAAACACACATCAAAACTACCACAAAATATAATGAAGAATAATTTTGCATCAATATAAAGATGTTGGCAATCAATGAAAACATGAATGTTAATTTTAGCTGGGATTAAAAAAAAAACTATATAAATCAGACAAACTCTATCAGCATAACCTTTTTCTTACCAAACAATTTAACAAATCTTACAATTGTGACATTTAACTCGGTACGATGTATTTAAAATATACCTTAATATAAGGAGAACTCAAATTGGCTAGGGGAATATAGCTAAGATCAGTAGATAGGTAAGAATAATACTTACAGATTGTATATCTTGTAATGGTTTTTATGTTTTGAATCCAAAAACCTTATAAGAAAAATGAATAGCATTATTTTAATTTTCTGCTCAATTAAGGCATAGACATCATTACTTGAATTCTGAAAACAAAGTTTTAGAAACAGAGCTCATTAATTGTGCCATGTACTACCACTGCTCTTCATATACATAGCCTGTTTCCTAGAACTATTAATGGGAGCAAATATATCACATTGTAACTGCTTTAACCATCATACTCTTGAAAAATTGAAATACCAGCATTATACTATCATATGGTATATGCTTTTCCGATAAATTTTTAACACGAAGAAACATAACTAGAACTCTTCAACAATGGAACAAGAAATCTCTTGACACAACGGATTGTGTCACAACCATGATGACTAAGTTATTAAGGAAACATACTAATAGGCTTGAATATCACTCATCCTTTCCCCCCTTCTAATCAGTACTCTGGTGAACCCAGGGCTTAATTGTTTGACTTAGTAGTAAGACTAATTACCTATGTTTATATTGGAACGTTAAAAGAGAGCTGGCTCATTAATGAACAATAAATGCCACTGAAACCAGTAAACTTCATAAAAACATAAATGTGTTAACATAAAGATTTGCTCTCTTCTTCTATTCTTATTATTGGCTTCAACTGGATTCCGTTATCACAGACCTCAAAGACTATGGCCAATGTTAGTAAGCTTAACATTTTTACCTCACTTCCAAAAATTGAAATCTTCCATTTCCCTCTTCTCCCTTGAACATTTATTATAATTTAAACTATTTCAAACTTAAGTATAGGAGGGGGGGGACTGGGGGAAAGGAAACTTTCACTCCCTGAAATGTGAGCTCAGATGCCCATAAATGATGGCTTCTCTCTCTTCCGTTTCTCCTTGGATGAAAAAAATGCTTGTTATCCTCTCATGCCAGCCATTTTTATCCCTCTGTGCTTTTTCAAAACTCTGCAAATATTGGCAGGCTCAATCAGGTTGTGGATTTCTGCTGTACCTTCTCATTAAATGTTTCAAGATTCAGTTTGTCTCAGTTTACTATCACATTACTGATTACATCTTTCATGAGAGTCCTGCCTCCTATATAAGCATGCTGTTATGGCACAAAATAGTTATGGCCAGTAAAGTTAGGCAATGATGTTATACTGAGTTTACATCTCTGGGGCATATTGTTGATAATAAAGCTCCTTAGTTTTTCATTGTATGATTTAGGTTTTCTACACTGGCTATATCTATTTAAGAACAAAATCGTTTAATATATTTTAGCCATTCATTTGTCTGCTCCCCCCCCCCCAAAGTGTATATGAGCAGGACTACCACTTTCTAGCTGGACAAAAATTAGATGATTGGTGCAGCATCCAAAAATAAGACTTGAGAGTAAACTTAGTCTTGCAAGAATACTTCATACCTTAATAGATGGAACAGACTCTTATCTAGTGGGCTGGGACAAGTCTTTCCTTGCTTCTTGGAGATTCTGTTATAGCTATGTGAATAAATACTTGAGTTTCCGTCAACTAAAATGTGCTTAAAATCTCTCCAAAGTCAGCTGTTCATGTATTATTTGTTTTGATAATTTGCTAGTATCTCTTAAACTAAAAAAAGCACCAATGAAATAATGTTTCGATATTTTTTAATTAATGGCCTCTGGTAGAGCAGCTTTTACATAGTCTTGGAAGCTCTGCTTTCATGACTCCACTGGGAGATGTAACAGAGGGGTTACCCGCATTTTCACTAAATTTGAGATGCATTGGATCCATGAGGTCAGGTGGTAGTGTTATACAGAAATCTGTTTCCATCTTCCCTCCTGTTGTTCCAAAGTAGTTTTGTGCAAGAATGAAACTAAAATAATTGAAACCAAGCTGCAAGTTCAGGCACCATTACCCTTTAAACTGCAGCTACTGCCCCAGGTTTCATGGCAAGCAGGTAAATCTTGGCTCTCCCCACATCCACTCTGCGAATTCCAATGACACCAATACAACCTCTGTATCTTCTCGCAATATGCATTAATGTCACCTTTAACATGCTCGAAAACAGCTTAAAACATGGCATGGGACACGGCTTGTGAAGAACAGAGACTACAGAGAAAAGTTATGAAAGTTGAAAAGAAACACAGCATAAAGAAGGAAATATGAACCCTTAAAATATATACCGGGATGTTAACCCCATAAAATGATAAAAGGAGCACCTGTGCCCTTAAGAAACAGATGTTTTCAGTGGCCACTGCTATGCAACCACAACAGTACTGCCAATTTCCTAGCCTTGGTTATTGTCAGTAAAAGGCAGAGGGAGGATAAAGGGCCCTTTCCAGGACTACTTTAGCTATTTTAGGAAGATGGATTGGGGTGAAGCCTGGCAGCTCATTACTCTTCAACAACAGCTACCACGCAAAAACAAAAACCAATGTTACCTAGTGGTTAGCGTTTCAGACTACAATTGGGGAGACTCAGCATCAAAGCACTACTTTGCTGTGAAAGCTGACACTGAACCAGTTTACACACACTCAGCCTAAGCTACTTCAAAGGTTGTTGTGATGATAAAATGAAAGTGAGATGATGTAAGCTGTTTTGTGTCCAAGTGTGGAGAAAGGCAAGGTAAAAATGAAATTATAAATGAATCTAAAGACAGATAAAAGGTAGGTAGTTGGGTGGAAAAGTGAGAAGAAACCAGAGAAAGAGCAGCTGAGCACCAGAAGTGTTTGGGCTATGAGAAAAAACAGTCTCCTTCACTCTCTCCTAGCCCAAACACTGCACGCACTTAGTGTGTCTGGCCCTCCCAGCTGCCCATCTCCTTCTCTCCTGGCAGCAGTGGGAGAAGATACCTATTTCTCATGGGTTCTTGTATACTCATAATAATGTGCTCCTCTGTATGCAAAAACCATCTTACGTCAACAATATTAATTATGTTTCAGCTGAAGTCCATTTTAATTCCATAAAGTCAATTTTCTACAAAATTTTCTACAAAAACCGACAAAAAACTGTAATTAGTCAAACTATTTGCCAGTACCGTAATGCTCAAATGAGCATTAAGATCTTGGGGAAAATATTTAATGTTTTCCTTATATTGTCACTTCAGTCTGCTATATGAATTCAAGTCACTATGCCTGAATAACCTCCACCTATTTGTCAAGCACATTCCTTCAAACCTATTAACAAACTATGACCATAGCCCCACCTTTTTCTCCCGTTAGTCTCTACTTCATATCCTTTTACTAAGTTATCAAGCCCTATCTTGTGAAAGTGCTATACAGTAAACATTCTGGGCAACAGCCAAGCTATTTTGTGTTCTGAATAGTCCTAGGACACTGATAAGTGCTGCAAACGCAGCTGAAACAAAAATAGGATTCATTTCAAAATTATTCTTCTTTCCTCATATCCACAATCAAACATACTCTGAAGTAACACTTTTTGTTATCATCTCTTTCAGCTCTGATGATTTCTTCTATGCAAGTAACGAAGTTTGAGTCCAGTGGCACCTCTAAGACCAATAAAAGTTTATTCTGGGTCCGACATATCTTAGGTACCGCCTATCTTAGCCTCTTGTGGCGCAGAGTGGTAAGGCAGCGATATGCTGTCTGGAACTTTCTGCCCATGAGGTTGGGAGTTCGATCCCAGCAGCTGGCTCAAGGTTGACTCAGCCTTCCATCCTTCCAAGGTCGGTAAAATGAGTACCCAGCTTGCTGGGGGGTAAGCGGTAATGACTGGGGAAGGCACTGGCAAACCACCCCGTATTGAGTCTGCCATGAAAACGCTAGAGGGCGTCACCCCAAGGGTCAGACATGACTCGGTGCTTGCACAGGGGATACCTTTACCTTTACCTTATCTTAGCGCACCCTTTAAAGGGCTTTATGCTCAGCCAGTGCCAACAGGCTGGTGATCCCCAGCCCCAAAGAAATATGCCTGGCCTCATTTGGGGCCTTTTCAGCCTTGGGCCCAGCTCAGTGGAATGAGCTACCAAGTGAGATCAGGCCTCTGTCAGAACCCTGGCAGTTCTGCAGGCCCTGCAAAACGGAGCTCTTGTGCCAAACCTTTGGTTGAGGCTAGCACAACCACTCTGCACTGCAGATATTGATGGGCCTCCTCCACACACACTCACACCCCCCACTTCCAATTGTGGTGCCACTAACTGCTCCTCTGGTCAAGTTGGGTGTACTCACACTCGGGACCAATAGGGTGTAAGTTTGGCCAGTCCTACCTGTTACTGGATGTTTACTGTTTTAATGACATTTATACTAGAATCATAGAATCATAGAGTTGGAAGGGGCCATACAGGCCATCTAGTCCAACCCCCTGCTTAACGCAGGATCAGCCAAAGCATCCTAAAGCATCCAAGAAAAGTGTGTATCCAACCTTTGCTTGAAGACTGCCAGTGAGGGGGAGCTCACCACCTCCTTAGGCAACCTATTCCACTGCTGAACTACTCTGACTGTGAAAACTTTTTTTCCTGATATCTAGCCTATATCATTGTACTTGTAGTTTAAACCCATTACTGTGTGTCCTTTCCTCTGTAGCCAATGGGAACAGCATCCTGCCCTCCTCCAAATGACAACTTTTCAAATACTTAAAGAGTGCTATCATGTCCCCTCTCAACCTCCTTTTCTCCAGACTCTCCGCCAGGCATATGGTTGAGGCCAGGGCAGCTCTCCCACTAATCCATCAGAGGATCCCCTCCAATATTGAGATCTCTAACACCGAGATCATGGTTAGATGTATTGTATTGGTGCCACCCTCTTCTGAACATTATTCTCTCCACCAGGCTGAACTAAGATCAGAATTGTGACCACCGCCGCTATATGTTATGTGATATGTTATATGTAACTTTTAATTGGGGTTTTTATGGGGATTTTATTGTGTTTTAACTATTTATGTTGTAAACCGCCCTGAGACCTATTGGGAGAAGGGCGGTCTAAAAATTATAATAATAATAATAATAATAATAATAATAATAATAATAATAATAATTCCCAAGTCCCTCAACCTATCTTCATAGGGCTTGGTCCCTTGGCCCCAGATCATCTTCGTCTCTCTCCTCTGTACCTGTTCAATTTTATCTACATCCTTCTTGAATTGAGGCCTCCAGGACTGCACACAGTACTCCAGGTGTGGTCTGACCAGTGCCGTATACAATGGGACTATGACAACTATCTGAAAATCCAGATTGCAGTCCTTCAATTTGTCCATCAGAACATCATGGGGAACCTTATCAAAAGCTTTACTAAAATCCAAGTAAACAACATCAACTGAATTTCCACGATCCAGCAAACCTGTCACTTGGTCAAAAAAGGAAACCAGGTTGGTCTGACAGGATCCGTTGGAGACAAATCCATGCTGACTTCCTTGGATCACCAAATTATCCTCCAGATGTTTGCAGATAGCTCCCTTTAATATCTGCTCCATTATCTTACCCACAACAGAGGTCAGACTCACTGGTCTGTAGTTTCCCGGGTCATCCTTCCTCCCTTTTTTGAAGATCGGAATAACGTTTGGTCTCTTCCAGTCCTCCGGGACATCTCCAGTCCTTAAAGTTGTGCAAGTTCTCTGGAGAGTTCTTTGAGCACTCTCGGGTGCATTTCATCCGGCCCAGGGGATTTGAACTCATCCAGTACAGCTAAATGCCTCTCAACAACCACTCTGTCCATGTCAACCTGCCACCCAGACACTATCTCTTGGCTACTGCCATCTCTAGATGTGCCTAAACCCTTTGACCTGTGGGAAAAAACAGATGTAAAATAGGCCCTGAGCCTTTCTGCTTTCTCTGCATCCTCCGTTAGAGTTTGTCCATCCGTACCCAACAGTGGGCCTATTGCCTCCTTTACTTTACGTTTGCTCCTCACATAACTGAAAAATCTTTTCTTGTTACAGTGGGCTTCCCTGGCCAATCTTAGCTCACTCTCAGCTTTGGCCTTTCTGATGACTGATCTATAGTGCCTAGTAACCTGTAGCTACTCTTCTTTAGAGCTCTGTCCTTCCCTCCATTTCCTGAACATTTCCCTTTTCTTTCTTAGTTCCTCTTGAAGAATACTGTTCTATTATTATATTGTATTGTATTTTAATGACATTGTTAGCCACTCCCAAGTGAGGTGCAGTATATACATTTAATAATAATGAAGGTTTAAGCTTTCATGTGCATGCAGATTTCTTCAGATACTATGAAAGAGAATTAACTGCCAGGAAGGGCTAGTTAAGAGTCAAGATACATGAGTAACTGGCTGAATATAGTAGAGTTTGGATCAAGGGAGTTGTAAGTCAATACAGGAGTTCATATATAAATACAGAAGTTAACAGACTCAAGAAAGAAATTTGTTTTCAGTGGCAACCCCAAGATCAACGAAGCTCAGCTCTGGATACAAATAAGAACTGAGAGGTTTAGCATGTGCAGATGTAAATGGTAGTCAAAAGGATCAACTATTATTATTATTATTATTATTATTATTATTATTATTATTATTATTAGATTTATTTCCCGCCACTCCCTACAGGCTCGTGGCGGGTAACAATAGTCTTAAAATCCCCCATTAAAACCCCCGTTAAAAGACTATAACAATACCCAACACGGCGGAAAATACCAGTCTCCCCTACCCTAACAAGGGCATTGGGGGATGGAGGGTGATGATGACTCCTTCAAACCCCCCAGGGGGGCAATATTCTTCCTTGCCAATCCCCAGCCTCAACTATAGACCTGGCAGAAGAGCTCTGTTTTACAGGCCCTGTGGAATGCTGACAGCTCCCGCAGGGCCTGCAGCTCACCCGGGAGCTCATTCCACCAGGTGGGGGCCAGGACAGAGAAAGCCCTGGCCCTGGTTGAGGCTAGGCGCGCTTCTCTGGGGCCGGGAACGATCAGTAGGTTTTCTCCCGCACAGCGTAGAGCCCTGCGGGGCACATAGTTAAATTATTTTATCAATCAACAGCTACTTAATTCTGTATATTCAACAGCATTTTCCATTTTCTTATATGAAAATATTATTATTATTATTATTATTATTATTATTATTATTATTATTATTATTATTATTATTATTATTATTATCACATCAATATGCATGCATCTCAAATATGTTTCTAGTTCGCTACAAAAACTTGCTGGTCTTAAGTTTCACCTGAACATTTTGGCTTTCTAGAAACAGAGGCAAATGTTTTCAGTCTAGTTAGCTTCAGAGTCCACTTAATCTAAAACTAGGAATAGTTGTTGGCCTTCTTGCTGCCCCAAGGATATATCCTCCCTTGACTACTGCCTGGGAAAGGGCATGGTATAAATGGAAATAAATAAATAAACAAACAAACAAATAAGCAAGCTAACTCTTCACAGGCAGAAGGTAGCCCTGTTATTTCCCAATCAGTTTAAGAATTAAGCTTAAGAGGCCATAGTGAGAGGGGTAATTGGGATCTCAACCAATGTCTACAAGGGTTTTCCCTTAGAGAAATCCAAAATAAGCGAGTTAGATTTTTGAAAGGCTTTTATTAAGGAGAATAAAGATATACAGTATACACAAAAATCACACTGAAAAACAGAAACACAAAGCTGGCTTCAGCAGCAAAATGACCAGAGTTTTATGGAAGACTGAAGCAAGTCTATACACAAGTAGGGGTGTATGTATGGTGCCCAGAATACACACACACACACGATAGGGGCAGAATACCTCTTGATATAGGAACATTGTTCTGATGACGAATTTGCCCCTAAAACAAGGACTTTATTAATGTTCTGGAGTTAAATAAATATTTGGGAGAAATGTAATGGTTTTACTGGGAGTGGGACTATAAGTGATAATGCTTTCTTGGTGAACCTGTGAGTACCAGACAGGAAAGCTATCAAATTTGAGAATGGAGTTACAAGTATTCCTAAATCATGGCAACTATATACACATGAAGTGAGATTGGGATTTGATGAGACTAATCACATGTTCTGGGAAGCCTATTGTTCTAAATTATGCTTCCTGGTGTGGAGGAGGTCACCAGTGGGTCAACTGCTCTTTCCCACACGTTCTAAACTATATGTCCACGCTTGTCTCTGGAGGCTTGCTTTCTGGCTGGCATCCATTTTATGTTCTGTTGGGCCAGACAGCGTATTTGCACTTATGATCCGGCTGACATCTATTTCTGTGTCATTTTCAGCCAGGCAGCACAGCATATTTCATTTAATATCTGAAATGATACTGAAGGAAGGGTGTTTATGGCTTTCTATCTATAAACTGCCCCTCAATGAGAGGAGGAGTCTGACCGCTAACACTGTGGCACCATCACAGATCTTCTCAGTTGCTGAAAGAAGACAGCTGCAATTGCACAGTGGCACTACAAAGGAGTACTGAGTTAGCTGTGAAGGAGATCCAAGAAAGGAAGATGGGATTGCCAAGTTTAGAAGACCATTTGAAAAGCTGATCTAGAGAGCAAAAATAGTACGTTATAAATTACAGCTAACAACCTTGTTGGCAGTTTTGCAAAGTTAATGATAGTGTATCCCTGGAAAGGATCTTAATTCTTCACATTAGGAGTTGAGGATGAATAAGGAGGGTTAAAATGACTGATCTTGTGCTGCTTGCATAAATATAGTAGACTTTTGGATGAATTTCTGCACAAAAATAAGTTATTTCCAGATCAGGTTCACTACAGTTTACCCTACGTAAAGTACCATTGCAATACTTTACCCTTAGCAAAAGTAACCTCAAATTTTGATGGCTAACATAAATACAAACTTGACAGAAACCTCTGTAAGACATTCATAGTTGATGCAATATTTTAGTCATAGTTATCACAAAGCTGTCCATAAAATAATTTACATCTTTAATGTGGATGGTATACATGGCTTGTTAATGTGGATAAGTACATGTACGTAATTCAGATATTCTGTACTAGGATCTTTACTGGACAGACATAGGGCAGACATCAGTAAAATGAAAATACACTGAAATATTAATGTAATATTGCCACTCGCTAGATTACTGCCCCACTACTTCTGTTTCCATATGGAAAAGCATGACTATCAAATTACTGTACCCCAGCCAAGACCAAATTGAGACAGGGAAAGAAAAAATATTGCTAGCACATTACCATTTAGCATTTATTTGTGTAAAATGAAAAGCAATTTCTTACATAGATGACCTCTTGAAAAAAAAACAGAGAACCAAACATATTCTGCACACCTTATATCAACACATTCCCCCCCCCCATATATCAGGGGTAGGCAAACTGTGGCCCTCCAGATGTCCATGGACTACAATTTCCATGAGCCCCTGCCAGTAAATGCTGGCAGGGGCTCCTGGGAATTGTAGTCCATGGACATCTGGAGGGCCGCAGTTTGACTACCCCTGCCACACACACACACACACATACTCCCACATGAAGTTCATGCCTGGCTACTGTCATTGAGCAAAATTGAACATTAGTTCAGAAAAGGCAACGAACACTGATCTCATCCAATATGAAAGCAATGAGATATAGGGTTCAGTGAGACAAACTAAGATTTCAGAGATCCAGATTTGAATCTCCACTCTAACATGAATGCTTGCTTATCTGAGGCCGCTCACATGCAGCCTAGCCTATCTCACAGGGATGTAAACCACTTTGGGCCCCCACTGGAGATAAAGTTAGGGCACAGGTAAAGTAAATAAATAACTACCATTTTATATACAAGTTACACAGAACTGAACTGTAGGCCAAGTCATGTAACAGATTAAGTCACTGGAACACAGACAAAAGTGCATGCAAATTCTTACCTCACGACATCATCAATATTGTTTCTGTATACACCTTCAAGTCGCTCTGCAGGAAATCCCATGGCAATTATGTTTGGGTAAATATCTGAACATTCAAATTAAGGAAATATTTAGAACATTTGTAAAGTACTATATACACTGTTAAATGTGCTAGCAAATGCTTAACTATGCAGACTAAAAGATATTTGCCATTTTACAGAAATTTTACAGAACGTTAATGATTTACAGAAACTTTCTGTAATGATTTACAGAAATGATTTACAAAAATTCTGCAAATTTACAGAAATTTTACAGAATGTTAATCATTAACATTCCATGTAAATTAAGAGCAAGTATTACTTTAACAGTTAAGCTGTGATTTCCTAAAATTTGCTAAATTAAAAAGAATAGATTGGAAAAGTAACAGAATTTGAAGTGTATGAATGTACACTGAAAAGAACTATCCACAACTGAATATAATGTTCCAAGCAAAAAAATTGTGTTTTGAAAGTACACTCATTAACAGATACTAAGAAATTATATCTACTAAAACCCCAATCCAGAAAATGATGTGCACAACAGAAGTGTACAAGCGATGATGAAGTCATAGTAAAAAAAAAGCACATATTCTCACTGACATTGAAGGCAAGCTAGATGTACACACTCATCTCCACATTAGTGTGAATGTAGACCAAGTTGAAAATTGTATATTTCCAGGTGTCATAAAAGAATCCATTCATAAAAGCAGGTTTCTGGGTCTACCTTGTTGAATCAAGTGTTAATTGCTACACATCCCAAGATTTGAAGCCATATACTTACAAAAAAAAAACTCTAATACTTGAAGCATAAACAACCAGCACTATTATTTGGGTATGCCATCTCTTCAGAGTCCTGCTCAAGGTAGCATACAATTAAAACACATCACAATATCTTAAACAATTAAAATTACATCATCTATAAGTCAGATTTGACAATTTTACATTTACTGCTTCATTCATTTTAAGACAGCTTGTGCACAAATTGTTCCCAATGGATTGTGCTGAATGTAAATCATACAGGACTAAACTTACATACTTATTAAAGTATTTACCTACACACTCATCCTTCCAATAAAGGAACTGCTCTCTTGCTTCCCACCATCAGACCAAATGCAAAAAACAGATGAAAACAGTAGAAGTAGTAGCTATTATAACCTGCTCACCTCATTAATGCTTGTACTATCATTAAGCCTTGTACTATCATACTTTCTGAAAATTCAGTTGCTGATTTTGCCTATAGAGTTCATGTGAAAATATCAGTTCTACAGTCAATACTGTAACAAAGTCTACCATTTAAGTAAGCTTCCTAATCACTCAACTCACTTCCACTGTGAAATGTGGGTTATTTACCATCTGAAGAAAAGAAATAAATATGACTTCACTTTAAACACCACTTTTCTCATCAGCTGTATTTTGCCACATTTGACAGAGAGATACTGTTTTTAGAAATCTATCACTTTGACAAAACACAGACTTTTGGGGAAAACTGACATATATATAATTAGGAAGTGTAATTATTTTTTTTAAATGCTTGATTATATCAAGTTATTTATGAAATCGCAAATGTACTCAACAATCATATGGTTTGGCCACTGAGGACTCATTATTTTACACAATGGGGGAAAAGTGCCTCTCTATCAACCAATCATTAAATGAATAAATAAATAAAGATTGCCATCTGTGAAATGTAGAGGTTAGCATGTCAGACTAGACTCTGGGACTCAGGTTCAAATCCCCCAAATGCCATTTAAGCTTTCTGAATCATCTTGAGCCACTCTCACTTTCGGTCTGACCTCACTTACAAAGCTGCTATAATGAAAGATCAGATGAGAGCTGAATAAGCTGTTGTTGGTCCCCATATGGAGAAGGACAGGTATTAATGAAGCAAATACTTTGCACATGTGTCTTAGTTCCCATCTGAGACTTGGGGGGGGGGGGGGAATAAAAGTTGGAACCCATGCAAACAAGTTTTGCAGTAAATGTAAGTGACAGAAATTATTTTATACAGTCATAAATCTAATAACTGATATTGTTAATTTTATAACACCTACCACACTATTATTCAATTGCGTATCACTCAATACCCATGTAGGGCAGTGGTCCCCAACCTTTTTATCACCGGGGACCGGTCAATGCTTGACAATTTTACTGAGGCCTGGGGGGGGGGTAGTCTTTTACCGAGAGACATTGTTGCCGCCGCCTGAGCCCCTGCTCTGCTTGCTTTCCCGCCGGTGCCCCTGACTTCCCGCTGCCCGCTGGGGGGCACTGCCAGCAGCAGCTGCGCAGTGCCAGGCCAAGGGGGAGCCCCAGGCATGGCAGCCGCTGGACAGCACCAAAGGTGAGCCAACAGTAGAATGGCAGGGTAGCCCCTGAGTGAGCAGCTAGGGAGATGAGGAGCCACAGCCCGGTACCGACTGATTCACGGACCAGTACTGGTCACTGGACTGGGGGTTGGGGACCATAGTAACTGTGGCCAAATTACTCACATTTAAACAATAAACATATCTTTGAAAATATACAGGAATTATTATTTAATGCTACAGACTTGTATTCACATATATGTCCAACATTATATTATAAAACATTTTCACTTTCATTTTCCAGTTATCTATTGAATTACTACATCTGCTAAAGAAAATCAGACTTCTTTTCTAAGCAAAGATGTAGAACCCATGATCAAGAATCATTACTATAACACATAATCAATTATGAGTTAGTCTATTCCATGTGTGCTAAGGCCATGAAGTGTTAGCGCTGAACCATGCTACCATGAATTCACAGCTACCATGAGTTCAGTGACTTCCAGTTTGACTCTTGAAAGCATGTACCCAGGCCTTCTTTCTCCCCTGGTGACTGGAAGAGCTGCATGAACCCTTGCTCTAGCAGTACATCTTCCTCAACTACCTCTGCAGGAACAATATTTCTCCAAACAGGCTAAGCAAGAACAATGAATCAAGTACCTATACTAGAAAAAATTCTTATTGTTTCTTCAATGAGGTATATATATTCAAGTGTACCAGATATGTAATATTAGTGGCTGGTCACAGACCCAACAACATGTACTTGCCACTAGGGCCTTTTTGCATGTTATACATACAAAAGGTGGCTCCAACCATCCTCTAAAGTAGCGATCCCCAACCTGTGGGCCGCCGACCACATGTGGTTCGTCAACTAAGTGGAGGTGGGCCGCGAAGGATGCTTCCCCCTCCCCCGGCCCTTTACTTCATCCACGATCCGGCAGACGCACATGGGACTATCTCGTTGCAGAGAATCAAGCTCAGGGTTCCCACTGATTTGTCATTGTCATGAGTTAAAATTTCCATGAAAATAAAATGTTCCTTATGTTCATTGTTGTGGAGTGTCTGTATCTTATTTTGAAGGGATGTTTAAACATTACCATAGCGACCAGTGTCAGAGAGCGTTAGGACAGTGGGCCTCAGTAAAATTGTCAAGCGTTTAGTGGTCCCCGGTGATATAAAGGTTGGGGACCACTGCTCTAAAGAACTTTTCTCTACCTTAAATTTCTCTTTTTCCAGTGGGAGAATCACATCTTGGAGAAATACTCCTTAGATCAGAGGAAGGTTCTAAACTTGAGCCGAAAGATAGAGAATAGCTATTTTGATAAAGAAAACAAATAAGCTTTGCTCAATGGAATGGTAAGACGATCCACCTCATTATCATCTCTGTAAGCTGTATATATGAATAAAAGATATTAGAACTTGTCACACTTAAGATCTGCCCTCCTTACAGATTAAAACAGAACAGTTGTGGGACTTAAATATTAACATTTATTATAGCTTGAACTATCATGAATCAGAGCTCACTTTTTCAAATGCTATGAAGACATATATTCCATAATTTTACATGCATACCTTCCTGTACTCATCAGTTCTCCCACTGAACACAGGTTGGGATAATCCTGTGCTCCTGCTTTATGCCAGGTATTCCAGTTCTACAATATGCCAAACTCTTGAATCATTAATATTACCTACATATACCTACATATTTAAAAAAATGTGCATCTAAACAATGGCTACTTTATCTGTAGGTGACCAGGATTTCTTCTGATTTGCATACAGTATTAACAGCTCTTCCAAAACTACTCTTCAGACACAATATCTGCTTTACTGCAGTTCTCTTAAAATGAAAATACTTCTTGCAATCAGATGTTAGTGTGAAGCCCAAATGGTTTCAAATTAAGCTTGTAGATGAGCTAACAGTTTTTCTACCAAAATATGAAAAATAGATGCAAACACAAATGAAAAAGGAAAAACTATAAAGCAGCTATTTCATGTGTAAATTAAAGACACAATAAAAATTCACATAGAACTCATCTGGTCTTCTGTGGTAAAACTGATGTTCTCTGAGGTTGGGGGGAGGAAGGTAAAAAGGCAACTAAATGTACTGGTACATGTACAGCTATAAAAATCAGACAGGCCCAGAGTGTTTTACAATCACACACTATTTCTGGTTGGTTGGTTTTTTAAATTTTATACAAACAGCACATTTCACTGTATGTCATACAATACATTATCTTTCAACATGAAAGCAGGAATGAGGTTCACATCTACATTAAACTACGGTAGAAGCACTTGATTCTTTCCTAATTACTTGTGAAAACTGATGAATTAGATTAACTTAAATAAAAGCAACGTGAATCACGAATTTCAGGCACTGAGGAAAAACATGGAACTGAAAACTGCATTTTAAATCAATTATTTCCTGGACTGCATAAACTAAATGGTTTGCAACTCAAGAAAACTGTTATATAGGAACAATCTAAAATGCCTGACTATGCAGCCCACTCTGCTGTTGCACTGAACATGAATTGATAAAGGAGCAAAATTCAATGCATTAATTACAATGAAATCTGAAAGTATATATTGTTAAGGAGCAAAACAAATAGAATTTTTTTTAAAAATTTTTAATACAACACTGATTCAACATAGGAACTTCTGTGGATATGCAAGACTAGTTCAACATTCCCAAAAGTAAGTAAAATGACCCTCAAGGATATTAAGATTACACATCTGATTTTGCTGGCTTTAAACACTTTCTCATGTTCTCTTTAAGAATGATATCAATTTCATGGAAATGCGAGGTGCAGGATCACACAGCATAAGTCACATAAACTTCATATTCCTATTCTAATAAGTGTACTGATAATTTCCTATACGCTGTGTATTTCATTCTGAAATATAAAAATTCACTACCACAAAGCATTACATGAGCATTAAGTTCTCTTTTCTAAAATGTATTTTTAATATGACCAAACAGATGAGCAGTAGCACATTGTAATGGCAATAGGACACCTACACCAATAAATGCAGTACAAACCATTCTGGTTTCATAAGCACAAAGTGCAGTTCTATCAAACTGCAGACAACTGCAAACACTGGTAGAGTATCAAAATAAAGAATTATACTATAACAGGATTCAACAAATCCCTGGTACCAAGTGACTAAGAAATTTCGTTGTCAAACCTGCATTTGTTTTTTTAAAGCAATAATAATATTTTAGGGTCTCTTGGTGATCCTCAACAGAACTAGTTCTATCATTTCACACCTCACAGTATGCTTTATTCTATATCATAAAAACACATACAAAAACATTGCTTGTTTATGTGTTCAATGCTGATAGATTAACTCATTTCTTAATCAGGTGCTTTCTGCACTGGCCCCAGGACTCACTTAAATGGAACTTTTAAAAGCAGTAGTGACATTCTGAGTAATCTAGAAGAAGTTGGGTTAGGTTTAGAGAAGATGTTTCCTACAGGTAGCATGCAGAGAGTCATCCCCTAGATTCTTTTTATCACCGGGGACCACTCAACGCCTTTTACTGAGGCCTGGTGGGGGGGGGTAGTTTACTCCTCTACTCTCAACCACTGCCCTAACGCTCTCTGATCGCTATGGTAATGTTTAAACATCCCTTCAAAATAAGATACAGACACGCCACAACAATGAAGTGTGTTGTAAAGGGCTGGGGGGGATGAAGTAAAGGGCCGGGGGGGGGGGAGAAGGCGTCCTTCGGGGCCCACCTCCAATTAGTCGAAGAACCACATGTGGTCCACGGCCCACAGGTTGGGGATCGCTACCCTAGAAAACCAACGTAAGGAAAAATACCTAACTGGGAGGGGGGGAGGACTTTAAAAAGCTTTTATTTCACGACACATCTCTCTGCTGATTAGCTGACAACTTTGTTTCTGGTGCTTTTCGTAGTCCATACTTTGTTTCCAAGTAAAACTTACTAACATATGGAAGCAGTTCAAGATATTTTCTCAGAAGTAGATCTCACTAAAGACCCGAGATAAGGTTAGCTTTTTGTTTTAGTAACAACTGGATTTACCACATATTTATGCATTACAAAACTTTTGTCGTAGCTTTAAGGAAGTTAAAAGAAACAGTGACAATTTTAGGATTAGGTTTTGTGATAGAAATAATTAAATTATATGGAAATTCAAATACAAAGGCTGAAAATGAGGCACCTTCAAATTTTGGGGCTGACTCTTAGAGCCAAATGAAATTTTTCAAGGACTGTAAAAAGCATTGTCCTTTAATAGTTGTATTCATTTGCAGTAGCACGCGACCATGGACATGTAAAGACTGCATGGTCAATATTTAAAAGATTTAGAACTAGCCATGAAATTTCCCAATCACTATCATACAGAGATAAATGGGAGCCTGTACCACTGGGTGTCTGTCTGCAGTATCATTTCAGGAGCCAGGTGCCTTAGCAGTGTACTGTGTTGCTATAACACCTCCGCCTTCTGGCTTTATCATTTACTTTATTTTTATACTCAGCTTTTCTTCACTCAAGAGGATCAACTGAATTTTAAGCTCAAAACAGACCATTCAATTAAACATGTAGCCATCATAAAGTTGTATTGTGTCTCCTTGGTACTGAAGACACAACCCCCAGCTGTAATCCTTGTTATTTGTGCTGTGTGCTCCTTTAGACCAGTTTTATGAAAAAAGGCCCCAACCCTTGCAGAACTATGAACTTCATGTCTCCTCTTAAAGAGGAAATGCTGTAGCAATGAAAGGAAATTGTATTCTTATCAGCGGCAGAATAGTGAACAGCCTGCAGAGAAAGGAGCAGGCAAAGAGCTAGCGTAGTACAGTGTCTAAGTATGTCGAGGAACTATCTGGAAGGTCTGGGTATGAATCCCCATTTGTGCCATGGAGCTTCTATAAGTGAACTTGGGTCAGTCACACACTCTCAGCCTAACCTACTTCACAGAACTGCTGTGAGGATAAAATAGAGAAGAGAATGATGCAATTTGCCCTGTGCCCCCACTGGGGAGAAAGGCAGGGCACAAATGAAGTAAATCAATAAATAAATGCTCCCCATATAATCACTTGCAAGCTTGGCTTAAATGATTATATACACCAGGCTTTCCCAAATGGGTGGGAGTTAATTAATATTTTTAAAATTTGTTAAACAATTATTGGGTGATATGCCCACATATGATCATGTCAACTCGCTCTTCCCCCAAAATGGCCGGTGAATGACCTGGAGGGGGTGGGAAGGGGTGAGCATGTACACAGCTATAATTCCCAACTGTATTCTACATGATTGTGCCACTTCTGGGGTTTCTTGAAGATTGACAAATGTTTCAATGGTAAAAAAGCTGAGAAAGGCTGCCACACTCTAAGGGCCAAACTAGACATGGCAGAGACAGACCAATGTGTCACAAGTCACAGTACTATTAATTTCCCAAAAAGCATGTGAGGAGGTGAAGCAGAAGTACAACACAAACAGGTATGAATAAGGAAGAGAAAGGTATGTATTTTCTTTTGTTGTTCTCCCCAGAATCTGTCATGTCAAAGTTACAACCAATTACTTAGCCTCACCAGAACTGCTTTAGGGCAAGAAAGGAGGAAAGGGTGCAGGTTCCCCTTGTACTTGCCAATGATGGACTTTTACCACTCTGCACTTCTTAACAAATCACACAAGTTGGATTTGTCCTGCTGCCACGTCTAACTATGCCTTTTATCAGAAGAGTCTGCTCTAGTAGTCACTTCACTGTGATAATTTTTACTAGTAACATGTCACCTAATCTGTCAAAGAGGAATACAATGCAAACAGTTTCCAGAAATTACCACAATTTCTCCACAATGCAATCAAGGCAATTTTAATAAACAAATCCCTTTGTCTCTTTCTCTACTAGGCTGCCTTTCTATTGACTGATATTCCAACACTGTAATTCACATGGCGTACAGATGCAAATCTGCCTGCAACAAACTTCAAATTTAAAAGATTCAAATTAAGGACATCATTTGTTTATCAAGAACACGGGAAAAGTAACAAAGATTAGACTATTACCACAGCTCACAAAAGATATACAGTACATTTCAATATATCTTCAGGCATATTATGTGCAGGGTGCTATAATGCAAAGAGGTAAAAAGCACTTTTAGAAAATGGAAACAAGCTGCAACTGAAAATTTGCTCGTCACAGTTCCTTTTTGCCTGACCGGTTACTGGCAGTAAACTAGAATACGCTATCCTACTTCCATTCCTCTCTGCTAACATTTAAAAGGGAAATGAAATTGAGCAAAGTGATGGAATGGAACAGCCATGAACATGTCATCAGAAAACCTAAACTCATTTTTCAGGAACAGCAAGTTGACTGAGCAGTTTAAATCTGCAATGATTAATCTCCAGAAAGAAGACACAATGCACACCCTTATACATATTCTCCTTTATTTTCTTGTACTTAACTTGCAAGAAGTCTAGAAACCTCCTTTAAAGATACCTCCATTATATGTTTCCACTATATAGCTTTGGATGCAGCTAAATCTAGCAATTAAAAAGCCCTGTTTTGTTTTTCTAGCTGTGGTCCGGAAGAAGGCATACTAAGCAGGTGCCAGAAACTCATGTTGAAGCTTCATAATAAGCAGATCACAGTACAGATCTTTACAGGGACCAAAAGTCCACACACCAATCACTTAACTTGGGAAGAGGTCACGCCGAACTCAGTAGGACTTAATACTGAGGAAATATGCAGAGGATTGAGCTATCAATGCACAACTGGAACATTTCTCAAACCATGACTATACTCCCAAACCATGACTATACTCCCAGGGGTTCATGGTAGGCAACAGGTAACTGCATCTAATCTTATAGCTGGTGGAGCTCTGTCTTCTTCACTCACTGAAGCAATAGCTCTTAGTCAAACAGCTTATGCACAGTTGTTCTCCTGTAGCAAAATTCATTGTGCAGAAAAATGACGAAGATTGAAGCTGCCAGGAGCTGGCTCAATAACTTCTCAGAACAGAAGCATCGGTGAGATGTGTGCAGTTCATGCCTTATACATATACATCCAGTGACTTGACTTAACTGCTAAGATGCAAAAAAGGGGGCAACTGCTTCTGTGTCTATACAATGGTCTCTGTTGTGAAAGGAGATGGTTGTGCAGTTGAACAAGGAACTTCCATGCAAAAAGCTCTCCTTTTGACTCTCAGGTTCTTTTGTAAACCTTTGTAAATCCAGAAGTAGCTCAGCTACGGGGGAGGTGGTCTTTCTTTCATAATTAATTCACACTGCACATCTTTCAGAACACGATGTTTTGATACTTCACTTGCTCCTCAATTATGCCCACAGCACAAGCCCTAGGCAACAAGTGCTAGCTCAGATTTAGTCAAATTTGGATCCACAAGAATAAGCAAAAGTTTTGGAGTACTTTTCATGGAAAGAACAGGAGAGTCTTTCTTGAACCATCTGGCTAGCCTCTGCTGGAAAACAAGCCCTGGGTCTTATCCAGCAGTGTTGTTCTTGAGAAAAGAAGAGGGAACTGCAGTCTCAGCAAATATACCAGAGAATACTTCGGAGCAGCATTTCTCAAACTCCTTTCTACAGTAGACATCAATGCACTAAGGCATTCATGAAAAGTGATCAACATTGGGATTCTTTGGTTGCTAATGTTTGAAAACCACCATGTCATGCTTTACACTATGACGGGCCAGATTAAATAGTCACTGGAGCACAGTGGTGTCACCAAGTTTTTTCCTGAAAACTTCCCATGTGAGGAGACGAAGAAAACTGAAAGGAACCTATCAACAACATCTCATATATCCATTACCCTCTGATGAAAACAGCTTCATTCGTCTAACTTTGGCACTGTTTTAGTTATTACCAGTATTACATATATACATACAAAGCTTCACTACAAGCATGTAGAATGCTCAAATTTTCTCTCTGCTGTAGTTTCATCATCAAAACACAAGGTCTGTTGGATTTAACATAGCATTATCAAAGATGGAAGGATTTATGCCCATGGTGCACAACTATCTCCCCATCTCTACCGCAACCCCAAAAGTCCCTTGACATGCTGTTCTGGAGTATTCCCCAATCCTTAGGAGAAGCTTTCAGAAACCATTTTGTGCTGCAGTGGGGGGCAGAAAAGTCATGTGCCTTATGTAGAAATATTTCATGGTATCCAAACAAAGAAACCAAAAGACCTTTGTCAAAGAACAGTAGATTTCTTAATAATATCACAATATTTTAAATCATATCACACCTTGGAGGGCCCATATTCAACCTGTTCTTCGGCAGCGGCTCTGACTTCTGGTTGAATTCCAGATCAAGTTTTGGGTGCTGGTTCTTGCCTTTAAGGCCATTCTCAGTCTGGGCCCAGCATACGTAAGGGAGCGTCTCTCTACCTACGTCTCCCAAAGAGCACTTTGCTCTGCAAATTCCAACCGGCTGGTAGTCTTTGGCCCACAAAAAGTACATCTGGCCTAAACCAGGGCCAAGACATTTTCAGTTCTGGGACTCACTCGGTGAAATGAGCTCCCTGAGGAGTTCAGGGCACTGTCCAGAGATGCCTCAGTTTTGCAGGGAGGGCAGTATATAAATAATCAATCATAAATAAATAAATTACTACATAAATCCAAACCAAGAAGTCTATAAGAATTAAACAAGAGCCACAAAAGAAAAAAAATTAGAGCAGAAGTAAAAAATATAAGTGCAAAACATCCCAAATCATGATAATCAAGCGACAAGACAAAGAAAGCTTAAACAGCATAAATGTATTCAAATCAGCAGGGAACAATTACAGGGCCCATAGAAGTTAGCTGGTCAAAACCAGTAGTGATTACATGATGGAAATATGTAAAACTGTCATGGTTTCAAAATACTGAAGAGTAAATAATGTGCATTTTAAGAAATGAAGTAAGTAACTGCAGATCTATTACAGGTTCACTTCTCTACCTGGAAGATTAAAATAGAATACTTAGGGGGGGGGGAATCAATAGCTTTTTATAAACAAGTTATTTCAATCAAGCTAACTTGCTTTTCTAGTAAAACAGGATTAATAAGAGAATATCCACTGTCAAATCTTGACTTGGTGAGGTCTTCTAACCCAATAGTCCATGATAACATCACAAGAAAACCTGAGAAACTGAAAAAAGAACTAATACAAAGTAAGTGCATCAGTCCACTCCCCGCACCAAAACAAACTAATAAAAAAGATCAATGTCAAATTTGAAAGATGTCAAGCAAGGCAATGTAGAGGTCAATCCAGTGCTGGTCAACATTTTCTTCTTTATCAATAACCCAGTTGAAGTGGCTGAACAAACCTTAATCAAATGTGCAAGTGATCCAAAACAGAATTCACTAGAAGAATGAAATTATTCAACTTGGAAATGAGGTGCAGAACAGAAACACAAAGAAAGAGGAAAGATGCTATATTAGAATGGAAGCTGTATACACACAAGAAGATTGATATGAGGTGGAGAGAGGATGAAAGGGCATTTCCAAAGAATAGAGGTTACAAGTCAACATGCTATAGTGGAACAAAAGACCTATCCCACTACAAACTGTATTACAAACTTCCCTCCACGTCTTTAGCATAATCTTACGATTCTATTAGACACTGATAATAATCTAATACATCAGGCTCAGCTCTCTGGAGTGTTCAGCTCTCTAGAGCATCAGAATTCAAGGCAATTTTGAAAGTATTCATAATAATGTAATTGTCCTGATCAATGGGACAAAAAGTCCACATATTCCACCATTTCATTATATCTTTCTAGAAACTACTGATGCAGAGAATTAAAGCAACAGCCTTCCCTCATGTTAGCTGGCCAGCAAGTGGTATTCAGAGGCATACTGCCTCTGGGGGGGAAAAATCTTTCAAGTAGTTTATAATGTCTAGTAACTGTTGATAGACTGTTTTCCATGGAACTAGCTTGCTTCCTCCTTTGAATTATCTAAAAGATATCATATGACAAAATATTAAGGAAAAGCAGTGGGTTCAGGGAAGATGCATCAACTGGGAAAGAGTGAAAATACACCAACAATTAGAAATAGTTTCAGATTAAATATTATAAAATATATTAATTGTAAGAAGAAGAGTTGGTTCTTATATGCCGCTTTTTTCTACCCAAAGGAGTCTCAAAGAAGCTTACAGTCGCCTTTCCTTTCCTCTCCCCACAACAGACACCCTGTGAGGTAGGTGAGGCTGAGAGAGTACTGATATTACTGCTCGGTCGGAACAGCTTTATCAGGGCTGTGACTAGCCCAAGTTTACCCAGCTGGTTGCATGTGGGAGAGCGCAGAATCAAACCCGGCTCACCAGATTAGAGGTCCGCACTCCTAACCATTCCACTAAGCTGGTTCAGTAACATAACAAATAACCTATATAGGCTAAAGATTTTCTTTAAGATTTCATGGACAATTTTACAGTTAGCCACATATGCTACAGAGCCTTCCTTAAGCTTGACTTTGGAATTTAGAAATTAAACATTCTTTTCAGTTCTGATTCCACTAATGCTCTGAAAGGTCTATCTGAATTTTATCACCAATGATGCAGAAGAAAAGTTAAACTAGAAGATTAACCTTCAGGTTTCTATGGCCATTATTTCAGTGATACCTCAATTTTCTCCTATTAACTGAATTCATCAGAAATTTTCCCCAGGGAGAGATTAGAAACAGGTCTTAAATACTTCCAAGCCCTGCTTTCCTTTCTTCTCATTACATAGAATGTTGAACATAAACCATGATATACCATGAAATACTGTAGTTATCTGAATGTGAAATCTCCCTTTATCCTACAATCAAGGAAGATTCTTTTTGTTTGGTTTTTGGAACACTGGGTCCACCTGGGTTTTGAGTTGTATCATCATCACAGTAATGAATGCAGAAGGAAGAACAGTATAAACCAGATTCACAGAAAATTCTGAGGGGGGAAATGAAGTAGGCCCATATTTTAGGAATTATCCAGTAAGCTACAGTGTAGCTTCAACAACACATAAAAACAGAAAATCTCACAGGCAATCAGTATTTCTTGAAACACCATTGAAATGCAGGCAAGCTGAGACATGGTGAGATGCATCTCAACCACTTGTCTGTGACAGCTTAGAACATTGGATGAAATTGCCATGCAAGAAGATAATAACATCCAGTTTCTAAGCATACATAGCTGCAGCAAAATACTCAAAAACTAACATGACACTATATTAGTTACTATCCTGAATAAGAGACTGACTTCACACAGGACAGCTCTCTTGATGAAGCAAGCTTCAGGGGAACTGTTTACTGCAATCCACAAAGATTCCTTGCAACAATATAATAAAATCCAGAACCTATGGCCCAAAATGTCCTCAGCTGCTCAAATATTTAGTTTTAATTACCTATATCCTCACATATATGCCGAGTTTTCCAGCACTGCTTTAGCACTTAAAAGACCTCCTCAGCTTATACCCAGGTAATTGATTAACAGCCTGCCCCCAGCCAGCCAATGGCAGCATTGCATCTGCAACCTAAACTCTTTGCAAGTGAGCTAGTGGCCTCCAGTTAACCTTTGCCTTCTGCAAAGATATTAAAAACTAAGCTCTTTGCAAGTGAGTTAATTGCTTCCAGCTAACCATTGCCTTCTGCAAAGATCTTGAAAGCTTACTCTGGCAGCTTGTAAGACATCAATGGTTTGACTGAGGGATTCTGATATTTTTTTCCCTTCTTTTCCTAATCACTTTTTCCAAACTATTCTTTTGGTTTCTGGGGGTGCTTTGGGATTTACTGTTTTTTCAGTGTTTCTTCTTTTATCTGAGGGGCAGCATTGTTAGCCTTTTCTTCTTGGGGTTGTGTTTCTTTTAAAAGTTGATTTTTACATTTCTTTCTTTCAGTATTTTGTTCTGGGGGACACTGTAGCCCCCAGTTTGGTAGCTGTTGTACTTGTTGTAGTAGGTTGCCAACTTTGGGTACTATTGTTCTGTTCTGGTTTGCTGGCCTGGGGCGCAATATTTGGTTATTCTGTCAGAGCTGTTCTCACAGCAGTTCTGTCAGAGCTCTCTCAAGGTGTCAGGCATCAAATGAGGAAGGGAAGGCAAATGTAAGCCGCTTTGAGACTCCTTTGGTTAGTGAAAAGTGGGGTACAAAAACCAGCAGCTATTCATCCTCTTGCCTTTTCTGTATTTGTTGGGAGGTAGGCTGGATGGGAAAGCCTATGAAGATTGAACATGGATTAAGCACTTAGGCCACCATGTAAATTTACCAGTAGCCTGCTGCATTTCCCACCCTCAGCTTATATGCGAGTCAATAAATTTGCCCAGATTTTGTGGTAAAATTAAGCGCCTCGGCTTATATGCGGGTCACCTTATATGTGAGTATATATGGTAATTTATTCTTACTGCACAATTCAAAAATCCTCTAGCAAGGGCATGAGAAATTATAAGCAGATGTCAAACAATAGCAGCTATAGTTAGAAAATGTCAGATCATGAATGCATTCATATAAAGTTCTGCTTCTAAAACCTACCATTAATTTAAACAGACATTGTTTGTGTCTTCAACACATTACCTCCCCCAAAACATGCACATATCACTAGTTTACCTGTTTAGTTTACCTATGCAAAGTTTGCTAGGGAAAAGTCTTATTGGAACCACAATTTTAATGAAACTAAGCTACCTATAAAGGCTTGTAAACCAGCACCTAAAATACACCATCTGTATCTTCCTTGTAATCTTCCTAAAGCAACTGAACTGCACCTATGGAACATCTACCAAAGCAGCAGTAGGGCATTATTAATTCATTGACAAACAATAAAGAACCACGCTCCATAGCAGAAAGTCAACATCTTATGCCAAAACCAAGAACAATTTTCATAATTGTTCTGAAGGGCTTGTAAAATGGCATTCTTCCACTAGTTATATGGTAGAGGCCAGTGTCAGCACTTGATAACACCAATAAATGGAACTCCCTCACCTGCACCTCATCCCCTTCATCTGAACCTAGGGGATTATAATCATTGAATTCCCCATGACACTGGGTTCATAGGGAGTTTTATGATGGGGCGGTTCTGTTTTACCTGCTCAGGAATTTTTAAGTAATTTGTTTAGGTTTTATAGAACTTTAGAAAATTGAAAATTTGTATATGATTTTAAATATTAGTTACCCCGAGACCTTTGTAGGAGAGGGGCAGCCTAAAAATATCATAAATAAATAAATTTCTTTATTTATGCAAGTTTTCCATAGTCATTGTGACTTCCTATTAAATGTATTTACTGTCACCAGAATGCTTTATTATATTAAACCATTAGTGATCAGGTCCAACTTCTAAAGATAGTATCATAGCATACATTTTGTGAACCCGAAACCCCCAATTCACTCAAAGTGACAACATCAGTATAAGGAGCTTTTAAGTTTTTGTTCAATACTCCATTCCCCACATATTAATTTTTATAACCCACCTTAAAGACCAAGTATCTAATAGTTCACAGATCAAAAGGATAATGTAAAGCTTTGGCATATGCAAGAAAATCTCTCACAAAAGGGATAACGATACGTTTCCCTAT
Organism: Paroedura picta; assembly: GCF_049243985.1. Taxonomy (NCBI): domain Eukaryota; kingdom Metazoa; phylum Chordata; class Lepidosauria; order Squamata; family Gekkonidae; genus Paroedura; species Paroedura picta. The sequence goes on from NC_135376.1 coordinate 72,543,137, forward strand.
ATTTGAATGACAGGATGCCATTGTTGAATGAAAGCTACTGTCTGCTACTTGTTCAATGAGTAACATACGAACATCAACAATTTTCTAAAGATCTAATCTTATACGCAGACAGCTTTATAAATTCTCAGTCATGAGGCACTGAAGCCAACCGACCCAAGAAACTGCCATATATGAACATGTATCTCTCACTACAATGTGCACCTGTATCAAAGAGGTCTTTAATAAATTATCTCACTCCCATTTATAAAGCAGACAGATTAACTACACTACACAAGTGTTACTGAAGTGCCCCTAATGAGCAGCAGTCCCTGACATAGACAGGAGACCTGGCCTCAAGATACTGATCATTAAAGATCACTGGGTGGCATTGTGCAGATCTTTGCTCAGCCTAACCCTACTTCACATGGTTGCTGCAAGGATAAGCCATACATAATTCAAAGGTTCTTGGGGAAAAAGAATAAATAAAAATTGCAAATAAAGTGTCAGAATATTGTGGAAGTTAGACAATGAAGACAAACACTTTGACAACATATTAGCTGCTACAATGAAAACTTTAAGACATGACCATGGCCGACTCTAATGCCTAACCTACCTAGTCGAAGCCACAAGTCACCAGAACCCTACAACACTGTAGACCAAATACAGCATCAAACACTTGATTGTATAGTCATGCTGCTAATCCGATTGTGCAATATAATGCAGCATGCTGACTTCTTACTTGTGGACGATCCACAAAGGCCAAAGTAGCCAAAGAGGCTAAAACACCAAGACTCACTTCCAAGCAGAACTTCCCAAGGAAGTTCTAACATGCATAGTCTTTCATAAGGCCTCTGGGACCCTTGATAGGGCAGATGCTGAAGATACATTTGTGAACACACAGTCACATCAATAATGGAGACAGCAGTGCTTGGGTATTAGTCAAGGAAAACAAGAAAAATCTGACCAGTCAGGGGCTGCCGAAGTGAAATATACCATCTCCAAACCCTCAAGAATCACAGTACTACAAATAAAAAGACACATAAATAGCACCAGAGCAGCTTAGGATGCCTGCAATGAATTAAAGGTTAAATCAGTTTACTATTTAAGCTTTTTTCTTCTTTGTATGATGTGGCTGATAACATTAACACTGATACAGATTATCACAAAGCCTGAAAAAATTTAATTGCATGTACAGGCATGAGCAATATACACCTGTGTGTAATCCCAACAATTAGAGACTAGTATTTTTATGGGTAACTCTTTGCAATTTGGGCAACATGATAGAATCACATTATAAAGACAACTGGCCACCAATATGAAAATTATCGGTATTTATGTGCATTAATTATACAGGTACAGGAAGTGCAATCCCCCCCCCCCCCGGTAGTCCAAAATGCCCTCTGATGTGCTAGGGGACACGGGACTGCCATGGACAACATGAGGAAGAAGAGGAGCTAGGGGGTTTTGCCCCCTTTTTTATTACTGGAAAGAGTCTCAAAGTGGCTAACAAGTACCTACCTTTTCTCTCTCAAAAACACACACCCTGTGAGGTAGGTGAAGTTGAGAGAGATCTGAGAGAACTGTGACTGGCTCAAGGTCATCCAGCTAGCTGCGTATAGAAGAGTGGGGAATCAAAACTGGTTCCCCAGATAAGAGGCTTAACTACTACACCAAGCAGGAAGATGAAGAGCTACTACTGAAGGATAGAACTGTCCTGTTTTGCATGTGAAGATCTCTTCAACAGAATACAGCCCTAGGTACATATCTACAGCAATGTAGTTCAGAATTTAACATCATGAACTCTAATGTATTAGTAAAAATTAAAATATAACCCTTTGCTTTAAAGTGATGCAATTGACCCTACCTCTTTTTACATGACAGTACATACTAACCATAATTGTCCCCTCACATGAGATGAGAAACAAAATGAAAAACAAACTTATAAAGGTGAATGTACAAGCTATTAGGGGAAAGTGCATGCTTTCCAGCTTCAATCCTTTGCATCTCCCTTGAAAAATTATCTCAACTCAGATGAATAATTGGGAAGATTCTGCCCAAAGCCTCAAGAGCCATTATCAATCAGAATAATCAAAACCAGCCTAAGTGAACCAATGCTCTCACTTGATTTCAGACAGCTTCCTACTACCATAAATTACTCATTCACAAACACAGAATTATATTAAGATTTTCTCCCAATGCTATTTTACATTCCAATTGATTTACTGGTTAGTCACCACTTCAAAAGTCCAATTTTGGCTAAAATACAGAACATCTGGCTATTGCTTGTACAGCATCTACTATTGATCACTAGAGGATCAAGAACAGTGATTTAGCTGTGTACACAAGGAACTCTTGTTAATTTTTAACTTTATGTTTAGTTTGTATAACTTATAAATCTGCACATACGAACTATAAGTTCTGTGTTTCAAAAATTAAGCAAGTCCTCTGAAGGGTATACTACTCTAAAGCACTTAGAAGAATAAGTAGAAATTACATGAGCTGAGTTGTACCAAATTTGTTCAACCATTAAATATGGAGGGGGGGTTCTAAGGCAATATAACTGAAGCTATTTAGGAATCACTTCCTTTAACATAAACTCACGAAAAACTGTTGATACTTTTAGGACAAATATATATATATATTTGCACTCCAAAGGAATGCATTATGGTCAACATCCTTTTATTAATACAAGCTAACAATTATCATTAAAAAGTATCATCCAGAGTACCATGATTAAAATTTTTCCCTCAATTAATGCAACTTAGCACAACTCAACTAGCTGAACAATTATTTCAGGGGTTAATACATTTCTTCAAAGCAACATCACATCACAACAAAAAAGAGAACTTGCCATGGAAACTTCCTATCTATTGGTTAGATGGAAACCAATGGAACCACATAATGCCCAAAACAAAGTGTCTGATGAAACCTTAAAACGAATGGATACATTGTGGCATAATTGACAGCAATGAAGCTTCCAGTGCAGTCACAAGAATGTGACTTGATTTAACAGGATTTATTCCCCAGTACTAGTAAGAGGGCATAAGATTGCAGTAAATTCTGGCTAACATTTACCTGGGTGACAGTACGGACCAACATCAACACCCTTCTAAAGCCACATGGCACAGTGTATAGCCTTAAGAAATTCAGCAGGAAACAGAACCAAATTGAGAAGAAAATGCATCTGCAGGCTTATTTTGATAAAAGCATACCAAAATGCATTATAATGCACCTACAATCTTCAGGTTATGAAGTGCCCCTAATTTCTTTTGTACAATGTTTTTGTTCCCTCATTTAATAAGGAACATCTGCAAGCAGTTTAATTCAAAATGTCAAATCCACTGGACTTGTACTTTAATTATTCGCGTTACTTTTGCCAGTATAAGAGACCCAAACAGAATCAACAAACTAATGTGCAATTAAATTCTACTAAGAAGCAACTAAGATTATTTAATATAGTGGTTTAAGCTTCACTGTTTCAATATATTTTAATTTTTTTTGTTAACTACGCATGATGGAAACATCTGACTTGCATATAAAGCAAAAAACTACACAGGTAAGGACAACATATTAATTGTATTACTTTTCACAACAAAAACCACTCCTGTCTAATATTGTGCAAATTACATATTATTTTTTAAGTATACTCCCATATAGAAATAGTACTGCTAGTATACAGTTACAATAATAGTACCTTATCCTCAAAAATGGAGGGAAGCCACCAACAGGCTGATGTACTGAAAAAATGGCCTTACTTTACTTAGTTTTTTGTACATTTCTAGATTTTAAAGAAAGCATCACTTTGTTGTATTGCAGCTTAAAGCACAACAAAACCACCTAACTCAGCTACATATTATGAACAGCAGCGCAATTGCTATACCACAAGATTCAACTTCAGTTCCCTTTACTTGTAATCGTGTCATAATCTTAATTGAATACTGCATTGATATCTTGCATTTATCTATGCTTCCTATAGCTAAACCGATCTACAATCAGCTGACACAAAGAACTTACCCTATGTTCATATGTACATTGGCCACACCCCCAACAATGGATTTATCAAACTAAGAATTGAAATTATTTACTTCCTAAAATATATTTTTGTCAAACTCAAACCCCTAAACTCACAAATTCGTACCAGATATTTTTATCTTCACGAATGTAATGTTCAAAGCAGATTGCTCATTTAATACCAAAAACTTACTGAGCTCAGAGATTTCTAAAGTCTTTATCTGAAGGCTTAGTTAGTAGTTTTAGTAAAATCATCCACATACCAAAGCAGATCGTGCAATAGTTACATTTCAATGAGCACTAATATTAACCTTTGCAACCATAATTTGTTGCATAGAAGCCACACATTAAAAAGACACACAAACTACATTGTCATCATTTACAATCAAGTAAGCACTGAACTTCTAGTTTTACTGGGTAGCATAAAACACAGAAACCTATAAGTCGATAATACCTGTAGCTGAAAAAAGAATAAAATTGATCACCAGTATGTATTTTATATACCACAACAACCAGCTTTTCCAGAAGACAAAGGCATTAGGCCTTCACAGAGTGCCCGGCTCTTTGTCAGTAGAGCTGTTAAAGTCTTCACATGCACCCCACCACAAAATATAGCCACACCAAATCACATTATACAGGAGACACTGAAACGCACGCACAGGATAATCGCTGCAGAATTCTGATGCAACAGCTGAACGTGCAGTAGCTATTTCCACTTCAATTTCATCTCTCTACCTTTTAGTGCCAGGCCTAGGCCTGAGCCTGCCAGATTCTTGCTGGTGCAAACCTGGAAACAGGGAAGGAGGGGGAGGGGAGAAATCACAGCAGCTTTTCTGCAGGAACACAGCATCCCCCGAAATCGGAGAAGAATCAAAGGAAACACGGCACAGATCTCCGAGAACGGGAAATACGTGCAGCCGATAGTAAGATACTAAAAGGGTTTCTTTCTGCTGTAGTTTTTTTTTTTTTTTAAGAGGGGGAGAGGGAAATAGACGCTTGCACCCTGCCCACCCGCCAAACCTCCGTAGGATCTAGGATACAGGTCAGGTCTAAATCGAAGCCATCCTCTTGGTATCGCCTTTTGTTCCTGCTGACCATCTCTTTGATGATGGCGGTCATGTCTGGCAGCCGGGACCCGCTCAGGAACAGCGAGGACAGGCACGGCGGCGGTGCTGGCGGCTGCAGGGTGCAGAGGGCTCGATTCTTGGCGGAGGAGGCTGCCCCCTCTCCCCGCCGAGGCTCCGGCTGAGCAGCCAGGCGGCGGCGGGAAAGCAGCCCCGCGGCCCCTTTCCCAGGCGTTGCAAGGCTGGCACCGCGGACAGGGCCTGCTGCTGCTGCTGCTGCTCCTGCCGCCGCCGCGGCTGCCACGGCCGACTGCGGCGGCGGCAGCGACGACTCAGGCGAAGGCCCAGCCGAGGCGGAAGGGGCCTGGCCAGGCGGCGGCGGCGGCGGGGAAAGGAAAGTCCTCTTGCTGCAGCAGCTCCCGATAGTGGCGCGACTCCTCGCCAACCCTCCTCCTGCTGCTGCTGCTGCTGCCGGCAATACCTGGAGCGCGGCGGAGGGGCAGAGCGCGCGGCCAAGGCTCTCCGGTGATGGTGGTGGTGGCGGTGGTGGAGGCGGCGGCGGCGGCGCTGCTGGTGCTGCTGCCGCCGCCGGGTGAGGAGAAAGAGGAACCGTCGCTGCTGCTGCCGCCGCCGCCGCCTTTGAGGCGCTCTCCCGCTTCCCTCTCAGGCGGCGGCGCCCCAGCAGGAACGGTGACAGCGGCTCCGCGGGGAGAGGCGAGAGGGGTGCGCCCTCCCCCCTCTCCTTCCCCCTCCGCGGCTTCACTCCCCCCTTCCGGCCCCAAACGGAGGGCGGCCGGGCAGGTTCTAAGAGTCACTGGAGGCGGCCGCCCTTCCAAGTTCGGCTTCCCCTCGCCTCAGCAAGCGAAGGTGAGGGGGGGGGGCGGGCCCGAAGAGGAAAAAAAAAAAAGGAAACTGCGCGCGCGCGCTGGCGGTTTTCCTTTTTCTGTTAAAGGCGCGAGGAAGCGAGCGGTCTCAGGTCCTGAGGGGCGCGCGGGGCCGAAGGCTGCCCCGTGTCATTTCCTCGCTCTCTTGTTCGCTCGTCGCCTCGGATCAATCCGGCGCGCCCGCGCGCTCGCTCACCCGCGCGCGCCTCCCCCTCCCCCCCCACGCGCACACACACCACCCCCGTCGTATTCCTCCTTCGACTTCTTCCTCCTCCGCCGCCAACAGTCCCGTCAGCTCGTCCGCCCCGTCCCTTGACCGCTGGGCTGTGGCTCCGAGCCCCTCAGGGCACCCAGCGCCCGAGCTTCAAACTGCCATCATGGCTGCAGCTTCCGAGAGCGAGGGAAGGGGGGGGGGGAGAAGAGGGAACGGCACCGACGAGGAGGAAGGAGGGGGGAGAAGAGAGAGCGAGGGCTAAAGCGCCACTCTTCGCCGGCTCCCTCCGCCGCCTGTGACGAAAAATGAGTCTTCCACCGCCGCTTCACCGCTTCCTCAAACGCAGCTCGCAGCAGCCTCGCTGCGGATTTAAGCCAACGACCCCTTTCTTTTTTAAACCTCCGCCGGCAAGAAACGGTGGCTTCTTTTCGCAGGGAAGAAAGCGCGGAGGCGGGGGGGGGAGGGGGAAGAGACAGAGAGAGGGAGACGGGAATCAGGTCGCGAGCGCGCGCGCACACACACTCTCGCGGCGTCGCGGAAGGATACGGCAGACGATTGCCTCATCGCAATGACGGGCTAATTCCCTGTGGGGTCACGTGATTCCCTGGCGTGGGGGGGCACTTCCCGCTTCCTCATACCCCCTTCCAAGACAGAATTAGGGAGTCCGGAGTTGCACCGCAAAGCCCCGGAGGTACAGCCCCTTGGCAATAGGAGAATTGGAGCGTCAAGCAGAAAACGGCATGAGCCGCTGCTGATCGGGGCTGCCAACTGATCCAAAGGAGAGGGGGCCTTGCTCCCGTGTCTTAGATTGCCTCTAGAGCGGCAAACATCAGCTTGCTAGGCCGACTCTCTTTAAAATGTATGGCTCTGCTAACGTCTCCAGCTCGCGCTTCTGGGAAGGGGAGAAAAAGTTGGCAACCGCACTTTGAAATTTGGCTACCCTGCAGTTTGGGGCTGGTGGGTGGCGGTGCACAGCCCTTTCCACCCCGGGGGAGCTGCTGTTTTAACTCGGAGCAAAGCCTGGGCGTTGCATCCCTGCAGTGGAGCTGCATTGCACGGGAACCGGCCGTCCAGGGCGCGCTGGGGACTGGGAGAAAGGTGTTCTCGGAGCCGGAGACACCTGCGAAGCGGGAAGAAGGGAAGGGGCTGCCTTCGCTAGCGGCTTTGTGTGCCTGGCCTGTGATGTCACTCGCTCGCTCGCCCGGGACCCGACTGACAGCAAAGAACCCCCGGCCAGCAATGGGATGGAGCAGGTTTCAAACAGAGGACGAGTGCGGAAGCCGGGAGGGGGGGCGGACACGGGGAAGTGGGAGCCTCGGAACACGGCGCCCCCAAGGCGGCCAGCGGAAAGCAACCGTCCACCTTGCCGCCACTCCGAAGCAGCAAGGCTTGCAGAGGAAGCGGCGGCGGCTGCTGCTGCCGCCGGGGCTGCTGCGCCACCTAATGCCTCGGAAGACGAAACGGGGGCCGAAAGAACCCCACGGCCCCTCCGCATCCTCGGGGCCGCCCGCCCAGGGAGCCCCACCCAGCCCTTGTCCAGGCGCAACGCTGCGCCCCTGGACTTCCCCGTGCAAACGAGCGGGGCAGATGTGGGGGTAAGAGGCCGGCTGTTTGAAAAAAGACAACACGAACAAGGTCGCATTTCAGAGCGTTTTAAAGCAGGCTTACGTCATCTCGGTCTCTCCCCCCCCCCTCAAAAAAAAAGTTTTAAAAATTCAGGCCAGAGTTTTCGAGCATTCTTTGGCCACATCAGCAGACCAAGGGAGATAAAACTGACTTGGCTTCCCCTTGGGCATTTTTATTATGCTATGTGCAAGTTGTATTTTTTTAATTTAGATTTCTTTTGCTTTTAAGGAGGGGTTTCCTATCTAGTTCCGTAAAGACATATGGAGAGGTCATTCTGTTTCACCCTGTGTTTGTGCTTTCTGTGGCCTCCTCTGATGGCGTTCTCAGGCAATTTTTAGCCAGGGGTAGTCAAACTGCGGCCCTCCAGATGTCCATGGACTACAGTTCCCATGAGCCCCTGCCAGCTGGCAAATGCTCATGGGAATTGTAGTCCATGGACATCTGGAGGGCCGCAGTTTGACTACCTCTGCTTCAGACCATTTCTTCCTTATAACTGTTCTTTTAATATCATCCCAGTGCATATGCTCTTGGCTTTACCAGAGTCCATTGTTCTGTTGTAAGACTAGCTGGATCAGATCTCAGAAACTAAACAGGGCTGGCCCAGTCTAGTATTTGCATGGAAGACCCAAGTAATACCACGGTCGTGACATGGAGGCAGGCGATCACAAACCACCTCTGAATGTCTCTTGCCTTGGAAATCCTACAGAGTGGCCATTAGTCCGCTGTGATACATCTTGCCACCAAACAAAGGTGCATGCGTGCTGTGTGCCTGGACCTGAAGTTCTGCCTTTGTCTTCCAGCAAGTTCCCAATATCAAAATAGCTTTAAAACATCTCTGCATTTTAAAAAAAGGTGGATTCATTGTCATTGCAACCCAAAGGGGAGGTCACAGAAAAGCTCCCAAGCATATACATTATTTTTTCATTCTTTTTCATCTTGGGAATAAGCCCTATTGAACATAATGGACCCGCATGTTACTATCCCAATTTTTCCATTACATTTCCCTTTAAAAATAAGGATTTTATCAGTTACAAAAATGTTTAACATTATTTTTTAAGTATAACTGACAGTTCCCAGCATCACCTAACCCAGCCTTTTAAACCTTTTTACCACAGAGGTACCATTTCAATATTTTCCAGGCTTCGAGGTACCAGGAAGTGATGTCAGCTCACCATGCCTTCCTGCCATGCCCCCTCCAGAAGTGAGGAGCCTCATGCAGCAAAGGTTTCAAGGGCCAGGGGCTCTCCCCTTCTCACCCCCTCCAGGCCTGTCATTGGCCACTTAGAGAGGGGGTGGGACAACCTGCCCAAATAAAGAATAATAGAATATTTTTAAATAATTAATATAATTTTCTTTCACAGAATGGGAGGGCTCTCCTCAGCCGCCATTCTGAAAAACCCCACACTGCGGTACCATTGAGGGGCCTTCATGGTATTATATGGTACCCGGATGACATGGTTAGAAAACCCTGATTTAACCTGTCACTTGCTGAATTGTCTCCAGTTAGGAATAACAACCTTGTGTTGTTCCAGAATTATTATCCCTCTCTGTTCCAAGAAACTTGTCCATAACATATATTAGAACATATTAACATATAGAACATACATTAAACTTGTTCATATCTATATTACATGAGACCAGGTTTGCAGTGGTGCACATTGAATCCACTTGTACAGATGCCTTTCAAATGGAGAGTGAAACTGGTCTCAGCCTTGCCCTTGACCCATCATATCTTTGTTGCATTTCATTCCCTGCAGTGAGACCACTTGATGTGACACCGATATGCTCTAAGGCTGAGAAAGGTTCTCCTAAGCAGCAGGATGCTGAATCTGCTTCGCTGCACTAATGTCCTAAGCCTGTTCATACTGCCAGGACAACACCATGGGTAGTAGGAAATTGCTGGGATGAGGTTCTCTATCAGGCTAGTTTTATTGGACTTGCCAGGAAGAATTCTGGAGCTATCTGAGAGAGGGAACCATTAACTCGGGCTCTTGAACACTGCACAAAAGTAGTATGTGTACTCTGTGGTAATGGCAGACTGAAAGAGAAGAGAGACAGATCCGTTTCCTGTGACTTTAAGCAGATTGTATAAAAGTGCTGTGGAAAAAAGAGGGCAGTGGCTTCATTGCCTATTTCAGAAGCAGTTTTTACATCCACATCCACATGCACTTGGCTCTTGTTAGTCACTTGGCTGTCCCTGGGGATGCACTGGTGCAGCTTAGCTCCATTGTTCTCCTACATCCTCTACCCCTCCAAAAGTTTCTTGTGAGAACTGTGCAATTGTATATTCATTGGGCTCATTTGTACCTGCTTTTAATTAAAAATGCTTTGCATTTCTAGGTTATTTCCTATGTAGGAGACTCTAGGGACTCATCTAGGGAGAGTCTGGTGGTGTTGCGCAAAGTGGAAAATAGAAAGAAAAAAGAACAGCTTCACTTTGTTAACCGGGAAAAAGAAAAGGAATTTAGGATGGGGCGGCAGGAGAAAAACAGTAGCACAAAAGGTTCTGCCACAAGCAACAGCATCTGTTGTGGATCTCTGTCCACGAAAAATTTCTGAAATGCGGAAAAGTTCCTGTTCAGAGTAGTACACTTCTGTGCCCAGCGATTCTGCCTGTTTACATTACATTGCAGACAAAGCAGGTGTGATGTGTCATCAGTGCTGACCCATCATTAAAAAAAAAACACGCTACCCAGTTCTGTTAAGCAAATTTACTTCTCTGGGAGGTGAAGTGCATACCTAGTGCAGAGATATAAAGTTTGCACATGCCTTTCTAATGATTGCATATAATTGCAGTAGGAGGAAATAGTACTTCTATTGATTTAGGATGGATGCTTCAGACTATACGGGGTCCTTTCCATTGTCATTTCAATGGCACTTTCTTTTGTTGGGGGGGGGTTGTTTTGTTATTTTCCATTTTTGTTCAGTTTCTTCAAAGTAGTTGAGCTTGAGTAGTTTAGCAACTGCCTGGAACTTACTTCAACCTGAATTAGCACCCATATTTAGCCCTGACTTGGATGGCCCAGGGCCAGCTCTGGTTAGTATTTACATGGGAGACCACCAAGGATACCTGGGACTTCCACACAGAGGGAGGCAATAGTAAATCACCTCTGAATATCTCTTACTTAGACATCCTGCATACAATGACTGCTACTTGGTGGCACATTATGCACACTCTGATCTGCAGCATAGGACCTGCTTTAAATGTTCTTACCAGAATGGCTTATAAACGGACATCCCCCCAAATTAGATAATATACCAATCTCCCTTCTTCTATAAGCCAGTGTCACTGTTTTGCTCTTTTATACCAGAACTGGCCTGAATAGATACCTGAATGCGTTCTATGATTATTGCCAACTCAATGATCTCTCGATTAACTATGAAACCACAGAAACAGAACTATTTCCCAAGCTAATTGCTCTTATTACTCATTTCAATATTTTTTTCCTTTCTCAAAGGCAATCGGTTTGTCCCAGCCGCCCATTGTGTTTTTACTCTAAGGTTCTCCCCTTTGTGGATCTCAGCTTTCAATAAAATCTTGGAAAGGCTACAGTCTGCCTTCTTTTGGCAGTTCCTGAGAACTCCAAACTGTGTTCCTTATTCTTCCCTATGCCTTAGAATCAGCCATCCACATTCAAACAGAGACTAAAATTGCACTTTTGGATTCAATCAGATAGTCCATTGGCCTCTTTATTGAGGGACTCTTTTAAATTCAAATAGTTCTCTACCATCCTGACTACACTCAAAGTGGCTTTGATTATGATTACATTCTATCTCTGAGGAGTGCATACACTCGAAAGCTCATTGGTCTTAAAGGTGCTATTGGACTCCATTTTTGTCGTGCTACTTCAGACCAACACAGCTACCCACTTGAATCTATTGTATCTCTGAATGAGTCTTCCATAATGCATCTAATTAAACAAAGGCTTCTTGATCAAAAATTTCAAAAAATTCATCCACCATTCTGGCAGTTTGTTCTCCTGACTCTCTTTGTCTCTAAGTGCAGCATGGGTAATGCCGGCTTATTTCTAAACTTGGTGAACCCCCTTAGGCTCGCAAGGCTCAATGCTTTTCTTTCCAAAATGTTACAAGGGAGATTTGCTAAGATTCCTTTTGAAAAATAGATGTTCTTGCAAACTAAATGTTCCTGACGTCATTCAGCATATTTTACTTGATTGCCCTTTTGTCCATAGTCCAGCAAAGGCATGTCATACTTCTTATACATAAATGGAGAACTCATCAAAAAGACCTGATCTGCCAATTTCTACTGAGTGATAAGGATGCTAATGTCACTTCTGTTATGGTTGATTTTTGTCTACAGTTTTTAAATCTAAAAGGACTGGCGCATTATGACTATTATATTTCCGTTTCCCTTGGTCCTAACTTGTTTTATGCCAATAAAGGTATTGTGATTGTTATTTTATGTTGTTACCACACATGTCTGATTTTTTTGTCCCCTTTTCTCTCTCCCCCCCCTCTAAAACAATCACTCAACAAATATGGAAATACCGCTGTTATCGAAACGCAGTTGAAAGTCCCTAAAGTGTTCAATGCTGAACTAACATAAAGGGTTTATTATTGTTGCTTAAGGAAAGAGACAAGGCATAGGAAGGAAATGGGTACTCAAGAGACCTCTAAAGGGCCATGTAGCTTTTCATTTCTAAATTGTCACCTGAAATGTGTCCCAATTCCCCCATGACCAAAAAGCAAATTACCTTTCTCAGTTTCTAAAGGTAAGCCTTTTCATCTCAGGTTAAATATACCATAAAACCAGTGATTGAACCTGTCATTAAATCTTGCCTGCAAAATTCTTGACGTGCAATGCAATCCTAAACATAGTGACACCCTCCTAATTCCTTTTAAGTTAAGCATTTTAGAACGGTGTGTATCTGTTTAGGATTGCACTGATAATGGGACAAATATTAAATCAGGCGTACAGCATAGCAATTAGTACTACAAATTTTAGCAAATATTTTTAAAAATAACTCCACCAGAGGCAAAATGGGAGAAGTTTCTCTATGCAGGTCACCTTTAGCAGCAACATGTTCAGGGCAAAGAATACATCTTAATTTGTGTTTGCAAAGCACAGTGTAAATTTAAAAGTCCTGTAAAAGTGGAATGCCCAGGAATAATAAAGAGAGATGGACATCATAATGAACTGTTTGCCTTTTAAATGGGATGAAATAGAATCCTCTAAGCCATTTTTGTTTGGTTTAGTAACGGCTCACCCTCAAGTTTCCTTCCCCCCCCCCCCCCCCACTTTGCAGAACAGGGCCAGATGAATAACAGAACTCTTTTAGGAAATGTCAACAAAAGAGATTAAAGAGCGTGTGAAATCACTTCATAAAGCAAATTAAATGGAAATTAGCTGGCCATTTGCAAACTGCAAGCCCAGCCATTTAGCTACAGGTTTTCATCAGAGATTATCCTTTTAAAAAATACTGCTATGATATGACCATAACAGTCAAGCCACTTATTCTAGTGTTTCAGTGAAATACACCAGCATGGCTCAAAAGGATACATGGCTTTAGCGATACATGTACATTTCTGTCTTAATAATAGCTTCTTTTTCCCCCCAGCATTTCCTGTCAGCACTAACCAGGTTATCTGCTTGGCTAGCAATTTTGTTTCCAACCATTCAGAATTAAAGCGGAGCAGCAACATACTGTTTCCCAAATACATTCAAGGGCATTCTTCCATATGCAGGTAAATCGGAGGTTGCAGGTGGCCCACTTACAGTAACATAGCTCCAGGTTATAGAGATAGGGGAAGCAAGCGCAGCTGAACAGTTAGGGAAACACAGCATCTGGAACCATTTTATGCCTCATCTATCAATCTGCTTTATGGGACTGGAGAATTAACATTTCAAACCACACATCATTGCTTCGTGACAGATATATCCCAGGACTGTGGTCATTGCTTCATCCCAAATCAATGTGGATGGACATCTGCAGAGGTCACATTGAAGGATCATGGGTACCTATCTTCCAATGCCTTTCAATTAAAAGTTGCAATAAAATTTTATACGTTATAAAGTTAGTGAAGGCTGTAAGAAATATTCCAATATAACTCCACATTGTCACCTCTCCAAAGGTCTTTAAAAAAAACCTTGGTAAACTTCTATTTTTAACTGACAGCTAAGAGAGAAAAACAGCTGAACCCTTCCATGGAAATGCAAACACGTCTTTAGAAGGGATCAAAACATGTGAAATCCATACAGTTCTGTCAGCCACCGTCTGAAGTTCTCGACTGGCACAGAATTCAGCTTCATTTTCCTTAGAATACAGCACTACTTTAATATTGAAACATGGGCCTACCCCTGGGAAAGACCTTTGGCTGAGGCTGTGAAGAGTGGCTGTTAGTCTGAGTAGACTAGACTGACTATAATGGACCAAAGATCTGAATCAGTATAATGCAGCTTCACGTAGTCAAGTGTTCTTCATTAGTGGGCCAGCTTCGGTTCTAGCATATAACCACCGCATGTGTGTCAAACAAGATTTTGTGGCAGCACATGGAATTCAGAACTGGAATATCCACACAACACCCCCTTCCACTTATTTTCTTTACTTAATTGTCCATGTTTCTCTCTAATGTTTCCAGAATCTGCTTTGATCTACTGCTTCCAGAAACCTTTGAGTGACATGAAGCTGCCTTATACCAACTCTGATTCTTAGGCCATCAAAGTCAGTATTGTCTAACTCTAAGCAGACTGGCAGCATTTCTCCAGGGCTTCAGGTGGCGGGCCTACACATCACGTGATCCTTTTAGCATGCAGATGCTGAGGATTGAACCTAGAAACTTCTGTATGACAAGGAGATACTCTACCACTGTCTCAGCGCCTCCACAAAGTCAAAGTGGTCTAGCCTGAATTTGCATGGGAAATTTCAGGTTTCCAAACCTCTCTTCCCATGTGCCATTTTCTATGTGCACCCTCTCACATACCAGTTCACTTTTAACAAAATCAGTATACCCACTAACATTGTTTTAAGCCAGCAACAAAGTTCTTTGGTGGAGTGGGGCATGAGTCAAAGGAGAGGGAAGAACAGAGAATCATTCCATGGGGATGGTCCATTGTCACTACACACGACTCTTCATTTGCAGCACTAACTAGTGCACAATGGGGAAGAAGAAGAGTTAGTTTTTATATGAGTCTCAAAGCAGCTGACAATCGCCTTCCCTTTCCTCTCCCCACAACAGACACCCTTGTGAGGTGGGTGAGGCTGAGGGAGCTGTGTTATTACTGCTGAGAACAGCTTTATCAGTGCTGTGACGAGCCCAAGGTCACCCAGCTAGCTGCATGTGGGAGATCGGGGAATCAAACTCAGTTTGTCAGATTAGAAGCCACTGCTCTTAACCACTACACCAAGCTGGGATAGAATCATCCCTGTAGCATCTTAAATACAAAGCTATTCACACAAGATGTGTGAATATATGTTCTGTGTAACATCCACATGATGAACTCATGCAGTCACTTTACATTCGTGATTTGCAAAATTGCAGTGGTTTTTCTCTTTACATGTTGCTCTGACATTCTGCATTCATGTCAGCAGCCTGCTTGCATGAACAGGTTTTCACTCCAACTTGCTGCCTTTCAATCGTGGGAGTTGACTCAATGCGTTTTTACCAATTGGTCCTTTGTATGAAAGGATGAAAGTGTAATCTGAGCATTTTGCTATAGGGATTAGTCACATACTACGTCAGAAGGAACCATTCAGATGATCACTTAATGACATATATTCTACATTCACTGTGACTAAAAACATTCACCATGAGTGAAGAACAAAAAGCGGCCATTTGAAGCAATCTTATAGCACCATGAATCCACAAACACAAATTGTACATCTGCCCAGTTGTGCAAGAAACAACTGGGAGGGGGGTCATTCATACCAAGTGAAAAATAGATTTACCTTTTTTATATATCATATATATACATTATATATAATTTATTCAGAAAATACAGAATAAATATACTACAGTTGCTATTTAAATAAAACAAAACTTTTATAGAGCATGGATTTAAGAGTGCATATTTTCTTTTACATCATTTAGAAGTTATTGACCAGATATTTGATTAAACCCATAGTTAAGATATTCAACCCAAAGTTTGCTTCCCTCCCCCCCGCCCCCCCGCCTTTTCAGCTTCGGTTCTATTGTTCTATATAGTCTAATACTGGCCTCCATTTTCTTCTAAATTCCAATGTTGATTTGTTGTGTATCAAACAGATAAGTTTTGCCATTGTCCTGTATTCCATGAATTTATTTAGCCAGTCCATAATATCTGGTGATGGATCTTTTCCCCATCTTGATGTGTAAAGGATCCTGGCAGCTGTAACCATATATTTTACAAGCTCTTTATACGTTTTAACATTCTCTGGTACCATATTTAATAACATACATTTTAGATCCAACGCAAATTTAGCTTTCAGGAAACAGACTTACCTTGATACGCAACCCTTCTTTGTCATGGGAAACAGCTCAAGGCAAGATGAGGAGAGGAAAAGGAAGGCTGCATAAGATTCCTAACTCTGGGTTGAGAAATTCCTGGAGATTGGGAGGCGAAGCTTGGGGAGAGGAGGTGCACTGCAGAGATTTGATGCCACCCTCCAGAGCAGCCATTTCCTCCAGGGGAACTGAGTGGTACTGGAGAAAAAAAAAGTTGCAGAAACCACGCTGAAAAGACGCTGAAAGAACCCAAGACACGGTTGAACATGCAGAGCAAAATCAGTTTTGTGGAGTAAATTCATGCTCCTGTGCAGAGATCAGAAAAACAGCAATGTTTTTGTGATTTTTCATCAACTCTTCCTTTGTGCAAAATTGGCCCTGGTCTTGAGATCATCTTAATTCCCGGAGAATGTTAGGTCCCACCTGGAGATTAGCACCCAAGAGCCAGCATAGCATCTGTGCCATCACAAGTTTTTTTTCATGATTCAGTGAGAATGCTGTCTCTTTTCAAAGCAGAACAACTTTGGTTATGGAGACCAGCACTCAAACCTATTTCAGCCTGTATACAGCTAGCATAGAATCATAGAATCATAGAGTTGGAAGGGGCCATAAAGGCCATCTAGTCCAACCCCCTGCTCAACGCAGGATTAGCCCTAAGCATCCTAAAGCAAATCAGTTTTAACTCAGCATAACTCTGCAGTAGACTAGCTGAGAAGTCTAGCTTGGCATATGTAGGATGTGCTAAGACAGCTTTTATGTCTGCTTGCCTAAAGTATTATTATGTGCATACTAGTCATAAGACCATTGTCTTATGCACATACAGGTCACACATCTATTGTATAATGTGTCTTGCTGGATTTTTTAAAACCTGTTGCATCATGTATACATGCAAATGCTGTTAGTATAATATACTGTAATTGCAAACATAATTTAAATGTTTCTAATAAAGTAGTAGAGTGGGAAGGGGGCTTAAAAATGAAAAGGGGTGGTGAATGGATTTACTGATTAGCCCTTTTGGACTTCATTAGCTCTTAGACAGCAACTGATTATTCCATTTATAAAACCATGGATCCATTAGGGAAGGTAAGAAATATCTGAATAATTATTTTAGCTCTTTCTTACTTAAAGGCAACAAAACTATTAAATCTTTTCCGGGACTAGAAACTCTCACACTGTTAGATTTATGAATATTTATTCTCCATACAATTTGTACATTACATGTTAGAATGCCAAGACATAACAATTATATTATTTTGCACGAGGATTGCGAACTTCCAAGTGGGGCCTGGAGTTTTTCTAGAATTCTGACTCATTTCCAGATGACAGAGATCCTTTTCCATGGAGAAAAGGGCTGATTTTTGACTCTAGGAAATTATAACCCTCTTTCCCCCAAACTCAGAACTCCCCAGGCATCTCCAGGTACTTCCCAACTCAAAGTTGGTAAACGCTATTCTTCACTGACTGTAGTTTGTGACAGTAGAGCCCCTTGAGAATCAAGGGCATGTAATTCAACTACAATAATACTATAGCACTTTATACCAGCAGATAGTTGCCATCTTTGTGTTATATTTTAGGAAGGCTACACTTGAACCTGGAATAGGTTGTAACTTACCTTTACAAGAGTTACCAAGACAGCAAATAGCTTTAGAGAAACATGCAGCTAAACATGCAGCACAAATGGGGATCAGTTTTAGAACCTGGCCTGCTGACAATCCTAGCTTTCATTTTTATTTTTTAGCATTCAGCTTTGATAGTTGGGGAGAAATACCAGAAACAATGCGTTGAAGCATTCATCTTTGTAGGTTAGATAGGTTTTTCCTGGGTTTCTTTGTATATAATTTTTATTTAAAAAAAACAAAATACAGAACAATAAATGAAACATGCATTATGGCATTGTTATATTTCCACTCTATATCAATAGAAGATTAAATAATATGAAATATTTAACAATGCTCTTTAAATTATTTTTCCTGTTGACAGATAGATTTATGTCTCATTCTAGACACAAAACTTCAACAAATTTCCTGACATTTTCAGAACATTCCATCAAAATGATCTAGAATTGGAGAGTCCCCACCAGCCGACCACCACTGTGGGTGATGGCGTTGGCACTCTGGGCCCCCCTGAGACTGGATGATAGCTAGCACTATGGGATTTGGAATTGTCACTGCCATAGGGTTTTTTTAATGGTATTTTAATGGGATAATATTGTATGTTTTATTGCGGCTTTTATTGCTGGGAGCAGCAGGATATAAATTGAAACATAAATAAATAAATAAAATCTGTATAAAAATGTTAAAAACACATTAAAGTGAACCAATACTAGTTAAGAGGCATGAATCATGAAAATGTTATTAAGTTCATGGTTTGTGGCATAGGCAGCTCGCAAACTGGATCCAGGTGGGAATGATGGGGGCTGAGAATGTCTCACAGGTGGGAGAACACCTGTTCACTCTGGACATGGTAAGAGGCAGGAGAGATTCATAGCCATTTAAGAGAGAAAGGGTCAGATGGCAGCCTTGCAAGACCAGTATTCCAGATGATCAGCGGAGGTGGGCTCAGGGAACTAGGATGTGCAATTTGGTTTGGATAAACCAAAAAGAACCTGAAGTAGTATTGATTCAGGGTTCTTTTCTGACATATCTGAGCCGAATCACCCATCCTTTTTTTAAAACTGTCTGAATCAGTAATTCAGCCAAACTGTAATTCAGCCAGTTTAAACTTCTCTCCCCACAAGTCTTATCAGTCAGCAAAGGATCTCCAATGCCTGGGAAGGCTGGGGGGGGGGGGAGCATGTGATTATGTGTTCTTTAAAGGCCTTCCCCACTTTTGCAGGCAGCAGAGACTTCTTCAAAGTGCATGGCACCAAACAGCTAATAATTACAGGTGCTCCATGTTCTTAAAAACCTCCCCCTGGCTTCACGGGTAGCAGAGAATCTGCTGCCCATCAAGACAAGGGCTGGCATTTAAGGGGCACAGCACGCCAAGCAGCTGAACATGCCAATCTGCTAATTGGTGTCTGCGCCCTTTAAATGCCTCCCCCTGCAGGGATGCTCTCTGCTGCCTGGGAAGTGTGGGAGCATGTGCACAGAAAAAACGACAACAATATTTTTCAGACTCAGCTGAATGTGAAAAAGTGAAGGGTAGTTCATGTGATTCAGATTTGGCTGAATTTATTTGTGCCGAATCCGAAACAATTCAAATTTTGTTTTGCGCACATGCCTAATGAGAACTCTGTTATTGGCAGCCAGCAGTGCCTGTTAAACTTTGGAAGTCTCATACTAGTATTTCCAGGGCCGTAGAAGTTCCCATCCCCTGTTACCTTGGAGTTTTGTAAAATTTAATTGAGAGGAGATTGGGACTGTGTATCCATTATAGAATCATAGAGTTGGAAGGGGCCATACAGGCCATCTAGTCCAACCCCCTGCTCAACGCAGGATCAGCCCTAAGCATCCAAGAAAAGTGTGCATCCAACCTTTGCTTGAAGACTGCCAGTGAACCATCATGAACTGCCACAAAAAGCATAGAAGTTTATGAAATGTTTTTGCCAGGTGCCCTTCCACAAACCTCTTTGTGAACCATGAACCAGCCAAAATCCATGCCAAACTTAACTTCATGCCCATCCACAATTAAGATACCAGAACGTTTTAGCATTCTGCATCTCTTTTGAATTACAACCTCTTTAAGATTTTCTACAAACCTGCTTCATAAAAGGCTTAACACTGATGGTCAACCATCTGAAAGTCAAAGATGGACATATGGGGAAAGTTTCACATGCTGAACATCTAATGGTCACACTGTTGTTCCACAGACAGGATTCCCACTGGAAGATGGAAAATGGAGTTAAGTCCTATCTATCTAGTACATTTTTATCCCAAGGAGCTCAGAGCTAAGCACACCGTTTTCCCTTCCTCATTTTGTCCTCATCCAATTCTGTGAAGTAGGTTATGCAGACAGTGATATAAGGTTGCCAGCTCTGGATTGGGAAATGCCTGGAGATTTTGTGGGTGTGTAGTACACTCCTGTGCAGTTTTACTGGGATCAGTAGCAGGTAATTGTAATGGCAATCCTTAGCTGACTGGTTTAGGAATAGATTCAGGTGGGCAGCCATGTTGGTCTGAAGCCGCAGGAAAATGTTTGAGTCCAGTAGCATCAGAGATTGCTGGACAAATGTACTCTGTGGAATACTGGAATAAGTGGAACACTGAAAATAATTAACTGAGATTCTGCTTTCAGGTTCATCCATCTCTTTTCAAGATGGGAGGTGACATTGCAGTATCCTCCTCTTTGAGGCGTTGTGATTAGCTGTTGTTGGGAGTGGGGATTGTATCTGGGTAAACATGCCTGGGATTGGGCTTTCTGTGTTTGAGGATCTGCCCCCTTTCCTCAAGAATACCGCTCCATGACTGAGTAGGAAAGGTGTTCGTGAATGTAATGCCTGCAAATTTAGGGATGCCAATCCCCAGGTGCGACTTGGGGATCTCCAGGAATTATAGCTCATCTCCAGACTAAAGACATTGGTTCCTCTGGAGAAAATACTTGCTTTGGAGCGTTAACTCCATAGCATTATACATAAAAATAAATGCCTATGTATAAAATGGCTTAAAGTACAATAAACAATTTCTGCAAGGGTTGTTGTTCAAAGTCTTTTCAAACAGAGTCCCAAATTACTCACCCAATTTGGATAGTAATTTGGGACTCCGTTCAAAATAGTCTTTTGTCCTAAATATTGACATTCCAGAGATTGAAACTTTTTCTCATGTTGTTCTTAGAGATATTGAGAAGCAAGAATCTATTTACAAGAAATTTCACAACGTCTAGAGAAGATAAATCCATTTTACAATCCTTAGCAGATGCCACTATTGTAACTAAAAATGCAGAAAAGGTTGGAGCAATGGTTATTCAGGATAGGGATACTTACCAAGCTGAAATTAATAGACCGTGGAGTGACACTTCTAGTTATATACACTTGGTTTGTAGTGAACACTTCAAGCAATAATCTGAAGGAAAAGACTTTGAACAACAACTCTTGCAGAAACTGCATATGATGTATACTTTATCCATTATTTGCATAGGCCAGGGTAGTCAAACTGCGGCCCTCCAGATGTCCATGGACTACAATTCCCAGGAGCCCCTGCCAGCGAATGCTGGCAGGGGCTCCTGGGAATTGTAGTCCATGGACATCTGGAGGGCCGCAGTTTGACTACCCCTGGCATAGGCATTTCTTTTGGCGTTTAAATACCTCTGCACAAACCCTTTTTCCTTATTGTCCATAGCATTAAATTCCGCCGAGGGTCCTCCCCGCCCCCTCCCGGTTCCAGCCCCAAAGTTTTCAACCCAGAGGTGGCAACCCTAGCTGCAAAGGCGGAGGCCGCTGTGGCTCTGAGTCGAGGGCGGAACCTTGGTGCCAGGGCTCCGTGGTTGCGGGGGAAAGGATTCGCGCGCGGCCCGGGGGAAGGACGAGCCCGCAACGAGGCCTGCTGGGGGCTGTTGCCGAAGCCGCGTCCTTTCCTTTTCCTGTCGCTCCTCCGGCCGGGTCGGGGTGCCTTTCGCAGCTATTCCTCTCTCTCTCTGCCCCCGCCGCCCGCCTCTTGCGGCCTTGCTGGGCTGGGACGGCAGGAAGGTCACGGGGCGGCGTTCCCGGCTGCGGCCTCTTTCGCTTTCACATTCCCCGCCGGAGCGCATGCGGTGAGTGCAGGGCGACCCTCTGGCCGCTGTTTTCCCGCGCAACCTTCGGCTCAGGCTCAGGCCCCGGCCTCGGGAGGCCCGCCCGGACAAGGGAAGCGGATTCTCCGTATCTATCGCCTTCCCCCTCGGCTCCCTCCCCCCAAGGTAAGAAAGGTCACGCGCGACCCTCCTTCGAGCAAGGAGCTCCCCCCGCGCTTTCCTCCCCAAGCCTAACCGCCCCTTGGAAGTATTCGCCTGCCAACATCGGGCTGCTGTAGTTGTTTTGCAGTGATGGTGGCATATGCGTGTCAGGTGGGGTGGAGAGAGACCCTTGGGCGGTGGGAGACTGAAGCGCAACGGGGCTTGCCTGGGAGTCGTCTGGCGTGTTAGTGGCACATGGAGAATTGAACAGGGGAATTCTTGGCCCTCTTATCAGTATGGTTCCCTCCGCAGCTGCTTGATTTAAGAACTGTGTAGGGTGCCGTGTTCTCGGTTTGTCATTATTTGAGGTAGGGCTTTCTTTTCAAGACTGAGTTATGTTGGTCCATTGCATACATCGAAGTTCTTCTGTGAGCATTTGTTCATGATTCATTTTATTGCCTAGTGGGTGTATAATAATATAATATAGTATATATAAAACCACACACATTAAATATAGTTACTTGCATGCACTCTGTGTATGTGTATCTCTTTTCTCCTGATTATGAAACATGCGCCATCTAACCCTAACCCAGGCTTGTCTCTCTTTGGTCCATATATCCAATCCATACAAATTGCAGCAATCCCATCACAGTGCATTGTCTCTATTTAGCCAGTTGTGGGAATCATGGCCTGACATCAGAAAGCATACTGTGGATAAAGAATGTTGAAACATAAACCTTCTGCTGTCTCAGACTGGAAGAACTTTACTTGCACCTTTAATTTTTGCATTACAGGATTGAACAAAAAGTGCAAGAATGTAGATTTGCCCTGCAATGAGGCAGTGGGACGGGCTTAATGTGATCAAATTCAATTAAAGGATAGATCTGCATTTGTGGGTAGAATTAGATCACTAACTACGTAACAATAGCTCTGACTATGTGGCCCCATAGCCTCTGGCCACATGTTAAATCATGCCTATATCCCTTCTTCTCTAGATCTGTAAGTGGTTGATCAAGCATTGTACCTTTAGTTGAATATAGAGGCTACAGATGGTTATCCGCTTACGAAGTCAGAGAGCCACTACAAAATAAACATTGTAAATAATTGCTGCAGACTTGATGGTTGCTTGATTCTACCCCTTAAATCACGCGTATAAGAGGACTCTCATAAAGCAACTCGTGAAAGAAATAGGAACCCATTTTTTCTACAGAAGGTGTATATCAGGATTTCAGGTCACTAGAATGTATGAGATACACTGGGTAGGCTACAAGAACTTTAGTAAGCAGCTGCAGTATGTGGCCAGCATTCCTTGTGAGGTACAAAGACTGCAATTCTAACAAACTTGAGCTCACAAGAAAGGTTCATTAAACACTTAGGTGAATATTTGAAAATTTTTATGACTAGCGGCCAAGCCTGTTGCTTGGAGGGGTGGGGTGGAAGGGGAAAGTGAGACAGCCCCATGATGAATGTCTTTCCAGGCAACTCTCTTCTTTGTTTCTGCTGATCTTTATTCTGCTTGTGCATGAGACAGACCTGGAGCTCCATTTGGGTTGCATAGGGACAAGCAGGCGACCCAGAAGGTTTTGCAGGTGGCATTTCATTTTTCCCTGTATTCCACTCCATACACTATTTCCTCTGCCCATGGCAGCCCCCACAGCCTTTCTCCTCCTGCTTCTTTCTCTTCACCCACCAGCTTACCTTTATCTGCCACCCCAAATCATCAGTTTTCCGTCATTTCCTTCCCTAGCAGCTTCTCCAAGGGGAAAATCTAGCCAAGTTAACACAAACTGCATGGTAGCAGGTCTCAAGGCTGAGTCATGCGCAGTAGTGAATTATCTAGATGATCCATCAGGTCCATCTGTCAGGCTTTTTGCCAGTTCAGCAGTGGTTGAAGCAGGAGGGGCTGGGGAGAAGCATGGATTTCTTTGCCACATCTTGCACTAACCAGAAAATAGTAGTTGTAAATCTTATCTAGCGATGTGCCTTAAAGAGACAGTTATTGTTGCTTTCTAAGACCATACATCAATCTGTAACCTTTTTTCCTTTCTACATAGGTGTAGCAGGCACAATGGTACATGCTGAAGCCTTCTCTCGCCCATTGAGCCGGAATGAAGTTGTTGGCTTAATTTTTCGGTTGACAATATTTGGTGCCGTGACCTATTTCACCATTAAATGGATGGTAGACGCAATTGATCCGACCAGGAAACAGAAAGTAGAGGCTCAAAAACAGGTGGGAAAGACTTTTTTCTTCTGTAACACCAAATTGTATTCAAAACTTCATTGGGGACAGAAAAAAAGATAATTATGTGTTTGTAAACTACTGGAGTTGTTATTGGCTGCAGAGCTACGTAGAGTCCTAAGCTAGCCAGAAAGTCCTAAGTTAGGCAGAAGCTGTGTGAGGAAGCATGGGATCTGCTTTCCTTCCGTTGGACAGGAGTAATGTTACACTGAAATGAAGACTGGGACCCTTGGCTGAGATAGCTTAGAGATGTTTCCTAACTCACTTCTCCTCTAACCATTCAAGCCTGATCCCCTCCCTGTACCAGCACCAAACCGTCATGAGGGACTGAGGGGTGGCGGGAGGCAGCCAGAGAGGAGAGATGGACTTTAGACTTGATTTAGTATCATGCCAATGTTTGACCAGCAAGTCCTAATAATATGCTAGCTCAGGGGCTTAGTTCTCATCCTAAGCTTCTCCATTTCAGCTCCCTAGGATAGCGATCTGACAGTAAACTGGTTTTGCTTATCTAATCTTTTGTATGGTTATCGTCTAACGAGACACCTGCATTTTTATTTACAAAGGGAAGAGAGAATCTATATGAAGTCAAGGCCAAATGTTGCAATTCTGTTCTTAACAAGTCTTAATTTGAAATTTCCTGAAAATTCACATTCACACAAAACAACATTCTTTTTAAGAACAGGTCGTGTTACTGTGTGCTTTTTTCCTTTACAGGCAGAGAAGTTAATGAAGCAAATAGGTGTGAAAAATGTGAAGCTTACAGAGTATGAAATGAGCATTGCTGCACACCTGGTAGATCCTCTCAGCATGCATGTAAGAGTCTCTCTAGCTAATTTTGGCCACAATTTAAAGAAATTGTGTTTGAGGCTATGCAATAAAGTATAATATTTTCAGTAGACTTTGGTACATGTAGTTGCAATTGTGTTCTAGTAGGAATTGCAGTTTAATACATTTGAGAATCACATAGCAAGCTCGTGACGTTTCCAAGATCAGGAGTCCTGCCTGTTAGAATAACTTTCTGCTAGGAAATTAGCTTGTGTGTACCTTAGAACCGAAACAGGTAGAGAAGACTTTTCTTCAGGACCAAATGTAGAGTGCACTTATACCTTGAAAACTGTCATCTTTAAATTCAGTATGAATCGTTAATATCGCACAGCCTCCCTTCCTTGTTTTGTTTTGTGACAAGAGTAGCCCAGCTTCTCTAATGCATTACATTTGTGTAACTTGTCTGTAAACTTCAAAGAGCACAAAACAGAGCCTCTTTGGTGAATTGAGAGTATGGCCCAGTAATGGCTGTGCAATTTTCTTAACACTATATTTGTGCCTCAGGTAACGTGGAGTGATATTGCAGGTTTAGATGACGTTATTACAGACCTGAAGGATACTGTCATTTTGCCAATCAAGAAGAAACATTTGTTTCAGAACTCCAGACTTTTACAGCCGCCAAAAGGTAATCATGTGAATGTGCTAAATTATGTTTTCTGAGAGCCAGCATGGTGTAGTGGTTATGAATAATGGACTCTGGTCTGAAGAGCTGGGTTTGATTCCCCACTCATTGACAATAAGAAAAGAAGGCTAGCACAGAGATGTTCAGACACCAAAAGATATGCCTGTGCAAATAATGGTTTAAAGTTTGATAAACAGTTTCCACGGGTGGTTGTTCAAAGCCTTTTCCTTCAATTTATTGCTTGTTCACAACGAATCATCGACGATAGTTTCTGTCATTATGGCTTTTCTCAACTTTTTCATGTTACTCCAAGAAGAGTTCTCCAAGATATTCAGTTAGTTTCACTGGCAGCCTAGCCTACATTTATCCCTCACTCAGGCTTCTTTGGCTGTCAAGCTGTTGATTCCCCACTCTTCCACAAGATGTCTGCTGGGGGACTTTGAGTCAGTCACAGTTCTCTTAGAACTCTCTTCGCTATAGGGTGACTGCTGTGGGAGAGGAAAGGAAGATGATTATAAGCCTCTTTGAGACTCCTTAAGATAGAGAAAAGCAGAGTATAAAAACCAACTGCTGCTGATGAGAGTGTAAACATTTTTGAATGTCTGAACCTTACTTATACTGAATCAAACCATTGGTTCATCAAGGTTGGTATTCTTTACTTTAAGTGGCAGTGACTCTACGAAGTCTCAAGTGGAGGTCTTCTGAACCCTAGTATCTGATCCTTCTGGATGGATATGTCAAGAATTGAACCTGGGACCTTCTGCCTGTTGAACAGATGCTCTACTACTGAGCTATGGTGTCCATAGTAGATTGTACCAATGAAAAAAACAGCACTGAGCCATTCCAAGCTTTCCGACACAAGGGGGAAAAAAGCAGGGGAAGACTGCAATTAGCCATTCATGACAAGTACTCAGTTCACATGGAGGGCTGTCTGTATGGTGAGAAGGGAGGACTGTGTGCTTCTTTTCAGTCATCCTGTTTCTGCTCTGTTCCAGGTGAACTTATGGGTGTGTTTGAACTTGGGTTGATCAGACTAAAGATGTGCAAGCCTGGGGGAAAAAGCAGAAAAATTTGGGGGGACCCATTTGTTATCTTGAGCTTTTTAAAAAGTCCCCCCCAAAAAAATTGGGGGGGGGGAATGGATTATGGAATATTTCCTTTTACCCGAATAACTATGACAAGGTGTTCAATTTGCTATTCTCTAAATATGTTGTAGTTTAATATATAAAACATGATGCTTTTATGCCAATTTATGCACACTGCATTTTATGTCCCCGAAGTAACAAAGTGAACTTCAATCTGTGAAGACAATGAATAGTGCATTTTTTTCCGAAAATTTCCCTTTTTCTGGGGGAGGTCAAAATTTCTGAAAAATTTTACATCTCCTGTCCAGACATGCTCTGATCTTCTACTATAAACAATGTTTTTTTAAACTGTCTTGACCCAAATAAGAATTCAGAGCTCCGTTCCATGAGTGTAGACAAAACAAAGACTTCAATCTTCACATGCACTTGGCATCCAGTCTCTTGGATTTTAATAGAACTTGCATCCAACTAAAAATGTTTTGGGTTGGGCTGTTTAATGTCAAAACCTCTTGAGCCATTCTGTGTCACATTCTTGTGTTCCCATTGTCTCTCTGCCATCGCTGCACTCTTCATATCACCTTGAAAAAGGTGATGTGTTTTGTTTTGATAGATGCTAACATCCTAAACTAGAAGGAAATGCTCAGGATTCATTGGATAGGAGAGGAGGATGTGAGTCGCAGAACAATTGTTGCTTTTAAAGACCATTATATCCCCGGTCGTTAATATTTAGAGGTGACTGGAGGGGGAATGCTATATCTTTTGTGCTAAGCGGCAATAGAATGATAAAGTGTGTTGCTTTTCAGGAGTGCTTCTCTATGGGCCTCCAGGCTGTGGTAAAACCTTGATCGCCAAAGCGACAGCAAAGGAAGCAGGTTGTCGATTTATTAATCTTCAGCCCTCAACGCTGACAGACAAATGGTATGGGGAGTCTCAGAAGCTGGCAGCTGCTGTTTTTTCCCTTGCTATAAAGCTTCAACCTTCTATCA
This sequence comes from Paroedura picta, assembly GCF_049243985.1. Classification (NCBI taxonomy): domain Eukaryota; kingdom Metazoa; phylum Chordata; class Lepidosauria; order Squamata; family Gekkonidae; genus Paroedura; species Paroedura picta. The sequence goes on from NC_135376.1 coordinate 72,570,922, forward strand.
TCTTTATTGATGAAATAGGTAAAGTAATGCATGTGTTACATATAGATGTTGAATTAATGCCGTTTTTAAAAAAGTGGGCAAACTTGTCCTATGTCAGGGGTGGCCAAACTCCAGATGCTCACGGACTCCAATTACCACAAGCCCCTCCCAGTATGATATTAGGGAACCATGGTAATTGTGGTAACATCTTGAGAGCCACAGTTTGACCATCTGTGTAATCAAGTATCAGTGGGGGAATAGTATGTTTTTAAGTCAGAAATTTAGATTGCTTTGAAAATTACAAAATTTATCTTCAAGAAGTAGAAAAGCTTTTTTACCAGTCCTTAGTATTTTTATCCTTATATTTAGTGTTGTAAAAATAATACAAATTGCCTCATCTCTGTTTTGGGGCATGAGTTCTTGCTCATCGTCTTCCACTGTAGTTTTGTGTATATCTATTATGGAACCCCCCTAGTGGGTGTTCAAAATTATCCTATTTTCAGCACCTTCTACTTTTAAAAAATATTGTACACTGAAAACAGCCAGTATTTACCCCCTATAAAGCATTATTTCAGTATTGAAATAAAACATTGCATTTGTCTGAAGGTCAGACTTTATATATACACATACACATACGTGGCAGCTTCTAATCTGGCGAGCCGGGTTTGATTCCCCATTCCTTCACATGCAGCCAGCTTATCACAGTCCTATCACAGCTGTTCTGACCGAGCAGTAACATCAGGGCTCTCTCAGCCTCACCTACCTCACAGGGTGTCTGTTGTAAGCTGCTTTGAGACTCCTTCAGGTCTCAAAAAAAAGAAAAGAAATGTGGTGTATAAAAACCAGATGTTTTGCCATGCTTGAGCCAAATTGGTACAATGTGTATTAATTTGCATAGCAGTTTTGCACAGAGTGGCTCATGTAACTTTTATTCTCATACAGAGCAGTTTTATGGGTGGGGGAAAACATATTTGGGTATTGTGCTACTTAGCAAATATATCAGAATCCTCCGTCTTAGGATGGCCTGAGTTACTGAGGTGCGGTCAATGTTGCCCATCTAACATATGAAACATTTGGCTGCAACAGTAAGCAAAAAGGTTATATATGCACTGTTTCATAATCTGTACTAGCAAATGTGGTGTCATCCCTTTGGCTAGAGTTCAAAGTTGTTGTTTTTTTTAACTTTGGATTGCTGATCTCTGTGCTAGATCATAGGAGTGTTTTTTGCTGGTTATTTTTTAAAAACTAGAATTATAGTGATCACCAGCATGTGCTTAAATTTTCAAAAGGAAGCATTTGTCCTCAGGATCTCCTCCTAGCAGAAACATATCGTGTGTGAAGTGATCTTGAGTAAAATGCATTCTTTAGAATTTAAGTGTCCTCCAGGATTAGGTCCACCTAATCTAGACTCTCTTGTGAGAATTCTGGCAGCCGGCAGCCACTATATGCTTGGCTGGGATGTGGCCAGGTGACTACCTGTGGCTGCGGATTACCAGCTTCCCACCTGTACTGTACCTGTTCAAAGGTCTCCGTTTCAGAAGTACTGTGACATATGGCTTGGGTGCTGCTGAAACACCACTTTCCTTGTATGTCATCTGAATAATTTTTAAAATATTTCGCTAGGGTGAGGTCACTGTATCTGGGAAAGGTGATAACTGCTTAAGTGAACTTTGGAAGTGTCATCCGTGTTAATTGAAATACTCTTGTCAACTCAGATTCTTTCCTGCGAAGCCGTTCCAGTTCTGATCACGAAGCCACAGCCATGATGAAGGCGCAATTCATGAGTCTCTGGGATGGTCTGGACACTGATTACAATTGTCAAGTAGGTACAGCGTTTCACTACCAGAAAATCAGGATTTTTCTTTGCTTAAGAGGCAATCAGAATGCCCACTCAGTATGATCCCTGACGTAGAAAATGTCAGTGACATGAATTTCCATTAAATGCACACAGAGAGAGAACATATCAAAGCTAGAAATTTAAATGCTGGAACAAGGAAATGCTAAAGGCAACCATCCTAGTGCTCTGCTGCTAACATCGTATATTTAGTTCCCATAAATATTTGACTTGGAAACATGGCATCAACAGTACACAAAAGTTCAGTTGGACAAATGGAAGGGCCACATAGGGAGACGTCCAAGGCAAGCATAGTAATACAATGTAGACTTCCTCTCTTTCTATATTTAACAGGAGATTCTTTTACTTGGCTTCCTCATTATTAGAAAGAGCCTTTGCTGTGTGGTGTTAATGGTATAGATCAGTATTTCCAGTGCATTCCCAATGAGACCTCTTAAGATGTCTCAACATCAGGCTATTGCGATTGTCAAGAAATTGGAAGAAGGGAGGGAAAAGAGGCAGCTAAGTGCCTTCATCATGGGAGACAAAGAACATCAGCTCACATGCTAAAGCTCATCTGTCTAATAGAGTCTAGTGATAGTAAAAGTTCCCATTTTTAATATTGTGCTGATATATCATTGTACATTTGGAGACCTAATTCTTTGCCCCTTCTGTCAGTGTCTTGTAATATGGACTTTAATGAACTAATTTACTTCATGTGCCTCAGGGCTCTTTGTGAAGTCTTTAACACCACCACCTCCCTAATGCTAATGTGGCAAGAGATTGCTTGATAACCTAGAGTAGATGAGTGTCTGTCTGTTCCAGCTTTATGGCTGGGATTAAATTCACCCTAAAATATGCAAAAATCAATATCCACCACCATTTACAGGATTAGAGAGCAACAGGACTCATAGTGTGATGGGGGAAGAAGGAATCTTACTGGGATACCAAGGTAGCACCCTGTTTCTCTCCACTACCAACTAACTCATCTGAACAATTAGCCTCCATTTTATTAGTAATTTGGTTGAAAGACCTAAATAATTTACTTGGAGTTGAGATAATGTATAGGTAGAGTTCCTGCAGACAAAAGTTACATAAGCAGATTGGATTCATTAACAAAGCATGAGGAACATATGATTGCAGTCAAAGAGAAAAATAAAATATAACTTTCTTTTTGTAAGAACCCCAGCTGTTGTAATAGGTTATAGCTGATACGTGACTGCAGAAGATCAGCATAAAAATGTAGTTGTTTTAAATCTGAAACCAAAACCCCTCGACACATCCTAGTTAGCAGTAGATGCAGTGTGGAAGTCAGAGAGTGTAGCTTCAACTAAGTCCTGTTGAAGACACTTAAGACAAAGCTTGGCTGCTCATGGTATAGGAGATGTTTATCAGGGACAAGTCTAGGCTTGTCCCAGTCTCTGCCTTTCACTTTAGAAATGGAAGCTAATAGTGGATTCTGTGCAACATCTAACACTTTAAACATGTTGTCTTCCCTGATTTCCCCCTATGTAACATTCCAGTGCATAGAACTGGGAAGGCCATGATTTATAGGTGCATGCCATACACACAAACTTGTGTGAAGATTCCCTGGGACTGTTTCTTTACATCTCTAGGTGGCAGTGTTGCTTGAAAATAGATGAGTACTTTGAGCAGTGAATCTCAAGGTGGTTTGTACATGATCAGGCATGTATATGTGTTATACTAAATCATGGGCAGATCAATACAGCTTCTGTGTTCCTAGTGGGCTTCATGTTATGTTGAACACATTTTTCTGTGCAGAGATTATTATTGGGCAAGTGTCCAATTTTTATGAATAAACTTGAATAAACATCATTGGAGTCTTGAAAATTCACAAAGGACGGGATCTAGGAAAGAGGCTAGTGTGACTAAATATGACTTTTTAAACAATGTAGCTAATACAAGAATTTCATTCATCTTTGTTAACATTTTATGTCTCTCATATCACATATGCTTTTGAAAAGTCATGGCAACTATATGTTTTCATAACAATAAATCTAGAGTCTGAATCAGATGAACTCACATGGTATTAAGCAGATTAATTTTGATGTAGAAGTCTGTGAGACTGCAGTTCATTAATGGTTTCTTAAGAGGGTGCATAGTAAGTCAGTCCCTATCATAGCATGCTAGTGACACAGTTCTGGAGATTACTGTTCAAGTTTGGTTCATAGTGCGTGAAGGCTTTCAAATCAGTTGAACTAAAACATCTTCTGGGAAGAATAACTAGGATGTTCCAAAAGGGGAGGGGGAAGCACACTTCAGACATGACATACTGTCTTCATCTTGAGGCAAAATTTTGATTTTTGTCTCAAAATTTACAAGAGGCAGACATTTTGTTGATGTAGCACCAGGTGTTGATCTGCATTTCATCTGTGCTTTCCCCCATTTCTTGCTCAGAAGTGAAGGCTGGTGATTTGTTTAATGGCTCCAAAGGAGCCATGCAGTCCCAGAACATTGCCCATAGGGCACAGTTAAATCTCTCAAGAGGGAAAGTTACAGTCTTTCTTTGACCTTAATTCTGATAAATCTCCAGGTGATAGTGATGGGAGCCACCAATCGCCCTCAGGATCTTGATTCAGCTATTATGAGACGAATGCCTACGAGATTTCATATCAACCAACCTGTAAGTCATTAAAGAGTAACAGGATTGTGTTTTCTGTATTGTCTACTCTGTTTTGAATGGTAGATATTAGAGTCTGTCTTTCAGTCATATAATGTTGCCTATAAGTACCCTTTTTTGTAGATTATGTAGAAAAGCTATCTTTAATAATTCAGTAATTTTGCATAGACTGGGCACCCTCCTAACCTTCCCTGGCAGACCATTCCACAAGGTGGGGGGGGGGGGAGTCCCAGTGGAGAAAAGACACATGTACAGGCAGTTGTTCATTTTGCCCATTAATGTCAGTACTTTAAAGCCTAGGTATCAGTTGCATGAGGGGGATAGTTTATTGTTGCTTCCCAACTGATGTCTCTGAACTGGCTAATGGAATGACAGCTTGGCCTGCTTGAAGCCTGCCTCTGGATACTCCTCCCAACCAATGTTTTCTCCAGCAAGAGGGAATATTTGGATAATGTTGAGGAGATGAAATGTCATGGGCCTGGATCCCGCATATGGGCTCTGCTAATGGCATGGCTTTCCGTAGGTGCAAGGAACACAAGAGATGCTGCCACTGCTGCCAAAAGAGCATCTTGCAGTAGGGAAAGCACTGTCTTTAGCAGATCTGTAGGATCAAGAAACTGACTTTTTTAATTTTGAGAGATAGCACATTTGAGGAGAGATACCAGCAGCAATGCTGCAAAGTTGGTGCCTTAAAACAGGGGTAGTCAACCTGCGGTCCTCCAGATGTCCATGGACTACAATTCTCATGGGAATTGTAGTCCATGAACATCTGGAGAACCACAGATTGACTACCCCTGCCTTAAAAAACAGCCCCCCATAGCCCTGGGACAATTTTCCATTATAGTCTGTGGGGACTGTTGACTCTAACAGTCCCCAGAGACTATAATGAGGCTGGAAAAAATTCAGCATTCCTGAATATTTACCATATCTGAATACCATACTGGTATTGGGGATTCCAGGAAATGCCTTTTTTTTTGGGGGGGGGGGTTGCTATACAAGAGCTTGAAAAATATCATTATAGGTTTGTTTGTTTTAACACACCCCTAATGGGAACTGCATAGCAGCATCTTTTCAAGTTGTTCAGGAGCAGTTCAGTTCCTACTAGAAAAATTAATGTGTGAAAATGTTGTCACAATGTTCCTGTTTCATAACAATGCTCTTTCTTTAAAAAAAAAATTGCAGGCACTGAAACAGAGAGAAGCAATCTTGAAGCTGATTTTGAAAAATGAAAATGTAAGTTAACTGTTCCAACCATTAGATGGATGGGTGGCCTGACCTGGGGCCAAATAAGATGTGACTCAGGAAAATACTGGATTAAATCTCCTAATATATATCTTAGCTGGAAAAAGCAGCTGGTAGGGACGGACTGAGGCTGTCCTTGGGAAAGGCAGGATTAGGTCTCACCCCACTGACACTTTCCTGATCCAAAATATCTGCTCCCTTTTCCCATGTGCTGCATTAAGTTCTGTGGAGCGGGGAAGACAAAATATTGCCCCGGGCTCTCTCCCCTCATTGGACTTATAAGTAGGTGGATGGTGGGGAGACGAGAGATACTTTGATTAGGATAGCATAGTGAACAGCACCCCCCAGCATGGTATAGTGGTTCAAGTGTCAGACTAGGATTTGGAAGACCCAAGGTTGCATCTCTGCTCCACCATGGAAACTCCTCAGGTGACTCAAGTGCCAGTGGCTCACAACCTAACATCTTATAGAGTTGCTCTTTTTAGGAAAATATGTAAGAAGGAAGAATGCTGCCAGCCACTCTAGGTCCCCACTGGGGAGAAAATTGGGATATAAGTATCAAAATAAATAACATTTTGGACCATCCCCAGGTTTCATGCCTGTCAGCTCCCCCACCCCCTTGTACATAGATATCCTTTTGCAGCTAAGTTGCACATCAGGAATTGTTTCATGGACTCATAGTGTCTCATGTAGTGTGGGATTTAACATAAGGTAGAATCTTTAGGTACTGGAACAGCATAATTTAAAACTATTAAATATTACTTATTCCACTGTTAAAGCTGTGGGCTGCTTGTTTGTGAAAAAGTGCTCTTGAAAAGACCATTAGATCCCAGCCTTGTTTTTAATGCTGTAAAACTGGCTGGTAACAGTTGAGCTGAAAGGACATAACTTTTGCTGGATTGTCCTATAATCTCTCTCTCCCCCCTCAATTCAAAATTCAGTTTGGAACAGAATCAATAGTATTAAATTCCTGGATTCTGATCCAGTCTACCCTGTCCATTACTACCGAGAGGAAAATGCTGTCATTGTCCTTATCTCCATTGCTTTTGTTTGTTGATAGGTGGACAGGCACGTAGACCTCCTTGAAGTTGCTAGAGAAACCGACGGATTCTCTGGGAGTGACTTGAAAGAAATGTGCCGGGATGCTGCTCTCCTCTGTGTTAGAGAATATGTTAATTCTTCCTATGAAGAAAGGTACCTTTTTTAGCTTCACTGTGTCAGCGACTGTTCTTTATGGTCTTTGTTACACAAACAAGTGTTGAGAATTTCACTGAATGTGCATGTTGGTTTCATGAAACAGGAGGAACTGGGAAAGACCTCCTCCTGTAGTGAGCTACTTCTGCTCCTGGCACAGGAAGCAGCTCACACATTTCTCTGCTTATGGGGGTGTGGAAATTGGTCAGTTTTATTTTGGATAAGAAGGTACTTTGGGAACAGGAAATAAATGTCCCACATGCTTCTTTCTGTTCCATGTTCATATAGGGATGTCTGCAGCTCTTGGGAAACCGGAAGCCAAGAACAAGTTGCTTGGATATTTTGCATTTGAAACTCATTTAGCAGCTTAGTCCTTTTATTGCTTTTCAGCTTAAGGTTTTTTTCCTTGAGCTATGTGTGTTGTTTCAGTTTCTTATACAGCAGTCTGAATCAACTTTTCTCATTTATTTGCTTAAAGCCAAGAAGATGATGAAATACGGCCTGTACAACAGAGAGATCTACACCGAGCAATTGAGAAGATGAGGAAGTCAAAAGATGCAACAACCCAGAATGTTCTAATGCATGTTAGTTTAGATTAAGGCTGAGATAGGGAGTGTGTGTGCGTGTGTGTGTCCCAATGTGGCCTCATTCAGTGGCTTGCTATGTGATTTAGGTAGCGAAAATGGTTTGGAAGCAAAAATAGCCTTTTAATAAGTGTTTCTGGAATTGTTTTTATATTCTGATATTTAAGTTATTGAAATCTCGCACTCTTTTCAGAACTGGGCATGGCCTCAGTCAAAGATCATGATGTGGAAGAATGTAGTCCAGGTCAAGAGCAAAGTCCTGTTTCATTGTTGCAGCCTTAAAAGCCTTTGGTAGGTTCTAGAGTGGCACACAATTTCTAGGGGGAAGGGATTCAGACTCCATGTATATATGTATGAATGTGTGTGTGTGTATATGATATGTAAATATATATATATATATCCACACAGTTTTTATATATAGACATAAATGTATAGATAATTCGAATATGAAAAGCCAACTTTTTTTTTCCTTTTTCTTTATTTTTTTACTTAATTGCTGGATCAAAGCAAATCAGAGGATTTAAATTCAATACACATTCACCTATATTTGTCCATTACCATAATGCAAAAGCAAAATCTGCTTTTGGGTATAACTTTTCTGGAATGGAAATCAGATTCCTTGTTTCGTGTTAACTCATGGAACCTGCCAGTGCCAATCAGTTTAGGTAGAAAAGTTGTATAAAACTCGTGATTTTTTAAAAATTACCCTATTACCAGGGTTTTTTTTTTTTATACTGACATAATTGTTCATAGCAGAACATTGCTAAAATTGCATTTCTCTATATCTTGGTTTTGTGAGTCATTTCCTGTTTAATATTATGCTGGGGGGACTTTTGCTATTGAAGTTCCTTGTAGCACTAGGTACTTCCATGCCAGTGGTCACAACACAAATTATGCTAGTATTGCTGGTGTAAGCTCATGGGTTGCTTCCTTTCACCCCTACCTTTTGCTCATTTCTGTAATTTTGTATAGGGCTTCCACTGATTATTAGGACTTAACAATAAAGTCTTTTTTTCCCAGTAACAAATGTGTGGTGAGATACAGAACAGGTTTTCTTTTTAAAAATCCCTTTTAACTCTTTTTCCACCCCTCTCCTTATTTTGCAGTACTAAATTATGAGGATATTGATGCATCTGCATTACTTGAAATGGCCAGTTATTTATTATGTTCACCATACTGAAAGTTGAATTCGTCCAGCCCACTCAGCTAAGAGCAGGGCCTTCTTCCTTTTCCACCAGAAGACACCAAAATGTTAGCCTCTTAACCTATGGTATTTTCTGGGTTTTTTTTAAGGGATGGTGGTAGTGAGCATATCGTCCACAAGGCAGAAACTGAGCCTGTTTTTTTAAGAATGGATTTTTATCTCCTTAGCCAAATGAAGCATGGAATTGGGATCACTGTGGGTAGTTGTGAGTTTTCTGCATTATGAAGGGGATTGGACTAGATTACTCTGGAGGGCTCTGCCAACTCTATGATTCTGTGATGCATCAGGCAGCCATAATGCAATGGTTGATTATTTGGAAATAGGTCCTCGTGTTGTGAATTGGCTTTTCAGATGAACATGCATAGGAATGCACCTAGGAGATGATAGTGTTCTGTTCTTCTTACTTATCAACCAGGTGCATTAATACCATTGATACAGTGTTCACACATGAGGATACTTTCACTTCCTGTTCCGAGTCTGAATAACGGGGAGTAGAGGTGATAATGCAGTGGCTTTTGCCCAGCCTTTTTCCTACTTTGAAATGAGAATATATAGATTTTTAAAAAAGAAACTTTTCCAGTTTAAATAATACATTGAACCTATTTTAATGCTTTATCGTCATTTAGCAATAAATGATTCGCAGATAATGTTCAGGGTATTTCATTCAATGTCGTGCCGAATGCTCTCCTCCCATTCCCTCTGCTCATCTGTGGAATTCTGCGGAGATTTCTCTTTCGTTGGCCTCCGTGCTGAGTAGGGTGGCTGCATGTGCCTTTCAGTGTGCAGTAGAGCACATCATGCCAGCCTGCAGCAAGCTCCCCAGTTGATTGTCACAATATTTTAAAAAATCTTGTTTGGTTTGTGCTGATACAATTTGTCCTTTATGAGGTTTCAAGGATATATTTGTTATGAACATAATCTGGATTTAATATAGAAATCAGTGTACAACATTACAAATAAGTATCATCATTTGATTTCTTTATCATTACCCTTCATGTATACCTATTGTTCATCTTATTTTTGTGTGTATAAGGGAAACCAGTCTACAAAAGAGCACCCTGTTTTTTGCTGCCCTTTTCCAGTTCTTCTGTACACCTTTTGTTTGTTTTATTTGTAGAGTGGTCACTCTAGCCTTTTTCAACCTTTTGACTGCATAATATCCTCTGAACATTTTTGCAGTCTTCAAGATAATCTTGAAGTGGTATCAGCTGGCTGTGCCTCCCTGACACACCCACGGAAGTGACATGTCACCGGAAGTGACATCACCCAGAGGCCCCTTAACCAACACCAAGAGGGGTAGGCTCCCTCTTTCCTTCCAACCCATGCACCCAGAATATAATATACCAAACAGCCACTCTATCCAACCAACCCCAAGAAGACTCATGTGGCTGGAGAGCAGAGGCTGGCTGAGCCAACTGCTCGGCTCAAAATGCCAGGCTGCAGCAGTGGGCAGGAGCTAAGTCCTGGTTCCCACCCACCCGCAAGCCTTGAAACTACACAGCAAAGAGCCTCTGGAAATATCACTCAGAAACTAGATATTCAAGTCATTTTAAAATTCTGATACGGTTATTTATTTATCATATGGCAGCCAGGCAAGGGATGTTTGAAGGTGGTTTGCCATTGCCTGCCTCCACGTCATAACCCCTAGTGTTCCTTGGAGGAACCCAAATCCTTGGAGGTCTCCCATCCAGATACTAGCCGTGGTCAGCCTACTTAGTTTCTGAGATCTAATGGGATGAGGCTTGCTTGGGCTATCCTGATCAGGGTCTGACCCAGTAGAAGTTAATCATGCTTCGGTCCCACTGTGACTTGTTAGCTGCAACCAACTCTGAATTGGGACCCTCGCGAGGTGCCATTATATCACATACTCTTAATTTTGCTCTCTTTCCAAAAACATAATCCTGGGAATGTTTTGTCCTTTGTTGTTGTTGTTGAAGCAGCCAACTTTTTACTGTGATCCTGCGTATTCTTGAACAGTTCTACCTAATTCACAACCATGATAATGTGGATTATTCTTCATTTTGCACAATTTGGAAGAATCCTTCCAAAGCTCTTCAGCTTGCCTGGAAGTCTAGTTGCCCTGCCAGTTCCTTTCAGATACTTGGCTAGCAATCCTTTTTTCGTAATGGAGGATGTTTTTTTAAAAAATAACAAGTACACCCCTCTGTTCTCTGCTATGCATGTTCATAACAAGAGGCTAGAGCTCTATGTCAAGGTTAGGTTTCTGCAGTTCTTCACTCTCCGAAAGTTGGGGGTGGAAACCCTTTGCTTGGAGCTTCCAATGCTAATACGTTAGTGTGTGAGATGTTGTATGTCTGGTTCTTCATCACATTGAGGATTGCCCACCTAGAATGTGTCTGAAATGGACCTACAAAGAGTATTCTTTTGAACTTTGGTTTATCCATCTCTACAATGAAAATTGTTCTTTTTAGTGCTCTGCCCTTAACTGCATATCAATAGGAAGACATTTTTCTTCTTAGACTTACAAGGCTTTATCAAGACTACATGACTGATGTCAAATTGGGATGTGCATGAACCTTGACTCACTGCTGGGCTCATGCCCCTCTCACTTTTTCAGTGCTTGTCCCTTCCCTTTTCATGCAGAGTATTACCTATAATGGTTGAATCAAGGAGCACTGTGACATACAAATACTGGAACAGAATTTAACAGGAGTTGGTCTGCCACACACAAACCAGAATTCTAAACCAGAACTTAATCCAGGTTTAGAATCCCTCTTTGTGTGGTAGAAACTTAACTAGAGTTGCATGCCTATATTTGAATTCCACGAGTCCTCTGTGCTAAAAGGAAAGGAGGGAGGAGTGAAATGATGTGCAATTCTAGCAATGGGCCAAGTTCATACACATTATGGGGTAATGTTGGCTAAAAGTGGTCACTGAATGCTCCCTAAGAATCTTTGGTCAGGCTGTAAACTATAAGCAGCAAATATGTTATCACTGGCAAACCACTGCTGTTTTGGCATCCAGTGGCAACTGGCAGGGTGACTCAGGACCTTCAAGGCAAGAAACATTCAGAAGAGGTCTGCCACTGCCTACCTCTGCATAGAAGCCACGGGCTTCCTTGGAGATCTCCCTATAGAGGTTGACCCTGCTTAGCTTCCTAGGTTGGGCTATCCAGGTCAGGGCATCTGCTACTGCTTTAGCACAAAGCAGAATTTCTTGGATCACAAGAACACAATAATACAAACAATTGTGCCCAATGGTCAAAGACAGCAAAGAGCCCCACAAGGTTTGATAAGTGTAATGGGGCTTTGGATCCATTTACATACTAGGTAAAGCCATATATGTTACAAGGCTGTAGCAAAACATTTGCAACTGTGCTTTTTTTCCTATGTGCTACTGCTACTTTTTTTCCACATGGTTTTTAGGATCAAGCAAAATGATGTGTGTTATGACCACAATGGCAAAGTGTAAATGGGGAAATGCAAATAAACTGTCTGGCCTCTTTAAGAGGTCCAACTCTGTCTTTGCATTCTATTTCATTTCCTGAGCAGATTCTTCATTTTCTTAGGTGGGGGAACTTTACTCACATTAGAATTGTTCAGTTTGGAATGTTTGTTTAAGAAGACCTGTTTTTTATGTACCCTCTTTTTTATTACCTGTCATCTCAAAGCAGCTTATAATCACCTACCTATCCTCTCCGCACAACAGAATTCCTGTGAGGTATGTGAGGCTGAGAGAGAACTAACTGGCCCAAGGTCACCCAACTTGGCTGTATGTGGAGGAGTCGGGAGTCAAACCCAATTCTCTGGATTAGAGGCCGCTGCTCTTAACCACTAGGCCAAGCTGGCTCTCCTGTATGTTGTCATATTTGTTTCCTAGAGATATGTTCTATTACAGAGTTCTAGATTATAAATTTACATTCTTCACAAGGTTTTGGTCTTCAAATGAGCAGTCAGTCTCTAAAGAGAACCACTTCCTGGGCATCTAAAGCAACTAATGTAACCTGTTTCATTTTCTTGTCTACGCATGCCAGTTTCCCCTATCATAAAGATTTGTCATCTCATTAATTACTTATGAAATAAGTATTTGTTCCCATACATTATATGTATCATGGAAGTTAGACTTTCTCAGTTGTTGTCTGGGTCAGCATGGAGTACAAAAGCAAGTCTGGTTTGTATCTCTTCCCCCTTACATAGAACATACTCCATGATTAGCCTTATACGAGTTAGAAGAAGAAGAGTTTGTTTTTATACCCCACTTTTCACTACTTGAAGGAGTCCCGAAGGAGCTTGAACTCACCTTCTCTTGCTGTCACCACAATGGACACCCTGTGAGTTATGTGGGGCTGATAGAACTGTGACTAGCCCCACAGTCATTCAGCTGGCTGCATGTGAAGGAACAGGGAATCAAACCTGGTACTCCAAATTAAAGGCTGCTGCTTTTAGTCGCTGCACTGTGCTGGCTTTCTCCCTTAATACAACCCTGTACCACAAGGCTTTTGTTGAGACAAGTCCCGAGATCCCCACTGTAGCCTTTTGGTGGTCAAACTGAACCCACCTTCCACTTATTTTCAGCAGCAAAAAACCTGGTTGGATGTAACGATTGCGCTAGAGCCTATGAATGTTGCAAGAGGGAGGAAGGTAATTGCCATTCCTCAACCAGCATAGGCTTTTATCGGTGAAGATTTTCCAACTGGAACTTCTGTTCTTAGCAGAGACTAGGGAAAAATCCGTTTAGTCTTCTGCCCAGACATCTGCTCAGGCACTTACTGGTCCACCTCAGTTTCTCTACTGCTGCCATCTGGCCTGGAGAAAAAGGGCCTGTTCCTTTAGCAAATTGGAGGAGATGCTTCATGTTGGCATGAACTAAAGGCCGTTTTTTAAAAGAGACTCTGCACCTGCTCCTTGTTGTCCTCCCTGGCTGCTGCCTTGGGGGCTGACCTGCCACTCTGCCACCGGCTCACCTTTAGTGCTCTCAGGTGGCCACCATGGCTGGGGCTCCCCCTCAGCATGGTACTGCGCAGCTGCTGCTGGCAGCACCCCTGAGTGGGCGGCAGGAAGTCAGGGGCACTGGCGGGAAAGCAAGTGGAGCAAGGGCTCAGGTGGCGACGACGTCCCTCAGCAAAAGACTACCCCCCCCAGGCCTCAGTAAAACTGTCAAGCATTGACCTGTCCCCGTTGATAAAAAGGTTAGGGACCACTGTCCTAGTAAACAGCCATCCCATTAATCCTCAAGGATGTAGGTAATTTTAGTATCCAGTTCAGTAGGCGATTCTATTGCCCCTTTCCTGTGGCCACCCTGTCTCAGGCCGCTCATGGGTTTGCCCATGTCTTTTCTGCTCTGCTGCCAGCCCTCAGTGGTCCCCGCCCCCCATTTACTGAGCACCACTGTCTTTTTCTTCCCCCCAATGAATCACTAAACCTCATTCAGTCTGTATGAGTAAAGCCCCTAAATTAATGGCCATGGTCCTCAAAAGCTGTTAACATTCAAGTGCAAGCATTGTTCACTGCCAAGCTATCGTGAACATTCCAAGACCATACTAAGGCCCGGATTTGAGAGCTTACGTGTATAAAGAAACCAGAATATTCCCCGGTACCTTTGAGCCAATGGCCTATTGATATTAAAACACTAATATAAGGAAATGCTGTAGGATTTTTCCACTGTTGTTGCAACAATCTTATATTGGAGGACTCCACCACTGAAGAAGATATTGAAAACTGAAATGATCTAGAAAACGTTATGACTTATTCTTCATGTATATAAAAAACATTAGAATTGAATATATATATTATTACAAGAATATTGCCTTGGTAAGGTTCTTTGTTTTTCTGTTGATATTCTACTGTGAATCTTCCTTTTTTTCGTGTTGTAATCTTATTATATAAAGAAAGAGCCAGAACATAGTGAAATATAGAAAAATTTATTGATATTAAAGGTGAATTCTAGTAGCAGATTGCCAAATTAAGGGGACGTGTTAGGCATGAAATATACCAATTAGGTGAGACATTTCAGTCTCATGTCTGTAATAAATATGCAATAAAATATTATAGGCTATATACTTTTAAAAAAAAATTAAAAGGGATAGTACAACATATGGGGTGTGACCATTTGGAAAGATAATGAACAGAGCATTAGGGTTAAAAACAGAAAATACATCAGCGCTATTAAAATATTAATTAAAAATTATGTTTATCTTCAAGGTCCCTTCCAGAGGGCTTGGCTATAAAAAGGCACTATTGCTAGTATACATTAGCTCGTAATGTTTCAATGGGAGCCATCTGTGCAATCTCTCTTTAAATCAGTGCTGCTTATAGGAGATCCAATGCAAGCCTCATCTAGAGCGTAAGTTGAGCGGCAAAGAACACTTCATGTATTCTGCCCAGTGGCCACACTCAGGGGACATATAACAACATCAGTTTTGTTCTTTTCTCCAAAGGCTTAGACAGTATAAAACACTGAAAAGGTATAGAAGGCATGCCCATACACAATTTTGAGACGGTAAAGATGCCTTTGCTGCATAATCACAAGAGGGAATAAGGAAATCAGAGCACAATCTTAAAAAAAGAAAATGATTGCTGTATAAAACTACTTGATTAGACAGACTTTAAACTATGGGCACAATTCAGCCTGTGCTGGGGGCACTGGGGGGGAGGGGTGGCATTCATCTATCCACATATGGGAAGGAGACTTGTGTGGGGAGTGGGATTCTACCATGGATGCAGAATGCCTGGAGGATGAAAGGCCTGCGTGATACTAGACCCTTTCCCATCTTTTGTTATTTATGTGATAGGAATAATCTGAATTAAACTTGATTTGTTTCTATTTAGGATATACATTCAGTGTTTTATACTGCTGCATTATGACAAGTGAACATTAAAAGCATATCGTTCAGTGCGTTAATCAGTAAATCTCAAACACAATATTGGGCAAAAATGCTGATTCAGTGCCAATAACTCCAAAAGAATGATGTTGTCACAAGCCTCAACTAGTTCTAGTTGGCAGTGAATTCTGCTGGATACATCATCCTCTCCAAGAAAGTAATGTAGGAAGTTCAGGAGTACCCCCGATCAGTTTGCCACACTCTTATGAAGGGTCTCTGCATGACTATAAGAACCTTCCCCCACCCCAGGCAATTCAGTAAATGGAATGTAAAGCCTACATTATGTATCTCTTTATTCTGCACTAATAATGACATTCACAGGGCTATTCCACACACGTTGGATGATACACTTTCAATGCACTTTAGAATTAGACCACCTTGTTTCACACAAGAAGGTCCAGGTGCAAAAACATATTCAAAATCCATTATCCAATATGCACAGAACAGCCTTTAGTGTCCTATGAAAGCACTCTGCCATCAATAATAAAAGATAGGAATGGCCAAGCCCAGGACCATATAGAGTTATAACCTGCTAAGGAAGCATTGACCCTCAAAAGCTTATTCCTTGGAAATCTTGTTTGTCTTTAAGGTGCTGCTGGACTCAAACCTTGCTCTACCTTTCCATTTAAGCCAATGGTGCGGCTGGTGCTAGTTGTTGGCTGTTTCCCTTCAGTGTAAATGCCTTTGTCGATCGCAACAACAGCAGTGAGACACAAAACAAGAGAGAATTTCTGGCATTTTCCACTAGGCAAAAGCCTTTCTATAAATTTAATACGCAAATGTGCCTCTAATAGATAGGCTGGCACAAAGGGCCAGAGTTTTTGTCAAACTGTGTCAATTTTCCAAGCTGGGAGCCTGTGATTGTATATAGAAGTGGAAGCATAACCACAGTGGAACTTTCCTCCAGCACAATAAAATCAGAGTCCAGTAGCACCTTTAAGACCAACAAAGATTTATTCAAGGCGTGAGACTTAGTCGAGCTTGCACTCGAAAGCTCATGCCTTGAAAAAATCTTTGTTGGTCTTAAAAGTGCTACTAGACTCTGGTTTTATTGTGCTACTTCAAACCAACATGGCTACCCATTTGAATCTTTCCTCCAGTAGCACAGGACAGCACCGCAAGACTTCTGGGGGTAGAAAACTTTCTGCTCACCTAGCCCTAAACCTCAGCTGTCTAGAACAATACAGGGGAGACGTACTTTTCCTTTCAATGCAATATATGGGAAAGGGTCTTTTTTGGGGTGGGGAGGCAGGGACGTATGCCTCAAGATTTCCAGGATACCTTTTGCTCCTAGAGCAGAGGTAGTCAAACTGTGGCCCTCCAGATGTTCATGGACTACAATTCCCATGAGCCCCTGCCAGCTAACACTGGCAGGGGTCATGGGAATTGTAGTCCATGGACATCTGGAGAGCGCCGCAGTTTGACTACCCCTGTCCTAGAGCCTATGTAAGTGAAGCTCCCCTTCCTCTCTTTTAAACTGATGCTCAATGAGCTTCGACATTCTCCTAGACAGCAATGCTCAGTCCTAATCAGCAAATTTCTTTAGGGGTGAGGTGCTTCTTATGTACAAACATATTTCAGTATACCTGAGGATCTCCCTCAGAGTATGAGGAAACCTTTGAGAAACCCTATTCCACTGCCCTAGTGATAGGCGCTTGGCCAATATTTCCTATTGGAGGAGTCTAAGTGCTTCATGTTTTATTTATTTTTTTAATCCATACAATAACCTTGTAAACTAAGCCAGGCTTATTCTCTCCAGTTTGCAAATGAGGGCTGAGTGACCTGCTTGCATGACCACCTACAGAAGCCATGATGATTCAAATGAGGTATGGGTGACTTCCCAGTTCACAGCCACTGCCCTACAGCAGCAAATTGCCGTAACTACACCATGAGAAAATGAGCTGAACCATCAGCTCACGGTCTTCGTGAAACAGCAGTTAATAAATCACAAGCCAACTGGCATTCATATTTAAGGGAACAACATTCAGTTAAGCAAAAAAACAGTTCATTCGTACCAAATATCTCTCTGCATATGCTGGTGCATTTGGGTTCATCACAATCTCCACTTCTGCTTTACTAAGAAGTTCACATTCTCATGATTGTGTAGGAAAATAAAGATTAAAAGATAAGAAATGGGCCAGAAAAAAAAAATTAAGGGCTTTTAAAAAAGATAGTAGGATAACCCAAGCTAGCCCAATCTCTTCAGATCTTGGAAGCTACCCAGGGTTAGCCCTTGTTAGTATTTGGAAGGGAAGCCACCAATGACAAAAAAGGGATAATTGTACCCTAAAGCAGGAGTAGTCAACCTGTGGTCCTCCAGATGTTCATGGACTACAATTCCCATGAGCCCCTGCCAGCGTTTGCTGGTAGGGGCTCATGGGAATTATAGTCCATGAACATCTGGAGGACCACAGGTTGACTACCCCTGCCCTAAAGCGTTCCGCAGCACTTTCCCTTAGTGCCTTCACTGGGTCACATCCTATCCTGATCCACATTGCTTGAAACTCCTCCCGTGACCTTTTTCCTCACATAGAAAGATGAATTTAGCTGTAGGAGTTATGATCCAGTTTAAATGAAGAAGATAGGAAGTGAAGAGAAACTAAACAATCGACAATTCCTTATTATGGTATACATTCTGAGGTAACTTTAACTTCAGTCTTTGCTTCCTTCACATCACAATAGAAAGAAATCAACAGAAGCCAGAAGTGATGCAAAAATGTCTACAAGTAATTAGAGGTTCTTGCCTTGCCTCTCTCAAGTCAAAACATCTGACTGCACAAACTTGTGTTTGTTTTTTTAATTTCTTCTTTCAGGGAACCCTTCCTAGATGATCTCACTTGTTCCTGGACTCCTGGTTATTGGCCAGGAGTCCAGAGTGTAGTCTATGATTGTACTTTCTGTTCACATGGGTTGGTGGTCATATCTGCCAGGCTTGCTGTCACACTGCTTGGATTGAGAGCGTGCCTTACATCACACCTAACATTCGCTTGACTCTAGGTTGCGGGGTAAAATTGGCATGTTTATCCTTCACTGTTAATTTTATTGAAGTAGAACTGATAAGCTTCAAAGGGAGCCTGGGTTACCTCAGGAACACCAACTGAAAATCTTTGGCCTCAAAAGCTGGCACTTAAAAATTTGGAAGTGAATTTTGGAACTCACTGCCATCACAGTATGACTGCTGACAGAAAGTTGGGTATTATCCTGGTGTTTCCTGGTCTTGCTATATCAATGAGTCAGGATATAACTCCAACAGTTCTGTTATCAAGCCCCTATAAGGAAATGAAGGCCATAGTGGAGTTATGGCAGAAGCTCCTCATTCAATTTGCTGCTTCTCAAAAAACCTTGTTTTCCCAACACTGGGTAAAAAGTTAAATTCCTCAAAGGAGATACACGAATGGTATCATCCCCTCCAAAAGAGGCTAAGTGACCAATTGGACACTTATCATTGAGATCTCTACTTTCATATATACAGTTACAAAATTCTGCTTATGGCTTTGCCCTGCAAATAAAAGGCCATCTGATATCTTCAGGGTGGGTGGGTGGGGGTGGGGTGGGGAATCAGGCCTGGGGGGAAATGCCCACGAATAAAAACAGAAAAATTAAAAGAAGCCAAAGCATAATAGCATATGTATCAATTGATAGAGCTCATCGTTAAACAAAGGCTTTTCAACATAAAAGTAGGATTAATTATTTTTCCCCAGGGACGTGTAGTATTCTGTCAACACTTTCCATGCTTTAGGTGCCATGAAGCCATCTGGGGGATTTTCACCGTCACGAGCCAGCTTCCTCATGCGTGTGCCAGAAATGAAGTCAAATTCATTGTGCCTAGTAAAGAAAGAGCAGGAAGTCACAGTCGAATGATATTTACACAAAAGCCTGAAATTGACAGGTTATGCAAGTAAACTATAATTCATACAATTTCTGCAACGAGGTACACTTTCCCCTCTATAGGGTGCCATCTGATAACATTCAGTGTGCTGATAACATTCAGAAACAATGAGGTGTAGCGGTTAGAGTGTCGGACTAGGATCTGGGAACCCCAGGTCCAAAGCTCCCTGGATTACCTTGAGCCAATCACACACGAGAGTCCTGGTGGAACACAATTGCCAGCTGAGATCCAGGCCCTGCAGGACATATAACAGTTCCACAGGGCCTGTAAAACTGAGCTATTCTGCTGGGCTTATTACTGACTGCAGGCGTCTTCCATTGTTGGTCTCCTGGTTCACCCCCCTCCCCTTCCCCAAGCAACCTTTCTAATGGACTGCTTGGTATGTGTTTTAAATTTGAGATTTTATTAGTTATAAATTATTTTATAAATTTTTATTTTTGCTTATTATAGCTTGCCACCCTGAGCCTACCGTGAAAAATAAGATCATCCAATTGCAAGCCAAGCTCGTAAATGATCATATTTGCCGCGCTATTTCTATACAGGTTCTTCTAGCACATATACCTGTATGGAAAGAACCTTACCTGTCAGGATCATAGAATAACATTGCCTTTTGTACTTTGTTGTATGCAGCTACTCGGAAGGGAATGATTTCCACAGAGGTGAGTCCTGGAGCCATGCTGAGCACCTTTCCGCCTTGTGTTGGTTCATACAGATCCTTCTTGGTTTCAGGGTGGGGCATCCCGGCCGGATCTCGCCCCACAATGTAGAAATTGGCTCCAGAAATCATTCGAGCCCTGCAGTGCCACTGGACCTGAGAAGGTGCCATACAATCAGAATGCTATTGATGAGGAACCTCACACATTTAAGAAAGGTTTTTTTAAAGAGCATTTTATACTGATGCAAACCAGATCTCCAGTAAAAATGTATCAATGGTAGTACACTCTGGCTCTGGATACACAATAGACATAATTGAAGGGAAAGCTCGGACAATAGGGATAACTATTTTCAGAGCCACAGCTTTTCATTAACTCCACACAAGCATGCTTTTTAGCGTGGCATTGTTTATTTTGTTTTAATAGAATGAAGTACTTATTATTACAATTCTCATAAAGACAGAAAGTCCATGTGAAAGAAATAGCTGGCGAATTCTCACATTCCTTCCAGTAATTTCCCAGCATTTTGTCTGTCAAATAACCAATGTTTCTTGGCCACGTTGTTATTGCTGGCTGGTGAGGAGAATTTTATGACTCCCCCATTTCCAAGGACTGCTGAGCAGGAGCTGGAAAGGATATCTCCGCTCTCCTTCGACAGGAAGTTACAGATCCATGGTTTCCTACATGACTGCATGTCCAGGGTGTTACATTACTTCGTAGCATAGACATCTGTAGGCTCCCACAGTGCCTTCACCAAGATTCAAGGCTCAGGAGAACTAGGTGTTCGAAGCTGCAGGTAAGTTTAGATCTACACATGACATTAAGCTCCTGTCCTCCAGTGCTGCTTGGCCTTTGACCCCTCCTTAGAGTTGCTAGGTCACGACAGAATAACCATAGAACCCCCACAAACAGCAAAATCATGCTGTCAGGAAACCTGCACAACTGTGACCCTCCAAGCAGAGTGCAGCCCATCAAACCCATCGAAGGGCTCCTATCTGCCTGGGCTTCAAAAGCAAATGCTTTCTCAAGGCTCTGTCCAGCAAGTTCTACTGAATGGCAGGGTAAAAGCAGCTAAAGTAAATACCCAATCTAATAAATTTGCTTTAGGATGCTTGACTGATTTCACACTCCACAGGAGTCCGTGGGGTGAAGACTGGCATTTCAGGACGGAACAACTGTGCAGTGTGTTGTATATTTTCAGCTGGAAAGGCCTGCAATACCCTCCTCTGACCAGCAGTTCAAGTAGCTCTGCAAGCTGCTGCCCAATATGCATAGCTCCCCTACAGTTGATTATGTCACGGCCCTTGCGCTTCCTGGCCCCCACTTCCCAGAGTTCTTGGTCTGCCCAGTTTCTTCCTGCTAACAGTGCATATTCTGAATCCTTGAGAGCCAGTGTGATGTCATGGTTAAAGTGCCGGACTAGGATCTGGGTTCTAATCCCCACTTGTGCCATGAAACTTGCTAGGTGATTTTGGGCCTGCCACATGACTCTCAGCCTGAGGGAGCCAGGCAATGGTAAACACCCTCCCAAACATCTCTTGGCTGGCAGCCAGAAAATCTTAGGATCTCCTGGCTATATGACACACATGACATATGAAGAAGAAGAAGAAGAAGAGTTGGCTCTTATATGCCACTTTTCTCTACCCGAAGGAGGCTCAAAGCGGCTTACAGTCGCCTTCTCTTTCCTCTCCCCACAACAGACACCCTGTGAGGTGGGTGAGGCTGAGAGAGCCCTGATATCACTGGTTGGTCAGAACAGCTTTATCAGTGCTGTGGAGAGCCCAAGGTCACCCAGCTGGCTGCATGTGGGGGAGCAGGGAATCAAACCCGGCATGCCAGATTAGAAGTCCGCACTCCTAACCACTACATCAAACAAATCAATAAATAATCCAGATCCTTCTTCTTCCTGTCCATGTCTCCACCCCTAAGACCCAGTGTGGTATAGTGCTTAACAGCAGCAGCTTCTAATCTGGCGAGCTGGGTTTGATTCCCTGCTCCTCCACATGTAACCAGCTGGGTGACCTTGGGCTACTCACAGTTCTGATAGTACTGTTCTCAGAGAGCAGTGACATCAGGGTTCCCTTAGCTCTATCTACCTCACAGGGTGCCTGTTGTGGGGAGAGGAAGGGAAGGCGAATGTAAGCCACTTTCAGACGCCTTCTAATAGAGAAAAGTGGGGTATAAATAACAACTGTTCTTTGCTTTCTTCCTTGTTTCTCAGGCCGCTACCTACAATATCTCACCCTAGCTATCTCATTCCTTGACCAGCATCCATACCACTCCTCTGCCCCACAGGCAGCACACAGCTCTCCCCACCTTGAGCACTACAAGTCCTCTCTCCAATCAGCAACTTTTTGCCCTCCATTGCTTGTCTGCAAGTCTCATTCTCCATCTACCTGTTCTTCAGGTTTCACATTCCCAGATCATTGCCTACTCTATGCACTTCTTACAGCAGGATCCCTGTTTCTTAGCTTCCCTGTACCTCCTGGGGCTTCTTCCCAGTCTTTAGCCCATGGATATGCAAGTCAATCCAACAGCTCACGCATAGAAAATGGATTGTCTTCCAAGCCACTGAACATTCCAAGCCATTATATCAGTTCAGCAAATGGGAGTCAGGTGTACCAGTTTGGTGTAGTGGTTAGGAGTGCGGACTTCTAATCTGGCATGCCGGGTTCGATTCTGCGCTCCCCCACATGCAACCAGCTGGGTGACCTTGGGCTCGCCACGGCACTCATAAATGAAAACAGAATACTAAGGGAGGAGAACCAAGATAAAACATTCAGAATATTTGAACAGAGTAAGGCTAGAAGTGCGGGAGGCCGTAGGGCCCAGAGAGGGCCAGTCATATGGTAACTCACAAGAAGGTAGCATAATGCTAAGTGTTAATTTGTTCTTATGGTTATTATTATTGCCCAGGAAAAGCCCTACCTCTGTTGGTCCAGCATACAACATGGGAGAAGGGAAAATTGCAACAACAGTTGACTTTGGATCCAGGACATGCTCCTCTAGAACTGCAGCATGTTGCTTCATGCGCCAGTCAAGGGGCACATCATCATCCTTGGTCCAGCCACCGAGGGGATGCAGGAGCAGCACAGGATGCTTGTAACCCCTTTCAAGCAGGCGGCGTTTGGTATCTTGCATTAGCAGAGCATGCCCATTGTGCACCGGATTACGCAGCTGGAAAGCAAACACTGCATCTGAAATAGAAGAAGAGTCAAATGTAGAAATCACAGTATTCCGAGTGTGGCAAAACTGACTCATAACAATGCACACTGAGGAGGAGGAGAACTGATATTTTGTGTGTTGCTTTTCACTGCTCAAAGGAATCTCAGGTTAGCTTGCAATTGCCTACCCTTCCTCTCCCCACAACAGACACCCTAGGTAGGTGTGGCTGAGAGACCTAGCCCGAGGTCACCCAAATGGCCGCATGTGGAAGAGTGGGGAATCAAACCTGGTTCTCCAAATTAGAGTCTGCCACTCTTTAACCACCACACCACGCTGGCTGTCAATAGGAAACATGGCACTTTGTCTGCATTAAATACAACAGCTTTTAATCTTTGCCATCATAAACATTGGTGTCTCAGCACATTAAAAATATACACAAATCATGGCAATCATCAAGCAGTTACAAGCAATGTCGTTTTGGCTTGTGTATGATTTGTTCTTGGGAAGTGTTTCAACTGATAGTTGCTTTAATATGCACGCTTGGTGTGTTTGTGTTTTGTTAAGAAACAAATTATCTCCTTAGGGTGCGATCTATGAAAGTTGAGTACTATTTGGTTCCACTGGTATTAGTAGAAGAGAGTCAAGCTCTTTTTATTGTTTCAGAAGAGTTATGCCTCACATTGCTGTCCACTACCTAACATGTATCAATGCTGACTAGTAGACTGTGGTTGGCCATAAGTTCAATGGGTCTGTTTTACACCATTTCCTCAGCAGCTGCAAAGTTGGATTTAGGAAGGGTGCACTGGGCAATTGACTTCAGAGTTTAAGAGTCACCACAGAGAAGGCCTTGCTTCTTCCTCAAAAAGTCATACAGGTATTAAGCATTGCAAACAATATTCTGTATCACAAATGTGAATACTTACCTGCATTCATTTCCTTAAACTTCTGTCTCAGCTCCAAGGGTGTCAAGCGGTACTGGTCCAACCCATCATTCCACTTGATTCTCTCTAGCACGAACAGATCTCCACCAGCCAACCAGTCTCCACTTTCCATAACCATCTATTGAAAGGCATCCCCATTAATTCGGTCAATATGATATTTAAATATAAAAAATGAGTTACAGCCTTTTAGCTAAAGCAAGTCTCAAAAATGGTGTCATAGAGCTGGTACAGAAAAGTGCAGCCAAAATTATTTGGAGACTGGAGCACCTTTTCTACAAGGCAAAGTTGAAGAGTCTGTTTTTTTTTAGTTGAGTATAAAGGAGGACTATGGTGGGATTCAAGAAGAAGAGTTGGTTCAAAGCAGCCTTCCCTTCCTCTCCCCACAACAGACACCCTGTGAGGAGGGGTGAGGCTGAGAGAGTCGTGACAATATTGCTTGGTCAGAACAGCTCTGTCAAGGCTGTGATGAACCCAAGGTTTCTAGCTGGCTGCATGTAGAAGAGTGGGGAATCAAACCCAGCTCGCCAGATTAGAAGATACTGCTCTTAACCACTACACCATCTTGGTTTATACAGCTATGCATGAAGTCAGCAGAGTAAACTGAGAAAAATCTGTTTCCTCTTCCACAATTCTAGAATTTTAGATAGTAAATTTGGAATATGCAAAAGAAGGCACTTCTTGGTAATATATGCAAGTAGTTTGTGGAATTCTATGCGACAAAATGTAGTGATGACTGAAATGGCGCAGAGATAGATTCATGAAAAATAAGTCTATAAATGGGTACTAGCCATGGTGGCTAAATGGAAACTCTATGTTCAGAGGCATATACTACTGAATACCAATTGCATGTGGACAATAACAGGGAAACTTTATCTTCAGCCTTCAAGAAGCATTGCTGTGTACACGGCCACCCGGGGCCCCTGGCCTTCCCACCCCCTCCAGGCCTACTATTGGCCATTTTGGGAAAGGTTGGATGGGTCA
The DNA here is from genome assembly GCF_049243985.1 of Paroedura picta. NCBI lineage: Eukaryota > Metazoa > Chordata > Lepidosauria > Squamata > Gekkonidae > Paroedura > Paroedura picta. The sequence continues at coordinate 72,596,070 of NC_135376.1, forward strand.
ACACAACAATATATGGTCATATCACCCGATAAATGTTTAACAAATTTATAAAATATATTAAAAATTAATGAATTCCCACCCTTTCAGGAAACCCTTCCAGGACCACCAAGAAACCCCAGGGTTTCACGAACCCCTAGTTGAGAAACCCTGGAGTAGAGATAAGGTAGAAAGAAGAAATCAAATCAGCTCCTCCAAACTGTCACATAAAAAATATTTTACATAGGACGGGAGGAAGTCTCCTGAGAAAGGCTAACAGACTGGGGACACTGTCAAGGACCTTACGGAGCAGATCATCTCAGCAGTGGGCACATGGGTTCATAGTACTACTGCAACAATAAAAGAACCCACCCTGTCTTCACTTACTTTTACATGTGGATGCTTAGCACAAGTGGTCCCCCAGACACGCGCGCAGCGTTCTTCCTTCCTGTGCTCAAAAAATTCAGGGTTTTTTAGTATTGCCACTCGCCGCCCATTGTACTCCAGTGTAAAGGCGCTGCAACCTTCTAGACATTTCTTATCCTCAGAAGATACTGGGAGCACGATGGGAATGCTCAAGTTAATAATACCATCTGTTAAAAAAACAATGCCATATTTTGCAATTAGGTTATATGAGGGGAGAGACAGAAGATAATTCAATGGGTCATCTGAAAACACTGTGCAATTGGAGGATGCCAATCACCTGGCAGTTTGTATAGAAGTAGGTGTCTTGAGATAACTAGGCAGAGAGTCTTTGACAGTGCTTCAGAAGCTCAACTGAGCTAAAGACCAATTAAGTTTTTAGAAGAGTTGTTTGAACTTTGAAATATTTGACCTTTGCAATAACAAACAATGTTAATATGGCTAATAGGATCTCAGCAAATGCCTTTACTACCCAAAATTTTAAAATTAACTACAGTTGTGCCTATGCTACAGCATATCAGAGATGATTTTGTACATCTGATGTGCACTAATGCTTGACCTATACTGCACATGTATTTAAATGCTGCATTGACATCTTTACAGCATCAAAACTGGGGGTGCTAGCAGAACAACAATCTCCTATAAAAGGTGCTTTATGTACCTTCCTCCTTTGTCAGACTTGAAGTTTTCAAGATTACAGATGCAGTACAGTTTAACTCTTCTCAGTGTAAAACTTGATTCAAATACCACAGTGGGGACAGCAGACCATGCCCAGAAATGTTACTATCCCTATAGCCTGTTTGCCTCTGGTTATCTCAGCAATATTTATGTAACACTTATTTCTTTAGCCAGTTGCCTGGATGCTTCAGACACATTAAGGAATCTAATTCCACCTTTTTCCTAGCCTTGCCCTCTCCCTGTTCTAGCAGTCCAACATTCTTAAAATTAAATGGGTGAGCCTTTCCCCCCACCCAGTTTCTCAGCTTCATCTTCACCTGCTTATGGTTTGTACATAAAAGAGTTATTGAAAGGACAAGATGAGAGCTGGTAACAAGAACAGGAACTCTAACTACTATCCATAAAAATAAAACATAAAGTAAAAATAAAGTCAAAAGATCTGTAATAGCCAATACAATCTCACATAAACACTACAAACCACAGGAAAAATTATTCTTTGATCAAAACTTGGTTAGCTGGAGCTGTCCCTCACCCCCATCTTGTCTACTCTCACCTAAGGGTCTTTCAGTAGTAGTAGGCGGTAGAAATCACACCCACCAATATGGCATGGGGAGTACTACCCTCTGTCAAAAGAAATAATGCTCTGTCCTTTTAATAGAGGTTTGATGGGAAGTTATTTACCAGATTATGTTATTTAATCTCCAAGCCATGAAAAGATTCCATTGACTATTTCTACACATTAAGCCTCTCTTAAAGGGGCAGGATTCCCCCCCCCCCACCGCCTCTTGGCAGCCCTAGACTTGGAATCCCTTAATAGAACAGAAAGCAAAGGATTGTTATTCACAAGGCTAATCAGGAGAATCTGTCTATGGTTTTGGCATAGGTCAGAGGTTATTCCCCCTGCCCTTCTAGCAGTCAGTCATCTACTCCCTGGGTTAGAAGAGGAAAAAACACATGAAAGCCTAGGGGGCTTGTATATAGACTGTAGCCCAATTTAAAATGGTATCATTTCAGACGTTGAACTTGACATATCACATTTGCTACAAAGGCTAAAAAAGAAAAAAAACCCTATTCCCCACAGGAAACTTTTAAAACTATACACGTCTTCAAGCAATCAACTTCAGTACCTGGTCCACTCTCTTAATCTGCTTGGTCTGTAAAGTAGCAGAACAAATTTTGAGCCCAATGGCACCTATAAGACCCACAAAGCTCACACTTAGAAAAAAAAACTTTGTGGGCCTTAAAGGTGCCATTGGACTCAAATTTTGTTCTGCTTGGTCTGTGTAATTGAAGAGTTTACCTTACCTTCATCAGTGAAAATATAATTTTAAATACTGTAAAATGTTTGTCTTCCAGTGCAATCAAACCAAACTTACCCAACTTGGCTTACTGCAGGGTTTTCTCTCCCTTTCTTTTGTTTGCAAATGCAATAAACTAATGTTTGACCATTTCAATCCATAATTTGGTAATCAACGGACAAATTAGTAATAGGCATGGCAGTTTCATTTAACCATTGAATGCAGTTGATTTTCATCATGATTGTGAGTCAATTTTAATGGTCTACGATTATTTCTACTCTTCTGTACTGTCCCTGAGATTGTCCACTAGATCAGGGGTAGTCAACCTGTGGTTCTCCAGATGTCCATGGACTACAATTACCATGAGCCCCTGCCAGCATTTGCTGGCAGGGGCTCATGGGACTTGTAGTCCATGGACGTCTGGAGGACCACAGGTTAACTACCCCTGCACTAGATTATCTCAAAACTATGGCGTCTTCCACACAGGGACAGGATTTTCTGGTTTCCCTGTTACTAGTGTGCCTGCAGATAAAGCGAAGCAGCAACAGAGGTTCCCAAATGGAAGGTTTCCCCACACTTTCCCTGAGTCCCTTGGAAGTGGCCACTCATTGTCCCCTGGGCCAGCGGGGCTTTTGCAATATTTTTTAAAATGGGCACTAGAATACAATTATATCGATCTACCATTGCACCGATAGTCATTGGAGTTTCTCTGGATTCCAATCATCGTTATTTTTAAAAAGTAAACCTCTAGACTCGTCTCTTGCCTTTATAAGTCTGCACGGAACAGAACGAGAGACTTAAGGGGAAAAGAAAAGAATGATGGAAATTCAGAACTGCCAGACCTATCAGTACAACAGTATATCGATAGAACAATATTCTAGAGCCTTTTTAAAGAAATCAAAAGTCCTTCCAATGGTGGGAGGTGGGAAATGGCTGCCAGGTGGGCCAGAAAATCCAAATTTTCCCATTCACACAACAGCAGTCCAGGCTTTGCAATATTCTAGTGTCCATTTTTTTTTTAAAAATTACCCCCCCTCAATGGCATGGGGAAGGAAATGGCTGCCAAATGGGGCAGAAAATCCACCTGTTCTGACTTGCACAACAGCAATCCAGCCTTTACTGCAATCTTCCCCAAAACTTAAGAATAAAGCAGGTTTAAGAAAGCTTAAGGAAGACCCCCAAGAGGGGCAGGAACACACCATGCTGCTGTGGGAAAATTGGGGGGGGTGGTCTTTCCCAAAGCATTGGATTTGGAGCAGATAACCCATGTGGAAGACACTTAGGTAAATTCTGCTGTGCTTATTTTAAACTTTATATTTACATTCACTAAAATGCTATAGGATGTATTATTCATGAAATGCCTTTTTCAGATTTAATCCATGCATAATCAGCAACTTAAAGTGCCATATTCATATTGAGATTCAACCAGATAATGTTTTTCTGTACGGCACACTTTTGATGGAGTCACTCTTATCTAAAGATCTTGGAAATATATATATTTTTAACTGCAAAATCCATTAGTGTCTTTATTAGCAGATATTCAGTAGTCAAATTTGAGTCAATTTTATTTGGAAGAAATAATTTACCAAGTTCTGGTTCCATTTTTATCCATCATTAATTAATACTAGCCAAATATGATGGCTCTTGGAGGCACAATAAATCTGTTTCTGCTACCTGGCCTGAGACTCTAAAAAATGGGAAAGACACGTGCTGTTAAGAGTATAGCAGGCCATAGCCCATGATGGGCTGCATTTCGTTCTATGATTGACAAGTTGTTCAGACCTAATATACACAGTGGAATCACTTACAACAAAAGAATGTAACATTACAATGTTCAAAGTAATCAGGATTGATACCTGCTATATAAAAAAAGTCCAGCCAATCAAAAATTATACTGAGATCTGAGGTAAAAAATGTAAACTGGTTGAATCATGAATATACTCATAACGATTCAGTTCTTCTACTTTGGAATTTAATTTCCAGTGCATAAAGTTTTCTAACCTTTAGTGGATTTTTTTATTTTATAATAGTAATTACTTTCATACCATTGTGGAAAACAACTGAATACATACCAAGCTTGAATATATCAACTCTACCCCTTCCTGGCAAAATATAAGCACAATTATCAAGCATATTTTAACTGATATCCATTTGATGACCAGTCCTAAAATGACTCTTCTTCCAAGATGCTTGTGCTGGAGTACATGTGATCCAACTTCTCAAGAGAGATCTGCAGCTGATGTAGATACATATATGCATTTGGTGCACACCCTCATCTGTATTATAATGTTCATTTGGGACCCAATGAAACTGCCTAGATTTGCTCTGTGTTTAGGCACATGGCAGAATGGTGCCCAAACTAATTCCAATGTTTGCAGATGGACTGCCAAGAAAATCAGGAATAAAGTATGTGGGAAAATCCATTAACTTGTGTTTCTCAGTAGTACTCTGGCTATGGTTGATTCTCTGGCTATGGTTGATCTTTCACCTGAAGGCCTATTCACAAAAGGGGGCAGGGGCTACAAGGCCTCATGGTGCATGCACATTGAGTTTCATGCTGAAGGTAAGCTTTGCTTGTTTGGTTGTGATGTCTTTATTGTGATCAGTATATTTTCCTGACTTGTTAACAACATTACATCATAGTATTCATGTTTAACTTTTCAACATAAGGAGCTGCACTATCTTCAGTTTAACATTTAAGCATTTTAAGCTAACATCTATAACTGAAGTTCCAAAATTCTCATGTAGCACTCATAAGTTCTAAAGATAAAAGCACAGTAACTAGCAAACCTTACCATCTAGCAAGGTGCTGAAATGCAGAACTTGCAAATATTCCTTCTCACGCATAAACCCTTTCAAGGGAGTGGCCCAGCCTTCACTCAGAACTTGGACCCACTGCAGATCCAGCTGAAAAGGTAAAACAGGGCAATTTTACACAAAGATAAGGACAGACTTCTCATACCATTTTTTTAAAAAAGCTTTATCAGTATTTTCTAATGAAGTACAAGAGGTCATCCACATTTCCTAGGACTAAAACATACTTCTTTCTGTTTAATGGAAAGCTGCACAATGCTTTAAAAAAAGAACATGGACACAATGCACTGTAGACTGAAATCAAAGACATAAACAATCATTTGTCAGAAAATGCCTACTGGAATAGGCAGAATATATGTGGAAGGAAGCCCATATACCTCCAAGGACGGTGATGTGTCCTCAGCTTATACAGATTTCCCCAAGAAGCTGCCTCTCAATTCTATATACAGGGCCAATACAGGCAGAACAGAAACAAGGTCCCACCCCTGCCTACAATCACAGTGCTGAATCCTACAACGTGTAGACGGGAGGCCAGCTTGCTTGCTTGCAAGTAGGGCATAGTGCCAGTCCATTCAGTCCTGCTACTCCATACATAGACAAGTCTTTGTGTATGGGTGACTGTGTCAGGGATGGTAGACTGTCAGCCTGTAGTCATATAGTAGCAAAGTTCTGTTTTTTGGCCAATTTAAAATGCAACAGGTTGCAAAGGGTTAAGGTGGAACCATAGAAGCTGGCTTTTACATACATTAATGGCATATCCATCAGTATCCATACCCTAGTAACCATACCTCTATTCAATGTCACAATTAAAAATACCAAAGAAAAACAGTGACCCTGCTGGAACCCAACAGAGCATTTATATAGAAGGGAAAGAACATGATCATTGGTATTCAGCCTCTGAGGCTAATAATGGTAACCAAATCTAGGTTTACTTTTGCTTCTAGCTCAAGTTAGTATCAGAGTAGGAACTGAGGGGCATGTAATATCTGGACCTCCATTTCCAAGGGCAGAGGTGTGTCTGCATCTGCTTATCAAAGTTTAAGTCCAGTCCAAAGTTTAAGTCCAGTGGCACCATTAAGACCAGCAAAATTTTATTCATGTGCATGCACACTTCCTCATAAGATGAATAAAATGGTGTTGGTCTGAAATGTGCCACTGGACTCAAACACTATCCTGCTTTTTCAGACCAACATGGCTACTCCTCTGAATGCATTTGCAAATGTTAGCCAGAAGATGGCAACATGTGTGATCAGAAACGTTCAACGTACAAGAGCATTGAGAAGTTACTGGCCCAAAAGAATTGGGGGGGGAGTAACTTTTTTTGGGGGGGGATTCAGATTGTAGTTAACTCACATTGATCCCATGGGATTTTAAGGCAAGAGATTTTCATCAGTGGTTTGCCATTGCTTGCCGTTGCATAGAGACCCTGGACTTCCACGGTGGTCACCCATTCAAATATTGACCAGTGCTGACCCTGCTTAGCTTCCAAGATCTGGCAAGTTCAAGTGAGCCTTGGTTATCCAGGTCAGAGCCAATGTGACTAGATAAAAGATACTACTGGAAATCTCCAGTGTTTTGTTTTTAACTAAATCAAAACAGAATGTGGCTTCCCACACAGGGAAGTTTTCGTATGCTCCCCCAATTGATTTGCCTTATCAAAAATACTATTGTTCTATCCTCCCCACTACCAGGGCTAACTGGTAGTGATTAGAATCCTCTCGTAGCAAAGTAGCATTTAACATGTTTCATATTTCTATTGGCTAACACTGACAAATGCACTCACTTAAGCGTTACAGCATTGTGTCTGTAGAAATGGAGGTTAGGCTACTAGAAGCCCATACTTTGATTTCTTCAGCTTGGCTAGTGCGGGACACCTCCTGGGAAACCCAATGAAAACAGGTTGTTTACAGCTGTATTGGTCCAAAAGGAAGCTCCCAAGAGCCAAGAACACAATCCATGTAACACCTTTACCAACCCCATAACATGTAAGTGGACAAACTTTTGAGTTGCCTACTATCCTTTATCAGGCCATATGTTACAAAACAAAAGGGAGGTAAGTCAAATTTTCAGGTCATCATGATCGTGTCAGGGTGTGGCAGAATTTCTGGCAAGGAAGGTGACTCAGGCTGCTGCTGGCCAGGGGCCATAACAGAAAGAGGCAATAAAACTATTAAACAAGTATCTCCAGTGATCCCTTATCCCTTTAACAACTGACAGTTCTGTCCTTTTTCAGAAATCACTTGGAAGTAATTTTATTCTAGGGAGATAGATTGACAATCTTTCAAGCTTGATATATTTATGCATGTGGATTATACAAATACAGGAAATGAGCAAACAGTTTTCTGTCATTATCTTCGAAGACAAAGCCAGTTTTCCGGGCCTCTTCCAAAGCCAAATCAGCAATATCCAATAAAGGCATTAAGGCAGAAGAGACATGGCTGAGGTCCTAATTGCACACTGATGATTACATACAGAGCAGAAGTATGGACTACTGTCTAAAATATAAGAAGGCTTCTGTGTTATATTCCTATCCTGCACAGTGGCCTCTGGCCCACAAAATCATATGACACAGTGAACGTGATAATCTGTTTGCCACATTTACGAGCTGCCTCTCTGTCAGGTTCTCATGATGATGAATAGCTGATCTTATAAACTAGAACTAGTTAAAAGGAGCCAGTAAAAGCTCTGCTTGGAAAACTTTCAAAAAAAATCCAGAAGAGTCATCAAACCGCACAGCTAAAGTGGCAACGGTATTCCTTAATGCTTTATTAGAATATTAGTGTCAAACAAGAATATCAGACAGGAGGTTTCAAATTTGAAACTGGACATATACTCTGTGATCAGTATAGTAGGATGGTGTCAATCTTATTTCAATTAAGGTTTGTTTTAAATCTTTTTGTGGTTGCATATTTCTTTTTTGATATAAAATATAAATAAATATGGATGCCAACGCTATTTGCTAGGTTTTATACAAAGTTTCCCCCTTCAAGGATCGCTGCCTTGTTGTGGCAAGGGGGCTTGCGTAGTTCAGTGAAGCTATGAGCTATGCCGTGCAGGGCCACCCAAGACGGACAGGTCATAGCTGAGAGCTCTGACAAAAGGTGATCCACTGGAGAAGGCAATGGCAAACCACTCCAGTATCTTTGCCATGAAAACTCTATGGACAGTTCCAATAGGCATAACGATATGACGCTGGAAGATGAGCCCCTCAGGTCGGAAGGTGTCCAATATGCTACTGGGGATGAGCAGACGGCTAGTACGAGTAGCGCCAGAATGAATGAAGCGGCTGGGCCAAAGCCGAAAGGACGCTCAGTTGTGGAAGTAACTGGTGGCGAAAAGACAGTCCGATGCTGTAAAGATTTTTATTCCATAGGAACCTGGAACGTCAGATCCATGAATCAAGGCAAGCTGGACGTGGTTAAACAAGAAATGAGAAGACTGAACATCGACATTTTAGGAATCAGTGAACTAAAATGGACAGGAATGGGTGAATTTAATTCAGATGACCATCAGGTATACTACTGTGGACAAGAATCTCGCAGAAGAAATGGAGTAGCATTCATAATCAATAAGAGAGTAGGAAAAGCAGTCTTGGGATACAATCCCCAAAATGACAGAATGATCTCAGTTCGAATCCAAGGCAAACCATTCAACATCACAGTGATCCAGGTCTACGCCCCAACCACTGCTGCTGAAGAGGATGAAGTTGATCAGTTCTATGAAGCCCTACAACACCTTCTAGAAGCAACGCCCAAAAATGATGTGCTTATCATCATGGGGGATTGGAATGCTAAAGTAGGAAGCCAAAAGATAACCGGGATAACAGGCAAGTTTGGCCTTGGAGTACAAAATGAAGCAGGGCACAGGCTGGTAGAATTTTGTCAAGAGAATACAATGGTCATAGCAAACACTCTTTTCCAGCAACCCAAGAGACGACTCTACACATGGACATCACCAGACGGTCAACACAGAAATCAGATTGACTATGTGCTCTGCAGCCAAAGATGGAAAAGTTCTATCCAGTCAATAAAAACAAGACCAGGAGCTGATTGTGGTTCAGATCATGAACTTCTTGTTGCAAAATTTAGGCTTAAATTGAAGAAAGTAGGGAAAAGCACTAGGCCACTCAGGTATGAACTAAATCATATCCCTGACGAATACACAGTGGAGGTGACAAATAGATTTAAGGAATTAGATCTGATAGACAGAGTGCCTGAAGAACTATGGACGGAGGTTCGCAACATTGTACAAGAGGTAGCAACTAAAACCATCCCAAAGAAAAAGAAATGCAAGAAATCAAAATGGCTGTCTGAGGAAGCTTTACAAATAGCTAAGGAGAGAAGGGAAGTGAAAGGCAAGGGAGAAAGAGAAAGATACACCCAATTGAATGCAGAATTCCAGAGAAAAGCTAGAAGAGATAAGAATGCCTTCTTAAATGAACAGTGCAAACAAATAGAAGAAAACAATAGAATGGGGAGGACCAGAGATCTTTTCAAGAAAATTGGAGATATGAAGAGAACGTTTCATGCAAAGATGGGTATGATAAGGGACCAAAATGGTAGGGACCTCACAGAAGCAGAAGAGATCAAACAAAGGTGGCAAAATTATACAGAAGAACTATACAAGAGCGAGCTTAACATCCCTGATGACCACAATGGGGTAGTTACTGACCTGGAGCCAGACATCCTGGAATGTGAAGTCAAATGGGCCTTAGGAAGTCTGAGCAACAATAAAGCTAGTGGTAGTGACAGCATTCCAGTTGAACTATTCAAAATCTTAAAGGACGATGCAGTAAAAGTGCTACACTCAATATGCCAGCAAATTTGGAAAACTCAACAATGGCCACAGGATTGGAAAAGGTCAGTTTACATTCCAATCCCAAAGAAGGGCAATGCCAAAGAATGTTCAAACTACCGCACCATCGCACTAATTTCTCATGCTAGCAAAGTTATGCTCAAAATCCTACAAGCTAGGCTCCAGCAATATGTGGACCGAGAACTTCCAGAAGTACAGGCAGGATTTCGAAGAGGCAGAGGAACTAGAGATCAAATTGCCAACATACGCTGGATCATGGAGAAAGCTAGGGAGTACCAGAAGAACGTCTACTTCTGCTTCATTGACTATGCTAAAGCCTTTGATTGTGTGGAGCACAACAAATTGTGGCAAGTTCTTAAAGAGATGGGAATACCAGAGCATCTTATTTGTCTCTTGAGAAATTTATATGCAGGTCAAGAAGCAACAGTGAGAACTGAACATGGAATCACTGACTGGTTCAAAATTGAGAAAGGAGTTCGGCAAGGCTGTATACTGTCGCCTTGCCTATTTAACTTGTATGCAGAGCACATCATGAGAAATGCGGGATTAGAGGAGTCACAAATTGGGATCAAGATTGCAGGGAGAAATATCAACAACCTCAGATATGCAGATGATACCACTCTAATGGCAGAAAGTGAAGAGGAACTAAAGAGCCTGTTGATGCGGGTGAAGGAGGAGAGTGCCAAAGTTGGCTTGAAACTCAACATCAAGAAAACAAAGATCATGGCATCCGGCCCTCTCAATTCCTGGCAAATAGAAGGGGAAGAAATGGAGATAGTGACAGATTTTATTTTCCTGGGCTCCAAGATCACTGCAGATGGGGACTGCAGCAAAGAAATTAAAAGACGCTTGCTCCTGGGGAGGAAAGCTATGGCAAATCTAGACAGCATCCTAAAAAGCAGAGACATCACCCTGCCAACAAAAGTGCGTTTAGTCAAGGCTATGGTCTTCCCAGTTGCAATGTATGGCTGCGAAAGTTGGACCATAAGGAAGGCCGAGCGTCAAAGAATTGAGGCTTTTGAACTCTGGTGCTGGAGAAGACTCTTGCGAGTCCCTTGGACTGCAAGGCGAACAAACCAGTCAGTCCTCGAGGAGATCAGCCCTGACTGCTCTTTAGAAGGCCAGATCCTGAAGATGAAACTCAAATATTTTGGCCACCTCATGAGAAGGAAGGACTCCCTGGAGAAGAGCCTAATGCTGGGAGAGATCGAGGGCAAAAGAAGAAGGGGACGACAGAGAATGAGGTGGATGGATGGAGTCACTGAAGCAGTAGGTACAAACTTGAATGGACTCCGGGGAATGGTAGAGGACAGGAAGGCCTGGAGGATCATTGTCCATGGGGTCGCGATGGGTCGGACACGACTTCGCACATAACAACAACAACATACAAAGTTTTCCCAGGTATTGTACATTTTTGCTTTTGTATAGTGCCTCATCTTTTTAATACTTACATGTAGTTTGCAGTCTCTAAAGAATATTGTTCTAAGTATTTTTTTGCAGAAAAGGGGGGGAATCTTCTCAAAGAGAACTTAAGATATTTTGGTGTCTGAGGCAGAAAATGCAAATATCACTCAGTCCATAATGATAATATCACTGACAACATGCTGTCCTTCAACTATACCCTCAGTCCTGTCACCAGAGTTTATTAATGTTTGGTTTATGGAAGTATTTATAGTCCATTTTTCTCTTGCAGCTCAACACAGCCCTTACAAGTGGGTCATTGTACATTTGATATGGTTGATCTCCCTCAACCAAGAGAATGCTGGCAGTTTAATTCCCTCACAAATGAAATGGCCTTATGGAGCCTTCTAAAATGTTTTCAAGATGGTGCCTTCCTCACGGAGCCCACTTCTGCAAGGTGGGAGCCATTACAGAGAAGGGGTTTTAGTGGATGTCTAGTAGATTTAGGTTGTTCCGCAGTGTGAATACTTCTCTTCAGCATAACTGGCTCTATACTATGATTTTACCTTGTGTGGGTTTGAAAGTTGGACAGTGAAGAAAGCTGACAGGAAGATGAGGCATGGACAAAATGGGGCATGGACAAGAGTTTTACAGATACCATAGGCCACCAAAAATACAAATGAATGTGTTCTAGATCAAATCAAATATGAATTCTCCCTAGAATCTAAAATCTCCAAACTGAAGTGATTGTACTTTGGACACATTATGAGAAGACAAGAGTCACTGAGCAAGAGAGTTATCAGAGAAAAGCTGAAGGCGGCAGGAAGATCCAACATGAGATGGATTGTCTCAATAAAGGAAGCCACGGTGCTCACTTTGCAAGATTATAAAATGGCCAGGGCCTGCGTGTGAGGAGGAGCAGTAGATTAAAAAACCCTCTCTGCAAAAAAAACCTGAGCAAGGCTGTTAATGACAGAATGTTTGGGGCTTGCTATAAAATAGCAGTGATGCGATGGCACTTAATACACATACTGTGATTGACTGTATCTCCCCAAAAGATGGTGCTTCCTCATTCTTGGATCTAAGAGCATGGGGAAGAATGTACGAATGAAGGTACTCTGGGGTTTATTTTCTGGTTTTGCTACACAAATCTCTTACCTTGGTAATCTTTACAGATGGCAATGTATTGGCTTCAGCCCGTGCTTGTTCCATCTTATTTTCTGGTACAAACAGTTCAAGAACATCCTTGATAGCAGCAGGTGGAACAATACTCTGGAACAGAAAAAGCAGGCATGTGACCCAAGTGTAGATGATAACTGTGAAGAAAAGATCTAAAATATTTGTGAGGCTAAAACAGAATACCTGTTCCTGCAAGAGCTCCACAATCTGCTGGATGCAGTCAGAGACTGAAGATACATTGGTTTTCAGTACAAGTGCAGGCATTTCAGGTTTTTCATACTCTGAATCAATTCCAGTGAATCCTACAGATTGTTAGCAACTTGTTTAGTTAAGATGATAATATAGAAATCGGATGGTAAAAGAAATCACAAGGAAACAAGTTCTTATTTCAGGGCTTGAAAATGATGTTTGTAACTATATTGGCTGCTGGAGTGGAGACCATTATATGTCCAGTATCCATGGAGAAACAGAATGACATGTTACACTTACAATGCCCTCCTAAGCAGAGTCATGCCCTTGTAGGTCCACTGAAGTCAAAAGGTTTACAAATCAGGCTCCTCCTGAGATAGTCCCCCTGAGACGTTTGTAGCAGAAACATATTGGTTTTTAGGTGGGATTTTATTGTATTGGGGGGGGGGTCTACGGGGATTTTATTGAATGTGACCCGCCAAGAGCCTCACGGGAGTGGCGGGATAGAAGTCGAATAAATAAACAAACAAACAAATAAATAAAAGGTCTGTTGAGTCAGGGTGGGGGGGAGGAGTCTGTTGTTGTCATGGTGGTGGTTCTAATCAGGGTATAATTACTGCAATTGGAGTCCTAATGATTTTATGGGGTTTTATTGTGAGGAGTCATTTATGTATGTATGTATGTGTGCGCGTGTGTGTATAAACAAAAACAACAATAAGCAACAATAAATCTTGATAGTGGGGGGGAAATCTAAAAGTCCACCCCCGATCAATCCCCAATAGCCACCATCATGCTCAAGAGCGAAGGTCTGCTCAGTTGTCAAAGGCAGTACCTCTAAAAACCTCCACAGGGGCCTATTTAGGGAGGGACCCAATCTTCCTGGCCTCAACCAAATGCCTGGTGGAAGAGCTCCATCTTTTAGGGGCTGAAGAACATTGACAGCTCTGTCAGGCCCCTCAGCTCTTCCAAGAGCTCATTCCACCAGGTTGGGGACAGGACCAAAAAGTCCCTGGCCCTGGTTGAGACCAGTTGAGCCTCCTGGGGACCACGGACCACCAGCAAATTCATACCCGCAGAGCAAAGTGCCCTGTGGGGGACATAAGGAAACAAGCGGTCCCTCAGATAAGCGGGGCCCAAGCCACGGATGGTCTTAAAGGTAAGAACCAAAACCTGAAACCTGATCTGGAAGCCAATTGGCAACCAATGCAGCTGCCTCAGCATAGGCTGGACGTGCACCTGCCAAGATGATCTCGTGAGGACCCTAGCAGCCACATTTTGTACCAACTGCAATTTCCAGGTCAGATACAGGGGGAGGCCCATGTAGAGCGAGTTACAAAAGTCTAATCTGTAAGTGACCATTGCATGGATCACTGTAGCCAAATATTCAGGGGACAGGTGGGGTGCTAGTAACCTGGCTTGGTGATGGTAAAATGCCATTTTGTGAACTGCCACAAGCTATCTGGGAGTGGCAGTATAGAAATTGAAAAATAAATCAACTCCATGGTTTGCTACCTATGTTTAAAGCAGAATAGTGCATCACAGCTGAGACAAGATCATAGCTATTCAGTTCACCATGACACAGTTACACAAGGCCCCTACACCTCTCAGCAACACAACTTGCTATTCCTACTCAAGGAGAACAATCCTAAACAAGTCTACTCAGAAGCCAACTAAGATCTATTCAATGGGGCTTACTCCCAGGAAAGTTCTTTCGGGATAGCATTGAAAGTGTTAAAAAGTTTGTTTCAACCCAATCTGTTCTTTAGGAAGACTTCAGGTTGAGAACCTCTTGCTGGGAGGAGGGAGAGGCAGTCCAAAGAAGTTAGGCTCTTACAGGGAGAGAGGTAATCATACCTTTGATTTCTCCAGCTCGTGCTTTTTTGTAAAGTCCTTTTACATCTCTGCTCTCACAGATGTTTAGAGGAGCATCCACAAAGACCTCAAAGAATGGAAGTCCAGCTGCCTCATGAATCTTCTGCGCATTCTCCCGGTCCTGCGGGGAGGAAAGAAAAAGCAGCAAGTCATATAAAAAGGAGGGGTTTCAGCCGTCCTCCTTGTGCTGACTTCCTGAGTCAAAACAGCCTCGGGGAGAGCCCCACTTCAGTGCTTCACATAGACTGACTCCATGTAGAAAGCAAGCAGAATTAAAAAGTGGTCCAACTCAAAGATAACTGGCCACCGTTTGTCCCCTTTGACAGCCTGGGGATACAACGGAAGAAGAGTTAGCCCCTTTTTCATTTGCCCCCCAATTGTGAGAGCATCCTGTAGTGATTAGGGTGCAGGGCTCGGATCTGGAAGACCTCGTTTCGAATCCCCACTCTGCCATGGAATCTTGCTGGGTTCCCTTGGCCATTCAGTCAAATCTACCTCACAGGATTACTGTAAGGATAAAATAGAGGTGAATGTCATAAGCTGCCTTGGATCTCCATTGGGGAGAAAAGTGGGGTATAAATAATGGAAATAAATAAACTGTGACCATTGCAACTGCAAGACAATTTCAGGTGCTCTATAAAATTACATTTTTATAACTGATCTTAACATGTGATTATAATTCAAATAGGAATAATTTTCCCTCCTTCATTGGGACCCATCATACTGAAGATGACTGAAGATCACACTGGAAGCAGTGACTGAATTTGCATTTTATTTCCTGAAGTGCTGCAGTTTCATTAAATCATGCAGAAACTGTTTCCTTAAAATGAGTCTCCCTCATTTAAAAACAAAAAGAAAACGAGAAAAAATAGACTTGGGAAGACACAGCATCATAAAAAAAAAATTCACTGCAGGCGTACCTTCGAGAAAGGAGATATAAAACTGGTGATGCAAACCAAGCCGGCATCTGCAAACAGTCTGGCAACTTCAGCAATACGACGGATATTCTCTTCTCGATCATCAGCTGAGAAACCAAGGTTTTTGTTCAGGCCATGACGGATGTTGTCCCCATCAAGGGAATAGCAAGGAATGCCATGAGACACCAGGTACTCCTCCAGTGCAAACCCAATCGTTGTCTTACCAGCACCAGAAAGACCTATTAATAACAGGCAGCAATTTCAATAATTAATGACAAATGCAGTTTGCCATATAACCATCGCATGAAGCTGCCTTCTCTAGCTCAGTATTGTCTCCTGACTGGCAGCAGTTCCCCTATGGTCTAAGTCCTTCACATCACTTAGTGCTGGATCCTTCAACCAGAGATGCCAAGGGTTGGAAAGCAGATGCTCTACCAATCCACAGTCCCCCTCCGCTCAAAGTGCTTACTCTCCATTTACCGTAATAGGATTATTTAAAAGGCATTTTTGAACTTTGATCCAGAAGGAGACTGAAAACAAATCAGTCAGTATCAGAATTCCCTTGTAATATTGTGTACAGTTCTGGTTACCACAAAGATATTATAGCACTGGGAAAAATGCAGAAAAGGGCAAGTAAAATGATTAAGGGAATGAACCACTTTTCCTATGAAGAATGGTTAAAGAGGTTATAGCTCTTT
This sequence comes from Paroedura picta, assembly GCF_049243985.1. Classification (NCBI taxonomy): domain Eukaryota; kingdom Metazoa; phylum Chordata; class Lepidosauria; order Squamata; family Gekkonidae; genus Paroedura; species Paroedura picta. The sequence goes on from NC_135376.1 coordinate 72,612,330, forward strand.
ATTGTGGAGAAATGACAAGTGAGGAGTGATGACAGAGGTTTACAAAATTAAGCACGTGGAGATGGTAGAGAAAAAATTATTTTTCTCCCTTTCTCAAAATATAATCGCTCATGAGCACTCAATGAAACTATTGAGCAGTAAGCTTAGGTATAAAATAGATTCATAGAATCATAGAGTTGGAAGGGGCCATATAGTCCAACCAGCTCAATAGATGATGATGCTTGGTATTCTTGGTGTTTGGGGGGCAACAGTGGGACGTCTTCTGAAGTTCTGACCCTTGTGGAAGACCTCTTGATGGAACCTGGATTTTGGCCACTGTGCAACATAGCGTGTTGGACTGGATGAACCATTGGCCACATCCAACATGGCTTTTTAATGTTCTTATGTTGTATATTTGTGATTCTCAGGTTTTTTTCCAGTGCAAATGTAATGTCAATAAAAAAACTCTGTCCAATGTCATTTTACTAAGTTAATCAGGAATGCATTACCTGTTAGCCACACTGTACAGCCTCTGAATCCACCTCTTGTTCCCACAACTTGTCCTCTCTTGCTCCTGCTAACATGGTGGGCTTGGTATACCACATTTGTAGATCTGTGAAGATTCTAAAGATACATTAAAAAAACAGGGAAAAACTATTTATTACTGTGACCGACAATACCAAAAATAAGCTCAAGCAAATCCCTTAAATCCTATAAATTCACAGGAATTTGAATGGGCCAATTTTGCATTTCCCCCCTTAAATGACTCCTTCAGGTAGTAAAAAGTGGTGTATAAAAAACAACTCTTCTCAGCTGTTGATAATACTCTGCATCTTGGAGCATGCACAGTCAGACTTTGTCAAAATTTACAGAGGTTTTATTTTTAATACTGAGGGAGTCAATCAATTCCTGTTCTGGGTTTTGTTGCAATCTGATTCAAGAACTATTAACTTTCATCACAAATTATCTAGATAGAGATTACAAGGCAGACATGTAGTACCTTCCATAGACTGAAACATGAAACCACAACTAGGAGACTAAGGAGGTCCATTCACAGACTAGTGTCCAAGCCTGTTGTTTCAAGTGACAACCTAGCTTTTCTACTCACTACTGCAGTAGTTCTCAACCTAGGGGTTAGGACCCCTTTGGGGGTTGAATGACCCTTTCACAGGGGTCGCGGCAGGGCGAGCAGCTTGGTCGAGGGGGGGGGCACTGCCATTGTTGCTGCTCCTCCTGCAGGTATCTGTCTGGAACAGCGGAAAAGAGCGAGATGGGCATGGTGGGACAAGAGGCAGAACTGAACTGAGAAACCCCTGAAAAAAACCCAATTTATATACAATCATGAACAATGGATCTTCACGCCATTGGTCAGTTTTGGTTTAATTTCTGTGAAAGAACACCTGCATAATTGGGGGTCACCACAACATGAGGAACTGTATTAAAGGGTTGCAGCATTAGGAAAGTTGAGAACCACTGCACTACTGCATTTACTTATTTATCGTAACATATCACCTTTCTGCCTAACAGCCATGCAAAGCAACTCATAATAACATCTAAATATACATTCGCACATAACATATAAGGATTAAAATAAAAATGATAACAGTAGCAACATTTAAAGGTATTGTCACAAGAAGCTGATTTTTCTATTGATTCAACTGAATTGAGAACAATTTTCAAAGTTCTTAGGTGTGTCCCTCTCCATCACACTTAAACTGGAAGCTGGTCTTATTTCACTTTTAAACTTTGGTTAGGATGTGGCAAAGCTGGGGAGTTAGGGACCTAGCCACCCAAAACTTGCACTAACAGTTCAGACCTTACCTGGTTCTTATAAGATACCAAAGATGGTATCAGGCAAGCATTCCTTGAGTAGGAGCAGCAAAAGTCCCCAGCCTGCTGCAGCTAGTGACAGGATGCATGAGCATATGAAGCTGCCTTATACTGAATCAGATCATTGGTCAAACAAGGTCAGTATTGTCTACTCAGACTAGTTCTTCAGAGTCTCATTTAGAGGTCTTTCATATCACCTATTGCCCAGTCTTTTTAACTGAAGATGTCAAGGACTGAACCTGGATCAGTTTGCATGCTAGGCAGTGGCTCGTCCACTGAGTCTCAACTCCTCCACTTATGAACAGATCTTCAAATTGCTGAGGTATACAGACTGCACGTTACACCATGGATGGCAGTGCTAGCTTGATTGGTTGGAGGAGGAGGGGAACCAACTGGGCAAAGGAAGGATGTGAAATGACAATTATTTAATCTTATGCACAAAAGAGCCTGCTAGTTTATTTTGTATTTGTTTGTTTGCTGGATCATTAACTTAAAATGGGATAAATAACCCCTTACGGGAAAAGGATTAGTAAACAACAGATGGTCTTATTAGCTGTCCTAGCCTAAATCAAAATTATCTGATAATCAAGAGTGAAAACATTTTTTCCTTTCACAAAAATATGCTAGTCTCCCTAAAGGCATCTCACACAAAACAAACCATGGATAGAATTTCGTTATATTAGATTCTTTATATTAGATTATATAATGAATAATAATAATGACAGTACTATTGTGAACCTTATACACAGTAATTCGTATAACCACATACACAGTAAGTTTATTACATTATCCCCATACTGTAGATGCAGTAATGAGGTAAGGTTGCCAGCCAGGTGAGGGGGTGTGGTGTTGGGGGTTTTTTTGGAAATTTGGGGGTATAGCCTGGGGAGGACAGGAACTTCAGTGGAGTACAATGCTATAGAGTCCACTCTCCAAAGCATTCATTTTATGCAGGGGAATGGATCCCTGTATTCTAGAGATGACCTGCCATTCTAGGGGATCCCAGGTCCCACCTGGAGGCTGGCATCCCTAACACTGAGGCCAAGATGGTGGCCTTTTGTGTGAAGTTATTTCATGCTTCCTTCTCGCTTTTCTCCTTATAGCAGGGGTCGTCAACCCCTGGTTTGTGGCCCGGTACCGGGCCGCTGGCAGCCACGCCTGCCTCCCCCCCCCCCGCAGCGTGAAGCTTGCCAGGCTCACAGCCCGGCTATCTTCTTGCTCTAAGAGGGGGGGAAGAGGCAGACGCGGCCTCCGGCACGCCAGTAGACACAAACGCGCATGCGCGGAGCTGCTTTGCATGCGCGTTAGCGCCCCCTGCTGGAGAAAACATGGATGCGCGGCTACTCTGCACATGCATGTTTCCGCCAGCAGGTGGCACTAATGCCCATGCACGACGCCCGGGCCGCCAGCTCTCCCTCACCCCCGGAGGCGATCTTCAACCGGAAAAAGGTTGGGGACCGCTACCTTATAGTATGCCATGATTCTTGACTGTATAAACTGCAGTTACTACAAGTTATTATTTTCCTCTAAGCTAAATGTGGAAACCCATTTCAAACTGTAGTTTGCATTTCTGGTTTTAAAAGAAATTTATGGTTGCAGCCATTAAACATCCACCCAGTTCAGATGCCACACCAAACTACAATCCCCACAAACACGCTGTGGTGACAAAACAATATGGTAGAGAGAGCATTCAAATACAAAGCTCATTCATAACAACTAAACCAAGGTTTAGTCTAGTGAGTCATAGGCTTGGCAAAGGTTAAATAAGGAGACATTTGAAGTAGAGACTTCTCAGCTAAATTCCTTTACCACTATATCAACTCCCAAAATAAGTTTACCAACTTCTAGGTAGGGCCTGAAGATCCCCTGAAATTACAACTGACATCCAGATGACAGTTTCCCTTGAAGAAATTGGCTGCTTTGGAGTCTGTTCTCCACGTCATTATACCCTGATGAACTCTGTCCCAAGCCTCTGCCCCTCAAATCTCCAGGAATTTTCTAATCAAGAATGAACCCTATCCCAAAACTTTATCATATTCCAACTCAAATCAGTTTCTCATTACGCAGTTTCATCATAAGGTTGTTTTCAAAGATACCAAAAATTTCCCAGGTATGTTTTTTAAAAGCCTGTACATTAATAGAATTCTTTAGCTCAAAGGAAATTCCAAAACCAGCTCCCTTTTGACTTTTTCTTAGTTCATTGTTTTGCTGAATCATTCTTAAAAAGTCAAGACTTCCTCAACAACTTTACTTTGTGCTGAGTGAATTTGCACCCACATTTCTTTCTCCAAAGAAATCCCTTTGCAGACCCAGTGCTTCTGAAATATGTCAAGCTTGCAGAAACCATACACCACTACTGTCACCTCCCCCCCCCCCCACACACACACATACCACTAATCTGGGTAAATTGATCAGGGGTTATGTAAGTTGCTCAGGGGTTATGTAAGTTTTAATTGTTTACTAGGAAATACTACCCTAATCCTCAATTGTCCAGGATCTTCAAATGGGATTGGAAGCCAAACCTCAAAAATAATAAAAAAGCAACCAGTGTATAGCCAAAAATGTCATAAGAAATATCTGGAGAAAGGCTCTTCAAAATCATTCAGATCTAAATTACAAACATAAGATTTTAGTGCTCAGATTACAAATAAAAAAAATATGTGCTCCTCCCAAAAGAATGTGTTTCTTGAAGCCTGTTCACCCGGAGCTGAGGAACAATTATGTAATTTTAATTATATAATTCAAATTTAGCTTTCCAATGGAAAAGGATACATTTTTGTGTGTAACTTATATGAATGTCATGTATTCATCTGCCTTGAGTCTCAGCAAGAAAGGAAAGCTATCAAGTATATAAATAAACACAAAATGTCTGGTAGTGAATCATATGCATTTTAATTTCAGTGAAACCTGAGGGTGAGTAAATGCAGAAGACTATCCTACTACAGGAGAAATTAAGGAAGTTTCCTTGCTTCTTAAATATGTGCTAAAGGCTGTGAAAAAGATGAGGCAGCCGGCTCAAAGTGTTTTGTCACTTGAGGTGGTTGTGACCATTCCCCCACCTTACTGTTGAGGCCACGAACACCGTCCAACACATCAAGGAGATAACCATCCTTATCTACGCCCACCATGGGCTTCCCTGACCTTTTGTGAGACTGCCACAAGTGTGCACCATGTTGACTGCCCTGATAATGAACGTTGAGGAAAGAACGCAGTATGAGCAAATGGATTTTTAAGGCTGTGGACAAGGAGGCAAGGAAGATTAACTCTTCAACACTCAGGCATGGATGTCAGTGAGCAGGTTGGCTGTTGACAGTACAAGAGATTGTGAGTGGGTGGACAGATTGTGAGTGAGTGGGCCGAAGAGGTTGTGTCAGTGTTTGGCTCTTTCATGCACGCATGCCCAGGGAAATGTTGATCACCACTTTGGGATCAGGAGGAAAATTTCCTCCAGGCCAGACTGGCCAGGGATTCTGTGGGGCTTTTCGCACGCCTTCAAAATCGCACAATGGTTGCCAATTGAAAACGCTACTGATTTGCCGTTATGCACAACGTCGTTGACAATCTGCCACACACCTGAAACTGATCTGCAAAAAGCGCTTCCTTGTAGCGCTTTCAGGGAAATCCCCAAAAGTGGATTCACCCTCCGGAAAGCGATACACTCCTGCAACCAATCTGCAACACTAGCGAAAAAGACCTGTGTGTTAACATTGTTGCGGTTTCTACAAAGTCCCTCCCCCTGGCTCTCTCCTCTGATCTTCCGGCGAAGCGATCGCCATTTTTTTTTTCTCCGAGCGAGCGGGGATAAACGCACCAGCGAGCCTCTTTCTGTTTAGAGGCTTCCCCGGCTTCAGTCCCTCCCCAGAGTCACTAAGCACAAACAACAGAAAAGCCCGTTTGCTGATGTATTTTCCCTTTATTTTTTTCACATTCATTCAGCTGAAAATCGGGCCCGTGAGAGGGGGGGATTTTTTTTTTTCACTCGGAGGGAGCGTGGCAACGATCAAACGACAGCTCAAACACACCAGGCAGCTGGATGGGTCTCTCCGTTGCAACGAATCAACACAGATTCGTTGCAATGGGTCTGTTTTTTTTTTTTTTTAAACTTTCTTAAAGGGAAAGGGGCTGTTTGGGAGCATGCTAACGGCTGCCCATTGGCTTCTTGACGGCCAGGGGCGGGACGAGCTTGACAATAGCGCTTCCTTTCTAGCGATTTTTGCCGAGACCGGAAGCCTGTGGGAAACGCTACAAAACGCAACTGGATTCCACTACAAAGGCAGGTATGCATAACGACGAATTCCACTATTTTAAATGGCGATTTTTCATTCAGCAACCAATTTGCTACAAAGATCCTGGTGCGGAAAGCCCCTGTTTATTTTTGTGTGGAGGGGGCATCATCTGGGCATGGAATTGGGTCACTGTGGGTGGGCAGGTAGTTGTGCATTTCCTGCATTCCAACCTTATGATTTTTTATTCTAAGAGCTTGTCACCCTCCCCCCAAAAGTTGCCAGGTGTGGGCAGCATCATTTCTGTCTATTTTAGAGGTGGATCAGGGTAAAGGTAAGATTTGAGGAAGGGAGGAAATTCTGTGGGTTATAATGCCATAGATCCCATCTTCCAAAGCTGCTATGTTCTCCAGGAGAACTGATCTCTGTCACCTGGAAAGATGGTGTAATCCCAGATTTCCAGTTGGCAACCTGACACCTGCCCCTGCCCCTCCCCCTGCTGCTAATCTTCTTTCTGAGTTGACTGCCTCAGATCACCTTATCATAGATCTGTCTCAATGGCTGTGGCTGGCTTTACAACATTCCGTGGTTACCCATGCTCCACCCCTTGTTACTGTCCCAGCCAAGCCCTATAAGCAAGCCACTGATAGGGGAGAAAGCCTATATCTGTGGGCAACTTGTTTAGACTGGACTGCTATCGAGGCAAGGCAGGAACACAGGCTTAGAAAGCAAGCCAAAGGTCCATGGCCAAGGTGTGTATTGTGCTGGCGTGTGAACTAAGTATGCTTGTTTGGTTTGTTCAGGTAGTGAACCTGTTTAAACAAGCTGCTGTGCAAATGCCAGATGTCACAGGGAAGCCCTTTTGCCCTGCCAGCATGACAATTCAATCAGGCCTTATTCTTTTGCTAGGGAGATATTACTTGCCCTTATCCTTCCATGTACCATTGCTGCCTTTTGATAAATAGTTTCTGGCTCTTCATTCACAGATGAAGACAGTTGAATTAGAGCAAAGGTGGGAAAACTATGGCCCTCCAGATATTCATGGACTACAATTCCCATCTCTGAATTAGAGGTTAGAAAGGTCCTATCATGTATAATATAAAATTTCATATGTTCTACGGCTGCAGATAGCTTGTTCCAGTGTTAATACATTTTGTGAAGGTTTTTTGATTGAGTTACGGTTTTCATGGCCAAAGTCTTCTTCTAAGGAACATTTTGTTTCCCCTGCCTGGTCTCCATGGTATTCCAGTTTCACAATCCCAAGTGCTGTTTGTGTACTTTTGAAAGATTTGAGTAGCAGTTTGAGGTGGTTTTTTTATGCATTTATGTAATGGTATTTTGGAAACTATCAAACCTATCAAAACTGAGATTTTTATTTTATTTATTATTTGATTTCTACCCTGCCATTGCCCAAAAGGGCTCAAGGCAGCTTACAATAAAATAAAGTTTAAACTGAAAATTTGGGGTGATTCCCCCCCTTCTCCATTTTGCAAAGGCCATGTCTTCATGGATGCATATGCCAAAGGGTACAATGAAGCAACATTTTTGTGGTATTTTAAAGAAAATGATGAAGAGGTGTCCATAAGGCTTACATTAAACACAAGGTATCCTGCTTTGGGTCAAGAAACAAGGACGAGATGTTCCCTCAGGTTCCTCCATGCTCTGTGATTCATAATGTCCTCTCTTCATTCACTGTGTTCTTTAACGGGCGGTTTATATTTGAACAGCTATCCTCCTCAGTCTTTCCATTGCCAAAATACCTCCTTGTAGTCTAAAACCAAGCAGTCTGACGTTGTAGTACAGAACACCTTCATTGATTCCATGGCCTCAGCTAGGGTTACTCACCCTTGCCAGGGCAAATCACTGCTCCAAGATCTCATTTCTCATTCAGTCCTCTTTGAGCAAACTGAGGAAAAACCTCTTTCGTCCACTGGTACAAACTTTGCACCGGATGCCTGTTAATTTTGGCACCACTGTACCAATATTTCCACTCTACCAAGTCTATAGCACAGACAGTTTTTCAAGGAGTCCCACAGAGGCAGCCTAGTTACCTCAAACAAGCAGTCTTTCAGGTTGGAGACTCAAAGAATGAAATGCCAAACCATGACATTTCCCCTCCTAACTGAACAATATTTCAGCTTCTAAATACTGAGCTTCAATGTGCCATTGATGTTCAACTGAAACAATGAAAGTTCATTTTACTAATATCTTTCATTCTCTTCGTCCTGTCTGAAGAACAGACTGTAGGAAAAATACAGCCAAGTTAGAAGAAGAAGAGCTGGTTCTTATATACCAGAGGGAGAAGCAAGTTATGATAAAGGACAGTTTAAGACTGGTTAAAGTGAAGCAGAAGTGTGAAAAGTAAAGGAATGTGGTGTAAATGGGGCTTGATTACCAAAAGGGTCTTGAAAAATGCAATACACTTTGTGAAGGAATGGAATCACAAGCCTTTCCCTGTTTCTTCTTGTTGGGCTTCCAGGAGGTTGGAAGAATGCTGTAGTAACCTGAAAAAATCAATTTGGCAATGTGCCCCTTCCCTTCTGTCCCCCACAGGTACCATTTACAAGCTGGGTAACTGCTTAGGAGTATCTTTGCCGTTCCAAGTCATACCGCTAACGCTGTACCTGTATTGTTATTTGCAAGCTCTCCCTAGTTGCTGCATCTCCCACTGTGCTTCTGCAAGTCATCATGGGGTGATCCAATGAGACTTCACATTTTATAGAGCTATCATGCTCCAGGAATGGTGAGTTTGTCTACCACCCCTTTCCATTACCACACTTCAGACAGCAAGATTGAATAGATGCGGTGAGTTTCCAGAGATTAGATTTAGAAAGTCCAAAATATAACAGTCTGATAAATGAATAAATGAAGTTGCAGGAAGTTAGAGTTTATTATTACCTTAGATTTCCAGGTTGGGACTTCTCTCCATTGTCCTATGCCTCATGAGCAAGATGGAGTCACTAAATGAAAGCTCGTGGTTGGTGTGTATCCAAAGAGCTGCCTGTCATGGAAGAGACCCCTCTTCTTTGTTTTCTGAGTTCTTATAAACTCTTTCTCCCCACTTAGGATGACCCTACAGCTCCATCCTGTTCCAAAGGAAGACGTTTCCTTCTACCATTGTTGTCTTCCCAGCTTTAAGGCTCTAAGTGTGGCTTACTAGTACAGCCATCAGCAGAACTGAGAACTTGAGTACTCCGGCCTGGGAGCTTGATGGGTCCTTCTGACAGGGTAGGGCTCCTGTCCACTGACAGAGAACAGTTTTAATAACTGAAATGTTGGGGTGAATTCTTGTGTGAAGGGCAGATGTCCAGGGAGACATCTACCACCACAGGATCAGGGCTCCTTCCAGGGACATAGAGCAGTTCCAATAATTAGGAATTCCTGTATGGAAAGCATTTCTCCACATACTTTGTGCACAGTTCCCTAATATGTAGAAAATGTGTGACAATCACCTAGTTAAAAAAAAATTCACACAGTTCAGTTCTAGACTTAGCTCACAATTTGGAGTCAGCAGTTTAATTAACAAGGTTATAGCCAGTCTTATAAACTTGTGTGATTGTAAAACCTAACCTTTCCCTCTACTAACATGACAATGCCCAGGAAGTGAATTATGTTCTTGGAACTATAAAGTTTTGGTGCAATTTTGTAAGGGGCTATTAAATTTGTTTTGTTTTAGTTGTCCAGTTTTCAAAATACATCAAACAGATGCATATAAATTACATTTTAAATCCATGTTTGTTCTGAGAAGACAATGTTTTTTCAAAAATACTTTTGCTTATACCACTATTCCCTTCCATTTCTGCTGCTGGAAGAGAGCTGACCTCAGTAATTAATTTAAGAGATTGTCTCAGGAATTTAAAAGTGAATTTGCTTGAGTACTGAGGGTGATTACACATCAACCTGGAGCTGTTCCAGTTAGGCCGTGCTGGCCTAAGGGACCAGTGAAAACATTTAAGGCATTTGCAGTAAAGACAGAAAACAGAACAGAAGTGATAAATTCAAATTGGGCCGTACAAATGATGCTTGTTAAAACTGTAATTCAAAGCTCAAATTGTAATACTGAAGCTGTTTAATTTCTCCATGGCCATTTCAAAGTGGTTCTAAAAACGGTCACTAAGATTAATTTAAAAGTGCTGCAGTTCATCACTAAATATTATAAGGTTGAAGTTGCATGGAGCCAACTCCCTACCTGATTGGTCCTGGATGGATGGATGGATGGATGGATGGATGGATGGATGGATGGATGGATGGATGGATAGATAGATAGATACCACTCTGCCAATTAGGGCCAATTAGTTCAAACTTCATGCAGACAACTCAATCCCTACCAGACTGGCCCTCCCTGGGAGTGTGCAGCCAATCAGGAGAGAACACTCTGCCAATGAAAGCCAATCATAGGGCTTATCAGTCCTCTTCTTCCTCGTCCTGTTGCTTACTGGGTAGAAGAGTTGCTGGCCTCTCTGAAAGGCCCTTCTGCTGTTAAACTGCTCCACTTTCAGCCTCTTCCCACCCTCCATCTCCCCCAGGCAAGAGAAAGAAGCCAGCTTCTTCTTTTGCCTCCAGTGTTGATCTCAGGTTTCAGCTCTCTGCTAGAAGGAAGCGCAGATGAGCTGCAAGAGAGGCAGAGCTAATCAGAACACCAAGGGACAGACAGAATGAAATGAAGGTCTTAACTCAGTCCAGTGAATCAAGAGCTCCTTCAGGCAGTCCATGGGCATCAGCAGGAGGAGCAGGTCACGTGTTGTGTCCACAACCCAGACCTCCCAGCCTCAAGCTAATATAGGCCTCTCAGTCCTCACTCTGTGATGACTCCCTGTTTTCTGCAGTTAGCAACTGTCTTGCTAACATGGTGTGGTGCCTTCATCAACTGCATTGGTTACCTGTCGGTTTCTGGGTCAGGTTCATGGTATTGGCTATACCATACCTTTAAGGCCATATGCGATCTGGGTCCTGCCTACCTCCCGGACCGCTTGCTTGCTTATGCCCCCCGCAGGGCCCTTCACTCTGCGGGTATGAATTTACTGGTTGTCCCGGGCCCCTGGGACATACACATGGCCTCAACCAGGGCCAGGCCCTTTTCTGTCCTGACCCCAACCTGGTGGAATGAGTTCCCGGAAGAGCTAAGGAGTTACCAGCTTTCCACAGGGCCTGTAAAACGGAGCTCTTCTGCCAGGCGTACAGTTGAGGCAGGGGCAGAGTCCTGGGGGAGGGGTTTTCCAACTGGTTCCCAAATTCATCTCAGCCCCAGCTCTCATTAGATTAGATTAACATCAGACTAATATTAGATTGAGATCAGTGCCCCACCCTGAACAAGGAGGGATTATTAGAGATTATGGTCACCATTGCATAGTATGGTTAGTATGTGATTGTTATTTTAACAGGGATTTTATTGGGGTTTTACTGTTTTAGAATTTTATGTGTAAACCACCGCGAGGCTATGGCGAGCGGCGGTATAGAAATCTAATAATAAAAATAAATAGCTGGCATTGCTTAATTGGCTCAGGTGAGCCAGGGGGCTGACAAGGCAGGGAGCTGCAACTGGAGGATGGGCAGAGGAATGAGGACTTCTTGCAACAACTTTGGAATCTAAGCCTTGGTTTGTCTGCAGCACCATTTCCTCGTGCTAGTCAGAGCTCTCTGACTGTTGCATCTGGCTGGGCTAAGCTCTTATCCAGCTGAGGCTTAACTGAAGCTGGGAGTTCCTGGCAAGGCTTTTCCTCCTAAGAGTCATCCCTAACAGGACCTGTGCTCACACCTACCCATGGCCCTACAGCTGGCTATCAGAGTGCTTTGCTTTCCCACACCCTTCTTTTCCTCAAAGGAGCTGGTGGGATCCAGCAGCCTTCACCACCCAGCCTGGCCCTTGGGAGATGTGGGGAATGGGCAGACCCCCCCCCCCCCACACACACAGCCTTCCCTACCCAGCCATTGGGAGATGTGGGGTGGATTGAAAGGAGGCAGCCTTCCCCAACAGTCTTCCCTGCCTGGCCTTTGGAAGATGGGGATGGGTGGAAAGGAGGCAGCCCATCCCCTATGGTCTTACCAGAGCAGTCTGGCCTTTGGGAGAGGTGGAGGTAGGTGGGAAAGAGGCAGCCCCCCCATGGCCTTGCCCACCTGGCCTGTCATTTGGGAGATATGGAAAAAGGGACGGGAAGGAGGCACCCCCCCACCCCCCTGTGGCCTTTCCTGCCTGGTCCAGCCTTTGAGAAATATGGTGGGGGGTGGCAGCCCCTCCCCCCTGCAGCCTTTCTGGCCTGGCCTTTGGAAGATGTGGGGTTGGATGTGCATGTGGGGACTTATATAGGGAGTGGGAACAGGAGGGCCAGTGCCCTCCAAAGCAGCTGTTTTCTTTAGGAGAACTGATGTCTCCCTTCCCTCCTCCCTTCCCTCCCCCCTTTTTCTTTGTCTCTTTCTCTCTCTTTTATCCTGTCTTTCTCTCATTCATCTTCCTGAAGGTTTTCAGTACCCCACCTGGAATTTGGCAACCCAAATTTGGAGGTGGAGTCAGAAATCAAACCCAGCTCTTGAAATTAGAGTATGTTACTCTTTAACCACTTAATCACACTGGATCTCAAGACTGAGCAGAGAACAGGAGAGGAGGGGCAGAACCCAGGAAGGTCACATTGCAGATGTACGTGCTAGTGCTGTTGTATCCTTCGGTGCAACAGGCTTTGCCCCTAGTACATAAATAAGAAGTGCAGACATATACACACAATTTACCTTGTTGACACTGAACAGCTCAACAAAGCTGGTAGTTATAAAGCCACATTGCTTGTGAAACAGGGATTATATAAAATTTTCCATGCTCTGTATTTGAATACTCCTGACTTTGAGAAAGATGGTGCAAGAAAAATCTAAACTGAACAATAAGCAGTCATACATATTGTAGACAGATGTTTATTCTGTTGTGCACTTTATAAGATTTCTACTAACTCAAAATAAAGCCCGTCGTATCCATACTGTATAATGTGAGGGCACATCATTTTGGAAGAAGCAACCACATTGGTACACGTCATCAGGAAAATAATTCTATTATGTGGCATTTCAAGTTTATCTCAGTTGTTACGTTAATACATAACTGTTGTGAAGTTCAAATGTATATAGCAACTTTACAGATCAAAATACAAAACAATTTTATAACAATGTTATGTTTATTCTTTATCTAAATATTTGTACCAAACCCAGGAAATCTTATGCATAATAGCCCTTAAGGAATGTACTTTAAACTGAAGGTAATCGGTTGATCTGTAAGAAGCAATACATTAATTCATGGGGACGAAGTGCCTACTTACAGTAATGGCTGTTACTAACATAATGTTCTTTGAGAAGCCTTGTGTAAGAGACACGTTCTCTTTGACCTCAGTATAAAAATACTTCAAGTTACAAAGCATGGGCCACTTTCATAGAGTGGCACAAAAACACATCTCCTTCATGACAACAACAGCAGCCAAGCAACATCGGCGTACAACCAAGCAGTAGGGAAAGCAAGTCAGAAAGGTGTAGTTAAGCAGAAAGTAGTACGTAAGCAATATGGGAGCAGCTCAGAATGGGGGGCCACCTGGATGGACTCCATGCTGCTCGATACGGTCGCCCTACATCCCTTTTCCCCTGTCATCTATTTGCAAAGTCTCAAAAACTACAAAGATTGTGCTCCACCACCGTCATCACCATCACCTGTCATGGCCTGGCACTCCCCTTTTTGGTTCAGCTGGAAAAGAAGGGGGGCATCCTTAAACGGCTAAAGGAGGGAAGGAGATATTGAACTAAGCTCTGCCCCCTCCATGTAGTAACTGTGGATAGATGGTCCATACAGATGTTATGCCCACAGCCACCCTGCAGTTCCTCTTTGGAATTTATAATGTCCTGGGAAGCCCATGTATCATGTCCAGAATGAGCACAATGTCACACAAACACTCCCATTTAAATTTAAATTGGGAGCTACCACCTATGAGAGTCTACACTGTGGTTGGTCTCCAGCGTGATATCGGAAATCCATTATTCTCTGTCTGATCTGTTTGCCAACCAAGTCAGCTCTTCTCCAGCAGCAAAAGAAAAAAGAATAAAGGATGGTATGCTAGGTAAGGTGCTGTGTGTGGCTTTCCAGGAATTCAAAGACACCGGAATGCCCTATTGATACCACACCTCTAGAGACGCTTTGTGATTCCCCTTTTAAACTTCTGAATCTGTCCGTCTGCCCATCAGATATCACTACAATGACAATACAACATGAGGATTTTGTTGGACTGTAGCTGTTAGGATACTTCATCTACACTCTTAATAGCAATAGGGCAGCATGTCATGCCACACACAGATTTGTATCTTGTGCTGTAATCTATACTGTACTGGCATTCTGACAATTGCCATTAAAAAGCTAGAACTGATTTAAGGAAATGGCAGTAAGGCCAGAAGAGGATAGGTCTGTAGCAAGTAGGTGCTGCTGGAAAGAACAAATTATGAATGCCGTCCTTTGTAAAATATAAAACATTAAGTGAGTCAAGGGCTGAGAGGACACATGATTCACAGCAATTATTTCCAAACACCGCAGAACACATCTGTTATGGTACATGATGGGTTCAACACTAAAATAAATATGCCTTGATGATCCTCATCTAAAATAATTTTCATTGCTTTGAAGGACCTAGACTTCCAGGACCTAGATCTAAAAAGCACCTTTAACATAATTAAAGCTTCATGACACAATGTAGACTACAAGCATACACCTTTCTTCTTGATGAGGAGACATATTTTTGTAAAAAAAAGACTTTCTTAAATTACAGTAGGAAGATAAGTTGGATTTTTTTTTGTGGGGGCGAGGCTAGGGCTTAGTGGTAGGGCATCTGCTTTGAATGCTGACAGCCCCAGGTTCAATCCCTCATGCCTACAATTAAAGCAGTCAATGGCCACTGCTAGTCAAAACAGACCATACTGACCAATACAGACCATTAGTTTAACACAGTATAAATGAAGAAAAAGAGCTGGCTTTTGCATTCCGCTTTTTACTACCCAAAGCAGTCTCAAAGTGACTACACACAACCCTCCCCCCCAGTTCAGCACATGGGTCAAAAGCTCTTTCCCTTGGACCGAGGGCTCTGACCTGAAACACACATTTGGGTTAAGTATTACTTCACACTATAAAGAGTGGGGACTTGAAATGTAAAATGATGTTTTCTACAGTAGCTCTGGATGCAACTCAGTTCTGCTTTTAAATTGTACGTTACAACACACTATTGGCCAATCCAGAGAGGCAGAAAAGAAGATGACTACCCAGCTGAATGGTCATTCTCGTAATTTTTCAGAAGCGTTTCAGTGAGTCACTATTCAGCAATATCTAAAACTGCTAGTAGAGCCCAAATACCAAGAAGAAATGCCAATAAGCAGTACTGAGAGTAGTGCTGTAATACAACAGGATGTTGGGTGAATGTGTTCTACCCTTTTGTCTACGGGATAACATTTTCCTCAGTGGTCATTCCTCTCACTTGTAAGTAAATTGGTACTTCAATACCTTTATTAAATTACCCTTTGAAAACGGGAGATATCTAGAAACTGTTCTGGTTGGATCCTACAATAAAGCTACATAGAAAGAAGAGACTTTTTACCAAACAGACAGTTTGTTGTAGTGGTTAGGAGTGCGGATTTCTAATCTGGCATGCCAGGTTCGATTCTGCGCTCCCCCACATGCAACCAGCTGGGTGACCTTGGGCTCGCCACAGCACTGATAAAAAACTGTTCTGACTGGGCAGTGATATCAGGGCTCTCTCAGCCTCACCCATCCCACAGGGTGTCTGTTGTGGGGGGAGGAATGGGAAGGCGACTGTAAGCCGCTTTGAGCCTCCTTCGGGTAGGGGAAAGCGGCATATATAAGAACTAACTCTTCTTCTTTATTCTGTATAAATTTTGAAAACATTGTTAGTAGTATTGGGATAGGTTTTTCTCACTTTTTGATTGTAGGCTCTCTTGCTAAGGCAAACCTGCACTACTGCTGTGCTTCCCTTTCAGTGTCTCCCATCTGAGAGATGATTGGATGCAGCAGCAGCACTCCCATAAGCTCAGAGATGAAACAGTGGAGTGGCTGTTTTTTTCCCTTAAGGAGAAGGACAGCCTCCTGCCCCTCACAAATATCTTAGCAACAAGCTCTACCTGGAGCTGCCTTTGAAGATGGTTTGGAAATTACAACTGATGCAACACGTAGAAAACAGACCACTGCAGTTGTCCACCACAATGAACATACAGAACCAGTATTGTATCAAATGCCTTGCACTTTGCTCCTAGTCCAAAGTATTTGTTTTTAAAATGTAAAGTCCTAAACAGCTTGGGCCCAAACAACTTGAGGGAACACCTCTACATATCTTGGCTGGATTGTTCTAAGATTCTCTGGGAATGACTTCTTCAGACAACTCATCCATTCAGAATTGTGGTGAATTTGGATGCCTTTAATCACACTCCTAATTTTTTTAAGGACATCCATATATGGCGACTAAAGAAACTGGAGTTTCTTCAAACCCAAACCCTCAAACTGGGATTCTAAACTGGATTCATTTGTGTGAGAAACAGGAGCCCACATTTGGAAGCTTTAAACACTGGAGCTTTAAAAAAAAAAGTACTTTAAGCTTAAGATGCTCATCTGGAGCATCTCATAAGGAGATGCTCATAAGGAGCAATGTATTTTTTCTACAATTCATGAGTACATTGTGCCTATTTACAGGAATTACCACTACTAATATAATGTCCTTTTAAAAAGCCTGTAAAAGAGACACATTCTCTGTGACCTCAGTTAAAACATGGTGGGATGAAATGACATTCCCGTCATTGTAGTCATAGCAGCAGGTGAGAATGATGTCCATCTGACTTGTCTCCATGCTGCTTGATATTGCTACCCCACACTCCTTTCCCTCTGTCATCCATATGCAACAAAGATTGTGCTCCCCCCCAGCCACCACTATGGCCTGGAACTTCCCTTTTTGGCTCAGCTGGAAAAAGAAAAAAAAGCAACTTTAAGAAGCCAAAGAAGGGAAGGAAATGTGGAGTGGAGCTCTGCCTCCTTCCCAAGAGTGGCTGTGGGGAGAAGGTCCACACAGATGTCCTGCTCACAGCCACTCTGCAGTTCCTTCTTGGAATTTAAAGAGGAAAGTCCTGGGGAGTCATGAATTATCTTCAGAATGAGCACAAAGTCACATGTACATTCCTACTTGATTGAAGGTTTCTGAAACCAGGAACACTGAAACTAGGAA
This sequence comes from Paroedura picta, assembly GCF_049243985.1. Taxonomy (NCBI): domain Eukaryota; kingdom Metazoa; phylum Chordata; class Lepidosauria; order Squamata; family Gekkonidae; genus Paroedura; species Paroedura picta. The sequence goes on from NC_135376.1 coordinate 72,629,590, forward strand.
GAGGCAGGGAGTATGCCAGACTGGCAAAATGTCAAGTGTTATCATGGTACATGATATCAGGATGTATCCTTTCTTTTACTACCCTTTACTCTTTTCACACAAACTGAATAGGGCACTTCCAATCCACTTTTAATACACTTCAGTAATCTGCTGCAAGTGGATTGTGCCATTCCACACAGTAAAATCCAGTTGCAATGTATACAGGAAGTGAGCTCCATTAGTGACTGATTACTGCAGACAATCTGCAATTTAAAGGCATTTTTGTTACTTTGCAAAGGTTCCTAAATGATGCATGGGCATTTAATAGCAGATGTGCCAGTTCTTTCCTGGCTTTGATGCTGTGAGACTTATGATGTGCAAAGAGGACAGGTCCTGATTTACCTACTGTTGAACTAACAGTAGATTAGAATCATTACCATGAAGCTCATTCAGTGACCTTGGTCCAGAGACATTCTAGCTATACATTCAGTGTATTTGGAGCTTTAAAAAATACATTCAGTGTATTTGAGAGACCGCCTCCCTGCCTATACCCCCAAAAGAGTTTTGCACTCTGCCACTTTCAACTGGTTACGGATCCCTGGCCCCAAAGAAGCGTGCCGGTCCTCAACAAGAGTCAGAGCCTTCTGGGTTCTGGCCCCCACCTGGAGGAATGAGCTCCCTGAGGAGATCAGAGCCCTGCCCGACCTTCCACAGTTCTGCATGGCCTGCAAAAGGGAGCTCCTCCACCAGGCATTCGCTTGAGGCCGACCGTCTCAGAACACCTGCTGGTCCCCCCAGACACCCTCCCATGACTGCAATAACCAATAACCAATAACCATTGACCTCCCAATGCTGTTGTTATTTATACTACTAATGTTCCTATAGATTATTAAGATGATTGTTGGAAATAATGAGGTATTGAACTGTTATAGTGTTTTGAAAGTTGTTTGAAATTTGTTCATATGTTCCATGTAAAGTTAGATAATGTTCCAATGTAAACCGCCCAGAGCTGCAAAGAATGGGCGGTACAAAAATCCAAATAAATAACTAAATAGCTCTCTCAGCCTAAGCTACCTCACAGGGTTACCACAAGGATAAAACTGAGAGGGGGGAGGGGGAAAGATCCATATACACTGCCTTGAACTCCTTGGAGGAAAGGTGAAATAAAACTGTAATTGGCAATAACACCCCCTGCAAGCATCTCCAGAATTTACAAAATGGATCTTCCATCTATTGTTCCAGTACTCTTAAGCTGAGGAATGAATATTGGTGAAATGGTTTGCCACAATTTTTACTGGTTTGCTGTTTTTTTATCACTAATCATGGCTTAATGAGACAATCATCTTTAGACAGCTGTAGAGGCAAATATCACGCCTGGGAAACTGGCTGCAGAGAAAGCAAAATTTCTTGTGGATTGCTACCTGCAAAACTCTACAAATTCCTTGTGTAGCTGTTATCTTGATTGAGAAAGTAAACCTCCCTCTGGTTCATCCTAGATGTGTTATATATAAAATTTCGCCACAGAGTCATAAACTCTGAACCTTCCTGGAATCACTCTGTTTACCTCTTAAACTGAAATGGAGACCATAAGGGAGACATAAAACTTTAAATCACAGTTTCCCACAGCAACTTTTGAAGCATGTGAGATGGTGCGCTCTGACACAGAATCACAGTAGGAGTGTAGAACTGGTTTGCTATGAAAACTGGGGAGGGGGTTGCCATTTTAGGATGGAGAAACCTGGAGCAAGGCTTTGGTTTGGAGCCATGCCCCATTTGGTATAGAATGGGGGCAGCAGCCTGAAGTTATCCAAAATGCTTCCCAGTATAAAAAGCTCCCTGTGTGTATTATTCAGTTTAAATATTTATATCACACTGGTAGCTTCTGAACTTATTTGCAAGGCTGTGGTAATACATGGCTACCCAGAGCTGCTTTTGCTTTGAAACACAAATACTTCTATAATTTTGAATTTTTCATTCTCTCTCTTTCTAAGTGAATATATGGGGTAAATGTATTTATTTATTTTCTAATATTTCTATACCGCTCACCTATAAGGCTCAGAGCGGTTTACACAGAATGTAGGTATATACATCGCATCATAACAACAACCATAACAGTGGGTTCCAATTGAAGAACAGTATTATAACAATTCACATTACAACAATAAGGAGGAACCCATATGGAGGTCAGTTTGGGTTCAGTTGTGCAGGGGGTGTCTGGGGGACCAGTGGATATTGTTGAGTCCGTCAGACCTCAACTGAATGTCTGGTGGAAGAGCTCCCTTTTACAGGCCCTGTGGGAGTTCGGGAAGGGCCCTGATCTCTTCAGAGAGCTTGTTCCGCCAGGTGGGGGCCAGGACAGAAAAGGCTCTGGCCCTGGTTGAGGCCCAACATGCTTCTTTGAGGCCAGGGATCACCAGCCAGTTGGAGGTGTTGAGCTCTGTAGGGGGGATAGGCAGAGGGGCGGACTCTCAGATACACTGGGCCAGACTGCGTATGGCCTTTAAGGTGATTACCGAAACCTTAAGCCTGATCCGGAATTCAACTGGCAGCCAGTGTAGTTGTTATAGGGCAGGCTGGATGTGAGACCTCCATGGTGTATTTGTGAGGATCTTGGGCATTCTGGAACAGTTGTGGTTTTCAGATCAAGGTTAAGGGTAGGCCTACATATAACGAGTGTCAGAAGTCTAGTCTAGAGTTGGCCATCGCATGGATCACTGTGGATAGGTGTTCCAGGGCCAAGTAGAGCTCTAGTAGCTTGGCATAGGTGGTAGAAAACTTGCCGTGCTACTCTCATAACCTGTGCCTCCACAGGGAAGGAGGCATCGAGGATCACACCCAGGTTTCTGGAGGAATGTGCTACTGATAGCTGCACCCCATCCAGGTTAGGTAGGTGCGCTTCCTCACTTGAACCCTTCCTGCCCAGCCGCAGGACCTCCATCTTTGAAGGGCTGAGCTTTAGACAACTCTGTTTGAGCCAACTTAAGGATTCAGGTGGAGAATCAGGGCAGCCATCCATCAGGAGGAAGTGCTGGGTGTCATCTGCGTATTAATGACATCCCAGTCCAAACTTCTGCACCAGGTGAGCAAAAGGGTGCATAAAGATGTTAAATAGGATTCAAGATGCTCTTCGGATTTAATAATTTTGTTTATGTTAAAGTTCAGACTGTAAAGTAATGCATAGAATAGCCACAAAGCTTAAATGTAGATCTCGGGATTTCAAAATAACTTTCCCTAGGCAGGATATATATATATTTTATAAGTGACTATGTTATGGAACCTGATCTATATATTGATCTCACACCTATGAAAGCAGTTTTTCAATTCAATATACGTTGTTACATGACAAGCTTTTTGTTGAATGAATGTTTACTGGGTTGTTTAAATGAGTGTGAAACAAGGAACCATCTACATTCAGACAGCATGAGCTAAACACACTTTATAGCCTTCAGACAGCAACAATTCCCATGAGGATGCTTCTCTAATTATTTATTTCCAGCCGCAAAACTTCCCTAATGAGCAGAGGCTATAAAACAGATCAGCAACAAATTATCCCCATGGAAGAATTACAAAACAAAGCCATTTCTTCTTACAAAAACAATAAAAGTAGAATCAATGTGTTGTTGTGTATGCATATATTGTGAATAACCTATTGGCTTTATTGCTATCTAAGCACATACTCATTGTGGGTTTTTTAAAAACCTGATAAAATATATTGCTATGATCATGCATTGATTAGCATCCAGACCTAACAAAAAATACCCCAAACTTTTGCTGGAAGTAGCTATAGCTCTTCCCATAGGGGTCCGTAAGAACTGTATTAAAACTGTTTCATGTCAGGAAAATATTGGGAGAGAGTCTTAACCCTTCATGATACACATCAGGTCCCGATATGCCTGCTACTTAAGGAAGAAACACTGTGGAGCTTTGATAACATCTGGGTGGATGATTTCAACCTAGAGCAGTGGTCCCCAACCCCCAGTCCGGGGACCGGTACCAGTCCGTGGATCAGTTGGTACCGGGCCGCGGCTCCTCCTTGTCCTCCTCCCTCGCTGCTGCCTCGCGGACTGCCCTGCCACTCTGCTGATGGCTCACCTTTGGTGTTTTCCGGTGGCTGCCATGGCTGGGGCTCCCCCTCGGTGTGGCACTATGCAGCTGCTGCTGGCAGTGCCCCCAGGGGTGGCAGGAAGTCAGGGGCACTGGCAAGAAAGCAAGTGGAGCAGGGACTCAGGCAGGGGTCGTGACATCCCTTGGCAAAAGACTACCCCCCCGGGCCTCAGTAAAATTGTCAAGCATTGACCAATCCCCGGTGATAAAAAGATTGGGGACCACTGACCTAGAGGACAGTCTTGCAAATACTTTTGGGAAGAAGAGCTGTTTTGTGGCACCCTGCTCTTTTCAAAGGAGTCGCGAAGTGGCTTGTAATTGCCTTCCCTTGCTCTCCCCCCAACAGGCACGCCGTGAGATAGGTGAGATTGATAAAACTCTAAGAGAGCTGTGCATGGCTCAAGGTCATCCAGTTGGCTGCAGATGGAGGAGTGGGAAATCAAACCCAGCTCTTCAGGTTAGAGCCACCGCCTTTGACCACTACACCCTGCTGGTGCTCAACCCTTCACATGTGCTTTTCCCAGAGCCCAGCACTCACTTCTCCTGCTGCTCTGTTGTCCTCTTCCATGCTACACTGTTTCTTCAGGTAAAATGATCACATTACTCCAAGTAGATGTTTCCAGGTCACACTGGAGGAGCAACTGAAGAGGCAAACTGCACCTCTGATTTTAAAGCTGCATCATTCCCCTCCTCACTATATAAATCACAACCCTTTAAAGATCACAGAATAATCCTGAATAAATGGTCTGAGGACAGGAGCTTTGGGTTGCAGTCCATAACCTATGTTCCTTGCTTTAAAGCAATCCCACTAATATCCGTGGGTGTGAGCCTGCTGAAGGGCCAACAGCAATCAAAGTTGGAACTGTTCCAATTTTTGAAGAATTACAAAATTTACCATGGAGATAAATTTAGGTTATATGTTAGTCCAGCAAAGAAGCAGGTGATCGATTGCTTGTTTGTACATTTGCAGCAGCCTTTGGCAATATGCAATAAATTTGACTGACTGACTGGCAAAGAAAGCATGAAGATAAATTCAGGCTATGTGTTGGCCAGAAGCGGTAGAACAAAGTCTGAGTCCACTGGCACCTTTAAGACCAATAAAATTTTACTCAAGATACAAGTTTAGTGTGCGAGCACACTTCTTCAGATATAATGAAACAGCTTCCCCAACCATACACACAGGTACAGCTGGCTTGACGGATTTCTTTGTAAGAACCAACATTTCTGCCAGGCTAATAAATCCACAGTAAAATCAGATAGTTTGGCTATGTTCCCTATATACAGATATCAGGCCACAAACAATTTTTCATCTGTCAGTCTGAGCAAAAAATTTCTAAAACTAAAACAGTTGCTTTAAAAGTAACCAGGACACGAGAGATAGGTATATAAAACAGCAGAGATCAAGGAATAGGAAGAGAGTGGGATCAGCAAAAGTTACTGGGACATTTTGGGAAATGATTTTTTAAACCTGGTACCTAAACCGTAATGACTGGGGAAGGCACTGGCAAACCACCCCGTATTGAGTCTGCCATGAAAACGCTAGAGGGCGTCACCCCAAGAGTCACAGGGGGATACCTTTACCTTTTTACCTAAAGTTTAACAAACTCTGTGCCAGGCAAACATGAGCCATTATGTCTATACAATGTAAAAATCCCCAACCCCAACCCCGGGTGTACCTTTCCTTATGGGAAATTCCCTTAGTAAAAAAATGGAATCTTAGTTTTCCCTTGTGCTTGACTGCAGTTTCCAAGTTTCATGGTTTTAGAGCCATTCACTCAAAAGCCATGATGTTCCACAGGGCTTACTTCCAGAAAGTGCTATTAAACTCAAACTTTGTACTGAGTAAATGCATAAAGGAGTGTAGCCTTGGATTGGTTTCTCTTTTATTTTATATCTGGCATCAAATGGTTTCCCCACCCTTTTCCTAACAACCTCAGTGCCTGGGGTTTGCCCAATTTTAATGGTTCTGAATGCTGAATGAGAAGAGAAAGAAGGCACCAGCCATCTGGTGACATAGAGAAGATTCAAGAGGCAATGGCATTTAAAGGGTTTGTGTGGTCTTTGATGGTGCAAGAGGTTGCAGGGAAGGGCTCTGTTGCAGTTTCCTAAACTGCAAAGTACTACTTTCTAAGAGAAATCCAACAGGCAACTCTATCACTGCTGAAGTTAACTGTGAACGACCCATAGGGGCATGGTCAGTGTAGAATCATATCTCCTGAAAATTGTTTTAATTTTTTAACAATTTTTGCTCGCCACTCCTGTAAGCGGCTTGTGGCGGGTAACAAAATTGATTATTCCCCATTAAAACCTCATTAAAAATCCCAATACAGTTGAAGTAAAAAATATCCAAGCGGCAATAACTCCCTCCTTCCACCCAACCAGATGGTACCCCCATCTCAGGGGTAAGAGGCCTAGCCCAATGACCTGGCTCAGCCTGGGGTGGGGACCATGATCTTATTTACTCGCAGTGTCAACCAAATGCCTGGCAGAAGAGCTCCAATTTGCAGGCCCTGCAGAGCTGTGATAGCTCCATCAGGATCCTCAGCTCTTCCAGGAGCTCATTCTACCAGGTTGGGGCCAGGACCGAAAAGGCCCCGGCCCTAGTCAAGGTCAGGCAAACTTCCCTTAGTCCAGGGACTTCCAACAGATTAGCACCTACCAAGCAAAGTGCCTGGCCAACAGGCAAGTCTATCACCGCATAAGGAGGCAACTGGTCTCTCAGGTATGGTCTTAAAGGCCTTAAAGGTCAGAATGCATCAGAGATTTAGGCAAGCGCTGTAGCAAAGGAAGGAAGGATTTAACCTTTACCTTCCACACTCCCTGTTCACTTGACAGAAACCATCACCTTTCCCAAGGCTGCTATTAACCCTAGTACAGAAAGAAGATGGGCACCCATAGCATGCCTTCTTTGGCCTTGACCTGGGTAACCAGCAGTTCAGGGCAGGGGCTGATTTCTATTGTGGAAATGGCAGGAGAGCGAAAAGGGTAAAAATATCTCTCTCCCATGCCACGGCACAGCCTCGAAAGAGATACCTCTGTCTTTCATGAGTGAATCCAACAGCTCCAACAGCTCCAACCAGCAGTGTTGCAGCCCGAATATCTGGCAAGGTTCCTGTTGCACACAGAGAGCCAGTGTGTAACTATTTGTAAGTCTTTTGCAACACTTACATTTCTCTTTGTTCTCTGTGCATGTGTGTGTGACCATGATGGAGGTTTGCTTGCCTGAATCATGCAGGTATCTCTTGCTGACATCATTCCTTCTCCAGCAGTACTTCTGACTTGCTGTACTTTGGTTCTGCTCTCTGCTCTGTACACAGCTATATAATCTGGATGACAGTCATTAACCTGGCCAGAAATCTATGCTACTCTTTCCATGTTAAATGGGGTCATTTCCGGAGATAGAGGGTTCGACTGTATTTATTGTATTGGGTCTATAATCCACTTTTTCCTGCAACAGGGACTCAAGGTAGTGGACAGCATCATTTCCCTTTCCCCCATTTTATCCTCCATGATTGGAGAACTGGGCTTCTAAGATACCAAAAGGCATCCCACTTTTCACAAGGAGTTTAAACAATGCTCTGTCTGGGGCATCTGAATGATTGATCAGATGACCCTGAACAGTTTATTCAAATTCCTCTCACAATGCACACAGTGTATCAAACCACCGTCTTCTAAAAGAAATCCCTTCTCCCCATTAATTCAACAGGTGCATTTGAGCCATGGACCAAATAAATTAAGATGTTCAAAATGTCGTGAAAGTGCAAGTAAAGGCAGACAAAAAAAGGTGCACAATCATTATTGTCCTACAGACAATTGTGGTACACCCACCTGTACCTGCATCAGTGGGCAAAGCAATTATCGAATAAAGAAAGATGAGCAGGGGAGCAAGATGGTTTATTCCAGCACTGGTAGTTGGTTAAGCACTTGCCTATTTCTTCATTAAATTCCACTTTATTCTCCAGCCTTTCTAAATGGGGCTGGAGAACAGAAGTTTACACAGGATTGGATTGCTCTTGGTTAAAACGTAGCAGATGAAAATTAACAGGTTGAAAGTGGGGGGGGGGGGATTAATAGGGGAATCTGACTTGGATGGCCCAAGGTGACCCCATCCTGGAAGCAAAGTAGGGCCAATCCTGGGTAGTATTTGGATGGGAGGCTACCATGGAAGTCCTGGCTTGCCACACAGAGGCAGGCAAGGACGGACCACCTTTGTTTGTCGGTAGCCTTGAAATCTTTACAAGATCGCTATAAATTGTGATTTGATGGCACTTCACAGCTAGAGGAGGATGCTTTTTCAGGAAGGGAAATCATACTTTAGAAAGGAATTAATGTGGGGAGGCAAACAATAATATCTGGGAGGTAAATTAATGACAAATTGAGATTTAGTGGTTGAGGATCAGACTCTACCTCTTCCTTGCGCAATCTGTGGATTTAGACAAGTTATGTCTTCATCAGCACCAGCAGACTGGACAGCTTACAAACAAGATAACCAGGACAAGAGGGTTCTCCTTTAGTTTGCCCCTAGCAGCTATTAGCATAACAGAAACGCTGCTCTTGAAGCAGGGAGGGGAGTGTATCATTTTGCTATGATAGCTGAGGAGAGAACATTCAGTGGAAGCAGACAGGAGGGTCTTAGGGCAGGAAAAGCAGACACTGGCTCCCCCCCTCCAACTGAAGCACACCCCAGGGGCCTGTTAGCAGCCCCCACCTGAAACATGATTCAGCCAAAGTTAAGCAAGCATGCATCACACTCCAATGTACCTGTGCTTGTAATGCTCATTGAGTACACAGGACCACACCAGTGTTTACAGCAGTATAGAATATGTAGCTTTCAGAAATGTGTGTGTAGTTCTACAAGTATAGAAAAATCTTGGCCAACCAGGTTTCCTGGACTCCTGCTATGCTGGGATGTACCCAGGTGCATCTCCCCCAGTACAAGTTTGCAGTACGGTATCAATGACTCAACTACCATTACAACCATCAAATCGCTTCCACCTTCATCCCTGGGGGGGGGGGGGAAGACTTCCAAACCCAAGTAGGATTGATGGAAAGTTCAACCTCCCCGTGCCCTGCGGGTCAGCCTGCCAACCCACAAGACGGCATCCTTCAGCTGTGTCTGCCCCAGCTGAGGATGGGGCGCGCAGCGGCACCCAATCAGGAGGCAGCATGAAGTGGTGGCAAGAGTAAGCGCGCGCGCAGCAGGGTCGCTGGGGAAGGAGGACCCCCGACGGGGCGCCACTGTCCGCGCGCGCGGAGGGAGAGAGCGGAGGCAGCAGCACCTACCATCCTCTGCTTCTTGTTCTCGGACATGTTGCTGGCTCGAGCTGAGCGACGCGACCCGGTAGCGGCGGCTCCCTCAGCTGCAGGCGCTCAGGAGAAGACTTAGCGGCTCGCTCCGGCTGGGCTGGCTGGCTGGCGAGCGGGGAACGGCGGGTAGGTATAAGGGGCTGAGGGGACACGTAGCACTTCCCTGGACCGCCTTCCCCAACCCACAGCTCAACCCTCCTCCGGCTCCTCCCCTCGCGGCTTCCTCCTGCACCGACGGGAAGAGTGTTCGAGCGAAGGGAGCGCAGAAAGCCTCGGGGGGTGGGGAGGGGAGAGAGATGAAAGGGGGGGGGGAGATGAAGGGGGGGGGTCTCTTGGCGCGCATGCTCCCTTTTGCCTTCTTGGGTAGCCGCGCGGGAGGGGAGCGCGTCAGTAAGAGCCCGGAGCCGCGCAGTTCCTCCGGTTGAAGCCTGTTGCGTTGAATGCGCATAGAATTGAGTAACTCGGCATGGGAGGGCATTGTGAATCCCGTGCTTTGGCCTCCGGCGGCGCTTGCGGAGAAAATGCCGTTCTTGACTGTGTGGGAACATTCCTCCCCCCCTCCCCCCCGCACGGCCGCCCTCCCTGCCCCGCCGCCTAATTCTAAGGTCCGCTGACTGGCCCGCAGGAAGCCGAAGTTCAGTCGCTCCTTGCGGCTGAGACCTCGTTATTGCCTCTTGCAGAAAGGCGGCGGCGGCAAGGAGGGGAGGTCCCGCCGGCCGCCTGAACTTCCTGCTGAGAGCCCGGGGGAGGAAGGGCTCGGAGAGCGAAGTAGGCGAAAGGGTGCCGGCGCTCGGCTGACTTGCCGGCGATTGCGCCATGGTTGGGGCATCTGCCTGCCGGGCTGCCTGGGCCAGTTTGCCAGGGCCAAGGGAGGTGGTGAGGCCAGGGCGGGCGGCGCCGGGGTTCAGGCGCGGATGGGCCATTGACCCCGTCGGGGTCAGGCGAGTTGGTGCCGCTGCCCTGGAGGCCCGATCCATGCCGGCTGTGCCGGAATCTGCCCGGGGGGCGCTTACGCACGAGGACGCACCCAGCGGCTAGGGGATCCGGCGCCCCGGCATCGCTGCGGCACTGCAGCGCCGAGGGAGTCGCTCCGGCAAAGGCACCAGACTGACTGCGGGGGCAAGGGGGCGGAACCGGGAGAAGCGTGGCCTTCCCCAGGGCGAGGGGGGAAAGAGCAACCAGGACACGGCCGAGAGCCAGCTTTTAAGAATAGGCTTGCTCCATGAGGTCAAAGTCTATCTGTGACAACGCCAGTGGGAGTGGAAGGTGGAAACTGGGGTTGCCTCCTGCTCGTAATCTTAAAAAAGCAATTTTCCTGAATAATAGGTAACTTGGTCCGTGGCAAGTAGAATGTGGGTCATGGGTGCATTCTGTGCGTGTTGTAATTGTTGTCAGGTTCTCCTAAGAAACAAAACGGACGACAGAATTCTGAATGAGAGACAAGTTTGAAGCCAGTTTAAGACCAAGGAAGGTTTAGTCAAAGCTTTCATGTGCATTGTGGTAGGTAGCAGCGTGAATATAGCAGACAAGCCTGAGCGTGTCGCAGCTAAGCAGGGTCGGCCATGGTTAGTACTTGGATGGGAGATCACCAAAGCATAACCCTGGTGCTATGCAGAAGAAGGCAAGGGGAAACTATTTCTGCTTAACCCTTGAAAACTCCTTAAGGGGCCAATAATGGCTTTTCCTGTTACGCAACCGAAAGAAGTGGTGCAAGATCGGAAATCATGGCGGCAGTTGTGCCATAGGATCGCCAAGAGTCGAATTCGACTGAATGGCTAAGATTGTTATCAGTATTAGTATGGTTACATCACTAGTAGGGTTGTTAAGTCTGGGTTGGGAAATACCTGGAAACTTTGGGGGTGTATCTGGAAGTGGTGGGATTTGGGAAAGGGAGAGACTTCAGTGGAGTATAATGCCATGCAGAGCATCCTCCGGAGCAGCCATGTTCTCCAGTGGAACACATCACTTTAGTCTAGGGATGAGCTGTAAAACAGGGGATTCTCAGGTCACACTTGGGCCCTGGCATCCTAATCACTACTGGTCTCCTGCTTTTTCAGTATTCCTAGAGAAGAAAATGTCCATTCATAGTAATTAACTGATTAGTAGTAAAGCCCGTTGCGTTTTGTAATACAACAGGCTCTAGCTCATGGTTTGGTGTGGGTTTAGTGCCAAACTTGGAAGCTGGCAACCCTAAGAGAAGGTCTCTGTGCACAATAGTCTCGACCCTACTCAGGTTATGGAGTTCCAGGACATGGACCTACACCAATCTGGCAACCTTACGTCCTTTCTGCAATGTTTTCTTGACCTGAAATAGGTCAGGGGGTGCTGTGTGGCTGGTTAGGTGGCTGTGGAGGCACTACACACTTCAAAACCTCAAGGAATATTTCCAGACCAGGGACAGCTAACCTCCAGATGGGGCTGAAGATCTGGAATTGCTGCTCATCTCCATACTATAAAGATCAGCTCCCCAGGCAAAAATGGCTGCTTTGGAGGGGTGACTCTAGCATTGTATCCCACTGAGGTTTAGGGATACCGGCCTCCAGGTGGGGTCTGAGAATCCCCTAGAAGTACAGCTCATCTCCAGGCAGGTAGGCTGAAGGGAAAGCTCTCCCCTCCCACATGGAACCTTTAAAAGGAATGCATGTGGCCACAGACACACCTTGTTTAACACACTCTGTTGCTTGGCTGGTGATGTCTACCCTTCTGACAGCTGAGGCCTACTGCTGGCAACTGCAGTCCCTGTTGCCTAATAAAAGTGGGTCACCTAGTTTCCCCCAAAGTTTCACTGTCTACTTTCCTGTAAAGCTAACTCCACTTGAAATTCTGGACCACTTATGCCTTTGATTTAATAGAACCTTCTTGGCAAATACTGATTTTTATTTACCAAGCCAAGCTTGAGAAAAGTCACTTGAGTTCCTATGTCTCTCCAGCCATTTACTAGTTCACCATTTACAGTTTCAGATGGTAAATATTATTTATTTAGATCTTCCTGCATTTTCCAAACTAACAGGACTGTCTGTCTACCTATGTGTGCCCTAAAATACAAACAGTTGCTGGTAAGGGCTGGCCAAAGCCCATAGCCCAAGAGGGACATACCTGTACCACTCTACCCTAACCTCAGTCTACAAGCCTCTATGATCATCTCTAGATCGCTGCTCATCTCTAGATTATAATGATCAGCTCTGCGGGCAAAAATGGCCTCTTTGGAGGGTGGACACTAAGGCATTGTACCATTTTAAGGCCCTTCTCCAAACCTTCAGGAATAGTTCCAACCCAGGGAATAATTCACCCTTATATACTCTTAAATGTTCCATATAGTTCGGCTATGTCATCTAAATAAAGGTAAAGGTAAAGGTATCCCCTGTGCAAGCACCGAGTCATGTCTGAACCTTGGGGTGACGCCCTCTAGCGTTTTCTTGGCAGACTCAATACGGGGTGGTTTGCCAGTACCTTCCCCAGTCATTACCGTTTACCCCCCAGCAAGCTGGGTACTCATTTTACCGACCTCGGAAGGATGGAAGGCTGAGTCAACCTTGAGCCGGCTGCTGGGATTGAACTCACAGCCTCATGGGCAAAGCTGTCAGACGGCTGCCTTACCACTCTGCGCCACAAGAGGCTCTTGTCATCTAAATAGGGATATTATAAATCTGGAAAATATTTAGAAAGGGCCAGCCCCAAACTTTAGAATGTTAAACCTTCCTTCTGACAAAAAAAAAACCCTAAGGAGTCTGGATATCCATAGTTTAGAGAAAAAAGAGTGTAGGATGCACAACAGAAGCTTATTGAAATATTATGTACAGTAATGGAAATAGTGAACAGAACTTTGTCCCAGAATATTAGAACATTAACGTACCCAGTGAAACTGATAAGCAGAGGGTTAAAGACAGACAAAAGATCTATTTCACAAAGCACATAACAGGTGAGAGGGAAGCCACTGCTGCAGACGTTGCGGTGTCCTGTAGTTTGGGGGATAGCAACATGGGAAGGCAGTTAGTTGGCTTCATCAGATTCAGTTGCTTGAACGTGGGGAATCTCTGGCAGTGTATATAGTAGAAGAATCTGAAGACAGCTTCCAGTGTTGATTTCAAAGAATGTCTGAGGGTGTATTTTCAGGTGACAGGTTTCTCTTATTGCAAGGAAATGTGCTATTTTTTTATATAACTAGTAATGATATTTATGAGCTTCCTTGCTCCTATATATGTGTATACAATATTGAAACTACTGTATGTCACCTGGTTCATTGCACTTAAATAAACTTTACGTACAGATCAGGCCACTGCAATATCATAAACTTTATGCAATATAGAAAGAACATGACAAACTTTAAAGTAACTAGCAGTATAGATAAGAACATCTGAAACTCAGCCATAAAAACCTGTGAATAGGTAAACAACTGAAAAGTACTGCTTAACAAAACTGTTTCTCTCACAGAGAGTTTGGACCAATATAGCTTAATGTTTCTGTGCTTATCTGGAGCATGGTGCAATGGAAATTTCCAGAGCAGAAGTCCCCATTGTGGTATTGTAATGCTGTGCTGGGACTTTGACTGTCACAACATAAATGAAAATATAATCAACATGTAGAATACTATAACAGCTAACACAGTTTGTTTGTTTGTTTATCTATGTTGTGATTTATTTCCCGCCACTCCCCAAGGGCTTGTGGCGGGTTACAAATGTCAGATAAAATCTAAAAAATCCCATTAAAACCCCAGACATAAAAAACATAAAATACAACAATATCAAACAGTATAGAATAAAGATACGGTGGAAACATCGTTGCATCCCTAACATCCCCAACAATACCTCTGGGGGGAGAAGGATGAGGAGGAGACACATGGGACTCGCAAGCCGCCGCTCCTATAGGGGGGCCATGATCATCCTTGCTCCCCAGCCTCAACCATAGACCTGGCGGAAGAGCTCCATTTTGAAGGCCCTGTGGAATGCTGAAAACTCCCGCAGGGCCCGCAGGTCCTCCAGGAATTCCACCAGGTCGGGGCCAGGACCAAAAAGGCCTGGTCGATTTCTAGATCACCCCTACTGTTACTGCCTTCTTGGGGCAGTTTGCAACATTGTTAAAATACAAAACAGTTAAAATCATTGAAATACTTGAAATGAATAAATACTTAAGTCCATCAGAAGGTCAGTTAGTGTCGTCCCCATGGTTCTCACTGGGGTGAGTAAAAGCTGTTGGATTACATTGGGGGAGGCCCACTATTAGTTGGTTTATTTGTCTGAACTGGCTTCAACCATAAACTAGTTCCGTTATGGCCCTGATGTTCTTTGAGAGCTCATTCCACCATGCAGGGGCCAGGGCTGAAAAGGACCTCTTTTGGGCTGGGGATCACCAGGTGATTTGTTGTTGCTAAGCAAAGTGCTCTCCAGTGGGCCATATGAAGACAGGTCATTCCTTAGATATGCAGGACCCAGACTGCATATGGCCTTGAAAGTAAGAACAAAAATCTTGAAGCTAACCCGGAACTCTACTGGGAGCCTGTGCAGCTGCTGCAGCACCAGTCAAATGTCGATCCTCCACAGAACACAGCAGCATTTTGGACCAATTGTAATGTCCGGGTTAGGGTCAAGGGTAGGCCGGTGTAGAATGAGTTACAGTAATTTAGGCTCAAGATGAGCATTGCATGGATCACTATAGCCAGGTGTTCAGGGGTCAGGTTCTAGACAGCTATAGCTGTGCAGATGTACTTTTTTCACAAGAGCACTGTAGCACTCCCCCTCATTTCCTTAGAGGGCTGGTATTCGGTAGCCATATATGGCTTTCTGGGCACTGTTCTACAATGTGGCACCTACCCCATGTTTCAGGAAAGACCCATGCTCAGTGGGGCTTTTGATTGGGAGGTGGTTCTTACCTTGAAACAGCCATGGTTGAAAGAGTGGATAAGCTTGGATCTTCCTTGAGGCGCAGCCCTTGTGCCAGGGATGGAAGCAGATGTGGCAAGTTATGTGAGGTGTTCTGCTATTGAAGTTAACTTCAGCTGTTCAAAGCAATGTAAGCTCACTGTAGATGGCCAGCATCAGAAGGAGGGCTGACGAGCTTGCCTGGTTTTTCTCTCTCTGTGTAGCACTGCCCCATATAGCTGTTTGTTCATAGAGGTCTCACAATCCCCCTGTGTCAAAAGGGGCCTTTCATCCCTCTTGCACCAGTGAAAAACTTTAAACATCATTTAAAGTAGGAAAGAGGACATTTCTGTTGCTATTCATAGATCTATCAATGGTTTGTGATTCAACTGATCACTCAATTTTTGCATATCGCTTGGGGCCAAAGAATGGAGGAAAAAGGGCGCAGAGCAGAAGGACTGCTGCCTAGTGTTCTTCTGATGCGGAGCGCGCCCATGTGGCCTTGTGCTTCTGGTGGGGAGGTAAGGTGAGAGCGTAGGGCACCCACAGCAAAACACAGTCACCTGGCCTCCCTCAGTCTCTGGGCAGCCAGTGTGTGTGGGGGGGACAGACAGTGGTGCACCCATGTTGAGTGTGCCCAGCCAGCCTCCCTTGCTCTGCCAGGAGATGGGAGTGTTGCACGCCCGGGGTGAGAGCACCCATTCAGATCTAGTGTGCCCAGTTAGCCTCCATTGCTGTCCTGGCAGGCAGGAATGGGGGCATTGGGGAGCACCCATGGCGAGGGCACCCAGTTGGGGTGAACACACCCAGCCAGGGGAGAATGCAACTTACTTGTGGTGAGTGCGCACAGCTGGCTTTTCTTGCTGTTCAGTTAGCTAGGAGGAGGGAACACGACTGCAGCCAGGCAGCCTCCCCCAGGTCCCTGCTGGAACCAACCGGAAATCATAAAACGTGAATCAAATTCCGTCAATTCTTTTGAAATCTGAAAATAGTTCTGAATAATATTCTATTAATCCTTCTGGATGTCTTATTTCTGAGGTACCAAAAGTTGCAGATACATAAATTTCAGTAGGATTCTCAATGAATAAAGAAATTTCATATCAGTCCCTTTAGCTTCTTGTTCAATATCTCCCTCACCCATTTTTATTTCTTACATATATTTGTAACTGTATATACTTTACTAATATTTTAATATGCTGGCCTAAGATATTTCTTGTTGAACAAGTACGAACTTGCTCTCCAACAGAACAATCTGATCTCCTTCTTGCAATAACACATTCATAGATTAACTGGGTCCATGTTTTTCTTATTTACTGTGTAATGGTATAAAGAAAGCATTGTTTTGCTGCTGTGGTTTCAGAAGATTTACTTATCCACTGTGAATTCACGAAGGGTTGCTTTCTTTCTACAGCTGTTGAAAGATAATCTCTAAAAAGCACAGATTCTCATGACTGTGATACTGAGCTCTCCTAAGTCAAACACCATTCAGGCTTCCTCAACTTGAAATAAGAGTAGGGTGGCCAATTGAGAAGAGGTATTTATTACCTTTCTCCAGACTTGCAAGTGACTTGCAGCTTGTAAAAGGTGAGTTCCCCATATCTCTCAGCCTGTTTTTCCCCTTACATTGACCTGTCAACCATTCTAGTTATTGACCTTGCTCTGAAATATCAGTTGGTTCTGTAATCACACTGCAGCTAGGATCAGGTTTAAGGTCTTGGTTCTCACCTTCTTGGCCATCTGCAGCCTGGGCCCTGCCTATCTGAGGGACAGCTTGTCTATTTATGCTCCCTGCAGAGCCCTTTGCTCTGTGCTTTTGAATCTGTTGGTTGTTCCAGGCACGGCTGGCCTCGACCAGGGCCTTTTCAGTCCTGGCCCCAACCTAGTGGAATGAGCTCCTGGAAGAGCTGAGGGCCCTGACAGAGCTATCACAGTTCCGTAGAGCCTGCAAGATGGAGCTCTTCTGCCAGGCATTTGGTTGAGGCCAGGCCAGGAAGATCAGGTCATAGAATCATAGAATAATAGAGTGGGAAGGGACCTCCTGGGTCATCTAGTCCAATCCCCTGCACTATGCAGGACACTCACAACCCTATTGCTCATCCACTGTAACTTGCCACCCCCTTAAGCCTCCACAGAATCGGCCTCTCCGTCAGATGGGTATCCAGCCTCTGTTTAAAAATTTCCAAAGATGGAGAACCCACCACCTCCCGAGGAATCCTGTTCCACTGAGAACGCGCTCTGTCAGGAACCTCTTCCTGATATTTAGACGGAATTTCTCTTGAATTAATTTCATCCTATTGATTCTGGTCTGTCCCACCGGGGCAAGAGAGAATAACTCTGCTCCATCCTCTATATGGCAGCCTTTTAAATATTTGAAGATGGTTATCAAATCCCCCTCTCAGTCATCTCCTCTCCAGGCCAAACAGACCAAGCTCCATCCATGTATAGGCCCTGCATGCCAAACATCTGGGCATGAGTTACCCCCTTGGGGTAGTGGGTGAGGCGGTGGTAAGGGTTTGTTGCCAGGTCTGAATGGGGAGGGGGGGATGTAAATGGGATCTACTGCCAGTATTTGTATTTACATTTTAATTTTATTGCATTTTGTTGGGTTTTATGACTGTATGTAAACCGCCACAAGCCAACAGGGCTCAAGAGTGGCAGATAACAAAAGCTAATATAAATAAATTAAATGTTGGCTGGAGTGAGTCATAGGGACCATGTCACTCCAGTCTTGGCCCACCTATACTGACTTCTAGTTAGTTTCAGGGCACAATTATAGGGGCTCGATGACCTTCAAAGCTATATATAGTTTGGAACCAACATACCTGATACCTAATCCCTTATGAACCTGCCTGAACATTATGGTTGTTTTCAGAGGCACAGTCCCTACCTTCTTAGATCAAGAGGGTGGCAACCCCGGGGAAGACCTTCTTGGTTATGGAACCAAAGCAATAGAACTCTCTCTCTATGCAGATGTGCTTGTCCCCTTATGTTGTTCTCTTCTACCAGCAGGTGACAACTTTTTTATGTTTGGCATTTCTTCAATGATCCCTCCTTCCTAACCAGTGTTTTAAGTTTTGAATGTATTTTAACTGTTGCATGTGTATTTTAGCTCCGTTGTTTAACTCTTTTAAAAATTGTTTTAATGAGACGTGTGGGAGGGGGTGTTACTTTAATATTTTTCTAATGTATTTTATTGTTTGTTTTAAATAGTTAGCAAATTTAGTGGCCCTTGTAGGAGCAGAATGGCAGGATATAAAATTTGTAAAAAGACATCAGGATAAATAATTAGCTTGAAAAATCATGTTAATTTGGTAACTAACATCTCATGAAGTCTTGAGGTTGCTCATGTATTGTCCAAGTTCCCTGTTCTATGAACATATAGCATAAGAGATTAGATACAAACACAATCTTTGTATCAAGGTCCTCAGTGGAAAAAACATTGGCTTATTCCAGCTATTCTCAACCTTTTTTGGCCACTGATCTCAGGATTAGAGGCATCACCTCAAGGGATACAGAATGCTACTCCCTATCATACTGCCCCAGTTTTACATCTGTTTTACATCTGTTTGACACTGTCGGGAATAGGTGAATGAGGAATATGGGTCTAGTAGGAATTGTTATGCCTGCCATCTTTTGTCAATTTTTAAACTGTGATTATTGTATTATCGGTGCAATGGTAATCTTGCATAATGTTTTTATGTTTTAAATCTATTGTGGGCCACCACGAGCCAGCCAGTCCAGGAGTTGGTGGTATAGAAATTTAATAATATATTTTTAGAAAATAAAAAATAATCTGTGCCAGTCAACGTATTCCTGTGAAAACTTTTAAAAACAGCTACACCGGTTGTCCAAGCCCAATTTCAGATGTCAGTTTTACCTATAAATCTTCACATGGCCATTTCCTCTGTGAAACCTCTCAGAGCTTAAGATCTACCATCAAGGCCTGCTACAACTTTCATGTCGAAGTAGGACTTTCTTAGTGGTCACTGCATAAGCATTGGATATCCTGGTTATGAGCAGTTCAGTTGAATTCCTCCATTATGGCATTCTGGAAGTAGGGAGATAATGAACTATTATGGTTCGTTAGATATTGAGGAATTGGCCCCAATGTGTGTTTGTGCTTTTTTGGTTTTTAATGCTCTTTTTGTATGCATACACACATTATTGTCAAGGTGTAGTTGAACTGTTCTGCATGTCATTTTGAGAGATTTTTGTCTCCCAATCAAAATTCCTGTAATTTGCTACTAGATTCTTTCTAACTTCATTTATATTCCAGCATTGGGTACCATTAATGTTGTAGGTCTTTGCTGCTGCTGTTAACATGTGGGGCATGGTAGTTTAAAACATTGACAGTTAAAAGTTTAAACTTTTCTGTATCTTACCCAACAAAATGGAAGTACAGCATCCTTTATTTGAATTATACACCAATTAAGATTATGTTATCATTTAAATTTGAGCGTCTTCTGTATATTATCAGTAACAGTATTGCAAGTTCTACATAAAAAGAAATATTTCTGCATTCCTGTCCTGGAACATGGAGTAATTAGTGAACACTGCATGTCAAAGTTCTTCATAAAAGACATAAATCTTCAAACAAGAAGTTGTGGAATGTGTTCTCATTAGAAAATATTTCTTTAATGACCAGTTGACTGCATTGCCTTAGGGTGTATACTGAAGATCACAACAGACATTAAATACACTTTCACTTAATTTTACCGGCCTGCTGTATATTATCTATTTTTTCCACCCTTAAAACATATGCTTTATGATTGACATTATATTCTTATGCAACTTGGATAACTGTCCCTGTCTGCCTTGTGTCCAAAAATGCTCATGGTGATAGAAGTTAATTACATGACCAAGGCATGCCAAAACTGCTGAGTTTATCAAGACAAGCATTTTGTCCACAGTCTCGTGGACTGTGGACTATTGCGTCCACATAACGATCCTCCTGATTTACTTAATGGGAAGAAGGGATTCTTAAATATCTTTGTGGAACTGTGACTTGCTATCACTCATGTCAGGTTAAGGGGCTTCTTCATTGGAGTTGACTATTTTCAGATTTCGGAAGGGGTTATCGGACTCCTTTCACCTCCTCTCTGCAAGCACTGCTGGCAAGGTACCCCTACTGCATGTCCTCCTCAGCCTCCTTTCTTGACCCCTTTAAAGAGGATGTCTGGCCTGGACCCCACTCTACCAGGGTAACAGAAGTCCTAATTAGCCTCTTTAAGCCTTAATTCCCAGCCCCCTCTGTCCTTTCCTCAACCACCTATACTACACACCACCCCAAAACATCACAGTGAGGGGCAGTATATAAATCAAATAAATGAATATTACTCCTCCTTTAGTATATGGTCTGTTTTAAACACAAGTCCCCCAAAAGAAACTACAGTCTACACCGTTTCCACACTGGGAATTTAACTGCCCCAGTGCCTGTGCAAGAGCACAGATCCAGGGCAGACAAGGTGCACCAGACCAAATGCTCCCCTGCCCCAGCTCAACCTGCCCCAGCTCAAACTCCAGCCTACAGCCCAGTGCAGAGCCTCTGGTGTGGAAACAAACCTAGTGATCCAAATTTGCTCAAGGTCTTCAGCTCCAAATTGACTTTGACCAAGGCCAGAGCCTTTTTGGCCCTGGTCCCAGCCTGGTAGAGCACTCTCCCTGGTGAGATCAGGGCCTTGCAGGTCCTAGGACAGTTCCACAGAGCAATGGTTGAGGCTGGAGCCAATACTGGAAACCTGGTCTCCCTGCCTAAAACAGTCTGCTCAGCTAGCCTATCAACCTTCTTACCATCCCTCTATATTTACACCACTCTTTTAATTAGAATGAGAGAAAGTGGCTTTAGAAGGATGTATTTTAGTCTAATCTCTGAATTATTGATGGTTTAAATGTTGATTTCAAATTATTGTTTACATATCTGTTTCCTGCTCTGAGCCTTTGGGAAAGGCCGGGTTATAAATAAAATTTTATTATTAGCGTTACTATACATTATCATTGGGCTTATACTTCAGGTTCCTTAGGTTCCATATTCCGAAGGTTCTACTTCTGTTCAAAAAGATTTTGCCACAAAGACTATGCAACCTTAGATGTCTCTTCTGAGACCACCTGTGGGTTCCTTAAGGAAGAATATCCCATTTGTAGTTTAAAAACTCACCGCATAAATGGGATGTATATCCAAATGTATAGCTACACTAAAACTTGTGTTTTGCAATTACAGATTCCATTGAAAGCAATACAACGCAGACAGAGCAGTGACATGGAGATGCACATCTGAGGTAGGCTCATTGTTCCTGCTGCAGCAAGTGCTACGTAACCGAAAGGCTGCTTCTCTTGTCCTTAATTGGATCAGCAGATGAAATGTGGGTGGGGGGTGGGATCCTGTTCACTCTGCCCTTCATCCGAGTGAGGTAGAAGTTAATTAATGTGTGATTAAAAATAAGGGATCTTAAAATTTATATTTTTATTGTCCTTGCTCTTTGCAGAAAAGATAGCCAGGGCCGATATATCAATCAAGATCAATTGATGCTGGAAGTGCAATTTAAAAAGTTCCTAATTTGATCCTGTGATTTGTTGCAGCAGTGATGACGGGAAGGGGTTTAATTGTATTAGAATCTTAACACCGCCCGTGCCGCCACGGGCGCCACGGACTAAATAAAAGGGTAAGGGGTTCTGGGGCGGGATGTGTCCAGGATGAGGAAGGGTCTGGATTGGACCCTTCCTCCGGACAGACAATTGGAGGGACCAATCGGCAGGCGCTGTGCACCTGCCGATTGGTCCCTCCGATTCCCAGCCCCAGCAACTGCGAGCCGCGTGCAGCGCGGCTCACAGTTGCTCCTTTGCCGCTGGCCTGACGCGTCGGAGGCGCAAAGTGCCTCCAATGCTTCAGGCCGCCCGCAAGGGAGCCCCCGGCAGGAGCGCGGCTGCCGGGGGCTCCCTTGCCTAGCGAGGAAGAAAATGGCCGCCCTGCCGCCAGCTCCAGGTAGGCTGTGCCACCGCCGCCGCTGCCGGGGGGGGCAGGACGACCCGCCTCCGCCTCACGCGGCACCGCACAACCTTCCCGGGGCTTGGGGACCGCTTTCAATCCTGCACGCCGCCTTTAAAACGGTCCTCAAGCCCCGGGGAAGTTGCACCGCGGCTCCGGGAGCCACGGAGCACCTTCCCCGGGGCTTGGGGACCGCTTTAAATCCTGCCTGCTTCCTTAAAACGGTCCCCAAGCCCCGGGGCTTGGGGAATGTTTGGCTACATGGGGGGGAGGGGAAGCGAACCCTCCCCTACGGCCCACTGTATTTTTTTTGACAGCGGGCTCTGCTGCTAGTAGCTTAATAAATTGATGGGGTGTACTGCTGTTGTAGGAGCTCATATCAAGCAGTCATCAATGCACCTTGATGATTCATTTCTGTTTCCATGGAGCCAGTTGCGTTGGCTTGTGATGCTTGTCGCATGATAGTAAAATAGTTTTTTGCACCAAGGGACTTTCCATGCTAAAAAACTGGTCATGAAAACAACCATAGCTATGCACTGGAAGAGGCCTGCCACATAGCAGAACTGACCGGCCTATCTTGCTTTGGTCACAGTGCTAACATTACCAGATACTGTCCCAAGAGTCCCCCAGCTAATCGTATCTGTAGGATCAGTCCGTTAAAGTGTCAGAAAGACCAGCAGAAGAAGATAAAGCAGCCACTGTTTTCAGACGATCACAATCAACTAGCAGGCTGCAGGTCCTCAGGAGCACGAGGCAGCAGTCGCTAAAACAGAAGCAAAATGTTCCAAGAACATCTGACATCCTGTACAGGCTTATTTAGAAAACAATCCCACTGACTGAATTGGAATGAACATTATTAGGATTGCACTGGGCAACTTTTAAAATCAGGGCATTTAATACTTAATTGTTTGGTAATAAAAAAGAAACCATCCATTCTCTAATACAGATATAAAATCTACATCTGACAAAAATGTCCTTCCCCAGGTCCCACGCATTATTAGTTTTTTCAGGCCCTGTACAAGCTTGTAAAATGCCCCCTCATTCCAATACCTCGTCCCCTATCCTGTACATACAGTCTCATGGACCATAAAAAAGCTGCTTATAATTCTGAAATGAGCCTCTTGTGGCGCAGAGTGGTAAGGCAGCTGTCTGAAAGCTTTGCCCATGAGGCTGGGAGTTCAATCCCAGCAGCCGGCTCAAGGTTGACTCAGCCTTCCATCCTTCCGAGGTCGGTAAAATGAGTACCCAGCTTGCTGGGGGGTAAATGGTAATGACTGGGGAAGGCACTGGCAAACCACCCCGTATTGAGTCTGCCATGAAAACGCTAGAGGGCGTCACCCCAAGGGTCAGACATGACTCGGTGCTTGCACAGGGGATACCTTTACCTTTACCTTATAATTCTGAAATTACTGTTACTTTTTTTTTAATGCCCATATTTGCTTCTTCTGTTTAATAATACCCAACTGGAG
This sequence comes from Paroedura picta, assembly GCF_049243985.1. Classification (NCBI taxonomy): domain Eukaryota; kingdom Metazoa; phylum Chordata; class Lepidosauria; order Squamata; family Gekkonidae; genus Paroedura; species Paroedura picta. The sequence continues at coordinate 72,653,286 of NC_135376.1, forward strand.
AGGGCCATAGGTTTGCCAGTTATGTAATTTTCTGGTCATTAAAAAGGGATTATCTTACCAATGTCTTGATGTTTTTTAAAAATTCTAATGGACCAGCATGGTGTGACCATTAGGTTAATTAGCTTCGAAGCATTATCTTTCTGACCTTTTTCATTGGAAAACCATGAATCATCCTCCCAAGTCAATTCCTCTTTAATGCCATATTTCATATTTGTCTAGTGTCGACTATTTTCAGCAGTGCAACCCTAAGCAGAGTTACACCTTTAGTTCAATAGACTTAGAAGGGTGTAGCTCTGTTTAAGAGAGCATTTAAGTCATTTAAGAAAAAACGTTCAGCCATAAAATGCACTTTGGCATAGAACCTTGGGCAAATATATAGCCAAGAGAAGCACTGGAGCAAAAGTTATTATGAAGCCAGAGTACCTACAGAAATATTCACAAATGACCGTACATAAAATTTAGGAAGTGTGTGAAACGGCTGCCCTCATCAGACACACAAAAGATTTAACATGTTCACAGGAAAATAATACCATCACTCATGAGAGAGAACTTTTGAGACTTCACCCTGCTATATTATGACATGCCTTAGTACTTGGTGTCTTTTAGCTGCTGCACATACTATCTACTAACTTTTATTTTATCAATATTTATAAGTCTTTAATGCAAAAGTACTACTAATAGAGAACTTAACAAGCGTAACCTAATCAAACAAACTGGAGGTTTATGTATATTTTGGCGTCTTGCTCTACTTAAACCTGGTAGTTAACCTGAAAAGTATTAATTTCTAAATTATTTACCAAAAAGAACCAAATGGCTCCAGGGAGACTTAATATTCTCATTACCCCAACATAGCCAAATAACCTGATTTATCTGAGTACCCAACAACTTTAAATCAGGGGTGTTGAACTCATTTGTTACAAAGGCTGGATGTGACACAAATATTTTGTTAGGCCAGACCTTGTAATGTAATGACAGGTTCTGGCGATATAAAATGTATAAGGGACAGGCTAACTCAGTAACATTTTTTTTACTGAAAATACAGAGTCAATTGATTCCTAGCAGTGAAAGCAGTTTACTCAGTATATGTATTTAATCACTTTCATTGAGAAAGTTGACGGGGATCTGGCAACCCAACTCCATGCCATTTATATGAATGGGGAAATTTATCTTGAAAACACTGGGCATTTCCTTTTAAATGTAGTAAAATGTTTACAATATGTAGTTATATTCTGGCCCCTCCATATGACGTCGGCAACATCCAGTTTCTGGGCAGTAACCGGCCAGCTACATCCTCCCATTTTAAAGCGCTAGTTGGGGAATCGCATAAAGTAGATTCCCCAACCTATTTAGCAAGAGCTACAGTAGAGCAACTAGCAGGTAACCAGCAGAGGGAAGGTATGGAGGCTCAACTGCGCTAATGGCGACTGCCTTGTCCTGTCCTCGCACCCGCCTCTCTCTCCCTTGTTCCCAGGGAAGAGAATGTCTTTTTAAAAATGGCTAACTTCCTGGAGCAACAAATAGGTGGACAAGCTTGCAGACAATGCCAGAAATAATCCCCCCAAAGGTGTAGCACAAAGCATGCCTCTCCAAAGTTCCCTCCCAAAAATCAGGAATGAGATTAAATTTTAAAAGTTATATGCATATAGGGATTTAAATGGAAAACTATGAATTTAAAACAAAATTAGCAGTCATTGTGGGACCTTTAAAACATGGAGAAAGGGGATTGGCTGCCTGGATTGATGGACAGGTGGAAGAGAGTTGCATATAAAGCACGTTGCTCTCTTCTGCCATTTCCAGCAGCACTTGTGGAGGGTGAGAAGCGCAAAAAGGCAGCAGATGAAAGTGACATATCAAAAAGGTGTGTTGGTGCTTGGAGGCGCGATAATGTTTAGCGCTATGCCATTCAGCTGTCATAATGCTATTTTTTCTGATGTGCAGAAATGCCCAGCTGTCAAACATTCTGAAGGGTAGAGCACTGTGTCAGTTTGCACTCGAAAGCTCACACCCTGAATAAATATTTGTTGGTCTTAAACATGCTACTGGACTCTGATTTTATTGTGCTACTTCAGATCAACACAGCTACCCATTTGAATCTGAAGGGTAGAGTTCTTGTTTCCGTTCCAGGCCATTTTCACCAGTGGAAGTGGTCCGGGGAGGAGGGAGGCTGCTTGTGCTCTACATCAAGGGTAGTCAACCTGTGGTCCTCCAGATGTTCATGGACTACAATTCTATGCAAATGCTGGCAGGGGCTCAGGGGAATTGAAGTTCATGGACATCTGGAGGACCACAGGTTGACTACCCCTGATTTAAAGGACCCAGTCTTTTCTCTTGAGCTTTATCAAAATAAGCCTCTATTGGGGATTTCAACAGAGATGAATTGCGTGTTATTCTCTGCTTGTACTTTTCCCATATATTTAATAAAGTCATTGCCCAATAATTAAGGTCCAATTTTTTTTAACCTTATGTGTGGGACAAAGAATACCGTGTAGGCCATCTTCTAGTCTAGACTTCTCAAAAGATCTCTTGAAGTCAGGTCCATAATCCAGTCTGCATGGAGATACACTTTGCCCTCCTCTTTTCTTATCATCCTGAATGACTTTGAACACAATTCTTGGTCTTCTATTGTTCCAAATAAGTTTATTAATAATACTTTGACATTTGTTCAGGGTCTTATCCTTGATTCTCAACAGAATCACTTGAAATAAAAAGTTCAACTTAGGTAAAATATTCATTTTAACAATTGCCATTTGTGCAGATCAAGAAAAGTTCATTTTAGACCATCTTTGTAAATCTGACTGTATTCTCTTCCAAAGTGTGATGTAATTGTTTTCAAATAAGTTTTGAAGATCTTTATCTAAGACCAGAGCCTCTTGTGGTGCAGAGTGGTAAGGCAGCCGTCTGAAAGCTTTGCCCATAAGGCTGGGAGTTCAATCCCAGCAGCCGGCTCAAGGTTGACTCAGCCTTCCATCCTTCCGAGGTCGGTAAAATGAGTACCCAGCTTGCTGGGGGGTAAACGGTCATGACTGGGGAAGGCACTGGTAAACCACCCCGTATTGAGTCTGCCATGAAAACGCTAGAGGGCGTCACCCCAAGGGTCAGACATTACTCGGTGCTTGCACAGGGGATACCTTTACCTTTACCTTTATCTAAGACCACTCCCAAGTATTTAATTGTCTCTGGATTAACTTAACAACCAGTTTCTATCTTTAAATCCTTTACCAGTTGTTCTGAAGCCCCTGTCACAATTGTTAGTTTATTTTGTAGCTTTCATGATGGCCAAAGTCATTCAAAATATCTAACAGCTGTGAGATTGATGTTTCAGGGTTGTTCAGAATGAAGACCACATTGTCAGCATAACTATTCATCTTAAACTCCTCTCCTTTGACATGTAGTCCAGGGAGTTCTATTGTATGTCTAATTTTTGTTGTTATTGTCTCCAGGAATAAATTTAATAATAAAGGTGATAATGGGCAACCTTGTCTAGTACCCTTCATTATCTGGATTTTATAACATGTAACCATTCTATTGACCAGAATTCTGGCTTCCTATTTTGAATATATTTGTAGAATTAATTTCAAAAATATCTCCCCGCACCCCATTATTTGTAGTGTCGCTTGTAAAAATTTCCATCAGACTTTATCAAACGCTTTTTCTGCATCCAGGAACACAAAATCAGCACATTATTGTGTCTTGTGAACATGTTCCATTGTGTTTAATACTAAACGGATATTGTTTTCCATATACCTTTTTGGCACAAAGCCAGTTTGATGAGTATGAACTACATCACCAAGCCTTAAGACTTATCATCAAAATTTTGACAAAAATATTGTAATCCACATTCAGTAATGAAATCAGCCTATATGATTGTGGTGACCATGGATATGTTCCTTCTTTATATATCAGTGCAATAGACTCTTGAAGTGGCTACCAGAGGAGAGACAGGGGGGCTAGTGTACCTCCCCCTATTCTGCTGGTCACTGCCGTGATCGGCCCACCCCTGGTTTGGGAGCTTGCAAGAAGCAAACTTACTTCAGTGCCATCTTCCCTGCCCCCACAGATGGGACATTTTGGAGTAGGAGAGGAGGATTTTTTTTCTTAGGAGCATCATAAAACATTCCTACATATTTTTGGTTAAGTTTACCTGTCTATGGAAGAAGTGTTTGCTGAGTCTGGTGTGTAACTAAGTAGAAGTAGTGTGTTGTGTATTTTATTATATTTGAAATGTGTGAATGAGAGAGTTTTCCCCACTTGGATATGTACTGTTTAAGGCCTAACATTCTACAAATACTGGTTAATTTTTAATGCTTATCTCAGTTGTGTTTTCTTTTGAATAAACTTTGAATTTTAAATGCAATTCATCTTGTTCCATTCTGTTTACCTTGTTATCCGTAGTTATCAGTCCAGGCTTGGGTGCTTTATGAAGTCTAGATTTTGTTCCCTCAAACTTTTAAAATTCCTGCTGAGAACTCTGGTGCACTGGAGTATGTATAAGTGCGTGTGGAACGAAGTGAGTTTGGAAGGTAGATGGGGAATAACTCAGGGACATGGCAGACCAAGAGTGTAAGGGAACAACTACAGGAACTGACTCAGCAGAGTAGAGTTTTCAGGAGTAGAGTGGTTAAAAAATACTTTTCCATATTCAGCCTGACTCTCAATTACTGCCCCTGTTGAAACATGGAACCAGCAGAAACCAGTTATAGCAATACAGCAGGAACGACTGAAGAAGAAAGAGTTTTTGCAACAAGAAACTGGACCATTCTACGAGCCAAGAGCATAATTGTTCCTTTAAATACCAGCAGAGGCTGAATCAGTAGGCTAGTTACTGTGAAAAAACAATCAGGAAAGTTGCACATTGATCCTAAACTTTTGAACAGAGTGACATTGGTGGGTAGATGCAGCTGGAAATGTGAAATGTTTGACTGGGATGGGGAAGGGTCTTTTATCTGCCATCTGTGGGATTGTTAACTTGTTGTGATTACTGGGGAGTTTAATTTGAAAGTTATTTTATTGGATTGAATTGTTACATTTTATTCGGTTTTATCTTGTTGTAAGCCGCCTCGAGTTGACTTTGTTGGGAGGGGTGGGATATAAATAAATAAATAAATAAATAAATAAATAAATAAATAAATAAAATGTAACTATTACCCATGATCAACTATTGATTCCATCCCATGGGAAACGAGCCCTTATGTCTGGGGGAGTTTCCATGATTACTAGCTGGGAACTGTCTGGGAATTTCCATTTCATTGTCTGAGGAAGTGTGCCTGAACACAAAAGCTCACACATTAAGTAAAATTTTGTAGATCTTAAAGGTTCCATTGGATTCAAACTTTGTTCTGCTACTTCAGACCCACACAGCTACTCACCTGAATCTATCTTCATTGATGATGTGATTTGTGACCTGTCCCACAGTAATATTTTCTCAGTGCTCGATATAAGGAATGGATTCTGGCACATAGAACTGGAAGGTATTTGACCACATCTGTAATTCCTTTTGGCAGGTATTTTTGGTTTTGTATGACAATGGGCATTAACCCCTGTGGTGAAATGCTTTAGAACAAGAAGAAGAGTTGGTTCTTATATGCCGCTTTTCTCTACCCAAAGGAGGCTCAAAGCGGCTTTCCTCCCCCACAACAGACACCCTGTGGGGTGGGTAAGGCTGAGAGAGCCCTGATATCACTGCTCGGTTAGAACAGTTTTATCAGTGCCATGGCGAGCCCAAGGTCACCCAGCTGGCTGCATGTGGGGGAGTGCAGAATCGAATCCAGCATTCTAGATTAGAAGTCCACACTCCTAACCACTACACCAGGCTTTACACCCCAGAATTTGTACACCTCTAAATGTGTATCAAGCTCTGTTACAATTGGGTTGGCAATCTGTACTAGCTCCAATGTTATACAATTGTGCTAGTTAGTGGTGGGAAGGAGACAGTGGGATCAAAATAGCCAGGGCCATCCAATGCCATAGAAATGCAAGCGATCCTAGCCAAAAGGAAGGTAATAACCAGGTCTTACCTTTGGGAAAAAGGACCTGCAAAGGGAAGAGCAAGGTAAATTATAAAACACCCAGACAGGAGGTGGAAGAAACCATGCTGTATCGTAGCCATTTCTGACTGCAATCCATCCATGCAAAGCAATCTCCATATTAACCTGGACATGTCACTGAATTAAGGTAACGAATTAGCCTCTTGTGGCGCAGAGTGGTAAGGCAGCAGACATGCAGTCTGAAACTCTGCCCATGAGGCTGGGAGTTCAATCCCAGCAGCCGGCTCAAGGTTGACTCAGCCTTCCATCCTTCCGAGGTGGGTAAAATGAGTACCCAGCTTGCTGGGGGGTAAACGGTAATTATTGGGGAAGGCACTGGCAAACCACCCTGTATCGAGTCTGCCATGAAAATGCTAGAGGGCGTCACCCCAAGGGTCAGACATTACTCAGTGCTTGCACAGGGGATACCTTTACCTTTACCTTATAGTTTTGAAATGCTTTGCAGCTTCAAGGATCAACGGTCTATCCTAATTTTTGCAGGGGTAGTCAAACTACGGCCCTCCAGATGTCCATGGAGCAAATGCTGGCAGGGGTTCATAGGAATTGTAGTCCATGGACATCTGAAGGGCCGCAGTTTGACTACCCCTGATCTAGAGCATGGGTTTCAAACAGATGGCCTACAGACTGGAACCAACCTATCCAGGGCTCCTATCCGTCCTGGAAGCAACCTGCTCTTATCTGCTTCCTAAATTCCAGGGCAGCTGCTGCTGCCATGCCATTGCTCAGTCTTGCCTGCCTGCATCATGCAGGAAGAGATACAAAGGTGAGCTCCTAGGATGGGGGTGACATTGTCCAGAAGATGGACCTGCAACCAAAAGTCCAAGCTGAGCACTCACCTGGCTAAAGCTAGCCCTTCATTGGTTGAGGTCTCTTCCCCCCTCCACACACACATACACATCTCACATGGGTAAATTGGACGTGTTTTTGAGTTTCAAAGAAAAGAGGAATTGTAGATCTGGAACTCACCCAATGAATCATTTAGTCCACACACACTCCTCCCATACATAAATAATTCTCAGAAGATCTTGTCCAAGCTTGGTTTGAAAAATAAACTGTAAGATACAGTAACTGATACGGTTTTGGGTACTACATCCCCATGTTATCTCACTGAAGAAAATGCTGACTTGTTATATCCATATATCATAACAACAACCATGCAAAATTATATCCATATATCATAACAACAACCATGCAAGAAAAACCTCTTGGTTGTATGATACAAAAAAGTTTTTCTCTTTATAAATCAGTACAAAATTCTGACTTTAACAACATGTGTTAACATATCTTCTCTATGCATTTTTAAGAGGCATCATGATAGCTATGAAACAACACTGTAGAATTAACAACTATGGAATACAAGAGGTTAGAGCCCATGGAAGATTTTTGCAGGCTGAAGGGATTTCCACATGCAGAGCATAACTGCACCCAGACCCCCTGGCTGCAGTCCAAAATCCTCCACAAATGTGCTCCTGGAAGACAGGACCTCCAGGAACAGCTTGGTGGGGAGTCAGATCCCTGAAGCAGGAGGAGGGAATTGCACCTCTCCCCCTCGCCAAGGGTTCCATGCTGCTGAAAACAACATTTAGTATTTAGCAATGCCAACAAAACATTTCCGTTCTGTACAAAGGGCAAACAGGTCAATCCCAAGCTAAAGGATAAATGGACACAAATCTGATATCAGTATCAGAAAACTGAGAAACTTGTAGGAAAACATTTCAACATTTCAAAGTAGCTGTTTTATTGCAAAGAAATTTCAGAAACAGACAGGAATGGGAAATTGCTGAATGTCAACTTATTACAACATTCAGGACAATGGAGCCCCCTGGGCTCAAAAGGGACATCAGCTTCTTATCTCACTACCCATGCTAAGTCACTCAGGATGCACTTATGCCCAGAAGCTGAACTTGTTGATTTTGCCGGAGAATCACTGGACTCACACTCAATTCCTACTTCTGTTGTTCATTCCTTTAATTGCATGCCAATTTAAGTGTCTTATCAAATGTGCTGTTCCATTCTTAGCTGTATTTATTGGCTGGTTACTTATACATTTTATTCATATTAACCCTGCCTATATGTAACATTTAAGGAAAGCTGTTTCAATTGTCCCTCAACTCCTGGTTAAACTTGTTGCCCTCAGGACTACCACTGAACTCAAACTTCTGTCCCTTAACTCATGTATTTGTATGCTGATTTATGTCCATTTGAAAGATTCTGATAACTGCCTCAATCTTATCTGTTATAATAGCCCGGTTAATTATGCATCTGAACTCTAGCTAAACCTTCCTAGCGATTAATCCCCCCCCCTTTCTCCCTATATTGGAATATTTTTACTCGCCATTAGCCACTTAAGGGAGTGATAGAATATAAATTAAATAACAATAATAATATATGTATGGTTGAGGAAATTTTGTTTCACTATATCTGAAGAAGGGTGCTTGCACATGAAAGCTTATGTCTTGAATAAAATGTTGTTGTTCTTAAAGGTACCACTAGGCTCAAACTTTGTTCTAGAATTAACTTGTTTTATAATGCATTTTTTCTAGGTAAATTATTGATAATGGCACGTTTCCACTTTATGAAGTGAAGATTGCTTTGAAGCAGAAGTGTTTCAGATGAAGTACCACCCAGAAGGAAAGAGGTACAAAGTTTTCTGTGTTGCATAACTACCCAGAGCACTTCTGTGTTTGAATTGTGGCACTTGTCCTGACCTTGCTAATCTTCTTGTCTGCCATTTGGAGGAGTTAAGATTGACAAGCATGGGGTGTTCAAAGACCATGTAAATCCTCCATTTGGAAGCATCTCAGAGCAGATACATACATTTGAGGGATGGGTAACGTAATTTCTAAGCCCTGTTTTCATAGTAACTGAAGTAAAAGAGACTATTTTTAGAAAAGTTCTGTGATCACTTGTTCTTAACAACCATTAGCTAGTTATCTAACATCTCACAAAGGTCACAGCCTGATCAAGGTACATTCTCAGCAGGTAGTTATTTCCTCACCGATTTTGTTACAAATAAGATTCTGATTCAGCTACATTGCATTCAGATTAAAATACTCAACCAATGTTATTTTGCTTCAAGAACAAGAGAGGAACATTGCTGATTAGAGCTTCTGAACAGCAATGAAGTGATCCAAAGAACACATTTAACTTCCTGCTTGCCTCCCAGTTGATTCAAATGTATTATTTCACTCATGCATAAGTGCGTTGAATTTCAAATAAGGCTGAGCCCAAGTCTTCCTATGGGCAAAAGTCCAGCAATGGAAATTATGAGTTTTGCCACTGCTGTATCAGTCCTGCAGATTTAAGTTTACTTAACTGATCTACCCAAAGAGATAAAATACAAAACAACATTAACAAAACACATGCTAATCATTTCGAATCATGTACCTTTTAACTGCCAAGTGACCGTTTATTTTAGAGCTAGAGCAAGTCTTCATAGAGAAACTGGATTCAGGTGCTGTAGCATCTTACGGATCAACAGGGTTTCAGGATAGTTCTAACTTTCAAAAACACATACCTCCCCCCCCCCCGAAAAAACAAAAACAAAATCTTGTTGGATTCTATGGTGTTCCTGGACTTAGTTCTCACTGTTCTACAGACCAGCACAACTACCCTCAGTGACTATTTTAAACCACAAGGAACAGTAGGGTATAAATGTTTTAATAAGTAAATAAAAATAGCAGGTCCCTTTGATTCACTAGTATTTTTGGAAGGTAGCTTCATTTACTTAAAATATTTGTATGCCACCTTTCTCCCACACCAAAACAGGATCCAAGGTGGTTGGCAACACAGGTTTAAAAAATACAGCTACGAAACCACATTTCGTAGAAAATTCGGAACCCACTAAGGGGGGGGGGAAGCAAGATGACAGCTTATGACCCTCCCTCACTGATGCTGAGGCAATGATCATACTGGCCTACAACAAAGTTTAGTGGCTGTCATGAGCAATAGGTGTTTTGATCCAGATGCCTATAGCTGTACTTCACCCTCTTCTTTCACAATGGTCTACTGGTCAGGGCAGCCACAGGTCTCAATAGCACTGAAGAAGATGAGGTGCAGATGTGCAAGAGGTCTTTCCCAACTAGTCCAACTTCCCAGATTCCTTTCTTCTAAGCTGTTAGAAGGAGGGGCAGCTGATGAGGACAGATGGCGCTGTTTTAAGGGATCAGACAAGTTATGAGCAGAATGGTAGAGTTGCAAAAGGGCAGAGATAGGTCATGGGCAGAGATAGAATGGGCAGAAAGAGTTCCATATTTGTTTATTTAAAATACATTTATCTACCTTTCCATTCAAAGGGATTCATCAGGTCTCTGAAGACACACAGATTGTTGTATGTGAAGGAGGGGAATTTGAGATGCAATGTGTTTAAAAACCTATAATTATTGGGTTGGATGGATTCTACGAAATTTTTATGCTCAAGCATAAACCAATGAGAGAAGCTGTCATCCTAGAAAAAAAAAGGCTTCTTTTACCACAGGAAAACTCCATTATTAGAAAAATTTCAGAGGATCCAATGCAGGAAGACAAAAGGAAGCTGTTTTCTAATTTAGGAAACGTTAATAGAAGAGATGTTCTGATCGTCTGCATTGTTCATCCGCTTATAGTCTTCCTGATTAGCCTCATTCTTGGCTATTAAAATAATAATAATAAAACCAATGTTATTACTTTTACAACTCCACAATAGTGGCAAAACAGAACATTCACGATTCAAAACATTTACAAAAAAAATTGAGCAGTCTTCAAAGTTATAGTAGGCTGCACAAGTACTTCCTTGAAAAAGATTTTTGCAAGAGCCTTGAAAACCAGGAGAAAAATTATTCAGCCTTCAGGGAAAGGAGTTCCAAGGAATGGAACTTACACTTAAAGACATTCCTAGACTTTCCCTTAGCATGTGAGCGACAAGGAGGAACAGCTGAGACCTCCCAAGAGAACTTAAGGCACAGGATGATGTATCCTGGTCCCAAGTCATTTAGGTATTTAAAAGTCAACAAGATCAGTTTTGAACAAAGACTAGAAATAGCTTGACAACAAATGCAGCTGTTTCAGGATAGATACTATATGTTCCCCAAATATAAACTTCATTTCTGGCATTTGCTGGAAACTAATTTAGTACATTGATTGTAAGCACCTTGTTTGCATGTAAGTAGGCAGGGAATTTATAGGCCCCCCTCTCCAGAGACCTGTTCAAGATGGCTACAATGAAACACTAATTCTTACAACAGCATCAGATCTAGCTCTCTTCTTTCTGAAATAGTTCTGGATTTAACCCTTTCAACAGATACTTTAAGTGGTATTCTGATCTTACTAATTAGTTGTAGCCTTGGCCCCTACAGCAACTTTGATATCCTCACCCTAATTAACAAGACAGAAATGAGTAGGACTGGCTACCTTTCCACCAGACCAACTCTCCCTCCAACCATTTTTGGAAGCAACAGTGTTTGGGTGACTCCATCACTGATGGTCATGAAGCTAGTCTGGACAGCAGTGAACCACTAAGCAAAATTCAGTCACAGTCAGAAAGGCAAAACAAGGCATTCATACTGAGCCCTGGTAGGCCATAGAAGGCTGAATTTGCCTTCTTGGATCACAAGTTATATAAGCCCGCACTATGCTATGAAAATGAGCCTCTTGTGGGGCAGGGTGGTAAGGCAGCTGACATGCTGTCTGAAGCTCCCATGAGGCTGGGAGTTCGATTCCAGCAGCCAGCTCAAGGTTGACTCAGCCTTCCATCCTTCCGAGGTCGGTCAAATGAGTACCCAGCTTGCCGGGGGGTAAAACGGTAATGACTGGGGAAGGGAAAGGCAAACCACCCTGTATTGAGTCTGGCAAGAAAACGCTAGAGGGCGTCACCCCAAGGGTCAGGCATGACTCGGTGCTTGCACAGGGGATACCTTTACCTTTATGCTATGAAAAGACAATTGCATTCTGCTCATGCTAAGATTGCCAGAACCTGTAGTTGGCAGCATGATCCAGCTTTTTTGTGGTCACAGAGCAGCTCATGGAAGCAGGCTGTTCATTTTTAGCATGCAAGAAAGTGAAAAGGCTGGGGTCCATTCATTCTTGGCACAGGTAGAGGGATTTTGAATATTAGGGATTTGCAATGTCTCTCATGAAAAAGTACATTTATAAACGGGGTCTACAGAGTGTGTACAGAATTGATTCACATGAGCAAACAATCTGCACATCATTTTGGTTTGGTTTGTGATTAAGCAAACTGGACATTTACTAAGGGAGTTTTGTATTTGGCTTGATACTGTAGAGCAGGAGTAGTCAACCTGTGGTCCTCCAGATGCCCATGGACTACAATTCCCATGAGCCCCTGCAAGCAAGCACTGGCAGGGGCTCATGGGAATTGTAGTCCATGGACATCTGGAGGACCACAGGTTGACTACCCCTGCTGTAGAGTACTATCTACCAGATTAGGTAATTGGGAACAAGGTGCAAATGTGACCTTTTGAACTTGTACATGGTAGATATTTTCTTAAAGCATCTGACACAGAGAATGCTAGCGCCACAAAATAAATGCTCATATATAACACCTAGAATGACACAATTCATTCATTTTTTCTACATTCTGGGTTTAAAACTCACAGTCCTATAGCATCAGGAGACTTATGGCTATAATATAGTGGTAATTCTTGTCTGCAAGCTTATTATTGTCATCCAAATTCTTGTCTGCAAATGACCAGTGTAAAAGCACTCCCTGCACCAGTGCTATCACACAAATTCCTTTTCAAACTCTCATTAGTTTCCAAAGCAAACCATCATTCCACCCCCAAAATACCATCAGGCTAAATAACCCATCAGTTTAGTAGCAACTAAATATGTGCCAATTGTTTTCAGTGAGAATCATGTAATTTACCATAAGATTTGATTTGAGCTGTTGTTGACTAGATTTAACAGCCTTGGTTCTCCTAAAGAGTGAGGAATTGGCTGAGCTCAGTGTACCGTGACTGCTGTGGTTTGCATAGAAGATGGGCATGGGGGGGAAATTAGCAAAATCAGGGTAGGTCTACTCGTCCCAAACTTGGACCCATGGGAAATATTCCAAGGTCCTTCCAGAACCACTAAGATTTCATTTAAGTGGGGAAAACTATATAGTTTTTTGACTTAATCAGAAAGAAAGAAAAAATTTGTAGGCACTGTTCTACTCTACAAATGAACCTGCATCCAACTTCCAAGTTATTTCCGTTCAGGTTTCTGCTGTTTTGTATTGACTTACAAAGATGAACCAACAAGCCCCAGTCAGAAGGGGACAAAAATTTTCTGTTTTAAGGCCCACATCCATGTGTCCACCTACTTTTGTGAGTTCTATGCCAGCTCTATTTCCAGCACTGTCAGAAACACAAATGACCTGCCTTCAACTCTGTACCTTTAAAAGTGGGCAGAGAAACAGGGCCAGTTCTAGGTTTTGAGGGGCCCTGTGCAGACCATCCCTCCTCTGTCCACAATCCAGAATTCCACTCGTATCTCCCTTCTTGCACCTCACATACCTCACTTGCTCTGTACCCTTCTAGTGCCTGCTCTCAAACCCTCTTCTTGCCCATCTACCTACATCAGTGGTTCTCAACCTTCCTAATGCTGCGACCCTTTAATACAGTTCCTCATGTTGTGGTGACGCCCAACCATAAACTTATGCAAGTGTTCTTTCACAGAAATTAAACCGAAACTGGCCAATGGCGTGAAGATCATGATTGTATATAAATTGTTTTTTTCCAGGGTTTCATGATTGTATATAAATTGGGTTTTTTTCCGGGGTTTCTCAGTTCATTTCTGCCTCTTGTCCCACCGAGCTGTGACGCCACCTGGAGCACCTAGTTGGAGACTGCACTGGGTTGGAGGCGCTGCTGGAGCAGCTGGTGGCCGAGTGCGGGCACCTGCAGGAAGAGTGGCAACAGTGGTAGTGCCCCCCCCCCCCCGGCCAAGCTGCTTGCACTGCCACAACCCCTGTGAAATGGTCATTTGATCCCCCAAAGGGGTCCTGGCCCCCAGGTTGAGAACCACCGTCCTACATGTTTTTTTATTAATAATACTTTGTGGTATCTGTGGCTGGGAATGCCGCTGCTGTGACTGTTCAGAGCACGGTTTGCATCACCTGTACACCCTACCCTCACAGTGTGCCATGAGCCAGCCTCAGGCCAGTGGGGACTCCTCAGAAGAAGAGCTGAGTAGTGAGAGCCTGGCCTGGGCCTGGGTGAAATGGAAGGGCATGCTCAAGACTTACAGCTGGAAGTGCCTGAAGAAGCTCCTCAGCCTTGCAGCCCACCCTGGCATACCAGCCTGAGACCAGCTAAAGATCTTAGAAATGGGCTGCCAACTAAAAGGCACAGTGAATGGTTACTGGCCCATCACCATCCTTTTAGATGGATGAGAGCCAGCATCTATGTGAAAAACTCTTTAAGGGCTGCTGGGGGCAGTAGACAGACATGGATGCAACTGTGCATCGTGCTTTCTGCCACTCATCCTTGGCTTATGGAACATTTGACCTTGGACCAGACCTGTTGAACTTTGATTCTTGATCTGCCCCCACCTGACTGCTTTGAACTCCTGGTTTTTGCCTCTACTTTCTTTGACTCTGTGTTCCTCTCAACCAGCTACTCCTGCTGTAACTTGATACCTTTGGACTACAGCCTGAGCCAGCACACAGTGCTGGGTGGTCAGGAGCATAGGAGGCGGAGTGCTTGCAAACAAGTGAGCAAGGGAAGGGTGTGCAGGCAGCCAGCAGTAGAAGTGTGTGCATGAAGGTCAGTGGCAGTGTGCCCTGGTACCTGCCCCACCTTAGAGTATGCCATGATGCCAGCCCTAGCAGAGAGCCACTTATGGTCATTCCTTCTATTGCTGTTAGTGACAGACTGCACTTTTAAAAGCTTAGAAGTGTTATATAAAGACATAGAACCATGAAGGGTTAATTTTTCACCGAAACAGAGAGTTTTGAGTGACAGGCTTTTCCAAGGAATCTGATTGGCAAGCATCAGCTGACCAAATAAAGACTTGTGAGCTGAATACTAGGAAGTTCAGTCTCTTTTCAGCCCTTGCTGAGAAGAGTCCGGTACTGACCGTGTTTGAATTCAGTCCTGACTGAGAGTAGTTTAGCACAGATGGAGAACAGGGATGGGTTTTAGCTAGGAAGAGAGGGGATAAATGTTCTAGTGAGAAGAGAATTTCCCTGTCAAGTTAAAACAGGGAGATAGTTCTGAGGAGTGGAGAGTTTCCTGCTCTGATGTGGTTAAAGACTGCCTTGTGAAATCTTAATACTTAGTTAAAACTCAGGAAGAGTCCTGATGTGTTTACAGAAGCAGGGAAGGGTAATGGATAGAGTGCTCAAGCCTTCTGGAAATTAAGAGTCAGTGAATACTCAAAAAAAGTGTTCTGGAGTGATTGGGAAATATGAAAATGTTAATTAACTGAATAGATAAAGAAACTCTAGCCTGAAACATATAAACTGTGCATCTACTGACTTTTACCTCAGAGTTATGTATTTGAGTTACCTCAGAAATGCTACCCCTGATTTCACATGACCTTTCCCCCTTTATGTTAAATAAAATATTTTGACATTTTTGAACTTCTGTTAAGCCTCAGAGAATCATAGAATAATAGAGTTGGAAGGGACCTCATGGGTCATCTAGTCCAACCCCCATCTTGTTTCCCAATGAAGACCCAAACAGCCTCGAGCACTGTTTCATTTTTTTAAGTTCAAGGGGGCCCTTGATCCTTTCCTTAGGTTTTTGTGCTGAAACAGCAGTAAAATATAATACTGTGACAGGATGGGACAACAAGTGTTCTTTAGGAAAGAAAACAAGTAGGGTGGCTCAGTTTTGGTGGGAAAGACAAACAGAGGGAAAATCTTCCCTCTGAGGGAAGTAGATGGATGCATCATACTGCTGCTCAGTTCTCAAATGATTTAATGAAATGTCAGGCGCATTATCCTGATAGCCAGTACTGCACTCTGTTGGATCAGTGCTTGAGTGACAAATATGCTATTGCTACCATGGTATAACTTTCTATCTCTGACCAAGATCTTACAGAGCAGTGCTAACCTAGGCAACGTAGAATGCATATGCTTAAATTGTCCTGATTTCCTGGTATTTATCCCTGCGTTTGCCTTTTGGACACCCAATACCATCACACTCCTTCCCTTCCATCCCTCTCCCATGACTGTCTATGTGAGTAGTAAACAATACAAGGTGTGTTTGATTTACAGCTGGTCTTTAAAGGGCACAAACAGATCCATTGTGCTATTTAACAGCTAATTAAACAAAAGGGTATGCATGTTTTTAAAGAGTAAACTGTTCTGGTCCATTTAACATAACGGACTTGTACAAGCAGTGATCCTTGGTGTGATAATAATGGTGTTTTATAAGAATATCCTTATTCTGACCAAGAAATATTGGAGGGCATACAGCTATAAACAGTATGGAGTTACAGCCACAGTTTCTGTGCTGTCTTTTGAGAGACCATCACATCATTGAAAGCCCTCTAAATTAGGGGTTCCCAAAGTGGGTGGTATGTCCCCCCCCGGGGTGTGTATGTAGAAGGATCTGGGGGAGGGGTGTGAGGAATTTTGGAGCAGTGGGAGAATAGCAGTCTGACGCTTCCTGGTGCAGCTGTTTTCCTAGCAAGAGACATTCCAAGGTGGTTTGCCATTGCCTGCCTCTGGGTAGTCAGAAGAAAAAAGGAAATCACGAGGCACAATGATATAGTAGTCTTCTCTATGTTTATAAGTTAAAAAGGTTATAACATAAAGTCTAAATGGTCAAATATATGATCAAACATAAAGAGTCAACCAAAACGGGATCCTAGGTTAAGTGACCCGCTTTCTGTTTTATCTTCGTCAGTGGTTGCTCTGCAAAATGAATAGATAAGTAGACAATATATGCATGTAAAATTTCAAAACATAGTTCATTATGAACTATGTTTTGAAATTTTACATGCATATATTTCATTATGCATATATTTCATTTATATATATTTCATATATATTTCATTTACATGCATATATTCTGCCCCAAGCTCTACCCCAGATCTACAGGTGTTTCTTAACCCAAGGTTTGTACCCCTTCCCCAAATGTCCCCCTGTTTGGGAGGCTGGAAATGCCTGCTCCTGCTTGATCCTGGCCAGGGGATTTTCCATTGCTTGTTTCTCCCTTTCTTTCCGCATCTTGTTTCCCAATGAAGACCGAAAGTGGCTTTTACAAATGACTTTTTCAAAGAATTTCTATATTTTTGTCAGACTAAAATATAGCCACTGCACAACAACAAAAGTGCAGGCAATATAGTGTGTTTTGAATTTGCAGTAGGCCTAACATCAGGCAAGAGGTGTGTATTCATATGGGGGGGGGGAACTATAGATGTGGCTGGGACCCAAGGGGGCAGCAGCTCGAAAAAGTTTGGGAACCGCTGCTCTAAATGAAAACTGTAAAAATTTACTCAATATTTACAGGACAGAGAGTAAATATAGATTGTTGTATCCGGTGTTATTTCCATAAACATTTGAATCCTGATATTAGGGCAAGCTCTTAAAATTGCTTTGAATAAATTACCAATTGGTTTTGCATTATTTTTTTAAATACTATCCATAAGAAAAAAATGTGATGCAACAAGAGTACAACTTGTTCAGATGGAAAGGATAAGAAACATGAATGAGTTCCTAAAAATAATTTGTGTACATTGGCTTAGTAAATCATTTCAGTAGAATTTTTACACTTGTATGCCAATTGAGGCCATGAGCATTATCTGATTTGAAGACCGATTCCACACGAGGAATCTGCCCCTGGAGAGCCTCTGGTCACTGGCAGGTTTTAGAGCTTCCTCTACATGACATCATCTGCATCCCGAGGCTGGCTTGAGTTCTGGCCAGATTTGCCTTGAGACGAGGGAAATCGCCAAAACTAGATTTGCCACGTGTTATCTTGCTTCACACCAGGGAGCAATTAGGAGCAAGTCTGTATGGAGGGAGAAACTTGCAACAGACCCTACAGCATTTTGCCCACTCCGGGACCCCCTCCCTCCATTTCCTGCTCCAATAATTAAAAAAAAAATGGTGCAGCCTGCATTGCTGTGGAACCACAAAGCTACTTTGCCAAAATTTAAATAAAATATTCTCCTTGCTGTGCACAGTCATTTGTGCCTGCCTGATCCCAACACAGTCCTGTTTGTGTTTTCTGTCTGTGGGGAATGAAGGGGGAAAGGTGAAGTGAGCATGATGAAGCAGCCCTTGATCAGCTAGGCGTCGGTGCTCTTTGTTTTTAAGTGTACTGTTTACACAGAATCACTCTGGTGTCCAGTTTCCTTTTCCAGCCTCTCACAAATCTACCTAAACATAAATGGAATCTGAAACACCATGAATCCCCAAAAGTAAGGCGGGGAATAGTTTATCATTGTGGCATTTCTCCATAGCAATGCAAAAGTGATGATTTTTTATTATAAATGCTTTTGTGTTGTGGTGTTACTGCATAGTAACGCGGAAGGTCATTATTAATTTTTAACTAATTTCGGGGCTCAGGGCAGATGGAAGTCTGAGTCCCCAAGGTAACTGCTGTGCTGTGATTGGTGGCTTGCTGTGACTGACAAGCCGAGGAGCAGGGGGAGAAATTCAACTTGTTTTCCTATGCTGCCTCGTCAGGAGGTAAAGAGCCATAATGACATGGAGGAAAAATGTGGGAGTGGTCTCCTATGAGGAGGCCTGCAAACACACAACTTACAACCCCGCGTTTGTAAGCAAGAGGCAGTGTCCAGTTTGCGCCTCCATGCGGAATCGGTCAAAGAAAACAAGGCACATTAATTTATGCTTTTGTGCTTATGTCAGTGCTGTAATCTCAGACTCATTAAAGAAATATCGCTGCCTTTTGGATTTCAAACTGGAAACAGCAAATACTTGTAAAGCATCTCATCACAGTCCTAATTCCAAATGCTGGAGATCTCTCTGCATCTTGTATTTATCCCATGTAGAAGGTGTAGATCTAGCCAGGAGCCTCCCTTCTACCCCGGCGCCTCTTTCCCTTTAGTAAGCCAGTTTGAGCTTCCAGGTTTCAGACATGACCAACAACTACGCTATTAATTTCCAGGTTCCATCTATCTGCATAATGTCTGCCAAACTGCTTACCAGCTTTCTATATGAGTGAAAAATATGGATATGCCAAACAGTTCCAAGCACCTACTCAAGGACACAAGCCCAGAAAAATGTCTAATGCAAACACACCTAAAGCCCAATTCTAGTTATGACAGCTTGGCAGTTTTTCAGAAGCCAAGAAACTGCTGGAGCTGTCTGCTCGCATATTTGGAGAGAAGTATGCCCAGAGAGCATACTAGCTATTTGTTAAAGGAAAGCACCTTCCATGAGCAGATACCTCCATAAACATTGGTTGTTCTAATGAGGCTCATTAGAAATGCTATAAGATCTGTGAAGAGAAACAAATGACCGCAAGGAACGGAAAACAATTTTGTAAGCTAACAGTTAGCTTCCATATAAAAATAGCTTTCCATTTCTGGCCAGGTTGCTGTATTGTGGCTCACTATCAAATATTTAGATTGTCCAAGAAGGAAAAAGCCCATGTTTTCATATAGTGCTGACAAGCAAGACAATGTATACATAAGAAGGTAATGACAACAGCTTCTGCCATAAATGACAACTTTATTGAAAGAAAATACATCGATTCACAATTAGTATTCATCAAAGTATATCTTTAAAGCATAAATCCTGTATCCTTAAAAAGAAGAAACTGTCCAGTTATTTGTAACATTTCCATAATAATATTTATAAAAATCACCATTTTACAATCAAATTGAATGAATTACTAGAAAGGTCTATTGAATAGATACGTAACAGATTTTCAGCTGAAAACACAGAACAGAGAAGTGATTTTTATTAACAAAGATCGAGTGTAGGAGACAGAAACGTCAGTCCTCTAAAAATGATTGATTCTGTGGAATTACTTTCATTTGCACACTGTTGATAGGCGGGAATGCAATCAAAAGGGGAACCATTCTAATCAAGCCTCTACCAATGAGGCACTAATGTGATTCTCCATTGCTTGAGACTACACAGAGTTCTCAATTCTGGTCTGGGCCTCTGCATGCAACAATGGATTCATGGTTGATGTAGTCAGCTCTGAGAACATTGATTCACATATTTGGAGGGTTCCCCCCCTCCCAAATCCAGATCTCTTTTCCTCCTCAAATGGATGACTAAAGCTGTCAAAACTAATTGCACAAGCCATCTGGTATGCTTATGCATATGTGTCTGTTTCTCTAGATTCTAGAGAAAAATTCAGTATTTTCTAAACGTAGTTTTAAAATTCACTAAAGATTATTACTATGAAGAAATGTATTCAGTGATTTTAAGTCACACTCTCACCACAGTGAAGGTTACAGAGTATGGAATATTTGCTGTCCAAACCTCCAAACCCAGAAAAGTATCAGGTAGCATGGGCATCCCAGCAGACCCCCCAAAATAAATACAGGACAAGAAAGATATAATATCTTTGGCAGCAGTTCACAAAAACATATGCTTCTTGAAGACATCTGGACCAATTTAACCTTTCCAAAATGTTAAGTCAGAAATAGGGCTGGATACAGTACAGACTTTCTGCCTGCTCTGCAGCTCTTGCACAAGTGGAAGTGCAAGGAAAAGACAATTATAGTCGCATGTGCTAAACCAAATTTATTGCACCTCTACTAGCATTTCCAATTTCTGGGTACTTTAACATACAAGGAGTAAAGAACTTCCTGTTGTACAAGGTCTTGCTCACCTGAAACTGTGCTAAGTATTTTCGCTGGCACATTACTGGATACAAGTTGTCGTATTGAATGCAAAGCCATTACAAAATATGGAAAAACATGTCCACTGATCAACAATGCTAACAATGGAGAACCAGCTTGGTGTAGTGGTTAAGAGTGGTGGACCCTAATCTGGAGCACCAGCTTTGATTCCCCACTCCTCAACATGCAGCCAGCTGGGTGACCTTGGGCTAGTCAGTTCTGTTAGAGCTGTTGCCAAGCAGTTCTATCAGAGCTCCCTCAGCCCCACGTACCTCACAAGGTGTTTGTTGTGAGGAGACCAAGGGAAAGTGACTGTAAGCTGATTTGAGACTCCTTTGGGTAGTGAAAAGTGGGATACAAAACCCAGCTTTTCTTCTGTCTCAAAAGTTTTATCATTGTGTAAATTACAGTAATGTGCAGTAATTAGAAACTCAATAACAGAAGTGTTTTGCACACTTAGTAAACTATAAAACTGATACTGGAACTTCCATTAAAGCACATTTTAACCTGCTTGTATGACATATAAACGCACTTTATCTTCAGTGATTTAGAAGTATCCATTAGTAATGTGCACCTTGGAAAAAATCAGTTTTTTTCAGCTCCAGGTATCAGGGCTCCAAATACCAGTTTGATATTTAGATCTGGGTGGGGTTTTTTGGGAGGGGGAATTTCAACATTACTCGGCTCCATTATTCCCTATAGGAAAATCTTTGCAGAAAGTGGGAGGTGCCATTTTTTGAGTAAATGACACCTTCAAACAACCCCCATGTTTCAAGTAAGTTGGACCAAGAGGTCCAGTTCTATGGCCCCATTAATGTGCCTCCAGCCATCTTTTGTTGTTTCCTATGTGGCAGAGGGTTTCAATGCTTTCTCCAGCACAAAGAATAGTCAAAGGCACAAAAGCAAGCAAAGCAACGCCTCAAAGGAGACAGAACCAACAAGGCCAAAGAACCAATGCAGAATAAGGGAATTTCAGCAGAAGCAAAAGACAACGTGACAAGCCTAACACAACAAATGTACAATCTGAGAACCTAACTCAATGTCAAACCAGAGAATCCTCTAAGACAGTGGTCCCCAACCTTTTTATCACCGGGGACCACTCAACGCTTGACAATTTTACTGAGGCCCGGTGGGGGGGGGTAGTTTACTCCTCTACTCTCAACCACTGCCCTAACGCTCTCTGATCGCTATGGTAATGTTTAAACATCTCTTCAAAATAAGATACAGACACGCCACAACAATGAACATAAGGAACATTTTATTTTCATGGAAGTTTTAACTCATGACAACGACAAATCAATGGGAACCCTGAGCTTGTTTCTCTGCAATGAGATAGTCCCATCTGGGAGTGATGGGAGACAATGACACCCAAAGTGTGTTGTAAAGCAGTGGTCCCCAACCTGTGGTCTGCGGCCCGGTGCCGGGCCGTGAAGGCCAGAGTGCCGGGCCGCGGTTCCCTCTCCCCACCCCCCCCGCAGTAAAAAACTTCCCAGGCCGCAAGCTTGCGGCCCGGGAAGCTTCTTACTGCGGGAGGGGGGGAGAGGGAATCAGGGCCGTGCCGCGCATCGCGCATGCGTGATGAGCAGGCGCGGCAATTGCCCTGCCGGTCCCCAGCCGAAAAAAGGTTGGGGACCACTGTTGTAAAGGGACGGGGGGGGGGGAGAAGGCGTCCTTCGGGGCCCACCTCCAATTAGTTGAAGGACCACATGTGGTCTGCGGCCCACAGGTTGGGGATCGCTACTCTAAGACAAACTGAATAGGAACTGTTCCTATGTAAAATTAGAGAACCTAACCCAATGGACAACACAAAAATTCAAGACCTTGTCAAAACAGAGTTTCCACCACAAACCCAAGCTGGGGGGGGGGGAGGATGACTTTACCACTTGTCCTCTCTGGTCAGCCTGGCAGGTTGCTGCCCCTCCCACCAGCTCCCAGGAGGGCTGGCCCAGTCATCTGTGCTGCAGAGCTGAAATCTCTCCCCTCCCTTTGTGCTCTACTCATACTGAGGAGACAAAATGCTTCTGTTCCAGAGTCCCCCCCAGAGCCCCTGGTGTAGCACTTCCTCTTTCCTTGGACACACCCATTGCTGCAGCCTTGGGGCACCCACCTCATCCTGCCAGTGAACACAATGTGAGGCAAGGCTCAGGTGTGTCAGCCAAGCAGGAGGGCAATGCCGCAACACTTGCAGGGACCTGGCGATGGCACCGGGGGGGGGGGGGAAGGCTGGGCACAGAATTTGCCAGCTGCAGAGCCCTCCTGGACACCCCCCCCATCCCCTTGCCCATTCACCACTCAGCGGGCTGCTCTTTCAGAGGGCTTGGAGTTGGGCAGGCATACCTGATAGGCCAACACAACTGATCCCAAGTGCAGATTTGGTTAGGTGCTTCAACTGATGGCTTTGTGCTTATGAGAAGTGCTGCCAGCTGCCTCCGCCTTATGGTGACCCAATGAATTCACGTGTCACCAAGCCCTGCCCTCCTGCCTCCTGCACAAAATTCTCTAGGTACGCCTCAGCAACTCATGCAAAGAACAAATTGTCACGAGACCCAAAAAACTAATTTCAAAGCCCAGAATCTAACAAAATCAACTTGGCAAGCTGAAACCTAATTTAGGAGAGTCTCTCCTATGGTTCCTAATGCCAATCCAATACTGCTTAAAGGTGATGCTATAAATACTTCAGTTTTTATTCACTCTCCACTTCATGGAAACCCAGTTGTATTTATAAAGCAGAAATAAAGCAACTTAGTCCTTCTAAGTGATGAAGTGCTTCATAGTAACTTCACAAAAACTGAGTATTTCAAGTTAGAGCATTCCATGCCTGCATGAGAAAGAAAGGAGAGATGAAATTTTAAGCAGATCAGCTTGTTCTTCATTTATTCTCTCCTATTTTGTTATACAGAATCACATAATACTGTGTGTTACTAAAACTGTACCACTAGATTGAGTTCAAGCAAGCCAACTACAACTTTAAAACACATTCACACCTTAAGCAGGCAAACTAACCACACAGTGCACAAAAATACATCTCAACTTTATCAAGTCTAAAAAGAGCTTATCCATGATACATATTTCACTTAAAAGAAACAGAAACAAGCCAGTTTAATATGATAATACCTGTAAGAATCATTTGATTTTGGTTGTTGGATTGTGATGATAAATGCCAATGCCCATTATTTCTCCTTTGGGACAGCTCTAAAAGTGGTATAAGCCCTGGACTTCCTTAGAGGATGCAAAGCCCTGCCAATTAAGCATAGACATTCTATCCCTAACCATGTTGTAAGGCACACTATGTTCTAATTTCACTCAAAATGTTCCGTAAGCACTAAACGATACATTATAACCTCAAACCTCAGTTTTTAAAATATTTTATGTCTTATTTGCATAATTTGCAATCATAATTGCATCTGTTTCCTATTCAGGATATTGTATGCTCAATGATTTGTCTTAAGGGGATTTTTAAAAGAAGCAATGCTTGTTACTTTCTATTCTTCTTAAAATGAGATTTGTCCAAAAATACTAAACACTACTATCCAAGGTAACATTAACAAAAAGCTACCCAGTTTCAAGGAATAGTGCAAAGGGGAAAGAAGCTTATACACAACAGAAATGAACAACTATACAAGACTGCGTTGTGTCCAGTGAACCTTGAGAGGTGTGGTGGTTGTCAAACAGGGCTCACTGGCGCATTTATTTATTACTGGATTTCTAGCCCACCCTTTCCCAAGGGCTTAGGGTGGATCACAACACTTGAAAAACACAGATTTAAAATTAATTTAAAAGCAAATCTCTTCATGCCACATTCTTTAAACAAGAGAAAATTAAAAAGGGGTGTCGGACAATAGATGAAATATAGTCACCAAGGTGTATCTTGGAAAGGTGAGCTTGGGTAGGGAGGCCAACAAATTTATAGATGTTATTCCGGGCTTCAGCCATACACCTGGTGGAACTGCTCTGTTTGACACGCCTTGCGGAATGGTTTAAGGTCCCGCAGGGCCCTGATCTCATTAGGCAGAGTGTTCCACCAGGCCAGGGCCAGGGCCAAAAAAGCATGCCCCTCTGCTCCTGCTGCAGTTTGCAGTGTTTTCTGAAATGCTGCCCGCAGGGCTCAGGAAATAATGGTGGAAGTGGTGTTCCACCACTGGTGGAAGTGCTGTTCCACTGGCAAAATATATTTCCAACCTCCCTATAGGAATGCAGTGGATTTCAGCACAATGGGACCGATGCAGGCAAAATTTGCCATGGCAGAATGGAACTTTCCTGCCTTCCCCTTTCCACGGCGGTCCACTAATCTCCATGAAATACTGTTCCAGGGGAATGACATGACGGGGAATCTGCAGCAGGGAGGGGGAATTGGTGGAAGTTGTTAGTCTAGTCAGGATTCAGCCCAATGAACAAAAATAATGCAAAGCAGGGTCACAGAAATCCTTTGACATAAGAGCTCTACAAAACTTGCTATAGATGCTACTTGTGTGAAAGTGCAAGACCCCCTCTTTGTAATGTTCAGTTTATATTAGTTCACCAAGCATAGTAATTCTACACTCTATTGTGCTTAAACCAGCGGCTCCTTATGTGCACTGTCATGAAAGGAGTCAATGACAACTATTTGGTCTGGTTTCTGCTCAGATAGCAGAACTGGCCATTAATCTCCTTCTACAGCCACAAAATTGTATTATAATCAAATTATTACCAGCAAAAAATAAACTGGAAAAAATTATTTCAGGTCAGAACATGGTGACAACCTACGCAGGTGTCACTGGGCAATTTCCCGGTTCCTAAATACGTTACATTCAGAAAAGAATTATTTCAATAATGATTTGTAGGATTACAACTACACACCAGTGTTCTATAATGTTTTTGTTTTAAAGCCACCTGGCATTTAGTCCATCTACATTGATACAAAATATTTGGCTCTTTTTTCCAAATGATTATTCCACTGAAGCAGGTTGTTTTTGATTCACAGTGTCCAGAATATTAATTTATATTAGAAAAAACAGGGCCAGTGAAATTAACTTGCATGTTAAATAGAATGTTCTGATCAATGGCAGGACTGCGTCAGAGACAGAGCTATTACAGAAATGCCTGAGGTATTCTCAATGCTATTGAATAAATGCTTGCTTTTGTTGGACTTCTAAGTTACAAGAAGAAACTATTTGAATACAATGCAGTGCAACATTATGGTTCCCCAATCAAGAACATATTTCCCCCCCCCCACACCAGAAAAAGAAAAAGGTTATGTTTTACTCAACATCCAGGATATGTTCTGTACTGCACCTTTCCCCTAGTTCAAGCACGAGTAGTAGCATTCTGTGGCAAGTCACACACATCTGAGAAGTGGCATTTCTGAAGGATATCTTTATAGTGGTTTTTCAGGTTGGCGAATGAAATGACTGTCTTTTTTGACCAAGGAAATTCCAGCAGTTTCTCATTGAGCAGTATCTGTACTTTGTATTCTTCCTTGGGAGAGTCAACTTGATCACAGTGGTAAAGCACGAACACCAGATTCGCAGCATAAGGGACGATTCGGCCACTGCGAAATTTCCGATTTAGATTCTTACGGTAGTTATTTGCTTTAAGAGTCTCACTGTCCTTGAAGTAACCCATGAGAGCAAGGAGTGGCTGAAGGGTCTCTGCGTGACCAAACTGGAAGACCGCAGGTGAAGAAATGGGCTTTGAACTAGAAAGCCAAAACAAAAGAATCAATAAAGTTAATCTGCAATAAAAGCATTAGCATTCTAGAACATATTCAAGTGCACTATTGTAAAACCTTCACTTCATGCCATCTGAAAAGAGAGGATTAGCAGTCAACAAAAGTTTAGCCAACTGACCTATGAGGTATTGGCAAAATCTTCTCAAACAATGCTCAATTATTCCAAGCTTTGTTTTGGGGGCAGTACTGGTTAGTACTTGGATTGGAGATTGTCAAGAAAGTCTGGGGTTGCTGCGTAGATTGAAACAATGGTGAATTACCTCTGTTTGCCTCATGTCTTGAAAACCCTGCAAAGTTGCCTTAAATTGGGCACAACTTGGTGGCACTTTCACCAAGAGAATTATGCTAACTTATTCAAAACCAAGGGTGTAATAGAAGACTGGTCCAGGGTCCAGCTCACCACAGGAGCTTAGCAGATGACTTCTGGTCACATACTCGGTACCACTGCAATGCTTGCTCAGATGTTTTTGCCTCATGTAAGCATTGTGTCCTTGTTATGAGATATTCTGCAGTTAGGGATGGCAAAACCAGGATCAAATTAAGAGAATAAAAGGCTTACATGCATGTGCAATCAAGCTCCTTACAGGGCTAAGGACCAAGAAACTTCTGCCCCTCCAACTGATGACTACAGAAGTCAACAGAAAGTTGGGCTGTCACTTGTACATGAGGTGCATCCCAGACTTCATAAAGTATGTATTCAACTTATCTCTACTGGAAGACCAATTGAAACAACTGTTCTGCTCAGCTACAACTGTTCCTCTATTTGCTGCATTTGGGCTGAAGTACTTGTTTGGCTGTTTCACCTTGACAAATGGTTGCCACGCCCTTTCTTAATCCACTTACACAAACTTTCCAAGGACCTGGACTCTCCTGACTGGTGCCAGTGGTCTAGCAAACAAGATAACTATTTCAAGTCATGTTGAGATACTGTTGTAAGGATACCATACCCTTTTATAGTTCAGCACTGTGATTGTTGGAATCTGCTTCTCTTTGAAGCTTTTTCAAACTATAAATTAAACTTCATTAACTACCTTTTTTTTTTTAAGTGTATGATTTCCAGATTCTGCCCTTTTTCACTTGGACTGTCCACAACCTGCTCCTTAAAATACTCAGCCTTCAGAGATTTTTACCAATATTTAGAAGACTTGTGATAGTTGTAGACTAAGCCTTTATTTGGTAGAATTCACCAATTGACAGGCATGACAACATTCTGGAATGAATGATACCGTATACAACATATCCAACATGGGTGGAACTCAGATTAAGAAAAGATTGCCACACAACTGAATTAACCAGTGTGGTACGGCAGTTAGAGTGTCCCCACTTTGCCATGGAAGCTTGCTGGGTGACCTTGGGCCAGTGTTACGCAGCACAGGCTGTTATGAGGCCAAAGTAAATAAAAACTTTAGAAATACACAAACTTAGAGCTTATCACTGTTATAAGTAAAAAGGCCTACACAGTATTTCCAAAAGCTACTGATAAACATAAAAACAGTAAATTAGCAAGCTAGGGTCATGATATAAGACAGCCTTTATCAACCTTTTGACCATGGAGGTAGCACTTAAATAACTTCCCAGCTTCGAGGTACCAAGAAGTGATGTCAGCTGGCCACTCTTCCCTGCCATGGTCCATTTTGGACAGCAGGGGAAACACCATGTAAACCCAGTACTTCCCATCACCCCAAGAACACCATTCCCACAATGAAGCATGGCAGCGTCATGCTGCGAGGATGTTTTTCATCGGAGGGACAGGACAACCGGTCAGGATTGAAGGAAAGATAGATGGCACTAAAAACTGGGCAATTCTTGAGGAAAACTTGTTTTAGACTGAGACTAGGATGAAGGTTCACATTCTGGCAGGGCAATGACTCTAAACATACAGCTTAAGCTACACTGGAATGGTTTAAAAGGAAGTATGTTAATGTCCTGAAATGGCCTAGTCAAGGTCCAGACCGCAAGCCAATGGAGAATCTGTGGCACGACTTGAACATTGCTGTACATCAATGCTACCAACTTTCAGGAGTTCGAGTAGTTTTGACTTGAGGAATGAGTAAAAATAGTGGCTAGAGGTGCTAAGCTGATAGAGGCAGACCCTAAGAGACTTGCCACTATAATTGAAGCAAAAGGTGGCTCTACCAATTACTGACTTTGGGGGATGAATACTTAGGCAGAGTCCTGATTTGCTTTGCTTAAGTACTGTTTGTGGCACATCACAATAAAAATATTTTGTACCTTCAAAGCGATATGCATGTTGTGAGAATAAAATGGTCCTAACTCCCTCCCTAACCCAACTTAGTTTCAGGTTAAAATGTGACAATACAGGACAAACACCGTGTGTGTGTGTGAGAATACTTTGGCAATCCACTGTATATTCCTTCTGTGTCTGCTTACCGGAAAATCCTTTGTTCTCAATCAACTCTATGTTGGTGCAATTTTTGACACACACACACACAAGCCAATATACTTAGAAATAATTAGGCTATTGAACAATTCTATGCAACACAGGTACAGTTAAAATCTCTAGGTTTTTTACTGAATATAATAAAGTAGTAATAAAACAGATCAGCACAAAGGGCGAGAAATCAGAACTCAAGTTCATGTCTGGCAGAATCTCAAGCATGAATTACTCTCTCTTAAAACTATCAGCATAAACAAATGTCTGTCCTTTCCATTTAGGCAAAAGGTAATGTTTAATCATCTCTTCTGTTGAATGACCTACCCACAATTGATGGGAGACTATGACTGGCTTAGCAAGAAGGCGTTTCTCACAAGCATGAACTCAGTCATAATGCCTCATACTCTATTTAAGACAGCTGGCTTGTGAAATGAAGCATAGCATTAAACTACAACTATGAAGCAAAAATACTGGGGGGGGGGGAGAAACAGTTCTGGCTGTGCATTAAGCCACATAACTTTTCATTTCTACTTCTAAAGGAGCCTCAAAGTGGTTTACAATCACCTTCCTTTCCTCTCACCTCAACATATACCATAGGAAAGTGGTGCCCAACCTTTTTATCACCGGGGACCGGTCAATGCTTGACAATTTTACTGAGGCCCGGGGGGGGGGGAGGGAGTCTTTTGCCGAGGGATGTTTTTGCCACCTGAGCCCCTGCTGCACTTGCTTTCCCGCCGCCCGCTGGGGGGGCCCTGCCAGCAGCAGCTGTGCAGTGCCACATCAAGGAGGAGCCCCAGCCATGGCGGTCGCTGGAGAGCACCAAAGGTGAGCCGGTGGCAGAGCAGCCCCTGAGGCAGCAACCAGGGAGGAGGACAAGAAGGAGCCGTGGCCCGGTACAATTGATCTACGGACCGGTACCGGTCTCCAGACCGGGGGTTGGGGACCACTGCCATAGGAGGTAAGTGAGGCTGAAAGAGCTCTGAGAGAACTGTGATTGGCCCAAGGTCTCCCAGCTGGCTGCATGTGAAGGAGGAATGGGGAATCAAACACAGATCTTTAGATTAGAGGCCCCCACTATACCAAGCTGGCTCACCATGAATACACCAGGGACAGTCGAGTGCACAGATTACCTCACCACTTGTTTTGGAATTCCCACATCTTACCCCTTACTACTAAAGGGACGAGCCACTACTAGTCAACATACTAGACTGATGGACCAGCTGGAATCTGAAGGAAGCAGCCTCATACAGTCATAATCAAAGAATGCATTTGGTCAACTTCCCACAGAAGGCCTGCCCTTGTCCCTGACCTGGAAACTGCAGCGGGTCCAAAACACAGCTGCTTGTATTCTCACGAGAACACCATGGAGAGCCCATCGCAGACCTGCCCTCATGCAGCTGCATTGGCTCCCAGTTGAATTCCAGATCAGGTTCAAGTCTTGCTTTTAATGCAGCCTGGGCCCAACATACCTAAGGGACCACCTGACTGAATATACCCTCCTGCAACGAATCTCCCCTGGAACAAGGAATACTGATTGGCAACTGCCAGATACTGCCTTGCTGACGGAATTTTAAAGAAACATTTTAATCAGTTTTATTGTTTAGTTAATTGTGGTAATTGTTTTAAAGTTTTAAAGCCTATGTAACTTGTTATTATGTTGTAAACTGCCCGGGGCCAGCTTGCCAGGAAGGGCGGCATATAAATCTAGTAAATGAGAACAGGAAGGACACTATTATTCCTTCAGTTCTTGACAATTCTTTTGAGAGAACATTATGTGTTCTCACCTCAATGTAAACTCAATGTAAACACCCCCAATCTGTTGATTTTCATGCAGTAAAAAGTATTGTTACTTCCTAATGGCTAGTGCTAAGAGTAATCAACAAAGTAAACTGTAGCTATTGTGATTACCATCTCTTCTTTGAAGGGAATGATTTGGCTGGCACTACTTATGCTGAGCAATGGGAAACCACTGTGTCACAGTATTGACTCAAATGCAAAACTATTCATTTCCCCAGTTCCATCTGATAATATTCTTTTGGGGTGGAGGTGTATAATACTTTTACATTATAAAGCTAAAGACTTTGAGGGGATGCATTGGGGGAGTTCCAGTCCCCTGCCTGATTCCCTGTAATGGCTCAGTGCATGGACTGCGTACATATACATGTGCTAAGGATGGGGGGAAAGTGTGACACTTTTATGTGACTGGTAATCCTCTGCAAATATGTGCACGGTCCATGTGGGAAGGACTAGATGCTACTAAAAATAATAGTGTATTGAGAATGATTGCTCTTATAATCAAGATGCTGGCTATATTAAAGTAACTGAATGTAAGATATTCAAGAATTGGGATTTGTCAACCATCTGAATGAAGTTCTAAAACTGCAGTGCACAAAAACCGTTCAGTCCCCTCTCAGTGTTAACCCATTGTAGGAACTTGAGGTGACAGATGAAAGTCATCAGATCATAATTTGTAATGCGATGAGGCAGAGGAGAAGAGAGAATCATATTAACCTTCTTCACATTTAATGAAGTACAACGTCATCAGGTATGGAGTGCTAAGCTACCTTAATGACCTCCTCTTCTGGTACGACCCCACTGCAGTGCTTCACACAGACCTCTGGTGGTGTCTGGACCTTGGGTACCTTGTTCAACTTCAACCAGAACAAGGGCTTTTTCAGTTGTGGCCCCAATCTGGTGGACTGCTCTGACCGAAGGGACTCGTGCCCTGCAGGACCTGTCTAAATTCCACAGGGCCTGTAGGACAAAAGTATTCCTCCAGGCAGTCCGGTGAGACAATTTTACTGGGCTTACTATCAGCTTCTCACATCATACCAGAGTATTATATTGTTTTAGAGAACATTTGTATATTTTAATGAGTGTTTTTTCTTTATGTTTTTAATTGTCTCAAGTGCCAGGGAAGGGGTGGAGTAAATGGATTAAATGGATTAGAATTTAAATAAATTCATAGACACATTCCGGCATTATAAGTGTTCAGGGAATCCTGACATATTCCTATCAGGGAAAAAGGTACATATGTATACTTAGAGCAGGCTTTCTCAACCAGGGTTTCCCAAATAGCTGGTGTCATTTTTTAAAATTGTTAATCTTTTCTCAGGTGATATGACCATATATGTCAACCCAACCCCTCCTGAAAATGGCCAACAAAGGGCCTGGAGAGGGTGGGAAGGGGAGGAGCCCCAGGTAGACATGTACATAGCTATGCTTCCCAACCATATTCTGCACCATAGGTGAATGTTTCAGGGGTTTCTCAATGATAAAAAATTGAGAAATGCTAGCTTAGAGTGACATTTCTTCTGAGGCCCAGAAGCTCTCTATCTGGCACCAATGATTAGCAGGCATGCCCAAGATGCCATCCTCACTACTGAGCATAGGCAGAAAGTGCCACTAAATGGGAGGCTTTTAAAGCATCAGATGGAAGTAGATAAACATGAGGCATTTGTTCCATGTCACCTTTGCCCCAGGTTCTCTCTAATAAAAAAGTCCTGCTTACCACAACAGGTTGCCGTGGTAAACTTACAGACCCACATTTAGAATGCAAATTACTTAATACTTTCTCACCTCTTCATTTCACTGAAGTTGAAATCCTATACTCTGTGACTGATCACACAATGTCACACAACACCATTTTCCTTGCCATTTAGAGACAAGCAAGTTTTCTTGCACAGATGCTAATCATCACACAAGATGTTTTTCTCAAACCTCATGTATATTTACAGCTTAGTTCTAATGGGTAAGAAATGCCTTTATAATTCTGCATATGCTGTTCTGCACTGTCTGCTTGTTGAAATATGATTTGGAACTCAGACTGTGGCAGTCTTCCCAGCTGGATCTCCACTAAAGACCAAACAAACAAAGGAATTTGTTTTCACCCTCAGCGTGAAGCTTCAAATTGGGCTGTGGCTGAACACAGAGGTTAAACTGTTATATAATTTAAGAACATTTTCTAGGTGGCATAATCAAAGTGATTAGCACTCAATAAAAAAATCACATAAATCCCTAAACACACAAAAATTAATACATATGCAAATCTCTTTCCACAGTGTTGATTTACTATAAGGAGTCTGACGAATAAAACAGTATTATCACCCAGTCCTTAAGGAACATATTTTTCT
This sequence comes from Paroedura picta, assembly GCF_049243985.1. Classification (NCBI taxonomy): domain Eukaryota; kingdom Metazoa; phylum Chordata; class Lepidosauria; order Squamata; family Gekkonidae; genus Paroedura; species Paroedura picta. The sequence goes on from NC_135376.1 coordinate 72,686,322, forward strand.
AACTCACCATGAGCCGATTTGTTGGGAGTGGCAGGCAATAAGTCCAATTAATAGTAATAATAATCAATAATTTTGTTTCTTTTATGCTTTTATTACCATGCCTCTCCTGCCTCCCAGACCACAATGCAGAATTCCCTTGACTATTTCTGCATGTTGAATCTTGTACATTGTGGAAATCTTTGTACAATTCAAGCCTCTTGCAGAAAATTTAAAACTTTCTGCTTGAATGCAGCTGCAGAGAGAAAGTACCTTCTCACCCAGTTCTTTCCCGCTAACAGGACCACTTCCTGGCAGTGGTTTGCATTAGATGCTTTAGGAGACAGGACGTCTACTTTAGCCATTTTCATCAGCAGCACAGCATGAAATACTTCAAGCGAGAAATCTTGTTCAGGCATTAATCATACCTACAAGTTGCTGAATAAATATTTGAACTCAAGACCAAATATGTGAAAAAAGGACTCTCATGCCTCCAAAGAGTACAAGAAAAAAAAAAATCAACAGCTGTAGCTGGTTGGTACAGGAATGAGAATCTGCACCTTTTTCCATATGGCTATTAAAGACCAAGCAGCTTTGCAAACTGGCATCTAATTGATAAATATAAGCTAATTGCATTAATCTTATAACATGTGCATGCCACAGAAGCAAAATGAAATTAAAATTGGTAAGAACAAGCTACATAGTCATAAGAAGAACGTAATGAAGCAATTACATTGTTCAACTATGTCCAATGATCATCTACATCAAAGGGTAAGCAAAAATATATCAGTAACATGTCAAAACCCTGATTCACAACTAGACTCATACTGAAGTACAAAGATTAAAAGGCACAGCCGTAGTCTCATATTTACTAACAGCCAACCATAACCATATTCAGTAAAAATAAGTAGGACTTGCTTCCAAATAAATACACTTAGGACTGCAGCCCAAATCAGCTTTATAAAAAGTTAGCTTTAACAACCTGTGTATACGTCAAGCGGGACCCACATTTAGCTTTATGTTGCATGGAGGAAAATTAAATGCAGCCCCAAATAATGAACTTTGCTGCTGTTAATCAGGATCTCACAACACCTTCCTCATCATCTTGGGAATGCAAGTATCATCCAACACTCACTTCTTGAGGGTAAAGAAGTGTCTACTATTTGCTCAAGCCAACAGGAAGTAGTAAAAGCAATAAGGTCACTGGCCCATGTTTGTTTTAACATTCTGTGTTTATACTGCCATCAGCCGTTAAAAGATGGAACGACACTAAAGACCTGGGTCCCTCTGAATATAACAAGGAGCTCAACACATTCGGTATGAAAGAGCACATTTAATACGGTCACGAATGAGAACACGTGGGCCTCCCCCACCCCACCCATAACAGATATACACCTTACTTTTTACTCTCTGCTACAGCCTGGTCCAAATTTCTGATAATATCCTGGAAAAGAACACAGCTGGAGCGACTGTTTATATCATATCCATATCCTCTCTTCCAGTACTGCTTCAGGTCATTCAGATATTCAAGTACCTGAAATCATACATTAACTGCGTTGTCACATAAAGGATTTTTTTGCACGTGTTTTGATATAATTCAGTAAACAGCATAAGGACAGGCAATGAATAGAACAAGGAATGCATCTGTCTCTAGCATAACCTTGACCACACACCCCCTTGCAACTCAGGTAGTGATGTTTTAAATCCCCCTTGCTGCCCCACTACACTTAGCAACCAGGACTTTGGTATAGTCCTCACCTTCTACTCCTCAGGGTCAACACACGCCAGACACAACCAATGAACAATAACAAATGTGAGACTCCCGGTAGAGAAAAGCGGCATATAAGAACCAACTCTTGTTCTTCAAAACCCATTTGTTAATTATTGCAGTATCAGAAGGAGAGAGATAGCTTAATGAAGCATTTTTCTTGTATTTTGGAGTTAGTGAAAATGGGGCTAAAAGGGATTATTTCAGAAGTTTACTCTCTTGCTATTCATACTGGGGACACCTGGTGCAGGAGAATTAGATGTGCGTAGGCTATGTTGCTGACGTCTCAGACTATGTGGCATTCTAGGTGTGTGCTCTGTTTAACATAGTTGCCAACTAGGCACAAACCTTTAAACACTTCTTTAAAATATGGACTGATAACAGCCAGGTATTTATGCATATTACTTCTGTCATCCATACTCAGGATGACTGATTAAAGAGGGCTCCCTAAACTACCATAAAAACACTCAAAAAGTGGATGGCCCAAGTTGCACATGTAAGTCCTGGGCATCATCCAGTTACAAGAGGGAATTTGGGTGGGAGCCTTTTTCACTCTGGTGATCCATGAGTCCAGAGGAAGAGCTACTTATACTGCTCAAGACAGGGATTCACGTTTACATATTCCCTAGAAAGCACACAAACAAACATTTCTGCGTACAATAGGCTGGCCCATCAAGCAATTTGCAATCTCAGACTGGACCTATGTTGTGAGACCTACAAAGAAAAAAACGATGTAGTACTTGGTGAGGCTGATGTGTATATGGCATATTAGCCATTTGCTGCAAAGTATCATCCTGTTTTTGTTTCACTGTTCTCTACTGATGCAATATCAATTTGCATCACGATATCTGCTCTCTGCATCATGCCTAGCAGGCTATACTGGTTCATACTATGGCAATCCTAGTCCTAATGCATTGGTCATTAGATGTCTCCTCATACTCATTGTATCAGTCTACACTGTTTATTAGACACCTTTTTGCACGGAATGTTATTGACTTGCAGTGTGCTCTGAGTTTCAGTGAGAAATGTGGAATATAAATATATAGTAAATAAATATACATGAAGACAGCTGGCAAGATATAGTTAGATTACAGTCATAGAGATTCAGGTTCATGTTGTGTCAGGCTTATTTATTTATTATAAGCACCTATTAGCCCCTTTCTTCCTTATTGGAACTCAAGACAATTTGTTTCACGAAGAAGCAACTATTTGAGATGAAGGAATCTTATCCATTGTTAATGGTATAAAATCTGAGAAACAAAAGCAGTCAATCCATCTGTGCTGGAACACTGAATTAGTAGAACAGAGCACTTACCAGGGCATCTTCTTCACTAAATAATGAACACCAGGGGCTGCTTACGTTTTTGATAGCTAGCTCAAATGAGCACGTGAAAAATGCCACCTGAACCAAATCTGTAGAAAAGACAAGCAACAATTGGCATTAAAATTAATTGGGTTTTGCCAAGCTTGCCAACTGATTGCTAAACAAGTTAGGTGTCTCAAGTCACCGACTGCGAAGTCTAACTGGACTCTAGCAAAGGCAGATTACAAATGACAATGGGAACATTTAGCAGCAACTATCCCATTTCATAATGCAGGGTTTGTTTGTTTTTTGTGTATTATGCTAGCACGGTGTATTCAGTCATTACCTGGAAGCTGAAATAGCCTGGAACTAGGGTATTGTTGGTAGATAAGAGTCTTTCTGAGGGGTTGCTGAGAGCCAAACTAGTCACGGCAGCATCCTGGTGGTAGCTACAAGACCGCCACTTCCCTTCTTAAGCCACTTAAAAATACCTTAAGGACCCAATCCTGATTGGGCCCTCCACATAATACCCTTCCCTCCATACCTTTTATCCAGTTACAAAATTTAACTGACAGCAGAATATTTTATTAATTGATCATTGCACAGTTTTAAACCCTAGATTTATTTTCATCAGTTTGACCACCTGGATTTCCTTTTTATGGAGTCTTAATATTTATTCCCGACTGTCAATTTTCCTCTTCCTTGCTGTTTCTCAAGGTCTTGCAAGACTGCCGCACTGACCTCATAAGGGGCTTAGGAGCAGCCCAGTGAGAAAGAGGCTCAGTGGAGAAACCAGATATTGCAAACCACCTCTCCTCTCCAATTTCAAGGCTCCACAGTTCCCTGAGCAGATGGAAAGTGGAGTGAAGAATGAGGGAATTCCTGAGCTCTTGAGGGGACACCCTGAACCCCACATTAGTATACAAACATCAGAGTATGGGTATTTTTTATCAAGTAAGAAGTCAATGTGGCTAATAGCAAGCATGTTAGCAGCTATTGAATTTGCTAAAAGGGATATTTTGCAGTAAAGGAGTGCAGCAGTAAAACGCTCATATGCCCATTACACAGCAAATTCGTGGAAGATTTCCTATTAACTGTCTTCTGGGTTTTTTGTGCTGTCAAGTCAGACCTGATTGACAGCAATCCCATAGGGCTTTCAAGGCAAGAGTTGCACAGAGGTGGCTTGCCATTGCCTGCCTTCATGTCACGACCCTGGTATTCCTTGGAGTCTCCCATCCAAATACTAGCCAGAGTTGATCCTGTTTAGATTCCAGGATTAGGCTAGCCTGGTCTATCCAGGTCAGGGGCTGGATCTTTTCTATATTTCACTGTTTCCCAGCCATCAAAAATGCCACCATAAGTCCATTCAATAGAATACAACTGTCTGCTCTCTCCAGCCTACCACGCAAGATACAACTGAAATGTAATGGGTAAACATAGCAAGTGTGCATGGACAAACACACACCCCAAGTAAAAGTAAGGATGTTTTTCTTGGGTTCACATGAGTAAAGCCTTGATTGGTTAGGAATAAGCAACATAATATATACAGATCTCTAGTAAGGTTACTTTAAGTTTTGAAGATGCTTAGATTCAAGCCCAGTAGCAACTTAGAGACCAACAAAAGAGCAAGAGTCCAGTAGAACAGGGGTAGTCAACCTGTGGTCCTCCAGATGTCCATGGACTACAATTCCCATGAGTCCCTGCCAGCATTTGCTGGCAGGGACTCATGGGAATTGTAGTCCATGAGCATCTGGAGGACCACAGGTTGACTACCCCTGCAGTAGAACCTCAAACCTCTGAGGTTCTAACTGGACTCAAATCTGCCTGTTCAACTACAAACTAACATGGCTACCTGCTGAAACTTTGAACATATGCTAATATTTATTCACATAATAGCAGAAATGAGTCAACAAATACAGGTAAGAGACTGAAGAGACTGAATTACCTGCATTTAACTGATCTGCTTGTAGACACAGTTTATCTGCAACTCTCTCTACTACCTTTTTCATCTCAGGACCTGTTTTGAAATCATCCAGTTCATGCAGAGCTTCTTTATTGTTTTCAACATCTCTTACAAATTTTTCACAAAGGTCAAAAAATCTCATCAAGGTGTCATTAATTTTAATGTCTCCCAACATAGCCGCTGAAAATGAAAAAAGAAAATGCAGAGTTAATTATTTCCATGTAAAACTTTAGAATCATTAAACTGCGCAGAAAGTCAGACCAATGGTAGATTAAAAAAAAAATCAATGCATGCATGACTAAATTAGGCAAAGTTAAGCTTTTCTATACTAACTACAGGGAGTGTGAGAGCAATGCATCAGATGGGAGTTAACTGGGTCCAGTCCAACGGGGGTGGGCTAAATGTTTTCAGGAACCAGACAGCAAATAATGTTCTCTTGTTTATACCTAATAATTGGCATTAAGATATATATCAAACCTGACCACGGAGGTTCCATTGAGTTATCATGAACGTCAAGAGAGATACACACACCCTTTTTTCCTTTGCGATGAGCATTTTACATAGGCACAGAGCTCTACCTCATAGTCCTTGAATTTGTCACATTAAACCAAAATTTCCTTTCTCTCCTCTAAAAAATGCTATGACTTGAACAGTCCCTAGAGACTGAGCCTAATTATAATTAACAAGCAAACCCAATGTAGCAGTAGTGAAATGTTAACAGAACCAAACATGGCATTATGATTAGAGAGGGAAAAAACAGGTTCATATCTCTGCTTGCCATGAAACTCTCTAGGTGGCCTTGGACCATTCTCAGTCAAACTAACCTACCTAACAAGGTTGTTGAGAAGTTTAAAGGGAGGAAGAACCAATAGGGAGTGTACCAGCATCATCAAGGAGTAAGTCTTGGTGACAAGATTTTTAAAAAATAGCCCCACGAAGTTGGAACTTTCACAATCTCAAAAGGCAGACAGTTTCACATTCCACGGCAGCCTATGATTAACACACTCCCACATGATACTGGGAAAATCCCGTCATTGGCTAGATGCTAATTCAAAGAAAATGCATGTGTAGCTTTCCTCTTTTTGATCAATAAGACCTCAATGTCGGGGGGTGTGGCTAAAGATGTCGTCCTGAGAGGGTGGCAGGGCATCTGCTCTGCTATCTCTGAAGCCTGACAGGGGTCAATTGTGCAAGCAATTGGCAGAAAAGAGGAGGGGTACGCAAACCCCACCTCACCTTTCTACCCAGGAAGTTCTTGGGGCCGTCTCCAATCCTTTAGGGAGTATATCTCCCTGGATTATAGGCTGTCAGCGTTCCAGGTCCAGAGGACGACTGCCATTTTCTACCTCGGACTTTCTTTTCTTTCTTTAATCTTAAAGTATCTGCTTCAACCCTACATGATGATTTACCACAAATGAACGCTTTGAACTGAGGGGAGGATATCGGCTGAGTTCCAAAACATCATTTACTGCAAGTATCTCTCGCTTTTTTTTTTTCTCCGTCTCTCTTCCTGCATCAAAGCCCTTTGTTTCCCCCCTCCTCTTACTCTGCTCTGCCCGAAGCCACCTCGTTAAGAGGCAGGCTAATTCTCCTAACTAAGCAGAAGAAGGACTCAAATCAACTCGAATTAATTGGCAAAAGCTCTTATTGTAATTGTTTTGGTTTTCGAAGATAAGATAAGCTGTGAATGGGAAAATCTCACGAGAACTCTGTGCCAGCACGAGAATCTCTGCCTTCAATACGTCACATGCCTGTGCCGGAACATTAGAGGATAAAACAGAGGACCTCTACTGGCCACTTGTAAAATTGTTTGGGGCCGGTTTTTTTTAAAGTCAAAATCATGTCTATGTTAAAAAGATTGGCTCATCTAATAGAGATACAAACCCAAGATTACAAAGTATTTTTAGATGGATTGATCAAAAATATCTCCAAGGAGATCCAAGATGGCAAGGAAGAAGTCTTCAATAGGAATGATGGATCAATAACAGTGACTGATGACAGCTTTAAACAAGGTGGAAAACCAACAGCAGAAGAGAAATCTGAAATTCATATCTTCAAGGAGATCCAAGATGCCAAGGAAGATGTCTTTAACAGGAATAATGGATCAATAACAGTGGCTGATGACAGCTCTAAACAAGGTGGAAAACCAACAGTAGAAGAGAAATCTGAAATTCTGGAGACGGAAAATGGGATGCCGGAGTTCTGCAGCCCAGATAAGGACACCCTTTTTAAAAAGACATACAGCCATCTCAAAGCAACAGTGTACAAAAATCAATCAAAAGAAATATGGATCTGCAGTGAAAGTAACCGATTTAAAGGATCTCTCTGGGGGGGAAATTGTATTGATACTGGAGTCCAGGAGGTGCAACGGCCTCAAGATTTATCGATGCATATTCTGCGGGAAAGAGTACAACTGCACTTTCTACGCCAAAGGCCAATGGGACAGAATATAATTTTACGGGAACGACAAGATGTAGCAAGCCTCGAGATGAGACCCCCTTAAGAAGACCGAAAGCTCATATTGTTTTATGTTTAATGTTATACTGTATTCTATATTTCCATTTTTATGAAAAAGGGGAAGCAGTGTCTCTTTCTCTCTTGTTTTTTTTTTTGTCTCTTTTCTTTTGTAGGCATATAGGTAATATAATCATTAGTGCTGAAAATGTAAAATGGGGTTCCCCCCCCTTATTTTTTCTTTCTTCTATTAGGGTATTGTCCTAGGACTAAAGCCTACACTGACTTGTAGAAAATGTTTAATGTTAAGCTTTCAACTTAAGTCTGAAAATATATCTGTCAGGATGGTTCTTAGAATGGGTCAAGCATAAATTGTTTTGTAGATGTATCAGAACCAAGGATAAGGAGAAGCTATAGAAGACTGAAAGCTTATATTGTTCTATGTTTAATGTTAAGCATTTAATCTAAACCTGGAAATCTTATTATTCTCTGTATTAACAACATATACTGTATCCTACATTGCTATTTTTATGAAAAAGGGGAAGCAGTGCCTTTTTTCTCTCTTGTTTCTTTTTCTTAGTAGGCATATAGGTAATATAATCGTTAGCGTTGGAAATATAAAATGGGGCTTTCCCCCCTTATTATTATTTTTTTTTATTGGTGTATTGTTACAGGGCCAAAGCTCATATTGATCTGTAGAAAATGCAAAGCTCTCAACTTATACCTGTCAGGATGGCTCTTAGAATGGGTCAAGTATAAATGGTTTGTAGATGTATCTGTATTAAGGATAAGGAGAAATTATGAAATCCTTTTGTAATTTTTTTTCTTTGTACATCTTTAAGGCAAAGCCCTACTTTCCTCTCCCTTCATCAGGGTATTGATACAGGGCCAAAACTCATACTGTGCTATAAGAAATGTTTAATGTTAAGCATCTAACTCAAACCTAGAAATATCTGCTAGGATAGCTCTTAGATTGTATCAAGCAGTTAATGTGAGGTCTACGATCTCACAAGTAAGTTGATTAATAATAACTTTTCTTTTGTATATCTAAACAGGCCTTTTTTTTAATGTAGTGGAAATGTGGATGGCTCTTAGACTCATGGCTCTTAGAGTTTTGGGCAAAAGTTTATATCACTGTGGAGTCAATGTGGGGTCGTATATTCTTAAATGATGATTATATTTCTATCTTTATGAAAATAAAAAAAATCATTATAAAAAAAAAAAAAAATAAGACCTCAATGTCCTTTTCTCTCCTAACCCTGAACAGCTAACATTAAGGATGCCAACAAAGGTTCAGTCAACTATTTTGTTAAAGGAGCTATGCATATAGATATGATGGGTAATGTTTAGTCAGAATTAAACTCTTTGCTTTTGAACCTGTATACCTTTCCTCCTCCGTCATGCCTTCTCCCTATATATATTTATGCCTACAAGAAAGCTCCTAAGCATTGGACCAAATACCCTGAGAAATGTTGTCTCTGCTGCAAACTGATTTGCAATAGTATTTCACAGATAGTAAAGCATTACTCATTGCTTTGCCAAAATAGCAACTGAGTGTCTGGAGAGAGTAAATGCAGCATGGTCTCACCTTCTGTATCTACCCATTTTTCTTTTAATTAAAGAGAGCAACGGGGTTAAGGATAATCTGAAGGAGGAAAACCCTGAAAGAGATAGATGGCATTACTATCTGGAATTAGTAATCAGTCATTCACTTTGTTTTAATGGAAAATTTATATGCTGCTGTATGCATCCCAGTGTTTTTCTCCCTGGTAATGATTTAAAATGTAATTGTACCACGAAACTGTCCAGCAACAGACATGACTGGTTTAGTTGGAATTCCTTTCCTTCTGGTTTCAGCGTAAGGACTGGCTGCATTCCAATTTCCTATCTGAATAGCCTTGCATTGCCCATTTAAAGATTCATGCAGTTATATTCTGCTCAGGATGTAAACTGCTCTGCCCAGTACTGAGGAAAACAATTAGAGGGAACATTGGATGGGAAGGGGAAAGAGAGAGAGACTTAAAAGCATTGTGGGTTGGAGGGAGAGGGGTTGCTATCAAAGTAATTGCTAGTTTTAGAAAGTTGAAGCGTTGGTCCATGGATGCACCAAAAATAAGAAATTAACCAACCAAAACAACTTTCCAAATAAGAATAAACCTATCTCAAATATAATTTGTGTCCTTATTGTATTATTTATTGTATCACTGTATTATTTATTGTATTATAGTAATATAATATATTATTATAATACAATAAAATAAGGACACAGACTATATTTGAGATAGATCTATGCTTTTTTGGACTGCCATTTTGGCTGGTCAATTTCTTCTTTTTGGTTTTAGAAAGTTAACACTGGTGATTTTATACCACTGCCACTAGAGTAAGTATATAAAGCAACGGCTTTGGCATCGAACAGAAAAGCCCCTTCTCCTCCATGAAACAACATGACAAGGATTAGCCATTCACAAACCAGGCAGAGCACTGGTGGCAATGAAGCCCTAAAAGATGCACATCACCAAAGCGAAATAGCAGAGCCTTTACTCAACAGGATGTGCCTCCCAGGACACTTACAGCGGGCGTTTTATTTGGTGGATGTTTCTAAGCAATTTAATTCTTTGTGATCCTGTGGCATTTTAAATGATCTAGCCCAACTCTTTAAGATGCCGCGGGACTTCCGCTTTATTTTGCCTCTGCCGTCCAACAGGCCGCCTCCTTGTGCGGAATATAGACGGGGCGCCGCTTGGAGCCACGGTGGCTACTCGGCAGAGGGGAGGCGGAAGCCGACCGGAGGGCAGAAAGAGCCACAGCTTCCAGGGCGAGGAAACGAGGAGGAAGGCCGCGAGAGAGCCACTCACGATTGCTTTCCAGCGTGGGCTGCAGCAGTTGCTGCTGCTGCTGCTGCTCGGCGTGAAGCGCTCGGTACAGCCCTTCCCGGAAGGCGTCGCTGCTGTTCACGCACCGGGACTTGTGGCTGCTGATGAAGACGAAGCGGCGCTGCGGGGCCAGGAGGCCGGGGAAGCGGGCGGCCAGGCGGCGGGCCAGCATGCTCATGTCGTAGCGGCCGCGCTCGGCCAGCAGCCCGTCCATCTCCTCGCGGTACCACATCTCCCAGCCGGCCAGGGCCTCGGAGGCGGGGCAGGTGCCGTTCCGCCGCCCGAGCAGGCCGTGCACCCGCGCCAGCTTCTTGATCTGGCCGCGGGTGGGGAAGCGCGTGCCGTGGCGGAAGACGGCGTGCAGCTGCAGCGGCGTGCAGGAGGCCGGCGGCAAGGGGAAGCCCGGCTGCGGCGGCCCCAGCGACAGCGGCTCCCGCAGCAGGTGCGGGTTGACGATCTCGTAGCGGGACTTGGTGCCGAAGTAGGGGCTCAGCCGCTCGGCCGCCGACTCCTGGCCTCCGCCCGCAGCCACCAGCGCCGCCAGGCACAGCAGCAGCAGCGGCCACCAAAAGCGCTGTGCGCGGCGCGACATGTTGCCGGCGGGGGGGCGCATCGCGGAAGCCCCTCGGCCGTCTGCTCAGGAGGCGACGGAACCACCCGGCCGCCCAGCGACCCGCCCCGGCCGAGATAGGAAAGCGAGAGCGCCGCGCACGCAAGGGCCCGTCCCCATTGCCCAGGCAGAGCCGGGGCGTGCGCTTTGTAGCCTGTGCGCGCGTGCCTGAATCACGCATTGGGCGTTCATTGGATGGAGGACAGGCTGGGGGGTGGGTGGGGGCGTGTGCTGGAGAATTGGACGGGCGGGGGCGAGAATGTAGGCTCGGGGGGACGCCTCGTAGGATTGCAGGAGGCCAGCCGCGTTAGTCTGGTGCATCCGACGACGCTGGGGGAAAGCAGTCGCCGAGAGCAAACGTTTGGGGCCGAAAGGCACGCAGGTTATACAGCAATGTTTGACAGCCCTGGAGATCATGGGCGGGCCTATGCACACCATCCCAGCTGTATTTCAGACCAACAGGGGTAGTCAAACTGCGGCCCTCCAGATGTTCATGAATTACAATTCCCATGAGTTACTGGCAGGGGCTCATGGGAATTGTAGTCCATGGACGTCTGGAGGGCCGCAGTTTGACTACCGCTGAACTACAATACGTTGATGTATATTATTTATTAATACATATATTCTTCCTGTCTCCCCAGTGGGGACCCAGAGTGGTTTAACATCCTTCTGCTTTCCTTTATTTTATCGTCAAATAACAGCCCTGTGAGGTAGGCTAGACAGAGTAAGCAGCTGTCCCAGCGAACTTCTATGACCGAGTGAGGATTCGAACTTGTATTTCCCAGACCCTAGTCTAGCGCTCTAGCCCCCTACTCACCGTGCTAGATATAAAATGACACAAAGCAGCGTATAAAGGACCGGGTTCTCCAGAATTGTTTAAAAATCAAGCCGGATATTTTCAAAGGAGGGGAGGGGCAAATATCAATACACGGGGGTTTGCAACTCACCCCTCTCCCAACCCGATTGCAAAGTGAAATAATAACGCCGGGGGACGCTACGCAGCTCTGCGCCACATTCGCTTTGCCATAACTTGGGGGATTACTATAGGCTGGGTTAGTAGATTTAATTAAAATATCAGTTTTATAAAAAGTAACACGAAGTGAGGTCTGAGTTACAGCATCCGTTTTTGGAACTGTCGGCGGTAGAGGCCCCTGCTGTCTAACCAGAGCCGCGGTCTTGTTTTTTGCCTGTCGTTTCCTTACACGTGGCTGTCACCTTTAGATGGCAGTCTTGCGCGGGGAGGGGGGTGACGTCGAAAGTAACAAGGAAGTCACGTCACCAACTAGTACAAATCAGGTTTCAGAACGCTGAGCCCACACATTCCCTTGCCCTCATCCATAATGGCCGCCGCCTCTCATATTCAATACTCAAGTCGCGGATGCCCTGGAGCAAGATGGCGGTTGCTCTCTTAAGTCTGGCACCTTAGCGTCACAAAATTTAAAGATGCTGCAGGAGCTTTCATTGGTCACAGTTCACTTCATCATAATATATATTTTAAAACTCAAAGGTCGGTAGGAGAATTTCACAAGCTCTTCTGCAATGCTGTTATCAACGACCAAGAGTTTTTCCTGCCCTTTTAAGGTTTCAAGAGAGGAAGGCGAATGGCACTGCACCTGCTTCAGATAAGAGCGCTTTTGCCTGACAGAATTGTTGGAATATCTATGCTCTATACAATTTGATACTGGTCAGTTAGAGTTGCCAATTCCAGACTGGGAAATTTCTGGAGCCTGGGGAGGGCATGGTTTGCAAGGGGAATAATGCCATGTAGCCCATCTTCCAAAGCAAGTATTTGTTCCAGAAAAATGGAATTCTGAAGTCTAGAATCTCAAATATAATTCTGGGGTGTTTCTAGGTCCCACCTGGAGGTTAGCAACTCAGTATGAAGCAAGGGTTTTTGTGGTTTCTTGTTTTAAACATTTTTGTACCTGCAGGGCTTGCATTTTTTGTCACATATTTTATTCTGTAATGGTTGTTATATTAGGCATGCAATATTCCAGGGTAGCACTTTGCCTCAGTTCAAGGGATTGCAGCAGTAAGCAACACACTGTAAACTAGGGATGTCAGCCTGTAGGTGGGATCTGGGGATCCCCCAGAATTGCAGTTCATCTACAGAGGACAGAGGTCGGGTCCCCTGGTGAAAATGGATGATTTGGAGGGTGGATTCTACGGTCCCTGTTCTCCCCAGTCTCCGTTCCTAAATCTTCAGGAGTTTCTCTCTGACAACCTTACCCCCCCCCCCCCCATTCCCTGCTGATGGCCAGGAAGACATGCCAACCCTACTATAATCATAAAGAAGAACTTGAGTGTTATATGATAATTGTACCCTAATTCATACCTTTGTGTGTTTGTATGTTTTTGTAGCTGCCTTTCATTTTCTTTGCTACATATCTCTACCTGCACAGAATAAACCCCTATACAGAGAAAGAGAGAGAGAGAGAGAGAGAGAGATGCAGGAATGGAAATTTACTCTGTAAAACTTGGATACTACCCTTGTGTAGAAATGATAATCTTCAAAGCAGTGAACACAACAAACCAGCCACAAAATCACGTGATGTACTAAAACTAGGGACAACAATTGCCCATAGACAATGCATCATTGCCCATAAGGAATAATGGAAAGGACATGTGCCCATAGGGAATAATGGAAACTGTGCTTGCTTATATGGAATGAGACAAACCACATTTGCCCATAGGTTATAATGCAAAGCATGCTGGCCCCTAAGTTGTAACAGTAGCTGTGCTTAAGAATACAGCAAAAGGTCTTAGAAGGTTGCCTATAGAGTAGGGATGAATATGTGTTGTCATACGGTTTTTATCCACTTGCTTCCTCCCTTATCTCTCTGTTTTGGACTGGTTTATTTTTTTCCCTTTGAAACTAACTGAGTTTGGCCTAAACATCTAGTTTTGCTGGCGGTGAAGGCGATGTAAAGAGAGTTCTAAGCAACCTTCACTGCAAGCTTGTTTAGGGTGATTTGGTTTCAAAGAAGGCTGTGCAAATATTAGGGACTGAGGCATTTGAGAAAGCCTACTGTAGATCATGAGTTTCTTACTTGCTGCCTTATTGATGTTGGAATATGGGGGACAGCCTTGAAATGGTTTTCTACAGGGTTGAAGAGAGAGGGAAGCCATTGAGGGGGAACAATCTTGCCACTTTAGCCTCTAGTGTGGAGTTCCACAGGCTGTGATTCTCTCGCCAATGCTCTTTTAACTTCTTTATGCACCCTCTAGCCCAGCTGTTTTGGCAATATGTGCCATCAATATGCAAATTACAACCAACTCTGCCTGTTGATGAGTGGCCTGGTAACCCCTGTGTTGTTGACGGGTGTCTAGAATCTGTGACAGAATGGTGCAGACAAAGTTGATTGAAGTAGAGCCCTTCAAAGACAGAGGGGTCCTGTGGTTTGGAAGGAAAGGGCCTGATGAGGAAGCATGCCTCCCCAGTTTTGACAGGGTGCAGCTTACCACTGTGCAGACTGTCAGGAATCTGGGAGTGACCCTGGATTCATCCCTTATACTGGAGACCCACCTCACAACAGTACCTTGACTGGGATTTTTCCATAGTTGCCAAGTCAAACTCCTATCTGGCCCTGGAACAACTGGCCACCATGATCTATGTGGTGGTCAACTCCAGACTAGACTTCTGTAACTTACTCTAGGCAGTTATCCTTATCCCTGATCTGGAAGCTGGAATTGGTGCAAACTATGGGAGCCCAGGACCTGACTCAACCAGCACAAAAAGGCTAGAGGTGAAACTAATGGCAACTGATGTCATTCTATGGTCAGACCTCAATGCCCTGCAGGCCCGGATTTGGACACCACCCCCGCCCTATTTGGGTGGTGGGTGTATTTTACCCGCCCATGGAGATTTACGGATCCGACCGGATTCTTGAACACTCTGTGGGACCTGATGCCTCCTGGCAACTCCCTGGCAACACTAGTGAAGGACTGGCAGTCCTGCTTCTCTGCTGCCATTGACGAGATCACCCCCATATGTCCTCTCTGTCCTCGCCTCAAGTCAAACAGGCTCCATGGTATACTGTGGGGCTTCAGGAGAGAAAGAGGCTAGAGCGGGTGTGGAGGAAGACTCACGAGGAAGGAGCAAGAACTTCTTATTGCACGCTTATGACAGTGTATGAGATGGCTGTGAAAGTGACAAAATGGGAGTTTTATGCCACTGCCATTGCATCCATTAGCTCTCACGCGGCCCAGTTGTTTAGGGTAGTTCAGTCTCTTACCACCTTCGAGGAAGGATGCCAAAATTGTAGTTATTTTGATCTTGGCTGTGAGGCATTAGAAAGCTTTTTCACGGATAGTATTGTAGCCCCACTGTCTGTCCCAGGAGCTGTCATTTGATGGCTTCAGGTGGCTATGGTTAACTGAGGTGGACAAGTTGCTAAGCTCAGTGAGGGTGACCACTTGCCCCCTTGATCCCTGTCTCTTTTGGTTGCTCTGTGGCGGCAACCAGTGGATAGGAGGCCCACTCAGGGATATAATCAATCTCTCCCTGTCTACTGCGGAGTTCCCTGAGGCACTGAGGGTCCCCTGCTGAAGACACCTAGCTTCTCAAGAAAACTCTGTCTGTTGGGAAAGGAATACAGTCCAGAGAGGTTTTCAGAGGGATACTTTTCTTAATTTCTCCAACAGATGTCTCACAGACTTTCAGTCCAATGTGGTCCACATACTGTCCTAAAAACAAAGATGGTCTGAGTTATTCCCTCTCAGGAAGGCTGCTTTCCTGTTTTCCTTATGGGCTAGTGTAAGTTGTATCATTCCCCATGGCCAAGTGTGTTTTGCCTTATTTCCTGTGGGCAAGCATGCTTTCCAGTATTCCCTATGGACAAGCGTGGTTTTCATTATTTCCTATAGGCAAGTCTGCTTAGGGACAATTATGCTTCCCATTATATCCTGTGGCCGATTGTGCTTTCAATTATTTTCTATGGGCAATCATGCTTTCCATTATATCCCATGGACAATCATGCGTTCCATTATTTCCTGTGGGCAAACATGCTTTTCATTATTTCCTATGGGCAATTGTGCTTTCCATGATTCCCTATGGGCAATAATGAATTCTCTATGGGCAATCATGCATTGTCTATGGGCACTGGCTGTCCCTAGTTTTAGTATGTTCCCATAATCACACACTGCTTTAAACATTACAGTTGTCTAGTAAAAACAAACAAAAAAATAATAGCAATTTTCCACCCAATTTCTACATTTCTCACAGCAGAGAATATCCCAGTGTTCCACACCAAACAGAAACAAGTTTCCCAGTTAGATTAAGGCCTGAATCAACATTTGTAGGAGATCTGCCACACAAGATCAAAGGCTTTGAAATGGCAACAATTTGCTTTGCACAGTCACTTCTGCCTCCCTTAATTCAGGGGTGGCCAAACTGTGGCTCTCCAGATGCCCATGGACTACAATTCTTATGAGCCCCCTTACTTAAGTATACTTCTTGAGAATTACCACCTTGTTTTAATAGCAAATCAGAAGTAGTTCAGAAAGTAAAGCTTTTCTTTGTGTTGCAGTGCAGGGCTGGGTGGGGAGATTCATTTAATAGTTAATATATTCTGTGCAGTTTTAAAGGTGCAAAGACCACGTGGCAACTTTGCCTAACAAGTGGTGGATGTTCTGACTAAAATCAAAGTGGTTTTTTGCTTGGAGGGAATAAAATCTGAATTCACTGTTTGGTTGTGAAAGTGACAAAACGCTTATGGCCTTCTCTTCTACCTATCAATATTTGTTGAATAGTTATTAAATGGGACATTACATAAGAATGTACTTGAGGTGACCTTGAAAGAGTACACATTAACTGTCAAGCCTCTAAAGAGCTTATCCATCATCTTAATGCCTTTGCATTACTTCCACCACAACACTGGGAGCAAATTCAGTTCTTAAAGACCAGTTGGACAGAACACTTAATTATATCTCCATAGCTGAAAGAGCAGTCAAGGGGAGAGCATAGAATAGCCAGCGGGGGCAAGCTGTTACCCAAATAGGAGTCTCTTTAATTAGTTTGGGGAAATTATATTTTAATCAGAGACTTAGCAACAGGTGGTAACTTTGGATCTCTACCAAAATTTCCAGGGATTGTTTCCTTAGAGAAATTTAAAATAGCCAGTCAGATGATAAATTGGAAATGCTTTTGTGGAACTTGTTAAGGGTAATTAAAGGAGTACAACAAACACTCAGAAATACATTGAAAACACAGACAAGGCTTAAAAAGAAAATAAGGGATGAAAAGGAAGAAACTATTTTAAGAGAAGGTGATATTTCCCAATCATGATGTGGAGTCAGATCCACAGATTCAGCAGCAAAATTATCAGCGTTTCATGGAGGAAGTTGAAGGAGTACCTACATACAAGTAGGGGTGCATGTATGGCATTGAGCACACACATGTATACTGATGGAAAGGTGATATTTACCAATCTTTACTCATAGAATAACCCCGATGGGTTTCACATTCAGTTTCCCTGGGGGAATTTACTTTTAAATACTTTTTTGTTTCCTTCTCTCTCAACACTTGAATCACTCTTTCAAGTGTTGTATGGGAAGGATTGAAAAGGTATCTAAAAGTAAATTCCACCAACAAAGCTGAACACAAAACACATAGGAGTTACTGAACAATTATTTATTATTTATTATATTTATATATCACCCTCCCCGAGGGGCTCAGGGCGGTTTACATAAGAACAAGGAACAATACATAAAACGGTCTATAAAAACATGTGAATAACCTTATAATAATAATAACTAATAGTTGTAATCATATAACAATTTAACAGTATAACAATATAACAATACAATAGTGCAACAATACAAACAGGTCCAGAGCATATTGGTGGAATTCTGAGGGGGGGCGGGGGGAGCAGGGGCCCATTTGGTCGCTGTTGATTACGTCTGGTCTCAGCCAAATGCCTGGCGGAATAATTAAATATTATTCTCCGCTTGTACCATTTGTCCTTTCTCTTTGTTTTGTCTTGGTGCAGCCTCTGTTTATTTTCATTGCAATGAAGGGGTTACCTAGTCTGAGAATCAATAGTGTCTCATAAGATGCCTTTATATAGCATCTGTAAACAAAGTAGAGTCATGTTATCTTGCCAGCTCATTCATTGTACATGCTATCATATACTCAATTTTGTCAATGTTAAAAAAAAACAACTTTGCTTCCTTGCAATTATGTTTGGGCTTAAACATTAAATTGTAGCAAACAATTTAAAATGGTGAGGGAAAATATTACTAAAAGACATGTAGAGACACATTGAGCACACTGAAGGAGTTGTTAAAGATCTCCATCTTGATTGGCGAGTGGGTGCCATTTAACAACTGAGGGCAGACCTGGCCTCTTCTTTGAGCTGTCAGGTGGTGACATAACCCAGTATTCTGTGCTAGGCAGTACTGACCTTAGTAGGTCAGATTCAGTATAGGGTAGTTTCTTGTGTATATGAACCAAACCAATTAAGCGCTAGCCCTTGTATCTTCTTAGTGGTTGGAAAAGGGTATGGCACATAAAGGTTTACCATTAAAAAAAAACCTCTAACAGACTTATGGGGATCATTTTCAAGGATTCCAGTTCTTCCTTGCTGCGGTGTGAACAATACCAGGAAACAAAGAAATTAATTTCTCTACCCTTACCTCTCCCACACGATGGAGACCCAATTGACTGATGAATACACAGGGGGGCTTGATAAATCTGGTTTCTCCTGGGGTTCTGGAAATATTGAGGGCAGCTGAGATAAGCAGGGATTTTTGATGATAAGCTCAGCCATCCCCAAGGGATCATTTTTTTCAAATTCCTTTTTTTCCTAAACCTGGTTTCAATAATATTTGGAATAGTTTGGACTCCCAAAACTGTAATATTTTCTATATTTTTTGACTCCTGGAACTGCGATTGTAATTGAAAAGTTAGCTTCCAATATGTAGCAGTAGGATTGACCCTCTTTGAAAAGGTATTGCTTTTGGAGCAAGGCTTCTGAAAAACTTTGATCTTTAATAACAACTATTCAACAAAAGGTTTGTGGAAACAGTTTTAAAGAACTTAATTTTAGCAGAACAGCACTTGGCTGCTTTCCAAGAAAATCTCCGTTCAATAAAAGAGCATAAATATTAAGTTAAACTCTTTTTAATATTATTTATGCTGTGGAATATATAATAGGTTTTTTCATTTGTACTTTTACTCTTTATCTTTTTAATTCAGCTTTGCCTGACAGTCAGCTCATCGGAAAGACAAGATTTATAAATTTTCCTGAGTCTTATATTCTTCTATTTGGACATATGAAATTTCCCAGAATGAAAAACAATGTGAAAACATTGTCCCCCCCCTCTTTCTAAAGACCTTAGATGAATCAGCATGCTGGGAAACAAAGCTAAAACACTGCTCTCCCCCCCCCCGTCTGTTTTCTTGTTGCTCCCCCTCCTTTTTCCCTCTCCCTTTCTCCCCTACCTCATTTATCACCCCCTTCCCCAGCTTTACTATATTATAATTTTAATAGAAAAAATTGTTCTGTTGGTGATAGATTAAAATCTTGGAAACTCAATGCAGATCTAATAATCTGCACTTTAGAGGACTCCCAAAGGATTTTGTTCATTTTCCATTTCTAGCAATCTTGTGTACCCACCTGCCTGATATCTCCCATTCTCTCATGGAGCAGGAGAAAGTTCTGTTGTCTCTTCTAGCTAAGGGCCTGGGCTCAGACTAGAGGCAGGGCAGTGTGGGTTAGCCAAGGCCTAATATCGCTGGCCTTATAAACCATGCCCTTCCAGGCTTTTCTTTTCCTGTTTGTATGTCTTCTCTCTGTGTCTGTTTTCAAAATACTTTAACTTTGGGAAGTTTGGACTGGAATCCACTAGCCTAATGCACTCCTTCCATCTATAGTTCCAAAGATCCCCACATATCAGCACCTACCACATGGATTCTTGCTGCTTGGTCATGGGTCCCCCCCCCCCAGTTAACTGGGTCAATAGTATTTCAGTAGCCCACATGCCACCAAAATAACATGAATTCCTGACTGACAAGGGAAGGAAGTACATCCCCTAGCAAGTAATGAGGTGAGCCAGAAAAGGGTAGGGCCTCTAGATGCAGAAGGGTGCAGGATGTGCAGAAAGCAGCATTGGGAAGCAAGACTATTCTGCTCTCTTGACACCATGTTTAAGGTAACTATGATTTATGTATGGAAACTGGTAAGGGAAGGAGACTTTTGGTCCAAATTGTAATTTTAGAATTATTATTTCAGGGTTATATTATACCACCTTTGCCAAGCCAAACTACAAGCACCCTCGGCCTCAGAACACCTAGCCACAGTGATCCATGTGACGGTAACCTTCAGGCTAGACTTTTGCAACTCGCTCTACGCAGGCCTACCCTTAACTTTGATCTGGAAACTGCAACTGGTCCAGATTGTGGTGGACAGGGTCCTCACAAATACACCATGGAGGTCCCACATCTGGCCTGTACTCCAAAAACTGCAGTGGTTACCAGTTGAATTCTGGATCAGGCTTAAAGTTTTGATAATTACCTTCAAGGCCATATGCGGTCTGAGCTCAGTGTACTTGAAGAATCACCTCTCGGCTTAAGCCCCATAAAGAGCTCTCTGCTCTGCCACCTCCAACCGGCTAATGATCCCTGACCACAAGGAAGTCTGCTTGACCTCAACCAGGGCCAGAGCCTTCTTTGTTCTGGCTCTCACCTGGTGGAATGAGCAGGGCCCTAACAGAACAAAAATAGTTCTACAGGGCCTGCAAAAGGGATGTCCTCCACCAGCCATTTGGTTGAGGGCGACTGAAACTAAATCACATCTACTGGGCCCCAAACCTCCCTCCCTTGAACCCATGCGACAGATCAGATCAACCATGGGCTTGTTAGATTGTTCACTGTGTTGATTGTTATTTTCTCTGTTTAGTTATTACTGTTACCTCTTATTCATCATAACACATTAGTTTGATGCATTGTTCTGTTACATTCTATGTGAACCGCTCTGACCCTTGAGGGAGGGAGGGAGGGAGGGAGAGAGAGAGAGAGAGAGAGAGAGAGAGAGAGAGAGAGAGAGAGAGAGAGAGAGAGAGAGAGAGAGAGAGATGTACACATGATGCTAAATGTACTTTTCCCCTGACCGACAGAACTAATGTTATGTGGAAATACTCAGAGTTTGTATTGGAGGAAGAGGAACTGTTGCCCTCTTGGAACATCTCTGGGAAAACTACAGTGCAGATCCTTTTTTAGCTTTGATTAAACAGATGCTCATCAGAACCTGAGAAAAGCACACCATTAATTACTGCAGTGGGCAAGAAAATAAAACATAATAGGTAGAATCAGGAAGTATTCCTAAAAGTACTACCTCTGTGTACCCTGAAGAAGCTGCTACATCAGCAAAGCTAAATTAACAATTCTGGCAGAGAGAAAGTTATGATCATCTGATTTGAGTTCATGTGGCTGTGAGTCATGACCCCTTTCCCATTCAGTATACGGCTGTGGTAATCTTTGTGTTTATAAAATAATGAACAGATCATCACATTTCTTTTCCCACTGCTTCTGAATAGGAAAGGGAAGCATGGATTTGAGCACAAATGGTGTGAAACCATGTGAACTTCACTAGACCGTAACTCCTAGGTGTAATGTAAGGTCATTTAGACTGTGGAGTTAAAAAGAGAGGCAATTGGATGAACTCAGCGCAAATTCTTGTACTTTATTAAGCATATGTAGAAAGGTGTGCCAAAAACACTAATCAAATAAGCTATAAATAAGCTAAGATTTATTCATGTTGTTACAATTGCACCATCTGAAAGAGGGTTTGGTGGAATTGGATAGACAAACCTATCCACTGGCTCACATAGGTATGGGGATACCAGTCTGTATTGAAACGTGTCAATCCCCATACCTATGTGAGCCTGTGGCCAGTATTATACTATTTATATATATAAGGACTTGTCACTGATGAAAGAATTGAAAACGGAGATTACCTGGATTCCGTTTTGACAGAAGTCCTAAAGCAGGGGTAGTCAAACTGCGGCCCTCCAGATGTCCATGGACTACAATTCCCAGAAGCCGCTGCCAGCATTCGCTGGCAGGGGCTTCTGGGAACTGTGGTCCATGGACATCTGGAGGGCCGCAGTTTGACTACCCCTGTCCTAAAGAATAAAGAAACAAGGAAAACCACAAAAAACCCACATTTTTCTTTATTTATTATATTGCCAGTGGATAGGTCTGTTTCTCTCTGTTTTGTTTAATTATTAGACCGTCCTTCTTATACTCTTGTATGGAATTGGATAGACACACAAATGGACTAATTGCCTTTGATAGCCTTCAGCATGAAGCAGCTCAGCTTAATCAGTATTCTGCATCATTACCACTAATATAAGTTGTATTTACTTAATTGTTATGCTAATCATTCCTCCCTCTGGCCCAACTTTGAGAAACGTTGTTCATGGTTGGCCTGTGCCCAGCACTTGATCTGCTATATCTTCATGACTCTATGGCTGATAGAAACATCTTTGTACCTTACTTTGGCCCCAATCAAGCTAAAGTTTTAGTGCTCTCCTAGATGCTTCTAAGATCACCTGATTTGAAAGGCCAGATGGAGTGATTCACAGACATTAGAAATATGCAGATGAAATAAACAGAATGCTGTTTATTCAGAGACTGAAATAAGATATTTTGGGTTGGCAGGACCTAAATATTCACTGTGGACGAAGATGTGGGGAAACTGCCAAATAACCAGGGAAAACCAATCTAGCAGGGTCAGTTGGTGTCATTCTGAAAAATCCCAAAATGTATCCTTTTTGCCATCATTTTGAGGACTAAGTTCTGCAGCCAAGTTTTTGCTTTGTCTATGTATCTATATTTTGTAGCAAACACATCAGGGCACCAGCTCACCCAGCCTTCCTAGCACACTGTTTCCCATTATGCTCCCAGATAGCAGTGTGCATGTGGATGTTCTCTATCACTCTGTGTGGGCTCAGGCCGGAAGCAAAACGAGGAGGTGGTAGCTGTAGAGATTGCCTTCACAACCACTTTTCAACATTCACACCATATTAAAACCGAAACATAGGCTCAGCATGCTTTTCCTGCTAACGCTTGCCATAGGGGCAAGATTGCGTTGTTACTAGCTATTTTTACTTAGCTTCTTATATTCCTTTATTCAGTTCATACATAGGCTGCCTTTCTCACTGAGGCTCACTGAGGACCACACAATTAAGAGCAATGCAAATAAGGACAATGCCATGAAACAGAATTGGAAGGTTGAGAACAGTTTTCTTCCAGAAGTACTGAATATACAGCAAATAACGCAATGAACTGCTTAAAATTTGACAGGCATTGTTTTGACCTCACTGTTAACGTTTTTTTCTATTAAAGCTGTACGGGTACACACACCCTGTCATGGGCCAGCCAGCTGCCACCTCCTCTTCAGAGGAAGACTTGGAAGAATTGAGCCTGGCACCTCTGGAATCCCCACCGGACAGCTGGGTCCAACAGCAGACCCAATGGGGGAAGCAGCAAGAAGTGAGAAGACTTTCCATTCAAGGCTAGAGTGCGTTGTCTTCCAAGAAAAGAGATTCCCCAGAGGCTGGCCTCCATCTCCGCCAGCCTTTCCCAAACCAGCAGAGCATAGAAGGAGGAGAGAGTGCTCAACACCTCTAGAGAAAAGACGAAGCGCTTATTTGATTGCTCAGCAATTATCAGTGTTAATCCCTGTTCCCTGGTTGAGAATCCCTGTTCTGCTGTGAAGGTCGCAGGGTGACTTTAGACCCATCTCACTCGCTTAGCCTATCCTACCTAACCTCACATGGATGATGATCAAATTAAGCAGGGAAGCATAATGTGTACCGTTCTGAGTTCCTTGGAAGAAGTGTGGAATGTGAATACACTCAATACATAAATGAACTGTGTGTGTTTCTGTTGCCTGCATAGGTGATGGAACCTGGCAAGCACAGAGCAGCTCCTATCAGTTCCACTGGCAGGACTGGCTCAACCAGTAGGTGTGTTGGATAACCTCTTACAACAACGATATGGGGGAGAGGATGCCAAAATAATCTCCTCCAAGCCTACACAGTGGGAGTCTTCTCAGTCTTCAGTTTTGTTTCATGTTGAGCACATCTGCTTATACCACCTATGCAGTGTAGCCTTTAGAGTATCAGACTAGGATATGAGAGGCCCAGTTTCAAAATCCTTCTGCTTCCACAATGCTCACTGGGTGACGCCAGGCTGGTTTCATCCTACCCGCCCCACAGGCTTGTCATGAGAACGGAGAAGGGAGAGCCGTGTACACTATCCTGAGCTTCTTAGAAGAAGAGCCGGGGAAAGGGGGAGTACCAGAAAGGGAGAAAAACTAAGGGCTTTTCTGCACACCATAAATGTAACATCATACTTACCCTGTGAAGATGCGATATTCTGGCCATTTCGTATGACATTGCCAACCACCCACGTCTGGCCAGCAAACTGCTCGGTACATCCGCCATTTTAAAGCACAAGGAATTCCAAAAAGGAATTCCAAAAAGTGGATTCACCAACCTAAAAAGTGCTATCACACTATGAACAACCAGCAGGCCACCAGCAAAAAAAATGTATGGAGGCAAAGATGCGTTACATCTGCTTCCAATGTCCTGCCCTCGCACCTGCATCCCTCTCTCCTCTTTCGGGGAATGGGAATTTTTATGGTGAACTGCCTGGAGCAACGAATAGGCGGACATGCGTCTTAGCAAGCCTGCAAATACACAGGAGCACTTTATAAGCAGGTTCCCATTTCACACAGACTACAATTTAACACAGCCTCACCAACACAAGATTCTCATTGTGTGCCTGGGAGCCCCCCCCCCCCAATTGTCTGCACCTCTATGAATGTGTGAATAGGCAGTTAAAGAAATAAGATATATATCTTAAAATCACCAGTCACCAGAAGTGCTGGAAGGGGATTGGTCGCCCAAAGTGATTGACAGTGATAGGCAGGCCAAAGCGCAACAAGCCTAAAGCGCATTGCCCTCTCCTCGCTTTTCCAGAAGCAAGTGAGGAGCGCAAGACGCATGAATAGCAGCCAGAAAAATGTGAGACAGCTTGAGAGGTGTGGAATGCTGGTGAGTCGCAACTAATTCTAGCACTTTGCCATACAGCAGGCTTCATGCTATAATGCCCAATGTGCGGAAAAGCCCCAGATCTGTGTGGGATGCCTCCAGACCACAAAGTGGTAGTAGAAACGCCATCATCAGAGCTACTGAAGAGATGACATATTTCTTGTGGTATCAACCTTCTGAAAAAGGATGGCAATATTTCAGGCTGCTTTCTATTGCCAGGGTGGAGTGTTCTTGTTTAAAAGGTCTTGGAAGCCAAGAATTTGGATGTGACATCATTACGTGCCGTTCTCAAATAGTTTCAGTTTCAGCACACCCTGCTGGAGGCATGCCACCATTTCTGTTATTGATTCTGCAAATATACGTTCTTGCGTGCGTCCTGTTACATATAAATATATGTTCCCAGCTGTTACTGGAAATACTGTTTCATCAGCATGGGAAGGCAGATCCCCACACCCTCTGCGGCTTGTTCCAACTTTAGACTTTATACCCTGGCAGAGTCTGAGTCCAGTGCAAGGAGGGGATCGCATGCAGCTGCATTTTGTTGTTAGTGTGGCTTGAACTGAGTTTGGCTGGAGTACTGGTGACTATGGATAGCCCAGGCTAGCCCCCTCTTGTCAAATCTTGGAAGCTAAGCAGGGTCTGTCTTGGTTAGTATTTGGATGGGAGACCATCAAGAAATCCCAGGGTCCTGATGCAGAAGGAGACAATGGCAAACCTCCTCTGAATGCCTCTTGCCTTGAAAGCCCCACAAGATCACTGTGAGTCAGCTGTGACGTGACAGTATTTCCCACCACCACCACCACTGGCGACTATCCAGAAATAGCCTCCAAGCCCCAGCTATGAGAAAGGGCATTGAAATGTCCAATTTTCAAACCTGTCATGTAATCTTGGACTGCATATGTAGGGAAATGTCAGAAGTCTGTCATTTGGGGAAATACCTAGCAATTCTGAGACTCCAGTCAGTGAGGCGTACATTGTGCGTGTGAAGTACCATCAAGTTGCTTCCAGCCTATGGCAACCCTAGGAATTAATGGTCTCCAAAATGCCCTGTCATAGTCTAACTATGCTCAAATCTTGCAGCCTAAGAGTTGTAGCTTCCTTGACAGAGTTAACCCATCCCCTGTTGGGCCTTGGTAACACCGGCAATGATTTATAGATCGTCTCAAACACAAGGCACTAGGGAACTGAACTTTTGTGACACTGGATCTTTGTGGTAGGCCATGGGCTCTTGAAAGAACTTTCTCTGACAGGTCTGTGTGGTACTACTGTTTTTTGTAGATCTTCTTGTTCAGTGGGCTCGGAGGCAATGCACTGAAGCCAAGGAGAAGTGTGAAGGAATGCGACACACTTGGCTCTCATGAAATCCCCCTGGGATTGGATCCAGACTCCATTTTCCATCAGTAGAATAGAAGTTTCCTGCCTTCCCCCGGCCTACTGCTCTCCACAGAATGCTGCTCCTGGTAGTTTGGGAACCCCGAGGAAGCATACAGAGCAGGGGGAAGGGGAATGTTCTACAATAGGGAGGGAGAATCAGCAGAAATGTATGTGTGTGTCCCCCCTGCTTCTGTTAGTGGAAAATGAGAGGGGACGTGATAGCCCTCTTTAAGTATTTGAAAGGTTGTCACTTGGAGGAGGGCAGGATGCTGTTTCTGTTGGCTGCAGAGGAAAGGACACGCAGTAATGGGTTTAAACTACAACGATATAGGCTAGATATCAGGAAAAACATTTTCAACGTCAGAGTAGTTCAGCAGAGGAATAGGCTGCCTAAGGAGGTGGTGAGCTCCCCCTCACTGGCAGTCTTCAAGCAAAGGTTGGATACACACTCTTCTTGGATGCTTTAGGATGCTTAGGGCTGATCCTGCGTTGAGCAGGGGGTTGGACTAGATGGTCTGTATGGCCCCTTCCAACTCTATGATTCTGTGAAAATGTAGCCTCTGTCATTCAGACAGGAATGAACAATAAATCCTACTACATACATACATACATACATACATACATACATACATACATACATACATACATACATACATACGGGGCTGCATTTTGCTGCCAGGTGCTTTGATTCTAAATGAAACAGTATTTATTTATTCTAATTCTAGAAAATAAGAGCAGTGAAATAAAATATTCAGTGGCTTTTAAAAAATAGTGTTTTAAGATGCTGTGCCAGTATATTCCACTTGGTGGCAACATAGTTCTCTGATGTGGACAGTGTCGGAAAGATATTTGTAAATGTTCATCCAGTGCCACTTCTGTTCTGCTGACTGGTCGATATTTCCCATTCCATAATGGAAGTCACGGGTTATTTGCTTGTGATCCCATTATTCTGTGCTGTGTTATTTTATTTATTATTTATTATTATATTTATATACTGCCCTCCCCCAGGGCTCAGGGCGGTTTACAGGAAATAGGAAAAGATACAGATAACATATAGTAATAGGTGATAACAGTAATAACATTACAATAATAACTTAACATGATCATAACAATAACATTAGAAAATAGAAATTGCAAAAGCCTCAGCTCAACTCTTACTGGGACCCAGTGGGTAAGGCTGATAAGTGTCAGTCGTAGTCGGGGGGGGGGGGGCTTGGGGCCAATTGGAAGCGATGGTTTGGGTCGACCTCAACCAAATGCCTGGCAGAGGAGCTCCCTTTTGCAGGCCCTGTGGAACTGTTTAGGTTGACCCTCAACTTTGCCTAGGCCAATAGATTTTAAAGTATGCTGAAAAGACATAATGTTTTTTTTTAAACTACATTAAATAAAAATGGACGCCACAGAAGTTCACACCACAATAAATTTATTAACCTTTAAATTGCTCTAACATTCTTTTCTGTGTTAGATGTGTGAGAATAACATGGCTGCCCCCTGAAGTAATTTGGCATTGGCTTTTTAATAATGCCAGAAGATTGCTGTTATTGTTAAAACATGTATATCCCACCTTTCCCTGAGCCTCAAGGTGTCTTGCTATAGTACTAAAAAAAATCCAATTAAAAGCTGAATAAAATAATGAACTTCACAGGTGAGAGGGACCAAAGAGCCACTTTCTCCAACATCCCTCATGAAAGGTGCAACCATCTTCACTCACAAGTGGTATCAGTCCACAAAAGGTAAATAATATATTTATTGGTGAAGTAATTAGATATATATGCTCTTCTGGGGCTGAAATGTTGTGAATGCTTGCCTGGGAATACCCACTGAATACAATGCTGCTTAATTTTTTGCCTTGAAATATCAGTGAATATAGGAATGTGCTGTCAGATGCTCAGGAAGTGTATATTATTCTCCTCAATTTTACCCCTCTAGCAACACTGTGAAGGTCATTAAGCTTAGATACAATGTACCATTCCAAGATAAGATTGTTGGCAGAGTTTAAATAAGCAAGACTGTGGAGCACCAAACTGCTTAAAAGAATAAAATATTTAGATCACAAACAACTTTGTATAGAAAGAGAGGAGAGAGACCTAACTATCTAACTGCTGTTCTGTATTCATTCAGTCTGTTGAATCTGTTCTGGAGGCAAGCAGGAAGTAGGCATGCTTAAAGGTGCAGGAAGTCTCCAAATGAGCTAGTCAGGATGAAGGAAGGGATTATTTGAAAAATATCAGGAAGTTCCTAGTCTAATTATGCTAAATACATACCTCCTCTTATGCCCTGTGTAGCATATTCTTCATATGCTCTTGAATCATGCATACTACAGATTTTGCATATTCCTACAATGGCTGGCTGGGGAAACTGAAAACAGAACTCCCCATTCCAGCAATCTAACTACTACAGCACACTGGCTCATATTCCGAGGTGCCCTTCTGAGCAAAATATTTAAATACTCTGTTGATGGGTTCCTTATGGCCTGCATAAGTTTCTAAATTTTCTCCCTCCAGGGTATTGACCATTGTCTGTCCCTAGAGTTGACATGCCAAAGTTAAGAATGGATTAATTGTAATGGACTTCCTAGCAAAGACTATATAAACTATAAACCCATGTCCCTTCTCTCTTCCTTTAGTAATCTCCATTTCCCAGTGTTAATAGTTCCTTTAACCTTTATCTTTGTTCTATCAACACTTCGGTGATTTAAAATGTCTCTCCATTCTGCTAACATAAGTCTTTATATCTTCAAGCATGGTAGAAATGTCAGCCAGTTAAATCCTTCATTTCCAAATGGCTGGGTGATTTATGAGTGAGATAGAGAGAATGAATATGGAGAAAATTATATGACCTCTGCTGCAATAACAATAAAAAGCCGCAGAGACAGTCAGTGGACTGGATAGGCTACAGTTCTGAAACGAAAGGCAATGCTTCTTTGAAGAATGCCTAAGTAACACATGGAATTCACTGCATACAGATGTTGCAAGTCCCACTAATATAAATTAAAAGAAAATGCATATAAACACTACACATGTACACACAGACATACATGCACAAAGATGGAGGAGAGTCATGTTGATGCTTATTGTGACTTGTTGTTGTGTCCTTTTAAGCTGCCATAATAGTCAGTATAAAAGGCCTGCCCAAGTCTGGCATATCCTTGCCAGCAGGGAGCAGTGCATGCCCTCAGGCCTCAGAGTGTGGGATTTCATTTATCCTTGTTTTTTGCCTCTCTCCAGGCACTTTTCTCTTTTATCTAAGGGGCCAGAAGAAGAAGAGCTAGCTTTTTGCACCTCACCTTTTGCTACCCAAAGGAGTCACAAAATGACTTACAATTAACTATCCATCCTCTCCTCACAACAGATACCCTGCGAGGGATGCAAGGCTGAGAGAGCTCTGAGAGAACTGTGACTGGCCCAAATCCAGCTGACTTCATGTGGATGAGTGGGGAATTAAACCCTGTTCTCCAGATTAGAAGCTGCGATTCTTAACCACTACACCATGCTGGTTCTCAAGATATTTTGGCTGATTTCCCTTTAATAATAATAATATTGGTGGCTTGGCCCTCCTGGAACCCCCTTGAGACGTGAGCAATTCCAGCCATTTCACACCTCAGTTGGGACTAGGGAAGCCAGTCCCCAGGTGAGACCAGAGGGTCCCTCAGTTTTATAGTATGTCTCCATGCAACAGAGATCAGTTCCCCTGGATAATATGGCTGCTTTGGACTCCATAGCATTATGCTTCATTAAGGTCCCTCCCTGCCCCAAAGCCCTCCCACTCCTGGTTCCACCCCCTAAATTCTCCAGGTTTTTCCTAACCCAGAGCTGGCAACTAGCTGGCAGAGCTAGTTGGGACTCATCTCTTTCCCTCCCTGCCCTTGGCTTAAGGTTGCCTCCCAGCTGATTTCAGGAAGTCAACTATTAAAAGGGCCAGTCACTGCCATGCAGACAGCCAGTAGACATGACCTGAAAACTATTGCACATCTTCATGGTTATTTGGATCCGCCTGGAGCTAGGTAGCACCGGGGCCCCTCAGAACACTGGCAGCTAGTTTGAACATGTGTGCTGCAGTGGGATTTGTCTCTGTGTGGTCAGACTCCACAGTAGGTTTGTTTGTTTATTGTCAAATTTATAACAGTCCCTATCGGCCCTGCCGTCTCAGGGTGGTTCACAACAGTTAAATAGGTACAATATAAATACAGTGACATTTAAAATATTAAAGCAATTAAAGCACTGGACAATGGATGACATATCAGTTTTGTTCCAGCTTTAAAACAGACAGGGGAGCTGTCTGACTGGTTGCTGAGTAAAATTTAGTAAACAAATTTAAATGGCAGTGTGTGTGTCTTGGTGATTGATGTATCTGAAGGGGAAAGGTTTGATAGTTTCAATTACAAAATAACCCAGTTTTGTTTTAATTCTACTTTGTTTAGGTTAGAAATTGAACTACTCTTAGAATGGAATGGAAGCATTCACACTTGAAAATAATTATCTGGTTCCACATTTCCTATGTAATGAAGAAATAATCTGGAAAGGTAAAAACTGATAGAAATTTCTTAGTTTTTTTTTTTTTTTTTATGAGAGTGAAATCTTTGGGGATAACAGAACGGAAAGCAGCCAGATGAGTTAATCTGAGATACCCTCCAAAACCTGTTGTGAATCTTCCTTTCTGTTTCCCTTTCAGTACACAAGTTAACAGAAGTGGCAGTTTCCTTAGTTTATTAGATTTACGGGGGGGGGGGGGACAGGTAAAAGGATGGAGTGAATAGATAACAGTTGTAGTCAGACTTGAATGGTTAAAATGTAATGAAATCTCCACAGAAGCTTAGGACTGGGGAAAAGATGAAAGTGGATTTTTGCCACATTCATATTGGTTGCTTTCCCTTTTTCTGACCTCTGTGTTATTCAGGAGCCAATTACTGTCCATTAATCTTTACAGAAAGCACAATTAGCAATAAGATATTTCAAACCAGCAATTATGTCCTGGCACAGAACAGAGAATAGAGACCTATTTAGCTAGTAAAATATACTTTAGTATAAAATAGGAAAATTAATCCTAACTACAGCAAAAAGCAGCAGTATCATTAGCTGACTCGAGACAAGTATGACAAGTCTCCCCCAAAACAAAACCAGCCCCCCCACCATTCCATTTAGATAAGGCATCTAATTTGGGGAGAATCATAAGTGTGGAATAATTATGTGATATACTGAGGTATCTGACAACCAAACTGTGAAATATTGTGGCTTCAGCTGCAATAAACTCCGGTAATAAAATTCTATTTTAGTCTCTTGGTGACTTGAGGCTGGAAAACTAGCTTGGTCTCAAAATAATTTGTTCGGAAACCAAATGCAGGACAGTCCCTTGTCTGTTTCACTCGCCTCTCTCCCATGACTTGCTTAGCGCACCCCCCCATCACTTCATTTTAAAGCAGTGGTTCTCCTTCCTAATTCTGCGACCCTTTAATACAGTTCCTCATGTTGTGGTGACCCCCAACCATAAAATTATGCAAGCGTTCTTTCACAGGAATTAAACCAAAACTGACCAATGGTGTGAAGATCCATTGTTCATGATTGTATATAAATTGTGTTTTTTTTCCTGGGGTTTCTCAGTTCAGTTCTGCCTCTTGTCCCACCATGCCGATCTCACTCTTTTCCACTGCTCCCGACAGATGAACGATCTATCTTGATCTACCCCACAATGCTGTTGTGTGCATGGCACCCCCTCCCCCGACCAAGCTGCTTGCCCAGCCGCAACCCCTCTGAAAGGGTCGTTCGACCCCCCAAAGGGGTCCTGACCCCCAGGTTGAGAACCACTGTTTTAAAGGAAGGCAAGAGAGATACAAAACCAGGGTGTAGTCTGCACAGTCCCAGTTCGAATGAATCCCACCCGTCTACACTGAATTTGATTTCCGTTTTGATTTTGGGCACTTTAAATTTTCCCTAGATCAAGTGTTTAGCAAGGAGACTAACCTTGTGCTCCAGATCCTGCCCAGGATTAGGAAAATTCCCTGTTCTTAAGGAGGCTCAAAGGCCTGACGTCAGTAGTTCTTCTCTAAATGCCACCATACCTCCTGATCTCCAAAGGTGGAGGTAGAAACTACGCATTTTCACGAGTGATGCCCTGCTTATAGAATGACATTTCCCTGTTGGCTTACCTGGCACTTTGGCTGCCAAACTATTTTTGTTCACCCAGGCTTTTAAAAAAGGGTTTGATCTTTAACACCATTTTATAAGGCACTGTTATTTTAGGGTAATCAGTGATTTGTTCTTATGCTCTGGCTGATTTCAAAAAAAAACTTTTATGTTTTGTGTTTTAATTTTCATCTATGAAAAAGGCTGATAGTGGAGGTTTGTGGTGTCCCATCTCTCCCTTCTATTTTTTTTAATTACTGATAAAAATAGAAATAAAAATGGATAACCTTATTTCATCAGGTTTTACAAGACAGTCTTGTTTACAAAGGGTTTTAATGTTAATTAACTGGTTGACTTGAGTTGCTGGTTTTTAGATAGTGCTCCAGGAACGTGAAATTGGTTTGTTGAAGATGATTGTAAGCAGTGAATTGTGTGATGTGCCTGGATTTAATGATTATATGAATTATGTATGCAGACTTCTTTGAGTTAGGCGTGAGTAAAGAAAAGTGGCTTTAAAGCTTTTTTAAACAACATTCTCCAGACCTCCACCTTCGCTTCACTACACACCTTCATCTTTCACACAAGAAGAGCTGGTTTTTGTACCCCACCTTTGACTACCCAAAGGGAATCTCAAAGCAACTTATAATCACCTTTCCTTCCTCTCCCCACAACAGACGCCCTGTGAGGTAGGTGAGGCCAAGAGAGCTCTGACAGATCTTCAGCTGGCCCAAGGTCACCCAGCTGGCTGTATATGGAGGAAGACTAGGTAATGAAACTCACTTGCCCAGATTAGAGACTGCTGCTTGTAACAATTACACTATTGGCTCTCGGGTGCAGGTTGGGTGCTACCCTCTGGTGCACTGGAAGTTGGGTTGCCAGCTCTGCATTGGAAAATATCTGGACATTTTGGGAGTGGAGCCTGAAGATTTGACAAAAGACTTCATTGGAGTATAATTCCATGGAGTCTACCTTCCAAAGCAGCCATTATCTCCAGGTAAACTGATCTCTGTCCCCTGGAGATCAGATGTAATAGAAGGATATCTCCAGCCACCACTGGAAGGCAGTGTAGAAAACAAAAACAAGATATCTAGAAAAGCTTTGTGGCAAAAGAGAGGAACATCTGTCCTTCCAAACCTGAAACACTATTAGCAAATTCACGTGCCTTGTTATGACCTTACTTGTTATGACCTTACGTACTGCTGCATGAGGATCTTATGGGGAAATTATTTCAAAGACTGGGGAAAAGACCAAGAAAAAGAAAAGGAGATTTGGATTGCAGCCCTGCAGCCTAGACAATCCTTGACACTGGTAAATAGGGCAGTGATGCATTTGCTGTGTTATAGATGGGAAAGGTTGCACATGATGAAAGGGAACAAATATAACAATTCGACTGATTCCAAGGGAGAAGCCATTGAAGCAATTCTCCAACCTTAAGACCTTAGACAGCCAAGAGTTGCCAAACCATGTAATAGTGATCTTAAGAGCAATTTCCCCTGCTCTGTGCTTGAGTCAATGACAATGATGACTCAGTATTCCTGGACATTGGCCGATGCTACATTACTCTTAAGTTTGTATAGTTCTTACCTCCTTGAATGGGATACCTGCCCTTGTCTTAAATTGGTAGCTGCCCTCTGTCCCCTCCTCTCCCTTTGCCCTCTCACTGCTTGCACATGGCCTTCCATGGAGACACATGTTTCTGCAGATCACTCCTGTAGAGACAATGCTCTCATACTCTCATGCACATGATGTCAAACAAGGGGGCCATTTGTGATAAGGAAACTACTCTTTAGAGCAGGCTTCTCTTCTTTTGACTGAAACCTGAATGTGAACAGAACCCACTTGAATAAATCTGAGTTTACTTTTTACTTCTCTTTTTTTCAATATACTTCTTAGGAGTTTTATTTGCTGCACTCAGTACCATGTTTCCATGACTGGGCAAAACTCAGCTATATTAATCAAATATCCCAAAACATAAAATAGCAGGCAGGCTGCAACACTGACAATGACACTGCAGTGTTTTTGTTATGACATGCTCTCGGAAGGCCCACAAATGGACACAGCACCCTGGCAGGATGTGTCATACCCATTTGTATCCATGATGAAAAATTACTAAGGCAAATACTCAAGGGCCTAATAGAACCAAGGCCAGCATGACTGGGGGGAAATATTAATACACACACTGTGAATGATTAAAAGACACTGCAGGTTGCTCTCGAAGTAACCTGACTGCCTTTGCAAAATCAGGCGGGGTTAT
The DNA here is from genome assembly GCF_049243985.1 of Paroedura picta. Classification (NCBI taxonomy): domain Eukaryota; kingdom Metazoa; phylum Chordata; class Lepidosauria; order Squamata; family Gekkonidae; genus Paroedura; species Paroedura picta. The sequence goes on from NC_135376.1 coordinate 72,721,077, forward strand.
CCCATAAACCAGAAGAACTATAGAATCATAGAATAGTAGAGTTGGAAGGGACCTCCTGGGTCATCTAGTCCAACCCCCTGCACTATGCAGGACACTGACAACCCTATCACACATCCACTCTAGCCTGCCACCCCCTTGAACCTTCACAGAATCAGCCTTGCCGTCAGATGGCTATCCAGCCTCTGTTTAAAAATTTCCAAAGATGGAGAACCCACCACCTCCCGAGGAAGCCTGTTCCACTGAGAAAACGCTCTAACTATAAGGAACTTCTTCCAGATGTTTAGATGGAATTTCTTTTGAATTAATTTCATCCCATTCATTCTGGTCTGTCCCTCTGGGGCAAGAGAGAACAATTCTGCTCCATCCTTCATATGGCACCCTTTTAAATACTTGAAGATGGTTATCAGACCCCCTCTCAGTCATTTCCTCTTTAGGCTAAACAGACCAAGCTCCCCCAACCGTTCCTCATACATCTTGGCCTCCAAACCCCTCACCATCTTTGTTGCCCTCCTCTGGACACGCTCCAGTTTGTCTACATCCCTCTTCAACTGGGGTGCCCAAAACTGAACACAGTACTCCAAGTGAGGCCGAACCAGAGCAGAGCAAAGCGCTACTGTCACCTCCTGCAATCTGGACACGATACTCCGTTTGATACAGAGCAAAATCCCATTTACCTTTTAAGCCACCGAGTCACACTGCTGACTCATGTTCAATGTATGGTCTACTACTAGATCCTTTTCGCACATCCTACTGCCAAGACAAGTCTCCCCCATCCTATACTGGTGTGTTTGGTTTTTCCTACCTAAATGCAGAACTTCACATTTGTCCCTATTTGGTGACTTTCCATATTGTAATGAAAGAGAAGAAGAACCACTCCAGACAAGATTTGCCAAGAAAATGTCTAAGGAAGGCATTTAGACACGTGAGAGATAGCAAGAGCTAAAACTTGCCACAGGAGCTCAGTGAGTTCAGCCTTGTGCTGTTCCCTCAGCTACAACAGATGAAATGGCAGGCAGCCCAGAAAATGATGAACCTCTACGACAGATGCTGCAGAAACCAGTCCCTGGAATCATTGTCCAGGCTTGCATTGACTTACTGTGCAGGAACTCAATAACAACCAGATCCTAAGCCAATGAGGTTGGCAAAGATCCAGAGGGACCAGGCTGCAGTAGTTATCACTTACTTAATGTCCATCTGTGGTGGACAAGCCATAGCTTCCATATACAATATGGAGATTTGTCTGGGGCAGGGGAGAGAGACGCAAATAAGCAATGCAAATGTTTCAGCACACGCATATGGAAACAATCAAGCATGTTACCAGTAGTCAAAATGTGCAGTGGTCAATGCTTAACACAATGAGCGATTGAATTCTGGAAAGACTGCCTGATTGTTTGAATAAATGCTATGGGCAGCTGCAGACCCAAAAACATTTGAAGAAAGAAGCACAGCACTGGCATGAGCCTTTCTGTTCCCAAAGTTTATCCTTTCCGAGTAAAATCCTTGCATTATATTGTCTGCGGGATCCATTCTCCTCTACCTGGGGGACTAACTAACTCAAAGTTAACTAGTAGCTAATGCAGCTAAGTCATTGGAAAGCACTGCTTCAGGTCAAGGTGAAGCCAGTCACTTTTAGCAAAACTATAAATCCAAATTGGGGGTGGTGGTGGTGGTGGAGAGGGTAAAATAGCCAAGGACACAGCTGGGAGATGTAGAAAGAAGCCCAGAATGAAACAATGTAAGGATCAAGTAAATAGCTAAGGAGAGAAGGGAAGTGAAAGGCAAGGGAGAAAGAGAAAGATACACCCAATTGAATGCAGAATTCCAGAGAAAAGCTAGAAGAGATAAGAATGCCTTCTTAAATGAACAGTGCAAACAAATAGAAGAAAACAATAGAATGGGGAGGACCAGAGATCTTTTCAAGAAAATTGGAGATATGAAGAGAACGTTTCATGCAAAGATGGGTATGATAAGGGACCAAAATGGTAGGGACCTCACAGAAGCAGAAAAGATTAAACAAAGGTGGCAAAATTATACAGAAGAACTATACAAGAGCGAGCTTAACATCCCTGATGACCACAATGGGGTAGTTACTGACCTGGAGCCAGACATCCTGGAATGTGAAGTCAAATGGGCCTTAGGAAGTCTGAGCAACAATAAAGCTAGTGGTAGTGACAGCATTCCAGTTGAACTATTCAAAATCTTAAAGGACGATGCAGTAAAAGTGCTACACTCAATATGCCAGCAAATTTGGAAAACTCAACAATGGCCACAGGATTGGAAAAGGTCAGTTTACATTCCAATCCCAAAGAAGGGCAATGCCAAAGAATGTTCAAACTACCGCACCATTGCACTAATTTCTCATGCTAGCAAAGTTATGCTCAAAATCCTACAAACTAGGCTCCAGCAATATGTGGACCGAGAACTTCCAGAAGTACAGGCAGGATTTCGAAGAGGCAGAGGAACTAGAGATCAAATTGCCAACATACGCTGGATCATGGAGAAAGCTAGGGAGTACCAGAAGAACGTCTACTTCTGCTTCATTGACTATGCTAAAGCCTTTGATTGTGTGGAGCACAACAAATTGTGGCAAGTTCTTAAAGAGATGGGAATACCAGAGCATCTTATTTGTCTCTTGAGAAATTTATATGCAGGTCAAGAAGCAACAGTGAGAACTGAACATGGAATCACTGACTGGTTCAAAATTGAGAAAGGAGTTCGGCAAGGCTGTATACTGTCACCTTGCCTATTTAACTTGTATGCAGAGCACATCATGAGAAATGCGGGATTAGAGGAGTCACAAATTGGGATCAAGATTGCAGGGAGAAATATCAACAACCTCAGATATGCAGATGATACCACTCTAATGGCAGAAAGTGAAGAGGAACTAAAGAGCCTGTTGATGCGGGTGAAGGAGGAGAGTGCAAAAGTTGGCTTGAAACTCAACATCAAGAAAACAAAGATCATGGCATCCGGCCCTCTCAATTCCTGGCAAATAGAAGGGGAAGAAATGGAGATAGTGACAGATTTTATTTTCCTGGGCTCCAAGATCACTGCAGATGGGGACTGCAGCAAAGAATTTAAAAGACGCTTGCTCCTGGGGAGGAAAGCTATGGCAAATCTAGACAGCATCCTAAAAAGCAGAGACATCACCCTGCCAACAAAAGTGCGTTTGGTCAAGGCTATGGTCTTCCCAGTTGCAATGTATGGCTGCGAAAGTTGGACCATAAGGAAGGCCGAGCGTCAAAGAATTGAGGCTTTTGAACTCTGGTGCTGGAGAAGACTCTTGCGAGTCCCTTGGACTGCAAGGCGAACAAACCGGTCAGTCCTAGAGGAGATCAGCCCTGACTGCTCTTTAGAAGGCCAGATCCTGAAGATGAAACTCAAATATTTTGGCCACCTCATGAGAAGGAAGGACTCCCTGGAGAAGAGCCTTATGCTGGGAGCGATCGAGGGCAAAAGAAGAAGGGGACGACAGAGAATGAGATGGCTGGATGGAGTCACTGAAGCAGTAGGTGCAAACTTAAATGGACTCCGGGGAATGGTAGAGGACAGGAAGGCCTGGAGGATCATTGTCCATGGGGTCGCGATGGGTCGGACACGACTTCGCACATAACAACAACAACAAGGATCAAGAAGGAATTCAGACATGTGGAAGCCCTTTCATTTTGTTAAATAGCTCCCCTGAAGACCTTAGCTGTATGCTACCACTGCAGGAATCCTGCATAGATGTTAAGCACATATATTTGGAACCTCAGGGATTCTAGTTCAAGACCTATCACAGTTCTGCTCCTGCTGCCCCAGAAGCACCCAAGAGGACATTTTCAATGTTTATAGCTCATCCAGAATCATGTATTTGTGGGTTCCCTTTGAATTCACAGAGGGAAAGCGGGAATAAACCAGATGCACCCTTCTAGGAGAAATAAAGACCCTTGTTGCAATTAACAGCAGTAGCTTGAGCTTAGAAGCAGGCAGTAATCGGTTTTGAAACGGCCTTTACCAACTTGACATACTCCCAAACTGGGGGTGGTCAAACTGTGGCTCAGCATAGAAACAAATAAGCCTGACATTTAAATGGAAACCAAACCTTTAACTTAAGGTATACTCGAGGAGTAGGTGGGATGCTGGAATCACTGGCATGTGTCAGTGGGGTAGTGGTTAGGAGATTCCTCGCTCCTCCAGCTGGGTGACCGTGGGCTCACCACAGCAATGATAAAGCTGTTCTGAGCAGTAATATCAGGGCTCTCTCAGCCTCACCTACCACATAAGGTGTCTGTTGTGGGGAGAGGAAAGGGAAGGTGATTGTAAACCGCTTTGAGACTAGTGGTAGAGAAAAGCAGCATATAAGAACAAATTGCCTGTTATTGGCAATCAGTCCCGTCCCCCCCCCCCCCCAGGATTAAAGGATTTTTAGAATTGCTTTCTAGAAAGAAACATCATAGAGTGCAAACTATTCCAGATTTATTCCAAGTGCCCAAACAACCATGTTGGATGCTCCTGTGCCTGGCCGTTACTCATTGGAAGACTTTGTGTGTGCCACTTCCCAATCAAGGACTGCAGAACTATAACCCACCTTTCTCTACAATTTATGCCCAGACCAGCTCACATTCTTCTTCTCTCTTCCATGTTAACCTCACAGCAGTCCTGTGAGGGAAGTTAGGCTGAGAACACACGGCTAGTCAAAAGTCACCCAATGAGCTTCCACGGCAGAGTGGATATTTGAACCTGGGTCTCTCAGATCCTAGTCTGAAACTCTCACCACTGCACCACGCTGGCTTTTGTGGGGTAACTGCTGTTGAACAATAGCAAGCAGCCAGTCCTGTGCAAGTCATGCAAGTCACTTGCCAGCAAGGTGTACAGCAAAGTTGGTAGTATGCCTAGCCCTCAAAGGCCAAAACAGCCGTGGAAATGCCCCCCCGCCCCCACTTTTTACTGACTGAAATGGAATACTGGCAATAATGTTAGTTGAGGTATTTTGGGGTTTTCTTAACCTCCGCATGGGATTTTGGTTTTGCTGCATATGCTGTTTTTTGTTGCATATTACAAACCATACATATGCTGCATAATACCATATGTAATGGTTTGTAATTTTGATTGAGACAGCAAAAGATCTTATCTGGTCACTTATTGTGTTCATCTCATCTCTCTGACGACAGAGATGCCTGGGCTGCCAAGAGGAAGATAGAAGAGGGACTAAATCCCAGGGAGCCATAGAGTTCACCAGATAATGGTGATCTGCTTTCATATGGTGAATAGGGTGGGTCTAGAAGCTCCAAAGGGGAAGAGGGAGAAAAACCTTTGTTCAAGGGTTCCATGGTGGCTCTCTGCAGTCCTGGTCCTTTAATCTGTCCATCCTGTTATCAGTACTACATGATAAACAATGATCTGTTAGTATCAAGTGCCATCTGTTGGATGATTTATCCTTGTTTTTTTGCCTCCTTTTAGTTTTCACAGGTTATCCTGTCTGTTCATTCATTCCTGCTTTGTGAATGTGGATGAGTAGCATTATGTTATGTCTTAAAGATGCCATCATTTATGACTTTGCATTCATATGATGTGGGGCAAAATCTTTGTGGGTACCAGCTCAATGCATCTTTATGATCTTGTACTTGTCATTATGTCCTAGAGCATTGGTTCTCAACCTGGGAGTCCCGACCCCCAGGGGGTTGATATTCTTTCAGGGGGGTTGCTGAGACCACCACCGCTCAGCAACCCAAAGGGAAGGGGTTGAGAATTGCTGGTGGAGACTGTGCCAACCCAAAGGGGATCGTAAGGTTGCTCATGTACTGGTGATCATGGAAGGCTGAGGCAACCAGTGGCACGGAGGGGAGGGGAGCTGGCACTGGCGCAACCCTACGACCCCCTTTGGGTCACTGCCACTGCCATGGTGGGAGGGTTGAGAACCGTTGTCCTAGAGGGGGAAACATATATAGTATCTGTCACAGTACTACTTTCATTCCAGTCTTTTATGGGCTTGGGCATCATCTTGTGAGGGTACAAGGGACTTCCTAGCTCTTGTGGTTTGACTCTGTAATTTAGCAGCTTTATTGCTTTGGAGCATCGACACTGCATATTTCCCTGCAACTATTTGAAAGATGAGATGGTTACACTTGGTTTAATTATCTGGCATGATATACATCCATGGCTTTATATTCTGTAATGTGCAAAAAATATTGTTGCCTTTATTTAGGATTCTTTGCAACTATCCCTGTAGCTTGTAAACGAACAATAAAGCCGTATTCGAATATGTCAATATTTCTGTGTTACTAGTAAGCCCCTATTTTTGGAGAATCTGGGAGATTCTCAGATTAGTTTGTGTGAAATTTCTTTTGCACTTGGTTTTCCTTTTTGGCTCGCATCCAATTTCAGTAAAACTCTGTAATTTCCACAGGAGGGAATCAACAAAAGAGGTCTTAAATCTATGAGGTTTATTGAGAAGTCTATATTCTTAAGAAGAGTGCTGGATCCTGCCTAAGATTGGGCTCATTTCCCTGTGTCTGGCCTCTTATACAAGACAGGGTCCATATGCTGAATGAGAGGGACACAGAGGGGGGGAAAACTACACAAATTTAAAATATTTTGAGCAGACTAGCAGTAGCACAACAGAGATAGTAGGTGATGACATATGGAGCTGGGCTAAAAATCTAATTTCTGCCTCAAGTAGTTTAGCATGTGACTGAAAATAAAATGGACATAGAAATTCAGAAAAGAGAAAGAACAAGAAGTGCAGTCAAGAAGAAAAAATGTTCTTAGTCCCTGAAATGACCTTAAGGCTACAATTTTATTTGTTTGGTTGGACAGAATCAATGCAACAGCAGTGAGGAAAGCAAGCACGACAGAAAAAACCCGCTTTGCTGTTTGCTTGTTTTTAATCAGGATTACAAAACAAACTATAAAATCCCTCTGCTGAGGTTAGTGCAAACTGATCGATGCAGTAAGAGGCACACTTGGCATTTGTAAGATAAAATTTGCTCACTCTCCCAAAGTATATTTGTAGATAGTACCTAAAAAAGGAAAACAGTTATTTGTATAATAGTTTCAGAAACTTCCCTCCAGTTGGTGTGAATTCTAATCCCCACCCCATCAGGGGTCTGTGCTTTTGAGGGCTCAGGAAGATATATTTCGATGAAAAAAAAATCCTCAATTCAGTCCCTGGCATCTCTATTTCAAAGACTATTATACAGTTGTGCTTGAAGTTGCTGGAGCCATTGTCATTTACAGTAGACGGGACTGAGATAGAGAGATCAAAAGTTACATTCACGATAAAGCAGTTTCCTATGTGCTGGTTTACATAAACATTTCTTCATCTAAAGTAGCCTTTCTCAACTTTTTTTTTTTAGAAACTCCTGAAGCATTCTTCAGGCTTCCAGAAACCCCAGAAATGGTGCAATCATTTATTTATTAGACTAGTATCATAGCCCATTTTAAAAATGGGATTTGAAAGGGGCGGCAGGCAGGAGGAAGTGAGAGGGTGGCTGTGGCTTCCTTTGGCCTGCAAAGCAGGCTAAAGGGAGTGGAAAAGGCCCCGCCGGTGGCGACAGGGCTTTGCAGCCTGCAGGGACACTCCAAAGTCCCCCGCCAGCTCCTTCCCAGCAGGAGCGTACCTACGGGTCGCAAAGCCCTCTCTCCTCGTGGGTGACAATGGAGGCTGCAGCCACAAGGCTTCTAGCAGGCAAGGAGGGAGGGTGGGAGCTGAAGGGGGAGAGCCAATCAGGGTGGACCTAGACGGATAGGGCCCCAGACAGTCTCCTCCCAGGAGGCTGCTTCCCAAATATATAAGGGAACGAAACAGTGTTAAGGATTTATAGCCCGCCTCTCCCAAAAGTCAGCTTGTGGCGGGTCACATAAAAAGAAAATCCATACAAATAAAATTCAATAAAACCCCATTTAAAACCAATTATAGTACACAAAATCTTAACAGATGGCAAAAAACCCTGTGGCCCTCCTTAAATCATGCGGAACGTGGCTGGGAAGCATAGCTATGTACAGGCCTACTTGGGGCCCTCCCCTCCTGGCCCATCATTGGCAGTTAGGGGGTGGGTGGGTCAACATGGCCATATGTGATCATATCACCAGATAAGTGTCCAACAAATCTAAAATATATATATATATTTATAAAATAATTCCCACCCATTCAGGAATCCCACAGCAAACCCTGGTTGACTTCTTTAGAACTTTACAATTTAACAGGTATTTATTACAGTTGTTACCTTGAAGTAATTATTCATATATCCAGTTACCTATTTCACATAACCGATTTCAGTAACAGAACCCTATTCCTCCCTTTCCCAATAATGCGTGTCCATACATGTCATCATAGAATTGCAGAAAAGCCTCTTTCTAAACTGTTTGTGGTATGAAAAGTGAGCATAATCCATCCCATCCCAAGTGGTCTGTATCACCGGGGGAATAAAACAGGGCATACATAGCAAGACTCTTGGTCAGACCTGCTCATTTTCACTAGGAAAATTATGTAGTGAGAAACATACAGAAGGTGCAACTTCCTGCTTCACCCCTCCAAAGGTATCTTGTAAAGGATCTGGTATAATATAAAGGCCAAGACTGTCATCTAAATTACAGGTTCAAATCTCACTTCAACCATAAATTTATCAAGTAGCCTTAGATGAGTCAGTCTCACAACCCCTTCTGTAGTACAGGAAATTGTTATACTGGTCTACCTTACAGCACTGGGGATAATCGTTACTTGTGAAGTGTTCTAAATACAGAGAAAGGAGCATGATGCATATATGTGAGGATTTATTTATTTTTAATGTCAATGCAGCTGTAGTAAAGACACATAATTTCATTGTTTGACCCCAGGAATCTATACTACTGATTTTATTTATTTACAAACTGTATATCCTACCTTTTTCTCCCTTACACAGGCTGCCAATGCAACAGGTAATTTAAAACAGTGGTCCCCAACCCCCGGTCCGGGAACCAATATCGGTCCGTGGATCATTCGGTACTGGGCCACGGCTCCTCCTCGTCCTCTTCTCTGGCTGCTGCCCCAAGGGCTGCCGGCTGACCTTTGGTGCTCTCCAGCGACTGCCATGGCTGGGGTTCCCCCTTGGCGTGGCACTGCACAGCTGCTGCTGGCAGTGCCCCCCCAGTGGGCAGTAAGAAGTCAGGGGCACCGGGGGGAAAGCAAGTGGAGCAGGGGCTCAGGCCGCGGTGGTGACGGCTCTCTGCAAGAGACTAACCCACCCCCCGGGCCTCAGTAAAATTGTCAAGCATTGACCGGTCCCCGATGATAAAAAGGTTGGGGATCACTGATTTAAAACATACATGATAAAATACACCATAAAACCATTAAAACCCCTCTCCCGAACTTTTAAAAGAGTTTAAAAACACAGCTGAAATACATACAAAACATTGGTTAGGAAGGCGGGATCAGAGGGAATGCTAAACCACTACAAAAAAATTCCACTTTCTTTATTACCACACCCTTCTTTGCTTCAATTTACAAATGTCATTCATTTATTGCTGAATTACTTTTCTAAAAGTCATATTCTATCACTACACAGTAAATAAACAGACAAAAGTAAACAACAAATCTTAAAACTCAACTATACACTAAGCTATAAATAGCAGCAAGCATATAAACAAACAAATCATATTAACGAAAATATTTTTATAGTAGCTTTGCACATTTAAAATTGCTACTAGAAAAGAACAGTAGTGTAAATAGCAGTCCGAGGTACACTTGGCGATAGGATAAAATATCATTGGAAGACAACAACAGAAGGGGACAGACAAATCTCCCTGGGGAGAGAGTTCCAGAGCTTGGATGCCGTGACTGAGAAGGTTCTCTCTGGCATGCCGCCTGCCTAATCCCAGAAAGTGAGGGCACCTGAAGCTGGATTTCCAATGATGACCATAATAGTTGGGGAGGTTCATAAAAGATTAGGTGGTTTTTCGGGTATCCTGGTCCCAAACCATAGAGAGCTTTAAAGGACAAGAGTCTCAAAACCAGCCCCCTGAATTGTGCCCAGAAACAAATTGGGAGCAAGTGTAGGTAAGCCAAGACTGGAGTAATAGGGTCCCTATAACCCACTCTGGTCAACTTTATGGCTGCAGTGTTCTGTATCAACTGAAGTTTCCAAACACTTTTCAAGAGCCAGACCCACACAGAAAGCATTGCAGTGTAATGTAATCTAGATGTAGCTAGGGCAGGTACCACAGTGGCCAGATCTTTTCTGTCCAGGATAGCTGCAACTGGCTAACCAAAGCCGATACAAAGCACTCTTCACCACAGCTGCCATCTGCTTATCCAGCCCTATGCCTGGGTCAAAGAACAACCTCAGACTACAGACCTCTTCCTTCTGTTGGAATATTAGTATTCCAGTGCGTTAGCAGAATGCTCAAGGCTTTACAACACAGTGGAAGCTATTTAGTGTGTGAGTGCAGGCTAGAATCAAAACAACAAACAGTGTCTCTTTTATCTTTTCATACTAATAAGAGTTCTTTATTATAGGGGACTCCATTCTAGACAGGATAGAGATAGCTTTCTAATCCAGTGTACCTAGCTAGAGTGGGCAGAGATTCAAGAGGCATGTTCTCATGGTGCCAAGATGGAGAGTGTGGCAATGCATAGGGGTCAGAGTAGAAGGAAGTCATTTTCCCCAAAGAAGAGCAATCTACATTAAAAAAGGGATAACATCAGACTAAAGACAAAAAGATAGTCTGTGTCCTGGCCTATCTATCTCTCTATGTAGTCCCCCTCTGCAGATTGAAGCGAAGGGACAGTGCAAAGTCCTTCACTTCCAAAATCTTCAAAGGAGAGTTTAACCCAATCCAAAATGAGTGACACCTTAAATCCTGGGTCAGACCTTCCACCCACCAGTAGCATTCTCCTCCTATCAGGATTAAGCTGCAGTGTATTGGCTCCACTCCAAAACTGCCCCCAGGCAGTATTTCAGGGGTTCTACAATCTCAGATCAGGTGGAGCTGAATAGCATCTGCATACTGGTGACAGCCCAGCCTAAATCTTTGGATGGCCTCATTCACTGGTTTCATGTTAAAAAGCATGGGGAACAAGATGAAACCTTGTGGAACCCCACAGGCCAAAGACCAAGGGGCTGACCAGCAGGCCCTTAGCAACACACTCTGAAACCCATTGTCCAGTTAGGAATGGAAGCTTCCCAATCCCAGTCTAGAAGGATACTATGATCGATGGTATCGAAAGCCATTGAGATGTCCAGGAGGATCAACCGAGTCATGCTCCCTCTGTCCATCTCCCAGCACAAGTCACTCACCAAGCAGACTCATAACCAAGCCTGAAAACAGATTCTAAACAATTTGCCTCATCCAGAATGGCTTAGAGTCGTGGACCTGTTAAGTGACCTTGCTCAAGACTGGAATATTTGAGACTTGTCAATGATTACTGAGAGGTCATGGGTCAAAGGTCTTTAGAAGTGGACAAATCACAGCCAGTTTCAAGCCTGTGACAACCACCCCCTCTTAAGTAAGCATTAACTACTTCTTGAACCCAGTCAACCTGTCTCTGCTGGAAGATTTAAAGAATCAGGAGGCGCAACGGTCATACAAGCGGGTGGTAGGCTTCAAACTTCCACTGATCTTGTCTGTTTTCTCAGTCTGAATAAACTGGAAAGTATCTCTCACAACTGGGCAAGTTGGCACCCTGTCACCATCTGATGCTGTCATTGCTATCACAGAATACAAGTTGGAATGGATTTGAGATTTTTTCTGCAAAGTGCTAAGCAAAATGGTCACAACAGGCCACTGTACAGTCCATCTCCTCCTGTAGGCCAGATCCAAACAGGCCTCTGACATCCCAGAACGGCTCTGCCCTATACTGTGCAGACACAGTGGGAATGGATGGAAGAGTCTTGTTTCTTTGGTGCCACAGAAGATGCTTTAAAATGAGCTTTCCCTCATGTCCTATTGGATTTGGCCCGGGGCCCCCTTGTTGCTTCAGCCCTCTCCTTTTTCATCTGGAGAATCCAGAGAGATTTAAACCTCAGAATCATTGCCTCTGGTAATCACAGTGCTGTGGGTTAATGTCGTAGGCTGCAGCATCTTTAAAGAAAAGCATGAAGTTTCAGGAAGGAATAGGATCCAGAGGCAGGTGTCTGTTACTTCGGAGTCAAGATTTGTATGGACTAAATGTCCAGAAGGTTATTCTTCAAGTGTGCTGAGTTTGTTTGGGGTAACTGTCAGTTAGTTGCTTCATCACCTTAAACTGGTTTGCGGGGGTGGGGTGGAGGGAGAGGCTTGCTTGAGAAACTGCTGCCTTCTTTTTCTAAAGGGACTGAAAGAAAGCCTGTTCTTTTCCTCTTCTAATGCCAATCCTGGGATTAAAACTTTAATCCACAGATCTTTGCCTGCAGCACAAGGCTATATTACAAAGAACTCTGCATCTCTGTACGTTCTGCTGTGAAGCATACTGTTTGTGCTGATTTGGGTAACCCCAGAAGAAAAAAAGGGGGAAAGGGAGAGGGCAAAAAGTTGGATCAACACAGATTTGATGAGTGTCACAAATTGCAACACAGACATGTGGGAACCTTCCAAGTCCTCACTGCACACCTCACCCTCAAGCTTCTTGGCAAGACATACGGATAATCTCACCTTTACACTCATTGTTAATCGTGGTTTCCATATGAACAGCAACAGGAAAGGTGAACCATTTCACAATCATGGCTGATTCTCATGCAGGGTTTGAAAGCCATCCAAGGGGAAAGCTCAAAGCTCATTAAGGCCTCTTGTGTAAAAGCTCCAGACTTGTCTTTCACATGGTTTCACCTGATATCAGTGGCATAACATCTCACTTATTTTTATTTATTAGAACCAGCTTTGTGGGTGGGCAAAACAATAAAAATTACTTTAAGTAAGCTTGTTTAGAACACAAGAGACCACTGCTGACTTTCTGGGACTGAAGATGCTCTTCTACCTGCTATTTGGACCTCTTCTTTCATGGGGCCGTTTAAAAAATTACTGCTGCCACCATACCTTGCAGCAATAATAATATTTATTATTATTATTATTATTATTTAGATTTCTAGCCCACCACTCCCAATGGCTCATGGCAGGTTACAACATATATAAAAACCCAATACAATTTCCCTAAAACCAAAACCATAACAATCCCAAGATGTCCAGAAGCCATCTGACAGGTCTCTCTCCACTGCAATTTATCTTGAAACCAGTTAAAGCTTCCCAGTACAGTCAGACAGGAGTCCAATGGCACCTTTGAGACCAAGGAGTGTTTTGGGGTACAAGCTTTCAAAAGTCACGGCTCTGTTCATCAGACATGAGTAGGAAAGGAGATAAGATGTTGAGAAATCCATTCTTACTTGTGTGTGATGAATAGAGCATTGACTTTGGAACAGGTACATCTGAAAATCCTGTGGATCTCTAACGTGCTACTGGATTCCAGTCTAGCTGTTCTACTGCACACCTGCTAGATCCAGGTTGGGAAACTCCTGGAAATTTAGGGATTGAACCGGGGCAGACAAGGACCACAGTGGGGTACAGTGCTGCAGAATCCACCCTCAAAAGCATCCATCTTCCCCAAGGGAACTGGGAGTCAGCATAGTGTAGTGGCTAGCTTCCAACGCCTCCAGGGTCAGGTTTGATTTCCCACTCCTCCTCTACATGCAATAAACTGGGTGACCTTGGCTTATCACAGTTCTTTCAAAGCTCTCTCAGCCCCACCTACCTCACAGGGTATCTATTGTGGGGAGAGGTAAGCGACTTTGAGACTCCTTCGGCTAGTCAAAAGCAGGGTACCAAAAAACAAAACAAAAACAGATCTCTCTCCTGCTCTCTGTAGTCTGGAGATGAAGGATCCCCAGATCCCACTTGGAAGCTGCCCTCCCAACAGGGCTTCCCTCTGAAGCGATCTTCACAACACAGTTCCGGAACGCTGGATGGTGATCCTTCTGAGGCCCTCTTCCTCTACCAATCCTGCCCTATTTCCCGCGTCCACGGGCTTAGGCTCGAGCGTTGCAAGAACGCAAATCCCCCACACGCTCCCTCCCTCCCTCCCTTCGACGGAACAACCACGCGGCCCCCTCCTCGGCAGCGAGCGGCAATGGGCAATGGGCTCGAGGTGTCGAGGCGCAGGAAAGGGGCCAGTCCAACCGGGCAGGCGTGCAAAATAAATAAAACAAGCGCCGTTCGCGAGCAGGCTCCCTTCCCTCCGTGCCTGGACGTTGCGCGGGCTGCCGACTCCCGAGGCGCTCCCTCCTCTTCCTTCTCCACTTAGCCAGCAGGCGGAGCCGCCCGGACGGAAGATGGCTGCGCGCGATGACAAGGCCCGTCACGTGGGGCAGCCGTCGCTTGCCCGCCCGTCCGCCCGCCCCCAGCTCCGGCGCCGTCCCAGACCCCGCGGGCCGCCAGCTGCTGTCGCCGCCGCCGCTCTTGTCCCACGATGTCCCTCTGGTTGCAGGCGGGCGGCCCGCGCGAGGAAGTACAGTCGCCCACCCGGCGGCCGAGCCCAGCCTAAGCCTCGTCCCGCGCCCCGGCAGACCGGCCACAAGGCGACTCCTCGGCAGCCGCCGCCGCTGCAAGCCAGCCAGCCAGCCGGTCTCTCGCCCTCCTCCGCCGCGCAGTGCCAGGCAGGAGAGCGGCCCTCGGACAGCGAGCGAAGTGAGTGCCTCAGGTTGCCAGATGCGCCACGGCCCGGCCGCCGCCGCCGCCGCCGGACTCTGCCTCTCCCCCTGTCGCTCCGAAGGGCAGCGAGCGCGGGCACGGGGCCAGTCTCGGGGAGGACGCTGCGGCCGGGGGGAGAAGCGGAGCTGCCCACTTGCAGGGGGCCCGGCGGGAGAGCGGAGGCGATGGGGGGCTCTCGAGGCCTTTGCCTGGGGAGGAAAGGGGGGCGGGAGACCCGACCCGACCCCGGAGGCGTTGGAAGCCAGCGGTTTGCCTGCCTCCCTCCCTCCCAAGCGTTCGGCTCAGCAGCGGTCGGGTCCGAAGGAGGCGGGAAGCATGCGGGCGGAGAGGAGGGGAGCCACGGTGGGGTCGAAGGGAAGGGAGGCGCGTTGCGTCGTCGGGGGCTGTGGTGGGCCCGGCGGGTTGCTAGGATATACTCGCCCTGGTGGGGATGGGGGCCTCGGGGGTGTGTGTGTGTTGGGTGTCATGGTAAAGTAAAGAAGAAAGGCAAAAGAACCGCTGAAGGAAGCAGCTTTTTGGGGGTGGGAAACCGACGCCAGGCGCACAACTGAAGCGGTTCAGGGAATGGGTTACCCTTGGGTGAGGGGGAGCAGCGGCAGAGATGATTCTCGCTGAACTTTCCGGGGCTTGCTTTTGAGTAACAGGCCCGGGAGGTTCCCCTTGAGGCCCTAAACCAGGTTGTGCCCCCGGGTTTGGAAAGGTGTCGCCCTGCTTCCGATGGCCGTGTTCGTCCCATAGGTGACGGCCTGAGAGAAGCATACGACGCTGAATGGATTGAAGAAGGCTGGTGTTGGTGACGGTGTGTATATGGGGGGGGGGGGGGGGGAAGGAGAGGTTGCGATTGACGGGAAGACGCACAGCAGGAGGCTAAGTGCAGGGTGGTTGTGCACGGCGCAGAGATTATATGGCGCCTTGGGCTGAGCGCATGTTAATAACAATAATACTGTTCATATTGCTGTGTTTGGGCGAAGCGCTGTGCGTGGATTGGCTTGGTCACAACAGCTGTATAAGGCAGGGAAGTGTCTGTCCCCCCGTACTTTGGATGACATCTCAGTTTGAGAGACTGAAGCCACTTAACAGCTTTAAGATGGGTAGCTGAAAGGAGTTTTTCATCATGGGGGATATACTGTCTGTTAAGGCAAAGTGGTTAAGGAGAAAAGCTTCATGCGGGGAGGGGATGTTGCTGAGATTAGTGTTGGGATGGGGGGGAAGGGGTGTTCCAGGGTCAGCTGTCATTTGGGGACCCTGGTGCTGAGAGAATTCATTGGCCCCTTTGAGGAAGCTGTGGATGTCAGCTAGGTATCTGAGTCATATGATAAAGTTGCATATTCTACAACAACAGTCAAAGATTCTACATCATGCAGTATTATTTTGTCTGAACAACTAAAGTTTTATAACATGTAATCAGTATCTTCTCAATGCATGATGTGTCTTCAGAATTTCTTTGGGTTTTTTTTTTTATGTTGACATTAGTTTTCCTGGATAGTAGCCAGTGGTTGAAGGACTTGAACGTGTTGACGTGTGGGACAAATAAATGTGGTTGTTTTACACTATACATCAGTGGGACGTTGGACTAGTGCTAAAATGCTAGTAGTACAGAAAGCCCTAGTAAACCACAGGGCATCCGTTTTTGAAGCATTGAGAGCTAACCTGTCACTGCTTCCAGGCATTTGAATAACGAGTCTGGGGTGACTCAGGGTAGCCATCTATCAGGAGGAAGAACTGGTGTCACCAGCACATTTTAATTTGAAAGAGGCAACATATGTATTTTGGTAGATCTATATTGGAACCGAGGCCTTTTGATACATTTATACCAAGACAGCAAATATAGCCCTTCCATACAAAATGGAAATTGTGCAAATTTGGGGGGATGGCATATGATCCACTCTCATCATAATGATCGAAAAGGGCTTTTAATATTCACTGACGTTCATGTGGCTTAAGTTGATGTATGATGCAGCTAGGAAAAGAGTAGGTTTTTATACCATACTTTTTTCTATTTTAGGGAGTTTCAAAATGGCTTACAATCCCCTTTCCTTTTCTCTCTACACAAAATTCACCTTTTGAGGGAGGAGGGCTGAAAGAATTCTGAGAGTACTGTGACTGGCCCAAGGTCAATCAGCAGGCTTCATATGGAAGAGTGGGGAATAAAATCCTGTTCTACAGTTTAGAATCTGCCATTAACCACTTTACCACACTGGCTTCATCTAGTACAGTGGTTCTCAAGCTGGGGGTCGCAACCCTTCAAGGGGTCGTTTGGCCCTTTCCTGGGGGTCGCAGTGGTGGCATGGCGTTGGCCTCCTTCTTACTGCCTTGGAGCTCACCTAGGTGGCACGGAGGAGTCCAGCGGCACAGTGAGCAGGAGTGGCAGCAGTATGGTGCTGGCCTCCTCCACGTTGCCTTGGAGCTCACCAAGGCTGCGCAGAGGCCAGCGCCACGGTGAGTGCCACAGTGAGCAGGAAGGGGACGGCGTGTGCACATACTGTAGGGGTCATAGCATTATGGCAGTTGAGAACCACTGATCTGGTAGCTTTTCTGGGTCCCTACAAGAAGATTGAGGATATGCTATGATGATGAGAGAAGAGTTTATACTATGGCTGAATTGCTGGCGCAAGCTAGCACTTAATGCATTATCACCATTGTTTGGTGACTGGTTTCGCAAACTGGTTGCAGTGTGCTAATTGTGCTAATATGTACTTTAAATGTGGACAAACTGCCCTAAGATCTATGATGTCATGTAACTTTCTCTTATTTAATTGGTAGTAACACTGGGTTCTAGCTTGTTTACATTCTTTAAAGATCTTTTAACTGTATTCCTTAAAGAATATAAAGGTGTGAATGTGACAGTGGGTGTTAAAATGTAAATTCATCAGAGAAAAGGCTTTCTATTAAGTACAGTTTTGATTTTTGTAATGCTTGGAAGGCCAAACAGCTCAACTTCTAGGTGAACAGAGTTTTAAGGCAGATTTATACATTATATATAAAAGGGGTGGAGGCTAAAATGCAAGTGACTTGGGCACCCTCTTAAAAAAATGAAGTTGAAGGGGGAACTGGTATAATTTTTTCTACACTTAGGCAGAAGTGTGGATGTACACTAAAGCTTATATCCAGAATTAAAGGTACCACCAGACTCAAACTTTGTTCTGTTCTTATATGGTGATTACACTCAGTTAAATCTTGCCTGTAACAAGTAGAACTGAATAATGTTGGGTTAGTAATGCCACTTTCTTAGGGAAGGACCCTTCAGGTCGGACTGGGGTAATCCTCTAGAATTATAGCTCATCTCCAAAATAAAGAGATCAATTCCCCTGGAGAAAGTGGAAGCTTTGAAGGGTAGACCCTATGGCATTGTACCCCACTGAGGTTCTGTGTCCTCAGGCTCCATCCCCAAATCTCCAGGAGTTTCCCAACTTGCATCTGGCAACCCTGTCCCTCCGTTCCTTGCTGGTGACCAGAGGAGACCTTGGCAATACTTCACTTTCTCCTGAGGATGTATTTGCCTTTACTTTTCCAGGCTTGATGAGTTAGGTAATCCCTTAGAAAGTACTAGAAACTTTTTTTATTCTTATAATTCATCCTGTAACCATCCTGCTGCATTTTTAACTGATATCTTCATGTCCCATAGTGACAACAGGGTACTATGAAATGTTTACTGTAGGACTTTCTATTGTCTCGTTTGTTATGAATTACATTTCATTTCTGGGATGGGAAACTTTATAATTCTCAATTAATCACTCTCAGGTTTCCACAATCAAGAAGGATGCATTTACACATCAATCTCTAATTTTGATATATTTACTTCACTATGTTTTCCCCAGGAATTAAATGTAAACAAATGATGACTCTATAAAGCAAGTTTGTTATTCTTGTTTGGTCCTTGCATCTGTTAAACCTCATCATTATGAAGTATGCTGTGTTTGGACCGGTAACTTCCATTTCAATCTATCTGAAGAGCTATATGTGCTCATGAAGGCCTATGCTTTGAATAAAACTTTCCATAGTAGAATTATAGTCTGGATATTACTGCCCGTGAAGGCAAAAAGAGGCTACACCAAACACTGGAGAACAAAGAAAGATACTCCAAAAGTGTAATAAAAATTAAGTATGAGATTTCTTTCTTGTGAAAAGTTGTTATGCCAATAAAGGTGTCTTGAGTCCTGTGAAAAAAATTCTTTAAAAATACTTGATGCATCTAAAAATAATTTTTGGAGAAACATTTGTGTTCAAAAACATCTAGGTTTTCTTAGTGAGATAGCAGTTGTGCTCTTTGCACTTGAACTTTCTGGTTTTGTACACTTAAAATACCCCTTTTGGTGCTGTATTTGTATTTCATTTTGCAAATTGCTTACTTTCAGCAGAGACTTTTGATAGAGGAATTATCTATCAACCAAGTATCTTGTTTTAAGTGTATATATTTTCTGAAACAAAAATATCTGTAACTAAAGTAATCTCTTATATAAAGGTTAGAAATACATAGGTTTGGATTCTGCCCAAAATCTCTTCAGATGGGAGGCTCTCCATCAGTGAAGTGTGACATTTTGTTTTTTTTTCCGCTTGCTGTAGCCAAAAAATAGCAAACAAAATGCTGTTCCTGGGGGACAGTGGACTGGAATAATGTGCGGAAGGGTCTGAGATTTGCTGCAGGAGAGAGGAATTGGCAAAAATTGCTACCCACCCTTTTGATAATGAAGTGACTGATGGGACACAACTTATAATAGTTACACTTCATGCATTTAGATTTGAAACATCCTTTTGCTTCCTGCTTATCGTGCTCGTATTTTCCTCGTTAGTTCACCGTTGTGTAGCATTTGCGTTCTGTCCAAGGAGGCTCTTACTGTCAGTACCTTCACAGGGATATATTTAAAATCTTTATTTTAAAAAGAAAACTGAGTACTATAGTTTAAAGTTATTCAAAGAAGTATACCTTTTCTTGTTATTTTGGAAGGAAAAATTACATGTGACTTATACTAAACCCCCCCCCCCCCGGGAAGTTTTTCAAAAATGTGTCAAGGATTCTTAAAGCATGCATTTGACAGAAAGGGGGTTTCATAGTACGGTGAAAGGGTGAGAAAGTTGGACTAGGATCTAGGTGACCCATGTCTGAATCACAACTCTGCCATGGAAACTTGCTAGGTGATCTTGGAACAGCCACATACTGTCAGCCTAATCTACCTCACAGGGTTGTTGAGAGGATAAAATGGAAGAGAGGGGAATTATTTAAGCTGCTTTGGGTTTACATTGTGCAGAAAAGTGGGGTATAAATGAAGTAAATAACTACCATTGGGTTCTCCATGGAGAGCTCCAGTGTGCGTCAGGTTTGCACTTCTGCCTAACACAAGGAGTTGTTCTTGGCTTTGATTCAAAAGCAACAATAACTTTTGAATGACGGTGTTTTTTTGAAAGGGTTATTTGCTATGAAAGGAGAAGAAGAGTTGGTTTTTATAACTTGCTTTTCACTGTCTGAAGGAGTCTCAAAGCAGCTTACAATTGCCTTCCTCTCCCCACAACAGACAACCTGTGAGGTAAGTGAGGCTAAGAGAGCTCTGACAGGACTGCTAGGTCAGAACAGCACCATTAGGTCTGTGATGAGCCCATGGTTACCCAGCTGGCTGCATGTGGAGGAGCCGGGAATCAAACCCAACTCAGCAGATTAGGAGCTGCCGCTCTTAACAACTATACCACTCTGGTTTCAAAAAAGTATTTTGAAGTCTCAAAAAAATGTTAGTGTTGTTGTTGTTGTTGTTGTTATGGTGGGAAGAGGTTACTTACTCCTGGATTTACAATGCTCCAAATATGATTTTGAGTAAAATATGAATGTTTGATAAAGGGTACTAATTTACTTGTGATTTGAGGCATTAATGGAAGTGAAAAGTCTTTTGTTTAGAAAATTTCTGTGCTGCAGCTTTAAGGATGCTGCTTGAGGTGGTTTTCAAAATAAAACATAAAAACTTTAAATATCGTAAATTGTTAATTAATCACAGCATTAAAAAGCTAGATCATAAAAACATATAATGTTGAGCAGCTTAAAATGAGTCTCACATAGACTTAAAAGCAGAATACAAATCTGCTGCCAAAATCCAACTCTTAACAAAAGTCCTTTTAAATATAAATTTGGCTGGATGACTAAAACAGAGTGGCATAGGTGCCAGGGGAACCTGAAGGGGAAGGATACTCCCATTGCTGAAAAAGTCCTGTATTTGGTAACCACCCTCCTCACCTTGGAAGGCTAGAGCACAGAGAAAAAAGCTAGCAAGGAAGTTCTTAGCAGGCAGGTTGAACTTGTGGGAGGAGGCTGTCCAGCCATTTTGAATTAAGCTTAGAAATGGATGGACAGCGAGTTCTGATTTGTTTATCATGAGGGGGATAATGATACATCCCTGTATCTTACCCCTGAAAATAGCTTTTTGGACCAGATGAAGTTTTTAGATGGTTTTCAAAAACGCCCCGTGTAGAGCACATTACAGTAATCAAAGTGTCTGCAGGACAGGCTGATTCCTCAGGTAGCTTTGTCATTGACCAAGAATCTTGTTTGGATTGAGCTTCGGTTCATTATCAGTCCTCATCCGTCTCATTACTTTCTGCAGGCCGTCGGTCAAGATTGGCACTGACTCAGGAGTTAAGGAAAAATAGAGATGGGTGTCCTCCGCATTCTGGTGGCGCCATACTTAAAATCCCCAAGATGAACTCTCCCAGTGGTTTCATGTAGATGTGAGAAAGCATGGAGGACAAGATGGACCCCTGTGAGGCTCCATGGCATAAATTCCATAGAGCTGAGCAGCAGTCCTCCAGAACCACTATCTAGAATCAGTCAATCAAGTTAACAGTAGAACCACCAAAGCACAGTGCTCCTTATTCCTGACACAGTCAGCCTCTCCAGAAGGATGGTCAATGATACTGAAAGCCACTGGGGAGGTTCAGGAGAATCAACAGAGACAGGCTCCCCATGTTATTCTCACCTGCTCAAGCATCTTGGCAAGAAAAGGAACACTGGCTATGGGATGGTATTCCACTGAGAGAAATTTATCACCTTCCATGGCCACATTGTTAACTTGATGTAGCAGGAAATTTAGCCTGTGACCCAGATTTTTACACATAGACTATAAACAGCATTTCTGAAATTTAGTGGACTTGCTAATAATCTGTGCTAAAAATTCCAGCCTCAAGTACTGATCCAGTTCTGTGCTGTGCATAGCCTGCGGCTTCAACTATTGCAAGATGGTAGGCCTTTCTCTGATTTGCGAGATGTGCCCACTACTTTAATTTGTTAATTGTCAGAAAGTTAACAATAAAATGGAGCCAACTTTGGTGGAAGCACTTGTAGGACTTGTGTATCATAGCTGCTTTAGTCTTCAGACTGTTTTTTCCCTTTTTTCTTTTTCTTTGTTAAAGCTCATTTTAGGCTCATAGATTTATCCCATTACTTAAAGCAGAAAAAAAGCTAAAAACAACTTTGACATTAGACTGCATATTTTCTCTCTGTTTGTGTGTGTGTATGTGTGTGTGCATGCACAGGGACAGGAGAACAGCAGCCTTAATTTATTTTTACTGTTTCCTTCCCCACTACCAAATGTTCCGGAAGGGAGTGGTGAAAGCACTCATTTCCCCCAAGACAATTCTAGAAAATGTTGAAAAGCTGATTCTCTTTTGATGCATACCAAGAAGCAATAGAGTATAGTGTAGGCTCCCATTCAGATTTCTTTCTCTTTTTAAAAATTCATCTTTTACCTCCTTTCGGAAAAGAAATGCACCCATATGCTTCAGTCCTCCCAATAATGAGAAAATGACTACAGTGGTGGTAAATGTCACTTAACTTGCTGGATGTTTGAGAGCTTCAGATTGCTCTTTGTACCTAAGGACTGACGTGGTCATAGCAATTGCATAAAGGACAGGCCTTTCTTTTCTAGAAAAGGTGACTTATTAATAGGAAGTGGTAGGTTTTATTATTAAGGTTGCAGTCATGTACTCTTTATTGTGGCGTAAACTCCACTGAACATATTAGGACTTGATTGTGAATAAACGTGCCCAGGCTCAGTCTCCAAGTTAAATGTTAGGCGTCTGTGAGAAAATAGCACCTACATTGATTTTTACCCATGTGTGGTTGTATAAAGAAGTTCTAGAACCTCCCTCTTCTGTTTTTCATCCTAAGATCCGTAGGTTCTTAACTCTTAGGTTAATTGCTGCTTACTGTAACAAAGCCTGCCGTCCACAGCACACCTACTTGAACGCAACTTCCACTGAAATTGGTAGGAATTACTTCCAAGCAAACATGCAATCTGGTGCTGAAAAATATAAAATCAGTGGCTAATGGTGCTGCTAGAGGTGGCTGTACTTAAAGTTGGTTGAATGGAGAATGTTTTTAAACTTCAGTTTGATAAATAGGCTGTGGAGACTGCTAGCATTAGAACCTTTCTCTGTAAAAGCTTAACTTTCTGGTTTCTTTCATTTTCTTCGCATATTTGTTACCTCCTTTGTCTCATTCTGTGAGCTTATTTTCTGCAGATCCTGTTGATTGGAGTTTCTGTCTGTTGACAGAATCTTGTCAACTGTAGATATTTTCCACATTGAATCAAAAGGACGGTTGTCATGAAATCCTAAGTAAGTCATGGAAAGTCATGGAAATGCTTTCATTAATATTCTCTCTGGTGCATTCAAGCTTTTAACATGTAAATTCGCTTCCTAGTTATTTTTTCTTTTTCCCATGTTTTACTGCCGAATGTACTCCCCCCCCACTCTCCCCAGTGTGGACCCAAAGTAACTTACATCAGTCTCCTCTCCCTCATTGTATCATTACAACAACTCTGTGAGGTAGGTTAGGCTGAGAATATGTGAAAATTGAATCTGTAACTATAATATTATAACAGGGTCAATATTTATGATCCTTCTGTCTGTAAAGTAATATAAGCTGTTCTGAGATGAATGGGAATAGTGAGGTTCTCTTGTTTGTCAACCAGGACTGATCAGTTGCAATTTTGTTTGTAATTTCTCTTCACATTGATGCATTATATGGTCACATAATACAAAATGGAGCCGCTTTTGCTGATTTAAGCACGCAAGGATGCACTGGCTGCCAGAGCTTTACCAAGGTGGCCTGCAAGTTCCTCCCAAGCCAACAGGGTATTGAAGAATCACATGATGTACCTTTAGTTCCTGATCAAAATAGGTGAAGCTGTGCTGGCTAATGTAATTCTTCTTACTATACAGAATTCTACACAGTCGATTGACCAGAAGTCGTAATTCACTTGTGCATCTTAAACAAAGTTTTTAATGAATCCGTGGGTGAGAATAACTTTTTTAAAAATGGCGAACTTCCTGGAGCAACGAAATAGCGGACATGTGTGTAGGTGATGCTAGAAATAAAATAATATTTCATTCAACAAAGTGTGCCTCTTGAAAGTTTTCTCCCCCCCCCCCCATTAGGAACGATATAAATTTACTCATTTATCAAAGAATTTAGCCGCCTCGGCTTCGGCACCCATGGAAGTCAATGGCACCATAGACTATAATGGGAATGTTGGCATTCCCACCTTTCCTGGGGCCTGAAGGTTGGATGTTTGAGGTACAGCCTCCAAACCTTCAGAGTAGCTCCTGGAGGATCTTCCCTGACTCCCCTCCAAATTTCAAAATGATTGATCCAAGGGGTCTGGAGCTCAGCTCTATCATTCTTGTTCTAGAGCAGGAAAAGTGTCGAGGAATGGGTGGGTACCAAGGCATTGCTGGAGAGTCCCCCAAATAGGTGGAGGCCCCTATATTGTGTGCACCCCAGTTTTGTGAATGTCTCCATTTGCCAGCCAGGCTATTAATAGACAGAGTGGTTCTGTTACGTGTGTTGGTTGAGTAAAACTTCTGAATCTCCAGATATAAAATATTGAATTAAGGTATTTATTTACAGGACTGCTATTTACAGGAATATTTCTTAATAGGCTTAATGCTTCTGTAATGCTGTACCTTACTCTTTCCTCCTGTCTCCTCCCCTCAGCAAATACTGACTCATGGATAGTCCACAAAATCTTTCTGTAATGCAATTTTACCTCTTACTGCTGATTTGCCACACTGCAAATTTCTGCCATCAGTTTTATCTTTGCTTTCAAGTACAAACTTGCCATGCAGTTGCAGTTTATCTGTCAAGATAGAAGAGGTCTCTTCATATGCAGAACAGAATGTAATTGCAGTAAAATATTCTGCAGTACTACCACCTGTATACCTACAGGTTTTTGTAAAGACTCTTGCCAGTGAAAGCCCATTGGCTGAAAGGTGTTACAGCACTTTTCAGCACTTCTTTCTGGTTTATATGAGGCAAAGCCAACGCAGTAGCAGTAAAGTTGGGGGGAGGGAGTAAAAGAAGGGTGAAAGATTCAGATCGTTATCATGCTTCCAGGGATCTTGGTGGGGAGTTATGGCCAGCAGACATCTGGGGGGGGGGGTGTCCTCAAAGCCTGAAAATTTATTGCAGGGGCTCCTCCACTGTCAAAAAGTTGTAAAAGGCTGTTCTGAGTTGTTGAACTGTGATAAATGGGGGTTCTGGCCTTATGTGTAATTACGAATGGCAAAAAGTAGCATGACATAAGCCCCTACAATGTCATTACAAGGTAGTGGGAGGGTTGTCCCTTTATAGCCATGTCTTTAATAACTCAAAAGACTGCCTCTGTATTTTTATATAGTTTCTTTTCTTGCAATAATCATAATCCTTAAGGATACCCTTAACAGAAGGAAAGAAACTACAAGGAAACTGGTACAATTTCACAATGATAGTACAGTAAACTTAACTGTGTATCCAGGCGTCTCCCCTGCCTATGATGTCTCATTACAGATTGCTTTTAAAACTCATTCAGAATCTTTGTGGTCTCCTGGAGTGCTTGCATCCTGTTTCCTTAGTCACCAGGAAGGAAGGGAGGAGAAATGTTAATGATGTAGATGTGCTGGTTACTGTGGGAGTTGTGTCCAGTGCATTTGTAGGGAATCTGCCCCGTAACTGTGGAAGACCTTTCCTTTGTAGACTTGGTGGACAGTAAAGCCTCTGCATCTTTTGTAAGAGG
This sequence comes from Paroedura picta, assembly GCF_049243985.1. Taxonomy (NCBI): domain Eukaryota; kingdom Metazoa; phylum Chordata; class Lepidosauria; order Squamata; family Gekkonidae; genus Paroedura; species Paroedura picta. The sequence goes on from NC_135376.1 coordinate 72,746,744, forward strand.
GTAACACACCTTTATTTGGACTAGCTTTCTGAGTAGTTGGGATTGTTAGTATCTGTTTGTAAGGTGTAAGGTATTTCTTCATTTACTCTAATGGAAGTTCCCTAGCACAAACACACCTTGTTTGTTGGTTTTTAAATTGATAGATATGTGCTTCATTCTTGATGGGGCAACTTTTAGAGTTGAATTTAGTTAAATGAAAAGAAAAGAGAGACATACAAAGGTGGGGTTAACATGCAGAGATAAGTCTCCTGCTTAATATGTCTGCATCTTACCCTCATATTTGCATATGCATATGGATAATATTAATATTAGTAATTAGTCATTGCTTTGTTATGTTAATAATGGAGTTACTAAATAGCAAATGTTTGGGTATATTGAATTCTGAATGGCCAAGAATATCCCATGTTCTCGTTTGCATAAGTATGTGCAGATTCTTATTTATAAGGGATAGTTCTTATGGAGTTGGAGATCTGAACTTCATATCTAACTTGCTTTTGTATAGTTCCTTTAAAAACACAGTTATCTTTTATTTTTAAAGCAATGGATCTCAATGAAACAAAGTAGGAGAACAGTACTACAGTGACAAGTACTGCAATTAAATTAAACATAGGGAAATCACAGTGGATTTCCTTAAATTCAAAAAACAAATAATTCAAAACAAAAACGGAAACCCTCCTAAATTCCTCTCCATTCCTTTTCAAATCAAACCATGAGGATTACGGTTAATAAAAGACAAAACGGAACCAGGCCAAAGAGGTTGTAACTCCTTGGGTAAAAGTAGATTGAAGAACTGTGAATGGATCTGGAATGTTGGCAGTGGGAGTGCATTGCAGGAAAGGTGACCAAATCAAATGGATTGGCTTGGCCTCCGTACAGTCCAGTTTTAGATTCAGTCAGGATGGCCTATTTTGTTAAGAGCTATAAGGGCAAAACAAACTATCAAGTTGCTGTGTAAAGCCTATTAGGCAAGAATTACTCACCTGGAAAACAAATGCTGATCTGTTCAGCAACAACCATAATAACATAAGGGATTTGAGAATATAAAGCCTTAGTTCCTAAGTACTAAATCCACCGAAATCAATGGCACTTAATGTTGAACTGTCATGCATAGAAACAGGCTTTATTTAAGTCATTGGGACATACCTCCATGTAAATGTAATTAAGACTGAAATATATGGAACTGTTTAATGCTATCACGGTGGAATTGGGAAAATCTTAGTTTTGAGTTCTTAGCAAAATTTCATGAGTCAATTCCAGTCACTCGCTGGAATCAACCCCTCCCAGGATGTGAGAGGATGTAACTGCTCCTGTAGATGGATGGGGGGATTATTTCTTGTGCCCACAACCTTAGAGGGGTCTTGGGGGACTTTTAGTTTATTGGTCTCCCTCTAGCTCTTTAGCTGCTGTCAAGCACACTTCCTCTGGGCATTAAGGAGCAGCAGAACTTGGTGTCCAGTTGAATCTTGGATAGCCTTCTTTTGTTGTGATTTAGACTTGTGCAGTAAAGAGTGGAATAGTGTAGAAGGCTTTGCATCTGGAACGGTAGCAAATCATCAGGGAACAAGATTATTGTGAAGGTAAGATGTTATGGTGCAAGGGGAGGAGCTCATGAAATCAAGATCTGTAAACTGGGCTAATCGTTCAGGATTTATATGGACATATCTCATTATTTGAGTAAACTGATGGTTTTGCCTAAGGTCTTAACCATTGAAAGGGTAGATTGGCCAAACAAGTTTAGAATTTCCATCAAACAGGCTTGGTAGCAGATGGTGCCAAATTATTTTAGTCTGTTCCATCTGAGAGCCAGCATGGTATAGTGTTAAGAGAAGTGGTTTAATTCTCTGCTCTTCCATATGCAGCCACCTGGGTGACCTTGTGTTAGTCACAGTTCTCTTAGGGCTGTTCTCACAGCAGCTCTGTGAGAGCCACACCTGCCTCACACAGTGTCTGTTGTGGGGAAAGGAAGGGAAAGGTATTTGTAAGCTTATTTGGGACACTTTCAGGGAATGAAAAGCAGGGTATGGAAAAAAATAAACAGCTCTTCTTCAAATTGATGCAGCTAAATGTTGATTGGCCCTGACTTGGATAGCCCAGGCTAGCCTGATCTTGTCAGATCTTGGAAACTAAGCAGTTTTTGGATGGGAGACATTCAAAGAGTTTCAGGATCTTGACGCTATGGCCCATTATGCACGGCCGCCGAAACGGCGATTTCGGGTCACATGGAAAACGCGGAGGGGGAAGACGCGACGCATACCGGTTATACACGGGGCGGGGCGATTATGCACGTGCCGATCCGGGCGCCGCTTCTGGTTGCGCCCCGCTCACCCGGAAGCTGCGCTTTCTTCCGCGTTTCACTGACGCGGCTTTTTCGGCGGCATGCACCGAAGCTGCAGCCGGTTGCAGCCGGCTCCGTGCGTTATCCGTGATTTTAGTCGCCGCCATTCCACCCCGAATGTGCGCTAAAACCCCCGTGCATAATGGGTTCATGACAGGCAGTGGGAAACCACCTCTGAACATTGCTTGCCTTGAAAAACCCGTGGGATTGCCATGTCAGTTGTGACTCGCTGGCATTTCCCCCCACCAAATGTTGATTGACCTGCATATGTCTTGTGCCAAAGTTGGTGGCATTTTCTCTTGCCTTTTGTAAATTGTTGAGACAGGGAGCGATTTTCTAACCAGATATCTTTTTCTCTAGCTTTTCTGAGCTGGGATGTGTGTGTGTGTGTCATAACTACTACAATGAGAGCTGCTTATTCAGCCTTCTCAATCTCATCCTTGAAAGGGAAACGAAATCTAGAAAGTAGAGCTGAAGATCAAGGGTGAAGATTTTTTATTCTAATCTTCACAACTTCTTACATCTGTCCTGCATACTGAGTTTTTTATGGGTGTGTGTGTTATAAGCTGCTCTTTAATAAGCTTCCTTTCATGTTGATAAGCTTCAGTTCCTTGTGTTACCCTGCTCTTCTTTCTTCACAAATTCCTGTCTTCTCTTATTTCAGGATGCCAGTGTCTTGAAGATGAAGAACCAATAATAATCGTACTAAAGTTTATAATGTGACTAGGTGCTATACAAAATTCTTAAATTGGTTAAGTTGCTCCTTGTATGCTTTATAGTATATACATAATATTGTGACTGACATGGACATCTTCCACCATCTCTTGATAATGTCCAAGCTCAGTTTTCATAGAACCACAGGAGTCTCTGAGGAATAAGTGAAATTTAGGCAGCAGCTTGGTAATCTGAATGGCGTTCCATAACATGCTTATCTGGGTCAATTATAGAGCTGAACTAGGGAGCATATTATCGGGATGGGGCAGCTGTTACATTCCCCATGCCACTTTTTAAATCTAAAGTTCTGAACTAAAGGTCAAAGATCTGTGCTGATGTGCTTGAAAAGTAGATAAAGGAACACAGTGGCGTTTGTTTTGAACGCTGTTTCAGTTGTTCCTTGCTGAAATTCTGAAATACAGTTCTGATTCAAAGGTCTGACTTCAAAAGGGGGTTGCTAATCTAGATATTATTATAATAGTTGTGTTTTGGAAAAACTGGTTTTGTTACTCAGTTTCAGACTTAAGAAGTTACTGCTTTGTGCAACAAATTGTGTCAAAAAAGAAAAGTCTTTTAAACTTCCAATTTTGTATAATTCTCTTACCAAAATGCCTAGAATTAGAAGATCGTGCATTGAGTGGAAACTGTAGAATCTGATAATTTGTTTTGCATGGTTTATAACTTTCCCCCCATAATTAATTTGGTTTTAAATCCAGATCTTACCTATAGAAACCTTCTATTGTTCCAGAAAGTAATCCAGAGATCTGGCTGACATTGATGGGTGCAGATGACAAGAAAATAATGTACTCTGTAAAAGCACCAAGCACCAATTATTTCAGGGTCCTCCATGGTCAAAAGCTCCATGGTCAAAAGATTGAGAAAGGCCCCTGTAGAGCCAAGAGGCTAAGGAAATGGAAGAGATCGCAGTAGTTTTAGTACAAGCTAAGGGCTACTGTTCTAGAAATTCTTAAGAAAAGATTACAGAATGTGAATAATTGGCAGAAGCTTTTGGACTGCATATACGTTGTCACAAAATATTAGTGTGTGTGGACAAATTAAGTTAAGTTGATATATTTATCAAGCTAAAAAATTTGCTGCAGGCATGTTCACAGTCTTTGGCACCACATACATCTGTGAACAAACCTTTTCCAAGATGAAAATTGTGAAATTGAAGTGTAGATCAAGGCTTACAGATGAACATTTACATGACATTTTAAGAGTGTCTGTCAAAAACCTTGACTTGGACATCAGTGCCTTGGCTAACAGAAAACAGCCACAAGAATCACACTAAGTAAACATATGTAGCTAAATAAAAGGATTCCACAGTAAAATATTGTTCCAAAATGGATGCATTAAAGCTAACATTTCTTCATTTACCTTTGAATGTTTACTTTTGATCTAAATAAGTAGGTTAATAATTTTGCCACATTCTGGTTTAAGATGTGGCCCTCGATAAAATTGAAAGGGTACAGAGGAGAGCGACGAAGATGATCTGGGGCCAAGGGACCAAGCCCTATGAAGATAGGTTGAGGGACTTGGGAATGAATGTTCAGCCTGGAGAAAAGGAGGTTGAGAGGGGACATGATAGCCCTCTTTAAGTATTTGAAAGGATGTCACTTGGAGGAGGGCAGGATGCTGTTTCTGCTGGCTGCAGAGGAAAGGACACGCAGTAATGGGTTTAAACTTCAAGTACAACGATATAGGCTAGATATCAGGAAAAAGTTTTTCTCAGTCAGAGTCGTTCAGCAGTGGAATAGGCTGCCTAAGGAGGTGGTGAGCGCCCTCTCACTGGAAGTCTTCAAGCAAAGGTTGGATACACACTTTTCTTGGATGCTTTAGGATGCTTAGGGCTAATCCTGCGTTGAGCAGGGGGTTGGACTAGATGGCCTGTATGGCCCCTTCCAACTCTATGATTCTATGATTCTTTAGGCACTGGGCATTCTAGTGCGGCCCCCATGTGCCAAATGTTGGGGATCCTGGAACTAGATGATATAAGAAAAAGCTAAAGCTTACAAGCCAAGTCGAGAAATTTTTCAGGTGAGAAGCTGTTCTCAGCCCATTGCAGCATAAGAAGTGTGAAAAGTTACCTTCACTAACTAGCTTCACAAAAATGTTTAGTTATGCTTCAAAACTTTCAATTCAGTATACATGTCACACACATGCTTTCCTTTCCCCTGCAACCTTAGATTCAATGTGTTTAGATGTTCTGTGAGACTCTCTGTTGCCTGGAATCTTCCTGTAAATAGATGAATTTTCTGTTTGCTTTCTAAATAAATGCAAACCTTATTTCCACATTTGTGTTCATCAGGTTGCTGCAGAGCCGAGCCTGTTAATTTCCTGTTGGAGACCATAATTTTCAGTGTAGTATTTTGATGAGGTTTCCTCATCCAGAATTTAATAATGCTGGCATGTTCAGTAATGAGAACAATTGTAAGCATGTTCATATTAAAACCATATCTTAGGATATTACAAATATATACTGGTGATCTCCCCTCTTGCTTTCTGGGGTAGAGTTACTAAAAAGAAAGATTTATTTCAGGGCCCTGTGGAGGGGCCGGGCATAGCCGGGGATGATGCCCGAGAACCGTGGGTACCGTGCTGTGTGTGTGGAGAGGGCTGGAGGGAGAGCCAGGGTGGTGGGTGCGCCGTGCTCTCTGTGGCTGAGTACCACTGGGGCTCTGCACAGGCTCCTCTGCGCATTGTGCCAGCGAGGCGTTGATGGCCTCGATAGGGAGGGAGGGAAGGAGGGGCAGGAGGTGAGGTCGAGGTAGTGCTTGGTGGCCCGTGTCAGCAGTGCGCGGCCCCAGGGAGGCCTGCTCTGCTGCACGGCATCCCTGGCTGCTGCTGCAGCACAGCCTGTCGTTGCGGATGCAGGCAAGACATGGGGGGAGGGATGGCTGGGCAAGGGGTTGCCTGAATGGGGAGGGAGGGAGGTGAGTGCCAGGCAGGACCTGTCTACTTGAGGTGGTGGCCAGTCCTCCCGCTCCATATCTCAGTGCACCTCAGGTCAAGCATAGCGCTGGCCAGTGCTCTGGAGGTCTCCTCGCCTCAGTGCCCAGGCTGAGTCTGGAGGCAAGGGTCTCGGAGCGGAGCGCAGTTGCTTCTTAGGGGCAGGCCCTCTAGGGGCTGTGGAGCGTGTCCGGCCAGAAACAGTCTGAACACAGGAAGGCGAACCCGGATACCGGCCGGACATGCTCCACCCAGAAGGGCTCTTCACAAATATTAGAGAGCTACTAAGGGGTAAGGATATGTAGAACAGAACTTCAAGGAAATACAATCTAGCAAGGCAATCTCAAACTGAAGTACTCTCTTGTAATCACATTGAAATAAATGGATATAAAGTGTCTTGCTTTGGATTGCCTCGTCAATCAGTTTCTTTAAAATTTTGTTCTGAGTAGTCTTGTAAGTATCTGAGTGCTATAATAATCTGTTCTGCCCACTCTCTCCTCCCCACCCCAAAGTCTATTAGAACTTGAGTATCTGTTATGCAATGGATAATTATTCACCTCAGCTAAATCATTAACATAGGATTTCCCAAAAGATCCCAAAGAATTTACACTAAAACTTTGATTGTAGTACATGAATAACAAAACAAAGACTTCAGTAAGAAGTTGTTAGTTAGAGCTTGTTTCAGTCTCCTTCTAGGAGACCCATTTGTGGAGGCTAAGGAAGGATATGTTGACTTTATGAGATGTTTGCTCGGGTTTCTTCACTGGCATTTCATACACTTCTAGGGTTTTTATAAAAATCAAAACAATGCTTCCCTATCTACTGCACTTCAGGTAATTTCAGTCACAACATAAAAGGAGAAGTTTGAAGTAGGAAAAAGGATGGATATGGTGGCAGGTTAAATACATGATTGATGGAAGGGAATATCTTGCTTGAAGCCTGGCAAGGCTAATTGTTCACCTTTTCTTGTTGATCGGTGTGCTTGACTAATTTTTTTGATTTAGGTAGTAGAGTGGCATTTTGGGATTTTTAAGGGGGGAAAGTATAAAATAAAATTAATGACAGAATTATGTCCCAACACATGTTGGGAAGGATTGTTATCCTGTCTGTGTTTACTGTTCCTCTTCTATCCTCATCTCTTGGAACATTTGGGTTTCCCATGTGATGGACTGTTCCTGTGAGTCACCTCTGTGTGTGAAAATGGAAGAAGTAAATCCAACTTCTACTCATGAATCATACATTGGTATGAACATTTGGGGGCATGATACTGAACTATATAGATCAAAATAAATAAACTTCACCAAAGAGTGGTTCAAAAGTTGGAATGTGCACAAATACTTTGAGCAAAATGGTTTCTCTCTTTGCAATAACTTGCAAGATTGGCCATTTGATTATTAAAGCATAAACTTCAGCAGAGCAATAAACAGATGCCTTAATATGCAAATTACCAAATTTGGTTAATGCTGCAAAACAAAGAAATGGACTTAAACATTGTAATAAATATAACTTCAACAGCATTATGTAAGCTTACTAAGAATGGGAAAAAAATCACTGAAAAGTTCCTATCTTGACTTTTATCTTGGGTCCCCCTACAATTTTTTAGAAGAAAAATGAAATAAAATGAGAAATAAAGTAAATTAACAGCAGCTATTGAAACACAAAGGACTTTAAAGACAGTTGTGCTAAATAGGCAGTAAACCTGTTCTCGTTATTTGGAGTTGCCTGGCATTAAACCTGGTGAGAGTGAGCAACCCTTTTTCCTAATTTCTGTAACAAATAATATAATGAAATCAAAAAGTAAGATTCCATAGTGTGGCATTATTGGTTTCATAGAGCATTTAACTATTTCAAAAAGTTGATATGTGTGTTGACGCTTGCGGAATTGTTCTTCTGGGCAGAGGACATTTTTATAGAATGATTTCCACAACCTATTAAGGGAGGCAGGAACTATTTTTCCAGCTTCCTGCCTCCAGTTTGGCATCTCCAACAGCAGTTTGGAATAACATACAATCTCAGTAATTGAAGAAAAAATGAGAGAAATAGTTGCAAGGACACTCAGGAAGATAACAGCTGAGACAAGAAGGGATCCTGTCTTACTGCCTCTTCAAGATTACTCCAGGAGGGACAAGATGTCCTGCTTTCTTCTTCATTTTGTTTCCTGCCTCAGAAGGGAGAGCAACTTAGGAAACAGGCTTTGCTTTTTTCAATCTGATCTTTCTCAGATTCTCCAAAACCTTTTCTAATTTTTTTTCCTTTCCTCTTCTCTGCAGTTTTCTCTTTGTCTGTGCCTATTTAAAAATACACATTATCTGTGCTGATAAGATTGGTCAACATCCAACCATACATTTAAGGAAAAGGTTTTTTAAAAAAAGAAGATATGGCAATTTTTTTCAGTTCTTCATCTGATTCCTCCCTCCATTTTGTTCAAAGGGTCACTGGACCCTCAGAAGCATCACAGAGGGGTAGTGGAAGGGGGGGGAAGTTGAAGAAATTGCTGCCCTTCTTAAGAAAATGTTTTGTCCTTAAGTAAGCTACTGTAACAGCGTAGCAGGATACACAGGTCCCTTGATTCATCCTCTAACTAGCATAGTTTAGCACTCAGGCATGACAGGGGATAGGGTATTCAGAAATACCCATTGCCTTTTGGCTAGATTGATTGGATTTGAGAAAAAGCCAGTTCTAAAAGAAAGCTTTTCAAGAGATAAACTAATTATATTCATATTTAACTTTGCCTTCAGACTAACTAAGAAGGGCTGCTGCTACTTTTTATGAGTCCTTATTGTATCTTGTCTATTTGTGTGTGTGTGTGTGTGTTGCCCTCCCTCCCCAAATCCAACAAATGCCTTCTTAGACTGTTTCAGTATCATAAAATTAATACTATAAAGCAACTCTGGATGGTAGGTACTAGACTGTTACTTCCTGCTTGCAGGCTGATGATATTCTAAGATACACATTCTGGGAGAAGGCAGATCAAAGAAAAAGACCTCTTGTGGATGCAGTTTTTAAAACGCAATTAAACCTCAGATATGTGGATGATGGATTACGAGGCCTAAAGCCAATATTATGAATTAAGATGTATGCGTGATGTGATGTAATTGTACTCTGCTTCCCTGTATATGTTCTGTTAAATTATAACTCTATACATGCTTTTAAAGAAGAGCCAGTATTTGGAAGTTTAAATTACTGAGTTCTTTATTACTCAGAACTTGCCCCACTGAAATTAAAACATGAGCGAAGATTCTTGGCACAGGATTCCATTGGCACTTACCATTATGCCACTCCCGTAAACTTGGGGATCCTTGGCATAGTCCGTCATACCCTATATTATTTGTGCTTTTCTTGACTACTTTACAAAATGCTTTGCAGGAGCTGATTATCAAATGGACTGGCCCTGTTAAAGTTCATATAATAATGCAAAATAATTGGTTGGCCTCTGTCTGTTGGGACATCAAACACTTAAAGAGATGTATCCTGAGCATGGCACAGGTGAGCACTATGATACATATACAGGTGGACATCTGTGTAAAGATGCTTCCTGCAAAGCAATATGATCTCATTTGCTGAGCAACTCTGTGCCAAAACATTTCTATGCTCTATTGAATTGCGATGATAGATTTTTAATTGCACTGTTTGGAACATAAATTCATATGATCAAAATACTGCTTAGTTTGGAAAGACTCTTTCTAGCTATTTTAAGGAAGTAAGTTTACAAAAGACAAAAATGTTAATTTGACAGCCTTGGACACTATTTGTAAAACCTCACTCTCTTTTCCATCCTGCCAAGTTTTTCACCAACAGGACACCTAACAATGGAAAACGTTCTCTTCTCCTGGCAACTAGTACCCTGTGAATTCAGTGTTGCTGTTTTCTTCTGCTCCTTTTTTTGTAGTTGTTGCAAGATGCTCTGAATAACTTAGAGGTCAGTGATTATCTGTTTAGGGTGCTGTACATACAAGCCATACTGGAATGGGCATGTTTCTGTCGGTACATGGAAAGTTTGGGCAGATGTTTTGTGGCTTTGGTTTCTATGATATGTTCCTGCAAGGAAATGGTTTCAGTGAACTGGGAATTGTTCTCGTTTTTACTGAAAGTTTGTAAACTGTGGATCCTGCATATTTGAAATTCTGTAAGGTGGTCTGTAACAAAAGTTTTAAAAGTTTACCTTTCGTCTGTAGTTCAATGCAACATAGCCTATTGGCAACACCCTTTTTAGCCATGTTTATATGTTATACTGAACACGTATACATCTCTTTGTACAAAAGAAGTGGCATGCATTCACTTATACAACTAGAGACTAGTACCTGTATAGTCTGTATATCATGTTCAGCAGTATACGTGTTAAATATAACATAAGATTTACTGTACTATTTGTACCAAGAAAAACCGTGCGTACACTTGTGGTATATTCAGAGATACTTAAGGCAGTAGTTCAACTGCAGAGTCTTATCTCCTCAAGGTCCATCAAAGCCTAATGTAAAACCCTTTTTTGTAAGTTTATGTGAAGAACTAGCATGTAGGGTCAATTATATATTCACAAATTGTAGAAGAAGAAGATACTGCTTTTGTAAAACAAATACAGGGACATCTTATGAATTTATTTCAAAGATAGATCATAATTTTTTCTCAGATCCATTTATGTTCTTAAAGGTCCTTAAAAATGTCATCCTTAAAATTGTTCATAATTTGAGGAAAACATCCTTCTAAGATTGTTTCAGAAGTTATGAAAAACGCCACAGTCATCTTCCTGGGGGATAACAAACCTTTTACACAAAAATCTGGTTCTTAAGGAGCAGATCTGAATGCAGATCTGAATGCAGGAATGGTTGAATGTGTACCTTTATTAGTTTCTTTCCCATTCTCTAATTCAGAATTATCAGAACTCCTAGGCAGTTATGATTCCCTGTTGAAGATCGTAGACTGAGATCTCTTGTGAATTTCAGAGATACGCAGTACTTAGCTTACCTTATGGAGAAGGATTACGTAAGCACTTGATTACATAAATGGGTAGATAGCATAATATGCATATAAATTGATACATTAAATTGTTTATCTGTATTTCCGGCCCAAAAGGTCAGGTTGGATAACTTCCAATTAATGTTCACAACAGGTCTGTTCTTTTATCAACTGAAAGTGCACCCAAGCTAGGGATTGAACCAAGGACTCCTAGGCATTATTCTATCCTGTGAAAGGGCCATGGTTCACTAGTAGAACATCTGCTTGGAATCCAGAAGGTCCCAGGTTAAACCTCCAGATAAAAAGAATCAGGTAATAGGGGATGTTAAAAACCTCTGTTGAAGACCCTGGAGAGCTGCTGCCTGTCTGAGTAGGCAATACTTTCTCTGTTTAACATACAAATGTAATAAGAAGCTGCCTTATGTTGACTCGGGCCATTGGTCCATCTATTCAGACTGGCCGCAACTCTCCAGGGTCCGTTTTCACATCACCTACTACCTCATCTTTCAAACTAGAAATGTGGGGGATTGAACCTGGGACCTTCTATATGCCAAACAGATGCTCTGCCACTGAGCCACAGCTTAAAATTAAATCTGGGTGCTCACTCAGTATTGTGTGGCTTGACATCTGATTTTCTGCTGTGCAAATTGGTGTCTGTCTGCACCATTAACTCAGGAGGCTTGTATAACCTATACTAGACTTACAGTGGCAACTCTCCCCCACCTTACCATTTAACACACTTAAGAACTTGTTAGTTGACTGCAGGAGGTAGGAGGGATTTTGCCATCTCAGTCAATTTTTGGACCGTGTTGTTTTTAGGGTGGGATTTTATGTAGATTTTTATATGTAACCAGCCTTGAGTCCAAGGAGGAAGGCGGGCTAGAAATTTAATGCACAAACAAACAAACAAGCTCAAGGGAAGACTTCAGGCAGCCCGTTCTTTCTTTCTCAGCCATAGCTTCCTCCGTTCTTCCTCAGTATGGGAATAATTCTTACAGGCTTTGTTGTAAGAATTACTGAGACAGTTTCCTATAAAGTATGTGTAATTTTTGAGAATGCTTACAAGAAGAAGGTCAAAGTGAACCCATACTCAAATTGAAATGCTTCTATTGCTTTTTGGGAAAATTGTGCCTATTAATGTGTATAATTCCTAAAATTTGCTGTATTTCTATTCTCATAAACAGTTTAATGTATGCTCTGTTGAATTAGCGGTGTATTTTTTGTTTTCATGTTTAATGTCTGGCACATCTTTATTTTTACAACTGTGATTGCATGTGAGCGTCACTTTCGGTTGCCGTTAAGTCAAGAAGCGCACAGACAGTATGTGTTGCCAGACTGTCACACACATCTCACATCTCCCCCTTCTTCCTTGTACAGAGAAGCCCAATTACCCAAGATGTACTTAAATGCAGGTATGTGGTTTTACTAGTTCACCCTTCACCCTCCAAATTGGGATCGCAAACCAACATTTAATTCATATTTGTAATTGGGATGGGGGAAGGGGATTTCTCAAATTAACCTGTATGCCTGCATTCCTGTGCCATGGCAAGCCATAATTAGTTTCTAGCCAAAATTTTCCATATGAGAAAGAAGAATAGTTGGTTTTTAAATGCTGCTTTCACAACCCAGAGTCTCAAAACAGCTTGCAATCACCTCCTTTTCCTCTGCCCTCTGGGGTGGAGCTGAGAGAACTCAGAGAGAACTGTGACTGGACCAAGAATACCCAGCTGGCTGGATGAGGAGCAGTGGGGAATCAAACCCAGTTCTCTAGTTTAGAGTCTGCTACTCTTTAACCACTGTACCATACTGGCTCTTTAAAAGATACATGGGAATACTGAGATATGCATGTTTGTGGGGCTGGGCAACAAGATGGTTTGTGCACCTTTTGACTTAATGGTTGTTAAAGGTGACATCTGGGTGAATGCCTGGTGCCTCTGCTATGGCAGCTGATATAAATTGACAATCTCTTAATCATGTCCCTGGGGGAGTTATAACAAATTGCTTGAGTCCCCTTCTGCTATGCATATAGCAATGCTCTTTCTAAGGGATTTTCATAACAGAGTTGGGCATCCGTAGAATTTTGGCAGTCCAAGCAGTTGCATTGCTTAATTGTATGTCTGGGCAAACCTTACCTAAATGGGTCAGTGTCCATACCCAGTACTGAGCATTGCTTAGTAATATAGTTCTGAGGACCCTGACTCCTTGAGACATTTCCCTTGCCTCACAGCTGTTAATGTTGTCTCCCTTTTGCACTGTTTACACCAGGAAACACAGTGCTTAACACTGTTGTGGCACAGTGTCAGTAATTGCTGACAGCACAGAAATGGCTGCCTATACACAAGGCCTCGGTTATTTTGGGTTATTGCTCTGCAAATGATCTCATTGTCAAAAATTTGTCAAAGCAGCCTTTCAGAGTGTGGACTAATTGACAAACAATTCTAGTTTGTTTTTCAAAACACCATTAAAGACTCTAAATAATACAGTGTATTACAGACAGTAATCTCATATTTATTTACTTCCTGGGATTCATAAAAGAAAGGATAATATCCTTTTTTACTGTGTTAAAAGTACTTCTGAGTAGGAAAAGGTATTTCTTGTCTCTCAGGAAAGCTTGGGATTTTAATTGCATTTTTGAGGGGGAAAATAGTATGGGAGTAGTTAAACAATTTTAATTCCTAGGGATCACTTTATAAAAGAAAATATGTCCTCCTTCTCTGTACATCTGTCTATGTTTTTTCTGAGCTGATTTTCTTGAGTGGATGGGAACTGGATAGTTGAACTGGTGGACAGAATTATAGGGTTGGATGGAACCATGCAGGTCATCTAGTCCAACCCCCTGCTCATTGCAGGATTAGCCTAAAGATTCCATTATAAGTATCTGTCTAGTTGCTGCAGGAAGACTGCCAGTGAGAGGTAGCTCACCACCTCCTTAGCAGTCAGTTCCACTGCTAAACTACTCTGACTGTGAAATCCCCTCCCCCCCCCCCCCCGATATCTAGCTGGGACAATTCTACATGAAGTTTAAACCCATGACTGCAGGTCCTATCCTCTGTTGCCAACAGAAACCTTTCCCTGCCCTCCTATGACAACCTTTCAAATATTTAAAGACAGCAACCCCCTCTCAGCCTCCTCCAGGTTGAATATTTTCCTCATAGGGCTTGGTACCCAGGCTCCAGATCATCCTTGTCACTCTCCTTTTTGAACTGAGGCCTCCAGAACTGCACACAATACTTGACGTGTGGTCTGACCAATGCAGTATACAATAGGACTATGACATCTTGTGATGCCTCTGTTGATATGCTGCATTTGCCTTCTTTGCCATCACATTATACTGTCTGCTCATATTTAGCTTACAGTACACAGGTACCCCAAGATCTTGTTCAAACACACTGCTACCCCATAGTGTATCTCTCATCTAGTATGCATGCTTCTCATTTTTGCGACCCAGATGTATAACTGTACACTTCTCCTTATTGAATTGCATTTTGTTCTCATTTGCCCACTTTTCAAGAGTGTTCAGATCTTGTTGAAATCTATCTCTGTCTTCTGGGGTGTTTGCTACTCCTCCCAGTTTGGTGTCATCTGCAAATTTAATGAGGAGTCTTCCTACCCCTTCGTCAAGATAAGTGAGCAAAATGTTTATTTATTTATTATATTTATATATTGCCCTCAAGACCCAGTACCGAGCCCTGTGGCATCCCACAGCTCACCTCCCTCCAATCTGATGAAATACCATTGGAGATAGGCTTGTGCACTTCCACACGCTTCAGCGGCCATTTAAGCCCAAGGCAGGCAGCAACGTGGGGGGAGGGGAGTGGCAGTGCTGTTGCTGGCACACCAGTCAGCACATTCACGCAGGCGCAGAGTGTCGAAGATGCTTGTTTTCGTATGCATAAATGTTAGCGTGTTTTTGGTCTCCTCCCCTGTGCCACATTACACCAATGGGTGACCAGACAGCCCTTAGTCCCTCATCCACCAATGGGAGCTCGAGGCATCCCTTGTTCGGTGCAGAACCTCCCACCTCTGCTATTATAACATGACACCAGCAGAAATTAATTTTTTAATTCCCTCAAAGGCATTTCAATCCACTCCCTACAAAGAACAGCATACCACTGAGGGGGAAAGGTTGTAGTGTTGTCATTAAAAAGGCTATGTGCTCTCATGGAAATTTCTTGTTGAGGTCTTCATGTCTGTGAACTAGTATTTTCATGAGGCCCAGCCAGCAGCAGGTGCCAGAGTGCTGGTCAGGTGACATTGCAGCTGACCATGGCCTGCTCATGAGTGTCTAGCACAACAGAGGAAATGCCCCCCTTAAGGATTTGCTGTCGTAAGTCTTTCAAATGTATGTTGTTGTTAGTTGCGAAGTCGTGTCTGACCTATCGCGACCCCATGGACAATGATTCTCCGGGTCTTTCTGTCCTTTACCATTCCCCGGAGTCCATTAAACTCATACCGACTGTTTCAATTACTCCATCCAGCCACCTCATTCTCTGTTGTCCCCTTCTCTCTTTTGCCCTCAATCACTCCCAGCATTAAACTCTTCTCCAGTGAGTCCTTCCTTCTCATGAGGTGGCCAAAGTAGTTTGAGTTTCATCTTCAGGACCTGGCCTTCTAAGGAGCAGTCAGGGCTGATCTCCTCTAGGACTGACCGGTTTGTTCGCTTTGCAGTCCAAGGGACTCACAAGAGTCTTCTCCAGCACCAGAGTTCAAAAGCCTCAATTCTTTGACGCTCGGCCTTCCTTATGGTCCAACTTTCACAGCCATACATTGCAACTGGGAAGACTGCCTGGACTAGACACACTTTAGTTAGCAGGGTGATATCTACATTTGCCATAGCTTTCCTCCCCAGGACCAAGCATCCTTTAATTTCTTTGCTGCAGGCTCCATCTGCAGTGATCTTGGAGCCCAGGAAAATAAAATCTTGTTACTTCCTCCATTTCTTCCCCATCTATTTGCCAGGAATTGAGAGGAATTGCCATGATCTTCATTTTCTTGATGTTGAGTTTCAAGCCAACTTTTGCACTCTCCTCCTTCACCCGCATCAAGAGGCTCTTCAGTTCCTCTTCACTTTCTGCCATTAGAGTGGTATCATCTGCATATCTGAGGTTGTTGATATTTCTCCCTGCAATCTTAATCCCAATTTGTGACTCATCTAACCCCGCCTTTCTTATGATGTGCTCCGCATACAAGTAAAATAGGCAAGGCGACAGTATACAGCCTTGCCGAACTCCTTTCTCAATTTTGAACCAATCAGTGATTTCATGCCCGGTTCTCACTGTTGCTTCTTGACCTGCATATAGGTTTTTCAATAAATAGATAAGATGCTCTGGTATTCCCATCTCTTTAAGAACTTGCCACAATTTGTTGTGCTCCATATAATCAAAGGCTTTAGCATAATCAATGAAGCAGAAGTAGATTATTTTCTGGAACTCCCTAGCTTTCTCCATGATCCAGCGCATGTTGGCAATTTGATCTCTAGTTCCTCTGCCTTTTCGAAATCCTGCCTGTGCTTCTGGCAGTTCTCCGTCCACATAATGCTGGAGTCTAGCTTGTAGGATTTTGAGCATAACGTTGCTAGCATGAGAAATGAGTGTATAATCATATGCAGAGAAACAACAGCGCAGTATCAGAGCACAGATATAAACACGAGTGCTTTAAAAATGACAATTTAAAAGGGTCAGTGTGCTGACTGGTGAAAATCTGTATGTGTGTAATAGCCCTATGTCTTAGCCATTTTATACTGAGTTTTGGCTTGTTATTTTATTATTCCTGTGACCTATGGCTGTTGGCAGTAAAGGTTCTCCCCTTTATCTTAGAAGCTGAAAAGGGAAAGAAATAAGCACCATTCTTTGAATTATGATAATTGCTTCTTACAGATAAGAGTTCTTCTCTCTTTGTTAGGTAGTACGTCACTTAGAATGGCACTCTATAATGTTTCTTAATGGGCTGGTTAGAAGATTTTTGTTTGCTGTTCTGTGCCAATTTGGAAGTTCTTTTTTTTCTTTCTCCATTTTGTTCTTTGCCATATTGTGGGATTTGGACTCCAATAGCTTACTCTGCAAATGGAAGTCCATAATTGATTTTTTGGATGTGAGGTAATGCCGAATTTCTTTCTGTCAAAGAAAGAAATCCTTTTGAAACATTTTTGTAACCTTTGAGATTATACAAACATGCACTTAAAGTCTCCTGAGAATTGCAGAAAGTTAGATGCACACTTGCAGATCTTGGCAGGCAGGCAGTGACTGGAATTGGCTAGTTAATAATATGCTCTGCTCTGTTCTTTTCTGACAGTTTTCCACACAGAGGTCTGAGAGAGAAAAGAGCCTTGCTTTTCTTTGCACGTGATTAATTTTAGATGTGTAATTGATTGTTGATAACTATACAAGTATATCCAGTTTGCTTTAATCAGTCTTACTGTGTTATCTGATTTCCAGCTTTCGCTGTATTCTGGTTCAGGCTCCAGTCTATTCCTCCAGTCAGGTTTTCACCATTTCATACTGGAGTACAAATGTACTGGTACTATCACTCGTGTCTTCTTTAGAGTGTTTTTGTTGGTGCTGGCAAAGATTAATTAGTAATGATGAGTTCTTTGGGATACAAGAAATACAAGTTTCATAGCGAACAGTTGTTTGTCTCCATATTCCTGTAATTTCATTCATGAGTATTAAGGATTTGTAAAATAGAGGAAGATAGTCTAGATTTTGGAGGCGTATTGACCCAGCAAGACCCAGTTTTTATAGATTTTGAATAGTCTGAGTGTAGTCAGTTCAGTTCAGCTCAGTTTAGGTTATTACGGCTGTCTAGGCAGTTTGAAAAGGAATACAAAGAAATTGTTCAGCACACTGTAATTAAAACTGCAGATAGTTTACACAGTGTTCAGTTTACTCGTTAATGTTGCAGTTATTGTTTTATCTGGAATTGCATCAGTTTTATGTAGCACTGTTAATGGGACGTCTTTTGTATAATGCCAATGAAGGTCTTATTGTATGTACTGCAAATAGTTTCAAGAAATTGTAATCCAGTAACCACTCATAAACAGAGGGAAAAAGAATAGTACTGAAAATAACTGAGAATGGGACAAAACCTTTAAACAGCTTAAAAAAAAATTAAAGTAAAAACAGCTAAAAAGAAAAAAACAAATTACCTGATGGGAGAATAATATTTAATAAAATTAATAAATTAATTAAAATAGTTAAAATGTCTTTTAAATTATTTAGGAGTTTGTATTTATTTGATGTAATTTAATTGTAATTGCACAGAATTTTGCAGCCATTTTAGTGAATTGGGGGTTAATCCCAGGGAGCAATTTCCTCAGCCAGACTGCTTGCAAATTCAAAATAGATTCCTCCAGAAGAGGACTCCTGAATGTAGTCATAGTCCACTGACATTCTCCCCCCCCCCCCACTTCTGTTGGCATTAGTAATTATTTTAGATCAGTCTGCATCTCTAAGTGGGAGTGTGTGCTGAGACCCAGCATGATGAAGTGTTCAGCATGTTGGACTAGGATGTGGAAGACTAAGGTTCACATTCTCATTCTGCCATGGAAGTTCATTGGAGAACCGTAGGCCACTAATTTTTAGCTTATCTGTGTGGATAAAATGAGTCCCTTTTGAATAAAATAAAAATTTTGTGGATAAAATGTGTCCCTTTCAGAAGAAAAGCAGTGTTTAAATATCAAAATAGATAAATTCTTGGAAATGAATAATATGGAATTGCAGTGCTCCATTTAAAAGTAATTTTATCCATGGAAATGCATGCATTCCATGAAAATGCATTCTTTCAAGCTGCATGGGAGTTAAAAAACTTTTTGCTTATTTGTTAGCCCAGATTTAGGCTCAGATCAGATGGTGCTAGATGCAGATGTAGTCGAATACTGGCTTATTCGAGAGTTCTTCGTGCATATTCCTTAGCATGTTTGAGTCTTTCCTCCCATTGAGTTGAGCAGGGAAGCTCTTCTGCCTTTGAACTGGGATAACTTTCTGCTGACAGGTTGAGGGAAAAATTGCACAGAAGAAATCTCAAAAAGAAAAGTTCCTCAGGATCTTTGTTGCAATAGCCGCAGAAAGAGATGTGGAACAGGTAAGATTATATTTGGTTTTGGAAGGCCACTTCAGAATGCAAGTATATGTATATTTTTTTTTTACAAATTGGAGGCTTGCACAGTTAGGCAAATAACCTTGCTTCTGCTGTTTGTGTCTACATAGCAATCAACATGAGTTGTTGCAAATGAATGCTGTATGACCTGTCGAACAGTTCCTGGACTTGGGGGGGTTAGACTAGACTGTACTGTTATTTTAAAGCACTGAGACTGCATAATAATGTGCATAGTAAAATTTCCTCTTCTTTAAAGTGAGTATCTGCCTACATATGTCTTAAGAATTTAGTCCTGTTGAAATGAGGAAATTAATCTCCACAGTAAAGTGGAATATGGTATTAAATTTCACAACCCAAGTTTGTTTTCATAATGCTCAGAGAAGCTCTAAGTATCTTTAAAGGAAACACATTGAATAGGCATGCTGCTCTTTTAAATCTCTCTTCAATGAAGTACAAACTTCTGCAGATTAATAAAAATAGCGAACAGAGTTATTCAGGTTCAAAAACTTAGTTGAACAAACAATGTCTTTAATTGTGCAGTGCTAGTTTGTATGTCTAGGGGCACCTTGGAGAAGGAGGAGGAGGAGCTCTGTGTGTGTGTGTTGAATGGCGCGGCAGGCCCCCCCCCCGTGGCGTTGGCTGCGACGGGCGGGAACGGCTGCGACGGGCGGGAACAGGGCCTACATATAGAGACAGAACAGCTTGTTTGCATGTGGTGCTTCTCTAACCGCTCACATTGATAATGTATTTGGAGCATGGCTGTCTGCTGCACTTGTTAAAGTAACAAAGGAGTGGAATGATGTGCTGGTTCATGATCCATCTGGCATAGAAATAGAGGGCTTCTGCTTGACCAGTGGAAGACCATTCCGCACAACTTAAATGTAGCAGAAATCTTACCTTTGGTAAATGCTACTAATTCAACGTTCCGCATGACGTCATACACAATCTGCAACACTCCCGCAAAAATCGCTTCGTTGTAGCACTTTTTGGGAAATGGAAAAGTGGATTCCCCCTGAAAAAAATGCTACACTTCTGAGCACAAGCTGCAACACATCAGCGAAAGACATGTGCGTTCTCAATGTAGCGGTAGAAAGAATGTCCCTCCCCTGCTCTCGCCCCCGAACTTCCGGAGAAGCGATCACCATTTTTTCCCCCTTAGACCGGGGAAAGCAATGAACGAACGAGGCTTCTCCAGCTAAAGTCTGTCCACAGAAATGCTTAAGAGTAAAACAAAGCTCTCTACTGCAAGTGTCTTTAAAGTTCCCAAGCACAATACAGCCCCCTGTTCGACATTGCCCATAATTTCAGCCACAAATTGCGAGATAGGCAGTCTTTACCGGATCAATTGCAGATAAATCAGTTACTACTAAGGGAGAGAGACCATAGTTCATGTGGTAAAGGACATGTTTTGTATACTGAAAGTCCTGGGTTAAATCCATGACAGCTGCAATTAGAAGATCAAGTGGTCCATTATAGGCAGGGGTTCTGCTTCAAAACCTGGCAAGAGCTACTGACAATTAGAAAAGACAGTACTGGTTCAGATGATATGGGTAGGCCAGCTTCATGTGTTCAACAATGGCGTTTTCCAACTACCATCACCTCTGTCTTGCCTCAATTCAGTTTTATTTTGTTCACCCTCATCCATTTGACAACAGCTTCCGGGCACTGGTTCACAACAAAGCCAGCTGCTTTCCGGTGCCAAGTTCACAAACATAGAATTCATGAGGATTAGTAACTCTAAATGAACTTGGCAAAACAATGTGACTATGCAGGTCTTGGGGGCGGGGGGAGGGGGAGCATAGTGGAAACCACAGATGTTATAACTGACCTTGAAATATCAATGTGTTTACTACACTTTGCTAATTAGAGATAAGTTCATCACATTGAGGTTTCTTTACAACAAAGGAGTAGAGTTCTGCACAACATAGATAGTCATTCTGCATCATTATACATGCCAGGTGGTGGCTATATGAATTCAGGATGTAAGATACCGTGGAGAACTCATCAGGCTATCAAAATTAGCCTAAAAGTCAAGGGAATATTAATAACAAGGTACTCTCCTGCCGACATAACAAACCTCTAATGACACATTAAACAAATCTAGTTGTTTATAGTTGCAGAGTTGTGATGTGAGGGTCTTGCCTTGGAACAATTAAGAGTTAATTCAGATTGAGCAAAGAATTATTTCTGTGTTCTTGTGTTATTCATAGGGCATGTTGTGACAGCGTAGTGTTGCTTTCTCCTTTGGTTCTGAAATACCACCATTCAGAGAATGTCATCTGCCCTTTGTTGTTAAGAGATCTCAGCAGCTCCTCTTCTCTACTGTATGAATATATCTCTAATTAGCCAACAGTGTAGTGAATGCACTGGTATTTCAAGGTTAGCTGTAACATCTGGGGTTTCTACTACTCCTTCGCAGCTCAGGAATTATGACCAGCAAATCCTTTGTCTACACCCCCTTCCCCAGAGACCTGCTCAGTCATATTGTTTTGCCAAGCTGGTTTAGAGTTACTAATCCTCATAAATTCTATGTTTTGTGTACTTGGCACCTGAGAGCAGTCGTTTTTGTCCTGAAAGCTGTAGTCAATTGCATGACGGTGAACAAAATGGAGCTGAATTGGGGCAAAATAGAGGACAGCTCCCCTCTCCTGCTGAAATCTGAATGGCACACAAACCATGCTTGAAGAGCCTCTGCCTTTCTTTCCCCTTGTGCTCTCCCAGTCTTCATGGCTAGGATCAAGGAGGCGTTCATTGGACGAGAAATATGTTGTTGCTTCTGCTCAGTTTATAGCTGAACTTTCTCTAGGCCCTTTCCTTGAATTTTGACAGGCCTCCGCTATGTGTGGTAGTGGTGTTTTGTGTGTGTGCGCATGCACACTACAGGCTACCATCCTAGCCTCAGGACAAGATCTGTTGCACGTTTACAATTGTGCATTTATCTTACCCAAACCCTTGTAAGAAAGCATCAGTAAATCACGGTCAGTGCCCCATCACACTGAGCAGAGCTGTCTTGTTGCTGGAAAAGGGGGGAGGGGACCCAGTGATACTGGATCTTAGCCCTTTACTTATTAACTTTCCTTTAATTAACCTTAGTAGAAAGTACTGCATGCTTGGAATGTCAAGAGGGTTGTAGGTATGCACAGCAAAGGGACGTGGGTATGACTCAGGTGGGGGCATAATAAACTTCCTGCTGGACTGAAATGGTCAAAGTCTCCTTCCTGACCTGAGTCAGCCACCAGCTCTGGACTAGCCCGAAAATCCTTCCTGATCTCTCATATAGCCGTCAATTGTACTGAGAGAATGAAAATGGCATGACTCACGGTCTCAGTATCCATTGTCATTCATTTCCCAGTGCACACTGGATGTCTCTCTTGCGGCTTTTGATGACAGGAATTTGGTTTATCTGCTGATTTTCCAAGCAGTTATCCAAAATAAGAGACAATAAAACAGTAACTGTAAAAGAGAGGGGTGGGGATTCTGTTTTCAAAGTTACACTGAGCCCGGATCATGTCATCCTTGTCCTGCACATCAGAACTAAAAACCTATTGACAGGTTGGTCCTGGTGAAAGAGGAGCTGCGAGTGCCATCCTAAAGAGAATTACAGCCTTTTAAGCCTGTTGGTTTAGAACAGGGGTAGTCAAACTGCGGCCCTCCAGATGTCCATGGACTACAATTCCCATGAGCCTCTGGCAGGGGCTCATGAGAATTGTAGTCCATGGACATCTGGAGGGCCACAGTTTGACTACCCCTGGTTTAGAAGGCTGTAACTCTGCCTAGGGCTGCACTGTACGAGTGGTAACCTCAACATCTTCGCAGATTTGTGCTTCAGCATAATAGGAGGTATGATTAATATGGAAATACAAAAGCCAAGAGGGGATTAACAATTCTATAATGTCTGTGGAATATTGTACATTTGCAGCCACTTCAAATGTGAAATTTATCCATATGTGAAGATATGCTCTTTGTAAAGAAAAAAAATGTATGTGCTATCACTTTTGGAATGCATCATGAGTTTTGCTTTAGCCACAACTGCACAGATTGGGAAATTTGCTAAATAGCAGGGGTGGGGGAGGGGAAGTAAATACAGTGAGTAATAGTCTTCTTTCCTTTGTGCCCCGTGTCGTGTGTTAATTGTTGTTTGGAAACATGGTAAAAGTATATACTTTGAAAGAAAAACATTGCAGTTAGCTGAATTAGTTGAAAGAGAGCTAAAGTTTGATTTTTTTTCACTTACATGTTGCAGGAAAGAAAGTGTATTGTAATAGTCAATGCATCTTTACGACTTCATTTTTCTGCTGAATTAGAAAAGAGAAGATGACTTCCTTTAAGCTGTTATTTGGAACAAGGTTTTTAGACATGGGGAGCAATGCATAATTCGAGGAAATTACCCCGTGACCACGTTGTGTTAGTATTCTATCTGTGGACGTTGTGTTAGTATTCTATCTCTCTAAAAAAAAAAGAATATATGGGATTGTAATGAGTGGTTTAAATTACTTTTGGCAAATGGACAAAGATGGCAGTGTTGACTCATTTGTAAAAAACCAAGCAGCAATGTAATATCTTTTCATTAGGACTAACCAGATTGGCCCAAAGCAGTGGCACAAAGCAGTTCCCAGAATTCTTCATAAAGCTGGATGTTCTAGCACAGAAAATCAAGGACAGGAGAAAGAGCAAACCATATTATGGGGCATAGAGTTAAAAGTTAAGAGTCTGAAATTTGTAACCTTCTCAAAATGGAGGCAAAGAAGCGCCTTTAAATAAACGGTATTACAGTACTGTTTATTGTGAAAAGATTCACTTTGTTCATTATGCTACCATGAGGGCCTAGCAAAACAAGAGATTCTTCAATAGACATCTAAAAATAAATAAGAACATAGCCTGGCAAGCCCCTGTTGTAAGCACTATGTTTTGTAAAGTGTCTCTGCCTATTCTTAACTTGCCATATGCAACCAGCCAAGTGGCTGTTAACAGACTAACTTAAAAGTTGACTAAGGCTCACTGAGAAAGGATGGCAGGTCAGCCCCGGAAAGAATGAAAAACTGCATGTTCTAACCGCATGCTGGTAGCAGAACTTTGTGTGTCCCCAGTCCCATTCTTGAACAGTGATTTTTCTTATTACATTTTTTAAATTAATGATTTGTACAACAGTTGGTTTGTGTTTGTCCCATAATTTTATTTATTTAACCCCATTGTACCCTACTGTTCTCCCCAGTGGGGACCCAAAGGGTCTGACATTGTTCTCCTCTCCTCCATTTTGCCCTCTCAACATCTCTGTGAGGTAGGTTAAGCTGAGAGTGTGTGGCTGGCCCAAGGTCACCCAGCAAGCTTCCGTGGCATATGGCTTTCATGGGTTATCTTTTCTTCCGCCCCCCGCCCCCTAATTTCATAATACTTAAAGACAAGATTTGAAATGTTCATATAATAAGAAGTATTCAGTTGGAGCTGAAACAAGCCATTCCCAACTCTCCAGTAACCTTTGTTTCTACAGACCCAAGCTTGCTGTTGCAGAGAACTGCCACAGACACCCCCCCCCAGGTACTTAATCTCAATCTTATTTCAGAGTGCCATCCAAAACATGTTCCTCTCTTATTGAATCTTCACCAGAAAGAACATGATGATAAATACTTGATTAGTAGGAAGCTCAGGAGAATTAGAACAATCGCGTATTAGAGATGTGTTTCAGAGTTTTCCACTGACATAATTTAGATTAGTTTGTCCTGGTTTACCTTCTGTAGGAAAAAAGGGATAATATGTCTTCATGTGCACAACAGAGATAGTAAGGATAAAGCATTCTAGTATTACCAAAGAGGCTCCTTGTGCAGTCAACTAGGGAGAGTTCTTTTAATTACGGCGATAAAATATTGGCAGTAGCATCAATGGAGAACTCCTGTTCTTTTTAAGAATAGGAATAAGTGACCTTGTAGCAATTCTTGGATAGGGATGCCAGCCTCCAGATGGAACCTGGGGCTGACCCCGCAACCCACATCCTGCCTCTCGTACCACCCCCCCCCCCATAATGTTGCTGGCCTGGCACCAGAGTGCATCAGATATGTATTGTGTGCCTGAGGTAAGGTCCATATGTTGTACGTCAAGTGCATATTTGTACCACAAACACAGGACCACATGGTCCCTGGCAGCCCTGTACAATGAGGACAACACAGCCCTGGTGATTGTGGTGTGAACAAGGTTTGGCACTTTTCTACGAACCCTTATACCCCCATACTAGATTTTTTTCTTTCAAAAGAGCCGAACCGACCCTTGCTTCATTTTTTGTTTGGGTTTTTGTGTGTGTGTGTTTGTTTGTTTTTTAAAAAATTGTTTTTGGGAACTAGTGATTTCCTGTACTGAAATTTGACTGTGGTTTAATAAACTATCCTTGAGATGAAATAGCAAACCTTTTTACAAGTTTATATTAAATTTCTGACTAGATTCTATTGGGACAAGCCTGACTTTCTTTATAGAAATGCAGGAGCTTCCTCCCAAAAATTGAAAAGGTAAAAACAACCTTAAAGGAAACTTGTCTTAAAGTGTGTGCCTTCACTGAAGCTTAGAGCACCACACAATTTTTATAGTATTGTTTTTTTGTTTGTTTGGGAATACCCAAATGCACAACCCCAGTTCCCTTCTCTACAGTATACGCTGTATGCAGTACATTTCCCCCAGTTTGCAGTTTGGAATTTGGTGTGATTTGGGTTCTCTCCTGAATTTTATTCAATATCTTCAATTGCCCTCTTGCTCAGGTGGTACGGAGGTTTGGACTGGGATGTCATCAGTATGCTGATGACACCCAGCTCCTCCTCCTGATGGTTGGTTGCCCTGATTCACTCCCAGACTCATTAGCTGGATGCCTGGAAGCAGTGATGGGTTGGCTCAAGCAGAGCTGTCTAAAACTCAGTGTTTCAAATATGGAGGTCCTATGGTTTGGTAGGAAGGGTCCAGGCGAGGAAGCGAGACTGCCCAACCTGGATAGGGTGCAACTATTAATAGCACACTAAGCCAGAAACCTAGGAGTGATCTTCTATACCTCCCTCTCCATTGAGGAACAAATTACAAGAGTAGCATGGCTGGCATTCGTCCACCTGCATCAAGCTTAGCTGCTATCACCTTACCTGACCCCCAGAACACTTCTAGACCATCAACTCCAGATTTCTGCAACTCAATCTACACAGGCCTACCCTTATCCCTGCTCTAGAAACTCCAGCTGGTACAGAATGCAGTAGCCAGTGTCCTCAGAGGAACACCCCAGAGGACCTGCATCTGGCTCATGCTCCAACAGCAGCACTGACTAAAAGTTGAATTCTGGATCAGGCTTAAGGCCTTGGTAATCACCTTCAAGGCTGCATGCGGGCTTGGCCCGTCATACTTGAAGGACTGCCTCTCTGCGTACACCCCCCTGGAGATCACTATGCTCCACAAATTCTAGCAAGCTGGTGATCTCTGGCCCCAAGGAAGCCCATTTGGACTTTATCTGACCTGGCCCCCACTTGGTGAAATGAGCTCCCAGAAGAAATCAGGACCCTACTAGAATTGAAACAGTTCCAACAGGGTCTGCTAAATGGTGCTCTTCCACCAAGCCTTTGGTTGAGGCCAACCGAGCAACACCATCACAGTAGCCCCTTCCAACGACCAGTAGTGCCCCAAAGAGAACAAATTAAGATGGCCCTGGACCCAAACATTCTTTAAACAAAGCCGCACTCACGGTTGAGTGGATAACAGTTGAGTTACACAGTTTATGATTGTTCAAAATGATATTGTGTTTAAAATGTTAGAAGCCAAAAACTGTTAATATATTCCCTATACTGTCGTGTTCAAATGGCATTCAAGTGTTATGAGTCCAAAACTATGTTCTCTGTACTCTACCAGCATCACAGTGAAATGTG
The DNA here is from genome assembly GCF_049243985.1 of Paroedura picta. Taxonomy (NCBI): domain Eukaryota; kingdom Metazoa; phylum Chordata; class Lepidosauria; order Squamata; family Gekkonidae; genus Paroedura; species Paroedura picta. The sequence continues at coordinate 72,773,669 of NC_135376.1, forward strand.
AGCTATAAGTTTTTATTGTAAACTGCCCTGAGCCTCAAGAGAGGGCGGTATAGAAATGTAACAAACAAATAAATTTACCACTCTCAGCTCTTTTCATTTTTATAGAATTTGTACCCATTGTAGGATATAAACGGCCCTACAGTAACCAGTATCACAATTGTTAGTAGTCACAATATTATTGCTGGTTAAAATGGTAGCACTGCAGATTCCATTACAATAAGCATAGTGCTCTAGTTATGTGTAATTTTTTTACGCTGTTGCCATTCACTGTTGCGAATGCTGGCAGGGGCTCATGGGAATTGTAGTCCATGGACATCTGGAGGGCCGCAGTTTGACTACCCCTGCCATAGAGTAAGCTTTCCCCCTTTTCTTTCCAGCATAAATGCTCCTGTTGGAACCCTGACCAATACAGTTCTAATCTGTTTAAAAACAAGGCACTCTCCTAATTGCAAAACGAACCTTGTAAACACGAGAGCAGTGTGCTGCATAGGTCCAGGAATTAAAATGCAAATAAAAGATCTCATTGCATAATATTAAGAACCTTGATAATGGCTGAACCAGCTTAATAAAATATGATTCAAGATCTAGATTGTATTTATCTTGTGAAATCTTGGAACAGCGAGGAACTTATTTCATTGAATAAGAGAGGAACAGAATAACTCATTGAATAAGGTACAGTGTTACAACAGGCCAGTTTCATCACTGGATTTTTAAAAATTGTTTTAACAGTAATACAACCTAGTTTCTGATGACATTGAAAATTAATTCCCCAGTGAAACCACAAAATGCAAATGAATGTATTTCAGCTTCCATTCTGGTAGGCATGATGGAGTCACTGGATTATTGAGCAGTTTGGGTCTAGCAAGCCATTCTTAACAAATAATGAGAATGTATGTAGTTCCTAGGAACCAAGGGTGTGTGCAGACATATCACTGGCTTATCAATACGGAAATCCAGTTGAATAGCCACCTTATTTCCAGTGGTGGTGCTCCGGAATAGTTAATATGGCTTACCAGTGACAGCTATTGGCTGGTAGCTGTTAGTATACAAAATTAATTTGCTCTAAAACACTGCCAGTAGAGAGAACTTGATTGTGACTAAAGTGCTTTGATTAAAATCTTGATCTGCATTCTATTAGCCAAGATAACTTTCCTGAGATGTCAGGGAATGTCTTTTTCTATCATACAAATGAAGAAGGCTTATATAAGACGCCAAAGAGGTCTCCACTATGGGCCAGACTCTGATTGACTTTGCTTCAGTAGAGTAGCTGTATGATGTACCCTCCCAAATATATCCTGAGCCCAAGTAATCTTGCTTTGAATGATTTGGAGCTAGCAATGCCAGTAGAATTATGGTAGCAAACTGACCAGGATCCAGCAAAGAAGTCTGTAATGGCCAACACTGCCATTCATGCAGTTGCCTCAGAAAACATGTTTTTTAAAAAACACAGAACATTTTTAAGCAGCCCCATAGCATTTTCTATTTTATGCATCTCTGAAGAAATAATACGGCTTTGATCCTTCCCCCTTTAAAGAAAAAGTCACATAACTGTTGGGACATAATTGACCATATTATGACTCCAAACACATTCTAGAATGTTGTATATTGGAATATTCCATTATACTCCGTGCGGACAGAATATTTCCACTCAAGATATAGTTGGTCAATTACACTCTAGGTGGAAAACTGGTTACCAACTTTATTCTGTTTTCTTTGCACCACAGGTAATCTCCGGTAGTGTGGAACTTCAAAATTATGTTTGTTGATTTTAAAAAATCCTCCAGGTTCCCTGCAAGAGGGATTAGGCACTCCAGGGCTGTGCACTGCTTGAGAGGGAGTAGCTATGTTTTGTTTTATGTTTGTTTTAGCTTCAATACTTTTATATTCTTATATTTATTTTCTGTTTTATGAGGCAGGGGAGAATCAAGGGTTTTAGCAGGCAAGAAGTGCCAATCCTGGAGCATTGTTGCACTGCTATATCTCTAGGGATTTTATTTTTTTATCTTACAACGCTATTCTAGTGTTTATCTGTTTATTCTAATTTTTTAAATATATTTCTTTTTATTCTTTTTATCTTAGCTCTGTCATTTTATGTCTGCTCCATTTTCCTTAACTTTTACTCTGGTTTGTGTTTTCCTTTTATCTCTTTTGTAGGTTCAGTGTTGAAGCCTCCTTTCCCTGTGGGCGATGGGCGTGGTAGGAGTGGGTGTAAAAACTGTTCAAAGGGTTTGTTACTTCTACCATTCCTTATCTCCCTTTCACTCTTTCTTCTCTACTATTTTCCTCCCATGAGGAACTAATAGTGCTGCTTTAACTGTGAGATAAGTGTTTTTGGAGTGCTTTTGAGGCTTGAGTATATGTGATATGCCTGTTGAGCTTATGACCGTATTTGCTCATTTGAGTTTGGGGGGGGGAGGTTGTTTGCTCATTTGTTAGGCTTTTTGCATTTGTTATATGAATTGAATGTTCCATGCTTTCCATGTTAAGTTTTAGAATGATTATTTATCAAATTTGTTAGCCAGTTTTGTGCTAGCCATGCTAACTAGCAGCACTAACTAGCAACACCTTCTGACTTTTGTAGACTTCCAGCCATCAAACTGGACCATAATATTAAATCTTGGGTGGAGATGGATGGGGCAAGCAACTAGTCTCTTTTAATTATTTCTTTTCACAACTGAGAAAGTGTCTGCCATTAATTATTAATCTTGGCATTTTTATTTTCCAGTGTTTATGTCAACTACAATTGAACCCGAAAGACTGATTAGCTTTTTTAGCAAAGAGTTATCATATTGCATAATTTGGATGTTATGACACCTTACTAATTTGCTACTAATTATTCATCCTATCTATACTCTTCTCCTTGTTCCATTGTCTGAGGAAGAGTGCATGTACTCCTGAATAAATCTTTGTTGGGCTTAAAGTTGCTATTGGACTCAAACTGCATAAACAGGCAGTGTGATGCAGCGGTAAAAAAGGCAAATGCCATTTTGGGCTGTATCAACAGAGGCATCACATCAAAATCACAAGATGCCATAGTCCCATTGTATACGGCACTGGTCAGACCACACCTGGAGTACTGTGTGCAGTTCTGGAGGCCTCACTTCAAGAAGGACGTAGATAAAATTGAAAGGGTACAGAGGAGAGCGACGAAGATGATCTGGGGCCAAGGGACAAAGCCCTATGAAGATAGGTTGAGGGACTTGGGAATGTTCAGCCTGGAGAAAAGGAGGTTGAGAGGGGACATGATAGCCCTCTTTAAGTATTTGAAAGGTTGTCACTTGGAGGAGGGCAGGATGCTGTTTCTGTTGGCTGCAGAGGAGAGGACACGCAGTAATGGGTTTAAACTTCAAGTACAATGATATAGGCTAGATATCAGAAAAAAATTTTCACAGTCAGAGTAGTTCAGCAGTGGAATAGGCTGCCTAAGGAGGTGGTGAGCTCCCCCTCACTGGCAGTCTTCAAGCAAAGGTTGGATATACACTTTTCTTGGATGCTTTAGGATGCTTAGGGCTAATCCTGCGTTGAGCAGGGGGTTGGACTAGATGGCCTGTATGGCCCCTTCCAACTCTATGATTCTATGATTCTAAATTTTGTTATAATATTAAAACCAGTAATTGCTTTTCACCTCTTGTTGCTTTTCAAGGAATTGAATTCTGGGGCTGTAGAGGCTCCATCTTTTATCCCAGAGGACTGAGTGTCTTCAGTATATGGATTTCAGCTTAAGCACTACCAGAATTGGAATCCACAATTGGAGATTCATTTCATCTGGACATTGGGGTTCATCCCGGGATGGATGTGGTAGTACTCCTGAGAGCCCATGTTCACACTTTTGCTTTGTTTTTTGGATCTAGCACCACTCCTGGATTTCTGTGTAGCCTCTGTGACCAGGAATTTTTTCGTGGAAACTCTTCTTGTTGCAGTTATGGTCTGTTTCCAGACTGATCTGTTGTAATGTACATTACATGGGGCTATCTTTTGACAAATGTTTGGACTCATCCCTACTAAGACTGAGGAACAGATTATGACTATTCTTTTGAGGTGGTAATAATGGTGGTAAAGCTCTTCAGTCAATGCTTTATTTTAGTGTGTTCATGTTGGGCTTTGGTTGTCCATTCTCTTTGATCTGTTCTTAAGTTTATTTACCAATTGTTTTACATTTGATTTCTGTAATTTTTAGCCTTTTTGTTATAAGTGGATCAGGGAAAGGGATTACTGAAAAGAAATAGAAGAATGCTTAAAACAATGAAATCGCCCTTCTGTGGGCATGTGATACAGCTAATTAGCTTGCATTACTAGCATCGATCTGTTTTCCAGTAACCTTTCTCTGTTGTCGGGTTGTGATGCATACTATAAAGCTCTTTATTTTCCATTGCTGCTGCTGTTTCAGGGTCTTCCCTGGCCTGTAGCAGAGGAAAGGGACCAAAAAATAGTTCATCATACCCTTCACAGCCCTTCCGTGCCTGTAGTTGCAAGCAGCAGAGATTTCGTTCTCATTTTGTGATGATTTTCAGTAGCTGTTGTTGGTCTAACTAGCTGTCACAAGCATGCTAACAGGAAGGCAGATGTCAGTTTTGACTCCAAAGGCTAATCTGCAGGAGGCTAGAAGACTAAAGAGAGGGTTGTGTTTGTGGCAAAGGATGAGATTTGGTGGCTGTTTAGGCTCACAGGCTCAAAGTATGCCTGACAGCCAGCTATAATAAATGAAACTCCCATATTTTGTAACTTTCAGTAAGGAAAGTTGCCCTGTGTTCCTTGATATTTCTCCAGAAAGTCAATTTTAAAGAATATGCTGATTCAGGGTGAAGTTTTGTGCAAGAATATAAAGGCACCGTTTGTCTGCTACTACAGATGCTGACATGGAAATCCACGTGCTTGAAATAGCTTTATAAAAATTTGCCTCCACAGTTACAGAGCTGTTTATATTTTAAGGAGAACTGAAACCATCTGTTGCATATTACAAATGACTCACCCGGGCTGCATGATGTGTCACTTCTGTTTGGAACCGTTGCCACAGCAGAGCAAGAACACTCTGGAAATGTCCGCCTGCTTGGCTTAAGTAAGCTAGGCCAGGGCTTCCCCCAGGAAGGAAGCTGGCACTGAACAAGGGCGAGGAACACACAATAACAAGATACGCTAGAAGTCAAACACAATTGCTTCTGTGGTTGTGTTTGACTTCTAGCATACCTTGTTGTTGCGTGTTTCTAGCCCTTATTCAGTTGTTTACTGTTTACTGGTCATTGACTGTATCAGTAAACTAGCTCTTGCCCATGCTGTTACAGATGGCAGAAAGTGCTAACTAATCAAATCAGTAAATTAATAAAAGGAAATCCTACTATTTATGTGGCCACATAGCATAGCATAGCCTTTATTGGCTTATAAGAATAATATACTTAAGGGAATCGTTTACAGGTACAACATAAATTTAATCAGGTATTAAAATATAATACATTCTGTTCATGATGCCTCATTGCCAATAGCAAAAACTTTGCTCAATTACTTCTGGATTTTGATTAGACATGAGGAAAACAACCTTAAAATCATCAGATTGACATTTCTTATCACTGAACAATAAACTGAGAAATTTAAGACCAATATTAGATTTAAAAGGGCAATTCAGAAAGACAAGAGCTAGCGATTCTCTCTCTCGTTGTCCTCAGGGGCAAAAAATGCAGCCATATATAAAGACTTTCCCCCATGAGATGAGTGTAAATAGCACCTGCACACCCAATAGGATTTAGGATCTGCCAAGTTTATTTGTTAAAAGATTTATACCCCTCATTTCCTTTGTGACTCAAAGCAATTTACAGTTCTAAGATTAGAAACATAAAAAGTACAACAGAAATTTAACAATAAATAAATAAACCCCAAGCACCTCCTTTCCCAAGAAAATGCCAAACTTCAACCTCATTAAAAGCCATTGCTTTTATGGCCTCCCAGTGTCTCCTAAAAACATTTAAAGGTAGTACTCTCCGCACTGCCTTGAGTGAGCCCTTTCCACAAGATGGAGGTCACTGAAGAGGGAAGAGGCTGCAGCAGATGCCAGGAGGAGCCATCTTACTTCGGGGAACAGCTAGAAAGCGCCAAGTTTTAAAAGCGCTGTTTTTTAATACCCCACTTTTCAACACTCAAAGGAGTCTCAAAATGGCCTCCAAATATCTTTCCTCTCCCCACAACAGACATCCTGTGACGTAGGTGGGGCTGAGAGATCTCTAACGTTATTGCTCGGTCAGAACAGCCCCGAGAAAACTGTGACTAGCCCAAGTCCATTCAGCTGGCTGCATGTGGAGGAGCAGGGAATCAAACCCGTTTCTCCAGATGAGAGTCTGCTGTTCTTAAGCATCACACCACACTGGCTCTAAAAACCGCAGTTGGCATACAGGAGCAGTTCATTAAAACAAGTTGTAGAACAAGTAATAATGCCAGTTAGCTGAAGTTCTGCAGTATATGATGATTGGTTGGTGTGACTTTGTTGAAAGTATTTCTACCATGTTATGTAAATGTCATTATTTCAGGTTATTAAGAAATGTCTCAGACGTAATAACAAATATGGCTTGCTGTTACATGAGTGATCATGTATGTTCATGACTTTCAGTTCTGGTTTGGAGGGCAAGTAGTTTTGTTTGGTTATCACTGTGTTATTATTCATCTCAAAGCAGGGAGGTTCAAGTTTTGCTCATGAAGATTACTGGTAGATCTGGGACCATTGGTTTTGTTTCAGTTTACCCTGTCTCACATGAGACTAAAAGGGGGGAGGGGGAAATGTCCATGTGCACCTTCCTGAGCTCACTGGAGAGAGGATAGGATAACAATGTGAGGAACATGGCGCATGCATCTACTATTTCAAGAACTGCAGTAGCCATTTAATTACCCTTTAAAATCATAGTATGATATTAATGACAATGTACACTTGCATATAACTTCAGTAGTACATTGGGGTGATTTTCAGACAACCCAGATGGAGTTTTTTCGCTTACTTGTATGCTCTTCATGCTGAATCAGGTACATTAGAACCCAGGGCAACTGAAAACCTGAGACTGGAAGTAATATGTTATTTATTTATTTACTTCATTTATGCCCTGACTTTCTCCCCAATGGTCACTTGACTTAGAGTAGTTTACATAGTTCCCATCCACCATTTTATTCTCAAAAATATGTAAGTCAGTCTAAGAGTAGCCCAAGTTAACGTGAACCTCATTGGGTGGTCTTGGGCCAGTGACCACTGAGCAAGGTTTCATGGTGGAATCAGAGTTTGAACTTGGGTCTTCAGAGCCTAGTCCAAAACTCTTAACCTATTAAAAAAAGATTAGTAACATAAATTGGGTGAATATGAGTGTGGAGCAAATATAAAGTGTTTAATGGTGTGGAAGGAGAATGGCATAAGTCCATGTATCTAGAGGAAGCTCTTTTGTAGAGGACTGTGCAGGTGATTGTGAAATAGAAAGGCGAGGCCATGCTGTATGTTGCACCCTGAGGCTGCACCTCAGACAATTATCAGTAGCTGCTTGTGTGAGAAAAACAGTGAAGGCAACTGAATTTTTAAGGCTTGTTGTGGCACAACAGGGCGTCCTGTAGGGCAGGGGTGGTCAACCTGTGGTCCTCCAGATGTTCATGGACCACAATTCCCATGAGCCTCTGCCAGCGTTTGCTGGAATTGTAGTCCATGAACATCTGGAGGACCACAGATTGACTACCCCTGCTGTAGGGTTTAATCCTAACTCTTTATCTGTTGAAATACATACAAAAGCAAAGTAGCACGATTATCAGAGCACTGTTTCTAGCATGCTAGTTAGCATGTGAAAGCCGATCTAACAAACATGTAATTGTTACCTAGCAGACCTGTATCACACTGTTTCTGAGAGCTCAGATAGTGTGTTATACCCATAAAACCCTGGCGGCTGATTTACTGTGCAATCCTATGCAATTTCATTGGATTCAGGCTCTAATCACTCTGCATAGGATTGCAGTGAGAGAAATGACTTCTCCTACTTCAAAACCATGCAGGGGTGTGAATCTGATAGTGGAATCCTAAGTAGAGTTATTCCCTTCCAATTTTTTTAAAAATCTCAGTGAGTTTAGAAGTGTGCAGCTCTTTAGGATTCCACTATGGATTTTCGACATCTCAATCCAGCACTTAAGAGGTCATGCTCTACTTGTGCAGCATCCATGTGCTCGTTGGGATTGCCAGCTTTGGGAATTTTTAGAGATCTGGAGGTGGAGCTGTGAGGCAGGATTTAGGGGAGGGGGAGGACTTCAGCAGGGAATAATGTCACAGAGTCCACCCTCAACAGCACCCAGTGTATGCAGGTGAACAGAAAGGGGTTGCCAGGTCCAGTTTGAGGAACTCCTAGAGATTTGGGGATGGAGCCCGGCGAGGACAGGGAACTCAGTAGGGTTCAATGTCATAGAGCTCACCATCAAAAGCAGCCATTTTCTCAAGCGGAAGCAATCACCGTAGTCTGGAAATGAGCTATAATTTTGGGAGATCCCAAGGTCCCTCCTGGAGGCTGGCATACCTAATTATCATCTGGAGATGAGATATAATTTCGGGAATATCTTTAGTCATCACCTGGAGGTCAGCAACCCTAGTGTCACGAACTGCTGCTGTTAGTTTGAATTCGCATCTGTTTCTAGCCTTGGAAGCTGGTCAGATTCTTCCAGCATAAGTACATTCTTCTCACAATTTATAGGGTTGGTCTTGTTACATTGTGGAGCTCTGTGTCTCGGTAGATCAAAGAATGTTCTTGTTTAGTTTCCGGGCAAGCACAGTACAATCAAGCAAGGCATTTCAGTATAAACAACAGATTTTGTCTTTTATTTGGGACTGAGCCATAAGATGTTTTGTTACAGGCAACATGCACCAATAAAGGCATTTTCATACTCTGGATGAAGTGAATTTTTCTTAATTACTTAGTTTACAGTAGTACAGTTACTTTGAGCAGGAACAATCGTTATTCTTAAATGGCACATTTAAAGTGTGTCTTTTCCCCATTCTAGAGAGAGAAATTTTTAGACTCATTCACTTATAGGTGAATGTTTTTTCCCCAATAAGTAGCTGAAATCTGTACCCATGCTTATTCAGTACCAAAGTCTCCATTGTAGTGACCAGGAATAAATTAAGACCAGTCACAATTGCCTTCTTCAATCCTCGCAAAAGGGGGAGGGGATTTTCTCAGTAGAAACCATTGACATGAATACTGTCTTAAGGTATGTAAGGCAGTGAGGAGAATATACTTGTGTGGTAATATATCAGTGGATAATAAATTCATGAAATGGAATCCTTTGCTTTGGTAGGAAGCAACTCAGAGGCATGTCTTCAGCGGATTGAAAGGATGGATGACGGTGCTGTGACTCCAAGAAACAACACTGGTAAGCATGGGTTGCCTTACTCCTTTAATATATTTATTTTTAAAGTTCTGAAATAAGCAAGAAGTCAGAATGCCTCATTAGAAATATAGAATGGAGTTCTTTCACTTCTATAGGCTTATCTTTACTCAACTACATTCTCTTCTTTTGTTGGTACTCTGCTTTAACTGGTCATTTTATCCCTCCCTTTCTAGAATTTATAAGCCTTTTTTTATAAGCTAAATTTGAATGCACAAGATCAGTAGGTCATGATCATCATACTGTACATCAGTGGTCCCCAACCTTTCTGAGGTTGGGGACCGGCAGGGCATCGGGCTGCGGCCCGCGGCCCGCGCCCGTGCGGGCCACGCCCACGCATTGGTCGCACCCACGGGCCGCGCCCACGCATCGGCCGCACCCGCGCGCGCGGGCCACACCCACACGGGCGCAGCCCGGCCCTGATTCCCTCTCCCTGCCCTGCCGCAGTAAGAAGCTTCCCAGGCCGCAAGCTTACGGCCTGGGAAATTTTTTACTGCGGGGGGGGCAGGCGGGGAGAGGGAGCCGCGGCCCGGCGCCGGGCCGCAGCCCGCAGGTTGGGGACCACTGCTGTACATTATTTAACTTTCATGACAGTTTCCTCTGGAACGCTTTAAAAATTAAATGTTAATAACGCAGTGATAGTAGTTTTATTGCTTTCCTTGGTTTGTAGCTGTTCTGTTTTGGGTGACATTGTGGTCTACAAGTTCAGAACTGCTGGTCTTGTGGTGTTGTAATGTAGGAAAATTACCCTTGCTTGACTATTGCAGATAACCTTATTTCATGTATATATCTTTTCATAGTTGCTTGTGATAATCACCTAGCCCCTGTAGCTCTTCCTTGTGATAGTCTGTGGACTTTGAAACATACATGCTTATCAACTTTCCTTGACTGTCACTTTAATATGAAGTCTTATATAAACTTTAATATAATATGAAGTAGTTTATAAACACTCTGGATTTTATCCAAATGAATTTCAGTGCCTCTCATTCTGGAACCCCAGAAGCAATAATACCCAAAGAAGAAACCAGCTTCTTTCTCAGCCTTAATTTTATCACAGAAAAGGTTAGGATACTGAAGGTGAACCAGTAGCCTTCATCCACACTTTTTGGTGGATTAATTCCAAGTAATATGTACAATTCATGTTCATACTTAGCCCTTTGCATCTCTTACTCTGCAGCTTCCAAAATTCCCTTGCATGTCTTATCTCTTCCCATCAGTGTGAGGACTACAGAACTACACCTGTTGCAAGGCTGTATGGGATATTAATCATTCAGTCCCATTGCCTGATTGGCTATAAACTTAATGTGGTATGTCCCTTTTTCCTTCAAGTTTCCTATTGACATCTACTTTTCAGGAGGGCTTAAACTACATATACAGATTCACTATGTGCAAGAAAAGAAAGGTCCAAAGGACAAAGAAAATTATTATCTGCACAGAGATTAATTAATATTATTTATCATATTTATATCCCACTCCCACTCCCTCTCCCTGAAAGGGTCTCAGGGCAGCCAATTGTGCTAGAGTTCACTAGGAATAAACCTTAGAATCTTTTTTCAGGACTACAGATGAGTTTTGGAATATGTGATGGTAGAACACCTCTGAACATATGACAAATTGTACTTACTCCTCAACAACTGAGGCTCGTACTTGCTCTTTGCCATCAACATTTGTGATACGAATTTCATGAAGGGCTGGGTCTCAGCATTCTTCCACAGAGAAAACAAGCAGTTCCCTCACTTTTGTCTTTACTACAGTGTTAATCAGATAATATAGTTCTTCTCCGCACAAAAAAGGCTCTTCCTGGGGCATTTCCACACATCGGTAAAAATAGCGTTTTGCCAGCTGAATGGTGTAGCATTAAATATTATCACATCTCCCGGCCACTCCTCACTTTTTTGCTGTCTCGCTGTAGTCTTCTGCCTTTTTGCGCTTCTCACGCTCCACAACTGCTGCTGGAAATGGCGGAAGAGAGCAATACGCTTTATACATGAGGAAGAGTGCTTGCACTCAAAAGCTCACGTCTGGCATAAATCTTTGTTGGTCTTAAAGGTGCCATTGGACTCTGATTTTGTTGTGCTGCTTCAAACAGACCAACATGGCTACCCACTTGAATCTCTTCTTCCTGTCAATCGTCAGGAAGCCAATCCCCTTTCCCCATGTTTTAAAGGTCCTGCGATGCGTGCTAATTTTTTAAAATTAATACTTATCCATTTAAACGCCTATGCATAGATGCATAGTGCTTTTTGAAAGCCACCCCTTATGGAATCAAGAGTCTTTAGATACTTTTAAACATTAATCTCGTCCCTGATTTTTTGGGGGTTAGGGTTACCTTAATGAAGCATGTTTTGTGTCACAACTTTGGGAAAAATGTGCTGTAAATGTAATATCATTGTGCAGTAGCTGGGTCATATACACATACTAAAGTATTTTAAATTGTTAGTACAAAATGAGCCCCCTTTAGACATGCACTATTTTATTCTGTTTTATTGTTACACTGTTTTTTCATATTATACCATTAAAGGTTTATTGATTGATTAAAATGCACCCAGTATTAACCTCATGACTCAAAACCAATATTTTTTCACTTATCCAAATGTGATACAAGCAATCCTGTAACAGACTTTTAGAATGCTACTTTAAAAATCAGTACTTTCCAATTAGATTTTCCTTTATACTGTGGAAATTAGATAGCAGCATGGTTTGCTTCAAACATGAACATTTTCATTTGCAGTCTCTGGAACTGTTTGAAGAAAAGTTGTTTTCAGTAAAAAAAACAACAACACACACATCTGAAAGGCATATTGTTGGGAAGATCAGAGGGAAGAGATTATGAAATTGGCCAGAACCAGAATGTTTGCATTCCTGAACCCCTCAAAAACTGAGTTGCAGCATCACTGTAGAGTATCAGTTACTCTCTGCATATACCATCTTACTTTGGTTTCCTCTCTTGTAAATATGTATTTTTATAGGAGGCTTCTATGTCTGACAGCAACACCTTTCCTTGCAGTAGTAGTAGAAGAGTTGGTTTTTATACCCCGCTTTTCACTACCCAAAGGAGTCTTAAAGCAGCTTACAATTGCCCTGTGAGATAGGTGGGGCTGAGAGAGCTCTGACAGGACTTCTCTGTGTAAACAGCCCTAACAGGACTGTGACTAGCTCAAGTTCACCCACCTGGCTGCATATGGAGGAATAGGGAATCAAACCAGCTCTCTAGATTAGAAGCCGCTGCTCTTAACCACTACAGCACACTGGCTCCTAGTGATACTTCGGCTGCACCAAATGGCACCATAAATCTGATTGAAATGAAGCATGTAGAACAAGGGTACTTCTTGCAAATTGGATTTGAGTTTTGTGTTTCATATTTAGATTGTGTTACTCAAGGATATACTATACTGGTTAATCATGGGTCTTGTTGATTTTTTTTGACATGTTGTCAGCTTTTGATATTGTTTGTTGGCCAGTATCTTAACATATCTTAATAGTGTCTGGAAGGACTAAGGATAAAGGGCGATCATATCAGTGAAACATGATCTGTGATGTCTCTGCAAGACTGATTCTTTCACCATTGCACTCTAATTATCTATGTATGTCCTTTGGTAGAGATTTACTCCCTCTGAGGTGGAGGACATCTTGATTGGGTGACCCCCACTGTGCATTAAGGGAGTCAAGAACTATTTTTCAGCTTCCTGACTTGTGGAAGTCACCCCCTCTGGTTTGTTTCCTGCCTCAGAAGGGAGACAAGCTTCAGAGACAGCCTCCTCTTTTTAAAACTTAGTTTCTTACCATTCAACATTTTGTCCTTGCTCCTCTTGCCCTTATTTCAACATTCCCCCCAGTGCCAAAAAGAGGAAACTCTAATTATTAGACTGCCAAGGGCAAGTAAGGGCAGATAGCAGTGAGCTCTCACTGCTGTGCTTTAAATCAACTCCAAAAATGGAGATGGATTATTTTTTAGCAGCTTTCTTAACTGAAGGCATGAGCTAGACTGCCAAGGACTTCATGGCCCTGATGCTGTCTGCTCCAGTAGTCCCTCTGCAAAGAAGAAAAAGCTTGTAAAAGCCAAACAGGCGCCCCAAGGCCAAGCCAGTGGACTTAAAAGAGACAGACTCTTTGGGGATCATCTGGATAAGAGATCATCTTGAAGAGTTGAGGGCCCTGTGCAGCATTCTGCAGGGCTTGCAAGATGGAGCTCTTCTGTTAGGTCTTTGGTTGAGACCAGGGCATGGAAGATCGGATGGGCCCCCTAGAAGAGATTGCCACCTGGCCAGACCATCGCCACTGGTGGACTGCTGGCACGCATAGTCCTCCATGGCACACCGAGAAGCAGCCTGTAAGAGTTGTGGAGGTGGGATAGTTTTGCTGCTGGGGTATATTGTTAATGGGGATATTATACTTTGTTTTATGTGGGGTTTTATTGTATGACCTGCCGTGAGCTGGCTTGCTGAGAGCAGCAGGAATGAAATCGAATTAAATAAATATAAATAAATAAATAAGATCTTGGTAGAAACAAGAGACAAACGAAAGGCCCTGCCTTGAGGTGTGCTGACATATGACAGTTCAGTGGTGCTTCTTTTCATTCCCACCAAGGTGTAAACAGAACCAAAAAAAAACTCAACTGGAGCCAGCTAATAGCCTTCTTTAGCAGAGGCGAACAGCAATCCAGATTCTTTAGACAGTCGGGTTTTTGGACAGAAAGGTTGAACAGGACATTTAAACAACACAGGGTATGCCACCAACATTCTGGTGAGAAGACGACCATTTCAAGGAACATTAGATCCAGTCCAAAGTGGATTCCTAGAACATCAAAGCAAGGACCATGCAATATAATTTTCCAGCCTTCCACCGGAACATTTCATATGGATTATTAATTAATTATTATTAATTACTATTATTAATTACAGATCAAGGGCTCTGCCAACAGCCAGGCAGACTGGCTAAGCAGACAGACCTTACAGGAGGGAGAATGGTCTCTGAAGAAGGAACTTTTCCTACAAAAAGTCAGTTGCTTCAGGAACCCCCTGTGCATTGGCAGCTTCACTGGTTGCATATTTGCTCCTGGGCACAATTTAGAGAGCTGGTTGTTGCCTTTAAAGCCCATCACAGGGCGGGACTCATATCTAGTGAGCAGCCTTTCCCCAGATGGTCCTGTGACCCAACTAAGGTGACTGTGCCTCACTTCCAGCAGTCTGCAGAAGGGCTGCTCATCTCCAGCTCTTCTTTTCAGTAGCTGTGGCCGCACTTCGTAACAGCCTGACAAATATGGTATAGAAAGTTCCTGCTTAGTTTTCTGTAAAAGTTGCAAAGCAGAATAATTTTAATACACCTTTGACATAAGTACCTAAGGAGTGTGTTTGGCAGCTCATGGTGATATATGTTGCAGGAGTTCCCATTAACCTGAAGTATGTTGTCTTATGTATTTCAATTTTTAACTGTAGGTGTTTATATTTTTGTAGGTCACTTTGTGCATTGTGGAAAGATGTGATATAAATATATTTTAATATATTTAATATATAAAATAATAACATTAATATTTTTTTCTCTTTGTAAAAGCTTTATTATCTGAACGTTTTGAGATAATTAGGTACATAAATCCTTTGATCAGTTTCACAAAATTGCCGCTTAACTTTTATAGATGTGCAATTCTTTTTAGCGTCTGAATTTTCCTGTTTTCTGAGGTTAGTTAAACCTACATAATTATTAAATTATGAATGAGAATGCCTTACTGTTAGAGTTAATAAAGGTGATGAAAGGCTCAGTGAATTTGGCTTGCCTGTGATCAGTAAGTGACTAGGGCTGAGATCTGTATCTGATATGAGATGCAGTCTGAGGTTTAAGGTTCAGAGAGCACATAGGAGTTTATGCTACCTTTGAGACGTTGGCTAATCCTTCAGCCTTCTTGGGATGTAATCCTTGGAGAGAACATACCTTCTTAGCCTGACTAATCTTTTAACCTTTGTCCTGTCCACAGTACATTTGCATCGGCCCCAATAGTCATGCAGTAACGTAACCCTTATAAAAAATTAGCAGCACAGAGTCCACCCTGGCAGCTTCCTTCTTCATGCCTTAATTAAAGTTTTGATAATAGTCTTTACATGGAGCTTTTCAACAAGAACAACAACAACAACCTTTATTGGCATAAAAATAAGACAAATCAGAATACAGTCAATTAGTTCTTAAGTTCACGCAGCTTAATTGCCATTTGTAGGAATTCAGCCACTTAATCAATTGTATCTGGATCCTGATTGGAGAGAAGGAACTGTACCTTGCGTTTATCAGGGTAGCCAATACATTTAACTAAGAGTGAGTCTAGAGCTTTAGTCCAAATGGCATCATATATGGGGCAGTAAAAAAAAACGTGCTGTATGGTTTCTATAGAACCTTGTTTACATGGGCAGTGTCTCTGTATGTAAGGAATCTTATGAAATTTCTCCGCCATAACTGCATATGGGAGGATATTAAACCTGGCAAGCATAAAATAGGCTGTCTAAGGAGGTGGTGAGCTCCCCCCTCACTGGCAGTCTTCAAGCAAAGGTTGGATACACACTTTTCTTGGATGCTTTAGGATGCTTTGGGCTGATCCTGCGTTGAGCAGGGGGTTGGACTAGATGGCCTGTATGGCCCCTTCCTACTCTATGATTCTATGATTCTAAAAGCCCTGTGTTATTACATGGAGCTTTTCTTGAATACTGTTTGGAAGCTTCCAAAGCACAACAGATGGATTACTTGTTGGTTTGGTCTTTCAGGGGAGTACTTCCCAGGGCTACATCTAGCAGAAACCACTGAGCAAGTTCTCGCCAAGTAATTTGCAGTCACCTGACGAAAGCCTGGGTAAATTAGTGGTTAGAGTTCTAGATTGGGATCTGGAAGACCCAAGTGCAAATCTCCACTTTGCCATGGATGAATCATTGGGAGAGTTTACACCAATTGCATGCTCCTAGCCTAGCCTACCTTACAGGGCTGTTGTGAGAATAAAGTGGAGATCAGAAAAGTTTAAATGGCTTTGAGTCTGTAGTGGGGAGAAGGATGGGTATAAATAAAGTAATGAATGTTAAATATAACAGATGATGGGGCAGATTAAAGGTTGGCTGGTGGGTGGAAAGGAAGCAGAGAAAGGTGAGAAGATATGGGGGCTGCCAGGAGGAGGGAAAGAGGAATTAGTGTAGGAAGAGATAAAGGGGGGAATGAGATTCCCTGTGAGACCTTGTGAATCCTCCCTTATGATTTGCATATTATCATCCATCACCTTGCACTTTTCATAATGGAGAGATGGTATATACTCTGAATATATGAACAGAATTTATTTTGCACAGTTGCTTTGTGCTGAATTCTTTTACTTAATCTTGTGTCTTACAAAAATACACAGATGCTTTCAGTAGAAGTGTGCCTTCCAGAAAACGTCTACATTTTAGCATTTAACAGTGCAATAATAAACCAAGGTATTGTACTGTAATTCTTGCAGCTTGTTACTTTCTAGTGCTATATAGAGCTTTCACCTACTAATTTTCCCTTTCTGGTTGGCATTATAATGAGTCTCCCATGCTCATTTATACCGTATATCAGTTGTCCCCAACCTTTTTATCGCTAGGGACCACTCAGTGCCTTTAACTGAGGCCCAGTGGGGGGGGGGGAGTTAGTTTACTCCTCTACTCTCAACCACTGCCCTAGCGCTCTCTGATCACTATGGTAATGTTTAAACATCCCTTCAAAATAAGATACAGACACGCCACAACAATGAATTGTGTTGTAAAGGGCTGGGGGGGATGAAGTAAAGGGCCGGGGGGGGGGAGAAGGCGTCCTTCGGGGCCTACCTCCACACCTCCAATTAGTCGAAGGACCACATGTGGTCCGCGGCCTACAGGTTGGGGATTGCTACCGTATATGATATGACTTCATCATCTCTGTGTGTGTTCTTGCTGATTTTGGCCCTTATTCCAGAATGCCTGTAATATTTGTATTCATGTGTGCTTCCATGCTCTGCCTGTTTTTATCCTTTTACACTTCCTTAATTAGTCTGTTAACTCTCATAAGAATCAATATTTTGACAGTAGCAACTATGCTCTTGGAATACTACCAGAGATAGTGGCTCCAGATGGGAGTAGTTACCTGACCAGCACCATTGTAGTTGTCATTGTTGTACATGCAACAGTGCACCAAAGAGCATTTCTAAGATCACTGTTGCCATATAGCCCATCTTTAAAGCCCGCCTCCTTTGTTATGGTTAATGTTTTGATCTTTTATGGTGTAAGATGGTGTTGTCAGAGCAGTTCAAAAAGAGGATTCTCTTTCCACAGACTCAATGCATTCTTTCTCTGTGATTCAATCATATGGTATTACTTTTGTATACACTGGTTTTGTTTTAAAAATAAAATACTATTCTGTTTTGCAGGCATCGAATATTATATTATGAGATGACAGTTTATAACTTGAGCATGTGCCAACATTTTTGCGGTCAGGAATTGGAATGAATTTTTAGATGTTCACCTCATTTTATTTACGGTCAAGAAATCTAACTTATAAAGCGCATAATATTATAAGTTGCTCTGCAAATGCTTGGGGAACTACACTTTCTGGAAACAATAAGAATAAATTCTTTTTCATCCTATAATGGCCTCTTTTGTTTTAAGCTCCGGAAAACTGAGCTAGTTGATTGCCACACCCAGCATACCGTAAAATTTACATTCTGCCGGCACTCCCGTCCCCATTCTTGAGTTTCTGCAGACTTCAATGAAATAGATCAAGCTGTGGTGAACTGTGATAGGCTTAAAGTTAACGGGAAATAGTTCCTCCTACATAAGTCAGAGGCTTCCTGCAAATGAACTGTATTTCCCAGCATGGTGTAACTCCTCTTTGCTTAAAAGCTAGTGACATTGCTTTGTACACCGAGAAATGCAGCTGGAGAGTTAAGTGGTGGCTTTGGTAAGAATGATTTATTTAAGAGCTTTATCTGGTCTAGGCATATATAATTTACAGCTTGTGTTGTTGGTTTGCTGCTTTCTGTGTTGGCTTTTGATGCAGCTCCCTGTTTCTGACGAAATCAAAAGGAAAGAGATTTGAAGACTCTCTGTGAACACAGTAGGGAATCTTTTGCTTAAAGCTCTGAAAGGCACATGGGAAGTCATCTCAAAGTTAGTATATGGGAATGCCCTTTGCATGCATACTGAAAGGGCAGTAACCAGAAGAGGAGGAGAAGAGCAACATTTCCTCAGTTAACATTGGAAAAGTTACATGTATTTCAGTATGTAGTGGACCTGGAATTCTAAAGAGTGATAAAACATACAGCAGAAAGTTTGAGGCATTAAAATGAAAAGCTGGTTTAGAGCATGTTTGATTAACATTTGTAGGTTAATATAGTTCTAAGCAAATGACTTTTATAATAGCAGTTACACCCATTGTAGCTCTTTACATAGCCTTGATGTTTATTTGGTTTTTTTAATGTATATATCCCTGGAATAAAAGTGTTATTTCAGGATAAATGTGAGCTGCAGGGTTGAATGTGTGAGTCATTTCATGGACCTACAGCAATTGTTTCTGTGTGGGGTGGGAAAGGTTTGCACAAGTTTCTTTTTTGAAGCTATCTTCATTTTTGTCAGCAGTAATCTCTGTCTAAAGCATCCCAGTCCTGGGTTCTCTTAACTTAACTTGCCCTGGGTGGTGATGCCTTTGCGATAGTCACTTGGTGACTCACTGTATAATAGGGTTATGACAACTGTCATAATTATTTATGTAGAAGTGAAATAGGAATACTATATTTTTAGAATCTTTAAATGCCGTGTAGGTGTTTGAAACAGGTTGTGCCAGCAACTCGGAGTGTATTAATTCTCTCTGTGGACCATAAACTAATGTGTGGTCTACAATGTGGTTTACATTATATTAGTTTCACTAACAGTGCAGTCTAATGTAGTCTATGCCCTTCTAAGTCTGTTGAAATCAGGGGGCTTAGAAAGGTGTATATTGTAAGAAGGCAGTATTTGCAATTCTTGGGAGCATTTCTCACCTGTGGATAAATAAATGAACTATTTTGAAGCAGAACATGTAACCTTAAATTCTTTATCATACTCTTATTGGCGTGGCATTTTTATCCCATTTGGCAAATACAGTTTTTTTGCTTTTTCTGTGCCTGAGGGGATCTTCAGAATTCTTTATAGATTCTTGTGGAAGCTGAACATATTTTATATCCTGTCTGCATAAAATAACATTACAATGTAAAAAATGGAGTTTAATTCACTGTAGGGAAAAGCTATATCTAAAAACATATAACCTTTATTACCTTTAACATTCAAATTAAAGTTAAATCAAAATTACCTTTAAAATTCAAATTAAAGCTCTGATAAAATTGCAGAAAATTTACCTTTTTTACAATTTCAAAATTCCTAAATCACAAGAAGCTTTACTGTGGGTTGAGAATTGGAACTTTTATCCAGTTTTTGTTTTATAAAAAAATATAGCATTTCCATTGGCTTCCAAAAAAAAAGCAAAATCTTACATGCAGTTTCAGGTTGTGTTGCTTTGTAGCATAAGGAGAGATTTTAACATGAGGTAAGCTTTATAATTTAACATAACTACGATGAATTTTAAAGAAGAACACGTGATCATGGAAGCATATACCATCCACAGTGATGAGTTCAGAGTGTTGCAAGTGGAGCATTGTGGGGCAAAACACATTGAAAGAAATGTACAAAGGCCATCTTTGTAGGTTCATGTTGAGTGCATGCTGATGTGGAAAAGGCAAAGCAGATTCAAAGGTGTGAAAGAAAAACATAGAAGTCAGGAAAAGATTAGATGTCAAAAGGATGTGCTGCGCATTCAATACATTAATGTTCAAGATGTCCAAAGAATACCAGGGTTGTGACACAGAAGCAGGCAATGGTGAACCACCTTTGAATGTTTCTTGTCCTGAAAACCCTAGAGAAAGCTGTCAAACATAAAGCCCAGGGGCTGAAATTGGCCTGTCCAGAGCTCTTATGTGGCCCCTGAGCAACTGGTGCAAGGGAGGGAACAGGAGGCTGCATGGGTGAATCCATTCCAACTGCAACTTCAGCATGGCAGAATAATCTTATCTGCAGCAGACAAGCAGGAGCCCCTTCACTTCAAGGGCAGATTCACTGGTAAGCTGGGAACCACTGCAGCTGCATTCTTGCTTCTCTGCTCAGCCTGCATCTCCAGGGATGCTGTTCAAGGTGACCACATTTGCACATGGAGGGGTGCAAATGATCTTCTATTGAGGTTTGCTGACATCCAGTTCCACCGCCATATTCATGCCCCCTTCCCATGCAGCAGCTGTTCTTTGGCCCATGGGGGGCATTCTTTGATGTTTCTTCTACAAATCAGGGGAGTCTAGTCTGCCCCAATCACTTGACTTGGTAACCAGGCCTTGTAGTGAGAATACCAACAGTTATCCTTTAAAAAGTTTATATCTTTGGTACCTGGCACAGAGTGGTAAGGGGCAAAAATGCTGTCTGAAGCTGTCTGTCCATGAGGTTGGGAGTTTGATCCCAGCAGCCGGCTCAAGGTTGACTCAGCCTTCCATCCTTCTGAGGTCGGTAAAATGAGTACCCAGCTTGCTGCTGGGGGGGGGGGGATGGTAATGACTGGGGAAGGCACTGGCAAGGCCACCCTGTATTGAGTCTGCCATGAAAACGCTAGAGGGCGTCACCCCAAGGGTCAGACATGACCCGGTGCTTGCACTGGGGATACCTTTACCTTTCCTTTACCTGGCATTACATTTTATGGCATATATGCCCTGGATAGAGCCTCTTGTGGCGCAGAGTGGTAAGGCAGCAGAAATGCTGTTTGAAGCTGTCTGCCCATGAGGTTGGGAGTTCAATCCCAGCAGCCGGCTCAAGGTTGACTCAGCCTTCCATCCTTCCAAGGTCGGTAAAATGAGTACCCAGCTTGCTGCTGGGGGGTAAACGGTAATGACTGGGGAAGGCACTGGCAAACCACCCCGTATTGAGTCTGCCATGAAAACGCTAGAGGGCGTCACCCCAAGGGTCAGACATGACTCGGTGCTTGCACAGGGGATACCTTTACCTTTACCTTTTTATGCCCTGGCTTGACAGAGTGATATGTATATATCAGATCTGGCCTTTGTAACAAAGGAATTCAACCTCTCAGCCCTAGGGTTCTTTCCATTAAAAAAAATCCAAGCTCCAATTAACCTCCACAAGGGTCTGAATAATCAAGAGGAGGTTGTTTTTAAAGTGGTTTAATGCTTAATTTTTTCATGATTGTTTTAAATTGTTATTTACCCAACCTTAGCTGATCAGGGAAGGGCAGGATACAAATAAACATTTCTTATTATATTATTGTAAGTCCATTTGACAGCATTTTCCACTACCTGCTTTCCACTTTCGTCCCAGTGAAGCGTCCATTACTCTTGTCTTTGTGCATTCTGATTAACATCTATATGCCTTTGTCCATAGCTGGTTCTCAGTATTCAAAAATAATTCTTTAAATTTCACTATATTAAACTGTTATATAACTTCTGGGGATCGCCCAGATCTGCAGTTCATCTCTAGGCTACAGAGTTCAGTTCTCCTAGAGAAAATGGTTGCTTTGAAGGGTAGACTCTATGGCATTGTAGTTTACCGAGGTCATAAGAATATAAAAAGAGCCCTGTTGGATCAGACCAGTAGTCCATCTAGTGCAACATCCTGTCTCACACAGTAGCCAACCATGTCCTCTGGAGGGCCAAAAATAGGGCATAGAGACAGAGGCCTCCTGGTGTTGCCTCCTGGCTCCCAATCACCCTGGCTAGCAGCCAATGACGGACATCCTCCATGAATCTATCTAATTTTTCCTTTTAAAGCTGTTTGCTCCATTTGATGCCCTCAAGTTCTAGTATTTCGTGAGAAGGAGAAAATGTTCTCTTTGTCATCTCTCTCCACCCCATGCTTCTTTAACAACAGCTGTCCCCAACCCAGTCTGTAGATCAGCCAGTACCGGGCCGCGGCTCCTCCTCGTCCTCCTCCCCGGCTGATGCCTCAGGGGCTGCCCTGCCACTCTGCCGCCGGCACACCTTTGGTGCTCTCCGGCACCCGCCATGGCCGGGGCTCCCCCTTGGCGTGGCACTGTGCAACTGCTGCTGGCAGCGCCACCCAGTGGGCAGCAGGAAGTCAGGGGCACAGCAGGGAATGCAAGCGGAGCAGGGGCTCAGGCGGCAGCGACGTCCCTCAGCAAAAGACTACCCCCCCCCCCCGGACCTCATTTAAATTGTCAAGCGTTGACTGGTCCCTGGTGATAAAAAGGTTGGGGACCACTGCTTTAACACTATTTTGCTCCCTTATATATTTGGGAAACAGCCTCCTGGGAGGAGACTGTCGGGGGCCTTGTCCGTCCAAGTCCATCTGATTGGCACTCCGCCTCCCTCCTTGCCTGTTAGAAGCCTTGTGGCTTTTTAAAATGGGCTTTGATACTTGTAATTTCATAAACCTCTATCATATTCCCCTTTAGCCATCTGTTTTCTAAACTGAAAAGTCCTGAACTCTTCAATCTTTCTTCATAGGGAAGGCACTCCAACCCCCTAATCATCTCTGTTGTCCTCGGCCGTGTCCTTTTTGAGATATGGTGACCAGAATTGTACACAGTATTCCAAATGAGGCCACATGAGTAACTTAACATAACTACATTTCCTAATGTCATTGGTGCCAATGTGCACCATGAGTGCTGTGTCCTTCCCAGCACTGCGTATCAACTCCTCTAGACACTGCATGATGTCTGCAACCTTGCTTTTCCCCAGTCCCCCAGAAGTATCCTCACTACTAGAGGATATTGGTCCATTGCCAAAGGAAGGGGTCCCTTATAAGAGATCACATCCCTCCTCAGACTAATACCTTCCAACATGGAGACTCTTACTCTCCACAACAGCAAAAGAGTTGTTAGTACAGGAGTGGAATTGTTCTGGTAAGTCCCTAAGGGGCTCTTCGCAAGTGCACTCCTCAAAGCCGGAAAAATTATTTCTAGGGGCCCCTCCATGGTCAAAAGGTTGAAAAAGGCTGATCTAGAGTGATCTAGATCCCTTTGTCTCTTGTCCTTTGGCTCGCCCCTCTGCCTAGGAGGACCCTTACATTTCAGAGCTCCAACCCCTTCCATGCAACAGTCACTTCTAGATTAGATTATTGTAACTTGCTCTATGCAGGTATACTCTTGGCTCTGACCTGGAAGTTAAAGTTGGCAAAAAATGCAGCTGATGAGGACCCCCTGGAGGGGCCCATATTTGACCTGCCTTCCAACAGCTGCATTGGCAGCCAATAAGAGCTCTGGATCAGAGTTAAGGTGTTAGTACTAATCTTCAAGGCCATACACAGATAGTAAATCAAATTACAAATAAACAGTATGCTTTTTAGTAAATTGCTAACTAGTACGTTCAGCTTGTGCTTCCTCACCTCAGCCAAGGTTACTGTGACATTTTCTGGTAAATATTCTAACCCGTTCTTGCAAAGCCTGTTTGTAAAATTATGACTGTCAGTATGATTGGTTATGGCAAAAAAAAATTGTTTCGGTTTCAGATTACTTGAATTGACATGTACGAACTTGTGAAGGTAAAAGTAAACCTTTTGCGAGCCACTGAAAATTAAGGATAAGTAGTAAGTAACTTTTGCTGCTCACGTTTCCCTTGCACAGCTCCCCCATCTTCTGTTTACTCATTCTGTCAGCGTAAGTGGATACAGTGAGTCACTGTTTGTATTGTTACAAGCTTGTGGAAGAGCTGCAAAGCCTTAATATTTTAATGTTGCCGTAAACTGTCAAAGAAGTTGGAAATTCTGTGTTGAAAGTAACAACCAGTAATTTTTTTGTTATGAGTGCCTCTTTGTGGCCATGTTTTTGCACAGAGTATGAAAAGGAGAGAAAGACACATTGCAGACTTCCCCAGAAGAAAGAGAACATATAGGAGTGTTCTGAGAGAGGAAAATGAGCAGGCTTTCAAAGGTCCTAAAGTGGAAAACGTATAGGGTCAGATCCAAATTACCACAAGTGGAGGAAAGCATGTGAAATGCCACCCCCCCTTCCTCTGGAGTTCCCAGACATTCTGTTCCATGGGTCTGAGCATGCTTACAAATATCAGGGGCTATAGTTTAATTATATCTGAAGATGTGTGTTTGCACAGAAAACCTTATATATTTTGAATAAAACTTGGTTGGTTTTAATGGTGCCATTGGACTCAAACTTTGTCTTACTATTTTGTAGTATTTTGCCTGGCCTCCTATAGGGAAAAAAATCACGCTGCTGTTATTTGGGATGTTGTTAGATTAACATGCTTGCATACTATCTTTTTTAAATGTGTGCTGCTTGACTGTGATCATTTTTTTCAGTTGCTAACCAGTATTTTTAATCCCAATTGCTTACCAGTTTTCTTCTACCATGTAGGCCAGTGTGGTGTAGAGATTAGAGTGTCACCATGAAATTTACTGGGTCTTTCCCAGCCTAACCTACCTCACAAGGAAAGTGTTGTGAGGATAAATTGGAGGAGAGAACAGAACCACATGGGCCACCTTGAGTTTTATAGAGTTTTATAGGAATTAGGAATACATAATTAGTATTCGGTGATAATTTCTATACTTCGGACCCTTTGGCTTGTAGCCCTTCCTTTCCTGGGATCTGGTTTCTGGAAGAATGTTTTTTAAATGTACAGAGTTGGCTACTTTCAACATGACCTATTTTCTGAAGTAATAGGACCAAGATGTCACTGCACCATAACATAAAATCTAGCTTATCTACCTTGAATTCAGAACATTTGAATCTCAGTAGTTGCCATTTGTTCTCTAATGCATTATGGCAGACTTCAGGCCTGAGGGATCAACTCCCCCTTCCCACTTGCAAAAGCTTTGAGATCCATTTACTGACAAAATGACTCATAGTACAGAATGGTGCCAGTTCATAATCACCAGCAGCATTACATGAGCAAAGTGCACTGGACTATCTGACTGTAGATGTACAACTCCACGTCTGAGCTGTTATTCATCAGGGATTTTACTATCACATTCTAAGAAATGTTACAGAAAGACCTGATCACAGACAGCTGATTCTATTACTTTTGTATAGATCTGGCTTTCTCAACAGGGGTTTAGTGAAACCCTGGAGTTTCTCAATGGCCCTGGAAGGGTTTTGCTGATTGGGTAAGAGTTAATGTTTATGTATTCTTTAATTTAAATTTTTTGGGGGATATGACCATATAATCATGTTGGCATGCCCCCCCCACTGGCCAATGATGGCCCTGGAAAGGGTCCCAGTCATAACAATCTTTGCCACCTGAGGCTTGTTGTGGAGGTGACTGGGAGTCCAGAGGGGTAAGTACTATCGTTTTAACTTAATTGTATTGGAGGGCCCTGTTCCCAGCCTAGTGGAATAGGCTGCTGGACAGTTTCTGGCATTGTATGGGCAGGGGGTGATGGAGCGTGATGTCACAGCCATTAGGAGTATTTGGGTGATGCCACTGCTAGTGACAGGTCACTTCTGGGGCGTTGCAGGGAGGTGTAACATGCTGGCATCACTTTTGGGGTTTCTCGAAGCCTGAAGAATGTTTCAGGGATTTCTCATTGGTTAAAAGGTTGAGAAAGGTTGGTATAGATAAAGAACAATAAGTCTGGGGAGGGGGTGGTTGTCTTTGTTACATTATTTTAAAGCTGCAATATATATTGGCATACTAACATTGCTTTACTAGAGAAGCATTGGTGCAGAGCAGCCAACTCAAGTCGTTGTCTTAGCAGCAAGGACCAGGGTGAAAACTTCTTGGGTTAAAACTTCCTATAAAACAGGATATGAGGGGAGAATAACTAGCTTTGTTGTGCTGAGAGCTACTTTTAAGACAAGAAACAATGCACTGTGGTTTATGTATTCATCTTCCTCCTCCTTTCTTGTTGAAACTCAAGGCAGATTATAGAAATAACACATTGCAGTGGAGTCCAATATTATAACCATACAATAAACAATGCAGTGAAATTGGATTATACACAGAAACAATGTAATAAAACCTAGAATACAACCAAAAACCTAGAATACAACCAAAAACCTATTCATTTCCTTCATAAAAAGTGCCGTTGTGAACAATTTTGTTGTGGTATATCCTTATCTCTTTTATAAGAACACCTTCCTAAACAGTTCCATTTTACACATTTCTTCTTGCCATCTAGGAGATACTCCAGAGAATACCCAGGGTCTCCTGAAGAATTGAATGAGTCCTCGAGGTTGATGAGATTTACCGCTAAGATCATAATTCCCTTTCTGCATGTCTTTGACCTAAGATAAACCACCAGAGATCAAAAAGATTCCTGAAAGTGATCATACACTGGTTGTTGTTCCCAAAGTAGCCCATGTTTAAAATCCTACAAGAAAATGAGGCTGTGGCATACTTTTTGAATGAATCAAGTTTCCACTGATTGTTTTGTAGTATGTGTGAGGATCTTCAGTTACCCAGAAAAGCAAACTCTTGGCGTAAGTCAAAGGTTTCTTTATTAAGTAAGAAAGTATGTTTGTCAGAGCATTGTCAAAACTGGGGTCATGGACAAAGGTTTTAGCATATATCCCAAACCCTGCCCCCCCCCCCCCCCCCAGCCTCAAACAGTTTTAACATGCAGATGGGCATCCGGCTTCAAGAGAGAAGGGAAAAGGAATGGAGCAAATGCATTTCTGAAAGGTGAAGGGGGGAAGGGGGAGGAAAGGCAGGAAAGAACATCAGGGTTATAAACTACAACAAAGGGGAAAAGCTGCCCCATCTTTTACACCGAGATGAATCTCTACATATCCTGGTTACATAAACATCCTAAATAATGGCAGAACCCACAGGATTCTGACAATATGCTTCTGACCCTTTTGTCTGTTTAATGCTCTCTTGTGTTCCTCACCAAAATAATAGTATGTCAGCACATTAGTGGCTCAGTCCAGAGAAGTCTGAGCAATTATAAAGCCTATATGGCATAATTTGAATGAATTGATAGATGACGGCATAGCTGAGACTCATTATTTATTTTCCCCCAAATTGCTTTACTTTATCATGCCAAGTTGAAACAAGGAAGGGAAAGGATGCTCAAGCAAGCCACTACTTTGGAAGTGTGTGTTGGAGCTTTGTGTGTGTGTGTGTATAAATTATTCTGTTCCATGTAGCATTGCCAGATCTTGGCCCAACCCTGTATGAATTAATGTAGTGGCTAGAATCCTGGACTTGGACACCTGAGTTCAGATGACCACTAACTCAAGAACTGTACTAGGTGGCTTTTGTCAGGTCATTTTCAGTCAGCCTTGTTTACCTCATAGGATGAGGTTGACATAAGAACTTGATAATGATGCCCCTAAACTCTCTAGAAAATGTGTGGGATTCAAATGTGACAAGTGTGAGTTTCATGTTATAAAATCTGAAATGTATTTGATCCGTCTTTATTTTAGATCCTCAGCATGAATACACAAAATGTGAATTGTAATGACTGAGGTGCCTTGACCTGGATGAATCCAGCTCGCTCAGTCTTTCTCAACTTTTTAACCATTGAGCAAGCCTTGAAATATACTTCAGGCTTTGAGAAACCCCAGATGTGTTGCGATCATGTAGAATATTGTTGGGAAGCATCGCCCCTCTCCTTCCTCCTTCCTCCAGGCTCACAATTGGGCGTTTTGAGAGAGTTGGGTGGGTTAACATGACCACTTTAATATATGTATATATAATTAATTAAGTCCCATTCATTCGGAAAGCCCTTCCAGAGCCATCGAGAAACACCAGGGTTTCATGAAAGCCTTACTAGCCTGAACTCAGAAGCTAAGCAGGATCAGCTCTGGTTAGTAATTGGATGGGAGATCACCACGATAGTCCAGGGTCACTACACACAGGCAGGCAGTATCAAACCATATCTGAATATCCCTTGCCTTGAAAATCCCAAGGGTTTGTTGTAAGTTGTTGCTATTCTGTTGGAGATCCCTGGCTTGAGGGAAGTTTGCCTAGCCTCGACTAGGACCAGGGCTTCCTCGGTCCTGGCCCCAGCCTGGTAGAATGAGCTCCTGGGAGAGCTAAGGAACCTGACGGAGCTGTCACAGTTCTTCAGGGCTTGTAAAAAGAAGCACTTCCTCCAGATCTTTGGTTGAGTCCAGGGCAGGTAAGATTGTCCCCCCCCCCCCAGGTTAAACTGGGATTTCGGGCTACTCCTCATAACCTCAAGGTGCGGTTTTGTCTGGATTGGGTGGAGGGGGAATTTTTGTTGCCACTAGGGTATGCTGGATTTCATTGTATTGTTGGAATTTTAATGGGTCTTTTGTTGAGAACCAATGTTTGTTACCCACCATGAGCAGCTTGCAGAACTGGCAGGCTAGGAATCAATCAATCAATTAATGTCAGCTGTGATTTAACAGCACTTTCCACCACTAATGGCTAAATCAGGCATAAGCGAACAGCAACTTTTAAGCACTTCATAACTTGTAAATGCTAATAAAATAATAAACCCCCCTGCTCCCCTTGCATGTAGAGGGTTTCCAGAAGCCCTTTGCCAGTTCTGGGATTGGCTGGTAGAACGATTTATAGGCAGAGGAACTCAGTAGGTCTAGAAAGGTTGTTGAGAAGGAGAATCAGATATGAGAAGCCGTCCAGCACGCATCTGAAGAATAGCAAAAATAAAGGTGGACTGGATCCAGATAATGAGCGATACAGTATAGTTGGTTCTTTCATGGCTGTACTCAGGGAAGCCTTAAAAATGTAATATTTGTTTATGCCTGATTATCCTAGTTGGCCATTCCTGAGTTAATGGTGGGTAGCAAACTGCATAGTGTAGCTGTGTTGGCACACAGTAGCTCTTAGTCATCTGGCAATAAATGGATATGTTTGATTTACTTATTTCAATTATACCCTGCCTTTCTCCCAGTGGGGACCCAAAAGCAGCTGACATCATTCTTCTCTCTTATGTCTTCCCCTCGCAAGAATCCTGGCAGGTGGGTTAGGCTGTGACCGGCAAGCTCCTGTGGCAGAGTAGAGATTTGAGGCTGGGTCTCCCAGATGCTAATCCAATGCTCCAGCTACTGAACCACACTTCAAATGTTTTTGATTTTCATATTTTCATTGTAAGCTTTTGAAATAGGCAAAGTAGTTTGCTGCATACTTGCATGTGGAGGAGCGAGGAATCAGACCTGGCTGTCCAGATTAGAGGCGGCCACTCTTAACCACTACACCAAGAGCCACAGGAGAAAAGTGAAGCAACAGCAACAGAATCTTCTGAGAAAAGTTCTGATTATACACTAGCCGTATTTAGTACCATAGCATGCTTTTTTGTTTGGCACAGAGATGCTGTTTACTTAGACTGCTTCTTGGTTATTTTCATGAGTTGTTGTTCTTTGTCTCTGTAGAGCGCCACGCATGTTGCTGGTGCAGACTTATTTGTAGGCCTCTCCCTCAGCACCATGAAGAAGTAAGATTGGGAAATGTGGATCAACAGGACGTGAATTGGTGCAGCCTTTTACGATAAGCCAGACAGATTTGAAGTCACATGGTCACATTCATTCTGAGCAGCTTTGTCGTACACAAATTGAATCTGATGTTAAATAGGCATGCTGATGCCTTCTACTGAGCCGGTCACCAATCCGGGAGAGTTTATTTTATCTAGCATTAAAGAGCTTTAAAATGCCATCTGTTTGGACTGTTGTCCTCGTCTCTATTCTCACCCCCCCCCAAGAGAATGGAGAAGATGGTATCATTGCATACAGATTATTTTTCTTATTCAGTCAAATATCCCAAATATAATTTGTTTACCCAGAAACCCTGCTAATATCCTGCATTTGGCCCTGCGAGGCCAAAAGATACATTTATATTTGCCCCTGGGCTTAATTATTCTTTTGCCCACTGCTGGGCTCCTTTCAGCATATTTGGGCAAAGGGAAGTTTAGAAGCTGCTTGCTTAGTTAGCCACGTTTTCCCTGAATAGTTATTAGAGAGCACTAAACCAATGGTTCCTCTGTCTACAGACAGGATTAAATGTGTTATTTTAATGCTTTGCCCATACTTTGTTAGTAACAATAGCGGATGCTTACAGGAGAGAAAATAGAAAATGTTTTATGTCTTGCAGCGATTTTGCAGCACAGGCTAAAACCAGAAGCCAACAAACTAGTCCATTCTCTTTCAATCTGAGGTCTTGCTCGCCTTGTGTGTGCGTGGGTGGGTGAAATAAACTTTAAAATTGCCCTAAAAGCACTCCCTGCACCGCAAACTTACGAGAAGAACTGTCTGCTGTTATCATATCCATATTATAGATGGGGAGGGGGTAAGCAGAGAGAGATTATATCCAGATTATATGCAGATTGTTGGATGGCAATGAAGCCAGACCCCAGTTTAAGCTGTGTCTGCCCTGGTTAGTACTTGGATGGCTGACCATGAAGGAAATGGTCTGTGCAGAAGTAGGCATTGACAAACCGACCACTAAACATCTCTTGCCTTGAAAAACCTATAGGTTCTCCATAAGTCAGAGAGAGATCACCATCATATTGCAGACTTGCTTTGCAGTAACAACCATTTTGTATTATGATTTCAATATTTTAGACTACAGGCTTGGGTGGATTATATATAGAATCTTAACACCGCCCGTGACGCTGCGGGCGCTGCGGACTAAATAATGCGATAAGGCCTTGGGGGGAGGAGTTAGGGCGGGCTCTGTCCGGGATGAGGAAGGGTGCCGATTGGCCCCTTCCTCCGGACTGACAATGGGAGGGCTCAATCGGCAGGCGCAAAGCGTCTGCCGATTGGGCTCTCCGATTGCCGCCCCGCTGCCAAGGGAGCACCCGCCAGCCAGGCGCAGCATGGCTGGCGGGTGCTCCCTTGCCGGCGGCCTGACGCTTCAAGAGGCGGAAGGTGCCTCCAACGCGTCAGGCTGCCGCCACGCCGGCAATTGCAGCCTGCCGACTCGGGGGCCGCACACGGCCCCATTAGCGCCCGCTGTATTCCAGGTACAGCGGGCTTGATTACTAGTATAAAGATATTTTCACGTGACTATTTAACAGCAACTGTATATCTAATAGTTCCATCCTAAGACCTCCCAAGGTACAGACCATCTAAATTGACAAGCTGCCTTGTGCTCCTCTGGCACTTCCCCTTACCGTGGCTTGCTCTGGCTGTAGAATTGGGGAACAAAATGTGGGAAATAAAGCCCTCTCCAGCCTCATGCTTCTTCAGTGCCAGTTGGAGTTTCACGCAAATTCCACTTCACTCTCCCCTGCCCTGCATTCTGGCTTCAGAGCTGGCTGGTGAAGGAGATGAAAGTAAAAGGTACTTACAGGTGCTGGCATGTACCTGCACCTCCCCCCCAACAAGCAGGAAGGAGAGAGGAGATTGACAATTGGAACTATTCAAGTGCAGAAGACAGCATCTGGACGAAAGCTCTTTCGAGTCAGGAAAAAGAAACATTGCAGATCTGTTGCAATATCCAGTTTCAGATCAGTCAGAATTCAGCAGGCTCCAGAGCGAGGGGGAGGGAATGTTTATTTCTTGTGTTTCAACCTGTATTGTTTTTAGCCTACTTTTAAAATGGAGAAAATTCCTACTCACATCGTAATGCTAATTTGCAAACATCTATCTCATTAGATACAGTTACCGGATGACTCACTACTAAGTGGAGCTGCTGGACTGTTAGATAAGGAAAGATTGAAATATCTCAATAATGCACATCTCTTGGAAGTTTATTATGCCCATTTGTGAAACTAGCTTGTAAAAACAGTCAGAATTGTTGGGGTGCAAAATCGGCATCCAGAACTGTAGGTTTCAGAAATGATAGAATTGCAAATTGAACAAAATGTAGGGTTTGAGGAAGTGCTTTAGTAACAGGCTTATCTGTGATTGTGCAACACAGTGTAGGTCCTTTTTAGCACTGTCCTAGTTACAGTTTCAGGGGACAAGAGTACTCCTTCAGGTCCTTCCTGTGACTTCATAGCAAGGGAAGGCCTTTATAGAATTGATTCAGGGAGCAACACCAAAAAGCACACTTTATACAATGTATGCAATCTGCAGTAGACTCACACTAATCCCCAGCTTTAACTGTGTGCTGAAATGTCATGGAACTGAGCTCCAAGATAACCACTGAACAATGACCTCCATCCAACCACACCCTAAAGTGTTTGGAATGTAGCTAGACTCTGGTCACCTAGGCTTACTTGGATAGCCGCATATGAAAAGCCAGTTTTTGGAGCAGTTTAAAGACTGAATGCTGTCCAGTGTAACAGAACCAGCCTGGAACTGTGCACTGTGAAGAACTAGCAAATTTGGTCCGTAAAATAGAATAGACTTGGGACAACCTGGGGAGAAAATTTCACAGCTTTGGAGCCTGCAGGATAGCCTTGAAAAGTAACTCCCTCTTTCTCTGTGTAACAGAACTGATTAAACTGGAATAATGCCATGTGAATCACCCTCAGCTCTCTGAAGCAGCCTTTCTCAGCTTTTTTACCATTGAGAAAACCCTGAAACATTCTTTAGCCTTTGAGAAGCCCTGGAAGTGGCATGATAGTGCAGAATAAGCTTGGGATAGCTGTGTACACACCCACCCAGGGCTCCTTCAGGCCCATCATTGGCCATTTTGGGAAGGGTGGATGGGTTGACATGACGGCTCTGAAGGAAGGGTAGATCAAATGTTAATGAAGACCACAGTAACAATGATTGACTAGGGCTGATTTTATAAACAGTACAATCCTAAACAGTTTGCACCCTTCTAAGCCCCCCTGACTTCAGTGATCTTAGAAGGGTGTGTCTGGAATTACATTTAGTAAGATATTTTACTATTGGGGAGAATCTTTCCTCAGAATCTTCTTATCAGACTACAGGGTCAAATTATGCTGCATCCAGGAGTAAGACTCCTTTCCAAATGGAAAGTTTGATTCAGTTGCTTGTCTGTCATTAATGAGTGCAAATGTGTTTGGTGAAGTAGTGGTTGTGCTGTTTTTATTCCTCTTTAGATATATTACCATCATCATCATCATCATCATCATTATTATATTGGACTAGTAGTAGAGCCCGCTGAAACTAAAATTCAGCGGGCGCTAGGGGTCTGGGGAGCTTCCCCCCGATCCGGAAAAAAGCTCCCCAGGCCCCTGGGAAGGCGACCCGCGGCTCTGCGAGCCGCGGATCGCCTTCCCTGGGGCCTGGGGAGCTTTTTTCCTCCTCCCCCCCAACCCGGAAAGGAAGGAAAAAAGCTCCCCAGGCTCCAGGGAAGGCGATCTGCGGCTGGCAGAGCCGCAGATCGCCTTCCCTGGAGCCTGGGGAGCTTTTTTCCTTCCCCCCCAACCGGGAAAGGAAGGAAAAAAGCTCCCCAGGCTCCAGGGAAGGCGATCTGCGGCTGGCAGAGCCGCAGATCGCCTTCCCTGGAGCCTGGGGAGCTTTTTTCCTTCCCCCCCCCAACCGGGAAAGGAAGGAAAAAAGCTCCCCAGGCTCCAGGGAAGGCGATCTGCGGCTGGCAGAGCCGCAGATCGCCTTCCCTGGAGCCTGGGGAGCTTTTTTCCTTCCCCCCCAACCGGGAAAGGAAGGAAAAAAGCTCCCCAGGCTCCAGGGAAGGCGATCTGCGGCTGGCAGAGCCGCAGATCGCCTTCCCTGGAGCCTGGGGAGCTTTTTTCCTTCCCCCCCCCCCAACCGGGAAAGGAAGGAAAAAAGGTCCCCAGGCTCCAGGGAAGGCGATCTGCGGCTGGCAGAGCCGCAGATCGCCTTCCCTGGAGCCTGTGGAGCTTTTTTCCTTCCCCCCCCAACCGGGAAAGGAAGGAAAAAAGGTCCCCAGGCTCCAGGGAAGGCGATCTGCGGCTGGCAGAGCCGCAGATCGCCTTCCCTGGAGCCTGTGGAGCTTTTTTCCTTCCCCCCCCCAACCGGGAAAGGAAGGAAAAAAGGTCCCCAGGCTCCAGGGAAGGCGATCTGCGGCTGGCAGAGCCACAGATCGCCTTCCCTGGAGCCTGTGGAGCTTTTTTCCTTCCCCCCCCAACCGGGAAAGGAAGGAAAAAAGCTCCCCAGGCTCCAGGGAAAGCGATCTGCGGCTGGCAGAGCCGCAGATCGCCTTCCCTGGAGCCTGGGGACCTTTTTTCCTTCCCCTCCCCCGACCCGGAAAGGAAGGAAAAAAGCTCCCCAGGCTCCAGGGAAGGCGATCTGCGTCTGGCAGAGCCGCAGATCGCCTTCCCTGGAGCCTGTGGAGCTTTTTTCCTTCCCCCCCCCAACCCGGAAAGGAAGGAAAAAAGCTCCCCAGGCTCCAGGGAAGGCGATCTGCGTCTGGCAGAGCCGCAGATCGCCTTCCCTGGAGCCTGTGGAGCTTTTTTCCTTCCCCCCCCAACCCGGAAAGGAAGGAAAAAAGCTCCCCAGGCTCCAGGGAAGGCGATCTGCGTCTGGCAGAGCCGCAGATCGCCTTCCCTGGAGCCTGTGGAGCTTTTTTCCTTCCCCCCCCAACCCGGAAAGGAAGGAAAAAAGCTCCCCAGGCTCCAGGGAAGGCGATCTGCGTCTGGCAGAGCCGCAGATCGCCTTCCCTGCAGTCTGGGGAGCTTTTTTCCTTCCCCCCCCCCGACCCGGAAAGGAAGGAAAAAAGCTCCCCAGGCTCCAGGGAAGGCGATCTGCGGCTGGCAGAGCCGCAGATCGCCTTCCCTGGAGCCTGTGGAGCTTTTTTCTTTCCCCCCCCCCGATCCGGAAAGGAAGGAAAAAAGCTCCCCAGGCTCCAGGGAAGGCGATCTGCGGCTGGCAGAGCCGCGGATCGGCTTCCCTGGGGCCTGGGGAGCTTTTTTCCTCCCCCCCCCCCGATCCGGAAAAAAGATCCCCAGGCCCCGGGGAAGGCGAGGCGCGGCTCTGCCAGCCGCGGATCGGCTTCCCTGGGGCCTGGGGAGCTTTTTTCCTTCCCCCCCGATCCGGAAAAAAGATCCCCAGGCCCCGGGGAAGGCGAGGCGCGGCTCTGGGGGCTCCGTGGGGCGGCGGCTCCGTCTCACGTCGGCTGTCTTCTTCTGAGGTGGTGGCGGCCAGGGGCTCCGTGGGGCGGCGGCTCCGTTTTGCGTAGGCTCTCTTCTTCTCCGACGGCGGCGGCGGCGGCGGCAGGTAGGCCTCGGCAGAAGCGCAAAGGAGCAACTGCGAGCCGCGCTGTGCTCGGCTCGCAGTTGCGCGGGGTTGGGAATCGGAGGGACCAATCGGCAGGCGCTTCGCGCCTGCCGATTGCTCCCTCCAATTGTCTGTCATGAGGAAGGGTCCAATCTGGACCCTTCCTCATCCCGGACTCATCTCGCCCCAGGACCTCTTACTGTTTTATTTAGTCCGTGGTGCCCGCGGCGCCACGGGCGGTGTTAAGATTTGTTACCCGCTGCTATAGGCGAACCATCTTGCAGCAGGTTATAGAATAAAACCCTACATAAAACATATTATAACCCCTTTAAATATAACATACACCCTGGTGGCAAAAAAAGCTGTCTTCCTACCCCACAACTAATCTCCTCACAGTGCATCATGGTGGCATCATGGATCATGATGGTTTGTTCTGGCGATGGTCTGGCCTAATGTAGACTCACCCGGAGTCTCTCTCCTGGAGGGACCCATGATCTTCCGTGCCATAGCCTCAGCCATAAACCCGGTGGAAGAGCTCTGGTATTCAGTGAAGCTTAAATAATTCTGGCAGACCATTTTGACATTATAGCGAAATACATTTCAAAAACTTAGATTCATTTCTTTTAACACATCACCCTCCAGGGAGCCTCACCAAAGGACTTGCATCTACGTACAGCAAATAATATGTTGTTTCCAAAGTATTTACTGTGACTCACAAATTTCTGAAGTTCCTAAATGATGTGAGAGGCATGTCTGACAGTTTGGGCCACTGAAATGAGGTGCATAGAAACTTTCTGAAGCTCTGTGAACGTGGACCAAGGAGGGGAAAGTGCTAGATAATTGAAATTCTTTTGGGCAGAAACTAGGAAGCGGTTGTTGTGTGGGAACGAGGCAGAGGTGTGTGTGATACTGAAGCCTCATCATGGGACTACTAGAAGACCTTGTTCAGCAACTCTCTGGCATCCGTCAGAGATTTCACCACCCACAGCCCACACATTTTCAAGCTCTTCTCCCACGTGAATAAGGACTATAAACTTTTCTCACTTTTCTTCACTGGCTGTTACTTGCATGTCTCATTTATTCAGTGGAACTTGTTTCCAGAAGGACTTCAGTCCAAGATAGCGTTCTGTGTGTGTGTTTGGGCATATGTGTTGTTCTCCTGATGGCACTTCTATGATGAATGTAAAAAATTAAAGTCCACTTGACCAACAAACTTGATGTTTTGTTTTTTTTTACTTTGGAACTCTCAGTAAAACCTGTTCATTTTATTTGTTTGAAAATGTAAATTCTGCCTTCTAGCAGTTCAAGTCACTTTACAGTCAATTAAATTGTTATGCTAAATAATGAGTCAACTAGTTACCAGAACCAACCAATCAAACAAAATAAATAGATTCTGGTGACAACCCTGCCTCGTGTTTCTAACATAACTCTGATGGGCCTTTGTTGAAACTGTCAGCTACTCTGAGCAGATTTTAATTAGTAATAAATTTCTTAAATGTATCTCATTTAGAGCAGCTTGATTGCTGCATTAAGCTGATCATGGATATATTGGTGACTCACACATGTTGCTACTTTAGGATATCCTTTGCTTTCATATTAAATGATATTCAGTCTTGGTTAATGTAGGTGCTTGGTATAGAATGACCGTAAATAAATATTGATCGACTAGTCTCCAGGTCTGTCATAGTGACATGGTACCATGCTAGATCCTAGTTTTTAACTTTAAAATGCCACAGAGTCCCAGTTCTGGTGGGGATTGAGGGCCTGCTGTCCCCTTGTCCCCATGCTCTTTTCAGCTTGAGTCCTGAAAATGGCATGTGGGGGGAGAGGCAGGTACCCCTCACACCAGAGTCCCCAGTGTATCAGGGTCGTTTTTAAGAGTAAAGGAATAGGATCTAAAACGGCACCACTTCCTTATGGCAAAATTTAGAAGGCAGTATCATCTACTTTGACTGCAAGCTGCATCTTCTAGTGAGATTTCTCCATAAGAATGTGATTCCAAGTGATAGAACCGAGGTCTTTCTTGCTTATGGCTCTCCAGCTGACCTGTTTTCAGTAATTCAGGAAGGCGTGTTGCCTTGCAAGCTATTTAAGAAAGCAGCAGTTCAGGAATCACTCAGTATCTGCTATCATATCAAAGCCACTGTTGAGCCTAGGGATGCCAGTCCCCAGGTGAGACCTGGGATGCCCGGGTTTTACAGCTCATCTCCAGTCTAAAGGGATCAATCCCCCTGGAGAAAATGGCTGCTTTGGAGGGTGAACATAGCATTATACTCTATAGAAGTCCTCCCCACCTGAAATCCTTCCCACTCCCAGCTGCACCCCCAAAGTCTCCAGGTATTTCCCAACCCAGAGCTGGCAACCCTAGTTGAGTCTTCTCAAAATATAATTTTGATGTGCATCTGTGCTAACTCTGTACTTTGTCTTCATGGCAGTGGTGTGTTACATTTTGTTTGGTATTGTTCCCAGATGTGTTTCCTCTTGTTAGCAGTTTTGGTTCAGTATTTGTATTGGGGAGTCACAATTAAAAATTTGGGCTCAGTGGTTTTTTTTAAACTCTCAGGTTCAGATGCTAACTTTTAAAAGTGGTTTAGTAAGCACTTCAGATGCCCTGAACTGGTTTTGTACTAGTTATATGCACTTTGTAGATTATCATCACACTATTTTGCTTATGATGTAACTCTCTAAAATGAATGCATCAACGATGCAATTTGAAAACAAAATTAAATTTTTACTGGTTTTTTTTGGAGAAAGGGTTGAATTTCTTCTGGTTTTTGTTTTGCTTTGTAACATCGTAAGCCTCATTTTCCAATCCACTACATAATGCAGAAGTCTCCAGAATTCTTACCAGAACAACCTCAAGCAGTTTGATTTTGTAAAAAGTTTCTTAAAAACAAAAATTTGTAAACAGAAAGCCAAAATGATAAGAGAAAAAATACATTTAGGAAAAGACCAAGGCTCAGTGGTAGAGCATCTCTTTTGCATCCAGAAATTCCCAGGTTTAATCAGTGGCATCTTTTGTTAAAAGGATCCAGTAGCAAATGATGCTAAGAATGTATGTGGAAGACACTGGACAATCGCTGTAACTAAGAATAGACAGCACTGAACTTGATAGACCAGTGGTCTGATTCAAGATAAGGTAGTTTCCTACCATGTCATCTTTTATTTTGAAGCCATGTGCTCATACTTATGTTACATCATCGAGAATTGTGAGGTGATTGCTGAGACAACAGAATGAACCTGAGACCAGAAAAGGCTCTATCTGTACTTGCTTTGTGTAGCAGAAGCTGCAAACACTTGTTTTGCTAACCAGTATAATTCATATTGAAGAATATTTTGATTTTAACTGAAGCAAAACAAAAGATTCTGGGGAAAGGCTGCTATTTTTTATGAGCCTTGCTTTTCCTTCCCCTCCCCCCCTTTTTTTTTGTATTGCGGGGTTTGTTTGTTTTTGACAAAGTGCTTCTTGTAGCATTGCTTGTTTTGAGTAGTTCAAGATCATCAACTGAGTGGCTCAATACTGGGCCAAAAAACGTAGTTCATCTCGTAGAATATCAGACTTCAAAAATTCCAGGTTAGCCTTTGTTTTTGACAAAGTCTTTGTAGCTTTTTCTTTGATCCCCAGCTGAAACCCGTTATTGCAGGATCAAAATGCATCAGTGTCCAACAGCATTTTCTCATGGATCCTCACTGAAACTTGTGGTATTTTAGTAGAAGATGGAATAAAACTTTGGCGTGTCAAGTTGACATCTTAGCCAGCTTACATGAAAATCACCTAATTTAAGTTCTGGCTGCTGTTCCCCCATTGTCTAGGAGGCATGAATACCTCTGAAATATTTTAAAGAAATTCTCTTTTCGTATCAATTAGCCATCTGTCTTGATTTGAAGCCAGTTTTAGATAAACCTACATTTCTCAGTGAGCGACTAAGAACTGAAGGAGTAGATTTGCTGGCCCAATGCCCCTGGCACTGCTTGTTAAGACATCAGGCATTTTCTCCATATGTAGCTGGAGTAGACAGAAGCCCAACCTGTACCTCAAAATAATCTTGCGTGTGCTTGACTTTCAATTGTTACTATTTTTGTTTGATGGGATTCCTGTTCAAAATATCAGAGAGATTTGAAGTTTGGTTTGGGTCCTGGTTTTCAAGAAAACAAAACAAAACCCTCGTCCTGTTGTTGATTTTTAAGTTCCAGTTTGGTTCAACGTCCTGATTTGTATGGATATTTAATTGCACAGTCAATGTATGTTGGCAGGACTAAGTGCTTTGACACTATATGGGGCTGCCCTCTTTCTAAATTAAATGAAGGGCATTAAACTACGATACAGAAGAAATACCCCTCGGGATGTGCTTTTTACATCCGCAAACAGAAATATAAAGTTCAAGAAGGGTAAAGTTCAAGGTTCTGGGAAGGATAGCCAGAGTTCAAGGATCTAGGAAAAGACCAGCCCTTGTTTTCTGGAAGGCAGGCATGTGTCTTGTGTTGGCACATTGTGTCCCAGGCTTTGCCTTGAGAAAAAAACAAAAAAAAAAAAGATAATTGCATTATAGGTTTGCATGACAGCAGCTTGTGGACTTGGTGTTCCTAACCTGAGCAGTTTACCAATCATGTATTTTGTTTTAGATAAGCTCTGTGATCTTACAGTTCAGTTAAATTTATACTGTAGGAGAAAGTAAATACAGTGAGCAGGATGGATTTGATTTAAATCAAATTGATTTAAACCATTAAAGACTCAATGTAAAGCATGAGTTTCTACATTAAGACTTATTCTTGCTGCTGAGAACCAGCTTGGCGGAGTAGTTAAGAATGTTGGCCTCTAATCTGGAGAACTGGGTTTGATTCCCCACTTCTCCACATACAACCAGCTGAATGACCTTGAGCTAGTCACAGTTCTGTTAGAGCTTTTCTCGCAGAGCAATTCTGTCAAAGCTCTCTCAGCCTCACCTACTTCACAGGGTGTCTGTTGTGGGGAGAGGAAAGGAAGGTAAGCCACTTTGAAACTCCTTCAGGTAGTGAAAAGCAGGATATAAGTAGTACTACTACTATTACTACTACTTTCTTATTCCCTTCATATTGAAAGCTGAAATTAAGTTTTCATTTTTAGAATAATTTTCAGGCTAGTTTTATAGTTATTCCAGAAAATTAATGATCGATTAATTACTATCTGAAATAGTTCAGTTCACAATGATGTCATAATTATTGATCTCCAATTTAATAATACTATAATTAGTATTTAGACAACTTTTCTGCTGTGTTTAATGGAAAGAAAAATAGACATTTAAATTGTTTTATTTAACTAAAACAGTAACATTGTGTAGCATATATATTATTGTATTTGTTTGAA
Source organism: Paroedura picta (assembly GCF_049243985.1). Lineage (NCBI taxonomy): Eukaryota > Metazoa > Chordata > Lepidosauria > Squamata > Gekkonidae > Paroedura > Paroedura picta. The sequence goes on from NC_135376.1 coordinate 72,814,389, forward strand.
TATCCGTGTGGCTACACTCACAAAGATCTCAAGACTTTTGGAGTACCCTCCTCAAAGTTTCATTTTCATGCCCTTCCCTTCTCACACTTAGCTGTTAACATCTCCTGTTTATCCAGATCTATTCCGTCTTCCACTCATTGAATTTCTTGAAATGTAGCATTTAAGAGATATGGGATAGATTCTGCTCATATAGATTTCTCAGTTGTAGATGTTTATTTAAAATATTTCTTGTTGTTAAGAAATGCATGTTATCAATGTAGACAGAAGTTCTCAGCTTTGAGAACTGCAAATTCAAACATCTGTAATGATATCTTCTCGATAAAAAAAACATGAGCAAAAATATAAACTGAATCAGCATGGCCATTTCTGTGAGAAGAAAAATAATTATACCCACAGTTAGTTTTGAACCCATAATATTCTAATTGTTAGGCTATGGGCTTTCAAATTGAGCTGTAGTGTAAGCTGAACTTTAAGGCAGATAAATAACATGTAAAGGTTTCTCTGATGAGGTTTTATAAAAAACAAACAAACAAACAAATAGGAATCATACTGTACCGAGGAGTAATTCCTGACTAGAATCGAAATTGAGGGGAGGGAATTAAGCTGTGCATTAAGCTGTGCATGTAGGAAGGGCTCCTCTGCCATAATTTAAACATTGTGTAGAATTTGATTCCTTCAGTTTCTATAAGAATTCCTGTTTTTGCTGGCATTGAGTCAGACAAAGAAAGCTCTAACATCCCTTACGGTGGTCTTTTTTCGGGGAAGGAGGATTTAATTCTATTATTGTATTATTATTATTGTACTATTATTGTATTATTTTTGTATTATTATAATATTATTATTATAAAATCTAAAAGATTTTAAAGCAAGAAATTAAATTTGATTTAAAAATATGGTTGGTTTGTTAACTGTACTTCTACTCCTTGACGTGCCGGCATATATTCTCAGAGTTTTCCCGATAGGATCTCAAGTAGCACTTGACTTATGTAGATTTAAACCTCTAATTATGATGATGGTTTTGTCCCAAATTATATGCATCATACAGCTGTGCTGCACAACATTTTAGGACAGCTGCTAGGAAAAACCTGCTTCTGTATTTCTCAATGTAAAAAAAGGACACCCAAGGTCTAGCATTACAGAATGCAAAGTGATAGGTAGATCAAGAAGCCATTAGCATCAGTTAGCTGTTGGCACAAGAAAAAATGAAAACTACTCATCTTATTGCCATAAGGCAGGGGTAGTCAAACTGCGGCCCTCCAGATGTCCATGGACTACATTTCCCAGAAGCCCCTGCCAGCAAATGCTGGTAGGGGCTTCTGGGAATTGTAGTCCATGGACATCTGGAGGGCCGCAGTTTGACTACCCCTGCTGTAAGGCATAAATTGTCTGATTTAGTGATCCAGTCTAGTAAAAAAAAAAAATTTTTTTTACAATAGCGACTATGAAAAGTAAACAGTATTCTAACAATATTTTTCTTTCTTTTTCACTCCGAAATTTTAGAAAAGCAGCTGCAAACCCAAAATGAAGTGAACATTTCCTTTATATGCCACATGTGGATAATTGCACGAGGTGATTTGAAACTGCTCTGCATGAGTTTGCAAAACTGGTTCCGGATAACCTTCAGACAGGATGAGCTAGCAAAAGAACAGTTTCCTGTTCAACAAAACTAGGGTCAGCCGCCCTGCCTGAGTTGATTTTAAGACTGGATGCACGTTTTTGGACGAAATGAAAGAAGTCGTGCTCTGGTCACCCAAGGAGGTGTCAGACTGGCTGTTGGAGAATGCTGTGCCAGAATACTGTGAACCATTGGAACATTACACTGGGCAGGACCTGATCAGTCTAACAAAGGAGGATTTTGAGAAGCCCCCCTTGTCGCGTGTATCTTCGGACAATGGCCAGCGCCTGCTTTACATGATAGAAACCTTAAAAATGGAGCACCACATCGAGGCACACAAAAACGGCCATGCCAACGGGCACTTGATTATCAGTACGGAAGCCCCCTCCGGTGAAAATGGCTTTAGTGACAAAACTAAACTGAATGGGATGCCAAATGGTTATAGAAAAGAAATGATACAAATCCCCATGCCAGAGCCAGACCGTTCCCAGTATCCCATGGAGTGGACGAAGACATTTCTGGCTTTCCTTTATGCACTTTGCTGCTTCACCTTTACCACAGTGACAATCTCAGTGGTCCATGAACGAGTGCCTTCCAAGGAGGTGCAGCCGCCCCTACCAGATGCTTTTTTTGATCATTTTGACCGGGTGCAGTGGGCCTTTTCTATCTGTGAAATTAATGGTTTGATCCTTGTAGGGCTTTGGTTTCTTCAGTGGCTGTTCTTAAAATACAAGTAAGTAAAACCTTTGGAAGTGGACCTTCTGGTCATCCTTATTTGGTCTTTGTCTTCTACTATGAAATAATTTAGTGTGTTTAAAAAACCCTCACAGAATTTGCTTTAGGAAACTATTTTTATTTTAAGAAGGTTTACAAAGTACCCAAAGACAGGAGAGATGTGTTTAAATATTTTCCAGTGTTCTTAATGTTATCTGACTTGCAAGTCCTTATTTAGAAGCAAGTTATCTGCTAGCTGCTATTAAGCAGTTCTCGCCTGTGTTAATAGTGCCATGTCACCTCCTCAGGCCCTTCTGCTCTTTCTGTTGTTTTCATGATTCTAAAGCAACCTCTTTCAACCTTTTGATCATGGAGGAACCCCTGAAATATTTTTCAGGCTTTGAGAAACCCCAGAAGTAGTGACATGCCCCTTCAGAGAACGGGGCGTAGAAGTAAGATTTATTTATTTATTTAGATAGATTTATTTAGATTTAGCTTTCCCGCCACTCCCAGAACCGGCTTGTGGCGGGTTACAAATAGTCCAAACAAAAACTCAATAAAAACTCAATTAAAATCAATGCAAGGACATAAAAATTACAACATGAAACAAACATGGCGGTATAACGCCAGTACCCATCCCCCCAATAGCAACATCCAGTAGAGGAAGTGGTAAGAGGAGCCATGACCCAAAACCATAGATGACACATGGCGTAAGTGTTGCTCAACACCAGCAGAGGGCCCCGATCTGATCTTCCTCGCCGCCCCAGCCTCAACCATAGACCTGGTGGAAGAGCTCCATTTTGCAGGCCCTGTGGAACATAGAGCTCATTCCACCATTTAGGGGCCAGGACCAAAAGTTCCCTGACCCTAATTGAGGCCAGGCAGCAGCTCACAACCAATGCAGCCGCCTCAGTACGGGCTGGATGTAGGCCCTCTAAGGTGTTCCTGTGAGGACTCTAGCAGCCACATGATACAGCCAACGCAGGAGCCAGCCAGTCAATCATTTACTATTTCTATTGTGGAGAAAGAGACTAGGCCTGTAAAGCTCCAGGGAAAGTGGGCTCTTGTGATGACTAGTGATGTAAGCAGCTATTCAAACTTCTGGAAAAGGCTACGTAATCCCAGGGAAGCTCTTGTGTAACCCCAACCCTGGTTGGGAATCCCTGCTCTGAAGGCTTAGTGAAGTTTTGCCTTCATAAGCTAGGAAGAGAATTTGAGCTGTGTATGCATCTGACATCATGCCAACATTTGCAGTTATCTTGAGGAATTAGAGAGGGAAACATTCATGCAATGATCTCAATGCTGCATGGTTTGCTACTTGGATGTTTGCATAGCGCACATTTTTACCGGTCCTATATAAACGCCACTTTTGTATTGCTGCACATTTGTATGCAGTTGCCTATATCAGAGATGGCAGACAAAGTTATGCCAAGAATTAGCTATTTAAAACCAAACAATATTGAACTAATGGTTGTATTTGAGCAAAAAAAAAGAGCTTTTATCATTTCAAAAGACTTTGTAGTTTGATTGTATGTTGATCTCAGAGCCTAAGAACAAGTATCCGATGATCTAGGGCAGGGGTAGTCAACCTGTGGTCCTCCAGATGTTCATTTGCTGGCAGTGGCTAATGGGAATTGTAGTCCATGAACATCTGGAGGACCACAGGTCCCCTGACCTAGGGCTTAATTGTTGACCATCTGGATAATAGTTACAATGATATCCCTGAAGTCCAGAAACAGAACCAGCTTTTATATTGATATTAATATTTTGGAAAGGGGCTCTAGCTCAGTGGTGGAGCATATGCTTGTCATGTAGAAGGTCTCAGGTTCAATCCATCTCCAGTTAAAGGCTTTGGCAATAAGAAATGGGGAAGACATCTACCTGAGAGTCTGGGGAGTCACAGCCAGTCTGAATGAACTACTGACTTGGATGATCTAGAGCAGTGGTCCCCAATCCCCGGTCCGTGGACCGGTCCCGGTCCGTGGACCGGTCCCGGTCCGTAGATCAGTCAGTACCAGGCCGCGGCTCCTCCTCGTCCTCCCCAGCTGCTGCCTTGGGGGCTGTCCTGCCGCTGGCTCACCTTTGGTGTTCTCCAGTGGCCACCATGGCTGGGGCTCCCCCTTGGTGTGGCACTGCTGGCAGCGCCCCCCAGTGAGCAGTGGGAAGTCAGGGGCATTGGTGGGAAAGCAAGCAGAGCAGGGGCTCAGGCAGTAAAATTGTCAAGTGTTGACCGGTCCCTGGTGATAAAAAGGTTGGGGACCACTGATCTAGAGTCTTTATTCCATATGAGGCAGCTTCTTGTGTTCTCGTTGTTTCCTACCCATCACTCAAGTCTGCATTCCAGGCTTTTCCGTACAGATTCCACCTGCTTTGGTGAATGAACACTGAGGGCATGTTCCTGGGTCCTCTCAGAATCAGGGAGTTCTGGAGTTCTTAAGTCACATCCATATTTACAAATTATAAAATGCATCATGTAACAATTTTCACATTGCCAGCAACCTGAATAGTACATATTAATAAACTAAACTGAATTGAATCAAATAATGCTTTTATATGAGCTTCTAACATGGATGTAGTGCCACAGTGCTCACAAGCATTATCCATAGAAGCGTGTAGAAAATCACTCCACTTAAAGGAGTGGATTGCTGCACAGAAGGAAGCAAATTCAAACCAGCTTCCCTATGATGACCATAATATGTTCATTTCCCTAAAATTGGTTTCAGAAGGCCATGTTGCTCTGCATTAAAAGAGCTAGATTCAAGTCCAGTAGCATCTTAGAGACAAACAAGATTTCCAAAATATAAGCACTGACAGATCATCATTGTCTCAAAGAGTTCGAAATTTATTTTAGTGAAGTTAGTGAAAATGGATTTAAACAGAGTTTTAAAATACAGTTAGAATACATTAAAAATAACTTTAGACTTTTTAGACAAGCTTTTCTCAACTTTTTTACCATTGAGATACCCCTGAAACATTCTTCAAGCTTTGAGAAACTGCAGTATTGGTGTGATCATGCAGAATACGGTTTGGAAGTATAGCTGTGTACACATCTACTGAGGAACCCTCCCTTTCCCACACCAGGCCCATCACTGGCCATTTTTGGGAGGCGTGGGTAGGTCACTATGACTATACATAGTCATATCACCCAATGTTTAACAAATTAAAAAATATACAAAAATGTAACTCTCACCAATTTGGGAAACCTTTCCAGGGGTGTCAGGAAACCTCAGGGTTTCATGACACCCTGGCTGAGAAGACCTTAATAGCCTGGATATGAAGAAACTTTTTCCATGATTTATGGGAGTTTGGGACTTTTCTCAAACAGCAGTCCCAAATGTAGAGTTGTTGTATTTCACGTTGTTGCTGAATTGTATTATACCCACTCCTGTGTTCTCTCGTGTTCTATTTAAACCACCCTGAGCCAAAAGGGAGGGTATTATATTAAATATATATAAGTAAGTAAATAAGGAACCAATTAAGTCAATGAGTGAATGATTTTAAAATATAGTATGATATGGGTAAAAGGATGGGGGTATGCCAAATAAAACAGGGGGGGGGAATCCCATGGGCATGAACAATCTCAAAACAACTCTTTACATGAGGGATTCAAAACTGAAACAGTTTCATGGGCAATATTGTCAAGGTATAAAATATAACTAGACCCCACCCTTGTGGCAAGAGAGCCTCTTGTGGCGCAGAGTGGTAAGGCAGCTGCCTGAAAGCTTTGCCCATGAGGTTGGGAGTTCGATCCCAGCAGCCGGCTCAAGGTTGACTCAGCCTTCCATCCTTCCGAGGTCGGTAAAATGAGTACCCGGCTTGCTGCTGGGGGGTAAACGGTAATGACTGGGGAAGGCACTGGCAAACCACCCCATATTGAGTCTGCCATGAAAACGCTAGAGGGCGTCACCCCAAGGGTCAGACATGACTCGTTGCTTGCACAGGGGATACCTTTACCTTTACCTTTACCTTAGACCCCACCCTTGACATCATCAGATCTTGCTCTATAAATTTCTATACTGGGACTACTGGGGATTTGGTACTTAGGATGAAGATCATTGCCTCAGCCTATAGTTCAGTTGCAAATTTCAGGTTCATGCATCCTCGGTTTGCCCTGAAGCTGAGCAGGGAAGGAAGAGGGAGTGGAAACTTTCAGGCTCTACTAGGTTTTGCTTTTTGAAACTGGCTGCTTTAGAGAAGTGGTGTGTGAACCAGATTCCAAAAAATGAAAAACAAGTGGAAATTGAAGAGTTGAAACCTTTCTGCACATGACCCTGGGGCAAACTGAGACTAGACTCCCAGCAATTTACATTTTGTGGATGGAATAAGGTATGATCTTTGCCTTATAAATCAATTTCAGTTGTGGTGAAGCACAGTCGGCGATACATAAAACAAATTATCCCTCATGTAGCATTTCCTATTCTTGTAGGAATGAATGGCAGTAATAAAATGCTACCTGTAGGAAGAGTTAAATTTGCATTCTGCCCTGGTGGGACAAATATCAGGATTTTGGTCATGTCCTGATATTTGTCTATTAGAATTCAAGGGAACTGTGAATTACGGCTGCTCTTACTGGCATAACTCTGGCTGTGGTTCTCTTCTATATCATGTAAAGACAGAGTGTTGGGGGGTTTCAAACGTCTGGCATTCTGCCGCTGATTTTTTCAACAGTCCTCTTAGTTCATTTACTTGTCTTTTTTTGCCCCTATTAAATGGAAACAAAAGCTTTCAGTAAGGGTAAACTATTGTTCATGTTTAATGTTTTTATTATAAAAATGAATTGGAATAACATATTGTGCTATAGTACATGGATGACAAGCGGGCTGACATGTTTATTTTATGCCGAAATCTTAAGCGTTTCAAGTGATGAACTGTTTTTTTCCCTTCAGGTCTATTATTGGCAGAAGATTTTTTTTTATAGTTGGCACGCTGTACCTATACCGGTGTATTACAATGTATGTAACGACACTTCCAGTACCTGGCATGCATTTCAACTGTTCTCCGAAGGTAATTTGTTTCCCCTTCTGATCATTACTTAGTCCCCTGTCCCCCTGGTTTTCTGAATAGCTCACAAGCATTTGGAACAGTTCAGCCCATATGACATGAACCGCTTGCCAAAGAAAATTGGCAGCATTTATTGCAAAGCTAATCCATATTGCTTGTTGTTCAGCCTTAGAGGAAGCTAATGACCAGATCCTATAACTATTCCATCTTCTCTTGCTGACTGGGGTGATTATCCTTTTGGTTTTCATTTGGAGAGCTATTGTTGCATTATGACGGGGGATTCTATCTCATGTCCTCTTCAACCAGTGCTTAATTTATGAGGGAGAAGGTGTAGCGGCTGCTTAATGAAATCTGTATGCTCCACCCTAGTTGCCTTCCATTTAAGCCACACCTCCAGCTCTTCAAATTAACCATGCAGTTTGTTGTAAGGTGTGAGAGGTACATACACAAGAATCAGGAATGGGAATCCTGCCCTGTTGATTTCAGACCATAAATTCTACGACTATCACTATAAAAATCTCAGACTGGCTTTCTCGCTGCTTTGCAATTCCAGACCATTTCATTGGCCTTTCTTACCAGGTTTGCCCAGATTCCAAAGGAAACACAGCCACAAGCTATCATGAGGCTGTAGATTGCAGCCTCAGTGGGCTAAGAGTCTGGGAGGAGGAGGTATAGCCCACTTGGTCTTCCACCGCTTCAGCTGGCTGGCCTGCGGCTTTCTCCTTTAGGCCTAGGGTGCAGCCTGGTGTGGGTTGAGGGGGAATGGACATGGCAGTGGTTAGCCAAGGCTGGTGCTGAGCCCCGCTCAGTCCTCCGTCGCCTCAGCCACCCATCTTCCACGCCAGCCCCACCACCAGGAGTACAGGTGGAAGGGGAATGGGCACGACAGTGGCTGGGCAGGCCCAGCACTGAGCCCTACTCAGTCCTCTGCCGCCTGCTCTTTCCACCCATGGCTGTCTCCTTTGGGGCCCTCAGCCTCAGGTGGAGTTTGGCACAGGTGAAGGAGGAATGGGCACAGTGGTGGCTGGCCAGGGCTGGCACTGAGTTCTGCTCAGTCCTCCACTGCCGCCACCTCAGCTACCCGTCATCTGCACCTAGCCCTGCTGCCAGGAGTGCAGGTAGAGAGGGAATGGGCACGGTGGTGGCTGGGTATGCAGCTCTCTAGTCTTTCTCTGCTCAGCTGATGCTAACCAATTAGCTCTTTTGGCGCAGCCTGTTATCCAAGACTCTCTGGCTCTATGACAAATTAACTCTTCACAGTCCTTCAGCTGTTCATGTAGCTAAACTTTTAAAAGCGCGGCCTGTCATAGCCATGAACCAGTTAGGTTTGCAAACAAACCATTCAATTGGGGTATGTTCAGTTCAGTTTATTCAGTAGAGCACTTTGGCCAGATAAAATTAGTTAACAAATACAAGTGCAAAATATTTCATGAATATAAGATAAAATATAAACATTTCACTGTATGTGAGAGAAGTACAGCAAATAAATAAGATTAACAATTTTGAAATTTTATAACTAAATAAAATGTATAAAAGATTAAAATTTGACATGTGCATATGAAAATTAAAAGTTAGCATTAAAATTGTTATTTATTCTCCTTTAGGTCATTTTTATAGCTCCTTAGCTGAGTGTTTCAGACTCTGTAGACTTGGACGCAATGTTTGGCAACCTGTGTGATCCTTTCCATAGGGAGTTTGATTTTTTTCCTCCTCCGTATAACTTGGAGTATTTTCAAGTAGGGGGGAAATTAGCCAAGTTCTGGCAGCTATATAGAAGGGACACCTAAGGATCATATGAGCAGGAGATTCCACCTCCCCAGGGCAGAATCTTTCTGCTCTAGGCACTTTCTTATAACAGCCCTCCAGAAACACAGAAGGCAATGCTAATCCCCTTGCTAATGAGAAGGCCCTCCTAAGATGTTTGGCTTCTAGTAAGGATAGACACTCTGCTGGGGCTTGTACATATCTAGTATTGTGTGGAACAAGGTATTTTGGGGTACAAGCAAGATCCTGTTGGTGCTTGGAATCTTTTGTCCTTTGTTTAATTGCTATTTTCACCTGATCTACCGCTATGCCTAGCAGAACATGGGGGGAGAAAGTCTTTTAATTTCCTTAGCTAGGCCCCACTTTGATATGTAATTGTCACACGGGGTTAGGGGCAATAGCCCTGTAAGAGTCCAGTGTGCCTTTAGCCAGAGAGAAATGGAAGCGAAGAAAATTTGGGCTTCAAATTTCATAAATCCTGTTTCTAGTCTTAACCAGGAATTCAATATACATTTTGGAAGCTGTAATATGGCTCCAAGGAATTCAGTTGGGGTATGGTCAACCAGCACTACACACTTTTACTTGCCAGTTCCTTTGCACATGAAATGCATGTTTAATCCTTTTCCAGTTGAATCACTGAGACATCGGAATCTTTGACTAGGAAAGGGAAAGCCATCTCCCAGGTCCCCACTCATGTTCAGTTTGAATCCTTCTGCAACCTTAAACCCATACGATCTAGAATCATAGAACTGGAAAGGGCCATACAAGCCATCTAGTCCAACCCCCTGCTCAATGCAAGATCAGAGAAATGGTTCTATAGGCAAATTGGTCTTATCAGGCATGTACTAGATATAAACACATTTTCTGTTACAGTTCTAATCAAAGCGTACCTCACTACAAGATAACAAATGCTAAATTGTTTTTTTCTTTCTTTTAATGTTCTACTAGCTCCTTGGGGACTGGGAATCGCACATGAGGAGAATAATGAAGTTGCTTGCTGGAGGAGGGCTTTCTATCACAGGGGCCCATGATATGTGTGGCGATTACCTGTACAGCGGTCATACGGTTATGTTAACCTTGACGTATTTATTTATCAAAGAGTGTAAGTATAATCTTTCTCAATACCAGAGTTGAAATGTTTGTTGGCCATTTTAATCTGAGATCACTCCCTCTCTATTTGAGTACCTTAGAATATAAGTATGCCAACAAGGAAAGCTAATGCAGAACCTGCCACATGTGTTAATCTTTGGTTGACATTTTGGAAGATCGCTAAAAGGGATATAATGGGTCTGTATTCTAACTGTGTTTTCATTGGACAGAGGGCTCTTCTGCCAGTGGAAGGGGATCAGAAATCTTGCTTCCACAAGTATGGTACCCCTTCAGAACGACAGGATCCACGTTAGCCTATATTAATCTTGCTCTCCAGTCCCCATGCATTATATTCCCAATTCTGTCCGTTTCATTATCAAAAAGAGTTAAACAGCTTATTTGGTGGGGTTGGATTTAGATATTTTTTGATATCAAATATCAAAATTATAATATTTTATAATTTTTGTACAAAATATTTGCTGGAAATGAATTTGACCATCAAGTCAAAGAATGAGTTCAAATGATATAATTAAAGTGACTTGGTAGATCACTTCTGCATCCCAAGATTCATAGGCAAACCAATATAATATGAGAAGGGCTCAGATCAAAAGAATATGAGAGGAAGAAGAGGGACAGAGCCTTGGTCTTTGGTTCTGTTTGCCATGTTGGTCTCTTAATGAGCTACTTGCTTACACCTTGGCAGGTTTGGCATCAGAAGTAAATATTATTAAGTCATTGGGAAGTGCGTGTTCAGAGAAGTGGAAGCAGCTTTTAAAATATCACTGGATATGACAGTGTGTCTGGAAACTGGCCTGAATTCAGGTCCAGAAATTCAGTTTGGTCTTTGACCTGAAAAGCTCATTTTAAATGGTTCTGTTTAACAATGCTGAATTTCCTTGTTAAAATGCCACTTGTGATTTAACTTCAGCTTACATTGCAAGGTCAGCTTTTTCAGATTGAATGTTGTAACATCAGTAGCAAAAATGTATTCTTAAATGGCATGATAACAAAATTCTCAGTGTCCCATTTGTCGATTTTTCATGTTGTGATATTTGATCAACCTTATTCTTGCAGAGGAGGCTGAACCAGACTAACAGAATTTATTCCTTGGTTTCAGATTCACCTCGGCGACTCTGGTGGTATCACTGGATTTGCTGGATTCTCAGCATAGTTGGGATGTTCTGTATTCTCTTGGCTCATGACCACTACACTGTGGATGTGGTGGTGGCTTACTACATCACTACAAGACTTTTTTGGTGGTATCACACAATGGCCAATCAACAAGTGAGTTTGTCTCTCCTTTTCTTCCATATTTGTCACTGGGTTGATGACACTTTGGCTTAGGCTGATCCATTTCTGAACGTTGTGATCAGTAATGTGAGGTAAAAAAAAATCTGGTGCTATATTTCCCTACACAAAATGTTTTGCCCTGTATATCCTTATCCATTGTTCCTCTGGCCGCACCCTGATTGGCCCTGTACCTACAGCTCCCACCCTCCCTCCCTGGATGCTAGCCACTTTGCTCTCAGATGCTGCAAGAGCCAGCGTGTGTGAGAGAGAAACAGAGAGCCTTTGCCAAACCGCAAACCAGCCCTGCTGCAAACAGCCCTGATTACCTCTTATGGCTTCTGCTGTGGTGGAGAGGGGGAGAGAGAGAGAGATCTGCACCTGTCGGTGTCCCCTGGGTCCTAGCGCCCATTGCATTCCTGGTTGCAATGGGCTTTCTTGCTCGTGTAAACATAATCTATCTAGTTATCAGGGTTGTTATTCTTCAAATCAGTCATGCTAGATGGGTGGAATGAATGAAATGTTTACATGTGGCAGCAGCTTGAAATTTCAGTAGCATAAGCTATACACACTCAGTACGTTTGTTCTTAAACTATTTTTTAAATCTTAATTGTGTTTATAGAGAGGGGATTGATTTTCTTTTGTAAGCTCTGTGTGACTACAAAAGTAATCAGATGTTCTTAAACAGTAACTTAGAACTTATTTCTATGGAATACAAAGCTGGAAAGAAGACAAGAGAATCAATGGTGCATTTTTCTCCAATGTGTCTTGAGCATCTTTGGGGGAAGTCAGACTTTCGTGGAAAGATACATAAATAGTATATACCTTAGGGTCACATGCATTGTTTGCATACAGGTTTTCTCTTCTGGATGCTGGAAGTGTACACACACATACACAAGCTAAGATCTCAGCCAATAAATTGATAGGTGATGGATAGATCCACGACTGTGCATCTTTTCTCAGTCAATAAGGAAAAACTGGTACATGGAAAATGTTTACAGAGATGGCTGCTGGGGATCAGTACTCTAATCACATTTTCTTAGTTGCTGTCCTGCTGAAATGCAAGCCATCTGCCTCAAAAAAAAGTTATTATAGGACAATTAAATGCAAGTAATCTGTCAGTAGAACACTGAAGGATACATTTAATTACTGTGTAAGGATTTTGTTTGTTTGTTTTCTTTTAACTCTTAAAAATACTTCTTTGCAGGTGCTAAAAGAAGCATCCCAGACAAACCTTCTTGCACAGGTGTGGTGGTACAGGCCCTTCCAGTACTTTGAAAAGAATGTTCGAGGCATTGTACCCCGTTCCTATCATTGGCCATTTCCTTGGCCAGCACTACATGTGGGCAGACAACCGAAGTACAGCAGACTGGTGAATGGCACATAACAGCTACACCATGGGAAGTGGCAAGAGAACTGTCCAAAAGTGCTAAGAACTCCCCGAGAGAAGATGCCATACAAATTGAACTGCTCCCTCTCCTTTAACCTTTTAACAAATTACCTTGACTTTAATCTATTCTCTTACCTGGTAAGCACTGTGATCTTTTTTTCTCTCCAAAGGATCTGCGATGGACAACAATAAAAGAAATGGTAACTTCTCATGCACTGTACACATTTATTGTTAATAGATTTTGGATTTGCATTGCTCATCACCATGTTTCTTTGTATATGATGCAGCGGCATAAACAAAAAAGAGAGGCTTTTATATCATAAGTTCTGGTCTTTCCAGTCTCGTCTGGGAATAAAGCGTATTATTTTCTTGGGAAAACATAATTTTCATATCTCTTGCCCCAAAGATTGGGCTGTAAGCCATTTTCTAGATAATGTCTATATGAAGGTTTCTAAATACCTGACTGGGATAATAACACAGGAATCTTTCTACCTGTTTGCCGAAGTTACAAATGATAGACACAGAAAGGTTTGGTAAACTTTGATTTTGTAAATCTGCAGTGACAGTGTCAAAAAGTGCAAAAAAAATTTATTCTGTTGTAAAGTGATTTTCTAAGTATTTCCTAACTTTATTTTTCAAAATGATATGCGTAAAAATAAAATCTAAAAAGATTTTTACATGTCAGAGAAAAGAGTTAAAATAAAAAAAAATGCTTCTTGGGAGAAAGATTTGTCCGTTTCTAGTGCCTTTCTTGTCTTGATTGTATGGTCAGTAGGCAGTCTTCAGAAGTTTTTATTTAAAATAAAATATTCAATGAATCCAAGGTTATATATGTATTGTACACATAACTACATTTTGATTTTATATCTAAATTGACCTGGAAATCTGCTTGCAATGTTGAAATGACTGAATCAGAAGGGAAAACCAAATATGATCTTCACACATTTTTGGCAGGTTGGAGTGAAACGTGCTTTTTAAGTTGTTTTATTGTCTACTCCATATATGAATTTTAACTATAGCAAGAACACAGCCATGAATTCCTTCTTTATAAGGTTTCTTATTTTTCTTCCAGATGATCAGTGAATCAGAAATCAAACAGTATAAACAATGTCTCATTCCCTGAATGAAAATATTATTGAAAAATAATTGATTTCTTGAAAACAGAATTGTGCAGAAACTGCATGTAACTAAAAATTTCAGTCCTGCCATACATATTGTGTTGGGGGGGGGGAGCATATTCTATCCTATACTTGCCAATGTGCAGAACAAAATAGTTTTTTAAGAATGAAGAAGCATATATATATCTATATATATATAAATATATATATATATCCATTCTGTATTTTACGTGAAGCAGAGTTATCTTCTGTAGGGTTTTTTGTGTGTTCCAAACAAGGTGAAATTTGTATTGTAAAACAATAATGGTGAAGGAAAATAAAAACAGCTTTTAAACAATTCTTACTGCTTGTGTCGGATGGTTTTCCTTTGTTTAGCAACTGGTTATATCTTTTTCCTTTTCCTTTTTTGCTTTGATACATACAGTTACATGTTCATCTGTGGTCAGAGTTATTCTGAAGTCTGCCCATTCAATGATGTTCAAACCAGACAAGTTTGGAAGTCTGGCTTTCATAAAGTTTCTGTTTTTCAGTCTTTGTACAGTTGTAGTGTGCTCCTAAGGCAGGGGTGGCCAAAATGCAGCTCTCCAGATGTCCATGGACTACAAGTCCCATGAGCCCCTGCTAGCATGCTACTGGCGGGGACTCATGGAAACTAGTCTAGGGACATCTGGAGAGCCACAGTTTGGCCACCCCTGTTCCAAGCAAATGGTCTTCATTAGGTGGGCCCTGACTGGCAGCTAGGCCATGCTTCAGATATAAGCTGTGTCACACACCTTTCTATTTACATTTGCCACTTACATTTGACTGTCCATCAGGGGGACTAGCACTGTTTCTACCCCATGGCCAGGCTGGAAACCTGACTGAGATGCGTCTAGGATGGGATGTTCAGCTCGTCTTACATTCTAATTGGACCCACTGCTGTTTCTTTGTGCCCAGTAGCGTGTGTGAAATGATGTCACTCAGGAGATGGATTTCTACGTAATGTCATGCTTCCTTAGCTATCCTAGTTGAAAGCCAGTAGTATTCCCTTAAGTAATCTTGCCTTCTGTGGGGATCTCTTGCACTGCTGGTGACTACTATGGGTTTGATTCCACATTTAGAAAAAACTGGCTCTACTGATTGGAGTAATCCTGCCATGAAACCACTTACTCAGAAGAACAGATTCTCAAAGGGCTGCCTCTTCTCTCCAAAGGATGTCTGTGGCAGGACAGGTCATTTTATATCCAGGTGACCTCTCATACTGCAGCCTGTAGACAGCTGGGTAAGGGTCTAACATCCTTTGGTCCCATTACCCTAAGTATGCACTGGATTCTCCGACCAGTTCAGTTGGACATTTATTCAGTCTTCCAGATATACAGTGCAAGGAAACAGTTCCCAGTACTCTTCCTGGCTAAACCACCCCTCCTAGCTACTCTATCTGCCATCTCTCTCTCCCCCTCCCCTCCTGGTTTTAAGCCTGGCTTGTCTGACCTGCTGCCCCACCTCTCCCCAGCTGCTGCTAATGATTGCCAGCTTGGCTTGTCTCCAGGTTGATTAGCCATCACCAGTTTCACCTGGGCTTTGTCTGGCCTTCTCTGGGCAAAGTTCTCGGAGCTGCTGCTGAACTTGCTTGCTTCCAGACCTGCCTGAGGGCTTTCCTCAAGAGGCGTGCTTCCTGCTCTCTGGTGAGTGTGTTCCCTCTCTAGCCTTTCCCTGGCACCAGGCCTTTTGTGTGTTATTTGAAGCCTCCACCAGATAGGGCATGAGCTCTGTTAACAGGCTGCCTGCTGCCTTGAGTTTTAAGTAAAAGCAGCTGCTGGAGCAGGAGAATCAAAACAGAGCTGAGAGGTGTGTTCTCCCACCCTGTACCCTAGCCCCAGTCTGAATTCCACCACCCTCCAGAGCTATTTGCTCCCCAAATGTATAGGTCCAGAGATCATTTACACCAGTCTGGCAAAAAGTGGGTGGGGGTGGGGATTAGGATAGGAAAATAAACCATTTCTGCCATTCCTTGGTTCCTATTGAACACAGGAGGCCCTGGTATTGTTTTGAACATAATGTAAGGTCTCAGAAGGACAGGTCATAGATCTCCCTTCCCTAATCCATTTGCAATTTAAGAGAATGATGGAGAGCCTTATTGGTTCTTTTGTTTCAAGGTCAAGTATTTTAAAAGCTGATCTGGCCACTTGATTTTAATGGCGCATTCACAGATGAATACTTCTGCAGAAGGGTGTGGGGAGCGTTTTGTAGTGCTTTCCCATCATGGACAGTGAATCCAGTTGCTTTTCTCTTAAGAAATGGAATGAATGTTGCTGACTAGAATTAAGTAATGTGGAAAGAATTTGTGAGACAGCGCTAGGTAGGAGCTGATGTGCTGCAACCAGAAGGGGGAAATTTGCAGCAAAGGATGAGTTAGATACTTAAAGATATTCTTGTCATCACAGGTATAATCATAAACGTGATTGAAAAAGTTCCACTGAAAAGTTCTGTTGCTGTAATCCATGGCAGTGGTTAGGCATAGCTTGAGTTGGAACTCTTTAAGGCAGGGGTAGTCAACCTGTGGTCCTCCAGATGACCATGGACTACAATTCCCATGAGCCCCTGCCAGCATTTGCTGGCAGGGGCTCATGGAAATTGTAGTCCATGGACATCTGGAGGACCACAGGTTGACTACCCCTGCTTTAAGGGACGTGATCTGAACGCATGGTGTTTATTGCCACAAACAATGTTGTTGACCTCAATGGTAGTTTGTTTTACTGAAAAGATGCTAAGGTTTGATGAGGAACTGCAGAACTATTTGGAGATGAACTGCCCCTTGGAGCCCCCTGGTGGCTTTTCATGGGTAGCTTGCTTGAGAACTTTGCCATGTTGGGTTTATTTATGTGCAAGTTAGTCTTAAAAATAGCCCGCTGAAAGAAATTCAGAGTTTTCTGATTTGGTTTTGATTTAAATGCTTCCAATTGTCATTCCCCCACCCCCAAAAAACACAATCTGGAAGCTTTAGCAAGGACTGGTCAAGTGAAAAGGTGGGCAAAAGAGCCTGTGAGTAAGACACACGTGTGGTAGGTGATAAAGCCACAGTAGCCATAGTGGTTGAGGTACTGAATGGAACTCACTGGCTGTTCTAGTGCCAGGTACTCTTTCTCAGTGCAACTTATTGCACAGTCTGGCTAAGAGGATACAACAGAGGAGCAACAAAGAATGGTTACTGCCCTGGTCTCTTGGGGATGAAAGATGAGACAAAAAGGTACTAAATTAACAATATTCTCATTCTGATGGTCCTGCAGGCCTAACAGGGTCCTTTGCTGAGCATGACATTATCCCAAAACACACCAGATTGGAAAGCCGTTTATGTTTTTATTTAGTTGCAGCAAAGAAAAGCAGGCGTGGGGGGACAGGGGTCCAAGAAGGACCTCTGCAAATAATAATAGGGGTTACCTTGGAGGTTTGCTGCATCATTCTACTCCCATGACAGTATTTGATGCCCATGAAACCAAGACTGCCCTTATGTTAGGCGGTGACCTCCCCTTTGCTGTTGCATTGGGTCATTTGAATCTCCAGTGTGGAGTCTGCACTTCGGTTGTGTATATACATGCACACAAGCTTTACTCAGGAAGAGGCATTTCTGCCCTGTATTGTAGCTACAACTGCTTTTAAAAATGATATCTCTTCCATTTGCTGTGGGGCTGCTTAATTCCATTTTAAGAAGAAATTTGTCAACTGAGGTAAATCTTAAATATTTAGAGGAAACATTCCATCTCTTGAGTACCAGTGATGCACATTTTATATTTGATAGCTAGACTATTGCAGTAGAATGCTTCATAACCTAATTTTGTAACTCAGCAGAGAAATGGTAGATTCTGCTATCAGCATATGCTTTTTATTATGGCTGTGTTGAAATACATGGCCATCACTTTACCTCCAGAAGAAGAGCAGTTTTTTATGCCCAGCTTTTCTCTACTTGAAGGGATTTCAAAGAGGCTTACAATTACCTTCCCTTTCTCTTCTCTCCACAGGCACCCTGTGAGGTAGGTGGGGCTGAGAGAACAGTTGCTGGCCCAAGGTCACCCAGCAGGCTTCCTGTGGTGGAGTAGGGAATCAAACTTGTTCTCCAGATTAGAGTCTGCTGTTCTTAACCACTACATCTCACTGGCCCTCAGTATTTCATTAGCCAGATATGCTGACATTTGATGACTGGAGAAAAGGAACGGCACAGTGACTTACAGTCCTTTCCTAACTCTACCCACCCATCTTTCCATGAAGAAACTGGACATGCCCTGTAATGCTGTCTTCAAGAACAGCTGCTGAACAGTTGCCAAATGAGTGCATGTGGATCTATCTATCCATGGTGTAGTAGTTAGGAGTGCTGATTTATAATGTGGTGAGCCACTCCTCCACATGCAGACAGCTGGGTGATCTTGGGCTTGTCATAGTCTTGATAGTGCTGTTCTAACCAAGCAGTCTTGTCAGAGCTCTCTCAGCCCCACCTACTTCACAGGGTGTCTGCAGTGGGGAGAGGAAGGGAAGGTGATTGTAAAGCACTTTGAGACTCCTTTAGGCAGTAAAAAGCGGGGTATAAAAACCAACTCTTCTTCTTCACTCTACCTCACTACCCAAGAACACTAATTGAGGCAGTGTGATGCTTATTTTTGAAAACTTAGCCTACTACCTGTATCATCCCAAACATACCAAAGAGGTGGTCTGCCAGTCTTACAATTGATATTGAGGAAAAAAAATGTTTTTTTTTGCTTTTTTCTCCTGAATTCACTGCATCTGAGCCTGGCGGTAGTTTGCTCATGTTTGTGTGAGCATGGGTAAATTTGGGAAAACACACTGCCTCCACTACATTTGGGGCACAGGGAATGGAGAGAAACCAGTCTCCTTGTTAAGTGGTGACTGGGCCTTTCAACACCAGCTTTTCCACAAAGCAACATTGAACAGGCACAGCACTAGCCACCTATTCCTTTCCCTGGAATGTCCTCCTCCGCGAGGGCCCGGCCACCCAATGGGAAACAGAAGTTACAGTTTGTGGCTTCAGATTATGAGGGATGTTTATATACAGAAAAAATACTATAATTCAATGTTAGAATAATACTCATTTTTGACAATACTTTGGGGCCTTAATCTAACCCTGGGAAAGTTTTGGTTTAAGTTCAAGCAGGTGTAGTTCTTTAATCCACTCTACAATATGGTGGAACCATCAACATTAATTTTGAGTAAAATATGGCCGTGAGAATTTAGATGGAGGAGCAAGGCAGGCTAGGGGAAAGATTCTTTTTGGGGGAGGGGGTTTCATTTGTTTTTCAGAAGGGTTCTGGGATCAATCTGAATTGAAATGATCAACAGTAAATAGGAACATAATTACATGAAACGAGAGTGTTTTATAGCTGGGATTCCACCAATAAGTAGTACTTGAGCAGAAGTGTGCTGCCAGAGAGTCTGCTTCCTACAGCTTTACGTACAAAATGTTCCAGCCTCGATGAACACACAAAACAAAGGCTTAAAAAATTCAGTGTTTCCCCCAGGAGAATAAAATGTCAATGTATTATTCATTGCAAATAACCCTGACAGAGCATTAACAGACTCCTGGCTATAAGGCAAGCAAAAATAAATTCATCAAAATTCAACCCAAGGTAACTGAAATAGCACTTCAGCGCCCTTGTGAGCACGGGGAGATGTAACACGTTTAGTTCCCTCAAGTGGCCAACTCTCCAACCTGGCTTGCGTTCTACCGGCATTTTAATTAACTCGAAAATCAGTCATGCTGTGCCTAATGTGGAAAGTGTCAGCTTCAAAATAAACCTGAAGAGGAGGGGGAGCTCAATTCTTTAAAAATAAACTGAAAAATGTATCTAAATGATAACAAATGTGAAAAAGTGTGTGTGATGCCACAAGTATCTTGTGTGGTAAGTAAAGTTTGTCACTTAACCAACAAGTTCCTAACTAATTATTTAAGAGGAAGAAGAGCTGGGTTTTTTACACCCCACTTTTCACTACCAAAAGGAGTCTCAAAGTGGCTTACAAATACCTTTCTTTTCTTCTCCCCACAACAGATACCCTGTGAGGTGGGTGAGGCTGAGGGAGCTCTGAGAGAACTGTGACTGGCCAAGGGGTCCATATCTAGGGACTCCCAAAGAGGGTGCTCCCATCCTTCCATTATATGCTATGGGATAGGGTTGGGCACTTCAGTGTCTGAAGTGGCCACTCGTGCCTGAAGCAGCCAGTGCTGCATCACGGGGTGGGGGAGAG
This sequence comes from Paroedura picta, assembly GCF_049243985.1. NCBI lineage: Eukaryota > Metazoa > Chordata > Lepidosauria > Squamata > Gekkonidae > Paroedura > Paroedura picta. The sequence goes on from NC_135376.1 coordinate 72,834,595, forward strand.
ATGCAGGCATCGATGCGCCTGTCAGCACACACACACAGGCATGTGTGCAATGGTTGGTTCATCAACATCCGCACCTCCCCTCCGCCCCGCAACACGGTGCTGGCTGCATATAATGGATGGTGTTTGGGAGGGGCTCCTCTTTGGGAACCCCTAGACATGGACCCCTTGGACCAATAATTCTGGGTGCCCTTGGCCAGTCACAGTTCTCTCAGAGCTCTCTCAGCCTCATCCACATCACAGGGTATCTGTTGTGGGGAGAGGAAAAGAAAGGTATTTGGGGGTGGGGGAAAATGTTAAAGATGTATGCCTCATGTTTAACCTGTGGAGAAAATTATTATTTGCTTTGCCTGCATGAATTGAATGCCTATTCATTGCTCCAGGCAGTTTGCTTAAAAAACAAACAAAAAAACACGTCCCTGGGAGAGGGAGGTGGGTGCAAGGATGGGACATTGGAGGCGGAGATAGGGCTTTTTTGCCTCCACACATTTCTTTAGCATGTGGCCTGCTGGTTCTAGCTTGTGCTTTTTAGGTTGGGAAATCCACTTGATGCGATTCCCCAGCTAGCACTTTAAAATGTAGGATTTTAGGATTTTAAAATGTAGGATTTTAAAATGTAGCTACCAGCTTGCTGCTTGGACACTGGATGTTGGAGGTGGCATGCAAAACACCAAAAATGTAGCAGTTTCATGAGTTAAACATTTCACTACATTTAACAAGTGCAGAATTGCCCCAACAATCCACAATCTGAAATGGACACCACCCAGTAGGGTGGGGTTTATGGGAAATCTCTGTTGACAGAAGGGATCTTTGTGCAACAGAAGGTCTTCACCTATCATTCCTGGTAGGTAGAGGAAACCGCTGGAATAGCAAGAGAGCAGCAAGAAGACTGCACTGGGAGTAGAAAATGGAATCCCTTCCCTACTTCCACTAAAGAAATTATTCATGGGATCCAGTTCTGTCTCTCAGTTCCTTTTCCCTACCCGTCTCCTAAGTAGACGTGGGGGACAGAAAAACTGGGTTCCAATTCAGAAGGAGGCCTTGTGTGAGACAGCACCTGATTAATGGTGGCATTAAAAAAAATTGCTTGACATTGTCTTTGATTAATTGTATTAATTAAGCACTGCTGCACTGATCATGGTGAAGGGGGGGGAGGAGTATTTCAGTATTAAAACCCCTTGCAGCAAAGCCGAGGGGCGCTACTTGACATTCCTGAGAACTTCAGGTGTTTTTCAAAGCAGGGGAAAGAATGCTGTTCTTTCCTGTAGCATCGTGTAATTGCTGCCAAAGAGCTCTTTGCTCCATGACAAAAATTCTGTTCTCCAGGTTATAAAGTTGCGCATCCAAACAATGGGGTCTTGCGATGCAGCATCTGCCTGGCTGTGTGCATTTTGATCCCAGCCTGATCACACTTCCCTTGCAGCGAGGCAGCACTTCAGGAAATTGGCAAGAACCGTGTATAACGACGCCTCTTGAGATAGCAGGTGAGCAATTCCTCTGAGATCTCCTGTGTATCAAACAAGACACGGCTGTGATTTTAACTAGGGTATTATATAGCGAATCCCAAGAGGACTGGATATGTCAAACCACACATTTCCCTTAAACAGACACACACTGACAGTATCAGGGGGAGAAAGTGCACCTTCTTGTATGCTGACTTGATTGCCTTTGACTCAAAGTGGCTTGACTTGACAGTATACGCTTTGGAGCCAGCTCTTGGCTTCTGTCCTGCCATGAGAGACTTCGATTGCACACCTCTTTGCCTTTGATGAGAATTGTGCACCTGTATGGTGGGTCTCACCTGGGCCACACTGAACTTGTTGGATTCCCCTCCTGATCCAGATGGGGTATACCAACTATTATCTTGCACGTGAAAGGTTGCATGAAACGAGTGCTGGATCAGGCCGTGACATTTTTGCCATGACATTCATTGTCAGTTCTCCTCTGCTTGCATCTTCCTTTTGCTGTTTTCATACTTACCATAAGAAAAACGTTTTGCTAAACCTGATTGAAAGGTCCTTGGATTGAGACGTGCTTTGTATCCTAAGGAAGATCTATGTTTTGAATCCTGTGACTTGTGGGCCAGTTCTTTGGCAAATGTTAGAAAGGACGACAACCACAGAACCTGATCTACAGATGTGCTCTTGAAGGGACTAAGCCAGGAGCCCTCCTAGAGTGGTGGGGCACAGGAAGGAAAGGCAGCAAGAAGCATCTTGACAATGCACATTTTGGCATTACTACAGCGATTCTTGGGGAGCTGGCAAAGTAGTAATAAGGGGTTAGACGCTACCCCACACAAGCTGCAAGTTGGACATTCAAGCATATAGGACAGGGGTAGTCAAACTGCGGCCCTCCAGATGTCCATGGACTACAATTCCCATGAGCCCCTGCCAGCGGATGCTGGCAGGGGCTCATGGGACTTGTAGTCCATGGACATCTGGAGGGCCGCAGTGTGAGTACCCTTGATATAGGAGGTTAGAAGAATCAGGTGGTTTTGCACAGGTTATATGAGTTGAAATGCCAAAACTATAGGGCTGTAAGGATTTGAGTGTCAACTCTACAGAACCTTTCAGGCTCTAAGGATGGAGAGGTGAGATGACCTGTCCCTCCTTCACTGCCACACTTCATATAGCACAATCCATTAGGCATGGGTTTGTTTCCAGAGACCAGACTCACAGCATTCAAGATATGAGCATTTAATCTTGTATATATAAAGACTGATTCCCAATTTCGATAATGTGCTGAATGTTCAAAAGGCTCACAGGCAAGCCTCACCCACCAGGAGCCTTCTGAACTTTCAGGGTGCAAACAAAGCTGCTCTATGCCCAGTGGAGGTGGCTCTGGGCCAGGGATCTGGGCAGCATCTCCCATGATGGGGAGAGATGCTGCCTAGCTCTTTAACTGCCTGGGAGCCTTCCCATGAGCCTTTGCCCTTCATGTTACAGCCAGCTGCAATGCAAAGGAAGGATCTGCAGTCTTTCAAAGCTCCTGCCCAAGGAAGGGAGCCTTCAAAGGAGCCCCCACTTTGCGTTACAGCCCTGCTCTTGAAGTGCTCCACCTGTGCAGGGTGCAGAGGGACTTCCTTCTGTGCCCTGCAGGGGCTGCACAGGGGCCAGAGAACAGTGCAGCCCCTCTCCTGATGGGGAGAGACTCTGCCTGGCTTTTTAAGGGCCCTGCCCCTGCAGGGTGCAGTGAGTAGCCTCTCTGTGCCCGATCCCTTTAAATCCTCCTTCCCTTGTCACTTTTCAGTTCCTCCAGTGAACAGAAAGGGAGGACGGTGGCATTGACCAGTGAGCAGGCAACATGGAGAGGCCACACAAACCATACAATTGCACAGGGTGAGGGGGGGGGGGAGCAGGGCTTCCTAGTTCACACACCTGAAAATTTTGCTCCCCTGCTACAAACAAGCTCTTGAGAACTACACCAGAAGGAAACCAGGAAGGTGACTTTGGGTGAAATGTCATCTAGATTGAATGGATGGGGGGGGGGGTACGGGTTCAGTAATGCAAGCAAAGGCAAGTAAGGACCCTTTTCAGGCATAGAAAGCTGTTTGGCATATTCAAAAGGTAAAACTGTAATGTATGCATTTGGCCACTGGGTGTCACTGATGTTCCATGTAAAATCAAAGCCCTTCTGAAATAAAGTTGTCAAGGGAAGAGCAGAGTTGAGCTTTTTTTCCGGGATCCTCAGAGAGGGAAAACATGGCAGCCAGTTCGTTAAGCTGCTTTGGACTGGAGTTTGATGCAAAGAAAGAAAATGTTTTTGTAACCATTCTCATGATATACCTATTTATAAATGGGGGGGGGGAGGTACTTTTCTGGTGATGGAAGCTAGTCCATTTATCCCACCATTTCTCCAAGAAGTTTGGGGCTGCTTTCATGGGTCTCCCTTCCCCCATTGTACCCAAATGACAATCTTATGGGGTGGCTTCGGCCAAGGAGGAGTGACTGGCCCCAGGTTCATAGATGAGGGGCTAACTGCATACGCAGGGCTACTCGTTCCCTGTTGGGGATTCAATGCCCAGGCAGGTGGCGATCTATTTGGTTTGGGACTGCAGTGCAGGGGGAGACAAAGCCACCCCCCAGTGCACCATTTTCCTGATCTAAAACTGCCCTGGAGGTGCTGTTGTCCTGATCTGAATTGAGGTGTACAGGAAGGTTTGGGGAAGTGTGCATACTTTGGGGAAAGGCTGGCTCCTATAGGACACTCACTGGACACTCATTGGGACCAGGGACTGCTTTAGAAACATGATGATGGTGTCATCCATTCAGTCGTATCCGACCCTCAGCGATTAGGAACATAAGAAGCCTCAAATAATCTTATCTGCCCTTCTGGTCCATAGAATTGATTAAGGTCCTTCGTGTCCTAACTATTAAACATTTCATATCCTTGTGTGTAAAGGAGCCTACTGTATATTTAATCTTTCTTGCCCTATATTTTATGTATGCTCTTCTATTTATGCCTGACCATTGATAAAGGCAGCCCTGTCAAAATGCATCTGGCCAGTGGAAGCATTAGTATGAATGTACACAGGGATTTTAATGAGGCTATACTTTAATCCTTGGGTTTTTAATTTTAATAAATATCAATATTCAGTTTTACATTACCTTCTACCCTATAGAGGCTTGAACACATATTCCTTATTTTTTGAGGGGGGTGGGGTGTTCTTGACCTGGGACAGGATGTTTTCACCTTTTTGTTGGGGCCAGAATTCAATAACGCAGATCCTTAATGGGACCCAGTGGAGAGTGCATATTTGACCTGTGCTCTCCCAGCTGTGCTGGCCCCAGACTGAGGACCAAATCAGGTTCAAGGGTCTGGTCATCATCTTTGAAGCCCTAAATGATCTTGGACCTTTGTATCTGCAAGGCTGCCTCCTCCACTATGTCCCCAAAGGAGACTAAGATCAAGTGGACAAAGTTTGCTCAAGATCCCTAGCCCCAAGGATCTGAAATTGGCCTTAAACAAGGGCTGGGCCTTTTTGGCCCTGGCTCAGCTTGGTGGGATGCTCTCCCTGCCAAGACCTGGCCCTGTGGAACCTAGGACATTTCTGCGGGGCCTGCAAAACCGAGTTGTTCCACCAGGGGTACAGTTGAGGTCAAAAATAACATCAAAATTCTGGTCTCCCTGCTCAAACATCAGGCAAATTATCACCTAATTGAGGAAATTATGTTTACATTATTTCTCTCATCAGAGGGAAGGATGTAGCTTTAGGAGTAGAGTGTAAACAGGATTGTACTTCATTTATGATTGTAATCCTTACGTCTATATATGATTATAACGTGTTAATATTATGTACCCGCCTGGAGCCTTCTGGGAAGGGCAGGTTATAAATTATTATTATTTAATTATTATTATTATTCGACTGGCAGGCAAGTTGTCTCCATGCAGTGGGACTTTGTTTGTGTCTGTGTGTGAGAAAGACAAAGAACCCAGTTGCATGAGCCCATATCTGCCGTCGAAAGCAGAGTCCTTTGCAAAATCTTTACACTGTTCAGCGGCTTCTTGGCAAATATCTTTATTGAAAAACCAAGTGCAATTCATGGGCCGGTTCTCTGCCTTCCCCATGAAATGCCCGAGCGAATGATGGGTCAGTTGAAAGAGCCCAAAGTTTGTTTAGTGCGCTGATGTTCCAGCTGCTTTCTGGTTGGCACCTGGGCTGCCAGCAGGAAGGGCAGCCTGCATGTGTGCCAATGTGTACTTAGCCGTCTGGCATGCTTGCATATTTTGGATGTGGGTGGCATGTCTGAGAAGTGGTTGGCTCTCTGGTTTTCTAGGCACCAGCTGAAAATGTTTTCCCAAAAAGGGTGTTAACAGCCCCAAGATATAAATGAAGCACCAACGTAATATAAACGTTAGTGCTTTTGCAGAAGGAGCAAGCAAATGTTATGTCCATCAGGAGGGATTCTAGGAAAGTGGGCAAGGAGGGACGCTCTGGCGGCCCTGCTTCTTGCAAGTGCTGTCCCTCCACCCTCAGTCCCTTTGCTGGCACTCTGAGCTGTCCCCAGGGGCAGTGGTCCCCAACCTTTTAAACACCGGGGACCACTCAACGCTTGACAATTTTACTGAGGCCTGGTGGGGGGGGGAGTAGTTTACTCCTCTACTCTCAACCACTGCCCTAACGCTCTCTGATCGCTATGGTAATGTTTAAACATCCCTTCAAAATAAGATACAGACACGCCACAACAATGAACATAAGGAACATTTTATTTTCATGGAAATTTTAACTCATGACAATGACAAATCAATGGGAACCCTGAGCTTGTTTCTCTGCAACGAGATAGTCCCATCTGGGAGTGATGGGAGACAATGACACCCAAAGTGTGTTGTAAAGGGCCAGGGGGGGGGGAGGCATGCTTCACGGCCCACCTCCAATTAGTCGACGGACCACATGTGGTCCGCCGCCCACAGGTTGGGGATCGCTACCCAGGGGAACACAGCTGCTTGGGTCGCCCTGAGGAGGGCAGGAGCTGGCTCAGCTGCCAAAAGGCTCTGCCTCTTGTACATCACGCTTAAGCCTCCAGCCCTGAGCTGGATGGCTTGGGCAAGCCTGATCCTGTCAGATCTTGGAAACTAAGCAGGGTCGACCTGGCTTGTGTTTGGATGGGAGAGCACCAAGGGTTTGGGTGGTAGTTCCTCCAAAGAACACTAGAGGTCGTGATGTGGAGGCAGGCCATGGCAAACCACCTCTGAATGTCCCTTGCCTGGCATCCGGACAATCTTCGGATCTCCTGGCTACAGAACACAGTCCCTATGATAAATGAATGCTTCAGCCTCCCGGAAGATAGAACAAGGCCATATCGCCCCCTGCATTTTGTGTTCTCAGCACAGGCTCCCTGCAGTTGTGCCCCCTTCCCTCAACTCTCCCCTGGTTCTCTTACCAACTCCTCCCTCACAGGCTGGGGTCCCTGCAGCAGCAAGCAGGGGAGAGGATCATGGGGGCAAACAGAGAGTGGATGGACAGATGGGAGAAACAGCAGCTTCCTTGCTTTGCCAGCTGTACCAGGGAGTGTCACAGGACAGGGTGGGTCTCCAGTGGGTGAGCTCACCACCTGACACCCGCTGGATTGTGTCTTGTGCTTCAGGTATATTTAGGACCGAAAAGGAGGTGTCTGTACTTCTTTGTTCTTAAAAACAGCTGATTCTTTTCTAGGTCTTCTCTGGTAACAAGTGTGAGGCTATTTTGAGGCCTCCTCACAGGAAATGAGCCCAGGCAGTCGAAACCAGTGTGGTGGGGAGAGCAACACTTCTATAATAAATCAAGGACCCTCATTAAGGAGGCAGGGAGGGCCTAATTGTAAGCTCCCTGTTTCTCCCACTGGGAGGCAAAGCGCCACTTGGTTCATTCGGAATTCAGAATTAGTGCCGCAACCAGAAGCTATAAATAGCTGGCTCTCATCACCAAGACAAAAACCAGGGAGCAGCACAGCAGAAGTTGATGGTTATGCAGGCAAAGGCTCAACCCCACACCCGGAATGATGGTTCAGTGGGATTTCAATTTGCTTCCACCCCCTCCCCTTTCCCACCTCTTCCTCTCTGCCCACCTAGGTTTCCCTTGTTCACAAGCCAGACCAGGGGAAAAAGAGCTCCTGGCCACATCAGGGAGGGATGCGTCTGGGTACCTTCTTTAAATGGGGTTGTAAATTTATCAGGAGAGCCTTACAAGCTTGGAAGGCATCAGTCAGCTTTTCCCTGTTGGAAAGACCTCTGCCCTTTGTGGTCCAATGCCGGTCAGACGCGGCAGCACTGGATGAAATGAATCAGTGGGATGATTCGGCACAAGGAGTTTGTTGTATCCAAATAAGAGCAGGGGGCAATTGCCAAGGGCTAGGACAAAGGAAGCTTAGAATCACAGGCCCATTATGTACACGTTGGATAATGCGCTTTCAGTGTGCTTTTGCAGCTGGAATTTCCTGTGTAGAACAGGAAAATCTACTTCTGTGTGTGCATAATGGGACTAGAATGATGGAAGAGGCCAGACAGGACATCTATTCCAACCCTTTGCTCAGTGCAGGATCATTTTGTGCTGCTGCAGGTTGGCTGAATTCTGCTGTTCAGACACACAATACTGATCCCTGCATGTTCTCCTCAGGCATACAGGGGTGGTCATGAGTTGGGCATTGTAAAAATAGGCTTGGCACAGAGCAGGTACCCTACAGCGGAATCTGCCTCTCACAAGAATCTGCCCTTAAAGTCTCACAGCACCCTCTGCACGTGGTATCTCTCTAGCTGGACTGCACCATTGGAGACTCAGCGTGGATGTCTAAATGGTTGTCTGCATGGAAGAAGAAAAACTCCCTGCACATTTAAACATATTTATTTATTTATATAGGCTTGTGGCAGGTAACAGCAGTCTTAAAATCCCCCATTAAAATTCCCATTAAAAGACTTAAAAAAAATTCCCAACATGGCAGAAAATACCACTGTCCCCCTACCCAATCAAGGGCGTTGGAGAATGGAGAGTAGTGGTGTATACTTCAGACCCCAGAGAGCATGGGGTCTGTCACATAGCGTGATAGGGAGACAAGGACCTTTGTGGACAAATCAGTTCTATAAGTCCAGGAAGGTTTGTGTTTTGTTTAAGAAGGAGGAAGCTTTCTAATAGGTTTCCCTCCCAATTTACCATCTGGGGTAGTGTAGAATCAAAGGACTGGGTGCAAAGAACCCATTTGTAGGCTGGCTCTTGTTGACTTGTCAAATCTGTTAGTAGACGGCTTGGCTGGAGAATCACTGTGGTCATACAATGGCTGGAGTTTCCACATGGAGAGCCTTTAGGGATTATGGGTATTATTTGGGATGCAGGCCTTTGGGAATAGTTGGCTGTCGCTTTAGATATATTATTATTATTATTATTATTATTATTATTATTATCATCTTTCAATTTATTGCCCGCCACTCCCTTACGGCTCGTAGCGGGTTACAACATTTTAAAACCCCCAATAAAATCCATTAAAATCCCTCAACAACAATTACAATATAACATTATCGGTTAGCAAGCTAACCTGGCAAGATAGGCTAATCAACCTCCCCCTCCTACTACAAGCAGGTGGAGAGGGGATACTGATGGTACTAATCCCCAATCTCAATCCCAGGTCCCGGGTCCCGGGTCCCCGGGGGGGGGCATAGATGTTAGCCTCGGCCTCAACCGTAAACCTGGCGGAAGAGCTCCGTCTTGCAGGCCCTGCGGAATGATGGAAGATCTTGCAGGGCCCACAGCTCTCCCGGGAGCTCATTCCACCAGGTAGGGGCCAGGACCGAAAAGGCCCTGGTCCTGGTCGAGGCCAGGCGTGCTTCCCTGGGGCCGGGAACGACCAGCAGATTTTCTCCCGCAGAACGTAAGGCTCTGCGGGGAGCATAGGGCGATAGGCGGTCCCTCAGGTATGTGGGTCCCAACTCGCGTAAAGCCTTGAAGGTTAAAACCAAAACCTTGAACCGGATCCGGGCAGCAATTGGCAACCAGTGCAGCTGCCTCAGCACTGGCTGAATGTGGGCCCTCCAAGGTGTACCAGTGAGGACCCTGGCAGCTGCGTTTTGCACTAGCTGGAGTTTCCGGACTAAGGACAAGGGAAGGCCCGCGTAGAGCGAGTTACAGAAATCTATTCTGGAGGTGACCGTTGCATGGATCACTGTGGCTAGGTGTTCGGGGGACAGGTAGGGCGCTAGTAGTCGGGCCTGGCGTATGCATGAAGTTTACGTGCCTGTTGAGTCATTGTGCTACTAGCAAGTCCTTGGCTTTGTTTTAAATGGAGACAACAGCTAGTGTTTTTTGTTTTTGTTTTTTTTGCAAACAGTATTTCCACTCAGTACAAATTGATGACATGGCATTTTGAGTTCACAAATTATTATTATTTTTCTCTTCAAATGGCTTAGTCCAGTTGTGTAATGAGCTATTAATATTACGTTTAAGCTCTCAGTGTATACCTTTTGCAGATATATTGCTTTATGAAGAAATAGGACTTTTATCGGTTAGAGACCCTGAAGAACAGCAAATGCTGGCAGGGTCTCATGGGAATTGTAGTCCATGGACATCTGGAGGACCACAGGTTGACTACCTGTGCTAAAAACGTTGAGTCAAAATGCATTTTTGCCTTGCATGGATTTTGAATACCTTTTTTATCTGTTAAAGGACCGTGGTTCTAGTGGGCTTATATACATTTCTTTAATAGATTTACCTGTTCCTCAATCATTTCTGGATCACAGTAGTGAGTCTGGATTCTGGGACCAGGCGATCCAAGGTGGAATTCCCATGTTGTCATGGAAACGTGCAGTTACCTAGAGGGCAGGGACATTCTCTTGGTCCCTCATCAAGGGGTTATGAGAGGAGACAGATGGTGCCATAGCTGCACTGGGTCCCCTTATTGGAGATAAATGTGGGGAAAAACAAGCTACCCAATAACAGCAGAATAGCACGGTACTAATTTTGGCAGTGTCTGTGGTACTTCAAAATGAGATCTGGAAAATTACATATTTATTATTTTCTAATAGGGAGCACCCAGATTCCCTGCATATAGAAACCTAGCACCAAGGAAAATCTAAATTAGCACCAAGGAAAATCTAAGTTAGAACAATTCTCCCTGATGTGCAGCCTTTCCATGTTTTCCTGCAGGAGTGCCAGAAGATTAAATGCTCCCATCCTGCAGTCTGAAATGGTACAGTCCAGGAAAAACTGCTGTGGATGTAGCTCATCCTTAAGACTACCCCAAAAAGGAAGGGGGGAAAGGGAGAGCAGAGTTTTGTAGCATCTAACTTCCTGCCTTTATCTCCGGGCTGAACATCCCTGTTGCCCATCGACGCCTCACAGTAAGTAGGTCAATGTTTCTAGTGGAAATTCTGGCAGCCAGCGCAGGGCAAGGTTAAATGTGTTGTGCATCAGAATGCATCAATAGCCTGGTGTTATCTTTAGAGGCAATAATGACACTATTACCATTTGTCAGCACAGTAGCTGGCTTCAGGCGCCGTTTTACCCAAGACTGTGACGGTTAGAGGACAGCGGGGAAGTGATACAGAAACCCAAACTTTTGCAGACCCAGTTTTCAAATGAACCAGGGCTTTCAGATGTTAGTGAGCAGGACTTGCTGTGAGGGGTGAAGGCACTCTGCTGGCATAAAGGTGTGTTGCTGAAGTCAGACACTTTAACTCCCCCCCCCCCCCAATGCAACAGAAGCAAGACCCCGTTTTCCTTTGGAATTATTCAGACATCTTAGTGCAGCTGCAAATCATGACCTTGATCTGCTGGCTGGCCTGCTGTGTTCATCTAGAGAACTGCAATTACGCTGTGTTTTCACCTGCCTTGCCCAGTGCTTGTGCTTAATCAATGATAAATGGGTGAGACTGGCTCCCGGGCCTTCTTTTTCTGGTTCAGCATTTTCTGTCTGGCTAATTTGGAACTAGTTTCACATAGGGTTGCCAACTCTGTGATGGGAAATTCCTGGAGATTGGGGGGGGGGAGCCTGGGGACAAGAGGAACCTCGTTGAGTTACAATTCTATAGACGTCTCCATCCAAAGTAGCCATTTTCTCCAGGGGAACTGATCTCTGTAGTCTGGATACCAGTTGTAAATCAGGGACATTTTCAGGCCCCACCTGATGAATATGGCTTTCTGTTTGCTTGGTTGTCTACTAGGCATTTTCTTAACTTCAGCCTTGCTATTTATGTCCTTATACAACATGATGGATGCCTATCTTAATGTAGGCTTGCCCTCAGTGATGTAATAGACTCCACCCTCCAAAGCAGCCATTTAATCCAGGGGAACTAATCTTGGTCATCTGCAGATCAGTTGTAATAGTGGGAGATCTCTCAGTGCCATCAGGAGGGTGGCAGCCCTATTCAAGGGTCATCTCCATTCAGCTTAGTGCTTCCTTGTAAGACGCAGTGATTATTGAACATCATTTTATAATGTCAGCACTTAGTGTTCCATAAGTGGGGCCTTCAGAATTCATGCCATAGTTTGCAGCTATGTGAAAATGTTCAGGGTTCAGGCAGCTGTTATGCACCACACTTATAAAAGCGTTTAAAATAAGTGGTCCGCAACCTTCCGGTTGCCGTGGACCGCTGCTCCAGAGTGGTGGGAGAGGGCGGCCCGGGGCCCCGCGCGGCAGCCCCAGCACAAACACGCATGCACGGACTGTCGTACACACGCGTTTGCGCCCAGCAGGGGCTCAAACGCTTGTGCGCGGCAGTCCACGCATGCGCATTTGCGCCGCCGCCATGCCGGTGGCCGCGGCTCCCTCTCCCGGCCCCTCTGGGCCGCCAGCAAATTGGCCGCCAAAGCGGCCGATTAGCTTGCGGCTCGGCAAGCTTCTCTTCCCCCCCCTCCCAAAACAAGAAGCTTGCCGGGCTGCTTTGGCGGCTGCTTTGCTCGCGGGGGGGGGGGCAGGAAAAGGGAGCTGCGGCCCGGCGCCAAGGCCTTCGCGGCCCGGCACAGGGCTGCGGCCCACGGGTTGGGGACCACTGTTTTAAATTATTTAGAAAGTCTCTATCATATAACTGTAGCACCACAATGGAATAAAAAATAGCTGTTTACAGATTATTACTCACAATTTACTTCACTGGTTTTTAAAATACATGTTCTGCATTAGAAATGGAATTGATTTGCTCCCCAAAATTCTCCTTATAAATGTAGATGTTATTGAATATTCACTGAACATTTAATCTGCAGTTGCCATCCCATGATATTTGATTTCAGACTGTTCTACCTAATATGAAATGAGTATTTCATACATGATCAGTATGCAATTATTTTGTCCGTAATAGTGAATATTTGATAATATATGAGAAAATGTTCAGTATTGAGTGGCAGACAAGATATAACACATACTTGTTGCTTAACAAAGCGAAATGAAAAACAAGAAATGTTAACTCAAAGAACTCACATTTCAACTTGTGAGGTAAAATGTCACTTTTATCCTTTATGTTAGAATTCAAAGTGCCACATTCGTGATCATTTGTCAGTCCTGGAGTGTTTTACCTGATTTAAACTATATTAGTCCCTTACCTTGAAACAATTGATCTGGCCACCTGGATCTGTGCCACAGTAACATCGATACTATTGTAATGCACTATACACTGGACTCCCCTCAAAATAAATCCAGAAATGGCAACTGGTGCCAAATGCTGCGGCTTTGCTATTATTGGAAGCTAGATGGAACATATGTATCACTCCCAGTCTGAAGTCACTCCACTGGCTGCCCATCAGGTACCAGGTTCAATTTAACATATTAACTATCACATATCAAGCCCTTCAAGACTTTGGACCCTCAGATCTGCAAGACTGCCTTTCCCTCATGTTTTGCTTCAACAGCTTTGCTCATCTGAACTAGACCTTCTGCAAATGGGCAAAATCAACAACTATCTTCCCTGTTGTGGCCCCACTTTGTGGAATGGCCTGCCTGAGGAAGTCAGAAAGGCCCCCACTCTCCTGGCTTCCTGCAAAATGGGCAAAACTGAGTTATTCAAGAGGGCTTTTCTGTGCAGACAGGAGTCACACTTTGCTAAATGTTTCACTAAGTTACTTGGATAAATTGTTAGGAACTGTAGTCTATAATGTCATGTATTTTGTGCCTGGGGCAAGTGAGTGGGTAGGGACTGTTGATGTAGAGAGCAGGGAAAGGGCCTCCACACAGAAAGGCCCACCTGTGAACTGGCTATTCGTCCTGCTGCCCCATGTACTGCTGCCCCCACAAGGGGTCGTGGCTGCCTCAGGACGTGATTTCCTCAGCTCGTCCCCATCACCTGGAAGTTGGGATGAGGGACTAGGAACTATCAGGGGGGAGGCCCTCACTGACACCTATGCCAGAGGGAAGGCTGCGGGGAGGTTGGGTGCCAGGCAGCCATTGAGTGTCTCACAGCTAGACATGTGACAGCCATGCCGAGCCTCGGGTCTATGGTGTCAGCAGGATGGGATATCTGCAGCCGCTGAGCTGTCTTCTGCCCACTACGATGGGTGTCACCAAGTCTAGGCTGGTTGGGGCATAGAGCTCCCACTGCCCATGGGGGCTTGACAGGTGCCAGTGCACCCCACATCAAGTACGATGCCCAGGGCATGAGCACCGGTTGCCATGTCCTAAATATGCTGTTGACTGTGTGTAATTTCCTGAAACTCGGATCCTACTATGTGTCATGTTAATACTTACATTTATGACAAGTTAATATTTAATGCGTTGTGTTCATACTTTCGCTTTGCATCACTTCTGTTTTTAGACTTCTGATTGGTTCTGCAACCCTAGTTCTATCTGATTGATTATATTTACTCACTCTTTGTAATCTGCCGTTAAATTCAAGTGAGAAAGGCAGACGATAAAGTAAAATAAATATAAATAAAATAAAAATATTTGATGCATTTTCAGGCCATCCCAATTAACTCACCCCCCCCCCTTAGCTTAAGGGATAAATTGGAGTTACTGAAAATCGGAGTGTTTTTTTCTACAGTGTCTTGGGAGTTCTCGTGGAAGCGTGAGAATTAGGGCTCTTGCGAGAGGGAAAAAAGAAAAATAGCAATAAGGTTTGAAAAATGACTGGGCTTGTCTTCCCCTCCCCTCTAATAGGTCAGGGGCTAGACAGATTTCAAACAAACACTGTTATCTCCAGCTTTGGCAAGACCTTGACTGTACAGAACAATTTAACATTATCTGCCCTGATGGACTGCAGTTGTACAGAAAGCAAAGATTGCAATGGTGATATTTTCATTCTCCAAACTCCTGCCTTCATGGATAGTGCTCTCTAGAGCCTAAAACCTAAAATAAAATAAAAGGCTATGTACAAGCCTTTCCAAATACTCAAGTCACGCATTGGACCTTTACAAAGATGAACAGTGCCATCCCAAGCAGAGTTAACACCCTCCTAAGCCCTCTGAAGTCCATGAATTCATAAGGGTGTAACTCTGGTCAGGTTTGTATTAGCCTCATTTTCCATATACATGATTTTACGCATGTTTCTGATCAATGTTCCCTCTCTGTAGTATTTGGTCGGGCAGACAATGCATGAGAGGCTTTGGGGTGAAATTTAGCCTATGTGGACAGAGAGTAGGGTTGCCAGCTCCGGGTTAGGGTGAGGTGTGGGGAGGGCAGGTGTTAGGGAGTGGAGGGATCTTGGGGGAGGGAACCTAGAGATCTTCCAGAATCCCACGTCATCTCCAGGCTTCTGAGATCAGTTTACCTGGAGAAAAATGGCTTTTTCAGAAGGTGGACTCTGTGGTCTTGTATCCAACTGAGGTCCCTGTCCTACCCAAGCTCCACCCCAAATCTCCAGGAATTTCCCAACCTGGATCTGGCAACCCTACCCTCCATCCCCTGTTGGCGGCCAGAGGGGTCCTGGCAACTCTACATGAGTTCTCCCTCCAAAGCAGGCTTTTTTTTTTTAGGGAGACTGATTTCTGTAGTCTGGAGTTGTAACTTGAGGCCTCACCTGCAGGTTGGCAGTACTACTGGGCATGGCTTATTGCCTTTTTTTTCTCCTACCCTTTCTTCAAAGAGGCTGGATTACAAGAGTTACTTTACCCAAATCACTCATGTCTGAGCTGGGATTTGATCCCATTTTCATCTGGGCCCAGCTCTAGTCAGGGGCACTCTCCAGATGGGGCACTTCCCCACATGGGGAAAAATAGCCATTGGTTACCTTATCAGGGGCTCCTGCGCCTCCTTTGTGGGTATTCTCATGTCTGAACCCTCAGTACGGTTCAATGATAGGCAGCAGGCTAAAATTTTATAACTAGATATGGCAGTTGTAAATATTGTTTCTCTAGGGCAGAGGTAGTCAACCTGTGGTCCTCCAGATGTCCATGGACTACAATTCCCATGAACCCCTGCCAGCAAACGCTGGCAGTGGCTCATGGGAATTGTAGTCCATGGACATCTGGAGGACCACAGGTTGACTACCCCTGCTCTAGGGTATGTGAGAGGAACTGGGCATTTGGGACACACATTTCTTTGAAGGCCTAGCTTTCTGAGCTATATTTCTCTGTAAAAATTTCACCTAGCAGTGTCATTACATCTGTAACATAATGATTTATGAAAACAACTGCCTTACAATGGATCAGAGCATTAACCTGTATAGCTGCAATAATGTCTACTCACATCTTTTCACACATTTCTCAGTACCAATTCCAGGTTTGCAATGGAGTCAACAGAGAATTGCAGCTAATTCTGAATCTCTTGGGTGTATCTATGTATGCTTGTTACAATATACATTTGTCACAGGTCTCAGGAATAACCTGGTGGGATGTCGGAAACTGCACCTGGAGACTTATTTGGGAAGGCTGTATAATTAAATGAGATTTATATTTTAGAAGAACTAAATCCTAATATTTATTTTTGAAAAATATGCTTGTCTTCCACTAGGTGGCACAGTTAAAATTCGTTTTGATTAGTTTAATGCACAGTCTACACCATTCCTCCCACCTTTGTCCATTGATACAATTTATCTTAATGGCTTTATTTGCCTTTTTGTGCCATAACTTGGTATCTGGTGGGAAAGTGCCAATGCATATCAGTGCTTTATGTCCATTAAGAATGTGGCAATTGCTGATTTAGATGGACCTTCATTTACACCTTGCAATAAATATTGCATCAGTAGTGCCCCCCCCCCCTCGAGCTGGCATTCAATTGATCCTTCAACAGCACATGTCAAGACTCTTTGAGCATAGCCGTACAATACTTCATCAGGTCCAAGATTCAACATTGTGCATTGAATTGGCCCAGGGAGGAAGCAATGGCATAATGGAGGAAGGTTTGCATGAGGAGGTCACACCTTCAATTAAAAAGGTCAGGCAGTAGGTGATGTGAAAGACATCTGCCTGGAGAGCCTCTGCCAGTCAGAGTGGACAATACTGACCTTGATAGACCAGTGGTCTGACTCAGTGTAAGGCAGGGGTAGGCAAACTGTGGTCCTCCAGATGTCCATGGACTACAATTCTCATGAGCCCCCTGCCAACAAATTGTAGTCCATGGACATCTGGAGGACCACAGTTTGCCTACCCCTGGTGTAAGGCATATGTTCTTTTCTAATTGAATCAAAATAATGACAAAAAGGGTGGGGTTAACTTCTTCCACTGAAACCAGGTTCCTTCCACCCAAGCAAGGCCTTTTGCTTCATGGAAGCAAGTCCTAAGATTCCCAAAACATTACTCAGACCTTCCTAAAAACTATTTGTGTCTGTATGCTCAAGGCTGTACCTGGTTTCTCTCTTTCCCCCACCCCGTGGTGAGTGCCTATCTAAACTGTAAATAGGCTTGGGTGTTCTCTGTTCTACATAAGAACCACCATATAAAAATGACCTGAAGCATTCCACTGTGATTTTTTAGAAGCCAAAGTCAGTTCACTCACACAGTTGCTTCCTAAGCCAGCACAGGTCAGGCGGTGACAGAATAAATTAACACAATGCATGACAGGCAGAAAAGAACCTTCACAATGTATTACAGTGGAAGGGCATGTGGTGATCCGTGCTATGAGAACCGAGAAGACTAAACTAGTTTGTAAACCTATGAAGAACAATAAAATCGTTACAACATAACTATAAGCAAATGTAATTGCCTCGATATTAAATACGTACAGGTAATCAGTTTTTTTTAAAGCACTCAGGTCAGAGGTTACAAAAGAGTATGACACTTGTACGTCAAATTTCAGAAGTTTAATAATTTCTTAGGTCACGATCACTGTTTGATTTGCAGAACAGCTTTACCAATGATTTATCTTAATTCATGATTCGCAGAGATTGCAAGCTTACACTGTCTTTTCAAAGCTAATTGTTGCTCTAAATAAAACTACATCTACAAGTTCACAGTGCTGGGATTCTATACAAAGACTGTACTAAACGCACAAACACTTACAAAAAAACCTAAGTGCTTATATGCACACTTGTTTTTTTTAATACTGTTTCTGTGTCCTTGGCACATGTTAACTGTTTATAAATAGATGAGGGAGTAAGGGAGAGTTAACATATAAAAGTTCAGGAAGAATATTCAACCTCTGGCAACAATTTCCATTAATATTACTGTAATTCTGGGGAGCTCTGATTTGCAGGTCAACAACAAAAGAATATGGGTAGCATCAGTGTTCTTTTCCCAGTGGTCCACATGGCATCTGTCTCCATGAGATCTCCCCATGCCCTTGGCAAACACTCCCCTTATCAAATGCTGGTGGTAGGAAAGGCTATAGAAGGATGAAAGGGCACATATTTTGCATGCAGTCTGCCCCAGGTTTCTCAAAGTTAAAAAGATAATCTTGGACTGAGACAAAAAAGGGACACAGCCAGTTCCCATAAAGGGTATCAATGGCCTGACTCAATATGAGTTAGAGCTAAACCACTAGTAATACTGATTGCCCTTGGCGTGGGTTTCGACTGTTTCCAGCAGCACACTGGACAAATATACGGGCATTGTAATGTCCAAAAGGGGGCAGAAAGGAAACATAAAATGAGTAAAATTCAGTGCAATCCATTGAATTAAGAGTTTTAAACAAGCTTACAACAGTATCTGCTTGGTTAGGTGCTAGGCAGCACTGGGGGCTTCATGGGTTATGAACCGGCTTCTGCAGTCCTTGGGTGTGGGGGGAGATTTTCTGCTTGCTTCAGGAAGGAGTATTCAGTGGCAAACCTCCTCACTTGAGCCATTACAGTACTCATTGATGCTGGTACATCAGCCTCTCTTTACGTTCTGAATTTGTATGAGATATCCTTGGATCTTATGAACTAGAGTTGCAACTGAGGCTGGGAAGCTTGGGGTTCGATATCAGTGTTATGTTGGGGTTTTCTTGCAGATGGGCAATTGCCTGGATCCTGTAGGCCTACAGAGTCTTTAGCTAGCTGAAGTTCCATGGTTTCCCCACCTTGCTTTCACATTCTATGGAATAAAACTGGGCTCAGTAGGAGTTCAATCCTGCTGAGGGCACATGTGTAGAAGAGTCCTTAGGGGGCCTAAGAGAGCACAAAAGCATGCACCCCTCAGGGCACTGTAGGCATCAGACTCTCAGAATTCACACCCTTTGGCTGCATTCTGTTATCCTTCCATTCTGTATAAACACCTGGCATTATGCATGTGCTTGGGAGTGTTGGTGCACACTGTATGTTGGGGGTACAAGGTTCTAGGATACCCTCTGTGCACTAGATCAAGCTTTGTGTAGGTGAGATAACAGAGGCATCTGTTCATTTCCTACTGGGATGAAATTCCAAAGGATAACCAGGTGACCCAATGAATCTTGCTTTAGAAAGGAGCCTACTCTCGCATCCCACTGAAAGCTCTCTAGCATGCTTCATAAAACCAAACAAATACTTGGAAAAGTGGTGATTCTTGATTGGTTAGGTATTATGGAATGCACAGTGATCCTCTACAGTGGGGGCACTAAATTCCAAAAGGGAACAAATTACCATGGCTGGAATGGAAATATAAAAGAAATACAGAGGCCCAGTTATAAGATTCAGGCCCCAAAGTTAAAAAGTCAAGAGCTTCAAAATGATTGCTGTTCTTGGAAAGCTTCTCATTGTTTCTAGTAGCAGCAAAGCTTGGCTTTCCTACTTTTTGTCCCACAGAAGGAAAGTAAGTGCATCCTTTGTGTATCCACTGTTTGGTGAGCTGGTTTTATAGTAGTGCATATGCCAAGAGATTTTGAACACTGATCTCAACTTAAAATGAGATCCTTTCCAAAGAGCACTCTGCCTTCCTGTGTAGCTGGTGGTTTTTCTTTAAAGGCCTTACATTATTTTTGTTAATGCTATTTTAAAGGTTTTACTAGCTAGTCATCGGAATTAATTTTATGGTCTATACTGGCCACCTGGTAGTCATTTTGTGGACCTCTTCCAGAATTCAATAGATAGAGCTATTTTTAAATAGAACAGTTAATATCAAAAAGACAATGTTGGTTATTTCAATAATGGATATCTTTGGTATGGGAGACTATCAAAGGATTACTTACAAGCTGACCTTCACTAGAACAGGCTGAAAAATAGACAGCATTCACACCATGTACCCCTCTACAATCGTAGAAAAATTACAGAAGGTTCCAATCAACCAATAAGCCCATTCACTATCAAGAACAGAATGTAGATGATAGCCAGAAACATGGTAGATCTTCACTGTGTCATTAAAGCAATTTACAACGTAGTCTGTGCTGTAACTGGAAAATCACTTCGACTTACAGAGTTCCTAAAGATTCCCTTCCCCCAAAACTCTGTTTCTGTTGTCTTAAGAACTGAAGAGACATTGTATATTCAGAGCATGACATCCGTCAAGAATCTGCTTTGGGAACAAACAAGGAAGAGAGATGTGCTCATTTTTTTGCCCTTCTCACGTTACACGTACGTAAGGTTAGCAGATGTGTGAGTTACTCTTGTTAGTATAGCTGCTGCTTCACAGTAATGAAAGCCACCCTTACTTTTTACTACCATCAAATGTTGCTGTGTTGCAAAAGGATTAAAAAGAATAAAACCCAAGAAACAAAACCCTATGCCCTCTTTGAAGCCCATGTGCATATCATCCAGTTTAAACTGTGTGTGATCGTATGAATCAGTTTTTAGTCTGGAAAGCAACACAAACATTAGAAAGCAGAAGACACCAGAGGAGATGCTGTGTTAGCCTGCAGCAACAACACAAAACTGTGTTCTGTCTTTAAGGTGGCACTTCTGTCTTGTTTTAGTTGTAGCCTTTGCAGCATTTTCATTTGGTTTGCAAACATGGTTTAAAAATATACCCAGTTTAAAAATGGTTTAAAAATATACCCAGTAGAAGAAGAGTTGTTTTTTATACCCTGCTTGTCACTGCCCGAAGGAGTCTCAAAGCAACATACAATCACCTCCCCTTCCTCTCCCCACAACAGACATCCTGTGAGGGAGATGAGTGTGAGAGAGCTCTGTGAGAACGGCACTATCAGGGCTATGATGAGCCCAAGGTCACCCAGCTGGCTGCATGTGGAGGAGGAGTGGGGAATCAAACCTGCTCTCCAAATTAGAGGCCAAAGCTCTTAACCACTACACCAAGCTGGCATAAGGTTCCAGGCTTAAACCTCACTGAACATAGTGGGTTTTTCTTCTGAGTAAAGTGGGTTAGGATCAAGCAGCATGGTCACATTTAGGACTAACAACTTCAAAATAATTACTCTGCTCCTGAAAAGCCATTAGATCAGCTAAATAGGATATCTCAACCTGAATGCTGTGGGAGCATAGTTGATTAGCTTTTGAAACAGTATGGTCATATTTTCAGGGTTTTTTTGTCCACTACCAGCGTGAGGGTCAGAAATACTTTTTTTTCTTTTAAAGGTGAAAATAGAGAGTCCCAAAAGAGAAGAAGGAGAGTTGGTTCTTATATGCCACTTTTCTCTACCCGAAGGAGTCTCAAAGTGGCTCCTATTCGCCCTCCCTTTCCTCTCCCCACAACAGACACCCTGTGAGGTAGGTGAGGCTAGCACCTTTGAAGTGGCTGCTTTTCACTGTGCCTTTTCTCGTAGAAAAGGGCCACAATCCAAAATGGTGACTGCACCTACTGGAAGCATCATGGGTAGGACACACTGTTGCTGTTGGGATCCGGGTACATGTGGCTATAACCTCCAAAAAGAATGTATAACTGTATAAAATGCACAAGAAATAAGAAACCGTTGGGTTGTAATGGTTACACACGCCCAAAAATGTTTTTACACTCTTAAAAATACTATTAAACGTTTTTCATCAAGGATCATTATTTGTAAACACGAACCCCACAGGATGCATTTGAGGAGCTTCCTTTTTCTTGCCGAGGGTACAAGGACTTAAAGCCATTTTTTAAAAGTTATCGGTGTTTATCATTGCTTATCCTAACTAAACTGCTAATCTACCAGCAAAGAATTATCCTGATGTGCTCAATCATTAATTCAAAATCACCGTGCCCAGCTAATTATTAGCCTGAAGCAGCTCCTGTCCCCTGCCATAGCTTAATTCAAGGCAAAAAGTCTGCTTTATATAAAAGCAGGCTTGTTTTTAAAAAGCTCCATAAGCATCGCTGCGCGTCGCTACTGCAAATGCGGGATATGCTTCATACGCTGCATAGGTGGCCAAGTCTTGTCCTAAAGTGACAGCTTGCTTGAGCTGAGCGGCCGTCACGGTTGCCGTTGCATTAGAAATGGTGTACCCTGCGGGAAAATGCAAAAACAAAGCGTGTTTCATTGATCGGTGAAGAGGATGGCAGTATTTATTTATTTATTTCTAGATTTATATACCGCCCCTCTCGAGCCGGCCATTTTAGGGTGCTGTACAATCTTAATTATGAGCCTCTTGTGGCGTAGAGTGGTAAGGCAGCCGCCTGAAAGCTTTGCCCATGAGGCTGGGAGTTCAATCCCAGCAGCCGTCTCAAGGTTGACTCAGCCTTCCATCCTTCCGAGGTCGGTAAAATGAGTACCCAGCTTGCTGGGGGGTAAACGGTAATGACTGGGGAAGGCACTGGCAAACCACCCCGTATTGAGTCTGCCATGAAAACGCTAGAGGGCGTCACCCCAAGAGTCAGACATGACTCGGTGCTTGCACAGGGGATACCTTTACCTTTACCTTTACCTTTACAATCTTAATTGCTCTTTTTTTTGTAATTTTAATCATATGTGTCTAAGCTAATTAATACAAGCTAAAATAGAAGACGAAGAACTGTTTTTTTGTACCCCACTTTTTACTACCTGAAGGAGTCTCAAAGTGGCTTTCAATTGCCTTCCTTCCTCTCCCCACAAGAGGCACCTGTGAGGTAGATTGGGCTGATAGAGCTCTGACAGAACTCTGACTGGCCCAGGGTCACCCAGCTGGTTGCATGTGGTAGAGCGGGGAATCAAACCTCCAGATTTAGAGGCTGCCACTAGGAAACACTATACCACGCTGGCTCTCTAGTTGTATAAATCAGAATATATTAACAGCATGAAGATAACGACCACACGTAGGATTAGTATTCAGTTATTTCATGTTATTAATAACTGCACTCAGTCATGGGAAAGATGCCAGTAAGCGTGCAACATTTCCTCGAGTATAAATGTAACTGTACCAAAAAGCTTTTTTAGCGGATGGATTTTTATGCATAATTTTAAATATCTGTGATTTGATTAGATTCCAGGATTTAATATCAGTTTAGCTTTTTAAAAAAATTGACCTTGATATTTCCATATAAATGTGTTTTCTTCTTTTTTTCAACCTCTCTGGGTATCTGGTTTTTCTGGGTTGAAATTATTCTCCTCCCTTTGTTGTTTGTTTTCATTCAAGTGGCAAAGCAGATGATACTGACCTTGATAGACCCGTGGTTTGATTTAGTATTAAGCAACAATTTTCGATGTTTAGAAGGTGAACAGATATTTGCATAAGGACAAAGAACTGCAGAGGTTTCATTACAAGAAATATTTTACACCCTTCCCATGTATGGTGGATGAAAGGCAAGGTTTGACCATGACAGCTTTTCTAGGATGGCACTTTACAATACTGTCATGCAAATGTGTAATTACAGGATCATTTATTATATTTTCTTTTTCTAATGTAGGTAAACTCAGATATACAGTAGATGTAAACCCAGACCTTTGGCAAAGAGAAAATGAACTTGTATGGGTACAGATTTGCCCTGTTTCCACCTGTGTGAAAGTCAAATTGATGGGCCTTTCCTATTGTAGAACTCATAGATTCTGGAGTTCATTTCTGCCTTCCTTGGTGTCCTTTTACTTCTGACGTTTTCTTTCCAGTCACAGATGATTTTAATGAAGTAGGTTTCTGAGGAATATTGCTTTTGCTGACTTTTACTGTTGATGTGTTTCTTACTAGTCTAAAATTGACTTTTCCATGGGCCTTTATTGTGTGCGGAAAAGTGGCAAATGGCAGAAGAGAGGGGGGAAACCTTAGAGGATTCCTTTATAGATGGATAAGAAAAAAATTATTTTCTTTATGTGCCCTTACCTTTAATGGGTCTTGTCCATTTAGCAAATATCTAGTAGCTTTGGTTGGTCAGCAAACATCTATTGGACTGTAAGATAAGCACTATTTTGCCAACACATTCATATCTCCCCCCCAAACATCTATTTCAAACTGACGTGATTTGCTAACATGAACCGACAATCTGTTACTGGACGACTGGCACCTGGCTTGGTCTGAGCATGTACTTCTCAGCCTTCCAAGTCAGTAGAAACAGTTGGTAAAGGAAAGCGAGAGGTCACTATAATTAAGTCGTAAGTGGCCCTGCCTTCAATAAAACATCAGTATGTCTTACATAATGCGGAAGCCTGAGCAAGCCTAGACTATCGATTTTTTTTGCAATGGCAGGAAGCCGGATGGATTTTAAATTAAAAAAAACAACAACAACCCTCTGATGTTCCTGACCAGTTCCCTATTAATGAACAGTACCAATTGGTGTATATTTCCAGTAATGCAAAGAGTCGGTATCCCGTCATGAAGGAAATGTAGTTACAGCGGAGACAGTTTTATTTATGCTGCCTATAATACCTGGCTTGGTCTCATACGTCTCCTCCTTTTGCTGACTAGGTTTATAAAATAATTAAGAATTCTGTCCTAACCAATTCATTGATTATTTTCTTGGTCAAAACTTAATACGGTATCGTCAAATGTCAGTGTACATATAGGATTCATTTCCTCCTGATGCCTTTCTATAGAATCTGTTAGGAGCCCAAAGTTTGAGCTACAAGGATAATTTTAAAAATGCAAATATTTATTGCAATAAAGGGCACCCATTAAAAATTGAAAGCATTGATACATCACAATTGTATACACTTTTCCTGATGTGACACATGAGAATGCATCGTTGAACGATAGCTGGGCAAATGCAGAGAGTGGTGGCCTTTGGAATTATATTTAAAACTCCAAGCAGGCTGCCAAATTTTATGTATTAGTGCATTTTCAAATAACTTGACCACCGAGGAAAACCCTTTGGGTCAAAACACATTTGGTCTTAGTTCCATGTGCAGTTGTGAAATGATATATGGTATACAATTGTGAATTAGCAATGTTTTAAAATTTTAATGTATGCACTTTATTGTAATAAATATTTGCACTTTAAAATTATCCTTGTACCTTCGGGTTCCTAACTTAGCTAGTTAGGTTGGGGTTTGGTTCCCATTTTGGTTTTGTACTTTCGATGGGATCAGTCAGGATCAAACTAAATGTGGTGTAGGCATGTCCATGAAAGAATCTCCCTAACACTGTTTTGGAAATAGCTCCTCAAGGGACTCAACCCCCTGGAAGAGACAGGGGTTCCCCTTTGTATGGAGTCACTGAAATTGATCCCTTTGAGCTAGAGAAGCCAGTCCCCACATGGGACCTGGAGATCCCCTGGAATTATAGCTCACCTCTAGACTAAAGAGATCAGTTCCCCTGAGGAAAATTGATGCTCTGGAAGGTGGACTCCATAGTATTATATTCGATTGAAGTTCTTCCCTGCCCCAAATCTCACCCATTCCCTTCCCAAAAATCTCCTGGTATTTCCCAACCCTGAGCTGACAGCCCTATTCTGAGCTGCTACATGTCCCAGAAGACAGTCTTTCTTTGCCTGTCCCTTTTGCAATTGGGCTAATCAGTAAGGTTGCCAGCCCCCCCTCCCCCACCATCAGGGGTTGGGGAGGCTGCCAGCTCCAAACTGGGAAACCTCTGGAGATTAGGGAATGGAGACTGGCAGGACAGGGACCTCAATAGGTACAATGCGACAGAGCCATCCTCCAGAGCATGCATTTTCCCCAGGGGAACTGATCTTTGTAGTCTGGAGATGAACTGTGATTCCAGGTGATCCCCAGGCCCCACCTGGAGGCTGGCATCCCTAGTAATCAGGGTATGGAGCTGGTTTATATCATTGAAACTGCCTCTCTCCTTGTATATTGCGGCTCCAGGCATTGGGGCTCTGTAGAAATGTAGGAAACTCCAAACTCGGTGCACCCCTCATAGTGACAAACCTTTAAAGGAGGCATTTTTTAGCATTTTATTGATGTGAAAATATTTTATTACGAATTGTTTTAAATATTGTTGTTAAGCACCCTGAGCTCACTGGGAAAGGGCAGTATAGAAATAAAATATTTGATTTATTTATACATATCACAGCATCGTGCCTAGTTTCACCCTCCATGCCTCCCCTGCCCCCCGGAACAAATCACAACATGTAATTTCTCTTCCTTGTCCCCTTTTTGTCCCCAGTGTCTTACAAAAACATCTTACAAAATACAATATAAATAATAAAGAGCACCAGATAGCTCTACTATCTGAAGAATTGGGACATCCACAAGGTCATGGTGTTTTTCCTCTGGCTCTGTTTGGTGAGGGATGACATTTCACCACCCCAGTTCTTTTTTCACAACCACTAATGCAGAATCAAATGGTTGTAACATGCGCCAAGAGAGATTCCCAGGACTGGACTCTCCTTTACACACTGGAACAGGGCTCTGCTGACACCATCAAAGTGTTCGGCACTATGCTGAAACAACAGGTTGAAAAAAAGAACATCCCCTCCACATATACATCTGGGGGAGCATTTTTATACACACCTGCACTGAATTTGATTTGCTTTGCTTAATTAAAGCCAGTGAACACAAGTATCTGCTTGTTTTAAATAACTGTAATAGGCTCCCTACTGAAAAGGGCCGAGGTGGCTTTAGAGCAGGAGTAGTCAAACTGCAGCACTTCAGATGTCCATGGACTACAATTCCCATGAGCCCCTGCCAGTATTTGCTCCATGGACATCTGGAGGGCCGTAGTTTGACTACCCCTGCTTTAGAGCAATTATATCTGCTCTTTTCTGTGCTCTGTGGCAGGTGTGACCTTTTAAGTGTGGCACAGGTGGCTTTGTAGCCCCAATTGACCACAAAGATAAGCCATGAAATTGTTACCGGAATAGACTAGGGTATTTTAGGTAAGGCTGCACAGAGAGGGAAGTGAAGGTCCACCTCTGAGACTTGGTTCAAACATGTTTACCATGTTGTGACCTGTAACAGCCAATAAGGAAGTGCCTGCAAAAGAATCTGTTAGCATAACCTACCTGGAAACGGTGCTGTAGCAGCCGGAGTCTCTGCTCCCTCCGTGGGGATGCCCAAAGTCTGAAGGGTGTATTCTGCTGCATAGGTTTTGGCTTCGTCTACATAAGCACTGAGCTTGGATGGTGTGAAGGGATGCCTGCAAATCAGTGGCAAATATTTGTTTCTATCATTTTGCATCTTTCTATCATTTCTAGCAAGCAATTCTTCACCCTCTCCGGCGTAAACCTTTCTTTTGTTGCAAGTATTGTATCACTAATCTGACTTAAAAGGATATCTATAAGCCAGGGTGGTCACTCTCCACCTGCCTGCCCCTTACCTGGTGACAGGAACTAGGAGGGTGAGCAGCAGCTTTTTGCCTCCCCACAGCCCAATGAGGGGCAAAGAGGGTAGGCACTGCCTTATCCTTCCGCTGGGGGTCTCAGTAGGGCTCCTGGCAGCTTTTTGCCTCCCCATAGGCAGTGAAGTTTAAGGAGGGTGCCACCTTGCCATGACTGTCTGCCAGGGATTGATGAGGGACAGCAGCAGCCTCTTATTTTCCCGAGGTTCAGGAAGGGAGGATGGTAGAGCAATTTCCCATCTCCCGACAGTGCGGGGGAGAACAGGGGGATGAGGCAGGCGGTCAGCCCTGAAGATAGTCTTCATGGAATTATTGTAATACAAAAAATAACAGAGGGTAGATTTCAGTTTTGCCCACTTATCAGTAAACTTGGAGGTATTCCCAAAGTGGCCTATGAAAAAAGGAAGTGGACCATATACGTACAGGTCCTGTATTTCCTTCTAGTTCATAGATGGCTATGGGAGATCCACGTGATCCTCAGGTGAAAGGCAATGTGGTATAACACATATAGACCTGTTTTTAATTAGTGATCTGTCATCAAAACTCAGTAACCTATAGTCTCCTTTTAATGTTAAACATTTCAACCAAAATAAGGAATACTTAGAAGTATCACCATGGTGTTTTTTAAACCTGTGTCAGTTTTAATAATAAAATAAATGGGTGATTCACAAGCCATCCAGTAAGCATAATTTCTGTTTGTTTATCTATAAATAATGTCTAACCATATCCTTCTTGTGTGTTTACATTCAGAGGGATAGAAATAATTCATCATCTGGCTGTGATGAGTAATTATACTAGGGCTGCAGTCCTGTACACACTTATCTGTGAGTAAGCCCAATTAAACACTGTGGGACTTGCTTCCAACAACTTACACAGAGGATGAACTGGGCTGCAAACAAACTGCATAAAAATTTTCACCTCCACAAACCATATAAAAATGCCCACCCCCTGGAATAAGCCCAGCAAGAAGAAGAGTAACATACATAGTAGGATTTTGACTGGCGAGGGCAGGAATAGTGATCTTGTATAAGAACAGCTGTCTTTGGTCTTGGCCAATGGCAGAATGAAGTTGGTAAACAGGCTGTCCCCAGTTATTCTTCTGGCAGATTTCTTCTAACATCTAGAATGAAAAATATATAGAATGTTCCACTTATAAATGTGACCCAGCCCCTCAGTCTTGAAATAATTTCTGTACTGTTTGGCTGATTTTTGGGGTGGCCTGCTGATGTCTTTTAATCTTCTGGTTTGGAAAAAAGCCAACAACTATGTGGCCAGCTTGCAGGGGCCCAACTGCCAAGCATTTTTTCGAATGCAGGAAGTCCCAGGTCCAACCCTAAGCATCTCTGGTTAAAAGGACTGGATAGTAGGTGGTAGGGCCTCAAAGTCTGGAAAGCCACTGCCAAGCAGAGAAGGTAAGGCTGGCCTTGACAGACAAGCGGTCTGACTCAGCGTAAGGCAATTTCATGTGTTTGGGTGACTCACTTCATACAACGGGGTGTGAATCAAGATGGCGACAGAGTAGCAGCGTTCTTTAGAGACTATCCTATGCACTTTAAAGCTTTAATATGTAATTTGTTAAACATTTATTGGCTGATATGCCCACATATACTCATGTTGATGGGCCTAGAGAGGGTAGGAAGGGGAGGGTGCCTGGTTAGGCCATCTACACAGCTATGCTTCCCAAGCATATTCTGAACAATTGTACCACATCTGGGTTTCTCAAAGCCTGAAAAATGTTTCAGAGGTTTCTCAGTGGTAAAAAAAAGTTGAGAAAGGCTGTGTTAGAGCTATCAGCTGTGTACCTGCAGGTCTTCCGTTTCTCCTCCTCAGCTGGCCAGTACTACAGACAGCATTTATGTGTATTACTTATAGCCCAGTCCCCCCTATCAAGAAGTAAGGAAGTCATGTTGCTTCTCTTTTAGCAGGTAAACCTGGCTTCCAAGAGGATAGTTAAATTGTCCAGAAATTCACTCATGCTTAAGGTGAAATTTAGTATTTATTTTTATTGCATTCTTCCAACTGGGGACTGGAGTTCTTCCCAATTTACAAATGATCTCTAGGCTGCAGAGATCAGAGTTCCATTGGAGATGGCAGTTTTGGAAGACAGGCTCAATGAAAGCATGTTCTCACAGAACTTCCTCCCCAAACTCTGGTCTCCAACCCCAGATCTCCGGGAATTTGTCATGCCAGAGTTGGCAACCCATTGCTATCTTAAAGTAACTGTGTGTAAACCATGAGAGCTCAAAATTTGGTCCGGGGGGAAAATGAGTGGGAGAAACTTATTTATGCAAAATACTTTTTAAAAAGCTTTACTATGGTGAAATTTCATAACACCCCAAGGTATCTTGATGGTCTTAGAAGGGTTTCCCGAAGGGGTGGGAGTTAATTAATTAATATATATATATTAAATTTGATAAACTTTTATTGGGTGATATGATCGTATTAGAGCCTCTTGTGGCGCAGAGTGGTAAGGCAGCCGCCTGAAAGCTTTGCTCATGAGGTTGGGAGTTCGATCCCAGCAGCCGGCTCAAGGTTGACTCAGCCTTCCATCCTTCCGAGGTCGGTAAAATGAGTACCCAGCTTGCTGCTGGGGGGTAAACGGTCATGACTGGGGAAGGCACTGGCAAACCACCCCGTATTGAGTCTGCCATGAAAACGCTAGAGGGCGTCACCCCAAGGGTCAGACATGACTCGGTGCTTGCACAGGGGATACCTTTACCTTTACCTTTATGATCGTATTTTGTACACTCACACCATTTCTGGGGTTTCTCAAAGCCTGAAGAATGTTGAAGGGGCTTCTCAATGGTAGAAACGTTGAGAAATGTTGGCATAATCACATCAGTAGTAATTTTTTTTATTTATAATATCTATATAACAGTTAACAAAAACACAGGCCACAAAGATTGGACCATTTCTTCTCAATTTATTTTACCCACCTGTGGGGCAAGTTTAATTCCTTGTGGTTTTAAACTGATATGATTCATTGGTGTAAGCTCCATTCCAGGCAAAAGATCATAGAGTTTGTCCTCTCCCCTCTTCTCTCCTTTGAGTTGGTATCCACGACCCAGGGCAGGGTTAGCCAAGTAGCCACGGCCTCCTAGTCCTCTAACTCCTGCAGCCCCTACAGGTACATTCATGTAAATTTCTAGGAATGTAAGAAGGCATTAAACTGAAATCAAATCACCGGAAAATCTCCCCGATTCTTATTGTAATGGAAGGCTTGGCCTCATGCCCTGATACTGGATAAGAAGACGGGAGAAGGGAATTCTGGGTAGACAAAATGCTACAGATGGTAGCCAGCTCTATCATTAGGCTGGGTGATAGGGGCTACCTCAGGAAATGTCTTGATGTCTTTGTTACTTGTTTATTAGACACAATTTAGAGAGAAGAGTTAGCTTCAGGTCTAGGAGCGCCTTACAGACTAACAACATTTTCGGTGTATATGCTTTTTAGAATCAAAGCTCCCTTTGTCAGATATGAAGCATCAGTACTAAAAGCCCATAATTTCTTTATCACCTTTGAAGGGAAGGGATATGAAAATGCACAGGTGCCTACAGGACTATATGATTTTAACTTCCATTGAACCTTGTGGGCTTGTTCATATATTTTTTTAGTATTTGCAGGGTTAGTTTGCAAGCTTCAAGCAGCCCAGGCTCCTTTAAAAAGAAAACCAAAAACTGTCCTCCAACTGGAAAACACAATGAACTTGGGAACTGCAGTCCATTTCAATGTCTCGCTGTCTCATTATCCTTCCTGCCATATCAGGTTTGTGTCGAATTCAAGGCAGGTCCTTATTATTAAAAGCCCAGGTCTTCATTTTGGGTGATGCCTGGAGATATAGTGGTTGGAGAGCCCAAATGAATTATATATTACTTCTCCCATCTCCTCTCTTCTGTTCAGTTTACAATGAGGCTTGCCTGTCCATTGAATTTATGTACAGATTATTTTGATTGGGGGTGGGTGGGAATCTCCTTTCTCACTTGGTTTCCCTTTAAGGTATAAAACATATCAGATTGATTAACATTTGTAGGCATGTATTCCAGGCTCTAAAGAAATCATGTTTGACTCTGTTTTTGCCACCCCCAAATCTGCCACTTTTATTCATCTCACACATTCCTGTTACACTTTATAACTGGTTCATTCTCGTAAGATGGTTCACACATGCATAGACAACAGTTGATTTCACCCCCCTCGTCCCCATCCCTGAGTTACACAAGCATTCGGAGACATGGAAATGGCTGTGAGAATTAGTACTGAAAAGCACTGACTTGGCTTTGACTTGAATAATACAGCAGTTGTACCTGTGGAACTCCATTAGAGGGGAGTGTGTTTGCACGTATGCTGCAGCCCTGAGCTTTGTGAGTGTGTGTTTCCAGTTATTCACACCTCTTGAAAAACTTTCCCAGAAGGAGCATATAAAAGGAAGTGTAGCTTTGCTTAAAGCCTGGCAACTAGAGGAAGGAACATGGAGGGCAACAGTGGTAAGGACATGACATCTCTTATGGTTTACCACAAAGTCACCAGCAGTTCCTAGAGAAGACTGACATCACTTCCACATTGTCCTCAGAACTAACACCACAAGGTTGGGCTGATGGCTTATTTTTTGTTCATTAACAGGAACGGGGAACAAGAAATGCTCCATCCCCACCTGAGGCTTGACAATTCTACTTGGCAGTGAGTCTTGCTCCACAATCTGGCCTCTACTTTTAACAGAGCACATAAATCAAACCCAAAGTTTTACCAACAATGACCTCTGTGGCAACTCATACAGTCTGGCAAGTCCAAATTGACATCCATCTAGTACGTCCTGAACTGTAAACCATGTTTCTCTAAGCTGTGTGCATGAGCGCTCATTAATACATGAAGTCCCGCTCTGCAACAATCTGGAGCCAAGCAGGGTCCTATACTGCCCATTGCCCATTTTATGATTATAGCACTTATAGTCTGCTCAGTATGTAAATATCTCCAGTCAGTAGGGGGGGGGGGGAATTAGAGGAAACATTGCTATGGCTTGCACTACTGGAGAAATGTGCACACAGAAATTAAGACAATAACTCTGAAATTTCTACCACATCAATTGATAAAAGTCCAGAAAACTTTGCTTGCATGGATTGCTAATGTTGTATCGATAAATAAGCACTTCAAAATAGAGTTACCTCTAATTGACGGAGGCCTGATAATGCCCCTGTTGCTCAGGTGTGCTTTGGCAGCTGGAAGCTGGAAGCTGGGAATGGCAGCGTAGGCTTGAGGCGCATAGAACACTGGAGCTCCCAGATAGGCTGTAGCAGGATCGTAGACATGCCCAAATGTATAGGTGTATTCGGGCAGAACTGCCCCTCGACCTCCTGTACCTCTGGTGTATCGCACATAGCTGTCTTTGTCTACTGGCTTGGCTAAGGTCACCTCAATGGGAGAGCCATCCACCACCTTAGAGCAAAATTAATGGAAAGTGTAAGGGGGAAAGGGAATGTGGTCTGTCTGTCTGTCTATCGCATTAAACACGGTCACCAGAACTGAGAACTAAATTCTGAGGTTCAGCCAAGCTTGCTGCAGAAAGTCACGGTCCAAGTGAGGAAACCCTTCCATCTGCAGAAATTTCTGGTAGATTCAAGCTAATATCTCCTTCAGGGTGCCAACCCTGGATTTGGAAGTTTCAGGAGATTTGGGGGTGGAATCTGGAGGGTGGGGTTTGGGGAGGAGAGGGACCTCAGCGGGTTGTAATACCACAGAGTTCACCCTCCAAAGCAGCCATTTTCTTCAGGAGAATTGATCTCTGCATCCTGGACATCAGTTGGCAGACTTTGTCTGCTCCCATCGATATCTGCCTTTACTCTGAGGTAATCCGGGAAACGTTGCTCTGTGTTTTCCTAACTGAAGTAAGGAAGGCAGCTGTGAGCAAAGTGGCCTCTTCTGTGGGTATCACTGTCCTTATGGAACTGTCCAGCAGGCCAATTTGTTGGAAAATGTTTGGGCCACATCAGACTTTTACATTAACTAGGATTTTATTGTTTAATTTTTTTAAATTAGGATTTTTCCCTTTTGGTGCTTTTGTGCCCTTTAAAACTTTATCTTAATTGATTTTTAAAAACATTTTTATCTATTCTTGTTGGCAGTAGCATGAATAAAAGAGGCAGCTATGTTAATTTCAAGTGATAAATAGTCAGCTATGGTTTGAGCAAAAGCTAACCTGAGTTGCACATAGTCAAAACGCAATAGTTTAGGCTGGCGCTTTGCTGTTTCAAATTGTATAAAACTATAAATAGCTGGTATGTTTCAGTCATGCCGATAGTTTGACAAATGGCTCATGATTCAAGCTCTAAGCGTACATCAAACATCACAGATTTCCAAGAATAGAAAATCACAGCAAACCAAAGTCATTGGGACCAAATTCGCATATTATATATTTTGTTATTATTTATTTATTAACCCTCTTTATGAACACTTATCAAGCCATGTTTATGTTATTCTCTTACACGTGCTCTAGCAAAATACTAAGCAAATCTAACGTTACCTTCCCATTCAAGACTTTCATGGCTTCAATTGCATCTTCTCGGTTATTAAAGTGCACAAATGCATAGTCTCTGATTTTCTTTACTCGTTCAACTGATCCTGTAAAAGAGATTTGCAGATTAGTTCTGCAGTGAATGTAGGTAAAGCACTGGTCTTCCAGTTATTCTAAAATCTTAAATAGGATAATTCTGCAGTAAATATTAAACCTTAGCACTGCAAGCCATCAACCATATAGCTAATTTTTTTGTATTTATACTAAGTTAATGATGTACTCTTTTTCAGCTTTCTGGTGTGGGACCTGAATATGTGTTAATAAAACAAGGTGTGACAAGCCATCTTTATCCGCATGATTAGGACTAGCATGCCAAGATAAGGAATGCTATGTAGCATTTCTGATGATGGAAGGATTTCCACCTGCAGAGGGAGACTTTCTTGCATCTCCTCCCACTGCAGCCATGAATGTCCCACCCAAATGATGTAATCAGAACAGCATTTGAGGGCAGGCATTGGGGGCTGCAGTGGGAGGAAGAGGCAACAGGCACAATGGATCTCCAGACTACAAAGATCAGCTCCCCTGAAGAAAATGGCTGTTGTAGAGGGCAGAGTCTATGGCATTATATCCTGCTGCCATCCTTCCCTTCCTGTCCCCAAACCCTATGCTGCCCTCCCAGATTTCCAGGAATTTCCCAACCAGGAATTGGTCACATTGGTGGTGGATGGTTTCATTGACAGTTCATTTACTGTCTTTCTAGACAGCTTCTTCCAATTGCACAATTAATTATAAACGAAGCCAAGATTTGCTGTAAAATCAGAATGGAGTCATACATTGCCAATTGTGTATTGTTTCTAAATTCTTTCTCGCACTGGCCATTGGAGTGCTGGTGAGCACAGCCCATAGTGGAATATGGGAAGCCTTGGAAAGTCACAGAACTGGGTATTTTATGTCATGTTTTATGCTCTTTAACAATATACCCTTTTGAACCCACCAACTTCAGTAGGCTGTAATTTTGTCTAGGATTACACTGTTAATGTCTTGAATGTTTATATATTTTACGTACATTTTAACTTGTAGCTAGCTGCTGAGCTCTAGGGGATAGAGTCAGAAACTATATATTTGGCTAAGTGTGGAGATTTCCATAGCTGAATATAATTGCTTCTGTTATCATTCAGCTTTTGTATCCTAGCTTTGGGCCCGTAATGAGCCACTGGAGAATTTGTGCTTTCTGTTCTGTGCAACGGAATTGAGGTTTTATTCCTGTTAATCTCAGTGTTGATGGCCGGGTATAACTGTTGGCTGTTATGTAATGTTCTATTGAATCATCGCAGAGAGTCTGGAAAAGTGTCAGTTGGGGGACTGAGCTTGTACCACCATCACCACCACCAGCAATCCCCCCCCAAAAAATGAGATTTAGATTTTTGCCAGCCGTGACCAATTAAACTAATTTGAATTTTGGGACACACATACCCTTGTCCTAATTTTTTTAAAACTTCCGTTGATAACATAAAAATAGCACCAAGCATGTGCTTTCTAAGGTACCCTTTGGTGTCCTGAAGCCTTCAACATGTCTCCTGCAGTTACCAATACCTGAGAGACCATACAGGCTTCCACTCTCATGAAGAATACTTTAACATTTCTGAACAGCCCACGTCTCTGCAATATTCATTCTGTTTGTCACCCAAGGTTTCTTAAGGCATGGGATTTTAAAAACAAAGTATGATGGTTTTGCATGAAAACAATCAAGTGAGAAGAGAGGGCTCAGGAAGGGCAAGATGCTCATGGACCAGAACCTAGGCAGAGTCTGTACTTACTTTGTTTATTCCATTGTCAATCCTGTTGAATTCAGATCGATTTGAACTCAGGTCTTCCTCTTCCCCCCCCCCCCAGTTGAAACAGGAAAGTGTTCTGCACATGGTTAGGGTAGTTCAGAAGGGGGGGGAGCCAAGCCTTTCTTTTCTTGAAGGGGGTGGGAGAGGAGCCAAGCAGGGAGCCTCTTTCTTTTCTTTGGGGGGGGGGGGAAGAGGATCGAAGAAGGCAGAAGAGGGAGAAAAAAATCCAAGGCCAACAGAAGTTGTGAGAAATTAGGGGCTTCTCCTTTAAAGCAAGCTTGTCACATGGGCACCTTTGGCCAATCAGAGCGTCTCTACCACGGAGGAGAGCCCAGATTCAAAACAGCCTGCTTTCTCAATCTGAATCTTAAAATATTGTAGAGGGCAGAGTCTATGGCATTATATCCTGCTGCCATCCTTCCCTTCCTGTTCCCAAACCCTATGCTGCCCTCCCGGATTTCCAGGAATTTCCCAACCAGGAATTGGTCACATTGTTAGTTGATGGTTTCATTGACAGTTCATTTACTGTCTTTCTAGACAGCTTCTTCCAATTGCACAATTAATTATAAACAAAGCCAAGATTTGCCATAAAATCAAAATGGAGTCATACATTGCCATACATTAAAAGCACTCTAAGATATTGCACAATCTGGATCATTCCTTCTTGCTGCAGAAGGAAAATTTAAATTGCCCAAAATCAAAACGGAAATCTCATTCTGTGTAGACGGCAGAGACTGAATCGACCTGGGATTGGAATAAAAGCTCCGTGCAGTTTATACCCTATTCCCAGGTAGACAAGATGCTGCTTAAATAAAAGCAACCTGACCAGTTTCAAGACATTCCAGGTGGACCAATAGTGACAGATTTTGAATGTGGCAAACATGATTATAATATGCCAGCCAGGGACAAAGCAGTGTGTTTGGGGAGCAGGCAGGCAGACTCTTGTGTTCCTCCTGGTTTTTGTTTTTTGTTTTGCTTTTCCAGTACAGTTTTATTGTCCCTGTCCTCTTCTGCCCCTCCTCCATATGTCAACCCTGTAAGGGAGGTTAGGGTGAGAGAGAAAGTCTATCTTTTTCAATCCTGTATCTGTTATTGACAAACTCTGAGCAAGCTGCCTTCCTTCATTTCTTTTACCTGGCTTAACGTTGTTGAATTCTTTTTCAATGGTCTCTTCAGTGGTTGACAACATAAGATTTCGCACGTAGAGGATTTTTACTGACGACATAGTGTCTTCATCGACCTCAACCTCTGGCTCTGCCCAGTCGACTGCAATAGGGTGTCCCCATAATTGTATCCTTCCTGTGAAGCAGTCAGAATTCCATAAATACATGACTTTGAATTCAAGTTGGATACAACACATACATGATTTGGAGGAAGGGAAGGCTTCCTGCAGAGATCTTATCCTAAAAATGAATCCGTATGGTGATGGAAACTGCTATTCACTACAGCTAGGCAGTTGCAAGAATGCAGAGGTTCTCCTTCACCAAACTTTGTAAATTCACAATTGCTGATATGGATTCGTTACTTTCTTCAGTGGGGCTACCTGTGTATGTATTTAGTAGAAACACTTAAACCAATCTGAAGCTTGTCAGAAGTGGATATAAGCATTATAGCTGCCCTGAAAAAAAATCCTGGGGATAAAAAGCCCAAAATTACAGAGATCATGATTCTGATTTTCCTATATCATGAGTCCTAAGTAGGAAAAAATAGGAAACTCCTTTCCCCCCATTGCTATAGACTGCTATAGACTGGGATATGACTGAAATTCTCCTGTCAGCAATAGTGGCCAAGCTGTTATCTTGGCCAGTTTGGTGTAGTGGTTAGGAGTGTGGACTTCTAATCTGGCATGCCAGGTTCGATTCTGCACTCCCCCACATGCTGCCAGCTGGGTGACCTTAGGCTCGCCACGGCACTGATAAAACTGTTCTGACCGAGCAGTGATATCAGCGCTCTCTCAGGCTCACCCACCCCACAGGGTGTCTGTTGTGGGGAGAGGAAAGGGAAGGTGACTGTAAGCCGCTTTGAGCCTCCTTCGGGTAGGGAAAAGCGGCATATAAGAACCTTCTTCTTCATCTTATACATTCATCCTATACATGCTATTGATTAAGATTTGCTGGCTGCCTGACAAGCTGCTAGACTGCTGCCAAGTTATTGCTGCATCCAACAACCCTGGATTCTCACATGTTTGTGTATGCGTCAGCAAAAGGTAGATGCATTAGGCTGATCCTGCATTGAGCAGGGGGTTGGGCTAGATGACCTGTATGACCCCTTCCAACTCTATGATTCTATATATGGTACAGAGATCTTATTCTTCATACATGTAGAACAATTCTCGCATAGTGGGAACTTTGAGCAATGCACCTTCAACTCTCCTTCTCTTATTGGGAACGCTCGTCAGGTTGCTTAGGTTGGTGGCCTGCATTTGATCCTATCTATCCCCAGCAGTGTTGTGATATTCTTATGCATACTACCTGGCAACAATTTTCTTCTTGCCATGGCCGCTGCCCGGTGACTGTTGTATTCCACGAAAGCAAATCCACGGTTTTTCGTTTTGTCAGCTGCGCTAGGATACACGATCACGTCGATCACACCATCTGTAACTTTCTTAATTTCTGCTAAAATTTCTTCCCTCCTCTTGGTTTTGGGGATTCCTCCTACAAATAAACGGCAGTTGTCTACACTGGCACAAACCCCTAGGAGCCGTCCATTCCTGCATGTAAACAACAGTTCCATTTTTGTAGTGAAACTCACTTCTTTGAGGACTATTGATCAAGAACTATGAGCTTCATGCGAAAACAGATTTGGGCCCAGGAGCTCCTTACAAACCAACATGAATGTCTAGGCTTAAGCTTTTGAGGGTCAAAGCTCCCTTTGATAGATTTGACTCCAATCTGACGGGACTACCATTTGACTTTTACTTATATTGTGCCACATGGCTTCCGCGCATCTCCAAAAGCAAGATGCTCTTCTTCCTGAATATAGAAAGCTTACTGAAAACAGAGAGCTGCTCATCCACACGCCTGGTCGACACAGGCCAATCCAGACTAAGATCTGCCCAAATCCTGCAAGCCCAAAATTTCAATCTAGGGAATGAATGGTTGCAAACATGGGTGCCATCAGTTCTACCCAATGTCTGCCACCTGATAAACAACAACAAGAGGCCTGCAGGATTTTACTTGCCGCGTAAAGTATGGAAGATAGCTAATAGAAAACAGACAGACTGGCAGTTGTGCAGACTAGTTGTTTAAAGCCAGTTTGGTGTAGTGGTGAGGAGTGTGGACTTCTAATCTGGCATGCCGGGTTTGATTCTCCTCCACATGCAGCCAACTGGGTGACCTTGGGCTCGCCACAGCACTAATAAAACTGTTCTGACTGAGCAGTGATATCAGGGCTCTCTCAGCCTCACCCACCTCACAGGGTGTCTGTTGTGGGGAGAGGAAAGGGAAGGCGACTGTAAGCCGCTTTGAGCCTCCTTCGGGTAGAGAAAAGTGGCATATAAGAACGAACTCTTCTTCTTCTAAATGAGGGGAAATACCAGGACCTGAATATGATTGCTGTCACAGGTATGTGAGCATCGTGCTTTCTGACTGAGCTCCTTGTACTCCCCCTAAACTGTGATTGAGTGGACTGAAAACTTAGATATTATTATTTCTCTAAATTGTCCAATCCATCTGCATGACTGTTGTACCCACTTGGGTATATATTTTATATTATTTATACTTCCGGTGTGTAACTTTGCCATATGATAAATAAATATTCCTGCTGACCAGCATGGCTACTCTTTGAAACTACTACTGCCATGTTAAAGTATCTGTACAGTGTAAGTAGCAGATCATAAACTGATAATGTCTTCAAATGGGTACGGAGGAAGAAGAGGAGGAATTGGATTTCATACCCTGCTTTTCACTACCCAAAGGGGTCTCAGAGTGGCTTACAATCACCTTGCTTTCCTCTCTCCACCTGCCCTGTAAGGTAGGTGGGGCTGAAAGAGCTCTGACAAAACTGCTCTGTGAAAACAACTCTGATGGGACTGTGACTAGCCCAAGGTCACCCAGCTCGCTGCACGTGGAGGAGTGGGGAATCAAACCTGGCTCTCCAGATTAGAAGCAGCCACTCTTAACCATTACAATGGGCTGGCTTTCAAGAACAATCAGATTTTTTTGAGAGTAAGTTAAGGTTTCGTTCATGAGAGAAAGTGTTGCATAGAAAATGTAAGGCAAGTAGGATTTGTTCATGCATAAAATCCATACATTTTAATATTTAATCTTTAAGGGAGTTTAGACTGAGGGTGGACAACAAGCTTGTCACTTAGGCAATTCTGGTGGGGTCAGATTTATCCACGTTATTCCAGTTGCTGTTCCCTAATATAAATCCTTGTTATATTATGTGGGGTTTAAATGTGGGACTTAATGTGGTTTGCTGTGTGGCTTTTGCAACTTGTGCCACATAGGCCTTGAGCAGGAATAGTCAAACTGCGGCCCTCCAGATGTCCATGGACTACAATTCCCAGAAGCCCCTGCCAGCAAATGCTGGCAGGGGCTTCTGGGAATTGTAGTCCATGGACATCTGGAAGGCCGCAGTTTGACTACCCATGGCCTTGAGTAACCAAGTTACGCAAAAGCATTTGCAGGATAATTTGTTGACTCGATTTTAGACTTAGCTATGTAATACCAACCAGGTTTACCTAATTTCATAATTGTTCAGTTGCCTGATAGCATTCTTGGCTTCCTGTTTGTTGGCAAAGGTTACGAAAGCATATCCCCTGTTGTTTCCGTTGAAGTCCATCATCATTCGCATTTCATAGATCTTACCAATCTGAAAGGACAAAGAACAATCTCCTATAACCTTTTCCCTTAGGCAGACCAAAGTTCTTAGACAAAGTTCTGATGCAATTCTACCTGTGTATCAGTTCCTCTTCAGACTGTAGCGCAAAGCTCAAGATATGCCTTCTGATCCATGTTCAAAGTCAAAATAAACAGAAGGAAGCATCTGTTGAAGCTAACAGTCCATGCTGCTCTAGCCCTGTTTGATCTAGTTAGCAAGGTAAATGGCACATACTGATAACACATCGTCTGCTCTTCTGTGCACGTCTGACAAACTGTGGAGTGCACTTATCCAAATATAAGTAATGATTTCTTGCATTGATCTGTTCTTTGTATTTTTTTTTTAAATCCCATTTCTGCTTGTGCTGAGAACAAAAAGAGAGAAGAGGGTTTTAACAGAGCCATCCTAGGCAGAGTGACACCATTCAAAGCCAGTTGAGGGCTGTGTGTTCAGAGTGGCATAACTCTGCGTAGGATGGCACTGTTAGTCGGTGAAAGAACCCAAGCCCAAGCCGCAGAAAAATACCTACCAATTTAAATTGGTGTAGGTGACTTGAAGAACTCTTCTTCTATGACACTTTTTGTTCCCCTGATTGCAACAATGAGTATTAGGAAGATGGAGCAGCTGGTTGCTTCTTTTGAGAATTATTCCATATCCCTCTTGGGCTGTGTTATGATTCCACTGGTACAATAGGATATTAGGCGTTCTTTAAACAGTGGGCTATTATGGTAAGGGGGAAAGTGTAGGTGGCTTGTGATTTCTTCTTCTGTAATCTGGTCTTGTCTGAAGGTGTGTAAAATGGAGGGGGAAGGACAGAAATGCATAGTCCCGGTATGAGATGTATTCTGGGCCCATATCTCCCCTTGATGCACTCAGGACTTCTGTAAAAATGTCTATTGTTTATACTTGTTTAGTCTTTTACTGTCCCATATATGCATCACACGTTGATACATATTTTAGCACAGAATACTTGCATTCACAGAACAGGAACATTCATATGGGGAAAATGCATACTGCTTGGAAACAGTCCGGAGAGAACGAACAATTTGTGTTTTATGGGACTGACCAGTTCTTTTTAAAAGTTACAATAGAGTCACTTTTTTTTAAGAGTTGGATTTGGATCCCACCTACAACTTTGCCAATCCCCTCCCCTTCCAAAGAGCCCAAAATACGCCCCCCGATACTGGTCTGTTGGCTATGAGCCTGGAGGGAGCTGTAGGCCTGCTTCAGGATGGGGAATCAGTGATGTTTGCCCCTCTTGCACATGTGGAAATATTTAGGTGGGGTCCAATCCTCTGATTTGGTTTTGTTAAGCATTTATTTCTACAAGGCCTATCTGAACAAGGACTGGGCTACACAGAATGTTCTTCATCCTTACAAACGTCGCAGTGTTTCATGGATTTGTGCTCATTGGTAGAAACACAAGCCCTGCATTGGAATTCAGATGGTATGCTAGCACAGGGGTGTGCATGCATAAGTTTCCTTTGTACATTCTTTCTTTTGCTGAATCAAGGGATCCCTATTCAGTCCACTGGCCTCTCTTACACACATGAGCCCTTATTTTTCTATGCATCTTGCCCCTTGAACAGCTGATAGGAATGGGGCAGCTACACAGGCTGGGCTGTTCTGAAGAAGTCTACAAGGTGGCTTTTCTGTCGTTTTTTTTTTTGTGTTCCTGGGAGAAGTAAAATAAACCTGGCAGAGGGCAATTAGAGGGCCATACGATTATTTTTGGTTAAACTTATTTTATGTTTATTGTATTTAAAACATTTCTATGCTGCCTTTCCTCCCAAAAAGGGTGCTGAAGATAGCGAACATCAAAACTTCAAAACATTTCAACAGTAAAATGTTGAAGATGTTAAAGCAGCATTTAAAAAGGGTATATATAGGATACTGAAACCATTCAATAAAAAACATAAACACCTGACACATGAAACACAGGTTCATTTTACAAACTATAAACGACACAAACCTCTAGTTAATCACCTAGCTCATCTCTTAGAAATGTAATGTTTGGCAGATCTTGCCTTAATCTGAAGACTGGCTCCAGCTGAATGCTATTTAGCCTTGAGATGGGGCCTGATAATAGGTGTATTCTTGTCAGATCTTGGAAGCTAAGCAGAGTGGGCCCTGGTTAGTATTTAGATGGGAAACTACAAAGTAAGTACAGGATTGCTTCACAGAGACGGGTTATGCATGGCGGTGGCTGCGCCAGGCCACTGCTGGTTCCTTGTGGCGTGGTAGCATGCCCTGCTGCTTCCCAAGTATGTGCAGGGGATGGACTCCCCCAGCACACACGAACTGCCCCAACATTGTTTATGTGCATGCACAGTGCCAGAGCTGGAAGAGCCTATCATGTATGACAGGGGAGACGGAGCAGGGGGCATGGAGCCCCACCACACAATGGCGGGGGAGTGGGTTGCCGCTACCCCTCCATCGCAGGAGTGAGAGACCACCCCTTTCTGCTCTAAAGCACCGTGAAGCCATCCGGGGTGTGCAGTGTCCCTGCAGGGACACCATAGGTTGGGGGAGGAGCCGGTTCCAAAGTATGTATAGGGCCGGCTCGGTAGGGCTGCGGGTGGCGACCGCGGCTACACAGGGAATGCGGAAGTATCTGCGTTCCCTTACTGCGGGCTATTCAGGCCCTTAGTCGAGCCAGGGATGGATGGTGTCTGGGATGGTGGCGACATCATGCATTATTGGGGATTTGCCCTGCTGCCCCATCACTGCCAGCCTGGACTTCCCACCACATGCATAATCAGTCAGAGATGGGCAATGACAAACCACATCTGAAAATCTCTTGCCTGGAAACTGCTATGGGGTTGACCTAAATTGGCTGCAACTTGAAGGGGAAAATTTGTGCTACTTCTCCACTGGAAATAGCATGCATCCTGTCTTAGGCTAAAGATGATTCCTCTAACAGCAGATTTTCATTGGATTTGGAAGAATTCCTGGGAGGGAGGCTTCAAACTTTGCTCAGGGTATGACACATGCCATGGAGTATTGTCTCCAAGAGACAAGGAGAGTACCATCAATCATGCCTAGGCATGTGCAAACAAAAAAAAACGTACATTTTTGTATTTGTTCT
This sequence comes from Paroedura picta, assembly GCF_049243985.1. Lineage (NCBI taxonomy): Eukaryota > Metazoa > Chordata > Lepidosauria > Squamata > Gekkonidae > Paroedura > Paroedura picta. The sequence goes on from NC_135376.1 coordinate 72,878,120, forward strand.
GAATTGATTTGGGCTGGTTCCAAAGCATCACCCTTCCCCAGTTCAGATTCAGCTAAATCAGAAGCGATTCAGTGCCATTAAAGTCAATGGGAAATTTTCACCTTCTGTCTATTCTGTGGTCTGTGCAAGCAGCAGTTTGAGGTAGCGGCCCCAAATTTGCAGCATAGCTGTGGGAGTCTCTCCTCAAAAGAGCCCCCAAGTTGACAAAAGACTGGTAACAATGGAAGTTGGATGGGGGCATCCTCTTTGGGTGCCCATAGAACTGAATCCGGGTCTAATCTTTTTGAAACCTGGTGGTTCTTTTGAGGAGAGGATCCCACTGCTATTCTGTAAATTTGGTGCCTTTACCTCAACCCACCCCCTCCCCACAGAATAGATAGAAAAAGAAAATTTTAACTTTAAATCGCCCCATCTCTAAATGACCGAATTGCACCCGAATTGCAGTGATTCAGACAAGGCTGATTTGGGCAAGGCTGATTTAAGTACAGGGAAAGGTTGATTCAGACTGAATTAGTCCAAAAATTGTTCAAATCAATAATGGGTACTTTTGGACTATCCAAACCAAATTGCACATGCCTAGTGATGACTAGACAAAAGAGCCTCTTGTGGCGCAGAGTGGTAAGGCAGCAGACATGCAGTCTGAAAGCTCTGACCATGAGGCTGGGAGTTCGATCCCAGCAGCTGGCTCAAGGTCGACTCAGCCTTCCATCCTTCTGAAGATGGTAAAATGAGTACCCAGCTTGCTGGGGGGTAAACGGTAATGACTGGGGAAGGTACTGGCAAACCACCCCGTATTGAGTCTGCCATGAAAACGCTAGAGGGCGTCACCCCAAGGGTCAGACATGACCTGGTGGCTTGCCCAGGGGATACCTGTACCTTTACCTTAGCCATGACTAGGAGACAGGTAAGTAGTGGAGGTAGATCAGGAAGGTTTTGTATATGCCTGTGTATGTGAGGATACCTCTAGAAGCCTGTGAATGAGTTGCAACTAACAGTTATACCTTGCATAGTTATTAGAGATTCCCACTCAAACACGGTCCAAACTTCATCAAAAGTTTTAATAACAGCAGACAGTTGTGCTGAATTTACATCAAGGCAGTTAAATACACCTCACTGTCATACCTCATAAACTCCGTGTAGATGGCAGGGACTGAATCAAATTGAGATTGGAATAAAATCTCCGTGCAAATTCAGCCCTAGAGAGCAAACCTAAACAGGTCTACTCAGACTCCTATTCAGGTCTACTTAGTGGGCTTTACTCTTTGGGAAAGTGTTATTGGTACTGAGCTGCCAGTCCTCTGAACCAGTCACTCAATGTTCCTATGAGGGTATTTTAGTGCAGGAAAACACCTGGCTATGCTAGTTATTGGGGTGCGGTTGTGGGTTCTCTTTCTCTACCCATACTCCAAGTGTAACAAATGAACCAGGTTACCTTCAGGTAGTAGATAGTGTGCCTTAAAAATGTACCTTGGTGCCTAGAAGTTGCCTGTTTCAGACTGGCCCTGCATTACTATTACATCATCATGATTTCCACTCAAGGTTCTCTGCACACAAATGTACCTCTCAGGGACCAGGGTGGATTCAGATGAAAGCCTGAAATACTGAAGTAAACAATTTATTTCATACCTGGCACCTAGGACAGTGGGTGAGATTGCAGCTTACTCCCTCCTGTATGTAGCCAGTTTTTCAATATTAGAAGTTGTTAGGTGACAGAGCTTCCCTTTCTTTTTCCTATATCAATCTACATGCCTGGCATTGGCCACAATTAAAGTGGTTCATCTGCCAGGTTCTAATTACCAGTAGAGGCACACCTTCAAATCTGCTGTCAGCTTTGCAGATGTAGGATAGTTGTGCATATGTGTTTGCCAGCCCCCTAAGTTAAACAGTTACCTTACCTGCTGCTAAGTAGCCAATAAAAGAATGGGGTAATGGACCACAGTGACATCAATTTTTGAATGAAAGGAACAGGATGTCTCAGGTTTTTTGCTATCACACTCTGTTGAACTCTCCAGGCCTGCAGCCACCATTCCAGACACTGAATACACTCCCGCTTTACCACAACAAAACAAAGACATTTATAAAAGGCTTTCTATGACCGTTTATGCACTGGAGGTTTCATGCCTGGCTGCAGGCTGGAGTTTTAGTCATGGCGGGCTGCCCCACCTCGTCCTGCACCCACATGGGGGGAGCATTTGGCCCAGGGCACCTCATCTGCCCCCGATCTGTGCTCCTGCATGGGAGCTGGGGCAGTGAAGTTCCCAGTGCATAAACGGTCTATCTGTGAGAGAAGAAAAGTTAGGCCATATAAAAGTATTACTTTTTCACATAATGGTATAAGTTCATCTTCAAAGAGGTCCCGGGGTAATTTTCCAATGAAAATCTCACAGCCTCTTTCTGGCGATGGTCCATCCCAGCCTGGTGGTGGCCCTCCATACTTTCTTTGACCATTTTCCTGAGTTGAAAAGAACAAAAAATATGCAGCATCAAAATTTCAAATCTCTTCAGTATACATCAATTAATTTTCTTCATGTGACGATGGCTTGGATCGCGCCTAAAAGTTCTGAATGCTCAAGGGGGAGTGAATTTTGCTGACCCCTCCATGGCAGACTCCTGTACCCCCAAGAGCAGTATTTTGTGTATGTGTATGAATTTTGGGCAGCACCAGCAGGAGAGAGGCAGGAAAGTAATGCTCCATGGACTGAAATTGTTCTGGTTATAGAACTTTTAGGTAGAGTCTTTTAAAGCTACGTTTATTAATTAGACATGCCCTGGGACCTCCAAAGACATCCTGGCATCCCCAAGAGGCTGGAGTACATGCCCTTCTGGAACACATATTTGGTTAGTTCCTCTGAGAATATTCCTGCCCCAAGAGACTACCTGGATTCTCATGTAATCAAACCTAGTATCCCAACTTCATCTCATGAGACCTGAAAAAGCCTCTTTGATTAATTTCATCCTGAAATATGGCTTATAACAAAAAATGCTTTACAACATCTAAGTAGGATGAAAAGGAAAATGGCGTCCTTCCCTTTTTAAGCCTTTAATGATGGCAGATCACTATCTTTTAATAGAATATTAAATATTGATCTGCTCCGATAATAACTGTATCGCCTTTCTACTTTGAACTTATGCACCTTTCTTTCTGTCTGGATGGCAAAGTATGTGTAAAGAGAACAGATATCTTGGTGAGAGCATGCAAGAGTGACAAGATCTGTAACTGAACCAAGACTGAGTCCTGCGGTACCTTTAAGATCAATAAAGTTTTATTCACGGTAAGTGTTCATGAGAATGCATCCTTCTTCAGATAACATTGAAAGGGAAGCTGCTGGTGGAAAGGTGAGCAGCAAATTAGTACAACGCATAATAAAGTTGTTTGAGAGATGCAATATTACACTCCATCCATTTCCCCTAAGTGGGGAGCCAACCTTACAGCATCCTTTTCTTTGAGATTGGGGTGATTGGCTGGGCAATGTATCTCCTCTGACCAGAAAAATACATTCTTGAAATATTAATTAAAAATTTAAAAAGGTTAACATCTGCCCTCCAGTCTCAGATTTTGATATATTTATTTCCTTCACTAGATTTTTGTATTAAACCCAAACTAATGGTGACCGTATTAACTAAGATTTTAAAATCTCATTTGGTCTTTGCATCTGTCAAATAAATTTATTATGCTATATATGCTAATTTGATGCTCACCCTCTACCTATATCTATGGAGTCATTTCAATGTATCTGAAGAGGTGTGCATGCACACAAATGCTTGTACCTTGAATGAAACTTTGTTGGTCTTAAAAGTGCCACTAATCAAACTTTATTCTACTGCTCCAGACCAACATCTGAATCTGTTAATTATACAAGAGAAAAATTAACATCTAGGAATCACAATCATGGCCCGTAATTAACTTACCTTGACTTTCTCATTGTATTCATTCAGGTAATGTGTGTGAATTTAAAAATATTAAGAATTCTGTGTCTGAAAATCTCAGTAGATGACAAATATTCTGATGCTTGGGTTTACTTCATTACATTCCAGTAAAAATAAAATTTGGATCTGTGAAGTTTGGATATTGGGCATGATTGCCCACGGAAACTTCTTTGGTGATGTGCAGCCCAACTGAGACTGAGAAATCAGCACATCCTTATCTAGATGCTACTCAGAGTATGGCAGGACAGGTAGCTAGTATGGTTTATGTGATCATAGCAGTTGTTTGAATTGCAGTAGCTTCATGCAAAGCCTCTATATGGAGATCCCAGTTTACAGAAACAATCCCAACCATCCTGGTGAGACATGAAACTCTGCTGGCAAACTGACTTGCTCCCTAAGGTAACAGAACAGGTGCTGCTGGTTGAATGAACCCGGGCATATAGATTCACTATTTTGTATCACAAAATCCACTAGACGGTAGCCCAGGTAGTCATTGAACAAACCCTTGTTAACAGTGGATGACCTCAACTGACTTACAAAGGAGTAATTCTGTTCAAGATGGCATGGTAAACTATTTAATTTACCTTTTAATCAGTGAGAAAATAGTAACCAAGAATGTGATGGGGAATTCCTACCTGAATCAAATTATATCCTGTGCGTTGAATTAATGTGCGGAGGGCAGCTTCTTTCTGGGTGCCGGCCAATCCATCCCCGGATTTTTGATTTGATTCCATTGTGACTGATTATCATCAAAAAATCACGTTAATTAGGGGTGCTCACTGCAATCAAATTTAAGATAAATTAAGTAAATTTTAAAAAGAAAGCTCCATAATGTCTGTGAAGGTGTTTTACATCAATCATTCAAAGTAATTTTTAAAAACCCAACTAAAAAGGACCAACATCTCAGTAAAACAAAAAGAAGCAACAGAGAATCTCTGGACTACAATGGGGCTTTGTGGGCACTCAGGTGAAAACTTTTCCTTGAATAGACTATTGAATCTTCCATTGTCCAAAAGAAAAACGATTTAGATGCTGGTCTTGGGGATTCATTGCGAGTTTTCAAAAGATTTTCTGTTTTCAAGTCCAGTGAATGAACTTTGCACCCAATGTGTCAGCAAATTTCTCAACCATTGCGATATTACCCTTGAGGTCATTAGCTAGATGATCAGCAGTATTTGCATTATTCTCTCCCCCCTCCCTCCACAAAGCAGGGATGCTGAAAGTAGATGCATGAAAAGGTTTCAAAAATGTTTTGAATCAAGTAACCTGAATTAATTCACTGATCATTAGTAGGAATGTAAAACCCATGGATTTATATTCACAATAGCAAACGCCATGTAGAACCCCATCTCAGGCAGTAAAACAGTGGGAAAGATTGGGTTCTTCTGTAGCCAGACATGAAGGCAGAATAAAATGATGGGACGAGCACAGAAGAGAGAATAAAGCAGGTGAAAGGTACCGCTCTGAGAACTAGGTATGAGTGGTCATTTTCTCTATTGATCTACAGGGGCCTCTCTATTCTGTGTGTAGCTGGCCTTTGACCCACTGTAACTGGCCCCCGTAGTTCCCATCTGTTCTTCACTGATGAGATTTGGGACTGGCTATTCTGGATTTATTCCTTTTTTGTTGGTACTATCACCTCTGCTCATGCACTGACTTTAAGATGATTGAACCACCCGAGAGAGGACTCTAGGAAAAGCACTGAGTAGTTTTCAAACATACTATTATCTCCCTCTCTTCCTCCTATCTTTCTCCCATGTGCTAGAGTTGTAGAATGTCAGTTCTTTGCTCTCTAAGCCTGCAATCAAATGGAGTGCAGTCCTGGAACAGTTTTACCACATTGCATCTGCTATCTGCTTTGGAGACTTGGCTGTAGTGATTTCTTTTTTAAGTACATTGTTTTGTGAGTTTGGGATCTGTATTTATCCTAAAAATGAGATGGTGTTTTTTTATAATGCTGTTAGAAAGAATTTCTATAGAGGGGAGATGGGTTTTAGTGGAATATTTCTTTACTTAGAATAATTTGCTGTCATTCACTGAGAAATATTTTGTTGAAAAGTAACTTAACCCAGGAAGTCCTACTTTATGTACTTCATTGATGATTGATAGTTCAGCTTTCCCAGTGACAGCCAGCATTGTGCAGTTGTTAAGAGTGGGGTCTCTAATCTGGAGAACCAGGTTTGATTCCCCAGTTGTCCTCGTGCAGCCAGCTGGGTGAACTAGGACTAGTCACAGATCTATTAGGGCTGTTTTTGCAGAGCAGTTACCTTACAGCTCTCTCAGCCCCACCTACATCACAGGGTGTCTGTTGTGGGGCTAGGAAGGGAAAGGTGTTTTGTAAGCTGCTTTGGGCTGCTTTTGGGTAGTGAAAAGAAGGCTATTAAAAACCAGCTCTTTTTCAAGGCAGATTACTCAGTTAAAAACAATGCAGTAGGAACAGCATTCAACAAACAATGATGAATATGATAGTGAGGGCAAGTTATGCAAAGAGCCCTGTTCCCTCTGGATCTTTCAGTTGAAACCTTAGCAGATGCAATGCGAACAGAGAAAAGAAATAATAGTGAATCCAAGGGTGAGAATATGAAGGAGTTGATTGGTCACCGTAATATTCAACTGGCTTGTCAATTGGCAACAGTCCTCCAGTCCTCCCGTGGAACATGAACGTTGGACTTGGATGTGCCTTTCTTGCTGAGACCTAGCTGTGCATGCTGTATCTTTAGTATGGGATTAATATACTTCTATCAGACCTTTATCAATTGCTTACGTATATGAAATGCTCTACCCATTCTTCAGTGCCACATAATTTTTATTTACGTATTCAAACATTTGTATCCCACCTTTCTGTGTGGTTCAAGGTGGCTTATGATAACCGTTAAAGACATTCTCAGTGAAAAGCCAAACTAAAATAGCAAGCCCCAAATCTCTCCTCTCCCCTTTCAAAGATTGCCTGGCCATCAAACACCCTCAAGAGCCCTGGTGAAAAAGGCAGGAAAAAGGCCTTGCAAAGCCTCCTGAAGATCTCCAAGGGAGTGGGTCCCCTCGCCTCTTTAGAGAGCCCATCCTACAGAACAGCAGCCATGATGGGAAAAGCTTTGGTGGATGCCAGATGGGCCGGCATGGGTAGTCAGACAGTCAACAGATGGCTACCTTCAAATACATCAGTGCTAATGATCAAATAGCGCAATGAATAGTTAAGCTAGTGCCTGGAGCACAAGACATTCTCACAGGTTTTCAGTTGTAACTGTAGAGACACTTGTCTGGTAACATCATTCAAAGTAATTGTTACTGGTAGCCTCTTCTTCCTTTTTTAAATATTTAATTAAAAGTTGGAAAATACAATTTTAATAAAATATGTTTTCATTTTTTTAACTGGAAAGTTACGTAATAACTAACAATTGCAAACTTATCTAATGTTTGGATGGAGCAAGCAACATATGGTGAGGTGATAGCCTTTGATCTCTAATAGCAACATTTTGGTTTCTCTTTGTAAAATACACTGAATTCTAGGGGATTGATTGGCTGTTTTGACAAAGGATTATCATTGGCTGTCTTTGGTTGGGACACAGATGTAACAGAACTGATTTTTGCTATATATTCCCTGTCATGTAAGAAGATCATAGTCTGACGAAGGGTGCTTGCACTCGAAAGCTCACACCTTCAATAAATCTTTGTTGGTCTTAAAGGTGCTATTGGACTCTGATTTTATTATCTAACGATGTTATTTTACTCAGTCATTTTCAGGAGGGCTAATTTAAGGCAGCATCTGGTAGCCATACATTTTAGAATTGTTAAGATTTTATGAATATGTTTAGATACACTAGAAAAGCTCAGGTTATACTGTCTTTACATATGTTTCTTGCTGATAAATCTGGGAAACTACCTAAATTTGATAAGGTGTCATATGATGATATTATTCGCCATCAAATTGCTTTCAAAATCTTATTTGCTGGCAGCATTACAGCTAAGTTCTGAGTTACTAAAAATAAAGGAATCTTATTTGCCAGTTAAAATTAGAGCATCTTTTCATTTCCATTCAAAAGCTGCTTCAAAATGGGTTTCTTCAATATTACATTTTTTATCAAAGACTTTTCAATATAATTTTGATACAGTCATAATCACCTCATGCAGCAAGTTAAAAAAAAATCAAGGCTCACTGTAACAGAAGAGGACTTTTTAAAAAACCCATTCAATTCCATTTTCCGGAAATGAATATATGAGTTCTAAACCTTTTAAAAATCCCCATTCAATTCCATCTTCTGGAAATGCATATATGAGTATTAAACCCACAGTGAACTTCAGAAAATGCAAATACATGATTTGAAATGACTTGCCAAATATCTATCATGTTTGTATCCTACCATTCATCTAAGGAGCTCAGAAAGGTCTACGTAGGACTGCTATCCTCAATTTTACCTTTGCAACAACAACTCAAGGAAGTAGGAGAAACTGAAAGAGTGTGACCAGCCCAAGATAACATCATGAACTCTGTAGCTGAACGAGAACTTGAACTTAGACACCGTCCTACCACGTTAACATTCTCACCACTGATCTACATCTGGTTCTTGATATAGATCGATTATATCAATATAGATCATATTTTGGATCAACAAGGAAAGAGGTTGCCCCTCTGAGACTCTCCTCATCTTAAGTTTCCCAAATTTCAAATGGCACACCTTTTCCTGAAGACATGCCTTATACTTAAAAAAAAAAGTTTTACTTTCAAAATATGTTATTTATTCGTTCGGCTATTGTAAAATAAAAATATTTTATACCTGTATGAAATACTGTTCTTTGTAATTTACAGCAATTATTATTACACAACTGAGGTAGTCCAACAACAAAACTAGATATCACCTAGAATACTAGTCATGGTTGTTTTTGATGATGATGATGATAGATTCTAAAGACACAAAACTCTTCTTCTTGCTTAATGTTGACCTCCAGTTGAAATATATGAATTCTTTAACTTACAGGAATTATTGAGGCATATTTTTTTCTTGTTTTCACATATCCTTCTATGTGTATTTCTAATTTGTTAGCATGGGAGAAGATGGCGACTCATACAGAAGTAGTCTCCCCTGAAGGCAAATAATTGCTGTGTTTCTTGTTAGGTCACCCACCACTACTACCAACACCGGAAACTGAGTGGAAGAAAGCTAGGCCACAGCCATGAGTGACTCATGCTGAGATGTAGCATGCGGCTTCTCATGTGAGAGGCTCACAAATGCTTGATTTATCCCTTGCAGCCCACAAGCACATGGTTCAGAAGCTACTGATCAAAAGGAAAGGATGGGTTTGTTTGTCTGTTACTTTTAAATCCTATTCATCCTGCAAGAAACTTCTCTGGTTGTATCTTTGCAAAGACCTTGTTTGTGATGGGGAAGTTGGAACGAGAGAATATGTCAAACACAAGGTCACCCAGTCATGAGTAAAAATTTGCACCTCAGCCTCCCTGATCAAAATTTAGCAGGCTATGCCATATATTTTTTTGTTTTACTAAAGGCATTGCCCTGGTAGATTTTGAAAATAGGCATCTTAGCATATAGGAAGGCAGTGTTAGCTCTTCAGTTAGCTGTTTTCTTTGGGGGAAGTGTACAGTTATATATAATTAACCCTGCATTTAACTGAGTTTTGTTTTGCCAGATATGTTCTGTACATTATAACCTGCAGGACTAAATGGCATAGTGATGAAGACCACGAACCTTTCCATTCCGATTCTTACAGCTCTTATATAAGAACATATAACACAGCCTTGTAGCTTTGGGTCTATATAGCTTTGATTTGTTTTGTTTAAACTGAAGGTGCAAAGGCTCGAACTTGCTGCAAAGCTCACAGTCACCTTCAGTTGTATCAACCCTTCATGGATGAACTTGCTTCCATTTTATTGGCAGTTTCTCAGCCTCTTTTTGAATCTTCTTGAAGCTGACTCATAAGACTTTGTAATGCTGTTTCTAGTGGCAATGTTGTTCCCCATCCCCGTATTTGCAGACACAGTTGTCTTCTGCTGTTCAAAGATCAATGCACATCTCAAAGAAAATGACTGTGGAATTTCTTAACCTGATGGAAACACAGGTTTCCAATGTACTAACTTTCCCTCCAGCTGTGTGTTTGCTTCTGGAGCGTGCTTGTTAGTAGTGCTCTCTGGAAGCCTAGTTACTGTTTCCATTAATAAGATAAGAAAAATGGTGTTTGTCATCTACAGATCAATAGACCAATACTGAGGTGCAAGAGACTGATATAGCAAAACCAAATTGAAATGGCGGAGAATAAGAACTCTGGAAACAAGTGGACCTGTAGACCATCAGCAGCCCTAAGAAATCCTGGGACTGAGCACCACTGAATAAATCTGAATGTGACCTTTCTCAACTTTTTTACAATTGAAAAACTCTTGAAACATTCTTAAGGTTTTAGAAACTCCAGACGTGGTGCAATCATGCAGAATATGGTTGGCCTGTGTACGTGCCCCTCCCCTCCCCACCCCCTCCAGGCCCATCATTGGCCATTTTGGGAGGGGTGAATGAGTTGACCAATTAAAAAAAACATAAAAAATAAATAGTTGAGAACGCTATAGGAAGGCTCCATGGTGGTGACGTATGGAGACCCCATGAGCTTTTCAAGGCCAAAGATGTTCAGATGTGGTTTGCCATTGCCTGTCTCTATATCATGACCCTGATATTCTTTGGAGGTCTCTCATCCAAGGTCACACCTACTTAGCATCCAGTTGATGAGATCACGCTAGTCTGGGCTATCTAGGCTAGTACAGGCTCCATAGGCTAGAGGAAAACTACACACCTTGCTCAGTGGAGTGGGAAGATAGACCTAGAATCCACCCAAATAAGCATGGCAGGAGAAGATCCTATAGGCATAAATATGTAAACCCTGCTTGACATGTCTGGGAGAGAACAGGCCCCCCAAATAATAGTTTAAAAAAAACTTATAGCAATGCTGCATGAGATAGGTCCTTAAGTAAGCAACATGTACAAAAGCCAGCATATAACCAAAAACACAGCCCTCTGAATATGTTGATTAGGAACATCAGCGGTTTCTATTGCCTTTGACTACTTATCTATACATTTAATGAGAGCTTCCCACATGATAGAAAGATAATACAGTAAAAGCAGAATTGTCCAGATTGTTTTATCAATATGTTCACAGTGCATTGAGGCTTTTTAAAACATTTGAAAAGATTTCTGAACTGACAAAATAAATATGCCTCTCTCAGTTGGTATCACAAAGCCCTAAGTGGTGTGCATTGAGTCTTATAATGATGCTGTATAAATAGCACAAATACCTTCATTCTCTCCATCCTTGCCTTTACTGTCTATTATACATCATCCTCAAAAGGTGACCCTGGAAGAGCGCAATCGTAATTCCACCAGACAGCAATATGAGTTGCTTGAATGGACACATGGGGTTTATGGTTTGTTATGGCCCACTGCAACACTGTGCCCTACATCATTCCTTTAACACCATCTGTCACTGCATTCTCCAAGGACAGGGTTTTCTACAACTACCTAGTTTTCACTCAATGCAAGACAATTTAATAGGGATGAGGTTTTTAAACTTCATACGGAATTCAGGTCAGAAGAAGAGGCCCACATGTCAGCCACCAAGAAACATGCATCCGGTTCAAAACAACTTGTTTGCTAGAGCTCATGCTTGTAAACACTATGGTATCCACAGGCAATGTGGATAGGATACAAGAGAAAGAGGAGTCTGCTTGCAAAGTAGCCTGCAACATGCCACAGAAATACATTAATATTTGACTGTTATGGAGAGAGATTTTTGGTGCTGCAGTCAAGACACCGAGTTGCGTGTTAACAAAGCAAAAGAGAATCTGAAGGGGGAGCATTCTGTTTCATCCCCTTCATTTCGTAACAAATGAAGGGGATCAATGCTTCCTGCGCCACTGCCTGACTTGCTATCTTCCATGCACAACTGGAATCAGCACCTATAATTGATATGTAACGCTTTCTTCTGACAAGCCAGGGGAAGAACACTGTGGGAGCTGGCGCAAACCTGCTACGCAGCAAGAAGGCAATGTTCTGGTGGTTGTCACCACCGTGCCCGCCTCAGCAGTTGTCCATTTGGCAAGCAGTGGAAAAGCAACTCTTGAGGGCCTCAGATGCCAACTTCACAACTATCTATTCATTGCCAGCCCTGGAAAAACTGTATAGCATATGAATCGTTGCAGATAAAGAACCCCTGTCCCTGCAGACTCGAAATGTTGACATGTTCTTGTTCAGAAACATTAGGCATTTAGGCCTTCCCTATAAATACTGATCACAAACAGTAAGAAACATTCAAATGCTGAGGCCTATATTTAGTTAGCAGACGAAACAGAATAGAACGGACCGTACCTGAGCAATTTCAGAGATCACCACCTGGAAAGGTTCTCCTTGATTATGCCGAGTTTGCGACGTGTCACTCCGGTTATTCTCTAATCACCATATCAAACTCCAAAGGTTCACCGGCCCCAGGTTGGTTTACAGTTCTGCAGGTTAAACTTTAACCAGCCCTATCTCTCTTTGCTCCATGCAGCCCTTTGACCAGATAGCTAGGTCATTGCAGCTTACTATCTACATAAGCTACATATGTTTACATAATTCACAAGACAAAAGTCACTAGGAGTTCTATGTGCCCATGAGATGAGGAGGACATAATTTTAAAATTGGTCCACTAAATCAATTGAGGAGCTGTTATTTCAGGCAAGGGATCTGAAAACTGAAATCATTGGCGTTATCACTGGCATGAATTATAGTCTTTAATTCCTACCCCCATCCCAGTTTTCAGAAAGTTCTGAGGTCTGTAGTTTCAGAATTATTTTGGCCCTAGGCAAAAGCAATCATTATTAGTGTAGGTCTGAAGATGGTTAATAAAGCTATCTGTTACAATTTAGGCAAGTATACTTGGTATGCAGGGTTTCTAAAAGTGACATTCAGGAAACAATTGCTATAAAACGTATTTCACATTGAAAAATAGGTCTTATAATAAGAGCAAATATAGTTTAATGCCAATTTTAAAATGTGTTTCTATCTTGGTGAGCTACAATATATAAAGCTACATAATCAAACAAATAGCACAGACTATCTAGACCTGTAGTTTAACAATATATAAAATAGTGATTTTTTAACATGACAGTAATTGCAAAATTGCCTGTTTTTGTGGAAACACATTCGTTGCTTGAGAAAAAAAACTAGTCTTAACAACAGTCGTTTACAAGCATTGAGGCAAAATATTCTGCCACTTAAACAAACAAGGGACCCCAAAAACTAACAATTGAATTTGAAAACATAATTTAGCTCACTTAAGGAATTAGTTAATAATATCTTATTGACTTTAACTCACATAACCATATATAGCAGGGGTAGTCAAACTGCGGCCCTCCAGATGTCCATGGACTACAATTCCCATGAGCCCCTGCCAGCATTCGCTACCCCTGATATATAGGCTATGAAAAGAATGGAATGAATTCATTTCTTTTAAAATGTGGCTCAAATGACCATAGGATTCCCACTCTACATAGGCTAATGCTGGGAGATTGGGGGGGGCAGTTCTTTAGGAGGGTGAAGTGAGGGGACGATGTGATGTTACTGCCGAACTTCAGGCAGGCATCTGGGGCAAGAGCCCACAAACATAGTCCAAACTTAGTCTGGGGTTAAAGCACAGGTAGTCAGAATTCGAAGCAGCAAGCCAGAAGGGCAAATCCATAAAGCACGTGGCCCAGAAGGCCTAACACACTGAGGTCTAGAACAAGGCCAAGAAGAACAGCAGGTTTGGAACAACCTGCTTCCATACTGGCTTGCCCTTTTTCAGCTGTTTTTACTAGCAGAACCTTTCTGAGACATCCATGGACCTGTCCAGTCCCCATTGTGAAGACAGGTGGGGACAAGCTGAAGATTTGGTGGGTGGGGTAGAAAGAAGAAAATGAAGCAAGGAAATATGAGGGTTGCCAGGAGGAGGAAACAAAGGAATAGTGTAGGGAGAGGGATGGAGGAGAAATTGAGGTGCTCTAGCCACTCCTTGTGGGTTACATACCATGCCTGGCCCAGTGGCTAGATGCACTTTGTGTTTTCTCACGGGGAAGGAAGGAGGGATAAGTTAAAGATAGGGGGGACAAATGGGTAGGAATTTGAGAAGGAAGCATAAAAAGGGAAGGCTATCATAAAAGGACAAAACAAAATAGTGATGGTGGGGGGACAGGATAATGGGATCTCCTACAACCCCTTGTAGGATCTCCATTTACATGGTATCTTACCTCAATCCAACATGGTGTATTAGAACCTATGTTAACTGAAGCCCCACTGGGTTGTTTGGCTGCCAAACCTTGTGTGGGAAACAGCCACTATTTAAATGTTAAAATATGCTATGTGTTCTATGCTAGCATTTCCTCCGGTTCAGTCACAGTTGTACTTAAACTCATTGACTTCAATGGAATTAAGCACATTTGCTCTGTGATGGATTGTGACATGCAGATCACGTATAGCCATACTGTAATTCTTGAACAGAATAATATGAACATTCCCTTCCTCGTTGAAACACATTATGTCTCTGAACAAGGTTATATGTCTCTGAGCATCCAAAATGGTATGTTTATAGCTACAGTTATTTCACTGAACAGAAATTAATGCAGTTGCAAGGTTTGACCCTATAAACTTTAAATCTTTCTAGATGGATTTTAAAGGGAGGGGGGTAATCGGACAAATTTATGGAAGATAGTTCTGCCACAGGCTATTAGCGACACTGAATGGGACCTCTGGGTTTGTAGCTATGGGGGATGATGTAGTTGCAGCCCCTCCCATGACTGTTACTGCAGTTGTGAAAAATGCTTAGCAGCCTTCCTAAAGTCCCACTAAATAACAAACAATTTGCGCAAAAACTGAGCTCATAAGGAGCAGACCTGAGTGCAAAATCCCTGTTTGCCATGCAGTTTGAGAATCCTCAGAAGCCATGATTTCTCTCCCTCCCTTGGAAGGCAATTTGTGGTTAGCCAATGAGGAAGTTCCTTGGGATTTCAGTCTGTTTGCTCCTCTATTCCCCCCTCAAATGATGACATATCAACTCTACCTACTATCTGCCTCTCCTCTCCCCTCACCCTCTTCCCCTCCATATATATTTTTTAAAATTTTGAACAGGATTGCTTTGCAACATGAACTTGTAATAACAATAAGCACCCACTTTCTGGTAACACTCCAGAAAGTTAACCTTAAGTAAAAAAAAAAAAAAAAAAAAAGGACTCCCTCTGCCTCCCCTTCCAGCATCTAAGCACACTTTACTTTCATGGTTTAAAATGCAATGGGACACTTTATAACTTTTGTGTAGATAAACAGTTGTGTAATGGTGGCTAAGGCTAAGGTCTTCATGCATGTGTGGTGACTAAATTTACATCAACATAAGAACACCACCCCGCCTCCCCATTGCTTGCGTGATCCAAGTGCCACAGGAATCAAAGGATGGTGTGTGTGTGTGTGTGTGTGTGCAATTTTATAAGAATTCATTGCATTATGGTGCGAGTGCATTATTGTGCATGCTCAGACAAAAAATAGGGCTGGGTGGGAGCCATGATGGGGGAGTATACTCTCCCAATGAAAATGCAAAACACACACCGCAATTGGAATCCTGACCAGTGACGGGAGAAAATCAAAGATGCAGAATGCCAGGAACAAATTTGAAATCTATATTTAGAATCCAATGTGGTGGAAACATGCTGGGAAGTCATAATTGTGGAATCAGTCCATGTAGTGCCAAAACTCTGAAATCTCAACCTTCATTTTAGTAAGGTTGGTCTCTATTCCTTTCCATTGAGGAAAGAGGAAATATGCAAGCAATTTTGTGTGCATGTGTGTGGGGGGATGACCTGGGATGGAATTGGGGAGGGGGAAGCAGCAACAGAGATTAGAGGTAAACCCTTCTCATCAGTCCTGCTTTATACCTCTACTAGCTTCAAAGCCCATTCCTAAGAATGGGCATTGAAAGGTCCCTCCCCTGGACCACAGCCAGGCAGCTTAAGGTGGCTTTGGGTGGCAGCTTGCAGCCAGATCAAGTGGGGCAGGCGGGGGATGGGCAGCTCGTTATCAGGGCCGGGACAGAGCTCCTTAGCAGCCCTTAATGAGCAATCAGCAGGCAGGGAGGCCCTCGTCAGCAGGCCCTGCTTAGCAGGCCAAGAGGCCCTCATTAGCAGGCCCTCCACCATGACCCTTTTCCCAGGGCATTTCCCCTTACCTGCTGCTGGCTCCAGGCACGGAGGCATCTGAGAGCAAAGAGGCTAGAGTCCAGGGACGGAGGGTGGAAGTTGCAGGGGCAGGGCCAATCAGGGCAAAGCTGGCTGCACCCTGATTGGCCCTGTTCCAACTTGGACAGCCGGACACATCCCACCCCCTAGGCTGTTTCATAAATATATAGAGTGGATACAACAATGGATAAGGATTATCTGGGTCCTTTACTTTTAACTTGTTTATGCTGTACACTGCCTCTTTAACTAACTATCCCATTAGGCTTCAGTGTTAACAAGACTGGAAAAACAGTTTCATTATTGCAGCTGGTCGCCTTATAGATGTGGTTGACCTGCATATACTCATTCCGGGCCAAGGGCTGGACCGAAAGCAGTTTTTTTCCTTCAAGTGAAGATGTCTGGCCTGGATTTCTCAGGGTTGTTCTAAATGAAACAATAAGAAGCAGGGAAGCAATAATTTCTGCCTTTGTTTAATGTGGGGCAGGAAACTGGGGTCTCCACGGTTTATACTGAAGAATATGCTTCAGGAATAGAGAAGGCCATGGGGGTTGGAGCAGAACAAATGAATCCTTATATGACCTGGCCTGGAATCTGATATTTACTAATAACTGCAAACCAATTTAGTGTAACATGTCTGTATAAAGGAGTGCATGCCTCTGAGCTTGTATAGAATACCTTTTACTCACACACAACCCCCCAAAGCTGGAGAGCAGTCAGCAGGTGAGGGCTATTGTTTGTGGTCTCTGACTGTGGGCTTCTCCATGACATCTGACTTGGTAATTTGGGAAATAGAATGCTGGACTAGACAGATCATTGATTTGATCTAGCCTGGGCTTATTCTGCACACAACAAATAATGCAGTTTCAATGCACTTTAGAAGTAGATTGTCCTGTTTTGCACAAGAAAATCCAGCTACCAAAGCATATTGAGTGCATTATGCTATGTGTGCGGAATGGGCCCTGGTTACGGTTATGTAGTCTTGAGCTTCCTAGTTGTGGATGTGAATCTTTCCCTTTTCCCAACAGAGTCCTGCAATCACTGAGGTCCATTCCGCACGAGTTAAAAGTAGCAGAAGTCTTACAAATGGTAAATGCTACAAATTTGACGTTCCGCATGACGTCGCACACAATCTGCAACACTCCTGCAACACTAGCGCTAAAATCGCTTCGTTGTAGTGATTTCCGGGGAATCGGGAAAAGTGGATTCATCCTCAGAAAATTGCTACACTCCTGCCAACAACCTGCAACACTTGTGAAAAAGACAGGTGCGTTCACAATGTTGCGGTTGCAACAAAGTCCCTCCCCCGGCTCTCTCCTCTGAACTTCCGGCAAAGCGATCGCCATTTTTTCCCCCTTCGGAGCGAGTGGGGAAAGCAACGAACTAGCAAGGCTTGATTCACCCAGCGAGGCTTCTCCGGCTACAGTCCCTCCACAGAAGTGCTTTAAAGCTCCCCTAAGTCCCCAAGCACAACACAGCCCCCTGTTTGCCACTTCCCTTTAATTTCGGGCAAAAATCTCGCCCGTGCGGGGGGGGGATTTTTTTTTCACTCGGGGGAGCGTGGTAACGATAACTCGCCAGCTCACATGCCAGCTAGATGGGTCTCTACATTAGGAAGAATCAAGGCATATTCGTTGAAACATGCTATTTTTTAAAAAACTGTGCTTAAAGAGAAAGGGGCTTTTCAGGAGCAAGATAACAACCGCCCATTGGCTGTTCGTTTGATTGACGGTCAGGGGCGAGAACAAGCACAGAAAAAACCGCTTCCTTTCTAGCAATTCCTGCAAGACCAGAAACTTGTGGGGAACAAATGAAATGCTACTGGATTCCACTACAAATGAAGGTATGCGGAACACTGAGATTCCACTATTTAAAATACCATTATTACTTTGTGAAAGCAATTGGCAACATTGGTCCTTGTGCAGAATGGGCCTGAAAATCTTCTGCCGGTGTGGGGAGGGGAAATAGAATGTACCATGATGCCTGGGGGTGGGAGTTTCCATAAAGGCAAATTGCCTACTTCCACCTTGCATGAGTGGAAAACCATAATTCTGATCATTTATTTTTGAAAGTTTAAAATATAGAACACCCAAAGAGAAAGGTAAAGAACAAGGGAAAATGTCACATAAGCTAATTAAATGTTCCATATCATGGAATCAAACTTATCATCTGTTTTGTAGGCACTTTGAACATGGGGACGGGGGTGGGGGGGAGAAACATCCTTCTCTGTCATTTATTAGAGGAGAAGGTTATTTTTGTTTTAATTTTAGGAAGGGTAGATACTGGAAGCTCAAGGTGAGCAAAATCTATTTTTGTCTTTTAGCATCAGAATCTGGTTTCTTTTGTTCACTTCTCACATTGTGCTTTGTAAACAGGACATTGTGTTAATGAAGTCAGCCTTAGAAGGATGGCTTTCAGAATTAGCTATTCTCAGACTTTACCATAGTGAGCGTCACTAAGACCAATTATGCACTGGGAACTTTACTGCCCCAGCTCTCGTGCAGGAGACAAATCGGGGCTGGATGAGGTGCACCAGGTCAAATGCTCCCCCGTGTGGGTGCAGGAAGAGGTAGAGCAACCTACCACGACTAAAACTCCAGCCTGCAGCCCGGCATGAAACCTCCAGTGCATAAACGGTCTAACTGACTATCCCATTAGTCTAAGATATGCTTGTGGAGGCTTGGTTGATAGTTTATCCCTGAGTGCTACCCACCTTATAGCATCAAACCATTTCTCCTTCCTTTAATTGTTGGTGTTCCTGAACAGAGAAGTAGTTGGAAGAGAAAAATCCCCAAGAATGCATCAATACACAGCTGTCAGTTGCTGCCTAATAGGAAATTTCAGTTCCATAGGGTCAACCTTTGACACAAGGCTGTGCTATTCTTCAGATTTCTTTCTTGTTGGACCCCTAAGTCCTGATCTGGCTGAAGAACCCTTTCAATTTAAATAACAACCCTGTGAAGTTTGGGCATGAAACGTTAATGGCATACTCCAGTGTAGCATGTGCATTTTTTTTCCTGAACGGCTAAATAAACTGACAGTTTTTATAGACACTTTTATATGCATGGTAAGCTAGATATTACAAGGGTGCTTTAGAGCTGTAAAGTTTTATGTATTACTTGGATTCAGAGTCGTTGAAAACTCCTCATAAGTTTTCTCAGACTTGTGCTTCCCTAATTAATTACCACTTTAAAACAGGTAAGGATCAGTGCTTCGATCTTTGGTAAGAATATGTCATGAACTAGCATTGGAAATGACACTTGGAGATTTTTTTTTTTAAATAATTATATTTTCTTGCAGACACTTAATGCAGATCATTTATCATCGTTCCGCTTGATTTATCTAGCAGTTAAATAGTTTCTCTTTTCTTTCGTTCTCCTCTTTCTGTACTATAATGGGAGACATATGGAAAAACCCGTGCCCAAATAGATTTGTCGAGGCTTAGGAATGCACATTGTGCATTCTGTTTTAAAAAGGATCTGTGAACTCATGGATATTTTAAGCAGGACCATCCCTTCTTATGAAGCAATAGAAAGGGTGGCTTTGGAGGCTGGTTCCAGGAGAGGGCTCTCTATTGCCACCTCCCACCCCAGTCTGCTTGTGCCTTAAAAAACCCACCAAACCATTCTCCTGTCATCTGTTAACAACAGTTCCAAATGTGATTTAGCAGCCTGTGAAAAGCACCTTAATGTCCATGCATATACATTAGTATGTACAAACAATATATCCTGCCTCCTCAAAGAGGAAGAAGCTGGACTCTGAACAAACACAGTATTAGCTACTTCCATGAACAATGTTTTAACAAGAAATCATCAAAATGGAAAAACAGGGACAAAATAACTGTAGTTATAGACCCAAATAGGGTCTGTTTTGGTAAATACGTAGAAATGGACTAAGTTTAAAAGAGAGTTGCACTTACCTGTAACTGTTGTTCATTGACACCTTCTGTGCAGTGAGAGACTCATCCCACCTCCTCTGTGGTGAGGCTGCCTGAAAAGATGGAAGATGAAAACAGAGTTGTGCTTACCTGTAACAGTTGTTCATTGACGTCTTCTGTGCAGACACTCATTCCTTCCCTCCTGCCCCACCATGAGCTCTCACTAGATCTAATTCCACCCTCCCCCCCTCCCCCAAATAAACAAATAAAATGAGAGGGCTCGCAGTAGCTTAGTGGGAACTGAGGGAAGAGGGTGCCTGCCATCAGAGCACATGATGCATTGGTAGAAAATCCTGCACCCATTTGGAGTTTTTGAGCTAGAAACAAAGTGTCCATGCCTGGCCTGTACAGGTGCCATTCCAATGTGGGGCTGCATAAGATGAACTATTGAAATCAGATTTACCATCAGATGGAGCAAACAGTTTCCTCGAGGCAGCATGTTCTGTAGTGGCTTAAAGGAAGACAAGTTTCACTTATTATTTTTACTGCCCTTTTGGAAGGTATCTTCTGCTAGTGAAGGTGAATAAAAAATCAAGAGCTCAGAGCTTTCAGTTTCCAACTGCTTTGCTGTTTTAATTAGAGCCATAATAGGAGGTGATCTAGCTCCATGCCATGAAAAGCATCAACTTCCTGATTTCATGCGTGAAGCCTCTATTAAAGGGACAGGATTCTCCCCCAGTCATATACTGTGCCCAAGAGCCAGCTTGGTGTAGTAGTTAGGGGTATGGACTCCTAAACTGGCGAGCTGGGTTTGATTTCGCACTCCCCCACTTTCAGCCAGCTGGGAGACTTTAGGCTCGCCACAGCACTGGTAAAGCTGTTCTGACCAAGCAGTAATATCAGGGCTCTCTCAGCCTCACCTACCTCACAGGGTTTCTGTTGAGGGAAGAAAAAAGGGAAGGTGATTGTAAGCTACTTTGAGCCTCCTATGAGTGGAGAAAAGTGGCATATAAGAACCAACTCTTCTTCTTCTTTCTTCTTCTTGCATACATGGTGATAGGAGAACCAGGATAGAGTTGCCAGCCTCCAGATCAGGGATGGAGTTCTCCTAGGAATTACAACTGATCTCCAGACTATATCAATCAGTTTCCCTGAAAAAAAAACAACAACTTAAGAGGGTGGGCTGTATAGTATCACATCCCTGTTGAACTCTCTCACCCTCATTAAACCTGCTGTTCCTGGACTCAACCCCAGATGTCTGGGAATTTCCCAATCCAGAGTTGGGAACCCTAAACCCAGAAGATGAGGTCACTCAATGGTGATCATTGTTTTTAGCACAGGCAAGTTCCGAGATTTGGGCTTCTCCTCTTTCTGTCATGTGACTGTCCTCATGTGACATCCTCACCCATGCACAGCAGGTCATCTACTGCCACCTTAGGGTGAACATTGGGTCCGTTTGTGAACAGATGAAGACTACTATCTTACGGCATGCCCGATGTGTTTGTATTGGAAGAATAAAGAAGGTGAGAGTTATTGAGGTGACAATGTCTCAGATCTGAGGAATCTTACATTCTTTGAGGAATCCTTGAGGAATCTTGCATTCTCACTTCTTTTAATGTGTTTTTGTTTTCAGTTATCTTGAAGTACAACTGAAACTTCTTAAATTCTTTATGCTGACCCAGGCACTTAATCTGGCTAGCTCAGAGTCACCTACTGTGGTCAGCAATGGATATCAAAGATCTCAGGATCCCCTGGAATTACAACTCAATTCCAAGCTGCAGAGATCAGTTCTGGAGAAAATGGATGCATTTGGAAGGTGGATTCTATGGCATGGTACACGCTGAGGACCCTGTCTTTCTCAGACTTCATCCCCAAATCTCCAGAAGTTTTACAACCAAGAGCTGACAACCCTATCCCCTCTTCCCCTGCTGGCCAAGAGGGGCCCGGCCACCCTAGATTTAATTTGAAAACTTCTAAATTAAAACCAATGAGCTACCATGGCTTGTTGTCATTTTCACTACACATTTTGCTTCAATGACATATCCCTTTATGAAATGTGGCCTGCTGGCAGTGCGGCCAGTGAGAACGAGGGCTGTTAACGGTCCCCAGGGGGAGGGGCGGGCAGGTCAGGAGGTGCTTCGCGCCTCCTGACTGGTTCGAGCTGCAGCCAGTCGAGTGATGGGCCAATAGGGAGGTGCTTTGTGCCTGCCGATTGGCCCCTCACCCAGACTGGCCCTGCCAACTTACTCCACCCACTTACCCCTTAACCAATTATAATACTGCTCCACTGGAGCAGTTCCAGATGTCTCACTGGCTGTATTTTAGGGCCACATGGAAGTAGGAATGAAGGAAGTTTGATTTGCTTGAATTCTCACTCTGAGGGCGGATGTTTTGATAGCTGGAATACATAAGTCATGTTCTCTCTGTTGAAATCAGCTGTAAACAAGGATACTAAGTCTGTTGTGACTTTTTTGCAGCCAGGCCGAAGCTTTCTAATATGAGTCAGGATAAAGACTAAATAGTTATGCATGCCCCCCTGCCCTTCATGAACTTTGATCATCTTTGTTTTGAGGTAAAGGCATTTGTAAAGTAGCCTGTAGCTGCATCTTTTCCAGACATGTGTAGTTTGAAAGTGATGTTCCTTTTTTGGTGTTGTTGTTTTTATTCAGAACATGTTGTTTGTCGCTATCCCCCCGCCCCCCCCCCCCTGCCCGGGCCCTCCTTTTCACTGTTTGGTAAATATTTCTGCTCGTGTTCCATGTAACAGACAAACTCTTGACCCTGCTTGCAGTTTTTTTTAAGTGAAGCCAATGAATTTGTTTTCAGCCCCTAAAGATATTTTTAGAAAAGTGATCTCATTTTGTTCCAGTTTTAAAATTAGTCAACAGGAACAATAATATTTTAAAAAAAACCTCCCAAGATTGATTTCACTCCATCAGTCTGTTGGTTAATTTTTATGCTTCTCTTCCTCTGAGGAACAGAGGGCAGCCTACTCCCCCGTTTTTATGTTCACAACTCCCCTGTGAAGCAGGCTTGGCGGAGAAAGAATGACGGGGGGGGGGGAAAGTCTGGCAATGATCTGAATAGGAGTTTGAACCCCGGGCTCCTTAGCCCTAATTCAAAACAAACAAAAATTATTCTGCATCTTCCGAATAATCCCAGAGTGTACTGCTGAGACTGTGCCACTTTTTCTGAAACATTTGGGTGGGTGGGGGGGATCTTGCAATTTAAAAAAAACTTCCCATATTTACAAAGCTAGCATATTAGGGAGAACAAGAGAGATCTGTGTTAGAACTTATCTCCCCCAGTATGCTTGCAGTCTACGACCTCACGTACTGGTACTGGAAAGTCCTTGTGGCTGTCGTGGAACAGAGGAGCTCTGCGTTGTGGAGAAGGCAGAAGTCCATGTAGGGTTGCCAGCTCTTTGTTGGGAATCACCTGGAGACTTTGGGGGTGGAACTGAGAGTGGGCAGGAATTGAGATAGGGCGGGATCTCAGTTTCCATCTGCTGTTGAGTCCATCCTCCAGAGCAGCCATTTTCTCCAGGGGAACTGATCTCTTTAGTCTGGAGATGACCTGTAATTCTGGGGGATCCCCAGGTCCCACCTGGATCCTGGCATTCCTACCCATTTCCCTTTTGCTGCTTCACTACCTGCCCTTTGGAAAGGGGGAGCTGCTCCACCACCATGAAGTGGGTTTTGGGTTGGATCAGGGCCGCGATTACGAATTCTTATAGCAGTGCTTATGGCACTCATATTCAGCAGCACAATATAACCAACACTGAATTTCTCTTTAAAAAAAAAACAAGCTAGTTGACATATACCCCAAAGCAAGCGGTCTCCTTAACTGAAGAAGGGGGGGAGGGAAGCAAAATGGTCAGGAATTATGAACATGATTGGCTTCTGAATTTGAAGTAGGTTCCCAGTAGATAAATCTGCACTAGCGCCACCTACCCGATTGTGCCAAGTCTTGATCTAATATCTATTAATAAATTGAAGAAGTGTGTTTAACACTGAAATCTTACATGGGCTTACTCAGGAGTTAGCATCGCAGAACTTGTGTCTGAGTGAACTCCGATAGGCTTGGCCTGTGTCTTTAAATTCCATCCGTGTCATGTGACAAGTTTAAAAAAAAGACTCAGCATGACAAAACAATGTTTTCAATTAATGCAGTATTTTCTCTTCCTTTGAGTCACAACTTGGGCATGCTGTTAAATATTTTTATTTCAAACAGTGCTTGGGATTTGGCTTGCCTTCGCATTCATCCTCTTAAGATGGAATTCCCTGTACTAAGACAGGGGTGGGGAGACAAAGACAAACATGGCTAAAGCTTTTTAAAGTTTTGATCCCCAGATTTCAAATTAGATTTGGTCCTTCTTTCACGTGTAATAAAAAGTTCAGCAGAGGTGATCTGAATAGAGAGACAAATTGACAACCTGTGTTTTAAGTAAGGCACAGTAATACTGATACCATATGATCCCAGCGTGACTGAGAATGTTGTGGTGGTCAAAAGTACCGATTGTCTTCAGGTTGCCACCTGCTGGTTGTTGCAAATATGATTGCTAACTCTGAGCTGAGAAATTCTTGGAGTTTCTGGGGTGAAGCCTGTGGAAGGCAATGTTTGGAAATGGGAGAGAACTCAGTGGAGTCCACCAGGAAACCTCAGGGTCCCAACCGGAGATTGTCAACCTTGGTGGCAAGCTGTGCATCTACTAGCACCTGTGCTTTTCCTATAGTAGCTCCCATCCTGTTGAGCAAGTTCCCTGAAAAGGTGAGGGGGGCATATTTAGATTTGTTTAAATGGGGGCACGGAAAGGCCATTTTATTAGCTAGAGTTTTTAATGGGCTGTAGGCTGCTGTGATTTGTTTGAGACAGAAGACTAACTGGGGTTGTCTTGTAATTTTAACAATTGGAACCGCAAGCTATCTGGAGCTGAAGGGGATGTTGTTATCACCCCATGGCCTCAAATCAGTTTCCTGCCCCCTCAGGGATGCTCCTTGGATTTAGCCAATCGCCCTTTTCCTAAAAACCTAACTCTTCTCTTGAGAACACAAAATTAATCTCAAGAATCTACCAGAGGCAACATTTCCTTCTGAACAGGTCACATGTAGAAACAATGCAAGTGTCATCCACACAGATTAGACTGCTGCAACTCACTCTATGCAGGGCTATTCTTATATCTGATCCAGAAATGCCAACTGGTCCATAACGCAGTTGTCTAGGTCCATACAGGAGCCAAGTGGAGAGAGTCCATTTGACCAGTGTTCTCCCAGCTGCACTAGCTCCAGATTGAGGACTGGATCAAGTACGTTGGACTGCCTTCTCCCATATGCCCTCACAGAAATTTGAGATCAGGCACACAAAATCTCCTCAAGATCTCTGGCCCCAGAGAAGTTAAATTGGTGTCAAACAGAGCCCCTGGTGCTGGCCTGGTGGAATGCTCTCCTGAGTGAGATCAGGGCCCTGCAGAACTTGAAAGAGTTCCATAGACCTGCAAACAGAGCTCTTCCACCAGGTGGCCTACAGAATGCCATCAGTGAACTTACCTCTCTACATAGACAACAACATCTGTGTGCCACTTGTCAAACACCATAACACTTTATTCCCCCTTCTTCCATCGGAGAGAAGGTGGTGAGCACACTGGTTTTAAAATGTAAATTGGAATTTTAATATTTAAATGTTTCCATGTCAATTTTATTGTACAGATGTATTGTTAGACCCCTTGAACCCCTGGAGAAGGGCAGCATAAAAATGTGTGTGTGTGTGTGTGTAGATCTCACAAGCAATATGCTCAAAAGTAAAATTTCCCATTTCTGATGCCCATTTTCTTTTATATTTATCTTCTACCTTCTCAAATTGTTAGTGGGTTTGCATTTTAAAATGAGAGGTTTTTCAAGTTTATGTGCTGCTTATGGCTGCATCCTTCATTGGACTTCAGCGGATGGCCAGTAGCCTCAGCAGGTTGCGTCTCATAACCTACTAGAATGCCGTGGCAAAATAACATGTAGCCCAAGACTAGGGTAGGATGTGCATCACTTAAAGGGCCTCTGCCTTCAGAACAGCGCTAAGAATAATACAAAGGTAATAAATGGCAGCCTATTGGCTAGCCACAGGGAAAGGTATTTTGGTGTCTGGTGTGCACAGGGATGGATGCCTAGACTTCACAATGCCTTTCCCTTCAATGTACTACAGCTCCCATGTGTCAGTGCAAGAATGCAAATACAGAAAATAATTGTGATCCCATTAAGACCATTCAATAAGCAACAGTTTTGAAACTGTTTAGACCTTCGCTTGCAATCTTGTGATCAAATTGCAACTTGAGTGGATGACAGTCGCATATCATCTTCTGGATTGGTGTTCCACATTGCACCATAGTATGAAGAATTCTACACTTAACCCAAATGAAGATTTCTTTTTGTGCACACAGCCTTTTCTGCCATCACATGGCAATTCATTGTGGGCTAATTATGGAGGGGAGGAACAGAAGGCTCAGGCGCACAAGCATGATATGGCCTTCAGGCGTTGTGATGTATCATATCTTGTTCTAAACTCATTGAGCATTATAACTGGATAGTGAAATCTCACAAATAAATGTAAGAAGAGTTCCCTCACCAATGAAGTGCACAGGCTGTTTTCTGCTTGCCTGTTTTGCTGGTGATCCACAACAAATGTACAACAACCCTGTCGGATTTTGTAGACAAGTGACATTCAGAGGTGGTTTGTCATTGCCGGCCCCTGCGTAGGAATTCCTTTGTGGTCTCCCATCCAAATACAAACCCGGGCCAACCCTGCTTTAATTCTAAGATCTGACTATTCTGTGCTATATAGGTCAGGGCAGTTTTCTGAGTAGACGTTGAGCATTGTTGTGAGGTTGGAGTGTTCTAGCATGTATTGCCAGCTGTTTTTAATAAGCAGATTATGTTGCTATTCAATAGCCTTAAGTGTGTCTAAATAAAATGTTTTTTCTTGTTGTTTTTTTTAACTCTGACTCTTCTTGGATTGGACAAACTAGCTTTTGTGGCTTTCAGCTCCCACCCAGGCAAGTGGGTGTGACATTCCTAGCACAAAGTACAGCTTGGCATCCTGTCACACCAAAACACAAGGAAAGAGACAGACACCTCGTATGTTATATGTAGAAATCCAGCACCTCATAACCTATGATCTGGAAACATCCTTACCTTCACTATTGACAGGGCCATGTTTCCTTATTCTGTGCAAAACCCTATGTAGAATGAATAAACCGGATGACTCTTTTATTGATCACAACTTGTCTTTATTTTGGGGTGTGCAAAAGACTTATGTCAGTGATGCTATTGAACATTCCTGGGTTTTTTTTTCCCCTTTGAAAAACAACACTTGAAAAATATTTGGCTGCCATGTTCCTAGAAAAAGAAAACCTCAGCGGAAAATGTAAATGTTTAGCTGTTAATTTTTAAAATAAGTCTCAGGCTTTAAAAAAAGGAGAGAAAATAATCCTTTTTGTACTCATAATATATGTCTCCCATTCTCTGATTTCAAATAAAATGTTGTGCAGTGTATGATATAACCCACTGAAATGGCTATGGGGCACTCTTGAACAAACACATTCCTGCTTTGGCAAGTGTGTGTGTCTTTTAACAGCAGGGAAAAGCCTAAGCAAGTTGTAAATTTGTTAGAGTAGCAGCTAAAGAATTCAGAGGGGAAAAAGAAAGAAAAACATTCTTGTTTGGTTGTTGTGGGTTCTCCGAACTGTGTGGCCATGGTCTGGTAGTCTTAGTCCCTGACGCTTGGCCAGTAACTGTGGCTGGCACCTTCAGAGGTAGGACATGGGAAGATGGAATCTCTCCATGCCAAAGGGTGGAGTGTTTTTAAAAGAGTTCTTTTTATTCTTTCATTTGCAAAACTAGTGGATCTTTATGTTTGGCTGTATAGGCGGCAAAATTCTATCCTGTAACTCGATACGTATATTGCTAACCTAGGGCCCCAGTCTGAACTGCTTTTTGGACGATATCTGACCATTGTGAAGGGCACCACATAATCCATGGGGGGAAGGGTGGCAGATCTTTTAGTTCACGCTTGTAAATTGTGCAAAAGGATAAAAGACAGGTATGTGGAATGGCTCATAAGCGAACCCACAGAAAGAAACATCTCCTTAAATTCTTTCTGAGTGCAGATTATTTTGAGTGCACAGAATTTTCACATTCCTTTAAATGTTTTTTTTTAAAAGCTGTTCTGTTTATTCCGTCACGCTTGCGTTGAATTTCAGGGTTTTAAACATTGGACTCAGGTTTACTCTGTGGTCAAAAGTTCAGTGGCAAAGAAATCCTGCGAAAAGGATGATGTTGTTCTATGGAGCTGGCTTGCTCGGCGTGGGGCTGACCAAACTCAACACAGCCCACTGGCCATATATTGCTCTTGCTTGATGATTGATACCTACGAAACCCTAGCACACTCCCAACCTGCCTAGCCTTGCTGTGCCTCACAGGCCACCATACATAACTGGCTTAGTGGGTCAGCATTCCTTCAGGCTTCTTATAGTGAGAATATTTCCTCATATTAATCTGTTTAGTGAGTACACTGAGATCCTTTCTCCCCCCCCCACCCCCCCCCAAGAGTTCAAGGCAATGCATTGATTTCTTCTTTTCATCCTTTTTTAAATTTGGGGAGATAAAAAAGAGAGATCTTTACATTGTGCTGAACGCTTGGGGGTCAGGTGAGGCGGGGTGGGGCGGTGCAAGTCAGTGTATCTCCCCTCATGTGATGTGGACATGAGCTGACTGTTGTGAAGAAAATGGCTGTGGGAAGCCAGTGGGCCCTAGTCATGTGATGCCAGTGTGGCTCTGTTCTTTGTCTTCCACCCCCCTGATGGGGGAATGGGGCTCTTTCGCAGGACTGTTTTTGCCTCTCATTCCTCCCCAGATGCAGGCAATGGCATAACTAGGGTGTGGCAACCAGGACATCTGCCCTGGGTGCATTTTGATGGGGGTGCAATTGCTTGTGAGCTTTCCTCCCATCCTGCTCCCCAGGGCCACCCTTACATTGACTGTCAACTTGCCATCCTCCTCCTTCTTCTCTTCTTTCTCCAGGCTCTTGGGACTTGTTAGAGAACCACTGAGCCCTGCAAGGGGAAGGCTTACTCAGGACCAAGCTGCAAGTGGCTACACGAAAAGAGCTGGGACAGGAGGGTTCTTCCCTCTTCCCTCTTCTCTCTTGCCTTGATGCTGCTGCAGGTTCTCCTCATGCCACTGGGGCTTGCTGAATGGTTCCATTTGAGCACCATGCATAGCCGGAGGCAGGGATTTTTATTTTATTTTTTCATGCCACTCTTGTGGTGGTTGTGGCCACAGTAGCAGCCTGGCTGGTGCCTTTCCACCCAGTGAACAACTTGCTGGGCAGGTTGTGTTAGGAGGGGAGAGTGTCAGAGGGAGAAGGGGGAGGTCAAGGATTTGTGGGAGTTGCTTGCGACTGCTGCTGCCCTCCACCCCAGATTACCTCCCTGAAGCTTGAACAATGGCTTGCTAAAGGGAAAGGACATACTAAGCTCATTTGAGCACCACCTTTGGGGAAGCAGGACTAGCTTTATCAGATGCTTCCCCCTCCAAACTGAAACCTCAGCCGGCCCACCATAGCTTTCTGCTCACCAGGAGGTTTGATTTGGATGTGAGGCAAGGTAGAGCTTAGGTGGATGAGCTGGGCAGGAGGGTGGTGGCATGAGGCTTGCAAGGACATGGCAGTGGGGGAAGGGCAAGGCAGCTAGGCAAATGCTTCACCAGCTGCAGAGTCTGCCTGGGCATGACTCACACTCCTACATCACCAGACCCTGTCCTGCTCTCTCTTGTCCAGTGTCACCAAGATCCTCTACCAGCCTGCTCTACACCCATGCCTATCAAGCATCTACCCCCTTGCCCCAAGTGCCAAATACTCTAGGTATGCTACTGGATGTAGGCTAGTCAGAGACAGAGCCTTAAGCACTTTGTGTTCTAGTTGGCTGGTGTGATAGACTGCACTTTTTAAAAGCTTAGACGTGCTGTACAAACAGAGTAAAGGACTATAAAGGGTTAATTGTTCATGAAACAGTGAGCTTTGAGTGACAAGCTGCTCCATGAAATCTGATTGGTTAGCATCAGCTGAGGAAAGACAGACTCATGACCAGTATGCTGAGGAGAGAGGCAATCAGTTCTTGACTCAGTTCTGTTGGATTTCAGCCCTATCTGAGAAGAGTCAAGTACTGAGAGTTTTGGAATTCAGTCATGACTGAGGGCAGTTTAACACAAACAGGAGAACTGTGGGGGGGGACTGGCAAAGATGAGTGGATAGTTAAATGGAGACACCCCCCCCCCCCAATTTGGACAAAAGAAAGATTTTCTAATGACAGCAGAATTTCTGTACCCAGTTAAACAGGGAGTGAGCTCTGAAGAGTGCAGAGATCCCTGGTTTGGTGTGGTTAGAAATTGCCTTTAGAGACCTTTAGAGTCAATTAAAAACTCAAGATGAATACTTGTGTTTCAAAAGAAGGAGAAATAATGTGTCTTGTCTTATGCAAACCAAGAATCAGAGAATACTCAAAGAAAGTATACTAGCGTGTTCAAAAATCAGCAGAACAAAAGCCCTTCAATATAAAGATTTAGGTAACTGTGTAGAACTTCAGAAACTCTCATTAGTCTGAAGCATAAGCACTAAAGTTTAGACATTCCCTGATTCTACCTCAGAGTTATCTATATTGAGTTACCTCAGAAATTTTCAACCCCTGGTTTCATTTGACCTTTCCTCTCTATGTTAAATAAAATATTTTGTTATATTTGAATGTTAAAACACTTCAAGTGTCATTTAAGTTGTTTAAGTTAAAGCGGACTCCTGATCCTTCCCTCAGGTTCCTAGGCTGAGGCAACAACTAAAATATCATACAGTGGCATGATGGGGCAGCCAAAGTTCTTCAGCAAAGAACAAAATACATTACTAGGACAGCTCAGTCAGTAAAGGGAAAGACAAACTGAGGGAAAATCTTGCCTCTGAGGCAGGGATGTTGTTGGGGCCATCATACCAGGTAAGCCTGTCTCCATACAATGGAGTCAGTAGAGAACATGGCACACAGATTAAATAAAATGACAGGAAGTACTGAGATAGCAAAAGAAAGTGGACAAAACAGTCCCCAAGTACAATAAATGAAAGAAGGTCATGGAACTTGCCTGTAATGCAACCTTCTCCATTGCCCATAGAGGAGCCCATTTCTGAAGGTGCAGATTCACAGAGAACACAAGTTGCATCTGAGGTCTCTGCCCCATGTCCTATGAAATTGTCACATGTAAATTATGGGTTCTACTCAGTTCCCAGACACACAGTACCCGATTTGGATGGCAACTGTGGCATACTTGGGGAAGAGGTTTCAGCCATTGCCCTGCACCATTTTCTTGACCTACAGTAGTCCTGAAATGTGTTATCCGGCCTGCTGTGGAAATCCATGTGTACACATGTGGGTTTCCATAATAGACCAAATAGCAGCCCCCAAGGACTCTTTCAGAGCAGAAAAAAATTGTGCAGAGGGTAAGACAGAAGCACACAATCAGTATCAGGCACTGCATGTCCCTAAGGAATTGAGGGCAACTCATAATTTGCTTGTGTCTTTTACACAAAAGAACCCATCTTGAGGTCTACATAATGTGTGGAGCCTGGACTGGAATTCTGATGTACATAGCAGTTAATTCCCATACTTGAACAGAGCCATTTTGGAAAATACCCTTATTGAGGATTAGCATTGATACTTCTGAGGAAAGCAGAGAATGAGAACTTCTCATAGGTAACTGAAAACAAACACATGCAAATTATAATAATCTGATTTTATTTGTCTAGCACTGAACTAAAGTGAAAAAGATAAACAGTGGACCCACCATTTTGTCCACACCTCTGTAGCTGACATATTGACATTGCCCCTCGCATTGGGTGGGGTAACTAGAGTATTTCTTGACAGGTCCCAAAATAAGCATGATATAAGAAATTTTCCGCATTTAAAAAATTACTAATTAGCAGGGTGATTTAAATCATAGATGAGATGAAGGAGGAAAGGTCCGTCTCAGCTTGTCCAAACAGCTGCCTAATACTGCTAATTAGATTTTTAAAACCAAAGAAAATGCTAATTATGGATCATTTAAATCTGTTTGGCCCTTGTGGCTGGTAAGGTAAGTCTTGTTAAATGGCTTTTATATTCTTGTCAACTGGTAAGCAGAATTTTACCTCAGAGGTACTCTAGATTGGGTTATATGTAACCACTCAGACGAGTGCATGGCTGATGGTGAAGTGCAGCACATAATAAGTTAGACTTCGGCAGAGTTGCCTTCATCTATCCAAACTACGTTATTCAAAGGTTTATTGCCCCACATGTAGTATCTCTATTGAACATGTTTTTTTTAAAGATATATAATTTATAGTAAATCCCTCTTTTAAGAAAATAACTAATAGTAGGAGAAATTCATCTGTGGGGGAAATTATCCAGGGATGACATAGAGCATTTAAAAAAGAAAATCCCAAGATACTCAGTTCACTGTTCAGAAGAGAATTTTTGTGTCGCTTAATGTTCAGGGAATTATTGGTTTATTATTCTGGATTTAGTCCAGTACTAACAAAAATGTTGTTTATGATGCAATGGCTGTGGCATTTATTTTTAGGTGTGTGCACAAACCACCAGTGTAGTAAGTATTTAATATAATGGACTGCAGGACACAGAGTGAGCTACCTAGTGTGGGCAGAGTGGTGTTATTTTATGTTTTTAATGTCAATGTTTGCCTTATATTTTTCTTTCAGTTTAGGTGACTATGAAGTGCTGTTTAGCCTTCATACCATCCAGTATTTTCTTTTAATCTGAACGCCAGAATTACTGGTGTTTTGCCAATATAGCCAGGGCATAATGATGTGTGGGAAATACTACTATTTTCAAATGGTGACTTTTAAAACAAGCCATGTTTTTTTTTTAAAAAGGAGCCAAGTTTAGACCTTAAAAGTTTCCTTGTTTTTTTCTTTTTGTAAAAAAAAAAAATGTGTTAGTTTAAATTAAAAAATCCCACATCTGTCGGAGTACTTTTCCAATCCCTTTTCCAAATAGCTGTAAAGGAACATCAATTCAAGACAAACATTTCATGTTCATTAAAATGTTTTCTCTTCATCAAGCTGATTTGAAAAATAGTTTTTACAGAGATTTTAGGAAGCATTGGTTTTAGTGTAGGAGATGAGGATAACTGGGCAAGAACTGTGTACAAACTCTATTCATACCTTACATTTTTAGATGCACAGCTAAGATTTCTGAAGTTTATACTTAAAAATATTGTGTGAATGTATACTTGTGTTTGCAAGCGTGTACCATACTGACACATTTATGGGTGATTATAATTGGTTGCAGCTGTTTGTAGAGTGCACGGTCAGTTACAAACCCAGATTTACCTCTATATAACTTTGAAAATGGCCTTAGGGATAGTAGGTTCCCAGCATTGTATTTCCCTATTGTGTAATGATGGTTTCAGTAACATCATGATGCAACTCACAAGGATTATGGTGGTTTGAAAGAGTCCAGTGAATAATACTTTTTGGAATAGCAGTTGTTGCAGTTGTTGCAGCATGTCAGATTTTCTGGGTAGGTATGACTTCTATTAATGATCTGCACACAATTGTGGGCCTCATGAATGCTGCTGGTAGCACATGTGACTCCATTACTATCAATAACGTGAAGCTTTCAAGAACACTGGACAATTTCACCTGCTGTAACTGACAATGAGAGAGTCAAGCGGGTAGCCGTGTTGGTCTGAAGCAGCACAACAAAACAAAATCAGAGTCCAGTGGCACCTTTGTTGGTCTTAAAGGTGCCACTGGGCTTTGATTTTGACAATGAGAGAGAATGCATCATAGTCTTAAAGATGCCACAAAAGGAGACCTCCCAGCAGCAGTCTCCACTGCCCACTACCACTCTGTTGACTGGTGGGACAAAAATGAAGGGAATATACCCACCAACAACACAGTGTTATATTACTTCCAGTGACAACCCAGAAGTTACATTATGCTTCTCTTCCAACTGATTGAAACACTCTGGTTTTACCCGTGTCTCTGGCTGTTCCTAGAAAGGCATGATGTCCTGTCTGTGTTGTCCTCAGAAGTGATATAACACCATTGACCTTCCTTTCCTTTTTTCTGTAGTGCTCCTGTTGTGTACTTTCTCTCCCGCCCATTCCCAGAAGCACACCTCCTCACTACAGCTGATCCTTTAGACACACACACACACAAAACATTTTCTGCAGAAATTCTTTGAAATGTCTCTGCTTGTGTCTGAAGAGGGTTTTAAATATATATATATACAACTTGTTCCCCCTCCTAAACTGAGGACTGGAAACACCTGGGATCAAATTCTTATTCAGTCATTAAAAACTCAGTGGGTCAGCTGCTTTCAGTTTGACTCACCTCACAAGGTTGTTGTGAGGCTAGAAGAAATATGTATGCTGGCCCAAACTCCTTGGAGAAAGGGAGGGATCAAAATATAATAAACTTCTAGACTGAACTGCCATCTGCAAATGTCACTTCCCAGCGCTCTGAAAATACTTCAGGACAGCTAATCACCTGGATTTGCAGACAGTGGTCAAGGTCATTCTGTTCATCCTCTGAGTTGAGCCATTGCAACCAACCTCTGAATCAACAAACCAAGGAATACTAATATGGAAAACCAAAGCTCTCTATAGAGAAATATTCGAGAAGCGGAGGAAACTTCAGTGTAGCCTCATCAATGAAGTGGTTTAATAAAAGATGTGCTTCAAACAGCATTGCTTCAAAGTACTTAATTATGCTGGCTTCATTAATACTGGAACACCAAACGTAGGGTACAATCTGTTCAATGGGAGTGATTAAAGTACATGGTCGATGCACCCAGTGACATTAATTGTTCTTATATCTCAGCTGGATTGGGCCTTTAGTAATGACTTTTTATTAATTATTGACCTGTGGTTATGAACTTAGTTTGGATTTGTTGTGGGATTTGTTGTGCTCAGAATGAAATTTTCTCCCTAAAGGAATTCTCATGGGGGAATGCTGATGATTATAATATTGTCTTAGAAATATATTGGATTTACTTTCTCCTTTCCTTCTGCTGAGTTTGTGTGTGTGTAAATATAAATGCGGCTGTGTCTTATTTCTCTGATCTTCCCTCAAAGAACATTTTTGAGTCGCTGATGCCCTTGGTAATAAAAATACTTTTATGGCTGCGCTGTGATCTCAAACCACAGTGTGGTCATAATCCCTATTTACTTAAAAGAAGAATGTCTTTTGGTAGAATCAATGATCTGTACTTTACAATTCTAAAACTTGATGCAATTTGAATTTTTCACTAAGGAAAAAAGAGAGTATTTCCATATTAATGGAGCAGAAGGAGTTTTATGCAAGTACTTCTAGGTACCGCTACAATAGCATATCAGATTGATTTTTATGACTACCAGTAATTTGAGTTGGCTCTTACTAAACTCCTTAGTAGTCCATCTTTCTCTACTGTATTTTGATGGGAGTTCAGGAGACTTCAGAGCTTGATTGCTGTATCATGAGCAATCCATAACTCAACTCTATGGGATTTCTGAGCTCAGGGGCACCTTTAAGACCACAAAGTTTAATTCTGGATATTAGCTTTTGTGTGCCTGGACAGTTCTTCAAAAGCTCACGAAAGAGTACAGCCAGAATTAAGCTCTGCTGGTCTTAAAGATGCCACTGGACTCAAAATTTGTTCTGTTGCTTCAGACTTCCATGGGTACCCCTCTGAATCTAATGGTTTCGGAATTTTGTTTTGTCTATAGAATGCCATGGAATGCGTGTTAATAATAAAAGGGAAGGATTATACAATACATCTCTTTGCATCAAGTACCCCAGTACTGTAGAGGGGAGCAGTGCAGTTAGGAAGGTGGATAAGTCAATACATTCTGTCTGTTTTCCTCTCATTTGCTCTGTTGCTACACACTGGTCACTTATGACCAAACTGCACAATACGTGTTTTGGCGAATCAAACCTGGGTTTC
Source organism: Paroedura picta (assembly GCF_049243985.1). Lineage (NCBI taxonomy): Eukaryota > Metazoa > Chordata > Lepidosauria > Squamata > Gekkonidae > Paroedura > Paroedura picta. Next base: position 72,914,159 of record NC_135376.1, read on the forward strand.
CTGGGTACAATTCACTTTCCCTGCAGCCACACAAGGAATGTAATTTTAAAAATTGTTAGGAGATCAATTTGGCTAGGAACTGTGGTGTGTAGGGGTTGGGCAGGGGCAGCGAGAGAAGGAATTTCTGGTTTCCTTCTGTTTTCCTGAACGAAATGACATGGAAGGGTTATATCTCCCTTTTTTCAGTTGCATATGCATAGAATACTGCAGTAGGGGATATTATGCCCCCTGGAGGCATTTCAGCTCAGGAAAATGGCGCCAGGGATGGTAGGATTTCCACTTCCATGTTCACTGCAGTTTTGACCTGAGTGAGACTCCCATTGATTTTTAAAATACATCCTTTGCCATGGCTATGAGGAAAGTGAGTTAGGTCCAAGCCTGAACCCCGCTCACTGTCCTCAAAGGATGTTTCATCTAAACCAGTGAACATCCTCTGGGGCAATGGTGACTGCTGTGGTAGGGTTGAAGAGATGGCATGGGGGATGCTGTAGATTGTTGTGGTAGATTCTTTTCGCCTCCAATATTGGTGCATGTACTGGGGTTTTTATGTGGTATATAAAACCACATTGGTCGGACCGAGAGTGGTGGTCAATAAATATAATAATAAATAAAATAAATAAAACAATAAACCCAACTCCCAGTGTATCATAAAGTTTAGTCCTTAGATTGCTATACTTCGGGACTTCCTTCCTTCAGACTCCCTTTCTTTGTGCTGTCTTTCAGCATCCTCCAGGAGGATATACTCTCTGCATCTCTTAGTTAGAATGCGTTTCTCACCTTTGCTATCACAGTACAGATTTCTTTACTAATAAAGAATGCCCTTCCCTTTCTTCAGGCAGTCAGCCTCGTCTGGAGTTTGTCCAAAAGTACCTTCCTTCTCCACAAGTGTGCCAACAGTTAATGCCTCCCTCTTTGACTGTCGGTAAAGAATCCACTACACTTTCTCCATCTAACATTGTCTATAAACAAAGCCATGGAAGCATAGAATTCTTCAGACGGAATGTAATCTCTTATTTGGCTGAATGCTTTTATATTTTATATTAATAATTCTAAAATAGAAACATCACAGAATTTGTGTCATATGTTGATTGGAGGTGGAACAACATCCACTACGCTCATGCAAATGAAGCCACAAATGTTCCAGTTTCCCACATCTCTCAGGAAATGTTGCTAACCAAGTGCCTTAGGACCCTCAGTTATATAAGAATCTCTTGAAGGATTTTAATTAGTATTTTAATTTATTGATTTATAGTTTATTCAACTGATTCCTGGGCTGGATAGCATAGACTTTTTAGTAGTGCTGTATGATAAATATATTATAGAAATTCGCTAAACTGAAACATTTCATGAATTATTTTAAAGGTTGATGATACTCATTTAGTTCTTCTTCTGGTACCTCAGCTATTAAATTTCAAGAAATTTGTTGAGGATTTCTTATTGATGTAATTAATATTTGCATGGCTGCCTTTTAGCTGCAAAACTCTTCTCCATACACCTCTAAAGCAACAAATTAATATTTAACAGACAATACACCTGTTTCTATCTAAAACGAAACTGGCTAAACTCAGGGCCATTTCGCACGGGGATCTTTGTTGCAAATTGGTCACTGAATGAAAAATCGCCATTTAAAATAGTGGAATTCGTCGTTTTGCATACCTGGCTTTGTAGTGGAATCAGTTGCGTTTTTTAGCGTTTCCCACAGGCTTCCGGTCTTGGCAGAAATCGCTAGAAAGGAAGCGCTATTGCCAAGCTCGTCCCGCCCCTGGCCGTCAAGCAGCCAATGGGCAGCCGTTAGCATGCTCCCAAACAGCCCCTTTCCCTTTAAGAAAGGTTAAAAAAAAAAAAAACACACCCATTGTAACGAATCTGAGTAGATTCGTTGCAATGGAGAGACCCATCCAGCTGCCTGGGGTGTTTGAGCTGTAGTTTGATTGTTTGATCGTTAACACGCTGGCTCCGTTTGATTGTTTGATCGTTAACACGCTGGCTCCGAGTGAGAAAAAAAAAATCCCCCCCCTCTCACGGCCCGATTTTCGGCTGAATGGAATGTGTGAAACTGAAGGTCACTTAGTGACTGAAGGGGAGGGACTGAAGCCGGGGAAGCCTCTGTTTGAGCTGTCATTTGATCGTGGCCATGCTGCCTCCGAGTGGAAAAAAAAAATCCCCCCTCCCCCCCCCACGGGCGCGATTTTCAGCCGAAACAGTGTGAAAAATAAAGGGAAAATACATCAGCAAACGGGCTTCTGCGGGCTTCTTGTGCTTAGTGACTAAACTGCTCTGAGGAGGGACTGCAGCCTGGGAAGCCTCACTGGCTAAACCGAGGCTCGCCGGTGCGTTGATCTCCACTCGCTCGGGGAAAAAAAAATGGCGATCGCTTCGCCGGAAGTTTGGAGGACAGGCTCAGGAGGAGGGACTTTGAAGAACCCACAACAATGGTAACGCACAGGTCTTTATCGCTATTGTTGCAGATTGGTTGCAGGAGTGTATCGCTATCCGGAGGGTGAATCCACTTTTCTGGATTCCCCTGAAAGCGCCACAACGAAGCGCTTTTGGCGGGTCGGTTTCAGGATTGTTGCAGATTGTCTACGACGTCGTGGGTTATGGCAAATTAGTAGCGTTTCCAATTAGCAACCATTGTGCTATTTTGAAGCCGTGCGAAATGGCCCTCAATAATCCATTTTTCACTGTGCATCACCAATATGCTTAATGTAGAAAAACTGTATTCGTGGTATTATCTTTAGGGCCATCAGTTTTTATAAACTATGTTATATGAAGTGTTTTTTAAAAAGAAATCAGCAGGGTTAGTGCTGGTCAGTATTGCATGTTGTTATTCAATAAACTGCAGTAGGAAAATGAGAGATGTGATTAGTCGCAGTTTTGAGCAGACCTTAAATCAGGTAATGACTAATTTCAGCATTTTGGTAAATACCTAGGTTTCTTTGTTTTAAAAAAAACAACCCAATAATTGAGAAATGAGAATGAACTATAGCTAAAATACTAATGATGGTACTTGTGTTGGTTAAAACACCTTCGAGCAATTAAAATGTGTCATATGAATTTGATCAGGGCATTTCTAAGTTTGATTTATTTATTTAGAAAATGTCTATGCTGCCTCTTCAGAGAGGTGGGTTACAAAATGGAAAAAGAGCTAAGGTATTGACAAAGATTGCCAGTCTCTTGGTTTGGAAGAATGCCCATTGTGAAAATGAATGTGTAATCTAAACAATTATAGTTGTTCATCAATCTACTACTTTGAGTAAAACCAGCCATCTTTGCATTCTGGCAAAAATTAAGAAATGTATGTGGAGAAACACCCTCATGGTCACACTGAAAACACTGGTAAGCCGAATTAATAGAGGTGGCTTGGGGATACCTAATAGAAAATTATTTTTTGGAGCAGTTGGGCTGGCACATGTGGTTTGAGGAGGACAAAGACATAATGCTCTTGGAATCTTCCTGGGAACACCCCCCCAAAAAAAAAATTGTGAGATTTAATCTGGTTTTGACAAAGAGAGCTGGGGTGAAAACTTTTGTTATAAACTCCATGCTCATAGTCTGGAGTAATGTAAAATGAAACGTTGGAGCTCCCTCTCCAGGGATATTTGTTTGTCTCCTTTTATCATTGCCTTCTGGCCCAATTCAGCTTCCTTGTCTTTGGCACCCATGAAAGTCAATGGTTCCATAGACTATATTGGGACTATATTGGGAATTTCAGCATTTCTGCCTTTCCTGGGGCCTGGGGGGGGGGTGAGGGTTTGAGGTACAGTCTGTCCCATAGGATATAATGGACCAATCATTTTGAAATTTGAAGGGGAGTCAGGGAAGAGCCTCCGGGAACTACCCTGAAGGTTTGGAGGCTGTACCTCAAATCCCCAGGCCCCAGGAAAGGTGGGAATACCAAAATTCCTGTTATAGACTATGGCGCTAGTAACTTTCATGGGTGCTGAAGCTGAGGCGGCTGAGTCCTTTGATAAATGAATAAATTAATATTGCTCCTGATTTGGGGTGGGGGAGAAAACTTTCGAGAGGCATGCTTTGTTGAATGAAATATTCTTTTATTTCAAGCATTGCCTACATATGTGTCAGCCTGTTTGTTGCTCCAGGAAGTTCTCCATTAAAAAAAAAAATTCTCCTCCCTGGGAACAAGGGAGAGGGAGGCAGGAGTGAGGGCGGAAGGCTGCAGTCAACTTTTGCGCCTTTGAGCTTCCATACCTTCCTTCTGCTGGTTGCCTGCTGGCTGCTCAATAGCGCTTTTTAGGGCGGTGAATCTACTTTTCAGGATTCCCAGAGAAGCGCTTTAAAATGGAGGGTGTAGTGAGCAGTTTGCTGACTAGATGTGGGATGTGGGCGACGTCATGTGGAGGGGACGGAATATAGCATCTTCATTAGGCAATCATATTAAGAGGTGCCTGCGTGTAATAGATCTTCTCCAGGCACATTTGGTACCTACATTTATGGTGTGCGGAAATGCCCTTATTATGTACTAGAGTGAACAGGCTAGACATAAAACATAATCTTTTGTTCGTTATGAATTCTTCTAATGTTTTTTGCACCTTTGTATTATGCTATTGTGTAGGAATGTAAAAAAACAATTAAAAATCCAGCCAGTGCATCAAAAGAACATTAGATTAATTTTAAATGAATCTTGAGAAAGACTTTCCTTGGAAATAAGCATGTTCTATTCCTGGAAAGACTACTTAAGATTGCAGTCTATGTATTTGTTTGGAATGAAGAATATGATCCTGCTTAATGGATGCCATTAAACGAAAACTATTCATTTATATATTTATACCCCATTGTCCTCCCCAATAGGGACCTAAAGCGGCTTACACCATTATACTCCCTTCCATTTTATCCTCTCAATAATCCTTTGAGACAATGTAGACTGAAAAACAAGGATGGCCTTTGCCACAGGGGGGACTGTGGCTCAGCGGTAGAGCATCTGCTTAGTATGCAGAAGGTCCAAGGTTCAATCCCTGCTAGTACTGACTTGATGGGCCAAGGGACCGATTTAGTATAAAGGTAACTGCACTGATTGCCCACAACCACAGCATTCAGAGGCAGATAACCATGACCCCTAGCCCACTCTAGAGCCTGAGAAGTGGCCAGCCAGTAACAGAAGTGGCCAGGCAGTCCAACCCTCCCAGGCAGAGGCTGACTTACTTAAGCCTAAGGTAGGCCAGACACGGTGGGTGGCTCAAGAGAGGTATGTGACAGGTATGTGGCAGTGATTCTGCAGTGCAAAAACAGAGTGTAGTGCTACATAAATTTATATAAAATAAGGGTGTCTTCTAAGCTACAAATTGAAACTGCAATGTGAACAACTGCGATCAGTGTGCAGTTGCAAACAATATTAAGTGCACCAAATGTGTAAATATTTATTTATTTGTTACATTTGTATACCGCCCTCCCTTGAGGCCCAGGGCAGTTAACACGAACTGTAAAGGAACTATACATTGAACTCAGTTTTTATACCAAATAGAAATAACAGAATGGTAATGATAATAGTAATGACAAGATAATAACTATTTAACAGAATAACAATCATATAGGCCCATGATGTTCAATACACAGGAAAATGAACAGTTTAAATGAAAAATGAACAGTATTTCAGTGATTTGGGGCTACCATTCTTGACTTTTGCCTGTAGCCCCAGGTTCAGTAATACCACCCCTGCTGAGCAGGAGTGACTGGTTTAAGTTTTCTAAACAAGTTTCCATGGCAGAGTGGGGATCTGAACCTGGTTCTCCAAGATCCTCATCTAACAGTCTAATCATCACACTATGCTGATTGTTGATGTCATTTTGATGTGGTGTTTAGATAAAGAGGATCTTGTATCTCAGAGATACTGAAAGGAAACATATATTGAGCCAATTCTAACTGCACATTTTGTACTCAGGGTACAGACATCATATAAAATATATGTACCCCTCAAATCCAAAATGCATGTGCCCCCAAACACTGTATAATTTTAGAATCACCATAAAGTAAGAGAAAAAGGGAGCCTTATGAAGAGTAAAAGTGTACAGTGATTCATCTTTGTTAGTTTTTCTATCTTTGAACATGAAGCTAGCTTGAAATATATCTGAAACAGAAACTCCACCTAAACTTGTCTCTATTTGATTCCTGGACTCCAGCTGAGCCTTGGCAGTTTAGCTTTCCCTGATCTTCTCTGTAAAAATTTGAACTGGAAAGCCTCCATGCAGAAATCCTTACACACTTCTTGACATTGTCTAATCACAACTATATCTTCTACTCTGAATCCAGACAGCTGGAATGACCAGATGATACGGCTTTGGTCACATTCCAGAGTTCTTTCCTGGCAACATTGTTCGCCTGTAAATGTTTCTTTTACAAGTTCATCTTGCAGGAGTATTACATTAGATTCATGTAGCCCCCTTCAAGGATCGCTGCCTTGTTGTGGCAAGGGGGCTTGCGTAGCTCAGTGAAGCTATGAGCTATGCCGTGCAGGGCCACCCAAGACGGACAGGTCATAGCTGAGAGCTCTGACAAAAGGTGATCCACTGGAGAAGGCAATGGCAAACCACTCCAGTATCTTTGCCATGAAAACTCTATGGACAGTTCCAATAGGCATAACGATATGACGCCGGAAGATGAGCCCCTCAGGTCGGAAGGTGTCCAATATGCTACTGGGGATGAGCAGACGGCTAGTACGAGTAGCGCCAGAATGAATGAAGCGGCTGGGCCAAAGCCGAAAGGACGCTCAGTTGTGGAAGTAACTGGTGGCGAAAAGACAGTCCGATGCTGTAAAGATTTTTATTCCATAGGAACCTGGAACGTCAGATCCATGAATCAAGGCAAGCTGGACGTGGTTAAACAAGAAATGAGAAGACTGAACATCGACATTTTAGGAATCAGTGAACTAAAATGGACAGGAATGGGTGAATTTAATTCAGATGACCATCAGGTATACTACTGTGGACAAGAATCTCGCAGAAGAAATGGAGTAGCCTTCATAATCAATAAGAGAGTAGGAAAAGCAGTCTTGGGATACAATCCCCAAAATGACAGAATGATCTCAGTTCGAATCCAAGGCAAACCATTCAACATCACAGTGATCCAGGTCTATGCCCCAACCACTGCTGCTGAAGAGGATGAAGTTGATCAGTTCTATGAAGCCCTACAACACCTTATAGAAGCAACGCCAAAAAATGATGTGCTTATCATCATGGGGGATTGGAATGCTAAAGTAGGAAGCCAAAAGATAACTGGGATAACAGGCAAGTTTGGCCTTGGAGTACAAAATGAAGCAGGGCACAGGCTGGTAGAATTTTGTCAAGAGAATACAATGGTCATAGCAAACACTCTTTTCCAACAACCCAAGAGACGACTCTACACATGGACATCACCAGACGGTCAACACAGAAATCAGATTGACTATGTACTCTGCAGCCAAAGATGGAAAAGTTCTATACAGGCAATAAAAACAAGACCAGGAGCTGATTGTGGTTCAGATCATGAGCTTCTTGTTGCAAAATTTAGGCTTAAATTGAAGAAAGTAGGGAAAAGCACTAGGCCACTCAGGTACGAACTAAATCATATCCCCGACGAATATACAGTAGAGGTGACAAATAGATTTAAGGAATTAGATCTGATAGACAGAGTGCCTGAAGAACTATGGACGGAGGTTCGCGACATTGTACAAGAGGTAGCAACTAAAACCATCCCAAAGAAAAAGAAATGCAAGAAATCAAAATGGCTGTCTGAGGAAGCTTTACAAATAGCTAAGGAGAGAAGGGAAGTGAAAGGCAAGGGAGAAAGAGAAAGATACACCCAATTGAATGCAGAATTCCAGAGAAAAGCTAGAAGAGATAAGAATGCCTTCTTAAATGAACAGTGCAAACAAATAGAAGAAAACAATAGAATGGGGAGGACCAGAGATCTTTTCAAGAAAATTGGAGATATGAAGAGAACGTTTCATGCAAAGATGGGTATGATAAGGGACCAAAATGGTAGGGACCTCACAGAAGCAGAAGAGATTAAGCAAAGGTGGCAAAATTATACAGAAGAACTATACAAGAGCGAGCTTAACATCCCTGATGACCACAGTGGGGTAGTTACTGACCTGGAGCCAGACATACTGGAATGTGAAGTCAAATGGGCCTTAGGAAGTCTGAGCAACAATAAAGCTAGTGGTGGTGACAGCATTCCAGTTGAACTATTCAAAATCTTAAAGGACGATGCAGTAAAAGTGCTACACTCAATATGCCAGCAAATTTGGAAAACTCAGCAATGGCCACAGGATTGGAAAAGGTCAGTTTACATTCCAATCCCAAAGAAGGGCAATGCCAAAGAATGTTCAAACTACCGCACCATTGCACTCATTTCTCATGCTAGCAAAGTTATGCTCAAAATCCTACAAGCTAGGCTCCAGCAATATGTGGACCGAGAACTTCCAGAAGTACAGGCAGGATTTCGAAGAGGTAGAGGAACTAGAGATCAAATTGCCAACATACGCTGGATCATGGAAAAAGCTAGGGAGTTCCAGAAGAACATCTACTTCTGCTTCATTGACTATGCTAAAGCCTTTGATTGTGTGGAGCACAACAAATTGTGGCAAGTTCTTAAAGAGATGGGAATACCAGAGCATCTTATTTGTCTCTTGAGAAATTTATATGCAGGTCAAGAAGCAACAGTGAGAACTGAACATGGAATCACGGATTGGTTCAAAATTGAGAAAGGAGTTCGGCAAGGCTGTATACTGTCGCCTTGCCTATTTAACTTGTATGCGGAGCACATCATGAGAAAGGCGGGATTAGAGGAGTCACCAATTGGGATCAAAATTGCAGGGAGAAATATCAACAACCTCAGATATGCAGATGATACCACTCTAATGGCAGAAAGTGAAGAGGAACTAAAGAGCCTGTTGATGCGGGTGAAGGAGGAGAGTGCAAAAGTTGGCTTGAAACTCAACATCAAGAAAACAAAGATCATGGCAGCCGGCCCTCTCAATTCCTGGCAAATAGATGGGGAAGAAATGGAGATAGTGACAGATTTTATTTTCCTCGGCTCCAAGATCACTGCAGATGGGGACTGCAGCAAAGAAATTAAAAGACGCTTGCTCCTAGGGAGGAAAGCTATGGCAAATCTAGACAGCATCCTAAAAAGCAGAGACATCAGCCTACCAACAAAAGTGCGTTTAGTCAAGGCTATGGTATTCCCAGTTGCAATGTATGGCTGCGAAAGTTGGACCATAAGGAAGGCCGAGCGTCAAAGAATTGAGGCTTTTGAACTCTGGTGCTGGAGAAGACTCTTGCGAGTCCCTTGGACTGCAAGGCGAACAAACCGGTCAGTCCTAGAGGAGATCAGCCCTGACTGCTCTTTAGAAGGCCAGATCCTGAAGATGAAACTCAAATACTTTGGCCACCTCATGAGAAGGAAGGACTCCCTGGAGAAGAGCCTAATGCTGGGAGTGATCGAGGGCAAAAGAAGAAGGGGACGACAGAGAATGAGGTGGATGGATGGAGTCACTGAAGCAGTAGGTGCAAACTTAAAAGGACTCCAGGGAATGGTAGAGGACAGGAAGGCCTGGAGGATCATTGTCCACGGGGTCGCGATGGGTCGGACACGACTTTGCACATAACAACAACAACATTTTGTAGAACTGCTTCTTCAAGGCTATCTTGATTAGTGGGGAGTCCATCCCTGTGATCCCAGCAAATGGCAAAAATTGGAGACTACAGGGAGGCAGGACGCTTACCTCCCAATAGCAAGCAACCAAATCTTTTATACAATTTAATAATTATGACAGTCCCAACCTGGATGACCCAGACTGGCCTGATCTCATCAGATCTCAGAAGCTAAGCAGGGTTGGCCCTGGTTAGTACTTGGATGGGAGACCACAAAGGGGTTGCTCCAGAGAAGCAGGCAGTGGCAAAGCACCTATGTTTGTTTCTTATCTTGAAAACCCTATGGGACTAACGACTGTGATGATGACACTGTCCACCACCAGTGATTATGATGACGGTATAGTTGGATTAAAAATGCACCGGAGACCACATCACAGGACAGACCACAGACTATGAATAAGTGAAGTCATCTACTATCATTATAACTCTTGTGACAAGGTAGTGGAAGTCACAGAAACCATTTGTTTGTTGGACAGGCACTGGAGGGTGCTTTATTTGTGCACTTCCACTAATTTTTCCTGGTGTATATTAGCCTAAAGTGAGTACCCATTTTGTTTGGGGGTAAACGGTAATGACTGGGGAAGGCACTGGCAAACCACCCCGTATTGAGTCTGCCACGAAAACGCTAGAGGGCGTCACCCCAAGGGTCAGACATGACTCGGTGCTTGCACAGGGGATACCTTTACCTTTAAAATAGCTGTATAAGCACCGCAAAATGTTATGAGTAGCCACCTCAATTCCCTCCATGAGAGGAAAAAGTATCTTGGGAGTATTCCCCCTCTCCCAGGAAGCAGCTAGAGGGGACCAAATAGATCCTCCCGCCATTTTATGACCTTGTGAAGTCACTTTTCATTTATAAAACTGCAGTGCAGAATACCCAAGTCTAGTTTGCTCAGAGCTCAGTACACTAGAATTACTGGCAATAACACCATTCGCAAGTATTTCAGTAAACTGCATGTTTTAAGTGTACAAGTCTTTCCTTTACCATCAAAACCCAAAGTGGATTGAAACGACTCATTAAAAATGTAATTGGAATATAAAACCAAGTAAGCCATTTCACACCATTTCTGCAGGTTATCCATGCATGGGAATCCTTAGTTTAAACATGCTTATAAAAGTGACGGACAGCTTATGGCAAGTGTAGGGCAAGGATTCCCAACCAGTGTTCTGTGGAGTTATGTGGCTTTGCCCAGAGGTTCAGATGGCTACTGGCATCTCCAGACCTCAGTGGAGCCCACTTCCCCTCTTGCTCTACAGGCCTAGTCTCGCTCCATAATGGATACGGTAAGTGATTGATGGATTGGCTGGCTCGCTCCCACATCTTACTTCCATAGTCACTTCTCTGAAGGGGCCTGTCACCTCTTCCGGGGTTCCTTGAAGCCTGAAAAACATTTCAGAGGTTCTTCCACAGTCAAAGGGTTGAAAAAAACTGTTGTAGGGTTTCCAAGGTAAGAGATGTTCAGAGGGAGTTGGCCATTGCCTACCTTTGTATAGCAACTCTGGACTAACTTGGTGGTCTCCCATTTAAATACTAACCAGCACTGACTCTGCTTAGCTTCTGAGACCTGATGAGATCAGGTTAGCCTGGGCTGTCCAGGTCAGGGCTAAACATGGTTACGTAAACGTAAATGAGCAATTCCAAGTGTATCATGTTTGTGAATTTCAAGTGCAATGTGTGCGGGGGAAGCAATTAGGCAATTGTGGCACACGTAGGATGAGAGCAAGAAGTCATCTTCGGAGTCCTGACTATCGGAAACATTCTCTATTCCTGTTTGTGAAAATAGTTTTCTGAAAAATAAAACAAAAGTTCAGGTTGTTAAATGAAGTTATATTAAAAATAGTTTTATTCTCCTACTGGTAACACTCACCCAACCTTTTATTCCAATACAATAGATCTGTTGCTAGGCGCTCAGCAGCCGTTCTGTGAGCCAAGAACTCTACTGTCTCAAACCTGCACGGCTTTATTTCTTTCTTCTGAATTAGTCTGGCTTATTATTAAAAACACATTGTCTAATTCTTTTCTTAAAATATTGTTATTGAAATTGTGCTTCCTGATCCAGAAAGAGACTTTCTGTGATGTTTTAGTGCAAAAAATGGGTTTTTTTTGTGTGTGTCAGCTTCTAGATGTAGTTCCCCTAGTACCCAAGAGTGTATCCACTGAAGCAGATGATGAGTCGATTGCCTAGTTGGAGAATGAACTGAATCCAGACATTGATTTCACCTTCTCTGTCTTAACAAGTAATCAATCGTTTAAAAGCTGGCGGTATTAAACATCTTTTTGGCAGAGTATTTATAGGGTACATACCTACCTCATTGCTATATGAGAGGGTATGGAGCCATGGACTTTTCCCCATAAAGTTTTAAATCAGAGAAGATTCCCATTCTTTTTCTTTTCGGATCCCCCCCTAAATATATTGCATGGAATGTACTCTATGGCAGGAATTCCTAACCAGGGTGTAGTCTGCATGGGGCTTTTTACCCAGTCCTAGCTCCAATGAATATCTGCCGTCTACACTGAATTCGATTTCCATTTTGATTTTGGGCACTTTAAATTTTCCTTCTGCAACATGCATGATTGATAAGGAATGACCGTACCTTTCCCACATAATATCCATAAGTGGATATAACTCTCAATATTTGAAAAACCGGCATCAGGAAGTGTGCATATTTTTGCTTTTTTCGAATTAACTCCCTTCTCCATGCCTTGTAGCAAAGCAGTCTTTCCTGACTGGCCAGAGCATCAGTTCAAAGACTTCCTGGTTACCAATTGCAAGGCTTGTTTTAAAGTGACTGTGCTCCAGAAGCCCTAACTTCTCTCAGCAGAGATTTGCCTCTTGGATTTATTCCCCCTCCTCTGCTGTCTCCAATCCTCTCCCCACTCCTCATTCAAGAAAAGAAAGAAAGAGACTCCTGCTGCGCTTGGCACCCTTCCCCGTTTTGAGCTTCCCCAATCAAGTGCAGAACACTTTCTCTTTCAATGGGGGGGGGGGGAGAGGAAGACCTGAGTTCAAATTGATCTGAATTCAGCAGTATCCACAATGGAAAAAACAAAGTAAGTGCAGAATCAGCTTGGGTCACCCTAGGGTGTCACAAAAGTTCCCCTGGTCTGTTCTGAAAGTGGCCTGTTCTGAAAGTTTGAATGACAGCTGAAGTCACTAGAGCCCAATTTGTAGCTGTGGGGATGGGTAGCTGGGCAGGAAGTATCCTTGTGCTCATGCCACAGCATGGCTGGGTGGGGCCCAACAGCCTCCCTCAGTGCCCACTAACTAGAGTCGGCTTGTCCCTGGAAAAGGTCTGGTGTGTCATGAAACAAGGATGGCCTGAGGGCTGTTGCGTATAGGAAGGAGGGGATGTAGGAAGGGGCTAAGCGTGTACATCTAGGGGAAGTAGCCAAGATTGCTCTGAGTGTCGCTGTGGAAGAGCCAGCTAGACTGAGTGCTGAACCATCATGCTAGTGAGCAGCAAAGGTCAGCGTTAGCTGCCAGCTGGGCTGCTTGTCGCAGATCTGCTGCACCGATCTACCTGCTGGACAGAAGTCAAGCATGGGGAATTTCTCTCTCTCTCTCTCCCTCTCTTTCTCTTTCCTAGAGAGGTATAACATCACTGGATTTTCTTCAGAAATGGGGTTACCCTGTTTCCATTGGCTGCCCCCTGCGTTCCTGCGCACTATTTCTGATCTCAGACTCTGAGCAGAGGCAGTAATATTGTTAGTCTGCTCCAACTTTGATTCCAGGGCTACAAAGATCAGTTCCCCTGGATCAGTTGTCCCGGTGCTGTCGAAAGGTTAAAAGTGCAATGATGAATCAGCTTTCAAGACTGCTAATTGGTGGACCAGCACACTTCAGTCTCTTCCTCTGTGTTTGTGGTTCTCATTTGGGTGCATGGCCGTGTTCTCATTTCTTAAGTAACTGGTATTAAGGAAAATATGCTCAAAATGAACAAACAAATGTCTACAATTTTTGTTTTCTTTTTTTGGACAGTGATGGTGGAGTGGTTGTCCCAAAGCAAAACCTTCTGCCATCCAAAGAACATGGCTTCTTCTGTTGTGCTTAAATTTGTTCTGTCCCTCAGAATTGCCAAGCTTCAAAAAAAGAACAGGAACAGGAATTAATGAGAGGGGGTTCTGCAGATCTTTGTAGGAGACAAGAGCAGGATCTAAAAGACCAATTAGCACATTCTGAATTTTCTGCTGCTCATTAGTTGTGTGAATGTCATCTCTTTATAAAACAGAATATAAAATAATAATCACAAAGTGGCAGGTATGCTTAACACTTTCTTAGTGATCTTGCTTTTGCTGTAAATCTTCTGGAATGTTTTGTGAGTCTGGATACTTATAGCTCTTTAAACCCCATTAAGTAGCCTTTTAAGGCAATTAGCCTGTGTGTGGCAATTATACTTCTACAGGTTGGAAGCCATGACAGATCACTGTGTGTGTGAGGAACAAACAAACAGGAAATTCCTGTCCTGCTGAGCACTAAGGCTAGATGGACTTCAGATATCCCTTGCTACAACATTATTATTATGGCTACTATGCTAAGATCAGAGCTAGGTGAACACGGAGATCAAGATGAATTGGAGTGATACAATTTAGGCACAGGGTATTACTTCTTGATCCCCTAAAATATTTGGGAGAGGGCTTTAAAGGGGAACAACAAGTCAGAAAAACAGATTTCTAATAAGGTTGCCAACTGCCCGGAGAGGCCAAATGTTTGCCAAGTGATATTATCTACCTTCCTGCCATGAAAAGTTTCTGTTTCCCATTTCCACACATTAAGCGTCTACTACAGGGATCAAATGGTTTCTTCTCTGGGCCTGCTGGGAACCCTGATTTCCCACTATGCATCCACCAAGCCAAATGTCAACCTCAACGCAGGGTGGTATCAGCTGTTAGGAGCACTCCTGCTTTGCAATTTGAAGAACTCTTGCAGGGACACAATTAGGATTGCTGAAAGTATTTTTCCTCTCACCCAAAGTAATCCCTCTATCAAGACATTTTTTTTTAACTTCAAAGTGATCAGGGCACTTAAAAGCACACAATAACCTTTGATGGCAAGGCGGGAGATGTTAGGATCAAATGAGGTGGAGGAGGGATTCATATTCTGGAAAGGAATGATTTGAAGGTACAAACGCACATGGTGATACTACAGGAGTCAAAGATCAATTCAGCTGGAGAAAATGGCTACTTTAGTATGTAGACTCTGTGGCATTATACCCTGTGGATGTCCCTCCCCTCCCCAAACTCCACCTTCCTCAGGCTCCACCCCCCAAATATCCAGGTATTTTCCAATCTGAAGCTGGCAATCCTATGTGATGAAGCCACACACACTCTCAGCTCAACTACCTCACAGGGTTGTTGTGAGGATAAAATGGGGGAGGGGAGAATGTTATGAGTGGCTTTGGGTTCCCAATTAGTGAGAAAAATGAGGTGCAAATAAAATAAATGGAGGTTGTATGTCAGAGGAGGAGGATCTTTTTGGAATCTTTAATTTTTCCTTAAAAACCTCAATAACACTCAGGTTTGGTGGGCGTGACAGGAGAATCACTCCCAGAACATCAAGCTCCCTCTTTGAGGGCTCAGAATAGACTGGCCTGATGGAATGCAGATGTGGAAGGGAAAGTGGTTGCTTTTCCTAGATATTTTGAAATTTAATATCTCTCAAGATGCTATGTGGCCCCGATAAAGTATTTTGCATACAAGATGATCTGTGATTGTACACAGTCTCTCTCACTCACAGATTCATGTTCATAGCTTCAATGACTCTCTGCTGAATTTACAAATTGTCAATTATTCTCCCTGAATGATGCCTCTGAAATGTACTAACTTTTTTTGATTGAGCACCCTCTCCTCTTTTTGTCACAAAATTACCATCAAGTTTTGGAGTAGATTCCAGTGGGTAGCTGTGTTGGTCTGAAGCAGCAGAACAAATTTACAGTCCAGTGGCACCTTTAAGACCAACAGAGTTTTATTCTGGGTATGATCTTTCATGTACATGCACACTTCCTGGACATTGTATTTGAGGAAGTCTGTGTGCACATGAAAGCTCATACCTTGGATAAAACTTTGTTGGTCTTAAAGGTGCCATTGGACTTATAGGTTTGAGAGTAGTCTTGCAAAGATCTTTTGCACAAGTACTAAAGAAAAAAGTTTGTATGATGTAATTCTGCCATTTATAATGTTAGTGTTGATTTTTGTTGTTTGATTTGGGAGAAGTCTGATAAAGCCCTGCTACCTTGATCATGTATAAAATGTATATGTGTGTATATATATGTATATTTGTCTGCTGTCCATCTGTTACTTATCACTTGGTTTTATTTGAAACCTGTGGTAAAACTTTTCAACATTTCTCAGAGCGGATTGGCATCACTTTCAGGATTCAGGATTCCTCAGGAAGTGACATCATGCAACCATTTATGGATTTTTTAGAATATTATTTTTCTCATACAGGCCACGGGTGTGGCAGTGAGAAACAGGAAATGGGGAGGGCGGGGTGATCAACCTGGCGAGAAGATGGCAGCTCTAGCACTAGCTGCTCAGGCCAAATGCGTGAAGAGCCACAGCAGTAACAAACCAGCTGTCCTCCCTGCCCACACTCAGCTGCCACTGCAAACTTGCTTTTGCTTCTCTAGAAGAGGAGGGGGATGGACCTGGATGTAGGGCCTTTCCAAGGCCATTTCTGCCTCCCAGCCCACTTCTGGTGCCAGACAAAATGGTCAGTTGTGCCACATGCACTAAGTACTTACTGAATTCACTGGAATGTCAAGTAAAATACCAGAGATCCCATTCAAGATTTCCCTTACATGATACAGAATTTACAATTTTTAAATAAAGGTTTAGAAGAATAACTGTGTGTATTTAGGGAGGAGGGGACTGACTGAAAGAAAATTCTCTGTGTAACAGTAAGCCCATTGATTTTTTTTTCATAACACTAAGCAGTACGTTGAATATTCTGCTAAAGCTACGCAAAAGACTTACTGGCATTGTACCTAAATGGATAGCTGCAGCCACAGTATGAGTAATGTCTGCATGTTTCTGTCTTGTAAAGTCATCTCCTTTTGTCAGAGGGAGTTCTCAATGAGAAACAAAGGCCCTGGCTCTTCCTGGTTCAATAGCTGCCATATCTTTATATCCACTATCTGTCGTCTCTGTTCAGCAGTGGTGGGTAGTAGTAATGCTATTAGAAGCGGAGAAGTTCAGGCTGTGTAAGCCTGTGAACGTAATGATGAAAAACAGCTTCTGAACCATTGTTGCTCCTTTGAAAACAGTGAGAGCTATGAACCATTTTGGGGGAGAGAGGGGAAACCATGGCAAGTGGCAGAGATTGGGCAAATGCTGAGCAGTCCAGGAGCCAGCGTAGTATAGTAGTTAAAAGCGGTGGCTTATGATGTGGAGAGTCAAGTTTGATTCCCTGCTCCTCCACATGCAGCCAGCTGGGTGACCTTGGGCCTGTCACAGCCCTGATAGCGCTGTTCTGCCTGAGCAGTCCTGTCAGAGCTCTCTCAGCCTCACCCACCTCACAGGGTGCCTGTTGTGGGGAGAAGAAGGGAAGGCGATTGTAAGCCTCTTCACTACTTCCTTCAGGTAGTGAAAAGCACGGTATAAACACCAACTCTTCTACTATTGATTGGGCTAAGTTTCTCTTCATGCTGGAACCCTAAGAAAGTCAAAAGCAAATCTCTCTTGGAGTCCATCAAACTTCCTCAGCATAAAATGAGATACTTTTCTCCATCCTCAAGTTCTTTGTGTTTTGTAAATGCATATTGCAGGGCATGGTATTCTTTCTGTGCTGGTCTCTGTCAAGGTCAGAACGGCACAAGAAGAGCAATATACAGGATGGCCAGGGAAGGATTAGGACAGGGGTAGTCAAACTGCGGCCCTCCAGATGTCCATGGACTACAATTCCCATGAGCCCCTGCCAGCAAATGCTGGTAGGGGCTCATGGGAATTGTAGTCCATTGACATTTGGAGGGCCGCAGTTTGACTACCCCTGGATTAGGACCTCTCACTGCACAGAGTGCAAAATCCGGGCAGTTGGCAACCTTAAACCATAAAAAATGAAACAACTTCTTCCACCCAACCATTCCCGAGAGGACCCACTCAGCTGAGACTGAAATGCCAGGCCACATTGGTGGGCCCCAGCTCCCACCCACCTCCAAGTCCCAAAGTAGCCCAGCAATCTACTCCACTGGCCAAGCCTGGGGCCAGGGTACCCCCAACCCACCTACCTGCCCACAGTAAAAAAGACACACTACCTATCAATGCTGTGCTGCAGCCAAAGGATTTACACAGCACTTAGTCATAACCGCAGGTACAATTCCTTTCAAGAATTTGGGTGCTGATAGCAGTGGCATTGGCACTGTTTTTTCTTAACTCAGCCCATTCCCACCATCAGAGGCAAGTAGTCTGAAGGGATATATCAGCTTTCTTGCAGCTAGGCCTTTCCCTACATGGTTTACTACCAGCCTCAGTATAAGGATTCATGGGGCCCATAGTCCCAGAGCCAGTTTGGCCTTAGCAGAGCACAACTGGCCCTGTTACTTGTGCTGCAACAGCAGGGCATCCTTCCCAGGGATAATTGGAACTTTGGAAGCAACCAACAGCTTCTTTTTCCATTTTTGTGGTCCACAAGCTGAATGGTCCCTAACAATCATTGTGTGGAGACCCCTTAACTGTACAGCACTTGGGGCCCCTGGAACCACGGGGCCCATAGCATGTGCTGCATGTTCCACTAGAATAAACTGCCTCTATTTACTACTCTTACAGTGCAGAATAAGAGCCTCTTGTGGTGCAGCAGAAATGTTGTCTGGGAGTTCAATCTCAGCAGCCGGCTCAAGGTTGACTCAGCCTTCCATCCTTCCAAGGTTGGTAAAATGACTCGGTGCTTGCACAGGGGATACCTTTACCTTACAGTGCAGAATCCTGCTCAAGTCTACTCAGTGGGTTTACTCACAGGAAAAAAATATCTTTAGGATTGCACTATACATTATGTGGAAATGCCCAGGTACTCATTATTATTTGGGAAACCGCGCCTCTCTATATAGTGCTACTAGGGAATATAGACATCTGAACTCAAGAAGTAATTAATTTTATTGATTCTTTGTGTTTGTCAATGATGGGGGAAATATAAATTATTTTTGTTCATTTATTTATTAGACTTTTATCTAATCGCTGCTGGCACAGTCAGCTTCAAATTAAAAAGATACCTTGTTCCAAATTTTTGTTTGACTTTACAATGCCTCGGATAGCAAACAAATGCATGGCTCAAAGAGATGTGTACAACTGGTGATCCACCACACGGAAGATGGACTACCAAGAGCCAGCTTGGTGTAGTGGTAGGAGTGTGGACTTCTAATCTGGGGAGACGGGTTTGATTCCGTGCTCTTCCACATGCAACCAGCTGGGTGACCTTGGGCTCGCCATGGCACTGAGAAAACTGCTTTGACCAAGCAGGAATATCAGGGCTCTCTCAGCCTCACCCACCTCACAGGGTGTCTGTTGTGGGGAGAGGAATTGGAAGGTGATTGTAAGCCGCTTTGAGACTCCTTCGGGTAGAGCAAAGCTGCATATAAGAACCAACTTTCTTCTTCTTCATACATGTCTGGTGGACTAGGCTGAGCTGGATGACTCAAATGTTGTGCAAACTTGAACCTGAGTAATGTTTCAAGGCTGAAGATTGTGTGCCTATACTATATAGGATCACTTCAGCTTGGACAAGTATTCATCAAGATCATTCCCTGGAAACACATTTCATAATAATAATACGGACCTTCTAGAAATGTAAGGGCATATAGATATTCATAAGAGAAGGGGTGGGGGAGATCTCTGCTTATCCCTTTCTCCCATGCAGGACCAACATTGCACCCTGTTCTGTCTTGAGGGTTTGTTGATTCTCAGGAACAACATTTTTTGTGAACTCACTGGGCTGGGGGTGGGGAATGAGGGCAATTGACCAAAAATCACAGCTCCTTCACAAAAAATGTAAATGCCCTTAAATATTTGGAATTGCATGGTTGACACAGGCCTTTTCTTGTGACACTGACATACATAGAGCTTTTCCGGATTAAGATGATATCCTTTTCTGAGTTTGTTGCCTCCGGTGATTTTAGATAGCTGTCCTTTCTTGTGTCTCTTTGCCGTGTTCATTATCCGTAGAATGTAATATACAGCAAATTAAGCCAGCAGGCCCTGCTTCTGTTATTTGATTAACTTGACCTATTAAGATCAGAACTGAACACAAAATATCAAGTACAAAAAGTAGAATTTTGAAGGTGTGCATGTACTACTTGCAGTGTACAAGATTATTCTCTGAGGGGCAATTAGCAAAGAGATCTTATACCATGTAAGTCCTAAAATAACAATGGGTCTTGATATTGTTTTCCCAAACTAGGTCAACGACAGGCTGACTTCATTGGGGGCTAGAAAAGATTTCAGCAGGTGACAAACTAGTTCTTACTAACCAGCTTACATACATATAGTTATATGCTTCTCTCTCTCTCTCTCTCTCTCTCACACACACACACACACACACACACAAACACACACACACACAAACACACCTACTTCATATGATGGTGGTTGTGAGCATAAAACGAAGGTAGGGAGAACAAGGTTGAAAGCTACTTTTGGTCCCCTCTGGAAAGAGAAGTGTCATATAAGTATTAAATTCATGATACCCATCTGTCACCTCAGCTAGAATAATTCCTCAGAACTGTATACAATCAAAAATCTTTTCTGAGGGTGTGTGGGCATGCTAACACTCTGAAAAACAAAAACAAAATGGCTGTCCTAATTCATGCAGCCAGCCTATTCACAGAATATGGCAGTGCTGCTTTTTATAACTAAATATGGTCAGCAATTTTATCAAGTCTGTTTGATTGAGACGTCTCAGTGTTCTTTTATGTTAACAGCCCAACAGGACCAAAGTGTTGCATGTTAGCATTCAAGAAGTTTTGCAACACTTGCTCCAAAACACTGAAACCATTTCTGGATAGAAAAGGAAAACAGTGTTTAAAAATAATAATGCAATTATGTGGCACTTTGAAAGATGTCTCTCTAAATACAAAAAGGAAAGAAATAAGTTGTCTTGAAAGCAGTGCAGTTCTTTCCTTGTATACATTCCAAGGATCAGGATACAAGTATCTTGGATTGTGTGCTATAATGAAGACACCATAACTTTATTTTGCTTAAAGAATCTATAGCAGGGGCAGACGAACTGTGGCTCTCCAGATGTCCATTATGCTAGCCAGGGCTCATAGGAATTGTAGTCCAGAGAGCCACAGATTGGCCACCTGTATTCTAGAGCAGTGGTCCCCAACCTTTTTATCACCAGAGACCACTCAACACCGGGGACCACTCAACGCCTTTTACTGAGGCCCGGTGGGGGGGGGGTAGTTTACTCCTCTACTCTCAACCACTGCCCTAACGCTCTCTGACCGCTATGGTAATGTTTAAACATCCCTTCAAAATAAGATACAGACACGCCACAACAATGAACATAAGAAACATTTTATTTTCATGGAAATTTTAACTCATGACAATGACAAATCAATGGGAACCCTGAGCTTGTTTCTCTGCAACGAGATAGTCCCATCTGGGAGTGATGGGAGACAATGACACCCGAAGTGTGTTGTAAAGGGGGGGGGGAGAAGGCGTCCTTCGGGGCCCGCCTCCAATTAGTCGAAGGACCACATATGGTCTGCGGCCCACAGGTTGGGGATCGCTATCCTAGAGCAAGGGTCCCCAGAATGGTACCATGGATGCCATGGTACCTGCAGACAACCTTCCTGGCTCCTGCTCAGTGTTTCTAGAAAGTGGGTGAGGCCAAGTGGGACTTTTGCTCAGGCTTCCAGTTGACCATTGGAGATCTAATTGGCTATGCAAGTTTTTAAAAAACAGCATATGGATAATTACAGCATGACAGTTAAATGCATGTATGTGATAGCCAGTATGGTATAGTGGATAAGAGGGGTGGCCTGTAATCTGGAGAACCAGGTTTGATTCCTTGCTCCTCCACATGCAACCAGCTGGGTGACCTTGGACCAGTTATGGTCCTGTTAGAAGTGTTTTCACAGAGCAGTCCTGTCAGAACTCTCTGAGTCCCACTTTCCTCACAGGGTGTCTTTTATGGGGAGAGGAAAGGTAGGTAATTGTAAGCCACTTTGAGACTCTTTCAGGTAGTGAAAAATGGGGTACAAAAAACAACTCTTGTTCCTCTTCAAAATATTTTTAAACAATATGTTGATTTTAAAAGGCATCCTGTTAAATAGATCTTCTGTCTGAAATGATATTGCTAGAGTTATCCATGACCTCACTCCCTGACATTTTGTGGCTTTCTCTCTTGTGGCAGCCATTTTGTGGGTGACTCTGCCTCTTGAAGCTGCCATTTGTCCATCAACCTGTGACAGAATTCAAAAGGGTCCCACAGTTTCAAAAAAGCTGGAGACCCTGGTTATTCTGTATAAATGTTCATTGATCATTTCCCCCTGTAGGTTATGAAATTTATTGAGGCTGTAATGTAATTCCAAATCACATGGTTTTAAATTACTGAATCCTGGGTTACACTCAAGTTTCATGGATTCTTTCAAAATGTGTCCTTGGTAGATAAAATAATTCTTCTTCTTCAACATTGCTGAAGTCCTGAAATTCCATTTTGATGAAGAAATTTACAGAAGGTATGGTAGAGCTTAGTGTTTTGCCACCATATATGGTGCCTGTGGTGATATCTTCCTTCTTTTTCTCTTCCCCTCTCTAAGCTGTTGCATTTGTAATTATGAGGAAGAGAAAAATTCTAATAAACTTTAAATGAAAAACAGTCATAAAATAGATGGAAACATAAATGTTCTAAAAGTTTATACTTGGTTTTGTTATTCCCTGATGTTTTATGTGGATCTATTTTATAATATATTATGATTATGATATAGGTTTTACGTGGACCTTGGAAGAACTGAATGAGAAAAATCTTTTCCTTTTGATGTCATGATTCTGAAATTTCTTGCACTGTTAACAGTATTCTGATCTAGATTGAAGAGCTGACCTTAAATTTTATATATAGTAACCTCACAGTGATTGTATGAAACATTTGGTTCTTAAACTTTCTTTGTAATGCTGAAAGTCTCCTACTTCCTAAAATGACTCCACTCAGGGCCAAGCTATGTGAGACATTTTTTAATGAGTTAGGTCCTGGACCTGACCCACTTTCCCCGACAGCCATGCAGCAGCCGTGGGAACATCATTTCTAAAAGTCTGTGGGGGGGCTGATTCAGTTTGGGACCATAGCATGGGGAGAAGAGAAGGGACTCCCACCTTCCTCTTGAGCAGCAGTCCAAAGCCTAATTTCTGCAAGGCTGTGGCTTGGCCCTCATTCTCCCCCCATCCTGTCTGAAACACTTTCTAAGAATGCCCATGTGGTGCTACTTTCCCTTCTTCCTTTGAATCAACATCCAGCTTTTCTATCTACTACATTTTACACCTATAAGAAACCCAGTATCATAATTCTCTATTCCCTGATTTATCTTTATAACAATTCTGTGAGGGAAGATAGGCTGAGAGAGAAAGGGAGACTGGCCCAGGGTCACCCACAGAGTTTTCATGGGACTTAAATCCATGTCTCCTCGGATCCCAGTTCAACACTCAAACCACGACATTATACTGGCTGTCTTTTCCATTGTATTTTTTACTTACCTCATTAAGAGTACATACAACTATACTTGCTCATACCCTTCTTCTGACCTTTGCTTTTTCCACCTTCCCTCTCCTCCCATGTTTTTCCTTTCTTTAACTTAGATTCTAAGCAACTTGGAACACAGACCTGTGTTTGTTCTTAAGTTAGCCCTGGTGTAATACGGATTTATTGCTATTATTATTAAATATGACAGAGTCTCTTCCATCACATCCCTTGAAACGACGGCTTGCTTTTCATTTGCTATCACTCCCCAAATATCCTTTAAAACAGCAGGCAGGCTTATACAGCTAAAAACAACCTCACACAGAAGTAGTTTAGATCACTACAATGTCAAATACCTTTCATCACGTTTCATTTTAGCCTTGCATTCTGGGACTGCACTCATAACTTAACACTTCCTCAGGGCCAGAGCAAACTGGCTTTTCTCACAAGAGGGCACTGTTTTCCTTTTATTTTCTTCAGTGGCGTAAGTAACATTAAAGTAGCTTTAAAAAATAATTAATTAAATTTGGTAAAATCGAGATTTGCCTCATCTACCTCTTTCACAATCAGAAAATGCTGAACATGTGCTTACCACGTCCGTTGAAACCAACAGGACTTATTTTAATGTGTTTAACTTCTGGCTGGATCATCTCTGTTATTTTGAGACGTCTAGAACTGAGTTTAAAGTATTTAAGAACTGAAGGGGTTGACCCTTGTAGCCAATGAATAAACTATTTTCTCTGGATAGGTAAATAGTTTGAAATGTTCCAACATAACATTTTAGAACTGATTCTTTCATTTTCCCATGAGAAGTTTTTTTTTTTTTTTTTTATAATCATTCCTTAAATAGCATCTTGAACTTTCTTTAAATAAGACTCTTGCCTCCTCCCCACTTCGTTTTTGGCAATTGCCTGAGCATGCTACCTCTCATATTACCCAACCAGGCTCCTTCCCTCCCCATTACTAAAGGCAGAAGCATGCATGATCTCTGCAAATGCGTATCCCAAACGCTGTTATGATTGTCTGAACATGAAGAAAGCACCTGCAGAGTAAAAGACAAGGGCAGGATGGAAGAGATTAATTAATTTAGATCCCACCTTTCCTTTGGGCTCAAGCCAACTTATAAATTCAATGAAAGTTTTAAAACACACAAAATGAAATCCCAAATAACTCCCCCCCCCCCAAAGATGCCTGCAGTCTAGAAACCTCGGCAAATAAAATGCTTTTGCGTCATCTCCTGAAAGTTTCTCACTTCTTTTGGGCTCTTGTTCCGCTGTCCAGGAGCTCTAGCTAATACCAGGCAGACTACCTTAAGTAGATGAACACCCTGAGGTTCAAAGCTGGTGCACACTGACATCTGGGAAGAGATTCTCCCTTCCTGGGCAACAACCTTGTGAGGTAGGCTGGGAGTCACTGTCTCAAGAATAGTCATGATACGCAGACATCATTTACCTCTATCTCACACTACTTGCTTGTTCTAGGGAGGCCGTGCAAACTGTGAACAGGTACCTGGAGACAATTTTGGAAAGGATGAGGGCTAACAAGCTCAAACTTAATCCCAACAAAATGAAGGTGCTGCTGAAGAAGGTGTGACCCAGGAGCTTGGCTACCCCCTGTTCTGCATGGGGTCGTATTCCCTTTAAAAGAACAGGTTCATAGCTTGGGGTGCTCCTGGACCCAGGCATCCCATTAAATATAGGTGGCAGATGTGGCCAGGTATGGTTTTCACCACTTCAGCTAGTGAACCAGCTGCAGCCCTTCCAAGACAGGAAAGAATTTGCCACTGTGCTGCATGCCCTCGTGACAGTTGGAGGTGAGATTAGAAGAAGAAGAAGAAGAAGAGTTGGTTCTTATATGCCGCTTTTCCCTACCTGAAGAAGGCTCAAAGCGGCTTACAGTCGCCTTCCCATTCCTCTCCCCACAACAGACACCCTGTGGGGTGGGTGAGGCTGAGAGAGCCCTGATATCACTGCCCGGTCAGAACAGCTTTATCAGTGCTGTGGCAAGCCCAAGGTCACCCAGCTGGTTGCATGTGGGGGAGCGCAGAATCGAACCCAGCATGCCAGATTAGAAGTCCGCACTCCTAACCACTACACCAAACTGGCTCTTACTGCAATGTACTCTGTGGGGCTGCCCTTGCAGATTGTCTGGAAGCTGCAGTTTTTACAGAATGCTGCAGAGAGAGTGTCGTCTAGAGTTGGTCACAGGGGTGACATTATTTCAGTCTTTTTCCATCTGCATGGGCTTCCAGACTCAATTTAAAATGATTTAACGCCCTGTGGGGCCTGGGACCAACATACCTTATAGACCTCCTTCTCCTATATGGGCCTAGCCCTATACTCTGTTTATTTCTGGAAGCTTTGCTTCAGTTGCCCCTGCCTTCTAAGGTTAGATGGATGGCAGCCTGAGAGCTTTCTCTGTCATAGCCCCCAAACTTTGAAACTCTTAACTCCACAGGAGATTTGTCTGTCTCCCTCTATTGATGTATTCTGTCAGCAGGGGAAGACTTTTTTTTAGTTTGACGTATCTCCAGCAATTGGCTCTTATTCCTACTGCTGGTGTTGTAAAAGTATGACTTTTATTGACTTTTTCTAATTTTGAACGTTGTTATTAATTATTGAAATGTTTTAATGCTCCCATGTTTGCAGCCTTGGGGACCCTGATTGGGTGGGAAAGTGGCACAAAAATGTTTCAAATAAACAAATAAAATAAATAAGCACTCATGAGCTTGAATGGGGGTTTCAATTTATGTCTCCTCAGCTGGAACCCCATGCTCTACCGATGCTATTATACTGGGCCTCAATACCAACTGATTCTCCCCTAGTAACCAGTTCCTCTTCTGTCTCTAGACAGTTTACTCTCAGCTGAGATGTTAGATAATAGTAGATGACATTTGGCTATTCTGGGTTTTCTGGGCTGTATGGCCATATGGTAGTCTTAGTCCCTGACAATTCACCAGTAACTGTGCCTGGCATCTTCAGAGGTAGGACGCAGCAAGATGGGAATCCCTCCCTACCGAAGTGTGAGAATGACTCCCAT
This sequence comes from Paroedura picta, assembly GCF_049243985.1. Classification (NCBI taxonomy): domain Eukaryota; kingdom Metazoa; phylum Chordata; class Lepidosauria; order Squamata; family Gekkonidae; genus Paroedura; species Paroedura picta. Next base: position 72,940,509 of record NC_135376.1, read on the forward strand.
CTTGACATGCAGAACTATTTGACATGGAGAGATTGTCATCATGCCATGTCCTACCTCAGAAGATGCCAGGCAGAGTTACTGGTGAAATGTCAGGGATTAAAACTACCAGACCACAGCCGCACAGCTTGGGAAATCCACAACAGCCAGTTCACTCTAGCTGTGAAAGCCTTTGATGGTTCATTAGACAACAGTTGTTCAGATGGTAAACATTTTCAATTTTTTCTATTAGTCAGAGCATTCCATGAAAAGAAACTTCTGATTGACAAATTTTATTGTTTTTAAAGAACCTGACTTTAGCTTGTTACGAGTGTTTTATAACGAAGTATGTATTTTTAAAGTATTGTGTATTCTGTAGACAAGTTCTTCTCAGGTCTTACTATTGTCCATAGCTGTTCAAGTATAGTGAGCATTTGTAGAAAGACTGACTGGGTTAAACTTTATTATCTCATGTACCCTCTAACGGTATTCTCAGCAAGATGCCATGATAGAGCATGCCTGTTGGTTATACTATCCCCACGACATGCAACTCAGTGCTGAAGCCAAGTTCCACGTATTTTTCACAAGAGTATTTTCGGTTGTAAACGATTAGTTATTCAGAGGTCTGAGGGTTAGGGGAGAGGCAGTCTTGTCTCATGGGGCAGACACGGTTGTTAGCCTTTTTTGGTGATTCCAGGTGGTTTTCTTTCCCTCAGATTTTAGTCTGTCTGGCTCACAGAGAGGTTGTTGCCAGCCATACTTATTGAAGAACACAGTAACTCTTTTCTCCACAGCTTTCAGACTTACTCTTTCCCCTTCATGTTTTTGTCAGAAAGGGCTTTGAATTTTTCATCACCCATGGCCAGGGCTTGTTGGCCACAAATCGGAGAGCTCATTCTACATGGGCAATGCAAGCGCCTCAAAAATACTGTGAAAATAACATGTCATTGAATCAGCTGGCACTAGAGAGGAGGGCCACCTTGACTCTTCTAAATGCTATGCTGAGGACTGGGACACCTGTGTGAACAAGACAGACATGTAAGATGGGGCTGCAATGAGTAAGGGAATGAATCAAGAGATAGCTTCAGCTTTTTCTACTAGTGAAAAGACTGGTAGAATCCCATCAATAATCTTGCTGGTGTTTACATGGACCATTCTAAGAACTTTTTGCCCATATGGGAAACTCATACTAACTTGAAACAAGACCCTATTGATTCTAGCATACCACTGTATTTTGGGAGCTAATTGCATTTTGTGTGATTTGCACTATGAGGGAGGTGCTTAACCTCCACCCATTTGTGCTCAGGGCTGAATTGGTGTAAACATATCTACAAAACTAATGGCAGGAAGCAAATATGTATAGTGACTAGTCAAAACAGTGCATTTAAAAAAATTCAACCCAAATCAAGGATCAAGTTATGATCATTGGGGTATTAAATACACATTTACAGGAATCACACGAAATCCAGAACTAGCACAGTGCACAATCTGAGGCAAGGGGCCTGTCTACACTCCAGATGTATTCTGACTTTCCAGATGAATTGTCATGCTTCTCACCAAAGAATCTTGGACGTTTGGTCAAAGTATTGAACATTATGCCAAGATAATTCTAGTGTTTCAGTGTGAACTGCAGTTCCCAGGATTCCTTAGGCAGGTAGCAAGTAGGTCAGGAAAGAGACATCAGCTCCATCCCAAAGCTATTTGCACAAAACCTTTGCTCACAAGTGCCTAGTTGACTCACACAGCAAAACTTGGTGGTTGAATTGGCTGTTCCATTTCAGATTGTAAAGGGGGGGGGGTGTATCACATTTTTATGGCTCCCCTTCTTAAAAAAAACTGCAGGGTTTTTTTAAATAATAGAGAGGCTTGCAGATGAGCCTTGTGTTAGTTTTCTACTTATAGGGATTTTTTTAAGGAAACGTTGAAAATGGTAATCATTGACATGCAGTCTGAAGTGGTAAAGTCAAGCAACCATGATGCTTGAGCAGAACTCAGTTGCCTACTGTGAACAGGCAGCTAATCGTTTTGCATGCAATTTGGGTAACTTGAGAGCAATTAAAGTGTGTTCACTGGGTTACTTTCCACACAGTGGATTGTATCCAGACTAAACAGGCAGTTTTCACCAATTTCCGCCTTTGCACTGCAGACCCCACTCATGTTGTTTCCTCAAGACCCCCTATTTCCCAGGAGCAGCATTTTGTGAGGATCAATGGGCAGCAGTGGGAGGAGGAGGCAATAAAATTCTATACTGCCCTTAGGAAACTTAGTTTGGATCCAATCTAGTGAATAGTAACCCCGTCACACCTTGTTGTGCTCCACTGCCAACTGAACCCAATGGTCAGAGCTATAAAAACATTATTGGGTACTTTCACACATACTAAATGACACACTTGCAATGCACTTTGCAACTGGATTGTTCTGTGTGAAATGACAAAATCCACTTGCAAACTGTATTATTTAGCACGTGTGAAAATGCCCATTATGTAATTTACAAAAATTGTACTATTTCTTTTCTCTGTCTTTGTTGTTAACGGCTGCCAATCTGATCAGCAACAGAGGGAACAAACATATTTGCACAGAGCCCCATGAAAGTCTCTGTTTTACCGCCCCTGGCATGTTTTACCTGACCTGAGCTAATTACCATCCATGACCCTGGACAAAATTTATTTCACCTACTTTTACAGGTGCCAAAATGACCGCAAAACAGCAGGCAATGCAACTCCACCATCACTGCTACTGTATAGCTGCAAAATCACTGTGCACCTGCCTTCATCACAGGCATCGAGATCTGGAACGCAGCTTGTAACTGATCACAGCTGTCAAGAAAGGTATGTTTGCCTGCTGAACATGTTTGGCACAAAGATGTCAGTGTCCCTGCTAGTACTGTGTCCCGTTTCCCCACCCCCATTATGCTGCATGTCTAGACCAGACCAAAGCTCCCCCCTTTTCTAGTTGCTTGAGCAGATAGCTGCTAGAAGGGGGATGTCTGAACTTACGCTGTCGTCTAGCATAATGGTCAGCACTAGGAAAACTGACATTGCTAATTCTCTGTTAGCCAATCCCATACTCTGTGGGAGGATGGATGCAGTGTCCCATTCACCAAAGTCTTTCAGCATGTAGACTTGCTTTCATTTCTACTCTGCTTCCCCTGAAACAAGGCAACCAACACCAGGTCTTACATGCCTGAAGTAGTTTTTTTCACTTTCTGTTTGGTAGCCACATTCAGTGCTCCATCCAGGCTGCAAGTTTTTCAAATGGATGTCACAAGTAGTGATCAGGTATTTGCTAGATCTAGGGGCTTTGGAAAAATAAATTTATATGACTGACTGATCAGTGATACTATCATTACACCTGTGCAAAAACAACATTCTTAAAACACCAGTTGTATATTGCTATTATGAGATGCCTTTATAATTTGCTGGGGAAACTTAATTGGCTTTATTTTAAATGTGTTAGCTTTCCGCCTAATTGGATCATGGTAGTTTGCTCAACATTTTCAAGTGCATTGCTTGTTTTTTTTAAAGATCAGGCAAAGCTTAAAATTAAAATCTCGTTTTAGAGCTTTTTAGAGCTATTTAGAGCACTCTCTTCATTGCAGAACATGTATTTATTTTTACAACACACAAACATTAAAAAGTACACTAAAATAGTGCTGTAACTTTGCTAATTTCTTTCTACAAGCTGGGATTTCAAAGGCATCACAGTAAATCAACAAAGATAATTTCTGTGTAATCATCAGTGCCTCTGGGCATTCATTTGATGGTATGGATGGGATGATACAGAGGAAAACAATCATCATGCAGCTCAGTATTCCTATATACTAAGTGTAAGTGTATGAGGACAAAAGACAACAACAAAAAGCCATCATGTATTTAAAGGTGGTTTAAAAACAGAGGTTTTGCACAAGAGAAAGTTGCATTTTTATCACTTGGTTGCAAGCATAAGCATAAATTATAAGTATGAACTGATTACTTCCATTTCATGACATAGCATCAGAGGAAGTGTGCATGCACATAAATGCTCATACCGAATAAATCTTCATTGGTCTTAAAGGTGCCACTGGACTCAAAATGTTTGATGACTTCCACTTCTGAGAACAAAAACGGGGTGCTGTAGTTGTACAATGCAAATGAAATTCAGGCTCTAACAAATAACACAGTTCATAAAGATTACAATGGTTCCATGTATTGAATACATCTAAATACAGTAAAACCCCAGTAATGCTTAATTGAGCATACAAGAACTTAATACAAACCAGCTTAGTTCATCTGCTTAGTTTAAACAAGCCTCTGGTAATTGGCAAGTTTAAATAGCTTCTTCAGTAGCAATGACCAATTGAAGGGAGACTACAGTGAATTCTGAAGAGCAATCCACTCCATGAGGCTCCATTTCTAATGTAGAGATAGTGATTCACAGAGCTATCTTCTGCGATTTGCTGCTTGTTCTCTTACCACTTCCACTTCTGAGGAGCCATCAGAAATTGAGCACCACAGAGCTTTCCTACTTTTCACTGGAAGTTATTCATCCATGTGTTCAGCTGTATATCTCAGCGATGTACATGTGTGTTGAAACAGTCTTGAGTCCCAAACCCAAATCTGTAAAATACTAATCATTAACCTTACTTGGGCATAGGGTCAGGAGCTAACTTTGTTGAAACCTACAACTACATGTGTGAGAACATAGGAACAAAGATTCCTTTCACATCGTGCTCAGCCTAACAAAACAGCACATATGGGTTCTACAGTATGTTATCAGAGGACCAAAGTAGATTGAAGTTGCCATTACACATACAGTGGAAACATAGTTAGTTGGAATGGGGTGTGTCTATTCCAGTTTAAGGGATCATCTCTAAATCTGAGACAGGCTTTCTCAACCAAGGTTTTGTGAAACCCTGGGATTTCTTGATGGCCTTGGAAGGGTTTTCTGAATAGGTGAGAGTTAATTATTTTTTATGTAGTATGACCCTATATGGCCATGTTGACCTCCCCTCCCATAATGGCCAATGATGGATCTGGAAGGGGTGGGAAGGGAAGAGGACTGGGTGGGTATGTACACAGCTATGCTTCCCAACCATATTCTGCATGACTGTACCACTTCTGGGGGGCTGAATAATGTTTCAGGGGTTTCTCAACAGTAGAGAGTTGAAAAAGGCTGATCTAAGGGATAGCACCCAGAGATTTCAGCGGATTTCAGCGGACTTTACTAAAATGTACTCAGGATTATTGTCTGTATGTACTTAAGATGCTGCTTTTCAGTTCCACGTGTGCTTGCAAACATGACTCATTGAATTTTTCAGAGGAATGATGGGTACCATCAGGCTATTTGTTAACTTTCAGTTAATTAACATAGAACCATAGCAGAGCTTTCACACTGGGCAATTTGGAAGCAACATTTTGTGACTGTGTTACTGTGAATGCCATTTATTTAGAGTTTTTTTCTTTAAAAAAAATCTGTGTCAACTTTCTTCCAACTTGGGATCCATGGCACTTTGCAAACAATCAATAAAACAATGCAATGAAATCTATAAATAACTAAAAACACCAAGAGCGTACAAACTGAAAAGAAGCCTAAATTCAGGCCAGGAGTAGCATTACAGCTTTCAGGGAGTACACAAGACGGAAAGCAAGCCCCCGCCCGAGTGGAGATGAGACCAAAATTGCTTGCTGATCCCATCTGATCAGCATTTGCTTATCATTTTTGCCTTTCTTAGGAAGAGTTCAGATAGATGTCAATTATTCTCCCATCCTCCATTTTAGTTTCACAGTAACCCTGTGAAGTGGGCCAGGCCGAAGGCAAATGATTTGGCAAGATTACCCAATCAACTTCCTAGTTGGGGATTTGACCCTGGATTCTCTAAATCCTAGTCCAGTATGTTAGTCAGTGTTATCTTTGTATAACTTGCAGGTATTTACAAAATGGCACTAAAGAATCATCAGTGGCAGCAGCTCAAACTGGACAGAGGCCAAGACTAATGGCAGTGATCACATAAGGAATGGTGTGTGTGTGAAAATGGCCATATTGTCTTACCTTTAAAAATCACCTTTGCAGCTCAAAAGCCTTTATGAACAGACTAGCCTTTGATCTATCTACAGAAACAGACGGGAGTTATTACAGTGGTGTTATCAACCTGCCCACTGTATTCTAAACCAGCGGAAGTTTCCAGAGATATTTTGCGGGCAGCTGCACACACAATGAGTAAAAAGTAATAAGGCCACGCCACACAGTCCTAGCCATCAGTTATGGGTGGCAGATCTCAGTACGGGAGGACATAACAGGTGAGTCAGTGCTACCCATTCCACCAGATGAATGGGTTAGCTGATGCTTGGTTTGAGTCTGGTTGCCCCTGGCCCTCTGAGACAATGGCCAGTTTACTCCTGCTTGGGTCTACAGAGCTATAATACAACTATCCTGTGTTAATCATGGCTCTTTGTAGTGATGCTTGTAGAACTAGAAACTAGAGCAACAGTCTCTGCCTAGCACTAGTTAGTTGGTAATACAAGGTTCAGGGCCCTTCAGGGCCCTTCTTGAACTCCCACAATTCTGCAGGGCCTGCAAAGGGGAGCTCCTCCACCAGGCATTTGGTTGAGCCTGACCGACTCACCATCTGCTGGTCCCCCAGATATCCCCTCCATGACCTGAACACAAACTGACCTCCCTATGGGTTCGTATTACAAGTTATTGTTGCAATGTGAACTGTTATAATAGAGCTGTTCAATTTTGGAACCCACCATTATGGTTGCTGTTATTATGATTACAATGTATATATGTTCTGTGTAAACTGCCCTGAGCCTTATGGAAGAGCGGTATAGAAATACAAGAAAATAAACAGACAAAAATATTGGCAGGGGGTTTGAGGTGAGTAGCTGTATTGGTTCATAGCAAATCCAAACCCAGTAGCACCTTCAAGACCAATAAGATCTCCAGGAAGGAAGGGAGCTTTGGCTCTTGAAAGTTTGTAACAAGGAAATCTTGTTGGTCTTTATGGTGCTACTGAACTCAAATCTTGCTCTTCTGTTAGCAGGAGGCTAACAAACCTATGTTTTACATAGATTTTTTTTTTGCAAACCTGAGAGTTCAAGAGGTTGGAGAAGTATATGTTGCAGCCAAGAGAGCACCCATTCTGTGGATTTTTTGATCCACACAAAGGTCACCCTTGGTTATTAGAAACGGATTAGTGTGTAGCACTGGCTGACTGCAAGCTGGCAAGTCTTTGATTCAAATGTCACCCCAGTAAAGTCAGTAATGATCTCAGGTGCTCAGAGAACAGGAAGCAGAAGCAGAGCTGGGGAGGAAACCGCAGCTTTAACATTCATAAATGATTTTGGAGTTTGTAGAGAGCGGTGAAGTTGCCAAGTGGACACCGCCAAATTATTCAGGATGACGAAATCCAAAGCAGACTGAAGAACTCCAGAAGGATCTCTCCAAATGGCACGAAATCATTCCACGATAGCAAATGAGACTGAATTGCAAAGTGACACACACACGGGAACTGTAGAGTCCTGTGCACTGTGCCAAACACTCCGGATCACCGTGGATGGGCTCTGAATGGGCAAGAAAGCCTGGAGCGGGGTGGACACCTGCCGAAAGCATCAATTTGGTGGGCAATGACAGTGAAAGAAGAAAATTCAGTGCTGGAATTAATGACAAGGTTGGAAAATGAAACTGCCACTACTGCCTGCATTTGTAACCCTCCTTGCCCTATCTCAAAATGGAGTGAAAAACAGTGTAGAAATGGAAACCACATGTGGCGGAAGCATCTTCCCAACAAGGATAAAGTTTACTTACGGATTACTAACTGGGTGTGGTGGGACCGGTTAGGAATAGTCTTGGAAGAACAGAGATTTTTCTCCTCTCATAACCCAAGAGCTTGGAATCACCCCCAAATCAAAAATGGTTGGCTGTAAATTCAAGACAGTTACCAAGAAGCAGCATTTCACACGGCATGTAGTTAACCTACGGAACTCGCTTCCCCATGATGTGGTGAAGAGTCATAGCTCAGAGGGCTTTAAAAAAATCATTGGACAAATCCATGGAGCATGGATCTAACAACTATAGGTCAGTAGAAGAGCATGGCTTTGGATGCAGATGGTTCCAGGTTCAGTCCCCAGCATGTCCAGTTAAAAAGAACAGGCCATGCAAAGACCCTGGAAATGCCTGAGACCTTGCTGCCAATCAGAATAGACAATATGGACCAGTGGTCCAACTCAGAATAAGGTGGCTTCATGTAATGGAACTTCAGAGGCTATAAACCTTCATGTAACATATCCTGTAGACCAGTGGTCCCCAACCTTTTTATCACCAGGGACCGGTCAATGCTTGACAATCTTACTGAGACCCGGGGGGGGGGGCAGTCTTTTGCCAAGGGATGTCACCACCGCCACCTGAGCCCCTGCTGCGCTTGCTTTCCCACTGGCACCCCTGACTTTCCGCCGCCCACTGGGGGGTGCTGCCAGCAGCACCTGCGCAGTGCCATGCTGAGGGGGAGCCCCAGGCATGGTGGCCGCCGGACAGCACCAAAGGTGAGCCAGTGGCAGAGTGACAGGGCAGCCCCCGAGGCAGCAGCTGGGGCGGAGGAGCCGCGGCCCAGTACTGACTGATCCACGGACTGGTCCCTGGACTGGGGGTTGGGGACAGCTGCTGTAGACATTCTGTTTTCATGGCCTAATGGTAGGTTATCTTCTGGGCCTCCAGGAAACGGCATTTCATAACTCTTCAAAAGGAGGCACTGGAGCATCAGCTTGATCCAACAGGGCTCTTCTTACTCTTTCCAGCTAGGCAAACAGCCAGTGCTCATCGGCTGCCCACTCCCTGCAGATAACACTGGCTTACATTGCCAGGCTGTTGTGTAGCAGTTCCCGAGACTGCATGAAAACACTTGGAACGCTTGAGCGGCAGACACACTAAGGGGAAGGAAGCATCGATCTTTGTGGGTTATGACTCAAAACATTCAAACCAATTTGGGATGAAGGTCATCTAATTTTATCACCCTCCCCACCTCCAAAGTCTTAGGTTCTGGTTACCGGAACTGCACCGCCCTTAAGGCCACACGGCCACTGTAACTATTTTGAGGATCACATCTTGAAAAGCAGCAAAAGTATCCCCCCACTCCCCGCACCACTTAGCACAGGAGTTTTTTGTGGGGTTTTTTTTTTGGGGGGGGGGGCGACGGCAGGAGAGTCGACTCTACCCGGCCTCTTCCCCACCAAACCCGATCAGTATCAAGGGCAGGAGGAGCAGGAGGGTGGCTCTAATTGCTTTCTCAATGAAAGATAATCGCCGGGTCCCGGGAGAGGCTGGGCGATTAGCACTCAACCTCCAGTGATCTCAGCCTCCTCCATCCTGCCTGCCTGCCTCCATTTACAGCCCATTCAGCAGTAAGTGGATCGAAGAAAGCCGCTCACCACCACCCATTAGTGACAGCAGATCTCTCCCCACCGCCTCGGACTTACTTTTTTCCCCTCCTCTCTCTCTCTCCCTCTCCCTCTCTCTCTCTCTTAGAGGCTCCATTCACTCCGCGCTCGCCCGGGTCGCCGCCGCTTCGCTCCCGCGGCTCCTCCGGGCTAAGAAAGTTGGACGCGCCGCGCGGTGGGCACCATGAGCGAGCTGGAAGGGGACTTCGCCCAGCTGCTCCTGCTGAAGGACGAGCGCATCAAGGAGCTGGAGCAGCGCCTGTCGGAGAAGGACGAGGAGATCCAGGAGCTGAAGAGGAAGCTGCACAAGTGTCAGTCGGTGCTGCCCGCGCCCACCACCCACATCGGACCGCGCACCACCCGGGCGCAGGGCATCTCCGCCGAGCCCCAGACCTACCGCTCCTTCCACGATCTGCGCCAGGCGTTTCGCAAATTCACCAAAGCCGAGAGGTAGGAGCGGAACCGGACGGGGGGGGGGAGACGGAAGGGGGGCTCGCGTGTGACTCTTGGGGGGGGGGCTCAGGCAGGCCCCCCAACTCCCTCAAGCTGGTGGGCTGCGGCGGAGTGTGGCGCGGAGCCGGGGGCGAGGGCGCGTGGCTGCGTGTGGGACCCCTTCCAAGACGCGCACGCACCCCGCCCGGCTTAGCGGGTCAAGTTCGCCGAGGAGGACCCGGCGAGGGGCGAGCGGATCTTTCGACCCAGCCCATCACGTGCTGACTTGGAGCTGCACTGGAGGGTCGGGGGTGGGGGGAGGCGGAACCGATTCCAACCCGCTTAGGGGCTCCATCCGGATCGTGCTTAGCAAAGTTTCTGTAGGAGTTCTGACGGCTCTTTGGCGCCCCTCCCCCAGCCTCCGGGGCCTTCCTTTCGAAAACCGTCGCGGCTCGCGGGGTGCGGATCCGCTCGCTTCCTATCATTTGGCAGTTTTCGCTGCCCTACTATTTTTGCGGAGCATGCCTGGACGGCCGGGCATGCTCAGTCTCCTCAGCCGAGGCCGCTGTGCCCGTCCTCCTTTTGCCCTTAAAGGCTGCTGCTTCCCACAACGGGAGGGGGGGGAGAGATGTAGAGTGGGAAATCTTGAGGATGGGAGGCGGGGGAGAGACAGAGAAGAGCAGGAGAGACAGCCTCGGGTTCAAAAGCCCGACGCCCTCGTCTTCCCTCCCTCCATCTCCCCCCAAACCCTCTTGCTTCTGCCCCTCCTTCCCCAGCCTGGCGGCGGCTTTTTACAAAAAAAAAAAAAAAAAGAGTCCCGGACACCAGAGAAGCCCCATCGATCGGCCCCAGCATTAAACCCCCTGTGGACATTAGCAAGAGGAAGTGCAGTGCGCATTATGAGCTTTTAAGTCGCTGGAAGTGCAGAGCTCAAAATGCATGTTGCAGGATATTGAATATCCCATTAAACTGCGTCTCCCTCCCGCCCTACCGCAACCCACCCCCCTCGCCGCCACCGCCGCCTTTTCCTCCTCCGTGTTCGTCATCAGCTGTTTCTTCCCAGCCGAGTTTGAACGATCGGACCTGGGGGTGGGGAGGAAGGGGGGAGATGCTGATGAGAGAGACAGAAAGAGAGAGACGTGCCAGGCACGCGGCGGGCGTGAAAGTTTGGCATGGGAAGAGGCTTCCCGCCCCCACCTTTCCCCCCGAAGTCCAGAGAAAAGTTTGTAGGAAAGTCCCCCCTCCCTTCTCCTCCGGCTGAACTCTGATTGTGACTGATCTTCAGCTCGGTGCCTGCTCTAGAACAAGGGCCTCGGAGCGGTTTCCAAGTGGCCCCTGGGTGGCTATGGGCCCTTTTCTGGTGCCCTAGCGCGGCTCTCGGGGGAAATGTTGATCTGTGGTTCCCATGGCGATGCAGGCTGGCAGGAGAAATCGGGAGTGCCACTGCTTCAAGGCCTGCTCTGTAGCTCTGATGAAGTCTCCCTTTTTCAAGTCAGCCCCACTGACTTGGAGGAGAGTTGTGGTTAGTTCCCCCGTTGTCCTCAGTGATGATGGTGGTGATGGTTCCTCGTGGTGGCAATGCCCACCCGTCACTGGATATGGTGATGCTAGAGCAATCATTCACCTTGGGATTGTTTGGTCCGCACAGGAAAATCTAGTTGTAAATTACTGCTATAGCATGTTGCCAATGTAATAATGGGTTGCCATCTCGGGGCTGGGAAATTCCTAGAGATTTGGGGGAGGGGCCCGAGAACGGCAGGATTGGGGTAGCGTGGACCTGAATGGTATAATGGTTAAGACTAGTATCTTGGAGACCTGGGCTCTAATCCCCACTTGTGCCATGGAATCCCACTGGGCAACCTTGGGCCAGTCATGTTGTAGAATGCTTTAACATATTAAATATTGTTTTACTGTTTTTATAAACGTTACTACCTGCCCTGAACTTTTGGGGGCCGGCAGGTTAAACATTTCTGCTGCTGCTGCTTCTCATTTTCTCAGCCTAGCCTACCTCAGAGGGTTGTTGTGAGGATAAATAGGAGAACAGCATAGGGCAATTTGGGTACTCACTGGGGACAAAGGCAGGGTACAAATGAATTTAATAAATAATAAAAACATAGGGTCCTCCCTCCTGAACAGCCACTCCCCTGGAGTAACAGACCTCTGTAGTTGCACTGTAATTCAAGGAGATCTTCAGGCCCTACTTGGAGGTTGGTAGCCATATATGTAGCCTTATACTTTATTGCCTTTAGTATGTTTCCTAGCATCTCTGCCCCCCTCTCCCCAATTGAGATGCTTAATCATGAATTGGGCTAGATTTGCCCACAAAGCAATTTGTCTGAAGAGGAGAAGAGTCTGTTTTATTTTTAGTTGATTGATACCAACCTTGCAGTGGGTGCCATCTTGGAGGAGGCCGTTCTGTGTGCGTTGGAGAAAACGGGAAGAATGGAGGAAGAGAACGTACCCAGATTTATTGTAAACAATGTTTTTTTAAAAAATATTGTCCAACTATCAAAAGGGCTTTAAAGCAAAACAATTAAGCAAAAGACCATGCTGTTTGTATTTGGTATTGCCAACCCCTGAAAGAAATGCTTCTTCAACAAAGCCTATCAGTAAAACTGAAAGTAGGATTTAGCCTCAGCTGCTGAATGGGAAGGAGAGCCAATTTTGCAGTGGGTGGGTGAGTGTGAGGACCACAGAGAAGTGGATGAAGCTGGCTGAATGTGAAACACTGAAGAGTTGTTACTTTGGGGAGAAGGGACAGGAGCAGCGCAGTCGCCCGGTGAATCCAATTCGTATCTATAAAACTGTGTTACAGACAGATCCCATGCAAGGAAGCCAGAAGGGTATGATTAAAAATTGGCTTCCTTGCTGTGTCAACTGTGGCCTGAATATGTGTGTGTGTGGCTTTGGTGCTGTTCCTTAGGTTATTTCTGCTTCTGGTGTCTTCCTCCTCTCTCAAACTCCTGGAATTTTGGGGGTGGGGGTGGGATTGTCTGCTTCTTTCACACATGCAGTTCATTAGAGGCTTTTTGAAAAAAAAATAGATGCACTGACTATTTGGCTAACATTTCACCTTTTGGTGGCTTAAAAAAAATAAAGTCTGCTTTAATGACTGGTGTTATTTTCTGAATTTTGAAAGTCTAAAACAGAGAGTTGTTTGAAAGAGAGCACTGTAAGTCTTGCATTAAAATTATGCTGGCTTTGTAAATATAGGATTTTAAGTGAGGGGTTCCATGAGCCTGATATTCCCACTGGAAATCGTCTTTGAAAGAGGTTTCGCAAGGCAGTGGATGCCATACTCCTCCCTCCCTCCCTCCCCCACTTATTTCCCAAACTGGGAAACTGCAGTGTGGATGGAGAGCAAGTCTCAGTTCACAGAGATAGATTTATCAGTTCAATCAGACGTTGGGAGCGCATATTTTTCACGTAACGTTCTGTTGGGAGCACTTACTCTGTTGGGAGCACATTCATTGCAAGTAATAAGTCCCAACTTCCTCCTCCGGCTGGTTTTCACTAGGACAGAGGGCAAACTCTTTCTTTTTGCTCAACATTTGGACTTTCGAATAGAAGCCATGAAGTTTATTTTCGGCACACTGACTCACTGTAGCAGGGAGTTATGACAAGTATAATATATGGAGATAGTAATGGTTGGAATTGAGGGTGGGAGAGATGCACCAGAACATTTAAAGGAACAGAATATCTTTATTAACAATACTTCAGTCAGCTTCCTCCCCATCCTCTTTTGTCCTATGAGCGGCATGACCATCCGATATACAAAGTTATGTATTTATTGCTGCATGCAATGAAAACTATTGCTGGAATCTTAAACATGCTTGTTTGAGCATTCTGTGGGGCCCATGAAGTAAATAAAGGGGAATAAGCATTCTTCAGCAAGACTGGGAAGGGTATATTGCTAGGTCCTTTGCTAAAAGTTGATATAAATAATACTAATACATAGCATCGGGGCGGATCTATGGAGTGCGTGTAGCAGAATACATAGCCTGAATTATTATGAATAATGGCAGCTGCTCAAGTTACAGTTTCTTCTTTAAGGGTAGTCTTAGGGAAGCTGTGCCACCTGGACCTCTCTAATTGCTACACAGCATATAAATATATAGCACAAATATTTCATTTCCAATTATAAGCTGGAATGGGGAACAAAAAGTTGTTTATCCTGATTGCGGGTCACTTTCAGAAAACTGGTGCCTGCCCCCAGCACTACTTCTGCAATAGGCAAACATGGCTTTTACCAAAAGAGTTATGATTTCTGAGATAACTGCTAATGCTGTGAGCTCTTGGACAGAGACTTATCAATGGCAAGCAGGATTGGACTAGCATTGGAGAAAGGGAGCTTCAGCTCTGGATAAATCGGTTCATCTTTACTGAGTCACAAGTCTCATTATTTTAACAAATTCACACAGCTGCCCATTTGAAATGCAAAGCACTTTTTCTTATAGCACAACAAATATACGAATCGATTCACAACTTTGTGTTATATTGTCTAGATTTGCATGTTGATGCCGTTTATGTAAAATGTTTCTTGGACTATTTCCACTCCTAAAGAATGAGACCAAAACTGACATGGAAAGTTCATGGTATTTTTCAAGGAGGTAATTAAATTATTGAAATAGTAGTCCTCTTCCTCCCTCTGTGCACAAATGTATTGCTGAATCATTTGGAGACCCGTGGGCAATGCATCGTACATATTCGGACAGATAATTTGAAAACTGTAACATGGCATCTGAATCCAATAATAGGAGAGGATCTGACATTCGGTCCGTATCATAACTGCCCATTTAAGGTGCTGGCAGAGACGCTGACATGTCCATTTATGGTTCAGGGAAAGATGCTCAGATAGTGGAGCTTCCTCTGTTCTTTTGATCTCAACTTCATAGAAATTGCTTCTGAAATGAAACAAAATGTTTCCTTGTTGAAGCTTCTCTGCAGCATGCAAAACCTGATCAATCTGATGGTCTCAGTAATACTATGCCCAATCTTCTTTGCCACTTAATACTGTCGAACAGAGAAAACACCAGAGCATAGCGTTTTCAGTGGAGCCAGTTCTTGTATTCAGGTATGCATTAGTAAGTATAGACTCAGGTAATCAAGTGTAGAGTACATTCAGATGCAAACCAACTATCCATTAATAGCCATTGATATTCATGTATTTCATTAAATCAGCAATGGAAGTTTCCAGGTTTGGGTTGGGATGGTGGCTTAGTGGTAGGGCATCTGTTTTGCACATAGAAAGCCCTAAATTCAATCACGAGCATCACCAATAGTAGGGGATATGAAAGACTTCATCATAGGTCCAAAATACATGCACATCGTAATGCAGATTTTTAGAACAGTAAGCCTTTTATTCTGACTTTGGATTCAGTGCCTGAATTTATATACCATTATTCTCCCTCCAGTGTATTTATAGAATCATAGAATCATAGAGTTGGAAGGGGCCATACAGGCCATCTAGTCCAACCCCCTGCTCAACGCAGGATCAGCCCAAAGCATCCTAAAGCATCCAAGAAAAGTGTATATCCAACCTTTGCTTGAAGACTGCCAGTGAGGGGGAGCTCACTACCTCCTTAGGCAGCCTATTCCACGGCTGAACTACTCTGACTGTGAATTTTTCCCCCTGATATCTAGCCTATATCGTTGTACTTGTAGTTTAAACCCATTACTGCATGTCCTTTCCTCTGTAGCCAATGGGAACAGCATCCTGCCCTCCTCCAAATGACAACCTTTCAAATACTTAAAGGGGGCTATCATGTCCCCTCTCAACCTCCTTTTCTCCTGAACATTCCCAAGTCCCTCAACCTATCTTCATAGGGCTTGGTCCCTTGACCCCAGATCATCCGCTGTACCTTTTCAATTTTATCTACGTCCTTCTTGAAGCGAGGCCTCCAGAACTGCACACAGTACTCCAGGCGTGGTCTGACCAGTGCCGTATACAATGGGACTATGACATCTTGTGATTTTGATGTGATGCCCCTGTTGATACAGCCCCAAATGGCATTTGCCTTTTTTATCGCTGCATCACACTGCCTGCTCATATTTAGTTTACAATCCGCAAGTACCCCAAGGTCTCGTTCACACACAGTGTTACCTAGAAGCGTATCCCCCATCCCGTAGGCATGCTTTTCATTTTTCTGACCCAGATGCAGAACTTTACACTTACCTTTATTAAATTGCATCTTGTTCTCATTTTCCCATTGTGTTCAGATCTCGTCGAACTCTGTCTCTATCTTCTGGAGTATTTGCCAGTCCTCCCAATTTGGTGTCATCTGCAAACTTGACGAGTAGCCCCTCCACCCCCTCATCTAGATCATTAATAAATATGTTAAAGAGTACCGGGCCGAGCACCGAGCCCTGAGGTACCCCGCTACTCACCTCCCTCCAGTCTGATGAAACACCATTGACAACAACTCTTTATTCTGGAGGTACAATAAAAAGACCCAGATTTTAAAAATTCAGGATGGAGTGTCACTTGTGACATGTGTGTAGTGGTGTCCAGATATTTTTTTTAAAAAAGAAACATAGTTGTCCTATCACAGCTGCGCAGTAGCATCCAGCAAGAGCCTTCCATTCAAATCCTCAGGGCTCAGGTCTTGCACATGCATTTCTGTGTTAGTTTGCTGAATGAAATGGAACAGAATGCAATCAAAGGGAGAAACCTCAATGTTGAAACTGACCAGACTACTTTTGAATCTTACAAGCAGCTGAGAAGCCCAGTTTGCCATTTTGCCACACACTAGGGGATTCTCTGCAGGGTTATCAGGCACTTTAAAAAATAGGAGAGAGTCACAGGAGCTCATAATATGGGGTGACATGTTGGATGTACAGAACACACAGGAGAACCCACTGACACTGGGATT
This sequence comes from Paroedura picta, assembly GCF_049243985.1. NCBI lineage: Eukaryota > Metazoa > Chordata > Lepidosauria > Squamata > Gekkonidae > Paroedura > Paroedura picta. The sequence goes on from NC_135376.1 coordinate 72,957,199, forward strand.
GCAAGCTGTGATCATAGGCAACATATATGTGTGTGTCCCACTAAATTAAAAATAATTGGGGGGGGGTATTTTCGCTGATGTCCTGCCTTGTAAATTTGTGTGGTTCCCTCTTTATGATTTTTTAATTAGATCCTGCACACTAGTCGTGATCTCAGCAGTTTTTTAGAGCCTGTCCTGATTGCCCTTTGTCCGTCAAATGGATTGATCCCAAGCAATTCATAAGTTTGGCAGTTTCAGAAGTTTCATGTGGCTCAGCTGCCATTTTAATGCTAGGCTACCAAAGTCTGCCAGAATTGTCCCCCCAAAACTTTATTCACTAAAACATTAAAGGAAAAAATGTTTTCAACGTTTTAGGCTTCCCATCCCATTTTCTCTCTTTCTCTTCACGTCACATGCCAATTTCATTCTAATCTAATGAGCCCCCCCCTTTTGTTTGCATGCAGCACTAATTGTTTTGTTTTGTTTTTTGCACTGGAGATGCTGCCATTTGCCTCCTCTCTAATCTGCTTGTCAAGTCAATACCAGCAGGAAACTAAGCATAACACAGTTCTTTTCAAACTTCCTCCATCATTTTAATTTTTAAAAATTCAGTGATCTGAGACTAGCAATAGTTTTATATTGCCAAACTCATACCACTTGTAAAAATAAAATAAATTTAAAATGAGAGGAAAATGGAGCCTGTACACTGATTAAGGGGCAATATGGTGAAAGATAAAGGGTGGGTTGAATGACCCTGATGTGGGGGGGGGGTTGCCTTTGAGAGGCAAGAAAAGGGTGGGGGGAATCCAAGGGAATCTGCACATTTTTGAATTACCCTTGGCTTGGAAATGGAACAAGGAAAAAAATGGCAGAAAAGTACTTTCAGAAAACCAGAGGAACAGTGACCCGAAAGCACAGTAGGGAGGAAAATCAATGCAGAACAACAAGGAGAACCTACGGACATGCATGGTGAAAGCAGGGGTAGACACCGTGCATAACAGAGAACTATAACCAACTGTAGTCAACTAGAGAACTACAGCCATTCAGAGTAGACAACACTCACCTTGATAGCACAGTGGTCTAACTCATTATATCAGGCACCTTTGTTTTCAAAACTCTTGTTGAGACTCCTTGTTTGATCTCAGAACTGTAGAGAAGTATGAATGTAAAGTCCAAAAAAAATTTAATAGTTAGAAAGGAAGAATATTGGAAAGAGTCTATATTCATTGTTTTTTAGGTTCTATAAGTTTTTTTTATTCCGTATTGCAAGTTTTTAAAGTAATGGATCTGGTTTTATGTTGTTACTGGAGTACGACAGAGCATAAAATATATCTTGCCAACAAATGTAGTTTAGAATTCATGACATTATTGGAAATAACATGCAGATTATGTGAAGAATGCAACTAAACTATGAAAATTATTTGCAACTGTCAGATACATTTTGAGTTTCATTACATGTGCTGGACAAGCTGCATGCCCTTGAATTCTTTTTTACTATGTTATGCGTTGGGTGTTATCACGCAATGAGACACTAAATTCCAAAGATCAACTACTTGCTCTATGAAAAAATATATTCTTTTGTTCATACAAAAGTATGATATTTTCCCTCATTCTTATGAACCAGTAAAAAAGGTATCCTAATCTTGACTTTATGCACATATATATAGTGGGTTCTCCATCTAAATTGAAAAAAGTACAGCAAATCATGCAGTAGGAAGCATGTGTGGTGAGATGCCTTGAGAGGCTTTAATTTTATAATTACTTCAAATTTATTTCTTGTGGCACACTAACATTCCTTTGGCAGCACAATACTGTGATAAATTGTTTAGTTTGGTCATGATCACATTTTTATCCCTCCTGCTGCAACAGCACTCTTTTCCCGCCCTCCAGGAAATGGTGGGATATAAATTTGAGAGATAAATAAATAAAACAAATCACTTTGTGACATAACTCAGGCTGAGTGTAAGGTGCCCAAGATCTCAAGTGGATTTTTATGGCTAAAGAGATATTTGAACTCTGGTATCTCTGGTCAGAGAAACTACACAGAGTTGGACCTTGTCAGTATTTGAATGGGAGAGTATCAAGGAAATACTGCGTCCCTATGCAGAGGCGGGCAATGGCAAACCACCTCTGAATGTCTCTTGAAAAACCGACAAGGTTGCCGTAAGTTGGCTGTAAGTTGCTGTAAGTTGGCTGGACAACAAGAAGTTCCTGGTCCTAATGCGACACACTAATAGTCACACCTCATAGGGTCTCCTTACTTCTTTATTCCTTGCTTTATCTTTTCTTTTCTGATGTTACATGTGATCAGAGACATGTACTCTAAACACTTGTCACTGGGAATGTGTCCCATTTCCAGTTTGGCTCAAATCCTCTGTAGAATAGCCTGAACATAAGAAAACTCTCCTCTTGTCTTTCGTTCTTATGCTAAAGAAATAGCTGTTTTAGTTTCTATGTTCACTGGAACACCCCAGCACAGTAGCTCTAAGAGATCTAATAGCAAAGTGCTAAGACACCTCTTATGAGCTTCTTGTGGCACAGAGTAGTAAGGTAGCGACATGCTATCTGCCCCTGAGGCTGTGAGTTCAATCCCAGCAGCCAGCTCAAGGTTGACTCAGCCTTCCATCCTAACGAGGGGGGTAAAATGAGTACCCAGCTTGTTGGGGGTTAAACGGTAATGACTGGGGAAGAGAATGGCAAACCACCCGGTATTGAGTCTGCCATGTAAACGCTAGAGGACATCACCCCAAGGGTCAGACATGACTCGGTGCTTGCACAGGGGATACCTTTACCTTTAAGACACCTCTACAAGTATGGAAGGAACTCAGAGAATCTGGACAGAGTAATGTCAAAAACAAAAAAAATCATAGTCCAGTAGCACCTTTAAGACCAACAAAGATTTATTCAGGGCGTGAGCTTTTGAGTGCACGCACTCTTCCTTTGTTGGTCTTAAAGGTGCTACCTCACAGAGTATCGGTTGTGGGAAAGGGAAGATGAATGTAAGCCACTTTGAAACTTTTGGGTAGAGAAACGCAGCGTATAAGAACCAACTCTTCTTTCTTCTTTCTTCGCAGGCCACATTTGATGTGATCAATCATGAGTTGTTGGCTCACTGCCTAGCCGCTGGAATTTGGGGGGCAGCCCTTCAATGGCCGTGCTCCCTTTTCTAGAACTGGGCTGTGGGGGAGGATTTATCATTTCCCTATCAACTCCCCCATGTTATTTAACATCTTAATGTACCCTCTGGCACCGCTGGTCCAGAGTAATGGGCTAGGTTGTAACCAATATGTGAATGACACTCAGCCACCTGAACTCCCTCTTCATGGAGATTCACCAGATGTTTGGAAGCTGTTGCTGGATGGTTAGAGCAGAGTCACCTGAAACTCAACCCCTCTTAGAAGGATGTCATGTGGCTGAGCAAGAAAGTGGCAGGACAGGAAGTGCGCCTACTCACCCTGACTGAGGCACAACTTAACATCATGCCCACTGCCAGGAACTTGGGAGTGATCTTGGATGTCTCCCTTTCTATGGCGGCTCAAATCACAGGAGTAGCCCACACAACTTTCTACATTCTTTGCCAAGTGAGGCTAATAGTGCCTTACATTCCCCCAGACTGTTTAGCTACGGTGGTCACCTCTAGACTGGACTTCTGTAACTCGCTCTTATGCTGACCTACCCTTGACCTGGAAACTGCAGCTGGTACAGAATGTGGCTGCTGGGGTCCTTACTGGGACACCTTGAGGGCCCACATTCAACCTGTGCTGAGGCTGCCGCACTGGTTAGTGGTTGCGGCCTGGATTAGATTTAAGCTCTTAGTTTTGACTTTTAAGGCCATTCATGGCTTGGGCTGTACCTATCTGAAGGACCACTTGTTTACTTATGACCCCTGCAGAGTGCTTTGCTCTGTGGGTGCTAATCTCCTGGAAATCCCTAGCCTTAAAGAGGTATGCCTGGCTTCGACCCGGGCCAGCGCTTTTTTGGTCCTGGCCCTGACCTAGTGGAATGAGCTCCTGGGAGTGCTGTAGGCCCTGACGGAGCTATCAGAGTTCCACAGGGACTGTAAAATGGAGCTCTTTCACCAGGTGTTTGGTTGAAGCCAGGATTAGTAAGATCTAGTGGGCTATGCATTTACATCATGCAACCTCTCGAGATGGGAGGGCTTCTGGTGGTGGTATTATGCTGTTATGTCACCAATCCTGGGTTATGCTTATATTGTATGTGGGCATTTTATAGGGTCGGGGTTTTAATGGATTTTTACGATTTGTAACCTGCCTTGAGGTCACAGAGAATGGCGGGCTAAAAATATAATAAACATATAAATAGTCTTCTCATCAATAAAATATCCATCTAGAATTCTTCAGATCCATTGGTGCTTGTACCTATAAAATGACTCTTCCAGACAATTTTTGGCCTGTTAGTTTGGGGTCTTTGTGTATAGGTTAGCTATGATTCTCAACTCTGCCTTGGTTAGATGGTATTTTTACAGTGTGCTCATATGAGGCAGTTAATATACTGTTAACTACCTTTCAGTTTGGGATAATATCACTGGAAAATGTCTTCCAGATATATACTCTGGATAATACATCCCTCATGTGAGGGTTCCATGTTCAATATCTGGTAATGCCAATTAAAATAATAGGTAGTAGGTCATATTAAAGACCTTTGCCTGTGACTGTAGAGTGTTGCTGCCTGTTTGAGTAGGATATGGTCCAGTGGTGTGACTCAGGATAAGACAGCTTCATGAGTATGTGTTTATATCCTTCCAAGTACTGTGAGAGACATTTTGGCCTTGTGTTCCTATATCTATTCCAGTCCTGATCAACACCCCATTCCAACTCATACTCAATTCTCCGTGCTGTTGACTTTCAGGCACCGAGCAGGATGATCCTTTTCCTATCCTATCTACAAGTAGTAACCCAAGAAGAAAAAAAAAAAAATATCAGGTTTCTGATCTTCCCCTTGTATTCGTCTGGTTCACTACTGAAGGTCTTCTTGCCAACTCAGCTATCTGTACAGAAGTGTAGTGGGTGATGAGCAGAGATGGGACCCCTACATTGGTTGCAACTTGTCCTTGGAATGCCTCTCCCCTTGGATCCTGCCTTCCCGTCCTTTAGGCCAGAACACCTCTTTCAACAAAGTGGTTTTATTTTTTTGTAGCCACTCTATGTAGTCCTTCCAAAAGGACTACTTTTGGGAAACGTTTTTTTTTTTAGCTCCTCAGGATTTATTTTATGCTGTTTTAAGCTTTTAGGCACACATAGCGTAAAGAACAGAAACCAAACAATCACTGTGAATAGTGATGACTGTGTTTTATAATAATTACAGTTACCTTACATGTAGTCCTTACATATTAATTGGAAGAATACTAGGGATAGCACTACAATCTATTTGATCCTGTAATGTAAGTCCTAGCTTTGTAATACTGCGGAACAGTTTCTGGAATAAAATTTGGTCAAGCAGACAAAAGTTGTAGCTTTGTAATACTGCATAAAAGCTTCTGTGATAACCTGTAGACAATAAAATCAGAGTCCATTAGTACCTTTAAGACTAACAAAGATTTATTCAAGGTGTGAGCTTTCGAGTGCAAGCACTCTTCCTCAGAGTAACCAGTCTAACCTGTAGACAGACTAATATACTGTAGATAAGCAGACGATGAGCATCTAGATGTAAGCCCATTTCGTAATTGATCTTCCTCGGTTCTTCTTACTATGTCTTCCACAGAAGTTATCTCCCTAGAATTGACTATGATCATTACAACGTAGAGAGCATCATGTAGCTGAATGGAATTTAAGTATTCTACAGAAACATAAACATTGCTATTTAAAATTACCTATTATTAGTAACTAAACATAGAAAATGACCCAGTCTTTTAGTTTTTTTCTTAATCTGGTATAAAGCCTTCTAACAATAACTGGCAAAACTCTCTCTAAGGATACTTATAACAATATCCATCTTAAAAGAAGTTCACCCTGGTAATTCCATGCATTTGCATGTGGAATTTTGGCATCCTTAAAGCTACAGGTCACCATTATAACCTTAGTATACAACAATTAATATAATACATTCAATAATTTACTTAATAACAGACATTAAATATCTTAGTTGAAACCCATAATCATGCAATATTTAAAAAAAATGTTAAAATTTTAAATATTTTTTAAAATTAAAAATATTGCATGATTGGCCTTGAAGAAATAACTCCTATAAATATCATGATAGATCTAAATTTGTATTAAGTCCACGGCGCATATACATTTTTAGCCTATAAATCCAAGCTGCCTCTGGATGGAGTAACATTTTTTGAACTTCAAAGTGATTGTATGTATTTGGCACACATTTTATGAATATAAAGAACTGTAAATCATCAGCAGAATGTCTTTTTTATGCAAAACATATGGTAGCTTCTACCATAGAGTTTTTGCCCAACAACTAGAGCATTGCTCCCAAGGTCCCTGATGTGCCTATGTCACTTTTGGATCATATATGCATGTCACTTTAATCTATGGCATTCCTCCCTTTTTATGCTGTCATTCTCCCCTGTCAGCCAGCTGTGTGGTGGCAGAGAGGTGGGGCCTGGTACCAAGGATCTGGCATCCCTATCTTATTCACACAAAACTGAATCATTCAGTGAGGGTTCATATGCCATTTTATACACAGGGGTTCTGAAAAAGTTTGCTAATTTACTACGCAAAGTCTCAGGAAATATTTTGGAGGTGGAACCAGATGTTTCAAGAAACATGGGGATACTGTCACGTTTCCTTTCCCAATGCCATGACACCATCATTATGTATTATGGGAACACATGGTCTCCAATCATGCTACTGGAAAGAGGGGAGAAAGGCACAGGCTCATTGCAAACATCATGTGAAATCTTGTTCCCCCTCCCTCAAGGATTTGGCGCCAGTCTGCATGTGCTACTTTCTTGCTTGCAGGCTCATTCCAGTGTACAATTTCTACTGAGAATTGTAACAAGAGAAGAAGAAGAGAAGAGGAGCTGGGTTTTTTATAACCCACTTTTCATTACCCAAAGGAGCCTCCAAGCAGCTTACAAAAACCTTTCCTTTCCTCTCCCCACAACAGACACTCTGTGAGGTAGTTGGGGCTGAGAGAGCTCTGGTCTGGCAGAATAGCCCTCAGAGAACTGTGACTAGTCCCAGGTCTCCCAGCTGGCTGCACAGGGACGAGTGGGGAATCAAACCAGGTTCTCCAGATTGGAGTCTACTGCTCTTAACCACTGCACCACACTGGCCCTGACCTAGATGGCCCAGGCTAGCCTTATCTCATCAGATCTTGGAAGCAAAGCAGGATCAGCCATGGCTTGTACTCAGATAGGAGATCATGAGGAATTACCAGAATTGCCTTGCTGAGGCAGACCATGGCCAACCACCTCTAGCCTTGAAATCCCTACCGGGTCAATGTAACTCTGGGGTGGGCAAACTGTGGCCCTGCAGATGCCCATGGACTATAATTCCCATGAGCCCCTGCAGTTCATGGACATCCGGAGGGCCACAGTTTGTAGTCCATGGACATCTGGAGGGCCACAGTTTGCCCACCCCTGGTGTAAGTAATCTGTGACTTAACAATACTTTCCACTACCACCAGTGGATTTACATGACAGACTGCTGTCAGCTTTGTGTGTTCCTTGTCACCTCTGCTTCTGTCCTTCTTTGGAAAGTTAGAAAGATTTTGAAAATTGTAACTACTTTAATCTCCAAATGGGTGGTGGTCCGAGATCTTCTGGTTTAGAACTTTTTTTCCATACCTCAAAAGAAGAAAAACCTGGATCCTAGAAACAAATGAATTTTGCTCATGAAACGCAGCTTTGTAAGACACGTCCGTCTTGCCACTAGAATTAAAGTAACCAAACAGAAAACTAAGTTCGGTGACAATGATAATCCATTTGATTTTGAATGTAAGATTGTACTTTGTGAAAGGATCTATTTTGTTGTTTGGTATAGCAAACAAGAGGGGGGAGGTTCTCATCTTAAAGAGGTTCTCATTTTGTTAAAGGCATCCTTGTTGCTTTTTTCTTTTTTCTTTAAAAAAAACACAGTTTGGCATAAAAATAAGGGCACCGCTCATTGAAATTCTCTCGAAGCACGCATTGTGCTTTGTGGGCTGAGTTTTGTCTTCTCTTTGCTTTGCTAACAAATTCTGGGCAGAAGACCGTCTTTTGGGGAAAGCTTTGGTTTTAAGCAGAAAGGAGGAAGAACAAGGTAAATGGCAAATTAGGTGCTGCAAGCCCAGTTTCTTTTATTAATTTATCACTCTTTGTTAACAGCCCGTATCCAGGTCCAAAATACAATAAGTTACTTACGCAGCTTTCATGAAATAATAAAACTGGGCAAACATATTCAAGTACATTTTAAATGGGATGGGAGGTAAAAATACACTAAATAGAAATCAATAATGGATTAGTGGATACTTAAAAGCCTCTGGAACACAATGTTTCCAAAGATGAAAATAGAAGAGGTCTCATGCCATTCATAGCCTTAACAATCAACAGCACCAACTCCAGCACAATACGAGCCACGACCGTTATAGACATAGGACAAACGCAGCGTTATCCGGGTGGATATTATGTGGATGGAAAGACTTCTGAAAGCCCCTGGAAGATGAAATTTCACAGATTTCCTGTGCTGCTGCAACCAAGTCAGCATGCACAAAAGTAGGGCCAAGTTTGCGTAAGTCATGCAGTTGTAAAAATTGTCCTTGAAATAGACTGGTTCCTGAGATTTCCTTTGCCCACCCTTTGCTTGACCCTCCAACTCAGTCTAGCAATATCTGGACTGCTGTAGTTGTCGGGATGCAAAACAGGGTGTGCCTGCGTCCTTATTAGCGGCATTTTAGGGAGATGTTTAATAAGTGCTACTATAATGAAGGAAACATCCTCCTTGTGGATTTGTCCTCGCCAAGGAGTTTTGAAAGGAACAACAGCTTCTTCCCGTAATGCTCTGGCAAGTACAGAGGCTGCTGCATGGGGGGAAAGAGCTGCAAGAACAGAGCATCCCAGATTGGGTACTGTGTTGGAAGACCGCGAGACAGGTACTGTGCAGAAATCAGTGTTAGGCAAGATGATAAAGACAATGGTCAGCAGAGGTGGCCCAAAAGACCAATCCATCCAAGGGTAATGAACACCCAAAAAATAGCATGTGATCTGAAAGGGGTGCTCCAGATTCACATACGCTATTTTACTGGATGCCAGAGCCTAACTACCAGGTCAGATGTAAGAGCCATTTGGGTCATACAAAGTGTAGACCTTCCCTAGTGGCAAGGATTTCTGTGTGTGTGTGTGTGGCAGTAGCATGCATGTTCCATGCTTACAGGAGAGGAATTGAAAGAGTAGCCCACTGTAAATGGAAAGAAATGTTGTGCAGGTAGTAGATCTCTGGACGAGACCTTCTTTGCTGTCAGGTTATCTGGTCAATTACAGGATGCACATTCTAGTAGCCAGAGTTCTTGTCTTTTATTTTCGAGTCACTGAGAAGTAATGTTTGGAGACTGTGTGTTGCCTGAATAAACAGAAAATCATGAGAAAATATCCCTTACTCTGGGGACTGAACTGGGCATTACATTTTTAAAAACTCCCCTGGCAAACCCAAAGGAGCTGCTGGGAGTGTCTTTTTAAACATGGGAGTGAGCCTGATTCAGCTGGGAACTGCAGCTTGTGAGAGAGGAGAGGGTCTTGCTTTCCTTTCTCACTGTTCTCCTGAATCAAAACAGTACTGGTATGGAGTTATTTCCCCCTTTTGTAGATGCACATGCATGGAATACTGGGTGGGCACCTATGAAAAGGGGGAAATAATTCCTCTACTGCTGTTTCAGCTCAAGACAAAGGCTAGGGGTGGGGGGAGAGAAGCCCTTCTTCTCCCCCCCCCTCATTGCACTACCCAACTTAATTGGGCTCTGTCATTTTTAAAGAGACATTCCTCATGTATACTGTCTGGCTGCTTGGAAGATTGAATCCCCAGATTTGTCTGTTTTTTTTTTTAATGTAACATCTAGTTTGGTCATTAGGACAGTTGTTTTGGGAAAAAAATATTTAGATGTCACAGTTGTAGGAACAGACCTAGATATACTTTAAATGAAGTAGAAAGAGAAGGAGAAGAGTCAGCTTGGTGTAGTGGTTAAGAGCACTGGCTTCGAATTTTGAGAGCTGGGTTTGATTCTCTGCTCCTCCATGTGCAGCCAGCTGGATAACCTTGGCTTGATCACAGAACTTTCTCACATAGTACTTCTGTCAGGGATCTCTCAGCCCCATCTACCTCACATGGTGTCTGTTATGGGGAGAGGAAGGGAAGGTGATTGTAAGCTGCTTTGAGACTTCTTCTGGTAGTGAAAAGCTAGGTATAAAACCAACTATTCTTCTACTTTAAATAAATGGACTAAGGACATGCATATTTCCAACATTTTGCAAAAAAGATGAAAGGTAGTCTGTCCAGCATTGTTTCCAACTAGCATTCTTGGAAGGTTAGATCAATAGGTATATGGAGATCTGTTCTGAGAACCACTGTGGTGTAATAGTTGGCCTTGGGTTTGGGAAATTTGAACTGAGTCCCTATTCAGCCATAACACTCACTGTGACCTTGAGCTATCTATTCTCTTACTGAGGACAAAATGGAGATGCTATGTTGGTATCCTGAGGTTCTTGAAGTAAGGACAGACTAAAAGCATAAATACAAAAACAGAATCTTTGACATATGTTTAATTAACCCACACATGGAAGCTTGGCCCACAAAAAAAACATTCTCATGCTAGTCACAGAGAGATACGGAAAATGAACTAGTTGACCTTTGCTTTTTGTAAGCATTTTTATATTCAACTAGCTTCCCAGTTATCAGCTATTAGGAAATATTAAGTGTCATTTTGTCAGAACTTTGAAAGTGCTATTAAACATGCCATTATCAGAAACAGAATAGAAGGCAGATAAAAAAATTTTTTTTTGACAAGACAGCCTTATGATTGTAATCAGTTTTATTTCATGCACAATTTAACAAAGTTATTTTAAAATTTCTTGATCATCTGAAGAAAACAGGAATAAAATGGAAAGGTGTTATATTCTATTTTTGATTATGCTGTACAGAATTTAACTTTTTATTTGCTTTAGCATGGATTGGAAATTGGACTCTATAAGTACTATTGTACTCTTCTTACCACATTGTTAGTGGGAAAGATAGAAGTAATTATTTATTAAAATTCTTTCTGAATCTCTTTGCACTTGGATGTATTATTTGAAACCAAGATTTTTCTATCAGATATGCCTTACATGGAGGTTGCAACTCTTCTTGAAGGAAAGGGATCTCACCATTCTCATTCAAACATTCATTGCTTCTTTGATTAACTACAGCCAGGTATGGAGCTCCGAACTTTCTGGAGATAAGACATAGTCTTTGCAACTGACTTGCAATTCCTCACTGAAATACCCAAACAACAGTGATTTTTTCCTGAAGATGATTTTTTTTAATACCCTGAAGGAGTTCCAGTGCAGCTTACAAAACCCTTTTTGTTCATCTCCCCAGAACAGATACCCTGTGAAGTAGGTTGGGCTGAGAGAACTCTAAGTGAGCTGCTGTGTGAGAACAGCCTTAAGAGAACAGGGTCTAGGCCAAGGTCACCCAGCAGTGGAGAAGTGGGGAATCAAACCAGTTTTCCCGATTATAGTCTACTGCTCTTAATGACTGCACATACTGGTTCCCTGCTATAAGCAAAGCAATCGAAATAGCAGCTGCTAGTTTTAGAATTAGATTTGTCAACCTGGAGATCTCTTAGACTCTTGAGAGCAGTTTTTCTAGAGCAAAAAGCAGTTTTTGGGTTCCACCCCCCCAAGCTCTCCACAAATTTCCCTACCCAGAATTGATAACCCTAGTAATGTGAAGCACATATTTCTTGAACGAGGATCTCAGACCCTCATGCATTCTGTAAGCTGGATGCATTCTGCACTCCACAGTTCATGAACATCTCCTCTACGTGGAGAGCACTATTCTTCTGCTTAGGCAATGGCTCATGGCTACCTGTGCCACTTTTGTAATAATATTTTTACCCAGTAGCTTTCTCATGGCTGTTCACTATCAAAGAATCACACGGTATAGTCTTCTTGGAAGATAGGTATCTACTATCTGTTTAGAGCACACACTTTTCTTGATTCTCTGTCCCTTGCAAACAGGGTGAGTTGTGAAGGAGGGGAATCACATTATCAGATGTTCCCACACTGCAAGAGCTTTTTGTATGTAGCCAACTAGCAGAACGCATTAACAGGGGAAGACTTAAGCCCAGGGACTCTTTTATACCCTTGCATTTACAAAAGTTATGCATCTGGGGAAAGACCGGCCAAGCCCTACCTGCAATGTTATCTTTCGCGAAAGTAGGTGTGCTAAGCCCATTTAGATGAGTGAACTTGAACACACCTAACTCTTCACAGGATTAGGTTGTTTGAGTTTCTTTGGGTGGGGGACTAACCCACCTGTGTTCTGACATGCTGCAGTCACTTGCTGGCAAAATAGCTGACCTTTCTCAATGATTCAATATAGCGGTTTGAGCCCTGAGAAACTCCCCCCCCCAACAATTGCTGCTAAAATATTCTGCATAATGTAATAAGGAACATCTGCTCATTGACTAAACACTTTTTTGGTAGTAAAATTTATTTAATAAACTGGGGCTTACTTCTGAGTATACCTGGTTATGCGTGTTCCCTCAGTCTCTACTTTGCCTGCTATGAGTAGCTTGAAGTAGCAGTGGGTTTTTTTTTTTTACAAGAGGACCCTGTTAAGTGGTAGCTATAGTGATCCCATAGAAAACACCTTGTGAGAAGACTTCCTTAGAAAGGTACAGCAGCATGATGCAACTTATTCAAGCATCAGTTATCTCTCTGTGTGTGGGAAGTAAGTTTTTTGTGCATGTGTCTGTTTGAATGCTGTGTGTGTGTGTGTTTTTTCTTGGCTTGTTTTTATTCTTTAACGTACTGGTTGACATTGTTTTGTTGAGAGCTACTTTGAGTTGGTGCTGAAGAGACATTCTACAACTTCTCTATATCCTTATCCGTGGTTCCTCTATATATTTGTGAAACAGCCTGGGGGGTGGAACATGTCCAGCTGTCTAGTTGGAATAAGGCCAATCAGGGTGGAGCCAGCAAACCTGGCTGCACCCTGATTGGCCCTGGCCCTGCAGCTCCCACCCTCCGTCCCTAGACCCTAGCCTCTTTGCTCTCAGAGCTCTGTCCTGGGGCTGCTAACAAGCTGGCCAGCCCCCGCCTGCCCCACTTGATCCGGCTGCAAGCTGCAGCCGAAAGTCACCTTAAGCTGCCTGGCCAGGGGAGGGGATCCTTTCAAGGCCCGTTCTTAGGAACGGGCTTTGAAGCTAGTAAGTAAATAAAACAAATAAATATAGGAACATGGTTACAGTTCTCAAAGTCCCAATATCAGCTTCCCTACAGATAGGTGGGAAATTGTAAGCTATTCCCTAGAATTTCATCGAGATGTTTAGGCCATAATTACCTGGGATAAAATCAGGTAGTAAAGAAGTATATTGTTACTCTGAGACATAAAAAGTGAGACCATTGGAATTTTTTGAATGTATAGGTAAGTAAAAAACAAAACAAAAAAACTGGTTTGATTGCAAATATAATCAAATGCACATCACCATTAGAGATGATTGATACAGCTGGTCCTAAGGTCCAGTTGGATATGATCTGGTGTTGAAGATTTGGTATGGTCAGATTAATTGTCAGTAATCTTACCTGCAGATTGTCACAACGGTCATGTTCTTAACAGATTCGCCCCCCCCACACACACACACACTTTTAAAATATTGCACTTTATGCCCCCAGATAATGTTTCTAAAGACTGTAAATATTTAGTTTTAAAAAACTTGGGTGAATTTCAGAAAGGGTTGTTAGAAGGTTAGCCACAAGATGGCAGCTGAAGTTAAGGTTTAATGCACATTGCTGAGACTCTAAACACTATTTTCTTCTTTTTGTTGAACAATTGGTGTTTTTATAAAGTTACTTAAAATTACTTTTGGGGGCAGCTGTGTGTGTTGTGTGTGTGTTGAACAGATCTTTTCTGCCACAGGTCGCAAGAGCATAGCCTTGTTTGGTCTATACAAATAAAGTGTATAGCAATGCAGTTCTGATTTTCTAATGTCATAAAGTCTAATTTATTCTGTGAACTTGTCATCTTTGGTTAGGCATGTTAAACAGATGGCTGTTAAAAGAGATCCATTCAATTTCATGTACATTACTAAATGCAAATAAATAACTGGTTCTCTAGATAATTTTCTGTGGCCTAAAGAAATCAGAAGAGTGCTATATTTTATAATGTTTAGGTGGCAGTATGAAGTCAGCTTGTTTGAACAGGGTTTCCAATGATAATTTGAATCTTTTTCTAGAATACGGGTGAAGTTAAAACTATTGGAGGTGCTAGTTAGTACTATGTGAGTATGTAGCTTTTGGATTTTTGATTGATGTGTTTTATTAAATAAGGTAACCAGATTGTCCCACTTTTGGAGGGACATCTGGGGGCACCTGGAAAATTGTACTTATGTTGAAATTTATATATATATATATATATATATATATATATATATATATATATATATATATATATATATATATATATATATATATATATATATATATATATATGAGCCTCTTGTGGCGCAGAGTGGTAAGGCAGCCGTCTGAAAGCTTTGCCCATAAGGCTGGTTTGATCCCAGCAGCCGGCTCAAGGTTGACTCAGCCTTCCATCCTTCCGAGGTCGGTAAAATGAGTACCCAGCTTGCTGGGGGGTAAACGGTAATGACTGGGGAAGGCACTGGCAAACCACCCCGTATTGAGTCTGCCATGAAAACGCTAGAGGGCGTCACCTCTCTCTATATATATATATTACAATACTCTTTTTGCGTTCTATGCGTTCTATGAAACTTTTTGTTGCTCCATATAGACCAAATTTTTAATCAAGAACCCCCCCCCCCCCGGTCAATGGTGTCCTATTTTACCAATGTTAAAATCTGGTCACCTTATTTTAAAACCCACTTTGATGAAAAAGTAAGAAACAAATGTTTCCTGTAAGTAAATCCAATGAGTCATAAATAACCAGCAGCAATTTCTGCAACCATTGGAGCATCCCTCCCTCCTCCCGCTGACTGTATACATCACAGTCCTGTATGGTGGGAGCATTTATACAACCCTGGTGGTTTCACTGTAATGTTTCTTCATGTGATCCAAAGAAGGATATTACAAAGGCAAAGTCACGTATATAACTGAATCTCTCAAATGAGAACTTTGCACCCAAATGTTTGTTTTGTTTTCTTCTTAGAGGAGCAAGTATTTTTTTCTCTGCTCTGCGTTTCCACAAGCATTCCTCTTCTAGACACACAAAAGCAGATCTTGCAGGTGGTGATGCTGTGTGGATTAGCTCACTTCCATAATTATCTTGCTTTGCTTGCCAGCATCTTATAATTTTCTTGCATTACATCACTATCATGCCTGGCTTGTAAGTACCTAGCAACACATCTGCTTAGACCGTCATGTGTGAAAATGGTACACGTGCAGCAACTTCCTCTTTGTAAAATGTCAACATTTGGGCAATATCCTCATGTTTCCTATACCCATGCAGGGAAAATGGCCATCCGTGAAGTGGCAGTAGATGAAGGCAGCTATCCAACTAGCGTGGATAAATTTTGCATGTAAGGATGACATCTGTGCAACTTATGCATCTAGCAAGCATTATTTCTTTGCAGATTGGCTGCCAGGATAAAAAGGGGAAAAAAATCCACGTCCCACATATGAGGCCCCCCAGTAGGGAATGAGGTATAATGAGGTCATGTCTAATTGACTACAATGTTCTGAATCGATATTCCCTCAGAGCACCCTGGGCAGCAGTTTGCAGGAGGACAATTTCATTCAGCTGTACCTGTGTCTGTAATCGCATTAATCCTCCAGAGGCTGGAAGTGAAGTAATCTTCTCTGATGTCATGGTTTGCATTTTATAGCACTTGGTATAAATGGCCTACAGTACATTAAGGTACAAATCTACTAATGGAATTAGACTAAGGTTGACTTTTGAAAAGAATGGCACCTGGAACTCTGGCTAGTGCTCAAGGCTCTAACAACTGGCTGATTATTTTCTGTTTTCTCACTTACACGAGTAGTCTGCTGCCCATTTTGTGTGACTAGAGCAATATGCGTATTTTGCCGCTTTGGAATATGCCGTTGGGATCCTGCATACTTGAGGGTATGCATTCGTGTATGCTGAGACTGGAAAAAATGGGTGTTGGCCTATCTACACAAAACGACAACTGTGCATATTGTGAGGCTCACGTGTAACCCATTGTTCTGGGACTATGTGACTGTTAGTAATATATGATGTAATTTTGAATTCAATTCTCTGGTCCCAGGACAAGATAGCTGCCAGCTCATCTTCTACTTGTAGGAATGTTTCACACTTGTATGGAGACAGATGGATCCAGCAACAAATGGTGGGGTGGAAGCTGTTAATCACTGACATATACAGTTTTATTTCTCCTATGTTTTTGTGAACTACAACTGAACTTGAGAGGACTGATTGGCTGTTTTAGAAAAGAATGATCATATGGCTGTATTTGGATGTTGTGACACAGTTTACTAATTTAACAGGATTAACTTTTGCTTATATATTTCCACTGTCCTGATGGTCAGTTCTTAGTCTGAGGAAGAGTGCTTGCACTCAAAAGCTCATGCCTTGAATAAATCTTTGTTGGTCTTAAAGGTGCTATTGGACTCTGATTCTGTTTTTTCCCCACTGTTCTGATGTGTATGATAGCTGCACCAAAATCATGACAACTGAAAAGGGCTAGTAGATTTGGGGTGGTGATTGTAGCACTTCTCTATTTGTAAGTGCAGTTCCCACAGCTTTCTGTTGGTATTTGGCTTTAATTTAACATCTCCTGGGAACCGAATGAGGGGAGGGAATTATTGCTCTGTGTGAGTAAGACTTTGAAGTTCCATTAGAGCATAGATTTAATGGGAATCAAAGCTGAAAAAATGTAAAATGTAGCCACTTTTTTCACCTATGAAGCCTAATACAGTTCTGGTTTCATTTGATTTGGGATTTAGCTTTTCTAGGCCTAAGCCCATATATGAAATGGTCACCCAAGTGAGAAGGCAAAACCTGAATTGACTAAAATGTCCATTGGCTTTTCAGATGTCGCTGTTCTATTTTCTCTTCCATGTAGATGAAAAACATGAAAGAGGTTCGAAGGTAAGATAAAAATCTTAAGCATGTGTACTAAGAGTCAATTCAGTGGGGCTTAATCTGAGGAAATTGCTGATAAATACATGATAGGTGTGAAATGCATCGACACATAAGTTACCTGACTTGTAATCATGTTAGGATCAGAGGAACTCACTCTAAAATTCTTGTGTTGCTCTGCTCAGCTCAAAATGCTGCAGTGATGGTGGGGTTTCAGCCTTTCCTCCTGCACCATTTTTGCCTCAGCCTGACACACTGCGGGTCTAAGCAAGGCATTTTAAATGGCATTAAAATGGTGGTGATGTGCTCCAAACAGCCATGAAGACGCCATCTCATTTAGTTTGGCCCTCATTTTGAATCTGTCATTTGTGACTCTCTTTTACTTTACCCTCAGGAAGAGAGATTTTGTTGATCTCAGTGGCAGAAAGGCTTTGTTGGTGGGTTAAGTTCAGGAGACGTTTTTTCGCCGCAGCTTCTTAGTTTTATGGGTTTTATATTATGTGTATTAGTTTCTATCGGTTTTAGGGGGATATTTTGGGGTTTTTATCCAATTTGTAACCCGCCTCAAGCCTCTGGGGGGAGGTGGGTAATAATGATGATGATGATGATGATGATGATGATGATGAAGTTATGTTTGGTCCTGTGAAACTGCTGCTTGTAGAAACAGAGACAAAGTTGGCACAGTGGTTTGTTGAAGGCCTTTTTTCTAGGTCTGGGTGTCCATTCAGTGGCTCATCAATGATGAGTTGCTGCTTTGAGATGGGAGGTTGTCCATAAACTAGGACAGGCTCCTAGCCAGGAGTGGTTTAAGGATTTGCGGGGCTCGTAGCACCAGAGCCAGTCTAAGGGTTTGCGGGGCCCTAGCAGAGTACAATTGCAGCAGGAGCAGCCATACTTGGGACAAAGGGGCCCCCAGCAGCAGAAAGAGGTGTCACTCCAAGTGTCCTTAAAGAGGGGAAAGGGGGGGGGGTGAGGAGAGAGGCTACTGCCCTGATGTGTGTGAGGGAAGGCACCTTGTGGGGCCCCTGGAAGCGCAGGGCCTGTAGCATGTGCTACATAGATAAACCAGCCCTGCTCCTAGCTTGAGTGTGTTCAATCCCCTTGTCAGATTTTGTTTTCCAAGGCTTCTTTGGGAAACCTAGGAAAAAACAGGGCAGTTAAACTGGCATATGAAATTTCAAGTCATCCTGAACGCACAATCCTAAACTGTTGCAGAACCCTTTTCTGTAGAGAGAAGAAGAGCTGTTTTTTTATATCCCACATTTTGCTACTCAAAGGAGCCCCAAAGTGGCTTGCAAACACCCTTTCCCAGCGGGGCTCATGGGAATTGTAGTCCATGGATATCTGGAGGGCCACAGTTTGACCACCCCTGCTCTAGATGTTTGAAGGGATGGGAGTTCTCACTACCTTCCTTGGGAGACTAAGCCACAGTCAGCTAGATTTCACAGGATTGGAGACATTACATTTTAATGCAGTTTTCAGCCTGCAGAGATTTTTTTCATAACTTTGTTATAAAGGGTGGGTTTAAAAAAAAAACATAGACATAAACAAATATTGTGGAGATGCTTCAAAACAATACTACAATAAACTGCTTCCATCGATCATATCTTTCACATGAACTCATTTTAAAACTGAGAAGAAATTGCATTATCTTTTCTGTGTGGGATGTTATTGGTAAAGATAGCATTTGGGTGGCACAGAGTTCTGCTGAGGGGCACATTCTGATGTAAGGGGGTGCAGGAAATAAAAAGGAAAAAATCCTGACAGGTCAAAGTAATCAAACCAGATGCTTTGAAGAGCAAGTGTAGCAGCAAAAAGGCAAGAAAATGGTGGCAGTAGCCTAGAAACATTTAGCTGGAATTAAGAAGCCTGTCGTTCAGGCTTCATTGAATTACTGGAATGTACAAGTCATGGTCTAGAACAGGGGTAGACAAACTGCGGCCCTCCAGATGTCCAGCCTTCGCTGGCAGGGGGCTCCTGGGAATTGTAGTCCATGGACATCTGGAGGGCCGCAGTTTGACTACCCCTGGTCTAGAAACATAAAAGCAGAAAACCATGATGACTTCAGACTTTGTCATTGGAGTCATCTGTTTAAGGCTATACACACAGTCCCATTTAGAATAAGTGAAGGAGGACCTTCATAACAAATAGTGAGGGCGCTGAAAATTGTTTAGATCTGCGGTCCGCAAGCTTCTGCTTGCCGCGGACAGCTGCGGAGTAGTGGGCGGAGAGGGCGGCCCGGGGGCCCTCGCACGCATAGCAGCCCCAGCGCAAACGCGCTTGCGCGGACTGCCACGCACGCGCGTTTGCACCGCTGCCATGCCGGCGGCCGTGGCTTCCCCTCCCGGCCCCTCCGGCCCCTCTGGCTCGGCAAGCTTCTTGCAGCTCGGCAAGTTTCTCTTCCCTCCCTAAGTGAGAAGCTTGCCGGGCCGCGAGCTAATCGGCCGCTTTGGCGGCCGATTTGCTCGCGGACTGGCAAGCTTCTCGCTTCGGGGGGGAGGGAAGAAGGAGCTGCGGCCTCCGGGCCGTGGCCCGCGGGTTGGGGACCACTGGTTTAGATGATACATACATTAATTTGTCGAGCTCATAATGCTTGATAATATTACCAGTGGGATGTCATTTCCCCCAACACTTTGTGTCTGGTTCAGAATGCTAAAGAAGATTTTGTGCCTGTGGAAGAGTTATTCAAAGAGAGCTGCTTTGTTGGCCCAGATGTTCTTTAATGTTAACCCTTTATTCTGGTTATTATGAAACTTGGTGAAGATTCTGTGCCTATGGAAGAATTACCCAAAGAGAGCTGTTTTGTTGGCCCAGGTGTTCTTTAACGTTAACAATTTATTTTGGTTATGTAACCTGGTGAACTACTAAGTCCTATCTGTCCAGGATTCACCTTTTGTTTGGTGAGTATCTTCTCTGCTTAGGTCAGTTTGTTTAATTGCTTTCATGTGGCTATTGTCTCCCACCTTGGCTTAGACTCCTCTTGTTGCTGGTTGTATTTGCCTATTGTGATGGTATAGAGCAAGTTAAAGAAAGGCTGTTTTCATAAGAGGTGCTTCACCTGCTTCTGAATGAATTAGTTTTAATTAGAACTCCATGTGGACAAGAACATATATTCAGCATTATAATTGCTTCTCCACATTCTGTCATTTGTTAACGTCCTCAAGTGATGCTTTCTAAACTGAAAGATGTTCTTAGCACCACTTGAGTGCTGCTCAAAATAGTCACCACACTCCATTGTAGGATGCATGGTTCATGCACGATGAATATGAATCGGTGGCACCGTTCAAGTTTTTGAGTTCTGCTGTGAACCTAACTCAGTTGGTTTGGATGGCTAACTATAAGCCTAGTCAGGAACCTGAAGGTTGGGCAACAAAATAGATTAAAATTAAAATACAAATATTTATTACAAAGTGCACATTAAGAAGATTAAAAACAACATTAAAGCTGAAGAAGAAGAAAACAAAAAAGAGGAGGAGTTGGTTCTTATATTCTGCTTTTCTCTACCTGAAGGAGTCTCAAAGCAGCTTACAATCACCTTCCCTGTCCTTTCCCCACAACAGGCACCCTGTGAGGTTGGTGAGGCTGAGAGAGCCCTGATATTACCACTCGGTCAGAACAGCTTTATCAGTGCTGTGGCGAGCCCAGGGTTACTCAACTGTTGCATGTGGAGGAGCAGGGAATCAAAACTGACTCGCCAGATTAGAAGTCCGCACTCTTAACCACTACACCAAGCTGGCTCATAGTCTGTGCAATATGGCATGTACTAGGAATTAAGCCCACTGTGGTGTAAATACAGCGGGCGCTAGCTGCAGGAGCATTGGGTTCCAGGCGGTTGGGCGGCCGGGCCTGGTAGGTGGGGCTGTGGCCTGCCGCTCTGAGAGTGCCCCTTTCTCACGGTTAGACTGACCTTGCGGAGGCTCACTGGGAGCAGCGGCGGTGGTCAGCAGTGGCCTGGCCAGTCCAGGGGGCCGGGCGCGGGCCGGGCCAACAGCGGGCGGAAGTAGGCAAGCTCAGAGGCGGGTGGCCATGTGCTGCAGCACGGCCGGCACAGCCCAGCTGCAGTGCTGGCGGTTGAGCGGCTTAGTGGCGGTGTCGTTCGTGCCAGCCAGGCAGCCAGGCAGTCCTCGGGGCCTGGCTGCGGTGGTGGTGGCGAAGGCCACTCTGAGGAGCTAATCAGGGACTGATTCGCTCCTCCGAGTTTTTATCCCGGAACAGAGCCCGCCCACTCTCCTCTCACTTAGTCATTGCCCTTTTATTTAATACCGCGGAGCGGTTTAAAGATGGTCAATGGTTGTGCATGTTATGAGAGACCAATGTGTTTCAAACCGGACTAGTTTTTTCAGGTTGGGGTTTTTGTTTCCCCTTCTTAAAATTTCACTGTCAGCCTATTCAGGCAACATTAAGAACACATTAAGTTTTCACAATGCTTCTTATCAGTTATGCCAGTCATACTTAAAGCAGCCCTGTCATTTCTTTGGTTTGCCATCTAGTCACTACCAGTTTTTTAAAATGAAAATTTCTGAACTGTCAGCATTTATATAATGTTAAGTCCAGTGACATCTTTAACACCAACAATGTTTTATTCATGATATATGAGCTTTTGTGTGCTCACACACTTCCTCAGACACAGTGTCATGGAATGGACAGTTCATACTTACAGGCAAAATGTAAGAAGTAAATTAATATACGGCAGAATGAAAATGTTTAGCAGATTCCAGAGATAAATTTGAATAACAAGCTTATTTGGATCTGTTTGGATTCAAAATCCCAACTGAATCTTTCAGCAATGTATGTTAGTGGAGTGGAGGGAATCACAGAGTAATCCTTTGTGTGAGAATAGAGGTATTATAAATATTAAAAGTACCTTTAATTTTATCTGTAAAATGTTGCAGGTTATGTAGTTTCTGATGCAGGTTTTTTTAAATGAAATTTTCTGAACTGTCAGCATTTAAAGGTTGGAAAACTGAATCTCATTGGCTAGTACAAAGGAGCCCACATTCAAGTTGGTGTATATGGCATACACAGTGAGAGAGAACAGGATGAGCATGGAGTATATTATAACTTTGTAACTAGGAAATGGAGCTGATAGAATTTGAGGTCCCAGGAGAAATGACACATATTAATTCTTCCCTAAGGGACAGTCTTTAATCTGGATACTTTTTAATTGCTTTCCTGCAAAAAAAAAATCCCGTAAAATTAAAATAGTACAATGTTAGATAAGGGCCAACCAAAAAAGAACATTAAGGGAGGAATAAATCCCTAATCCTGCACTCCCCATCCCAGGCTGATTCTGCACTTACTTTGTTTATTCCATTGTGGATCCTGCTGAATTCAGATAGATTTGAACTCGGGTCTTCCTTTATCCCCTCCCCCCAATTGAAACAGAATGTGTTCTGCACTTGATTGGTGAAGTTCAGAAGGGAGGGGGAGCCAAGCACAGCAGGAGCCTCTTACTTTAAGACAAGCCTTGCAACCCGGAACCAGGAAGACTTTGAACTGATGCCCTGGCCAATCAGGGAAGACTTCTTTGCTACAGCCTTTAAGGCATGAGATAGCAAGTTAATTCACAAACAGCAGAGAACTGCACATGTACTCATGGCGGTTTTTGAAATATTGAGGCTTATATCCACTCCAGTATACTGCGGGGGGAAGGTAGGGTCACCATGAATCAATCAAGCTTGTTGCAGAGGGAAAACTTAAAGCAGCCAAAATCAAAATGCAAATCGAATTCAGTGTAGATGGGAGGGATTCATTCAAACTGGGTCTGGGTAAAAAGCCCCATACAGACTAGAGACCAATGTTATCTAGAGTTTATTTGTTGTTGTTAGGTGCAGATTCGTGTCCGACCCATCGCAACCCTATGGACAATGATCTTCCAGGATCAACTCTATGGACAGAGTTTATTTAGACTATAGTTAACAGTGGTGCATTATTTACAGTTCTACAGTATAAAAACCTATGTCTTTTATTTATACACCTATTTTATTTCGGTATTTTAAAACAAACCTTTCTCCCCGGGGGGGGGGGGGCTGCAAAGTGCAATATAAAGTACAATTAAAAAGAGCACACAGTAGAAAACAAAGTACAATAAACTACATTCTGCATCCATTGGGCTGGTCTTAGAACTCAGGGACAGTTTATTTTATTCCCCCCATCCCTTTTTATTGATTTAAATTGTTATGGACTAGTCCTGGATCCACAAGGCTGGCTCACTCAAGGTCACAGGTTATGGTCCTTAAGCCAAGAGCCAAGGATCAAAAATGCTTCGATTCTTGCCCTTTTGTTCTTGCTGAAAGTTTTGAGCCCATGTCCATGCTTGGCCTTAAATATCTGCAAACAGGAGGAGAACCAGAAGCTCAGGGCTGAAGTAGATAATCTGTGACATGAGGAAGGTCCGAGATCAGCCCAAATTGGGTCATACCTAACATCAGGGAAACCAACATTCCCAAGCATTGTGGGGCTGAATTTTGGCTTGAGAGAAAGGGTAGGGGAGGGTCTTCAGCCTTCCATCCAGAACTGTTTTCCAAAGCTGAAAGAGCTGTGGGTAGTCTATTTGCCTCATTATGGGGCTCCACATATACTGATTGCAGAATAGTATTGCACAGTGGGGCAATATTGTCCCCAAGGGCCATTTAAGCTCATGACAAATGGCATGGGAGGAAAGGCTGAAAGCTCTTTTTCCCTGCTTGTCACTTGCTAGCTGAATTTGGCCCCACAGGGAATCAATGTTAGTTCCTCCCTATTACTTGGAAAAATTACAGTTGGCCCAAGTGAGGTCAGGGAACCTCAGAACCAACTCTTTGCTCCACATGTCATCGATTGAACACTCAGCCACATGTTATACAGCTGGCAGAGATGTTTCCAGGAATTCCCCTTCCTTGCTCTTTCATCAAGCAAACAGAAAATCTTCTAATGAAATACATCTAGAAGAAGTACATTGGTTATTATTGTTATTGTTAATTTGCAACCCGCCACTATCAGTGAACTGTCTCACTATCTCACAACAGGTTACAGAATAAAACCCCACATAACAGTTGTAATGACCCCATTAAATATATAACTCACTCCCACCTCCCAGCTAACTAATCCAGGAAATTAACACCAGGCAACCTGGAGCCCTTCAGGTGTCAACCCCTATTAGAGCTCCCCCCAGCCATCTGCAATGCAAGGCAGCTTTCTCCCCAGCCTGGGAGCTGCTGCAGCTCAGCATGTACCCAGTCCCTTTAGGAGGCCCCCAAATGATCCTTCCCCTTGAGTGTAACCACCAGCTGTGGCAAATAACAATTACAGAAGAAAAAACATGAGCCAAATGAGTAGACAAATTGAAATACCCAATGATAGGCAAATTAGGGTGGGTGGGTTTGGAAGTAGCTTGGGGCCTAAGAGGAGAAAAGAGGCTGCACACCTGGAAACCCTTTCTTATATGGACATCCAGGGATGACCTCCCCACACCTACACCTCACTGAGCCACTCAGCTGGAAATGAGTGGGGTTCACAAAATTCAGCTAGCCTACCAGGCCCCATGTGAAGAAGCTGGGTTGACTCCTTTTCTGGTGCTGGAGTACCAGCAGCAATCAGTAGTGTTCAGGTAAGGATGGCAGCTGTGGTTTTTGTTGTTGCTCTACAGCAAACCCTGAGTGCTGCGGTAGTGGCAAAATACTGCAGTGCTGGTAAGAGCAGTCAGTTCCCACGTTACCTTTTGGTTCTTTTACTTGTAGTAATTATTTTAAAGAGTTGACCTTCTGAAACAGAAGATCACTTCTGGACAAAGGCGAGCTTAATCTGTTCAAATGACACCCACCATGGAGTGTTTTTCACTGCAAGGACTTAAGGAATGTGACATGACTGGGGAGGCACCTCTCAAATCATGATGATCAAATGCCTTCTGGCTTGTGAATTGTGACAGCTGGCTCCTGCTGCCAAGTACCTTTTGCATCTGGGGTTTTCAGCCCCTGCCCACCTGGCACTGGGTAAGGGCCATGCCTTGCTTAGATCCTGCAGGGGAGAGTGCCAATGGGTGGCAGTGGTTCTGAGTCCCCATCTGGGTCCCCAGAGTCATTAAGAGGAGACAGGTGCCAACAGTTATGTGTAGTGCAACCTCCCCATGCTGATAAATGCAAAGACTTCTAAAGTTCATCTTTCATTCCCACATAGTAATGTAGTTCAGGGACAACTACAGGAGGAAGCATGCGGCCTTAGTCATATTAGCACTGTGCACGTGCTACTTCTGAGGTACGCGTGTGCATATAATTTGTAAATATCCAAGAAAATTGAACAGGGTGTTGCTTCATATGCTACCATTATTTATAACTTCCCATAACTTTACCAAACAGAAGTGGAGTTTGTTAGAGAACAGGAAGTAGGAGAAGGGAGTATAATATGAAAGGAGGGCATACAGAAAAAAGGGAGAGAATTTATTATTTTCTTAGATTTTTATACCACCCTCCCGAATGTCTCAGGGCGGTTTATATGGAACATCTTGGGATACATAGAACATCATATATATTAAATAACAGTCACCACACATTGGTAACAATTCTAATAATAAATATAAGTTTAAGAGATTACTGTAATTAATTCATTGGACAATTTCAGTAGAACAACTCCTAGGGAGGTCAGAATTATTCAGATTATGGAGGGTATGCCTTAAGGGGGACCACCAGATGTTTTTAGGTTGGGTGTTTTTAGGTTGGATTAACCTCAGTTGAATGCCCAGTGGAGGAGCTCCCTTTTGCAGGCCCTACGGAATTCTGGGAGTTTGACCATGGTCCTGATCTCTTCAGCTGCTCGTTGCACCAGGTGGGGGCCAGTACAGAGAAGGCTCTGGCCCTTGTTGAGGTCTGACGTACTTCTTTGGGACCAGGGATTACTAGCCAGTTGGTGGTGGCAGTGCATAGTGCTCTTTTGGGGGTATAGGCAGAGAGACAGTCTCTCAGGTACACAGGGCCCAGACTGCATATGGCTTTGAAGGTAATTGCCAGAACCTTAAGTCTAATCTGGAATTCAGTTGGAAACTAGTTGAGTTGTTGGAGTACTGGCCAGATGTCAGATCTCCATTGTATATTTGTGAGGACCCTGGCGATGGCATTCTGAACCAATTGTAGTTTCTGGATCAAGGATAAGGGTAGCCTGTGTAGAGCGAGTTGCAGAAATCCAATCTAGAGGTGACCGCTGCATGGATCACTGTGGCTAGGTGTTCTAGGGCTAAGTAGGGTGCAAGTTTAGGGCTAATCCTGCGTTGAGCAGGGGGTTGGACTAGATGGCCTGTATGGCCCCTTCCAACTCTATGATTCTATGATTCTATGATTCTAAGTAGCTTGGCTTGGTGTAGGTGGTAGAAGGCCTGCCACACTACTCTCATGACCTACACCTCCATAGAGAGGGAGGTATCAAAGATCACAGCCAGGTTTCTGGCAGAATGGGCTACTGCTAGTTGCACTTCATTCAGGTTGGGCAAGCACACTTCCTTGCTTGGTCCCTTCTTATCCAGCCACAGGACCTCTGTCTTTGGAGGATTGAACTTCAGATGACTCAGCTTGAGCCACTTCGTCACTGCTTCCAAGCATCTGGCTAAGGATTCTGTGGGAGAGTCACAGTGGTCATCCATCAAGAGGAAGAGCTGGGTGTCATCTGCATATTGGCGGCAAACCTCTGCACCAGCTGAGCAAGAGGGAACATGAAGATGTTAGAGAGGGGACTGCTCCTTGTGGGACTCCACCTGTGAGCTGGTAGCGATTAGATTCTCTCTCTCCTATTACTACCCTCTGTCTGTGACTCCAGAGGAAGGAGATTAGCCATTTGAGGGCTGTCCCCCATATCCCGGTGTCAGCAAAGTGGTGAGCTAAGAGCTCGTGATCTACTGTGTCAAATGCTGCTGAAAGATCTAATAGTACAAGCAGTGCTAACCTGCCTTGGTCCAGCTGGTGGCTGAGGTCATCCATCAGGGCGACTAGCGCTGTCTCTACCCCATGGCCAGGTCAGAAACTAGACTGAAATGGGTCAAGGGTTGAAGTTTCCTTCAGGAATGTTGATATCTGGTCCGCAGCAGCCCTTAGGGTTTAGTTCTCATGGTAGGAAATGGAATTGTGCTCCTTGACAGGCTGGTAAGTGGGTAGTCCTTTTTAAATATGCACCTAGGGCTAAAACCCAGAACACATTCAAACAGTGTAAGTCTTTATGAATATGGACTCCAGTGATGGTGGTTATTCTGCATTAAAAGGGTGTGATAATGAATATATTGACTACAGCTCTAAAAGTCTGCTAATGCAGTCCAGCCTCCTTTATGGTTCCCTGCTTCTTTTATTTATCAATGTGACAGATGGGAGTTTTCATTTCAGCCTGGGGATAGTTTGGATGATTATAGCAAAAACAAAAAAGCAAGTTTGATGCTCAAGTGAGGCACAGTAATTTTTGCACAATAGCCGAGAAGAATTTTTGTTCTGCCCATATATAAATTAGGCGGTGGCTGTTCTATAGTCAGCCTTTACCATTCCAAATGGGGATTTTGAATAATTTTTCACTTGGGGTCCTCTAGCATTTATCACTGGAGGGCAGTAGTGACTGGAGAGCTGATGAAAAAAAAAGAGGAAAACTCTGGAGAAATAATATATAAAACATTATAGATTTCCATTTTTTCCCTCTTACAACTTCAGCTCTGTTTGTGCTCTGAACGTCGTACACAGCATTCATCATGAGAATAAGCTGCTTTTCAGAGCTGCCCTGGAGGCACTGGGATTTTTACTTATTTAAGAGCTTCCTCATCACCTGGAGCACCTGAGGCTCCGTTTATGACAGAGCATCAGAGACAGAACTGCTGTCTTTCTTGAGTCTGTTGTGTAACTTTGAGCCGATAGGCCCTCCTTGAATTTGGTGTTGTTTTTTTTAAGAAGCAGTTTCTTAAGGTTGGCTTCTTCCTCGTGAGCCCCCATGCTGGAATACTGTTGCGTCAAACTGGTAACAGCCGTGTTAACAACTAACACTTTCTGCATTGGGTAATTAAGAACTGGCTGTTTCTGACACCAGAGACTATGCAGGGGAGTACTTGTAACAAAGATGGTGCCTTTGCCTGTTGTGTTGAAAGCAGATGTCCCATTTGACGAACTGTGATTGACCCATTATGCACGGGGGTTTTAGCGCACATTCGGGTTGGAATGGCGGCGACTAAAATCACCGACAACGCATGGTGCCGGCTGCAACCGGCTGCAGCTTTGGTGCATGCCGCCGAAAAAGCCGCGTTCGTGAAACGCGGAAGAAAGCGCAGCTTCCGGGTGATCGGGGCGCAACCAGAAGTGGTGCTGGGATCGCCGCGTGCATAATCGGTTACTCTGGGTTTTGCCGCCGTCGCGCCCCGCCCCGTGCATAACCGGTGTGCGTCGCGTCTTCCCCCTCCACGTTTTCCATGTGACCCAAAATCGCCGTTTCGGCAGCCGTGCATAATGGGCCATTGTGAGTTCCTTGTTCAATTGGCTGCAGCTCAGCAAATGTGACCAGCTGGAGGCAGGGCATCATCTGCCTCCATCGTTGTATTGGATAAGCAAGCAGTTAACATTTTAAAAAGTGTCACATATATATGCCTGGCCTTGCAGAGTGGAGGGTGTTGGTATTCATGGGTGGAATGGGATGGAATAAGGACCACAATTTAATGAAACTGCCTCTGCCAATATGGAACTCAGTTTTTCTTCTTCCTTAAAAAAAATGGTAGAATGTCTCCTATCTTTCCTTTTGCTCTCTCTTCTTTTCATGCTTATCTTCCTAGACATGGCATGTTGAGTCTGTAGTTAACAAAGAAATTGTTGTACTTATCCTAATTGTGAGTGTTATACCCAGACGTGGAATTTGTTGGCTCGGTGGGAGGTGTTGATATAAAAGCTTTCTAGAGAGCAAAAAGTAGACTTCTTTTTTTGCTGTGGTTGCTTAGTAGCCCATGCTGGTTTGAGATTTCCTTGAGTTGGATTCCATGGAAGATTTCCACATGTGCAAAAACTCATGAGCCTGCAGAATTTCTAAAATTACTCAGTGCTTCCTGCTTGCATTAAAAGAAAACAGTTGTATCCCTGCTATCAAATCCTTGTTATATAGATGCAGAAATGTTTCAGAAGAAGCTGCTAGGGTTAGTATTGTTTTCTGTCCTTGTCTTTTACTGAATTAGTTTTGTTATTAAAGATGATTATTCTGGATGTATTCTGGGTCTTCTGAGGATGGATTTTCAGGCTGCAACTTTTTGTTACTTTCTACCACCACATAATGTGGGTCTCCCTTAGGGCCCATTATGCACGGCCAGCGAAACAGCGATTTCGGGTCACATGGGAAAACGCGGAGGGGGAAGACGCGAAGCAAACCGCTTATGCATGGGACGGGGCGCAACGGCGGCAGAACCCAGAGTAACCGATTATGCACGCGGTGAATCCCGGTCACCCGGAAGCTGCGCTTTCTTCCGCGTTTCACTGACGTGGCTTATTCGGCGGCATGCACCAAAGCTGCGGCCGGTTGCAGCCGGCACCATGCGTTATCGGTGATTTTAGTCACCGTCATTCCATCCCGAATGTGCGTTATTCCCCCTGTGCATAATCGGTCTAGGAGATGCACAGCACAATCCTAAAGTCTACTCAGAATTAAATACTCCTGTGTCTAGTGGTGCTTACTCTAAAGTAAGGGTACATAGGATTGCATCTTCCAATAAAATCTTCTGCAGAGTGAGCTCCAGTCTGAGCTCACTGATATTAGTGGTCTTAAAATGAAGAAGAAATGAAGAAGTTGTACATCAGGTTGTATTGTGTGGAAGGTACCTGATTCTGGATTACTGTCAGAGTTAAACATATTAAAGGCTGTTGAAGAGGAACTGTTCAGGTTGTGGAACAACAGGATGGCCTTGGTAGTCAACACCCCTGGGTCCCCACTGTTCTTTCGCTACTTCAGCAATAAAAATCCCTTCATTTGTAGAGGATCTAAGTGCATGAAGCAAAATGATAGACAGCCTATTGATTGTCTGTTGTGAAGAAATATTTCTTTACTGCTGTAAAATCTACCTGTGGGGCCTTTCCACATGCTTGACATAGTTTATTATAAGCTATCCAAAGTGAGGATTATAAACTATTGCAATAGTGAGGAAAAAATTCAGTACAGATTTCAATACTAGGCCTCCTTATTTTAGCTTTTAAACAGGACAATCATTTGTGCTTTCTTAATGATCAGTCATATTCTTTTCTGTTTTTTTCAATTCACCTGGGGAGGCTCAAATGTTTTTTCTCCTCAGCATAAAGAAATGTGTCACTGCCAAGTTTGGGAATCTTGGGTTTCAGGAAATTCTGTTTCTTGGCCTCAGATATCAGAGTCCATAAATGGAGTGAAGTTCTGTCAGATCTGAAGAGGATATCCAAGGTGAATAAGATTGAATGGCTTCTTCCTCCTGCACTGACCTTGCTTGCATGAGAGGGCACTCAGAAGTTGGCATCTCAGGTCATCCTCTAGGGGAAAAACAACAACAGTCTTTGAGAAGGGTCATCTGTAAACAGGAAACATTGCTGTTCTTCCACAAGCACTAAGGTTTGGGGGCAGATGCTTTGTATTATTTCCAGGGAGAGGATAAAAGAACACCAACTTAGGCAATATTTCCAAGTGAACTGGGTGGGAAAAAAAATCCATGTATAGTTTGTTTTCTTTTCAACATTTCTTATTGCCTGCAGAAAATTGTGTTCGGTTTGTTGAGTAAGTGTTATCATTAGTTCCTGATATTTCTCTGTGTTTTTCTGTACCAAGAGAGCAATCCTAAGGAGCTCTACCCAGAACGCTACTCATTTATTCAGTGGCGCTTACTCCCAGGAAAATGCTCTTGGAATTGTACTGCAAGGCTGTCAAATGTGATTCCCTGCTCTTTTTTGCTTGAGTGTGATACTCTTGTTGGACTACAAAATGAGGGTGGGTTCTTTAATAATATATGGGCAGTTGCTAGGGAAGATATAAGCTCCCAGTGTCAGTTTTACTAAGGCCAAGAAAAGGTTTGCTGGAGGGAATATGCTCAGCTGTATCTAAAGAGAAGCAACTAGTTTCAGCCTAGCTACTCTATTTCACTTCTTGGGTGTGTTAAATTTAGGCTCTTGTGGCTTATTTTCCTCAATATTTTAAGTATTAGGAAGGAAAAAGATAGGGTTTCAACACAAAGAAAGCACAAACATTTAACCTTTTCTGACACAGTGCTCCAGGGTCACAGATAGACTTTTGCACATCCATCTGTTGTATGGAAATTGACTTTTCCATTACTTGTCAAGTACTTTTTATGGAGATAAACCTACACCCAGCAGAAATCTTGATAATGTACACAGATGTAATGCAGCAGTTTTCTACATAACGTTTCCATATGAGCTTGGTTTAAAATGAAATATATCCATGAGGTCCAAGCACTGAGTCAGAAATATTTCATTGCCAATATAGAAAAGAATATGGAAGCCAAGTAGGTTGAACTGGAGGATCTTACATTTTTTTCAAGTTACAATTTAACAAGTTGCAGGACTAAGCGTTATTATAGAACTATAGAATGTAGGGTCTGACATTTGGCTACTATCAGCATTTGTTTTATTGAGTGGAATGGAGCATCAGCTGGGAATGACAGAAAAGAGATATGTGGGAATTTTATATTATATCTTAATTTCTCAAGGAGCTGGCTGCCCATTGCACAAATTAAGACTTTTGTTTCCAGAGATGATCAAGGACTGTATTATGTTAAAAGATCAACCAATACATTGAGTAATACTGGGAAAGAGGACAGACTTATGATTAAGGGCATATCAGAGGACAACCGCCACCCTTGGGACTCTGGTATTTTTCTCCTCAACCTTTGCCCTCACTAGAAAGTTTGTGAACTGCCCAGAGAACTTATTTCCAATAAAACTAGGTATTTAAGAATAGGTAAAGTTTGCAAACAGAATCTAGCAGGAAAGGTTGGCCTGTTCCACTGACCCCTACTTTCTGATTGGTCAAAATCAAATTCTCCCTTTCCACTTAGGTTATAAAATAATGGCCTGTAAAAAGGAGCCCTGTCAAGCTTCGTTTGTGAACATTTGAAAGACTGGCCTGCCTTATGAGGTAGCATAGGAGGAGACATTAAATGAGTAGTGTTAGCTAGAAGGAATGATTTTCTGCTTTTGTTCTGTATTTCCCTTCCTCACTTTCCCACAGTTCATCTGCTTTTGCACTTACCATAGACTTTTAAAACTGGAAACTGTGGAAGATGTTCTGTTGGCCATGTTTTTTTAATGGTTTTTCGTAATTACTCAGAATAAGTGAAGAGAAAGACCATTGCCTTGTGGAGTAAAGCGGCACAAACCCAATTCTCAATATTCACAAGAGTTTCTTCTTTTCTGCTTACATGCTTGGTCCACTGAGACTATTCTAGATCAGGGCTACAGCACCCATCCAGTCCAGCTGTGAAACCTGCAGTGTCCTATTAGCAGAATTACATTTTCCCCTTAAAAGTAAGGGTATAATTGTTCAGGATTATACAGTTAATCATTTCTCTATATGCAGTCGGTTACAATATAATGATGGATGGTTGCACTGATTGAGTTTTGAAGAGGACAAATTGGATGCCATTGGTTAGATTCTCATAAAGAAAAGGGAATAAAGGTCCTCTTATACCAGATGTTGCTAACATCATGCTAGAAAAAAACAGTGTCCATTTTAAATAACCCACATTCAACAGGGATGAATTCAAGCTGGAGGAGGTCACAAAAAGAGCAACTGAAATTATCACAGGATTGAAACATAAATCTTGGGCAGATAATTAGAGAATTTACTGGGTTCACATTAAAAATGAAGTTGACAGGGGGCATGATAGTGCTTTTATGAATACACTGAAGAAACCAGGGGCTTAGCCAGAATTTTTTTTGTTAGGACATTTTTTTGTTGAGGTGGCCATAGAGCAAAATGGACAGCAGCCCATTATGTGTCTCTGCAGACCTGCCATGCTTACACATCTACACTCCTGCTGTTCTGTATTTGACATCAAGTAATTGTTGGTGTCCACCTCTAGTTATGAATCTGATCATTTTCTAAGAAAAAAATAGAAGTTGCTGAACAGTTGCCAAATAACCCAATATGCAGGCCAGAGTCATGCATTTAAAAAAATTCACAGATTGAATGCAAAAGGAAAGGAGAATGGCTTGAAATTACTCACTTCCACATACAGACCTAAACACTTTTCAACTATTCTTATATAGTTAAAGGAAAGTATCTGACAAAGGGACCAGCAAGCAAAGAATTATTTCTGTGTCTCCTGATTTAAAAGAAACCAGTTTTTGTCTCTTGTTCTGCAAAACACTAAATACAACCTAACAGCAGCATCATTTCAAATCTGCATATTTGTAGAAGCATTATCTGTTCGGTCTGCAGGGCAGACTTTAAGCAGCAGAGCAGACTTTAGGACCAACAACCATCCTCACACTAACTTGGCAGTAAGCACCATTGAACTTACTGGTGGACATGCTTAAGAGCATAGTAAACACTGCATCTTTCAACACAGAGCCAGAACAAGACATGGGGGGTAGGTAGGGGAGAGCCAGCCAGAGATCTGCTCTGAGTTGGGTGACTGTAGCATGGTATGTATGTGTTCTACCACATCATAAATCCAAAATACTTCATTTGGCACCTAAACATTCATAGTGGTTCATGGCTTATGAATCAGAAATGTCACGAACCACATAATTAAATGAAATGTATTTTCCCAATTCATGTTCATCCTTACTACGATATTCAAATTTTGTTCTGCTACTGCAGACTACCATGGTTAGTTGGTTTTTATACCCCACTTTTCACTGCCTGAAGGAGTCTCAAACTGACTTAAAAGCACCTTCCCTTCCTCTCCCCACAACAAGCACCCTGTGATGTAGGCGAGGCTGAGAGATCTCTGACTGGTCTCCTTGGTCAGAACAGCACTATCAGGGCTGTGACAAGCCCAAGGTCACCCAGCTGGCTGTATGTGGAGCGGTGGGGAATCAAACCTGCCTTGCCAGATTAGAAGCCACTCCTCTTAACTACCATACCATGCTGGTTGGAGTAGGATTATTTGATGATAGGTTGGCCAATTTTGAGGTGGAGAGCTCCCCAAATTACAACTTATCTCCAGACAACAACTATTTGTTCCCCTGAAGAAAATGGCTCATTTGGAGGGTGGTCTGTATACCATTATGGCTCCCATCCCCAAACCCCACCTTCCCCAGACTCCATTACCAAATCTTTATGAATTTCCCAACTCACAACTGACAACCCAAGCTGATGTGTGAAATTCTGTGAAGTGGCTTTTTACAAATGTGTAAAGAGCCCCAGAATGATTCTTGGACCCTGTGACTTCTCAAACACACGACAGAAGTTCGGATAAGATGTTATTGTACCCGGGCAAAGTATAAGTAATTGTCGTAGACAACTGGCTAACCAGCTCAAACCTTCCTCAGATTCTGAAAAGGCTTTGAATAGTTGGACTTCAGGCATCCCAGATATGCCCTGTTATTGTGTAGCTGAGGTACATTTAAATGATGGATTCATTTTTAAGCTGCCTGCATTAAAGCTGTGCTCTGAAGGTAGAAGGCTCCTCTATGCCCTTATAGTGTCTTTGTATTTTCAAAATTTAAACATCCCTTATTGTTGAAACTAGAACTCTTACACAAGAGGACTAGCCCATGTTTCTCTCTCCTTTTATTTCCTCCTCTTTAAAGCAGCCTCAGGTTGGCCTCTAATGTTTACCTTTGATAAGTGATTTTTCTTTGCCTTGGCATTCATTTTTAAGCTAAAGACATATTTTATAATTATAGTGGGAGAGCACTTCACTTGAGTGTGATACTGAGAAGAATAAATAGTTGTCAAGCTTAGTTGGTATTGAGTACAATTATGGAATTAATTCCTGAGCGCACATGGGAATTCCCAATATAGAAAAGTTTGCACGTCAGCTATGTAATTTTATTTTGTATGGCCTTTTTCTACTCATCAGGCTCCAAGTGCTCTGTGTCTTATCTGCATTGCAACTTGTAAAGTGACTTTCCTGCATGTTCATTTAAATATAACCTTATTTAAATAAACACAACAGTTTAAAATGCCACTCCTCCTTAGCTGGTTTAACCCAGCCGTTCTCTCCATTGGTCAGCAATCAGTCATGTTGTGTTGGCAGAATAGCAGAAGAATGCCTGCCATGTTCAAGATCCATTAACTCAGGGCTAATTCATGGTACAAAAGCTTTGTGTTTCCTTTGTGCTTGTTCCATATCTGGCATACTCAGTTTTGTAGGACCAGAAGAGGAAACCGAAAGCTAACCTGAACAGAAAGTCAGGAACCCAAAGGTTGAGCTGTAACAACAATATTAACAAATATTTATTAAACAAAGTGCACTGATTCAGTTATTAAAAACATAGTAAAAACAACACATATCTTAACTGCACATGACAGAATGGACCAAACGTGTTTTGGTCCCGAAGGGTCTTCCTCAGTGGTCAAATTGATGTGTGGAATGCTCTTTTGTACAAGATCAAAATCTAAAAGCTTGCTGGGGGGCAAAGAAAAATCTGCTAGGTGTTGCTCCAATTAGTCTTTCTAAAGTATCTGCTTTGGAGCCCACCTTCTAAAATATGTACTATTTGAGGCCACCACTCTCAGCTTTTGCCTAGCTCTTATCTAAAATCCCTAATCTAAAACTCATCTCTAGAGTATTAAAGAGAGAGGCATGAATATCTTAATGGCTCTAGGCTATGATCATCTCAGTTTCAACTTCTTTCTTGATCTGGCTGGTCATTCCAATTCATAGTACCATGTGCCTCTGTAGGGTTCCTTCATCTAGACCAGGCTTTATCAGTCAAGGTTTTGTGAAATCCTGGGGTTTCTTGAAGGCCCTGGAAGGTTTCCTGAATGGTTGGGAGTGAATTTTTAATATATTTTTGAGTGACTAGCTTCAAAGCCCATTCCTAAGAACGGGCCTTGAAAGGGTCCCTTCCCCTGGCCAGGCAGCTTAAGGTGGCCTTGGGTGGCAGCTTGCAGCCAGATGGGGGTGGGCAGCTGGAATAGAGCTCCTTAGCAGTCAGCTAAGCAGCTCCTTAGCAGTCCTTAACGAGCAGTCAGCAGGCCGGAAGGCCCTCGTCAGCAGGCCCAGCCTAGCAGGGCAAGAGGCCCTTGTTAGGAGGCCTTCCACCACAATCCTTTGCCCAGGGCCTCTCCCCATACCTGCCACTGGCTCCAGGCACTGAGGCGTCTGAGAGCAAAGAGGCTAGAGTCCAGGGACGGAGGGCAGGTGATGCAGGGGCAGGGCCAATCAGGGCAAAACTGGCTGCACCCTGATTGACCCTATTCCAACTTGGACAGCCAGACACATCCCACTCCCTAGGTTGTTTCATAAATATATAGAGGAACAACAATGGATAAGGATGTGACCATATACGGTTATATTGCTCCCCCCCCCCATGGCCTATGACAGGGGATGTGATGGGATGTTCTCTAGTGTTCTAAGACTACTTCCAGTCTGCATATTTTGTGATGTGAATTGACAGCTAGCAGCCGATAACCAGTGGGAGTTGGTGGGGAGGGCATAGTGTAGGAATAGGCAAGATCTCTAGCATGATTGAAGAAAAAATGAAGAATATCCTACAGGAGGCATCAGGGGAGATTGTATTTTCAAATATAATCCTCCTGGTTGGCTTAGTTGGAGATTTCCTGCTCTTTGAGTACACTTCCCTCCTGCTTGCCTCTCCAACAGACTGAATGAATGCCGGACAACAATTAAGATAGTTGTTTCTCTTCACAATAAAGCTATTTTATTTTAAGCAGTCTCGTGCCTGGCTCCTCTTTGCATATTTAAACTCTGACAGCCCATGGGACATACTGAGGACATAACATCACTTCTAGGGAAATTCTAGATGTCAGTCTGTTTTGGAAATTGTCATAACTTCTATGGGAAAGGAGGTTGTCAAGCCTCAGATAAAACAACAAACAGGGTTAGTGAGCTTAGTTCAGTTTGGTGGGTCAGAAATTATGTAGGCTCATCCTAAGGGAGGGATGTGAAACTGAATATTATTTCAGAAAAGCTTTGTGGTGGTGAGTGATACAATCCTCTCTTTTTGATATCAGATTCTTGCCCTATTGGGGAATTATGAATATGGCTCAGATGCCCCTATGAAGGTGGCTGTTTCATATCTGATTGTTCTGTGTGGTGTTCTTTGTTGCATTTTGCAGTTTATGGAAACAGTTGACACACTTTCCCAAAGTTTATGTGCAGCTAAAATTGGTACGATGATTAAAACACATGCTTTTTATGCTAAGCACATTGGTATGAACTCATTTTTGTCTACTATTATAAAAGCAAAGTACATGCATTAGCTTTTATTATTGAAAGCACTTAGAGACGAGACATTTATTTAGAATCAAAACCATGCAGGTTATAAGAATAATTGGCACCTGTAGCTTGAAATTAAGAAGATAATTAATCAAACTCAATAAGAGTGCATAAGTTGATTCAATTGGACTGTGGCCAATACTTGCAAAAATTATTGAATAGTCTCCCTAGACTTGTTGAGAAAGCAAAGAACATTGGCATAAAAACTGGACTGGACACCTTAATGAAAATTATTCACTTTACGTAGGAATTTAGAAGGATATGGGAGTGTTCACCTCACCAAGATCTTGAAATTTTGCCTCTTGTCTTGGGGCAATGCAGTCTTCTGATACATTCTATTGGATATCATTAAGCTTCGGAATTAGGGAAGGTAGGACACTAGTTGAGCATCATAGGCCCCTCCTTTACTCCCCTGGAGCAGCACTCTGTCTCCCTCTCTGGCATTGTGCTCCTTCCTTCCTCCCTGACCCATCTGTGAAGCCGGGTTTTTATTCCTGTCTCTAGTCTTTCCCCTCCTTGTCTGCCCTTGAGGAGCCAATCATCCACCCAATAGCCCCTGTTTCCCTGGTCCAGGTTTCCTTCTGAAATCATTTGCAGGTTGGCTCCTGTAGGCGCCCTAGGACTTAACAGTACCATCCTTAGCAGACTTATACCCTTCTAAGTCCATTTCAGTGAATGCACTTGAAATAGTGCAGCTCTGCTTAGGTCTGCACTGTTTAGCCCTAAAGCTGATGTTTTGGACATTATGGTTATGGGATGTTCTTAGAGAAATTGTTCAGGCTTGTCCTGTTAATCTTTAAGTGACTGGGGAAATTTCTTGGTGCATTGATTTTAATTTTGTCCTCACAATATTTTATATTGCTTTTTGTTCTCTGTCCTCTCTAGGCACATAGGGCTACTCTTTTAATGGAAAAGCACCATATAAATGTCAGTATAAAGGGAATTAGTGAAATGCATTGCCTTCCCAAGTTGTGCATTGCCTTGAGTCATCTTTTTTTTGGGGGGGGGGGACTTGTAGCACAGATGATCTAGTCTTGTTCTTTGATTGCTGTGGCACACTGTGATCTGGGTTGTGGGTTAATGGTGCTTCACACAGAGAGGGACAGCCAGTTCACATTATGACCTTCTTGTCTGTTGAGGTTCCATTATTCTGCAATTGCCTTCTGATTAGCTGCTGATTTATGGTTTGTCTGACTTCAGCAGCTGTTGGTGGCACATGGGGCAGAAGTGCCTTTCTACGTCCACTGTCAATGGTAACTCATTCCTCCTCCTCTTCAGACTTTATTCATTGATAAATATTTCCAAGGACTTAAAGTCCTTTCTATTCTGAATGGTTTGTACATATTGTTTGCTTTGAGTTTCAGACTGTATGTAAAACATATTAAAAGTATTGGCATGTGACTGCCATTCTTATCTGGAAGGCTTTTGGGGGGATATAGTCATAAAATACGTGTCAAATAATGATTATACCTGCATATCGTATGCACTGTCATTTACCCGGGGGCAAATTTCATTGAAAATGCTGGGTATTTATTGCCAAATAAACATATATTAGGTTCCTACGATAGTTTTATGTGATAGTAATCTTCATCAAGCAATAATTCAGTGCCTGTTACCAAAATGTCCTTCTCCAAGTATATTTGATTCCATTCAAGCATAAAAGACTGCTGGCACAATAATGCTACATCTAATGTCATAGTAGAATTTGAGGTTCCAGGATGAATCTAGTTTCTGGATATTAGCATATTTTTACGAGTACAGTATGAAGGACTAGCAAGGGGTTTTTATAACTGTGAAGAGACCTCGATGTAGAAGACTGAAAGAATGGAGGAGCTTAATAAATATCTTTCCAGAAATGCAGTAGGAAGAACCTGGAGTTTTCAGGGACCAAACTTAGGACATTCAGCAAGCAAATTCTGTGCTCTGCCGCTGGGCCATTGCCCTTAAATGTTCTTATTAGAGGGTTAACACACATTGAATAAAGAGGGAATACTTTCAAGCAGACATACTTTCAAGCATACTGTTCTGGATGACTTAAGTTGGGTCTTAAGTTGGTTAGGAAAGCTAACAAGACGCATGATATGCTCAAACTATTAAGTACAGTACATCCCTTGAAGTCCAAAAATGTGTTTTGGCTTTCCACCGTTACATGTATAAAGTCTTCCTGATTAACCTCTTATTCCATCTATCTGTGTCTTCCCCTAGTGAATAAAGGGAGATCAAAAGGCATTAATGGTTTTCAGGTCAAATCCCATGTAAGAAGTACTATCACGTTTTCCATTCTTTCCCTGCAGTTGGTTTATTATTTTTTAAATCTGGGAGCATAA
This sequence comes from Paroedura picta, assembly GCF_049243985.1. Taxonomy (NCBI): domain Eukaryota; kingdom Metazoa; phylum Chordata; class Lepidosauria; order Squamata; family Gekkonidae; genus Paroedura; species Paroedura picta. Next base: position 72,997,089 of record NC_135376.1, read on the forward strand.
TTTTCTTTCCAGCATTTCACAGAATCAGAGTTACGGTACTTAGTCTTGTAATAGGATGTTCCCAGCACGTACTAACACAAAGATTTATTTTAAAAAAACAAGCACTTGGTAAAGTCAAGATAGAATTTTACTAAACATATTCTTAAGTAACGTAGCTGCAGTTTCTTTAAAACATTTCATGTAAATGGAATTTAGGACTGTTGCCATGGAGTTGGGAAATTCCTAGAGATTTCAGAATGGAGCCTGGGGATGGCAGGATGCGGGAAGAGGAAAGGACCTCCTCAGGGTATAATGCCATACAGTCTACCTTCCCAAGCAACCTTTTCCCTCAAGGGAACTGATTGTTGTGTTGTGGAGATGAGTTGTTATTCCTGGTGATCACCTCCATCTTTGAAGGTTGGCAACTCTTGGAGTTATGCAGAACACTGTTTAAAAATCTCCATCTGTAACTGGTTATCATAGAGGAGATAGGGATAAGTAGTGGAGATAGGGATAAGTAGACCAGAGCTCGGTCGCCTACCCATCTAAAATTAGGATTGCCATGTCCCTTCTGGCAACTGATTGGGAATGAGGAAGGGTCCTTACCAGAAGAAAGAGAAAGGTCCAGACTGTATTGCTGGTTTTGCAGAGAAAATGACGTCACCATGTCAGCAACTTCTAGATGATACTCTGGTATTTGGGCAAAACGGTAGGGTAATACCAGAGTGTTGTCTGGAAGTTGCTGGTGTGATGACATCTCTCCCTATGTAACACCAGCAATGTGACCTGGGCCTTCCTTCTTTTATTAGTAAGCTGCTGGCCAGCTCATCAGCAGCATGGGGGAACAGGGCCTGGTGGCAGGGAACCCCTTCCTCCACCAACCCTATCTCAAATAGCTTGCTTGGAATTCTCATCAGTGGCAGTTGTTACTCTTCTACACTCCACACTTCTATATTGGTATTTTCAGGAGGTCCAGATATCCTCTCAAATTCCAAAATTGGATTTGGTACATTTTTTGTAAAGAGGCTTTGAGTGAACAAAACCTTAGAACTATTGATAAATTCCTAGCTGATCTTTTGCTAGCAGATTATTCGAAGGTTGAGAGCCTTTCCTTAAGTGACAATTTAACATTTAGAAAGAATCTTGCATCTCAGTTTGACAAGACATTGTCTTTACATTTCTATTAATAACAGCAGGGAAGGGGAAAGAGGCTGTATTTTGATTGGACCATGGCTCTGAAGAAAGACAAGAGTTAATCCTTCCTACTGCAGTGTTCCTGGGACTGATTAAAACTTCAGAAAGCCTGACAACAATTCAGTGGAAAAAGTTACCTCTTCTTCCTCGTAATCATATGGACCCAATCCAAACTGGGGTCTCATCTTTAAACTGCCCACGGCGCCGCGGGTGCCGCAGACTAAATAAAGCAGTAAGGGCTGGTGGGGAGGAGTTAGGTCGGGCGCTGTCCGGGATAAAAACTCGTAGCGAATCAGGAGCCGCAAAGTGGCTCCTGATTCACTCCTCTGAGTGTCAATCCTGGACCAAGGAGGTAATGGGGAGGCGCGCTTTGCGCGCCTCCCCATTGCCTCCTTGGCTGCCATTGCCTCCGCCTTGATGCAGGGAAAGGAGCAGGGCCGCCACGTCAAAGACGCGGCGGCCCTGCTCCTTTCCACCCGCACACCCACCCAACTCTGCCTTCTCCTGGCCGCAGGAGCGGCCGCACCACGTCACAGACGCGGCAAGGCCGCTCCAGCGCCCAGGAGAAGGCTGCCGCTAACTCACCGTTGCCGCCGGGACCCGCCACCTTGGCCGCCACTCCCGTGATTTCGCCATGTGGCCGGCCGCCTCAGGCCCGCCCGCAAACAGCGTCCCCGCAGCTCCCAGCCCATGAGGACACGACACCGCTGGAGACAGGTAGGCCGCTTCCCCCCAATCCAGCGCCGGCCCCGCTTCAGCCTTCTGTCATCCGCTGGGGGGGGAGCATTAAGGCTTCTGCGGCTCCACGGACCCAGTCCAGGCCTACGCAGAAGCCTTTGGGAGTCGGGCCCGGGTCCTATGGCATCTAGCACTCATTTTGTTTTCAATTAAAATGGGCTTTAAATCTAGTTGTAAATAAAAAGGGATCTCCCATGGTTCATGTATTTGAGCCCTACTGTTAGGGAAAGTGTGCCTGTCAGGATGCATATTTTCAACTGAATGAATGAACCATTTTGTTTTAGATACACCTGTATATGCAGAATAAAAGCTAGTACACAGTCATGTGTGAAAATTTCAGACGTGCCTACACTGCCATATAAGCACTTCAATGAAAGCTTCACTGGACAGCACTTTAAGTGCACTGCAAAATAAGCACATCACATGTGATGGGCCATTTGGCTGTATGTGCTTTGTCCCATACACCAATATAAACACATGCAAGAGAAATGTTATGTGAAGCATTTTTCCAATACTGTATTATTGCTGTGAACTGTACTGCTTTAGGACCCTCAGATGAATATAGATACGAACTGTTCTACTGGAAATTGGATGATAAGGACAAATGAAGGTCATGCTGATGTATCATAGAGAAATAAAATTTGCATTTCAGAAACAATCTTTTATTTTACTTGCAAATCCTACAGGAGGCCAAAGAGTCATATTGAGCTCTGGAACAGATTGGTGTTTTGATTCACAAATGAATAAGTTGAGGCTTGAATTTATTTCACTTCAGTAGAGAATGAAACATCAAAACATCTCTGTGCATATGCACAATTGAACATGTAACTTAATTCATTGTAAGCCAAAGAAATAGCACGCTGCCATGATCACTCCCAGGATAACCAGATCATACTTTACTAACTTAAACCCAGCCATGAAACAAAAGCATATTTGATGCACAAATAAATATGAGATCTGTGGATCAGAAATGTAAGAGTATTTAAACCTGCAGGAGATGCAAACCACATACTAGCCCTTCCCATTGTTCTTCAAGACAAAGCCAAGTTCTATTTTATGGTTTAAACATTTATTCTATTCTTTCTGCTTCCAAATATCCTTATTTTCAAATCTGCACTGATGTTATAAGATGACTGTTAGAGGGTATGTCCAGGATAAATGCAGAGAAATAGTTTTTCAGTCCCAGTGGCTGTATGAATGAGATTGTCCTAGACTTCCCAAGACAGAAGACAATTAAATATACAATGCAGAATGTCACAGTTTTGTTGATCAAGGACAGATATTTGCAACCAGGCTTGCTAAAAGAAAAAAGTAAGATTGTCTGCATCCTATTTCCTTCAGAGTTTGTAAGTGATGATGGTGGTAATATTACATTATATTAATTATTGAAATTAGCTTTGCCATTTGCCTCCCATTGTATAGGTCTGGGTCTTGTTTGAGACTATCACAGACCTTGTATAGATATTGGGTACCTGCTGCATATGCTCTAAAATACCCCTAATACTTAAAATAAATGATGTACTGGCTGCCCATGTTACTGTTGGCAGAGTTTAAATATGCAGAGGATTTAAGCACCAGCTGCTTAAAAATAGTTTTATTCAGAAGCAACTGTGTAAGGAGAGAGTCCTGTACACTGTCTAATTGATTAACTATCCTTCTTCACCTGAAGGCAAACAGGAAGGAAGTGTGCTTAAAGGAGCAGGGAGCCTCCAGTTGAGCCAGTCAGGAACAGGAGGAGATTATTTGAAAAACTCCAGGAAGTTCCTGATCTAAATATGCTAACCACATCTCTCCTCTGATGCCCCCTGTAGACATTCTTCATGTATGGTGTTGAATCATGCACAGTACAGATCTTGTATATTCCAACAGTCATAACAATTACTTTACCAGGAATTGCTACAACAATTGCATTACTGGGAATTTCTCAGTGGTCCTGAATGCAACTGTTGTGCATGTGGACATTCAGAGACTGAGAGCTTGAAAGCTAAGCCTGAGATTCAAAACTGTTGTTAAGGATTCGCTGGGTCCTGGGCACAGCCAATCAGTGAAGAGACTTAAAGACCAATCATAGGTCTCCATTAATGTCCAATGATACATCATGGTGGGAACTGCAAATCCTTATCCACGATTCCTCTGTATATTTGTGAAACAGTCTGGAGGGTGGAATGTGTCTGGCTGTCTAAGTTGGAATAGGGCCAATCAGGGTGCCGTGATTGGCCCTGCCCCTGCAGTTCCCACCCTCCATCCCTGGACTCTAGCCTCTTTGATCTCAGACGCACCTCAGTACCTGGAGCCAGCAGCAGGTAAGGGGAGAGGGACCTGGGCAAAGGGTCGTGGTGGAGGGCCTACTAACGAGGGCCTCCTGTCCTGCGAGGCTGGACCTGTTAACGAGAGCCTCCTGACCTGCAGACTGCCTGCTAAAGAACTGCCGAGCCCCCACCCACCCAATTTGATCCAGTTGCGAGCTGCGGCTCAAATCCACCTTAAGCTGCCTGGCAGGGAGCCAGGGGAGGGGGCCCTTTCAAGGCCCATTCTTAGGAACGGGCTTTGAAGCTAGTATGTATATAAGTTTGACAGTTCTGATTCTTGTTGTTCAGTATTTCTGGTTCAAATCAAATTTATTTTAATACAGCACTGCGGCAAGATAAAACAGACAGCAAGAAAAAACATTTCACAGCAGAAAATTGCACAATCAGGGAGCCAATACAAAATTTAAAATATATAAAATTGTATAATTGATAGGTGCATTATAAAAATTGCATAGTAAAATTCCACTAAAACATCTTTACTTAAGCTTACGTTGTCTTTCCTGTGTGCTAAGCACATGAGTACGAAATTTGGCAACCTGCTTAATAATATGGCCCCTACTATTCCACAGGAGGAATTTAACTTTTTCTTTGTTTGAGCTGATGAGTGTTTCTGGTTGCAGTAAAGTTGTTTGGTTGTTGTAGCTGAGTGTCCATATCTTACTGAACACATGGATTTTGTAGTGACTGTACTATTGTTACTATCCAGTGAGGTCTTCGAGCTTATATTTGTGCTGGTCATGGTTCTAAAGGACACCAACTGAGGATACTAAGTGGCCAACAGAAGGCAATTAATGGCAAGAGAAGTTTAAAAAGTAGTCTTGGTTTTCACTGTTCCCTTCTATAGAACTCTGAAAAGAGAAATAAAACTAGAACAAACTGTTGGCCGAAAGGTTTCACAGGCATGATTCGTAAATGGAATGGGTCTTACTCAACTAGCTTCTCCCATGCTCCTTCTGTTTCTGTTGGTCCCCAGATGCTAGGCTTGGAACATGTCAGCTTCTCACCTTATGTTTGAGTAAAGTGGATTAAATGGGTAGTTGGCCTTTGGACAACGTGATAAACAAAAAGTGTTCTGCAATATGTCAGCATTATGGTCAGCGACTCTTACTTCCTGTGGTGAAGCTTGTGTGGTAGCAACATCGGAAAAGCTTTATGGAGAGGGAGAACACTTTGGACTCTCACCCCCTTCATCTTCACAACTTCCTTTCTCTTCTGACTACTTTGTTTGCCTTACACTTAAAAGGCTTTGAAAAGTCTGTAATTTTATTAACACAGGTTACTATTTTCCAGTAAACCCTGTGGAAATCTACGAACTTGAAATAACCTTTGTATATCCATCTGTTTCAAATATTGTTAATTCTGTGCTATCATAATCCTTTGTATTACAGTTCCTGGTTACCATCAGTTATGTTTATTTCACATTTTTTCCTTGCACATTATGTATGTGCAAATGGCCATTTCTGATGCAATATTTAAGCTCTGTGGAATGGCTGATAGGACACTTGCATTGTTGGTGTGAGTCTGCTTTGTTTGACAGCAAGTGTGTGGATCATGGAGCTTTATGATCATTATGGTTGATACTTGAGGAAGCAGCGTCCATAAAATACAGTATGCAGTTGAGGGTAGGATCATGCTATTCACACTTAGAGTTCAAAGCTACTTTATAGCTTATATCTGGCCTAGATTTTTGCAGAGACAAGAAGTGATTTCTGTCAACCTTACCTCCTTCAGTTTTCCCTGTAAGCTACTTTAGCTACCTTCCAGAAGCTCATTTCAGGGTATGTTTCGGGCAGCCATATGAAGGAAGAATTGATGACAATCATCCCCTTTCACTCTCATCTATGGAAATCTAGGCAAGAATCAAGCCTGCTGTGTCTGTTTATAGTTCAGAAAAATACTAGGGAACATTTTAGCAATGAATATAAGAGAAGCACAAAAGGTTTCCCCATTAATTTTTTGTATGCTACATTAACCTAATATGTACAGTCAGAATGTAAAAGATGAAAAATGCTTATGCAGTTTAATTTTTTGTGAACATTTTCCAACCGTGTTTTGCAGATGCATTAACCTAAGTGAAGGTCACTCTCTCTTTCTAAGACATATTGTGTAATTCTAAACAGATGACACTTTTCTGAAGTCCATTGACTTCTATAGCTTGAGAAGGGTGGAACTTTGCTTAAAGTAGCTGTGTTAAAATGCAATCCTATGCAGCTCTTTCAGCGTAAACTCACAGAAATCATTGTGTTTAGACTGATATAACTCTACATAGGATTGTAGCATTGCTGCCAAAAATGCTGGTATATCTCATAGAATCATAGAGTTGTAAGGGGCCATACAGGCCATCTAGGCCAACCCCCTGCTCAGTGCAGGATCAGCCTAAAGCATCCAGGATATATCTGTCCAGCCACTGCTTAAAGACTGATGGGGAGGAAGCGCTCACCACCTTCTTAGGCAGTCAATTTTATGGCGGAACTATTCTGACTGTGAAATCTCTCTCCCCTGCCCCCCGCCCTGATTTCTAGCCAGTATGTTCTATACATAATTTAAACTATGGGTTCTATATTCTGCTGCCAACAGGAACCACTCCCTGCCCTACTCCAAGCGTCAATCTTTCACATACTTAAAGATAGCAAACATGTCACCTCTCAACCGCTTCTTCTCCAGGTGAACATTTCCAAATCCCTCGGCCTTTCTTTATAGGACTTGGTCCCTCATTGCTGTCCTTTGCATCCTCTCAATTATTTTGTCCACATCCTTTTTGAAGTGAGGCCTCCAGAATTGCACACAGTACTCCAGGGGTGGTCTAACCACTACGGTATGCAGCGGGACTATGACATTTTGCAATTTCGATGTTGGAAGGGTGTGGCTATCATGTGTGTTTGTCAAGCATAAGTACAGATAATAAACAGAGATTTCACACAAGTAAATAAAATAAACATTTGAGAACATGATCAACTAAAAATCAAATCACTGATTTCTGTCGAAGACGGACATGTTCAGATTGTGGGTAAGGATATTATTATGGTGATGTAGTTGGGCAATGCTCAAACCAAAATTATGTGGTTAGATTAGCAGAAGGCGAGCCACTCTACAGAGAGAAAAATAAAACAGATCAGTTCAGTAAAGTTGGATTTCATAGTAAGGTTGTTATTATATCAGTCCTTTTTAAAAATTCAGTTTTTATTACATTAACAAAATAAATCAATATACAGGAAATAGACAAGTTAACCATCTGTGCTCTTCCAACAATTATATTAATCAAAAGCATATTTAATATATTTGTACTGTGATTTTCTCCTTGATGGAAACTTAGAAGTGGCTAACAGAGAGACAAAACAAATATAGCAACCAATAAGGAAGGGGAGGTATATCACACACACACACAAACACAGTATGCATTTATTGCATCTTTATTCTTATCAAATAATTAATTTCTAATTAGATTCTTTAAAATTTTTTTTTACTTCAAACTGCGAATAAGAGCAAGTGCTTTGTCCTGAAAATTATCATTCCTGTACCTTACAAATAATGTCAATTTCTCAAGAACTGTGATCTTAATCTTCCATAATATGTTAATTTGAACATTAGTGCAAAGTCCCATTTTTTACTTACACCAATCTATCAGAAAGCTAGGCACAATGGTGGAAGTAGCATGACAGCACAATACTAGTCTAAGAAGTGCATGAATTGGGATGCGGGTTCATTTATGTTCAGATTAGTTTATGTTCAGGTTAAGTGTTGTTTTTTAATTTGTGCTCCAGGTGAGTGGGGAGGGAGGAACATAGTAAATCATGTTGTCAGCTCTGCTTTGCCTGTTTGACGCCACAATTACATAAGGGCAGATGCCTCAGAGTAATTTGAAGCCCTTGAACTGGATTTGAATAACACTAAAACAAGATACACAATTATTTATTTTCCTGAAGTTACTAATACTTTGATATGGTAAGTGCAGGACAACAAAGCCTTGAAATGAGCAATGTGGGTTCTTTGATAGCCCATGCTGTTCCGCTCAGTGAATATAGTAATTGCAGGCTTTATAAGTGATGCTTGAGTTTCCTTTCATCACATTTTGGGTTTATTTCTTAACGTTTAGTATACATATGATAAGAGATCAGGTATTCCACCCCAGTCAGTGGGGTGGTGAAAGTTCCAGGATTCAGGTTGTACCAAAAAAAGAATGGGTTCTTCTGCAATCTCTTTTCCAATGTGTGTGTGTGTCCCTATTGCTTTGGGATTTCTCCCCTTTTTTGCACACATTTTGCTCCCTTTAGTGGTGGGTTCGGTATTACATAACTGTATGCTTAGCATAAAAACCTAAGGTTTAAATCTGCAGTGAGATATGGCGGACATAAAGCAATGTAATATCAAATCAACCTTTAGAGGGAGCAAAACACATGAAGAAAGGGGGGGGAGCCAAAGCAACAGAAACACATATGCGCAGAGCGTGAGGAAAAGGCCAGTGACTCCACATGCTACTGAAAATAGAATTTGGTACTGGGTTTTGCTTTCACAGGCACCAGGACCAACTAGGACAGGACCCTGGGCTTATCAAAAAAAGATAGTTGGTGACTTTGGGCAGGAATTCTCTGCCACTGGACCTTCCCACCTGCCCTTGCTTCTGGGGCTAGCAAGGGAACAGCGGACTGTTGGACAAGAGCTGGACAAATCTGTATTCAAATGCCAGGAAGCCTGTTGGGTGCCCTTAGGCCCCTCAGTTTGTCATCCTTGTCTATATCAAAGGGCTTCTGTGAAGAAAAAATGGGAGCGGGAGGATCATGTAATCTCCCCTGAGGACCTTGGAAAGAGCATTTATATGTAGCATTTATATGTAGCTTCAGGTTTTGGAAAAACTTAAATCCTGAGTAAGTTGAATTTATTGTGAATGGCCATAGGCTGTAACAATATAAAACATGAACAGAATAAAGTACAGAGTACAGATTAAAACAAAGACACCAGAGAAATAAATTCTTGTAATAAATCAGACCAACAAGAAACCCACAGTTTAATGAAGCTGATGTACCTGCTATGTATTTGTTTCTGAAATTTTCATTTGCTTGGCTTGTAGCTTCCTAAATCCTGTGTAAAAGTAACACAGGAGTTTAAAAAAATACATGTGTTCCAACACTGGTTTCCTTATAATAGATTTCATGTGGTGCAAGATAAATTTGGGCAGATTAAATAAATGAAACATGGATCATGCAGAGATTAGAATATATTATATGGGGAATACTTAGTAATCATTAGGAGGTGATCCTTAGCTAGAGAATAGAGGAAGAGATTTACCAATATGTATATAGCGCCTTTCAATAATAAATAATATTTTTAAAATTATTATTATTATTATATTGGATTTATATAAGGCAAACTTTATCAACCTGGGTTTCGTGAAACTTTAGGTATCTTGACGGCCCTGGAAGGGTTTCCCAAATGGGTGGGAGTTAAATAATTTTAAATATATTGTTTACATTTGTTAAACATTTATTTTGATATGACCATATATGGTCATGTCAACCCACCCCTCTCCCAAAATGGCCAGTGATGCTAAGCATTCTGGGAAGAGGAGGGGCCATGGGCAGGTGGGTATACAGCTATGCTTCCCAACCCCATTCCGCTCGAGCATGCCACTTCTGGGGTTTCTTGACACCTGAAGAATGTTTCAAGGGTTTCTCAATGGTAAAAGAGAAGAGTTGATATAAGGTGAACAGGTATATCTCTGCAAAGAAAGGAGCTAGAGACTGCTTTTAAAAAAATGAAAGCTGGTAATTCAGAGAACATGAATGTTTGTGAGTCAACATGGTGTAGGAGGTTGAACATCAGACTAGGATCAGGAAGATCTCGGTGTGAATACTCACTCTGCCATAAAAGCCTATAGTAACTTTGGGTCAGTCACGCACTTGCAGTCTCACTTACCTCACGGGATATGTAGATAATAATGTAGATAATAATTTAAGAACCACTGTTGAGTAAACCATATGCATAGGAAACCTGTTGCTGCTGCATTTTATTTGCAGCTGCAGTAGCAGCAGGGAAGCGACACAAACCTTCCCACTGCGGAAAACATTTAAAGCAGGGGTAGTCAACCTGTGGTCCTCCAGATGTTCATGGACTACAATTCCCATGAGCCCCTGCCAGTGTTTGCTGGCAAGGGCTCATGGGAATTGTAGTCCGTGAACCTCTGGAGGATCACAGGTTGACTACCCCTGATTTAAAGTACTTCCAAGAGGAAAAATGCAACACTTATGCAGAAGTTGGGAGGGGGGGCACAAATATTCTGCAGTGATGAAAAGTCCTTTTCAGTTTGGACCTGCAACTTTTCACTCTCATGGAGAAGAGCCTTTAAGAATGCAGACCAGACTTTCAAACAAGACCTTGTTTTGTGTGTGTAAGTTTTAAACAAGCTCAGTATACAGACAGAAGGCCAGTTCCCATTGAGTTCCACCGATGTAAACTGAGGGTGGTATTAAGCCTGGCAACACCAAGTGGAATGAAAAGCTCCAGTGTTCAGTCACTGGTATTTTTATCAGTTCGAACTCTAGAGAAGAATTTGTGTCAAATCCACCCGACTGGGGGGGAAAAATTGTTAGGTAGGGAGAAGCCTGTGAGGTCGGATTCCTAACAGAGCTGGAATGCAGTAAATACTTTTAGAGCTGTCAGGAAGCTATATATGGACTATCCTTTTTCGATAGTTGGAATACATCTGGCCAGACAGAAAAGTTCTAGAACCAGGGCTGCTGAAGTAGGAACTGGGCCTCCTTATGGAGGTAAAAGCAGTTGCTACAGGACACAGAAGCTTAATCCTAAACCCTTCTCCTTTTGCAAGATTTATGGATTTGATTCTCCCTGCTGAAGGGGCTTAAGAAGGCGGAGGAGGAGGAGCTGTTTTTTAATACCCTGCTTTTCATTATCTGAAGGAGTCTCTGAGCGGCTTACAGTCACCTTCTCTTCCTCTTCCCACAGCAGACACCCTGCGAGGTACGTGGAGCTGAGAGAGCTCTGACAGAACCGTAAGCTCTGAAGAACAGCTCTAACAAAGCCATGACTAACCCATGTGGAGGAGTGGGGAACCAGCCCGGCTGTCCAGATCAGAGGCTGTCGCTCTTAAACCCCACAGCAAGATGCAGTGCTGCTCCATTGATGCATTTGGCCTAGAGATGCCAAGCCCCCAGTAGGGGAAAGGGATCCCCTGTGCCCAGGTTCTGCTGCCCACAGCTGCTCCAAATGGCAGGGGAGGGTTTTTAAAAAACAGCTCTACATCACTTCCAAGTTTTTACCTAGGTTAGCTCTAGGAATCTCTGAGTTTTCCAGTGATTCCTAGAGCCATCCTATTTCATTTCTGGGTTTTAAGAGGAAGAGATGTAGCACCTCAACCAGTGTTAACAGCCCCTCTGTGTCTCCTCGCGCAGCCTTCCTGCCAGCTGCTAGGCGTGGTCTGGCAGCCCTAGTTTGACCTTTATATGAGAGCAAAGCTCAGCTTGCTGAGGGGTTCTTTCATGAACATGATTGGGGATGGGAGCCACTGCTACGTAGATCCACTCATCACTTTCACGGTAGTTATATTCATAGTATGAGTTCACGTGGAGCAGGCCACACTGTGAGGTCTTTGTGAGCTAGCAATATCCTCCTTTCAAGGACAGGCGGGTCTGGCATGGCAGTAAGCTGTACTGTGAAGCTTACGTTTCAGTTCCTGTAGTTTCTCCTGTACCACTCTCAGAGATTTGGGACGTATAGCTCCAGAGCCAAATGTGGTACAGTATGGAATCAACGTATAGCTCCAGAGCCAAATGTGGTACAGTATGGAATCAAATATTGCTCTTGCAAAAAAAGAAAATCAAGTTGCACAATTAAGATATTTTGGAGGGGGACGTAGGGTAGTGGACTAATCAGTATATGGATAAAATGGTGGACAAATACTTCATTTGGCATTAAATGTATACATCCCAGATGCCATGATAGCTGGGCAGCAGGACAGTTCTGTGGATGATCTCCTTCTCCACAGACTTGTAAGAGGAGCCTGGCATTAACTGAACCATCTGTTAGCATTGGTTTAGGCCTAGGGAGCCCTGGCCACACAACAGATGGAGTCTGACCCTTGAAGTCTTTTTTCTAAGTCTCATTTTACAGCAGACTTGAGGATTCTCCCTTCTCCTCCTCCTCCTCCTTTGCTTCTGTGGATGATCTCCATAACCAGCCACTAAGCAGCAAGCAAAGGGAATATATAATCTCCTTCATTTGATAGCTGAAAGCATCTTTTCCTACATCTCTTCAGTAACCAGGAGACGTCATCGTGGATACGACGCCTGCCCCGGGGGTGTCGTTGGCCCTCATGGGGCAGCACTTTTGCTCTGTCTGCCAAGCCTAATAACCTCAGCTGGCTCCTGATACTTCCTTGAATGAAATAAAAAGGTTTAAATAATTAATACGTCTTAAATTATTCATGCTGGAAATACAGTACATGAATTTAGCAAACTGACCATGATAATGAGTGACTATCTTTAATTAACCCATAAAACGCACAGCTAACAGAAACCAGCAGATGTTTCTAGTTCTTCCCCAATTCTTCTGAAAATGATGGAGCTGAAACAGGACTTTAGAATTCAGATTGGACAATGCGATCCAAGAAGACTTGGTTACATTCTTTTGTGTGTACGGAAGAGGGGAAAAAATAGATTCTTCTACATGCAATTAAAACCTTTTAGCCGCGTTTTAAATTATAATTGGCTCCATTATTACTGAATACAATTATATGGTAACCATGTTAAAAATATGAAGCTATTTCTGAGAAAACTCTTGCCATTTTTGTCTGTCTTTTGCTGGGGTGTCTTTTCTTTGTTCCGTTCCTTCGAGAATCATTCATTTGTGGAGATGATCCAAGTGATTGTTGGCTTGCTTTCTTTTCGGGGGCCAATGTCAAGGCTCAGGATTGTTTGACTCCTGCCCCTGACAGCCTCAGTGGAGGCTCACTACCACCAACACTTGCCCATCTCTCAATACGTACCTAAGAGCAGCAAGCTACTGGCCTTTTATAACCTATTGGGAAATGGGAAATTTCCCCAGAGGTCCCTGCAGAACTGTAGGGCAACCTCTCATTTTCAAGGGAAAAGAGAATTACAGAAAGCACAGCATGATTCCTCACACTTCTGGCTCTGTTGATCGCAATGGGGCTAAAGGGAACATTTGCAGGAACATCTGCAATCCACCCCACTTATGGTGTCACTGGGGGAGAGTGGAGAAGACAAGGGAGCAAAAACATTTAGGGGAGTGAGGAGGAGCTATAATGTTGGTGGATAGGAAGGTGAAGGAAAATGCTGGGAGCAAGAAGAGGAAAGGAGTCATGATGGAGGGGTAAAAATACTTTCCACCTCTCTGTTTCTTTTTAATCAGACATCAGAAGCCCTGGAAGAATTTGAACATTAAAAGCACAATGCTTTAAAGTCCCATAGAGTCAATGGGAAAAAGGTTTAAAAAGGTTTAAACAGAATTATTGGAACTTTTTGAAGAAATAATTTTTGATGTGATTATTCAGGCTCATATCTAAATAATCAGACTATACAGTAATTTTGTATACAGACTAGCCTCTTTGTAAAATTATTGTGGAGCACCTACTTCTTAAGATGCTTTCTAGTTGTTGATGATAATGTAAATAAATGACATCGTGGTGGTGCTGATTCAGGAGAGGCCATGGTCCTGGGATGGCACCTGCGGCGTTCACTGTTTCTGTTCCCCAAATTGCACTTTTCTTCCAGTCCTGCAAACTTTGGAGCCAGAAAATTTGCAGAGATATTGAAACCCGGTAAATAGAAGACTATTATGTGAGCACAAAGATGACAGAAAATAACAGCTTCTGGAATTGCTTGTATGTAGCAACAACGATTTAAGTGTAACAGACCCATTGGGATTCTTTATAATAGCTGACTTTCTAGAGGACAGAAACAGGAAAAAAAACCCAAACCAGGAAGTGTTTGGTTAAAGAGGTGTTTTCTGTTTGGAGGGTTTGAGCTACTGTCAATAGGTTTAGCAATAGCTTTCACCCTATCATGCCATTTCCGTTCATCTGTGTTTATTGGTTGGAATCAGAAAGGGTATTGTTCATGTTCCTCTGCCTGTCTTGGATATATATTTTTCATGTGTTGAATTTCAGGTGTTGAGAGCCAGCTTGGCTCGTCACAGCCCTGATAATGCTGTTCTGACTGAGCAATCCTGTCAGAAGCTTTCTCAGCCCCACCTACCTCACAGGGTGCCTGTCGTGGGGAGACGAAGGGAAGGCGATTGTAAGCCACATTTAGACTCCGGGTAGAGAAAAGTGGCATATAAAAACCAACTATTCTTCTACTAAATCATTACATTGGTCAGTTACGATAGCAAGGGAGGGGGAAAGCTGATTGTTGGAAGCAATACCCATCTTGAACCCCGCCCTGTATCTTTTGTTCAGAGTTCCTTAAATGTAAAATGGGAAAACATACTCTCTCACCCTTTTCAAGTGGTGGTCTTGAACCAAAAGGATGTTTCTGGGACTGTATTGCAGAGCAGGCTAAGAATGGAAACAGTTTAATTAGCATCTACAGAATTCTGCCTAGTTGTGCTAATCGAGATTTTAGAATATAGTAATGGCGTATAACTATTCTGCGATAGTTTATCTGCCCTGTTCACATCTGTGAATGATTAATGACCCAAGCCTGGCTTCATAAAAGCAATATGAATTGTTGAAGCAATATGAATTGGTATTTACTATCACTGGAGGAGTTGTGCTTTTATTGAGGCTTTCCTGGGAAAATATGCCCAGTTCAAAAATATATAAAGCAGATTTCTATTCTTTCTCACCTCACCTTTAGAATAAAATTATTTCAATTCATTCACAACTGTTATCATTTATGTGGATCATGCTCTTTTGAAGAGTTCTGTTCCAAATAATGCGACAATTCAAATTAGGGATGCCATTCCCTTCATGGGACCTGGGGCTCTCCTGGTTTTACAGCTCATTTTCAGGAGACAGTAGAGAAGCAGAACTATACATCTTTACATATAGAAGGTAACAAGGACTGCAACGTATGTACACGACTTTAAGCTAAATTTGTGAAGTCCTTCTCGCACAGAAAAAGGGAGGGCAGAAATTGTAGGTATCAGGTTTATGGCCATGTAGATGAATATTTGTGGACCTGACTTTACAAGTGACCTTGTGCATGTGGTGTACCCATTCTCTCCCATATATATAAGACTAGTAAATAAGCCCGCTGCAGGCTTAATGCAGCGGGCGCTAGCGAGGCTGGGGAGTCTGGCAGGGCGCGGCCAGGCAGGGCCGGCTCGGGCTGGGCCCGCGAGTCTGGCGGCGTGGCCTACCTTTCCATTGGCGACGCCCGAACTGGCTATGGGCCAGTGGGAAGAAGAGACGGCCAGGATGCTCTAAGGCAGTGGTCCCCAACCTTTATTAGGCTGGGGACCGGCAGGGCATCGAGCCGCACCCGGCCGCGCCCGCGGGCCGCGCCCGCGCATCGAGCCACGCCCGGCCGCGCCCGCGGGCCGCGCCCGCGCATCGAGCCACGCCCGGCCGCGCCCGCGGATCGGGCCGCGCCCGGCTGCGCCCGCGGGCCGCGCCCGCGGATCGGGCCGCGCCCGCGGGCCGCGCCCGCGCATCGAGCCGCGCCCGGCCGCGCCCGCGGATCGGGCCGCGCCCGGACGCCATGCCCGCGGATCGGGCCGCGCCCGCGAACCACGCCCGCGGATCGGGCCGCGCCTGCGGATCGGGCCGCGCAGGCGCGGCCTGCACGGGCGCAGCCCGGCCCCGATTCCTTCTCCCCGCCCTCCCGCAGTAAGTAGCTTCCCGGGCCGCAAGCTTGCGGCCTGGGAAGTTTTTTACTGCGGGGGGGGGGCGGGGAGAGGGAGCTGCGGGCCGGCGCCATGGCCTTCGCGGCCTGGCACCGGGCCGCGGGCTGCAGGTTGGGGACCACTGCTCTAAGGGGCCGCCTCCAGCCTTCGGGTGAGACTCGCCATGCCTCCTTCCCTGCTTCCCTCCGGTGCGGCTTCCCTCCGGCGGCAAAGGGAGCAACTGCGAGCCGCGCTGCGCGCGGCTCGCAGTTGCTGGGGCTGGGAATCGGAGGCACCAATCGGCAGGCGCTGTGCGCCTGCCAATTGGTCCCTCCGATTGTCTGTCCGGAGGATGGGTCCAATCCGGACCCTTCCTCATCACGGACACATCCCGCCCCAGAACCCCTTACCCTTTTATTTAGTCCGTGGCGCCCGTGGCGCCACGGGCGGTGTTAAGATTCTTGTTTGAAGAGTATCTGCCCTGGCTCTAAGTTTTCTATTGGGGGATCTATATTAAATGTAGAGCACTGAATTGCTATCCCTCCCCAATTGTTCACCCACAAATGGAGACTAAGATCAAACAGGACAGTAGATGATCTCTCAGAAAATTCTATTTTCATGGCATGAAGTAGTCTCCATGAATGTATTTCTGTCCCTAGCTGGTTCCCAAGAAAAATCTGAAAAAGACAATGAGTTCTGACAGTTGAAGAATTGTTTGGCTTCAGTATTTTCACTTTGTTTATTGCAAGACAATAGTTCAGTGCCTTCAGTTCAGGCCTCGTTGCACAGATAATATAGTTTCACTTCTTTTTAAGTTGGGCTGTCTTGATCCCTTGTAACATGAAATGTAACTTTCAAACTCTATTTCTGAAATTCCAGATTTGGAAAATATGGGGGCGTATGAGAACTCCAAGGGTGTCCTCAGACATTTTCAAATGTATTGGAAATTGCATGAACATAGGGTTTCTGCTCCAAAGAATGTGCCAATGTGTGCTTGGGGCAAGTTACTCCCAACACTCTTTAGAAGACATGTGTGGCTTCAAGCCCTTTTCTCCATCATTATCTTGTATCGGCATATCCCAAATGAAGAAGGAAGTAGAAGGCAAGTGGACTCAACCTTGGCAGCCGAAATGGGAAAAGAAAAATATCTGACAAATAATTCTGATTGATCATATTGAATTTTGAATAGGTCATGAAAAAATTGATCTGTGAAGTACTGCTGAAAAATGCCAGAGACTTAATAATTAAAAAAAAACCTTACATAGCCACCTAATACATTCCTTGTTGGATATTTCTAATTTATCTCTCCCCCCCCCCCCCCAGCACCTATTGTTTTTGTCAGGATCTGTCTATATGCCAGCCTCCTGCCATAGCTATTTGGTGTTGCCATTTGAGTTATGTATCAATTGAAACTGTATTGTTGATTGTAAAGGGGGGGGGGGTCTGGGAAAGTCAAATGGTTCGTAACTGTCTTTGTTGCTTTTGCGTTTACTGCATTTCATTGGTCTTTTGTGTAGTCTAATTGCCAATTTGTACTTCAGAAGGGGGAACACTGGGAGAGGGGAGCTTGGATGTTATTGCTGGGACAGGCCTTAGATCAGACATCTATGCACCTGAGTACAGGTGAGGCCTGCCTTTTTACCACTGCGGCATTTTCATGTATGTCCAGAGTTGGGATTTTTGCAGCTTTATTTATCAGTGTATCACCTATTCATTTAGTTTTAGCAATATTATAATAATAAACTGCTTGCGCTGCTATGCCAAGTGTATTCATTGAGAAAGTCGATGGGTGGGTCTGACAGTTTGTATCTCTGGCTTGCTATTCAGTACCTGTCCCTGCCTGGGGGAGGGGGGAATTCTTTGTAAAATATGACATCTAAAGAGCTTCATGAGCTTTTTCAAGATGATGTGGAAAAGTTGCAATTGTGATAGTCTATAAAGATGATATAAACCACTCTTAGAGATTTTAGTTGCCCTCTGTTGAACACTCAGTGAGAAAAATAGAACTCAAAAGTAGGGGGGGAAACAGGATACCTAGACTGTAATCCATCCCAGTTCCCACTTTGGTGGACAGGTTGTGCCAAAGCAAATAGTATGTGCATCTTTGTGGAAAGAATTCTCATATGGTAAAGTCTATAAACTAGCTAGGAGTGATAGTGAAGTCCTCTATTCATTCCCTAAGTGTTTATACATGTGCTCGTTTCAGAACCAGTGTGGTGCAGTGGTTGGAGTAGGACTGGCATTCAAAGCCAGGCCCTCTCAGACTCACCTGGATAACTAGGTTGGTTGTGAGCATAAAATGGAGGAAGGGAGAAACATGTAGAGCAGGGATTCTCAATGGGGGTGCTGTGGCACGTTGATGTACCATTGATACACCTGAGGTGCGCTGCGGCATTTTGGGATTTTTAAAATTATTATTTTCAAGCTTTTTAAAAATACTCCCTTATGTAGGTAGGTCAACTCACCCCAAATGGCCACTGATGGGCCTGGAGGGGGTTGGAAGGAGGTTCTGGGACATTCAGACCTTTGCTGGCTGAGGCTCCTACCACTTTGTCGACCTGTGCCATTGGTAGTAGTTGGAGTTGAGCAAGGTAAGTCTTTGGAGGGTGGGGGTGTCTTTGGTGTTTTTTTGTTTTAACTCATGGGTGGCAGAGGGACCTTCCATGGGCTTCAGGCCTGGGGTCTTGGGGAGAGGGGCTTTCTGCAGCCTGATGCTTGCTTGCAGCTAGGTGCTAGGGCCCAGAAGGCCCAGAATGAGTGGCAGGCCTTGGGTACTGGAAAGAAGGGTCTGGTTTGGAGAGCTTTTTAAGGAAGCATTTGGAATGCACCAGGATTTATATGTGTGAATTGGGGGGTGTGGCTGGGAAGTGTGGCCAGCTAACATCACTTCCAATAAACCTTCAAAGCCTGAAAAAAAATTCAGGTGTGCCTCTGTAGTGGGAAGGTTGAGAAAGGCTTGATGGAAAGCATGCTGAGCCCTTGAAGACAGGGAAAAGCTGGCATTGTTTTTTTAAAAGATAGTGTTGGGTTGAGCCCCAACAGGCATTGGCATGAGGACATGTGTGTGTGAAGCCTCAGCAGAAAGAAATTTCAGAGAAGAGGCAGAGACTGTCATAATTAACAAGTGGCCACTGAATGTATCTTTCTAAACAATTTATGTGACATATTATCAATCACTAATAGAGTTTCTGAGTGCCTGCCCTGGAGTTTACCTTTCTCTTCAGCCTTGCTCTCACTAGCCTCTTTTCCCTAGCTGACTGTAACAGATCTCAGTAGTCCTAGAATACTCCTGTCTTCCCCAATATTAAAAAAGTAGATTTAAAAATTTCCTGTGGAGGTTTGGAGAGGAGGCATGAATGTGTGTGGTTTTTTTAAATAGTCATTGATAAAGTTTAATTCGAAGTTGGAATATCTCTTTGGTTTGTAATATTGCCAGATATATTTTATGAAGCCATTTGACATGGGTCTTTAAAAATTTGAATTGCATACCCTGAGTAGATACCTTTCTGCTTCCTTTTGAAATATTTGGATGAATAGTCATTCAAACCTCAAAGGCAGCTTTCATATTGTTTGTTGAATTTTTCGATGACTCAGAGGGCTGTAGAAAACTAGACACTAGAGGGTGCAATTGCACCTTGAGATTTTGTATCTTTCCAAATCATTATTGCTAAAGGGACAGGGTGGGGATCTGAGGAATGCAATGCACCTAATGCTGCAGCCGGTTTATGAAAACAGATAAAAAGCTAAATGCAAAACAAAACAAAACCCCAAAGGCCATCATAAAGCAAAGAAGGGACATTTCAGTTTGCTTTGTGTTAAAATAAGAGGGGGAGGCTGTTTGCTTACTAGAAGCCACACCCCCCCCCCAGTATATTTGCAGAAAGGTCAGTGAAATTTTGAGCAAAATGACTCAGAATGTATACCTTTGGGCTTGAATGGCTTTGGGCTTGGGCTTGAATGGCAGGATTGAATAGTGACTCCATTTGCCAGCCTATTATTACGAATGGCGGCGAAGGATTACAAATAGCGCTTCTATGGTTGTTGTATCTGCCGTCTCACTAATAGGCCCTTTAGCGGCTAAACTGAAGTGGAAGTTTGTCTTTGGCACTCTGCATTTTTCATGCCATGCCATTAGAGCTATTCAGAGCAAAGAAATGGGGAAGCACAATGAAAATAATATCTGCATTGTGCAACAACGGGTAATTATTATCATGAATCTAAGCCACAAAAAATATTTGCCAGGAGAACAGTCAAAGCTAGTCAGAGTAATTTGTCCCCCCCCCCCCTTTTTAGGAAGCTTATTAGCTACAGATGCCACTTTGTAGCTTTTCGAACCCTTGAGGGTGCCTTTCATTTCAAGCCACATTTTGGGACTTGGAATCCTTGGGCAATGCTGCACGTCATTGTAGCTCCATGCTTGACAAAAAACTCAGTGTGCCCTCTGAGATTTCAGTAAGGGTTTGTGGGGAGAGGACAGTGAAATTTCAGTTTCTGCAGGGAAAATTCTCTGTGCTTTCCAGCACATCCTTGCAAAAGCTAGAAAGCTGGAAGTATCTTTTAAGTAGAAATCTCAAAAGAGATTCTCAGGAAACGGAATTCTAAGCAGGGATACTGCAAATTTCATGTTGAACATGTTCGACAACTCCACTCACCTTGTTCAACAGTGACTATTCAACATGAGCCAGTTACTGGTTTGTTCGTTTCCATGCCAAACAAGTCACACGGATACTGAGCCGATTTGTACTCAGCCCCTCCCCCTGTCCCCCCCCCCCCCGAACTGTGCAGGTGTCTTTTGGCTGCTGATCCAAATGGATTGATAGCCATTAATGAAGGACTACTTAGATGAACACACTCTGGTAGGGTCTAAAAAGCCCCCACAGTGTTTATCACTGATTTATATGATTGTTGACTAATCTAATTGTCTATGGTGCTTTCACATGGGAAAAGTTCTCTGTGTACTGTAGTTCCATGCAGAGGTTTTTAGAATGGCAATGGAATATCAATAGTGCAGTTTTCTTGCACTTTCCTTACCTGCTTTGTCTGGTTTTATTTTTGATTTGGCAATTGCCTTTGCATTCTAATACCGTATTGCCATGATCTAGTATATTTTCTGAATCCCCAGATTTCTTTAGGGGGGGAAAGTGTCTTGCTCTTTTTGTTACAGAGATGTAAATGGTGCACCTTTCTGTTATAACTCCACAATGAAAATGGATAGGGATATCTTCCCGGTTTAAAAAGAGAATTGGAAAAGCAGAGAAACTGGTTGATTGTAGCAACTGATTGCTATGATGTCAATGTACATTGGAGCAATTGCCAATTAAAAAGCCTCCACCTGTTTTATTTGCCAAGTAGATTAGCAACACAGAATTCAGGTTAAATGCAAAGGTGTATGAGTGAAAATACAGTTGTGTTATATTATGCTGTTAGAAAGGAATACAATGAAGCAATCTATTGAATGGGCAATAATGGATAAAAGAAATCATACAAAATCCATACAAAAATCAGCTTCCTAATTGTAACTGGCAAACAGTACATTAGTCGAATGGCTGGATGTCTAATCGTCCTTAATTGTATGGCAATATCATATTCTTTAGTTTTTCTGTCCTTCTAGGGAATTGCAATTAACAA
Organism: Paroedura picta; assembly: GCF_049243985.1. Lineage (NCBI taxonomy): Eukaryota > Metazoa > Chordata > Lepidosauria > Squamata > Gekkonidae > Paroedura > Paroedura picta. The sequence continues at coordinate 73,018,736 of NC_135376.1, forward strand.
GATACTATCATAATTGCTCTATTTGACTAGGTACCAACAATATGGCCACCCTAAAGGTAAAGGTAAAAGTATCCCCTATGCAAGCACCAAGTCATGTCTGACCCTTGAACTCCCAGCCTCATGGTGCAAAAATTAACACAATGTACTAACATTAGGGGTGATGCTCTGGCTTTTGGGCAAAAACTCTATGGTAGAATTCTGACCATAGAGTTTTGCCCAAAAGTCAGAGCAAGCCCCCCTATCACCGATGTGCCTGCATTGCTTCCAGGTGACATCAGTGTGCTGTGTTTATTTCTTGCTTCTTTGCTCCCCCATGTCTGGTAAGTTCCCCCAGTTTCTGAGAGCCCTAAAATGGAGGAAAAGGCCCCAAAGCGGGGGATGCCCATGTCCCAAGTGGGGACTGGCAACCCTGTATTGCGCCCCATGGAGATTTCAAGGCAAGAGACATTCAGAGATGGTTTGTTATTAACTGCCTCTGTGTAGCAACCTTGGACTTACTTAGTGGTCATCCATCCAAGTCGTAACCAAGGCTAACCCACCTCTGTTTATCACTGCCTTGAAAGCCTAGTGTGGTCCCCATAAGTCAGCTGTGATTTGACAGCACTTCCATCTGAAGATGACTTAGTTGTGGGCCATAACCCATTTCACAAGACCAGTGTTCTAGTCTAGATAATAATTGTATGATCTGCACTTGAAACAGTAAGAATCACAGTTTTCATTCTAAACTGATTCTAGGCTTTCCTGTGGTTATTGCAAATGTCAAAACATGACTGCAAGAAAGTCTTAAAAACAAAGACACCAAAAATATAAACTGTAAAAATATTTGTAAGTCGAACTGATTTGGGGTTCACTGTTAGCGAGAGCAGCAAGGGAATGCAAAGTTTCAAATCATTTGTTGGATCTGGTATGTCAGGGCAGAGAAACATTGCTCATTGTATATGCATATACACAGAGATGTTATGTTAAATGTTGCCAAATTTGGAATTTTGTGTAGGCAGGAGACAGAAAGCGATGTTGTTCTGTTTAATTCCAGGACACTAACGCTGACAAAGGATGGAAAAAATGAGTCTGTTACACACTGGTGGTAAACAGTAATAAAGTCAGCTCAGCTTTTTATCTTTGGAAATGTTTTTATTACTTTAGGATTATCTGTACATTCATAATGCATTTTTCATTAAGAGTTAATTGAGTTAATAGTTCGACCACTCCATTCAGTTTACAGCATCTAATAGTTTTGTGTTTTTTTTTTCATGATCTCAGGAATTAAAATTAGATGGGGTGGGAGCCTACATACACGACTTGCACATTATGGGTAATCAGGACATGGAGGTTAAAAATATACCTTGATCATAAATGGACTGCACTGGTAGCTGCCTTGCTGCTAATCATACTCCTCAGGCATACAGTATTATTTATTCAGTCGTGAAGTTCTCATTTGCTTTACCTCAGTCAGTTCCTAAGTCTTTAAAAAGGGGATCCAGCCTTGTGTGAGTGTGTTCGGTGTCCCTATGCTTTTACCTACTTTGGTCATATTATAGTCAACAAAGCTGCCGAACAAACTCTGTATTTGACTGTTATTTTCAGTTGAATAATGTGGCGAAGCCATAGATAAGCCATTGGTTTGGCTGTTGTGATACCACAGAGAGGCAAGCTAGAGTTGCCAGCTCTGAGTTGGGAAATAGATGATGATTTTGGGGATGGAATCTGAGAAGCGTGGGGTTTGGGGAGGGGATGGTAAAGTACTATGGAGTCCACCCCCTCAGAGTAGCCATAGAGTTGCAAGCTCTGGGTTGGGAAGTACCTGGAGACTTGGGAGCTGAGAATGGGTAGGATTTGAGATGGGGAGAGACCTCAGTGGGATATGCTGCTATGGAGTCAATCCTCCAAAGCAGCCATTTTCTCCTCGGGATCTGATCTCTGTTGCCTGGTAATAAGCGTAAAACTGCAGGATCCCCACTTGGGGATTGGCATCCCAAACAGCCATTTCCTCTTGGGACCTGATTTTGGGTAATCTGAAGTTCAGTTGTGATAGTGGGAGATTGCCACCTTCCACATTATTATTATTATTATTATTATTATTATTATTATTATTATTATTATTATTTAGATTTATTTCCTGCCACTTCCCGTAGACTCATGGTGGGTCACAATAGTCTTATCCCATTAAAATACCCATTAAAAGACTGTAAAAACAATCCCAACATGGAGGAAGCTCTCATTATTCCTACCACCTGCTATCAGAGCGGCAGGGAGGGTGGGGAGGAGATCTAACTTACTAGGTCCGGGGGGGGGGAGAATGCTGGCACTCATTCGCTGACCCCAGCCTCAACCAAAAACCTGGCGGAAGAGCTCAGTCTTGCAGGCCCTGCGGAAAGCTGGTAAATCTCCATGGCTGGGCCCTAAACGGGACACCAGCGCTCCCAACCCTTCTCTTGTCCAACCTCGTCCCCCAGCCATAGCGCCTTTGGCCCATTATCGTTGGAATCCTGGCCCCAGTTTGGGCCCCCCCGGAAACAACTCTCCATCCATAGCCCCACTCTCCGCTCCCCAAGAGAGGATCCTACTCTACTCCTAAGCTAGCTTCTCCTTCCCTAGCTGTACTCCACCCACCCTAACCCACCTGGCCCACTCTAATCTAGTCCCTCCCAACCCCTCCTCCCCTCACCCACCTACCCTAGCAGCTAGTGAGGTGGGTTTAGCCACCCAGCAAGATGCCGCCTGAACCAGGGGTTCTCTCTGCCCGGTGGGTCAACCTCCTCAACTCAGCTGAGCCTAATTCTATCCCTCATCCTCTCCCGGTGATGACCCCCCAATTACCCCCCTCCGCCCAGAACAGAACTGTTGCCAGAAGGTCAGTCAAAAATCATGAAGGTTGACAAGCCTAGGCAGACACAGGAAGCTGATTTTGAAAGCTCAGTTTGACCAGTTTTGGTATATCTCATTCATCTTATAGTATGATGTCATGTTTCTTTAAATACGACCTTATTGGTAAATCGAATTGCTTCTTTTGGAGATGGACAGGTGACAAACTGCAGCTAAATCATGTGACAATGGAGTACAAATAAATCCATTTACATAAAACAATATGTAAGATACTAAAAAAAAAAAAGATGGCATGCAGAGGATTCTATTTCATTCTTGAGAAAGTTCCTCTATAAGAGGTAGCATTGAAATTTTGATCTTGCTAACCCTTGTGTGAATTTTCTTTTCTTTTTTTTTTAAATCCATCTTCCAGTATAAATTAGGTCTTCTGAAGACCAAGTACAGCATATGGACCTAGTTGATTATAAATTGCAGCAAATTTATACATTGCTGGCATGGGGAGATAAGATGTGCTGTGGGTTTAGAAGGCTATCAGATGAGAACTCCGGAACTCCAGACTCTGATGATGACAGCAAAGCTAAGACTATTGGTACTAGGAGCCAACGGGGGCAAAAGCAATATAATAGGAAATGAGTTTTAAATAAGGAAAATGGCTGGTGTACATTAATGTCTTTCAGCTTCCTGATATGCCTTACTCATGGTTGGTTTATACACACACACAGTCAACTGTTCCACAGTATTGTCTCAGAGCAATAACAATTAAAAAAAAAAGATATGCATTTTTTAGAATTGCCATAGGCTTCTGAAAACGGAAGATGATATTTCTGGTGCTGTGCGAGATGAATTACATTGAGTGCACGTCTTGATCTTTGCTGCCATAGCAAATAATGCCTTGAAAATAAACTATGCCGTAGTGATAACTTCAAAGCTTGTACGCAAATAAATCGGATACATCTTACTCTGCCCATATTTATGCAGGGGTTCAGCCAACATGCTCTCGAAGGGTCATGTTTAAAAGCTGCTCATTTCGAGTGGTACATTTGTAGGACTCATTGCAGCTCTTGAACTGTTCATGTGGATACCCAGAGGAGGATTTGGGGGGCGGGGCACAGTCCAGCTACCACCTACGAACATGTATATATGATTTTGACTGTGTCAGTAAAGCTGATATAGGCAGCCAGCATCAAAATAAACAATGGCAAGGCCTAAACTATATCAGAAATACTAAGGAATGGTCAAGAACTAAGGGCAGGAAGAACAGAAGCAACTCTGACATGCTTTCTCAAGACTAGAATCATAGAATTATAGAATCATAGAATCAAAGAGTTGGAAGGGGCCATACAGGTCATCTAGTCCAACCCCCTGCTCAACGCAGGATCAGCCCTAAGAATCCTAAAGCACCCAAGAAAAGTGTGTATCCAACCTTTGCTTGAAGACTGCCAGTGAGGGGGAGCTCACTACCTCCTTAGGCAGCCTATTCCACTGCTGAACTACTCTGACTGTGAAATTTTTTTTCCTGATATCTAGCCTATATCGTTGTACTTGAAGTTTAAACCCATTACTGCGTGTCCTCTCCTCTGCAGCCAATGGAAACAGCATCGTGCCCTCCTCTAAGTGACAACCTTTCAAATACTTAAAGAGGGCTATCATGTCCCCTCTCAACCTCCTTTTCTCCAGGCTGAACATTTCCAAGTCCCTCAACCTATCTTCATAGGGCTTGGTCCCTTGGCCCCGGATCATCTTCGTCACTCTCCTCTGTACCCTTTCAATTTTATCTACGTCCTTATTGAAGTGAGGCCTCCAGAACTGCACACAATACTCCAGGTGTGGTCTGACCAGTGCCGTATCCAATGGGACATCTTGTGATTTTGATGTGATGCCCCTGTTGATACAGCCCAAAATGGCATTTGCCTTTTTTACCGCTGCATCACACTGCCTGCTCATGTTTAGTTTACAATCCACAAGTATCCCTGTATCACATACTGTGTTACAGTGTTACCTAGAAGCGTATCCCCCATCCAGTAGGCTTGCTTTTCATTTTTCTGACCCAGATGCAGAACTTTACATTTACCTTTATTAAATTGCATCTTGTTCTCATTTGCCCATTTTCCCATTGTGTTCAGATCTCGTTGAACTCTGTTTCTATCTTCCGGAGTATTTGCTAGTCCTCCCAATTTGGTGTCATCTGCAAACTTGATGAGTAGTCCCTCCACCCCCTCATCTAGATCATTAATGAATATGTTAAAAAGTACCGGGCCGAGCACTGAGCCCTGAGGTACCCCGCTACTCACCTCTCTCCAGTCTGATGAAACACCATTGACAACAACTCTTTGAGTGCGGTTCTCTAACCAATTCCCTATCCACTTAACTATCTGAAAATCCAGATTGCAGTCCTTCAACTTATCCATCAGAACATCATGGGGAACCTTGTCAAAAGCTTTACTAAAATCCAAGTAAATGACATCAACCGAGTTTCCCCGATCCAGCAAACCTGTTACTTGGTCAAAAAAGGAAACCAGGTTGGTCTGGCAGGACCTGTTGGAGACTAGAAATAAAATTTTCCTTAAACTTTTATATGGAACAAGCTGACATGTAGGGTTTCCGACTTTGGGTTTGGAAATACCTAGAGATTTGAGGGGAAAACTTGGAAGAGTAGGGACATTGGTAGGATATAATACCACCTTTCAAAGCTGCCATTTTTTCCCCATGAGAAGTGGAACAAATGTTTTAAATAAATATATATTAAGCAAGTGATTTATATCATCTACAGATCAGCTATAAGGCCAAGAGATCCTTAGTTCCCACCTGTAGGTTGGTAATCCTAATAACTTGTAATCAGCTAAGACTAATCACCACTGTCTAGCCATGTCTGGTGGTGCCCAAGGGACTCATTAATCCTCCCTCGTTTTGCTATCTGTATTTGCCATCAAGTTCCAACCAACTTATGGTGACTCCAGCAAGGGGCATTCATGCCAAGTGAGAAGCCAATGTAGCCATCACATTTATCTACAGAGCCTTCCTTGGGGGTCTCTCATCCAAGTACCAAGCCTGCTTAGCTTTCAGGATCCGGTGAGACGGGCTGTACCATGCCACCTTCGCTCTCTTCCTGTACAAGAATGTAAGATTGCAGGATTTGTCAAGCACCTGGCAAATCATAGTTCGTTTATTCATTTTGATGGGTCTAATTCTCCAAAGGTGAAACTGAACATAAAAAGCAAAAGTAGGAAAGGAGAGCATGGACACTGATCCAGTATATAGCTTGATCACTCTTGAAGTTGGCAAGAGAATCTCTGCTGAGAATCAAGGAATGCCTCCACACGGTCAAAATAATGCAGCCTTAGGTAAAAATGTACTTTTTCTTTTCATTTGCGAAAGGCAACAGTTGTCAGTTTGTTGTTTCTAGTCTATTTATTTTCATTTTCATCTTCCTCCTTTCCCTCCTGATGGGTCAGATGTGTTTGCTGACTGGGTGTTAGTATCACAGTTTGCTGTGTTGCCAGTGATGCTGGCCCAGATGAGTTGGGAGCTGATGGGGGTAAGCATGGGTGTGCAGGAAGCAAACATCTGTCCCCACTTGTTCCAGAACCTTGGAGAATGTTTCAGAAGTATCTGAGCATGAAACTTGAGATCATCCTGGGAAATATAATCCCAGCATGCTCCTGGAAAGTAAGGAGAGAGTATCTGTCTTTCCATCCATATTGGAGCATTGTCTCCTGTTGTGTTTCCAGTAATTTTGGTCTTCATATTTCCCCTGTGTGAGAAGAATTCTCTGGGGAGGGGGTGATGTTCTCCAGAGATGCTTAGTTCATTTTGCCAGCACCCTTCCCTTCAAGGCCATATCTATAGCTCATGGGATCTGAGTTCTCTTGTCAGAGCTGAGATGTGAAAAAAACATACCACCCTGGATTCTGTGAATGGCCCCTACTACCAATAGTATGGGAAGGCCAGGAAGGGAAGGTGATGAACTGGTGAATGTTCTCTTTCTCCCCTTCATCTATACCTGACTCAGTTATGATGACAACGCCTTATGTGGCTGGACCATTCCACCAGCAGTAGCCCTGGCCTCCAGCCTATATAGGTAAATGGCTGGTGGGGTGGGGTGTGGGTGGTAAGAGGTAGGTGAACAAGGAGTCTCTCTCATTCTCCCCTAACTGTGTGGCAGAATAATGCAGCACCAGAACAATAATTGTTAATGAAAGCTGTCATACTGCCCCCCTCTTTATTTCATGCATTTATTTATTTAAAACTATTTATACCCTGCCTTATCTCCACAAACTCAAGGTGCCTAGCAACACAGCAGAAGCTACAGGATGCAGACGTCACAACTGCCCAAGAAAACCAATAGTACATTAACACACAGAGTCTTGTACGGTGCAAATCTAGCCTGGTCAGGTAGAATGACCTAAATAAAGCATTTCAAAAATGCACTATGATCAGTAAGTTACAAGTGTTTTTGGTTGCTTAAACTTTATTGTTTGACTTAATTAGATCCTGTGCAGAAGTCATTACCTGTCTCTAAGATCTCTTTCATCTCCACGAAAGAACCTTCTGATCTTGTATGAACCTTTCATCCATATTCAGGGTTCGTTGGTGTATGTTACTGCACTTTTATATTTTTTCGATAATGATTTGAAGATGAACACTAACATTATTACTGCTTTAGATTTATCTTTAAGGCCAATTCATATATGCATGTATGGTGCATAATGACATATTCCATTATTTCATAACCTATTTATGCAGCGATTGATGTTTCAGTCCTGATATGTTGATTAAGCCAATTGTTATTACTGGAAATCTTATTTACTTCATTTTTACCCAACTTTTCTCCCCCAAAGGGATACAGTCTTCCTTTATACATTTTTATTTTCATAACATCCCTGTGACTGACCGAAGGTGACCCAGCAAGAGTGGGGATTTAAACCTGGTTCTCCCAAATCTTAGTCCATCACTCTCAGGTTTTCTCAACCAGGATTATGAAACCCTGGGGTTGGAAGGGTTTCCCAAATTGATGAGACTTAATTAATTTTTAATATATATTTAAAATGTATTAAACATTTATTGGGTGATATAACCATATATGGTCAAATTGCCCCCCTCCCACAATGGCCAATGACGGGCCTGGATAGGTTGGGAAGGGGAGGGGCCCCAGGTAGGCAAGTGGACAGGTATACTTCCCAATCATATTCTGCATGATCACACCATTTCTGGGGTTTCTCAAAGCCTGAAGAATGTCTCAGTGGTTTCCCAACAATAAAAAGTTGAGAAAGGCTGCTCTAACCATTATACTGCACCATCCATAAATAGTACCCTACCGTTGTTGTTTTTCGACTTTCAATTGCAGCCAAGTAGGGCTTCCATTTGGAATTAGGGCTGTGGCGCAGCAGAAGAGGGATTCAACCCTTTCTCCCTTTACAGTTTGCATGACCTGAATCATCTCTATGCAACATGCTACCATTTGCCTCAAAAGGGAACAAGAGCAAGAGAGATATCTGTATTTTCCTTCCATTGCAACAAGTGCTACTTGAGTGGAGGCATTCAGACTGTGAAATGGCTCAGGAGGAAAAACTTCCACCAACCCCACAATTCAGGGTCCCATGTGGTACACCCCCTTGGATGCCTGGTCTCTCTTAACGTGAACCCAGGCAGTCAGGTCCCATATTCAAGTAATTTTGGGTTGTTTGCATCACTGCAAAGGAATATTTTAAAGGAGGTCAGAAAGGGAGCAATTAGATATAATAATTGACCCCCATTATGAAAGGTTGGAGATATGAACAGGCAGTTTAATGGCATAACTTTGGACTGCCACGTCAAGAAGGAAGACTTTGGCAGCAAGATGTGTGACTGTGAACGGGTTTTTGGCATATCTGAAGCATCCTGCACAGCTACCAAGAAAGAATGGATTATGAAGGATTGAGGGGCTTTCTAGGCATGCAAAATGCTTTGGCTGGGAAGGAGCTTATTAGGAATATGGCCAAATCTAAAAAGAAAAAAAAAAGATTTCTGTCATAGCTAAGCGTTATATATGAGTTAATAAGGTTTTGTTGGGCTCCTTAAAGATGAACTTATTTATTGTGGCATGACCTTTTGTGGACTTGAGCCCACCTGATAAAATGGGCCCTTGTTCACAAGAATTTATGTCACAATAAACTCGTTTTTAAGGTACCATAGGATTCTTTCATTTGTTTTTATTACAACAGAGCAATGAAGCTTCCCCACTGGGATTTGTTAGGCTCGCTGAATCCGGGTAAACATTAGAATGTAGCATATTCATACTAAAGAATTTTAGTAAAGAAGAGAGACTGCCCAGCCCAAGCAATGCCTCTGATTTAAATAAGTGACAGGTAAGTTCTGTCACTGCAATAGTACCTTGGTTGGATCATGTCCATGCCTTGTATTGTAAAAGTTGGCTTCTTGTCCTGTGATATTCCTGTGTGGTATAGTTGCAGTTAATTTCACTTCAGCCTTGCAGAAATCACAATAAAAAATCCCAATCAATCCAAAACCCTGGCCATCCCATTAAAATATAACCAACCTGTCCATTCCATTTTTCACTGGACAGTTTAAGCAATCGATCTAGTGATTCTAGGAGGAATGTGCACTCACCCTGACTAATGGCTGTGTGGTTTTCCTCCTACCCAGCAGCCGCATCTAGGACTCCTGAGGACATGTAGGATCTGCTCCATTCACAAAGAAGGAGTTGGCAATCAGTCTTTCTGAACATATTTGCCCTTTGAGATTACTAATTTAGGAAGTGCAAGGAACATATAAAAATAAATTGGGTTTTTTTTCCTGTGGACAAGAAACAGAACTGACAGTATGATTTTGTCTGCTAATTCAGTAATGCCTTCATTTCAGCTTGCATGACACTGGCATCCTTTTTTTTTTTGCTCTTACATTATGGCTCTAATGAGATATAAAAAGTGAAGCATATTGCCAATTATAACACAGTGCATCATTATTTTTAGTCACTGCAGCAGGTGTCTTTTTGCCTATTGTTAGCATAGCCATGGTCTCCTTGCTTCCTTTTCCCTCCTGTTCATGAACCATCTGCTTTTAGATATGTGAGCCCTCCTTTGGACCAAAATAACTCTCTTGGACAGATAACGGGGAACAATGGCATGTTCATACAAGTGATACCTCTAGGGTTCTTTCTTGTTTTTCTTCTTCTGTATGGAAGAATCTGCATACTGAATTTTTGCTTCATAAACTACAGCAAAATATGTGATCCATAAAAAAAAATGCCCTATATGCCTTGAGTGATTTAGGGATTGATAAAACAAAAGACTTTATTTGCATGATGGGGAGATACTATAATTTATTCTTCTGGCATGTTTGAGGTATGAAATCTATTGCAAGAAGGAGTGGGGGACTTTATGGAATAAATAACAAGGCCATATTTAATTTAGGGGGGAAATTATGCATTGGCTCTTATTCCATTTTTCTCTCTTCTCCCTCATAACTCTCAAAGTCGGGGCTTACAGTGAGCACTTATATGTAGATGGCATTGAACAGGTGAAAATGTCGTGGGATCATACAGCATTCCTTTCAGAGGGACAAAAAAAAATCACTCCTACAACTGCAAAGCTGGGAGCAATTTTGAGCATTCAAGTGTTCTGTCTAAGGATATTTCTGTGAAGCAATGGTCACAAAAGGACTACTATTGACTTCTAGGTTTGAGTTCAGCCTTCATTCACTCAGCTATCTAGTATATTCCAAATGGCACAATAAATATCTCAGAACTATGTGGTATATGGAAGAGGTATGTATACATGAGTAGAGGTTACCAGCAACATTCTGTTAATGGAAAACATTGTGGAATAATCTCAGATGTCACCTTTAAATTAAGGAAGGCTGGTACAATAGTTATATTGTGAGTTGGAAAACACATAAGTCAAGCATACTTCAATGTATGCCATGACTTGCCAAAGTAATGGAATGGAGTGGCTGCCATTTATAAATGTCTTGTTCAAATTTCACCCAAGTCACTAATCCTCTATTCATTCATTCATTCATTCATTCATTCATTCATTCATTCATTCATTCATTCATTCATTCATTCATTCATTCATAACATGCCTCTCCCAACACAGTCAGCCCAAAGCAGTTCAAAACAAGATAAAATATAACAATACAAATTCAATTTAAAAAAAACCAATTAATCCCCAATAGCATAACAGTATTACAATCTAACAATCCAGCAGGTGGTGGAACAACATCCTTCACCTATTCCAGTCAGTAAATCACATACCCCAACTGCTTCCACTCTCTGCTATAACCCAGGAAGGTCACTCATTAGTGTTAGTGTTAGATGGATCACTCATTAGTGTTACTTTTATCGAGATGTCTGGAGCCTTGACTGTGCATCCCATATGAATGTGTGTTTGGTTGTTTGTAAGAAAGAGCTAACACACATCAGCTTGGCAACTGACGCCAGGAATGACTACCTGGATAAATGTAGGATTTATATTGCACATTTAGCTCTATGTGCATTGAATGTAATATGAGAATTACCCAACACATATATAAAGAAAAATCAACTGTACTCACGTATGTGCATTTTCTGTAACTTGTGAACAGATCTTGTAATACAGAGACAATACAAGAATGGACAACTTTAGTGTAAGCAACTTTTTGTGAAGTGTTATGCAGATCAGGTATGAGAAGTGCTTTGAATAGTAAAAATGAGCTATTTAAATTATAAGCATCCTTGTTATGAATTTATTTACTTTCTGTCATCAGTTGGAATACAAGTGTAAGATGAATATTCAGAATGTCCATTTTGTAGAGACTTGATAACAGAAGTCAGTGTGTTCCTGTTTACAGCATTGTGTAGCTGGCCATGCTTGCCTTTTTGTTAGTGTGAAGATCCTAGGGCAGTGTTGACATGAGTATGTGGAAGACAAGGCATTCAATGGTGTTCAAGGTATCATGTCTATTAGAGATATGAACTGCAAATCACAAAATAAGAGATTTCAGTTTCAAATTGCAGCAAAGTTTAGCTACAGTTTTCCTCAACAAAATAATAGGCTTCCCAATACCTTTTCCCCTCCCATTTTTATGATCATAAAAACAATTTTATTGGATTCCTGTGAAGATTGTTCATCTGAGGCATCTTGAGATTTTTGCCAGAGGCCCTCCATATCAAATGTTTAGATGGGGTTGCCTCCCTGGCTGCTGTTCGTCATCTTCAACATGTGAAGGTAGAAAGAGCAGGGAGACAAGTCTGTTACCTCGAACAATACTGCACAACTTTCAACCCAAGTAGATCATGGCCCGGCAAGCATCCTTCTGCCTCTCTAGTATTGCAAAAACGGGGTGGGTGGGAAGATGGCACTATAGCTTGAGGAGTCAAAGATTGTGAAGGATGTTGGCAAGAGGTGCGATAGGGTGGGATTCTACAATTTTAGAGCTACCAAGTCAAATGGAGCCTACCTGTCACGTGTCATGTACTGCTAAGTGTTTGGCGACACATTTTTCCATTGAAAGGTGCAAACCTTCCACATCCAATAAAAGATCAGATTGTTGTTATGACTGCTTGCATTAAAAAAAAAAGATGTTGGAATTGTGGCTTGTATTCAGTGAGAATCATGAGTGGAATTCCATTCATATTACGGTATTTTTCTGCTGCTCTCCTAAAAGGCTGAGTCCAGGTTCGGGAGACCCTCAGGAATAGAAAGAGGCACAGTGTGTAAAAAAATTTTCAGCAGGTGTTCAGTTAGTTTTATTATGGTCATAGACCAGCATAAGATGATACAGAAACATCCATTAAAACCAGGAATTAAAACATCTTAAAAGAGAACAATAGAAAATAGAAAAGGTAGATAAACACAGCTGTCCAGATTCATTTAAAACAGACCATTCTATTACGAACTTTGATCGCTGCTGCGCAGAACTTGGCAACTCTATAAGTTGTGTTATTTTCTATATCTGCAAGCAGCAGAGAAATGTAAAATTCTCCTGAGCGCCCTGGGAATCTGCCTAGCAATGGAAGAATTAGACTAGTTCAAATCTCATTATAGAATCGACATTGAAAGAGAACATGTTCCATGGCTTCTACATGTCCAGAGCCACAGGTGCATTTCCTTTCGGTATAGGGTATTTTCCTATATCTTCCATCTAATACCGCCGAAGGGAAGGCATCACAGCGTGCCAAAGTGAAGGCCCTCCTATGACTAGGTACTTCAAGCTTGGCCAGGTATGTCATAGAGAAAGATGAATATCTATTGGGTTCACTAATAATGAAAGATGGGTTATTAGCTAGGTCCTGTTGCCGTTCTATGTTGGTCAATCTCTGCTTAACAACTTCTTTGGCCTGATCATATCCCATACTCAGTAGGAACTCAGGAGAGAACCCCAAGAGTGTGATTTTAGCTCTGATGTTTCCTTGCCAAGATGATTGATAGTCATCCTCAGTTGTTAGTGGGGCAAGGCCACGAGGGAAAAAGGACAGTCTAAGCCAGTAATTTAAAGTAGTCAGCCATACTCTAGCCTCCATCTTCATGAAACCTGTCTCAAGTCTCAGAGTAACATTGGAGACACACTTTGGCACTTGAAAAGCAGATCTTAAAAATTTAGATTGAACCTTCTCTAAGGGGGCCAAGTTTGAGAGGGGGCCCAGCTGTGTGCCATACAGTGTGTATGTGTGTGTATGTGAAACAGCAGATTGCCATGTCACCATCTTTCTTATAGTAGAAAACCACCATTTGGTACAAGTCAATGTCTTTGCAAAACTGAAACAAAGCAATTGGTCAAGTTTCATATAAACGAGGTTATAATTTTATACAATGTCTTGTACATAGCGTCTGGTGCTGAAAGTAGGATCCTGCTATGTAATTTCTGCACCATTTAACAACTCATGTAAATGCTTTGTTTTTTTCAGTGTTCCATTCCTCTTGACTATGGTTGTCTTCTACTGTGTATTCTGCCTTGAGTCTAATTGAGAAAGGTGTAGTACAAAAGACATGAACAAACAATGCTTCTTCTTGTGCCTTTGCAAACAATGAGCATGGTGCACCAAGAACTTCTTAGGAATACAGTATAAGGAAACAGAGGAGGGCAAGTTAAATCTGCAGTAACTTCTAGGTCAACCTCAGAAATAAGTCAAATATGTTACTAGCCTATAAGTCATTTTTAGCTGTGCACCTTTATTGTTTCTGTTTGTGCAACAGTAGTGGAAAACAACTCTGAATGACTCTAGCCTGCATACTGAAGTGGAAGTCCAAATTCTGCATAATTGTACTTAAAGCGACCTTGTAGGTTTTGCAAAGCAGGAGACGTTCAGATGTAGTTTGCCATTGCCTACTTCTGTGTAGCAGAAAATTTGAGTCCAATGGCTCCTTTAAGACCAACAAAGATTTATTCAAGGCGTGATGACTGAGGAAGAGTGCACGCACTCGAAAGTTCATTGGACTCAAATGTTGTTGTGCTACTTCAGACCAACTCGGCTATCCACTTGAATCCCTCCCAAGTAGTAACCAGGGACAACCCTGCTTGGCTTACAACAGTGGTCCCCAGCCTTTTTATCACCGGAAACCAGTCTACGCTTGACAATTTTACTGAGACCCGGGGGGGGGGGGGTAGTCATTTGCTGAGTGACATCACTGCCGCCTGAGCCCCTGCTCCTCTTGCTTTCCTGCCAGCGCCCCTGACTTTCCGCTGCCGCTGAGGGGGTGCTGCCAACAGCAGCTGCCATGCCAAGGGGGAGCCCCAGCCCTGGCGGCCACTGGAGAGCACCAAAGGTGAGCTGGTGGCAGAGTGGCAGGGCAGTCTCCGAGGCAGCAGCCAGGGATGAGGACAAGGAGGAGCCACAGCCCGGTACTGAATGATCCATGGACCAGTACCGGTCCCCGGCCCGGGAGTTGGGGACCACTGGCTTAAAAGACCAAGCTAAGCTGGGCCATCCACATCGGGGCAGTTCATTTATAAACTACAATTATATGGCAGTTGGGGATGTTCTACATTCATTATAACTTGCACAACACTTGAATTAGGTCAGTAGTATCATTCCAGTATTTCAGATGATGGGCTGTGGCTGAACGGTAAGTAACATGGCAAAGCCACTTGATAAATTCGTCATAGCAGCTTCCATATGTATACTAAATATATTCCATGTATATATATTCTACTTTCATTATATACTATACCATTAAAGATGAAAAAAACCCACAGTTTTAATTTATATCCTGGTAGCTTTTTCTATAGTAGGTGTAGGATCAACAGACACTGAAATCAAGTGATAAAGATGTTTATTAAAGATTTTTAAAGGGATATATATATAAGCCAAGGTGGCAGAGTCCTTTAATAAATGAGAAAATTTAATATTGTTCTTGATTTGTGAGGGGGGGGAGAAAGCTTTTGAGAGTCACACTTTGTTGAATGAAATATTTTATTTTTAGCATCACCTACACACGTGTCTGCCTTTTCTTTGTTCCAGGAAGTTAGCCATAGTACGTTTGAGCCTCCATACCTTACTTCTGCTGGCTGTTCTCCGTTAGTGTTTTTTAAGGTGGTGAGTCCATTTTGGGGATTCCCAGGGAAGTGCTTTAAAATGGAGGATGTAGCGAGCAGTTCGCTGCCCAGACATGGGATGTGGGCAACGTCATGTGGAGGGGCCGGAATGGAGTGTCTTCATTAGGTAAGCATTACACTACATTTATTGGGAAATATTTGGAGATTTAGTTATGGGAGGGACCTCAACGACATGTAGTGTCATAGACTTCACCCTCTAAAGCTGCTGTTTTATCCAGTGGAACTGATCACTATAGTCTGCAAGTCAGTTGTTGTTGTTCTTGTTGTTATTTATTAGAGAGAGCCAGTTTGGTGTAGTGGTTAGGAGTGCGGACTTCTAATCTGGCATGCCAGGTTTGATTCTGCACTCCCCAACATGCAACCAGCTGGGTGACCTTGGGCTCGCCACAGCACTGATAAAACTGTTCTGACCGGACAGTGATATCAGCGCTCTCTCAGCCTCACCCACCTCACAGGGTGTCTGTTGTGGGGAGAGGAATGGGAAGGCGACTGTAAGCCTCTTTGAGCCTCCTTCGGGTAGGGAAAAACGGCATATAAGAACCAACCTTCTTCTAGATTTTTATCTAATCTAAGAGATCTCCAGACTTCACAAGGAAGGGGGGGGGGACCATGTCCGTGTCAGGTCATATGTGTCTTCCTTCTGACTCTTTTCCTCTGCTGTCCTTTGTGCCAGCTTTTTGTTGCCTCCACTAGTAACCACTGTGTCTTCGTACTCCCTGACTGACCTGTCAGGCTCAGGCTGTTATTTTTCTCTCTCTAACCAGGCCCTAAGACCAACTGAAGCTCATTGTGTTTCGGGTCCTCATCTCATTGGTTCTAAGCTAAAGGCCAATGACAGTATTGAAATCATCTACTTGCTGACTAATCATAAACCTGACCTGTCAGCAGTGAAGCATTTTTAAATGCTTCTGTTCGAGAGAAATATGAGAGACTCACTGAAAACCCCGGAAAGAAAACTACTCCCTTGGTAACAATAACTAGGCATCAGCTTTACTGTTTGGCAGGCAGCCCAGAGGCCTACCAGCCCTAGTGTTACCACCCTCACAGAAGTAAAATCATCTCACATTTCACTGATAACTTTAATAATTGCTTGATGTTAAACATTATCGCGTTTACGCTAGCACTTGATGTACAGGGGGATGAAAATGGCAGATGCCAAGCAGTGAACATTTTAAAAATACATCCCTTTTATCCGTCTTGGTTGTTTCCCTCATAATTGGATCTTTGCTCTCACTCAAAATAATCCCTCCCCTTCAGGCCTTTGTCCACCAAAGCATGTGTCCAGCAAGTTGGTTTGATACCTGTTGGGAAAATCCTTTGGTTATTGAAATTTGCCCAACATTGTCAGTGGGGAAATGAACAAAGGGGAATGGATGAAAAAGAAACTATTGCGCAGCACCTACCTACCTTTTAAGACTGCAGCGCTTGTTGCTGTGGTGTATACAATTTTAAATTATCTGTAGGGAAAAAAAATCATAGTCCCAAAATCTGTACGTCCTTTGCCAATATGTTCCACAAGGTATAGGTCCAGCCATCCCCGAGAAAGACCGTGGAGGCTTCAGTCCTAAGAATGCTGACCTTCTTAGTATTCCTTTCATAATGCAGTTTGCAAGTAATGTGGCTGAAATGTTCATTTAGTGTTTGGAAACATACGAGTCAATACTTCTAAGTACCATTTTTAGGAGGATGCTTAGACATTGGTTGGGTTTCAATATGTGTGTACATTTCAATACCCAGAGCTGTCAATTAGCTGTTATAGATCCTCACTAAGTGTATATGATGCATCATAAATCATATCACTCCTGACCTTCTACACCATTTATAAAATTATTGATTGTGACTTTTCTCTCAATTAATAATCAGGAGACTGCTCTAGAAAGTGCAGTTTTGACGATATCTGCGTAAATCAGTGTATGATCATTCTGGGAGGGAATTGACAAATTTTGTAGCAATGGTCTCATATTAGGTTTCTTTCCCTCAATAAACATTATGACAACCATCACCATTTAGTTTGTGAGCCTTAACAGTGGAGGGAATAGGGGAACATTGCTTCAAAAGTCAAAAGGAATTGTGATCGCCTGTATGACATCTAGTTCTTTAACAAGAGCTTTTCTTTTTGAGTATATCTGCTGACTGCTGAAATCTGACAACTAATTACAGAGGCATTAAGCTCCAGTAGCACTGAATTCCTCCACATGGAGAATTTTGTATAGGAATGCAGCCAGTAATATTTTGACTCACCTGTTTGAGCAGGTTTCATTTCATGCTGGAGAGTTTTTCTACAGAAAGAAAATTGTCTTCATCTTCAATCCTGCAGCAGGGCATTAATTGCAAACCCTTTGATCTTTTCAAGGGATTACGCAATGTGACTGTTGAGTGAATTGTCTTCAAAAAGATGGCCACAGCTTATCACTTTAGGAAATTGGGGAGTCAAGAAATGTAGATTTTAATGGCAGCATGCAGTATAGGGAGGGTAGTAAGGAGGCAGATTGAACTGTTTGAGAAAACTGTGTCAGAAAAATGAAATCTGACTTGCTGGCTTGAAAGTTAGCTTAAATATTTAGCCTTTCTTCTGCCGTTTCTTTAATAATTTTTCCTTTCCACTTTTGAAAGAAAGGTCTGACCTTTTTAGGTGCCTCTAACATACTTGTTTGACTTTAAAGAAAATGTCTGTTGTGGCCTGGTCCCACTGGTCAGACTTATAGGTTGTGGCACGGTGCGTTGCTGCTTTTAGTGACTAATGCAAAATAAGGCAAATAGTTTGCACCTGTGCTGGCACCCATGTATCCATAGCTGCATGGCCACAATCCTGCTCAGATTCTTGAGTTTCCAGTAACCAATCTGGAAGATTAGATGTAAGAACATGATTGAGAAATCACCTTTCTATACAGGAACTACTTAAATCTCATCTGATTGGACACCCACAACCTTGATTTCATCCTGGTTCATGGGCTTTTTGTTTTGTTGTTCACCTTCTTTCAGACTTATTCCTGTTTGAGATTCAGTCCCATTTCTAATCCCAAATTTCCATTCAGCATACTGTGGCCATGCGCAGGTATTTTCTGTGAGTGTTCTTTGAGTTACTAAAGTCTATTCAAGGCCCTGTCAGCATCTATGTGAATTTGGGATTTGTGTTCCGAAATGTATTACTTTGTGCTTGAATTCTTTTTCTGCTACACTTGCATTTAGTTTGCAGCAATTCTTCCCTGATTTTTCATAATCTGTTTAGAATCATATCATCCTCATTAATTTGAAGACATTTGAAAACTGGCCTCTTTCATTCACATCCCTAGATCTGAGTCTAGGAGCACCTTAGAGAACAATAAAGACAATCAGAAGATTTGCATTTTGGAGGGAAGGGAGATTGGATGTATCCTGGACTAGGTAGGGACCATAACGTATGATCTTGGACAAATAGAGTTATTTGTGTTGTTTCTCAATTAAAAACAGCGAATTATAAAACCTGTCTAGTTATTTAACATGCTGGAAGAACCAGCACTGGAACCAGACTGGAGTGAGAAGACATTACAGGTCACATTTACAAAATAAATTAACTTTTGTTCTGTTACACATGTGCCTCCTGTGTTATCCTCAGTCTTATATAGCCCTCTACATACTCTATAGGCCACAGAGAAAAGGGGTCTAGATTTGTCGCTGATATGCTCTCTGGTACAGGATTAAAGAATCCTATGCTGCGCGTGTTTTTTAAAAAATCCACTTTACTTCACAAACCTAAAGTTCATGGTGGACCTGATATAGTAACATAACAGGAAGGTGTGGGTGGTGAGGTAAGTCACAACTCTTCCAGCTTGAGGGACTTGTTACTGGCAAAGATCGGCTCCTTGCTAAAGGACTCCCCTGTTTGGGTTTTAGTTGGGGATATTTTTGTAATAATTGTAAATATTTCTGAATTTTAATTCTGTATGTTGATTTTACTGCTGTTACCCACCCTGAGAGATTTAGATGGATGTGTTAGAAATAAATATCTACTACTACTACTACTACTACTACTACTACTACTACTACTACTACTACTACTACTAGGTATAAACTAAGATAACAAGAGAATGGCCTGGATCCGGGGTTGTGTCAACTTTATTCCCACTTTTTGCTGCTTGCTTTTAACTAATTACCAGAACGTTAATGCTTGTATCCTATGACTCCTGAATCTACCTGGAAAACTTTGTCAATCTGTCCTGGAAGTCCAGTGTTCACCTGATCCCTGCTATCCGTTTGCTTGTTGACTCCTTCAAAGAATTCTAAATGATGAGGAAACAAGATTAATTAACAAATGCTGACTGCTGAATTTGAGAGAATGTTTTTTCTCCACATGAGTGCCCATGAAAAATATCACCTATCAGAATACCACATGTGCTGGGGAACTGTGCAGATGAGACCACAAAGCACTCTCTGAGCTTGGAGGCAAGTTAACTATACCTCATGTCATCAGTGTTTGAATAAAATTGTTTTTATCATTTGAAGGCTTTCCTGGTAACAAAAGTCTGCTTCAACTAATGGCATTATGTCACTGGACAGCTATAAAGTGACTAATGAGCTTCAAAACATGGCTTCAGAATGTTGTAGGCCCAGGAGCAGAAGATAAAACATAACAAGTGACATAAGGTACAACATAACAACTGAGCATAGGCTCAGCATGGAGGTGGATTCAGAATCGGAAAACCTATTATTATTATTATTATTATTATTATTATTATTATTATTATTATTATTATTCCATTTATTTCCCACCACTCCCTACAGGCTCGTGGCGGGTAACAATAGTCTTAAAATCCCCCATTAAAACCCCCGTTAAAAGACTATAAAAATACCCAACACGGCGGAAAATACCACTCTCCCCTACCCGAACAAGGGCATTGGGGGATGGAGGGTGATGATGATTACTTCAAACCCCCCAGGGGGGCAATGTTCTTCCTTGCCAATCCCAGCCTCAACCATTGACCTGGCGGAAGAGCTCCGTTTTACAGGCCCTGCGGAACGCTGACATCCAATTAACCCCCCAGCCCAGCCCATATTCTGAGGGATCACCCAAAGTGGCATATTCCAGGGCCATATAGGTCAGTGGTCCCCCAACCTGCGGTCCGAGTTTTGGAATAAATATTTATTTAGAACATTTATATCCCACTTTCCCAGAGACCTACTTGAGGTGGCTCTCAAAGTAAAATATAGTACAATTATACTAGCCCTCATTCGGTCTAAACCTGCTTGTGGTTTCAATTATTTCACTGGTCTAAGGTAAAAGAGAAATGTTGCTAGGTATGGTAATATTGATGACATCACATTCTGAACGCCCATCCTGAATTGTTCCATGTAGATGTTAGCAAGTTGCAACCCTTCCATATTTCGTAGCACAAGGGTTATAAGTAGGAGTTTCCCATCACAAACATCTGAAATGTTCCTACTAGGCAGGACTTGGAATCTATCGAAATAGCTGAGAATGTCCTGAGAGAACTGTGACTGACCTGAGGACACTGAGCTGGCTTCAATGTGGCAGAGTGGGAATCAAACCCAGTTCTCCAGATTAGAGGCCTCTGCTTTCAGCCACTATCCCACACCGCCTCTCCCTCGGCTAGGGAGAATCATGTAGTTTCATCTTGAGAGTAAAATCCTTTCTGTGAATTTTCACAGCCCTCCAGTTGCTCCCTAAGTTTCAAAATAAATGTTTCCATTCTCATTTCAGGGATCTTTCTAGAGCAGCCGAGCCTAGTTTGTCATTCTAAGGTGGACATTTTTTGCATGACTATCCCTCTGTAGAGAAAACACTGCCTTGTTGTGCTTCTGTTCTTTAAAAACGTCAGAGCAAAGCAGCCAGCCTACCTGTTTGGAGCTGTCTGTGTCTTCATGAAGCGCTTTTCTTTTTTCCCATTCATCACCCTTACTCAAGTCTCATCATCCCTAAGTGCATCACATCTGTCCACAGTGACACCGTTGTCTGCAGTCTGGAGTCTCGGTGACATGGGCAGCTATCATCACTCGACCACAGCAGTCAATTCAGACACATGCCAAGACAGCCTAAGGAGAGAATGGCAGGGAAAAGACTCATCTCTTAGAATCCAACAACTGCAGTTCAGAGGAGAATTTCGCCCAACATTGTCTCCAGCAGCAACTAGGTTGATACGGCTAGGAAGTTCACACAAATGGTGATGCCGCTGATGGCGATTGTTGGCAAACTCCCTCTGCCTCCTTATGAAAAAGACAATTTCCGGTTACTTGTTCACAATATCTGGCAATCCAGACATGCCTTTTCTGTAAGTGCATGTGTGTGTTTATTATTTAGGTCAAATTTAGTCTACCTGGTATATCACTAGTAGGCAAAATCATGATGCTCTGGCTCACTTACTTTAGCCATATCATGTGATCCAACTTAATGGAGAAAGCAGTTATGTTAGGACTGGTCAGTGGTAAAAGGAAACCAGGTTGACAAAGAATGCGGCATTTAGATATGATTGAAATGGACACCGGCCAGAACATTACAAAACTAAGAGAAGCGGTGCAAGATCGAACATCGTGGTGACAGGTGAGCCTGAATGGCTAACGCCATCATTATCCATCTACCTGAGTCCTGACCCAGAACTTGAGGTGGGTTTTAAAGGCAGAAAATAAAATAAATGGAAGGATAAACAACCAGACAGCTGCCCAAGCCTCCTTTTGGCTCGCAGCGTCAGCATCTACATCTCTCTTGCCAGCACCTTCGGCCAATTCCTTAGGAAAAGCTCTGACTCAAAACTGGAAAGTTCTTAGATGATGTTCCTCACTACATTACTAGTATACTGGCAGATGAAGATGTGAACAAACTCCATCGAAAAGCTTTGTGAGGGGCTGAGAAAGTTTAATCTCTGGTGAGACGTTCTCTGATGACCCCGTTCACAGATATTATTTGATGTTGAAATTACTTGTGTGATGATATGCATGTGTGAATCAGTCCCTCCACCCTGTGCGAAGCACTATTCTACCAAGATCAGCCCCAGCTCTATTTTCACCTACCTGGCCTTGTTTGTATTTGGGCGTAATGTTGTAATTAAGAGCAGCTCCCTCTCTCAAGCCATGTGGTACCATTTGGCAAATTCTTGTCCGGATCTGGCAGGATCCGGCTGTCCCGTTGTGGTTTTGAATTTGCGCATGAAGGCAGAAAGGGCCCAGCAAGATTTGAAAGATGAACTCGCGTTTTGTGCCATGTGTATTTTATCGCACCTGTTCATAAGTCGCAGCGCCCCCCTCCCCTCCACTTATTTCCTTGCAGGGAGTTTTTCTTACAACACTGTTTTGCTTCCTGATATCAAATTTGGAACTGTGGATTGGGAAGAGAATATTGGCGAGACCAATTCGGATCCAGGTGGCTAATCTAAAGTCACACATCAATGGCTGGGGAGGGGTGCTTTGTGACTAAATTAGTTTGGAGTTTGGTGCACAGTGATGGCTGCACCTGTTCTTCGATCCTACGGTTTGAGGGACTGAGGCCAAAACCCAGCAGTATCCAGGTAGATGATGCTGTTGTGTCTGTATCCCACACCCAAAGCAGGGGAAGGGGGAATGAGAACAAAATTTGCAGCCAGCCTTTTTCAGTGGGTTGTTCAAGATTCCTTGTGGAGGTTTCCCCCCCAAAAAACCATTTAAAATGCACATGACTCCCCCCCCTCTGGTCAAGGAATTGCTTTCTCAGATAACTGCCTTATTTCTTGCAGTTTTAATGATGCAGGGGGTGGTTACACTGACTATGCTCACTGTAATAGTGAGAGACAAATAGTGAGGGACTCTTCGGAGAAAAGTGGATAGTTAAAAACTAATCATTTTCCTTGTCCCCGAGCCTTCCCAAATGAAACTTCAGGTAGCTGGAAGCTTAGACAGAAAGCCCCCGAGGTTGCTTTAGGCATGTTGAAATGGCCTGGTAATGGCGTTACAATGAATATTTTAAGTTGCGCAAGGGTGTCTCTGCAAGCGCTAATGTGCCTGTTTGCTACAGATGAAGTTTGCATAGGAAAGTCTGTCAAAGCTGCTGCTGCGTCTGTGGATTTTTTGGGGGTTGGGAATGGGTTTTTAAACTGGATCTAAAATAAAGGGGTGGGGTGTGGGTGTGCGAGCGTTTTCTGTGCGCAGAGTGCCTCTTGGCATGTGTAGAGTGCTTTGTGCCCCCTCCCCTCCCCTCCCCGGAATGAGGCTTCCAGGAGTCTTTTCCTCCAGGCTTCCTGTTCTCCAAAGGCGGCATTCCTGCCTGGCCTCGACGCGTGTCTCCAAGCGGGGGAGATGGAAGTTACTTCAGACAGCTCCGGCAGTGGTTCGGGCCAGGCTGAGCTGGGCTGTCTTCCGGCGCCGGGGACGTTTCGGGCGGAGCGCGGGCACGCCTGCCTCCCTGCACCTCTCTCGGCGTCCTGCACATCCCCTGGGCGAAAGCGTGGCGAGAAGCGCGCGGAATGCGAGGCGGCGCCCCCTCCCCCCCGCCCCCCCCCCCCGCCGCCCCCTCTCTGGCTGGCTTGTTTGTTGTGCGTGTCAGCGCGTGGGGGGAGGGGGGAGGGGAGAGCCGGCGGCTGTCGGGCTGAGCGGCGGAGTAGTCCTGCCAAGAGTGGCAGGGGGAAAGTGCATGTGCTACGGCATGCCGCAGACGCCCCCCGCTCGCTCTCTTGCCTGCCCGCCCGCCTTCCCTCCCTCCGTCTCTCGCTCGCTCGCTCGCTCGCTGCCTCTCCGCGAGGCTCCCTCGGTCTTCTCGCTCTCTCCGCCGCGCTCGCCAGCCTCGCCTGACGCAGGCAGCCAGGAAGCCTCGCTAAGCGGCCGGCCGTCGGCGGAGCGGGTGCCGACGGGGCTCGGCGGACGATGAGGAGGGGCCCGGCGAGCCTCCGCGCCTAGCCCCCGAGCGCCAGCCGCCGCGAGCCAGCCAGGCTGGAGGCGCGCGCCCAAGGGCCAACGCGATCTGCCGGCGGCGGCGGCAGCAGCAGGAGGTCGGTCGGCGGAGCAACTGGCAAAGTTGGCTTGAAGTGGGACAGGCGGCGGCGGCGGCAGCGGCACGAGGCGGCGGCCACCACCTTGCGGGGCGGGGGGGAAAGTTCCCGGGCGCGGCGCGGGGGGCGCAGGCAGGAGCCCCCGGGAGGCGGCGGCGGTGGAGGCGGCGGCGGCGGCGGCTGAGGATGGGGACGCTGCGGGATTTGCAGTACGCCTTGCAGGAGAAGATCGAGGAGCTGAGGCAGCGGGACGCGCTCATCGACGAGCTGGAGCTCGAGCTGGACCAGAAGGACGAGCTCATCCAGAAGCTGCAGAACGAGCTGGACAAGTACCGCTCCGTGATCCGGCCCGCCACCCAGCAGGCGCAGCAGCTGCCGGGCACCGGCACCCTCCAGGGGGAGCAGAGGACCAAGAGGCAGGCCATCTCCGCCGAGCCCACCGCTTTTGACATCCAAGACCTCAGCCATGTCACCCTGCCTTTCTACCCCAAGAGCCCACAGTAAGCCCGGGGGTTAAGCGTTGTGTCCGTGTGGCGTCCCTGTGGCGTGCTCGCCCTCTCCCCCCCCCACTCCACCCCACCCCCTTGTATGTGTCTCTCCCTCTCTCGCCCGCGCCGCCTCGCGCCTTGTGGATCCCCCTGCGCTGCCCGCCCGCCCGCCTGCCTCCTGCTTCCCACCGCTTGCCTGCTCGCCCGCAGAAATTGCCCCCTCCCCGCGCCGTTTCGTGGCCCCGAAGCCTCGGATCCCCTCTGGGCTGCCCACATTTCCAAAGCCACCTCCAGCCAGCGGCACACGGCCAGCATTCCAATGCGTCTTGACCAGATATCCAGGCGACCCCCTCTCCGAAAAACAGAGTTCCTAGAGTGTTAACATTGGGAGGGGGGGAGGAGCTAATTCTGTCTAATTTTATCCCCTTTCTCTCTCTCTCTCTCTCCCCCACCCCCAATTACCACAGCATCTTTAGACTGTCTCTTCCATGTGGTGTGCGTTTCTGTCTGCTTTCTTGTGTTTGTTATGGTTTCTGCCCAGAATTTAACTGGGGAGGATGGTTGAACAGTGTGGATTCCCGAACACCAGTATACAAAAGTGTGCTCATTCCATCAGCCAGGTCTTAATTTACTTAGAAAGGAGGCTCTTCTTCTTCTTCTTCTTTTTTTTTGGGGGGGGGGGTGTTGAAAGGTCTTTTCCCCAGGCTCTCTGTTAGCGTGGCAGGCAAAATTATTTTGCGTAGTTTTCTGTTATTGTTCTTGGGGCTTTTTAGCTGTGCCGTAGATCTGCCAGTTAGCAGCTTTCTGTGAAACTGCTTGTGCCTTTTCCTGCAAAGATGTCTTGAAGCTGATGGTTGGTGCTATCCTATGGCAGATGTAAGAATGTGAGTTTCAGGTTCCCTGCTCCTCTGACACTTTCTCACTCCGTTTCCTAGGGAGAACAGGAGGGCTGGAAAGATTTCTGTATCTACTCCAGTGCCCTGCAAAAAAAACCCCAAAACCAAACAAAAAACAATCATCAAAGGGGCTTTGCTTTTCTCCACCTCAGTGCCCAGAAGTTTCTCCTCCTATTTGGAGGAGTGTCAGGAGCTTTCCCTTGATCCCTCACCCTCAAATGTTAGCAGAAGGCTAACTCAGGTTAGCAGAAGGCTTTGGTAGCCTTGACTCTTTTATCTCATGGCTTGTCTGTTATTATGTGCAAGTCTCATGTTTGTGAGGCTATAACACAGCAGCAGAAGAGTGCGGCTGCTGCAGACCAGAGCTCAATATCTAAAAAGAGAAGTGCCTTCTGGACTCCGTAAGCATGGTGAAGAAAAGACAGTAGGCACATGCCCTGCACTTTGTTCTCATTGGAAGATTTTAGGACTAATCACTTAATATGATGCCCCCCCCCACCCTAGTAATGTGTTTTCTTCTTTAGAGTTCTTTCAAGAGCTCTAGTTGTCCCATCCTGTCACAGTATGATAATTTAGCTGCTGCCTCAGCTCAGGAACTTGAGGGAAATATCAGGATCTCGCTTTACCTTAAGCAAGTTAAATGGCACTCAAGGCAGTTTGAAATTCAAAAATAACAAATTATTTTATTTAACGTAGAGGGGAAAGGTCGGTGAAATCAACAGTTGAAATTTCTGAGGTAAAACCAGTACATATGCAGATTTTAGCTCCTGTATTTCAGGCTAATGAGAGCTTTTAAAGCTTTTCGCAGTTATTTAAATCTTTATGTTGACCAGCTTTTGTTCCAGTGTTTTCCCAAACACTCTGTTACACTTTTGGTTTCCAGAAGGCTCGCATGCTCTTTCTAGTACCCAACCCCCTTCTCTTGAAACAATAATTTTTGTCTTGAATTTTTAACTGACTCTTAAGGTCTCTAAAGGTAGTTTCTAACCACACCTGACCAGGGATCTCCTTACTCCTAAGAGCTAACTCCCTGCTTGACTGGTAGGAAAATTCTCTTCTCACTTGAAGAGCTATCATCTTTCTTTAGCCTGAATGGGAGTATCTGTCTAACTACCCACTCATCTTTGTCAGCTTTCGCCGGTTCTCCTGTCTGTGTTAAACTGCTCTCAGTCAGGGTTGAATTTTGAAACTGTCTGAACCCAACACTTTCAATTTAGGGCTGAAATCAGACTGAATTCTCCTCAGCAGCCACTTCAGAGGGCTTTCTCTGCTCAGTTGATACTAACCAATCACATCTCTTAAAACAACCTGGCATTCAAGGCTCTCCATTTCTAGGAAGAATTAACCCTTCACAGTCCTTTATACAGCACTTCTATAAGTGTTTAAAAGTGCATGTTGTCACAACTAGCATATAAAAAATAGATGTTATGAGATCCTTTTTCTGCAGCAATGTGCTGTTCCTTGAAGTGTGTGGATTAGTGATGTGTATTCAGCAAAACCAAGGCAAAAAACCCTGAAAAAATATTTGGGGGTATTATTTAAGCTGATTAAGAGCCTCTTGTGGCGCAGAGTGGTAAGGCAGCCATCTGAAAGCTTTGCCCATGAGGCTGGGAGTTCAATCCCAGCAGCCGGCTCAAGATTGACTCAGCCTTCCATCCTTCCGAGTTCGGTAAAATGAGTACCCAGCTTGCTGGGGGGTAAATGGTAATGACTGGGGAAGGAACTGACAAACCACCCCGTATTGAGTCTGCCATGAAAACCCTGGAGGGCGTCACCCCAAGGGTCAGACATGACTCGGTGCTTGCACAGGGCATACCTTTACCTTTACCTTTATTTAAGCTTGATTACGGATTCTCTGATTGGCTACTGGTATAGCTGAGCCTGAATAAAAGTTGAACCATTCAGCTTTTATTTGGGGATATTCAGGTATATGATCAGCCACGGTGGTGGAAGCTGAGAGCTCTGCACCTCCTTAGCGGTGGCCGGCTACTCTTACAGCTTAGTTTAAACTGAGCTGCAATAGGAGGCAGCCCAAAGTCAGCTGGGGAAGTGTGGAGATTTCAGCTCCTGCCACTACAGCTGATTTTCTCAGGTCTGCATGCAGTGGTGAGAGATCTCCCTATTTCACAAAGACCCTGGGGACAGCTTCTCCTGTGGCATAGTTTAAACTGTGCTACAGGAAAAGCCAAGCTAGCCCCAGGGTTGAGCCAGCTTTTTAAAAATCATTCTTCTCCTCATATCTTCTGGATCTGAAAAAAATGGGATTTCTAAAAAAAAACCCAACCCAGATCCAAATACCATACCAGTATTCAGAAATTGGCTTTCTCTAGTAGACCTGAACCACCATCCCCATTTGTTGTTTTTGCTTTTTTCCCACACTCCTAGTGGTCTGCTCCAAGACCCCAGTCTCCTTTGGCCCTTCCCATTGGTTCTTCCACTGGTATACAGACAAAGCACTAGGAAAGACACCTCAGGTTTATGCTGGCACTAAATCTGTCCTGTGGCACAGCATCTCCCTTGTAGGATTCCCTCCTCCTCCCTTCCTCTCATCAGTATTTCATCTTTCTCATATGCCTCTTGGAGAAGTCTCGTTTGCTTCATATCTTTGAAAGCCCATGAAGGGAGGGTGGCAGTTTGGTTTTCAGAAAGACCAAAGCAGCATTTAAGAGGTGTCTCCAGCTGACATTGTATGATAGTGTATGTACACCATAACAGCTTAGCTAATTGTGAGGCAGTGCTTCCAGAGAAGTAGGCAATGGGTGATGATGGTAACCAAATGTTGTGGATGCAGTTATTTTGAATGGATGTCATGCAGCAAGATTCTGTGTAATACACTAACCTGAATGCAAGTTCCACTGCTCTCAAAAGGGCTTCTTCCCAAGTAAGTGCATTTCACTTTGCAGAAGAAATCATATATTCCCAGGAAACTGCTATTAATACCCACATACAAAGAAATATGTGGTGCTTTCAAGATTTTTCATTTAGTTTCAGATGCCTACTGGAGAATAAAAAATATTCATTCCCCTGGTTTAAGGGAAACGTTTGATGCAACATAAACTGCAGTCTTGAGGACACATATTAATCTTTTAATAGGTTAAATGTATTCAAGAATATCTGTACATGATCACATTCCTTCTCCTCCAGATAAGCCAGTCAACAACTAACTGCATCACCCCACCCCCTCATAAGTATCACTAATCCAGAACAAGGTCTGAATTGAAGGAAGCCACCTTGACTCTGTGCAGTACCAAACAACATGTGATAAATAATCTTGAAATTTCAGCTTTGGTTTATTATTGGCGTCTTCCTGAAAGTATCCTGGCTGGTTGTGGTTTGGAAAATAATGCCAGTCTCTATGGGTCTTTGGTCCAGCTCTTCTTGAGCTGTCCTTTCAGAATTGATGAGGCTCTCCCCACACTATTCTGGCTCGCAGCCTGGATACCTGTTAGGCATACAAGTTTAGGACTGAGTGTGGCAACTGTAAGGGAATTCGCCACAAGCCAGAGTCAATGGTTGCCTGATTGCTCGGCTATGGGCAGGTGGTGGCTTTAGTTTGCCTTAACTTGTATTGAAAAGCCCCTGGAATCCACATTGTCAAGATCAAACAATCTGCCACGTAGATTCCACATTGAGGTGGCCATACTCTAAGAGGGGTGCTTTTGGGCATGTCAGTCATCCTGTGCTGAGGTTTTAAAACAGAGTGAGACAAGGATTGCTTTTAATTTGCCAACATGAAAAATGACTGAATTGTAAAGCCTCACAGTTAGCAAATGCAGATATCTTCTCACTTCAGTGTTATGTTGGACTGAAAGTACAGAAAAGGTAACATTTCTATTGAAAGAAATGCTCCACTTTACATTCCATGACATGACTATATTAGGTACATTGAAACTCACGGAGATTGCACCTTCCAGAGGAGAACCAAAACATGATTTTCAAGATCAGGATAACGAGAGAACTGCTGGGAACCCTGGATGTACCTGTTAATTATTCTAGCCTTTTATACTCAGGTTTGAATAAGGGGAAACCTTGTAAACTGCACTTCTTTGTGTTAGCTGACAGGTTTGTGGTATCCTGTTGGATTTATGGATTTGCTTCAGGGCGATACAATTATCAGGCAATAAAATGCAAGAAACTACAAAAATTAGAGAGAGGTTGTGTCCATGTGTTTGAAAGGGAAAAAGAGGTAAAACAATACCTGAGAAATACAATCTTTTCAGATACATTACAGGCAGCAACAGATAGGAAGGAGCTGGTGAGTGGTTGGACATTCAATGCTGGGAACTTCTTGGTTTCTGACATTCTGTGGAATGAACAGAAAAACAACAATTGTTTGCGTGACAAAACATGCATGATAAAAATACTAAGCTGGAATAGAGCTTGTGAGTCCCACAAGACTCTTATTTGGAGTCTTGCCCTGGCTTTCCTGAACTCTTTCCTCTCTGTGGTTTAGAATGTCTTCAAAGGGAAGGAAGCCCTTTTCTCCCAGGGTTTTTTCCCTCTTCATAGAGCTGACCTGTCTGCCCAGAAAGGACATACTGAAAGGACAGTTGTAATAAATCTTCCTTTGAAGCTTTTAAATAAATTTAGGGGTAAAATCATCTGTTCTTGTTTCACACTTGCTGTCACAAGTTTTGAATGGAGAAAGCTAACCCCATGAAGAAGAAATATAGCATCTTTCACTCAGCACTTCATTCCCCTTCATGACCGCCTTATAAATCTTCATGTATTTGGTGTGTTAATCATGAAAAAGCTGATCAGGTTGGCTTTTCTTTTTGGCTTTGTTTTTGCTTTTTAAATCGTGGCTTGTGTCAGAATGCACCACATGGTTTTATTTATTTTTAGCACCCAACGGCTGTTAACACAGATATCTTTGCAGATATTGGTCCACTTTTAACATTTTTAAATACAGCGTTCAAAATGAAACGCGCAGTGTCTAGAAGACACGTATAAATGGGAGAGATCTTCTAGAGATAACCTGGACATTTTGTGGCTTTCTCTGTTAGAGTCAGCTGTCTGCCCTTCCAGTGTCCTGTTTAGCCATCTGACTTGGTTGAGTCCACTTGGAATGTGTACAGACGTCAGAACTTGTCTCCTTGAGAGTTAACATCTGGAATCTTTGCTTTTGGGGATGGCTCTTTCCCCTGCTGAATGATCCAGAAGATGTCAAGAGAGGGGGACCAGTTTTACACCAGAATGTCTGATGTTTATTAACAGCAGTTTTCTCCTTTCCAGTATGGGTAATTAGCTGGCAAATGACATCAGTCTTTCTCCTCACTAACTTGGAACTGCATAGAGTTAGCAGTCTGGATTTTGAAGGGATAGCTATACTTCCACATGGGATAGAGGACTCCTGTTTGGCAGGGAATAACACTTTCCATTCTTGTTGCTTTGAAAGGTTTTCCCTCATTGGAACAGCTATCCTTACATAAGCATATGTAAGGATGGCTGTTCCAGTGAGGGGGGGGGGCTTTCAGAGCAACAAGAATGCTTGGTGTAGCCAGTTTGGTGTAGTGGTTAGGAGTGTGGACTTATAATCTGCCATGCTGGGTTCGATTCTACCCCCCCCCCCACGTAGCCAGTTGGGTGACCTTGGGCTAGCCACGGCACTGTTCTGACCGAGCAGTGATGTCAGGGCTCTCTCAGCCTCACCCATCTCACAGGGTGTCTGTTGTGGGGAGAGGAAAGGGAAGGTTGACTGTATGCCACTTTGAGCCTCCTTCGGGTAGAGAAAAGCGGCATATAAGAACCAACTCTTCCTCTTCTTCTTCGCAGCAGCAGAGCTGACCAGCTGCATAACAGTATAAAGAGGCAAAGGTTTATTTTCCACCGTGATCACTAGGTAATTTTGCAAATTCTTCTAACACCGTTTGGAAATGGCATCTGATGTCACTCATCTGCTTCTCTTAGGCATAAGTGATAAAATGGAAATCTGTTTGACAAGACTGTGGTGCGTAGGGTATTCTTTCCCCTCCTTATAACAAGATGATGGTTGTGGTTCAGTTGTAACAATGTTGTCCCAGGAATAAGTCCCATTGAGTGCAGTGGTATAAATCACAGCATGCAACTCCTATCACACAAATAAGCATCCATGAGCTATCACTTGCCTTCGTCTCTCTCCTTTAACATTAGAGCTCATTCGGTGTGCTTTGTTGATTTCCTGTTATGCAGAAAAGACATAATGCATTGTCAGGAGAGCTGGCAGATTGGTCAGACGGCTAGGAAGTGAATTGGCTCGAGAGCTCTTGCAACCATTTCGTAGGTTAGGAGTAGGTGCCCGAAGAAGGGCACACAAAGTATGATGGGATCCCAGAGCTTCCTGCAACAATGACTTTGGAATTATGAGAAGAGCAACAGGTGGTTAAAATGTTTTGTACTACCCATTTCTGTTCCAGCTGACCTATCAGGATGATATGCATCCTGCCACATAAAATTCTAACCTGGATGCTGTGGAGAAGGTGACATGAGAAGCAGTGCAAGAACATCTGCTTGGTCCAACCTGGCAAGCAAGGCTTGAAATGGGCCACCTCAGATGGCTGGACTGCCTGAATGGCTGAGCTGGCTGTAGAGCAGGGGTAGTCAACCTGTGGTCCTCCAGATGTTCATGGACTACAATTCCCATGAGCCCCTGCCAGCAAACACTGGCAGGGGCTCATGGGAATTGTAGTCCAGGAACATCTGGAGAACCACAGATTGACTACTCCTGCTGTAGAGGGCATAGATGGCATCTCAGGATAACTAATATTGGGTCCTTGGGACTCTCATCAGAATATGACATGTTCCTTGAGGAAAAGGAAGCCTTGTCAAAGGATAGAACTATAACAGAATGTGCAGCATACAACTCAGCTGCAGAGAGCAGACTTCCATTCTGTACGATATCACACCGAAGATTCATACTCTGCTACATGAGATGTAATGTGCAATTTAATTCACCGGCTTGTACAAAGGATGGCTGCAGTTGATTTAGTCACTTCAAAACATGTTGCTTTGCCAATACTTTTCCATTTAAGGAATTCATTCACAAAGGATGCACTTAAAAAAAAATCAGGCGCTTTTTGAACAATGTAAGAGCGGGACAGTGGACGAGTTAGTACAGCTGAGGGACGTTTTGTATTGAGAATCTACCTTTAGGAACGGCTGGCAATCAGACTTCACAAAGTTTTAGCGATGCAATTTCCAAGGTAGCCATTTCAGGCGGTTGCAGCCAAAACAAGACTCTTGTGGCGCTTAAAGACACAAAATGCATTGTTGCGTAAGCTTTAATGAGCCAGAGCCCACTTTGTCAGATGCAGCCTGACACATCTTATGAAGTGGGGCTCTGGCTCATGAAAGCTTATGTAACACTGGCTGTGCAATCCAGTGCAGAGTTATGCCAGTCTGAGCTCGGTGAAATCAATGGATTTAGGCATAGGATTTCCCTGTAAATGCTGCCTTGTTTAAATCTAACAACAGCATAGGCATAGTTTGTGGTAACCTACAAAGGTCATAGTCTCTTCCATGAAGGAGTATGTTCGGATAATCATGAAAGAACTCAGATCTCTGGTGTTATCCTTTCCTGTTAATTTCAATGACTTTCGGAACCCTGTGGATTAAACCAAAATACAAAACTTGTCGTAATGCCAACAGCCTGCGTGCTCTTGTTCACTCACAAAAATCAAACGGATGTGGCTCAGGCTAAGTTTCTCTGCAGTCTCATGCAGAACGTCACTTTGCTGTAATTTGACAGATTTGTATTCATAACTACTTCTAAAAGAGAGAAAAAAATTCCTCAGAACAGTTCCCTCCCCCAGCTCCTTTCCCACTGTTCATTGCCAATGAAACATTTAGGACATGGATAAGATAGCCCACATATGCTCAGGGGCTGATTTAAAAGAGGTAGTTGAGATCTGTGTCCTAGAAAATTGGCTTTCAAATTGCAAACTGACAGACCCTTAACTAGAGGGCCACTGTCTGCTGCCTCTAGAATATGAATCACAAGACCCCCCCTTCCGTCTATTGAGCAGCTGTTTCCAGGTTTGTAAATGCATGTTATTTCACTGGAGACTGGCATCTTTCCTGGGCAAAGATGGCCAGAAGGAAGTGGCATCCTTCTATTGTTACTGTTGTTTGCCTATAAGGCCTGGGCATGTGTTTTTTTTAAATATTATTTCTCCCTAGTCTGCTTAGCAGTGGAGGGTCTCCACAGTATCCTAGCAACCACAGGCTAAAATGCTTGGCTGCTGGTCTTTTTGCCATCTCTCTCTTTTTTTCTTCCACTGTCTTGACTGTGCCAATGAGGGAGCAGGACTGGAGCTTTGGGGCAAGCTGCTTCAATCCTTGTAGCCGAACGGGGGGGGGGGGGTGGTTCAGCTTATGGTGACAGGACCCCCCCTCCCCCGGGCTCAGGCAACCTCAGAGATTCTCAAGGAGAGACCATTTCAGAAGCTTTCCCCTCTGCTTCGTTCCTTCCTCCTGCTCTTTTCTTAGCATCCACTTTGAGGAATGTTCAGCTGCCTTCCAGATATTTAAATGGCTCAGCGTCTGATGGGCAGAGCAGGAAAGTGACTTGCCTCTTAAGACATCCCTTCTGTTCCTGACTTTTATCTCTGGAGTATGAACTGTACACAATAAAGGTAGCAGAATATCTTTTAAAACACCTTTCTGTCCATAACACCTGTAGACAGAGGTAGGAGTGAGATTTAAAGAGCCAAAAGCAGTGCATAGTGGTGGGGGCAGGCTGGGTCCTCTCTTTGTTCACTGCTGTCTGTTCCTCTGTCAACTTTTCTGCCAGCCGACCATATACAGGAGCAGAGGTCAGGTGTAGCAACAGCCCTGGGGAGGCTAGAGTGGGAAAAGCCGCATGCAGGGGAAGTCAGAGAGCGTTCCCTCCCCCTCCAAATGTTCCCATGTCCCTCACAACTACTCACTTCTTATCCACACTGTGTGAAGTCAAACTGAATTAAATAAAAATTTTTGCTTTCTTGCTGTGACATGTTGAAGGGAAGTGTTTTTGTAATATTTGGGCAGGACAGATCACTGAAGGCAGGTCAGCGTGGCCACCTTCCATGCTACCAATTATTAATGCTAATAATCTGCTAACATTGAAAACACAAGGAGCACATGGGAAGACTCCCACACAGGATAGGATGCTCCCCCACCACTACGCTCTGAATGTCTAATGCTGGTTCTGCATATTAGGAGGCTGGTGTTAACAGTTCTTGGTCATGCTTTGAGTTATACGTTGCCAGGAACGGAAAAGGCTGTGCAGAGAGCCAACATATTCATGCAGGATTTGGAAGTGCATCAGAAATATTTTCAACGTCTCGCTCCCTGAATGGCCTAGTTCTCATTAAAGCGATACACCTGTTTTACAATATCACTTCCGACTCCAGGTGAGGCTCCCAGGATTAAATGCCCATCCCTCCCAAACAGGTTTCTTTGACATGCAAAAGTGGATGCCAGGGACATCCTATTCTTAGGCTCCCATGCTGACATCGGATTTGCTATATGGAGAGAAGGGAATATGAAAATAGTTACAGAGTAGAACTAAACCGAGTTATGCCCTTTTACACCCTTTAACAAAAATCAGTTCAGTGGACTTTGGAAAGATGTAATTCTTTGGATTTTGCTGCTAATTATGTAAACCCTCACCTATAGTGTGAAGTGGTGCAAACCAGACAGATTTTTTTCTTCAGTGAGAAATTAGGGCCAAATGGCATGTTACATTTTGCTGGGGGTGTTTGTAGGTTGGGTGAGGAGGTGTGTTCTGAGGCACACCCAGGGCCTGCTTTGAAACAGAAGCATAGTGTCTGGAGAGAGGGGGTTTAGAAGAAGAGTTGTTTTTTATATACTGCTTTTCTCTACCAGAAAGAGTTTTAAGGTGGCTGACCATCGTCTTCCCTTCCTCTCCCCACAACAGGCACCCTGTGAGGTAGGTAGGGCTGAGAGAGCCCTGATATTACTGCTCTGTGAGAACAGTTCTATCAGGTCTGTGATGAGCCCAAGACCACCAATATAGCTGCATATGGAGAAGCGGGGAATCAAACCCGGCTTGCCAGATTAGAAGCCACCACTCTTAACCAGCAGGCTCAGGCCAGTTTACAACATGTTAAAATTCTAGTTGGAATACAATAAAAGCCCCATAATGCTCTGCTTTCTTGCCATTCAACCATATCCTGGCTGTAATACCATTGGCTGCTGTTCAATACTGAGATGCTCTGGAAGAGAGAAAATTCTGGAGAACTTTGATTTTGTTTGTTCTGTCCTCAACAAGTTACAGTAATTTAACATAGAGGTAACTGTCATGAGCATCCTTGTGGCTGGGTTTTCTGGGGTCATGTGCACACTTTTTAAGATCTACATGCAGCCTCTAGACCAGTTGGTCCAGGATTATGGGCTGGGCTGTCCTCAGTATGCAGATGACACCCAGCTCTATCTCCTGATTGATGGCTGGCCAGATCTCCGCCCCCCCCCCCCCCCGAAACATTTGCCAGTTGTTTGCAAGCAGTGGGTGGATGGATCAGGCAGAGTCATCTGAAACTCAACCCCTCTAAGATGGAGTTCCTGTGGCTGGGAAGAAGGGGACAGGATCAGGAAGCACATCTCCCCTGCCTGGATGCAACTGACATCTGCACCACTGGCCAGGAATTTGGGGGTGGTCTTTGATACCTCACTATCTGTGGAGGCTCAGGTCACTAAAGTAGCCCAGATGGCATTTTTCCATGTGTGCCAGGCATGGCTACTAACACCCTACCTGTCCTCGGAATGCCTGGCCACAGTGATCCATGCAACATTCACTTCCAGACTAGACTTCTGTAACTCACTCTACACAGGCCTACCCCTGTCTTTGATCCAGAAAATGCAACTGGTACAGAATGTGGCTGCACAGGTCCTCACTAAGTCATCTTGAAGGGCCCATGTCCAGCCGTTGCTGAGACAGCTGCATTAGTTGCCGGTTTGCTTCTAGATCTTCAAGGTACTGTTTTTGACTTTTAAGACTATATGCAGCTTGGGTCCTACCTACCACTTGCCTCCTTATGCCCCCCGCAGGGCACTTCGCTTTGCGGGTATGAATCTGCTGGTGGTCCCAAGGCCCTGGGATGTGCGCCTGGCCTCAACCAGGGCTGGGCCTGTAAGATGGAGCTTTTCTTCCAGGTATCTGGTTGAAGTCGGATGGAGGGTCAGGGGTCATGTCCCCCCCCCCCCGCAAGGTTCCAGGACTGTGTGTTAGACTCTGTCCGGAACCATTGGGTGTCCGGAACTATTAGTTTTTATCTCCAACTGATGTTCATTGTTGACCATGCTGATCCCAATTGCTTTGAGGCACTGGGGGAGGAGTTGTGCATTTTTGACCATCATTGATTATGTATTTTGGGGTTTGTTAGTGATTATGTTTTTGTAGCTTTTATGATGTGAGTTGATGATGTTTTATGCTATGTTTTATTGTGAACTGCCACAAGCCAGCTGTGCTGGGAGTGGCAGTATTGAAATAGAATAGATAAAATAAAAAATAAATAATGAATAGGGTCCTAGTGAAGTTGAAAAACACCTAATCTTCATGATCTGTGCCTCCACTGAGAGAAAGGTATTGAAGATCACACCCAAATTCTCAGTGGTGCACCATATGCTGTTAGATTACCCTCCTCTGCCCACATGCAGATCAACCAAGAGTGGAAACAAAGGGAAACACAGGACCCGTCTGCTGTAAAGAGGACTTCATTGGGACCAGCTGATGTCTTGGAACAAGCACATGTTGTGGAATTCCACAGATCTGGGCTCAAGCTTCCTCCTGCAATCCTGTTCCCTTTTGCCATGTGCACAGACAGGGCCAGATATACTCCCACAACACCCACATGCCACATGTCTCATTTGGGTAGAGGCATGCTCAAGTCTTCCCCTTGGGTTGGAATGAATGTTTAAGACCTCTGCTGCACAAGAGTTTAGGTCTTGCGTTGGCTGGGGATCTCATCTGCCAAGTAGCGAATAGTGCAGCAACACACAATGACACATTTACAGGAAGACTTCCTGTCACCCTCTCAGTAGCTTAGCTTCTTGGAAAAGGGTGGAAGGGCATGGGTTCAAATCCTACCCAGGCAGAGTACACCTTTGGTCAGAAACAGGCCAGCCAGCAGCAAAACAAGGAGCTGGCTGGACTTGAACTTTCACTTTATCAACTTGGGAGCAGTCCTCTAATTGCACACTGTACTGGGTTCATAGGAATGAAGCTTAGCATAGGGCATTAGGATGCCCCCTGTGGCCCTGGCATTGACATCAGCTGTTCATGTCATGTAGAGCACTGGTCCCCAACTCCCGGTCCAGCGACCGGACACGGTCCGTGGATCAGTCGGTACTGGGCCGCGGCTCCTCCTCATCCTCCTCCCCGGCTGCTACCCTGCCACTTTGCCGCCAGCTAACCTTTGGTGCTCTCCAGCAGCCACCATGGCTGGGGCTCCCCCTCGGTGTGACACTGTGCAGCTGCTGCTGGCAGCAGCACCCCCCCAGTGGGTGGCAGGAAGTCAGGGGCGCCGGCGGGAAAGCAAGTGGAGCAGGGGCTCAGGCGATGGCAACGTCCCTCGGCAAAAGACTACCCCCCCCCCGGGCCTCAGTAAAAATGTCAAGCGTTGACTGGTCCCGGGTGCTAAAAAGGTTGGGGACCACTGATGTAGAGTAAACCACAGTGCATTGAAAGCATAGTCATGACATATCCCAGGTCCCTGAGTTGAGCATCTCATAGGTATTGCTACCTGGAGAGGGTCTGAATATTTTTCATCACTGAACATAATCTCTAAGATCAGTTGCTCATGCTGATTGCGAGTCTCACACTTCAGACATTTTAGCTGGCAAGCCCTTGTGCACCATTGCACAGCTGCAGACTGGTGGTTATTCCCTCTATTATTCATCCCAGAAATCCTTGTACACCTTCCTCATCCCTCCACTCTCTGCCATGCAGGCTGAATGGTTTATAAGATGCTGGCAATGATTTTTTTTTTTTGGGGGGGATCTGATTATCCTGTCTCTTCCCCATGCACAAGCATACAAACACGGGATGCCTCCCTGCAGATGTGTATCCCACAATGAAGACTACTGAGGTTAGTAATGGGAATCAATCCCTATCTTTCCAAGCCCAGTATAACCGATGTAGACTACACACTGCTTGAATAGCATCTTGCACAGAGGTGTGAAAATGAGGCAGGTGAAAAGGGTTGCCATGCTTTGGAAAGCTGTACTGACAGACCACAGAGTTATCAATGAGATTTCCTCATCACTGCATGCCCACAAAGGGGGCAACTGCATGGTCCAGTACTGGTCTGTTCAGCATCTTTACCTGCTGTGAGAGCTGGGCTAGAACAAGACAATTTCCAGCCCCATAGCAGAGAAGTTACATGCACAGTGTTTACTGCAGTTCTTGGTTGGGATTTGGGGCAGGGAAGGACATCAGTGGAGAATACTGCTTTGGAGTCCACCCTCCAAGGCAGACATTTTATCCAGGGGAACTGATCTGTGTTGCCTGGAAATGAGCTATAGTTCCAGGGTATCCTCAAGGCTCCCCTGGGAACTGGCATCCCTAACATCTGGGGTAATAGTGAGAGACTTTCAGCTTCCGTCTGGAGGTTGGGCACCCAAGGGTTGAGTGCAGGGTGCATCTGTAGTGCATCTGTAGCCTTTGGGGTCATTTCTTTGGGGTCACATGGACATTTGAGGAATCACTGATGAATAGAACTTGCAAAAGCATTGCATGCATTGGGGAATACCAAATGATTCTAAAGTAGTATCTGTGTTGTTAAATCAGTAGTGTTTCATTCATGCATTCTGGCCATCATTCAGTATTTAAGAGCTGTATGTGCTTGTGTGAACTTGCCTGGGTTTAAGCTGGCTCAGATATATACTTTCTTTCTCACGATGTAGAGAATGTAATGTGATGTAAAGCTTGGTGTAATGACATTGGTGCTTTCCCATTAATACCTTTTCTTGTGTCAGTCTGCAGCTATACTGGCCAAATTGTTTAGCATTTCTTAGAACTGGGCTGTGTAGTGCTAAGACATTTGCAAAAGTAGCTGAGTTATTCTAGATCTCTTCTTTTCTGTCTCCCGACTTTCTTCCTGTCTTTCTGACTTGCTGAAGTTCATTTCTACAGATATTTTGCCCTTTTAAGGCAAAAAGCTTGAGATCAGTGCTGGTCTCAATTTTAAACATACTGCACTAGCAGTGACAGAGTACCAGGACATTTTTAAAATAAGCTCTCTCATTTCCTCCCTCCCTCCCCGGCAAGCCTCTGGCTTTCTGTGGAAGTCACTGAACAAGGAGGGTGTTGCCAGAAGCCCTGATCAGCCAGGAGAAACAAAGCAATGAGACGGGAATGGATTAGACAATCGAATGGGCGCAGCCCGGCCCCGATTCCCTCTCCCCGACCTGCCGCAGTAAGAAGCTTCCCGGGCCGCAAGCTTGCGGCCTGGGAAGTTTTTTACTGCGGGGGGGGGGGCGGGAGAGGGAGCCGCGGCCCGGCGCCATGGCCTTCGCGGCCCGGCACCAGGCCGCGGCCCGCAGGTTGGGGACCACTGGAATAGGGTATTCAGAGTCTTCTTTCTTTTGTTTATTAGTGAATGTATACAATTAGGGATGCTG
Source organism: Paroedura picta (assembly GCF_049243985.1). Classification (NCBI taxonomy): domain Eukaryota; kingdom Metazoa; phylum Chordata; class Lepidosauria; order Squamata; family Gekkonidae; genus Paroedura; species Paroedura picta. Next base: position 73,059,023 of record NC_135376.1, read on the forward strand.
GCCTCCAGGTGAAACCCGTGGATTCCTGGGAATTATAGACTACAGAGACCAGTTTGCCTGGAAAAAATGGGTGCTTTGGACAGTGGAATCTTCAGCATTGTACCCCACTGAGGGCCCTGACCCCTTCAGGCTGCCTGCCCAAATCTCTAGGAGCTCCCCAACCTGGATCTAACAACTCTTTCCTTTCTTTGGAAAGACCTGGCAACCCTGTATACAATACTGGAGTAATAAGTGGGGTGAAGCATTTCAAGCTTCTGCTAGCTATATCCAGTTCATTAATCTAGACACCAGGTGGGTGTGATGGTGAAATGTAGTTGGGTGCCTTCAGCTTCTGAAAAATAGTATGGGTTGGATCTTGTCAACTTTTCAGCTCATTGGTCTTGACCAATTCTTGCTCCTTGTCACAGCCTCTGACCTACATGGTTCTCTCCCCCCCCCCCCAGTGCAGCTCCTGTGATGTCTAATATAACCTTATTGGTGTTCAAAGAGGGAAGGGACTTCAATGGTATGGTATGTAATGTCATGGAGTCCACCTACCAAAGCAGCCATTTTCTCCAGGGGAACTGATATCTGTCACCTGGAGGGACACTGGATCTCCTGGAGGATGGGAGCCCAAATGATTATATGTGTGCATGTACATGTGCATTACCATTTTGCTTTGTAAACCAAATTTCTTAGTGCTGGGCCAAGTATTTAAAAAACAAAATGTTGCAAAATCTTTTGAACACACACACAGCTTTCCTACAGTGGACAATCTCACAGAGCAATATATTCTCAGCAGTTTCTTGATGACAGCAGGTCTCCGTGACAAGAAAGAACCTTTGAATGTATGGATTTATACCCAATCTTTTGTGTTGCAGCTGCAAATAATGCCATCATGTACAGAGAGCCAGCTTGGTGTAGTGGGTAGGAGTGCAGACTTCTAACCTGGTGAGCCGGGTTTGATTCTCTGCTCCCCCACATGCAGCCAGTTGGGTGACCTTGGGCTTGCCACAGCACTGATAAAACTGTTCTGACCGAGCAGTGATATCAGGGCCCTCTCAGCCTCACCTATCTCACAAGGTGTCTGTTGTGGGGAGAGGAAGGGGAAGGTGACTGTAAGGCGCTTTGAGACTCCTTCTGGTAGAGAAAAATGACATGTAAGAACCAACTCTTCTCCTTCTTCTATATATTTGTTCTGATTTGACAATAGCGAAGTTCATCCAAGCGATTAGTCTTGTTCTTAAAAAGAGCATTTTACCATTACCAGTGTCTGCTAAAGCATATTAAGAATCTTAATGATATCTTAAAGGACACTTGCAGTACAATCCTATGCATAGTTACTCCAATCAAAGCCTGTTAGCTTCAGTGGACTTGGATTGTGACAACTCTACTTAGGAATGTACTTTTAATTAGAGGTTGCCAACCTCCAGGTGGGACCTGGAGGTCTTTAAGAATTACAAGTGGTTCTGAGACAACATAAACCAGTTCCCTTGGAGAAAATGGTTGTTTTAGAGGGTGGAATGTATCCCACTGAAATCCTTTTTCTCTTCCAAGGCTTCACCCCCAAATCTCTCTAACCCAGAGTCAGAACTCTATTGTTAGCTCTGTAAGAAAGTAGAATTTCACTCCTTCATTTGTGAGCCCCAGTGCTGCACAAATCCTAATATTATAAAGCATGCATGTTGGTTAATTACCAAGCCAAGACTTTTGGATACTATTAAATATACGTTTCCACCAGATTGACTACTATATTTTACAGAGGTTTTCCTCAACTTTTCTGCAGGCATGCCACCTGGGTTTAGGACTTCCAAGTTCTCAGTTTGGGAAGTATCAATCTTTATTTTACAGTCATTTAGACCAAAATTTCAGATGCACTGCTATACAATAGCAGTTTATAAAAAGGGAAGGTAATACATAAAGAAAGGTTAGAAATGCATCAGCAGTAAAACTTTATAACTTCTAAACAGTTTGGGAAGTAATATTTTCCTTCTCTTCCTGTAGCAGTAAACTCTTTGATAAGTGGATAAATGTTACTAATTGTTGCTGATATGGCCCATTTAAAGATGTAATCTAATCATTATACCTTGGGCGAAGATTGGCAAAATGAAATGCTTTATATGCAAGAAGACTGTTTAATTGAATTGCACGTATCTTTTGATGAAAAATAGGCTTCATCTAATCACTGTCGCTGACAAGGTATTATTTTAATTTGTGGTTTTAAAATATGAAAATGCATTCAGTAGACCTATATCATAGCACAAAAACATATTAGGCATAATAAGAATGACTAGCAGAATTGGGGCATTCATTACAGAGAGAAATTAATAATAAAAAATAAACACTTCCATTATGAATACATTAAAATGTCATAAATCTGCTTACGGCACTTAAATACTCTAGTTGACACTCCACTAGGAACTGCCATCAATACTCCCTTCTGTAGGGTTTATATCCTGTGGCAGGAATGTAAGGAAGATATCATAGCCCTTAAATGATAGTAGGCTTTTACCTTTTCTATTTTATCCAAACGTTGTGGTTAGAGAAACTGACATGTAGGCCATGTCTGCTATAAACTTTCCCCTGTTTGAGGAATTCATGTTTGCAACAGCAAGGCATTAACAGAAGTTCATTCAAAGGGGTTTGATATTTTTAGTTTTAGGAATATTCCCACAATGGATTTAAACTATTGAAAGTCAGATTTAGTGCATGTTTATGCCTAAACTGTCATTCTCTTTCCCAAAGGAATCCTGGGTTCAGTAGTTATGAGGGGTGGGTAAGCATTTCTAGAATAAAATTCTCAATATCCTGGCCAAAGTACAATTCTTAGGATTTTTTTTTTAAACAACCTTGACAGTTCAAGTACAATGAAGATATGTCCCAGGTTGCAAGTAAATGTAGGCTGCACCTCCTGAGAATACTTTCCTGGAGTAAGCCCCTTTGAACTTACTACTGAATAGATCTGCTTATATCTTATCCCCGTTTTTGTGGCACAGAGTGGTAAGGCAGCCGTCTGAAAGCTTTGCCCATGAGGCTGGGAGTTCAATCCCAGCAGCCGGCTCAAGGTTGACTCAGCCTTCCATCCTTCCGAGGTCGGTAAAATGAGTACCCAGCTTTCTGGGGGGTAAACGGTAATGACTGGGGAAGGCACTGGCAAACCACCCCGTATTGAATCTGCCATGAAAACGCTAGAAGGCGTCACCCCAAAGGTCAGACATGACTCGGTGCTTCCACTGGGGATACCTTTACCTTTACCTTTAATGCGGGCTGAGCATAAGCATTTCCTTGCATATAAGGAAAGAATTATGTAGTCTTACTACTACCTAAATTGACTGAAACTTTTAATAATATTCCTGTAAGTAATTTGATGACAATTAAGTTAATCAACCATTACTATTTCATTGCCTCATCATAGCTGGCCTAAGTATTGTTATGTATGGGACCGTATCTTAATCCTGTAAGATATATGCATTAAACTTGGTGGGGTTTTTTTTTTTGGGGGGGGGGAGGGAGAGAAGTTCATAGAATCATAGAATCATAGAGTTGGAAGGGGCCATACAGGCCATCTAGTCCAACCCCCTGTTCAACGCAGGAGCAGCCCAAAGCATCCTAAAGCATCCAAGAAAAGTGTGTATCCAACCTTTGCTTGAAGACTGCCAGTGAGGGAGAGCTCACCACCTCCTTAGGCAGCCTATTCCACTGCTGAACTACTCTGACTGTGAAATTTCCCCCCCCCCCCTGATATCTATCCTATATCGTTGTACTTGTAGTTTAAACCCATTACTGCGCGTTCTTTTCTTTGCAGCCAACGGGAACAGCTTTCTGCCCTCCTCCAAGTGGCAACCTTTCAAATACTTAGAGGGCTATCATGTCCCCTCTCAACCCCCTTTTCTCCAGGCTGAACATTCCCAAGTCCCTCAACCTATCTTCATAGGGCTTGGTACCTTGGCCCTAGATCATCTTCGTCGCTCTCCTCTGTACCCTTTCAAGTTGCTGTAAAACATGTATTGTTTTTGAAGGTTTAATATGTATTGAAATTGTCTTTGTTAGTGCAAAGTAGTTAGAATTTTCTCGTTTCTCAATATAGAGAGTCCCCAGAACAGGTACTAAAGATTTAACCAAAAGCCTCAAAAGTGATAAGAACACAGTCCTCCCTTTACAGTTGTGTGAGCCAGAGAAGATAAGCATAAAATAAAAATACACACATACCTCGTCCTTGGCTATGCCTTTTTAGGCAACTGCACTTCTTAATGTGCCAGTCCAGTTTACTTTCACTTTGTTAAGTGATAAGTGTTAAGACTCCCACTTACTCACTCTAGGCAGCTGGCAACCCTAGCAAAAATGGCGAAGAGAGACTGGGACCAAATGTGGAGCTGGTAGACAGGTTCATATAGGGAAAGGTGGTTCATGCAAGAGACATCTGTGGGGATTCTTTGAACCCCTGATAGCTTTTTGCTCAATCCTCAGCATTAGCCCTGAATTTTGAAATTATAAGCCAGTACACCTTGAATTTCATCAGCTTTCCCCACCTTCCTGCCACCTGGGACTCCTGTGCCCTAATCAGCTTGTGGGATATATGAAGGGTTGCCAGCTCTGGGTTGGGAAATAACAGGAGACTGAGGGTGGAGCAGGGAGTGGCTGAGATTTGGGGTAGGGAAGGACCTCTATGGAGCATGATGCTATGGAGTCCACCCTCCAAAGCAACTGTTTTCTCCAGGGGAACTGATCTCTGTCACCTGGAGATGAGTTGTAAAACTGGGGGATCCCCAGGTCCCATCAGGGGACTGGCATCTGTAGGCATATAGAGTTGCTATCCTGCTACTATGATGGGCAATCTCTGGACACTAAAGATAATTCATAATGGTGATGAAAGATCCCTGTAGCCAAAGCGTCCCCCTGTTCCCATCACTGTTTACCCCCCAGCCTTGTGTGGCAGTAGGACTGCCTGGTTCTTCAGGATACTGACTGGTCTAGGCAGGGACAAGGAACTAAAGTGCTGCTTTGTTGCTTGTGGAATTCCTCCTGGCTTTCAGAGAGAGGGATTGTACAAATTAGGAAAAATTACCCTGAGGCAACTTCTTACTGTTTACATGATGGTTCTTACTGCCACGAATATTTAGAGAGCTTTCAAGGCTCTTTTATTCAGAAATTGGGTAGGAAGGCCCTTGTAACAGTGTCTACGGCAGGGGTAGTCAAACTGCGGCCCTCCAGATGTCCATGGACTACAATTCCCAGGAGCCCCTGCCAGCGAATGCTGGCAGGGGCTCCTGGGAATTGTAGTCCATGGACATCTGGAGGGCCGCAGTTTGACTACCCCTGGTCTACGGCTTCCTTCTAACCTGGCTTTCCTGCGTTCTGTTCAATGTAATCATGAATAAACTTGGGTTTGATCATGAAAAGTTATTGTTAAATGTTTAGCCCAGATGTGAACTTTAGTTTTTAAAGCACATTAATAAAATTCATCAAGACATTGGACAACAGCAAAAAAAAAAACCCACTCCAGGTTCCATAAACACTTTGGATGCTGAAGCTATTTATTTAAAAATGTGGAAAATGGTGCTCATGTCAGAAACCCGTAAAACGAAATGGCCATGAAAGAGCGACTGTGAATGGATTACTCTTTTAACCTGGCCTGGGCTGAACTCTTGTCATTGCCATTGGTAGTTCAAAAAATTATTTTTAAACTGACTGCTCTGAGTCTGCCTCCCTTAACAAATGCAGCACTTTATAAGGAATCTTCTCTCTTTTTTTCTACGATGGGAAAAGATCTATGATTTAAAAAAATTGTTTTCTTTTCTGATAGACAACGGCTGTATGCATTCTGGAAACTGTACAGTGTGTCCCTGTGGAAATCACAAACTATGCTGGGAATACATATTTTATGTTAAATAGAATAAAGAGCTAATGGGTATGTGTTCTATATTGGATTCCTATCCAGCTCTCCCTCAGAGGTCAATTGTATTAGTCACTAGAAATACAGACCCTGACCTACTTGTTCAAGCATGCATATCTATATGGGGGGGGGGGGGGCTCTGTGGATGTGTGCAGACACGCGCACTCACATAGAGTGTTTACTGGAAGACGGAGTATAATTTACAGACAATAATTCATGGGAAAAGGGAAGTTGACCTATTTTATGCCCTCCTGAGCTTTTATCTTATTGCAAATCCTAAAATGGGGAGGCAGCCAGATTTTGAGTGCTAGAGAACAGAGCTGGGGACAGCCTTCCAGCAGGAAGCCCCGTGCTAGTAAAATGACACAAATCCCTGACTTTGGGGCTTGAGGGGATGATCCCATACTTGGGTAGACCCTAAAGCTAGTCCAGTCCTCAGGGTGGTACAGCCGCAGAGTCTCATACAAGTTTTCCTAGCCTACCAGCTCAAAGGTAATCAGTGGGCAGGGAATTTTCTGACCCATAATCTCAGAGGGCTTGCTAGAAAGTTCAGAGCCAAAGCTGACCATGCTTATTAGCTCCTTTGAGAGAAGAAGAGAAGAGTTGGTTTTTTATACCCTGCTTCTCACTACCCGAAGGAGTGCCAAAGCGGCCTTTCCTTTCCTCTCCCCACAACAGATACCCTGTGAGGTAGGTGAGGCTGGGAAAGCTCCAAGAGAATTGTTCTGCTGTGTGTCTAGCCTGAGTTTACTCAGCTGGCTAGATGTAGAGGAGCAGGGAATCAAACCCAGTTCACCAGATTAAGGTCCGCTGCTCTTACCCCCTACACTACACTGCTGAACTAGACATTTCCCCCATTCACATCTCAAGTGGAGGTAAACAGGAGGAATCTAATTGTTAGCAAAAGGGAACAGACTGGTAATGCAACAGGTAAGCCAACATAACCCGTTTTTTTTTTTCTTGCCTTTGTTCTCCGTATTCATTCTTTTTGGCAGAATTTTTACAATTCAGCTCATTTCTAGCCTTGGAGGAGAACTGGAAGAGCAGTGGTGAAAGCAACAGTATTGAGCAAAGTAAGGCAATAGAGAGAAAAAGATTTAGCTTCGCTTATCCATGTACTTTTTTGGTAAAAATATATTGACTCTCTTCATTCAGGTGGATACCTAAATATAGATGGATCCCACCACCATATCTAGTTTGACCGTGTGCTATATTGCACCCCGGGTTGTTCAAACTTCATTCTGTTTACCTCAGCCACCACCAGCATCAGTAGTAACAAATGAAAGCAGCCAGTTTGTTGGTTTGTTTGTCTGTCTGGTTGTTCATTTGTTCTTTCGTTCATTTATTCATTCCACCTTTGATTTATAGCCTGCCACTCCCTTACAAAGAGGCTCCTGGTGGGTAACAGTCAGAAACCCCACAATAATATCCCCTTAACCATAAAAATTTTTACTTCAGCCCATCCTGAGGGCAGTATTATCACTTCTCCTGCTCAATAGCCTTGGGGGTTAATGGGAAGCAACCCGATGTACTGGTTGACTCAGGAAGGGGACTTAGATCTTACGTGCCCTGGCCTCCACCGAAGACCTGGCAGAAGAGCTCTGTTTTGCAGGCCCTGCAGAACTGTGACAACTCCATCAGGGCCCTCAGCTCTTCCAGAAGCTCATTCTACCAGGTCAGGGCTTGGACCAAAAAGGCCCTGGCCCTGGTCGAGGCCTGGCGAACCTCGTTTGGGCTAAGAATCTTTCATACTCTGCATTTCAGTCATACATTACTTCAGTCATACAGTTGCATCTTCTTGACGGCATAAAGCAGTGGTCCCCGGTGTCGGGCTGCGAAGGCCAGGGCGCCGGGCCGCAGTTCCCTCTCCCTCCCCCCCCCCGCAGTAAAAAACTTCCCGGGCCACAAGCTTCTTACTGCGGGATGGGGGGGAGAGGGAACAAGGGCCGAGCCGTGCATGCACACATGCGCGCTGTGCGGCCAAAATCGCGCATGCATGATTTTGTCCACACAGTGCGCATGTGCCCATGCGCGGGTGGCCGCGCATGCACGATGCGCGGGTGCGGCCACGCATGCGCTCTGCATGGGCGTGGCTGTCGCCCTGCCAGTCCCCAGCCAAAAAAAGGTTGGAGACAACTGGCATAAAGGAAGCAAACTCCAAAGTCATGGCTTGCTTTGCTCTTGATGTGTTGGACAAAGTAGAAACAAGCCTCCCTGAAAGGCACTTGATTGTTTGGAATGATATCTGAACCCTGGAATACTCTGAGCTTCCATTAGCTAGGACATCCAAATGTAAAGGAAAATGCTTCTGCTGTTTTCAGTGACAAGGTCAAACAGCCAGTTTTGCCATCTCCTTTAAACTATTTCTTCTGCACATCTTCTAGCTACGTTTATTAAAGACCAGCTTACTTTTATGCATACACATGAAAGAAGGGCTTGAGCACGATCTATCAAATTCTAAGAGCTCCTGTTCTATCTATCTATGCATGATGCTTCAAGCAGTGGCTTCTGTTCTGATTATTACTTTGCATGAGCTGTTCCCCAATTTCCCAGACATTCATGCAAAGAGACCCCAAATAATGAACTTCTGGACTCTGGCCACAAATTGCTTAACTTATCTCTGCCTCCCAGATACTTTCCCAAAGGGTTTTCTGGTAACTGGCTCTGCCTGGTTTAAATGCAACTTATATTCTTCTCAGCCGGCTTGCCTCGTTTACAGCTGGAAACCTTCTTTTTCTCAGTTGTAACCTTTGAGTTTTTAATTCTTTAGCCAAGTTCTGACTTGGTTCAAAATGCCAGAATTTCCTAGGTAATGCCAGGAAGATATTTTGTAGAATTTATTCTGCCTGTCACTCATTTACAGCTACAGGAATTAGAGTTTAACATATATGGTTATATTCAGAATGGCACCAAAAGATGGTGCTTGAGATGAAAAATCCAAATTGTTGTGCCTCCAAATAATAATAAATAATAATATAGCCAATTTGTCAACCTTTCACAGTAACCAATATCTTCTAGGAATTGACATTTTTTATGGGAGTCAAAAAGAATGTACAAGATTTAGAGGTGTTACAGGGGGAAAAAACTTCTATACAAAAGGGAAAAATGTAAGTCTTAGGTGAAAGATACCTGCATTTCCTTCCATAGAAAGTGTTTTATTTATTTATTTACCACATTGAATTAGTAACAGTAATAACAGTGATAAGTGCTTAACAACATCAACATATAAAGAGTCCCATGGTTGGTCAGTTCAGGATGTTTGCTTTATGGGGACGGGTTCTGGCGTCCCAGTAGATTTTGTCGGTTTGGTCGACCTCAACCAAATACCTGCTGGAAGAGCTCCCTTTTGCATGCCCTGCAGAATTGCTCTAGCTCCGGAAGGGCCCTGATCTCCTCTGGGAGCTCATTCCAGCAGCTGGGGGCCAGGTCAGACAAGCTTCCTTGGGGCCAGGGATCACCAGCCAGTGGGAGGCTGCAGAAAGTAACGCTCTTTGACAAAGAAGTGGTTCCCTCAGGTACCTTGGGCCCAGAATGCATATGGCCTTAAAGGTGATTACCAGAACCTTAAGTCTGATCTGGGATTCAACTAGAAGCCAGTGCATTTGTTGGAGAATGGGCTAAATGTGGGACTTTCATGCTGTTGCTGTGAAGAACCTGGTAACCACATTCTGGACTAGTTGTAGGTTAAGGGTAGGTCTGTGTAGAGTGTGTTTCAGAAATCCAGTCTAGAGGTGACCATTGTTTGGATCACTGTGGCTAGGTGTTCTAGGGTCAAGTAGGGCACTAGTAGTTTGGTATGGCGTAGGTGGTAGACTGCCAGCTGTGCTACTCTTGTGACTTGTGCCTCCATAAAGAGGGAGGTGTTGAGGATCATGCCCAGGTTCCTGGCAGAGTGAGCCACTGATAGCTGCACACCATCCAGGTTGGGCAAAAACACTTCTTCGCTTTGACCTTTGCTGCCCAGCCATAGGACCTCCATCTTTGAAGGGTTGAGCTTCAGTCTTATAGTCTTTCTACAGAGTAAAGGATTGCTTTATACTTTTCTTTCCAATGCACAGGTTCACTATAAGAAACAATGTGTGTGCCAAAATTATACTTCAAAATTGATCTTTAAAATGGCTTCTTTGAATTCTGACTGCTGTATCATAGTCTTAGGTAGCAAAATAGAATTAACTGATCACAAATGCTGCCCAGAAGGTTTTGATTAATCATTCACAAACACAAAGCTTGTGAAATGCAAGCCACTGCTTTTCTGAATCCGAAAACATTGAAGCTATAGCCAAATAATTGTATTGCATTACCGTAAGACTGCAGTCTGAAAGTATCTCGAGCCACGTGCACACAAAGTGTTCAAATTATTTTAATTGAAGGGGGAAAACAGTGGCAGTTTAACCCAATTAAGAAAAGGTCATCAAGCTCTGCTTGTTATTAGGCTTGTTTTGTTTTCATGTGGACCTGTGGGAAACATAGTTGATCTGGAAGCTATAACTGATATCAATAGGCACAGCCCTCCTTGGCTTATATGTGGGTATATATGGTAATTGAAATAAAAGCCTTCTCCAGCCAGGCAATCATTGCATTGCCTTTTGCAAATGTGTACTGCAAGCTGAGCTTGCTCAACGGTTTGACTGAGGGATTCTGATCTTTTTTTCCTTTTGCTTTCAATTGCAAAAGGAATGGCAATCCTGAATGGGAGAGCCTGTGATGATGGAGCATTTCCCATCCTCGGCTTATATGAGAGTCAATAAGTTTGCCCAGATTTTGTGGTAAAATTAAGTGCCTTGGCTTTTATGCGGGTTGGCTTATATGCGAGTATATACGGTGTATGGTTGTTCCAAGTCCCTTGCTAGTGGGCAAGCCAATGCAGATCAACAAAGCACAAATTAAGACTTGAAAGAATGTGTAGAGTAGATAATTCAAACAGATGAGTATAGATACAGACTATATATCAAGTCACATATATAAAGTAATGTATGTAATATAAGTAACATAATGTTGAAGAATTAAGCATTTGAAAGACAGTCTGAAATATGTGATTCTTTTATAGTTGGGAAATATAGAGGTGATATTAGTCCCAAGCAAATCAGTTAATTTGTAACAGAGAATGCAAAATACGCACAATAAATCACTCAAAAAGCGAGCCAAGCCACATGATTGTGGGATTAAACATATAGGAAATATGAAATTTATTTCAGTTTTTCCCCATCACATATAGCTATGACTGACTCATCCCATAACGGGAGCACAGTCCAGATATGCACAGTTCTCTCTCATCCCACCAACAGAAAGCAAATATGGTTGTGCCCATATTTTTTTTCTTGTCTTGTACTTGCTAGTTTGAAAGAGGATTCAGCACATTCCTTCACTGCTACTATTTAACACAAATGAGGAAGCTGCTGGGTTGGTGTGGAGGCTGTGAGCTCTTGAGCAGTGAACATAACGGCACAGTGCAGAAGCATATGCACCCAATTTAAAATAATGAAATGGTGGCAACAGAAAAAAAAATGAACAGGAGATGGAAAATTAGCTTTCCCGTAAGGGTGACCTTGGAAACCTCACTGGTTGCATTTCAACTTATGGTGATGAATTCATATGTCCCCAGACAGTTCTGAGAGCATTGAGAATGGAAGTATTTTGTTATACAAAAGTAGAAGTCAACTAATATCTCTTGGCCTTTGTCCAATTTTGTTGTTGTTGTTATGTGCAAAGTCGTGTCCGACCCATCGCGACCCCATGGACAATGATCCTCCAGGCCTTCCTGTCCTCTACCATTCCCCGGAGTCCATTTAAGTTTGCACCTACTGCTTCAGTGACTCCATCCAGCCACCTCATTCTCTGTCGTCCCCTTCTTCTTTTGCCCTCGATCTCTCCCAGCATTAGGCTCTTCTCCAGGGAGTCCTTCCTTCTCATGAGGTGGCCAAAATATTTGAGTTTCATCTTCAGGATCTGGCCTTCTAAAGAGCAGTCAGGGCTGATCTCCTCTAGGACTGACTGGTTTGTTCGCCTTGCAGTCCAAGGGACTCGCAAGAGTCTTCTCCAGCACCAGAGTTCAAAAGCCTCAATTCTTTGACGCTCGGCCTTCCTTATGGTCCAACTTTCGCAGCCATACATTGCAACTGGGAAGACCATAGCCTTGACTAAACGCACTTTTGTTGGCAGGGTGATGTCTCTGCTTTTTAGGATGCTGTCTAGATTTGCCATAGCTTTCCTCCCCAGGAGCAAGCGTCTTTTAATTTCTTTGCTGCAGTCCCCATCTGCAGTGATCTTGGAGCCCAGGAAAATAAAATCTGTCACTATCTCCATTTCTTCCCCTTCTATTTGCCAGGAATTGAGAGGGCCGGATGCCATGATCTTTGTTTTCTTGATGTTGAGTTTCAAGCCAACTTTTGCACTCTCCTCCTTCACCCGCATCAACAGGCTCTTTAGTTCCTCTTCACTTTCTGCCATTAGAGTGGTATCATCTGCATATCTGAGGTTGTTGATATTTCTCCCTGCAATCTTGATCCCAATTTGTGACTCCTCTAATCCCGCATTTCTCATGATGTGCTCTGCATACAAGTTAAATAGGCAAGGCGACAGTATACAGCCTTGCCGAACTCCTTTCTCAATTCTGAACCAGTCAGTGATTCCATGTTCAGTTCTCACTGTTGCTTCTTGACCTGCATATGAATTTCTCAAGAGACAAATAAGATGCTCTGGTATTCCCATCTCTTTAAGAACTTGCCACAATTTGTTGTGCTCCACACAATCAAAGGCTTTAGCATAGTCAATGAAGCAGAAGTAGACGTTCTTCTGGTACTCCCTAGCTTTCTCCATGATCCAGCGTATGTTGGCAATTTGATCTCTAGTTCCTCTGCCTCTTCGAAATCCTGCCTGTACTTCTGGAAGTTCTCGGTCCACATATTGCTGGAGCCTAGCTTGTAGGATTTTGAGCATAACTTTGCTAGCATGAGAAATTAGTGCGATGGTGCGGTAGTTTGAACATTCTTTGGCATTGCCCTTCTTTGGGATTGGAATGTAAACTGACCTTTTCCAATCCTGTGGCCATTGTTGAGTTTTCCAAATTTGCTGGCATATTGAGTGTAGCACTTTTACTGCATCGTCCTTTAAGATTTTGAATAGTTCTACTGGAATGCTGTCACTACCACTAGCTTTATTGTTGCTCAGACTTCCTAAGGCCCGTTTGACTTCACATTCCAGGATGTCTGGCTCCAGGTCAGTAACTACCCCATTGTAGTCATCAGGGATGTTAAGCTCGCTCTTGTATAGTTCTTCTGTATAATTTTGCCACCTTTGTTTGATCTCTTCTGCTTCTGTGAGGTCCCTACCATTTTGGTCCCTTATCATACCCATCTTTGCATGAAACGTTCTCTTCATATCTCCAATTTTCTTGAAAAGATCTCTGGTCCTCCCCATTCTATTGTTTTCTTCTATTTGTTTGCACTGTTCATTTAAGAAGGCATTCTTATCTCTTCTAGCTTTTCTCTGGAATTCTGCATTCAATTGGGTGTATCTTTCTCTTTCTCCCTTGCCTTTCACTTCCCTTCTCTCCTTAGCTATTTGTAAAGCTTCCTCAGACAGCCATTTTGATTTCTTGCATTTCTTTTTCTTTGGGATGGTTTTAGTTGCTACCTCTTGTACAATGTTGCGAACCTCCGTCCATAGTTCTTCAGGCACTCTGTCTATCAGATCTAATTCCTTAAATCTATTTGTCACCTCCACTGTGTATTCGTCAGGGATATGATTTAGTTCATACCTGAGTGGCCTAGTGCTTTTCCCTACTTTCTTCAATTTAAGCCTAAGTTTTGCAACAAGAAGCTCATGATCTGAACCACAATCAGCTCCTGGTCTTGTTTTTATTGACTGGATAGAACTTTTCCATCTTTGGCTGCAGAGCACATAGTCAATCTGATTTCTGTGTTGACCGTCTGGTGATGTCCATGTGTAGAGTCGTCTCTTGGGTTGCTGGAAAAGAGTGTTTGCTATGACCATTGTATTCTCTTGACAAAATTCTACCAGCCTGTGCCCTGCTTCATTTTGTACTCCAAGGCCAAACTTGCCTGTTATCCCGGTTATCTTTTGGCTTCCTACTTTAGCATTCCAATCCCCCATGATGATAAGCACATCATTTTTGGGCGTTGCTTCTAGAAGGTGTTGTAGGGCTTCATAGAACTGATCAACTTCATCCTCTTCAGCAGCAGTGGTTGGGGCGTAGACCTGGATCACTGTGATGTTGAATGGTTTGCCTTGGATTCGAACTGAGATCATTCTGTCATTTTGGGGATTGTATCCCAAGACTGCTTTTCCTACTCTCTTATTGATTATGAATGCTACTCCATTTCTTCTGCGAGATTCTTGTCCACAGTAGTATACCTGATGGTCATCTGAATTAAATTCACCCATTCCTGTCCATTTTAGTTCACTGATTCCTAAAATGTCGATGTTCAGTCTTCTCATTTCTTGTTTAACCACGTCCAGCTTGCCTTGATTCATGGATCTGACGTTCCAGGTTCCTATGGAATAAAAATCTTTACAGCATCGGACTGTCTTTTCGCCACCAGTTACTTCCACAACTGAGCGTCCTTTCGGCTTTGGCCCAGCCGCTTCATTCATTCTGGCGCTACTCGTACTAGCCGTCTGCTCATCCCCAGTAGCATATTGGACACCTTCCGACCTGAGGGGCTCATCTTCCAGCGTCATATCGTTATGCCTATTGGAACTGTCCATAGAGTTTTCATGGCAAAGATACTGGAGTGGTTTGCCATTGCCTTCTCCAGTGGATCACCTTTTGTCAGAGCTCTCAGCTATGACCTGTCCGTCTTGGGTGGCCCTGCACGGCATAGCTCATAGCTTCACTGAACTACGCAAGCCCCCTTGCCACAACAAGGCAGCGATCCTTGAAGGGGGTTTGTCCAATTAATACAATACAAAAAGGAAGGGATCACTTCTAATATATCTTTTAGCTGCCATTAGCACACACAGAGTAACCCCACTGGGAAACTGATGTAATTTAAAAAGAATTGGCTGTTATCTTTGTTAACAAATACAATTTGCATGCCCATGTGAGAGAAACCTGGTAATTCTTAATTAAACAGGAATATTCATTAACATCAGCAACCTTCAAATGCCTTGGAAGCCAAGGCTTCTGGTAGTGTACATGTATATAAAGTTCCCATGCTGCAGTCTATCATTTACAGGTTGCTGTACGCAAACGTTCTGCCATGATGCTGTATGAATATTACTGCTGTGTTATCTCCGAGGCAGGCTTGCCAGCCACAGGGGCATTTAAGGCTCCAGGTAAGTTATGTCTCCGATTTGTTTCTGGTTGCTGGTCAGTTTTCTCCACACCACAACTTTCAACCCAATGAGCCTGTTCGATATTCATAAATGGAATTTGGAGTGTTTGTTTATATTTATTTATTTCATTTATAGTTCACTTTTCTCCCTGAGAATGAAGGCAATAAAATATATATAAATGCATACAACAAATGTGAGGAAGCAGCATAATTTCTTAACAGACTGTAATAAATCCAATAGAACTACCACAGATGTCAAAACCACAACCATATTCTCTTTATAAGAAACACTCTCCTGTTATCACAAACCTGCCTGTTATTGATCATATGCTTTGCTATTAATCATATACTTAGTTACGAATGTTCATTCTATTCCTTAAAAAAAATGAGGAGGATGCCTGCCCTACCAGCTCTGGTTCAGGGAATTCCTGGAGATTTGGAAAAAGCAGATTTGGAAAAATCGATAAGAGATGTGATGAATCTACTCTACAAAGATTCCATTTCTCTAGAGGGTTTCTATACTCCAAAAATCAGTTATAATCCCAGGAGTACTCCAGGCTCCACACAGAGATTGGCAACTAGAGACTTTGGGGGAGGAGCCAGGAGTGTGCAATATTTGGGACATGGAGGGACCTTCATAGAGTATAATGCTGTGGAGTCCACCTTCCAAAGCAGCCATTTTCCATCAGGGGAACTGATCTGTCACCTGGAGATGTGCTCAAATGAGTAGCCGTGTTGGTCTGAAGTAGCACAATAACATCAGAGTCCAGTAGCACCTTTATTCAAGGAGTGACTTTTTGAGTGCAAGCATCCTTCGTCAGGGTGCTTTAACTCGAAAGCTCATGCCTTGAATAAATCTTTGTTGGTCTTAAAGGTGCTACTGGACTCTGATTTTACTGGAGATGAGCTATAATTCTAGGGAATCCCTAGTTCTCACCTGGGGCCTGCCACCCCTATTGGCAACCTTACGAACATGTGATTTTTACATCCAGTTGTTTCACCAGATTCTTCAGAAGGAATTCATTCTCTGAACGACGTCATCTCAGTTCATTCGGTATTTAGAAGTAAATCCAGTAGCCTTTTGCCTGTCCCCCAGAGCAAATGCATGGTTGATTTGTTATAGGCTTCTCTGAGAGAGTCCATTACCATCACCCAAGCTGCAATGGGAGTGGGGAGAATAACATGTCATTTTTCATGATCATTCTTACAGAAATGTTAGGCCAGTATGTACCTTACAAAGGTCATCTAGTTCAAAAAAGTACTGTAATGCAGAACCTTCTATGCTCAAACCCTACCCTCCAAGGTTTCATAGATGAAAATAATGACATGTTAGGAGACACCAAGGGTCACTGCTCCGGTGATTCTCCCCCTCCACTATTACACACTGCTGAAGGCTTGACTTTGCCTTTTGGATGCTATATTCATTCCCTCTGCAATTGCCTTTCTTTCACCGACTGGGAACCTAGGGGGTGTTTATTCAGGGGGTTAAAGATATACTAAGGGAAACATAATTGTCCTACAATATGTTATCAAGAGTTCAAAATAGACTTCGACAGCTGCAGGGTGTTGGATTTGGCAGACTGTGCGCTCCATGGTGTTCATGACAGGCATTGATGCTAGAGAAAGATGCATCCGCTCCCCAATTGAGGTCCTGGGAAGGGCTGTGAAGCTGGAGGATGACAAGCCCATCAGCTTGTATAAAAACGCTAAGGAGATGGGATTGAGACTATTTGGTAGAAAGGAAATCAGTGCAAAATATGAACCGTAGCTTACTGGGAAAGGGCACTAGAAAACAAGAACTGCCCTCGGCATAGCTGAGCATATGCTGAAACGTTTCTGCGGAAGCACCGAGAGCAAATCCATTCAGAAAGCCCAACGAAGCTTATGATCATCTTAAACAGATGAGAAAGAGAGCAATCCTAAGCTTTGGCTCTGAATAGCTTAGAATACTGGCTGAGCCCCAAACCAGAATAAACCAAATCTGAGTCAGCTTCTGTAGAGATATGCTAGCACAAAAATACCCTGGTGCCATGCTGGGTCTGTGCTGGTGTAACCCTGAGAATTGGGCACTATCAGGCATGCTGGGGAAGGAGCAGTAAGGTGGCCTGCTCTGGGTTGGAAAACAACAGAGACTTTAGGGGTAGAGCTGAGAGTGGGTGGGATTCGGGGCAGGGAGGGACCTCAGTGAAGTATAATGCTAAGGGGCCCACCCTCCAAAGCTGCCATTTTCTCCAGGGACCCTGATCTTTGTTGCCGGAAGATCAGTTGTCATTACAGGAATCCCTTAAAGCCTTTGTCAACTTTTTTACCATTGAGAAACCCCTGAAACATTGTTCAGGCTTGAAGAAATCCCAGAAGTAGCACGATCAGGCAGAATATGATTGGGGAGCATTGTTGTGTACATGCCCACCTGGGGCCCCTCCCCTTCCCACTCCCTCCGAGCCCATCATAGACCATTTTGAGAGGGGGGTGCAGGCTGACATGACCATATCACCCGCTATGACCCAATGACCCAATAAATGTTTAACAATATATAAACATTAACTCCCACTCATTTTGGAAGCATTCATGGCTGTCAAGAAAGCCTGCTTTAAAGAGTGGGCCTCAGTCAATATCCTAATCCTCTCCAACCTGCTTCCCATCCCCAGCACAGCTGTAATGTTACACCAGCAAAAACACTGGTGCAACTCATAAAGTTCCCATAGAAGGCAGGATTAGTGAAGTTACAGTTTCAGATACCATCAATGCCTGCAGCCATTCACAGTTCTGCCAACTACTGTATAAACCCTAGCCCAGGACCCTTGTATCTCAGATCAGAGGGCATATGGAACAGAAGGTATATTTCTTTCAGCTGCTACACCCATGGGGAGGTGGGGTGGAAGAACTTCATTAATAGGAGCACTTTGTATAAAGATCCAGGGAAGAGAGCAAAACTGTGACAATTCTAACATTGCTCAGAACCCTTCCTCGTTCTCCATCTCAGGACACAAGTACTGAACAAAAGTCTCTACTCCAGCTGGAAGAAAACACCCTGCACAGGTAAGCAAGAAACACCTAGCCTCAAGTTGTGACTCCAGCAAACAGAAAACCCATATAGCTATACTGCATTGCCTCAATTAACTTCTCAACAGTATTTAGCAGTAACTATGCACGGTGCAAAATGATGGGTTTCCTTTGCACATTTGTAGCACTCACTGTTAGTGTAATGACATGCTGTGTATGTCCCCTTCCCCCTGCAACCACAATTCTGGGTCACTGCCATGTACCCAACATCAAGTTTTGTTACAATTGACCACAGCCTTCTGGTTCCTATTGCGTTGCAGGATCAGAGGCCCATGGAGCAACCCCAACAGAATTTACAAATGCAGCTCCAGTAGAACCCCCTACAAGGCATGGGTATGTATTGGCTCAAAGAGTACACAGTACATCATACCACGTGGGAACACCAAATGGAGGAAAGGGAGCTGCAGGAACCTCAAGGTCAGCATGTATATAGATTTGGAACCTACTGGTTGTTTGTTGCTACTGCAATATATTACTCATTGATATCCTTTTGATTCTTTGCAGGCAGCCATCCATCCATCAGATGCAGAGGCTGGAATGGACTCCACTCGCAGTGCAGTGCCAATCATCTGCTGAGTTTACAATACGACCAACAGCTGCTGTAACCAGTATGCAACTAGCAGCTCTGCTGCCAACTCTCTTGTTCTAGGCTGGCTCCTGCACCATAGTGTGCTGCTCAGCTATTTGACCAGCAGAGGTGTCCCTCTCATGGGCATGCAATGATGGGGTCAGCGCATCCTGCAGCCCTGCTGCCTGTCCATTCAGCTTGCAGAGGCACAGGAACCTCTTTCAGCAGTCTAGTTGAGCTCTGTTTCTGGCACTGTTTCAATAAATATGTGGATTAAGTCACAGCTTGTGCTTGTGTTTGATTTGGGTTTGGTAGACAGAGATCAGATTTGCTACTCCCTGTTGCTCCTGACTCACCTCACTTCTCTTCAGCACAGGACTCACCATGGGTAAAAGTGGATGGGGTCTTCCACTGTCTAGCAAGAGGGAGGGAAGCCCTAGCCCCTAATTTGAGATGTGTCAGTATGAGGAAGAGGTAAGTTGGAGCATCTGAGGTGGATGCTAAGCAGTGGGCAACATACTTTTGCGTCCTAATATGGCATTGTCCGACTTGGGGGCTGTAGAAATAAACAACACAATACGCGCTGCAGGTTATTTGCAAAGCATCTGAATACGAAAGCCATTGTTATGATTAAGAAGTAGTAGTAATACCTCATAAGAAAAGTACTCATGTTGTACATACTAGGAAATCCTGGGACTCTCAGTTCACAGCAGGATTTTCAATTTGGCTAGGACTATACTCGATTATTCATGTCTTGGAAGGCAGCATGGAAGAAGTTGTACTTCTTGTAGATACCATTCCATCTCTCTGTCCCTTTAGAGCAGTGTAGGCACAGATGTGTCCTTCATTTCAAATGGCAAGCCTTTGAAATTTTCCTTTAACAATAAAAGTGCCAATGATAGAATGTGTAGACATGTAACTTCGTTGTTATGAAAGTTCCAGAATGGAGATAACAATTCTTGTAGTGTAAAAGCACACACAAGATTTTTTTGTTTTTTGCTCATGCAATTGCTCGTTTCCTAGGAAACTAGTTTATGAGAATATATACCAAAACTTTTATCACTGCTTTCTGGTATTAAATAATACTAGCAGACAATAGGAGTCATGGTCTTGAAACAGAAAGAATGTTTATGTTAAGAAGGAGGGAACTCAGGGGAAGAGGCTAATACAAGCAGCTTGTATGAGCTCACGTGCCATTAAGACTTAGGTAGTGTATGGTGTGGCACATTCTTCAGTAAGCCTTATTGAATGTGCAGCTCACATTTATTTAAATGTGGCTTGAACAAGAGAACTTTCCAGGGACTGGTGCCAATCAACATATTTACCTGCAATTCCCCAGTAACGTGGCCTGTGATTCTGGAACAGAACAAATTTTATGACTGGAGTGTTAAGCTGAATTGCTTTTTTTGGTTAAACAATGATTACTAAGTAGACTGAGTTAGTCAGTTTGCAAAAGATGTTGCAATCTAAGTGTTAACAACATACATTTTCCCCCCAACCAAATGTGAATTATTAAGCCTTGTGTGATCCCAGCAATCTACAGCATATAACAAACTCATAAAAATAGCACATGTAAAGATTGCAACTTAATGTAGTGAAGGGAGTTTGTGTGCATCAGTGAAGCTGAGAGCAGTACCTTAAGAAGTAAGACCCTGCCAAGAGGCTAAATTCTTAGCAGCCACTCAAGGTTGAAGGGTCATAGCTGAGATACCCGACTAAGCTGCATCAACCCCTTTCAAGAATCAGTGGCCACATCAGCAGAAGAGAATGAACAGTTCCAATGGTGATGGGGGTAGAAGAATCCTTGAAGGATACCTACTGAATAGTAGTAGTAGTAGGTGACCCTAGTGGTGGATCTGTCATAGACAATGACACTTGCACGTCACCTAAACCTGGTTAGTCTGGCACATAAGAAGGCAATAGTGAGCCACTTCTGATCATCTCCTATTTGACAGCAATGTTCATGGAACAGTCCCTGACAAACATTCCATGAACTTGGGGGCTGTTTGTAGCAGTTCATGAATGGTTACCTTTCCAGGCAGACTGTTGCCATTCAATCAAACTTCCAAAATCAAAATTCCAAAGCAACAGTGTGGAGGAACTTCTGAGCAACAAGGCAGGCAGAATTATCCAACCTTGGACTGTTTTCTCCACCACCCCTTTCCTTTGTGTCTCATGGTTTCTATCAGCTTCTTGGCTGCTCTTGTCAATTTCAGTTGTCGTTTTCCCCTTTGCTGGGTGGGTTCCCTTCCCATTTTTTTGCACAGAGCTTACAAAATCATTCTCCACCACCTACTGCTTGGAGTATGATCCTGTGCAAGAAATCAGTCCTGTTGAGCTGACATTGCATCTCTTTGATTGCACTGGTAATGGTAGGTGCTCTGTACATTAAAATATTTCTGCTGGGCTTGCAAAAATGCCCCACACCATTCTTTACTGCAGAGATTCTCTGGTTTGACCTTAGGTCATGTTGGGTTTGCCCTGCTGCTGGTTCTGCTGGGAACATTGCATTGGTTATGCTGAGCTCGCAAAAACATTTCCCTCCTTCAGTTTCTACTACAGAGACTTTTGAGAATTTGATTCTGTTAACAAGAATACGCCGACACATATGGAAAACGAAACAGTGGCCCACAGACTGGAAATGTTCAACCTATATTCCAGTTCCAAAACCAGGACTGCAGTAATTGTCAGACCAATACATTAATTTCTTATACAAATGTACTCAAAATGTTACAACAAAGACTGTTGTCTGGAATGAGAAATGCCAGATATTCAAGCTGGATTCAAAAAAGGAACAGGCACTAGAGTTCATATTGAACATTTACATTGGTTACTGAAGAATATGAGATAATTTAAGAAGAAAATCAACTTCTGGTCCATAGTTTGCAGCAAAGCTGTGTAGATCATGAAAAGTTATGGCTGGTTTTAAAAGAAATCCATGTGCCACAATATCTAATTGTTTTGATGTGCAACCTATACTCTGGAGAAGAATCTACTGTTAGGACAGAATAGGGAGAAACAGAATGGTTTTCAATTGGCAAAGATGTTAGACAAGGATGTATTTCATCTCCTTATCTGTTCGGTCTATATACAAAATGTATGATAAGGAAAGCTGTATTAGTTAAAATGAAGGAGGAGTGAAAATTGGTGGAAGAAATTCTAGCAGATGACATCACGTTACTGGCAGAAAATAGTGAAGATTTGAAATGTCTGCTGATGGAAGTTAAAGCAGAAAGTTCCAAAGCTGGATTACAGCTGAAAATCATGATGATAAAAATCATTACTGGGAAATTGCACAACCTTAAAGCTGACAATGAAGAAACTGAAATTGTTTAAAATTTTCTATTCCTTGATTCCATCATCAACCAAAAGGGAGACAGCAGCTAAGAATTCAGAAGGATGGATAGCTATAAAAGCTCCTTTAGGCTATGTCTTTGGCCCATTATGCACGGCCGCCGAAACGGCGATTTTGGGTCACATGGAAAATGCGGAGGGGGAAGACGCAACGTACACCGGTTATGCATGGGGTGGGGTGCGACAGCGGCAAAACCCAGAGTAACTGATTATGCACACGGCGATCCCGGCACCACTTCTGGTTGTGCCCCGGTCACCCGGAAGCTGCGCTTTCTTCCGCGTTTCGCGAACACAGCTTTTTCAGCAGCATGTACCGAAGCTGCGGCCGGTTGCAGCTGGCACCGTGCGTTATCGGTGATTTTAGTCGCTGCCATTCCACCCCGAATGTGCGTTATTCCCCCCGTGCATAATGGGTCACTGGCAACCAAGATCAAGATAATTAATTCATAGGGTATTTCCTGTTCTTGTGTATGGGTGTGAATGCTGGACAATGAAGAAATCTGAAATGAGGTTGATTAATTAGAAATGTGGTACTGGAAAAGAATTTTACAGTACCATTGACTGCGAAAAAACCTAAACACACACATACACAAATAAATGTGTTTTAGATCAAATTAAGTCTGAATTCTACCTAGAAGCTAAAATGACCATACTGAAGATATTGACCCATTTTGACCCAGTATAAGCAGACAAAAGTAATTGGAAAAGACAATAGCACTAGGAAAAGTTGAAGGCAGCAGGAAAAGAGGAAGAACTACCATGAGATGGATTTACTCAGTCAAGGGGAGCTACAGCCATCTGTTTGCAAGACCTGAGCAAGGCTGTTAAATGATAGAATATGTTAAAGGTCATTAATTCATAGGATCTCTATAAATTGGAAGTGACCTTACAACACTTAAAACATACACATACATAATGGTCAAAGTACTTTCTACATGGATGTAGGAATCTTCCAACATATTTTTAGCTTTAAAAAATCTTTGCGGACAGACAATTAGGACCAGTAAATTATATGAGGAACAGAGGATTTAGCCACTTTCCCTGTAATATTTTTATGATAGAAAGCCCTATGGGTTATTATTATTCCATAGCCACCTTATTGTACCTGCAGTTTTCCCCCCACCAAGGGCTAGCTAGAGAGCCCGTTCCATGTAGTGGTCAGGAGTGCGGAATCTGGCAAGCCGGGTTCAATTCTGTACTCCCCCACATCCCCCTGCCACTTATCTGTCTCAGCTGGTAATAAGTAAACAAAGAATTTACCGTTGCAAGATACTCCATCTTGCCTTCAGCTCTTGTAGAGGGTTGCTATAAAAACATTTGCTTTACACTGAGACAATGTTTTTGTGGGAGTGCTGAAATTGAGAGCATATATTGTTCTACTGCCCTGCTTATGTAGACATTCACGGCAACTTGATTGAACCACTCCTTTAAAAGTTGCCATAACATCGTGATGTAAATCGAGCAAAGAGGCTAAGCGATGAGTCCCCCCAGGTGACAACTCAACTGGCTAAGTTTTGTGCCGTCGCCATAAAAATCCGATGCTCTAAAGTAGCATAATTTTAAGCTCTATTTTATGATCTGTTTTAAAACTGCATTATATCAAAGGACCATATTCTTTTGGTCTTTTATGTATTAACTTCATATAATTTGGTCTGAACGACTGTTATAAAGTTTGATACTGATACACTCCTGCACATCCAGCCAGCTGGGTCACCTTGGGCTCGTCTCAGCACTGATAAAGCTGTTTTGACCGAGCAGGAATATCAGGGCTCTCTCAGCCTCACCCACCTCACAGGGTGTCTGTTGTGGGGAGAGGAAAGGGAAGGTGACTGTAAGCCACTTTGATACTCCTTTGGGTAGAGAAAAGCAGCATACAAAAACCAACTCTTCTTCTTCTTCTTCTAGAAGATGGTTAAATCCCTTCCTCCGTATTGTGGACCCAACTCAACCCTGCCTCCATGCTACTTATTAAGAACATATGCAATTCGGCACAAATATAGTCAATTAAAATAGAAAAAACAGGTACATTTACCAATTGTCATACTGGATCAGATCATACTGGATTAGGCCAGACAAATACTTCTGAAAGTTCACAGTACAGAGCATGATGGTGTCAGCCATTCCTTGTTTATATCCAGCATATGGTAAGCATGAATATGAACATTGAACTTTTTTACATATTATGGCTAGTAGTTGTAGATTTTAAATTTTTAAAAAAGGGAACACGGTCTTTTTAAATGCCTTTTGCAAACTGCAAGTGAACTCCAAAGGTATTTAAGGGACTCTCCCTTTAAACATCTTCTGCAAGTGGCAAGTTCACTTGAAGGCATTTAAAGGCACTGCAGTCTTTTAAAATGCTCTTTAAATTCAGCTATTCAGCTGTCCCAAACATCCCAAATATTTGGGATAGCTGAATTTTGAAAGAATAGCCCGAAAATACTGGTAAGGTATTTTTCCACTATTTTCTTCAGCTAGGATATACTGAATGCATATATAAATATATATATAGAGACACACGCACATATGCCTCAAAAGGAATTAGCCTGAGTGCACAAACTGTATTGCTTTCTGCAGTTTGGCAAACACAAAGTGTAATTGTGATAATAGCTTAGAAAAATTAATTGTAAACACAGAGCTCTGGCTTCAAATCTTCCCATCCCCGTCAACTCACAATAATGGTCCTTTGATTCTGCCAGCACTTATTACTGTTAAAACTATCAGATGTGAATTGGGTATAAAATCCACCAGGGAGAAAAGAAATTGATTTCTGTTTCTCTGAGCCTAATGTAAATGAAAATTAGTTTCATGGAAATGGACACAGTTACTTATTTGGATAGATGAGATAAAATTGATTCTGTGTAGTTTCAGGTGGCATGAAGTTCATATTCTAGTTGTTCTGCTACTGGTAGGGGCACATGGGAATTGTAGTCCATGGGAACCTGAAAAGCCACAGTTTGCTATAGTATGTTGTAAATCAAAGTTTGGTAATACCATAGTGTGAGCATCCTGCTAAAAATAGTTTTGATCGATGGAGGCAATGCATTTATTTATCAAAATATTTATATTCCGGCTTTTTGACGCAAAATGCTAATGAAGCATACTGAACTGCCTGCTGAAAAGCAGCTCTGTTGAAGGCAGTTTCCATGCCAAAGTTGTGACAATTTACAATGCAAGTCTAATGCATGGGAGAGGAATGGGAAGGCGACTATAAGCCGCTTTGAGCCTCCTTCGGGTAGGGAAAAGCGGCATATAAGAACCAACTCTTCTTCTTCTTCTAATATCTGCTTGTCTTTCCAAAAATGTTCGTAGCTTTCCCACTAACCCATTCTTAGTACAAAAATGAGGTAGGAGAGGATGTCTGTTTTCCACGCTCTGGCCAAACACGCAGATGACACCATTTTGTTACTTGCAGTGAGTTAGCTCAGCATGAACCCTATACAGCTTTGACATGGAACAATATAGCGAAACAAAAAGATCTTCCATTCTCGAGGAGATCAGCAGAAGCTGTGGGAGAACAAAGAGTACATCCACTTCCCATGCTTCTAGTACAATATGTGAAGGGATAATTTGTGCTCTTCAACAGTAAGGGTTTCTGAGTTCCAAATGCGGGTGCTGTTCATGCCTTTCATCATGCATGAATTTCTTATGGAAGCACAATTTAAAAAAAAAGATGTATAAATCAATCACACCACCACTATCACTGCTTCTGTGTGACAAAGTCACTCTAGCAGATAAGCTACAATAAGCCATAACAGTCTGTTTTGTCACAGTCCCAGTTCTCACTGACATTGAGTTATATTGACAAAACATCATGATACAAACAGTGCATTGACCGACAGTCATGCTTTGATTTTTCTGAGGTCTTTCCACACCTCCCTCTCACAAGAAAGTGACACTTCAGCTCTTCAAGGCTGAGTGCTGCTGTTACAAATAATTCATCATTGAGATCCAAGCATGTGAGGGGAGCTTCCAGGGTTAATGGGAGCACTTAAATCATCTGGCTTCATCTCTCTATGCACTTTAATCATTCTGTTGTCAGTATCAGTGGGAGTACAGGAAGGGGAGTTGGTCATCCACTCAAATACTTTGAAGAACAAATTTAGAGTCTAGTGGCACCTTTAAGAAGAACAAAGTTTTATTCCAGACTCGGGGCCAAGCCTAAAGTGACCAGATTGTTCCACTTTTGGAGGGACAGCTGGGGGTACCTGGCAAATTGTGCTTATGTAGAAACTGCTTATGCAGTGGGTGCTAGATTAGGGGGGTGGAGTGGAAGAACTCTCTGGAT
Organism: Paroedura picta; assembly: GCF_049243985.1. Classification (NCBI taxonomy): domain Eukaryota; kingdom Metazoa; phylum Chordata; class Lepidosauria; order Squamata; family Gekkonidae; genus Paroedura; species Paroedura picta. The sequence goes on from NC_135376.1 coordinate 73,085,461, forward strand.
GGCCTCCCTTCCCCTCAGGACCTGGAAAGGCTGCAGGCAGCTGTTAGGGAACTCACCAGTAGGGGCAGCTCTCATGCAGCAGGGATCTGCAGCCTCCAAGCCTCAGAGGGAAGTGGAGGGGGTGGTCCGGGGTGGAGGACAGAAGGCAATTGGCTGGCTGCTGGACAGACAGGCAAGCCGGTTGGAGGAGGAGGCACTCGGGTGGGACAGCCATCCTGAGTGGGTGTTAAGCGCTGAGTGGCACTTAAGCCATGAGACATGCTCCTCCTACAAGACTTTACCAGAAATATATAGTGAAACAGATATGACTTTTTGTGTGCATACATACTTCCTCAGAGACAATATATCCAATATCGTATTGCACTAGGGATGCCCTGGAATTAAAGCTCACCTCCAGACTCATAGACCCGTTTCCTTGGAGAAACTGCATGGATGCATGGACCATGGACTCTGTGGCATTGTACCTCACTGAGCTCCCTGTCCTCCCCAGGCTCCTCCCCCAATCTCCAGGAATTTTCCAAACTGGATCTCCCCACCCTTCCCACTGTTGACCAGGGGGAACCTAGCAACCCTACTGAGCATTGCCTTTGTTTCTCATCACTCAGCATGAGTGAGCTATTGGGGAATGGTAAAGAACAGCCAAGTAGAACATGGCTGCCATGACATGGCTTTCCTCTTTTGTCAATAAGCATAAGGTCATATTTTGGGGGACACTGTTTTATCAAGATGCAGATATATGAATGCAGAAAGCATATATTCTATTGATATTCCTTTGATTTAAGTAATTGCATTTCAGAATAGAAGCATACAAACCTTGGAGACAAGGAAGATATGGGACCCCCCCTCTGCCCAAGTTTCTCTCTACAGAATTCTGAACATTCCCAGGAGCTTCCTGTAATGCCTCATTTTCTAGCATAATTTCTTTATACTAATGTAAACAGGTCATAACATTGTATGGAGCATTTTCAGCAGCAGGTTCTAAAAAATATTTTTCTGTTGGTTTATTTGCTAAATGACTCTCTGCCCCCCCCCCCAAATGATGGGGGAATCCTTTGAATAAGTGGAATCTCCTGCTATATTTGTGAGAGGCCAGTTTTGAAAATGGTCAGTACGAAAGCCTGTTTTGAAAATGGGCCATAGAAAGGCAGAAGGGCTCCCACAGACCAGGGCAGGCCTGCCAGTGAGGTGGGCCACCTGAGTTGCATGGCAGAGCCCCTCCAGTTCTCCTAGTAGCCAGGAAGCATGGAGTGTGGTACAGCGGAATGTGCCCAGACAGCCCTCTCCATTCTCTTGGTGGTCAAGACGCCAGGGAATGTGGTGCAGCTGTGGCAGAGCATGGGGGAGAGCAGCTGGATGACCACCCCCAGCTTCTCTCCAGGAAGTGGTATGGAGAAGGAGGAGGGGGTGGGTGGGGAAGAGCCTCTTATTGGCCCTCAGTAGTGGAATGCCATCACCCAATTGCGGACATGTCCCCCAGTGAGGGCCAATCAGAGTCTCAGCACACAGTTGGAAGGATGATAAGGTTATTATAGGTTATTATGTATATACTGACAAGCTTGGGATCTGTGTGAACTCATGGTAAAGGGAGATTCAAAAATTTGGAAGTCGTGTTCTCCCCCCCCCCCCAAACACATGTCTGATCTTCTTTCCCATGATTTAAAAAGTTTTCACAGATTTGGGTAGGCTAATTTGTCTCCCCCACACAAACACACTTTCCACTCATTTAGCAGGCTCACAGTTTCTCTCAACATCCCGTAGTTCTTGGGCAACTAATTATTTTGCATTCTTTCCCCTTTTCTGCATACCGGTGGAATGCTCTGCGTCTATAGAGACCCTTGTGTCTCTTGTGGGCACCTTGGTTTTACTGCTTTTGTGATTGGTATGGGAACTGGCCACTTTAGATACTAATGGTTCTCTGTGACTTTAAATAAGTCAAGCCTCTCTTTATGGGAACAGTGTCCATGTTTTTGGCCTTCCATAATGTTCTCCAGAAGGAACTCCTGTTTCCCCCGCAAAGTGTATGATTCCCAAGGTCCAGATACAGATAGCAAACATGCATTTTTAACTAGGATTTCAAGGTTCCTCCCCTGCCAGGCCACCAATAGGGGATGAGGGAGTGGGGTTGCCAGATCTAGGTTGGGAAACTCCTAAAGATTTGGGGATGGAGCTTGGGGTGGACTGAGACATCAGTGAGGTACAAGGTTACAGAGGCCACCCTCCAAGGCATCCATTTTCTCTGGGGGAATTTACCTTATTAGTCTGGAGATGAGTTGTAATCCCAGGAGATCCCCATGTCCCACCTGGAGTTTGGCATTCCTAACCTTATCAATGGGAGCATGCAGGAGTTTCTTCTTTGGAAGAAACAGAATCATTAAAAATATGTGAGTCATTTATGCATCTTCTTCAGAATAGTAGATCAAGGTATGTGGGGGAGTTTTTTCCTGGCTTTGACATGCCTTTCCTACCCAGGTATAATGTTGGCAGAACTGTAACATTTAAAGGGGAGAGACCAAAAACGTTCAACACTTCCTTATATCGATCCTGTTCTGCTGTGTAACCATGCAGTCTTTTTAGCTTCAAAATTCACAGTAAAGTAGGGGGTTGTTTTTTTTTTAACCACCATTCTTTTTTCTCTTGATGGATTTATTAATCTGTTTGCATGGCAAGAGGGGGTGGGCAGGAATTTAGCTGGAGCATTGTGGCAGGGCTGAATGCCACAATATTTCAACCAGCAGTCATAAAACCTGGTTTTCTCCTGTGTGCTACCATTGCTTGTTAGCTATCAGGCACAAGGGGACAGCTAAGCATTGATTCTCATACTGCCAGATCCCTGTTCCAACTAAGGAAGAACAGCTGCTGTACCTTCTGCTTTTACAAGTATCATTATCTTCCCCATCAGCCACCCTGGTAAATGCCTCTCAAAACATCTGTTATCCAGGACCAAGAACAATCTTGCTGTCCCTCATCAAAGCTGGCTGCCGCCTTTATCATGGTCCTCTGAAGTTGAAATTAGTCATGAGAAGAAAAAGGGAGATTTACTGGTCTTTTGAATCATTAGACCTAGCAAAGAGCAATGTTCAGTCTGAGAAAACTGCTGTGGCATCTCCTGAAAAGCAGTGCTCAGATCTGCATGTTCAAGGGTGTATCAATTAGTCATATCACGTGTATGGAATATACAAATATTTTGTATTTCTTCCTAAATTCTTCTAGTTAGTGTTGTACAACAAGGAAATCTGCCACCTATATCTTTAGGAAATAAGTCTGTGGCAATGAAACCAAAAGTTTGCATTATTAAATTATGCTGCACTGTTTGCTGTGAACTATCCAAGTGGTATTGCTAGACAAACCAGCTCTACATAAGACAAATGAGACAACTGGCACATTATTGTATAGAGGCAATGGCTAATTTAGGTCACTGAAACATGTCAAGAGAATTTGGGAGTTTCCACCAGCTATGGATTAGGATTATCTAAAGTCTGTTTTAATCTTACTCCTTTGTAGCCCCAGAGAGGCCGGAAAATGGTGAGATTATTAAATTCCTACTTGGCTCACAAAGGGTACACTCATTTTATCATGTCACTCTGTACAGACAGTGCATGGAACTCAAGGAGTAGTCAAAACAAAGAGTTCATCCACAGGAAATAGCAACATAGAGACATAAACTTCCTAATATTTTTCACATCATTTCCTCCAGTGTCCTGATTGGCTCATTAGGAGACTTCCTCCCTGCTTGCCTCCAGAACACCAGGCTGAATGAATGCAGAACAAAACAGTTAGACTGTAGGACTATGCAAAGTTTTTTTTCCTCTCCTGAATAGAACTATTTTACTATTTTAAGCAGCCTGGTTCTCTGCATTTCTTGCATATATAAACTCTGCCAACACCATGAACTAATGGCTGACAAGGCAACTCAATAGGGTTTTCAAGGCAAGAGACATTTAGAAATGGCTCTGTGTAACAACTCTGAACGCTTTTCCTTGACCTGTTTAAATATTAATCTGGACTTCAGCTTCCAAGATCTGATAAGATCAGGGCTAGTCTGGGCTATTTTAAGGGCAGCCTCCTGTATTACATATAATGAAAATTAAAACACTAATTTTCTATTATGGATGCAGCTATCTTGTTGGAGTTGAGATATATGTAAGTACTATGAACAAGCTGCTGTCACTGGAGTATGGGCCCACATCTGGCCCATACTCCAACAACTGCACTGGCTACCAGTTGAATACCAGATCAGACTCAAGGTTCTGGTAACTACTCATGGTTCTGGTTCTGGTAACTACCTTCAAGGCTATATGAGGTCTGGGCCCTGAGTACCTGAGGGACTCTACTTGTACCCCTCCCCCCCAAGAGAGCACTTCGCTTTATAAACACCAACAAGCTGGTGATCCCGGGCCCCAGGGAAGCTTGACCAGGGCCAGGACTTTTGCCATTCTGGCCCCCACTTGGTTGAATGAGCTCCCAGAAGAATTCAGGGCCCTGCAAACTGGAGCTCTTCCACCAAGCCTTTGGTTGAGGCCAATGAACCAGTTCCACCAAATGAGAGCCACTGGAGCCCCCCTCCTCCTCAACCGGCACCCTGCAGATGAAGAACCAATTAGTGTTATTACAAATTTTAAATGTTCTGCTGTTCAGTGTTATGCCATTAGTAATGTAATATGTTTACATTATGTCTTTCCTTTGTATTGGATCACAAATGATGCTTCGTGTAAAGTATCACAAGTTCAAATGTAAACTGCCCTGAGCCACAAGGGAGGGTGGTATATAAATATAATAAAATAGTAAAATAAAATAAGTAAAAAGAAGTGTTGCTTTGACCGGTTATGAAACACACATTTTAATTTGGGGGGGGGGGGAGATACTTACAGTGATATATATTTTCCCCATCTAATATAAATCCAGCATTTACTGACTGTGATGGATGTCTAAAAAAATACTTACCTAAAACGGCCAAGCGATTAATTGTATACAATACAGTATTATTAAGCAAGAGTGCATGACTCCAGAGCTCTGTAAGTAAGGTAACCGTGTCTTTTTCTCCCTGAGTAATCACAGCTAGCAAGGGCAAAAGAGTGTTATAAAGAGATCACTGTCATGCCATATTCATTCAAGAAGAAACAGCTGCTAGTCTCAGCCAAAACAGTGTATAATTTTGCTAATTATTTGAAACTACGCAGCCTGGGTTCCTTAAGAAATCTCTACAAGCTCTTGTACCTCCTGTGACATTCTTTCTTCCTCCTCAGGGCCCAAACTCCTTAAATACTTGCTACAGATTTGTGTCAGGCTTGTTTTGGAAGAATTGTATATCAACTAAAACTCACCAAAAAGTGCTAATAAAGGTATTTATTCACACAAAAAAATGTCTTAGCATAGCAAAGATCCTGTACAGGTAATCCATTTAGTAGGTGGTAGCGTTTTTTTCATTTATACTTTAACATTGCAAGGTGATACCTCTTCTTTGGATTGTGGTGTTGCTTGTCTTTGCCACTCATTCATAAAAGTACCATGTTGAGCAGAAGCTGTCACAAGAGGGACTTACGAGTGTGGGGACCAGGCTGTCTTTGAGCTATTTGCTGCTAACACCATGACTCCCCACCTCCTTCCTGCTCAATCTTGCAGAGTCTCCCTGCAGTCTTGAAGCCCTCTTACCATCAACAGCTCAGGCTTGGCTGAATTTTTTTTTAAAGCTCTCTTAAGGGATGTGCGGGACATATCCGAGTTGATTGATGTTGTTTAGAAGGTAGTGCTAAGCTCTATCCCCCTCCGGAATGGTTGAAAGCACACAGAAACAATTCCAGCAGTTTGGGTTGCCAATCTCCAGGGGTGGCTTGAGATCTCCTGGAATTGCAGTCGCTCTGTAGGCTACAGATAATTTTCCCTGTAGAAAATGGCAGCTTTGGAAGGTGGATATGATGTGCCCTCTTTTTACTTTTCCACATTGAGAAAAAAAAATTCTTCTCAAAGTAAAATGTTGTTCTCTCACTGTCTGAACAGCCCAAGCACTGTAATTTCTTGTTGTAATTAGTAAAGCTCGCTGTCCCACCCCGTCACTGACAGTCAATTTGGCTTTAACTCAGCCCTGGTGCCTTTTAGGAAGGTGTAAGAGCCCTCTTTGCTTAAACCTTTTGGGAGTTGGCACTGTTAAATCCGACCAATTTTTTTTTATTTCACATAAAGGGAAAGGGAATGTGGAGATCAAGCTTTGACGTAAGTTGTATATCTTGTAGAATCTGAATTACAGGCATTGGAGAGTTTTAGATGCTTTTCTTAGTTTCTGAGCTTTCTCATTGATGCCGATTCTGCATGGGTGGAAAATGCCGAGAGAAAGCTTATATGGAAGCGAGGCTAATCCCCACATCCACATTACGCCGATGCTGGGCCGCCAACCTCCTGGGCATGACCCAAATCGGGCCTTGTTGGCCCCACCCAAAGGGAATGTGGAAGAATCAGTGGTCCCTTTTGTAAAGCAGGGGCATGTACAGCAGCAGGTACAGGTGGACAGGGAAGGCCTGGCTCCTCCCTGTCCTACAGTGGCCCAGAGCAGGCAAAAAATGCTTTGGTCGACTTCATGGTGCTTTGCCACACCATGAAGAAGAAGAAGAGTTGGTTCTTATATGCCGCTTTTCCCTACCCGAAGGAGGCTCAAAGCGGCTTACAGTCGCCTTCACATTCCTCTCCCCACAACAGACACCCTGTGGGGTGGGTGAGGCTGAGAGAGCCCTGATATCACTGCTCGGTCAGAACAGTTTTATCAGTGCCATGGCGAGCCCAAGGTCACCCAGCTGGTTGCATGTGGGGGAGCGCAGAATCGAACCCGGCTCGCCAGATTAGAAGTCCGCACTCCTAACCACTACACCAAACTGAATCTCTTTAACATTGCAATGGGATGGACTGGGGCTTAAAAGGGGGAAAAAAGCAAAATAAGCCACTCTCCAGTACAGCTAAACCTGTCCGCCACCTTTGCATTTCCTGGGGTGGGACACATTTCCTCAGGGACCAGGTTGTAGTGTGGCTGCCTGGTGTGGCTGCCGCCATGTGGAATCAGCCTGAGAGGCTTTTGTTTCTGTGTTCATCAAAACACATCTGTATTTTCTTTTGTCTTTTGACAAAAGCCTCTGAACCCACTATTTTTCTAGAGGGTAGTGCCCTCTGCTAGTACCCCATGTTCCCTTCCTAAAATCATCAGCTTCCCTCTAACTTCTTTTTATTATAGTTTTATTATTATTAGATTATATGTAAAAGAAAACAAAAGAAGAGAGAACAAGAGTGAAATCAATAGTCTTACATTAGTCCATATGTTCTAGAAAGAAGTCCCAGGGTTCTTGAAATTCTCCTGTTCACTAGATTAGTAACTTTCACCATCACAGTGTACTCTTTAAGCTTCTCCATGAGTCCAAATTGGGCAGGTCATGCTGCTTCCATCTCAAGGCAACTAGGAGTCTTGCTGTGGTCATCACATAAAAGAAAAATTATCTGTCAGATGCAGTCAGATTAACAGGAAGTATACATAACAACATTGTTAGGATCTAGTGGGCACTTAATCTTTATAATTCTTTGTAATTTCTCATGTACTTTTATCTATTTTACAGGACCACCACATATGAAAAATTGAACCAATACTCTCACAAACTTCCCTCTAACTTCCGAGGTACCTGAATCAAGTTTCTTTCCAAACTAGTCCAAATCCTCAACCAATTTCCCCCTTTTAACTAGGCAATGATGATTCTCTCCCTAGAAGACTTCTCCCCCTTTCTTTTGGCTTGAATTGGGAGTATCACTTCACTGCCCCAATACACTGCTAAATATCTTTCCTAGTCCTCCCAACTGTGTAGAACTGCTGAATTCAGATTATTAGTCAAGAATGTTTTCTCTGGCTAAAATTCTACTTTGAGTAGTTATTGTTGAGATAAGGCACAGACAGGTCTAGATGCAGGTTCTGTCAGACTCTGAATCAGAGTAAATTCCCTCCAGCACACAGCTCTAATATCATCTCTTTCACAGCTGTTGTCAGCCAGTCAAAGCATTTGGAGCAGTCTGTCACTCAAGCTCACTGTCTCAGTGAAGAATTTAACCCTTCACTTATTGCTGCTCTATTATTTCAGCACTTGAAATGGAACCTGGCTTTCAAAGTCCTGTCTGTCACAGTGGACTTTATAGTATTATACCTTGCTGAAATACCTCTCTTCCCCATACTCTACCCTCCCCAGTCTCCACCTGCCAAATCTCCAGGAATTTCTCAACCCAGAGCTGGTAACCCTACTCAACTGGTGCACTGTTTCTCCTTTAAATTGGAGTGAATATTCTTCAGGCTGGCTTAAAAGCAAAAGCCCCCAAAGCCCCATTAGACATGCTCGGAAAGAGCACAGCATCTTGTGAAAACTCACCCAAAATATAGGGCAACAGCCACTGACTTCAATGGAGTTAGAATGGCCGTTCACAGTGAAGACAAAATGTAGGGCTAGAAATTTGTTTCTCAGAGAACACTGGCCTTGCAACTGATTTGTGCCTATTCAAAAGTGTTCTGTTTGTGAAAATCACAACCTCCAAATGGGAAATGTCAGGTGCTGAGTTTGTCACTTGTCAAGGCAATGTGTTCATCTACCTGTGACATTGCACACAGACACATTTCCCATATGGACACACTGATGCGATGAGTTCTGTGCAGCTCAGCTCCAAGTCCACATACGAGAGATCCATGAAGTTGCCCTCAGTAATTAAATTAATAAAGATGGAGATTCATTTAGAAAGTACACTAGACAGAGAGGCATATCTGAAGTTGATCTGATGGTCAAAAGTGTTAGGATTGCATCAGGTGAAAACAAAGTACAGAATTCAAAGCTGCAGGACATTTTGTTGTCACTCAGCTGTCTTCTTTCTGTGGAACTCTTCTTTGAAAAGCTTAAATTTGGTATTTCTCACAATATGTCAGCGTTAGTGAGCATGGTGGTTCCATGATAGGACATTGTCATGTCAGTTATTTACAATGAGTTTTTGTGCTAAAGCATCTCACTTGAAAACCTCCTGCCATTTGGTTACATTTGTTCCATTCTCTTCCCAATGAAAAGTGCCAAATTGCTCTTCTTCAAAGAAGAATGGCACTTTGCTAAGTTTGCTAAAACTGTGGTAATCTTGAAAACTGGTTTGTCACTTTGTGTGAAAATGGCAGTGAAGTATTTCATGTTGGTAGAGAGAATATCCATTACAATGTACTGTTGTCCAAAGTACAATCTTCTATTCTTGTACCTAGTTCCCTTGTTTTGGTGGGCTTCTGTTCCTAAATTTTAACTTCCAAGTTGGTAGAACGAGAAGCAAAGTATGGGGCCCCTAAGGAAGAGGATGCTGGCCTGGAGGGATGGCTCTGGCCTTTCCAGTGTTTCATGGGATCGAATTGTGTTGCAGTGTAGGGCTTTATATAATTGTACTAAACCTGACAGGTAAACGTCTTGGGAAAGAGCATTCGTAATGGTATGCAGAGTTTATTTTATCCTTCTTCCTTCTTCTATTCAAGCTGCTAGCACAGCACACATGGCAAAACATTTTCTAAATGGAAGGAAGGGGACCCTAACAGCAGAAATTAGTGTTCTTCTTCATTTGCTGTTTTTTTTTAAATTCCTTCTCTGTTTATTTTAAAGAAATATCCATCCTTCTACAAAGCTTTATCCTATAACACTGTTCAAACAGAAAGGCATCCTCATGGATAAGAACTTACTTATATGGAAGAAGTCATTTTTGGGGGTATAAGTTTGTTCAAGGAAGAATTAGTGCAAAGGAATCATAGGATTCATTCCATAGCGTATGCCCAGTTTCCCCCAAATGTGTCCAGTTGTCTATTGTGAATGCTGCCATTTCTTTGCCACCTTCTCTTCAGTCTTCGGAGAATTTTGTTCATCCTTTTACTGCCTTTTTACCACAAAAGCCAGCCATGGAGAATAGTGATTTGCTGACCTCTACTGATTTTAGTAGGTCACATCTATATGTCCCACAACAGGATTTTTTTTTTATTTTCAAAAAGTTGGTTGTGCATTCTTTTTAAAATAAGTTTCCCAGCAAATGTTGAAGTGAATGGGCATTTGTGCTATGCTTTTAAATGGTAAATAAAAATTAAGTGGACAGTCCTCCTGAAGTGTGTGTGTGTGTGTGTGTGGGAGGGTAAGGCAGGATAAACTCATACATTGGCATTCAGTTGGGTAATTAGTCCCTTTGTGAAAAGAGTTATTAAGATGATAGAAAGCTAAGCTCAGTTTGCAAGAGGAACAAGTATCAAGCCCCCATTTCAAAACTCCCATTTTGTACACAGTTTCACCTGTTGCTTTAATAGTAAATGCCGCTGCTAGGTCAGTGAAATGGGAACCTTCATGGACAAGGAAGAGACATTTGGGAGGCTGAAGCATGCTGAAAAAGATTAGCTTGTGGTCCATCACTGGTGCAAGTTGTGAGGCATCATGTCATGAGAGAGTGTAGTTTGGTCTTCACTGAGAAGGGTTTCATAGATAATGTGGGTGACAACAGTGTGTCTATGCACAAGGCACAAAGAGATGTATTATGTTCCCTGTGAGGTTGTTGTATACAGAACCTTCCTCTGTCTTTCTCTGGGGCATAGTTCCATTATATTCTTCCTAACAACAGATGACATTAATGCCCTTCAGATGTTCTCCTGGTTTTATGAAGTTCTGATTTAGAGAGAGACTTGCATAATTGGCCCCCATCCAAGTGGCTGGATTATTTAGATAGTCTACTTGCCACATCAGAGATCCTCATAGATATACATCTCCTCAGTGGTTGGGGAATGGTCTAATATCACTAAGAAGCCACATCAGAGGGAAGCAATGAACTATACAGATAAGGACTGGCTTTGTTACTCATGGCTAATAAGAGAGTTCTTTGGAACAAAGTATTGTCCTGCTTAAGAAGCTAGACTCAGTCAGGGTGAGATGGAGAATGGAGAAAAAGTACAAAGACTGACAATCTCCATCCTGCTGGGCCAAATGGGACAATAGGGTGGAAGTTCTGTATGCTTCTTACCCCCCTAAATATAGAAAGCAGCTGTGGGATTGGTTCTGGTTCTGCTGTGTACGGATGAGGGGGCAGGCAGGGAGGAATATATTGGTGCCTTTTAGTAGCTGTATGCTTTTTGTTGTGGAAATGGCAACAGCGGGTTGGAGTAAATGGTTAATCCTGCTCCACAGTATCTTGGCTGAGATGCAATGCCCCTCCTCATGACTACTGCTAATTTATTGCAGGGAGGAGCAGGAGATCTGATGGCAGGTCTCTTTCGGTCTCATGTATTTGGCTTCCCTCAGCTCCCAGTCTTGACAGGTGAAGAGAGCCCTTGTGTGCACTTGCACACATATAATGCTGCATTCAGGATCTTACATTGAATGCCCGGGCCCAGGAACACAGATTGTGGCTATTTTCCAGCTCCATCCTTTGTGCTTGTTCATTTTATAAACTTGAGTCATTCCTATATTATATGTAAAACCTGAACTCTGGATTTTTTTAGGGAACTGGTCCCTGGATGCAAAAATGGAATACATGCAGATTCTCAGATTCACACAAATATATATTTCCCAAATATTCCCTCATCTTTGAATATCTAATTCCACAGATAGGGGGCACACTTACCCTAAATAGGTCTATTTGTAACATTTAAGGAAAGCTGTTTCAAATGTAAATGTACAATTGTACACGGTAACCTTATTTTAAAAATTACTTAGAGCAGGAAATGGAGAAGGGAGGGCGGGACAATGCTGCAGAGACTGTTGCGCCTTTCCCCCTCCATATGTGCTCGCCTCTGGTTGCTCACCGGTGGAATGCGAGATAAAAAGTGGCAAATCTACTTTTTGTGATTTGCCTTGGGATGAGGCTGAACATGAGTCAGTCCCTGGACAGCCTCGGGATGCAGGCAATGTTATATGGAGGGAGCTCTAAAACCCACAAGCAACCAGAGGCAGTCCAGGGGCAGATTCCTTGTGTGGAAATGGTCCTTGAATAAAACTTTTGGGAGTCTTAAAGGTGCCACTGGACTCAAACTTTGCTCTGCTGCTTCAAACCAACATGGCTACCCACCTGAAATCTGTCTGAAATCACCTGAAATCTGCAAACTTGGGTGACCTTTTAGGTTTGCAAAAAAAAAAAATCTGAAAAGTAAAAAATAAATACTTGGGGGGCTAAATTGCTCCACCCAATACATGCAGATGATACCCTTACTGCAATTCTGGAAATATGGTAGTGGGAGACACAGGGAGTTGTTCTGGAAGCCACTCTGGGCTCAACTGCAGCAGCAGCAGAAGACATCAAGCAATGCTCTGGGCCCAGCCACAAGGGGTTTATCCTAGTAACATGGACAAGGGGTTTATCCTAGTAACATGGGCCCTTCAGTGCTCTGTGGCTAGGGGGCCTTCACACTGTGATTCTTAGGGGGGTCATCATACTTATGTGGCTTGTGGACTACAAAACAAAAAAAGGGCAATATGCATCCTCTGATAGTAACTCAGCATGCACATTGCTCATTGAGTTCAGGATAACGCTAATAAATGTTTTTATCAAAGTGACTTCCAGTGACCCCTGGGAAGGCTGCCCCTGCAGTTAGATGGGCAGCACAAGTAACAGCTCCAGATGTGCTCTGCTAGTTCCTGAACTCCCTTAAACAAGCTGTTGTGCTACAGGCCCTACATATCCATTAATTGAGCCTGGGCCCATCCCCAGTAGCAGTGGATGCCCAGAGATGCTCCCAGACTTCGGCACTGCTACTATCAAGCTCCAGGGTGCTGGGCTCAGCAGTGGGGGAGGGGAATGGGATTTCCCACATGAGTCTTGCAAGGCCCTTACTTGTATACACCTGTGTATGATTTATGAAAAGCTCTAATGTATAGCTGAAAGATAGTGATTTAATTTAATAATAATAATAATAATAATAATAATAATAATAATAATAATAGTTGGTTCTTATATGCCGCTTTTCTCTACCCAAAGGAGTCTCAAAGTGGCTTACATTCGCCTTCCCTTTCCTCTCCCCACAACAGACACCCTGTGAGGTGGGTGAGGCTGAGAGAGCCCTGATATCAATGCTCGGTCAGAACTGCTTTATCAGAGCTGCGGCGAGTTCAAGGTCACCCAGCTGGCTGCATGTGGGGGTGAGCGTAATCGAACCTCGCTCGCCAGATTAGAAGATCATACTTTACCTTTCTAATGAAAGTTGCTGGAATAAAATATGATTCATACAAACGATGTTTCCGAGTGGTTATACTGAACAAATGAAGAGTGCAGAATTTTGCTCCTTCCTGTTTCAAAACATCAGTGTTCATTATTTAAACTCTGATGCCAGCCTGAATACAGCCAGTTTTAACAGTGTTGCAGGTACAATCAAAGGAAGAAAAAGCAAAAAGGGAAAGGTATCTGCCTGTCGGGATGGTAGAAATCTTTTGAGATAATTTAATCAGTTGATCCTCCAGGCTCCAGGGCCCTCTGGGGCATTCTCAGAAAGAGAAGCCAGCAAACCAGAGAAGTCATCTCTAAACTGATGTCCCACTGGCCCTGAGCTCCAGTTTTTGTGGCACACACAGGAATAAGTGACAGTTACTATCTCTTTTAATTAGGAGAAGAAAAGAACATAGTAAATGGCTGTGTATCTGGATGAGGATGATCAAGTATGGACTGCCCTTATTTATAACTTCATTAATTCCATCTCCATCATAACTAGTTGAGCATTATTATTTGTTGAGGAGATGCAGGGAGTTGAAACAGAGTCTTAAAGATTCATTAGCACTTTGAAGGTCTGAAAGATGGATCCCATTTTCAGATAAAGCCTCTCAGTTTACAACATTAGCATTTCGTTTCTGACCACATTTCTGTAAAGGATTTGCTATCATTCACAGTGAAATACAAAACAGGAAGCCTGAAATGCCCCTAAGTTACATGATTCAGTGGAATGGGTCATTTTTAGTTTGTGCATAATATTTTTTAAAAAATGAAACAGTGACATAAATGGTTGTTTTTGACTGTTGTGAATTATGACATGGGACAAGAGGAAAATAAATCCATACTATAAATAAGTGCCTTTTGTGGTCCGGGAATCTTGTAACATTAATATAATTTAAGTTACCTATATAAACCAGCAGATAAATACTTGGTTTTCAGGTTAAAAATCTTTTGTCCATGTTCACGTTATCTTACCCCTCTATTATCTGGTTGGCCTCCAGTTCTGGGGAAGTGACCTCAAGATGGTATTGGCTGGGCTTCTTCCATTGTAAGGTCTCCTTGAACGACTGCTCTAGGACTTGTGCAGGACTTGTTTGCCCAGAAGGGATGGGCTTCACTTGAATCAAAATGGAGCCCTTAGTGTGGAACCTGACAATAAAAAAGGGATTTCCACAAAATAGTGGCTGCTCTAGGAAGCCTGTGCCCTTTTCCTTCTTGAAGAAATGTATCAGAAGTTTGAAACTGGGGAGTTGAGATCCAGGGTATGCATATTTTTGGTTCAACTGATTCACAATTGGCCATGCTTAGATTGCACTAATGTCTAAACCAGCCTTTCTCAGCTTTTTTTACCATTGTCAAACACCTGAAAAATTCCTCAGGCCTTGATAAACCCCAGAAGTGGCACAATCGTGCAGAATATGATTGGAAAGCATAGCTGTGTATATGCCACTCCCCTACCCACCCCCTCCGGTCCCATCATTAGCCATTTTTGGGAGGGGTGGGACAGGTAATATCACCCAATAAATGTTTAACACACACACACACAAACACATAAAATTAATTAACACCCATCTATTTGGGAAACCCTTCCAGGGCCTTCAAGCCCTTGTTGAGAAAGCCTGGTTTAAACTGACCTTCAGGGAATTTCTGCACATCAGTAAAAATAGCATTACACCAGCTGAATGGCGTAGCACTAAATCATATTGAGTCTCCCGGCCGCTCCTCAGCTTTTTGCTGTCTCGCTTTCATCTGCTGCCTTTTTGTGCTTCTCACCCTCCACATGTCCTGCTGGAAATGGAGGAAGAGAGCATCACGCTTTATAAGTGATCCTTTTCCGACTGTCAATCAAGAGAGGCATGCTTTGTGTTACAACTTTGGAAAATAATTTTTTTATTTCTGGCATTGCCTGCACGCTTGGCTACCTATTCATTGCTCCAGGCAGTTAAATTGCCTTTAAAAAAGAAAGAAATGCCTGTCCCTGGAAGAAGGGAGAGGGAGGAAGGTACAAGGGCAGGACATTGGAGGCATAGGTAGCACTTCTTCGCCTCCATACATTTTTTTTGCTGCTGGCCTGATGGTTGTCTCCTGGGGGATAGCGTTTTTTAGGTTGGTGAATCCACTTTTCGGGATTCACCAGCTCACGCTTTAAAATGGCAAATATAGCGAGCCGTTTGCTGGCCTGTCATGGGAGATTGGTGATGTCATGCAGAGTGGCTGGAATATAGCATCTTCTGAGGGTAGGTATGATGCTAAATTTATGGCATGCAGAAAAGCCCCGGGTTTCTGAATTAAGTGAAAAAGTTTGCAACAGATTGATGTTACTAACATTAGAAAAAGGAAATCTAGTGAGGATCTGACTATTACAGGATATGTGGTGTTTCATTCCTGACTTCTTTTGGCTATAGAAAAGCTGCCATAAGTTCATTTTTTCACCTCTACTGTCAAACCCATTAGCCTTCCAGAGACCAGAAACCTCCTTCGTGTAGCCCAAGGAGATCTTACTTTTCATCTTCTTCCTCCCAGTTAAATCTTGTCAACTCCTTTTATTCTCAGATAGTTTCCACATTTCTCATATTTCATGCACACACACACAAAGAAATCCACTCTGATGTTCTGGTTTGTTGGGCCACTGCAAAGTAATGCTTCCCCAGTCCCCAGTCTGAAACAATATCCTATATCCATCCATGTAATTTAATTATATATTCCCTCTTCCAAATAATCCATGAAGCTTCTCGAATTGTGCAAACTATTGTAAAAGTGCTAATTACAACAAGCTGGCATTGTTAATTTCTCGCCTTATATTTAATGTACACTTACCCAGATACTTTGGAAGAATGCCTTCTTTTGGTGATTGTTTAAAAAAAAAACATTTACATACCAAACAATAAGTTTAGTTCTATCTACATAATTTTAGAGAATTATGGCAGTCAGGACTGCATGCATATATTACTTTATTTCCAAATACACATTCCAAACACTGTGAAATCGAGGAATTGTCTCCTTTGAGGACTGTCTGTCCAGTCGCCAACTGGACAGGAATAGCCTGAGCCTTTACCAGCAGTTTCATGTGCTGAAATCAGCAAGTCTTGTTTTTTCTGGCATAGAACTAAAAAAAGGTTATTGGCTTAGTGCTACAAATCATGAAGTTATTAATGGAACAGAAGCAGGAGCCAGTTCAAAACTGCCAGCAATAATTTACATTACAACTTCATGACAATGTATTGTTGGCCAGCTTGATGTAGTGATTAAGAGCCGTGGCCTCTAATATGGAGAGCTGGGTTTGATTCCCCAGTCCTCCAACACGCAGCCAGATGTGTAACCTTGGGCTAATCACAGTCCTGTTAGACCTGCTTTCACAGAGCAGTTTTGATAGAACTTTCTTAGCCCACCCACTTCACAGGGTATCGATTATGGGAGAGGAAGGCAAGGCAATTGCTTTAAGATTCCTTCAGATACTGAAAAGCAGGGTATAAAAATAACCACCTTCTAAATTGTTCTTTTCCTGTGCTGTTTTTAAAAGCAGCATTGATAAGGTGGGGAGCACTAGCGCCTTCCCTACTGTCAAGAACCAAGGCAGCAGGTATGTTCCCCTGTTGGAGGGTTTTCAGGCATCTGTAGACTGTGGGACCATTTCTGCACAGAGGTGGACAATGCATGTTGCCTCCTGCTTGTAAAAGTGGGATTGTAAACCATGCATTTGGACATTTCCTGATGTGAGACCTCTCCCACATTATCCCTCCATCTCATCATGGCTTTTTCCTTCCCGATGAGGCAGTGGAGAAGCCTGAAGTGTGGACAATCCGCAGGTTTCCTCCTAATTCTCAGGTTATCAATCAATGTAAGCCACCAGTCCCCTCTCAGCAATGTTTTTGGGGACTCAAAGCCCCCCCCTCCCCAAGTCCAGAAATTTTTTTAAAGAAAGGAAACTTCTGTGTTGCTTCGAGGATCTGCCACAACAATAAAACATTAACCTTGATTTCTTTTTGGGATTATTTTTATGATGGTCTCGATTTATGTTTGGGTAGATTTCAGTCTTGAGATTTAAACTGGCCAAAGTGATTGGACCCTGAGGATTGTGTGCTCACAATACAGAATAAAAATACAGAACATGGACACTATACTAATAGAGAGAGGTCTGCTTCTTAACTTGTCCTCCCCACATCTTTCCCTGTTTGTGCCCTACCAGAGGGGATGTTGGCAATTCAGAGGTGGTTGGCCATTGCTTGGCTCCATGTCACAACCCTGGTATTCCTTGGAGGTCTCCCATCCAAATACTAGCCAGACCCTGTTTAGCTTCTGAGATCTGATGAGCTCAAGATAGCCTGGGCAATCCAGGTCAGTTTGGATGGGATTACTCTTTAAAAACCAGGTAGGGAGCTTGGGAGTGCTACTCACCAGGTGGTTATGGTTATTCAGAGTGCTTTTACCCAGCTTTACCCAGTGTCAACTGTGTCCATTTCTGGATTAGTCAGTCTTAGTCATCCATGACTTTGTTACATCTAGACTGGACTACTGCGATGTGCTGTACTTGGGACTATCCTGAAGAGTGCTGAGAAGTTGCAGCTAGCACAAAATGCTGTAGCTAGACTGCTGATGATGGCCAGCCACTGGGAGCTGGCCATGATCCCAATATTGGAGCAATTACACCAATTACCAGCCCACTCCTGAACCCAAATCAAGCTGTTTTTGGTCCTTTTTGGTGGCATCTCCATGATTCTGAAACAACCTTCCGAGGGAGATGTGGCTAGCCCCCCTCACTTTCAGTCTTTCAGTGGCCATTGAGGATAGTCTTATTTGGTTATTCTTATCACAGTTCTGAGTTGTGATTTTAAATTTTGGCTTTCATATTTTTAATATAATATTTTAATATAATATTTAATATATTTTAAAGAGAGCCAGCTTGGTATAGTGGTTAAGAATGCCGACTTCTAACCTGGTGAACTGGGTTTGATTCCGCACTCTCGCACATGCAACCAGCTGGGTGACCGTGGGCTCGCCACAGCACTAATAAAGCTGTTTTGACATAGCAGTAATATCAGGGCTCTCTCGGCTTTACCCACCTCACAGTGTGTCTGTTGTGGGGAGAGTTGAATGTAAGCTGCTTTGAGGCTCCTTCTGGTAGAAAAAAGCAGCATGTAAGAACCAACTCTTCTTCTTCTTAATGTATTTGATATGCTTTATTTATGTTGTGAGATTTTCCATAATGAAAGAGTAAATGTTTTAAATAAGTAAATCTGGGCCCCACCATAGACCAACATGGTTTAGAAACTCTCATGGGTGAGATAAATAAGGAGAGGGAGCACAGTGCCATGGTAGTGATGGTGCTGAATTCTATTATCTCTCTATGAGCTCATCCAGTGATCTCATGCACATTAAATGACAGGTGGCAGAACAGAACTGTGCAGAATCTCCAATGGAAAAATCCCCTTTCCTTTGAACAAAATAGCATTTGACACAGTGGCTGCCAACCTAAGTACACTTCCCTCTGAATTAGCCCTCTGGAATAAGATACTTTGGGAGAACAGCTTGTGTTAGGTTCTCAGCTGGTCAAAATGTCAGCTGGACAAAAATGTCAGATACGTAAAGGATGGTCAGTTAACGTACTCCAGTCAAATTAATTTTTAAAAGTAAATTTTCAGATACGTAAAATATATATGGTATATCTGTCAGTTTAAGTAGGTATTTCTTTCCAAGCAGCAAAACAGTTCATATGCAAATATTATCTTGACAATTTAAATTTCGATCACATCTTTTAAGTATTGTGAATTAATTACCGGCAGAATGTTTTTCTTCACTGAAGTCAAATCGGATTCAGAGTTAGGGTTGCCAATAAGCCCATAAAAAGATATCCTGCTCCTTTAATGGAGATATGTTGTAGTGGTGAAGAGTGGCAGCTTCTAATCTGGTGAGGCTGCAAACTCCCCTGCCCCCCAAGCTCCCTCCCAGCAGGACCGTACCTGCAGGGCACAAAGCCCTGTCGCAGCCACAAGGCTTCTAGCAGGCAAGTACAATAAAAATAAAGCAATAAACAGATGAAAGAAGATGATTTTTGTATTCCCCCCCTTTATTTTTAATTTATTTGTAGGCTTCACCAAAACGCTGTCCGGTAACAACCGCTTTCAAACTATTTTCCTAAGCGGCAAAGACCTCACAAAAAATCTAATAGACCCTGGAGTACATTTCAAACAGTAAACACAAATTTCTCAAAAGTGATATTGTAGTAGATACCAACAAACTATTGGTTGCACGCATGCAATATTCTGTTATCAAGGGGAACCTGCTTTCAGGATGGCAAAAAGCCTAAGTAGAAGCATAGGGACCATTCGTTGGATGAGTCCTCAAGCAGGGAAGCCAGCAGCCATTAATCTAAAATGAACTTTTATTGTCTAAGAAAATGTTTAATTTCTTCCCTCACATCTGAAAGAATGAAATTTTAGGGCCCACAAACATCTATTAAATTTTGCCTACAACAGGAAAATACACTGAAGTAGTTAAAGTTATATCAAAAATAACGTTAGTATTGATATTATTATGGTAGGAGCAGCCCACAAAGGCAAACGTGTCAAGGGTCCACATAAGTAATCATGGTGGCCTGGCTGTCCACAGATTTGCTCTGTAAGGGATCAACAACCAATATGGCCAAGAATGATCTCCAGGTGTAACAGGAGTTGACAGATGTAGGAGAACCACTTTGGTGTAGGAGAGCCAGTGTGATGTAGTGGTTAAGAGAGGCAGCCTCTAATCTGAAGAATGGGGTTTGATTCCCCACTCTTCCACATGCAGACAGCTGGGTGACCTTGGGCTAGTCACAGTCCTGTTAAGAGCTGTTCTCACAGAGCACTTCTGTCAGGGGTCTCTCAGCTCCACCAATCTCGTAGGCTGTCTGTTGTAGGGAGAGGAAGGGAAGACAATTGTAAGCTGCTTTGTGACTTCTTTCTTCCATTCCTTTAATGCCAGGAACTGCTGAACAGGAATAAAATAGGCTTTTCATGTTTCCACATGACTCTTCATTGAGATAAATTGCCTTGTCTCTCTCCAGCCTTGCGCAGGGATGGGTGGATTGGGGGCGGTCAGCATTTTAGGGCAAAGGTAGCACATATAAGGAAATGAATGTAAGGCTGATTTGGTGCTGTGTAGCAGGGAAAAGCGGCCCCTGACAAGATTTAAAAATGTTTTATTGGGCTGCTCCCCCTCCCCTCAATACAGACTATATAATTTGATGTCAGTGCTAGGCAATAGGCAGTTTGCATCATTTTAAATAAATTAATATGAAAACGAGCAATGGCTTTATCCTTCAGAAGTGGTGTCAAGCACTTTGGTGCTAGTGTTTATTGTTCTTGATGGCTTTTCTGCTATAAAAACCAATTCAGAGCCATGATTTCTTTTATGCTACTACATCATAAATGCTTTCTGGGCTGCTAGAATCGGAAGGCCTGAACATAATATACTCATCAGGTGTTTTTATCCATTTCAGAACTTTTAATCCCTGATCCTTGCTTTTTTTTTTTTTTTTGCGTTCAGTGATTGATTTTGAAAGAGATGCTAATTAACTCTTGTCATAATGTTCATTATACGTGACTGATGCTATTAACCCTACAGGCAATTTAAACTCCACATTGTCCAAATGTTTTCAAAAGAGAGTTCCATAAACAGTAATTGTGCTTTATGTAATATATATATATGTATGTATTAGTGGCAGATTAGCTCAACTTAATCACTTGGGTTGTCAGCAAATTACGTGGCAATTATACCAGCTTGAACTTCTATTGTTATGGAAACTTGTACAGCACTTAGTGGTGTTCAGTATCACTGGTTACAATAATCCTTTCTAGACTAACAGAGCACAAAGAAGATCTCTTGATATCCCTCTAGAAGAGAGCAACACGTGGTCGGTCCATTGCCCTTGGTGGATCGTCGGCTTTGTACCCCCATGGCGCACTGAGAAACAACTATTAGTGGTTAGGGCAGGGGTAGTCAAACTGCGGCCTTCCAGATGTCCATGGACTACAATTGTACAATTGTAGTCCATGGACATCTGGAGGGCCGCAGTTTGACTACCCCTGGGTTAGGGGATGGGGGAATTCTGCCCCCCACCGAGGTACATATCGTTTTAATGGGGACATTGTTTTATTGTGGAGTTTTATTATGTAACCCTCCATGAGAGATGGCTTGCCTGGAGTGGCAGGAAATAAATTGAAATAACAACTACTACTTCAATTCTAGGTGGGTTCCATACAAATGAATGGATCTGTTCAAGTAGCATTTAAATTCTTGTGTCGTGCTTTTTATTAAGCTGTTGGGTATCATAGTAAAGACACAAGGAGATACTGAGTGTTGTGATTACAATTGATGGCTTCTTATTGCTTGTCAGAGGGTTGGATCTCTTCTAAAATATTCAGTTGTGCAGGGATTATTCTCTCCCAGCTGACTTCAGGCTCCCTCCAGCTACTTTGGGCTTTCTCTATTCTCCAGAAGCAATAGTTGAAGGGACATTTCCAGATACAGTTGGAGGCAGGAGTTGGGAACTTGCACTTACACAGCCTATACCTAGCCATGGGAATTTTAGGCAGGATATAAGTTATAGAAAAGTCTTATGTTGGTAACCACCATCTGTAACCATAAACCATCTTTTTTCTCTCTATAGATGTCCTTCCCTTGCTATTAGGGAGTAGACAGATTTACTTAAAAAAAAACCCTTTCAGGGCTGTGACCTTACTTTGAGCTCTATTTTTAACATGTTTCGGGTAGATACAAGTAAACAAAATGCTGGGCTGTATTACAGCTGCTGGCTGGCTGCTCTATCATTGTCACCTCTTCCTTCTCACCCTCTTCCAGTTGGGGAATCAAATGCCTACAACAGGTGCTTAATAGGACCTCCTTTATTTCTGATGGTTGGCTAGGGGTCACCTTCCTTCCCACAGCAGCAGGAGGAGCCAGGGCTAGTGAACCACCAAAGAAAGAAGTGCTCCATCACTGCATGTTTACTTTCCTTGTTCACTTTGCTAACACTGCAGCAGCTGGAGGATCATAGGGATTGCTTGGCTCTGACCCATACATTGTTAGGGATGGGCACAAACCATGATGAATTTGGGGCGGTTCATGCTTTGTGAAGTCAAGTTCATGGCAGGGCAGCCATCATAAAACGTTCAAGCTGTTTGTGAGAGGATAGATTCCCAGATAGACTGTCTCTGCTCGATCAAAATGTTTACAAAACTCCAAAGCAACAATTTGGGATGCATATGGAGGAGCATCCAGGGGAGAATGTATTAAATGGATTCTGTGCAAGTCAGATATGCCAGACTGACAGAGTACCACCCCAGGATGGTGTCTCTAGCTTGCAGAAGATCCACTGTCTATACTCCTGAATGTCGTGATGGTGATTTTTACTGGTGCAGGTCATAGGCACAGGTTCAGGAGATTCAGAAATGTATAGAACCAATTCTGTGCACACTAGAGACACCAATCTTGCAGGCAATCACTGACCAACTCTCCTTTACCTACCCTACATATTTGGTATGAATGGGATTTACAGGGTCCAAATTATAGCTCCTCAAGGTGCCCTTGGAAAGTGCTTTCTAGAGAAATCACAGGTGGCCATTTCCCCAAAAAGCACTTTCCTGGGGACACCTACTTTGGGGAGCTGAACTTGGACTCTGTAAATCCAATTCTCAGGTAGATAGGGGAGTCAACTGGGGATCCCCTGTGAGTTTGGTTCTCTAGAACAGAAGGGGAGCTGTTCTACTGTCTAATGAACTAAGCAGTTTATGAGGTGACTGAAAATTTGTGACTGCCCATGTTTTGTGAACAAGCACGTCATGAGTCATGAAATGAAACAAATTGCACTGTCCCAGTTTGTGTCCATCTCTAGCCTTTGCTCTCCAACAAAGGTGTTTTTTGTTAAAGCATCTTACCAATGTTGGCACAGTACACCAGTATGTAATTTATTGATATTCTGCAGCCAGATGTACATTTAAAGAGTGTCACAGAACTGTAGAACTTTTAAAAAATATTCCTCCCACCCACCTTCTCAGAGTCATGAAGTCTGGAAAAATTGCTCCAAAGATTAATCCAAATCCCATGGACATTGTAGCCCCTGAGCAATTGAAAGATTGTTTTGTTGAAACTAGTGGAACAAAACTGACCTGTGGCTACATGAAGATCCACAAAAGCATGTTAATGCTTTCATGGGACTATTAACAAATATAGTCAGGTGTACTGTTAAATAATATTTAATCAGACTGTGGGAGATCCAGGTTCAGACTCCTTATATTGTCATGAAACTTATTGGATGGCTTTGGAGCAGTCACATATTCTCAGCCCGTCCTAACTCATAGAGTTGTTGAAGGGAAGGTTGGGGTAAAAATCACTAGAAAGAGAATATAGTTGATTAAAGGTGACTTCCAGCAAACTGGAAATCCAGCACAGAGAGCCACAATAACTCTGTGCTCTCTGTTAACCTAAACCTGTTTATACATCATGTGAGTGTGGAAAAGAGTGATATAACAAGGTTCAGGCTTTATGTCATAGATAAGTGGAATACTGTAAGTCTTTAAGTATAAATGTAATTATGAGTTTGTAGTTAATAACGCACAATATGAAGCTCGGATATTTTTCCATTTGTTCCTAAACGAAGTGTATTTTATCTGGAGTAATTTATAAATTATACAACATGTAAACTGTATTTTTGTTAAGTGCTCTAGAGGAAGTGAATCAGTGTTACTTGGCAGGTATCTGGGAGACAGTGTATGTGTGCTGAAAATTTTGCGATGATACTAAGGTGCAAATTGTTGTCACTTTCTCTGTGGTGTATCCTCTGCAAGATGACAACTGTGTGATAAAAATAGAGCCTTGTAGCATCTTGATGACTAGATTTTATTCAAGCACAAGGTTTCATTGTCCACAAAAACATATGCTAGAATAAAACTGCAAGAATAAAGTTTTTCCTGGAATAAAAATCAGTCCTTAAAGCATCATGTGACTTCTGTGTTTTTGTTGCAACAGGCTAGCCATGGCTTCCATTCTGGAACTCTGTGTTATCTGTCAGTCATAACCCAGGAATCTACTATGTATGACTAAGGAGGAAAAGGAACCCCAATTACTTGAAACTGCTGTCAACGCTATCCTTTTTTGTCTGAGGAAGTGATGGATAAACTGAACACCATGAGACGAGATTGACGTGAAAATGCTGTCACCATTTGAATTTAAGCCAGATTTCAAATTGGTGATTTGATTTATGCATGGATGTACTTATATCCTATTTCTCCTTGTAGGGGTAGGGCAAAGTTGGTTGTGACATCATTCTTCCCTTCTCCAGCCCCATGATTTAAGTTACACTGAGGGAATGTGGCTGGCCAGCAAATTTCCATGTCTCAATGAGTGCTTGAATGCAGATCCTAAATGTGAAATTTGCAGCTGTGTATTTTGAGGAGGGAAGCAGCACTAGATAGAAAGAAGTTCTACAAAGCATATCCACATATTTCTGCAAGGATAATGATAGGCTAATATATGCAATAACATTTAAGAGCCAGCTTGGTGTAGTGGTTAGGAGTGCGGACTTCTAATTGTCAGGAATCAGGCTGAGCCCAGCCGGTGGAGTCCCAAGTGAAAGCGCATCAAGAATCCAACAGTCGGTTGCAAATTCCAAAGTAGAGCTTTATTAGGCAAAGTCCACAGTCAGTTGAGCATGCCAAGATCTTCCTAAGCAAAGATCTTGATAATAACAAAGTACAAGCGAAACGAGTGGGGTAGTTATAGGGTGCACCAAATAAAGGAAGGGTGCTCAGAGGGTTTGGCGGGAGAGTGAATGAAAATACAAAGGGGGTCCTGTTCCCAGGCTACCAGATGGCCAGGTGCCTTATCGGGGAGATGGCACATTGTTGAGATTTAGCTGTCTTCGCAAGGACACTTACAGTGAGATTGATACAGTTGTTGGGGCTCCTCGCCCGCTGGGAAAGGAAGGGAGGAAACTTCTCAGAGGACAGGTTTATTGCTTTATGGCCTTGGGCTGCCTCGGCCGGAGGAAGCCTGAGAAAGTGGGAATATGCAAGAGCAGTGGAGAACAGGATGGCATGAACCAGGGGGGTCATGACACTAATCTGGCAAGTTGGGTTTGATTCCCCACTCCTCCTTCACATGCAACCAGCTTGGTGACCTTGGGCTCGCCACAGCACTGATAAAACTGTTGTGACTGAACAGTAGAAGAAGAAGAAGAAGAAGAAGAAGAAGAAGAAGAAGAAGAGTTGGTTCTTATATGCCGCTTTTCCCTACCCGAAGGAGGCTCAAAGCGGCTTACAGTCGCCTTCCCATTCCTCTCCCCAAAACAGACACCCTGTGGGGTGGGTGAGGCTGAGAGAGCGCTGATATCACTGCCCGGTCAGAACAGTTTTATCAGTGCTGTGGCGAGCCCAAGGTCACCCAGCTGGTTGCATGTGGGGGAGCGCAGAATCGAACCTGGCATGCCAGATTAGAAGTCCGCACTCCTAACCACTACACCAAACTGGCTCTACACCAAACTGGTACACCACTACACCAAACTGGTAATATCAGGGCTGTTTCAGCCTCACCCACCTCATAGGGTATCTGTTGTGGGAAGAGGAAAGGGAAGATTATAAGCCACTTTAAGATGCCTTTGGGTAGAGAAAAGCAGCATATAAGAAACAATTCTTCTTCATCTTCTTCTAATATGCAATGCTCTGTGGAGCTACTCCTCTAACATGTATGTTTTTGGCGAATGGGAAAATGGTTACTAGTGAGATACTGCCTGTTTTAGGAAACAGTATCATGTGATCAAAAGGACTGGCCTAAAAGATTTGCAGTGCAATCCTAAACAGAGTTGACACCATTCCAAGGTCATAGAAATTAATAGGCTTAGAAGAGTTTAACTTGGCTTAGCGTTGTAGTTTTAGAACTGTTGTTATCTCAGACATTTGGGATTTGTCAGGTGTTCCAGCAGAGTCATTCAAAACCCTGAAAATGATCATTTTGAAGTCTGTATTATGTTAGCAGGAGGCATCTAAAATACTGTTCACTTCTATAGTTTCTTTGTGGTAGTTGTCTCTGGCCTCTTGTTGGCTCAGCTGAATGAGATTTTTTTCCTGCCACTTTTTCTATGAAATGCTTACTCTGCTTTGTTATCTTCCATCTTAATAACAGGCCCTGTGGCAAGGTATTATTTTGAATTAGTATTTCACCACTATTGCCTATTAAACCTGACTCTTTCCACTGGCTTTCACCTAAAATGTTTATTTTGTTTTTCACAATAGTTCAGTGAGACAGTAAAACTACACTCATATTTTCTTTTATTGAAATTATATCACTGTACAAATATGATGGACACATAGACATGCCATGTTATACAAGAAGAAGAAGAACAGTTGGTTCTTATATGCCGCTTTTCTCTACCCAAAGGAGTCTCAAAGTGGCTTACAATTGCCTTCCCTTTCCTCTCCCCACAACAGACACCCTGTGAGGTGGGTAAGGCTGAGAGAGCCCTGATATTCCTGCTCGGTCAGAGCAGTTTTCTCAGTGCTGTGGCTAGCCAGCTGGTTGCATGTGGGGAAGCGTAGATTCAAACCCAACTCGCCAGATTAGAAGCCTGCATTCCTAACCAGTAGACCAAGCTGGCTCTCAAACCTACTGAGTTTAGAATGGTAGCTGGATGCAAATATATCTATGTGCATCCAGCTACCATCCTAAACTTACCAAACAAGTTATTGTCTACAATTCTATGGTATAACTGCATCTGTTCCAATCTTATTGAGATAATCACCTGAGGGATCTACAACAAACTTTTTTGGAATGAAAATATCCACCTGATGAAATCAAGAAACTGATTAATGAAGCCGGAATAATACCTAGAGAAAGCCTGTTGCAAGATAGGCCCCAAATAAACAACAGTAGAGTACCACTCTCAACTTAAAACATCATCCAACAACCTCTACTGAATCAAGAAAGTTCTCTTTCAGAAGCACCGGGGGGGGGGGACCTTTTCTTGTACACAGACAGTTCCCCAATCTTAAACAACTCTTCATCCACAATAAGACAACATCTGATTTGAACATGGGCACTGGTATCACAGCTTGCAGTAAACCCCGTTGCCAGGTTTGCTGCCATATTCAGCCAGACAACATGCTTGCTGGACTTAATGACATCAGCTATATCATCTCAGGCTCATTCATTTGCTCGTTTTCTAACATTGTGCATGCCGTGAAATGCATTCTGGTTCCCTATACAGAGCAAACAGGTCAAACCGTATGCCAAACAATAAATGGACACAAATTTAACATCAAGAATCACAAAGCAGAGAAACCTGTAGGAGAATACTTCAACTTTTCAGGGCATTCAGTGGGTCACCTCAGAGTAGTAGTTTTATCACAAAGGAACTTCATGAGCAGACTAGAAAGGGAAATTGCTGACTTATGAGTTATTACAACAGTCCGAACAATGGAACCCCCAAGATTTAACAGGGATATTGGTTTCTTATCTCACTACATATACTAACATTATTCATGCCTTAGATCTGTATTTTCACCAATCCCACAGAAGTGCTACACATTCTCATTATTTTATTTCTTATTTAGAATTGGAATAGTAGAAGGTAATTTGATTTGGAATGGTAGATTGAAATGTATTTCTTTGGTCTAGGGACAGAAAAGATACACTTCACAGCCAGTCACACCATCTCAAAGAAGAGGATACTGCATTGTTACCTCCATGCTTGAGGGGAGATGGTTAGAGCATAATAGCAAGGTCTCAGTTAATTACTCTCAGCATTCCACAGTTAAGAAGGATACATCTGCCAGTCAGTCTCTGATTTTGATATATTTATTTCCTTCACTATGTTTTCCCCTGAAATTATACTTAACCAAAGCAAATGGTGGTGACCCTATAAACTAAGCTTGACTGGAATTTTAGAGAGGTATGTAATAAGTGAGAAAGAAAATAGTCAAGATAAAAGGCCAAAAGAATGAGGGCAGATATTTTTTTGCAACAGGCATGGAAGAAGGAAGGACCGATCTTGACAGTGCTGCTGAGAAACAGGCAGCCCTTTTTGCATTCAAAATGTTAACTTCCTATGTATACATTTTCCTTTGTTTTATGACTGTCCTTGGTTTTGAGATTGACTCTTGGCTTCCATTCAGGGATGAGAAATGGAAATGTGGTTTTCCTCCCCTCAAATTGATTTGTGTGTGTGTGTGTGTCATCTTGCCGAGATCGTTTTTTATTATACATCTCATTCTGGAGAGGTATCAAATCTGATTGCACATTCTGCTTAAGATCTGGCACATGCCTGTTACTAACTTCTGACAATAAGGGATTTGCACTGAGATCTAGGCTGATTCCAAAACTTACCAAAGTGCCATTGAAAGTCCTGCTCTTACAACTTCTGTGAATCATGTTATTAGGTTGTTCACAGGTTATTTTTGTTCCCATTGATAAAAAAGTATTTCTACTGCATGTTAGTGAGTCACAGAAGCTTGTAATTCTGTGAAGTGTGGTTACTCTAGCATACAGTATTGTACTTTGGCATGTAGGCTGATAGGTAGTTCACACAAGTTGATTCTGATAGAGAACATGGTGTAGTGGTTAGTGTCGGAGTAGGATCTTGGAAATCCAGTTTCAAATCCGTACTCTGCCATGAAAACTTGCTCGGTGACCTTGGGTCAGACATACTCTGTCAGTTTAACCTACCTCACAAAGTGGTTGTGTGGCTAAAACCCAAGGAGAGGAGAACGATATAAACAGCTTTAGGACCCCATTCAGGAGAAAAGCCGGAGAATGAATGAATGACTTAATTCCTAGTTGTACTGAAGAAACTAATGACCAACTTCCTTCAGTGAAGAGCATAATAATAACATGTTACTAATGGAAAAGCATTCTGACCTGGATGGCCCAGGCTAGCTTATCAGATGTTGGCTGCTAAGCAGGGTTAGCTTGGTTAGTACTTGAATGGAGCAACACCAAGGAAGTTGAGGTTTGCTGTACAGAGACAGGCCATGGCAAATGAGGGAGGGGGTGTGCACAAATGAATCAAAATGGTGACTGGAGAGGAAAACCCAAATGCAAGGATTTCTCCACTGGGCAGCTGCAAATCAGAATTTACCTTATAGAATGAAATCACTGTAACCAGGGAAACCTTTAGTGCAGTATAAATAGGTGCATAATTCG
The DNA here is from genome assembly GCF_049243985.1 of Paroedura picta. Lineage (NCBI taxonomy): Eukaryota > Metazoa > Chordata > Lepidosauria > Squamata > Gekkonidae > Paroedura > Paroedura picta. The sequence goes on from NC_135376.1 coordinate 73,114,825, forward strand.
GGTCTGTGGCTAGAAAGGCAAAGTTAGGTGCAGAAATGAACAAAGTTCCGCACTTTAAAAATTCAAAAGCGAGGGGTATCTCTAGTGCAGAAACAGTCATCGTTATATTTAGACTGTAGACAAATGATTGCAGGGGAAGGACTTTGTATTTGGAAGCATCCAATCCATGAATAATATAACATGTATACTGGTGCAAAGTGGTTTACCATTAAAAGTTCCAGCCTCCAGGTGGACCCTGGGGATCTCCTAGAACTGTGGTTCTCAACCTTCCTAATGCTGTGACCCTTTAATACAGTTCCTCATGTTGTAGTGACCCCTAACCATAAAATTATGCAAGTGTTGTTTCACATAAATTAAACCAAAACTGAACAGTGGCGTGAAGATCCATTGTTCATGATTGTATACAAATTGTCCCCCCCCCCAGGGTTTCTCAGTTCAGTTCTACCTCTTGTCCCATCATGCCGATCTCGCTGTTTTCCGCTGCTCCAGACAGATGAATGCTCTAGCTCAATCTACCCCGCAAGGCTGTTGTGTGGAAGGTTCTCCCCCGGCCAAGCTGCTTGCTTTGCCGTGACCCCTGTGAAAGGGTTGTTTGACCCCCAAAGGGGTCCTGACCCCCAAGATGAGAACCAGTGTCCTAAAATTACAGCTCATCTAGAGACGACAGATATCTGTTCCCTTGGAGAAAATGGATTCTCTGGAGTATGGGCTCTATAGCATTGTGTCTCACTGAGGTCTCTGTCCTCCCCAGGCTCCATCCCCATATCTTCTGGAGTTCTCCAACCTGGAACTGGCAACTCTACACCCTTCATTCCCTGCCAATGGACTGGGGAGGGAGGGAATGGCTGCCCTATTTACCATCTATATGAAATTCTCCTCAGCCCTCCCCCCACCACTAAGTTATTTGCTGTAAGCTGCAGATGAGGTAATGAAAGTACCTTTTGCTATCTGCTCTGCAAATTGCTCAAATTATTGTAGCTGGAGAGTAAAGAACTATCACGGAGAACAGTGCTTGGCTTGCAGCAGCATTTCTGAAGCAAATGCGTGGGAACTAACCCTTTAAACACCAAAAGTGTTGAGCTGCCAACAGAGTAAGCAAGCTTGTTGCAAGCAAGCTTATCCCTTGGAATGCAAGCATGATGACCCTGTCAAGAAATTACTTTTTGATATAGTTAATTCATCGGGAGTTGATTTTTAGTTCACTTAAACAGTGACAGTGTTTACTTCTTTGCCATGAAAAGCTTCAAGTGCCTGTTTCCTTTGATAAAAAAGAGAAATATTTTTTCTCTGGAAATATTTTTTCACTGCTTACCACACCAGGGTAAGCCATGTTTCCCAATTTCCAAGGTGAAACTACTCCAGTTTCACTTTTTTCTTCTTCTTCTTCTTGGCATAGCCAAATTATTCAAGCACGTATCCCCATAAAGGCATTGTTTATTAGTGTGCAGGCAACAGTTTTGGAGACCCAGGTTTCGTATCTCCATGGAAATCAGCTTGGGGGCTGGCCTTTGGTCATTCACACACTGTCAGCCTAACCTCACAGGGCTGTTGTGAGAATAAAATGGTGGAGATACAAGTCACTTTTGATTTTTACTAGGGAGAAAGATGGGGCATAATTGATGTAAATAAGTTCATGAGTTCATAGAATCATAGAGTTAGGACCTCCAGTGTCATCTAGTCCAGCCCCTGCAGAATGCAGGAAATTCACATCTACAAGTTGTCCCCCCACCCCATGTATTGATCTAGGGAAGCACTGGTTAGCTGTTCTGGAGACATACAGGCTCTCTTTGCAGAAAGATGTCCTGATAACATTCCAAAGAACTGATGTGAATTGTTAATTATGTAAGGAGAGGCAGTCTAAACAAACGTTTTCCCCAAGTGCAATTACCTTAGGTAGCTTTGGTAGTTGCAAAATACTGACTGTTACCACCAAAGCCAGGTTTTATTTTATTACTTTATTTTTGCCATACGGGTTTGAAGAAAGTTTAGGCTGGCATGAAACAGACCAGATCTTGCCATGTGAAGAGGATCTCAAGTAATGGTCATGACATTAAAAGAAAATCACATCAGCTGGGCCTGAGTTGTAATGCCAAACCATGCTGAGAGACATTTAAAATCAATTTGAAAAGAAGAGGGAGATAAAAGACAAAAGACTGAAGCAGCAGGTCAGCTGAGGAAGCAGCAGAGTCAAGTCATATCTGCAGCTGTTTGTTGGAGCAGAGGAGAAGCCACTTCACTGACTCCTCAAGATGAGCAGATATCCTCTTGGAACAAGGCAAATGAGGCAGGAAGTGGCAGGTAAAGGAAGAAGATGTTAAAGAAAATTCAGAGGGTAGGATAGTCTTTGGTAAGGGGGGGAGGCCTTTGGGGATGATTGTAGAGTGAGTGAAGGGAGCTTTGATTTTTGAATGTTTATACCAGGCTTTCTCATCCAGGGGTTCTTGATGGCCCTTGAGGGTGGGAGTTAATTTGTTTTTTTTAATCTGTTAATGATTTATTGTGTGATATGAGCATATTGATCTGCCCCCCTCCCAAAATGGCCAATGATGGGCCTGAAGAAGGTGGGAAGAGGAGGGGCCCTGGGCGAGCATGTATGCAGTTATGTTTCTGAACCATATTTTTGAAGCCTGAAGAGTGTTTCAGGGGAGTTTGAACCATAAAAAGGTTGAGAAAGGCTGGTTTATATGCTTCAAATTGTGTTAGGCTCAAAAATGCTCTAAGGAACTCAGTTTACTTAATCATAGGGTGAGTTACTTTGTGTAAGTGAGAAAGAAAGCCTTATAACCTGGCCTTAAAATAAAGGTGCTCTGGACCAAGGTGGTTATGGGAATTCTGGAACAGTCTTTCCCAGGAGTTGAATTTGAGGCTTCAAAGCCTGAGTTTAAGTAGGATAAAGTCTTTTGAAGCAAGCATTCCTTCACCAGTGAGGGCTGACATTTCTTCCAGTGCCTACTTGAACATAGGAGGAGGATGTTAAATCTTCAGAGAATGGTGCCAGTGAATTTTGGAAGCAGTCTTGTTTCTTTTCACTGCTTCAGTGCATTGTTTGAAGCAAGAATCTGAATGTAGCCTATGGCAGAATGTGAGTTCCACATACCTGCTCAGCAGGAAAAAAATAGAGTTGCTAACTTTTGAAATAGTAGTCTGTGGTTTTTTGGGCTTGAAGTGAACGCATTAGAATCCAAGGCTAATGCAAGGCAATTGTAATGGTGTCTAGCAGTTTTGGTAGGGAAATCAGGTGAAAGAGGAAGAGCTGAAATTAGGATGTATGTTTGGTTTTCTTAAGAAACCTGAGTTGGTGCTGCAGTTAATGCTAGGTAGCCAGAAATTGAATCCAGTAACTGTTTTAATTGGTTTCAGTGGAAGACCCATTCTTTATTCTATGCCTTATTGGTGTAAATTCTCAGGGACTGCATCCATATGCAAGGGATGTTCCCTCTCATGCTTCAGGCAAATGGGAGACAACAACTCCTTAAGGCAAATAAAACCCTAACTTACATGGTAGATGCAAGCAACTATGAATTAGTAGTAAATGGGGCTGTATGCATCTCTCTCGTTTACAAAAGTGGAAAACATACCTTTACCATTAGAATTGCCATCCTCCAGGTGGGACCTGGATTTCTACAAGAATTACAATTGCTCTCTACACTACAGAGATGAATTCCCCTAGAGAAAAGGGTTGCTTTAGAACATGGACTTTATACCAAGCTGAAGTTCTTCGTCTCCAAGAATTCCTGGAAATTTCCTGGAATATTCTAAACCAAAGCTACCAGTTTCATTTAGCGTGCTGAGCTCCATTTCTTTTCTAGATCCCCCGCAGTGGCTCATTGGAGCCTCAGTGAAAGAAAATATGTTTCAGGTAGAGTGCAGTGAGGTAAAGGGGGAATGAGCAGGGTAATCTCCCCAAACCATTCAGTTTGATCCTTCAATCATGTGCATATTGAGTGTTTGTTTTAAAAACATCGTCTCTCTATAGGGAGACCTGAATTAATCTGAAGTTATTTCTGATTTCTCTTGTATTTCCTAGATGAGTTGACATTTTTCTTTTCATTATCGTGCAGGAGATAGTAAGCCTTAGACCTTTATTTTCATCCCTTACCAGTCTGTAGGGCAGTTGCCAGGAGAACAAAACTCAGCCTCTCGGTCTCTCTAGGGATGGGCACAAACAGGCTGATAAACAAGAGTTTGTCACAAATTTTGGCTGGTTCATGGTTTATAAAGCAGTGCTCTCAAACTGAATAACTGCTACCAAAGTTCTGAAACTTTGTGGTCCTTTGTAAGAAACAGCTCCTCACTGCTCAGCTATTTGATTTATATTATTTTATTTATTAACACTCCCCCCACACACATACACATATCTCGTGATAGATAGGGAGGTTTACAGTAAAATGAAACTTTAAAATACAATAAAACATATATAAAGGTAAAGGTAAAGGTATCCCCTGTGCAAGCACCAAGTCATGTCTGACCCTTGGGGTGACGCCCTCTAGCGTTTTCATGGCAGACTCAATATGGGGTGGTTTGCCAGTGCCTTCCCCAGTCATTACCGTTTTACCCCCCAGCAGCAAGCTGGGTACTCATTTTACCGACCTCGGAAGGATGGAAGGCTGAGTCAACCTTGAGCCGGCTGCTGGGATCGAACTCCCAGCCTTATGGGCAAAGCTTTCAGACGGCTGCCTTACCACTCTGCGCCACAAGAGGCTCATAAAACATATATAATAATTAATATAAAATAAAAATGTAATAAATTAAATGGCTTCCTCTTTTCTGTTCCCTGTTAAAGGCAGCAGAGATTTAAACTTTAAAAGGCTCACAAACTGATATGAACCAAGTTGGTCTGCAAACCAGCCTCTACATTTGTATGGGCTTGTGGTTCACCTACAAACCATAATCTGAACCCTCCAAAAATGCCAGTTCCTAGTTGCTTTACTTTCATAGCCCTACTTGCCTGCTAGGCTGGGCATGCAAAGATTTTTCCATTTCCCCTGGCTTTAGGTAGGCATTCTGTCATGGAAAGGGGCATGTAAGAGATAGAGCCCCTGCCAATATTCTTCCACTCCAACTTTACATTAGGTATGAGTGGAGGATGGTGCTTCAGAGAACAAAACAGATCACATGAACAAGATCTCCCACAGGCTACTGTACAGTGATTTGAGACTCTTGTTAGAGAAAAGCAGCATATAAAAACCAATTCTTCTTTGAATCTTTACAAATTGTGCATAGTTCATGTCACGTCATGTTTAGCAATTTTCTGATTCTCCATTCTTATTTTGTGGATCTAGTGTGGATCCCAATGGTTTTTGGTGATATTGAATACAAAGTTTGTTCACTTACCTACTCATTCACATAGAGGTGCGAGCTGGCTAGCAGACAAAGCTAGGGAAATACATGAATTTTGCTTTCCCTGTAACACTGTCACAAAAGATGTATGCACTCGTCTCTGTGTTTGAAGCTGCCCTGAGATCCAGTTTAAATGTTGGCTCAGTACATAAATGAAGATTAAAAGTAATTTGTGATGCCTGTTTCATTAAAAAGTTGAACAGTAATTTCATAAGAGTACATGGATATAGAATGGCTTTTTATCTTTCATATGTTTCCATTTAAAAATGATGTTCTTTAATCCCTAGTTTGCTTGCATTCACAGATGCTCCTTTGCACCAAATCCCGAAAATAAGCTTTTAAACAATTAGTATCTGTAGTCTTGATGTTTGCTGTGTTATCAAATGGATAAAGATAGATTTGATAGACATTCTGGGGGAAATTCAATATGTAAATCATGGTGAGTGAAGCAGTGTTTAACATTTGTGCCGGAGTGACTCAAAGTAGGAGATAATCCTTCAAGTGTTGCAGTGATGCTTCACTAAAAAACCCCAAAATACCACAACTTACTAGGACACCCAAACAGAACTGTTCTATCTGCATTGTTGAAGTATAGTATTATAGGGGTATCCTAAAAGATCATTCTGTACTATTATGTTGTATACTGTTATGTGTATACTACCTTTGTTTGCTTCCATTTAATAAGATTTTGTTTTTGTGAATGAGTTGAACTACCTTCAGTTCAGCACACTCTCTCAGCTATTTGTGAAATAGAACTGATTCAGAGATAGAGATACATCTTTCCTTTCTCATCTTAGGTCAAAGGATCTAATAAAGGAAGCTATTCTTGACAATGACTTCATGAAGAATCTGGAGCTGTCACAGATCCAAGAAATTGTGGATTGTATGTATCCAGTGGAATACGGCAAAGACAGTTGCATAATCAAAGAAGGAGATGTGGGTTCGCTGGTGTATGTCATGGAAGGTATGTTGTGCAGTCAATGTATTTTGAGTGCTGTGTTCATGCTTTCCCCTGTATCACCTTCTATGAAGGCTATTCAACATTCCAGATTTGTTTGGAATGGTCTACAGCAGAATTTTACATAGGAGTTTGATGAAGGGATGATTTTAGTTTTAAAATTGTTACACATGCAATAGAAATCCCAGTATACCTGTTCACTGGCCAGTTGGTTGAAGAATGATTTAGATTTTGAATAAGCGAACCAAACCAGGAGTCTTGCCAACTTTGCCTCTTGGTTTAAGGCAAAGTAACGTGGTGTGATGGTGTTCTCCTTGAATTAACTCACATTCACTGTGCAGTCAGATCATGAGTTGATTAAGTGTAGTAATGGAGTATATGTGTTGTTGTATGATGATAGGGAGCAGATCCAGAAGGCAGATTTTTAAACGTTCAACCCAACTGAAGAACTGCTACCTGCATAATGCTTTTGTAAGCTAGTATTACTCTGATAAACCAGATTAGAAAGAAACTGCAGTACTGCTTCTGATGTTTCACTGCCTACTTGTTTTTGTCATAACTAAATGTATATTTGATCCATTCCTTTGTGATATATTGCGGCAGTGGTCCCCAACCTTTCTGAGGCTGGGGACCAGCAGGGCATCGGTCCGCACCCGTTGTATCGGTCCCTGCACCTCGGGCCGCACCCGCGCATTGCGGCCCGAATTGCAGCCCAATGCGCGGCCCGGCCCTGATTCCCTCTCCCCGCCCTCCCACAGTAAGTAGCTTCCCGGGCCGCAAGCTTGCGGCCTGGGAAGTTTTTTACTGCGGGGGGGCGGGGAGAGGGAGCCGCGGCCCGGCGCCATGGCTTTCACGGCCCGGCACTGGGCCTCGGCCCGCAGGTTGGGGACCACTGTATTGCGGGATTACTAAATTGTGATCAGGGAAATGGCTTTAAAAACTGCAAACTTTCACTAATATCTTTAGTGCACATTTCCTTTCTGGAAATAAGAAAGAAATCATTCACCTGCCTCCAAATAGGCAATATAAATGAGATGTATGTGCATTATTAATCAACATTTTTTGTTTCTACTTTATTTTGTTTTTACAATTTACCTTTAAAAGACCTTACTACAGCAATTACAAGAGCATCACAAAGTTTTTGCGGCTCAGATTCTCATATTCCATTTTAAGAAAGGACAGATTTCCATTTTAATACAGTCAAGAGACTGAAATTTGGGGCCTGAGCTTTAGAGAGTACTACTGTGTCAGTTTAAGGAAGTAGATAACAGTGTATCAGTATAATGTGACAGTATAATATATCTTTTTGTAGGGGGGAAATTCTAGTTTAATACACTGCTTTTAAAACTCATTGATCCTGAAGCAAACTGTTATATTTTCACCCTTAATTTTTATTACATAACAAGAGAGATTCTATCACAGCAGGATATTCTATAAAAAGGAATTACTCTTTATAAAGGATTTAGGGTAAATAATTTCATATGTCTCTTTGTGTAGCAACTTAATTTGAGGTTGTGCTGCACTTCTGAGATCGGATTGATTCATTTTGATGCTTACAACATTTTTAAAGATCCAACTGCAGTGCAATTCCAGCCAATGCATTTAAAAAATTTAATGTGTAATATTCAAGAGATACTTAATTTGGAAGAAACATATACATTAAATGAATGTTTTCATGAAAATGCTTTTAACTGGTGATTAGATCTGTTGTGATGACAACCTGCTACCACGGATTACTAAGTAAGTTAAGAATGCTTGTCTATGCCTGGTTTATTTCCCCCTTTTTTACAATGTTATTTATCTAAGAGCCTTTGGTGCATTGGCTAAAAGTAAAGGTATGTATCAAATCAAATCAAATCAAATTTATTTGATACAGCACTGTGGTATGTAAGCACTAAAGGTATGTAAAAGTCAAGTGAATGAACTATTATTACAATACTTAGACCATTTCTGCATGAGGAATCTGCCCCTGGACAGACTATGGTTGCTGGTGGGTTTTAGGGCCCCTCCACATGGCATTGCCTGCATCCCGAGGCTGTCCAAGGGCTGGCTTAAGTTTTGCCCACATTTGCTTCGGGATGAGGGAAATGGTCTTAGTATTCTTCTTTTCTGACACCTCCTTCCCACTGGAGTCTTTGAAGCATCAACTAACAAGAAGTTTTCAGTTAAAATATATCAATTATAAAATATTCTTGTACATCCTCTACTCATTAATTGAAATCAATAGGATGGAAATGTGCTTTCCTTTCTTCTATCTACCGTACAAAACATTTTTTGGTTGTTTAAATAAAAGATGACTCAATTACAAATTAAGCTGTGAAATGTAATTTATGTTAGAACCCTAATATTTTTCAATTACGGGTGTTTATACACATGTTTTAAACTGGTATCCTAAGTGTTTCTTTTTCTGTTCTTTTAAGGAAAAGCCTTTTGTCCAAGAGCAAAGTTTTTTTTTCTCCAGCTTTTGAAATGTATGCTTTTTTCCGTTACCTATATGATGCTTGTAAATGTAACTGCAGGGGATGGGAGGTCAACCAGACTAACTTATTTTCTGTGCTGCTTGGAAAATAGCTCTTTAATACAATACCTATTTTATTGCCATAACATGTTTAGTACTACCTGCTGCATCCCATCCCAAGTTGAAATTTGTTCTATGAATCCATTTCTTGATTAAATCCCTAGGTCTAGAATTCAGCTATATTAATTACTATGGTATAATATCTTCCTCTGTGTACTTTAGAGATGCTTTGGAGAGCTCGGTAGAAAAATCCTCCTTAAGTTGTGGCAGTATCTTGGACAGGCTTTGTGTCACAATCTGCACTTACACTAAGCACTTCTTTGCATTCAGCAACTATATTCCTGCTGAAAGAGTAATTCATGCTTCCACCACTTCACAGTGCCTTCCATTAGCTCCACCCCCACCCCTTTCATTGTTGTTCAGCTGGGGTATGCTACCTCATCTGCTACTCTTGGCCTTCTGTAGAAATTTCATAGTCAAGATGTGGGCATAATTGAAAGAGAGGAAATCTCTGCAGAGAATGTAATGTGATGAACTGAGAATCCTAACTGAATCCAGAATTGCTAATGTAGATTTGTTCTGCAAGCATTCTTTTGCCCCTACCTTATTAATTCTCACTGTAGCATGGTATACTGTAGCCTGATATACTGTAGCCTGATCCACACATTAGTCCTACGTGTTCAACCAATGTACTAGGAAGGAGAACGTGCCCTGGCCTCAGCCTCCATGTGATCATCTGGTGACCTGCAGGGTGTAACTGTGTGGAGGAAGTGGCTGCTTCTTGAACATTGCTCACCATGGGGAGGGAGTGTTTGAACAACCACTTCTACCCTAAAGTTACCCTGCAGACCATCAGGCAATTGTGCAGAGATGGAGAGTGAGGCCAGCATGCTTATACCTGCTCTTCCTCTCCATGTGTTTAGTGGACATGCGGAGCTGTTGCCTGTACCGGGCTAGAGTTGCAGTGTGTTTTGAATTTCAGCTAGGCATTAGTGAAGGCCATTGCACTTCCTATTCAGGGCTAACAAAGTGCACACCATCAAAAGTGATCCTGTAAGAAAAACTTAAAAGCACTGACCTCAAGTCTCAAGCTGACTGTTGGAAAATATAACATCTATGAATATATTAAAAATAATCTTGCATGTGTTCCAAGATGCCCTCTATAAATGAAATTATATAGAAACTGTCCAACTTACATTTTTAGTTGAACGGCAAGAGAAAACTATGGTTATGACAGCAAGATCAGATGCTTGCTCCAGGCTAGCTGCTTATATAAGTGCTCTAGCAATTACATTTTTAACTCACAGAAATCCTGATATTCACTTGAGGGTTTTGAGTACGTTGGATTCAGTATTGCTTGCACAAGAGTATCCTATTGAGGCCATCATTGGTCTGTGCTGGACTCAAGAGATGATTCACTTACAGCATAGTGGAATGGGTATTTAAGCTGTTGCACGTCTTGTTTTTCAAGATTAGTATGGAGTTCCTGGGGTATTTTTAGAAAGCTGACCTCAGTATGCAGCCCCAGCATTGAGTCTGGGAAGAGGTCACTGCTGGTTTGTCAGCTTCACTGCATGGTGTGCTGCAAAGCTGTAATGTGCTTTGTCAGCTGTTAGAATGGGTAGAAGTTCTAGTGAGGTGGCTGCAATAGTCTTTTATAGAAAAACAAAAATGAGTTTTGTATCACCTTAGACTAATTGATTTACTTAAGTACAGATAGATGCATGTTGGGCTACAGTCCACTTCATCAGATGTATGAAGCAGATTCTCTCTCAAGAGAAATATATCCCTGGTCAACAGTTCCTCGCCTTTCCCTGTGCCATGTGTGTATTGGAGATTGAGTTGACTAGCCAATGTACATGACAATCAGACATTGTTCACCATTGTTGGGGGAGATTGTGCATATTTGCATACGGAGCATGGTCAATGTGCAAGTCTGCATCATCTCTAATAAGTCTTGGGGCTCTAGCTTTCAAGTAAACTTATTAAGATGCCACATAACTCCTCTTTGTTTTCATTACTGGTATATTCCACAGTGGCATTTCATCAGCAAAGAATATCTTGTGGCCAGTCCTGTGTGTCTGTCCATATTCCAGTAAAACATTTCCAGAACTAGTTCTCACCCCTCACCTATTTTTTATCACTCAACTGTAATGGAAATCAATACTTGGACAAACATTTTCTTTTCTTTTTTTTCATCTCTTAATGAATCTTCCTCAGGCATTTTCAGAAATCTGTTCGCTCTTTACTGTGTATGTAAACTCTGATTGTTTGAATGGCATTTACAAAGCCCAAAGGCACCTCTTACAGACATTGTGAGCTTTGAATACTAAAATGCTGATAAAGTCCACAGCTGTGTCTCCTTAGGTCAACAGTTCCAGTAAATGCAGAGCACAAGGGATAGCAGATGTACTTTCTAAGAAGTATAAGGAGAAGGTCAGATGTTTTATGGATGGAGTCAGATGGGACCAAAAGTAAATCTCTTTAACCTCTCCATACTGGAAGACAAGATGGTCAGGGTTAAAGTAGATGTGCAATAGCTCTCATAGACTAGGAGCGCAACAACATCCACCAGTTTGATTAACACCCTGGTCACCCGTCAGTCTGTTTTTGGGTATTCAAGTTGTTTCCCCGTATTCTTTCCTTACCGCATGAAACAGCTCATTTTAATTTTCTTGTGTCTGTATACACAGCCTGATTGAGCTTTACTACTCTCCTGTCTAGGGTTAGCCCCCCCTCCCAGGTGGAGGTAGGGGACTCCCTGCTGCTGGGTCCTGTCCCCTTGTTGCTGATCAGCTGGCTGGCAGAGAGGAACTTACAGGACAGAGTGGGAGGCCCAGACTACATTACCACAACTTATAAAGTCATTTCCGGCATGCACAGAAATTAACATCATGTCTAGGATGCTATGGTGACACTCTGGTATTTGGCCAAAAACTGTGGCGGAAGCCATTTTTACCATAGAGTTTTTGCTCAAATATCAAAGCATTTCTGCTGCATGATGGCGTTCCTTCCAGTACATGCCAGAAGTGATATCACTGCATCATCCCTGGGCTTCCTTTGCATTCTTGGTAAGTCTCTCCCATTGCCCACTGGTTGCCAAGAAAGGCCTGGCAACCCTACTCCTATCCTTGCTACATGATTGCTGGACTCAGCAGGTAGTGAGATCACTCATAAATAATAGGAATCAGCCATCAACAAATGCTGTATTTTCAAGCCCTACCCTTTGGTGTTTGGCTAAGTAGTCCTTAGCGACACCAAGGCATTTTTGAGTGTTCAGCACCAACGGAACACACCAGGTGACCAGATCACATCTGATTGCCATCTCTGAACAAGGTTTATTCAACTAGTGTTTGAAATTGGCAGCATCCCTACCACGGACCAATTTATATTTTTTTAGCTGAAGAGGGCCAATGTCAGAGTCTATTATGATAAATGAGCTCAGAGGTATTTGCAGTCAAATAATTGACAAGTTGTGACTGTCCCTTTTAGAGATGGTGGATCTTGGAGAGCCTGCATCTTTAGGTGATCTTTGCATCCGGCTGGGTTGGCATCTGCGGCTACAGCTCCTAACAATTGCTTATTAGTGTCATGTCTGAGTCTCTTCTTCCCGTTTCTTCCCAGTGACATCCTCAAAGTAAGACTTCTGTATCCAGTCCTAGGGTGTGCATTTTTCCTTGATCATTGCTTTGAGGAGACCCCTCTGTTTCAGGGGCTTCCCCAGGGTGCTTGCTGTTGCCGGATCCTGGCTGGGAGTCCGCTTCTGTCTCCATAGAGCTGTCTCTCAGCTGACAGAAGAACTGTCAGTTCAGGTTCTTCCCTTGCCTCACCTTATCGCTCCGCAAGGTTGCTTGTTTTTCAGCATATCCACAGACTGTGCAGTCTGGTTTGAGCTTTGAATCAAGTCTGTGTGACCCTGCCAAACGCTTCAACATCATGGCCACAAACAAGTGGGTAAGCTTGCTGTTAGGATGGATATCTAGTTCCTGTTCTTGTTCATTTAATCTTAAACAAGAACACCATCTACCCTGCTTGAAAAGCCTTTTCCAATTTAGTAAATGAGTTCTGTCTGACATAATCACTATCTGTACGTACTGCTGTTGAAGTTTCTTTTGTTATTGTGTCTCCCTTATTTGGAGGTTTTCTTTTGATTTATTAATGATTGTGTTCAGTTTCCTACGAATGACTTCAGGGAATGTTTAAGCATTGAAATAGTGCCCTCTACATAAAAAAGACAACATTAGCTTAAGATTTTGCGTGCATTATATAAATATATTTTTCTTTATTGTTGTGTCTAAGGAATATTTGTAGCATAAATTTTCTTTGGTTGAGAAGCTATACGCTTGTCTTAATTGGCTAGAACCTAGTGGGGTTTTTTAAAAAGAATTTTGTAGTTTTTTAATCTTTTAAATTTTGCAATAAAGTAAATAAACATACTGAAAAAGTAAAAAAAGGAAATCATACATAATATTTAGGGACTATTATCCTCTTCTTCACCTCTTCAAAGCACCCTGTCTTACTCTTTTATACCTAATCAACTTTTAATAGTTAATATAGTATTTAACAGTTTATTACTATATTGTCCCTATTTTTAGCAATTTTAGTGGTTAGTTTTCCTTTCAGTGTTTCTGAAGTAAATCTACATATGAGATTTTCTATAATATTGTATGAATAACTGTAAAAGAAATACTATGTATATTATTTTCTTGGGGCTTTCTGTCCTTCACACTAGCGTTTGGTGAAGGGTCATTGTATTAGCATGAATTCCCAAAATTTCTTGCCTCGTCTGTCATTGAGTTTATAAGTGTTTTCTGTCAGCTCCTTTTACGGTGACCCACATTACTGTTATGGGATGCCTAACATGCAAAACTGGACTCCTTGAGGTGACTGCCAAATAGCTTTTCACATTTGGAGGAAACTAGTAATGTGAACTCACCATGTATCCCTAATGGGATTGCTGTCACTAATTTGCTATCCAACAATATGCAATTAACACATTACCTAGACCACATAGAGACATAATTATTGACAGAGTAACAACCTCTACTGAAGAAGAATCAGTTAGGCCTCTACAAGGGAGAGTTTTGTCTCTCCAGGCTTTTTGCTCTTTTAGAGTGTTAGCAAGCATGTGGATAAACATGATCCAGAAGGTATTCCAAAAAGGCTTAGGGGTTGCGTATTAAAGACAACTATTAAGTTTATTCAAGCCTGGGATAAGAAGACAAGTCTGCATGTAGTTTTGTAGCTGGTTAATTAAAAGGAAGCAGAAAAAAGAATAACATGAACAGTTCTCATAATGCATGGAAGTAAGAAATGAAATTGGCACCAGAGGATCGGTGATAATATTAATTTGTGTATAAACGATCTGAAATTGTAGTATGAACAATGAAGTAGTCAGTGATGTAGCAGACACCATTATCCATGGTGGTGTTACACTGATGAAGTCAACTTTTGGAGAGAAGTGTTGGTACGCTGCACAAGTGAAGAAGGTCAATTCAAAACAAAAAGACAGACAGATATCATTGGACATTACTGTTATGTGATTCCCAACATGTGTTCCCCTTTGACAAAACTAGACTCCTTGAGGTGACTGCAAAATGGAATGTTCGATACCAGATAGTAATTATAATAAGGAACTGAATGTTTGGCACCAGGCAGTAATTATTTAGGTGATTCAGGACCTGGGAGATACTTTTAAGAACAAACCTTGCAACAGTCTGCTTAAGAGGAAACTTATCAGTAATATTTCTCTTACAAACCAGGCCCTATTATGCACACATTAGATAATGCACTTTCAATGTACTCTAGAAGTAGATTATTCTGTTCCGCACAGGAAAATTCTGCTGCAAAATCGCACTGCCCATTTTCATGGTGATTGAAAATTTCACAACAGCACCCATAAAGCTCATTGGAATTTCTTTACGTTCACAATAAAATCTCCTGATTCCGGCTCGGCCCCAACTGCACTCACTATTTGCCATGCGTTTTGTGAATCCTGAGAAAATGGGAGTTTCCCCCTCCCCTGGTAGGGACTTCGCAGTAATCTGAAGTGGAATTCAAATGTTGCATTGGATTCCTCCATTTTTCCTACCTCAAAATGATGACATCTGAGATCTGACCAATGCTGTGTCTCTCCCTGCCCTCCTCCACTCCCCACTGTATTTTTTTTTAAATGCGAACTGGATTATGTTACATTGTAGTTCCAAAGTAACACAAGCAGGACACACATACATACACTGCCTCCCCATCTTCCTGTCCAGCAAGTTTGAACGTTCTTTGTCAATTTCATGGAAAGAAATCCAACCATGCTCAGTTTCAGGCAGGGAGGCTGCAAACGTTAATTTCATCCAGCAACCTCCCACAGCTTTCCCAAAGTACAACAACAAAAATGTCTTTGTTTTACAACATATGAGCAACCTACCATAATAACTGTCTTTGTTTATATAAAGGGGGAAATTGACAATACCGGATGCTTGGCTGAAGCTGCACACTTAAAAAAAAAATGCAAGCAGGCACCATTTTCCCCAACCTGTCTTTTAATGTGTGTTGCTCCAGAGAAGGCTTGGGGTGGGGGGAATGAAGAAGTTGGTTCTTATATGCCGCTTTTCTCTACCAGAAGGAGTCTCAAAGCAGTTTACAATCTCCTTCCCTTTCTTCTCCCCACAACAGACACCCTGTGAGGTGGGTGAGGCTGAGAGAGCCCTGATATTACTGCTCAGTCAGAACAGCTTTATCAGCACTTTGCTGAGCCCAAGGTCACCCAGTTGGTTGCATGTGGAAGAAGAGAGGCTAATCAAACCTGGATCATCAGATTAGAAGACTGTGTTCCTAACCACTACACCAAGCTGGGTGGATTAGCCATCCATGCCTCCAAAGTAAATGTGAAGGGCTTGACATGAAACCACTCCTCGGTATTGCCGTTCAGAAACTACATGAGCGGAGAGCTAGGTACAAATCTGATGGCTAGATAGCCATCTGACAGAAATGCTGATTCTGTGATCTTAGGCAAGTTGTAACTGGGTGGGCAGAAGGGACTGTGTCAGTGCTTGGCTCTTGTGGCCCTTTCTTGCATGCCCAGCGAAATGCTGACCACCACTTTGGGGTTGGGAGGCAAATGTCTTCCAGGCCAGACTGGCCAGGAATTTTTTTTGGGGGGGGGTGCATCACCTGGGCATGGAGTTGGGGTCACTTTGGGTGAGCAGGTAGTTGTAAATTTCCTGTGTTCTGCAGGGGGGTAGACTAGATGACCATGGAGATCCCTTCCAATTCTATGACTGTTATTCTAATGGCTTCTGCTTTAATACTTTGGATGTTTTTAATCATAAGCCACCTTGAGCAGGACTCTGAGGAGGTGGCACAGAAATATTCTCCGTGAGTATGTGCATGATTCTCCCCATTTTATCTTCAACAACCATGTTAAATAGAGACCGTTACTAGCCCCAGGTGAACGATTGAGCTATGTTGCTGCAGGAGGATCGCACCATATATAAATCTTATATTTACAGTCCGAATGATACTTAGCTATAAGTTGGCTCATTAAAAGAGGGGGGGGGGAAGGTTATACGTCCCAGAAACTAAAATTTAAGAGTGCTGGATGTTTTGGTGTTGAGAGGAAAAAGTTGGTTTTAATTCTTGTGCATGTAGTTCCTTGTGAAAACATATCACACACACAACTGCAGCATCCCATGCACCTAAGCAATACTTTGAGGTTACTTAGCAACCATGTCCTAGTAAAAAAACCAGTGGAAGGTGTAGTGATGAGAGTAAGTGTCCACTAGAGATGGCTTGAACTCATCAAACTAATTCTCTGTGATCTTACATCTACATTCTTTTGGCACGTTGAAAGTGACAGCAGAAAAGGGGAAGGGAAAGGGCTATTTATTAAGTAGGCTTGACAAGGTTGGCTTACATTGCATGCTGGTAAGAAACCGCACCAATCCCTTGCTGCATAGGACTCCAAATTAAAATATTCCAACCCAAAAACATTGTTACCATTCTTGAAGGTGGTTTGTGTGTATGTGTCTTTAAGGTACTTTAAAGAATTTTTTTTGCAATAATCATACAGCCTTCCTATCCTGTCCAAGATATATTAACCCCATAAGGCAAGAATATTTTTTGGGCCTTGTGTTCGTCTGAGCAACATGTAGTTTAATAAATATGCAGTTTAATAAACACCAAATGAATAGTTGAAGCCTGGGGCATAAGTAATCACTCGTAGATCTCTCTGCTGTTAATATTAATGCAAGGCGCTAGTTCATGCTTATGTTCAGCTCTATTTGTATGCCTCCTTTGGCTAAGCATGCTCGTCTTTCTGCAATCATTATTTTTAATTAAACTATTCACAGAGGTCATTATGAAGAGTCAGCGTGGCATTTTAATACTGCCAACCTTGTGCTGGGTTAACAGCTATCAGATGTGTGGGCGTTGTCTGTTCCTAATGAGGATCAATGTGTTATTTCACATTGGAAACCAGACATCTTTATTCTTTTGGTTGGTCTCTAAAGGTATCTGTATGGTGGTGCCATAAAACAGCCAACATAAGGCATTTTCATGACAATATAACTAAAAACTTCTATTATAAGAATAGCATTCCTATGAAAGTATTCATTAAAGAACATTGATATATGGTGAGGGGTTTGGAGACCAAGACATATGAAAAAAGGTTGGGGGAGCTTGGTCTGTTTAGCCTAGAGAGGAGATGACTGAGAGGGGATCTGATAACCATCTTCAAGTATTTAAAAGGGTGCCATATGGAGGATGGAGCAGAATTGTTCTCTCTTGCCCCAGAGGGACAGACCAGAACGAATGGGATGAAATTAATTCAAAAGCAATTCCATCTAAACATATGGAAGAAGTTCCTGACAGAGTGGTTTCTCAGTAGAACAGGCTTCCTCAGGAGGTGGTAGGTTTTCGATCTTTGGAAATTTTTAAACAGAGGCTTGATAGCAATCTGATGGAGAGGCTGATTCTGTGAAGGCAAAGGGGTGGCAGGTTACAGTAGATGAGCGATAGGGATGTGAGTGTCCTGCATAGTGAAGGGGGTTGGACTAGTTGACCCATGAGGTCCCTTCCAAATCTATTATTCTATTATTCTATGATTCTCTATAATGGCCTATTAAAAATACAATATGTTTTAAGACTTATACCCTGCTTTTCTTCCCAATAGGGATCCAAAGCAGCTTGCAACAGTTTTCTCTCCTCTTTTGTTCTTGCGAGGTTGATTAGGCTGATGGGTCACTCGAGGGCCAAGCAGCCAATGGGGAGCCGCGCAAAGCATGCATTGAAAAAGTATATGTTATTTCATTTATTTTATCTGCATTAAGGAATGTTAATGTTGTAGATGAGCATATTGTAGGGTGTATGAGTATTGTAGAGTATTCATTTGTAGCAGCGCATTTTAATAACATGGACTGTATTTTATTGGCACTGCTAAGTGACATCCAAAATTTGCTTTGGTCCTTTCTTGCAACACGCAGCCCAATTTAAAAGAAGATGATCCCCCCACCTAAATTTCAAGCCACAGGCTTTTCATTAATGCAGCATGAAAAGCCTGCAAGAAAAGAAAATGACTATAAAATATACATTACATTGAAAGTATGCAGTCCCTGCAGCACTCTGTGATTTTGTATATAAAAAAGAAAGCATAGTTTGGCATGTACTTGAAGGCCTTGTGCATATAAACAGTTTTTGTGGAATTTTAGAAGTCAGAATTCATCGGAATTAAGCCAGACAGAGAGCCCCTTGTTAGATTAATGTTTTTGAACTACCAATTTTTTAAGAAGGAACATTTTGAGAAAGTCAACACATCTCCATTAGCTTAAATGTAATATTTATTTGCAGATTGAGGTAACTTAGCAGGAAGTCAGAATTTTGGTGAGAAATAACAAGTACTGAAGAGCCTCTTGTGGCGCAGAGTGGTAAGGCAGCCATCTGAAAGCTTTGCCCATGAGGCTGGGAGTTCAATCCCAGCAGCCGGCTCAAGGTTGACTCAGCCTTCCATCCTTCCGAGGTCGGTAAAATGAGTACCCAGCTTGCTGGGGGGTAAACGGTAATGACTGGGGAAGGCACTGGCAAACCACCCCGTATTGAGTCTGCCATGAAAACGCTGGAGGGCGTCACCCCAAGGGTCAGACATGACTCGGTGCTTGCACAGGGGAAACCTTTACCTTTACCTAACAAGTACTGACTTGTAAATATCTTTACATCATTAGTGCTTAGAAATATTGTTGCATGTGATTGGTAGGACTTTGTGGTGGTTTTCACACACGGGTATTTGCAAAGTATGCAAGATGATGTTTTTGAAACAGGCCATGAACTTCCAGCAGTCATCTGGGCTTTTCATTTTCCTTGGTTCCATTTTTTCCCATATCAAAGTGATACTGGAAAGCACTTTGCCAGGAGGACAAAATCCCTGGGAAAGCAGGCTAGTTCCTTTTTGTTTGTTTGTTTCATTTGTGTTTCATTTGTGCACTACTATTTTAATATTCGGTACAGTACAGATAAATCCTTTCTCAGCTGCAGAACTACTTAAGATTTCCTATTCAGCTTCAAATAAGCTTAATGATTATGATTCTTCAGCAGAATACTTATTTGTGCCACATTAGAGGGAACAGTAGAATACTCAAGCATATGAATTGGATTGTCAAAAGAAATAGAATGCCTTCTGCAAAGTGAATCCAAACGGGAGAAAAGAAAAATAGAGCAGCTTTATTTAATAAAGTAACTTTTTAAAAAAGGCTACTTAAAAGGGGAGTGGGAAGGAAAACAACTTCACTGTGAAGTGGATATTTTGTCACGATTCTTTCCCTTCTCTGTCTTCTGCTTGCACTTGCTGAATTAATGAAAGATTTCCAGGGTTGCTACAAACCATAGTTTGTTGCTAGGTCCAAACCACAAATGATTATTTACGCAATGATACAAGATGATAAATGAGGCAGAGGGAAATAGAGAATGTGTTCCCAAGCATCCCCCTCATTCGGGTCCCCAGCCCGTGTCAGCCTATGGACCCCTACTGAATTCTAAGGCAGTGTGGTGACTGTGTGGGGTTGCCAACCTCCAGGTGATGGCTGGATATCACCTGGGAATACAGCCAATTTCCAGGTGGCAGTGATAAATTCCCCTGGAGAAAAAGTGGCCACTTTCCTGACATTATACCCAATTGGTCTCTCCCCTCCCTAAACTCTGCCCTTCTCAGGCTCCACCCCCAAAATCTCCAGCTGTGCCCCAACCAAGAGATACCCTGTGAGTATGGCAGCAAAATATTTGCCACAGGAGGTGGAGACAGCCAGAACATAGGTGCCACAGCACACGTTCAGTCTAGGGATGTACGATTCGGATTGGAAAAAAACCCAAATGCTCAAATCAATGCTGATTTGGGTATTTGGGGGCTCATCCAATTTGAATAGCAGATTCTATGAGGTTAAATGAGCTGAATCAGAGAAACCTGAATCGATTTGGGCTTGATTCGGCTTAGTGATTCGGCTGACTGAGAAAGCACTTGCCAAACAGCTGATCCTGAGGATGTTTAAATATCTCTCCAGCAGACGCCTCTGAAGCTGCCAAGGTCCCAGGTGTATTTAAATGCCTTCTCCCCCAGTGTGACTTTCCCTTAGCATACCTCCTCGCAGCGTCCAAAAAACAGCTGATCCTGATCCTCAGGGTGGAGCCATTTAAATACCCCATACAATTAATCTGTTTAGAGAGGCTTATCTCCGTAGATCAGCTGTTTGTCTGAGCTCAGACCGAGTCAATTAGGCTGTACTCTCTTGAATCTGAATTGCTATACAGGTAATAGGATTTGGGTGATTTGGATATGCCCAAATTGAGTCGGTCTGAATCGAAACAGTACTGAATTGTTTCTGGTCCACATCCCTACTCTAGCCACACTGTGAAGATCCTTGTGCTAGGATGACAGCTGCTGCCAAAGCAATGTTTTTAAAAATCTGCACAACCTATCAAATCTCCAGTGGCCAGTCAGAAACCTTTCTGGGAAAACACCTCACCTGGTTCTGCTCAGTTTCTGTAAATACTTGATGAGTGCCAAGAAAGATGTTGGCAAGGCACCATTGCGCCCACAGACATCATATTGGGAGCCCCTGTGGGCCTGGCTTGTTCTCATAGATATGAGCAATGAGTATATAAATTGGCTACCAATAATTAATTAGGACAAAGGGCACACCTCACCATGGCCTTGGGTAAAGACCAAAGCTTTTGCTGCAACGCTAGGTCCACTGCTTGCTTCCAGTGGCTTTCTGACCCCACCAAAACTGTGTTATTTCTCCTGGCCTCAACTTTTAGGATGTTACTGTACTATATTGGGGGGGGGAGAGGTTAAGTCCTGTTTGAACCACAAACTCCATTAAACTGATATAACCTTAAAGATTTAAAATCCTTTAAGAAGTAGCCTTAGGGGATAGAGAATCAGCATATAAATGTCACGGTACACATTAACAAGTAGGAAGGGCTGGATAATTTCCTCAGATCTCTCATCTGTTCATTTTCCTCCATTCTCCACCCACTTCATTTGTACTCTTACCAACAACTTCATTATTATGAGCAAATAATTTATTGGCTAGATTCTCCATTGGCAGGAATTTTGAATGAGTATCCCACATTCTGATTGGGCTAAGGAAAATTTCCTCCATCGTGATTTGCATGCTTTGAAGCCTGATCTCTGTTCCTATGCTATGTCAGATTCAGTCTCATTGCCAAAAGGACAAGAATGGGAAGGGGTTGCAGGTATGCATGCCATCCCCAGAGTGGTTATAATAGTGCAGGACATCATCTCTGTGCTAGAGAACCAGCTTGGTGTAGTAGTTAAGAGCAGCAGCCTCTAATGTTGAGAACAGGGTTTGATTCCCCACTCTTTCTCTACATGTAGCCAGCTGGGTGACCTTGGGCCAGTCATGGTTCTGTCAGAGCTTTCTCAGCCTCACTTACCTCACAGGGTGTCTTTTGTGAGGAGAAGGGAAGGTGATTGTAAGCCGCTCTGATACTCATTTGCGTGATAAAAAGTGGAGTTCCCCAAAACAGCTCTTCTTCCCCCTTCTCTTCCTCTTCTTCCTGTTCCTTGTATGGACAAGGTGGGCGATGCAAACATCCTAGGTTGAGCCTAGTGGCAATGCAGCACAGTGTTGGAAGAAAAAGTCCTTTGAGTGGTGATTACTTTCTGTAATGACTGTGTCACTTGTGGCTTGCCAAATGGTTTTTGTGGCTTTTCTTCATCTTCTCTGCAACAGTGCTCTTTGAATCATCTGTTTTCCATTAGTATATGCATAGTACTTCACTCTTAGGTGAAAGAGGAAAAGCTGAAATTGGGATGTATGTTTGGTTTTCTTAAGAAACCTGAATTGGTACTGCAATTAATGCTAGGTAGCCAGAAACTGAATCCAGTAACTGTTTTAATTGGTTTAAGTGGAAGGCCCATTCTTTATTCTATGCTTTATTGGGATAAATTTTCAGGGATTATTAATGCATGTATAGCACTTCACTCATTGCATGTATAGCACTTAACGTTTCGCATGCGCGAAGCTGCTGCGCATTTGTTTGCGGCCACGCATGGCACGAACATACAAGTTTGTGGCCGCGCATGGCGCAAACACGCATGCACAGCCCTGCTTCCCTCTCCCTCCCCCCCCCCACAAAACGAAGCTTGCTGGGCCGTAAGCTAATTGGCCGCTTTTGCGGCTGATTTGCTTGTGACCTGGGAAGTTTCTTACTGCGGGGGGGGGGGGCAGGGAGGGGGAGCCACGGGCCAGTGGTTGGGGACCACCGGCTTATTATTGACAGCCAGCATGGTGCAGTGATGAACAACAGCGCATTATAATCTGGATAAGCAGCTGGGTGACCTTAGGCTACTCTCAGTTCTCTTAAGGCTGTTCTCACAGAGCAGTTCTGTTAGAGCAGGAGTAAGTCAAACTGCGGCCCTCCAGATGTCTATGGACTACAATTCCCATGAGCCCCTGCCAGCGTTTGCTGGCAGGGGCTCATGGGAATTGTAGTCCATAGACATCTGGAGAGCCGCAGTTTGACTGCCCCTGTGTTGGAGCACTCTTAGTCCCACCTACTTCACAGGATATCTGTTGTGGGAAGAGAAAGAGTAAGGTGTTTGTAAGTTGCTCCTCTAGGTAGTGAAAAGTGGGGTATAAAAAACCAGCTCTTCTGTAGTGGATCCTCTTCTTTAAAATGCCTTTACCCTTGAGGTTCACCTGGCACTAGCAGTGCTGTTTTTTAGGCACTAAGCCAAAATATTTCTCTTTACCTAGACCTGCCTTTCTCAACATCTTTTATCACTGAGAAACCCCTGAAACATTTTTCAGGCTTCAAGGAACCCCAGAAGTAGTGCGATGGGTACAGAACATGGTTGAGAAGCATAGCTGTGTACCCACCCACCACGGGTGCATCTCCTTCCCACCACCTCCAGGCCCCTCATTGGTCATTTTAGGAAAGGTGAGTGGGTTGACATTGCCAGATATGGTCACATTACCCAATAAATGATTTAACAATTCTTAAAATATATATTAAAATTAATTAACTTCCACCCATTTGAGAAACCCTTCCAGGGCCATCAAGAAACTCCAGAGTTTCATGAAAACCTAGTTGAGAAAGCTTGACCTAGGCTTTTGCATGACATTTTCCTTTTCCCCCCAAACTGTTTTAATGGCCGGTTGTGGTGGAGATGATTTTTGGGATGCTTACTTTTCAATTTTTTTTTTAATACCGGTAATTTAATGGCTATTACATTTGTTTTTATTTTGTGAGTTTCCAGGTCCCTGACAAGTTTACGGTTCCCAAATGTTGTTACTCTATCAAATTAGGTATAGAATAACAATGCTAAGATTTCACTTGGTTCACACGGAATGTATGCAGTTTATACAAATCAATTTGATCCAGTTTAAATGTTACAACAGTTGCACAGTTTACAAACTCAATCTGATTTTGAGAGCATCTGTGGATTGGTGCCCCACAACTCAATAGCAGTTCTCTGTGTGTGAGTGTATGTTTATGGAAGGATCTGGACAAGGGTCACAACGTGAGAAGGAAAAGCTATCTTCATGTCATGCTGTTTTACCAAGATCAGTTGTCACTTGCCCTATGGGGAGAGAATACTGACACAGAGAATAATTGCAAGTCCAGTTGTAAAAGGCAAGGCAAGGATGCACAAAATAACTATCCTTTCTTGCATGAGTAGATTAATTTGGGTGTTCCAGGATTTTACCATGATATGAAAACAAGACCTCTAGTAAAATTGCAAGCGGCTCATTTAAAACTGATAAAAGGAGGCGCTTTTTTGTAACACATCATTAACCTGTGAAGCTTCATTGACACAAGATATCATTGACTCAAAAAGATTTAACAGGATTCCAAAAAAGGATTAGTCATTTATGTGGCTAATGAGAACATCCGCATTATATTAGATGGGATTAACAACAAAATTAAGGAAACAGCTCACAAGCTGCAGTATTGATTTGGGAAAAAATTATGATGGATTTGTGTTGAAAAGAGAAGCCACAGGAGGGGAGAGAGTTTGGGGGCATTTTGTATGAGTAGGGAAGTTACAACCCCGTCTACAGCTTGTTTCATCTAATTACTTTCACGAATTCTTGGTGCTCTCTTTTCAGCTAGCTCACATTGGTCACTGCTAGTGTGATTTCATATCCAAACCTTAAATGGGCAGAGTCATCTTATCCTCATCTGTTTAAAAAAAGAGCAACAATGCTCACACACTCCTTATATTCATGTGAAGAGAATTCTTGGCCAAGCAGCGAGCAAAACACTTCATGCTGCCTTATACTAAATCAAACCCTCCATCCATCAATGTCAGTCTTGTCCACTCAGACTGCCAGCAGCTCTCCAGGGTCTAAGAGCCAGCATGGTGCAGTGGTTAGGAGCACGGACTTCTAATCTGGCGATTCTGCACTCTCCCACATGCAACCAGCTGGGTGATCTTGGGCTCGCCACAGCACTGATAAATCTGTTCTGACCAAGCAGTAATATCAGGGCTCGCTTAGCCTCACCGACCTTACAGGGTATCTGTTGTGGGGAGAGGAAAGCGAAGGTGAATGTAAGCCACTTTGAGACTCCTTTGGGTACAGAAAAGCAGCATATATGAACCAACTCTTCATCTTCTAAGGCAGAGGTCTTTCACATCATCTGCTGCCTGGCCCTTGTAACTGGAGATGCCAGGGATTGAATGGCCTGCCCTTTCCCCTTCCCTGCTGAGTGGGAGTGGGCCTCACCACATACTAGTGGCCAGCACTCTTTCCAGTGGGGACAAACAGGGCTGTGCCCTTAACAAGTGTCTTTGGAGAATGGCGGTGGCCAAGTATTGCAGGTCCCGTCCCTCCTGACATGGTTGTAGCACACCTGGCACTCCACCAATGTTTCCATTTGGTGGAGTGGAACTTTGGGTGGAGGAGGTGGAACTCCAAATTGCTTTCTGGTGTTAAGCTGGGGAGTGCTAGAAGTGGGTATACTGATGGAAGCAAAAACAATAACAACTTTTATGAATGGTAATTTAGACCAATACAAGCTATCGTATCCATACTCTGGGTAAAATGTGAAATATATACATAAATCAAATATAGATCAACTTAAGCAATTTAATAGTTGCTAAAACATAGGAGAAGAGCCTCTTGTGGCACAGAGTGGTAAGGTAGCAGACATGCAGTCTGAAGCTCTGCCCGTGAGGCTGGGAGTTCGATCCCAGCAGCCAGCCGGCTCAAGGTTGACTCAGCCTTCCATCCTTCCGAGGTCGGTAAAATGAGTACCCAGCTTGCTGGGGGGTAAAACAGTCATATTGAGTCTGCCATGAACACACCAGAGGGCATCACTCCAAGGGTCAGGCATGACCCGGTGCTTGCACAGGGGATACCTTTACCTTTAAAACATATGAAAGCCTCTTGTGGCGCAGAGTGGTAAGTGGCAGAAATGCTGTCTGAAGCTGTCTGTCCATGAGGTTGAGAGTTTGATGCCAGCAGCCGGCTCAAGGTTGACTCAGCCTTCCATGCTTCCGAGGTTGGTAAAATGAGTACCCAGCTTGCTGGGGGGTAAAAACGGTAATGACTGGAGAAGGCACTGGCAAGGCCACCTTGTATTGAGTCTGCCATGAAAACGATGGGGGGCGTCACCCCAAGTGCATCACCCCAAAGCACCCCCTGACTCAGCGCTTTACTAAAACATATGAACAGTAAAACAGACCATAAAAGATCCTGTATACAAATATCCTATTATCCTCGAAGATTAATGCATAACTTAATAATGGCTTAATAGTGGCTATACAAAATTTAGTAATATAAGCTGTGATTTGGAAATCACAGCCCAGGACAGTTGATCAAGCGGGTCATTTGCCAGAGAAGGAGACAGGTGAGTTGGCAGGAGGTTTCAAACTCGGTGTGGAGAGCTGGGCACTAAAATCACCCCAAATAACTTCCTGAGACCAGAACAGGTCCCCCAAGGTAGAGTGAGTGCAAGGAGCAGGCTGACAGATCCCCCCCCCTCCAGGAGAAGCAGGTCAGTGTGGAGGGAGTTTCAGATGGAAAGCTGGGGGTGAAGGGAATTCACCCTTGTAACTCTGGAACAAGTCCATCAAGGCAAGGTAGGTGCAAAGAGGCAGGGCGATGCACAGATCACCCCCAAGGAGAACGAGTTCAGTGGAGGGGTTTCAGATGGAGAGCAGTGGGCAGTAATGTCAAGTCAGTGGACAGTAGAGGCAAACACAGGACACCCCAAAACAAAAAGGCAGCCTGGTGGGTATGTGTGGAATAGAATGACAGAAAACTAAGCTGAAGCCCCTCCACGTAGCCTGTAAAAATACTTACAGAGCAATCCCTTTTCTTACTGCAGCTCTAAGTGTGAAATGCAGCTCTATGTAAAATAAAATGGGGGGAAAGGGAAACCACCAAGGATGCGGACAGCAGGAAAATCCAGCTTAACAAATTTGTTATGTAAAAGAGGAATTTGATCCTGATTTTTCCATCCTTTGCAGCAAGCAAATAAATAGAAATTGAATTGCAACCTAGAGGAACCCAGGGCAAAGCAAAGCCCCCTGGCCCTTGCCTGCATAAGTTAGCTAGGCAACCCACCATGCCCAGAAGCAAAGCTGTCTCATTCATTTCTCTGACCAAGACCATAACACCAACAAAGGGAATATGCACACATCCTACACTTATATAGATTGGAGTTCCGCTGTGATGAATGGGGACTCTGTAATTGGTAGGCAGCAGTGCCTATCAAGCTTTGGAGGGTCACTTCCTGTGTTCCCAAGGCTGGAAAATGCCACACCTGCCATTGTCCAGTGTTTTCATGCCAGAATTTCTGGGTGAGTTTCATTTTCAAACAAAAATGCCAGAGATTTCTTTGGAGGCCATATGTGTGCTGAACGTCACCTCCTGAGCCCCAGTCCAGCTAGAATCTGGAATGAATTTTGGCTCGTCACATAGCTTGTGCCCATCCATGGCCCGAATATTGTGCAATAACAATCAGAACACAGTAAAGTGTTTTCCTAATAACAAAGACAGTGGACTATTCATCACTTAGTACTTTAATTATTATTTAAATTCCAAACATATATTCCTTCGATTAGCAGTAAGAGGATGCATTTTCCCCCACAACCCAAAGCACTGCATTTGTTTGATAACTAATCCACTTTGATATAACCGCTGCTATAGTTAATGGAAGCTTAGTTCGAGTTTTGGAGGAAACCATCCAAACACAAGCTAATGAAGATGGCATTAAAGAATTGCCTTGCAACCAAATTAATTATTAATAACAGACTTGCTATAGTCACTAAATTTAGGAAGGCGTCTTTAAAAATGCAAGTAATAGAAAAATCAAACATTGATACAATACTGCTTTCCCCTTATATTGTGTTAAACTGCAGAGGGAAACCAGTGGAATAACATAGCTATTTTGTGCAGGCAGGCATGCAGATGAGGATTTCTACACGCTTTGTGGGAAAAACCCAGATCTCTGAGTCATGTGCAGAAATGACCTGCAGATTTTGTCAAAGTATTTAATAATGTACAAGTGACACATACAGTTTGCTTTCGGGCTCACTCACATTCACATTTATCTGATTAGTCCTGACATTTTGCTATGTCCTGAACTTCCTTTAAAATATTAGCTTCTTGTTTCTTTCCTCTGCTTAAAGGTTAGAATTCCAGCATGCAATAGGAGGGGAGAAGAATGACATGTATTCAACTCAAACCAATAAGTGATTTTCAAGCATTCTAGCTTGGACATGACAACCAAGGGATCCTTCATATATGCAGTGATATTGTTCTAGCTTGCAGTGGATTCTGGGAAATACTCTAGGACACACACACACGCAATTTAAATAGGGTGTAAGCCAGGCCTGTGAGTGCAATGGTAGAAGAGAGGTGCTCGAATGTCACAAAAAGACAACCAGTTTTTCAATTGACTGGTTGTCAGCTTGTTCTTGGCTGTTTGGCTGGTTTCTTCATTGCCTTCCATACTGCATGTGTGATCTTACATAGCCCAGTAGAGTTCTACTCTCCCCATGCTATGCTTACTGCTCAAGTCAGCAGGAAATTATGACTGATTTAACTTGGTATTCAAATAATTTGTGTGTGTGTCTATATGTATATATGTTATAAATGAATGCTGCAGTTAAAACTCTTGCCATTCAGTTTTCAATTAAATAGTGTTTTGTGACATTAATGGCTGCAAATCTGTTTAGTATGTAAGTATTTCTGAGCATGTGAAGTCTGAAAGATTCCACTGCAAACGCCTTTGGCAGGTGCTTGAGTTGTTTGGTGTGAATGGAACAGGCTGGATGCTTGGCTCATGTTTGATCATCATAGTTAAACATGGTAAGTTTGGCTGCCATACATATTTGCAGCATCTCTCAGCCAAAGATGAGGTTCCTTGGAATACATATTACCCTCCCATGCAGCTGTGCATCACCACTGGTGATGGGCAAGGTGTCTTTTCAGGAATGTTGGATGTCATTGAGACAACAAAGTTTGGGGGGAAGGCACTGGGCTCCCATACGGCAAAGTTGCTTATTAAGTATTTCTGAGCAAAGATGTATTTGTCACCCAGTAGGGTGTGTGGCTTTTAATTAAAGCAAAATCTAAGATTGCTCTGGGCAGCTTCCATGGACTTCTGTCACACATTAGTTTACAAGCTCCAAGTTCCTTGGGGAAAAGTGGAATGAATGATGTGTTTTCCTTTGTTTTCCCCATCATAGCTGATGGTGCGCCCCATGCTGCTGACTGCATCTTTCTGAGCATTATGGTCTCAAAGAAAGCTTTCTTTTAGCAAACCACCCAGTTAAATAATGGCTTCATTCATTTTCTTAGAACAGAGTCACGAGTGTGTTTCATGTTGTCACCCTTCCTACACGAGCCTCACCACCGCTGTGTATCCGTTTGTTTAAGTGCTGCAGTGTAGCTGAAAATGGCCTTTGGTAGTAATAGTGTACAAATTGGAGCACACCTAAGAGGCTCCTGTCTCTGAGAGTTCAGGGTAGAAACATTTCAACAAGTTACTCAAAACAAGCCAGAGAACAAATAACAGTGTGGCAGTTCCCAGGTCTCCTTTGGAGGCAGTGCCCGTGCTCCAAAGGGAGCAGAAAAGGGGGATGCTGAGGTTCCTGCTCCACTCTGGGCTCTTACCTGCCTCTTCACTGTTGACCAGAATTAGAGTCCTCCTTGCACTTGATAAAAATGGAACACAAACTCTGAAAATTATTATTGGCAGGATTTGGAGTCTGTGATTTTATATTTTTTAAAAAATATGTCACATTACAGAGAACGAGGCTTTCTGGAATTTTTTTTTAAGCTAATTACGAAGGGTTTTGTTTCATTTTCTTCATGCTCTATTTAAATCTAATTTGCATTTACCAAGCTGCGTTTACATCAAACTAACATTCTAATTACATCTAATTGTTACCAAAGTGTATTGGATGTAAATCCAGTCCCTAAGATGCATGACTTCACAGGTATTTGTTTGGCTGTATGAATGTTCAGGGCTGAAGAGAAACGTTTTCGCTCTGTCAAAGTTGAGCAAGAATGTTGGCATCTGTTTTTTAAATGGCTAAGTTAGGCAGAACTACTGCACTGAACAATAGGGCCTGTTTATTTTCCTGGCTCAACCTGGTGCTACTTCTCTCTCTGCTGCTTTCCAGCCTTCTGGAGAGCCAACGTGGTCTAGTGGTTAAGAGCAGCAGCCTCTAATCTGGAGAACTGGGCTTGATTCCCTGTTCTTCCACATGCAGCCTGCTGGGTGACCAAGTCACAGTTCTCTCAGCCTCATCAAACACACAGGGTGTCTTTTGTGGGGAAAGGAAGGGCAGCCGATTACAGGCCGCTTTGAGACTCCTTTGGGTAGTAAGAAGTGGGGTACAAAAAATAGCTCTTCTTCTTTCCAATCCAGAACGGGGCAGAATAAAAATACAGTAAAAATGCTGCTTGGTGTTTAAGGGGTTCTTTGTTCAATCCCTGGCATCCCCAGTTGAAAGAATCTCGGGTAACAATGCTAGCCTAAGAGGGATCCTTATCAGCTTGCCCACAAACTGATCTAGAAAGTGATCAGCCTTAGATATAAGTGCATGCTCTAGAAATACTACTTGGTAATTGGTTAACTAGAGCCTCTTGTGGTGCAGAGTGGTAAGGTAGCAGACATGCAGTCTGAAAGCTCTGCCCATGAGGCTGGGAGTTCGATCCCAGCAGCTGGCTCAGGGTTGATTCAGCTTTCCATCCATCTGAGGTCGGTAAAATGAGTACCCAGCTTGCTGGGGGGTAAACGGTAATGACTGGGGAAGGCACTGGCAAACCACCCCGTATTGAGTCTGCCATGAAAACGCTAGAGGGCATCACCCCAAGGGTCAGATATGACTTGGTGCTTGCACAGGGGATATCTTTACCTTTAATTGGTTAACTGGATAACTGGTCCCCTCTTTGGAGACTCTTATTTAGATGGAAAGGTGGCATAGAAATGTTTTAATTGGTGCTTTTCTCTATATCAAGTGAGGCCTGAATATTAGAAATAATTCTGTGCCTTTAAATGTAGACAAATATGAAACTGAACCTTGACTTTGTAAATTATCCACCATCTGCTCCTGTAAATGAGAGCAGCAGTGCATTTGGTGGCTATGCCTTGCATTGAGATTTGAATCCTGCTGAAATGTAGCAGCACTGTCAATTGTTTTTGTAACCAGAAGAAATAATGATGTGAACAAGCTGGGTTCTAAAAATTTATATTTTGTGAAGAGGGTTATGGCCTAGATTTTGATTGGCAACTTTAAAAAGGAACTCATACAGTAAACTATATAATATGTTTAATATTGTTCTGTTTTTGAAGTGGTAGGTTGGTAGGTGTAAATGGATGGACATTCTGACAACGTAACATGTAACCCTGTTATTGTTATAAAATTCCATCCTTCTTGCCCATATCCAGAAGAGAATCCTTGATCCCTGCTTCATTAAACAATAACAAAACTTTACTGGAAAAGAAAGTGTAAGATGCAAACTCATTGCTAAATAATAAAACTATGTTCATTCGTTTGCTCACTTTTTTCCTTATCTGTGTTGTTGATTGGAAGAGGAAAGGGAAGAGGATCCCAGGTGTCAGTAACCAGTAGGGATGGACATGAACCAATGCATGAACTAAATTTTGGTCATTTTGTGGTTCACAAAGCAATATTTTCAAACTGAAGAATTGCTACAAACATCTATCAGTCTCTATGATGCATTTGTGGCAATTTGTGAAGAATGGAAAACATGGTGTTGAGACATTTAAACTCCTGTTTTCTGTTCATGAAAAATAACTCAGCTGTTTAACTTTAATGATGCAGAACTATTTAAATAAATAACTGTTTTCCACACTGTATGGAACAGAAACAGCAGTTTAAATGACTCAGAACTGTTGTACCCCCAGCTTTCTACTCACAGTGGCTTTTGGTGGTGAATATAAAGCATGGAGGTGAAATGGCTGAGAGTGGCTTTCATGACAAGTGAGAAACAGAGGTGGTTTGCCATTGCCTTCCTCTGCAAAATCTTCTTTAATGTTGTTCCTTCCTATTTGGACTTCTGGACTAGACTCAGCCCTAGGTCCCTCCAGAAAAATATAGCTGCAGAGTAAGACAGTGTTTGCAGTTATTGGCTACCTTTATTAATTAGGCATAGATCCAAACTTGCAGTGCTTTGAGGTTTAAAAGGAATAATTTTAACTAGAAAGATTATACATGATTATATATCATATTCATCTGCTTCAGTCTCCTTACTGAAGCAGTGCAAAAAAGCTTAAAAGACAAAAGCAACACATTGCAAGCCCCTGTGGCTAGGCTTAAAGCAGGACTACATGCACATGCATCAGCAGATGAAGAGAGCTGACAGACTAATTGTGGATGGTTGTTGCTTTCTCTTCCTGAATAATAGGAAGTGGGCAGTAACCCACCTTAACCAAAGGAATCTCCTGAGCACATGGCTAGGCTTCCCTGCAATCTCAGTAGCCATCTTTTGGTGTCACTAGAATTAGGTTTTGCTGCTTAACAATTTAACAACATGCCTTCAGGGTTGACTGCACCAAATTTTTTGCTGATTGCAGTCCCAACACTTCCAAATAATGACCCTGCTCAACTCTGATGAGATGATGCTATCCTGAGCTAGCTTCTCTCCTGAATACTAGATTAAGCGCTAGTAAAAAGGACACATTTTGTTTCAGTGTATTTTTGTTTCACTTCAGTTTATTTTATTAATAGGGTGGGGTAGCAAAGGCTTGTATTCACCTTCTCTCAGTAAAGAAATATTCACCTTCTCTCGGTAAAGACATCCATAGTCAGGCCTGGTGTTTATTCTCTTTCCCCTTGGTCAGATAGTTATGGGCTATGAGAGGATCATTGTGATTGGGAGACTGTTAGAATTCCTCCTAATTTATAATCCCATTTCCTTGGGAGAACTGCCTCCCTCTCTCTTCTCTCATGTTGCCTATATGCTCCATAGCATTATACTCCATTGAGGTCCCTCCCTGCCCCAAATCCCACTCACTCCTCACTAATGCATCTTAAACATACCAATGAAGTATTTTTGGATATACATTTTGATTGGAAGTACCCAAATATACATCCCTGGTGGGACATATGTACAGAAGAAAGCAAATAAGGAAAGTGAATATTTAGGTGCATGTTAAGCAAACACGGGACAAGGCTGCAGTTTAAGGGATTTGAGGTGCTGAATTAGCAGTGGCATTTGAAGAATATATTTCCTCTTCAATTAATGACTTACTGAGGATAATGGTTAGAAATTGTCTGAACCTGTCAAGTGGTGCTGAGGAAATACCACTCATGTCCCTCCTCCCCTATTCTGCTTTATACTTTTCTCAAATACTCTAATTCTGCCATTCATACATATTTCTGTTATATTGTCTATGCCATGCTAAAGATAACTCATTCCCATCTTTTCTCCTCATGCTAATATGCTGAACATTATGTGTTTAATCTGGCACCCTTTAGCAGGGGCATTTGCAGGAAGCAATTAAGTATATGATAATGGGGTTGGAAGGGTGAGGCATTTTCAGGTCACTGCTCGTTCTTTGTTCTTTTCTTTCCTGTTAGTTTCGCCATCAGTGTTGCCCATTGACTGCCAAATTTCCTGGTATCCGCATAGGAGTGCAGGTTCATAACAGTTCCTAACAATGCTTAGCAACAGGTTCTTTGGTTCATTTGTTTGAAAAGGTGCCAATATATGAGCTTGCACTGATTTTCACCAATCCTCCACTCAGTTCTAAGAAGAGTCCCAAGAAAAGGTGCTGGTAGTATCAATGATTACTGTCACCCCTTGCTCCCCCCCCCCAAAAAAAAATCACCCTGATGTTCAGGCAGTAGATGATCTTGGGCCAGTCTAGAATAAAGACAGTTGTGGAAGGTAATATGGAATAAACCAGGGGTAGTCCAACTGCGGCCCTCCAGATGTCCATGGACTACAATTCCCAGGAGCCCCTGGGAATTGTAGTCCATGGACATCTGGAGGGCCGCAGTTTGACTACCCCTGGAATAAACCATGGAGAAGTGAGGGTGCAATATGTTTTTAAGGTGAGTAAATAAAAAGGGTGCCTCTAATCATGGTGGGCATCAAATGGGGGCATTGTTGGATTGACCACAATCTCCTTTAAATGATCTGACTTGGAACAACCAGGCTTTGATTAAGTTTTTAGGTATGCTCACAGCTTAATGTGTATTTCTGTTGAGTCTATCAATATTGTATGTGGCTGTTCAGTGTCACTTTCTTCTATACACCTTCTATTCATCCAGTGATTAAAAATATGTCTGCACAAAGCTCTGAGGCAGTTTCTCAGCCCAGTTTCTTGAATTTCCCAAAGGAATTCTTGTCTTCTAAGTTAGATGTAAAAGTTTTCAACCAAGATGTGTTGGACTAGTTTTGACAGAAAGTTGTTCCTCTATGGTGGAATGCTCTATAAGGAATACAGTATGAAAAATGCTGCATCTGAATACGAAACTGATTTCCCGCCCTTGAAACACTTTGCACCCACAATCACATGCAGTGGTCTTCCATTTTTCTGGTTCTAGGAAACACTTTTCACATTGTCTTTCATGTCGAGGTACCCCTGGCATTTTGTAAAAATTCTGGGCAGTGTTTCATGGCCCTCAGCCAGTTAACAAGATTCTGGCTAGGCATACTCTTAGTAGAGATGGGCATGACTCAACCCACAGGGCTCCATGAACTCACAAAATGTGAGACATGAACTCATAGCTTGCAAACAGGGTTCATATGGCCACACCCCTGATGATCGCGCACAACCACATACAGGTCTTACCCTTCTGTGCATGTTCATAGGCTTTTGGGGGGCGGAGTTTCCTACCTCAGTGCATGCATGTTAGTGCATGTAAAGTGCACAAAAATTCTCTTCTGCAAAATATGCAGCTTGGGGGGGGGGTTGTCTTTTGGTTTCAGTGGCTACTCCAATGATTACCTGTTTAGCTTGATTGGCATCCTCGTAAGCCAAGAGTAGTGCTTGCTTTGGTTTCAGAGAGAATGCCTTGGCTGTGAGAGCTCATTGTGTTCTTTTGCTCTCAGTGGGAGAGGGTGAAAGGAAGACACGTGTAGCTATTTGGAGGGATAGGGTGCACATGGGTGTGTGTGCTATGAAGTGGGGAGGCCTACCCCTTCTATTATGATATAGGGACCCATCCCAGTGGAGGCCAGCCTGCCACCAGAGCAGGAACTGACCCCTGCTGTTGAGCATTCCCCCCAAACAGTCCGGCGAGTTCCAATTTGGGTGGTGTGGCAGGCAAGGATGAAGAGAGGTGCTCCTCATTATAAATTTTCTTCCTGGAAGTGAGGTGAAAGATCACCAATAAATCCTGGTTTCTGTTTCCCAACATTCTGAATTTGAGGTCTGGTTTTATCTCAAGATTGACCTTCACTTGATTGAGTGTATGGTGGGGGATTGTGGCTCTAAACCCAGCATCTTTTTTCTGCTCTCTGGGGTGGCTGTTGATGGGTAGCCAAATCAGTGGTAGCTTGGCTTCCATGTTTTTTTTCCTTCCTTCTTTCCCCCAGATCACACATGGGACTACCTTTACCAGTCAAGTTTTCATTGTCTGTTCTCTTCTTTTCCACCCTCTTTCCCCTGCTCATGCCCTATTGACACACTTTGAAACCATTGGGCAAACTCCTTCTATTTTCTGTTTTGCATCACTGCTTTTTCTGCATCAGGGTGCGAGCAGTTGGGGATTCCCCTTTGTGTCCCCCCCTTCAACCAGGTTTGATGTTCCTGAGTAGTCTCCCTTTTAAAAAATGTGTAGCTGTGGTCTTGCCTTTGGAAGACATCCATTCCACAGTCCTCCTTTCTTTCTATCTGCAGGCTTGTTGCCCCTTTTGACATTCCGTAATCTGACAGCAAGTCCAGTCATGGGTGTCGAGGTGTTTGGGAGAGGATCTCATTTGCCACTTTCCCCTCACTTCTTGGGTTGTTTACCCGACTAATTGCACTTTTTGGTTTCTCCATTCCTTTGGGGCTTTTCCTTTACTTCCAACAGCAATTGCAGCATGCCCTAGTTGATTTTCTGCAAGGATTAGCTGTGACTTGTAATAGGCACCCCACTGTTATTCCCTCCCCCCCGATTTATAGGTCTCACACCTACTCTGACTTATCTGAGAGTTTGAGAGTGACTTCTCTCTCTCACATAGATCAAACTCCTTTTGTGTTTCCCCCAACAAGATGAGTGGTATAGTACAAATGTGTTGCTGGGCTCAAGTGAGGGGTAGGGTGCAGACGAGGGGCACGCATCATAAATTGGTGAGGCTCACCGCTTCTCTTACGATGCAGGGACCCTTTCCAGTGGAGGCACGCCCACTGCCAATAAAGGAGGAGCCCCCCACAACTGAGTATTACCCCCATGTCAGTCCCATGAGTTCTACTTTGGGTGGTGTAGCAGGCGAGGATGCAGAGGAGTACTTCTCATTGCAGTTGTGTAGTCATTTTCCAGAATTCAAAGAAGAGCAATTCCTTGAGCAACCCAAGGAGCAGCAGTTGCTCATGCTGTTAGTGGAGGAGGAACCTGACTCTGTAGAGCTGGGGGATGGGGACTGGAGAACCTCTAGCCCCTCCACATCAGAAGAAGAAGAGTTAGTCCTTATATGCCGCTTTTCTCTACACAAAGGAGTCTCAAAGCGGCTTACAGTCTCCTTCCCTTTCCTCTCCCCACAAAAGACACCCTGTGAGGCTGAGAGAGCCCTGATATCACTGCTCGGTCAGAACAGTTTTATCAGTGCCGTGGCGAGCCCAAGGTCACCCAGTTGGCTGCATGTGGGGGAGTGCAGAATTGAACCCAGATTAGAAGTCTGCACTCCTAACCACTACATCAAACTGGCTCTGTGTCTGCATCTGGCACCATGTCTGCATCTGCTTCAAACACACCTTTGAGGGCATCTTCATGGACTAGCGGTAGACCTCATTCACAGCCCCTTAGATCAGCTTGCAGTCCCAGATTGCAGCCAGAGCTTTGGGACCACTTCCAAACAATTCCCAGTGACCCCTGTGTCGTGAAGTGCAGGATTTGCAAAGCCCACATGAGTCATGGGACAAAGCCAAGTCACCTTTTCCTCCTCCACTCTCTGCTGGCACCTGCAGCATATCCACCCTACTGTAGCAACAACTGGCTCATAGTTTCCCACCTAGTGATGGGGAACAGAGTTAAACCTGGTAAAGGTAAAGGTATCCCCTGTGCAAGCACCGAGTCATGTCTGACCCTTGGGGTGACGCCCTCTAGCGTTTTCATGGCAGACTCAATACGGGGTGGTTTGCCAGTGCCTTCCCCAGTCATTACTGTTTACCCCCCAGCAAGCAAGCTGGGTACTCATTTTACGGACCTCGGAAGGATGGAAGGCTGAGTCAACCTTGAGCCGGCTGCTGGGATTGAACTCCCAGCCTCATGGGCAAAGCTTTCAGACAGCTGCCTTACCACTCTGCGCCACAAGAGGCTCATAAACCTGAGGCCTGTTTAATTCCTCAGACCTCATCTCCATTGCACAGTGGGTCCGTGACCCCTGCTCTACGAGAGCTGCTCTTTCACAAACCACGCATTAAGTAAGAAGAGACAGCCTGCAGAGAAGGAAACTGCAGTGCAGTTCCTTCTGAAGTCAGCATTGCCTTGGCTCCCAGACAGACAATACGGATAAGGGAAGCAACATGGATGTCACATCATATGACCGTCAGCCTCTGACATTTCCGAAGGGGCACGGGGAGGAGACAGGCGGCAACATCTCCAGTGTAATGTCCACATGGGCCCTAGGCCTGACAGAGACTGATATGCTTTCACGATGGAATCTAATAAAGTTATTGCTGCCACAGGAACGAGGGAATTATTAACTGAGGCTATGTTTATCAGTGAGCAGCAGGTGACACTGCAAAGGCCAAGGCAGCATATGCAGCTGCATCTCCAAATACGGCACCCACATTTAAGCCCAATTCATCCATTTGCTGTTCAGGTAATAAAAGCAAATGAGCCACGTTTGGAGACGTGACGAAAATTTGTTCTGCCTTCCTCAAATCAGACTGACTAGTAATGCTAGCCCCCTCCCCCTGCCCCCGTCTCAGCCATCTGGATTGAATTACTCCCTTTATGCAGAAACATCTAGCGGGATAAGAGCCCATGTGGCAACTGCACTCCTCACAGCAGGCCCTCAAAGCAGCCCCCTTGCTCTCAAGGAAGCAATCTGCCACGGCTTTTTCTGTTTCTGCTCTGAGATAGGGAAACAGCTTCCTGGAAGGGGTGAGGCAGGCAACCCACCTATGGGGCACCCTGACAGCTACAGAGGTGGGCTTCTGATTTCTCTGTTTTCATTAGCTGCATTAATGAGGCATGTTTGTTATTTTAATAGAGTGTTTCTGTACTGTATTTACAGTGCTATCCTAAATACATTGGCCTCAGTGGCTCGAGATGGATGTAACTCTACTCTGGATAGGGTTGCCAGCTCTGGGCTGGGGAAAACCTGGAGACTTTGGGGGCGGAGCCTGCAGAGGGCAGGGTCTGGTGCCTGGAGATGAGCTGTAAAGCCAGGAGATCCCCAGGTCCCACTGGGAGGCTGGCAAATCTAACTCGACAGTTATTTAAGTTATTAGTGTTTACAACTCTGGTTTGTGTAATCCCTGGAGATTTGGGAGGTTGAGCCTGGAGAGAGCAAGGTTTGGTCTAGGGAAGGACCTCAGTCACCCCCTCAAAGCAGCCATTTTCTCCAGGGAAACTGATCTTTGTTGTGCAGAGATCATATGCAGTTCCAGGAGATTTCAAGGCCCCTCCTGGAGGCTGGCAACCTTAGTTGTTACACACCTAGGGTCCTGTATGTGCCAGGAGAAAAGCAGGGTGTATAAACACTGTGAAGATGCAAACAGATAAATAAATGGTACACCAGCCATTCAAACATGCCCCCCCACAAACTTACATGAACCTATACATACCTACACTTGTTCAGTTTGCGAGATTCCCTATTTAGTAATCTGTAGATGATTCCTACTCAAGTATACATACATCCCATTAGCTCTTACCCTGGACTTGTAACTCACGAATATCCGGATAATGCAGAGGCTTTAACCTAAAAACTAAGTTTACTTAGGCTTCTGAGGCTTCTAATTATTTTCACAAGTTAATAAAACTACAAGTATGTTAACTCTGAATATGCAAACACACCTTTACAGATTCCTTTGGGAGGCATTGCAGATTAATAACATTAAGGCTATTGGCATAGCTCACGAGTAGGAGTAACAACAACTGCATGAATTCAGAGGTAGCACGCCACCTCGCTTCTTACTTCCATAACAATGTATAACCCACAAGCCGCTTTTAACACTTAAGGACAAATTAGCATAAGAACAGAGAAATACTTGCTGAATGCTTTTCCGACAGAATAATACTCCCCTCAGAATGTATGCTGTAATTCTATGTTTCCACATTAACTGCAGTCTGTCTATTTTATAAGTTATAATCAAAGTCAAGGTAAAAACATTTAGCAGCAAAATACAAAACAATTTACATAAGTCTGTTTCCAGCTAGGCTGGTACACTAATATTAAAGATCTGTTTTGTAATCTTCTGCATTATAACCTCTAGTGATAGGCTAGAGGTTAATTGTAGATTGCAAAATATTTTCTATACCAAGGCTAGCTGGTTCTTTATAGTATCTTTTAAGTGTTCAGTAATGTCACTTCAGCAAATTAGGTACTTATCCAGTAATAGGCACCGTATCATAGAATGTATCTTGACAACAGCAGTAACTATAGTATTTATGACCTAAGCAGCTGGGAAGAAAATGTACACCCATGGAGTGGGGGGGGGGGGGAGAGGAAGTAGCCAGTCAGTGTAGTGGTTAGAGGAGAATCCCCATCCTACGCTGGGTGACTTTGGACCAGTCACAACTCTCAGCCTAACCTAAGTATTGTTATTATTATAATTTCTAGACTGCCTTCCCGAGACTGGCTCAGGGTGGTGTACATACACAAATGATCAATAACACTAATTAAATGACAATAAAGGATGAATAACAATCCAATAATTTAAAACCTATTAACATTTTAGCAGCATCTAATTAACAGCATCAATTATTGTCTTGCCACCCAGAAACTGGTCTTTCCCAGGGTGGATATCTCTATGAAGGGTGTTTTGTTGGGGCAGGGGGGATAGATGCCATAGGATCGTTGCAGGCCCTGTGGAAATGTGCTAGCTCTGGCAGGGCTCATCTCGGCAAGTAGGGGCCAGGACTGAAAATGTCCTAGCCTGGGTTGAGGCCTGATGTACTTCCTTGGGGCCCGGGACCACTAATCGGTTGGAATGTGCAGAGTGCAGTGCTCTTTGGGGGGCATAGGCAGAGAGGCAGTCCCTCAGGTACACTGGGGCTAGACCATGCATGGCCTTAAAGGTAAGTACCAAGACCTTAAACCTGACCTGGAATTCAGTTGGTAGCATGAATTAACTGCATGATTAATGGTAGCTTATGTGTAGATCATTAC
The DNA here is from genome assembly GCF_049243985.1 of Paroedura picta. Classification (NCBI taxonomy): domain Eukaryota; kingdom Metazoa; phylum Chordata; class Lepidosauria; order Squamata; family Gekkonidae; genus Paroedura; species Paroedura picta. The sequence continues at coordinate 73,155,128 of NC_135376.1, forward strand.
TATGAAGATGAAAGTTTTCACTAGGAATTGTCGGGTCACAGAGTTGGAAGGTACCTTCAGGGTTATCTAGTCCAACCCCCCCTGCAGATGCAGGATATTCACAGCTACTTGCCCACCACAGTGACCCCAATTCCATGCCCAGATGATGCTCCCCCCCCAAAAAAAATAGAATCTCTGGCCAGTCTGGCCCAGGGGGAAATTGCCTCCTGGTCCCAAAGTGGCGATCATCATTTCCCTGAGCATGCAAGAAGAGCCACAAGCCAAGCATGGTCATAATCCCTTATCCTCAGCCACTTACAATCTACCTAAATTCACAGAATTCAGCGTTTCTGTGACGTGTCTATCTGGCGTCTGCTTAAAAACTTCCAAGGAAGAGGAACCCACCGCCTCCCAAGGAATCCTGTTCCACTGAGGAACCGCTCTAATAGTCAGGAACTTCTGGATGTTTAGCCAAAAATGTGTTAGAATTAATTTCAACTCATTGGTTCTGGGGCAACAGAAAAGAACTCTGCTCCATCGTCTATGTGACAGCCCTTCAAGTGCGTGAAGATTCTGCAGTTAATCCTCTCCTGCCTAGAACTGTGCTGTAGCATAGCGGTCCCCAACCTTTCTCAGGTCAGGGACCGCCTCCAGGGTGAGAGGAGAGCCGACGGCCCGGGTGCTGCGCAGACGCGCACGCGCAGTTGCTGCACATGCACGTTTTCGCCACCAGGGGCCCTGCCTCTTCCCTTCCTTCTCACTGTGGGCGGGGGGAGGCAGGCGCGGCTGCCGGTGGCCTGGTACCCTGGCCTTGATGACCCTCGACTGTAGCAGACTTGGTGACTGGCTCTGAATGAATGTGGTGGCTGGAAAGGAAACTTGTGATTCCATGGTGGGAAGTGTGGGCTGGTTTATGGCCTTGATGTCCAGGTGGCTTGCATCAGCCAGGCCTTTGATCTTGTGAGAACTGCAGGCCAGTGCCAATATACACAGGAAAGAAGCTTCCTATCTTGTCTTTTGTAAGAGTCGTTCTCTCTCTCACACACACACTCACATACAACCTTAAAACTTTTCACCTTTGTCCTTCTCTGTAGAATCTTTGTTACTGGAAAGGCTGAGAAAGATTATTCCGTGACTTCTGTTTAGACCTCCAGTTTAGCTTCCAGTTACTGTTGGAAGAAATAACGTTGCTGATGCATAAACAATAGCAGGGTACTCTGTGTGAGTCACTGAAGGAACAGACTACATGGCTTCATCTTTCCGCGGCATAAATTTTAGGTCATTTCAGGGGCTTAAAAATCTTGTGTATTGTTATTTTCCAAATTATTATTGGCTTCAATCAGAAACCTGGTGTGCTTAATTTCTGGTCTTGGTGCAGTTTAAAACAAAAGTACAGGACCAGCATAAGGCAAGTGTTGGGGATATAAGACCCGAGTGATTTGGACCAGAGCAACATACTGTCTTGGCTTCTTGCAGAGGGAAAGGGCTACAGAGTAGTCCATGTATTTTAGAATAGTCCATCTTCATTCTGATTCTGTTCCTCCTCTTGTAGGACCGGCTTCTATAACTGTGTAAGAAAGAGTAATCAGGGTTGTCAGTGACCTGGAAGAGAAAAATGCCCTACCCCTTGAATTGCAGCTTAATTTGTAGACAAGGGCAGTGAAAGTGTTCATGGAAGGAAGGTAAATAACATCCTGTTTGGCTTTATTAAAGGGGCAGCACAATTTTTCCCCTCCAGGCTATTGGCAGCACTAGCAGTAATTTACCAAGCAAAGGTTTCCTCCAGCATGTAGAAACACTGGCAGGAAAGAATATCATATTGCTTTGGCAGAAAAAACTGCCCTGGGGTGGGGGGATTGGACAGTAGCAACCTCACCTGGAGATTCCACTTTAAACAAAATAAACTTCCCCTGACGTTAAGAGAAAGTATATCAGTGAATGAGTTGCACTGTACAGAGTAAAGATTCTTAGCCTGCTGCATACAACTGGAGTAATGAAGGCAATTGCAGGAAAGGGCTGGGGACTCTCTCCCTTGAATCCCATTCAGAGCTACTTTCCTTATGACAAAACACATCAATTGGGAACAGTCCCACACCGTGTTCTGTGTAACAATCAATTCCTCAGTTCCCACATTTGCAGTGCCTCATTCAGATGCAGCTGCAGTGCATGTAGAAAAGAAGGTTCTACCTTTTCTCGGGTTTCCAGCTCCGGGTTGAGCTCGGGGAGCCTTTCCAAGCCCCAGACAGCTCCCAGTGTGTGTCTGGCTAAAGCTCACCCAGCCAGAATCCATAGCAGAGTGGCTATTTAGAACTTGGTCTCCCAGATCACCCTGACATGCTGAGCACTGCACCATCCTGGCTAGGACATCACCAAATCTCCTTGTTTTAAATAGCAGCACACTGTGGGTTCACTTTAAGTAAAATGCTTTTACTTTCTCTGTCTTTGTATAAATAATTTGTGTTAACTGACTATTCTGTCCATCTGACACTTGTTTGTGCCATAATGCTGCCATCCATTGTGTTGTCTAGCTTATACCCAGCACAGTTATTTAGGACTAGGGATAAAGCCCGTTGTAGCCAGGAATGCAACAGGCTCTAGAGCTTGAGGGTGGGAAGAGGAAGGGGAGGGCTGTACCGCATGCAAAGGCATGGGGACCTTTTCGCTTCCTCTCCCCATAACAGACACCCTGTGAGAGAGGTTAGGCTGAGAGAGCTCAGAGAGATCTGGGAATAGCCCTCAGTTCCTCAGCAGGCCTCAGGTGTCTCAAAGCAGTTTACAAACACCCATTCCCTCCCTTTCCCCACAATAGGCACCGTGTGAGGGAGGTGGGGCTGAGAGAGCTCTGAGAGAACTGGGGATGGGCCACAGTCATTCTCTTATCACCCTGCATGAAGGCTGTACAATTAGTAGCCAATGGGAGATCAGCTGTAAGGCTTTTGAGAGCTGCTTTGCAGATAAAGTCTAATCACTCTGCTACAATCTTCCTCTTACTCTTAAAACATTAAAGGAACTGGAGGCTCCCTGGCCACCACTGAAGGAGTGTGTTAACAGTTTCAGATGTCTTTTGCAGGCTGATGCTGACAGGCTGCTAGCTTCAATATTGTTGACAGGATATTATCCCCTTGGCAATGCAAAGGAAGGAGACTCTGGGAGATATTCAATTTATCCCTGTCCACTGGGACATTCCCGGATGGTCTGAAAGAGGAAGTGATTCATCCCTTGTTGAACAAACAAGGGGCTTTTTGCACGGCTTCAAAATAGCACAATGGTTGCTAATTGAAAACGCTACTAATTTGCCTTAACGCACGACGTCGTAGACAATCTGCAACACTCCTGAAACCAATCAGCAAAAAGCACTTCGTTGTGGTGCTTTTAGGGGAATCCCAAAAAGTGGATTCACCCTCCGGAAAGCGATACACTCCTGCAACCAATCTGCAACAGTAGCGAAAAAGACCTGTGCGTTCCCATTGTTGCGGTTTCTTCAAAGTCCCTCCTCCTGAGCCTGTCCTCCAAACTTCCGGCGAAGCGATCGCCATTTTTTTTCCCCCGAGCGAGTGTAGATCAACGCACCGGCGAGCCTCCGTTTAGCCAGTGAGGCTTCCCAGGCTGCAGTCCCTCCTCAGAGCTGTTTACAGTCACAAGAAGCCCGCAGAAGCCCGTTTGCTGATGTATTTTCCCTTTATTTTTCACACTGTTTCGGCTGAAAATCGCGCCCGTGAGGGGGGGATTTTTTTTTCCACTCCGAGGCAGCGTGGCCACGATCAAATGACAGCTCAAACAGAGGCTTCCCGGCTTCAGTCCCTCCCCTTCAGTCACTAAGCACACACATTTCACACACACATTTCACACATTCCATTCAGCCGAAAATCGGGCCCGTGAGAGGGGGGGGGGGATTTTTTTTTTTTCACTCTGAGGCAGCGTGTTAACGATCAACCGATCAAACGACAGCTCAAACACCCCAGGCAGCTGGATGGGTCTCTCCGTTGCAACAAATCTACCCAGATTCGTTACAATGGGTGTGTTTTTTTTTTTAAAAAAACCTTTCTTAAAGGGAAAGGGGCTGTTTGGGAGCATGCTAACGGCTGCCCATTGGCTGCTTGACGGCCAGGGGCGGGACGAGCTTGGCAATAGCGCTTCCTTTCTAGCGATTTCTGCCGAGACCGGAAGCCTGTGGGAAACGCTAAAAAACGCAACTGATTCCACTACAAAGGCAGGTATGCATAACGACGAATTCCACTATTTTAAATGGCGATTTTTCATTCCGCAAACAATTTGCAACAAAGATCCCCGTGCAAAAAGGCCCCAATTATTGGATCCCTGGGACCCAATACTGCCCCATCTCACATCTTGCGTTTCTGGGGAACGTGACTGAAAGGGCAGCCATGGACCAACTGCTAGCATTCCTGAATGAAGCATCAGTTCTGGATCCATTCCAATTGGGTTTCCAACCTGGCCATGGGGTGGAGACAATCCTATTCATCCTGATGGATCATCTCCAGTGACAGCTGGACTGAGGCAGGTTTGTGCAGTTGGTGTTGTTCAATCTTATAGCAGTGTTTGATGTGGTAGACCGTGAGCTTCTTGATCACCACCTCATTGACCTAGGGATTCTAGGGGTAGCCTCCTTTCTCTGTGGTTGAGGATAGAAGGTCACTAGCAGGGAGGATCAATTGCTTCTTCACCAACTCCCTTGTTGAGTCAGAATCATATACTTGGAAGGGACCTCCAGGGTGATCTAGTCTAGCCCCCTGAACAATGCAGGAACTCATAACTACCTGCCCACCCACAGTGACCTCAATTTCATGCCCAACTGATCCCTCCACCAAAAATCTCCAGAATCCAGCCTGGCCTGGAGGAAATCATCTACCATCCCACCTACCATCACCTACCATCCCATGGCGATCAGCAATTCCCTAGGTATGCAAGGAAGGGCTACAAGAATGAGTTCTGCAGGGGGCAGTCATCTTCTCCACATTATTTAACATCTTCATGCATCCTCTTGCCCTGCTAGTCCAGAGGTTTGGTCTTGGGCACCACCAATACACAGATAATACCCAGCTGTATCTCCAGATGCTCTTCCAAGCTCATTGTTTCAGTGTCTGAAAGCAGTGACAGAGTGGCTTAGCTGCCTGAAACGGAACCTTTCAAAGACAGAAGCCCTCTGGCTGGAGTAGAAAGGACAAGGCCAGGAAGTGCACTTTCCTAGGCTGGTTGTAGCACAACTCACTGCTGCACAAACGCCCAGGAATCTAGGAGTGATCTTTGATGCCTCCTTAAGAATGGAGTCCCAAGTCACAAAGGTAGCATAGCTGGCATTTTCCCACCTAGGTCAAGCAAAGCTACTAGCACCTTGTTTGGCCCCAGAACACCTAGCCACAATGATCCATGCAACAGTAATCTCCAGGTCTGATTACTGGAACATGTTCTATGTAGGCCTGCCTTTGATCCTGCTCCAGAACCTACAGCTGTTTCAGAATGCAGCTGCCCGGGTTCTCACAGAGACACTATGGAGAGCCCACATAAGAGTCCTGTGGCAGATGCACTGGCTAATTCTAATTCTGGATCCAGTTCAAGGTTTTGGTACTCACCTTCAAGGTCTTATGCGGTCCAGGCCCTGCATATCTGAGGGGGTGCCTTTCTGAACATGTTTCCCAGAGAGCTCTTCATTCAGTGAATGACAACTGGCTGAGGATCCTCGGTCCAGTTTGGTGTAGTGGTTAGGACTGCGGACTTCTAATCTGGCATGCCAGGTTCGATTCTGCACTCCCCCACATGCAACCAGCTGGGTGACCTTGGGCTAGCCAGGGCACTGATAAAACTGTTCTGACCGGGCAGTGATATCAGGGCGCTCTCAGCCTCACCCACCCCACAGGGTGTCTGTTGTGGGGAGAGGAATGGGAAGGCGACTGTAAGCCGCTTTGAGCCTCCTTCAGGTAGGGAAAAGCGGCATATAAGAACCAACTCTTCTTCTTCTTCTAAAGCAATTTGTCTGTCCTCAACTAAAGCCAGGGCCTTTCTGGCACTTGCTCCTGCCTGGTGGAATGAACTCTCCAGGGAAATCAGGGTCCTGATGGAATTTGCCGTTTTGCAGGGCCTGCAAGATGGAGCTTTTCTGTCAGGTTTTTGGTTGAGGCCAGCTAGGGAACATCTGAAAACAATGAATTGGACAGACATCCCTTTGTAACGTCAACAAACCAGAAAATATCTATTATAGGTGCTGAGAAGTTGCAAATTGCTATAACTTTGAAATTTTATATTGTCTTACTGCCTTAGCTATATTGTTCACTGCTTTATTGTAGAATGCTAATAAGTGTAGAAATGTCAAATTTGATGTTCACCACTGCGAGATGGTATAGTACATAAAACAATAAACTTTTTGTTTCATAGATGTAGTCCCATAATGCTAGAAAGTTCTGGAATACACTCATTTAAAAGGATAAAAAAGCCAGGATTTTAATCCCTGAAGAGGCATAAATATTTACCTGTCTTTACTATTAGTTGTTGTTGTTTTAAATAATAGAATCATAGAGTGGGAAGCGACCTCCAGGGTCACCTAGTGCAACCCCCTGCAGAATGCAGGAAAATCACTAGCATCCAGTGGTTTTCCGACATAACTATCTGCCATATTATGGTTTATCATAGCAGGGATGAGGCAGCCAAGACCATAAATCTGATTTCGGATGCGGAATGAAAAGAAAATTAGCGGCTGTGAAAATAGATTTCCAAAATGCTAAATGTACACTTCTTAGTATCTGTGCTTTACTTTATTCAAAAACCCATTGTTATATATTTGGGCATGAATGTGTCTGAAAATTACTTTTTTGCCTTGCAGTATTGTGATTTCAAGTGTCATGAAGTCAAATAAATTAGAGATGGGAAATTGAGTGCCATGTTCCTGTTTGTTACTGAATAGGAGTGTTGTTCTGTTCTATTTAAGCAGAGCTATTTGAAGTGATTTCTCATGGTGTTGAAAGAGGGGGGGGGAGATTGCTACTAGATCTATAACATCTATGGCAGGGGTCCCTAACCTTTTGGTAAATGGGGGCCATATTAGCGTGCCAGTGCCTAAAGAGAGCCACATCTTAAACCAAAATGTAACAAAATTATTAACCTACTGAGGGTGATAGCAGCAGACAAGCAGGTTGGAGGGCTGCATAGAAAGACATCGGGGGCCGTACATGGTTCACAGGCCTCAGGTTGGGAGCCCCTGATCTATGGTAATCGTTTAAGGCCACTTAGTGCTTCCTGATAAAGTTGGATGCGGGTGGATTTTTGTCAGTGGACTTTATTTCAGTGTCTGGAAACAAATGAGCAGACAACAGTCATAACTGCTTCTGAACATTCTCTGGGAATGCGTGAAAAAAAGATCACAGCAGCCCACAGCAACAAGGAAAACAGAGAACTGTGAATTTAAAAAGGAATAACTTTATTCTTCATTAGCCTTGCAAAGTGTCTCAGATTTCACCAAGGATTCTCCATTGTTCATTATCTGAAATTGTGATTAGCTTTAGGGCTGTAGTAGATGAGGCATTCGTAGAGCCAAGTAAGAATTTTGTTCAGGGTTGTCAACCCCCAGGTGAGGCCTGGAGTTCTCCTGGAATTACAATTACACTCCAGATCATAGAGATCAGTTTCCCTGGAGGAAATGGCAGCTTCAGACTCCACAGTCTCCTGGCATTACTACCAACTCTCCAGGAATTTCCCAAGACAGAGCTGGCAAACCTAGTACAAATAGAAGCAGAAAGGCAACCTGCCTCCTTCCTCCTTTCTAGTCTAATGAGGGAGGTGTGCTTTTGTTCTGTGAAATCATGGGGGTGGGGGTGGAGGCTTTAACCCTGACTCTTTCCCCAAATGCTGTGGTCTTGATGTTTGTTGGGAGCCTCAGCGGTTGCATCTAATTTGACCTCCAGACAAATGAAACAAGTGGATTTAGGGGGAGGGAACAAATATCAGTGCACAGCTCAACTTTGTACCCAGAGCTTTCATTTCAGTGACACCTCTGAGTATGCAATATCAGCTGTACCAAAAATAATTCCCCCCCTCTCCTTGATTGGAGGGAAATGAGGGTAAGAGGTTAGTGAGATACTTTAAGGTAGCGATCCCCAACCTGTGGGCTGCGGACCACATGTGGTCCGTCGACGAATTGGAGGTGGGCTGTGAAGGACACCTTCTCCCCCCCGCCCCTGGCCCTTTACTTCATCAACAATCCGGCAGGCGCACATGTGCAGGCTCAGAGCTCCGCACCTGCGCTCGCTGGCATGCCGACGGCTGTGCCTCCCTCCCCCGCCCCAGCCACCCAGCCTCCCTGAGCAGAAGCGCCGCCTCGGCTTCCCTGCCCCCCGTAGTCCCAGTGCTTAGGAGCACTCACTTGATTGCCAGTGGAAACCCCCCCCCCCAGGCCTCAGTAAAATTGTCAAGCATTGAGTGGTCCTTGATGATAAAAAGGTTGGGGACCACTGCTTTAAGCCATTAAAAATTGTTACCTGAAAAAGAATATTCAAACATGTCACTATAAAATCTGTTTAAGCAGATTTTAATGGGGGAAACCATTTTTGCCTAGAAGTTTCCCCCATGGGGCAAATACTATCTCGATGGGGCCATTTTCGGTTGAGAAGATGACATGGGAGAAGGCTAATTCTCTTCTCTGTTAATGCCATGGCCCTGATCTGAGTTTGGTCTGCATATACCAGAGAAGCACAGTATTAATGAACCAAAGTACTTGGGACAGCCACAAAGATTTTTCAATGTGTGACATTCCCATCACTGGATGCAGGGCTATGAATTGTCTCAATTTCATCAGAGTTATTTTTCAACAAATAAAACATCATGTTTCAGTCACCTACATACACCTATTTTTTTTTTTTTGAACTAACACACATCTGAAACCACAGATTCCGATATGGTAAATATACTTTTATAATCACTCTGAACAGCATGAGAACGACCTTTTGAAGATGAAATTCAGTCAGAAGTCCAAATGGCATCATTGATGATTGCACGAGGGGCTTATAGCCGTACAGTAGCTTAGAATTTCCCAGGAGAATTCAATTATGAAGCACCAAAGGGTGATTCAGATTGGGATTGTGACACAAAGAGGGGGGATACTTCAACCTCCCCCATCTCCTGATCTGAAATAGTCTTGGGGGTATCACTTGCCCTATATGCAAGAATTCAGTGTATGTGTAGCCCCCCCTTGAGGCAAATAATGTCCCTGGGGCTGAGTGAGCAAGGGAAGTGTGTGTAGGGCAGGTGGAAGCCCTTTCTCCCCAGAGTCCTGATCCAAATCAGGCCACAGTGGCTCCTGAGAATTGAATTTCTACAGGAACTTGCAGCTGGCGTCCTGTTGCAAATCCCCACTGGCAATCATGTCTTATGTGTCACATGTAGTTTGTGCCTCAATGACAGCCCCTTCTGATGTTTCGATTCAAGGAGATGCTTCTGGCATTCTTATTTCTTACAGCATTTTAAGGTAGCAATCACATAGTACGTTACTGGCTGTTTCTACCCTATATTGCATTTAATGCTGTGAGAAAATCCAGTTTGTTTTGTGGAGTTTAAAGAAGGTTTTGAGCCAACTATGCAAACTTTATCAGAGCTCTTAATCTGATGACTTGCCAATTGGTTATTTTTCTTTGTCATGCATGGCAGATAAACAGAAATTCAGTTTACTTGGATATTTAGGGAATAGAAAAAGATAGGTCTTTACATGGGTGAACTGTTGCCACTTGACCTCTCTACAGAGACCTTTTCATCTCAACAGTCCATTTGTGCAAACTGTTAAAGAAAGAGGGGGGAGGGGGAGGGATTCACTGCAATCCTTTTCAGTGGATTCATTTAATCCAGGTTAATTTTTCCATCTAAGGAATGGAACTTCCTTCCTGCTTTTCTCCTCCAATTGCTGTAACTGATCTCCATGAAATGTTACTCTTGGGGGACAGGAGCCCCTGAGTAATCTCATGGGATCTTTGCAGATATCAGAAAGCTATCAGAAACCTTTATTGGCATAACAAACCGCAATCCAGAGAGAACAAAAAGCAAATACCAAAGAGTACTTACAAAAAGCCATGTTTCTGCCTCAACAAACATTGGCTATTTATGTTCAGCATATTCCCAATAGTAACTGCAATCCCGGCATGTTTGGAAGGATCTTGTTCAGATAACAATGATTTTATAATGATGGATTTGGAACCATATGTAGAGTATTGATCTGCCTAATAGAAATGAATAGCAGCTCGTTGGGCTGAAAGAGCTGGGCAATCCAATCTAATATGTATTAGAGCAGTGGTCCCCAACCTTTTTATCATCAAGGACTGGTCAACGCTTGACAATTTTACTGAGGCCCAGGGGGGGTAATCTTTTGCCGAGGGACATCGCCGCCGCCTGAACCCCTGTTTCGCTTGATTTCCTGCCGGCGCCCCTGACTTCCCGCCGCCCGCTGGGGGGCGCTGCCAGCAGCAGCTGCACAGTGCCATGCCGAAGGGGATCCCCAGCCATGGCGACCGTTGGACAGCACCAAAAGTGAGCCGGCGGCAGAGTGGCAGGGCAGCCCCCAAGGCAGCAGCTGGGGAGGAGGATGAGGAGGAGCCGCAGCCCAGTACCGACTGATCCACGGACTGGTCCCAGTCTCCGGCCAGGGGGTTGGGGACCACTGTATTAGACTATCCAGGACTTCACAGCCATGTTAGCAGTATCTTTCAGGTGCAGATATTTGGTGAAACCTTCCCCAAGTCACAAAAGTGGTGAAGGAATTTACTCTTGCTCATAAGAGGGTACTCCTAGATAAGTGGGCATCCAGAGAAAATAGTTATAATGGCAAAAGGATCTATGCAGGAGAAAGTTTAGTTTGGTTTGAAAAACTGCATCTTGCTAGTTTTCTAATCCGAGAAGTGGTGGAACTGCAGTCTTTTCCAAGTCTTGTCCTTTAACCGCTGACACAAGCAGTGTTATTGGACACTGGCTGCCATATTATTTGTACCAGTTCATGTGTCAGTCTACTCACATTTTAATCCTTTGTGGAATGTAGTGATATGCTGGAGGCAAACTTCTGCTCAGTTTTGTCTTGGATATTAAACCATGATCTGAATAATTATTAATTAATGTGATCTGAATAACAGAATGTATAGATAACCCCATGTACAGACTTCAGACATAGGGATGAGTAACTCAGCAGTCACTGGTCTGGTTCATTGCTAATGTGCTTTAATAAAATACAAAACCTCAAGTAAATAAGCAAGATGCCGAGGACTGTTTTCATTTGCTATGTTTTCATTTTGCCAGCCTCAACATCCATTTTCCTTGGCTATGTATTCAGAGGCTGTGTGTTCCCAGGATTGGACAGATACCATTTAATTATGTTTTTACATTAGTTTGAGAGAAGTTAATACACCAGAGTAAAATATCTTTTGCAAAGCCAGTCTTATCTCCTAATACCATTTCTTTCAATTATGCTACAGTCCGAATGCTGAAATGAAAGCAGAAGACCTTTCTAATTGCCTTAGGGAGAGGGGACGTCTAGATGTCCCTCAAATTCTTCATGGATCCACAGCTATTATGAATGTTAACCAACTCCTCCAAAAGTGAATTACTAGAATGTCAAGTGTTGTTGATTTCACATCCTCATATTATTAACCGTGATCCCTTGTATTACTAAAATACTAGTGGTATTACGTGAATGGCTTCAATGTACACTTGTAAGCAGAGTAACAAAAGGAAATGGCTCACTTAAATGGCTCACAGCCATTTAAGTGTATCAGGTCAGCTGTGGACCAATGCTTCTCAGCTGTTAGGCTTAAAGGGCCCAAACAGAGTGGACGCAGAGTGACACCCACATAGTGGAAAGGGGTATCATTCCGAGTGTCCTTAAAGAGAGAAAAGGGGAAGGAGAGAGGCTATGGCACTAATCTATGGGGGTGAAAGCACTGTATGGGGTCCCCTGGAGGTATGGTGCCTCCTGGAGACGTGGGGCCTGTAGCATGTGCTACTTGTGCTACATGGATAAACCAGCCCTGATGTTCAGTGAAAGTGTCAAGTTCATACTTGCAACTGGTTTAAACTGCAACATTCATCCAGACTTTTTAAAAGTTTGAGCCAAGGAAAGGTTTAGCATATTCTGTGTTGTGTGCTTTCTGTTGACATTAATGGGGGAAATTACATTAGTCTTCTTCCCGTTGTAGGACTATTGGACAGGGAAAAAAAGTACCAGAGCCAATAAGCACCACAAAATTGTGACCATACAAGTGAGGACATAGTAAAATTACATATGAATTATATAGAGAAAATATTCATCACAGTATTCAAAGCATTTCTCCAATTCAGTAATTTTTCCCTGATGTCAGTAATTATGTGAATAATGACAAGAGTATTGTGTTTTCTATTTATTTTTGAATTGTTGATAAGCTTGTCAAAAGTGTTGTTGTTTAAAGCAGAATTTGCTTAAGAATTAAATTAGATGGAATTACAGCTAAAATTACAGCTAATACCAGGATTTATCAGAAACTTACTTGGTCTTATCTTAGCAATCATCCACATAATGTAGGGTAATGCTTGGCACATAAGAATGAATTTCAAGAAGGGTTGAAAGGTCAGTGAAAAAGAAATGAGTAAACATGCAAATGTACAAAGGAAGAAATGTAATAAAAGGCAATACAAATTACATAATTGTATATTTGTTTTGTCAACCTTTCGACAGTAATGGAAAGATACAATGTGTCAACTTCTAGATGAGCACTCAAGTAATAGAAGTGTTTGAGGGGCGGTTTGGGGCTTGAACCGGAGTTTGCAAATGTGAAAAGGTGTGCTTGCATTGTGAAACCAAGCCAGAGAGATCTGCTGTTGAATTAATTTCCCCTCCTGTCCTTAGGAGAAAAGAGGTGAGAAGGAAAAAGACCTCTTCATTTGCTTTTGTTATTGCTAGCCTTCCTGTAACTATTGTTTCTTGACTAAACATCTTTCTCCATATCTAAATGACAGGAAACCAGAGAGGTCTAGTACTAGGGTTGCCAGCTCTGGGTTCAGAAATACCTGGAAACTTTGTGGATGGAGCAAAGAGTAGGGGGATTTAGGGCAGGGAGGGACCTCAATGGAGTATAATGCTGTGGAGCCCACCTTCCAAAGCAACCGTTTTCTCCAGAGGAACTGATCTCTGTTACTTGGGAGATGAGCTGTAGGGATCCCCAGGAGCCATATCTTATTTCCTTCCCAGAAGATGGACTCCATGCTCCATTTGCCTGTCTCATGGCCTTTAGGGTTTTTTTCCCTAGCGAGGAAAAGACTATCTGGAGGCTACTTTATTGGGTACAGAGGACTCCTGGATAACTTGGGTTATGAAGCCTCAGACTACAGGAGGAAGCAAGATTTGCACATAGCAAAAGTGGGGTTGTTTCTCTTGAATAGCCTTAATAGGTGTGCTGTGTTTATCATCCTTGCTTTATTGTCCTCCACTGCTGAACCATCGAAAAAATAAAAATAAAAGCCATACAAGTCATGTCAGTCATTTATACATTGATCACTTGATACTCATAGAATCATAGAGCCAGCCTAGTGTAGTGGTTAGGAACAGAGGCTTCTAACCTGGTGAGCTGGGCTTGATTTCTTGCTCCTCCATGGTGATTGTAAGCCACTCTAAGACTTCTTCAGGCAGTGAAAACAGGTCTATAAAACCCAACTCTTCTTCTTCTTGAGTTGTAAGGGGCCATATAGGCCATTTAGGCCAACCCCCTGCTCAGTGCAACCTAAAGCATCCATGATCAGTTTCTGTCCAGCTGTGAGCTCACCATCTCCTTAGGCAGCTTATTCCACTACCGAACTGTGGCCCTATCTACTGGAGTCAGGCTGTAGGAGTGATCTTCCTCTTCTGATGGATGTTCTGGTATGTGATCAGTTGTTATACTCTGCCACCTTTACTATTAAATTTTCTGGGATCTGGCCTAAACCTAGGGATGCCAGCCTCCAGGTGGGACCTGGGTATCCCCTGGCCTTACAGCTCATCTCCAAGCAACAGAGATCAGCTCCTTTGGAGAAGGTGACTGCTTAGAAGGTGGACTGTATTATATCCAACTGAAGTTCCTCCCTGCCCCAAACCTCACTTTTTCATGCTCCACTCCCAAAGTCTGCTGGTCTTTCCCAATCTAGAGCTGGCAACCCCATCTATACTATGTTACTGGTCTAGAACACCTCCCCCCAATATGACTGCTTCTGCCACATTTCAAGAATGTTGTAACCCGCCACGAGCCGTAAGGGAGTGGCGGGCAATAAATCAAAAGATGATGATGATGATGATGATGATGATAATAACAACAACAACTTTTTTTCTTTCCATTCTTCCTCTCCAGTTGTGGCTACTCTTGTTAAAAGGGAGGACAGCATCCCACTAGATATGTATCCAGTAGTATAAAATGAAATTCCAGGGAGATTAACTACATTGTTCCTTGATTTTTTAAAGAAATATGACGATTAACTGCTTGACATTTTGGCTTTGCTGCCTTCTTATGATTTCTTGTTATTTCTGACAATCAAACAACTACTTTTTGGACTTTTGTGACTGTTTGCATCTCTAACTAGGCTATATAAGATGTTCAGTGCAGATCTGGCTAGATTTATTTGGTTTTATCTCTGATTTTTCTGTTGGTTATGCTGTTATTAGATACTTTACTACTTGCAATAGTAAAATTCGACCAAAGATTCCTAGAACTTGTCACTTGTTGGCTTCCTCTTCTAGAGATCTGCCTTTTCTATTGAATTACAGGTACAGTATCCTAACACCATTTTTGATTGTTTGCAGCTGTGTGTTGGACTGCAGCACAAAAAATGATGATTTAAATAATTTTGGAGTTACAAAATACTGCCATTTATATTTGGGCCAATATTTATAAGCAGAAGGTAATTCTTTTCCCAAATTCACTGTGGGGTTTGATGTTACTGTATCTGAGGGAAGAATCCTAATTTTTATATTTTAATTATTAGCTCTACTATTCCAGATGTGTGTGATGTTGGGGCAGACCCTGAGCATATTAGACAGGGGATTAGACCAGGGATTCCAAGCAGAGTCCCTCAGGGCTCCACGGGGGCACCGGAGGGAGTCTGCAGCATTTCTCCTCCTTTCCTAATGTACTTGGCCAAGCTAGGGAACCATCCGTTGCTCTTCCTACCCCCTCCTGAGCATGAGCAAGTTCTCTCATGGTTTCTGCACTTGGGAGGGGGTAGAGTCTACATGCCTGCTCCTGCTTTAAATTGCCTCCCTTTGAGTCTGCCGATTAATGCTGGTGGTGATGTCACTTCTTATGACATTTAACTTCTGGTGGTATGGTAGAGACACGTGGCCAGGGCCCTTTCTGCACACATTGGATAATTCATTATCACTGTTCTTTTGCAGCTGGATTTTCCTGTGCAGAACAGGAATGTCTACTTCTAAAGTGCATTGAAAGTGCATTATCTAACACAGTGGTCCCCAACCTTTTTTTCGCCGGGGACCACTCACCAGGGACCACTCAATGCCTTTTACTGAGGCCTGGTGGGGGGGGGGGAGTAGTTTACTCCTCTACTCTCAACCACTGCCCTAGCGCTCTCTGATCGCTGTGGTAATGTTTAAACATACCTTCAAAATAAGATACAGACACGCCACAACAATGAAGTGTGTTGTAAAGTGCTGGGGGAGATGAAGTAAAGGGCCGGGGGGGGGGGAGAAGATGTCCTTCGGGGCCCACCTCCAATTAGTCGAAGGACCACATGTGGTCCGCGGCCCACAGGTTGGGGCTCGCTGATATAACATATATGCAGAATGGGCCTCAGTGACACCACTTTTGGGGCTCTTCAAAGCCTGAAAAATTATTTCAGGGGCTCCTCCATGGTCAAAAGGTTGAAAAAAGCTGTGTTAGACAAATGTTGTGAGAAGTGTCATCCTGTGTTCTAATGATTTGGAGAGAGATCAGTAATTTCCTATGGGCCATTCATTCTGATTTTAAAAACAATTTTAAAAAGTCAACCTTAAAAAAATCAGGTTCTGCATAATTGCATGTACAGTGAATCTAGATTTGGCAGCTGCTGACTGGTTAAAAGACCAAAAATGACACAGAGTTTTAGTTACTATTGCGCACTGAGCTCAGTGGAAAAAAGGTATTCAATTAGGGAAGCCACCAGCCCATGGCTATTTAGCTAGTGGCTGTCGCAGATAAATTCCGAAGCGGCAATGGGATTTCGCAAGAGCTTTACCTTTTTTTAAAACTGATACAGAAAAATGCACACACAAAAAACTGTCTGAAAGAAAATATATGTGCCTGGTAATAACAAGGAACATTTGGAAATGCTGATGCTTCGTGCTTAGGCAGCAGTATGATCTTCATGTGGATTCTCTCCACCATGTTCCCGATAAACTGACTCTAACAGTCATTGATAATATTTGGAACAAAACCCACATTTCTCAATATTACAAACACTTTTTCACAACCAAGATGGTTTATGTGTTTGGATAAGCAGTGTCATCTTACGCGGCAAGCTAAACCCTTCTAAATGCACTGACTTGTATATATGTAGATATGTGTATGTACAGCATTGTAAATCTCTGATTTAATCCCAAAGAGTACTGTATTTGTTAAAATTATCCAGAGGATATTGTATAAACTCTGCTCCATTTTGCATCCTGATCTGTTCCACTTTATGAATGACAGCCATGTCAGTTACCCTACTAGATTAATGCTCATGTTCATTAAAAAGTTTCATTTTGACCTCCTCCTTGTCTTGTAAACTCATGAAGCTTCTTTATACATAGTTGAATCATTGCTACAATAAGGCAGCTATAGTCAGCTTCGACAGGTAACAGCTGTAC
The DNA here is from genome assembly GCF_049243985.1 of Paroedura picta. Taxonomy (NCBI): domain Eukaryota; kingdom Metazoa; phylum Chordata; class Lepidosauria; order Squamata; family Gekkonidae; genus Paroedura; species Paroedura picta. The sequence continues at coordinate 73,171,926 of NC_135376.1, forward strand.
AGGTTCTCAAGTAAAAGGTCTTTTCTTATCACTGACTTGATTCTTTCAGAGGACATGCTCATGCAGAGCGGATGCTCTGTCCCTGAGCCATATTCCCCCACACAACTTCCTTTCCTCTCTTGGACCTCTTCTTCTTCTGCTCTGTCCTAATAGCAAGTTTCTGTAAATATTTTAAAAAGTGCAAATGAGAAGGGGAACTCTTGCCTTGTATGCCTCTGTGATTCAATAGTCAGATATAATTTCCCACTAGTAAGTAATTTAGACTGATAAAATGCTGAAACATTGCAGGTCTTTTTGTCATGCAGAATTTGAATCCAATGAAGTGCAAATGGACTGAGTTAATGGAATAGATTCCTCCTTATTCCTCCTACAGCAGGGGTCCCCAGAGCAGTGCCTGGAGGTGACATGGTGCCTGCCAATACCTTTCCTGGTACCTGCCAAATGTTTTTAGGAAGTAAGTGAGGCCTGGTGGGGGTTTTGCCCAGCAGGGCTTCTGATTGGCCATTGGAGGTTTGATTGGCTGAGCAGATTTTTTAAAATATTGTTTTAGCAAAAGCTGCCATCACAGCATAAGGATCTTCACTAGTTAAACAGAAAGTAAACTATGGTAGCCATTTTGTGGCCAGCTCCACCTCCTGCAGCAGCCATTTTGCGGCAGTCATATTGTTGCTCTGCTGACCACAGTGTGTCAGAATTCCCAAGGTGCCTATACTATCAAAATGTTTGGACATCCCTACTCTACCGCCTCCTACACCCTTCAGAAAGCATTTTTTGAGGTGGGGATAGGAAAATGAGCTGCAATGAGACAAAGTAATCAATTGAAGTTGTTCCCCTTTTGTTCAGTTTGCAGAAATTCTTGCACAAGAGGGAAGAGTTCCCTTCAAGCTACGGTGCCCCCAGTATTTGCAAGAGTCCCCTAACTCTTAGTTTTTTGGGATGTACAGGAGGCTGCAGAGAGAAGGAGAGAGAGATTCAGTGATGCCGTTCATTGGATCCCACCCATCTCAAAATTGTACCAAGAGATTTTTCTCTGTGCCTGTCACACCTCTTTAGTATTCATTAAGATCAAGATACTTGGTTTAAATTAACTGCAGCTTTTACGTTGTCTTTCAGGGTTACTTCTTTAATGAAACTTGACTTGAGCTACTCTGGTGAAACTCAATTTTATCTACCAGCTGAAGGCATGATTTTAAAATCCCAATTTGGTAATATGATTGGCTATCAAAGTCTAGAAATGCGGATCCCATCCTTAGAATTAACAAAGTAATCCTGTGTCGTCCCTGCACTATGGTGCCACTAGTGTGTTTTTAGATGCCTTCCTCTAAGGTCACCCAAGTAGCACAGCTGGCATTCTACCACCTTTGCCAAATCAAACTACTAGCTCCCTACTTGGCCCCAGAACGCCTAGCCACAGTGATCCATGTGACAGTCACCTCTAGACTAGACTTCTGTAACTCACTCTACACAAGCCTGCCCTTAACTTTGATCTGGAAACTGCAACTGGTCCAGAACACTGCAGCCAGAGTCCACACAGCAACACCATGGAGGTCCCACATTCGGTCCATCCTTCAACAACTGCACTGGCTTCCAGTTGAATTCTGGATCAGGCTTAAAGTTCTTGTAATCAACTTTAAGGCCATCTTTGGTCTAGGTCCAGTGTACCTAAGGCAGTGGTTCTCAACCCTGGGGTCGGGACCCCATTTGGGGTTGCCTGCCCCCTTCCCCGCAATCGCCAGGTTGCCCGGCGGCAAGTGCGGGTGGTTGCGGGCGGCAAGCAGTGGAAGCAGTGGGTGGAGGTTTGTGGTTGCAGAGGCTGGCGGAGGGATGGCAATGGCTGCGCATCGATCATTGTGCACATGCATGCGCATGCCACCGCTGCACCAGCTGCCGCTGAAGTTGGGGTTGTGGTGAAGAACAGGTTGAGAACCACTGACCTAAGGGATTGCCTCTCTGCCTACACCCTTCAAAGAGCCTTACACTCTGCTACTACCAACGGCTTGGTGATCCCTGGCCCCAAGGAAGCTCGTGTGACCTCAACCAGGGCCAGAGATTTTTCCATCCTGGCCCCCACCTGGTGGAACGAGCTCCCAGAGGAGATCAGAGCCTTAGAGGATATTAAATAGTTTTATATATATCATTTATTGTATGGAGTACTCAGTTTGAATTTTACCACTGAGGAAGCCTTTTAACCAAAACTTGTTCGTTTCTTATATTAAGTTACAATTTTAACCTGGATTTAAATGTTTGGACATTTGTCTGTATACCAGACATGCATACTTATATGCAGGACCATATGCATGTGGTTTTTAAATAACATTTTAACACATTCAGTTGTATAATTAAATATATACGATAATTTTGATATTAGCGCTGCATACAGCCATTCAACAGATCAGTTCACCTGGAGAAAATGGCTGCTTTGGAGAGCAGACTCTATAGCATTATGCTGCATTGAAGCCCCTCCCTGCCTTCCTCAGGATCCATTTTCCAAATCACCAGGTTTCCCCCTGTTTATGTCTCAGAGTTGCTAGCAAAACCACTTTGGCAAACGCTTGCACAGCTTCACAAAGCTATAAAAGGGTGCTACTGTTAATAAGAGGGTTGTTTCCTGCACAATATTACCAGTGAGCAGGCTCATAACTTGTACTGATGGATGTCTGTAGAAATTGTAAAGTGATGATGACATTTTATTGATTACTGGAAAGCCGCTACCAATAGACATTTTGACCAGTCTGTCATAACATAGGCAGACCTTAAGACTGAGGAGTGGGGGGAATAACATCCCTTGTGAATCTTTGTTGAGTTTCAGCTTGAATTCTATTCCTGGTGTTTGATGACTGGCTCTTCCTCAAAAGAACGATAAGATTAAACTGCACATTTTTGAGGGTTTGTGGGAATGCTGCTATTTGTCAATTTTGACACCTGTTTCAATAATTTTATATTGTAATTAAGTATCAGTGAATTGTATCCCAAGACCCCCGGAGGCAAGCTTGCTGCTATTAGCATTTGAATTGCTTTCTTGAGATGGGCCAAACTTTAATTTTCAATTTCCCAATTCCTCGTGCCTTCAAATTAATCAAATGAATTAAAGATGAAATGTTGATGGCTTAGTTTCTATAGTTACACGAATCACATTTCTGCAACTTAAAGGCAAGGTCAGCTGTGGGATGATGCTCTTGTTTCTCCAGTTTCAGGAGTTTGTGATAATTAATGCTTAGGCCTCCCTGTAAACTGCAAGATGAGATCACGCATTTAAAAGATAAGCAGCAGCACAGTAAATTAGACAGCATCTCTTTTCTTTCTACTTATGTGTTTAGTTGCCTCATAGGAGAAAAGCACCTACCTAGAGGTACATAAAACACTTGCAACAGTAGTAACATAACAAGTACACCACTTTCTCACTGTTTTGTTTTGTTTTCAGAATAATGTGGGCTACTGGCTTTGCTAACTGGAGAAACATTAGTATCCATCCCCCCGCCTGGCCAGCATCTCCATGCAAGCAGTAATCTACCTTGCTATCAGACCATTTGAGATGTTTAGGAAAGGGAAAGGAAATAATATTTGATTAAAATATTCTTTATTAGCCCCTTCAATCCATTAGTGCAGTGGTCCCCAACCCGCGGCCCGTGGCCCGGTGCCGGGCTGCAAAGGCCTTGGTGCTGGGCCGCAGCTCCCTCTCCCCGCCCCCCTCCCCGCAGTAAAAAACTTCCCAGGCCGCAAGCTTGCGGCCTGGGAAGCTTCTTACTGCGGGAGGGGAGGAGAGAGAATCAGGACCGCGCAAGCTCGGGCGCAGCCACGCATGCGCGGGCGGGCAGTTGCCCTGCCGGTCCCCAGCCTCAAAAAGGTTGGGGGCCACTGCATTAGTGGATCTGAAAGGCAACTTACATTGTAATATAATATATAAGTAACACCAAAGAAGTCTGAAAACAGAAAGCCAGTGGATATTTTAAAGCCCAGAAGATTTAAAAAGAAGCCAAACAGCAGAGTTTCATGTTGAAAAAGCACTCTGAGATAGAAGTTCTAAGTTGTCACCTGAAAATCAGCTGCAAAGGATCAAAGTGACCTTCCTTGGGGACAAAATTAGTCACATCAGTCGCTCCTGCAGAGCGGATTAAATAAAAGGCTAAGGGCTACTGGGGAGGAGTTAGGGCGGGCCCTGTCCGGGATAAAAAACTCAGAGGGGCGAATCACCCCTCCGAGTGGCATTCAGGGGCCAAGTGGTGCGTCTCCCCATTGGCTGCTTGGCCAGGCCTTGCCTCGGCCGCCAGGGGAGTCACCGTGCAGACAGAAGACCTCCAAGGCGGTGAGTCCTCCCAGCAATCTCTCCTCCCTGTTGGGGGAAGGAGCAGGGACGCCGCGTCAAAGATGTGGCATCCTTGTTCCTTTCCAGCCCCCTGGCCAGCAATGAAAGTCTTATCCCGGCCCCGGGTTGCTGCCAGGGGGGTGGGTGCTGGCCTTCTCCTGGCCCCGGGAGCAGCCTTGCCATGTCTGCAATGCGGCGAGGCTGTTCCTGGGGCATGGAGAACAGGGCAGGGAGAACACCCCAGGTCGCCTGTGTCCCCACAGCAGACACCCAGTAAGGTAGGTGGAGGCAAGAGAGATCTAAGAGAACTGCTCTGGGAGAAGAGCTTTAAGTGAACTGCCAGGGTCACCCAGCTGACTGCCTGGGAAGGAGAGGGGAATCCAACCTGATTCAGCAGATTAGAGTCTGTTGCTCTTAACCACTACACCATGTTAGCTCTCAATGATTTATATGGGTAAAGCGAATCTTAATGCAACAGTAACTTCTGGGTGCAGAACTGTGGGAGCAATATAACAACATCTATGGCACTTTCAAAGTTGGAACAGAATCTTAGTGTTGGAAGGAGCCATACAGGCCATCTAGTCCATACACCTGCATAGTGCATGATCAGCCTAAAGCATCTATGGTTATTGTGATAGGATGTTGCTGCATTTTCTTGTTCTAGTGGGCTTCCTTGGCCAATCTCAGCTCACTACCAGCTTTGGCCTCTCTGATGGCTGACCTACAATGCCTTGTAACCTGCAGATTCTCTTCTTTAGAGGTCTGTTATCCTTTCAATTTCTTGAAAATTTCCTTTTCTTCCTTAGCTCCTGCTGAAGTTCTCTGTTCATCCAGATAGACTTCTTTGACCCCCTACCATGTTTCCGTCTTGCTGGAATAACAGTCTGAGCCTTTGGGCTGTTTTAGTATGGCTGACATTATGTTCCTGTTGTCTTAGTAGAAGAACTGAGAGGCACTCCTGCAGGGTATCCAGATTACTCACAGCCCTATTTTAAACCAGCACCATATTGTTTCTTGAAATTACTGTGTTGGGTTAAAAAAAAGAGATGTTTCTACACTGAAAATTCAATTGAGATTATTATGCGTTGTGCATTTCAGTGGTTTTCACTTGGGCAATTGCAGGTGAGGCTTAGGTCGAGTCACAGGTGTGAAGACAGAGGTTGGGCAAGATGCCTCAGGTGCAATGGACTCTGCTGGCCTCAGGTTTAGCAATACAATGGAATGGGGGAAGAATGAATGCAGAGCATGAGGGTCACAGCTATCAGGTCATATCGGTGTATTTGGTTAAGCTTAAAATGGAGTTTGGCCAGGCCTGAGTCTTGGCTGACTAGAGAACCTGTATGCTGGCGTTGGCATAAACCTAGACTGGTAGTGGATGCCATGGGTCATTGGGTACTATGTGACAGTCAAGTGGTGACAGGTTCCATCATACATAATACTAGGGGTGCTCAAGCCCTTGCTGGTTCAGGTTGCATTCTGTTTGCTGGTTGCAAACAAAGTTGAGTTTTTTTGAACGATCAGTTCAGTAGTCCATTGATTTGTTTATCAGTGTTCGGCAGGTTGTTTCGTTGTATTCATTTTTAGAGGTTCGGTCCAGCACACTTGGCTTTCCCCCCATGTGCGCAGTCTCATACAGCCTGATTGAATTCTGTCTTTGCTGCCTAAGTGTTCCTTAGCAGGCAATTGTTTAAACAGACCATTAGATCACTCGATAAATTGATCGCATATCTTACAAACCAGTGATTGGTGAATGCTGGGTTTCAACAAAATCTTACCCTACGGTATTCATCTGTGCAGTCCCTAGTGAAGCTAATCGTTGCTGATCCATTAGAATCAGCAGTGCCTTTGCAAGTACATGGTTTGGGGTTTTAAGAGCCTGGTTTTAAAAAGCAACAGTTTGGCAAGGCATCCAAAGCTGTTCAACACAAATTGAATAGAGTGAGAGACTGATTGCCACCCTTGAATGCTGCAGCATCCCTAATATTGTCTCCTGTACTTCATGCCCAATGTGGTAATTGGTATTAATAAAGCATGCTGTAGATTTATTGATACATTCCCCTAGTTGCCTTGACTGCTGGTAATAACTCTTCATTATTCCAAGCAATTTTGCATCTTAGCCTTCCCTGCTTGCTAAAAGGGGGTACTGATTAAATAACTTCCAGTTGAAATCATTCTCTCCCTCCCCTTAAGAAATAGAATTATTTGTGCATTCATCGCAACTGTTTTTAACCTGATAATTTGTAGGATTTGTCCTGGTGGTCTTTCTCTAACCTCTTATTGCTCTAAAATGATACATATTTAACATTCCTTTAAATAAAGCAATAAAGCATGACCCAGAGAGCAGGAGAATTCACAGGCCATTAATTAGTGAAAGCATGTTTAACAAGAGTCCACATAAAATATTCTCATGTTTCCCTCTTTTTCATTGAATTTGTATAGACTGACAGCAGTCCTCAGAAGGTGCAAAGTCAATAGAGGAGAATTAACAGACAGAGGTCTGTGTTGAGACATTCATACATTTAATGCTGAATATTTGCTTGAATGTATCCTAATTAATAACATAACTCCAATTAGGATTCTTCAAAGGTTTGTAATTTATTGACTACAAAGGTTGACTATATGGTAGTGTCACATTTTGCTGTACAAACCGCTATGAAGCCGTCTGCTATGGAGAGTCATTAGATTTGCTCATCTCCAGGTTGGGCCTGGAGATCTCCCCAAATGATAACAGATTTCCAGACTGCATAGTTTTCTTGGAGGAAATGGCTGCTTTGGGGGGCTGGTGAGGGGCCCTCTCTTTCCCAACCCTCTGCCTTTCCATGTCTCCAGAAACTTTCCAACTTGGAACTGATAACCCTAAGATACACATGGACCAATTATGCACAGTGGCAGCCATGTTGGGCTGCTGCCATTCCGTTGCCCTGCTGTTCCCCACGTGTGCAGGGGAGAGGGGCTCCCCTGGCGTATGCAGGCTGCCCTGCCACAATGGCCCCACGCACGGAACACGGGGATGGGAGCGCTCCGCAGCAGCGGCAGCAGTGGTGGGTGGGAGTGGGCACACGGGGCCCCACCGCATGATGGTGGGGAACAGCATGCCGCTCTCCTACCACAGTGGGGGGGATGCCTCTGTCAGCTCCATGGAGCTAGTAGGGGTGAGAGGTGTCCCTGCAGGAATGCTGTAGGTCAGGGGAGGAGCCGGGCCCAAAGGCCGGCACCCACAGCAGACCTGGGAACGCGGAAGACTCCCTTAACGAGGGCCTTCCGGGGGCCTGGGTCTGGCTAGGACTTGGTGTTGCCCAGGATGGCAGTGACGTCGGGCATTATCAGGGATATACCCCAAAACCCTGTTGCTGCCATCTTGAGCTGTCCACCTTGTGCACAATCGGTCCAAGGAATGTTATTGTGTGGTGCTTTTCTCTAGATTCTGTGATCCAGAAATATGCTCTGTCTATCCAGTACTTTAAATCCACTTGGTGTTTCTATATCTCTGTTGTTAATTGCTGGCAGTCACAGTTGATCAGCATGCATCCCTACACATGAATGAATTCTCAAATAAAGTGGACTCTAATTGGGTGAAAGCCTGCATCATAAGAAGCTACGTTAAGATTTCATTGGCATCTAGTGCAGAAGTGCACAACTTTGTTCCAGTTCTAATGGTGGCCTTGACTGTTTAGTTACAGCAGCAGAAGCCAGCAAAATCTTGGACGATCCCTTTAGTAAAAAAATAAGTAGTTTTATACCATTGTGATTTATGGATTTTTAATTTCAGCTGTTCACTTGCTTAACATTTGGAACTTAACTGGCTTTTCAGGATTGAACTATAATACTCCAAGTTTGGAAGCCGCATGCTAAAATCTTTATAACCCACTTTGCAAAATTAAAACTATCAAATATTAATCAAAGGAATGTCTATGATATGCACAGGGATCTTTCAGATGAATATAAAATTAAGGCTCTTACAACATCTGTTAAATGGCTTCAAATGGGAATAAAACACTGGAAAATTTAATCTAATCTAAACAAATGTCTACAAGGAAGTAAAACAGTTTAACCAGTTTTAAAAAGGATGTTTATATTTGCCGGAACTGCCTGTTTTCCATAGATGTTTCCAAGGGATTCAGTCCGGGGAAAAAATAGTATGAGAAATGGCCTAATAAAATTAATATCCTCGAGATAATATCGGTATTAATGTTGAAAAAAAGTATGACATGGATGAGGTTACTTTATTGTCAATTTTAAAACCACATTACAGGAAATGCAGCTTGCTGACAACCTCGGACTAGTCTCAGCTTTAACTACCTCACAGGTTTGTTGTGAGAATAAAACGGAAGAGAGGAGAAAGATGTAAACTGCTTGGATCCTCTGTGTGTGAAAAGTACCATATAAATAAAGTAAATAATTTTTCTGTCACCCATATTGTATATATTGGAAAGCTGAAAGAAGAACACAAGTAGAGCTAGGGGCAGGTTATACCCTGCTTTTCAATACTGAAGGAGTCTCAAAGTGGTTTACAAGTACCTTTCCCTTCCTCTCCTCACAACAGACACCCTATGAGGTAGGTGGGTCTGAGAGAGCCCTGAGAGAACTGAGAGAACAGTTGTAAGAGAATTCTGACTAGCCCAGAATCACCTAGCTGGCTGTATACGGAGGTGTGAGGAATCAAACAAACCCTGTTGTCCAGATTGGAGTCCATGGCTCTTTAACAACTATGCCACATAGGCTTTCACCAAGTTGTATGTATTCCTACTCAACTTAACCGCAAGGGTATTTATGTTGCCCACCATATAATATGAGAGTAGAAGATCAGTGATTGGCATGAGCACGTCAGGACAAACCTTTGAAAACGCAAGTTGTTTTCTTCCTGTCCCTTGCTTCAAGTGACCTCTTGGCAGAATTGCAATCAGATATGTGGTGTGGTGGAATGTACCGTCAAGGACCTGACTTATGGTGGTGGCTTGAGAGCTTTCAAGGCAAGAGATGTTCAGAGGTGGTTTGTTATTGCCTGCCTCTGCTTAGGGACCCTGGGCTTCTTTGGTGGTCTCCCATTAGGGTTGGGAAATACCTGGAGACTTTGGGGGTGGAGCCAGGAGTGGGTAGAATTTCGGGCTGGGAGGGACCTCAGTGGAGTATAATGCTATGAAGTCCACCCTCCAAAGCAGCTACTTTCTCCAGGGGAACTGATTTCATTAGTCTGGAGGCTCCCACATGGGGAGTGGCATCCCTATCGCCCATCCAAGTACTAGCCAGGGTTTTCCCGGTTTAGCTTTCAAGATCTCTTAAAAATCTCAAGAAAATAAACAAATAAATAAGATTGGACTAGCCTGGGTTATCCAGGTCAGGGCCAGGCAGACATACAATGCTCTCTGAAGACGTGCTTTCATTTGATTGAAGTATGATAGGATTATTTTTAAAGGCACTGTAAATATTTGCTACTTTGTACTTTCTTGTCCTTATTTGCACTCTTTATAAAGTAGACACAGGATCGAAGTCCCAAAGTATGTATGTATGTATCAATGTAACCTTTTGGCTGAATGCTCAATGTGGATATTTAGTTTAGTCAGTGAAGTATTAAATGTATAGCCACTTGTGCAGTCCTTGAATCTAATGCGATTGGATTTCGTGGTAATGCCCCACTGGCTTTGGCACCGTGTATGTGTTTTATCTGAGGCTTATTAAATAACATAGAAAAAGTAAGCTTGAGGAGCAGGGTTATTGTTCACACAAGAAACAAATATAATTAGCTTCCTGATGAATGAGCTACTTGGGATATATCTATTTATACACAACTTCTGTAGTGGAAGGCTCATTTTGATTCTAATTTACATGAGGGGAAGTCTGATGTCTCCCAAGTAAATCAAATCACTATCCTTCTGAGTTGTTATTATTATATTACTATAAAGTAGAAATGAAGATCTCCTATGCCTATAAGTGTTTAAAAAGCAAAACAAAAATGAAGAGGCAGATTTAAGTTCTTCTTCCTCGAATTTTGTACTCTGTGGGCTTCCTTGACTTTTTTGCATTAACTAGATTTGGGAGAAAGGAAGAGCATCCCGTTTGGTAGAAGCAATGGATTCCTTAGAGCAGGGGTAGTCAACCTGTGGTCCTCCAGATGTTCATGGACTACAATACCCATGAGCCTCCTGCCAGCAAACACTGGCAGGGGGCTCATGGGAACTGTATTCCATGAACATCTGGGGGACCACAGGTTGACTACCCCTGCCTTAGAGCATTCCTTAGTTTGGTAGATGCAACGGATGTTATTGGAGTTTTAAGGAACTCCATGCCACTAGGGTGCTGGCCTTAGTACAGGATCTGATAGGATGCTTTGAGGCCAGCAAACAGGCATGCACTTATTCTACTAAGCTCTGTGCATAAAGCCTAAATGGTGCCTCTTGTTTTGGAAAGATTGTTAAGATTTTCCTGCTGTTTTAGTTACAGCTCTTCAGGTTTTCAAATTCTCACCTTATCTGTCTCATGCCGAGAGTGTATGGCTTGGCAAAATATCAGACATTTTCCCTCCATCAATGGCGGAAAAGCTTTTAGCTCTCAAATATCCTAGACAATGGCTACCACAGAGCTTGAGGGGAGGTATAATCATGGCTCAAAGGCGGTTGAGGGGCTGAACCCTTTCTGAGTTTCATGTTCTCTATCGAAGGAAGAAGGAGAAAAGGGTTGGCTTGTATTATTGATAAGGTGACTAGAGGTGAAGAAGCCTAAAGTCTTGTTGGTGGCCAAGGCCGATGGGTGACTGATATTGACTGCTGCTTTGTTTTCTATTTAGTAGAGCTTGTTTTTATGAAGGCGAATGCTGTATTTTGTCAGTATAACATGGAGGGGAGTTTGTCAGGATTTAACTGCTAAAGTATTTTAACTCTCCCCCCCCCCCCCAATTTTAAAACGATTTTACTGAACTATTTTCATTTCATTGCTGATTGATAATAAACTATTCTACAAATAGTTGCCACCCCTGCTTTATTGTTTTTCTTTTTGTAATGGCTGCTGGATTGGTTATTTATGGTTTTATTGGTGATTTTTTTAAAAGTACAAATCACTCTGAATGATACTCTCTTACAAAAAGCTGCAAATGAAGAAGAACTAGGTGGTAATTTGGGAAGTTCAGTGTGCTCAGTTTCTAACTTTAGTGAGAGGAAGGTACTCTAACATTTGATTTAAAAACTCAAGGATTCAGCAGAAAGATGTGGCCCCTTTTTCAGTTTTACTGCGCCGTACATTTCAGTGCCAGTGCAAACAAGCAAGGAAGTCTTAATAACGGGAGTGCTGTAAAAATGTTCACTGTCTTACATAAAATGGCTAATACTTCATAAAACCTCACCCAGGCTTAGTCATTTTGAGACAGAATTCTTTCTGCTGAGTTGTGTTATAAAAGATTATTTTCCACCCAAAAATTCTCAAGCTTTTATGCAAAAGGATAAAAAGTGTTCATCTACCTTTCTAGGTAATTATTTTATGTATTTATTTATTTATTATATTTACATACCGCCCTCCCCAAAGGCTCAGGGTGGTTTACATAAGAACAAAGAACAATACATAAAACAGTCTATAAACATGTGAATAACCTTACAATAATAATAACTAATACTTGTAACCATATAACAATATAAACAATACAACAGTGCAACAATGCAAACAGGTCCAGAGCATATTGGTGGAATTTGGGGGGGGGGCAGGGGCCCTTCAGACACAGTTGATTATGTCTGGCCTCAACCAAATGCCTGGCGGAAGAGCTCCTTTTTGCAGGCCTTTTTGGTTTGTGTTTGTAGTGGCTACAACACATTCTTTTTTAAGCTTAGCAATGCAGAAAGTTCTGGATTTGACAGATGAAAAGGATTTGAACAGAGGAAGCCGAAGAGAAGCCTAAACTGTTGAGGTGCCCAAATATGGCAGAAGGTAGGGAGAGACAAAATATTCTGCTGCTACCTGTCCTGTGATGTCCCTTGGTTTGAAAGAAAAACTGCTAGTACACCTTCTCTCTTGTCTAGATTCTTCCTTTCATTAACTCTGGTTACACTGGACCTGAGGTGCGGACTCATTTCCTATGACCCATCTGGCAATGACCTTCCCCTGCCCCCCCAGTAGAATACCTGGATCTCCTATTATCTATCTTCATGAACCAACAAAAGATAATCTAACTCCATAGGGACAGATTCTCTGATAGTTCCTTTACTCCTGCTAGTCTGCCTCTTCTGGCTCATAATTTACTTTCTTCCTGTCCATTTTGGGAATCCTGGGAATTTTTCTATGCCTAACTATTCTGTCTTTGAGTACAGTTGGCCTGGAATTTGTTAGGCTGACTGGCCTGTAATTTCCTGGTTCCTCTCTAGATCCTTTGGTTAAAAAATAGCATGCTCCTCTTCAGATTTTTTCCACAGCTTTGGAATTTAGTAATATATGGACAAGCAGACCAATGATCTCACTCCCTTCAGAACTCTCAGGTGTATGTTATCAGGGTCTGGAGATGTTTATCGGTTTTTAATGTCCTCAGTGGGTCTAGAACTTCACCACAGGTCACCTCAGTTTGGCTCAGTTCTTCAGATTCCCTTCCTCAAAGTAGGGGCTGTGGCATGGCTATTTGCCCCACACTTTCCACAGTGAACACAGGAGAAAAAAGTCATTGAACTTTCCAGCCATCTTTCTTTAGCTATCCCCCATCCAAAGGCCTCACTGCTTCTCTGGGTGGTTTCCTTCTCAGTATATATATATTAAAAAGTTTATTATTTGCCTTGTTGCTTTTAGCAATCTGCTCCTCAAAATCTCTTTTTGCATGCCTAATTTATTTATTTATATTTACATTTATAGGCCGCCCCTCTTGAGCCAGTCATATTGACTTACATTTCAAAGCCTTTTTGGTCAATTCATTGGGGCAAACCTTAAAGACTTTAAAAAAAGAAGCCGTTTAAATTTTTATAGCTTTCTTGATAGATGTTGTTAACTATGCAGGCTTTCTTTTGTACTTGGCAGTGCCTATCCTAACCTATGGAATGCATTCTATTTGGGCTTCAATTAGTGTGATTTTAAATAGCTTCCAAGTATCCTCAAGGGATTTTACTCCCTTGTGTTTCTCCATCAGCTTCTTTTTACTATTCCCCTAATTTTTGTAATGTTCCTTCTTTTGAAAGCAAATGTTACAGTTTTGGACTTAAGAGGTACCTTTCCATTTACCTGAATACTGAACTAAATAGCATAGTGGTCATTATTCCCCAGTGGAGTAACAACATTCCTCATCAGTTCTTGAGGCTTGCTCAGAACCAAGGCCAAGATCCCGACCTTTCTGGTTGGCTCTGTGACCAACTGTTCCAGTGCATAATAATTTATGATGGCTAGGAATCTTATTTCTACACCATGCCTTGAGCACATGTTTACAAAGTAAAAGTGAGACGTCTTGCACTGAATCTTTTCTCCTGTATGACTGGCCACCAACCTGCCTCTGTCTGGCACTCTTTAGTCCAACTAAAATAATTGATATACTCCTGTGATGGGCTAGTTTTTGCTTCATTTTGAAATATGCTTCCTCCTAATTACATTTATTTTTTAAAAAATGAATAAGATGACAGTGAGTTGGAAGAGAAGCAATCTAGGCAGGGTGGATTAAGTCTATTATTTTTTAATTATCAGATTTTAAAAATAGTACATCCTTTCTGTTATGTCATGTTTTTAAAAAGTCTCTTTGGAAAGTGACCTGATTTGAAATTAAATCTGACTTTAGTCTAATCCAGCATTGGAAAGTATACACTTGATTTTTTGTTTCATGAACAACTCTTATGTACAATGGATTGGTATCTTATGAACTTGAAGCCCTGATTGCAGATTTCCCCCCACCTTTCCCTAGCAGCCTCCTGTCCTCTTCCCCAACAGATACTGAACATAGAGAGACTCTCATGGGAAGATTGAATGTGAAATGGGAGGCTACTGTAAGAAAAGAAAATTGGGTAAAATTACCCTTTTTTAAAACTTTTTTTACTAGTGGAGTTCCATTTACTAGTGGAGTTCCATTGAAGTTGTAGACCACCCTACTCTGCAAGTAGGCTTGGGATGGTTAACAGCATATAAAATCCCGCCAGCTTGGTATAGTGGTTAATAGCAGTGGCCTTTGATTCCCTGCTTCTCCACATACAACCAGTCGGGTGACCTTTGGCTAGTCACAGTTCTGTTAGAGCACTTCTGTCAGAGCAGTCCTGTCAAAATGCTCTCAGCTCCACCTACCTCACAGAGTGTCTGTTGTGGGGAGAGGAAGAGAAGGCGAATGTAAGCCGCTTTGAGACTCCTTCAGGTAGTGAAACACTGTGGATAAAACCCAGCTCTTCTTCAAGCATAGTTAAAACCATTAAACCATTAAAATCTAATTATCAACTTAAAATAAAATAAAGTGTTCTGACAATTTTTACTGATACGGCCTCATGCTGTCCCAATTCCAGATTCTCTTGGGGGGGGAAGCAGAGAGGAGAGGAGACTCATCTCAGCATTACTATAGGCTTATTTGGCCTCAACCATATGCCTAGAGAAAAAGTGGCATTTTTGGTCTGAGAACTGTAAGGCATGGTGATCCTGAGTTTTTAGCTCAAGCACTGTCATAGGATAGGTCATTTGTTGTGGAGAATTATTAATATTGATGTCTGTTAAGCAATTTTAAAATCCAATTTACTTCAAAGGGAGATAGAGTTGACCTATGCTTTTGAATATACTTGGCTTTGTCCTCACTTTCAATCTTCTGAATAAATGTTATTTTCCCCAACAGCTTGTCACTGTTGCTTCCACACTGTTAGCTATGGAGTAAGTTAAGTTACCATTCTTAGTCTCCTTACATAAGTTCAGCAAATCAGAAATCTCTGAAGTCCAAGAGATGAAATGGAAGGAGGCATTTCCCAGATTTCTTCTCCACTAAATGTACCTGTCCCTTTGAAGTGACTTCCATGAAATGGGTACAAATATTTGCCTACCCAGTGTGAGGGTACGCAGCCGCATTCACTCTTTGATTTCTATTTGTGATACCTTGGCGCTTGATTGATTGCTTATCTGGCATAGGGTTGCTAGGTCTGTGTTGGGGAATTTAGGGGTGGAGCTGGGGGAGAACCAAATTTGGGGAGTGGAAGGAGCTCCACAGCAATGTGATACCATATAATCTGTCACCCCAAGCTGCCATTACCTTCAGGAGAACTGGTCTCTGTAGTTCTGACAACAGTTGTAATTCCTGATGAACTGATGAAATTGGGCTATACCAGCCTGCTTTGCCTTCCATAAATACGTATGAGATCTGGTTTTCCATATGTGTTTATTTGTGGAGGTAGTGGGACAGGACGAAAGAAATTTGCTTGAATGCCTGTTTTCTGCTTTACATTTAAAATAGGCATTCCCATCTAAAGGGAGAGTGTAAGACCATGAAAGCCAGAGTCTAAACTTCCCTGATGGTATCATTGGTTCCCGGCTCATTGAGAATCCCTGAAGAAGGTCTTGGGTTTGCTTGTTTGTTTTTACTTCAGTTCAGGTAAAGAGACAACAGTAAACTGTCAAAAGGTTCATGAAAAAAATATGAAGAAGTTGTATTGTGAACTTTTTGCTTTCCCAGCTTTCTTTTTGTCTCTGCAGATGTTTATAGGCAGAAGTTTGGTGCATCCTTTTGATGTTACAGTTTTCTATATTACTTTTAAGATAGTATGTGGGTGCACTCATTCACACACACACAAACACACAAACACACACACACACACGGTTCAGATTATGTACCTAGGTTGCACAAAGACTGTATTTACTGTACTTGCAAACCAATATGTTTTAGTTGTTATAGCAACTGCTTAGTGTGAAATACACAATGGAAAAATTGTTCTAAACCAGTAATTTAAATGGTTGGTTTTCTCTATAATTTAATCCCTCGGCGTTTAGAAGAGCATATTTTAAACCAGTAGTTTCAGTACAGAATTTGTAAAATCTGCCTGAATTATAAATAAACATAATCAGCACTCATTTCCTGGAACTGAACCCTGTATTCTAAATGTATTCATGATATACATTTATATGATGGTGAAAAGTACTGACAAATTACAGTTGACTTATAAGTGACCTTGTAGGGTTATCAAGGCAAAAGATGTTCAAAAGTAGTTTGCCACTGCCTGCCTTGGAATTCCTTGGTGGTCTTGTATCCAAATACTAACAAGGACAAACCCTGCTTTGCAATTGAGATTAGGCTAGGCTGGGCCATCCAAGTCAGGGCATATCTGTAACTGCTCCTGCGGAGCGGTAGAAATAAAGCCCTAAGGGCAAGTAGGGAGGAGAATGGGGCGGGCGCCGTTCGTGATAAAAACTCGGAGGGGCGAATCAGGAGCCGCGAGGCGGCTCCTGATTTGCCCCTCTGAGTGGCACTCGGGGGCCAAGCGGCCAATTGGGAGACGCGCTTTGCGCGCCTCCCTGTTGGCCGCTTGGCCCGTCTCCGGCTCTGCAGCGAGCCACACGTCCTCACCTCTGCGCGCCCCCTCCAACAACGTCTTCCCCGGGGGGGAGGAGCACGACCCCCACGGTGCACTTCTAACAGCCACCCACTCCGCCACGGACACCCTGCTGCCCCGTGCACACAACTACCTTTCCTGCATCGCTGGGACACCCGCCTCCCCGAACGCCGCCCGCCGCCGACTTCTCTCGCTTCCTCCCCCGTCCGCCGCTCCGTTGCGGCCCGCCTCCAGCGTCCCCACTGCCGCTGCTATACCCAGCGGCCCGCTGCGCCTCGCCCCCGCCTACGCCCGCCTGCGCCGGCTCCCCCGTCCACGCCGCTGACTGCGCCCTGCTGCGCACGCCCACAGCTTCGGATTCCTCATGCAATTCTTTGCCCTGTGTCTCCGCCGCAGCGCCTGCTGCCTGGATGATCTCCGTCGACGCTACTTCGACGGTAGGCAGGGGAGCCGCGACTGAGTCCTACCCCTCCCCAATGCCTTCCCTTCCCCCTCCACTGCCACCCTGTCTCCCGCCACCACGCCAACGCCCACCCCTCGCCGCGCCCTGGGGGAGCCATGCCCTGCCCCATTACAGGCCCTCCCTTGACCCGCATCTCCACCGCGACGCCTGCTGTGCCTTGCCTCGCACGCCCCAACGCTCCCCAGCTTGCCGCCAGAACTCCCCCAGGTTCCCAACCCTACCCCATCACTTTCTCTCCCCTCCACCGCTGGCCCGCTTCCCACCACCTCCCCAACACACCCACGTCGCCAGGGCCCGGGGAGCACCGCAGGCCCCTCCTCGAGCCCCATCCTTGCACCCATGGGTGCCATGCCCCCAGCCTCCACATGCCCATTTTTACAAATGGGCTTTATTACTAGTATTTACATAAAGGCACTATATTTTCATAAAGTGTTGTCAGTCACTCTCTCTGTCTGTTTACGCAATGGAGGTTTCATGTCGGGCTGCAGGCTGGAGTTTTAGTCATGGCAGGTTGCCCCACCTCTTCCTTCACCCACACAGGGGACCATTTGGCCTGGTGCACGTCATCTGCCCCTGATTTGTGCTCCTGCACAGGAGCTGGGGCAGTGAAGTTCCCAGTGCATAAACGGTCTCTGTGTGTCTTTTTTGTTATCAAAGTTAATAATGTTAATAATATTCTCTTTATATTCTTTATATCCCATTACAGATAAAAACATCAAATAAATAACAAATTATTTCACGTAAAAATAGAATAACAAAATGTATTTAAGAAACACAGTAAAACAGCAGTTTTAAAAACCTTTCCTTTATCTATCCATATCTTGTTTTCAAACCCTGTAACCATTAAATGCAAAAAATAGTAAAAATGATGATAAAACCACAAAAAACAGCCATAGTTAAAAACCAAAAGCATACAGTCTTAAAAGAACAAATCAGAATCTCACTATAGGAAGATGGCTCATTTAGCTCATTCAAAGGCCCTTTAGCAAAGTATGGTCTTCACTGATCTTCAGAAGGCTATCAAGAAGGAAGCCATTCTAGTCTCAAGATTTTTGGGTCCTTTTGTTGTAGAGGGGTTGCTTGGTCACCTGTGATGGATTACATCTGGTGTATTAGGACAACCCTTCCTTTTGGCATATCTTTATATATATATGCTGTTCTCACTTCCTGGCTGTTGACAAGATACACCGTATGGGGATTTAGTGAGTCAGTTGTAAAAAGAAAAAAATTCCTCTGCAAAATCTAACTTATCCAGCTGTGAAAGTGGGATTTTGATTTGCTTATTGGAACTTGATTCATGTGGTCAGTGGTGTTGGTCTGAAGCATCAGAACAACGTTTGAGCCCAGTGGCATCTTAAAGACCAGCAAGGTTTTATTCTCGGTTTACAATTTTATGTGCATGCACACTTCTTCAGGAACACTGAAACTGAAGTCACTAATCATTGCATATAGGTAGAGTGTGAGGAGGATGTTCCCAGGAAGGGCCAAGTAGAACTAAGTTTGGATTAAGGCAATTGGCAAGGCCTCGGAATAGCAGCAAATATGGTTGGTGACTTCAGTTTCAATGTGTCTTTAGAAGTGTGCATGCACACAAAACCTTATATTCGGAATAAAACTTTTTTTTCTGCCTACCTAGAGACTACCAAGAATTCTGAACAGGCTTTCTGCTGATGACAGGTGTTGCTTTCCATCTTGTGCCATGTCTCTCTGGGAGGCAGAAAGCCAGCAGATTTGGCCCATAACTGGCCACTCTAAGAATTCATAGTTGGTTTCCTGCTAATTTGTAATATGTAGAGTAGATCACCCAGAATCAGACTACCGCAATAGGCAGGACATAAATCAAATAAATAAATAGATTTCCAAATGCTTGGGGAAGATCTGATATGTACCGGCTTTTTAACTTGGAGTGAAATAAAAGCTAATTTTTAATTATGCTCTGTGCAATGGTGCTGTCAAACATGTTGGCCAAATGCTTTCAAAATGTTGATAATACGTTGTGAGGCTTTGGGTTTCTGTTCTTCACTCTGGTCCAGGGGCAGTCAGATCATCTTTTATGAACATGAAAAAAAAATCAGTTCTGGCAGCAAGAGCTTAGAGACAGCTTCTGTTTTGAGCCACCTCTGTTTGCTTGCCTTTCTGTTCCCTTCGGTTCCCCAATCTTGCCCGCATTTAGATGTTTCTCACCTTCAGGCTTTTTCTACAACAGCTGCTGATAGGAGATAAGAGGAAACAGTAGCAACAGGGAGCTTCCTAATAGGAGAAACTCCCAGTGGAATCTGGTGGCTTGGCCATTTAAAAGGGTTTAGATGTATTCAGCTCAGTGTAAAAGAGCTGGACACACACATGTTAGCCTGTTACAAAATAATGATAATACACAGTTGGTACAAAAAGCATACATTTTGAGACAATACTAGGGTTTGGTTGGTAGCTTTTTCAGAGAACATGTTTTTGGAAGGATGTGTTGCATATTCCCTCCAGGGATGAGAGCTGAGCTATTAAATACATAGCAATGGTCTATTCAAGATGTTCAGGCATAATGTCTTAAATTTTACCAAGAAAGGATATGGCTGAGGTAGTTAGTCATGAATGTTAGAATGGATGGCCTACAGTTTTCTTAACAGGAAAGAAATTATTGATTTGATCTTGTTATTTTTACAGGGAAAGGGATGAAAGAAGGTATCTAATGATTCACAAGGCTGAAGAGAGCCCAGCTCTTGCCCAGTCCAGTTCTAGTCCTTGAAAGAATGATTGTCTTATGCTACTGAATTTATAGTTGTGCACAAGCGATGAAGAGAACCATGAAGCTGGACTATAAAGAGGCAGAACAGAAGCAGTAGACTTATAAAGCAGGCCCTGGGAACAGGAGGTAACACTGGGATGTGTTAGGAATGCATTCTTAATCTCCCGTGGAATGGTGAACTTCTGAATTGGAAGACGTGTAGTTGTAGCTGCCTTGCTTCACTACTACAAGAGCTTTGTAACTTATTTATTATTTATTTAAAACACTTGTACCTGTCTTTTGATACATAGCACCAACGCAGCTTACTCGGGATAAAATATTAATACGATAAAGACAACCACAATAATCGTTAAACCTCCCCCCGCTCCGGAGGAGCGGGAGGAATAAAGGAGTAAGGGCAAGTGGGGAGGAGTTAGGGCGGGCCCTGTCTGTGATAAAAACTCGGAGGGCCCAATCAGGAGCCATGAAGCGGCTCCTGATTGGGCCCTCCGAGTGTCACTCAGGGGCCAAGCAGCCGAGACTGCTCCTGGGAGTGGCTGTAGGCCGCAGAGCCCACTGCCCCCGTCCCGAGCCTTCTGCCGGGTCCTGGGGCAGCTGAGCCTGCCTCTGGGCCCAGCAGAAGGTCCCAAGGTCACCTACCTTACTCTGTTCCTCCCTTCCTCCCAGCATTCCCTTTGTTTTTCCCTTTCTCCCTTCCTCTCTCTCTTCCATCTGCCTCTTTCTGGCTACCTGTTTCTCTCTCTCTTCTTCTGTCTCAATCTTCCTCCCTTTCTTTCTGTCTTTCTGTCTCTCTTTCTCCTTTTCCTCCTTCCTTCGCCCCATCCCTCCACCCACCCATCATGCTAGGGCCCGCTGTATTTTGGCCACAGCGGGCTTAATATCTAGTCTAACAATAAAAGCAACTGTATTAAAATAATATACAACATATAAAGAAAGAGAAAGAGTCCCCCCTTCCAAAATGGTTAAGATTATTAGGGATGCTCAAAATCCTGCTGGCTTAGTTCAGTCCCGTCTCCCAGTCACATGC
Organism: Paroedura picta; assembly: GCF_049243985.1. Lineage (NCBI taxonomy): Eukaryota > Metazoa > Chordata > Lepidosauria > Squamata > Gekkonidae > Paroedura > Paroedura picta. The sequence continues at coordinate 73,192,914 of NC_135376.1, forward strand.
AGGGAGTTAGTTGGCCTGCTGAAAGGCAGTTTGGCTGCCTGCAAGAGGATCAGTCCCAGGGCACAGTGCAGTGAATTAGGTAGACTGTATCAAGTACACTGAATTTTGGATTAAAACCCTGCTTGGTGTTGCTGTTCTATCATTAAACACAACAGAGTAGTGGAGAGTTAAAGGGCTGTCATCCGTCAGTTGACTGGACAAAATAATGTTGTTTGGTTAGTCAATTAACCCATTATAAGCAATGAAATACTAACATATTGATTTTAAAATTTGTCATTTTCCACACAAAGCCAAGAATGTCTCTGTGTAAACCATTTTCAATTTTCATTATGATGTCATTTGAGATCAAGGACAGAAGTGAGGGTGGTTTGCCCCTCAGCCCAGGAGCATAGAGTTTCCAGAGCTTCTTCTTCTTTTTTTGCCTGAAATAACACCACAGCCAGTGGCATACCTCCCCAGGCCCAGCTTGGTGTAGTAGTTAACAGTGGCAGACTCGAATGTGGAAAACTGGGTGTGATTCCCTCACTCCTTCACACAAAGCCAGCTGGGTGACCTTGGACCAGTCACATTGTCAAGTCTGCCATTCAAAAAGTACATGCGACAGCTTAGACATTACAAAGCCATTCCTAACAAATACAGGATGGCTAACAAGGTCAAAACAATATTATACTCCCAGAAGGTATGTGAAAAGGGCACCTCAAAGCTATAGCAGACTACTACACAATTAATGCAGGGCATAAACAGGTCAAGGGAACAACCCATGACAAGAACATGAGAACAGATGAGCAGGTAACTAGTGAACGTTTGGCCCTTCCAAGACACAGATACACACAAACCTTTTCCGGTAGGGGCCAGTTTGGCTGGGTAGTGTTTGTGAAAGGCTTGGAGCAATTCAGGGGTGCAAATGTGGTCTCTCAGAGCTCTCTCAGCCTCACCTACCTCCTCGGGTGTCTTTTGTGGGAAGAACAATAAAATCAGAGTCCAGTAGCACCTTTAAGACCAACAAAGATTTATTCAGGGTATAAGCTTTCAAGTGCAAGCACTCCTCATCAGACTACTTCAGACCAACACGGCTACCCATATCCTTTTGTGGGAAGAGGAAGGAAAGGTGATTTTAAACTGCTTTGAGACCCCCTGAGGTAGTAAAAAGCAGGGTACAAAAACCCAGCTCTTCTTTGTATCCCACCCACAGCCTTCCCACCAGTCACCAGACACTGCCTGGCAACCCTAAATCAGGAACAGACCTTATGTGGCTCGGCAGAATCCTGGCAACAGCTGTCCCTCTTTTAAATTCTTTCAAGTGGAAAAGTGAGGGTGTTTCTCATCAAGAAATAATAGTGTCTGTCAGGCAACTATGAAGTTGCTTTAGGGAAAAAGGTATCCAGACTGCTAGGTTTTCAAAGAAACATATTTAGTAATGATCTTGAAATAAGCCTAACAGCCACCTGTATAACTGAAACACAAGAGCTATGAACATAGCTACCTTTGTAAATACAGCATCTTCAGCGCCCTTCAGAAAGGGTACTTTGAACAGACTATTGTGATATTTTCTGCTGCTGGGTAAATCGAAAAGAAGATGAAGAAAGTCCAAAGTAATTCAAGGACATGCCTTAAGAACTCTTTTCTTCTTTACTTCCTCCTGTTGCTGCGGCTAAGTGCTTTTGTCTGAAAGGAGTATAGACCATCTGTGGAAAAAAGATCAGTGCCAAGTCCTTGGTCCTCTTATTTCAGCTTTGGCTTGCAAAGAAATTAGCAATTTGCTCAGATCAAACTCTAGGCCTTCTTTTTTTTTTATAATAATTTTATTGTTTATTATTATATAAAGCATTTACAGAGAAGTTGTATTGAGAAAGCGACCAGTTGATATGGTTTGCCATCTCTTTTAACATAGATATTTAGTTCTCATCACATTATTCCTAGTCTAGAAGTTTTTACCACATTTTTTAGCCAAGTGATTATTAATACATATGAGATCTGTTATAGGAGTACATTCTGTTATTATCTTAAATGGTATTAGGTCAGTCTCCTTCATAAGTTGGCACTAACCCAAGAATTACTACTGTTGTCTTGTTAATGCCTATAAAATATAGTTTGTCATCCTCTTTTGGCATACATATTAACATACATATTCAATTCCCAGCGCATATTAATCCTGATCTAGGGGTTATTACCATCTTTCTTAACAAAGTAGTTGTTGTTACATAGGAAGGTATAATCTATTATAAGGATATATTCTATTATTGTCTTAAGTGATATAAAGTCAGTTCCCTTCATATATTAGACCTGTCCTAAAGGTTGCTACTGCTTTTTTTTTTCTCACAAGAAGCCAGGAGAATACTCCATTGTTCAGCTCATCTTTCAGGTGGTCGCAGAAAATGAAATTGTATTTTTTTCCATAGTAGAGTGTTTCTGATTGTCCTTCTGTCAGGGCCAGAGAAGTCTCTTGCTTGATTCTTGCTTGTAGTCGCCTTTGGGGGGGCTCTGAGTCCTTTGTCAATCTGGATCTCTTCCTCTGATCGCACAGAAATTTCTCCTGATAGCTTCCTAGTTGTTGTCGCTTTTGAGTAGACTCTTTTTATTTTGCTGATCCAAGTCATTTCCTGCTCTGAATAGACTTCCAGATTTTTGGTACTTTCCTTCCATGAATCTGTTTTCCCGGGTTCTTTAAAGATACTTTGGGTTTTTACATCTCTGGCACTCTCTCCCTCCTGAAGTTTCACTTGATTTACTGTTAGCTGAGCTGCGTCATCAGCTGGTCTCTCCGGATCTTGGGCTCCATCCAAAAACTCCCCCTTAGTCCCACGAATTTCCTTTTCCAGCTTATTGACTGCTTTCAGTATCTCTGAGTTTCCTTTGCATAACAAATGGAAAAGCTGTGTCTTTGTTAATTCTTCCATAGTTCTAGGCAGTCACAAACTATAAACAGAAAGTCTCGTGAGGTCTCGCGGGAGCACGAGCGATCCCAAATTATCAGTTTGTCGATCTCCGTATCAAGTCAAATTCTCCCACTGAACGTTCACCCATAAATCTTCAAAGCACTCTCTTTGTTTGGTTAATGGGTGTAATTAGCTGGGAGTCTCTCACTCGGGGAAAGAAGGAATTCGCTTGTAAATTGGTTGAGGGGGGGGGAGGGAAGAGCTTGTGAGAGGAGAGAGAGAAAAGCCAGAAAGCTTTCAATTCTTACTGTTGTAGGTTCCAGCTTCTGTCAGCTTCTGCTCCTATCGATCTGGTAAATGATGGTCTGGGAAGAATGTGAGGTCGGCTGGTCGTTTCAAGCTTGTAAAGTTGTTTGCGACAAAGACGCCATCTTGACCTTGAGCTCAAGCCGCTATTAATCCAGGGAGGTCTTGCTTCTCCCTACGGATCTGTAGGACCCTCAGGTCACCGTTCCCGGTTCCTGGGGCGACCGGTGAGCAGATTTGCGTATCTGTTCAGGTCAGCCAGGTGCATAAGCCCCTGACCCTTGGCATGGCTTAAGAGCTGAACTAAAGTCCAGCTTTCTTATGGCGCCATCTTGAGGTCTCAAACTCTAGGCCTTCTTGTTCCTAACTGGGCAGACCAAGGGGCTGATGAGATAAAGTATTTTAAACCAGTAGTTTTCAGCCAGTGGCATGTGTACCAACAGAGGGATGCAGAATTAGGAGTAGCATACCTTGGGTATACTAATACTAATTTGGGATACCCAGTGCTTAATAATATCCCCCACCCGCTGCTCACCAGCAAGTGGTCTTTGGTGTGACTGGGAATGTGCCTTGTCTGGGAGGGATTATTCATTGGGCAACTGTAATTTTGGTTTACTATAAATACTAAATATAATTTAGATGGTCAGCTCTGGTTTAGGAAATTTATGAAGATATGGAGGCAATTCCTGGAGAAAGAGTAATCTGGAGAAGGGAAGAAGCGCAGTGGTGATTGCCTGGAAACATAAATGTCCCTCTGGGGGACAATGGGCTTTCTATTTCGATCATGGTAGGAGCCAGGTTCTTTGACAGAGACTGATGAGACACAGAGGTCCAACAGCCATTGCTGTAAGCAATATCTTAAATATGAAACCAACGATGACTTTAAAGATGGATTCCGGAGGGTCACTATGTCGTTCTGAAGCAATAGAACAAAGTTTTAGTCCAGTGGCACCATTAAAACCAACAAAGTTTAATTCTGATTATAACCTTTTGTGTGTATGCACACTTATACCCAGAATTAAATATTGGTGACCTTAAACATGCCAAAGGAATCAAACTTTGTTCAACAGTTTTGAAGTTAACTTTGCATGAACACTGTGGATTTTGCATAAATCGAGGTTCCTGACCGTGCAGAGAAAGCTCTGTATGTGCATAGTCTATTCAGAGAGCACGCTTGAACGTACATAAATTAAGGGCATCATAGGTCTTCCCCTTCCCCACCCATGTTGTATCAAGACTACAATAAACTAAAGGTGGGGAGGGAGAGAGCGTAATTCTAAGGAGCAATTGTCTTCTGCAAGTAAAGAAATAGTGAATGTAATTGCACATAGTATTTTTACAATATTTTTGCATGCAAGAATTACACATGACAACTATTTTGGCACATTTGAATGCTTTCTGCAGAACAGGAGGCAGCTGTGGAATTATATGACAAGGCAAACTTATGTACATCTCAACTTTTAATGCCTTAGTGTTATAGGAGACCTTCAATATTAATAGCCCTTGCATCATTAAACAAAGAGTGCAGCTTGGATGTGAATCAGGCACCTCTTAACTTAGAGGAAATTATGATTTCTATGTTAATAGATCTGTCAGCTTGACTGATATAACAAAAGCAATTATGAATAACACTCATGAGCTTAAATCAAACAGCTTAATGATCATGTAAGTAGCCTTTTCCAGTCTTCTGAAGCAAAGGTGGTTTCTGCATAAGAACAGGCTTGTATGCTTTACCTATTGCCTGTATAGCTGCTGATATAGTGCAGTGGCTAGAGGGCCTCCTGAAGCAAGTTTTCCTGCCTCCCTCCAAGGGGCCACTGGGCTTTTATAATTTTTTAAAACTGGCACTAGAAAATTGGTATAGGATGGTTGCCAACCTCCAGGTGGTTGCTGGAGATCTCTTGCTATTACAACTGATCTCCGGTTCACCTGGAGAAAATGTCCCACTTTTTAAGGTGGACCCGTGGGTGGACTCAGGATGGACTCTGTGACATTTACCCCACTTAAGTCCCTCCCCTCCCTAAACTCTGCTCTCCTCCATATCTCCAAGAATTTCTGAATGCAGAGGTGGCAACCCTATTTTATAAGTCTGTGTGATTTTGAAAAAGCAGTACTTGAAGAAATACTCATATTTAAAAGTGTGGCCATACGATTCTGTAAAAGAAAAAAAAATCAAAGTTCCCCTCAGGATCAAACTCAGTGAGATCTCAGCTACTCACAATATGATCTGATCAATTTTGCATCTTCTAGGAATTTTATGAACTATGGCAGGGATAACCAGCTACAGGTCCCAGACTAATTTTATTGATCCAGGACACCTCTGAAACATTTTAATCTGGCTGTGATAAATAATTTGTCTGTGTTGTCAGTCATTATTAATTAAAAAAAAATAAGTTACAGTCTGGCCTTTAATAAGATCTACTAAAACACAAACATACGGGCACATGGGGTCAATTGATTGAGCCTTCATGATCTTCGACTTTTGTGCAAGGTTTCTCTCTCATGATCTTTTCCTGAATCTTCATGGGACAGTTTGAGCTGCTCTTCAGGGAGCTAGCTGTTGGACATCCCTGGTCGACAAATCAATAATTGTATATTTTTATTTTGTACATTTTGCTCGAACCGTACCTGTGCATTCAATAACCATACAGCCTGTATTACAAATTTTGTTATTACAAAGACAACCTGCATCAGTTTGTAAGGCAAATATATATTTCTGGCTCTTGAAACATGACCTGGAGAATAAATTATTGATTTTCACAACAAGTTTTTTAAAAACTAGAAGACAGTATTCCTATTTCATGTTTTTAGAGAGATGATTCCTTATTTGAAGAGATTTTTCAAACCAGTTAATGTTTGGCCTCCCATAGTAAGTAAAACAAGTTTTGGAGACTTCAAAGGAGGTAGAATATTGTGTTGCTCTTTTATGCTTACCTAAAAAACTAATGTCATGTATCTGGGTGTTATTGGATGCAATTTCATATAATCTAGTTTGGCCACAGTTTTGAAACATCATGGCAATTTCCACACATCAGTAAAAATAGCGTTATGCCAGCTGAATGGCAAAACGCTAAATTTTATTGCGCCTCCCAGCCCCTCCTCACCTTTTTGCTGTCTCACCTTTGTCTTCTTTTCACATGTCTTACCCTCCACATCTGCTGCTGAAAATGGCGGAAGAAAACAATGTGCCTTATATGTGTCACGCTTCTGCCTGTCAATCAATTCTGGCAACCAATCCCCTTTCTCCATGTTTTAAAGGTCCTGCAGTGCTGACTAATTATTTTTTTAAATTCCATACTTCTCCATTGAAACACCTATGCATAGAATCATAGATGAATAGTGCTTTTTGAACACTACACCTTATTGGATCACGAATCCTTTGATACTTTTAGAAATTAATCTTGTTCCTGATTTTGGAGGGGAGGGGGAGAAAACTTTGGAGAGCCACACTTTGTGTTACAACTTTGAAAAAAAAAATCTTATTTCTGACATTGCCTGCACACTTGTCTGCCTATTCATTGCTCCAGGAAGTTAGCCATTTTTAAAAGAAACTAGGGAGACGGAGGCAGGTGACTTTAGTGTGTTTGAGCCTCCATACCTTCATTCTGCTGGTTGCCAGCTGGTTGCTCTCCGGTAGCTCATGCTAAATAGGTTAGTGAATCCACTTTATGCGATTTCCGAACTCGCACTTTAAAATGGAGGATGTAGCGAGCTGGTTACTGCCTGGATGCTGGATGTTTGCGACATCATATGGAGGGCCCAGAATATAGTGACTTCTTTTGGCAAACATTACACTAAACAGGTGGTGAAATGCTCTATCTTTTCACAAACATGCTATACAGCTTTAGGCTAGCTCAATCTAGTGAGATCTCGGAAGCTGATCATGATCGGTCCTGGCCCGTAGTTGAATAGGAGACCACCAAAGAATACCAGAGACATGGATGTGGAGACTGGCAATGATGGTGGCAAGCCACCTTCAAAACATTCTCTTGCCTTGAAAACCCCACAGGGTTGCCATAAGTCAGCTGTGTGACTTGACAGCAAATAAAAATTCAGACAAAGTATTTATGCTGATCTGATCCAACTGTACAACAGTATAAAATGCTGACACACCATTGTGTTTTGACACCTCCCTAAGACTGTTTTTTTGGTAATGATGATAGGAGTTTATTTAATAAAATGGCTATTTTTGTCTGGAACGTGACATCTCTGAATGTTAGTAATAGGATATAGAAGGTAAAGGAGACTAATTTTTAAACCAAGAGCAGTTGATGTAGGTTTTCTTTTACTTTAAAAATAAATGTGAAAAATGCAGAAAAAATGGAAATGAAGAAAAAAAAGAAGCAGCTGCAGCATTTGGAAAAAGTACTTTCCTAAAATTATTGAGGCCAGATAAACCACAACTGAGGATATAGTTTTTAAAAAAAGATTGTCAGCTCAATTTATTGTAAATTATGAAATTATGTTATGGTTGAAATATAGAATTATCTCTTGTGCGATCTCAGCTCCATGATATCCCCTTACTAATGCATTTTTTCCTTTTAACTCAAGACTTTCATATAGCATTATGTTATTAGCTGTTATCTTTAAACCGCTCCTGTGGAGCGGTAGTAATAAAAGGGTAAGGGCAATGTGAGAGGAGAAAGGGTGGGCCCTGTCCGGGATAAAACCTCAGAGGGGCCAATCAGGAGCCGTGAATCATCTGATTGGGCCCTCCAAGTGTCAATCCAGGGCCAAGCGGTGTGGCTCCCCATTGGCCGCTTGGCCCGGCCTCACCTGGGCCAGCCGGGAAGTCACCGCTCTGAGGAAGAAGCCTTCCCTAACGGTAGGTCTGCCGGCTGGCTTCCCCTTCGCCTCGGGAAAGGAGCAGGGATGCCACATCAAAGATGCGGCGGCCCTGCTCCTTTCTTGACCCGGGTCCCTTCACGCTGCGGGGGGGCCTGCAGTAGATGGGGGCCTTCTCCCGGGCCCAGGAACTGCCTTGCCAGCTGGCAGAGCCGCCAATCACGCTCCTACCCACTTGGGAATGCCTTTAGCCTCGTGGGAGGTGAAGAACGCCTTCCCAGGTGGACAGGAGCGCGATCGCCAGCTCGCACAGCCGGCGAACGCACTCTTGCCCGCCTGGAAACGGCTTTAGCCTGGAGGGGGTTAAAATGGCCTTCCCAGGCTTCTGGGAGCCCTCCATGTGTCAATCCAGGGCCAAGTGGCTCGGCTCCCAATTGGCACTTGTCCCAGCATCGCCTGGGCTGGCTGGGGAGTCACCGCTCTGAGGAAGAAGCTTTCCCAAAAAGACTGTGGACACTTTGCAGAAGATTTTATTTTACCTTTGACAATGTAGTTTTGTGGTCATGCTGCAACGTGGACTGCACCATTTTTAAAAAATATTCCTCAGAGCAGAAAATGGACAGGGAAGGTCAGCTGTGAGGGCAGGACAATGCTGCAGAGACTGTTATGCCTTTCCCTCTCCAAATGGGCTTGCTTCTGGTTGCTCACTGGTTGTTCAATGATGAGATGTGAGATAAAAAGTAGTAAATCTACTTTTTGTGATTTCCCTCATCCCAAGACAAATGTGGAAAAAACGTGAGCCAGCCCCTGGACAGTCTCAGGATGCAGACGACATCATGTGGAGGGGGGTGGGTCTAAAACCTGCCAGGAACCAGAGGCTGTCCAGCGGCAGATTCCTCATGCAGAAATAGTCAGGATATCAGCTTCAGTTGCAGAAGATCCCAATTTCCATTCCTGGCATCTCTCTGCTTAGGACCTTGGAAAGCTGCTGCCAGTCAACATAGAGTGATACTAGACCAATGAAGGAAGTCTTCTATGCATCAACTCTGTCTGAAGTGTCCATGTTGCTGAAGAATGTAACTCTCTTTGAGGATTCCACAAATACATTGTTCTGTCAAGAGTGCCAGGATTTCATAACAAAAGGTTCTCAGTAATCTCACCAAATGGCAAATCAATCAGCTCTTCTGGTCAAATTTTGGCAGCTAAACTGATAGTAGTATACCAATGCCCTTCCTGGAATGCGATTTTGTTTTGAAGTTATTGAATTGTAGTCTTGTCTGCTTCATGCAAACTTGACTCCCAATTTTGAGTCTTCTTTCTCCAAAGGTTCAGTAGCTTGTAAGTGGATATTATTATATGAATGCCATTCTAGGGAATACAAAAACACACGTGGTATGTTCATATACCCACCCCTGACGGTAATGACTATATTATGTCTTTTGGAGAACACAGTGAAGAAATTGCTGGCCTGAAATATTTATGTGTTTATTTCAAGATTTGGGAGGGAAGATGAACTTGTGCACCCTCATGGGAACTGCCTTTGGTTTTGATAATGAACAACTTCTGTCAATAGCATGTTAATTAAAAGTAGATGAATTTATTTTGTTTCCAAAGTATGCAGCCCCATAAGTTCTAAGCAGAAGCCACCATCTGTTACTAAATTATTTCAGGCAACAACATATCTGGAGTCTCGATTTTCTTTGTTTGAGGTCATGGTATTACTTGCTGACACAAACCAAGTATCAAGGCAGTTTCTTAAAAATATACTTGCAAGAAGAAGCAGATTGAGAAGAGCCAGGTTGGTGTAGTGGTTAGGAGTGCAGACTTCTAATCTGGCATGCCAGGTTCGATTCTGCACTCCCCCACATGCAGCCAGCTGGGTGACCTTGGGCTCGCCACGGCACTGATAAAACTGTTCTGACCGAGCAGTGATATCAGCGCTCTCTCAGGCTCACCCACCTCACAGGGTGTCTGTTGTGGGGAGAGGAATGGGAAGGCGACTGTAAGCCGCTTTAAGCCTCCTTCGGGTAGGGAAAAGCGGCATATAAGAACCAACTCTTCTTCTTCTTCCTCTTCATAATGCAGGCCTGTTAAATACTTAGTTGGTTGCTTGTGTTTTGGGGGTGTCAGCTGACTTTGGAAGATGTTTTCGGTCTCTTTAATGCAAGCGTAATGTTTACCTCAGTGCCATGAAAACTGCTCATTTGAATGTTTTTCTACAGGCTTGTTGGCAGGATTCCCCCCCATGTTTAGATTCCCTCTCTAGGCCATTTATAAATAGCATTGATTCCTGGGCTGTGGGATTCTGAAAACATTTGGTAGTTTATTTATTTATTATTTGTCACATGGCCTGTATATAGTATAGCCAGGGGATCCTAGGATTGCCTGGCAGCCGGACAAGAGCTGTTCAGAGGTCGTTTGTCATTGCCTGTCTCCTCATCACGACCCGATCGTTCCTCAAAGATCTCCCATCCAAATATTAGCCAGGGTCAACCCTGTTTAGTTTCTGAGATTTGGCGAGATCGAGCTCTGGTGGTTTGGAGATTTTGACTTGGTGGTTAATCACTCTATTTGATTTTCTGCAAGGTCAAGTAAATATATTTCATTAATCCCTAGTCGTTATGATATTTTACAAAGAACCTGTTTTGTGAGATACTAAATTCTTAATGCTTGAGCAGTTGCCAGGTGTAGGGTCAACAAAACATACCTTTTTTCTCACCACTCATTTTGCTCCATTTGTAGTTTTGCCCTAGGCCTAGTAGAGTTTTTTTGGGGGGAGGGGGGAAGGGGACTCTGCTCTTTGCCCCCACCCCCCACGGCATACTTGGAATTCTCAGAGGTTTGCAAAGTGAGTCTCAGTTCTTGCTTCCAAACTCACCCTTTAAAACTGCCCCAAAACTTTGAACTGTTTGTAGAAGCATAATTTACTTTGCAATCCAAATACCGTAAATACAGCCACAGACTAGGCCCAGTTCCTTCATTGGTGATTATTTGGATTCTAATTTTGTTTCTTGTAGGATGGAAGGCTCCTGAATGTTTTCTCATCCTGCTGCACTTTTAACCAGTTTCTACAAGCTGCCATTCCAAAAGCCCCCAAAAGTAATACCCACTAAGTAGATTAATTTTCTTGGCTTCCAGGTAATACACAAGAGGTTAGTAATTGACAGTCAGTCACAGAAGGACAGATGTGCTTTGTGAAGAAAATGCTGGGGGGAAAGAGTCGCCTGAGAGGCTTACAAAAAGGTGAAAAGGGTGTGAGTTATTTCTGGCAGGTGGCAAGCTGCCATCGACACCAGAGTAGCCTAATGTGTGGAACCATACTGAATCACATTAACATCTTCAGAGAGATGAATGCCACAATGATACAACTGGTTGCGAATTGTCTTCCTTCCTAATTGAGAGTGATAGCAATTTTTTGTAAACAGCTGTTTGCTAGACATCTGCAAGGCTGCTGCCTGAAACCGAGAATGCAGACTTTATGGCAAAATGTGTTTAATGTTTTGAATATAATACGTCATTTGCATTTTTATAATCATGTGTAGTTAGCGTGGCAGAGCGCATAACAATGCGCAGACAAATCTGGTGTTACAAACAAATGTTGTAACTTCAGAGTTCATGGACAATTGGAAGATGGCTTGGGAGTGGCTGTGCTATTAGGCACACATCAGGAACTGGTAGTATTTGCTGTGTGGTAAGGGGCAATTGTGGTTTATAGGCCCTGTTATTCTATAAAACAAGCTTCTTCAGCCAAGGTTTCATGAAACTCTGGGTTTTCTTGATGATCCTGGAGGGGTTTCCCAAATGGGTAGGAGTTAATTAATTTTTAATATATTTTAAACATTAGTTAAACATTTTAGATTATATAATCATATATGGTCATGTCAATCCCCCCCCTCCCAGAATGTCCAATGATGGGCCTGGAGAGGGTGGGAAGGGGAGGAGCCCCAGATGCTCATGTGCACAGCTATGCCCCCCCCCCCAAATCATATTCTGCACTATCATGCCACTTCTAGGGTTTCTCAAAGCTTGAAGAATGTTTCAGGGGTTTCTCAATGGTGAGAAAAGTTGAGAAAGGCTGCTATAGAGGGAGAAATGGGGAAGGATAATTTTATACTGTACTCCCTATAGTCAGTGGGAAATGGTGGCTGGAAGACTTATGTATCTGTGCATTTAAAATTGCTTTCTCTTGTCCTGGTAAAACCAGGACCCAAGCAGTTTACAGCTGAAGTCATTCTGAACAGGTATAACAAATACAGTAAGCCGCACATCAATCTCATGTCATATAGATATTTAGAACTTAAATTCAAATATCCTATATTTTAGCTTTCCTACTTCCCCTGTACATTGTCAGTTCAGAACCTTCACATTTCATGTCAAAAAGGTGTCTAAGGCTGAAGTACCTGACAATTTTGAGGCCTTTGGAGGTTCCAGATGTCAGAATTGCATTATAACAGTAGTCTGACAAGTGCCCATTAGGGAAAAAACAAGGGAGAAAAGTGAATGAGTATTGTTAGAGTACCATACCTACCACATATATGTCCAGTGTAGGACATGCATAAGAGAAAAAAAGTTTGAAAAATATCCACAACATTCGATTGATGATTCCTTTTAAGAATTTGTTCAGGTTGAAAATCCTCCTGTCCCTGACACGCGAAAGTTAGTTTAAACCATAGACACCAGGATGGGAGCCATGGCTTTATGAACTACTAACCCGCTTACAAGCCCTCCCTCTGTGAGGCATCAGTGCAGGTCACATTTTAGAGAGTCACTTGGGTAAAATAACATTTTCTAGGCACTGGGCAAATTGCAGTGCTAGTATCACTAGGCCTAATTGTAAAGTGGCTGGCTTGTGTGTGTATAATCAAATGTGTACATTGAGGCCATCCATTGAGTTGTTAAAGAATATTTGCATATTCCAAGCATGCAGCAAAGTATGACTTTGAATTTTAGCAAGAGAACCCCCCCCCCCTACTTAAAACAACTTATTGAGAACTGAAAATGCTCCAGGAGGGATAGAATGCTGAAAAAAAGGTGAACATCAGTTAAAAGGGGGAAAGGAAGGAGAAAAGTGCCTACCTCCATATATGAGAGCTTTCAGAATCCTGGAAGGAGAGACTTGGAGTGAGATTTGTGTGTACTCTCCACCCTCGCAATTACTCTTACACTCCCAGCTTGTAACACAGTTTCGGTAACACAAAGTTTCAGTAAGGTATAACACTAAATCAGTTCTGTACAGCTCGAGAAGTATAGGATGTCAATAGTAGCCTCACATTCATGACACAATTCAAGGAAATGGGATGCAATCCAGAAAAAAATCAGCAATTAAAGTCCATTTAAAAGTATGTCTTTTCTGAGAACGGAAAGCAATGATGTTTGAGCTTTAACACTTACTGGGAAACGGAACACAAACAGCAGTTACAGTACCAAAGGAAAGTTTTCTATTAGGTAGATAAATTAAGATGATAACTTCTTTGTAGTTAGCACTTGCTTGTGCGCCATATATAAATTGCAATCTTCACTAACATTTATGGCAAAAAAATTAAATTAAATAAGAGCCCTGTTGTATCAGACCAGTGGTTCATCTAATCCAGCATTCTGTCTCACACAGTGGTTAGTCAGTTCTTCTGGAAGCCGAGGCCTTTCCCTGGTGTTGCTTCCTGGCACAGTATTCAAAGGTTTATTGCCTCTGAACATGGAGGTTTCCTTTCGTCGCCATGGCTAGTGGCCACTCTCCTCCTCTATCTAATCTCCTTTTAATGCTACCTCTGTCTGCATATTCAAAAATAAAAAGCATGAAAAATCCGCTTAAGAGTACAGTTGTGGATCAAGACAGATAGCTGAGCCAGCGTTCAGTCCCTCCCTCCATCTGTCACGTGTTTCATTTGGGAAGCTGGATTCACTGTTGTGGCTGTAAACTCCTTCATCTTCATGCTCCATGGGCAAAAGTGTAGCACCGCAGGCTTACCATCATAAGCATACAAGAAAGTGATCCTGAGACATGCCATACAAACAGCCCTCTTAAAGGTTATCTTTTGAATTATACAAAGTGCATCAGCATAGAAAACAGACTGTAATTCCATGTTAAGGTCCTGGGTAATTCCCTCATGTGCTTGAAATGTTATCCTTTGTTATACTTTTGGAACTCAACACGAAGCCTGTTGTTTTAAGTTGATGCAGTTCACGGCTTAACGTTAGTTCCACAAAGCTGTAGCTGGCACAAGCTGAAGCTGTTCAGACACTCAAAAGGAGCACCGCTGTTTCAAAATGTTCACAAATGAACTATCTCTGCAGAAGGCTAGCTGCTTCGCTAACAGTGCAGTCTTAAACAGTCACACTTTCTGAAGCTCATAGCCTTTGATAGACTTAGAAGACTGTAAATGTACTTAGGACTGCACTGTAACCCACTGTAACTGTAAGAAGCTTTTTAGTTGAGAGTTATTTAACCTTCCATAATTGTTGTGTAGCTGTGCTGATGTCCCTTGAGGCATAACATCCATTCAAAAATCAACTGATTGCAGCCATCCTTACAAACCGTGACAATTATCAGTGCAATCCATAGTCCAGAGGCAAACCCCAACGCCAAATTACGCTGAAAATAGCACTGTTTCTGCTTTAAATTCTCAGGTGTTTTGCAGTTAGTAATTTAAAATAAATACAATCCTCTCCTGGAAAAAATGTAGCATTTATATGTAAACAGTACCCTCCAGGAGCTAGCTAAAACTCTAATTCCCTGTCAAGTTAAACAGAATGATGTAGGACTTTTCATTTTGTCTTCTTTGTATAATCTGCCTTTTTGGCCAGCCACCTTGGGGAAAAACACACCAATGCTATATAGAATAAGCAGTGAGTCTATTATCTTCACTTCACACTACAGTGATTAGATCTTTCAGAAACTTTCCCAGTTTTATTATTTTTTTTACTTAACAAGATGAAAATTGAGGCTCCTTGGATCTACTCAAACAAAAATTAATTTCTCTCCACAGCCAATGGGTTGGATAGCACATGCTGTGGAGATTAGACTTTGCTGCTAATGGTTCAGAAATAATGCAGCTTTCTGGATGCCTCTAATCCTCCTTCGGCTTACTGTTTGGCAGTGCCATCCATTCTATAGACTTTGTTGCAATTCCTGTCTTCATTTTTGCTGGCTTCACAAAGCGCCTTCCCACACAGAGGAAGTCAATACTTCATGCAGAAGTGGTACTTTGTATCATGCTTTACCTATTTGGAGATTATATGACAAAGTTAAGGATGGTTCTACAGAGGCTGAGATAATGCTTCCAAATTCTCCTTCTCTTCTCCTTGGATTTCATATTATTATTATTATTATTATTATTATTATTATTATTATTATTATTATTATTATTATTATTATTTCAATTTATTTCCTGCCACTCCCAAATGGCATGTGGCGGGTTACAGTGTCTTAAAGCCCCATTAAAACTTCCATTAAAAGACTTTAAAATGTTACAACATGGCAGCACAATAATATTTTATGCATGTGTAGTTTGCTGCCATTTTCACCTCTCAGTTCACCTGTATCTCCCTCCCTCACATTTGCAGTAAGGGAATAATAGTATTGGCTGACCTTACAGGTTATTGACATGGCTACAAGAGGCTTTTGCATGTTGGAGGAAGAGGGGCTTGCTATTCCTCCACTCATTGCACTTCAAGGAAGCATCAGCTGGCTCCTCCACACCAATACCTAAGCTAGAAAAAGAGATTTTTTTTAACCTACCTTGTTGAGAAAGAAAAGTTATGTGAGCCAAGATCCTACATCAGTGATGAATGCCTGGTTCACACATTCTTGCTACTGCGGAGTAGATTACCTTTCAAGAACTCAGCCAGTGCAGTAATGTCTGAAGTAGGGTAAGTGGCAGCATAAAGCAGTTTTTTAAGGCAAGTTGTAAGTTGATTTTCCTCCTTGCTCTCTTTTCAAGTTCGTTCTCTTTCACCTTACCCTGGACCTGTCTTCAGGGTTTCTTCTAGAAGTATACTGGCATATACTGCCATATAATTTGGCATATATGAACCCTGCAATGCATGCATTTTTCTCATTATTCTATTACTGTGATACATATGCATGATCCCTCTTTTTTCTGTTGGCAGAGCTTAAATGTGCAAGAGAAGTGTAGAGCACCAAACTCCTTAAAAGAATAAAATATGGTAGCTTTGTTTATAAGAGAAACAATGTTGTATAGAAATGTAACTAACTGTTCTGTTGTCTTCATTCTGCCTGTTCTGGAGGAAAGCAGGGAGGAAGTGTGCTCAAAGGAGCAAAAAGTCTCCAAATGAGCCGATCAAGACAATGGGGGAGATTTTGAAAAGCATCAGGAAGTTCCTATTAGAACTATGCAGTCTCCACCTTGATACGCCTTTTTTTTTCTTATTCTAACTTAGTAGCCCATGCTTACAACAATATTGGAGAAATATTGTTTGATTTGTATTTGTACCATATTGTTTTAATTATGCTTTGCAATGGCCTTTGGCTATATACAATAAATGTTATGGTATCGTATCATATTAGAACTATGCTAAATACAAATCTCCTCCAAAGGCCCTTGTAGAATAGTCTCCATGCCCTTTTGAGTCGTGCACACTACAGATCTTGCATAGTCCAGCATTTCCAAAGCCAGTGGGGAAGCTAGTATGTGGCTTCTCAGTCATAAACTGAAAGTATGTTTGGTGAAAGGAAGAGCAACAAAGACGTCTAACCTTGACCGAGGAGGCTCTGTGGCCTCTCTCCTTCAGAACCTGAGAAGCTTCCATTTTCTGTGCTGGGTTTCAGCAGGAGGCAGCAAGAAGCTTAAAATTAATCTGTCCTCCTTCCCCGTCTCCCCAGGCACATAGATGGACACTTGGTCACATTTCATCTTTTAACAGCTTTGCCCAAGGACAAAGTGCTCATGGAGACATGGTCTGTTGGCAGCCATAATCAACTATATGAGCTATAAACTCTCCTATGGGTACGCTTCCTCAGAGCTTTCAGTATGCTTAAAGTCGTGGTTAGAGCTAGAAATTCTCCCCGCACACACACAAAGCACGAGGCGTCTGGAGTTCTAAGTAACTGCTCCTCATTTTGAACCTGTGCTGCAACATCCGTCACTTCTGAGTCTTGAGTATTCTCTGTCAAGAAGCCAGTGGAGACAGCATCGCAGGATGGCTCATCTCGGGTACTTACCTGCCTTTGCATTCTCATCTAGTGTCCAAGAAAGCTACTACAGAATAGGTGGAGTGGACATCCCCTCATTTCAGGAAGTATTTAGTTAGTTTGTGCCAACCATAGTAACATCCCAAGCTGAGTTAGTTTTCTCAGTCCATAGAGATCAGTAGTCTTTGAAGGGCAGAATGATGCTTAGACTACATTGCTGGAGTGCAAACCTATTCATACTTGCTCCAGTCTAAATTCTTGGACACTGGACTCACACTGCATAGTTGCCCTGTTAGAGATACAGCAGCATCAGGCACTTGATAGGTAGTAAAATTGGCCCTGAGTTCCAGCTTTGTGAATATCAGAGCTTTTTTCAAGAGGTGGCAATTCACAGAATTTGGTGCTATCTTACTAATAGCAAGGCATAAAAGAAATGTGAAATGCATGACTTAAATTTTAACATGATCGTGAGTTTTTTACATTAGGGAGAACAGAGGCAAGGTTTTTTTTATTTTGCCTGAACCTGTTGTTTCTGCTGCACAGTGTGAAATTGTTACATATCTTTGGTCTTCTGAGGAAAGGCTGAAGGACCTGCCTGGGCATATTTAGCCTGCTAAATACAAGAGTAACATTATCATGCTTGAGAAATACTTGAAGGGCAGTCTCATGGAAGATCCCAGTGCCTTGTTTGCTGATGAAATAGAAGGTAGATCTAGAGGGCTTCAGTTACAGAAACATAGTTTTGGTTGATCAGAAGAAGAAAATTCCTAAGGCAGCAGTACTTATGGAGAGCTGCTTTCACAATCATTGGGAACCAAAAAAACCCCAAGGACTATCAGATGCCATCGCACCAAACTCGCAGATTGACATATGACTATGAATATATTAAAATATATATACCCCTTTTAGGTTTTTGAGCATGTATGGTGAAGTCTCTCTACCATTGTTAAACTTCAGTGAGACCTTGTATATCTGAATGGAAGGGCTTCCCTCACTGCTTCCTTGCTCTCTCCTCAGCATAAGGAACAGTAGCTGAGGTGAAAATGCCAAAGAGGCAGGAGGAGAGTGAACTGATCATGGAGAAATGGCGGTGATGGTAATTGTAATTTCTCTTGTCCGTGGGCAGCTTGCTCTTCTTCTGGCTGCAGCCTGAATGCTGATGATAGTGTGGGGGCTGCCAAGATATTTGATTTGTTTAGTTATATATTTCTTTTCTCCTGGACTGGGGTCCCAACTCAGCTTTTCTCATTGCCCCCCCCCCTCCTCCCCTTTGTCCTCAGAACACCAGGTTAAGGCTGAGAGATTGTGACAGGCCCAAAGTCACATGGTGGGCTTTCATGGCAGAGCAGGAGATCTAGTCCAATCCTGTAACCACTACACTGTGCCATCCCTAGGAGGTATATGCCTGAGATATACACCAAATGTGTGAAAATCATTTGTGAAGTGGCTTTTGTTTGAATTCCAGAGGGATCTGTCAACTAAGCACAATAAGCACATTGGACTTTTTGGGGTCAGAGCCCAAGCTTGAGTCAGCCAGTATTCTTTTTAATGGTCTATGGTTCTTCCACATTTTTCTACATTATAACAACCAATTCTACATTTTCAGTGCAGAAATGTGCTTGAAAATTCATGAGGTCAGCCGTGCACAGCAGATGGCTTTCATGGCAGATAGGGAAAGAAATCGAAATGTTCATGAACAGCAGTCTATATTTTTTAAGTAATTATCTAGAATGGCAAAGGTTTCGTAAGTCATCTTCTCTGCTTCTGATGTGAGTAAAATTTACCTGTGCCAATTTTGCTTTAATACTGTCTATGAATAAGCTAAATGAAGATCAGCCCTCTTTAAAAAGTACATTCAAGAAGTAAAAATTTTCAGCAGAGATGCCAATAGTGACAAATAGAATACTGGAGGATTTCCATTTGTATCAGCGTGTTTTGTGAGGGAAATGATGAGGTTCAGAAGTAACAAATGTGCATTTGGTCTCCTATGTGTGTTATTATTTTTTTAAGTCTGTGATGATGAGGCTCTTGTTTTTGAGAGGCTTCAGTTCTTGTTTATTATTTCCGTAGTTCCATCCACCCATCTGCCTTGGATCCCTGTGATAAAGGCAGACTATAGGGTGTATAAATACATAACATTCATTTATATGGTGCTCTATAGTTTCTGGGGGGGGGATGTTCTGAGAGCTTTCCTAGTTCTAGGTCATCTTATTTTAATCTGGAAATGGATGCGTATAATGGATTATTTTACAGCATTCCACCATGTTTTGAACTGTAAAGAGGCATATTATAACACCAGGAGTTACCTTAATGGTTTCTCAATTGATTTAATGGCTCTGTTCATTTGTTCTTTCTCTTCTCACAGAGAAGTGTCCAGAAAAATGTATTTTTTTTTAAAAAAAATATTCCCTCCATTATATACTTTCCTCACCAATATCAGTGACCCCCTTGTTCTATAAATATGTCTTTAAGTTCAGGAAGTTTGGCGAGGGGGGGGGGAGAAGAGAAAAAAGCAACTCTTTTCAAGAAGCACCAAGGAGAAGAAGTCATGTCTATTTGTTTTCAGTAGACCTGACCAACTGGACTGTTAATCTTGTAGCTTTCAGAATCAAAATCACACAGAGCTGGAAGAGAACACAAAGGGCCTCCAGTCCAGTCCTCCCCCCATCTGAGGAACTTAAAAATCAAATATTCCTGACAGGTGCTCATCTAATCACACGAACATTTCCAACAAAGGAGACTCCATCACTGCCTGAGGCCGCATACTCCATCTACAAACAGCCTTCACCATCAGAAAATGCTTTCTAATATTTAAGTAGAATCTCCTTGCCTGTAATTTGAATCCATTGCTCCTAGTCCTTGTCTCTAAAGCTGCATCTCTGGTTTAGTACAGAGATGAAGGGACATGTAAAGTAAAGGAATAGTTGGGTTTTTTTTCCCTTTCTTCCATCAACTCATAGCTGGCTTATGTTGATCCTATACGGCAGGAGTAGTCAACCTGTGGTCCTCCAGATGCTGGCAGGGGCTCATGGGAATTGTAGTCCATGGACATCTGGAGGACCACAGGTTGACTACCCCTGCTATACGGTTTTCAAGCTAAGAGACATTTAGCGGTGGTTTTGCCATTGCCTTTCAAGTTAAGGATCTGTTAGCATAATTGCAAACTGAGTTTTTTGCCATTCATATATGTCTCAGGCAAAGTGGCTAAGCTTGCTGCCCTTCTTGGACGCATCTCATTTTAAATATATCTGGAGCAGGAAACCAGCCAGAAAAGCAGTGAAGTCTTGGGATGACAAAGGAATCAAGGGGTTTCTAAAGGAAGATGGAGAGATGGCAAACAAGATCAATTATATTTTTACTCCTCTGTTCGCTGTGGGAAGTATAGGGAGCCATGCCACAGGGGGTCTGAAGAACTGAGCAAAGTGAGATGACCAGAGATGAATTCGTAGACCTACTGGGGAAATTAAAAACTGTTAAGTCTCCAGGTCCGGGTGGCATACACCTGAGAGTTCTTAACGAACTCAGATGTGAGATTGTTCAGCTAGTAACCCATATATGTAACCTATCATTAAATCCAGCCATTGTAGCAGAAGACTGAGAGTAGCAAATTGACACTAATTTTTTTTAAGGAATCCAGAGGGAAATCTGGAATTTACAGGCCAGCCAGACTAACATCTCTCCCAGGTTAATTAGTATAAACTGTCATCAAAGATAGAATTCTTAGGCATATAGAGAGGAAGTCTGCTAAGGAAAAATCATTATGGTGTCTGGAATGGGTAGTCCTGCCTCACCAGTGTTTTGGAGTTCTTTGAGAAAGTAAACAAGCTTATAGACAATGGGGACCAGGTAGACATTATATACTGGAAGTTTCAAAAAACTTTTGACAAGGTACCTCACAAAAGTCTTCAGAGTGAATTTAGCAGTCATGGGATTAGAGGACAGGTTTCCTTATGGATTAAAAACTGACAAGAAACAAAAAAGTAGGAATCAAAGGACATTTCTTACAATGTAGGGAAGTAAGCAGTAGGAACTAGGGATGAGTAGTGTAGTGGCCAAAGTGCACCAGGACTCAACCAGGGCCAGGGCCAATGAACTACCAGAAGAACTGATGGCCCTGATGGAGCTATCACAGTTCCACAGAGCCTGCAGGATGGATTTCTTCCATCAGGCATGTCATTGAGGCTAGGCTGTGGAAGATCTGAGGTCTCTCATCAGGATGCCCTGAACACCTAGGGGAGGAGGTGCCCACCTCCTGAAGCCAGTTGGGTGGTGTGTGCAAGCTATTCTGGCCCATGCTGGTCTGGTGAGTTGGGAGGGAATGAGTAGGGTTAGGTTGTCAGGAGATATATGACTGCATTTTTGCAGATGGTTTATTGGGGTTTTATTGTAAACCATCACGCATTGGCCTGGCCCTGGAGTGGCAGTCAATAAATAAATATGATGATGATGATGATAGCTTGCAGATGACACCAAGTTATTCAGGTAAAAACCAAGATGGACTGTGAAATACTCTAAGTTGAGAACCTCCACAAACTGGGTGAGAGGGTGACAGTGTGGCAAATGAAGTTCAGTGTTAGTAAGTGCACGATAATGAACATTGATACAAAAAATCAAGTACAGGCTATAATGGAGTCTGAACTTCTGAAGATTGAGAGGGAAAAAGATAGCTCCATGAAAGTGTCAGCCCAGGGTTCTGAAGTGGCAAAAAAAGGCAAACTCAACATTAAGGATTACTCCAAAAGGGATTTTAAAAAATTATTAAAAATTTGTTGGGTAATGTGAGCATACATATCACCCCGGCTCTCGTCCCAAAATGGCTAAAAGGGGCCTGAAGGGGAGGGACCCCAGGTGTACACAACTATGCTTCCCAGCCAATATTCTGCACAATCATGCCACTTCTGGGGTTTCTTGAAGCCTGGATAATGTTTCAGGGGTTTCTCAGTGGTAAAAAAAGTTGAGAAAGGCTGCTATAGATCTATTGTGTAGCCTCATTTCGAATACTGTGTACAGTTCTGGTCACTGTATCTCAAAAATAATTTTACCAAGCTGGAAAAAGTACAGAGGAGGGCAACCAAGATGACTGGGGGGTTGGGGCACCTTCTTTGTGAGGAGAGGTTGAAGAGTCTGGGACTTTTCACTTTGGAACAGATGACTAAAGTGGGGACATGATAAAGTTTTATACAATTATTTTTGGGGAGATGAGAGCTGACAAAGTGAAATTTTTATCCCTCTCTCAGAATAGTAAAACTCAAGGGCCTCTAATGAAACTGATGGTCATTAGGTTCAGGATGGACAAAAGTACATCCTACTTTACACAGAGAGCGATTCAAATGTGGAATTTGCTGCCAGTAGTATAGCCACAAAAACAAAGATTCTTGTGGGATAAGTCTATAATTGACTTCTAGCTGTGGTGACTGAGGGGAACCTCCACATTCAGAGGCACTACTCCTCTGAATCCCAGAGCCAGGAGGCAATTTCAGGGGAACGACTCAGCGTCTATGCCTTATTGTTGATGGTCCTGTGGCAGAACTGGTTGCCCATTGTGTGAGAAAGGATGTTGTACTAAATGTATACAAATCCCCCCCCCCCACACACACACACCAATTTTTTTTTGGATTTTTTTTTCATCTTGGATTAGCTGAATGTACACCCCCTAGTTACCGTATTTAAGAGCAGCCTTGGCTAATGTTCATCTGTCAGCTCTAGATATTTTTTTAAGGAAAAGAAGCATGGGTAAGCATCACAAGATTTTCAGTCTCTAAAAAGGTGTAGAGCCTGTGTACTAAATACCGCCATCTTAGCTTGAAGGGACTGTGTAAACTGAAGGATTACTCCCAATACCCATTAAAACAAGCATTGCTCTCTGGCTTCAGTTAAGTTGCTATCATCATGCTGATTTCACTGATGAATTTCTTCAGTGTTACTGAGAGGATTTGGCTGATGGGTTATTTTAGGCTACAGGGGAGAAACATATTCTATTGTAATTCAGCTCCCAGACTGCAAAACATTTTATCTGTCAAAGGATATGACCACAATGATTTTAGAGGTTCCAGCTGGGTTTAATTTTTAGAATGGCTTTCTTGCCACTACTCATCAATTGCCAAGAGATTAAGTACTGTTGGTGTCATTGCAGGTAATGTGATTCGACTGAGTTGTAAAAACCCGGTACGATGACATTTGAAACAGGATATTACATCATCGCGATTAGAGAGATACAAATGCCCATAAATGCATGCATACACAGACATAGAATATTGAAAAACTGCAATATTTATGTAATCTCTCCCCCCCCCCAAAAAATTGGTTAATATAGGCAGTTGGTGAAAAGTGAACTGAAGGACCTGCGTAATACAGTGCAATGTGGCCATATGAAATAATGGCTAATAAAAAGATTGATATTATGTTGAAAAAACCTAACTTTCTCAAGGTGTCCATGAAGACAATGTTTGATTTATTTGTATATTATTTACTTTATTCATAGTCCATCTTTCTCTCTGAGATTTAAGGCAGATTACACAGTGTCAGCCAATGCAATCACTAGAATGAAAAATTTAATTAACAATATAATGGGACTAGGAGTACATAAATTTGAAACAAAACATAAAGTATTGGATACAATATATAAACAATAAAGAAAACAGTATTACAAGTACAAAAAAGCAGAGTGAAGGATAATACGTACAGTACATTACAGCCAGCTTGATGTAGTGCTTAAGAGCAGCGACCTTGTATCTGGAGAGCCGGTTTTGATTCTCCACATGCCACCTTGGGCTAGTCACAGTTTTGTTAGGGCTTTTCTTGCAGAGTAGTTCGGTCAGAGCTCTCCCAGTCCCACCTACCTCACAGGGTGACTGTTGTACGGAGAGGAAGGGCAGGTAATTGTAAACACTTTAAGACTTCTTGGGGCAGAGAATAGTGGAATATAAAATGAATTCTTCTTCTTTCATCTTTCTTCTATTGCAGCAGCTGACTGCTGTATTGTGACATGAACTTTTTTGGGGATTTAAAAGTCAGAAAACTTCCTTGATGGCCAGTGCTAGGAAAGAGAAGCAGTTCCTTTGCAATACATCTCTAGCTACAGAAGAGGAAATAGTGGGATTTGCTATAATTTTTTACTAATTTCATAGGTGGTGAAGCTGGGAGATACTGAGAATCTAGTTCTTGGCTAGTTGGTACTGTGGGTGTCGAAAGTGATGCAGTTAGCTCTAAGTCCCCCTTGATCCAGTAATTGCTTAATTGCAGAAAACCCAATGTCATCTTTTCAAGCAGGGTCTAACCGGATCTAAGTTAGGGCTGCCCAATGCAGAAATGATTGCAATCAGGTTTTTCCCCACACTTGCCATGTTGAGTAATTTGGGCATGCCTCATTACTGTCCTCCCTCCCTCCCCCTCCCTCTATTCTAAAAAAAACCTGCCAGGGGTAATTGTGTTACAATGCTGTTTCTAAATTTTTAAAAAAGTAGTCTTGCACAGCAGCATTATAAAGTTACAATCCGAGTTTTTAAAAATATATTCAGAACACTTTAGGGAGAAGGGGAGAGGTGATCAAGGACACAGAATGGTGGGATTAAAGGGCACAATGAAAACAAAGGTGCAAGCAGGCACCATTGTGCAAAAAAACCCACATTTTTTGAAAAGGGGAAGGGAGCAGCAGATGATGGGAGGCTGCCTCTGTTGGACTTATTTTGTCACAAATTTCAGCTTGGGAAATCATGGAAGGAAAGCCCAAATGTGGAAATGCTAGCATCAACTCGTAATATCCAAAGGAAAACCAATGCGAGACTAAAACAAAGTATGTCTCCTAATGTGGAAACAGTCACAGAGAATAATAGACTCAAGTAACTTGGTCATGGAGCCACCAGATGTGGAGTTGCACTGTAGAACAGTGATCAGTGATGGCAGTTGTTAGATCAAGATTATACCTAAACTCACAACCCACTCTTGGAAGATGATTATGGATTGTCTTCGTCCCTGAATGTTGGATGTCACACCATTAAGCTTTGAACCTCATGGAGCTGGAAGCAGGTGGGATTTGGGGTGGGTAGGAACCTTAGTGGAGTATAATGTTACAGAGTCCACTCTCCAAAGCATTCAATTTTCTCTAGGTGAGCTGATTATCTGTCACCTAGGGTTAGGCTGCAAAACCAGGGCATTTCCAGGTCCCACGTCCCATCTGTAAATAAATTTGAAAAGAAGAAGAAGAAGAAGAGTTGGTTCTTTTCCCTACCCGAAGGAGGCTCAAAGCGGCTTACAGTCACTTTCCCATTCCTCTCCCCACAACAGACACCCTGTGAGGTGGGTGAGGCTGAGAGAGCTCTGATATCACTGCCCAGTCAGAACAGTTTTATCAGTGCCATGGCGAGCCCAAGGTCACCCAGCTGGCTGCATGTGGGGGAGCGCAGAATCGAACCCAGCATGCCAGATTAGAAGTCCGCACTCCTAACCACTACTCCTAACCAAACTGGCTCTCGGACAAGAAGGACAAGAAGGACAAGAAGAATTTCACATGGTGCAACTCTGTTGTTCCAGTTTATTTTAATATGATGATCCCTAAATAGATGTCAAGGATGTACAAGGAACATAGGAAGAAAATAAAGAAAAGCAGAGTAAAATTTTAAAGGGATTTTTCCCCAAAAACTTCACAGAACATGTCAGGGCATGCATAAAATATATTTGTGAAAAGACCTCTTTAGCATAGTTATAGGATGTTTTTTTATTTAACTCGAGGACAAAATCTTCAAGGGAATAATAGAATTCATTGTTCTTATAGGGACTATTATTAGATACAAGTGGCTGACTTTTGGTTGAGGAATTTGGAATAACAGTTGGAATTAGATTAGAATTAGTATTACGTTGTCCAATACATATTGCAGAATTATGTCTTACTGCACTAGCAATACAATTAATATGTTTGGGTTGGAATCCATTTTATGTCCGCAGAAGTCTCAAAGTTTGAATTTATTACTCTTACAATGGGTATTGGCTGAGATATTAGATTATCATTACATACACCAGTACATGGGGAAGAAATATCCTAATAAGAGATGTCTTATAACTGAAACATGATCAGAATTTGACATTTATCCAACAATGAATATCATCATCAAGTATATTATAGATTTGGAAAAAGTAGATTGATAATAAACTGGTAAATTGTGAAATACTCAGGTAATAGCTGATGAATCTTTAAACACTTTGATTATATATAGCCCAGTAAGAAGTGATTCCTTTTTGGCAGTTACATCTATTTTAGCAAACCCCCCCCCCCAAAAAAAAGGGAAAAAAAAGAAAAAAAGAAAATAATTGCAATGTGAGTTCCCGATGAAGCATTCTAGTCCATAACAAACACAGGTGAAACTAATAGATATAACAGAATAGCAAATTCAACAAAACTAGCAAAGAAGTGAGGCTTAACTGCAGAATCAGAACAAATCTGTAAAAATATAGCATTAGAATATCAGTGTGTGACCAAAGAGGGTATTTTTGAAAGCATCATGCCTAAATATCAGACTATGGCTAGATTAATCGTCTTCTGTTGATATTCTCAGCTCTCAAAATACTTTATCTGACAATCATGGACAAACTGGACAAATTCAAAAAGGTTACCCCCATTAAAAAAGGAGGATGTGTGGTTCTGAGCCTGCTTTCTGGGAAACAGAATGCTTAGGACATTAAGTATCAAAATTGACATTTTCCAGCTCTTTATAGCTGATAATATCTTGGAGAAGCTAACAGAATTGCCTGCTGATCTTTTTTGCTGGCTTGCAGCTATGCAAATACTGATTTTTATTATGAATTGGATGTCTTCCCAGGCAAGTGATCACAGCCAGTCAGAAATCATATACTCAGCACAACAATAATAGCAAATTACATTTTGTTGTATGACATCCTACTGGTACTAATGGCACCCCCATGTCCCCCCCCCCAGACTCCCGCCAGTTGCTATGCCATGCCTAATAACCTGAGTTTTCATACATGAAAACTAGTCAGTTTATTGATTGGCCATAGGCCATTTCAATCAAATGTAAAATGCACACAATCAAGATTTGAAGATAAAACACATGGAATCATAAAGAGGAAAGAGGTGTACATGTTGTCAAATATATTCCTACATTATGTTTTTTTGGGGGGGGGGTTATTGTTTTTACGAATTTCTGTAAACCACCGCGAGACTTTGGAGAGCGAAGGTATATAAATATAAAGATAAATGAATAAATAAATAAATAATATAAACACAGTATAGCAAATCTTCATAATTAAATCTCCAATCTAATACATGGAAACTTTTGCTGGACTGCAGTCCCTCCTGAGAATGGTACCGCTGAATTGACACCTGTGTGCTGAACTGGCTATCAGCTCTGTCTAAAAAGACTCATTGGTTCTGCTGCCAATGCTTTTTGATCAACATGTTTGCTTGTTCAATTGCGTCATTGAATTACCATCCAATGATGCAATTTTCTATTTTCTGATAAAATTATTATCAGCAAAGCATTTAGGTTACTTAACATTATGTCATTTCTACCTGGGGGAAAAATGCACACTGGAAGTGTGATGTAGAGCTGTTTCTGGTTTTATCAGATTACTCTAAAGGCCAGAGCAAACAAAGTAGATAAGATCCCAGTTGCATAGTTTTCAAGAGCCAACAGATGAAAACTTTAAGGCAAATTTTCCCCTTTTAAGTGAAAGAGCTTTAATATATTTGAAGGAGAGATTGGTGATTTCTTTTGGCACTGCTGAAGGGCAAAATTAGATAAAATTTAGAATCCAAGGAGAAAACAATGAATGGCTTTGTAGGTCTAAAACAGAGTAAGCCTATTACTTGAAATGAAAATTGGTAAATTGGACATGGCGTCAAGTTAAATATCAATCTCTTAAAGGCCAGCAGAATCCTATATACCAGAAATCCATGGATCAATTCTGAGGTTAATGTGTTGCTATGGTTATCTTTTGTGAATTACTTTCTGGGAGAACAGGATTTTCTTTTCACTAGTTATATGCTATAAATAAAGCTTACTTAAGACGGGAGAGAGGGAGGGAGAGAGCAAACTATGGAAGAAGCAAATGCTATTTTGCTGCTTTAATTCAATTTAAAGTAAATAAAGGAATAATTTAAAACAGAAATTTAAACACACTCAGAGGACTCTCTTTACAAGACATCACAAGGCAGTTCCTTTAAGTAACAAATTTTAGAAGACCCGCCTTCAACTTCCATACCTTTCATGTTGTTTAATGATTGAGTTCCAGATAAAAACTAAAATGGTGGGGAGATTTATTGCTTGATAGATTGAGTTTATTCCCTGCATTCTTAGCCAAAGTCCTAAGATCCTCGTTTTAAATTAAAGTATAGAAACCCAGTCTAATGGATATATTTTTAAAGTGGTGCCAGTGGCATTCAATATTTTCTTTTCTCAGTTCTGAGTCACAGTGTTTTCCTTGAGGCTGAGAAAGTTGGATGCTGTTTTCTTTGGAACTCCTCAGTGTCCAGTTAGTCAAGCAGAGGAATTTCTGCCTGAAGGTACCATTAGGAATATTTGGCAGCCACGTTGGGGACACAGATCTTCACTGTCAGGGTTGGTCTGTGTGTCACGCAGATGCAAAAACCAATTCACTACATGGAGCAACTGCTCTGTGGAGGTAGCATTAAAAAAGCATCTGCATTTGCCCAGATGTTGAGAACTGGTTCTGAGATTCATCGGAAGATGATGGCTACTGATAAAAATAGGATTGCAGTTCTGGGAGGGGAATTACCTGGAGATTTTAGGGGCAGGGCCTGGGGAAGGCCGGGTTTGGAGTAGGGAGGGACCTCAGTAGGGTACAATAAAATACCCTACTTCCAAAGATGCCATTGGCTCAAGGTGAGTTGAGCACTCTCTTCTGGGAGCATCCCTCCCACTGCTCCCCAGAGTCCGATTTGCTTAAAGTTTCATTTTGCCAAATACTCCAGGTAAAAGTTCCACTGTTATTGAAATTCTTCAACTGGTTTTCTGTTGACTATAGATGTCAGTTTGGCCTTTTTTTTAGCAGTTCAGCAATTTTACCCAGTCAGTAACTAACACTTGATATTTCCCGAGATTTCCAGTTCTTAACCAATACTAACCTTGCTGCAGTGGTAGCATAGAAGAAAAAGTTCTTAGCACAAGCGAAAAGCCATTCCGGACAGATACTCAACAACATATTTTCAGATTTCATTAGGTAAAGGTAAAGGTATTCCCTGTGCAAGCACCGGGTCAAGTCTGACCCTTGGGGTGACGCCCTCTAGCGTTTTCATGGCAGACTCAATACAGGGTGGTTTGCCAGTGCCTTCCCCAGTCATTACCATTTACCCCCCAGCAAGCTGGGTACTCATTTCACCGACTTCGGGAGGATGGAAGGCTGAGTCAACCTTGAGCCGGCTGCTGGGATAGAACTCCCCGCCTCATGGGCATAGGTTTCAGACTGCATGTCTGCTGCCTTACCACTCTGCGCCACAAGAGGCTCATTTTCATTAGGTACTTAACATTAAATATTTCTTCTAAAACAGTATGAACTTTATTCCAGTATCTATGCACTGAGCCATATTTCCACCACATATGAAAAAACAAAAAAACAAAAGCACTGTAGCATTACATTTCGAGCACTTACAATCAGATTGCTTTGAAATCTTTGCTATTACCTTAGGTCAACGGTTCTCAACCCGGAGGTCCAGATCCCTTTGGGAGTTGAACGACCCTTTAACAGGGATCGCAGCAGGACAAGCACCATCACTGTTGCCACTCCTCCTGCTGGCACCACACAACAGCCTTGTGGGGTAGATTGAGATAGAGCGTTTGTCTGTCTGGAGCAGTGGAAAAGAGTGAGATTGGTATGGTGGGACAAGAGGCAGAACTGAACTGAGAAACCCCAGAAAAAAAAACAATTAATATACAATCATAAACAATGGATCTTCATGATTTAATTTCTGTGAAAGAACACTTGCATAATTTTATGGTTGGGGGTCACCACAACATGAGGATCTGCATTAGGAAGGTTGAGAAACACTACCTTAGGTGTTATATATATCATCTATAAAAGAATATACAGAAAAAGAATAAAGAAGAAATTTCAAACACTATGTTTCCCCTTCCCTTTGTCCCTCCTTGCCCCCCCCCCAGTCATTTCTTGCTTCAAGCCTTTTTAGTAAGATAGTCTAAATAGAAGCTCCACTGGTCCCAGAATTCTTCATCTGACTTTCTATTTACCATAGGTGTAAGTTTAATGTCTCAGCTTTAAACTGCTCCGTGGGAGTGGTAGAACTAAAAGAATAAGGGCCCTTAGGGTGGGCCCTGTCCGGGATGAGGAAGGGTGCCCATTGGCCCCTTCCCCCGGACGTTCACGGCTCCCAATTGGGCCCTCCGCTTGTCAGTCTGGCCCCAAAGCACCAATCAGCAGCCGCGCAAAGCGTGACTGCTGATTGGCTCTTTGCCCCAGCACGGCTCCCAATCCGCCCAACCCCCCACATGGCCTAACCTTCACCCCACGGTGGCCATTCCTATGTTGGCCGCCAAGAGGGAAGGTAGACCCGCTGGGAAGCCCTTCTCCGCCCCCCCCCCCAGCCTAAAGCCCTTCCCAGGGGCTGGGGAGAACGACTGCTAGCTCTCAGAGCCTTAGGCTGGGGGGGGCGGAGAAGGGCTTCCCAGTGGGCCTACCTTCCCTCTCGGCGGCCAACATAGGAATGGCCGCCATGGGGTGAAGGTTCAGCCACGTGGGGGGTTGGGCAGGTCCTATCTCCTTTGAGAGCCGGCAGGAATCTTCTGCTGGGGAAAGGACCACTTAGCAGAACAGTTCCTGTTGGGTCTCCAACCCTCAGCCCCTTACAGAGATGGTAGCCAGCTTATATTGGGGGGTGCTCCATCAGAAGAGACCCTAGGTATTAATCCTGGTATTGAATTGCATTGTAATGTGAAAAAACATTTTTAAGGCAGACATCATGGTAGAGGGAGGGGAGGGAAGGAGGTGGAGTGGAGACGTCCCTTAAAAAAAGGGGGGGGGAATAATGGTGAAGGAGGGTAGGGTGGTAGGCAGGGTAGAGACATCACTGGAACCACACCTCAAAATGAGGGGTGGCCCGTGGGGGGTAGATGTGAATGCTGGAAATTCTCACTAAGAAAATGTGTGCTAACTTCTGGAGAAAATTTTAAAAATTGAGGAATATGAGGATTACCAAAATGCATGATAAAGAGGCATGAAATTTGAATTCCCTTCTAGACAGATTTTTGTGTGAAAATGTTTCCTTCAGCTATTTAAAAGTGTGAATGCAGAGCTAAACCTTACTGTGGAAATGGTCCTGGAGAAAAGGATCACTTTGGAAAGAGGATTCTATGGCATTATACCCCATTAAAGTCCAGCCTTCCCAACCCCCTCAAACTTCATGTCCCAAATATCCAGGTATTTTCCAACATGGAACTGGCAACCTTATCTTTTAGCATACATTACTAGATAGTGACTTAGATACTTGGGTCTAGACAGAAATGCATAGCCTATTATAGGCAGTCAGGCATTTGATATTCAGAAGTCCAGTTCATTTTTAAAAAATTGTTCTAGAACCAGAAGTATATCCAGACCAGGTTTGAGGTCTGGCTGTGGGAAACCTGGTGGGGCAGGCTGCTCAGGAGGCTGCTGGTAGGTCTAGTTTGCCTGATTAAAATTGTACTTAATTTACTTATGATAAGAGGCCCTTCAACATATTCCTGAATGATTGTGGGATGGGCATCCTTGACTTATTTCCATCTTAGAGCATTCTCTTTTTCTGTTGCTTTATTTACTGAAAAAAGGACAGAATGGCTGAGACAAAGAAAACAGCCATTGCTTTTTCCCATCTAAAGATGTATTATGTTTATTCAGACATCAGAGACAAATGCCCCCATTCCTAGATGTGGAACCAAAAACTGCTCCTTCTGGCTAAAACGGAGTACAGCAACCGTGTTATCATACAGAAGTAGACGAAAAAGCACAGGAAATGAATGACCCTAGAATGTAATTAAGGAATAGCAATATATTTGAATGTCCAGGAACTCCTTCTAATCGTACTGAGGAGTTCAGATTTATTTAAACATCAGTGTCAGCAAATTTCCCAGTAGCTGCAGATGTAGAAAATTGGCCATTCTTATGTGTTAGAATTAGAGCCCATTCCACCCAGCAAATAAAATATCCTTGAAAATAATAGCTTAACAATTAAAATTCGAACAAGCTTGAACTTCATTTGCTCCTCTGTTGGTAGCATAGTACAAGGATTCTTTAGTGCACATGCAAAGTTTCATATCATTTTACTAATTGTTTTGGCAAGACACTAATCTCCTTTCGACATCCCAAAACATGAAACTTAGTGCAAGCTGAGATCTTTTCCCCTTAGATACCTGTTTCTATAATAAATGCTAAGAAGCTGAGGAATTACAAGGAAGGGAGCAATTTTGAAATCCCACTTCATCCCCCAAAATCTACCCCCTCTAGGCTTCTCTAAGTGAATGGTGGTTTGAACCAGATGGTTTCCCCTCCTTTTTCCCAGTTGCTAAAACTTGGCTTCTCCCAATGCTTTGTGCTTATGAAGCATATTAAGTTCTCATCAGGGTGTGTTTTGCCTTTTCTTTTTTTAAAACTTGTGGGCATTTTACAAAGCCATGTTTTTTCTGCTTACTGAGGAATCACACATGAGGTTGTCTTACACTGAAATTAGACCATTGGTCTATAAAGGCCGACAGAGTCCACTCTCCTGGATCTCAGGCAGAGGTCATTTCCTTCAGCCACAGACCAATACCACTAAGCCACAAACGCTTCCTGAATATGGAAAGGCCTTATCTGAGAACAGGTTTGCAGTGTTTGAAGGGGAGTCCATCAGAGTGCTTATAGTTAGGAATGTAATGTATCTCATCCATGTGGAAGGATCTTTTTCTTCAGGTATAGCAGGAAAGGAGAGTTTAGGATAATTCAACCAGGCTAAGATAAGGTCTAATATGTGTTTTGGTCTCAGGTAGTTGGAAGGGAAGTGTGAACAAGTCATGAGATCTATTGAAGAAGAAGAAGAGCTGTTCTTTTGTACCCCACTTTTTAAAGCAGATTACAATTGCCGTCCCTTCCTCTCCCCAGAACAGATACCCTGTGAGGTAGGTAAAGCTGAGAGAGCTCTGAGACAACTGGAACTGGAACAAGGTCATCCAGCTGGCTGCCTGTGGATGAACTGGGGTATCAAACCCAGTGCTCCAGATTAGAGGCTACTGCTCTTAACCACTACACCAAGCAGCCTCTCTTAGGTTGCCTTGTTTCTCCATGGATTAAGGTACTGTTGCATGGATTCAGTGAGCCCTGATGATGATCCTGCGTCCCCTGAGCCCCGTAACGCAGCTATTATGGGGAAGGGAAGCTACCGGGCAGCCAGTATTCTAGCTACAAGCTGGGAGAAAATAGACCCACTGCATGGGAGAGCCCTGCATGGCTCAATTGCAAAGAGGATGCAGCCAGCCAGTGTCATCGCAGGAGTCTTTGAACTCCCTCCCTCAGTGATGATTTCAGCTCAAACTATAGATTAATTTGGAAAACCCAAACAAATAGGATGATGTAATTGTCTAACTGTAGTTTTTCCTTCCTCCCCTTTGATTTTGGGGACTGACTTTAAACTAGTCCTAATTATAAAGATCCTGCTGTTCAGAGTTTCTTTAATATCTTCATTGCAACAGCCTCTCTCTCTCACACACAAAATAATTTAGAGATGCATAAAGAAGGGACTGATACACTGAGCAATTGACTCAATTACTATGGTAACTGAGTTTGCGGCTGAGTGACAAGTATGAGAGTGGCGCTGGGTGATAAAATTTGCCAGCAGAATAGCAGAACAGAGAAGCATAAAGTTGTTGCCCGTCCAGGACTGCCCAATAATAATTCGATCATGGCTCTGTAGGAATCTGAAGAGTTCCAGCATAGACTCAGATCTGGGTTAGCATACCATAACTCCTTTAGAGAAAAATTTATGGAGCCCACAATTTAAGTGTATGACATGATCTCCTGGGGGAATTTATCTCTGTAGTCTGGAGATACACTGTTCCTATACTGGACTGTTCCTATACTGCTACAGATGTCTAGGAAGGAGCAGAGATAGTGTGTTTGGATGGAATAAGCTTGCCAATTCTGGTAGGAAACTTTGGGAAGGGGTATCTGTTTGAACCTTGCATATATAGATGAGTTTGCATATATAGATAAAGTTAGATTTTCAGTGGACAGTTGGATTTGGTGGGTTTGATTACAGGATGGGGTTTGTGCATGGTTGTCAGTTTTGAGTTGGAAAATACCTGGAGAGTTTGGGGTGGAGCCTCAGAAGGGCAAGTGGACTTGTCAGGGGAGGGGGGAGGGGGGAAGGTCATCAGCTATGCCAGCCTCAGGGTAGGGATGCCAGCAACCTTATTGGGAGCAGCAGTTGTAGAGGAGCTCATACCTTCTGCAAATCTCCTGCCCCACCACTGTGAAATCGGCAGCACCCCACGAGTATCACTTGTTTTCTCTATATGGGCTAAGAATTGGGGGTTGTGGGGGACCTTGCCTTACTAAGTGCATGGTAGAAGAATACATTTCTTGTTGGTTTATGGTGCATCGATCCACTTTTGGAAGATACACATTCTGAATTATTTTTAAACTATATAAAACCAAGCTGTTAAAACGTAGGAAAAGTGCCATTCTGTAAGTCGTTTTAAGATGATTGGAAAATTGTAGACAATTTTCAAAAGAGGCGTTATGCAGCTGTCTTCTTTAGCAGTGGTAGTAAAGTATTTTACTAAGCAGAGCTTTTTCAAGAGAAAGCCAGTGGTCTCTTCCTTTTGTACCTCTCAATTTGTATTCGAAGGCCATGCTCACAGGACTGTCCATTTGGTTTTCCCTGGGTGATCAAATAGTACCAAAAAAAAGAGAAAACGAAAAAGAAAGGGAAAAAAATGATAAACTTGCTGCTGCACTCAGACTTGCTTCAAAAATTACAAGTTGATGGACTCAGATTTATCGATATATGCCTCCAAGCCAAGTACAAAGAAACTTAAAAACCCAGAACAACACTGCAAAATATTATTATTATTATAAAATATTATAAACCAGGAAGTTCTCATAAAAATAGGGAATTTAAAATAATATTAAAGAAGCATAGTTTAATAACAGAACTGCAGATGAATTTAAAGAACATTGGAGCTATTTTACATGATATTTAACTAGGTAGTGGTGGTATAGCAAGGCAATAATACTTTAATATTCTTATGATTGTTAAAAATATCTTGTTTTTCTGTTTTCTTATTTGTAAATCTAATGAAAGCTGGTGTAAACCAGCATCAATTAAAAAAAGAAAAAGAAAAATTAAAGTACCAAAATTCCGGTACTAACATCTGTTTGACGTAACTTGACAAGTTACTGCCTGAAATGTACATTTGTGTAGTAGTTTTGGGATGCATAAATTCCAGAAATTATGATATACTGAGAGAAAAATAAAAATATATTATATTGGTATGTATCTCTTCTTCTGGGAAGAAAGTATATTAGTAAGCGATTTATATTCTTCTGGCTGACATAACATGTTGTCTATTATAAACAACTAGAGGCAAAGCCCATTGTATCCAAGAATACAATGGGTGCTAGAGCTTGGCAGTGGGAAGAGGAAGGGGAGGAGTTGTCCAGTCTGTAAAAGCATGGGGTTGAATGTGTGTGTTGTGTGGGAGGTTGTGGTGGCATGGTGGCAAATGAGGGTATGTGTGTGGAGATATGGGTGTCAAGAACCTGTGGTGTGGAATGTTCATAGAGTGTGGGACTGACCTTTGGGAATTTTGGCATAGTGGTTACAGATGAGCCAGGTCCTTAGATATGTGAAGGGAAAATAAGACTGGAGACTCTTCTTAGGGGCAACCAATTCCTCCCAGTTCAGCGTCATTTCCCTTCTTGTGTGAATTAGGCCACATTCACCGAAATGCCCCTCTGCCCTAATACACATGGGGTAGTCACAGTACACAGGCGTCCACTATGTTCCTTCTTTTCCATTTTTTCACTGTTGATAAAATGTTATGTGTCCACATGCTTCTTTCATGGTTGCTCCTTAGAACGGTTGTGCCCAACCACCGGGCTGCGGCCCGGTGCCAGGCCGCGAAGGCCCTGGCACTGGGCCGCGGCTCCCTGCCTCCGCAGAGCTGCGCCGAGCTGCGCATGTGCATTTGCACCATGCACGGCCGCAAACATGCATGTGCGTGTGCACCATGTGCAGCCGCAAACACACATGCGCGGGAGTGCCGCACATGCACATTTGTGGCCGCACATGGCAAACATGCATGATAGCCCCTCTTTAAGTATTTGAAAGATTGTCACTTGGAGGAGGGCAGGATGTTTGTTGTCTGCAGAGGAAAGGATGCGCAGTAATGGG
The DNA here is from genome assembly GCF_049243985.1 of Paroedura picta. NCBI lineage: Eukaryota > Metazoa > Chordata > Lepidosauria > Squamata > Gekkonidae > Paroedura > Paroedura picta. Next base: position 73,229,419 of record NC_135376.1, read on the forward strand.
TTTAAACTACAAGTACAACGATATATGCTAGATATCCGGAAAAAAATTTTTTTCACAGTCAGAGTAGTTCAGTAGTAGACTGGCAGTCTTCAAGCAAAGGTTGGATACACACTTTTCTTGGATGCTTTAGGATGCTTTGAGCTGATCCGGCGTTGAGCAGGGGGTTGGACTAGATGGCCTGTACGATCCCTTCCAACGCTATGATTCTGTGAATAATCATGATGTGGCTGAGAGAGCTGGTTCAAGGCCAGCCAGGGAACTTCTGTGACAGAGCAGGGAGTCAAATCCAGGCCTGACAAACTATCATCCAACCAGAACACCATGATGGCTCTTTTTGGGTTGTGTCTAAATCCCCTCTTATACATAGACGAACGAGCCATGGAGTGAGTAAGTAACTAGCACAGCAACATGGAAGACAGGCTAATTTGGCCACCGCTTGAATGTTGGTGACAGCCAGTCCTCGAGGCTCTCATACATTGGCACAATACAGTGCCATTAACGGCTTCCCAGACAAGTCATGCTTGTAATACAGGTTAGCCACCTGTCATTAATGATATCATTAGCACATGTATTCAGCGACATTTAACATCGCTAACATTTTGCAAGTCCTATTGGCATGTGAAATGACATTAATTTACCTTTGTATGGATCCAGTTTAGAGAGATTTTGTTCTTTTAAGGGCTGTTTTATTCTCGTGTCCCAACATAACCTTCCAGTTTTTTTTTAATGTGCATCAGAATTTCAGTCAAGGTGACCACTGAACTGCGTACATAAATTGACTTTCCTATCACAATGGTGTGTTTGTAGAGGGTCCCCTCCCCACCCCCCTTTGGAAGCTAAGCCTACATTTCATTGTAGTGTCACCCTAGCTATCAGCATTTGCCCTCATTTCCCTTTGACCTCATTTTACCGGAGGGATGGTGAAGAGAAAAGAATCCTCTGCCAGCATGATATGCCACTTCTCATTTATTTGGTGATTTGAATCTACACATGCATGCACACATGCACTCATTCATTCATTCATGCACATTTTTTTTCTTTTTGAGTATTTTCACATAATGACATTTATCTGATGTTTTCTCCCCACCCTATAATTGTGGTTTATCCATATTCTATTTTAGTATAAAAATATTCACAAGAATTCTGAGACCACAATCCACATGTGCTAGTAAAAACAGTTATATGCTATAGATACAGATTCTGTTACATAGAGAACTATATTTCTGTCATGTGGAAAAACAGAATCATTCAAACATATTTAAACTAAAAAGTAGGTTAAATGGAACTGGGAATACTGTGTATTAATATATTCAGTGACAGCAGTAACCTTAAAATAGTAGCAAAGTGTAGAAGTATTTATTGAATGTTAAAATTTGGAACTGAATTTAATGATTCATTCACATTTTACTGTACACAGGAACTGAAATATTCATGGACATGAGAAGAAACAGCCAGTGATTATGACTCACTTGTACATTTTAAGATATTTCCCTTCCAAGTCTGTTAGTCAAAGTGTTGTGGGGTTTTTTTTGTTCTAAATAGTCCAACAAAATTGCAGTGATTTCTGAATCTCAATTTCTTCAGCTAGTTAATAATAAGGATTAGGGTTAAAAAAAAAACCCAAAATGCACATAGTGTACTCAGTGTATTTCTGAAAGGGGGGTTGGAGGAACTGAGGAATTGATCTTTCCAGCTGCAGTTTTGCATACTTTTTAAATAAGCACAATGGTACAATGGCGGTGAGGATGATATGGGGGCCGGGGACCAAGACCTATGAGGAAATTCTTAGGGACTTGGGAATGTTCAGCCTGGAGAAGAGAAGGTTCAGAGGGAACATGATGGCTCTCTAAGTACTTGAAAAGTTGACACTTGGACCGTTTATGCACTGGAGGTTTCATGCTGGGCTGCAGGATGGAGTTTTAGTCATGGCAGGTTGCCCCACCTCTTCCAGCATCCACATGGGGGAGCATTTGGCCTGGTGAACCTCATCCGCCCCCAATTTGTGTTCTTGCATGGAAGCTGGGGCAGTGAAGTTCCCAGTGCATAAACGGTCTGGAAGGAGGGCAGGGGATGGTTCCTGTTGGCAGCAGAGGACAGGACCTGCAGTAATGATTTTAAAATACATGTAGAACAGAACTGGCTAGATATCAGGAACAGATTTTTCACAATCAGAGTAGTTCAGCAGTGGAATTGGCTGCCTAAGGAGGTGTTGAGCTCCCCCTCACTGGCAGTCTTCAAGCAGCTGGACAGTTACTTATCTTGGATGCTTTAGGCTGATCCTGCATTGAGCAGGGGTTCGACTAGGTGGCCTGCATGGTTCCTTCCAACTCTATGTTCTATGATTCTAAATTATCTCCTAGTAGGGTTGCAATCTTCAACTGTTGCAATTTATCACCAGATGACTGAGATCAGTTCCCTTGGATAAAATGACAGCTTTGCAAGGTGGACAGTATGGCATTACACTTTGCTGAGGTCCCTCTCCTCCCGAGGCTCTACCCCTGTAATCTCCAGGAATTTCCCAAGCCAGAGGGAGCACTAGTATGATGCTGGGAGGGAGCTGAAAATACCCTGTGGGTGCCAAAAGCTCTGCATAGACCAGTTGTGTATCTAATCTGGCATGTTGTATTATACAATGGTCTAATAAAGGTCTTCTGATCTGATCTACAGTGGCCAACCAGTTTACCTGTAGGGCAAAACAAGTCTGTCACCTCCAAACTTGACTAATGTAGCTTGTTCTATGCATGCTATTGACCCTGCTACAGAAATTACAACTGGTCCAAAATGCAGCACCATGGGAGAGTCCATATAAGACCTGTGTTGCAACAGCACCATTGGCTCCCAGTTGAGTTATGGATGCTGTTCAAGGTTTTGGTTTTAACCTTTAAGGCTTTATGCAGTCTGGCCCTTGCATATCTGAGGGACCACCTTTCTGAATATGTTCCTCAAAGAGGACTTTGGTTAAGTAATACCAACCAGCTGAGGATCCCTGGCCCTAAAGAAGTCCATTTGTCCTCAACCAGAGCTAAGGCCTTTTCTATTCTGGCTCCTGCCTCATGGAACAAGCTTCCTGGAGAAATCAGGGCCCTAAGTTCCATAGGGTCTGCAAGATGAAGCTCTTCCACTGGAGCTCTTCTGCCAGGCTTATGGTTGAGGCCAACTAAGAGCTATCAGACCATCTCACCGGGTCTCCCTTTTTACACCCCTGTCCCCTTCCTTCTTGTGACTCCTCACTGTACATGACAATGCCAGAAACCATATACTAAAGGGTGCTGATAGCTCTTTTAGTGCAGTTTTAAATCTTCTATTTTATGGATTTTATGTTGTAATGAATTCTAATTATATTGTAATTAATTATGAGTACAATGTTCACTGCCCCAAGATAGTGAGTCTAAGAGGGTTGGTATACAAATGAAATGGAATAATAAATAATAAAAATAGATGCTGAGGCTTTCAACTGATGTTGCCTTCTAGTACTGCTGCTCAGAAGTTTATTACCTCTGACTACTAAACTTGCCTTTAGTCACCATGGATAGATGACCTTTCCTCTGTGGATTTACTAATCACTTTTTCAATATTTCTCTGCTCGTGGCCAGCACAACATCCACTGGCAACACATTCCACAATTTAATGACTCATTGAGTTAAAAAGTGCTAACATTTGTTCATACTGAATCGGTTGTCCATCAAGTTCATTGATTGCTCACCTTATTGTGGAAGAGGGAGAAAAAAGTTCTCTGTTTCCACTTTCTCCATCTCCATGGCATCCCAAAAGCTCCAGACTCTTTAGCATTTCAGCCCATTCCTCACACGTTGGATACTGCACTCTCAATGAAAGAGATTTTCCTGTTTCACACAGGAAGCTCTAGCTGCAAAAGAACATTGCAAGTTTGTTATCCAACATGTGCAGAATGGGCCTTCCTCACTGGAAAGGGGATTTTTTAAAATGGATTTTGCCTATCAGTACATTCTTTCGATTGGCTAAGATTTCTATAAGTCAGACTAGTGAGTATAAATAATGTAGTACACTATTTTACTGTTGAGTATTGTTATTCTACATGTTGGGCATAATCCATCAGGCTTCTGCAAACCCGCCCACAGTCTGTTCTCTGTCCAATCAAACCCCATTGGATTGTGCCATTTGACATTTGTGTTTCTGAATATCATGTTAGATTTTTAAATAAAGGATAGAGTGTCTGTGAGTCTATTATATGGTATGCATATCCATTTTGTCATCTGGCTAATTTATAAAAAAGCTGCCTTGAGAATAAGTGTCAGGTTAATTACCCACCATAATTGTATTATACTATAGATGCCAGCTTGAACTGTCCTGTAAATTGAAAGTGGGCTGTTTGTGAAAGCTGTCTAATGTCAATGAGTGCTCGGTTTAATTTAGTGTAAAACTCCACTCCAGATTTTAAACCAGCAAATTGCTTGTCACGTCTCCAGCCAGAAAGAGGAGGATGGAGTTGAAAGGAAGAGTGAGACATAGTCAGCTTCAGATATAAAAGAGAGGATGATTTTTGTGACATTCCAGGAAGAGCTGCAACGCAGCAGCCGTCCAGTTACAATGAAAGTAGATAAAAATCAAATTGCAACACAGCTAATAATAGCAGGGGAGAGTTATTCCTATCTTCTGATCTCACTAATAGCCTGTTTGCTGAGGGGGAAGAAGTCATACATAAATACAGATGGACTGGAAGGTTGACCCAGAATGTAGACATAAAGTGTTCCCACTTGTGAATTCTTTGTGATGGTAGGCCCTGGGACATACTGTTGCAAGAGCTCCTTCAAAGTAAATTAGACTCGAACAAAAGGGCTTTATGCATCTCTCATTTGTTTAACTAAAGCTCACCTTGTGTAGGAAGACTTTTTGGTGGATTGTGCTGCATCGGACCTATTGCATAGGTTTGCAGCCTATGAGTACAGCCAAATGTGGCTTACTATGGAACCAAATATGGCTGTTTTAAAACGAAAACAAAGACTTCCACTTAAGTTATATTAGCAAAAGAATAGGCCAGGCGAGATTGATCTTGGGAGCTAAGCAGGGCCAGTCTTGGTTAGAATTTAGATGGGAGACCATAAAGGACATCAAGGTGTTGTGGGTCAGCCAGGTCTCAGCAATGTTGAGGACTCTGCTGAGGAGAAAGGGGCCAACATAGCCAGGCCTGGGGCAGCAGAAGCTAACAAACAAAAAGAGGAGGTATAAGCATATCAAGACTTGCAGCCAAGAGCTTGTACAGAGTTACCTCCACCCCCCAGCTCTGACCCAGCAGATGAAAGCCAGTTGTCTATTTCCATCCCTCCAGGATAACATACACCATTAGAAAGGTAAAAGCACAGACTTGCTCTACCAAGGCTGCAGGCTAAAATGAGAAGTGATTGGTTTATGGCTAGGTGTCAGTTGCCTGCTGAAAGTGATGATGAGCAGTTGCAGGATTAAGTTTGAGCAGCTGACATTTAATTATGAAGCCTCTGAAGCCTCTTGATGGATGGATGGATGTATTGGTGCAAGGGGGTGCAATGTAAGCAATATATTGACACCTTGCTTGAATCCTGAAAGCCTTGACTGGATTACTGTGTTTACCTGACTTCTGGAATCTTGAACCTTGGACTGAAATGACTTTGTATCTTGTTTCCTCTCTTGACTCGGGTTATTTGGAAGAATAGTGAAGATTGCTGTAGAATGGATACACACATCTGGCATGAATTGTGATGCAGAGGTTGGCAATGGCAAACTATCTCTCAAGGTCTTTTGCCTTGAACACCTTATGGTGTCTCCTTAAGTCAGTGGTAACTTGATGGCAAAAAGGTTTACCAGAATAACTCATATGTAAAATTAATGCCAGTGGGAAAAATTGTTGGACTATAGGGTTTCTTGGGCATGCTTTACAGAAAGTGAAACGACACAGGTGAGCAGTAGCCAGCCATACCACTGTGAAGCATATTCAAATTTATTTCAAGCTCTAAAACAATTGCCCTGGGTGATCCAGCCTATATTTATTACTTATTGTGAGACCTTGTACATTTCCCTTTCTAATAAAAGTCTTTTAGTATGCAGTGTTTGGGCATATAAATGTTATAATTAATCAAAATACCATCAGTAATATTAAGTTGTATATTTTCATTTATGGAAATAGGCATAATAGGGATTCACAGAACTGTCTCTTTGTTGATCTCTTTCTTCGGATGCTGACATACCTTGGTTATTTGTTTGCTGCCCTGTGACCTATTCCATGCCACTTATTTACTCACATAGTACTTGTTCATTTATGCCAAATGGACACTACTTAGATTTTCATATGCTTACATGCATCGAATATAATATCTGTGCTGGTGATCATTTAGCATATTTAGTTTGTGTTGCTAAACCTTCATTCACTTTGAATTCTTTGCTGTCTCCCCTCTCTGACATATCTACATTTGAAGTGATAATTATTCTCAGTCATTTACATTAGCAATACTTGATCCAGGACCTCTGTATTGCCTGGAAAGCTCAGTTTGTGACATTGGTCTTGCTACTGAGTATAAAAACATACTGTGATGGCAGTTATTTTCAGTTGACAAGAACACAAGAGTCTTGCTGGATGAGCAACAATCTGTTTTTAACAGTGACCAGCCAGACAACTCTTGGAAGTTCACAAGCAGGGTTTGAGAGCATCAGCTGTTCCATGTTTTCTGAGATGTGATTGTGTTCTCAGGTTTCCAAAGCATTAGTTATTAAATAATCATGTGAGTAAAGAACAGTAAGGTTTGAAGTAGCCTTCCATTTCCTAGTTAGCTGACCAAGTAACTGAATTAGTAGCTTCGAGGGGACACATGGAGATCTCTTGGTAACACAGTTGATCACCTAAAGAGAAAATGGCTTCTTTGGAGGGTATGTTCTATGACATTATACCCTGCTGAGATCCTGCCATCTCCAGGCTCCACCGCCAAAATCTCTGGATCTTTCCCAATCCAGAGCTGGCAACCTTAAAGATAACTAATACATTAACATCTGTGAATTATAGAATAAGTTGTGTTTGATAGTGTTAGCTGCTGCATTGGTTATTCTACAGTAAATATAGAGGTGTCTGAATCAATAGCCAATAGTCCCATTTTATCCTGTTCTTAGTCACTGGAAACCAAGTTGATTACACCAGTGTTTAGTAGAAAAGTCCTCCTTCGGCTGTCTTCATATTTTCATTCTCTCATCCTTATATATATATAATATTTTCTTTTTCTTCTGCAGCTCCTTGTTCATATATTTCCGCTGTCATAACTCCTTTCTCTGTCATCATCCATCTTTGCTGCCAATTTTCCACTTCACTGTCAGCGTCTCTGTCTCCCCCTTTCTTTTCTTTCTGTCTCATTCTCCTTAAGAACCTTTCACTCTTGCATTCTTTCATTTCTGCCAGTGCCGTATTTCCACTTCTGCTTTTCTCCTCTGACTTCTTTTGCTCCCAAGCCACTTTGTAATTCAGAAACAGCTTTGACAAGGCTGTCAGGTCACTTGAGTTAAGCATTTCCTGATATAGCTGGCTTTCTGTTTTTGTGAAATCACTGCTGTTGTCTAACTTTCATTTAAGATCACCAGCCTACTGGTGCTTCATTGTTTCCCAGGCAATTTAGAAAATTGACATCAGCTTTAGTACTGTATTCTCCAGTTACTTGTAGTTCATGTGGCTAAAATATTTCAAATTTGTTAAGAAAATAATACACTTCTTGTGCTGGGTCTTATTATTTATTTTCCAATCTCTTATGGCTTTTATTAGGACTGAAAATTTAATTGGTCTTCACACACACACACACACACACACACAAATATTTTTGTAGTTTTTTGAGATTTTATGTCAAATTCAGAGAAGTGATAGTAAAAACTACATAGTCCGATATTCTTCTCATATCTGATTGCAGCACTGTAACTGTGTACTGGTTTTTCATCATACCTCTGTATATAAAATGCCAATGAGGACCCATTCTGGAACAACATACTATGTATTTTGTATTTATTTATCATATATGGCGGGTGTGTAGTATAGCCAAGAGATCTGGGCATTGTCTGGCAACCAGGCTCGGGACATTCGGAGATGGTTTGATATTGCATTCCTCCACATCGTGAACCCTAGTGTTCCTTGGAGGAATTCCATGCAAATCCTTGGAGGTCTCCCATCCAAATACTAGCCAGTGTTGGCCCTGCTTAACGTCTGAGATCTGCTGGGATTGGGCTTCCCTGGGCTATCCAGGTCTAGAGAAGATAATAAGGCTGGTTAGGAAAGATGGATATTTTATAAGCAATTGGAAAACAACTTTTTGTTTTTTGTTCATATGCCTTTGTTTTATCCTGTCTTTCACAGGGTTTTGAAACAATAAAAACCTACAGCTCATTTGTTAGACATAAAAGCAGTATCAATGTTCATCCCTGTGGGTAGCAGTCACTCTTTCAAGCTGCCTTCAGTTTTGAAAAAAAAAGAGCTATCCACTGTTCCAGGCAGAATAATTGATGCTGTTTAGTACCAGTGATCTGTTACAGGAAAAGAAAAAGACTTTGTTCTGAAGTATGAATCAAGTTTCCAGGGGCGGTCGTAGTGATTGTGGGGTCCTAGACACAAGCACCTAAGTCTAGCTGGGGGCTTCAGGCTGGCATGACCTGTCACTAGAAGTTGGCTTCCCCAGCTCTGGATGGGGCAGGTAGGTATGACCACTGCAGTGGAGCAATCTGGTTGCTTGAGACCCAGATGGGATCAGCACAAGCAGCAGTGATAGTGGAAGCCTGCTTTGTTCTTTCCCCCCTCCATTAGGAGGGCAGTGCTCTTGGTCAGTGGTCCGCAACCTTTATTAGGCTGCGGACCGATGGGGGGAGGGTGATCCGGCTGCCGTGCATGTGAGGCAGCCCATGCGCAAATGTGCATGTGCGGCAGATCAGCACATGCAAGTTTGCGCCATGTGTGACCTCAAACAGGAGGCTGCTTTTAAAAATTATTTATTTGGGCATTTATGCTCTTATTTTCTCATGAATGGGGACCCAAGACAGTTCACAAAATGATTCTCTCTGCTCCATTTTATCCTCATAATAACAATTACCCTGTGAGGTGGGTTAGGCTTAAAATGAGGCTAGTGGTTTTCTGGTACTGTTTTTGCTGAGAGCAGTGTTTCTACAGTATCAATGCCCAGATGCAGATCTTTTCCTGACAAATATTACTTGATCAAAATGAATGTGGCAAAGAATTTGCTGGCTCCATAATGGTGTGTGATGTGCAAATATAAGCCCAGGATAACAGTCTTGAATCTTGTGAGCTGGTGATACATAGCTAATGTAAGATACGGAATGGCAGCGAGTCACTTAAAGCCCTAAGTAGTATACATGTCTGAAATTTTCTACAGTAAAGAACAGTTCAAGTATCAAGTAAATTGCACCACTTATTGTTTGATTTATCCCCTTTTGTACAATTATTTGACAGGAATCAAGGGTTAGCCCCATTTACAGAGAACTGCATGAAGTTTATCTTGTACACACTTGGAATTGCACTTTATGTCTCAAGCAAAGACAAAGTGGGGTTATTTTGCAAGAAAGGCTGTTTACAAGCTGAGCTCTGCATCTAGGGTGGTTTAAGGCTTGAAGATGCTTGACATGTGACCCAAAATGCATTCAGACAAAAATTGTTCTTCATTGCTTTTGCCCTAGGGCTCATTTTGTACTTTCCAGTGATGACTTGTTTAAGTCACCAAATCATGGTGACCCGTTGAAGTCACTTGTCAAGTCAAATACTAGCTCCCCTTATTAGCCTACGCAAAAACTGTGGTCATCTTTTGAGACACCATTTTGGGTGCCTGTGAGATTGGTCAGCAGCCTTGGAAAGAGACTTCTTAGTAGCGGTACCCTTACTCTCTCCCCAGGAAGACTTGTCTATCCCCTTCTGTTGTTGTCTTCTGCCAGTGCGACCGTTTCATGCCGGGCTGCAGGCTGGAGATTTAGTCATGGCAGGTTGCCCCACCTCTTCCTGCACCCACATGGCGGAGCATTTGGCCCGGTGTACTTCATCCGCCCCTGATTTGTGTTCTTGCATGGAAGCTGGGGCAGTGAAGTTCCCAGTGCATAAACGGTCTGGGTGAAGACTTGTGGGTGCATGTGTGTTTTGACAGGTGTTTCCTCACTGGTCGTTCATTTCTTCCGTGTTTCGATTGCTGATTTTTTGGGGGTTTTCTATGTGTATTTTAGCTCCGGTTTTAATTGTTGTCATACATGAGAGAAATTTAACTGCTTCATCTCAGGATGAAGGCAGAAGGTGCTGATGTTTCTTGAGATTGACCAGTGTTTGTGGCAACAGCTGGACTGAGAACTCTCATCTTGCCTGGATAGGCATGATTTTTGTAGCCACGTATAAAAACTTGTGATCCCTTTGACACTTAGACTCCTGTCTAATGGCTGACAGATTCCATGGTTACATTTCATTGATTAATCTGCACCATAGTTCTGTAACCTATGTTCTCACCAGGGTTATACCAATAAAATAAAGTTCATGTTTGTTTTATGAAATAAGTGATTACATGAATTTGTAACCGTGTGTCTTGCTATGACTTAGGTTAACAAAGCATCTCTGGATTGATGCTCCAAACTGGGATGTGTGTATGTGGTGGGGGGAGCAAACATCAGGATGTGGTGGCAGCCCTGAAGGGAAAGGTCTTAAACCCTACTTTGGGGAGGGGGGGTTCCCTCCACACAAACCACTTCCTCCTCACAAATGGGCTTGGCCTCATTCACTTGCTTGTTGTCTGATTGCCTGAGCAAAGGTGGCGTGTTGGGTGCTGGGGATGAAAGGATGACAGTCTGGTTTTGAAGACACATGTTTAGTATGTATGTTTTTAATTTTTTACCGACCTTGGTGGCTCTAATGTAGACAGAAAGGCAGTCTATAAATTTTGTAACTAAAATAAATATAACCCTCCAACCATGTACAGCATATAGACTACCTTGATAATCAGTTTCCAACACACAGTGAATTTAGGAAAGCTATTGAGCCCTTGGTGGATTGTCTTGTCTTGCTATGTCACAAAGTTGTGTGAACTTACTATAAGCTATATTTTTTTTGTGTGTGCTGCATACTGAAATTCATTGGGAAACCCACAGTTAAGGGAAAAACAACAACAACCCAGATTCCTGAAAGTAGAAAGTAACTTCGGCTAAAAATGAAATGTGCTTTTTTCTACTGTCATAATCAAATCTTAAAGTACAACTTTGCTGCTCCAGCAGTTTTTGCCTCAGTTGTGCCAGACAATAACAATACAGACACATGCTTACGGCAGATAAAAATATTAAGCTTGGCTTCTAAACAGGGGAAAATGGCTGTTGCACAGAGTTAAGCAATCCAGCTTCTCAAGTGGTGCCCTTATTCTGGCACTTAATGAGCAATTCTGAGGTGGCCTACTTGGAATCCTGTTCCAAGTCTAAGTTGATAGGTCTTAGTCGCATGAAAGTGTTCTTGGGATTACGCTATGAGTCTCTAAAAGTTGAAGTTTCAGATTTGTCAGGGCACAGTTCTCAAGGCAGGAGTAAAAGTCTTCTACCCGTCACCACTGAATAAAGGTACACACGGTATGTGCTAATGGGAGATGATGAACTAGTCTTGTTTCTGTGGCTTGACGTTACCTTATTTCACCCCATGAACAATATATTGGTACTTTATTCACCTCATTGTCAGTGAAGCTAATTAAGGAAGCTCTGGCTTTCATACGTAATTAACTGACCTTGCTTTCCTAGCAAGCCTCAGTCAAAAGGCACACATTTCCATTTCTGATTATTGTACATACTTTGTTTGCAGAAATAATTTAGGAAATAGGTCATAAAGAAATGCACACCGCAGTAATAATAACAATAACAATAATAATAATAATAATAATCTGAGCAGAAAGCCAACTATACTTATATTCATATTATATCTAAAATCTAATCTTCTTGGCTATTTGTGCTACAGCTTCTGATTATGCCCTTTAATGAGATGCTTCAAGGCATTAAACAACATTAATTTTCAGACAAAGTAATAGTTTCATGTTATTTGAAGGGAGGTGGGAGTGGGTGTAATTATTGTTTAGTTCCATTAAAATATGCATCTTGAAGGAAGTCATTTTCCCCTCCCCATTGCCTCTTATTTCATCATTAAAACAGGAGGAATGGCATTGAGTGGAATCAGTATGAGATGCTTATGTTTATATTCTTCTGGGGAAAGTTCCTGTGAGGAAGAGGAGGAATAACTTGTGCTTTCCAGCATACGATTGTACTAAAAAGACAGAAAGAAGCTGCTGATGTATTTCTTGTAGAACTGCCAAGAGCTGCATTTGATCCCCAGGCTGCCTGCTGACCATCTGTGATCGAGTTGATCTAGTTGGTTGGGCAAGTGTCTCCTTGCTACTCCATGTGTATCTTTCTTTTACGCTGTGAGCCTGGGGCAAATGGATTACTGATCTGTAATGGAAAGTTCAGTGCAGCTGATTTAACTCCCAATTTGCATAAAATAAATAAAATCATATATTTAATATTTATTATTTAAGTGTAATTATTTCAGTGTAATAATGTTAACTGGCTTTTATTGGCTTAAAAGTCCATGTAAGAATTGTAAGCCCAGTAAAAAAAAATACCCGCAGTTTTAAATTAAACCCATGTTTGTCCGACCAACCTTGACAGCGTGACATCAATTTGTATGCAAAAAATGTTTCTCAACCTTCCGGTCCTTGAGAGAAAATGGAACAGGCTAGATTATATGATATGTTTAATTGGTCGTTGGTATTTATTGGTTTGTCTTTAAGGATTCATAAAAAGCTTTTCTGCTCTGCTCTCCCCTGAACTTTCCATTTTCTGAGTTTGGACCTTTTTAGTATGTAATATATCAAAATACTATTGTGTCACTGAAATATATTTATTAGTATGAAAGATTATGGCTCCAGTCCATTTGCACATCTCTCACACATAGTTCTGGCCTGTGAGCTTCTGGTGTCAGTTTACAGCATATTTTCCTGTTCTCCAAATATAAGGACAAGTAAAGTTTCAAAAGTCCAGTATTGTTCCAGTTTGAAGACTGGATTTCAGAAATTAGTCAAGACAACACCATCCAGTTCCAGGTCAGGCTGTTAGGAATCAGTCAAAATGGTTTCAGCAATTCAAAGTCTGCTGTACTCCTTATATCTGTACCCTATAATATCTCTTGGGAGATTTTATAGCCACACTCCAAGCTTTCAGACATAATCCTGCAAAGACTCATCTTCACTATCAGCATACAGCTGGCATTGATCCAGGAGGCCTAGCTTGTATCTCTGTTCTCAGCCGTCTTCTGCATCAAGCTATTGGAGGACCGGGAATGGCCAACTGATTTTCACCTGTGGATGGAGGTGATTCTGCACCAACTCTTAACTGTAAAACCTAGTATGCCTGTGCCTCATTTCCCTGCTGGTTGGCATCTGTTGACTCTGGGCTGGCTACACAAGGCCCTTCCTCCTCTGAGAAGTCCTCACCATCACTGGGCCTTGGCTGACCCATGACACATTTGCTGCTCTGTGCACCAGAATTTTCTGCTGCTAGCTCACTTTTGCCAATTGGTAGCCCTCCCAAGTGCAAATAGGATGTGGGCTACTGTGAGCCCAGTGATATGATATTACACCACCTGATTCAGGTAAAAGTGTGTACTTAAAAAACCCTAGGCATCTAGTTACTGGAGCATTTAACTCCTAACCAGAACTACAGATTGGCTCTGGGTATAGTGCAGAAATAAATACTATGTCTCTTTTTAGAGGGTAAGCTTATTGCTAAAGCATGACTACTGGGTTCTTAATAAAAACTAAACCAACAATGCATGATACCATTTGTCCATCATTATTACATAGGTGATGCAGAGTCCATAAGTGTTTCTTACCCTCAAGGTAAGCAGGTTACAGGCAAGGAGCCCCTTCTAAGAAGACGTTTGAAGTGTTGGTTAGAGCCCACCTGGCTGCTGATAAGGAATGGAATTGCCATCTCCAGGCTGGGAAACTCTTGGAGATTTGGGGGAGGAGCCTGGGGAGGACAGGGACCTCAGTGGAGTTCCATGCTGTGGAGTCCACCCTCTAAAGCAGTGATAGGCAAACTGTGGCCCTCAAGGTGTCTATGGACTACAATTCCCATGATGCTCTGCTAGCACCTGCTCATTGACATCTGGAGGGCCCCAGTTTGCCTACCTGTGCTCTAAAGCATCCATTTTCTCCAGGGGAATTGATCTTTGTAGTCTGGAGATGTGCTGTAATTATTGGGGAGGCTGGCATCTCTAGTGTTGGTGAATGTTGAATATTTTGAAATCTTATTTCACTTTAGTCTGTGATGAGGCTGGGCTGTGCAGGAGGAACTGACAGCCACTTAAAAGTCTTATTTTTTCCTTATTGCCTATTCTGAGGCAGAGTAGAATGGGACAGAAAAAAGAGTTTGTGAATGTGATTTAATGAGTTTGTGTAACACTTTGCTGTGCCCTGCCCTGCCCTGCCCTGCCGACAGCCAATTAATGCACATGTCTGTTTTATTCCTTGGCTATTGTTCTGGCAGGAACCTAGCTGGATAGTGGGAAAGAGTAAGAGTCCAGTAGCACCTTAAAGACTAACAAAAATCCTGGTGGACGGTGAGCTTTTGCGAGTCACTGCTGACTTCCAGACATAGTGTGATCCTTTGCAAAAGCTCATCCTCCTTTACATACAGAAGAATTCTTTGCTGTTCCAAATTTTCCTTAAGCTTTTCCTGAGGTTTTTTTCCTGACCACTTTTGCAGTAATCTGGGGAAAAAATAAGAAAAACAACTGATACTGTGTTTAAGGGAGGGAGGAAATGAGTTAGGAAATGAGGAAATGAGTTAGGAAGCCAATCTGCAGCAAAAATCCCTGTGCAGAAAAGCTTTTTGGTGACATGTGCAACACAACAAGGCATGATAACAAATTCACATGGAAATTAGCCTGCCATTCATATCTATGTCTGAATTTTTTGGAGGGGACTTTCTTTCAGCTGGCTACCCTTTGCATTTACAAATGGGGGAGGGGGAGAGTCCCAGCTGGGTTTACACATCACAGCATTGAGTGATTGTTTTTGTTGTGGAATTTTTGACCCATGTAAAAGAAAGGGTAACTCCTGCAATATTCCTTAGATGAAAACGTATGGCATTTACTACTAATTGAAATCAGTGATTCATTTGGCTGTTTCTTCAGTCAGCATTGCCGTGGGCAGTTTACAAATTTGGAGAGCTGTGTTTCTGGCATGTTATAGGATGGATAGCCTTGCTTGGGAGTGTTTTGAGAAAAAAAAATGACTTTTCAGTCTGTCATTTCTTAAAACCTGTGAAAGCTGATTTTCTGACAGGTTGTTGGTGTTTGAAAATAACCAGCACTTTCCAGCTCCTTTTTATATGCATAGTGATAGAAAATAAAGTAAAGAGGTTAAACCTAACAGAAGATGAATTTTTAACAGGTTGGTGTAATGGTTAAGAGCAGTGGCTTCTAATCTGGTGAGCCCAGTTTGATTGCCTGCTCCCCCACATGCAGCCAGCTGGGTAACCTTGGGCTCCCACAGCCCTGATAGAATTGTTCTGACCCAGCAGTAGTATCGGGGCTCTCTCAGCCTCACCCACCTCACAGGGTGCCAGCTGTGGAAGAGAAAAGGGAAGGCAATTGTAAGCCACTTGGAGACACCTACTGGTAAAGAAAAGCAGCATATAAAAACCAGCTCTTCTTAAAAGTAAGATCTGTGAGAGCTAAAACGTTTGAGAGGCACTGAAGTACTTATTGAATTGGTAAGAGAGGTTTGGTGACCTGCTAAAGCTTATTGTACTGAGGAAAGACTACTCTTTTAGTTTCATTGGTTTCATTAACAAATTATTAATACAAAAGTTATCTCTTGCAGGTACAAGAGATTTTGTATTAATACAAAAGTTATCTCTTCTTGGAGGTAATTTGGCAAGGCAGATAAACTCTCGACAGCAGGGGTCTCCAACAGGTACCTTGGTTCCCAGCCTTTGGGCTATGATGACCCATAATTTCAAACTTGGTATGGTGATTTTAGGGGGTGGAAACAAACAGAATGTGCACAAAACAATAAAATTGCAAAAGCTCACAGACGTCCGGCTGGTCCGGTGCTCCTGACAACCATAACTAGGAGAAGAATTATCTCGGGATATTTTTCATTGCTTCAAAATATCTGTTATTAAAGAAAATGTTGGCGACCCCGAATCTAAAGACAGGGGCTGGTAGAAGCTTTCTGTCCTGGTACACTTAACTGGTCAGTCACAATCACCATGAATGCTGTATTAATGGAGAAACCTTAATAATGGCACTTAACCCAGGATTTCATAAAGACGAGTGATTCTGATCCCTGAAGAACATTATGCAGACTCAGTTTAATAGAAATGTATTTAATATAGCTTCATCAGATTTTTTTTCCTTTTAGTTGAAACTGTCAACGCTAATGTGTCTTGGGTTGAATGAAACAAAAGTTAAGAAGAAAAAATGAGTAGAGCTAAATGCTGTTACACTGCTTCATATTGAAATGTTAAGTGAAATCATTTTGCATTGGATGAATCAGCACCATAGAAATTCTGTGTAACTAGTAGGAGGCGTGTAGCATTTTTTAAGCATAAACTAGATTGATGACAATATCTTGTTACGGAGCATCACGGAGGTTCACATGACAAGCACTAGAGCAACTGTTCTGTGTAGAATTGCACTTCAAATGATAGCCATTTATCAGGCAGATGGAAACAAACCATGCACAATAAAATGGAGAGGAAATGAGATTTTTAGGGATCTTTGCATAAAGTGGTAAATAGATCATAAAGTATATTATGTGGAAGAACATAAACACAGACTTATTGAATAATAATGTTTCAAAGTTATTTATTAGTACATCCTCGATTAACAAACTTTATTTTATCTCTTCCTTATTTTCCAACCAGTAATTTGCAGGTGCATAATTGCGAAAGTCAAAGGGAGAGCCAGTGTAGTATAGTGTAGTATAGTGGTTAGAGCAGCCTTTCTCAACTTTTTTACCATTGAGAAACCCCTGAAACACTCTTTAGGCTATAGGAAACCCCAGAAGTGGGGCAATTGTGCAGAATATGGTTGGGAAGTACTACTGTGTACACACCCATTAGGGGCGCCTCCTCTTCCCACCCCCTCCAGACCCATTACTGCCCATTTTGGGAGGGGCAGCAGGTCGCTGTGACCATATATGGGCATATCACCCAATAAATGTTCAATACATTTTAAAAATATCTTACAAATTAATTAATTCCCACCTATTTTGGACATCATTAAAGGGCCATCAAGAAACTCCAGGGTTGAGAAAGACTGGGCTAGAATGTTAACACAGGACTATCCTAGGCAGGTTCAAATTGTCATGTGCCATGAAACTTCCATGGTGACCTTATGCCAGTCATTCTTCCTCAGAGTTGTTGTGAGGAGAAAATGGAGACAAGGAGAAGCCATATATATTGCCCTGAGTACCTGGGGTAAACCGTATTCGAAATTAATAGCAAATAATAATCACTGAATCTGTCTCTACCACTAGGCTTTGTAAAAGGTTGCTCCTTCCAGCTGTGGCCTGATTGTTATTGTTAGGTGTGATGTTGTGTCCGACCCATCGCGGCCCCATGGACAATGATCCTCCAGGCCTGATACACTAGTCCAAAATTCATTCCATTATGATCATGAGATTCTCATTCAAAGTGGTGTTTTATACCTTACAAAAAGCATTTTTGGGCTGACACAAGCCTTGGGCAGAAGTGATCTGCTCATACCACTTCTTAAATCATATCTTAAATGGCTTAGGCACTGTGCATAACCACAGTATTGCATAATTCATTTCTTAATCCTCAAAATACACATCCCTTTCAAAACTTGTGGCCATACTTGAGAGTAAGATGTTAGGTTGTAGTTAAACTAGAAATTCTTCCTAGAATGACAATGTGTCACAACTAAACAGGAAAGGAAGGAGCTAGAGATGTACCTGGAGATTAAGATGAAGTCAGCTTCCCCATATACATGGTCATCACGTCATAGGCCCAAGGGCAATACATGTATTTACTATGCATGTACAGCTTTGGTTATATCCATACTGACAGCTCTAATTTTTAGGGTTCACATTGATGTACACTGAGGCTATATAAGCACATGTTGTCCATGTGCATATTGTGGTTGGTATATTACTGTAGTTGCTAAACTTCTAGTGTGTGAGTGATATCTGAGAAGGACTTGATTTATTTTTCCATCTATGTAGAATCTCTAGCTAGTTTGATATACTATACCTGAATTTCTCACCTGAATGGCCCAGGCTAGTCTAATCTCATCAGTACTTGAAAGCTAAGCAGAACTGGATATCATTAGTAATTGGGTGCGATATCATTAAGGAAGTCCAGGGTTAATTTGCAGAGGGAGGCATTTTTGCCATATTTTGCATGTTTTTAGTTTTTGAAATTGTATGCTACTGTGAGCCACAAGGGGAAAGTAGGGTGTAATTATTGAAGAAATACAAATGTGTTTTAATTGTTTCATTATTTTTGTTTTTTAATTGTTTCTAAATTTATTTTTAAAGCTTGTTTTAATGTTTTAATTTCTAAAGCTGGTTTTAATGATTTGATTGTATGCTGCCTTGAGAATGCTAGCTGGGAACAATAGCATAAAATGCTTTCCATAAATGCAGATATCATCTGCATTTATCATGTGCCAATAATATCATGTGCCAATAATTTTTCTCAAAAATCCAAAGGAACATGCAACTTAAAGAAGTGTGCTTTCTTTCTCCTGTAACTCAGTTAACATGAATTTTTTTAAAGAAGAATTTTATTTACTGTTCACTTGTTTCTTATAATATGAGATCTTGGGAATGAAAAGCAAAGATGCGAACTATCAGGAGTGCTCCAAAATGTTTTGATTATTCCTCTGAATAAATAGGTATGCCCAATACACACTGGGAGAAGACATCAACAAATATGCAAATCAATTAACATAAAGACCTGCATTTACTTTTGATAGGGTTCATCAAGTTCAAGGGAGACAATGACTATTTAACTGTAAGCATAAGATCTCTAATAGGCTCAAATATGATATATCATAAGCATAATAGCTTATATATGCAGATTTAGCTAAGTACCACAGGGCTTTATTCATTATTGTGATTATAGAAGTGTTCTTGAAAACTAACTCGGACATACATAATGGTGCAGTTTTGATGAAAAAGTAATTTCTATTTCTGTGTGTGTGTGCATGCATGCCTCTCATTTAACAGGAAAGTGCTCCTGAAACTATTTCTGCTTCAGTACTTTCAGTGCTTGGTGAACGGTAGAGGGGTCCATCTATTGAATATTGGCCAATAGTTATGTTTAGTATTCACTTGGTCCTCTGGATTTAATTGACCTAGAGAACAGAGTTTTCTGCAACCCCCCTGCTTTTGTTTTTTGGTGCATGGTCTGATCAGTTGTCACAGTGGATGCAGTTTTCCTGTGTTAACAGCAAAGCATCTGACTATTTTATGTTGTCTTCTAGCTTTATATGATGATGAAGTAGAGATTCCAGTCTAATTCCAGTAACGGAAGGATCTGACAAGACTGTGTTTGGGCTCATATATTTTAACTCTGTATCTATATGATCTTCCTCTCAAGTTAAGTCATAATTTCCATCCTCCTAAACTGAATGCTCAACATGGGCCAATTTTATTATAGGCAAATGATGCTGTGTTATTATCTTGTGCAAGGTTTGAACCATATATTTTGTGCTATGGTATAGGAAATGCTACAGTGCATAAAGCCTGATATATCACAGGTAGGTAAAATCACAAAACTACGGCTCACTTACTTTGCCCATGTTGTGCGATCCAACTCAATGGAGAAATCAATTATGCTAGGATTGGGACAGTGGAAAAAGGAAACCAGGCAGACAAAGAATGCAGTGGTTGGACATGATTAAAATGGACACAGGCCAGAACATTGCACAACTAAAAAAACCAGTGCAAGATCAGATATCATGGGGACAGTTGAGCCATAGGATAGCCAAGAGTTGGACTCGACTGAATGGCTAACATCATCATCATGGTATAGTAGTAGTAAAATTTGCTGTCATTGGCCAAAGACTCTCACAATATACAAACAACCCAAAGAGAAAGAAAAAAACCCATTAAAGGCACAAATAACAGTCATATATGTTAGAATAATTAAAATTCTACTCCTATTTCCCAAGCTCAGAGTCACAAGTATCTAGTTTACAGCATGTATGTTAAAACAAATAGAATTCTTCCCATATCCCCCAAATTCAGATACATGGATTTAGGAATCTTCTTGCAACAGCTTTTACTCTAAAAGCTTCTTCTGTGTCCTTGGGTAGCTCTGAGTCCTGTGGAGGTTCTTTTGTAGTTGTGCTCACCAACCTGTGTTGGGATCCAAAAGATGCCCACAGGATCAAAAAGGTTGGGGACTGTTGGA
Source organism: Paroedura picta (assembly GCF_049243985.1). Lineage (NCBI taxonomy): Eukaryota > Metazoa > Chordata > Lepidosauria > Squamata > Gekkonidae > Paroedura > Paroedura picta. The sequence continues at coordinate 73,249,861 of NC_135376.1, forward strand.
CTGAGACCCTGGTTCATATCCTCCCTTGCCCTCGACCTTCTGGGTGAGTCATTTTGTCTTGCTGTCATCTGCTGCACTGGGGAAGAAGAAAACCCATGTATGCCACCTTAAGTCTCTTGGGGGAGAGAATGAATAAATAAAGGAATCTTGCATAACTCTTTTCTGTTGACAGCAGAGCTTACATTTTCATAAGGAGCTTCTTCTACTGATGGAATGCTTTTGCTACCAGATAGAAGTTGCACTGCCTATTCTTGCAAAATGGAACATCCATGAAATATCATACAAGAGAATCACAAAAGGAACAGGCAGTCATGTTCTGTCTCCATAGCACTTCAAGGCAATCATAAACAGAATTAAAGTAAGATAGATTGTAGATAGATTAGAGGTATGAAGCATAGGAAGGACCAGAGTTCTACAGGTGGAGAGAAAAGGGCCAGAATTCACTTCCCCCAAAAACACTCCTGAGAATACGTGGGAAATTCAGATGTCTTTCAACTAGGAATAGCAATAAAGAGATCAACTTCTTTTCTTTGTTTATGGCTCAGGGAAACTCAGGAGGTTACATTTTGTCCATCTGCTAACTGGAGCATCTCTTGAAATGACTGACGCAATTGGAATCTGAGCAGGCATTTTCCAATAAATGCCTGCTGCTACTATATTTGGTACTTTAACATCTTGCTTGTATAGCACGGCCTCCCCTTACCCAGACACCGGCTACAGTCTCCTCATGCAATGGAGGCAGCAGCTTCTCACTACTCCCTGCCTCTCTTGTCTGTTGACTGCCCTTTGGTTCACTGGCTTGCCACAGAAGATGAGGGAGAGTCAGGGGGGTGCTGAGACCAGGCAGTGAAATGGTATGGCAGGAGCCTTGTCTCCTACTACAAAGAGAGATTAAAAAGACACCGTGTGAAACAAGAGGCAGCAACCCCATGTGCATGCTATATGGTATAGATTTAATGTGCTATTCTCTTTGGAAAGGATATTGTGATTTCGAGGAGTTCCCCAACTTGCTCAGAACAAGCCTTCCTAAGAGAAGAAACCATTATTTAACACTAGCCATAACACAACGGAAACAGAGACTTCTGTGGGATTTTTGCTGATTTATTTATTTATATTTTATATTTAGTCTCCCTTCCTCGAAGGCTCAGGGTGGCTTACATCAGCTAAAATAAATACACTCACGCGCGCACACATACACAGAGTATAGGAATTTAATACTTAATTTAAAATTTAAATTCTAAAAACTCTAAAATTATAAAACTGATTTACTCATTACTGCCTTCTCCTAGGAGACAGATGGGGTGATTGTGTAAGATCAATTAATGAATTACATAACTAATTAATTAGGTGGACTTTGCACAGCTAGGCCAGCAGATTAGGATGTTATTTCAAGGCCTTGACCATAGGCCTGATGGAACAGCTCTGTGCTGCAGGACATGTGGAACTGTTTAAGGGCCCACAGGGCCGTGATCTCAGGTACAGCATCCACCAGGCAGGGGCCAGGGTGGAAAAGGCCCTGGTCCTGGTTGAAAACAATTTAATCTATTTGGGCCCTGGGATCCTGAGCAAATTTTGCTTACTAGATCTTAATGTTTTTTTGGGGGGGGACATAATAGAAGATGTAGTCCCAGAGATACAAGAGTCTCAGACCATTTAGGCCTTTGAAGGTAAGAACCAAAACCTAGGTATCACCAAGTTGTGTCTTACCCTTGGGGTGATACCCTTTAGCGTTTTCTTGGCAGACTCAATATAGGGTGGTTTGCCATTTCCTTCCCCAGTCTTTACCGCCCCCCCCCCCAGCAAGCTGGGTACTCATTTTACTGACCTCGGAAGGATGGAAGGCTGAGTCAACCTTCAGCTGGCTGCTGGGATTGAACTCCCAGCCTCATGGTCAGAGCTTCCTTGTCATCATGTCAGCTGCCTTACCACCCTGCGCCACAAGCGGCTCTAGTTTATACATAAGGTTCTTAAGAAGAATACACATGCTTAGGTTTAGTATGTTTGCTGTAATGTGACTTTATACCAGGAGTCCCCAGTTACTTAGAGCAGTGGTCCCCAACCTTTCTGAGGCTGGGGACTGGCAGGGCATCGAGCCGCGCCCGCGGGCTGTGCCCGCGCGGGCCATGCCCACGCATTGCGCATGCGTGAATGCGCCATGCGCATGCGCAATGCACGGGCACGGCCTGCCCTGATTCCCTCTCCCCGCCCTCCCGCAGTAAGAAGCTTCCCGGGCCGCAAGCTTGCGGCCTGGGAAGTTTTTTACTGCGGGGGGGGGGTGGGGAGAGGGACCCGCGGCCCGGCGCCATGGCCTTCGCGGCCCGGCACTGGGCCGCAGCCCGCAGGTTGGGGACCACTGTTTTAGAGCCTGTGGACAATTTGGGACTTTTGAGAACAGGAGAACGAGGAGATTACAAGCCATGTCCTGCCTGTAATACAGACTGCTGTTTCTGAATTTGTGTTCCCTATAGACACAAATGTGAGGGTTCCTCCAGAATTGTTTTGTAGCAGCTCCTCTTCCAGTGGGGAACAGATAATCCAATTGCCAGTTTGGAGCACCCATAGGCTTGCTAGTTAGACCTGGAATTCTCCCAGAATTACAACCGATCTCCAGACTGCAGATGCCAGTTCTTCTGGCAGAAATTGCAGCTTTGGAGGTTGATGCTGTGGCATCCTGACCCCACTGAGCCCTCTCCCATCCCCCCAAATCTCCAGAAATTTCCCAATCTGGAATTTGCAACATTAATAAGCCCCAGTTCTCTGGTGAAGCTGGACAGGTCCTATACATAATTTCTCAGATTTTTTTTAAAAAAACCACTCCCAACTGCTATTGTTTTGTGGGCCAGAGGCAGGAAATCCTTTTGTTGTGGTCGTTTTGCTAACATTGAATGTATAGGAAATTTTGCCTCACTACTCCTTCAAATTTTCATCTGAACCTGTGCACCTCAAAATGCTAATTTCAGCAGATGCCTATGGAAAGCCTTGTGTTTCAAAATATATGTTCAAGGTGAACCTATACACACTTCCCTGGAATTTAGTTTCACTGTCTTATATAGCAGTGGTCCCCAACCTGCGTGCCGCGGCCCGGTGCCGTGCCGCGAAGGCTATGGCGCCGGGCCGCGGCTCCCTCTCCCCGCCCCCCCCCAGTAAAAAACTTCCCGGGCCGCAAGCTTGCGGCCTGAGAAGCTTCTTACTGCAGGAGGGCGGGGAGAGGGAATCAGGGCCAGCCGCGCCCATGCGGCCCGATGCGCGGGCGCTGCCCGCGGGTGCGGCCCGATGCGCGGGCGCCTCAGAAAGGTTGGGGACCACTGTTATATAGGTTTTAACCTCAAGGAAGGGAACTTATAGTCGAAACTGCTCAAAGGCATGTGTTGGCTCCCAATCACGTCCTAGTAGGATTGCCTGCTTTAGGTTGAGAAATACCTAGAGACCTTGTGGGTTGAGCTGGGAGTGTGTGGGATTTGGGATGGGGAGGGACCTCAGTGGGATCCACCATTTTGTCCAGAGGAACTAATATCTGTCAACTGGAGATATGTAAAACTGGGGGATCCCCAGCTCCTACTTAGGAATTGGCATTCCTAAAACCCACCCTGCTCAAAATTTACAGTAAGGTTTCAAAGGTTCATGGGGGTCTTTAAAGTTGCCTCTGTTGTAATTAGGTTGAGCAAGATAGTTGGGATTAAAGGTTTTTCCCTCATGTGGTAATCCTTGATACCTAGCTCTTTATTCTATTGAAACTGCCACAGACAATGATATTGAGAAAACATTACACTTTCCTCTTCAGGAGCCTGATTCAAACTGAGTCTGCCTTTGCTAAATATTAAAGAGAACATATTGTTGATCTACCATGTAATATGTAGATACACTCTCTTTTTTCTGCACTAACTACTTCAAAGTTTTCGATATATAGTGATGGGGCTTGAAGGTCTTGAGGACTGTGGTCCAGCATACTGTTTTCCAGCAATGCAGGAGTAAAGTAAGATGTATGACGATCCACTTAGAAGACTGAAGGGAGCTACATAATACAGAGAGCAACATGCCACCCAGCAACATGAACAGAATTGCTGCATTTGACATGCAGATGGCAAGACACAGATGGAAGGCAGCTGACTGCACGCACATTTCTGATGAAATTTGCTGTGCTCTGGAAAATTACAGGTCTCATTTTTCTATGGAAGAAAGCGTTAGTCCTCTCTCCATGGGATATTAATTAGCAAATTAAATCTTATCATTTAGTAATGAGTTGCCATGTCATGCTCAGATCCTTGTGGGAATATGTCTAAAGCATTCTTATCGTACAGTGGGCTTGATTTTTTCGTTTGATAGCTTTTTGAAAAAACGATGCAATGGGCATTAACCTTGCGTGGTGCTATTAGTTGCTTGAATGTATGTACAGAGCAGCACCCTGAAGTCCAAGGGCTGCCGTGGAAGTAAATTAAAAAGTGGAAGACACAACGCCAATACATAACCAGTCAATTATTAATTGTGGCTGTGGTGCTCAACACAATATGTATACTCTCGCCCTTTATGTATGTGCTTATCATCATGTACACACCAATAAGTGTATCCAATGGAACCTTTTCTGGATGTTTGAAAATTCACATGGAAAAAATATAGGATGTCCATTGAAATTTGCATCCTACGCTTTAGGACACTAATGTTTCTCTGTCTAGAAACTTTAAAGTTTGAACAGACATGTATTATTGCAGGAAACACAGGGACCAGATTTGAAATAAAGTATCAGGGCCAGCCTAGTCAATGGGTGTAAAAGGGTATAACTCTGGTTATTATGGCACTATCTTAAATATCTAAACAGCAATACATGGTCACATATAAAACTTTTAAAAAAACATCCAATATCTATCACGCACTGTTGCACAAATCCAAAGCATTTTGACACATGGATAAATGACAAGAAACCAGATAACCCAGCACATTTCAACCTTCCTTGGGGTCTGCTTCAGTGGTGTGATATTTAAATAGACTCATGTGATATAATAATGGGGACTATAAGGTGGTAAGCAATATGAATGGAGAGTTTCCCACACTAATGAAAAGTATCCAAATATATCTCTTGGAGCCCCCAGATTAGAATATTTATTCTTTGAAGTGCAGCCCTTATAGAAGTCCTCTCTGAGGCTGAGTGTATTCTCATGTGTCTCGTGGACAGGCATAGATTATTGCGGGAAACACAGGGATCAGGTTCAAAATCAGTGGACCTTCTAAGTCTTAAATATCCAAGTCTTAAATTTCTAAACAATAAGCTGCAGCCCTAAAAAAATTGTCTCCAAGGTGATCAGGATCAGCATCTTTGTTTATGTATGCATTGTCTTTCTGTTGAAGGAAAATATACAGTGAGTCAACTAATGCAAAAAACCCCCAGAAGTCAAGTTGCAAATCTACACCCTGCATGAACACAAAACAAAGTTGTTTCCTATAAAGCCACAGTTTATTGCTCCCTTCCCTGTCCATTGTGCTGCCAAACATGCTGTGATTTGGCAGACTACTTAACTTTAAACTGATATGGCCCCTCTACACCTTATATTTGAAGCCACCTAGTAGGTGATTCTTGTCCAGAACCCCTAAAGTGTCCCTTGTTGATGCATAAAATATTCATTTCCCAACCAGTGAAAAATCTATGTTTATTTATCAGTATGTGTGAATGCAATTCATTTGGCTTCTTCACTGTCGTGGGTTTATTGCTTGTTAGGAGTGGGCTCAGCAAACCCTAGATGCTAGGTTGCTATGGTACCTAGAATTGTCACAATGACACCTAATATTTTCAGCAGTGATTGTATTATGGCATGTCTCTCAGCAGTTCTCAGTGGTAGTACAAACGGTTGAAATCAACCCAAAAAGGAGGCTCCCTTAGGGCTCTACTTGGAGTCATGAAACCTGCATGAGCAAAAGCCATCTGGGATTGTGGGGGCAGTGATAAGGAGAGGAATTGGCCAGGATTGAGCAAAAAACCCAAAGCTTATTTGTCATTTTGCTTCAGAATTCCTTGACATAAAAAAAATGACATAAAAAAATTAATTTGCATGTGGTTAGTGTCCCGCCCACTTCCAGCTCAACCCCCAACATCTCCAGGTATTTCCCAACCCAGAGTTGACAGCCCTAAACTAATTTCTTAACTAGTTGCTTTCTCTACTGGCTCCAACATTCAATTAAATGGAGCAATAACAGGATTATCAGAAAGGCTAAGGCTAGTTGTTTGCTATTTGTTGTGATGATGACAACCAGAGTTATTTATTCACTACAAGACTTATAATTGTAAAATGTAATGAACTTAAGACTTGTGATTACAATAATTGAAAAAAAACTGAGTTGTTAAAATATTAAATCCTGAAGGCTGATGCAATGAGTCTAGCCCCTAAATTTTTGAACTAGGTCCTAGAATCACAGAAAACAGGCCTGTGTTAGGAGACTTCTTTGACTTTTTAATCCCCAGATGTCTGATGTTGCAGTTGCTTCCAAAACATTAAGGCTAACCAAGACAAATCAAAATATAAAGCGAATGAATTGTACAAGGGTTGGTGTAACATGGCTTCAGACAGCTGTAAGAAGCCTCAGTTCCATTCTGTGATTAAGCAGAATTTTATGACAGGACATTGTCAAAATAAACCATGTGATTTATCATCACAATTTCTTCCAGGGCTTGTTTTGTTCCATATTTCCCTTTAGGACCATAGCATCCACTACCTTAGATTTTGTTTTAGTTTTAAAGATGCACAGCTCTTGTGCCCAAATGAATGCAGTAGGACTAATGTGTACTTTGAGTTCAATAATTGCCATGAGCACAAACAGAACATATTTTTATCTTTGAGACACGGCAAGGAAAATCTCTTGGAGACTGGGAGATCCACAAAGTTGTTTGCAATTGCATTGTCTCATAAGCTGAAGGCCTGTAATGACTTTGGGGAAGTCAAAACTCTTCTAGAGCAAATAAGGCACACTAAAAATTAATTTTATACTTACAGGTCTTTTTTCTTCTCTTGGATAATTTCTTGGTTTCAATGATACTCCTAAAGCTATAAGCAACATTTAAAACTAATCTAACCAGCATACTACTGAGATTTATGAGATATAGCAGTTTATTAAGGCACTTCTTAAAAGGAGATTTTTAAACTCTCAGCCTGGCTTTGCTAGATTTTCCTAACTTTGTTCTACACTTATAGGATCTTGAAGAAGTTTAAAGAAATTAAATCTGTTTAACTATGAAATAAGATCAAAGTATCACAGCTATTTTAAGAACATCTCCTGATTCAAGGCTGCTGTGACCAACAAAAATGATTTCATGTATTGGAGCTATGGTTGTCAGTATTGGGTAAGAAGATCCCCTGATATCTGGGTGTAGAGTCTGTGGTGGTCACAGTCTAGAGAGGGAAGGGAGCTCAGAAGGGACATGGTAAGAATCTACCCCTTCCAATGCTGCATTTTTCTGTGATTTCTAAGACTCAGCACGGGTTTCGCAAGAACAAATCATATCAGACCAACCTTATCACTTTTTTTGAGAAAGTGATTACTTTGCTGGATCAGGGGAATGCTGTGGACATAGTTTATTTGGATTTCAGTAAAGCGTTTGATAAGGTTCCACATGACATTTTTGTTGACAAGTTGGTAAAATGTGGTATGGATCCTAATTCTGTCAGATGGATCGATAACTGGTTGACAGATCGTACCCAACGGGTACTTGTTAATGGTTCAGCATCCTCTTGGAGAAGTGTGACAAGTGGAGTTCCCCAAGGATCTGTCCTGGGGCCTGTGTTGTTCAACATATTTATAAATGATTTGGATGAGGGTTTAGAAGGGATACTTATTAAATTTGCAGATGATACTGACCTGGGAGAGGTAGCAAACACAACCAAAGACAGAATTAGAATACAGGATGATCTTGATAGGCTCGAGAAGTGGGCTAAACTGAATAAAATGAAGTTCAATAGGGACAAGTGTAAAGTTCTGCATTTAGGTAGGAAAAACCAAACACAACAAAATAGGATGGGGGGGGGATTAGTCTTGGCAGTAGCATGTGTGAAAAGGATCTAGAAGTCTTTGTAGACCATACCTTGAACATGAGTCAACAGTGTGACTTGGTGGCTAAAAAGGCAAATGGGATTTTGGTCTGTATCAAACAGAGTATTGTGTCCAGATCACGGGAGATGATGGTACCACTTTACTCTGCTCTGGCTTGGCCCCACTTGGAGTACTGTGTTCAGTTTTGGGCAACCCAGTTGAAGAGGGATGTAGACAAACTGGAGCATGTCCAGAGGAGGGCAACAAAGATGGTGAGGGGTTTGGAGACCAAGATGTATGAGGAAAGGTTGGGGGAACTTGGTCTGTTTAGCCTGGAGAGGAGATGACTGAGAGGGGATTTGATAGCTATCTTCAAATATTTAAAAGGCTGCCATATAGAGAATGGAGCAGAGTTGTTTTCTCTTGCCCCAGAAGGATGGACCAGAACCAATGGGATGAAATTAATTCAAAAGAAATTCCGTCTAAATATCAGGAAGACATTCCTGACAGAGCGGTTTCTCAGTGGAACAGGCTTCCTCAGGAGGTGGTGGGTTCTCCATCTTTGGAAATTTTTCAGCAGAGGCTTGATAGCCATCTGATGGAGAGGCTGATTTGAGTGTCCTGCATAGTGCAGGGGGTTGGACTAGATGACCCAGGAGGCCCCTTCCAACTCTATGATTCTACTAGGGATAAAGCCCATTTATAAAAATGGGCAGAGGTTGAGCGTCGGGAGAAGTGGTATCACAGGGCGTTGGAGGGAGGCGGCGGCGTAGTATTGGGCGGCAGCTGTTAGGGGAAGGCGGGGAAGCGGCGCAGCATGGGCTGGGGGTGGGGCAAACAACGGGGAGGGGAAGGACGCATGCTCGGGAATCCGGGCATGCGTGCAGCAGCGGGGGGGGCAGGGTGCTTGGGCCGCGGCAGGGCATTGGGCTTGGCACCCAGGCATGCGCGTGACTCCACGCATGCCTGGTTCATTTCAGGGACATGGGAGCAGCTGGGCAGAGCGGGCCGGCGCAGGCGAAATGCGAAGGAAGGGCCAGGGCTGCGGAGGACCGGGGTAAGGTGAGCGTCGTGTCGGGGATTTAATAAATACTTGCTTTAGCTCAGTAAAGAAGAAGAGTTAGCTACACGAAGGAGTCTCAAAGCAGCTTACCATCACCTTCCCTTCCTTTCCCCACAACAGCCACCCTGTGAGGTAGGTGGGTCTGAAAGAGAATTGATCCGTAAGAACAGCTCTAATAGAACTGTGACTAGCCCAAAATCACTCAGATGGCTGCATATGGAAGAGTGGGAAATCAAACCCGAATCTCCAGATTAGAGGCTGCTGCTCTTACCTACTACTCTAAGCCAGCTTTAAAATGTAAGTAACGTAATTGGGTTTGTCGTGAAATACGTTGGGAGTGGACAGCAAAGCTGCATTGTTTAAATAGCCTAGTGCTTATGAAGAAGAAGGCACAAGAACTATAGAAAAAAAGTGTAGTGGTAGTAATACATAAACACCATCTGACAACATCTGCACATTTATTGTGCAATAAAAGAATGGATTGGAAAGGTCCTTGGGCAATGTGATTCTGTCCCACTGTAGGATTAGTCTAAATTCCAAAATCTCCTTCAAATCCTGTTTTGTTCCTTCTGATGCTAATGACAATCATGAGCTCCATGACTAAGCAAATTGTACCATTTAATTTTTGGACTTCAAGGTCAACACTCATGCATTATTCGGTTGCTTGTTCGGTTAGATTTATGGTCTGCTTTTAAGGCTTACAAGCTTCTGTGTTTCACCCATCCACACAGTGCTCTGAAATACATTGCCCTTAGCTGCATTTCATTCAGGAAGAACTGAGCAAAGCCCAGTTGTGGTTTGAGTCTTTGGGTCTCAGATCCAAGTTCATCCCTCTTTTCATACCCCATGATTGCTGTGATTTAACTAGGCTTGAAGTGTTGTAGTCCATGAATAAGTCAGTGTTTGGCATGTCGCTTTCAAACAAGCAGGTGGTGAAGACAAGCGTGTAATGCTCAAAGAGGAACAATTCTAAAAGTGACTTACTGTATCCATCACTTGATTTAGCAAGTAGATTTGCCATCCTCTGCTGAGGTACAGGAAATCCACATCCCAATTTAGATCACACGTAGCGTTGCAAACTACAAGTGAGGCTGCAGAATTAGAACTGAGCTCCCCTGAGAAATAGCTGCTTTGGAAGGTGGACTCTATAGCAGTGGTCCCCAACCTGCGGGCTGCGGCCCGGTGCCGGGCCGCAAAGGCCATGGCGCCGGGCCGCGGCTCCCTCTCCCCGCCCCCCCCCCCCCGCAGTAAAAAACTTCCCAGGCCGCAAGCTTGCGGCCCGGGAAGCTTCTTACTGCGAGAGGGCGGGGAGAGGGAATCAGGGCCGGGCTGCGCCCGTGCAGGCCGTGCCCGCGGGTGCGGCCCGATCCGCGGGCGTGGCCCGCGGGTGCGGCCCGATCAGCGGGCGCTGCCTGCCACGTGGGCGTGGCCCGTGCGGCCGCGGTCCCCGCGGGCGCGGCCCAATGCCCTGCCGGTCCCCAGCCTCATAAAGGTTGGGGACCACTGCTCTATAGCATCACACTAACACCTTCTGGTTTGGGAAATACCTGGAAATTTGGAGACTGAAACCTGAGAAGGGCAGGGTTTGGGGAAGGGAAGGATCTCATGGGTATATAATGCCATGGAGGTCATATTCCAAAATGGCCATTTTCTCCAGATGAATTAACCTCTGTTGCCAGTTGATCAGTTGTAATGCCAGAGTTTCTCCAGCTACTACCCGAAGATGGGCAACCCTACCACCATTCCATCCCCAAATTCTGCTTTCCCCAGGTACTTCTCCAAATCTAATGATATTTACTAGCTTGGAGGTGGCAACTAATTTAGTAAGTTTCGCCTGATGCCTACTTTCTTTTATTTTTCAAGCTGAAGCACATCTTTTTACCCAGCCCTTTAATTAGGAACAGATTTTTTAATGCTCTGCTTTTGTTTCATGGATAGTTTTATGCTTCTTGCATTTTTATGACTTTTTTAAATTGTAAGAATCTGTGATGTCCATGTGTAGTCATGCTACTGAACATTTCAGACTTGTATGTCTTGTATGGAATCTGATGCTTTTTATACAAAGAAGCTTTCCAGGAATTTGCAAGATACAACTTTGTCCACATTAGATTTGAAGAATACAAATAGCTAAACACTGATTTAATTTTTTTTACATTGGTTGTCTAGTTATATTTGTTCAAGAGTTTACTATGTAATGTCACCTAAATTGACATTTAATATGAATTTGAGTTATTCCTGAGGTGAAACGTCTAAGGAATTTGGTACAGAGCAAGAAGATTTGTAAAATTTGTCTGGGGAAGATGAGATTGATTAGTTGCATACTCCAACAGTTATTTCCAGTTCCATCACATTTCTACTAAGTGGCTGGAGACAGCAGTTCTGCTTTAAGATTTCCAAATTGTGGAATTGTATGGTGGCAAGGGCTCATGGTATTTGTAGTCCATGGACATCTGGAAAGCCACAGTTTGGCCACCCCTGTAAATCCAACAAGGCTTTTTTTTCTTTTTTAGCAAGGTTAACTGAAAAGGTGCCATTTGCCCAATTTCAGTTTGTTTGAGATCTGTGAGATTGTGTTTTGTAATCCTTATCCATGGTTCTTGTATATATTTGTGAAACAGCTTGGGTTGTGGGATATGTCCAGCTGTCCAAGGTGGAGCTGCCGCTGCAGCTCCCACCTTCCATCCATGGACTAGCCTCTTTGCTCTCAGACATGCCTCAGTGCCTGGAGCCTGCAGCAGGTAGGGGGAGAAGACCCTGGGCAAAGGGTTGTGGTGGAGGGCTTGTTAATGAGGGCCTCTTGGGCTGCCAGGATGGGCCTGTTAACGAGGGCCTCCCGGCCTGCTGACTGCTTGCTAGGAAGCTCTGTCCTGGGCCTGCTAACAAGCTGCCCAGCCCCCGCCCACCCCATTTGATCCGGCTGTGACCTGCCTGGCTAGGGGCCCTTTCAAGGCCGTTCTTAGGAACGGGCTTTGAAGCTAGTATATTGAATAAGCCATGAAGTCTCAAATTTGGAAATCATATGATTAGTGGAGAAAAAAAGAAATATAATTAGTTTTTAGGATTTCATCCCTTAATAATTATTCTTGTGTTTTAAAGTATAAGCAGTCATCACTGTGCTACTAGTATTTCCATATTGCCTACGGGTTTAAAGAGACTCAGGGCAGTTCATGTTAACAATCTAGGGATATCAACCTCCATGTGGGACTTGGGGCCCCCTGGAATTACAGCTCATCTCCAGAGGTCAGTTACCCTGGAGAAAATGGATGTTTTGTGGGGTGAGTCAAGCGCATTGTACTCCATTGAGGTCTCAGACTTCCCCAGGTTCCATCCCCAAATCTTCAGAAATATCCCAACCTGGATCTGGCAACTCTGTACCTGCATGCCCCACCAGTGGCTGGGGGGACCTTGCAAGCCTATAGACCAGGTATCCTCAGAATTTGTGAGCCTGCAGGGGCACCTTTGGAAATGGCTGCTACAGGAGCCAGTGCCAACCACAACATTTCAGGGACTGTGCATAACTCTACTAGTAAACCTTTGGTATTTCAGGCAGACAATCTGTTCAACAGGGTGCCTTTTAAAATGAATGCATTCAAAATAGTTTTGCATACATACATCTTACCTTCAGTCATGCAGTACAGAGCTTTGCACTGTGGTGGCAACTGCTGCCAAACCAACATTTTTAGAAATTTGCCCAGAGAATCAGATGCTCAGTGGCCAGTAAGCACCAGGAAAGATATCAGTTGGCACACTGGGGATCCCTGATGTAGACAAACTGCTGGCTTGCATGTAAGCTCCCATTTGCGGTTCTAAGTGGATAAGTGCTAACCTTTCCTCCCATTTTCAGAACGGCACGAATATCTTATCTGTAAGTAATGCTTGTTCACTTCCATGCTGCTTTTCACTGCTTTCCCAGTGCTCTAGTGCTCAGTGTGAGATCTGCAAAAAAACAAAAAAACAAAAACAAATCTCCAAGAAAGGTGTCCTAATCCTCATGCAACAGCCAGAAATTAAAATCAGGAGATGCTTTTTGTCAAAACCCGGCTGGCCAGTAAGCACGGTAAACATTTAAAGATGATTTTTAAATAGCTGTGCAGTCTAAAAATAGCTATTATAATAAAGAAATGTCTCAACAAAGAATGTCTTTAAATAATTCAAACTGTTCCAGTGCACACTGATGGCTCCTGATACCAGCCAGTATGGAACTCTTGAGTAAAAACTGTGTTTTTGCAAAGAATACTGTAAATCCTATGTGTGTTTCCTGACATGTGACTCACTTTCAGATTCTTTCCCTTGCTATTTAGACTTCATTAGCAAATCTTCAGTATCCCCCGGTTAGTTTCATCAAGGTGAAGCGAGTCAAAAATATGATATTCCCCTTAGTATCTCCAGTATTAAACTGTTGCCAGTCTTTAGCAGATCAAGGGCCAAAGACGACTTGTGAAGAGGATTGCCTCTTGTTTTTAAAAAGCATTTAACACCCATGGAGGGCCACTACTGATACTGGCCTTGCTTTTGAACTCTTTTTCTGTACTGTTATTCGGGTGGGTATCCACACTAGTCCCTGCAGGCTCATTTGATACATACAGGGGAACCTCTGCCCACCCTACCCCATACCCAGAAGTATCTGTATCTATGCCCTCCACCCCAACATGAGCTAACTAGCAGATCTGGAGTCATGTTTTCATAATGACCCCTGTCTTCTCCTTCTCTCTTTCATTTGTTAGTGTGTCTCGCCTGCTTCTGTGTTTTGCCCTAAAAGAAATAAACAGGCTTCTGCCCAACGCAGAAACAAAAGGCAGAGAGCCAACAGAAGAAGCAGCTAATTCAATCATGCTAACTGGAGCTGAATCGTCCCAGGGAGTCAACGAGAAAAGCTTTACCCCACTCACTTGGTGCCTGGCATTCAGTTCATTAATCAAGGAGCACGAGTAATTAATCAGTGTGCATTTAGCCACTAGCAGAACCTGTCACGATTAGCATTTCCATTACTTACATACAAGATCCTTGCACATATTTGGGTTGTCCTCTGTTCTTTTTCCTACCATTGGACTAGTCACACAGCAATTCCAATTTGTGCAGCTTGAGTTTCTCAGGCGGAGGCAATCCATACATTCTTTCTTGCCTGGAACCTTCCTCCTTTTATCCTATATGGAATTATTGTCAGAAGCTTGGGCCATTCTCCCTTGTCCCATCTGGATGTGCACCAGTGATCTGACACATGCCTTTTTTGGGGGGGAGGGGGGGTTGGATCTCACTCTCCAAAATTACAACTGATCTCCAAGCTACAGGAATCAGTTCCCCTGAAGAAAATGGTTGCTTTGGAGGGTGGGTTCTGTAGTATCATACCCTGCTGCCCTAATCTGGACAGCCTAGGCTAGCCTGATCTTGTCAGATCTTGGAAGCCAGGCAGGGTCTGCCCTGGTTAGTATGTGGAAGGGAGGCCGCTAAGGAAGTTCAGGGTTGCTCCGCAGAGCCTAGTAATGGCACTATCTCTGAATGTCACCTCCCTTAAGACCTTCATGGGATCACCATAAGTTGATTGCAACTTTATGGTTTGTCATACATATACCCCACTGAGGTATCAACCCACCCTTCCAAGCTCCACCCCCTTCCCCGAGATCTCTACGAATGTCCCAAGCTAGGTTTGACAACCCCAGTCTCTACCTTTGCCCTATAACTGGGGACAGAAGTGTCCTTCTGTCTGCTTCCAAACCTCCCCATCTTTGGGCATCTATGGATTTTCTCTCTGGCTCATGATATGTGATGCTGCTGTGTCCTTTTTTGGATTTCATAGGTGTAAGCATGACTACACTAGACTTCCTAGTTCATATTATATTTTCAGGATCATCATCATCAGAAAATATAAACCTCTTTCTTGCTTTCTGTTTCTCTCTTTCAATTTTCTTGTTTCTCTGCTGGAGTAGCTTGGAGTTTGGGCATTTGCTCCTTAGTTAGTACTGTATATTTGGTATTAATTACTGGACATTTACTATTTTCAACTATTTAAGATTGGGTTGTTTCCCAGCTCAGAAATTACATGTATCTTTTTGTATTAGAGATAATGGGTTGGTTGAGATCTTACTCTGAGAAGTTTCAATGGGTATTCAAAATCATGTCCACTTATTCATGTCCACTTATTCACTCATTGTACCTCTTGGATTCATACCTGGACATAGGGCATATTTACTTAAAGTTAAATGGACTCCGGGGAATGGTAGAGGACAGGAAGGCCCGGAGGATCGTTGTCCATGGGGTCGCGATAGGTCTTTGCACCTAATAACAATAATAACGTAAAGTTCAACCTGTTTTGGCCTAAGCAGGGTAGTGGTTAATCCACATAAAATTTTGAGAAACAGGTATGTGATTTCGGAATATGTGTGCACTTATGGTGAGCTGGTGCAAATTGAGCAGTGAGGGAGTAGGCACCTTCCTTGACAGCACTAGAAGAAGATTTGGGTTTTATACCCGGCTTTTCAGTACCCAAAGGAGTCTCAGAGCAGCTTACAATTGCCTTCCCTTCCTCTCCCCACAAGAGACACCTTGTGAGATAGGTAAGGCTGAGAGAGCTCTGAGAGAAACTGCTCTGTGAGAACAACTCTAACAGGACTGTGGCTGACTACATGTGGAGGAGCGGGGAATCAAACCCAGCTTTCCAGATTAGAAGACGTCACTCTTAACCATTACGACAAGCTGGCTCTCAGTCCTGAAGTACCCTTGTTTGTTGCTGGCCTTGAAACCCTACCAAGTTTGCTCCTATTTGACAACTCTTTCCACTATCACATGGTAGTTTCTCAAAAACAGGAACATTAATTTGAAGCACCCTTCTTCTGTTTCTTACCCGTGAATTCTAGAATGCAGTCTTTCTTTCACTGTCCAGATTTCAAAGGACTCGTGTCCCCACTGTACACACAATGTGTAAAACACACCTACACAAAGAGAGTATTTAGTTACGACACTATTTTCAAGATAATCACTTGAGATTCACTAGGTTGGGCTAGTAATGTTAAAATACTCCACTTGGAGTTACAATGTGACTTTGCCCTCCTTTCAAATCGGCCAGCACTGGATTTTGTGTTAGATATGAAGCTCTTGTGGTTCAGCCTTACTGACGCCTTCATTTTTCAAAGAATTGTTTGGAATTAAGCTGCATGGCTCCTATTGAAACTAACGGAAGTCATGTGGCTAAATCCACGACTCTTTGAAAAGGAAAGGATTACTCAATCTTCTTTTATCAGGAAAGAGATGTTTTTTTTCTTTGTGTGTGTATGTATGTGTGTGTGTATGTATATATATATATATACATATATATATATACATATACACAGAGAGAGAGAGAGAGTATTTTTCTCAAATAAACAAAACACTGTACATAATCATTTATTATAACAAATAGAAATTATTTGAAAGTTCAAGGAAATATCAGTTCCTCGTTATGTGAGGAAAAGAACTGACCAGAAAAAGCCCAGCAAACCATATTGTTATCCCATCCCTCTGTTTTAGTATCCCTTAGGACAGTGGTCCCCAACCTGCGGGCTGCGACCCGGTGCCGGGCCGCAAAGGCCATGGCGCCGGGCCACAGCTCCCTCTCCCCGCCCCCCCGCAGTAAAAAACTTCCCAGGCCGCAAGCTTCCTGGGAAGCTTCTTACTGCGGGAGGGCGGGGAGAGGGAATCAGGGCCGTGCCCACGCATTGCGCATGCGCCATGTGTGGCCAGATTCGTGCATGCG
Organism: Paroedura picta; assembly: GCF_049243985.1. Taxonomy (NCBI): domain Eukaryota; kingdom Metazoa; phylum Chordata; class Lepidosauria; order Squamata; family Gekkonidae; genus Paroedura; species Paroedura picta. The sequence goes on from NC_135376.1 coordinate 73,266,660, forward strand.
TGGCACTTTTGCCCATGCGCGATGCCCGGACGGGGCAGTTACCCTGCCGGTCCCCAGCCTCAGAAAGGTTGGGGACCACTGCCTTAGGAGATAAAAAGGTTTTTGTTTTTTTTAAAAATAGTAGGCCCTTAATTAATTCACTGGTGTTTAATATAGATGAAGAGTGTGAGATACTGTCTAGGAAGTTCCTAGTTGAATTGTTGCCTCTGTCTCGTACTTTTCATGGGCAATGGGTAGATAGTAATGCTGATCTGTGTTAAACTGTCACTGTAAAAATGATTGTGAGGAAGCACATGAGATGCTTTCAGTATTTTAAAGTGCTATATAGATGTGAAGTTTGGTTAGTTATTTATTTAGAACTGTTCTGCCTCTTTAGAGTTCTCCTTAAGGCTTATAATTAAAAACCACAATATATACAAAAAGCTAAGCTGTTTAAAAAAAAACATTTGACAAAAGCAACGTCAAAACTATCTTCAAAACTAGCGCAGACCATTAAAAGCGGATAAGATAAAGCCCCTAATTAAAAGCCAGGGTAACAAAATGTATGTTAGCCTGGAGCACAAAAGAAAATAAAGGAGACAACAGCCAAGCCTGAAAGAGAAGATTGTTCCACCACAGAAAATGGCCGGTTTCCCCTCTGACGGCAGGGGCATGGAGAGCAGGGCTTGAGAGGCAATTACTAACTGGCAAGCTGGATATATAGGAGGACCTTAAGGTACCCTGGCTTTAAAGATAAAAATGAGCAGCTTGAAGTGCCTAGAAACGGAGGGGTAACCGGTGCAGTTCTTTTCAGCACAGGGGCGATATGATCTTAATAACCAACCGCTAGCTGCTGCATTTTGGACACACTAAAGTTTTCAAAGTCCTCTAACTTGGATGTGATCAGAGCATGAATCACTGTGGCCAGATCATGCTTTTCAAGAAGTGGCAGAGCTGGTTAATTAGCTGGAGCTGATAAAAGGGGCTATATGCCATGGAGGAGTCCCAAGTCTCTATTTGTGGCCCAGGATCAACTAGTCCCTCTAAGCTACAAGTCTCTTCCTCTAGGGCAGCTGTCCCCAACCCCTGGTTTGGGAACCGGTCCCGGTCCATGGATAAGTTGGTACCGGGCTGTGGCTCCTCCTTGTCCTCCTCCCCGGCTGTTGCCCTGCCACTCTGCTGCCGGCTCACCTTTGGTGCTCTCTGGTGGTCGCCATGGCTGGGGCTCCCCCTCAGCATGGCACTGCACAACTGCTGCAGGAAGTGACTTTAATGGTTACAGATATTTCCTGCTCCATCCTAAAAAAAAAACTAGGCATTTTATCAGCTTGGCAATATCAGCTTGCACACCCCAATGGAGCTGCTGAATCATCTCAGCAACTGGCCCTTTACATAGTAGGTTTCCCCCACATTTGCCCTGCTTTCGTCTCCCACTGTCACCATCTCCAATACCTCACACCACTGGAGGTCTTTTTTAGGGTGGGGTGTGTAACCAGTAATAGCCTGATCGCGACAGCGTTAGAATGTTCTGCCTGCCATGTTTATGAATTCCCAGTTTTCGTTTTTTAAAAAGGCAAGCCTTTTCCACTCTGGACCTATAAGAGAAAGGCATATCTTTACAACTAAAGGATTACGTATCTTTTTTTAAACAAAGGTAGGAAATCAGAGGCTGTAGGAGACAGATTGATATAGTGATTTGCCACCATTTTTGGCAAGCATTTTAAAGGCATGACACCTATTCACGGAGTGCGGTAGAGGAAATTTCCTCATTGGGGAATATGTGACTTGGAAAAAGTGAAGCCACTGTGGGTGAAAACAGCAAAAGATCCAAACATTCCCATTCACACAGCAGCCCCTCCAGCTTTGTTGAGACATCTCCTAAAAAAAAAAAGAAGTACCAAAGCAGGTTTAAGAAAGATCTCAGGAAAGTCAATGAAAAGTTGGAAAGTGCAGAGGAGTGCCACAATATTGTGTGGAATTTTTTTTTTTTTTGACATTTCCAGTCAACAGCAAAGTGGAACTCAAATAACCAGTGAGGAAGTATCCTTAGTCTTTGCACTACAAAGTAAATATGTATTGGTTGTACAAGCAAGATTGCTTTTACAAAAAAAGTCCAATTTTTGCTGTTTGTGCTGTAAAAATCATTTGATCCAGGCAGAAATATACTGCAATGCCATCAAAGATAGATAAAAATGAATTTGCAATAGAACTTGTATTTCAAAAAGATATGTCATGTACGCTGTCCTTCTTTTCTCCCTCTCTGCCAGTTTATCTTTGCATTCAAGTTTTTTGGTTCCCTCCCTGCCCTTAGTGAAAGCAAAAGAAACACTCCCTTTTTTGTAAAAACGAGTAGCCAAGTACAGATTGACTCTCCTGAGAGATGAAATGGTTAAAGGAAGAAAGGAATGCAATTGTGGATCATGCCGGCTTGATCCTGAGCAAAGTCAGCCTATGGCTACAGGGTGACCACTTTCAGGCCTGCTGCTTTATCAGGAAAGAATTCAGTCAGGAGCTATACAGCAGGAGGAAGAAGAGGCAAAGAAATAGGGATAAACCCACATCATCAAATATATAGGGTACAATTAAAACACACATAAAACATTAGATTGTTTTATGGAACACAATAAGGGATAATGGAATGCACAATTCATCATGCTAAAAAAGTTAGCTGGTTATGATATTGTTCCGAAGACTGCTGGAGATCCGTGTGAAATGAGGGTCTGGCCAGGAGGTGGTCACATGTCTCCCAGACGTCTTCATTAAGACCCGGCTTCCAGGCACAGATTCAGAATCCCATATGATGTCTGTCCTAAGCTGTTGTACGCTCGAACAAGTTCAACAGAAGTCCTGCAGCTTCCCAGCGCTGGAAGAAATGAACCATTTTGCCAGGGCTCACAAAATGTGGCCTGTAGTTAAAACCTATCTAAACCCCGAGGGGTACAATATAAAGCTTCCCCAGCCACTGTTGGGGGTGGTATGCTGGGCTAGATGGACCTTTGTTCTGACACACGGAGGTTCATCCTATTTGCCTCCTTACACAAATTCCACACCCTTATTTCAATGCAGCAGAAGTTCTACACAGCCCCGAGAACAACACTCCAGCTTGACCCTGCAGGAGTGTCTTGATCTAACCCTAGTGGGGAGCACACAGTGATAGAACCAAGGATGCCTTTTAGGGAGCGTGGGAGAGAGCTGTTGCCACTTTTTTTGTTATATGCCAAATGCCAGTTTTTCCTTGTGAGAATCTGTGATTGTTTCTACACAGCAACAGGACTCTCACTGCTGCCATGAATGTGATGGCATTGATTGAGTGATTGAGTGATTTACTTTATTTCTAGCCCCCCCTTTCTTATGGGAACTCAAGATAGATTACCCACAGTGATTTTGTACAATCACAAAAAATCCCCTTCCCAAGTTTCTTGTGTCGGCTGCTGGAAAGCTTTTGAGGGGTTTACATTTCTTAATTGAGAAACAGCATGGTATGGTGGTTCAAGAGTGGCAGACTAGATTAGAGCTGGGATTGATTCCTCGGGTTAGTCATAGCTCTCTTAGAGCTGTTCTCACAGATCAGTTCTCTTAGAACTCTCTCAGCCCCAACTACATCACAGGGTGTCTGTTGAGGGGAGAAGAAGGGAACAAGTGTTTGAATGGAACTCCTTCGGGTAGTGAAAAGCATGGTATTAAGAATGTTCTTTTTCTTCTTACTTAGTCATTGACGTTGTAATAGAAACCTGAAATGGGACAGTTGGTTAAGGCACCCACATTACAGATCTGTTATGGATTTCACTAGGACTGTTTGAGCAGGCACTGGGACTATTTCAGATGGATCTAACAGAGTTTACTCTCCCCTTCTATTTTACCATACGGGCTTTTGGGTGACCTTGACTAGTTTTTCTCTCTCATCCTACCCTACCTCACAGGGTTGGTTTTTTTGAGTATAAAATGGATGGAGAGTGTTGTCAGCTGCACTATGACCCTCTTTAGAGGAAAGCAGGCCATCTGTTCCACTTAATATTTCTGGTTAGGGCTTGGAGGAGGAGCTGGTCTCATTGCTTAAGTGCCACTCAGGACTGAACACTCACTCAGGGGGGCTGTCCCACCCCTGAGTGCCTCCTCCTCCAACCGGCTTTCCTGTTAGTCCAGCAGCCAACCAATCACTTTCCATCCCCCACTCCTGACCACCCCCTCCTCCTTCCACTTCTCTCCAAGGCTCAGAGGCTGCAGATCCCTGCTGTGTGAGAGCTGCCCCTGCCAGTGAGTTCCCTTCCCAGGGGCCTCCAGCCTGCAGCCTTTCCAGGTCCTGGGAGGAGGGAGGGGCCATTCACAGTTCTTCCACCCCACCCCCCAATCTAGCACCCAATGTATTTCTTAATGCAATGGCCTTTGTCCCTAGTAATATATATATATATATATATATAATTAAAATCAATTCATTATAACAAGCTTAGAAAGTAATTTTCTTCCTGCTGGTCAGAAAAACCTTGAATTTTCTTACGACACTAGTCTTATCATACCAGATTGGGAGATTTCTTTGTAATCACATCCCTCCCTCCCCATATACTGAATATTAATAGAATTGATTATTGTAATTCACCCAAAATAAACATCTGGTTTGCTGGAGGATCCCTGTCTTTGTAAGACTCCGACTGTAAGAAAACTGTTATCATTAAATTGGTGCCCAGGGAGAATACAAGGGCTGAGCGTCATGCAGAAATACTCCCCACAAAAAGCCAGTCAGAAGGAGAGGGGAAAAATGTCTTATTGCTGAAGGGGTGGACCAGCAAGCATAATTGAAAATTGAGCATACTTTAAAATTACATCTCCAACTTCCTGCCAATGAGCTCTCAGAGGCCCAATTTAATGTGATGCACATTGAGCTAAAATAGCTCACCTCTGCAGCATCCCATGTGGGTAGCTTCACATTTAAATGTGGCCCTCTGCTGATACATGGGGAGCATTAACTTGCTGGCGTGACATGCAGCATGCTCAGGTTTCCCTGAGATGGTAAAGCGGCAAACGTTACCTTTGAAAGTACAGTTAAAGCTATTTACACAGTGGTATAATAGCCCTTCTTTCTAGTTTAAAAAAGTAGCTTACAAATTTAAGTAATGCCAAATAAATTGGGAAAAATTGCTTTAAAAATAGGATAAATTAAGTAAAAGAAACTATGGTATAAAGGCAGTAGTTAAAAATTCTCCTGTGAGACATCCAAATCTGGCTTTATAACCTGGAACCATAGTAGAAAGCAGCCATAGTAGTAATGATAAAAGAATAGCCCAACATAAGTGCATGGAACCCAATTAAAAAAGCAAACCTAAACACATCTAGTAAGAAGTAAGTTCCTCTTTATTCAATGTGGCTTACTGCTAGGACTGAGTTCTTAGGACTGCAGCCTTAGTGAAGCATTTTCCTCTGTGTTACATTTAAAAAGACCTTGGGGGACTTGAATATTATGATGAATCCCAGGATTTTCTTTTGGCTGGTAAAAGTAGGAAGAAGGTTGGTTTTTATACCCCAAAGGAGTCTCAAAGTGGCTTACAATCACCTTTTCCTCCTCTCCCCATGACAGGCACCCTGTGAGGTAGGTGGGGCTGAAAAAGCTTCCGACAGGACTGCTCAGTCAGAACAGCACTATCAAGCCTGTGACAAGCCCAAGGTCACCTTGCTGGCAACATGTGGAGGAGCAGGGAATCAGCCCAAGCTCGTCAGATTAGAAATCAGTGCTCCTAACCACTACTCCATGCTGGTAATACAGTGCAGCAACAATGGGGCTCCCACATGGTCCATTTCCCCATGTTTTCCTCTTCATGCTCCTTTACTGGCCATTCTAAGGTATCTAAAACTGATTATACATCAGAAGAAATGTAAAATATAATCCAGTACATCAGATAAAAGCACTTACTTAGGATCAAAAAACCCGCTCATACATACTTGCAGATATCCTTGGCTACCTAGGATCTATATATCTAAATTTTAAACATTCTTTCTGATGTTTTATTATCAGGTTACCATTTTTTGCCATTTCGAATGCGAGCTGTTCATCCTTGGCTTCTACAAAGATAAAAACTCCCAATGGGAGAGAGGCGGTCTCGAAATTGAATAATAATAATAACTTCTATCTTTCGTGGGGATTACTGTGCACAGGGGATCTATGAGGGTTTCTCAGATGTGCTTATACAATTTACACTGTGATTGGTAAAGAATAAATTGGGCAATTAAGGTTTGTCCCGTCAATTTCTGTTAAGAATGGAATATAACCAAGCCAAGGTCTTTGTTAACCCAATATAAAGGCAGCACAATCTAAATGTGGTTAAGAGACCATTCCCTCCCACACCACCAAGGTGCTTCTTCCAGTTTTTTTATTTTTAACCTGGTAATTGACATATTGTTATAGAGTTGTAATGCCTTATAATGCTTTCTTTAATAATTGGTTTTAACCCTCCTTTCAAAGTCCTCTGGTGGTGTGAGGAGGAGTAAATGAATTATAGCAGGGCAATACATGCGATCCCCCACCCCCACCCCACAGTCAAATGCAGAGTCACTCCCATCGAAGTGCATTGAAATTATTAAATTTAGACTGAAAATTATACATCTACTCTCTCCTAGTATCACACAGTAATCATTCTTTGTTTGTCTGTTTTTGCCTCTGGATAAAATGGCCAGATCTTTTATAGAGGAGAGATGAACCCTTTCAGCCATTGAATGCTTAGCTTTCATCGCTAACTTGTCATTTTTTCCCTTGCTTTTACGATAGTTTTCATATAATCTCTTTGTTTTTGCACAAATATAAAATCATAGCCCCTGCAATGCAGTAAGCTTCAAGGATTTAGGTTGACATACTTCAAAGAAAGTACATTTGTACTGTGGTCCATCTTTCTGTAAAACCGAGTTGTGCTTTTTGTTTTACAAACCATCCTCAGTGTTATCTTCACTCACATCTTTGTATTTGTTTAGACATAAGCTTGGTAGTAGACTGTAGTGCATGAACGACTAATTAGATGAAACTAACAGAAGAAGATATACTTCCCCCTGAGGAGGTGATCTGTAGCTTGGATGGTACTGGATCCTGGCTTGGGTGCCTACTGTTGGAAGTTCAGGTGTCCAGTGCCTTTTATCAGCTTCAGCTGATACACATATGATAGCAGCTTTTGATAAACTTGGTCTCTATTGGCTTTGCTGAAGAATTTGAATATGCACAGAGTGCAAAGCACCAGGCTGCTTAAAGAATAAAATAGTTTTTATTCGGAAGAGAAACAATTATGTGGTGGGCGAAAGGGGCTAATTTGGACTAGGATTGGCCCAAAGTAATTCTTCAGGAAACAATAGATTTGCAGAATTGCAAAGTATTTGCAGTTATTGGTTTCTTTTTATGGATTAGGTACAGATCCAAACTCACAGCACTTGGGGTTTGAAAGGAATAATCTTTACTAGGAAAGATTATACATAAATATATATCATATTCTTCTGTTTCAGTCACCTCACTGAAGAAGGGTACAAAAACTTAGAAAAGTTGCTACAAAGAAACTCTCTGGCTGGCTTGCCTGCAAGACTACATGCCAAACACAAGCAGATGGAAAGTGCTGTAAGACTAATGGAGAATCCTTCCTCCTTCCAAGGCAAAGATCCTTCTCTTCCCAGGCTTCACCTCTTTTCTTCACTTACTAGATTAGTAAATGACTAGAAAATAAGCCCGCTGCAGTCTGAATGCAGCGGGTGCTAGCGAGGATCGGGAGCATCATGGGCTGGTTCTGGAGGCGTGGTGGGGCATGGGCCAGAGGCGAGGGCGGTCGTGGAGCAGTTGGCGAGGCGGATCAGGATCGGCGAGGCTCCCTGCATGGCTGCGGCACAGTGTACCTGGGGCTGAATGTGGGCAGGAGGTGAGGACGGTGGTGGCGTGGCGGTAGGCGAGCGGCGTGGGAGCGTCGGGGTTTGGGGCAGCGGGGGCTGCGGCGGGGCAGACGGATGGTGGTGGTGGGCCAGCAAGCGGGCCACTGGTCGAGGCGGCGCAGGAGTCCAGTGAGGGAGTGAGCAGGGCGGGCATGTCGGACGTGGCTGGCGGCGCGTCCTCCCTCAGCGAGTCCCGTGGCGGGCTGCTCGCGGCTGTGCGGGCCAGGAGGCCAGTTGTTGAGGAGGCGGGTTCGTTTGGAGGTGGGCATGCATGGAGCAGCATGGGGGCGGGGTGCTTGTGCCGCGACAGCGCGATTGTGTCGGGCATCAGGCATGCGCGTGAGTCCGCGCATGCCTGGTTGATTTGAGGGCTGTGGGAGCCGCCGGGCAGAGCGGGGCGGCTGTGGGCGGCGCAGGCGAAATGGTAAGGAAGGGCCAGGGCTGCAGAGGAGCAGGGAATTGCAAGCATTGTGACGGTGAGGGTGGATCGTGCGAAGAAAGGGGTGGCGGGGATGGGGGCTGGGGGCTGGGCAATAGGCGGCGGGTGGTTGTTGGGGCTTCGTCTCGGGGTGGGATGGGAAGGGGTCTGGGGAGGTTGGGGGGTGATCGGTCGGCGTCCGGGCGGGTGATTGTGTAGTTGGAGGGGGTGCTGGAAGCGTGGGAAGGTTTGGCGGGGCGGGAAGGGGTGTGTGCGGGTGAGTGTGTGTGTGTATGGTCGAAGTGTGGGAAATGGCGGCGGGTCGTGGGGAGGGTGGGGGGTTTAGCGGGCAGCATGCAGGTGGGCGAGTATGTGTGTGTGGGGGGGGTTTAAGGGAGGGGAGGGGGGTTTGTGGGAACGGGTGTGGGGATGGAGGGGGCAGATGTTGTTGTGCGGGGGTATAGTGTGATTGGGGGGGAAAGGAGGCGGGAGGCCACGTCTTCGACGCGGCCTCCCGGCTCCTTTCCCGAGGGCAATGGGAAGGCAGGAGGACTCTCCGTGAGCGAAGGCAGTGTGTCCTTCGGCATGGTGAGTCCCCTGACGGGCGAGGCTGGGGCAAGCGGCTACTGGGGAGGCGCGCTTAGCGCGCCTCCCCAGTGGCCCCTTGGCCCTTGAGTGGCACTCAGAGGGGCAAATCAGGAGCTGCTTCGCGGCTCCTGATTCGCCCCTCCGAGTTTTTATCACGGACAGAGCCCGCCCTAACTCCTCCCCAATAGCCCTTAGGGCTTTATTTAATCCACTCCGCAGGAGCGGTTACAGATAGGGATAAATGAGTGGCTGATTCATTTTGCTGTTATCTGTTATTACACTTATATTACAAGTAGGCACATAGGCCTGTTTTCTAGTAACCTTAAATGACAATTATTTGTGTGTGTGTGCATGCTATTTATTAGACTGCAGTCATACAAAAATACTTTGCTAGCCAGAACATTTTCCTATGGCTGTGGATAGTTGTGTAACTGCAGCAAGAGAGTTTTGGTAAAGGATGAAACTGGCATAGCCTTCAGTAGATGTGACTTTATTACTAATTAGATTTCTCTCTATGATGGAGATTGCATTCTACATTCTTCTGAGCTGCAATTAGCTAGTGATCTAAATTTACTTGTCACCACCCAGAATTCTATCAGCCCCACATACTTCACAAAGTGCCTGTTATAGGGAAGGGAATGTGAGTATAGGCAGCTTTGAGACTCTTTAAGGGATATAAAAACCTACTCTTCTTCTTTTACATGGGGCTGACCGTGAAGTTAGACTGGAGGAGTCAATGTACAGTTAATTCTACAAACATGCAAGAGGTGCATGTCAAAGTGATCCACTCTGCTTAGTTTCAAAAACTTTAGTTTGGTTGCAGTTTGGCCTTCAGGCACAATTCAATGTATGGTGGTTGACCTGTAAAGCCCCTCCCTTCATGGCCTTTGACCAGGGTACCTGAAGGACCTACTTCTCTTGTACTTATCTGTCCACCAGTAGAGGTTACTCCTGATGGCTCTGCTCTGAATACTTTGGATTCTGAAGCTCTGTGGTTGTGCAGAAGAGTCAGGACCTCCCTGTGGTATTAATCTGGAACTCACTCCCCAAAGCAGCTTGCCTGGTTCAGAATATATATCCCTTTAGGGAAGAAAGGAGCACATGAGCTTAAAAAATACTTCTGAGCTTGTTTACCAGTTCACTCATTGTTCATGATTCACAACGTGCTCTTGTTTATGTACTGCAGATAAAAGTCCTGTTAATCAAGATACGTAATCTGAGAGTTCTTCAATAGAGGATGTTGTTTCTTCTTCCTTGTTAGAGAACTGTGGTTGCTGTCTGCTAAAGATATGCTGCTGACCCCTCCCAGTAATATAAATGTATTTTAAGTAACTTGCCAATAAGTTGTGGGGCACTCTTATAGATATTGTGTGTGTTGCTTAAATTCTGGCAAACATTTAAGGTACAGTACTGTTGGATTCTACCCAGCAACTTTTACCTAGATTACCAACTAGAAAGAAAAATAAAATTAAATATCCAGTTCACCGTAATGCTGGAGATGATTAAAACATGAAAAGAAAACAGCACTATTTTCAAATGGCTGGGACTGAGAAGCCAAGCATTACTGTCTCAATGTGACTTCTGTTATTTACCAGTGATTCACGACAGTGACCGGGACAGTAAAACTGAGCTTGAAAGTGCCATCCTAAGCAGAGTTACACTTTTCGAAGACCGTGGACTTCAACAGACGTAGAAAGAGGTAACTCTGATTAGGATGGCACTTTCAAGCTCAATCTCGTTTAGAGCTGAAGATGCTTTCATGTATGAGCTGCCCAAATAGTTTACGCATTTCAAAAAGCCTGTACCTAACCCTTACTGCGTCAGCAAATGAGGATGTGGTCAGTCACTGATTCCAATGAAACCTACAACACAAATTAGTCATGAATTGGCTGGAATTAAACAGCTTTTAATGGGACTCTGGAACAAACATCTTTAGCTCAGTGATCTTTAGCAGGGACTGCGTGGCTCCCCGGGAGGGGGCGCGGGGGGAGCAATCTGCAGATCCATTGAGACTTAGAACTTTGAGGGATGAATGAGAGCATTTAGGATTTTAGGCAGCTCCTTCTCCTTCTTTCCAATAGCTCCTGATAGCCAGTGGAAATTGTTTTATATTCTCCCTGAGGATGGATATTATATTGCTCTCCCAGGTCTTAAAAAAAAAGTGGCACATGGAAAAAAGCAATTAAAGGTAACATTGAGGTGTTGACTGATGGTCTTCAGACACAGGAACTCACTGAATGCACGCCTGAGATATGTGCACTGTATGCATATATATAATAAATATAGGGATATAAATAAAATTATCTCACCTAGAGGGCTGTTTGTATGTTGTATTTTTTCCACTTACGTATTATAGATGTTTGCATACTTGGTGGGTGGTGACAGATTAAAGAAAAATATCCACAACTTCAGCTGGATTCAGGCTGGTGTATTGATGATGATGTGAGAATAACACACCACATGGCATTATTTAAGGATGTGCACTCAGCTGTATTTGATCTGAATATTCACTAGCAAAATATATTATAAGTATTTTATGGATATAGATTCAGGGTTCCAGATAGTCTCCTGGAAATTTTTTGGATTCTGGGAGGTGGGTCCCTGAAAATCCTGTTTGCACTGGAAAGCTCTTGACCAATGGCTGCTTAGCTTGTTCTTCAGTATTTGGTTATTGTTTGGGCAGGAGGAAACTTGATATTCACACCCCTTCCCCCCCAAAAAAGCAATGGAGAATAGCTGGAGGATCCTTATTCAGCTCTATGGCTGTGAAATAGGGGGTTTTCAGAGCCATAGAGAAGTAAAGAAACCTCCAGGAAACACTGAGCCTGACAGACTGTTTATATGGTAAAATACCACTGAGGAAGAAAACAACTTTGAAAACAAGCTATTGAAAAAGAAAAAAAATTGTGTTTATCTGGAACTCGTTTTGGTTTATGTTTGTACAACTTGAAACCTGGCAGAAGTATTTCGTATTAGCTGTTCCATTGCAAATGATCTGTAGAAGAGAAACGTGTGACAAGTATCCTTAACACTCTTTCGCTCCCTCATATATTTGGGAAATAGCCTCCTGGGAGGAGACTGTCCAGGCCCTGTCCGTCCAGGTCCACCCTGATTGGCCTTCCCCCTCCAGCTCCCACCCTCCCTCCTTGCCTGCTAGAAGCCTTGTGGCTGTAGCCTCCATTGTCGCCCACGAAGAGAGAGGCAGTGACAGGGCTTTGCAGTCCGCAGGTACGGTCCTGCTGGGAGGGAGTCGGGGGGGGGGGTTGGCCTCCCTGTGGGCCACAAAACCCTGTCACTGCCGGTAGGGGTGAGGGCTTTCCACTCCTTTTAGCCTGCTTTGCGGGCCAAAGAGAGCTGCGGCCACCCTCTCACGCCCTCCTGCCTGCCACCCCTTTCAAAGCCCATTTTTAAAATGGGCTCTGATACTAGCAGTTGGATATAAACCAGCCTTTTTAAGAAACACCTCTGTCATTGATTATAATGAAATACACAGAAGAAGCAACACATGTGCCCTCCTGCCTGTCTCATCCATCCATAGAGCTGGTCTGATGGTTGCATGATAGAGGGTCTTTTCAGTGGCAGCTCCATAATTATGGAACAATCTCCCCTCACTTTTGATCTTCAGGACTGCTTTATTTAGGACCACAATTTTATTACTTTATTGGCAGTCTTACCTTATGATTTGAAATTCTAGTTTTTGATGTATCATTGTCAGTCTCCTTGTGTTCCTTAGGACAGAAAGGCAACTAATAAATAATTTAGACAAACAAACAAATAAATATACAGTATATTTGCCATTTAATCATGCACATGGCAAAGAGTAGGACTTTGAGTCTTGCTTCAAATCTTGCCCCTGCAACAAAAATCTTAGTCCCCCTTCTAAATCCTGTTTAGCTGAAACTCCTAATTTTCTCAGCATGTTGTACAAGGCAGGTACAAGTGTTGTTGCACTAGGCCATTGCAAGACGAGCATGCAAACAATCTTCCCCCCCCCCCAGAACTCTTGATGATTAAGCGTGTAAAAACTCTTTAAATTTTTTCCTCTCAGTCAGTGGTTTTTTTCTCAACTGTTTATATTTTGAGTACGATTTTTATTTGACATTTTTTGAGTTACTGTCGGTAGGACAAACAGGACTCCATTCATTGGCTGGGAGGTGGAGGTCTTTCTTGATGAGCTGCCCAAGGAGAGTTATAGGCCTATTTTTACTTCAGCCTGGTCTGAAAGATATTGTTGTCACATGTCTGCTAAGCGTCTTTGTCAGTGTGCTTTAGTGAAATATTACAGAAATCACTTATCCATAGGCAGTGGCAGCCTGAAACCTGCATGCCCCTTCCTTTTTCATGGGCTTCACAGGTCACCATGTGACTAATGAAGTGACAAGGAAGAAGGCTGCCGTGATGATGGGGGAAAATGCACTCCGAGTCAGATTGATAACCGCATACAGAATTTTTATGTTTTGGTGCTGGGAGTGTGACAGAGACAAAGAAGTTGTTCTTTGCTCACGCTGTGACAGCAGAAAGTCACAGCCAGCCGAACAGTTCAGAGCCGTGGGAAGTTTTACAGAATCCAAATTGCCTTTTGCTGCTCCACACACTGAAGTCACCTTTGATTCCAGGAATTTGTTTTTCAAGTTTTCGGCTGCAAATAAGAGGCCTGTGTTTCGGCAAGGAGCAAGGCACTGGGATGGATCAGGGCTCTTCTGCAAGTGAGACTTCATTATTATGCACCATACTGATTGTAGATTTTAGTTCAGCTGATTTCAAACACCAAAGAGACCGCCCTGGGAGGAATAGTCCTGGTTAGTAATAAATATTCCTGGGCTTAAAGTTACAGGTGTCTTCATCTTTGCTGTCATATTGCATTTGCAGCATAGGAGTCGCTGCAGCATGGCTCGTTCCAGCAGCAGGAAGGTAATGCCAGGAGCCATGTAGGTAGTCCCATGCTTGCAGCTCCTTGCCACACTAGTTTAACCCTACTTTCTGGAAAGGCCAATGCTGGTCTAATCGTGCAGGTTTACCCCTGGATGGATTCTGCCAGGAGAAAGAGGAGGTTGTCCCTAAGGAGGAGGTACTCTAAGAAGTTGCTGAGATAAGAGATTTCCCAGGGAAAAGAGAGGAGAAAGATTTCCATGGGAAGGTAAGGAGGTGAAGTTCACGCAGAGAATTATGTAGCCATGTTAGGGGGTTATCAGAGAGTTGTAGCCTCCTGAGATCCACAGCAGCGCTACTGTAGAATGCCAACCTAGCAAAAAAAGATTATGATAGAATTCTGGAGGCCCTAATAAGAGGGGAGGAAAAACCACTCTGGCTTTAATTTCAGTTGTGACAGCTGAATTGTTATTGCTTCGTTTTCCTCTCTTGATTTCCCATATCACGCTGTTCAATGAACCCATTTGTATTTCAAGTTCTCTTTATGAAGGGGTCAAGTTTTATTGCAGTGTCTGTAGATTTGTTATAACATTTTTTTCCTCTTTCTTTTGCCTGCCGGAATCTATATTTCTCATTTCCAGAGAAAATTCCCATGTCCTTTCCCTGCTTTAGTGTTTTATCAGCACCAATACATGATGATTGTGGATAAAGCGAATCATGCTTTGAAGTGCGTTTGCTAAGAAGAAATCTTGTTAGCATATTTAGTACACAGGATTTGGTTTTCATTGACATTTTCCGCACAAGGAAAGAAGGCTGGGCCAGTGTTTGTCTGGCAGCAGGGCTAATCCCAGCTTCCATATGATATTGGCACCAGCCTGGCCCCAGACCAGATCTGGGTTGGCCTGTGCAAAGGGAACACCAATATTTCCATGTTCCCCTTGGCTGCCCCAGACGCCAACGAGGCCTATCACAGGCTAGGCCCATGTGGAATGGGAAGAGTTGGGCCTTCCAGGCTCAGCTCCTCTCGCGTCTATGGCATCCCAGAAGGGGCAAAAAATGCCCCACTGTCACAAAGCATGGTGGAATCCTCCATCCTGGCTGCCTCATGTGAAGGAAATAATCTGGGGCAGGCTGAATCTGGCGGGGGGGGGGGGGGACGACAATCCTAATTTGTGTGAGGTTCAATACCTCATATAATTGCTTTAACCGTTTGTTCACAAACAGCAATTTCAGCAGGTGTGAATCTGTACAGTAATGTCATTCAGCACAGTGGTTGATTGAATATCTACTGCTGACACAGGCTTATTTTGCATATGTGTTTTCCCTCCCTTTCATTATGCATGTCCATCAGCTTTTCTTTTTTGTTCTGCATGCCCCCTTCACCTTCAGTTAAATTTATAGTTGTTGTTTTCCCCATGTTTTCTGACAGTGCTTTTGGGCTGACATTTCCCTTGTTTCACTTCCAAGCTGAAGGTAATTCAAAAGTGTTCAGATACCTTGGATTCCCCCCCTCCCACACACACACACACCCTTTTGCTGGCCCTCAAAGATTCCTCCACCACCCATATCGAGGTCATTCTGGCCACTGTGCATCTTCTACTATTCTCCTCCCTTCATTGGTGTACAAGCTCCATTTCCCCTCTTTTAAAATATTTTTTTTTTACAAATGGCATGAATCTAGTGATATAAGACTATTGCTAGTCTGCATTGCTAAATATAAAAAAAATTAAATGGGGGGAAAGTTTAAAAGGAATCATGTGGGGCTTAGTTCCCAGATGGTGTTGACTTGGAATGGGGATAAGAGAGGAGTCAAACAGCAGCGTCCCCAGTGCAAAAGATAAACAAAGAATTTCAGTGCTGCATGCAAATAAAATAAGTCTGTGGGAGGGAATTGTAGGAGTAGAATAAAACTGACATGAGATGTAAAGAGAGACAGACAGTGAGAAGCCTAAAACTTTGAGAACATCTTTCCCTTTAATGTGTTAGTGAACAATGGTTTTTTTTTTTGGGGGGGGGGTGCAATTTTGGCAGTGTCTGGAAGCCTAACATTCAAATGGTGGGTGAGCCACATGAACGTTCTGCAAAACACCAAACTTTCTTGGGATTCATCCACTTGGAAGACAGGACAGATTTTAAAAACTGCCGAGATCAGATACTCAGGGCCCAGACCTCATATGGCCTTGAAGGTAATTGCCAGAACCTTAAGCCTGATCTGGCAGTAAACTGGTAGCCAGTGCACCTGTTGGAGTGCGGGCTGTGTATGAGCCCTCCAAGGTGTCCCCATAAGTACCTTGGCTGCCACATTCTGCACCAGTTTCCAGGTCAGGGATAAGGGTAGGCTTGTGTAGAGTGAGTTGCAGAAATCCAGCCTAGAGGTGACCATCACCTGGATCACTGTGGCTAGGTGTTCTGGGGATAGGTAGGGCATGAGTAGCTTGGTTTGGCGTTGGTGGGAGAACGCCAACTGGGCTACTTTTGTGATCTGTTTCTCCATGGGGAGGGAGAAGTCAAAGATCATGCCCAGGTTCCTGGCCAAGCGTGCAACTGACAGTTGTATCCCATCCAGGTTGTGCAGTCACGCTTCCTCGCTTGGCC
Organism: Paroedura picta; assembly: GCF_049243985.1. Lineage (NCBI taxonomy): Eukaryota > Metazoa > Chordata > Lepidosauria > Squamata > Gekkonidae > Paroedura > Paroedura picta. Next base: position 73,282,996 of record NC_135376.1, read on the forward strand.
CTTTCCTACCGATCCACAGGACCTCCATCTTTTTAGGATTAAGCTTCAGATAGCTTTGCTTGAGCCAACTCATCACTGCTTCCAGACATCTGGCTAATGAGTCTGGGCTTGAGTCAGGATGGCCATCCATCATGAGGAAGAGTTGGGTGTCATCGGTTTATTGATGACATCCCAGTCCAAACTTTCTTATAAGTTGAGCTAGGGAGCACCCCAGAGTCGTTATCTATGGCATATATGTGCATGTAGAGCTGCCTTGCACAGAATCAGTCTATTGTTCCATCAAGGATGGATTGTTACTGAATCAGCCCATTAATCCATTGAGATTAGGATTGTCAACACAGGCTGGCAGTGGCTCTCCAGGCTGTCAGGTAGAAACCTCTGTAACACTTACTACGTAATCCTTTTAACTGGAGATGGCTAGGATTGAACCTGGGACCTTCTACATGCCATGCCAGATGTTCTGCCACAGAGCCATGCCCCGTTCCCTTGCAGAACTGAAAGGTAAAAGACACCAAGGAACTCATTTCTTCCTTTGTTGTTAATTCCCTGAACTTGACCATTGCACTTTTGAGATCCTCTTCTTCATTCTCCATCAGCAAACTTCCCCTCCCCAAGCCACTCACTTCCTCACACAAAACAATTTCTTCCCCTTCTGCCGTGTTCCCTCCTGAGAAACCCCTCCCCCTACATTCCCTTGTTCCTTCAGTCAAATCAAAGCCTAGTAATAAATCAGAATTACTGAAGCCCTTCCCTAAACAGAAATCTATTTTCTCAATCTATCCACTCCCACCTAGGGGATTTCACTCTTGAAATATTCTGTTTTCATGCTGCAGGGCTACCTGCCTCACAAACTGTTGGTAGATTTGGTTAATATAGGAGAGATTGCCCAGTAATAGAAGCTTGATACTTAGTGCAGTAAATAACTCTCCCAATAAGAATATTGCAAAAGGTAAACACTTACACATATTCAAGTAGATTCAGCTCACATTCATACGAGAGAGAGGCCTAATCTAAAGTGGTTGGTATCATGTGTGGGGATATGAGGGCATTTGATCTAAAGGAAAGACCTACAGAGACATGTGTCTCCATGGAAGGCGATGGAAAATGAGTGAGAAGACAGGGAGAGAGAGGAGGGTCAAAGGGCAGCTCCCAGGTGTAGTGATAAAGAGCAGTGTAACAGTGGTTTCTAATCTTACTAGGGGCCAATGAATACAATGGGCACTAGATTAGGGGGGAGTGGAAGAACTCCCCCCCCCCTCAGACCTGGAAAGGCTGCAGGAGGCCCCTGAGAAGGGAACTCACCAGCAGGGGCAGCTCTCAAGCAGTAGGGATCTGCAGCCTCTGAGGGAAGTGGAAGGAGGAGGGGGAGGTAAGGGGTGGGAGACAGAAGGTGATTGGCTGGCTGCTGGACAGACAGGCCAGCCTGTTGGAGGAGTAGGCACTCAGAGGTGGGACAGCTGCCCAGAGTGGGTGTTAAGTGCTAAGCCATGAGACACCCTCCTCCTCCAAGGCCTTACCAGAAATATGTGGAACACATGAGACGGGTTTCATTCCCTGCTCCTCCATATGCAGTCAGCTGGGTTAGTTATAGTCCTGTTAGAGCTTTTCTGACCGAGCAGTCCTGACAGAGCTCTCTCAGCTTCACCTACCTTACAGGGTGTCTGTTGCGGTGAGAAGAAGGAAGTTGGTTGTAAGCCACTTTGAGACTCCTTTGGGCAGTGAAAAGAAGGGAATGAAAAGCAACTCTTGTTCTTCTTAAACAATAAGAGGCATCCTATTCAAGGAGATCACACATATAAACTCTTACGAGTGATATAGTGTCCCCCCCCCCATGTCCAGGCATTCTGACTCACTCACTCTAACACAACTTGTCCCTTCCTTCAAAACAAGACAGGCATTTATTCAGTTTTGTAGTAATTGTTTTAATCTTTGTAAATACACTGAAGCTAAATTAAAATATTCTGATTGCCACATCAGAGTGAAAAAAAGCAGCTGAAATTTCCTCAGGTGTTCCTGATATCAGCTTAGAATTTCCTCCCTCCTGCGTGCATTTTGAGTGGCTGTGTTAATTGAAGGGGCCAGCATAAACAATAAATGATGAAGAGCCCTAGAAGCCCTTCAGGGAAATCTTTTCAAAGGCCCTGTCACTTGTTAAGTGAGCTTAAGTGCCAGGTGGAAGCTTAAGGACACCAGGCTGCTGTATACGGAGTCAGACTATTAGCCTATCGAAGTCAGTACAGTCTCCTCTGACTGGCAGCACCTTTCCAGGATTTAGGTCTTCCACATTGCTTACTACCTAATTCTTTTGACTGGGGATGCTGGGAATTGAACTTCAGCTTTTCTGCGTGCCAGGTAGGTGCTCACCACTGAGCCATAGCGCCCCCCCCCCCCTCCTTTAAGCTTCTGGATGAAATTTTGAGTTTGATCACTGGAGAATCAAGTTCATATCCATTTTTAAACATGGAACTTGCCCAGTGTCTTTGATTTGACAGTGTTTTGTAGATTGAGCCACTATAAAAAGAGGGCTGAATCAAGTCCCATCAACTCCAATTTGTGTTAAGTCCATTTAACTGTTTGTCAGAGTATACACCTCTGATCTTATCAGGCATCATTTTAGGTAATGGGTCTTTCTATGGAATTCAATCTTCTCTGGTTCATTAAGGAAAAGGAAATCAACACTGGGAAGTGATCAGGCAAATTTGAAATGGTAAAGATTTGCCGTTCTCCTTTGTACCAAAGCACTCGTTTCTCATTATCATTATTCTGATATCCATTTGGGGGGCCTTTGTTCATCCATTATCACTACTCAGCAGCTGGTAGGATAAATCTTTCCACTTCCAGAGAAGCTGATATACCCAGCACCTTTTAACAATTAGACGAGTGTGGGTGAAAAGAGCCTAGCCGTGCAACGGAGCATGCAGAATGCCAACGGTCAGGTCTCGTATCAAAAACTTGTTGCTAATATAAGGGCTCCTAGGGCTCAATCCATCCAAGTTTAAAGATGGGGAAGGGTTAGCAGTGAATCAGTAACTTTTCCCCATACTTGGTAATCTGTTTTTACAAATATGTTTGGAAAAATTAACCATATTGTCTGCTGAAAAGATGAATGGCTTGGGAAAGACTATGTTGCTTGATCTCCACAAGAGCTACTGGGTGGGCTGTCAGGCTGCCAAAACAAAACACAGAAGTAAAGTAAGAAAACAAGTCCTCCTCAGTCCTTAAACCACATTTTAAAAGATCATCATTGTGCCATATCCAGAAATGTGTGCTTTGTGATTCATTTAAAAAATGAAGGCAACCCTTCTCGAGTGGTGAACTCTTTCTGACCACAACGATGTTGTATTTGTTTTTTTCTCCCTTGTTAAAAAAGTTTGCAAAGACAAAGGCAGTATTTCAAGGAGAAGTTACTGTTCTGTGCTCTTCAGGGATGCCTGTTTAGGTGGTCTCCTTCAGCCACTGTGAGGGGAGAAAAGAAAGAGGTCTCAGAATGGGGTGGGGTCAGCCCATTTCATCACTTCCCTGCACCCTCAGTCCCTCCCTGAGTCCTCAAGAGGGCATCCCAGCTTTCCTCTACCTACCTACCCTCTTTTGGATGCTGAACTCTCTCAGACAGGCATACCCATCCTGGGGTGTTGCCTCAAGGCCTGTCATCAAGCAGTTCTGCATCCTCCCTCTCACCTCACTGCATGGGGCTTCGTCCCTTGTCCTCCCCACTGATTAAGTTTCCGACCAGCAGGCAGAGGTCTCCTCATGTTGCAGCAGTGTCTTTGGCATCTGGTGAATGGGGGAGGGGGTTGACGGGTGTCCGCCTCTCCCAGGCAGGAGGGACTTTATCAGAGTTGGCCCAGTGGCTGTCCGACGGTAACTGAGCAGCCTGGTGACCTTACTTTCCCCATACTGAGAATTCCTAACCTCCTTCCTTCCACTAACTTTAGTCTGAATGCAAACTTCCTGTTTGCTACTCTCTGTAGCCAGAAAAATGAAAACTTACCCATCACCCAAATCTGTACTCACCACATCATACCCAGCCTCATCTGATTCCAGCCAGGCCTCAGACTTTGAGTGTGCATAAGGTAGATAAGGTGGAAATCAAGGAGCATCCCAAAAAGGTGCAGCCTCCAAAATCTGTTAGCAGCCACTGATAAGGGAGCACTATGGCCAGCGATACTATTGTGCAAGGATCACTGTTGTAAGGGCTGGCATGCAGAGTTTGCACATGAGGTTGACAAACAGGACCAGTTTGTCCAGGAAACAGTCTTACATCACTGATACTTAATGGGGGCCCTCTGATTCCCCAGGGCAGTCTATGAATCTTCAGGGACATTTAGAATTTCTGGAAACAACAGGGGCCTATTGGGGATTTTAGCCAACCCCACCTCCTCACTCAGTAATGATTTCTGACAGCAAGCAGAGGATATTTGTTTCATCCTGCTCTCTCTACCCTGAAGACACAATTGCAGATACCAGATTTCTTCCACATGCCTTTAAAAGTATCAGTGGAGAAATAGGAATCAACTCTGTGTTGGGTGTTTAGCCATCAGGCACAAGGGTCACATTGAATGTATGATTGAAGTCTCTGTATTGTGTGTTATTGTGTATACCTATATAAATTAAATTGACTTGTCCTGAGTGCTCTTTTGATGCCCTGTTATTTTTAACTGATTAACACCTTGCCAGACACTCACAAAGTCCCCCTTTGGATGAGTTTAGGATTGCTGGGTCCTCCCTGGCCACCAGAGGGGGGTAAGGGTGTAGGGTTGCCAGATCCAAGTTGGGAAACTCCTGGAGATTTAGGAATGGAGCCTAGGGAAGACTTGTACCTCATTGGGGTACAATAGACATAGTGTCTACCTTCCAAAGAAGGGATACCCAACCAGAGCTCCTTAGAGCCTTGGGGCTCCATGAGAGTTCCCTAGGAGTTCCCTGGCCTCTTCCTGCCTTAATGAACTCAGCCACAAACTATTCCTGGCATTGCTGTGAAAGCAGGGAACTGGCCGCTTCCATTGACCTGGGTGTGGCAGTCTTGTGTGGTTACCATGCCTGGGAAATGGGGGCAGGGTTTGGATGCTTTCTCCTGCCTCAAACCACCTCCTTTCTTTCCTCCCACTTCTCCTTGGGTATGGCAGGGAGACATGGTTAACTGACATCATTTCTGGACCAGTTCCAGGGCTCCTTGAAGCCTGAAAAATATTTCAGGTACTCCTCTACGGTCAAAAGTCTTTTTAAAAAATCCTGCTCCAAAGCATCTGTTTTCTCTAGAGGAACTGATCTCTGTCATCTGAAATTGATTGGTAATTCTGGATCCTCAGGTCCTACTTAGAGGCTGGCATCTGCAGTCCTTCAAAAAGGAAGTGGACAAAATTGAGAGGGTTCATAGGAGAGTGACAAGGATTATCTGGGGCCTGAGGACCAAGCCCTAGAAGGAAAGACTGAGAGACTTGGGGTTGCAGTAATAGGTTACCTGCAGTAATAGGTTAAAACTACATGTAGAACAGCACTGGCTAGATCGCAGAATTCCCCCCCCCTCCCCACAGTCTGAGTAGCTCAGAAATGGAATCAACTGCCTTAGAAGGTAGTCTTCAAGCAGTGACTGGACAGCTAATTATCCTGGCTGCTTTAGACTGATCCTGAATTGAGCAGAGGGTTGGACTAGATGGCCTCTTCCAACTCTATGACTATGTGATTGTAAACCACTTTGAGATTCCTTTGCCTAGTGAAAAACAACTCTTCTTCATCAAATGTCAAGTTTCATGTAGTCCTTTGGTTTTCAGATCGCTTTGAATTACTTCCATGTGGTGGGTAGATAGATTAAAATTATCACCCTCTGTTTCCACAGTGCTTGGCATGGTTTGTAGAAGAGAGAAAATGTTTAGTTGTATTTGCCAGCGGAAGCTGTCACATGGAAGTAGTATCTGATATAATAGCTGCTTTTACCCTGCCAATGACAGTGAAATTCACTTTTGAAGTGCTGAGTTCATTTGCTGAGTTCATTTATCTAACTCATAGTGCAGAAGAATGCCATGAAACTCATTTTCTTCCCTGTTTTCCGTTAGCCTAAACACTGGAAAGTCTGCTTTAAGTTCATGATCTTGCTCTCCAAAGAGAAGGTCTCTGGATAGTTTAGGTTATCAGTTTTCTGAGCAGTTCTTCCGTTCAAGTTGGCAGTCAGCAATTTTTGATGGGGAGAAGAGTTGTATTAGTGCTCCATCAGAGATGCAGAAATGTTAAAACTTTTCTGGTTTGGGCTTCTGGCTTTTCATTCGCCTTTGAATAAATGGCCCAATATATTGGCTCTGGGTAAAAAGAAACAGGCTTGGACATGAGTTTTAGTGATATGGCTGCTAACAAATACAGGGATCTGTGTGGCATGGTTGCTGTAGTGGTCCAGCCTCTGACACCAGGTGGCTGAACTACTCCACAGATGTTCAAGTTGTTCAGGAAATTACATCAACCCTGTCGCCATGTGAGAGTGAAGGGTGCAAGGCGGAGAGGCCAGCCTAGCTTGGCAGGTAATGTGCAACTCCTTGCTGCAGGTCTGGGAAGGCTGGTTGGCATTGTCCTACAAACAAGATGCTGGGGAGCAGGGCAGGGCTACTGTAGCCTCGGGTAATCATGGCAGGGAAGGGAACTAAGGGGAGAGAGAAGGATAAAAAGGGAGGTAATCTGGGAGCAATGGGTGTTGAGTGGAATGACCAATGAGGAGGTGGAGACTGAGAGAAAAGACTGAGGGCATTTCCACACATTAGTAAAAATAGTGTCATGCCCGTTGAATGGCAAAGCATTACATTATATTGTGCCCCCCCTGGCCCTCCTCACCTTTTTGCTGTCCCTTCTTTGTCTGCTTTCTTTTTGCATGTCTTACTCTCCTCACCTGCTGCTGGAAGAGGTGGAAGAGAGCAACTTGCCTTATACGTGTCACATTTCTGCCTGTCAATCAGTTCCGGCAACCAATCCCCTTCTTCCATATTCTGATGAAGTTTAAAGGTTTCAGGATGCCCGATAATTTTTTAAAAATCATATTCTTGCAATGCCTATGCATAGAATCATAGATGCATAGTGCTTTTGAATGCCACCCCTCATGGGATCACGAGTAGGCTTGTGCATGATGGGCCACTTCCGCACCCATGGAAGTCAATGGCATCATAGACTATAATGGGACCATAGATTATTCCCACCTTTCCTGGGGTCTGGAAGGATGGGAGTTTGAAGTACAGCCTCTGGGAGGCTTTTCCGTGACTCCTCTACAAATTTCAAAATGAGTGGTCCAAGGGGTCCACATCTAGGGCCTCCCAAAGAGTGTGCCCTCATCCCTCCATTATATTCAATGGAGACTACTTCGGGAGTCTCTCTTCTACTGGAGATTTCAACATAAATAATGGAATTTATTATAGAGTTATAATTTAGCCATATATTTATTAGTACAGTTTCCCATAAATGGCTATCTATTTTTTCCTTAGGTTTTCTCATAGGCCACAATAGACTATGTAAACCTTTCTCCCAATCAGTCTTTTCAAAATAAAAGTATCTTGATAAAGGGTTCATAATCCAGTTAGCTAACCATGTCAGAATAGCTACATAATAATATAATTTTATATTTGGAATCCTTGACCACCTCTCAGTTTGTTATCCTGGAGAATTCTGAAAGCTATTATTGGCTTTGTATAATCCCAAATGAATTTATTCAAAGAACTTTTCCAGCTTTGCAGGGTTTTTTCCCCTTTATATCTGCGGGCAGTACCTGAAATAAGAAGTTAAGTTTTTGTAATACATTCATTTTTGTCATTGTCATACGTGCTGACCATGAAAAATTCATTTTAGACCATCTCTGTAAATCCTCTTGAATTTTCTTCCATACCTTTATATAAATCTTTTCGAACAGGCATTTTAGTTCCATATCAAGATATACGCCTAAATACCATACTTTGTCTGGCTTGATCTCACAGCCTGTTCTGCCTTCCATTTCTTTTAGTATCAGTTCTGAGGCTGCTGTCATTAAAAGAGAGGGAGACCAGGTTTCCTGCTTCAATGGGCTGCAGAGGAAGAATGCCAGGAAAAATAAGAAGACTGGTGTTGTGCCTATGCCACGATTTCACTTCTGTTGCGACCCAGAAGTGATGTCAAGTAGCCATCTAGAATTTACCCCCAACTCTAAGGCTAAACGGAGTCATGACATTGGTGCAACACCAAACAGTTACGACTTGCCCCAACTATCTCCTCCTAGTTGCCAGCTATGGGTTGCCAGCCAGCAACTCTACAAAGATGCAGAGTCTGAAAATAGAAAACTGTTGAAAGGGAAATCATGGTGGTTGAGTTGAGTTGAAGAATATGAAGGCTGTGACAATCTTTCATGTAGGGCTTGTTGCAAGGAGGATCTGAGTACCAGTGTGAGAAAGGAACTGTCTAAACTACAGAGGCCTGTGCATTGTGGGATAGAGGGCCAGGAGGGTGGGAAGGGTGCTAGACCTAGAGCAGTGATGCTGTTGTTAGCCCTTTCCTCTTTCTGTGTTGACAGCAGTCAACCTGCTATGGCCTGGTTCTCCAAGCTCCATTCTTTAAATTTTTAAAATCAAGGCAAAGGTAAGATGCCAGAGACTGGAATGCAGAAGGGGCAAGTAGGAATGGGAGTTTGCCTTTTTGAGACAGTAATCATTGTGTTTACCATTTTTTATAAAACCACTGCAATCTTTTTTCAATGCTTATTATATGAACTTCAGCATTGGTTTGCTGTGATGTGGGGATATTCCCTTTTATTTTCCTTTTCCTTTATCCTTGAGCAAAGTGCTGTAAAGTGTTAATCTCTGCTTTTATGGAAATGGTGTTCAAGGTTTGTTTTTTTAAACCTCTTATTTCTTAGGATTTTTCTGTGCTGCTTAGCTGATATCTTCATTTCTGGTGTTGTTCCTAATCCCTTTTCTGTTTCTAGGACAGAACGTAATGAGGTAGCATGCTGGATAGGAAGCTAATTTCATATATTAACAGGGAATTTTAAATACGTATGTTTTAGTTGCTTGGTATATCTTTCATTATCCCAAAGTGGTTTCCATTAAAGAAGAGATGGGTGACCCCTCAACTAGGCAGTGCTTTGGATGGAGGCGTCTGATCATCTGGCTTGTATTAGCATTACGACTTTTCATGCTCTGTGTAAGAAAGGAATGGATGCAGATGCTTCTGTATCTGAGCAGTAGATGAATGGTCAGCCAAGGTGCTTTTCTGAGCCAAAATGAGATGACTGTGGATAATGTGGAAAAATCTGTAATTTCCTTTGCCTCTTTTTTTCTTTGTCAATTCTGTTGGGCACATTTTGATGCTTGGAGAATCCAAGTCTTTAAAAGATCTGGGATACTGCCTGGTGAGAGATTTGGAAAAATAATGCAGCTAACACATGCCAGTGTTTCAAAATCCCAGCATTTAAGCCTTGCCCTCTGGCTATGATTAACAGACCTCACCAAATAAAATCAGGAATTATTTGTGTCCACAGCATCTTAAAAAGAAATATCAAAATTAAAATCCCATTTCATATTGCCTCATTTGTCAGCCCTGACGCTGGTTAAATTGTTGGTGGGGGGGATAGTAAAACTGAAGAGAAAATCTGTTAAGACATAGTCATCAAAGAGTAGCGAGATGGTAATTCCCTAGCAGGGTCAGCAAGCTGGCCAAAACTGGTGTGCTGAGAAATCAAAACAGCCCAGAAGCCCTTGACAAGTTTATTTACTTAAGGTTTTACAAAATGTCTACCCTGTCTTTCTCCCCTCATAAGGATAACTGAGGCAAGCAATACGTTAAAAAGATACATGTTAAAATCACAGCTTAAAAATCATTTCAGCCGATGAAAAACACATCATTAAATCAAGTAAAACCAGAGCCAAAACACACAAACATAAAAAAAACAATTAAAATACTTGTCAGAGAGGAGAGATCTTTGAGGAAACACCAAAAAAAGTCTTCCTGTGCCGGTGGAAGACAGCAACAGGAGAGGGCAGAGAAGTCTTCCTGGGGAGAAAATTCCAGTGTTTTAGTGCCATGACTAAAAAGACCCTCTCTGGGTTGCTAATCACCTAAGCTCAGAAGATCAGGGCATCTGAAGTACTGCCTCAGAAGATAACTGTAATGGTCAGATTAGTTCAAAAGGGAGTAAGCAACCACTTACCCTTTGGGCTATTGCTCCCAATCAATAAGATCTTTAAAGGTCAACATGAACACTTTGAATTGTGCCCAGAAACAAATTGGGAACTAGTATAGATAGGCTAATACTGGATTGATAGGACCCTTGTGACTCAATCCATTCCTGGCTGCAGCATCCAGCAGCAATTAAAATTTTTGAACATTGTTGAAGGACAGTCCCATGTAGGCAAATTGTAATAATATATTCTAGATGTAACCAGGACATGTACTACAGTTGTCAGATCTTTTCTGCCCAGGAATGGCTGCAGTCAGCTGACTAGCTGAAGCTGGTAAAGGCACTCCTGGCCTCAATGGCCACCAGCTTTTCCATCGGTAAGCCTGGGTCAAGGAGCATCCCCAAACTCCAGACCTATTTCTTCAGGGGGAATGTAATCCCCATCCAGAACATCTTAATGACATCTTAAATTAAGATGACATCTTAAATTCTAGACCAGACCTTCAGCTGAGCAATAGCACAGGCTCTCAGGAACCGAAGTAGACAAGTTTGGGGGGGGGGGTCAGTAAGGGCAACCACTTGCCCCCTTGATCCCTGTCCATCTTGGTTACTCAAAATGAGTGACCAGTGGATAGGAGGCTCCCTGGGAGATATTATCAACCTGTCCCTGTCTACAGGGGAGTTCCTAGGGGTACTGAAGGAAGCAGTGGTTGGTCCCCTAATGAAAAAAAACATCACTGGACTAACTAGCTACCGCCTGGTCTCATATCTGGTGTTTCTGGAAACGGTAGTTGAAAGGGCCATGGCAGACCAGCTCTTGGCTTACTTGGAGGAAGCTTTGGTGCTTGATCCATACCAGTTGGGCTTCCATCCTGGCCATGGGATGGAGACTGTGTTGGTCACCTTAGTGATGATCTCCGGTGCCGACTGGATCGGGGGGGGTGGGGGGGGTGGTACTCATGATGCTTTATCTGTCAGCCAAATTTGATGTGTTCGACCATGAGTTACTGGCCCACCACTTTGCCAGGACCAGAATTCAGGGAACAGCTCTCTGATGGCTGTATTCCTTTTTCTAGGACCAGACACGAACAGTGGCAGTGGGGAAAATTTTATCATGCCCTTATGGACCCCCTTGTGGGATACCACAGGGGGTGGTACTATCCCCCATGTTATTTAACATCTTTGTGTGCCCTCTAGGACAGCTGGTTGGGAGTTATGGGCTGGGTTGTCATCAATATGCAGATGACACCAGCTCTATCTCCTCATGGACAACTACCCGGTCTCCCCTCTGGATACATTTGCCAGATGCTTGGAAGCCGTGCCAGATGGTTGGAGAAGAGTTGCCTGGAACTCAACCCCTCCAAAACAGAGGTCCTGTGACTGAGCAGAGAAGGGACCGGACAGGAAGTGCATCTTCCCAACTTTGGGGGGGGGGGATGCAACTTAACATCTCACCCATGGCAAGGAATTTGGGAGTGATCCTACATGCCTCCCATGATGGAGGCACAGGTCACAGGGGTAGTACACACAGCATTTTACCATCTTTGCCTAGCAAGGCTTCTAGCGCCCTACCTGCCCCAGGACTGCCTGCCCACAGTAATCCATGCATCAGTCACCTATAGGCTGGACTTCTGTAACTTGCTATATGCTGGCCTACCCTTGTCCTTGACCTGGAAACTCCAGCTATTTCATCTTGGAGGATCCATATCCAGCCAGTATTGGTTACCAGTTCTGCTCTGGATCAAGTTGAAGGCCTTGGTTTTGACCTTTAAGGCCATTCGTGGCTTGGGCCCAGCCTGAGGGACCGCTTGTCTGATTATGCCCCTGACCGGGTGCTTCGTTCCGTAGTTATTATTTTTTTGGGTGATTCCTGGCCCCAGAGGAGTATGCCTGGTCTCAACCTGGACCAGGGCCTTTTCAGTCCTGGCCCTGATGTGGTGGAACGAGCTCCCTGGAATGCTGAGGGCCCTGAAAGAGCTGGCAAAATTCCACGGGGCCTGTAAAATGGAACTCTTCTGCCAGGCCTGTTTGAGGCCGGGTTCATAAGATCAATGCCCCCCCCCCTCAGGCTTCACTATTACATCTAGTATACCCCTTCTTAGAGGACTATATTAGATAGGAGGGATCTTGACATCTTGGGAAATACTTTTTTTTTTTTAAGGGGGCTTTATGGGTTTTTTATACGTTGTAATCTGCCATGAATACAAGGAGAACTCAATAATAAATAAATAAATAAATAAATAAATAAATAAATAAATAAATAAATAAATAAATAAATAAATAAATAAATAAATAAATAAAAAGCTGCAAAAGCACATTGAAAGTGCATTATCTAATATGTGTGGAATGGGCTTTTGTCAGTAATACACTTCAGTTGATTAGCCTGCATCCACTCCAAAACTGCCTCCAGGCCTTCACTTCTCCCCGTTGTTGCCATTTCCACAAGCTATTGTTGTTACTTTTCACCAGTATCACTCACAAACAGACTCTCTAAAGTTCTTGGAAAGCTTCTGTTTTCTTGTTCCAAAGCCAACAGTGGGGTTGGGAACACATCAGAAAAATGTTTACTTTGTACTTAGGGTTTGCTGGCACTAGCTTGGGAAATTCTTGGAGATTTAGGGCTGATGCGTGGGGATGGTGAAGAGAAGGGAGAGCCAAGCAGGGACGTATCTGTGTAAATTCCATGTGCCAAATCCTTCTTTCCTTTCGGAGCAATTGATCTTGGTATTCTGGAGATTTGGTATAATTCTGGGAGAACTCCAGTTTCCATCTGCAGATTGGTACCCCAATCTGTAGTTCTTTTTACTGCAACTAATAAGAGCAAAAGCCCATGTTGTAGCTGTGATTCAGAAAATGACACAAAGATAAATCTATTAAACAAAAGCAACTCACTCCAGTACAATAATAGATTTGGCAGGCTTTGGCTTGCAACCACTTACTTATGATAAACAGAGACATAATTTTAGCAGTGCCAGTTCTTCAAACTTAAGGTTGAATGGTTCTAGATAGGTAGGTGGCTATTGTTGACATGTTATATGCTTTGCTAAATAACAGCCTACTGACTGTTCCCCCCACTTAAGCTAGCTAACCTGGCATTGAACAGAGCCAATGCTTTTTCTATTATAGGTATGGAATGGGGTCCCTGAAAAAATAGTGGTGATGGGGCACCATCTCTAGAAACGGGTAGGTGGTGCTACATGGACATTTTATTTGATGGGTGTAGTCTGCAGGTGCTTGAGTGGGTGAGGTTATTAGGGTTATATTTTGTATATTTACAATTTGTATTTGTTAACTGCCTTGAGCCCCAGGGAAAGATGGGTGTGTAAATATTTTAATAAATTAACTTGTGCTTTACATTGGTTAAAACAATAGAACCTGGATAGCATATAGAATTATATATCAAAAAGGATACATGAAAATATAGTTATATATTTAATTTCACAGAAAAGTTCAACAGTTTTACAGGGTTTTCGTAAATTTACTAAGCTAGAGAGAAGATTTTCAATGGATCAACGAGGAGGAAAAAATTGTTTAGAATCAACTGGGCTCATCCTTGTTGCAATGTTATTTTGTTGTCTGGAGATCATAATCTGTGAGACTTAGCCCATTAACTGAAATTAGAATAAATGGTGAAGATAATTGACTGGTTAGAGAGGCCAGATGTTACGGTAGTGATGGATGCATTCAGAAATGTACTCATCCACACCATTGCCCTCTGCTGTCATAATTATAAACCCTTTTCTAAGTTCATCTAGATGTAAAAAAAATAATCAAAGATGGAATTAATAATGAAGTTTCTTTTTAAAAAAATAGCTTCACTAGAAAGGCATTCTGTTTGATCAAAACATCAATAAGGTCTCTAGATGAATTTTACTTTGATAGACTGCATTATTCTTCCTCTGTCTTCAGAGAACAAAGGGGAATAGCAGCCACTCTGAATGAAGGAGCAACTATTCTGGTGCATTAGCAAGTGTGCTCAATTAGAGTTCTTCCTCACACAAGGGTGATGGAGGGAGTCTTTCACAAGCTATTGTTAGAAAAGGCATTGGAGAAGAATTGTGAAGGAATGCTAATAGACTCATGAGGAATATATCTATGAGTTTTGTGATGGCGGTTTTTCCATGGTGGCTTTGTCAATAACCTAGGTTTATAAGTTCTTCTTTGAGCGTTAGATAAGAGCAGAGAGAGCATACGTGATGAAGGTGGCTAATTTGTTTTCCTTCATAAATTGGAAATTATTTAGAAAATGTATTTGCTGACTTTCCAGAGAGACTTGTCTGAGGCGGCTTACAGGCAAAACAGTATAATAAAGGTAAGAAAACATACCATCAACATTTCAACAAGCCAGGGGATAAAAACAGCCTGTGTTTTATGGTCCATTTCTTTGCCAGGTGAGCTTTTCAGAAGAAGGCATTCCAAAAGTGAAGCACCACTGTGAAAAAGCCCTATCTCTGGGGGCCACCTGCCTCCCTACTGCAAGCAGGGGCACAGAGAAGAGGGTTTCCGAGGCAGAAATTAACTGGCAGGTTAGACAGTGTGAGTAGATGTGGCCCTTCATATCCCATGGCCCAACACATTTAAAGGTGTGATACGGCCCCAGAAATTAATGCAGGAATAGGCTTTATTTGGGCTCTGGGATGAAATTCTAAAAATATGGCTTCATGTTTTCATTAACTGCATACAAAGGATGTAGTTGTAAGGTGGTTATTTTATGATAATGCTGTGAATCTTTCTGGAATTGTTGTATAATCAATAAAACAGGAATTGGTATATTACTATCATGAAAATAAAGGAAGAAGATAGGGAACATACATGAAATACTACAAACAAATACTGTATGATATTGTGGAAATGAATCGCAAACATTCTTCTAAACATTGCTGTTGAGGATTACTTAGTGAAATACCAATTTTTATTACTGACATGGAAACAAATTCACATTTATAGAGACTGTATCCTTCTGATGGCTTCCTACTTGAGAGTCACCTCATCTCTGTGCTGATACTTCAGTCGATGAGCCATTGGTGGTGCCTTGTCCTGCAGCGGATGAACTGCCATCATTCAGCTGTGTCAAAAACCAGATGTGATGATAATTTGGACAGCAAGCAGTACTTGAACACAAAATCATATTTCTTTGTCTAACAGGTTCTCTTTTTCACAGGCGGTCATAACACCGTTTTCACAGGAGGTCATTAGAATATACTGCAAAATAGTTACTGCATTGCAGTTTATCCAGTTGAACTTCTTAATGCAGAATCTTTTCCATTCAAATTTGGTTCAATCACTGTTACGTAATTCATTGGCCATTCACTTCTGTGACATGTACACCTTTCTTGGGGGTGGTTTAAATAAGGTCAGAGTTTCAGGCTAGAGAAATGGGAGAGAAAGAAAATTTCTTCAATAATAGTAGAATTCAGGGATACACAATGAAGTTGATAGGCAGTAGATTCAGGACTGACAAAAGAAGTAATCTCCCATCTCTGGTCCTGAGATCAATGCCCTTCAAATGCTACTGGTAGCAGTATGTGAAAACCCTTATTGTAAGAGTTTCTACTAGCAACACGTGAGCCTTCACTGTACTGCTGTTGCTAAATAAATGCTTATATGTTGTTATTATTATTACCATTGGGGCCCATTATGCACGGAGGGAAAGGTTGGCATTCGGGGTGGAATGGTGTCGCCTAAAATCACCAATAATGCATGGTGCCGGCTGCAACCGGCCGCAGATTCGGTGCATGCCGCCGAAAAAGCCACATTAGCGAAACACGGAAGAAAGCAGAGCTTCCGGACGACCAGGGTGCAACCAGAACCGGCGCCGGGGTCTCCGCGTGCATAATCGGTTACTCTGGGTTTTGCCGCCATTGCGTCCCATCCCGTACGTATGCGGTTTGCTTTGCGTCTTCCTCCTCCACATTTTCCATGTGACCCAAAATCGCCCTTTCAGTGACCGTGCATAATAGGCCTGAAAGATGAATTGGTACAGTGGTTAGAATTAGACTAGGACCTGGGTTTAAATCCCCATTAGCAGGCCAATCATCCTCTTTCAACTTAACATAACTCATAGGCAGCTCTCTGCTCACACCCAATTTCAGAATAATTTATACACAAATTACACATCACCAGTTACAATCCCTCACTGTTTACTTCTATCCAATGCCACCATTTTACAAAAAGAAAGAAAGAAAAAAGCCAGACAAAAGCAGAAGAAAACATGCAGTTTATGCAATGAAGGTTTCAAAAGGTATGGTTGGGAGAGATGCCTTAGAAATTTTCCCCCATTGATAGCCATCTGTTCTATGAAATTATGTAACCATTAAATAGAACTAGCAATATCTTTACATTGTTTTGCCAATGTTTCCTAAACAACAGCAGGAAGGTTTGGAAACTGGAAACAAAATGAAGCATTTGATTGGTAAACAAACTTATTTTTACCAAACTTGTTTTAATGTTAAATATAAGTACCCTTCCATATATGGGGATACAGTGCTTTTGATACTAGTTGCCATGATGCATATATTTCCTAGAAAAAGGATGACGCATAAGAGGCTGGCTCACACATGCGTGTTTGTTTCTTGATGGCTGCACATTAAATTCATATCTGATTAGGGTTGCCATCCTCCAGGTGGGGACCAGAAATCTCCTGGAATTACAACTGATCTTCAGTCAAGTCTCCAGTTCCCTTGGAGAAAATGACTGCTTTGGAGGACGGACTTTATAGCATTATACCCTGAGGTCCCTTCTCTCTCCAAACCTTGCCCTTCCCAAGCCCTACCACACAAATCTCCAGGAATTTCCCAACCTGAAAGTGGCAACCCTATTTGGAATTGAGTTGTTATAGCTTCTGCACTACAGGTAGATCTTTCAGTGTAGTGGACAGTATATTATACTAGAGACAAAGCCGGTTGCATCTTTAACCGCTCCTAGCGGAGCGGATAAAATAAAGCAGTAAGGACTCTGAGGGCGGGCCCTGTCCGGGATGAGGAAGGGTGCCGAGAGGCCCCTTCCCCCGGACTGACAATTGTAGGGCCCAATCGGCAGCCGCAAAGCGCCTGTCGATTGGACCCTCTGATTGTCAGTCCGGCGGCAAGGGACCAATTGTGCACGGCTCGACTGACGAATCGCACCTCCCGATCTGCCCCCCTCCGCTGCCATTACCTGCCTCATCTTTGAGAGGGCAGGTCGCTGCACACCCAGGACGGCCCAGCGGCGGTGGCTGTAGCGCCGGCTTCGGCTCCAGCCGCGGGCGCCCGCACAACACCTCGCCCCTGGCCCACACAGCCGGGACTGGGCCGCGCTGCCACCTGGCGCAGGAGGACACACACCCACTCCGACGCTGTCCCACATCGCCCAGCGGCCCACCCAATGGAGGAGGCTTGGGGACCGGTTGCGGAGGTGCAGGCCGTGCCGCTGCCGACCGTGACGCAGTCCCTGCCCGCCGCCACAGAACTGGCCAATCGGCAGTGGCCTTGCCTCCAGCTCCAATGCCTACATTCACTCCCTCACCCCCACAGGCCCAGGTAGGCTGCACTGCGTGGGGGGGCCCAGGACGAACCGGCACCGGCTCACACGCCGTCCCACGCCCGGCCTTGGGGCTGGCCCCTGGCCCAGCACAGCTGGAGAGCCGACCCGCGAGACTCCCGAGCCCAGCTAGTGCCCGCTGTATTTCAAGTACAGCGGGCTTATTTTCTAGTCCAGGAATAAAATGGGTGCTAGATGGGGGGGGGGAACTCTGCCTCTCCCTCCCCCCAGGACCTGGAAAGACTGCAGGCTGGAGGCCCCAGGCAGGGAACTCACCAGCAAGGGCAGCTCTCACAGCAGGGTTCTGCAACCTCCAAACCTCAGATGGAAGTGGGAGGGGTGATCAGGGGTGGGGTATGGAAGGCGATTGGCTGGCCGCTGGGCAGACAGGCAAGCCTGTTGGAGGAGGAGGCAGTCAGGGATGGGACAGCCGCCCTGGCTCCGTGTTAAGCACTGAGTGGCACTTAAGCTATGAGACCAGATATTCCTCCTAGACCATATCAGAAATATTAAGTGGAACAGATAAGATTTAGTTAATTCTGATGGTATTAACTCATACATGCAATGGTAGTTTATTAAACACAGTATCTGCTGGTATCTCCATACTATGAGAGCCCCTTCATCAATGTTTCTCCTTCCAGTGCTGCCCTAGTAACACCAAAATAGACAGACACTAGTGATATATTTAGTGCTCCCTCTAGTCTTGACCATGACTTGAGCAGAAGCAGTGCTGATCTAGAAGTGATCAAGTCTTGGAATCCTCCTAAGTGTACTGGAATTTTAGCACACTGGAGTATGCCTGGAAAAGACCATGCTGCAGAGGCTTGCATGACATCAAGCTTATATTTTAAAAAGCCCTGAGTTAGGACAACTGAAGTCACAGGCAACTGTGTGTGACCTTTTCATGACTTTATATCTCATATAGGGGAAAAATATGGGGCTTTTTGCACGCCTTCAAAATCGCACAATGGTTGCCAATTGGAAACGCTATTGATTTGCCATAACGCACGACGTCGTAGACAATCTGCCACACACCTGAAACCAATCTGCAAAAAGCGCTTCCTTGTAGCGCTTTCAGGGGAATCCCAAAAAGTGGATTCACCCTCCGGAAAGCGCTACACTCTTGCAACCAATCTGTAACACTAGCGAAAAAGACCTGTGCATTAACATTGTTGCGGTTTCTTCAAAGTCCCTCCTCCTGAGCCTGTCCTCCAAACTTCCGGCGAAGCGATCGCCATTTTTTTTTCTCCGAGCGAGCGGGGATAAACGCACCAGCGAGCCTCTTTCTGTTTAGAGGCTTCCCTGGCTTCAGTCCTTCACCTTTAGTCACTAAGCACAAACCACAGAAAAGCCCGTTTGCTGAAATAAAGTCCCTTTATTTTTTACACATTAATTCAGCCGAAAATCGGGCCCGTGAGAGGGGGGGGGGTTCACTCGAGGCAGCGTGGCAACGATCATACGATCAAACGACAGCTCACATTAGGCAGCTGGATGGGTCTCTCCGTTGCAACGAATCTACACAGATTCATTACAATGGGTCTGTTTTTTTTTTTTTTTTAAACTTTCTTAAAGGGAAAGGGGCTGTTTGGGAGCATGCTAACG
Organism: Paroedura picta; assembly: GCF_049243985.1. NCBI lineage: Eukaryota > Metazoa > Chordata > Lepidosauria > Squamata > Gekkonidae > Paroedura > Paroedura picta. The sequence continues at coordinate 73,302,233 of NC_135376.1, forward strand.
GCTGCCCATTGGCTGCTTGACGGCCAGGGGCGGGACGAGCTTGGCAATAGTGCTTCCTTTTCTGCCGAGACCGGAAGCTGTGGGAAACGCTACAAAACGCAACTGGATTCCACTACAAAGGCAGGTATGCATAACGACGAATTCCACTATTTTAAATGGCGATTTTTCATTCAGTGACCAATTTGCAACAAAGATCCCGGTGCGTAAAGCCCCTATAGATAAGTAGCTTACTATGTGGAGAACTTGCTCTGCTCTTAAATGATTCCCAATATGCTATAATACAGGCTACTGTGGCTGAATTTTTTACATTCTGTGGCTGTTATTACTCCCCTCTAGTAGCTGATTTGTTCTGTTGCTGTGAGTAAAGGCATCTATATCTCCTCCCCCATACGTTGTCACAGAATTCTGTCAAAACCTCTGAGTACTTGGTTCACAGATGGAGATGACTGGTTGGAGATTATCATGAGCCTCTACTGTGTGTAACTTAATACTGTCATACTTGCTCAGTGGGTCTGGAGTCGCATGTGGTTCTTCGACATACCACTGGTGACTGTTCTGAACATTGTTCCCCAACACAGCGTCTGTTCCCTGTTTCAGGAAAGGTCCTTGTGATTGGTAGCTGCTCTTTATCTTGAAATACCCACCACAGAAAGAACGAATAAGTTGCCTGAGACGCAGGCATTGTGCCAGAGATGGAAGCAAACATGACTGTCTTGGCTGATGGGAATTACAAATGAGCACCATTGATTAAAAATATCCATGCACATTGTGGATGCATGTTCTTTACTTAAGTAAATTTTGGGTTAGAGTCCATGATCCATTTATTCCCATGGTTGGAAATATAAATTAATTACATTGAATTAATTATGCTAAACGTTAAATTAAGTTTATGTACAATTCAGCCAGTTCATCAGCATACAATATATGAACGGAGTATGATTTCTGCACAAAGGGGAAAAAAACCTCACAATAAATTTATCTGAGCTATTTGAGACCGGTCTCCAGTTGTTGGTTATACAGACTTAGCTGACTTTTTCTATAGCTATGTGCCACTGTGGCCTTTCCATCTCCTGCTCCCAACTTTGGTAGAGCTAGAAACAGCTGGAAAAGATGAGTACAAATAGACTTTTGGCATATTTCTTCTTCCTCCTTTTCTGTGTGCTTTTTGTGTCTTATTTGATTTTATTCTAGGCTTTGTTGTACTCGCCTTTAAGAAGTCTTATAGAGCAAAAGTCAGGGTTCACAAACCAGTATTTGTGATGTATGTCTGAGCAGGTTTTTCATTTGTGCAAAGGGTATTTAAAGCCTTTAGTTTCATTCCCTTAATGTTTAACTGGACATCCTGATATAGCAAAAGAGTTGTTTAGGCTGTTCAAAATGCTACTGTGTTGGTGGGAGTCACCAGATGGTGCTGTTATACATAGTCTTACACTGTTTTGTGTAGTGCCTGAATTGTATTGATGCTGTATTTTCATTAGATTGCTGGGGACTGCTTGCTGGAAACAGCAAGGAGAATTTCTTCTCTGCTTTGTTCTGTTATGTTAAATCACAATGCATGTTTCTCACAAAGATGCTTTAATGGTCCAATCTCAAACATGATGCCAGGGCATAGAAACGCTTTCCCAGCACAAGGCAGGGGAGAGAAGTCAGTATGGGTCTTTTGTGTAATGGTTAGGAGTGTGGACTTCTAATCTGGTGAGCTGGGTTTAATTCCCCACTCTCCCACATGCAGATGGGGTGACAATGGGCATGCCACGGCACTGATAAAGCTGTTCTGACTATGCGGTAATATCAGAGCTCTCTCAGCCTCACCTACCTCACAGGGTGTCTGTTGTGGGAAAAGGAAAGGGAAGGTGATTGTAAGCTGCTTTAACACTCCTTCTGTAAAGAAAAGCAGCATATAAGAACCAATTTTTTGACATTGTCTTCTTCTTTCACAAGGCAAGAAGAATGTACCAGAGATGTATTGTAGGGTCACAGGTGTGATTTATTAGCTTTTTAGAAGATGACACAACCATCAGTTATGAACAGGTAATTAAAAAAAAATTGTTGGGAGTTGGAATGAAATTCTCACCACAGGCTGTGTTTATCATCCATTTTAGTTAAAAGCCGGATGGGGCCAGAGTATCAAAGCAAATCTAGAGGGTGTCCATCCCATGGAATCTGGGATTAGTAGCTTAAGTTTGAACCTCCAGGACAGAAAGCAGAAAACAGTGTTCTGTTGACTGGCCAATCTTGGGGGCTTCAGTAGCCCCCCCCCCCCCACATTTCTTCTCTAATGGGCACTAGCAGCTTGCAACATTTCATTCCTTCTGTAGCATTTACAGTCTTCATCAGGCTGATTTGTCCCCCCCCCCCCTGTTTAATTCATAAAGTTGTATTTTTCTGCATAATGGGGGAGCCCTCTGAGTGGGTGGAAATCCCTGCCTAATCTTTGGGCAGCCTGGTTTTGCTGCTTTCACTGTTCATGCAAGGGCCAGCCGGTTTGGTATTAGATGCAGTTTGGAATTTAATTCAGTGTTATGCGTTCATCATTGTTCAGCATTTAAACATGTTGCTCAGGTATCTTCAGGCTACTATTGTTCATGGTCTCCTCAATGGACTGTTTGACCCTAATGGTACAGCAGAGTTCACTTGGTAATCCTAGTGTGGATGTAGGGCTTCTCCCTGCCACCCCCCCCCCCCCCCCTTATCAGTGGAATTCACGCTGTGTCTTTGGATGTAACTCTGTTTTGCACTCCCATTTTAAATATCTGCCAGATTGCAGCACAGAACTGTTTTCGTACGTGTGTGGGGAGAAGATAAGAATTGATGAAGAAAAGGCAGTAAATCTTCCATGACTTCATTCAGTACAAAACTGATCCAGAGGCAAAGCAACAGAGAGCAGGGTTGGTGTTAAAATCTTTCTCTGTGCCGGAAAAATATGCAGCAGAATATGCATGTTAATTTGTTCACCTCTTCAGTTCCTTCCGCTTCTCATTGAGTTCACTCTTCCACTGAAGATTTCATAAGGGGGCATTTGTGTAAGAACACCGCACACAAATGTAGCAACAATTAGAGAAGTTGTGGGTTTCTCTCCTGAAAAAAGCAGCAGGTGTGTTTGTTATTTTAAACATAGATGTAGAATGTCCTGTATAATGATTGGTTGCAGAAGCGATATGCGTATTTTCTGGAACAAATGGAAGTTTTCATCTCTGTGAAGGCAGAGGTACCTATAGAGTGTGTGTGACAGGCAGAACTGTTTCAAGAAAACAATCTAATATTACTGATGCATCTTGCTTGCTCTCCTGCATGGGACAGTGGTTCGGGCAGGCTTTCGCAACAGGGGGTTCGTAAAATCCTGGGATTTCATGACAGATCTGGGAGGGTTTTGCTGATTGAGTGGCAGTTAATGATTTTAAATATATTTTTAATTTAAAAAAAAGAAATTACTGGGTGATATGACCATATATGGTCATGTTGACCAGCCCCCCCCTCAATGGCCAATGATGGGCCTGGAGGGGACAGGAGGGGACATACAAATCCTTGCTGGCCGAGCCTTATCGCATATGGTAGCAGCAGGAGTCCAGGGAGGTAAGTACTCTCATTTTACCTTAACTGCTAGGGGATTGGGTTGCAGAGTGGCATAGGCCTGCCCTGTTTCTGGTATTGTTTGGGTAGTGATGATAGAGTGGCTTAGACCTATGTTTCTATGCCCTGTTTCTGGCATGAGGAGGATAGGGGGATGGAGCAACATAGTTCTGCTGTGGCCCTGTTTCTGCAGGCTCCCACTGCAGGTTCTCTTTGGTGAAGAAGAGCAAACTGGTAGTCATCCGATGTGCAGGTATGGTTCTGTTCACAAATCATCTGAAAATATTTCTGTGCTGTCACTTTCTGAGCTGGGGGCATGGACTGGTGATGCCACATCTGGTGGGTCTAGGTGATGTCACTTAATAAGATTTAAAGAAATTCTAGAACGTCACACATAAAGAGGCATTCCAGTGGAACTGAGTAAGACTGTGACCTAATGACTAGATCACTACACAGAAGTCACACCATGGTTCTGCTGGGAATGTCTAGCCACTATAACAACCCAGTATAGTGGGGGAAGGGTGCCCTATCATAAGACCACCAAGAATGGAAATGAGAAGTGATCATGTGACTTCCTGGGGCATGGCAGGAAGGTGTGGCCTGCTGACATCACTTCTGGGGTTTATCTAAGCCTGAAAAATGTTTCAGGGATTTCTCAATTGTAAAAGGTTTGAGAAAGGCTGGGTTAGGGTATTTATTAGGATCTGGGAGGTCCAGATTCAAATTCTTATTCAGCCAATTACTATCTCTCTTTTCTCTCAGTCTAACATATGTCACAGTGTGCTTATTGAGCCCTCATTGGGGAGAGAAGTGGGACATACTTATCTGAATAAACAATGTTTTGCTTTCTCTGCTCATTATATAAGGTGATCATATTTTGTATTTGCTATTCCCCTGACAGCTTCCGGTGTTGGGTTACAGCATCTTTCACTGTTCTCTAGAGATAATACAGCTGAGGGAGGTTTCCAAAGTGCAGAATCATTCCAGGCTGAAGTCAGGGTTCTAGAGGTAAATCAGAGTAAAGTCATCTGGTCCAAATGCCAGAGCACTAGGTATCAGGCAAGGTGGTGTTGGTGATTCAGTATTTGCTGTTGTTGGGGTCACCTCTTGGGCTTTCCATTTTAGCCTCCTACACAATTGGCTCAGATGCCTGGATGCCTCCCTCTCCCTCCCTCTCCCTCCTTTCCAGCAGCCTCCTCTGTCTCTCAAGGCCTCTCCTTTTATCTTCTCTCTTTGTCACTCCCCCCCCCACACACACACACACAAAGCTTAAAGGTCAAGCTTGTCATCAGATGTCTTCCCTCTTCCAGCTGGAGAGGGCATGGTGCTTGCTGGGCATCTTGGGCCTGCCCTGTTCCTCTCTGGACAACTTGAACTTTTCCCTTCCCCAGCTGCAGCCTGGTGATCTGTTTCTCCCTCCTTCTCCATGCATACTGTTGGTATGTTTTCACTCACTCCTCACGGAGGGGGCTGGGGTGCTCTGTGTTTTAGTGCTCCACATAAGTCAGGAGAAGGGAACCCTTACAGCTATATGTTTCATCTATGCTCTACAATGTCTGGGGAAACTTTATAACTCCACACCAGCTTTTCAGGCACACTCCTGCAAAGTCTCCTCATCATTTTGGTGGGTAACTGGAAACAAACTAGAAGATGTGCACTTTGTCTCCTAGCTTGTAGCTCCATTTGGAGCCTTCTTCAGCTCTCTCAAGGTATAGGTGATCTCAGAGGGCTAGGAATGGACAATAGACTTTTAACTGCTAGATCAGAGCTGAGGGGTAGAAGTGATTCTGCTCGAGCTCTCAACTGTAAGTTCTGCCATGCCTGCACGTCCTCTTCCTGTTGGCTAGCTTTTGGTAGCTCTGGGCCAGCAACACTAGGCCCCTCCTCCTTTGAGGAGTCCTCACCATCACTGAATCCTGGCTGACCAATAACACACTACATCATTAGCTGTTGCTAGAAGGTATGTTAGAAGACTCTTTGGCTCATTAATTAAGGCATTTAACCCAGCCATAATTTGCAGAGTGCACACATTATGCATCATGTACAGGAATGAAAATGATTGCACTTATTATTTTTTCATATTGTTTACTTCAGCTTTAATATAGCATTTATTAAGTGCTGCCCGCAAACCATGATGCAGTCTATCCCTGGTGTCCTTCTTTTCACTCTAAGTAAAATGGATCACACCAGGGCAGAGATGAGAAGATGCACCAACATCTGTGAGAACGGCAGCAGGGGACATGGCTCAAAGGCTATGATGGGCCAAGGAAAGCTTTGGGGCTGGATTTTATAGAGAAGGCTTAATTGCATGATGTTTCCAGCACAGATAGTGAAGTGAGTGACAAGACGACAGCAAGAAAGTGAAATCGGAAACACGAGTGAAATCGGAAACACGAGTCAGAATTCCTGCCAAGTAAGGAGAACACATAGAGACAGGCAGCTCTTTGAGCACTCTCAGCATTGAATACAAACAACACCAATGGCCTTAGATAGAAAATATAATTATTTATCACATGGTGCGTGCAGTATAGCCAGGAGAACCGAGGATTGTCTGGCAGCCAGGCAAGGGAGGTTCAGAAGTAGTTTGTCATTGCCTGTCTCAACGTCATGACCCCTGGTGTTCCTTGGAAGAACTCATACAAATCATTAGAGGTCACCCATCCAAATATGAGCTAGGGTCAGCCCTGCTTAGCTTATGAGATCTGATGGAATCAAGTTGGTCTAGATTATCCAAGTCAAAGCTAGAAAACAGACCTCTTTGTGTTGCATAATATTATTAGAGTACATTCATAGCACTTTAGAGCAGTGGTCCCCAACTTTTTAATCACTGGGGACTGGTCAACGCTTGACAATTTTACTGAGGCCCGGGGGGGGGGGAGTAGTCTTTTGCCAAGGGACATCACTGCCGCCGCCTGAGCCCCTGCTCCACTTGCTTTCCTGCCGGCACCCCTGACTTCCCACCACCCTCTGGGGGGTGCTGCCAACAGCAGCTGCTCAGTGCCATGCCGAGGAGGAGCCCCAGCCATGGCGGCCACTAGAGAGCACCAAAGGTGAGCTGGCGGCAGAGTGGCAGGGCAGCCCCTGAGGTAGAGGAGGAGCCACGGCCCGGTACCGACTGATCCATGGACCAGTACCGGTCCTTGGACTGGGGGTTGGGGACCACTGCTTTAGAGGGTTGAAGCACTTACCTATATTCTCTGTACAAATTCTGGCTTTCAACTTCCTCTGGTTCTACGTTTCTTTGCTAGGCTATCGCTTTGTCCCATCCTTTCTCCCTTTTCATTTTTGCCATTGCCATTTTTTTAGATTCTAAATCTGCAGACAGCATGTTTGTATTTGTAAACAGACACACCCAAAGTCATTATTAGTGATTGTAGGAAAAACAAATTGCAAGGATTTGATCTGAGATGTTGGAGCATTTCTGCCAGCATTTGAGAAGTTCATAGCAAAGGTGAAATGTGACGTCATGCTGGACACATTGGAAAATGCACATTCAGTGCACTTCACAGGAAAATCCAGCTGCAAAAGCACATTGAAAGTATATTATTGAACATATGCAGCAGGAAGTTTTTCTGACTCACAACCCAGACAGCACCCCTGTTCTTTTCATTTGGGAGGTGAGTAGCCGATGCCTCTTCTGTTCTTAATTGGCACAGATGGTGAATGTCCCTTTTGAGAAGTGAAATCAAGTCATTCTTTCTGCCAGCATTTGAGAAGTTCCAGTGTCTCTTCTATACAGATTACCAGAAGGAATTCCTTGAGTCCCCTTTTCAGTGTCTGTCCGTGCCCCATTATTTAAGAGCACCCCCTTATTGGAAGGTATGTCAAAAGGAATAATCAGGAGGAATTCTTATCTGAAGTCCTTAGTAAGTAATGAGAGAAATGACAGAGACAGCAGTGAGCAGTAGGGTTGTGTGCTCCAGTGCTCTTTGGCTGCTTCGGAGATCACTGAAGCCCGAAGCGGCCAGCACTGCAGCACTGCCCCTCCCTTCCACACTGCGGCTCTGGCCGCTTCAGGCTTCAGTGATCGCCAAAGCAGCTGAAGCATGCCAGAGCTCACAACCCTAGTGAGAAGTGAGTTTGGGAGTGAATTGCTCTGGTGAGATTAGTCCTGTTGGAGTGTGTACAGCGGGGGTGGCCGAACTGTGGCATGCTGGCAGGGGCTCATGGTAAGTGTAGTCCATGAGCATCAGGAGAGCCACAGTTCTGCATAGAGCATATCACACAAGGCCTGCACTTCATGCTGCCCATGATTCCTGAGCCTACACTTGATGTTGGGTCTTTGTTTTATACGGAAATATTTCTCTCAGCACATTTTCTTTGATCCCCATTGTGAAATCCCAAAGTGTCATCTCCTCCATTGACATGCCCTCTTCGGCTGCTATCAGGGAATCTTCCATCTGAATGTTCATTTGGCTGCAGCCTGCTTTGGCTGCCACATTCATTTCTAAAAGAGGCAGATGAAAAATGTAAATTGGGATGGGTGGTGGTGAAAGAAATCTTGCTGCAAGCAAATTTTTTTATCTCCTGATCTTGAGATAACACAGCCAAACAAAATTGTATGGTAGTATGTTAATTATGCCCCCCTCCCCGAACAGCTAAGTTGTTCAGTGACATTTACCACGGCAAGGTGCATAAATTAACATTTCCCGAAATATATTTTTTATAACATGTGCCATTTTCTGACATATACAAGATGAATCATTTGTAGATATATAGATATATACATGTTCTCACATTTCCTTTGCATTCTTGCCCCCTTTGAATTCTCACCCTTTATATAAGCTCAGAAAAATCTGTTTATTTGTTTTTTCTTTGATTAATCTAGTTCAATAGTAGGCTCAAAAACTGCAAGTGTACAGTCTGGGGATGACAACCTTTTGCAGCCCATTTTTTGATGCTGACAGTGTGCTAGCAGTGTTGCAGCATCTCAATGAATCACCTAAAGGCTGAAGTACTTCTTGTCTTTTCGTTGCCTTTTTTGGCTTCAGTTTTCTGTCCGCATTAGTCACTTATTTGCATTTGTACAAATAAACAGGAAACAAAATCCTGGTGCTGCCAACTGATATTAAACATAAAGAAATCTGCACCAAAGTTGTTATCGAGGGTGGCCCCAGAAACTTTATTTGGGATCAGGCTCAACTTATTTTGTTCACTAAGCTTATTTGGATACTTTACTATTGCTATGTCATCAATATGCATCTATATATATGAGTCAATATATACATTAATATTTATACTGAGTTTATGGGTTCTGCAACAATTAGGGTGAAATGCTCAGAAATTGTATCCTTCAGCCTGGGGATCCTCTTTCCAATATTCACAAGAAAGCATTCCCGTTCCAGATGATTCACAATAGGAGACCAGGTGGTGACAATAGTTGTTGTCATTTTGCTCAGCTAGTAACGACCAAGGGCTCCCAAGTCTTTCTCATGAGATAATATCAGATTTCTATTTCACCTGTTTTGTGTAGGATGCCAATTCCCCATCAGGGATTTTTTTTTTGTCTGGCTCTATGGTTGTGTGATGAGGTTGTAGCCCCCTGAAGTCTTAAGGTCTGGATTTTTGTCCTGTAGCATCTCCGATTTCATGTCATACTAGTCTCTGGCATTATACCTAAAAGCTTAGCATCAACCTCTGGGGAATGCTGCACTGTCTTCCAGGGTAGAACTTGCATCCAATCTCCTGAATGTCTTTTTTTTTTTGTTCTCCCACTGAGCTGCCAGCTGCCATGGGTGGGTTGTAACAAAGCTTGGTTGTAACAAAGCTGTCTTGCTTATAGAGAGTTCTTAGTCCTTAGCATCTCCAGGTAAAGGGATCTGGCAGCAAGTGATGTGAAAGGCCCGTGCGCAAGACCCTGGAGAGCTGCTGCCAATAATAGCAGATAATAATTACCCCTATAGACCAGTGGTCAGACTCAGTAGAAGACAGCTCATGTATCCATGCACTGAAGTAGCTCCCAGTGCTGGCTCTTTTGCCATTGTGGTTGTAATAGATTCTTCCTTGCCTTGTGACTCCTGTCCCACTCCTTTTCCTAATGCTTGTTCCCTCACATAGACCAAATGTGTTCAGTGTAGTTCTCTAAACGCTGTCTGGATGTCTGGTCCTGCTAGTCTGAATATCACTGCTGGGTCTAGTTCAAAAACGTCAGTGGATTTCTTCATATTCTGAGTTGTTTTCAACTCTTACATGTCTTTGAATATAAAATGTGTCTTATTCTGAACTGTTCTGAAGGATGGACCGCAACTAGCTACAGCCTCAATTGAAAGTTAAAGTATTTGATGGTAAGCACTGGATTTCAATGGGAGAAGGTGTCTTGACTTGTACAGGTCAGAAATAGCAATATGTCCTTCGTGGAGAACAACCAGTCTTCTAGAGCAGAATGGGTGATATCACCATGGATGCTTCACCCTTTTAGCATTAGGGCAAGTCATTAGATATCCTTTGTAATGTCTCAAAGTATGTGCCGTTCTTTTACAAATTTTCTGGAACTTGAAAGATGGTGTGCCTTCTTTGGGAGAAAAATGCTTTTGTAAAAGATACACTGGCAGCAGGCCCTGGCAATATTTCAGGGTGTGAAGATGATTCTTATGGAATTTAGGGGATTTCAGAGTGCCAGGTGTTTCTTTTTTAATGGATTTTGATATTTATACCCTGCTTTTCTCCACGATGGAAACCCAAAGCGATTCCAAACATTGTTCTTCTCTCCCCTGTTTTATGATTACAGTGAAGAGCAACAGGCCCAAATCGTCCATTGGGCTTCCATGGCAGAGTACAGATTTCAGCCTAGGTTTCCTAGATCCTAGTCGGATGCTAACCACTTGGCATGCTGTGCTAATCTTCTCTGAATCACTCCAATTTTAGTATATGTACCTGCAGGACTATATATCTCCTTATCTTTTCCTCCCCTCTTCCCTCTATCTTCCCCCCCCCAGTAGGGCACTTCACTTTCTGGGTACAAATCGGTTTGAGGTCCCCGGCCTGAGAGAGATGGACATGACCTTGACCAGGGCCAGGGCCATTTTGTTCCTGGCCCCAACCTGGTGGAATGAGCTCCCGGGGAAAGCTGAGGGCCCTGATGGAACTTTCCCAGTTCTGCAGGGCCTATAAAATGGAGCTCTTCCACAATGTCTTTGGTTGAGGTCAGAGCAAGTAAGATCTGGGTCCTTCCCTGAGCTAGACCAGTAATCAGGCTGCCCTCTGTGGTTGCCCCGTAGGAAAGCTCTTAGAAATCTGCTGGGTTTGGGGGAATGGATTTTTGTCACTGTGAAGGGTGGGTTTTAATGGGGTTTTATGTATGTTTCATGGGGTGTTTATTGTGGGGACTCATTGTTACCTGTCACAAACCACTGTGTGGGAATGGCAGGCTATAAATTGAAATGTGAATGAATGAACGTGCTGCTCAAGTGCGCACTAGCATGCTGGATGCTCACATGCCACCTGAAGAACTAACAAGAGCAAGCAAACAAAGCCCCCTCTCCCAGCAGTATGCAGTATAAATCTCTGCATATACACACTGGTGCTAGTTGTATCTCATCTGTGCAATAAACTTTCCTTCATTAGTGGGTTAACATTAACATTTCTCTCTTAGGCCAGCCATTGGGGAAGCATCTCAGACGCTTGGAAAAACTCTGCAGTCTCAGTACACTGGCTCTATTGTGAGGGCCTGAGTGGCTGTTGCAGCCAATAACTCACTGTGGTGTGAAGCAGTTTCCAATATGTGACAGGAAACCCACTGAATTAACCAGAAAATATTTTTTCCTGCAGACAGCCAGATCCCTCCTTATTAACAATAGAATGTGACATCTTGTATTCAGGTCCCAGCTGCTTTTCAGCTGGCAGTACAGCAAGCTTCTTCCATACAACTCAGTTGGCAGCAGTCACTTTCTTATTCTCAGCCGGAGAGCTTGGCTGGCATAAATGTAAGCATAGCTGGGACAGATACTTGAGCTCTGTCTTGACTGTCACTGTGCTTCATTCTGTCAGTATAACACATTGAGCAGAGCTTCTCATAATTTCTGTTTTTCTCTTGCTCTTCATACCTGGGATCTCTTTTCTTTGGGGTATTTTTTTTATCTGGTGTTTCCATCATTATTTTGAACACATTTTGACGCTGCAGACCTCCCTGGCAAGTTTTCCACCCCCACCTTCCTTCCAAACGTATTGTTTAGTGCAATTCATCTCATGAGTTCAGAGCATGCAATTATGAGTTTAGCTATCCCTGTTAACAGACACTATTGATATGGACAGCAGGAGAGGAAGCTCAGAACAGGATGGCCTAACTAACTTAGTAAGCTATAGAAGGGATGAAGTTGCTAGGGTCATCAAGGCCTGGACTGGTTTGCTATGCTTTGGAGTAGAGTTTCCAAGTCTGCCCTGGCCAATAGCAGAAGATGGGGGCTGAGTTGACAGATTCCAATTAGAAAACCTCTGGAGATTTGGGGTACAAGTCTATTGATTCCACCCTTCAAAGCACCCATTTCCTTTAGGGCAGGGGTAGTCAACCTGTGATCCTCCAGATGTCCATGGACTACAATCCCCATGAGCCCCTGCCAGCAACCGCTGGCAGGGGCTCATGGGGATTGTAGTCCATGGACATCTGGAGGACCACAGGTTGACTACCCCTGCTTTAGGGGAACTGCTCTCAGTGGTCTGGAGATGAGCTGTAATTTCAGGAGATCCCCACATTTCATGTGGAATCTGGTATTCCTACCCCTTTAAAAATCTTTTGGATTCAATGGTCATAGGGTAGGGTAGGGTAAGGTAGGAATATATTTGTCCTGCTTCCCCAGTTCTGTGGAATAAGTTTCCTTTGGAGACAATGGGCCCTTTCCATCTAATTGCTAGGAAGAATCTGCAAGACAAATTGATAAAAATTGCTACCTGTTTTACAGTGCCTATTTATGTTTAGTAACCAAAGTTATTACAATTGTTTTCCTGCATGTTGCACAGTGTGGTTATTTGCATTGTAATGCTGCCCTATATTTTCCCCCTCAACTAATTTCTGTAATTTTGTCTTAAGAAAAGCCATGTAAAAATGTATATCTATACATCTAATATCTACATGTGGCTCCCATATGTGGGTATCTAGATCCATGGTTCAGGATCAAACACTGAACCAATTTTCCAAGAAACTTGGGGAACCAGTCTCAAAACAGATATTCACTGGGATGTCAACAGTTGACATGCTTATGAGATTATTGTATTTTACTATATGCCATTTAATTCAAATGAAATGAAAAGAGGTTTTTTTTGGGGGGGGTATTTCTGGTTTCTGGGGCATGGCATAGCTTAACAAAGGGCAAGGGACTATTCCAAACTACTTCTTATAAACTTACATGATTTCTTCTCCCCTTTTACCACATTTTCATGTTTATTGCTGTCCATGTCCTTAGTCAGCAGATGGGATCAAAAGGCAACCTGTCAGTCTTTCCATTGTTTAATGCCAGTGGCGTCCAGCTTTGGCCAATATTTTCAGAGTCAAATCCTATGCACTGAGTCAACATGACAAACAAATCAAAAGAGAATAAAAGTACACATTTCAGGTATTAAATATCGAAGATATTGGATTAGCTGCAATATCAGAACTTGGAGCTTTTCTGGTTTAAAAGGTTGCTTATTGAAACCTGTCCAATTTAGGCTTGGATGAATATTTCAGGGGAGACTTTCATATGCCTCAGATTCAGTATTGTATTTATTATGTATAGTGGTCATCCAGCGCTATGAACACTAACTTTTCCCAGTTCAACTTGCTTTCAAACAAAGCACCCTCCTGGTGTACATGTGTTCTTATCCAGCTCCTTGTTAAATAAAATCAGAGTCCAGTAGCACCTTCAAGACCAACAAAGATTTATTCAAGGCGTGAGCTTTCGAGTGCAAGCGCTCTTTGTCGGACTAAGAACTGACCATCATAACATTAGGGATATGAAAGCAAAAGTTAATCTTGTTACATTAGTAAACTGTGTCACAGCATCCAAACACAGCCACATGATAACTCCCAGCCAAAACTGCCAATCAGACCCCTCGAACCCATTTAAGACATATCTGTACACAGCCCGTGGCGCCACGGGCGCCACGGACTGTATAAAGGAGTAAGGGGTAGTGGGGAGGAGTTAGGGCGGGACCGGTCCGGGATAAAAACTCGGAGGGGCCAATCAGGAGCCGCGAAGCTTCTGCCGGGGACGGGCTCTCCCCCCCAGCCCATCTAGCGCCCATTTTATTGCAAATTAAAATGGGCTTGAAATCTAGTTAGAAATAAAACTGTCAAAACCAGTGATCCACGGCTCACACCCTACTATTTACTGTCTCCATACCAGTGTGAAACTTTCTTACAATTAGAAGCTAAGCTGGCAGCTATCTTGTCTTTTATTAAATAGTCATTTAATAAAGCTATTTATTAAATAGCTTTCTGGTCAAATCCTTGCTATATCTCCCCCTGGTGGTTGGGAATCATGTCTTCAGCCAGACATGCCCTGAATGTAAAAAATAAAAATAAAACGATACTCAGCATACCTATATAAAACCCCATAAGTAATGGGCATTCTCTATCATGTGTAATCTGGCTACTGAATCAGAGGACTGGTTTATCAGGGTCAGATCTCCATACTCAGAGGCAGCAAGCCTTTTGCATGAGTCCTCAGGAGCAACAAATGCAGTCCATGCTGTGAGCTTTCCAGGGTGCTGGAATGGCCCTGCAATACTAAGAAGTCCTGGAGTCAGTAGGTTTAGAAGTATGGCACTATAGAGGGACCAGTGGTTTGATCCATCCATGCTGCTGTTATTTTTTTGGGGGGGCGGGGAGAGGACAGAGGAGGAGGAAGAGGAAAGAGGACTTTTTGTACCCTACTTTTTACTACCTGGAGGAGTCTCAAAGCAGCTTACAATACTGCCTGCCTTTCCTCTGAGGTAGGTGAGGCTGAGAGCACTCTGGGGGAACTGTGTCAAGCCCAAGGTCACCCAGCTGGCTGCATGTGGAGGAGTGGGGAATCAAACCCGGCTCTCCAGATTAGAGGCCGCCGCTCTTAACCACTATTCCCCAGGCCTTTGGGGGGGAGGGTTATAGATCAGAAATATTTCATCCACTGGCTAGAATTACCTGGTAGAGTCAAATTAGCTGCTGATTTAGAGCAGCTGTTGCACGCTTTGGGGATTAGGAGGCTCAGAGCAGTAAGCTTCCAGTTCAAGGCTTGTTACAAGAGCTCCATGCCTACCTCTTGGGCAGTTAGTGTAGGATGGCCAGCCACATGAACATTGCCCTATGGCTTGGAGAAAGGAGGCGGGATACAAATGCCCTCAATTGATGTATGTCATTTGATATCAAAAGCCAGCAGTTGATAGATTCATTGCAAACATACAATGTTCTGCCATGCTAGAGTATCATCATCATCTGTACACCGCCCGTGGCGCCGCGGGCGCCACGGACTAAATAAATGGTTAAGGGGCCTTGAGGAGGGCTCTGTCCGTGATGAGGAAGGGTCCGAATTGGACCCTTCCTCACGACAGACAATCGGAGGGACCAATTGGCAGGCGCGAAGCGCCTGCCGATTGGTCCATCCGATTCCCAGCCCCAGCAACTGCGAGCAGTTGCTCCCGGCCTGACGTGGTGAGAGGCGCGAAGCGTCTCTCACCGCGTCAGGCCGGCCCCAAGGAAGCCCCCACCGCAAACACAACACAAGACTCCAGCCGCCGAGAAGCTGCAGAAAAAAAAGAAACACCCCCGGAGGAGCCTTTCGCCGCTAGCGCGACGAGAGGCAGCAGAAAAAAAAAAACCCTGTAGGAGCCTTTCGCAGATCCAAGCAGCAGAAAAAAAAACCCTGTAGGAGCCTTTCGCAGATCCAAGCAGCAGAAAACAAAACCCTGAAGGAGCCTTTCCCAGCTCCAAGCAGCAGGAAAAAAAACCCCTGTAGGAGCTCCAAGCCGGCACGCCCACGAGAGCTAGCAGAAAAAAAAAACCCTGCAGGAGCCTTTCACAGCTCCAAGCAGCAGAAAAAAAAACCCTGTAGGAGCCTTTCGCAGATCCAAGCAGCAGAAAAAAAAACCCTGTAGGAGCCTTTCGCAGATCCAAGCAGCAGAAAACAAAACCCTGTAGGAGCCTTTCACAGCTCCAAGCAGCAGAAAACAAAACCCTGCAGGAGCCTTTCCCAGCTCCAAGCAGCAGGAAAAAAAAACCCTGTAGGAGCCTTTCACAGCTCCACGCAGCAGAAAACAAAACCCTGCAGGAGCCTTTCCCAGCTCCAAGCAGCAGAAAAAAAAAACCCTGTAGGAGCCTTTCACAGCTCCACGCAGCAGAAAAAAAAACCACCTCCTGGTGTCCCCTGGGTCCTAGCGCCCATTGCATTCCTGGTTGCAATGGGCTTTCTTGCTAGTACTTTATAATTCTCTTTGTATGGGTGTTGCAGCATCATTTAGAACACTGGATGCAGTCCTGAAAATCCAGTTTTAGAAAAAAGAAACCAGGAAGCCGGAAAAGGCTACAGAAAAGTGTAACTAAAATGTTCAAAGTGGAGCATCATACCCTCTAGTGATACATTTGCTGGGCCCGGTTCCAAGCACAAAAGCCGCCCAGGGGGGTCTGTGTTGCTGCTGGTAAAACTGCGTGGAGGTGAAGAGATCTTGGAAGGAAAATATTAGGAATATTTCCAGTTACTTTTTGAACCAGTAGCTCATTTGTGATATGGGTGTGACGATTCTGCTCAATTGCACATTAGGTTACTCGTAAAGAGAGTGAGACAGAAAAGGTTGCCTTAGGAAGATTTTAAACACCTGCTGAGATGGCAACAGTTGCTGTGTGGAAAGGAAAATCTTTGCATGCTGCTAAAATGGAAACATTGGCGGATGTGTTTTTGTGACTGAGAAATGGATATGCTGCATGCCAGAGGACAAGGTCATCAGGCTCTGCCTTTAGATTAAGACTTTCTCAAGGGGATGACATGCCATTTACCCAAGGGCGGTGGGAAGGGCTGTCAAGTCACAACTAACTCATGGCAAGGTTTTTTAAAAGCAAGAGACAGTCAGAGATGGGTTTCCATTGGCTGCCTCTGCCTAGTGACCCTGGACATCCTTGGCGATCTCCCATCCAAATACTAACCAGGGCTGAACCTGCTTAGCTCCTGAGACATGAAGAGATTGGGCCAGCCTGGGTCATCCATGTCAGGGCATTTAATAATTAAATAATTAATGTTATTAATGTATGACGTTCTGTGTATCCCACGACGTTTCCATGTAAATGGGAGGGTGGTATAAAAATCTAAGAAAATAAATAAATGAATTAGATAGATATAGATATAGATTTAAGGATTTTTTTTCATCACAGCAATACTATGATAGATGAAGCTGTATCTATGCAATGAATATCTCCTTAGGCAGAAAAATATCCTATTTGCAATGGAATCCTAAGTCGAGTTATGCCCTTGTAAATCCATTGAAGGCAATGGCGTAGAAGAATGTCACTTTGTTTAGGATTACACTGTCAATCACTTTAGGCATAACTCGGAAACTGAACATATATATGGTACAGCTATGTTTGCACAGCTTTTCCCTCTGGGAAGTTGTAGAAGAAGAAGAACAAAAGCATATCTGCTGTCAAGTAAAATGCAGTCATCATTCTTCCATCATGAGTGCTCACAAATCAGTGGAGAATGCCTCTTGTCCTTGTCGGAGAGATAATCACCAACCTTGGTCATGTTTCATTGTCTGCTGTAATGAGAGACCACAATGTGTTCCTCTCATTTCCATCCAGTCCAGTACATAAAAAACATATGTTTCATTGTAACAAAACAAATTAATTAAAGTCGCTATGCCTAGTCAACTCCAATATTCACAGGCTTATACTTTTTAATGTCCGATTTTTTGGGGGATAAAGTCTAGAAAATAATTGCTAAGACACCTCGAAGAGCCAGGAAATGAAAAGCATAACCCTAAAGGTGAGGACGATGAGTATTGCGGCCAAAATATTAATTAGAATGTGATAGTTGAGCAACAGCTGCTTAGGGCCGATGAACAAAATGTGTCTTGTCTTTCCGGTGATTATCAGAGGAACTAGCCACAGTGTTGAGAAATGAATCAGATCTCCTGGACCATGGATAGGCATTGTGGAGGTTTCTAAAATAATTCAGTATCCAGACATAAGCATTTCCCAACAACAAGATGTTATAGCAGTCCCAGCAGAGCTGTGTGGTGACATCTCAAATAAACCACAGTTATTCAGGATGAGAATGAGCCAGAGATCTGGATATATGTGGTCCCTCTTGTCTTTCATCTTCCTCCTTTCCTTATATATCATATAGAAGATTCACCAATCAATTTAATTGAAGCTTTCCTGTTTTGACACCCATAGACCGTTTATGCACTGGAGGTTTCATGCTGGGCTGCAGGCTGGAGTTTTAGTTGTGGCAGGTTGCCCTACCTCTTCCTGCACCCACACGGGGGAGCATTTGGCCTGGTGCACCTCATCCACCCCTGATTTGTGCCCTTGCATGGGAGCTGGGGCAGTGAAGGTCCCAGTGTGTAAGCGGTCATAAAGATCAATCCGGCAGCGTCATTGAATGAGGAATGTAAGCACATGCCTTCTGGATGGGTAGCACTTTCTGACATAAGTTACTGTTGTCATCCTTGGGTACAGTTACTACTTAGCATCTGTTATCTTTCATGGTTCTGAGTAACAGTTTTTGTTCATTACCACCTCTGGAGAATTGATTTCTATAATCTGTGAAATTTCTAGCCACTACCTAGGCACTGGCAATCTTACAGTGCAAGCTTAGCCCACATGTGGCTCTGTGCTTTATAGCAGTGGTCCCCAACCTTATTCGAACCAGGGGACCGGGGGGGAGGGGGAGGCCCAGGGACCGGGGGGGGGGGACGGGCTCCGGCAGACCAGCGGGCGCAAATGTGCAGGCACAGCAGCTCCGTGCCTGTGCGTTTGTGCATGCTGGCGGCTCCCCCCATGGCACAGCGCTCCCGGTGCAGCCACACCATGGGGGTGAGGGAGGCACACCCACTGGCACACCAGCACCCACGCTTCCTTCTGCTCCTGCCTCAGCCCGGTATCGAGGGCTCCACAGCCCAGTATCGAGGGTGGACCAATACCGGTCTATGGCCCGGGGGTTGGGAAACACTGCTTTATGATACTCCAGGAAAGACCCTTGGCTGGAAATAATGCATCTTTTGATTCATCTTGACTTGACTTGACTGCTGCTGCAGTCAGGAGGATATGTTTGTGGGCCTTTTGCCTTTTATATTGATTTTCTTCTTTATTCTACCAGATAGGAGCAGCCTAGCCATATAGCTGATCTTCAATACTTTTGTTTTCTGTCTCTTTCATATTCTAATGACTATGTCTGATGTGACTTTGCAGATATGCTGCTTAATGCCATGGGCGTATGACTGTACTGTAGGGTTGCCAGTTCTGAGTTGGGAAATGTCTGGAGATTTTGGGGTGGAGCCGAGAGTAGGCAGGATTTGGGGTGGGAAGGAATCTCAGAGGAGTATAATGCTGTGGAGTCCACCCTCCAAAACAATTGGCATTTCCGCACAGAGGGTCAAATCGCACAATGTCTCCTATCTGCAATGGCGGGATAGTAAATTGCACCATTTCTCCCCTCCACACTTTAAAGCCTTCCAGCTGCTGCATCACGCCTTTTCCCTTCCCCACTAGCAGCGAAAAAAGCAAAAGAGAGAGCAACACACTCTTTAACTCACCGCTCCTCGGCGTGTCAATCAATAGAGGCAACCTATTGAAGATTTGTTGGTCTAGCACTTTAAAAAATTGAAATCTACATGTGGCAATGTGTATTTTTTGCTATGCATACACATTGCCACAGAAGATAAAGCCTCCCTAAAATCCCCAAAGACAGCCGGCCAGTGGAGGGCATCGCGAGGGAGGCAGCTCAATCTCCATTAAGTCACTCTCTAGTGAATTTTTAGTAAGTGCCTTCTTCCTTTCCTCCTCTCATTTGTCATACTCCCCCCCCCATCCCTTCTGTTCCTCTTCCCCCGCCTGCTGGTCCACCTACCTGCCACTCAGCCATTTCCTTCCATAATCGCCTAGGACTCCTAGGGTATCCCTATTGTACTGAGCCTGTGCAGTCTTATGTACTGTTTTTTCTTAAGATCCTACTCTCTTTGTAGGGTCACCAGAAAATCAGATGTTTGATTTGCTAGCTGTAGTTTGCTTCATGTGTGCAGAAATCTCCCCGTTATACATAGCTGGCCCTCTTGTGTTGCTTTTGTAGTTGTCCAGGGACTCAGCGAGTTTATTGCTCCAATCCCTCAACCCCTATTGCACATTTAAATTATCCCTTTCACTGCCTTTTCCAGCTCTCTGGATTCTTTTCTCTGAGGCTGGATTTCCAGAACTCTGTTCAGTGTATAAATAAGGCTGCAGCAGAGATTTATCAAATGGCATTAACACAAATGCCATTTAATTCTGTCATTTGTTCCTTTCCCCCCAGGGTTGGAAAGCAGCATATGGAGTGGTCGATTTTGAGTAGAGAAGCAACAAAAAGGGAAAGAGTTTTCTCTCTGAACTCTTCTGCTCTTGATAACAGTTCTCACACCAAGTTTTACATTGGGGAAAAGTAGGCAGAAGAAGAAGAGTTGGATTTTTATACTCAGCTTTTTACTACTCAAAGGAGTCTCGTAGTGGCTTAAAATCGCCTACCCTTCCTCTCTCCACATCAGACACCCTGTGAGGTAGGTGGGGCTGAGGGAAATCTGAGAGAACTGTGACAGGCCCAAGGTCACCCAGCAGGATTCATGTGGGAAAATGGGGAATTAAACCTGGTTCTCCGGATTAGAGGCCACTGCTCTTAACCATTCCACCAAACTGACTGTTTCAATGTGCAACTTGTGTGTAGCTTGGCATTCATGGCAAAGCAAAAAAAAATTCTTTCTGGGTCAGTTCAGCATCCTGGCTCCCCCCCCCCCCCCCCCCGTGACTGACGTGATGCCTCTGGGAAGATTATAAGCAAGGAGTTGACGAAATGGCCTTTTCTTCCTGTTGTCTTCTGAACCACTGCTCTCTACAGGGAAGTCTCATGTAGTAACGGGGGCTAAGAGCTGTTGATAACTAACCCTTGGTGAATTTGTCTTGTCCAGGGGTCTCCAAGAGGCAATTCATAAGGTACTGGCAGCTTACTGGCTACAGTGGAGCAGTAGCTGAGCCTGACACAATGGTGAAAACATTTGCCTGTGGCAAGGGAATAACTTGTTTCCTGGTAAAATTCTGTCTGCAGTGAACAACAGGTGTCAGCAATTGATGAGAACAAGGTTGCCAGACCCTCCAGTCAGGGTGTGTGTGTGTGTGGGGGGGGGGCTGAGTTTCAGGCCACACCTCCCCCACAATTAACCCCCCCCCCCACAGGAAGAATGCCAGAAATTAATAGGACATTCCTTTGTCACCTGGAAGTATGGTAGGCATGCTGGGGACGTGTGTGTGGGGGGCAATACTGTCATTTGGGGGCAAAAGAAGCTAATTCTACCATAATTTTTGCCCCAAATCCAGAGTGCTGTCCTCCTGATGTCCCCAATGGAAGTGCTTACATCACTTCTGGGTGGTATAGGCACACTGCATTAATTTCGGGTGTTCCTCCCTGCTCCCCAAAAGTGCACTCCCTTCCCCCATTGGCAACTCCGAAGTACCTGAAAACCATAGATGAAAAGCAGCCTTTTGCAGCACTGACTGTTACATTTCTACAGGCATCCCCAAAGTCCACAACATGAACAAAAGGGGGCTGGAAGGGATATTTGCTCATTTTTCAGAAAGGTCTCCCAAGGCAGTGTCTTGATTGGTAGTAGGAGGTCAGAAGATCAGTGGTTCCTATAAATTTTGATAGGCCTTACCTCTTTATTTGTCTCCTCTGTGTTGTGCCGCTATTATATCTGTTCTGGATTATGCTGCTTGCTTTTGGATAGAATTTGCTAATACCTCAATAACTTAAACACCTGTGCTGTGTGAACTTTAAGTAAGTATCTTTAAAATATTAGATTTCTTGTTTTTTGAACTTTCACTGGAACTATGTTTTCTTTACTTTCTTTACAATAAAGCCTATTCAGCTTTATGCTGTGAGTAAAGTGGTCCTAATTCAGGATCCTCTTGTTCTGGGGTCTCAGGTGCAAGACAGGGGGACAATTAGAACAAGGTAGGGCAACCTTGACAGGGATAAAGAGGCTTGCAGAATCACACTGCATAATGCAGTGCTGATGCCTACCTTAAGAACACTGCATAACCTAAGGCCATCTTCTATTGTGAAGTAGTTTTGACCTTCCCAGTAAAGTCAGTGGTCTGTCCCGCTCTGTTTATAATTCCCAGTAAGGTCAGTAGTCTGTCCCGTTCTGTTTATAATTCAGTCTGTATCTGCAGAAACTTGTTTTTTTTTTGGGGGGGGGGCTGTTCTATCTCTGTAGAACAGCCTTTCAGGGGAGGTCAGGGGGGCTCTCAACTTGCAGCTTTTTCACATTTTAAAAACCTATTATGAATAATAAATTGAAAAATGTTAGTTTCTGATATCTATTGCCTACACAATTTAGATGAGCTCGTCGATTACCTGGTAGTTGGATTCAACTAATGACATAAGACAGGCATGCTCTGTATCAGCATTTTTCAACCATTTGACTGTCAAGGAGCCCCTGAAATAAATTTTCAGATTTTGAGGAGTGATGTCAGCTGGCCATGCCCCCATTCCACACCCCTGGAAGTGACATCACAACCCATAGCCTTAGACCTCCTTTTCCTCCCTCCCCTTGCCCTTACTACTACAATGGCGGCTCTGCCTCATGTAGGTTGGAGAGGAAAGTAGGAGTTGAGAAGATAGCTTAGACTCCCACAGACACCATAGTACTTCAGAGCTCATGCAGACCCCCAGGGGCCCATGTACCCCTGGTTGGGAATCCCTGCTCTATACTTATCTACTTTGAAAACTTTCAGGCAATTAGAATTCTATGTGATTTTAAGAGACATTGAGTGACTTTAAGTGAAGCCACTGCCGGCGTCTT
This sequence comes from Paroedura picta, assembly GCF_049243985.1. Lineage (NCBI taxonomy): Eukaryota > Metazoa > Chordata > Lepidosauria > Squamata > Gekkonidae > Paroedura > Paroedura picta. The sequence continues at coordinate 73,324,793 of NC_135376.1, forward strand.
CATTCCTTTGAATGTTATGACTGAGCCACAGTTCTTTTGCTTCTGAAACGAACCTCATTTAGTTATTATTATCATAAAAGAAACAGAAAGAAGCGTTTGACAGAAACGTATGGCAAGAACTTTCCTATAGAATCGCCAAGGGTTGGACATGACTGAACAGATAACATAATCATTGTAAAAGAAGAATTTGCCTTTGAAAAAGTAAGATCTTCTTTGGAAACTACTTTCTTTTTGTGAATTCTCATTGCACAATGCTGTGATGTCACTTCTGGCTAAGAACCTGGAAGTGACATGACTGTGTCACACAGTGCTCTAGGATTCCTGCTGATATCTGTGGTACAAACAATTTCCCATATCACTCCACTGAGTGCTGAAGGAAGAGCGGGGAGCATCAGCATGGATGTGTCTCCTAAGCACTCCAGTCTAGAAGGCCCAGGAACAAATGGCAAGGGGAAAAAATCTGCTCTAGGTCTTTAAGGAAACAAAACCATTTTCTTATTTCATGGGATTCTTCTCTGCTGTTTATTTGATACCTTCATTTCTGACACTCTTCCCAATCTATGTTCTTTTTCTAGGATAGAACAAAACTTAGTAACATACCTGGGGCGGGGAAAGAAGCTTGTGATTTTTTCATTATTCAGAAGTATCTCTCATTGAAGAAGTTCAGAAAAACAGAGCTGCACCCTTTCAAGTCTGTTGCCTCCAATGGTTTTAGAAGAGTGTAACTTTTCTTTGGATCACACTGCTTAGCTTGTGGCCATCACTACATCTAGTCACAGTGAATTTCATCTGCTAAGCGCAATGTATTTTACATCCTTTTGATTTTTCTTTGACACAAAAATAAATAGTGTGTGAGGTAACCAGTAGATGAAAAAGTTGCTGAGAATGTTGAGACCTAATTTGAACAACATGAATTTTGCCACTTTTGGGGGTGCTTTTCTCATTGTAGAAACTACTAGGCTGGGGTTAAAGAACAAAGTTATCAGCCAAGTGTTTGAGGGTTCCTTGGGTGAGGGCTTGTGTGTGTGTGTGTGTGTGGTAATGACTTAGATGCTTCCTGATAATTAAAATCTTCATTTATACTTTCTACTTGACAGAAGAATGAGTGATGCAAGATAAGGAATGTCATCCTTTTGTGACAGTGAGTGGTTCAGAATGAGAGCGGATCTATTTCCATTTTTTCCTATTGTAATCTTGATTAGCTAGCAAATCCATCTTGTTTGCTACACTTCCAAGGCATTGCTTGTTTTGTTTTTTAATTAACAAGCTTGTACCCTAACATTTCCTTTATGCTGATCGCACCACCAAACAGTAAGTTCAGGTGGGTTTGTAAAGGGATGAGCTTGTGTGGGTTTCCATTACTGGTGTGGTTACCCACACTGCATAATAGTAACAGGGTTTCCATGGTAGGTTCCCCTGCAGTTTCCTGTCCCAATTCCCACACCAATGGTCATTCCCTAAGCCCCCTCCATGGAACACTGAGGTTTTTTCATTTTAAAAATATTAGCAATTTAATATCATCATATCACTGTAACGTTGTAATAATCTATGTTTCAGGTCCTCTGAATTCCCAGCTTTCATTTAAAACAAAAAGTGAGTCTCTAGACCCTTCCCTTTGTAAAAACACTTCTTTTTCTATCTCTAATAGATAGAAGAAGAACTAGAGACCTAATTTTAAAATGAAGCTGGGAATTTTTGTAACGTTTATTGATATATATTACATTGCCAATTTAAAAGCAAGGGTAGAAAATGGCTGCCACAGGAACAGTATGAAGGATAATGACAGCCATGATGGCAGGAAATCTGAACTTTTCCAGCCATATAACAGTCACCCAGGCTTTACTGCCACGTTTCCTGAAATTTTTCAATAAACCATATTTAAAGCATATTGGTTGACTCAGCCTTCCATCCTCCCGAGGTTGGTAAAATGAGTACCCAGCTTGCTGGGGGGAAGGCTGGGGAAGACTGGGGAAGGCACTGGCAAACCACCCCATATTGAGTCTGCCATGAAAAGCTAGAGGGCGGCATGACCCAGTGCTTACACAGGGGAAACCTTTACCTTTACCTTAGAACCTATTTGGAGAATCAGTGGTGAAACCCCAAGAGTTCATGAATGCCCCATGATGCTGCAGGGAAGCAGGGGGAAAAAACTTCACTTCACTGTCTAACCACATTGAATCCAGGGAAGATAATTTCCATATTCCAAGGAATAACAGGATCATGACTTAGAAGCAGCCAATGGCAGACCACCTCTGAACATATCTTGCCTTGAAAACCCCATGAGATCACCATACCTCATGGTAGATGCAAAGGAAACTTCACAAATGCAAATGAAACTTCACCAGCCTGTTCACCACCTCTGCAAAGCTCTGTGATGGACTGCTTGAATTAGATGGTTGGCAAGGCAAGGAGACCCAAGGCACTGACTGCAAGTGATCACAGCTGTTGAAAGTAATGTCATAACTCATTGAACATGTTTGCCATGAAGTTCTTAGCATCCCTACATCATACTTGTTCAATGGTCTCCTGGGCATTTTATTTGACTCCTCCACAATGCATTTCTTTACTTTTCTCCTTGGTGAACTATATATTCTCATTGCATTAGAATTTTTTAACCAACAAGACAGTATTAAATGAGTGCATCTGTTAGGTGTATATGTGTATTTTTCTCCCAGATACTGTCAATCCTCTGCTCTGTGCCCCAGGCGACTACTTACAGATTTTGAGACTCAGCTCTCCTATTTCTTTTATATACTTTAAATCCATTCCCCATCTAGACTTCATAAGAGAATATCTTGACTTTGTGTACCTTGAGTAACATTGCTTTGGGGCTAAAAGTTTGAAATTGTTACCTGTTAAAAGTTTCAGGCTCCAAACTTGGCACACATCATTTAGTTTTTCATAGATGAACTCATTCCTAGCACAGGAAGTCATTGTCTGAAATGATTCTGATAATGTTGTGGACCTCTGGTTTACTGCTGGTACTCTGGTTTCCACTGTTAATGGAAAGAAGAGATTGAAAAAATGAGGATGAGGGTAAAAATGAAGGCGGAATAAAATAAAAACTTCTATGCATTCAGAAAAGATGTTATACCTTGATGAGTAACACACACTTACTGTGTAAACTTTCACAGATGAGAGTTAACTCTGTCTGATGCACAGATAGTTTCAGTTGTGTCTCTGTGACCGTTTCCGCACTGGAGGCTTCACACCGGGCTGCAGACTGGAGTTTGAGCTGGGGCAAGTTTCCCCACCTCTTCCTGCTCCTGCACAGGGGAACATTTGGTCCAGTGTACCTCATCTGCCCCAGATTTCTACTCTGGGTCAGTGGAGTTCCCAGTACAGAAATGGCCTGTGTTACGTGTCCTTAAGTTGCTTCCAACTTATGGTGACCCTGTGAATTAATAATTTTCAAAAAGCCCTTGCAAACTGAGGGTCATGTCTTCCAGAATTGAAGTAATCTATCTCATGCTGGGTCTTCCTGTTTTCCTGCTGCCTTCAATTTTTTTGTGTTATTATTCTCCTTTCCAGTGATTCTTGTCTTCTCATAATGTAGCCAAAGTAGGCCAGTTTGGTCATTTTAGTTTGGTCATTTAACTGGGTTGCCTTTCTTATGTATAATTAACAGTTGGTTGGCATTCATCAATCAAGGCAACCTTTTCTTAGTAAACTGAGATTTCTCCCTGGATGTATTGGGCACATGGATGAGAGAGGAGGGCAACCATGACAAAGTATTTGTAATTGAGATGCAACAAACTCATCCCACTGTTCAAGCAATTATCAGGGAAAGGATGAGAGATATGAGGCAGCAAGTATTCTGGAGCACGGTGGAAAAGGTTGGTCTAGAAAATGTCTTGCTGTGCCAACTTTGCATGCCTAGGATATTTTTAAACTGGGATCTGATTCAAACATGCAGTTCTTCTGTTCACATAAAATTGAGTTTATAATTTAAACTATGCAACATTTGTATGATCTCAGATTATTATTATTATTATTATTATTATTATTATTATTATTATTATTATTTTATTAGCACCAGATATATTTCAGACAGAGGCTTCTATGCTACAAGATTTGCTAGTAGTGCAAGTTCTCTTGAAATTTGATTTGTGGGGGATCAGACAAATCTCATGAGTAGCATAAAGTGGGAAAGATGGGATATGCTGTGGAAGGAGAAGGAGCAGAAATCACCTCGCCTTTCAAATGATAGAAGTGTTCTTCTGTATTAGAAACAAGTGACAGGTTCCAAGTCATTGCTTATAATAAACACCTAACATAATGGTAGCAAAATATTTCAATTTTTCTATCAAGGCTATTCTGTGAAGGCATAGTGAAACCAGCCACCAGTCTTTAATGACTCTTCTATCCTTATTACTCTGCAGATTGGTCTAAGAATATTGGGGATAGTGTTCTAAGAATTTTGGGGATATAAACTTAGGATTCAGAAGTAGCATGGCTTTTAACTCTTCAAGGAACATAGAGTTTAATCTTGTGACTGGATAGTGTCCTCCTAAATTGCAAGAAATTTCACAGGTTGTAGTTTGATATGTTGGGAAACATACTGAAAATGTATGTTCAGATATATAACTTGCCAATAAAGCTGGTTTTGTGAGTTGAAGAGTGAAATCCTATGAACACTTTCCATGTAGCATCTTCAGATGAAGAGTTCTAGTTAAAAATCTGAGCACGAATGCTAAAACAGTTTCTAAAAGTTAAGTAATAACATTGTTTTTGATTCATAATAAACCAAAGTATTTGTTTTAGAGCAGGTCTACGTATCAGACAAACTATAACTTACAGCCGCAACTGGTGGCACAGCAGGTGCTTGACAAATTTCCTTTTAAAAGTTTTATTTCAAAAACCTCCACTGTATGGCTCCAGACAGCATTCATATATTGTTAATACAATAAATCAGAACAAAACTAAGCATGAGCCAGTAAAAATTGTTAAACAAATGTCATAAAAACAGAAGGGGGAAAAAAGTATTCTGGGTCAATATTTAATTTTTAGACATAACTAGCTAGCCTAGAGTTGAAAAAGAAGGACAGTGTTTATATAAATAAATAAATAAATAAATAAATAAATAAATAAATAAATAAATAAATAAATAAATAAATAAGGTGTTGCCTCCAACAATTAATAATAACCACAGACATAGTTGGGAGGTCCTTCCAAACAAAACAGTTTTACACTTCTTCATAAAGATCATCCAAGAGGGCATATTCTTCACCACCTCTGATAGATCATTCCATACAATAGGTATTACAACTATGGTGGTTCGGGCTGAGTAAGATCTTGTTCTTCTAGATGGAGAGTCAACAAGGAGTGGCTTCAAGAAACACAACTGGTTCATATGGGTTCATATAAAAGAGACAGACCTTAGAATTCAGACTGACCTCATTGTTTATGTATTTCAAGGGGGAGGATAGCAGAGGAAATTTTTAATAGAATTGATGAAAGGTTTTTAGCTGTTAGACAACAAAGCACAGCTGCTGAGTATCATACTGCTTAAAGAATTGCATGTTGCTTGGGCCAGTTATAGATAAATTGACCAGATAAGGTGTCCTCCCTCCTTCCCTCCAACTGGGCTCACCGTCACCTTCCTCTCCGGTGCTCCTTTCCCTCTCCCATCTTGTGCACCTGCACAGCCTCCGTCAGCACAGGTCAGGTGGGGGTCGAGAGTGGGCCTTTGTCTGGCACGCCTGTGCAGGCCAGCCACAGGGCCAGGCAGGGCAGAATGCCGCTGCTGGCCATCCTGCTGGCCGGGGGGCAGGGAGGGAGGGAGGCAGGAGGGGGCTCCAGCTGGGCCATGGCCAAGAGGAGGCAGAAGTGGGACTTGAAAGGACCCGGGTGGGATGTGGGACAATGTCCTGGAAGGCGTGAGTGTCCCACAGAAGTCGGGACAGATGGGCAGCTTAGTTTATAAAGCAACTAAAATTTTGCTGTTGGAGAAGTACAACTTTAAACTGGAGACAGAAACAAACTGAAACTTTCCACAGAGCAGTAGGAACTGACTTTGTTATTTGTTTCTGGCATGTTGTTGCACAAAATGGCCTTTAAAAGTTTGTGGTTTCATAAACTCCTTAATTGTATTGAACAAAGTGGAAAGTAGTAATAAGCTGCTGGATGATTGGCCATTTACAGGAAGAATTCATGGAGGATGACATTCTTACAGCCAAACTAATCTGCTTTTCTTCTCCTTGTTCACAGGAAACAGCCACTCAATTATTAGGAAGGGGGGTAATCCTCACAGTAATGAAAACATCATGATAGGACTGTTTAGTTTATAGCCGGATATATTTGAGAAACTAAAATGCCATTTATCTAAGGATGTTATTTAATTTTTAATTGGATGAACTCAGTGTGCGAAAAGTACCAAATGTGCTCAACACAAAACAAAAACAGCCTTTAGCTTGCTTTTGCTTTTATAAGAGGCCAAGAAAATATGTGTCTGCACTTTTCATATTAGGTAGAGGGTTTGAGGATCAGGGCTTGTATTTGACATGAAGAAGCAGAACCAACAGACACAAAATACAAAAGTCAAGCAATCTTAACCAAAGAGGGTACATGCAACAAACTACAGATCCAGTTAGACCAGCAGCCCTTCAAAATATTTAACCTTGTAGCTCTTTGAACAGCCAATACTGAATAAGGATGTGATCAGCCCAGTAAGAATCTTTAATGGTCCAGCCAACCTTTGAAGATTCAGCATTAGCCATATGTGGACTGTCAACTCAATACATTTTATTTTGCTTTCTACTGAAATTCTTCAGATGTTAAGATGTTTAGAAATCCCCAGTTTGCTTCTAAACATCAATTTGGACCACACTGAATGCCAGCTAAGGATGACATAGCCCCTGCACCAACTAAAATATTTATTTATTACATTCTCAATGTTCATGGTACCTTTTCAAAGTATGGGAAAATAAGGGCCCTATTATAGGTATAATAGTATGCCAGTGTGGGCAGGGGATACTGGGCAGCCTGTTCCTGTTGCTCCTGGCTGTTCAAAAAGTGTGGTGGAAGAATCATTTTAAATGGCTGTTAGTATGTCAGCACTTCCAGTGAAAATCTGGAAGTGACATCCCATCTTTCTTGGAATCATCCAAAACTCTATGGAAAACCATAGGGTTTTTGCTGATTCCTAGGGAGGCATAACATCACTTCTGGATGGTGCTTCCTGGAGAGGCGTGACATCTGACCATCATTTCCAACATCCCTGTAGTCTTCCACTGGTTGCCACAATAGGCCTGGCAACCCTGACTGGAGAGTTTGCAATCTCAAATCTCAGACAAGAACGGCAACAAAATGAGAAAGTTAGAGGCAGCATTAAACTATGAAAATTATGCCTCTTTCCAATGAGACTTCTTTAAGATGCTTCAAAAACATTTTGTTTCTTCTGAAGTCCCTTGATGTTTTGCAAAGCAAGGCTTCAGGATTTCATATCGGATGCAATTTAATGACAACTCTGCCTGAGGCTGAATTATTGAAGTGGGGAGAATGTAAAGTATTCTCCATTATGGAAATGTTACATCACTTGTAGTCTGAACAGGCATCATATAGTTTCCTTTCTCGGCCTTGCAGTGCCATACATTGTTTTTGTGATCCTGAACAATTGAGGAAATGGAAGCATTCACTTGCTCAAAATTTCTTGTAAAGTTAAGCAAGAGACCCTAATTAGGTAAAAGTCTACTGTTTGTCTGGAAATTGGCAGGAGCTGGCCTGGAGCAACTCTGCTTTCCTTCTGACTTGTAGAGCATATTTTTGTTGTCAACATATATAATAAAATAATCAGAAACAAATTTACTACCACATAATGTTTAGGAAACGCATAAGATTTTGCCTGCAGGCATGTTTTCATTACATATTTTAAGAGATGAGTATACTTGAGCAGCCCAGTCATATTTATGGCAAGTTTTCAAGGTATCTTTTTACCTGTAGATGTAGTTAATGTTCAAAAAGCTCAGCAGGGCTTGCTACATTTTACCTGTAAGACATACAGGTGGTTAAAAAAAAAAAAAAGCTTAAGGCTGATGGTGCAAGATCAGGTAAAATATTTTATTACTCAGTTAAATTTCCAAAAATTCCCTATGCATTTCACCAACAGGCTTCATCAGGGGAATCTGTTTATCTTGCAGAAGTATTCAAGAAAGAGTAAATGCTCAGCAGGGAGTTTAACAGGGCTTACTCCATTTTACCTGTAAGACATACAAATGGATCAATATTTACCAGTTTTTGATGACACATTAAACTTCAAAGAACAAGGGCTCTCAGCCTCAAACTCCACATATATTCCAGTACACACATAGAATCATAGAGATGGCCCCTTCCAACTCTATGATTCTACAATCTCCTGACAACGTTGGTTGAACATTCCATGCCTCATAAGGTACTGCTCCTTGGAGTGGCATACATCCATTGCATGTGAATATTTTGTGTGTATATTGGAGGACAATGGAAGGATTCCATGAATAAGAACCCAAAAGTTTCCCTAGGGTTTGAAACAATGTGAATTAACTGAAACCCTACATGGAGTGACTGGAATTTAAAGCACCATGCACAGAATTTAAGCAAGTCCCTGGGTTTTTTTGAGGACTTCTTTGTGCTACAGTCTCCCCTACTCCCCAATAGATAGTTTCTAAAAATCAGTATACTTTCCAGAGTGTTCTGTCATATTTTAAAGACTTGCCGTAGGAAGAGCTCTCATATATGGGGACAATAAATTATATGTATTTTGGTTCCTTATCAATAATAAGTATTGAAGGAGAGAAGAATAAGTGTTGGTTTTTATACCCTACTTTTCTCTATCCTAAGGAATCTCAGAGATGTACAATTGCCTATCCTTCCTCTCCCCACAACAGACACCTTGTGATGTAGGTGGAGCTCAGAGAGTTCTGAGAGGATTTGCCCAAGCTGTGGAGGAGTGAAAAATCAAGCCCCATTCTCCAGATTAGAACCCACTACTTTAACTACCATACCGCACTGGCTCTCCATTGATATTTTCCTTCTTAGCTTTTTTAGCTTTCATGTCTAAGCAGTCAATATGTTACTTGCTTAATTTTTCTCATTAGCCTATGACTGAGGATTTAAATGTATATGTGTTCTGTGAAGTTGAAAACTAGAAATTCCTAGCCATCATCAAAATCCCGGTAAAAGACTTGCATGTACTAAATGCCAAAACAGCATGGAAAAAGAAACCGATCTCAGAGGACTGTAACTTCAGAGCAATCACTAGTTCAGGTGTTCTTAGATTTTGTGTTTCACTTTTGTGACAGAGCCTCAATTTTTTATTATGCATTTTGGTCACATCATAAATGTTGGCCTCACACACACTAGCACCCCCATGCTTGTTTATTGCTTGAAATTTACTTTAGTTTAAAATGGCTTCTCGAACAGTCTGCAGGCAGCAGAAACTGTGTCTGAGTTTGTTCCACTTTTTCTCGGATGTCAAACTGATAACTCTTCCCTTGTCTCCAAACTTTCATATGAAACAGCCTCTCCTAATTGCATGGCAAGTCACTAGAGAACAATGTAAATTGCGTAATCACCATGGGTCAAAATAAGTTTTTTTTTGCTAAGAGCTGTTTGTCATGGGTGAGGGCATTTCTGCAGACGATAAATTTAGTGTAATGTTTGCCGAATGTAGGCGGCATATTCTGATCCCTCCACATGATGTCGCCTGCATCCAGCGTCAGAGCAGCAGCCAGCTCACTACATCCTCCATTCTAAAGAGTGACTTGGGGAATCCCCAAAAGTGGATTTACCACCCTAAAAAGTGTAATCCACTGGTGGGCAGCCAGTAGGCAACAAAACAATTTCTAATTACATCAGACCAGGGATCTCCCCACTCTCCAGAGCTATCTTCTTATTTTAACTGGATTGGGAAATTTCTTCTCTCCCTTTTTCTGGCCTCAATGGGAGTCTTCTCCAATCTACCCACTCCTCTGGCTAACCTCCTCCAGTTCTTTCTCTGCATTAAACTTTTATCAATCTGATAAATTCAGGATTCATTCTCCTTGGCATCTGGTTCAGAAGTCTTTCTCTGCTCAGCTGATTCTAACCAATCAGATTCCTTAGGGCAGTCTGTCACTCAAGGTTCTCTGGCTCTGTGAAGAATAAACCCTTCCCGATTCTTTACCTGTTTGATCAGCACTTCTAAGCTTTTTAAAGTGAAGTCTGCCACAGAGACTTATTGAGGTTCTGCAGATTTTAACTTTAAACCAATGTTCAGGATGTTTTGACACAGTAGGGTGTAGTGTTTGTGATTAGGGTCTCATATAAATCTGCAAATATGTTCTTTTTCTCATTGTTCTAGCTAATTTACAGTTTTCAGCCTTGAAAGATAACTTGTAAGTAAATGGCTTTATGCCCAGAATAAATCCCCAAACAAGCAAAACAAGCAAAAAACAAGAGTTTGAAACAATTATGCATTGGGATACCCTGAGGTATCTTATATCATGCCTTTACAGGATGTGGATCAGAAAGTTTAGTAAAGTCATATAATAGGTTCTGTATAAGGTTATACCGTGTAACCTTTCAGACTCTCAGAAATAAGAATTCAGTTAAATCCCCCCATTCTTTTTGCAAAGATGTAACAAGACTTTTATGTATGAGTAGACAGGGATGACTTCTATGGGTTATGTATATGTATCTATTCAATAATGACTTTATATATGGGCAGACAGGACTTACCCTGGGTGCAATTTGCCTCTGCGGGGAAGCAGTCACCTAAAGAGCGCACAGGGAAGGGGACTACAAGTCCCATAAGCCCCTGGGGGTGGCAGCAGTGCTGATTGGTGGGCTGGGAGGTAAGGGAGGGAATCAGCTCCTCCCAGTTTCCTCCTGACACCCCCTATAGGGAGGAGGCAGAAAGGCATAGGCCTCTTTCCCTCTTCCCTGCTGAAGGAGTTGCCCACCCTCCCTCTCTGTTCTTTATGGTTGCATGTTGTTAAAACATTGTTGTTACCGGGGTGATCTGTTAATTTTTTTTTTTAAAGGAAATATTGGTGGAAATAAATTTATCGTCTCAACTTGCGATTTTTGGGCATTGTTTGAGCAATCCCAGCCTGTGTGCTGGCATGCTCTAGTAGGGGGGCCTCCATAAGAGACCGTAGGTAAGCGGAGCTGGGTGGCCATCACTCATGGAGGATGCCCCTGAATCCAGATCCGCATTTCCGGGTGATTTGGAACCTGGCAGAGGTTCACGCCTCAACGGGTTTCATAATTTGGTCACCTCCCTGTAACATCCAGCAGGTCATTGGGGGCATGGGGAGCCCGGCAGGATGCCGGAGAGGCCCGTGCATACCTGCAGGATTAATCTATGGCTGCCTTGTGGCTCGTGAGCCACAAGAGGGCTGGTTCCTAATTCCCCATGCTATCCAACGCTCAGTAAAATGTTGAATAAATTTGTGGCCTGTTTAAAGCCAAATAAAAGAAATGTGTGGCTCTGTGTCTCTGCAGTGAGAAAGTCTTCCCCTGCAAGGCAAATATACACATACACACACCATCAGTGACATCAGTATTAAACACTCCGATATCTAAGATATATATATATCAGAATAAGGGGATATGCTTACAATCTCCACCTCTCTTTTAATCTTTTTGTGAGTATATACTCACAAAAAGATTAAAAGAGAGGTGGAGATTGTAAGCATATCCCCTTATTCTGAATGCTTCCTAAGATTTGTAAAACACCACCTAGGATGCCCACAATGAGTCATGGTTTTAGACAGAGAAATGCTATATGCGAAGCTTGTCTTTTTCAGTATTATGGATAATTTATATCATTCATATACCCAAAACAAGGTGATAAGTTTGTGATATAATTGTGTTCTTTCTCCACAGATGGAAAGGTTGAGGTGACAAAGGAAGGTGTAAAGCTGTGTACCATGGGGCCCGGCAAGGTATTTGGGGAACTGGCCATCCTTTACAACTGCACCCGGACAGCCACCGTCAAAAGTAAGATCATACTAGAGTTAAGTCTTGAATGATTGTTGTCAAGTATTGATATTTGGTTTGTACGCACTTTGGTTCCTTATTGGTTCCTTGAATGGCTCTCAACTAAAAATTGTATCATTTTGATAGTGTAGCAGGGACAGTTTCTAGAAAGTTATGCCTTCAGGGTCATTTTTTTGAGTTTTACAGCTGCATTATTTTGTAAGTTCACTTGTCTGACAGTTTTATGATAAACCTTTTTCTTCTTCAGCCCTCTAAAGTTTCAGTAGCCGACTGCTAAAATTTCTTCTGCAAAACTGGACAAATGGGAATTTGTGCACCGTCTACCCCAGTTAATACGTGAAATAAAGGATCTGGCAAGTAGAAGAGAGAGCATTATGGGAATCAGATGATAGCTGCTCACTTATTATAATGTCCTTCATTTTCATAGGCTCTGTGTTTCAAGGTACCTAGGGCAAACAAACTGAATGGAAACCATTAACGTGTACAGCTAGCTCATGCTATTATATCTATAATTCCTCATACTATGTCCCTTCTTATTCTCCTTTTCTTCCCCAAGATGTCGTTTTGTGTTTGATTTTAACAGCACAATTCCTTCTCATTAGAGGGAGCAACATTGAGGTCAGGACTATTGTTATTCTGAAAGGAGGGTTCTGGAAAGAGAAATGGGCAGTATTTATTAGTGCATGTGGGGGGTTTTGTTTCTTTTTTAATGGGTGTTTAAAGCTGTTGGCAATTATGCATCTTCTTTAGGCAGTTGCTTTGTGCATCATGCCATTTAGAATGCTAACAAGTGACTTCAGTGTAATTTCTCTTGCTCATTAACGCATAAATAAGTGAATGGCAGGCATGATTGTAATTAGCTTTATATCCCTTCCAAAGTGCTGTGACAGGGGAGGTCACTTGTTGGAACTGAGAGGCACTTTGGCTAGATATAGATAAACACATCCAGCTCCTTGAGGTGCAGAGAGCCATTCAAGGATGATGATTGACTAATAAACTGAAATTATTAGTATTGTCTTTGAAACTGTGATTAGAACATCTGCTTTTTCTTCTGTTTGTGAGATAAATAGTCTTACTTGTTGCAACTCTGGAAAGGCAGATGTTCTCAGTATTGGCAAAGAATACAGAAACATTGATCCCTTTGAGCAGGCAGCTTTGAAAGTGAAAATCTTACTTTACCTATCCTGATCCATTGAACGGATGTAGCTTGTTCCTGGGCGTTTTTCTAGAGGACACTGCTCCAAATACTCTCTTTCCGCAGTGTTGGGATGGATCGTACCTCTATCCTACTACTCCAATGAGCAAAATTTGAAGTCTTCATCTAACATAAGTGGCTTTTCTGTGGAAGGAAGGGCTGCTTAAGTTGAAAGAATGCCCCTTTGAGGATGGTCAAATCCATCCCAATAAAGCCATGGCTAACAAGGACAAGAGCCTTTTCTCTCTTGGCCCTCCAGCTTCAAAGCAGCCTAGTGCATTAGGTTCATCAGTGCTCTTCTTCAGCACGGCTTTTTTGATGCACAGAAACCTTCAGGAAATGAACTCTTTGTCTTGTCACTGTCGTAATCTGTGTATTCAGATGGCAAACTCACTTTCACATCAGCAAGTGCCTTTAATGTGTTCTCTTAGATTTTGGATGGCATTGAACAGGAAGGGGAGAGTTTTTCCACCTAAAAGCTAGCTCTATAAATTTACAGATCGCAGTTCTGCTCAGGCTCAAAATCCACCCGTGTGAATGCACAGATGGCGAAGAACAACAGTTACCAGTAAGCAACCCATTTTTCATCTGAACAGTTTAGATTTAGAAGCTTAGAATCTGAGCAATCCAGCTTTTTGTCCCAAATGAATGATGTTTGATTTTTTTTAAAGGCTACTACACTGAAGTAAGTTTTTAGCTAAGCACTAGGTATTGATGTTTCGGCTTTTGCATATTCATATGCTAGAGTTGAAACTGTAAAGAAAATATTACTACACGTATTCTGACTTTACGTGCACACACAAACCCTCAAGTGATCAGAAAGGTGAACAAGTGAAACAGCGGCTGGTAATGTTAATTTTTCATCTCCGAACCATCAGCATGCAGAAAAGTAAGCCTGCTGTCTAAACAATATAGAGAGTGCCCTTTGCGGGGTTCGGTGGTTCCCTTTTATGCAAGTTTTTTACACTTGGTATATGCATTTGTTCTCATTCAGTTATGGGCCACTGGTTCAAATTCAGCATAAGTAGTCTGTGAATAAAAACATTATTACTGAAAAGCCACTCCCCAGCCTTTGAGAAATAAAATATTCGTCCTTTCCTTGTTAATAACTGATAAGCTATTCTCACTGGGGGGAAATGCAGTATCATAACTCAAAATAATTTTTTTGCTGTCAGATCTTGCAAGAGACAACAAATAAGTTATGATGAATATGATTTATTGAATAACCTATTTATCTCTATAAGTGGTCCACCCTTTCCCTCCAGATGAGTAGGTCAAACAACTGCACTGAAGATACAGAGATTGTAATATGCTTAATGTGGTGAGATGAAAGACTCATTGCATTGCTGTCCTCTATTTGTTTCTTTTAAAACTTCGTAGGCACTGAACTACAGAAGATCAGTCTTTGCACCTGAGTGCTTGTTTTTTCTATTTAATCATCGTTACTGAACCTTTATTTATCCAGTGGAGCCAGACTCTGAAGTTCACACTTCAATGTCTCGTGTCCCCTCTCTTTTTGCAACATTGTGATGGTTCTCCTCAATTCCTGCACAGGTGCTTCCTCTCCCAGATTATAACCATGGCACACCTGGCGAAGGTGCTTCAGACTTGCTTCTACACCACGCTGTCAATCTGAAACAATACTGAGGGGCATTATTTGGAGAAATCCATATGTTTCCTGGGACGCAAGCGTGTTTCCCTTGTGAGCCAAAGAGCAACACCACCAAGTAGTTTCACATTGGAGAAATGGCTGAGACAGAAAGGTGGAAGCCCCTTCACTATGGTCATGCTGCAGCCATGTTTCAAACTGGGCATTACAAACATGGGAATAGTTTAGAACTCACAATTCCGGGTACACCAGACCCAAGCTCTATACTTCATAATGTGTAAATTGCTAACTCATAGACTTTTCTGCAATGTGGTAGATGTTTCTCAGTTCTCTAGTGTTGATAGAATCAAGGTTAATCCCTCCAATCTACAAAGGACAAAGCAGGAATGAGTAAGTTGGTTTAAAGAATATCCCGGTTACTATCACTGGTCATTCAATCAGCTTGCATTACTGCTTCTTTTTCTAGACTTCACATAAAGCAGAAGGTTAGTGTGGTCAAAAGAGAGGATCTTGCCTCCTGATGTATTTTCAGGATAAGGAGATTTGGAGTAGATCATTTTATATTTGCCTGATCCTTTTCCTATTCCCTGATTTATCTCTGTAAGAGCAATTAGCCCCATCAGTAACATCAATATTAAATGCTCCCATATTTAAAGCACACATGCCCATAAAAAGATTAAAAGAGAGGTGGAGATGGTAAGCGCTAATGGTAGCTATGACAGACATGGTACAAAATGAGATATAGGGGCTTCTCTTGATAATCACCAGAAATGGTGGTGCCCAGAGACCTCCAGCCTTGTTTTGTGATGAGGTTAGTTCAGAAGCCCAAAGGGACTGCATACATAGTCGGAATAAAATAACTTTTATCAACTGGGTTTCCTTTCACTTATGGCTGCCAGAAAAAAGGCATCCAGCCATTTGTCCTGTTCTAGCTCCCTAAGAAGAGATGAATGAAAGCCTAGTTAAATAATGTCATGCCATTATGAAAATATTGAATTTGATATAGATGATGTATGCAATGGAAAACAGAAACCAAGGCAGATGATTAACTTCTAATTTTTGCATGCAACAGGCGTAATATTTTGTGATAGAAATGCTTCCAAATAATTATACAAAAGACCATGCATTCCACAGTCCCAGCATAGCAAACAATTAAATTATAAATGTAAACATTAGCAGTGGTTCTAATAAAGTAGCTTGATTGCATTGACATACTTATTTTTCTTCTATTCTGGGGAAGCTGGAAGATTAAACTACCCTGCTAATTATAAACCTATTTTATCTAATAAGAAACTAAATAATGTGAGATGGGGAAATTGTCTCTTGTTTCCCAGCAAGACTGTTCAAATTGCTGCTGGGGGACTATCTCTGGTTCAGGAAAATCAAACTAAGAATAATCAAGTTGATTCAGAATTAGAACAGCACAAATATATGCGATGCTGTTAGTATACTTGTGTAAGTGCACATGGTTACACTGACAGTTATTTGGGTGCATGGCTAGTAGAAAATCTCACATACCTTAGAGGAAAACCTTTGGACTTAAAGGTCGGTATGTTCCAGAAAGACTTCAGTGTAGGGTTCGGCTCTGGTTCGGCCTCACTTGGAGTACTGTGTTCAGTTTTGGGCACCCCAGTTGAAGAGGGATATAGACAAACTGGAGGAGGGCAACAAAGATGGTGAGGGGTTTGGAGACCAAGACCTATGAAGAAAGGTTGGGGGAGCTTGGTCTATTTAGCCTAGAGAGGAGATGACTGAGAGGGGATTTGATAACCATCTTCAGGTATTTAAAAGTCTGCCATATAGAGGATGGAACAGAGTTGTTCTCTCTTGCCCCAGAGGAACGGACCAGAACCAATGGGATGAAATTAATTCAAAAGAAATTCCATCTAAAAATCAAGAAGTTCCTGACAGAGCGGTTTCTCAGTGGAACAGACTTTCTTGGGAGGTGGTGGGTTCTCCATCTTTGGAAATTTTTAAACAGAGGCTAGATAGCCATCTGACAAAGACTGATTCTGTGAAGGCTCAAGGGGGTGGCAGGTTGCAGTAGATGAGCAATTGGGATGTGAGTGTCCTGCATAGTGCAGGGGGTTGGACTAGATGACCCATGAGGTCCCTTCTAACTCTATTATTATATGACTCTATGATTCTACAGGTGGAACTCTGCCTGTGGTTCTTGAAACTTCCTCTTTACCCAGGTGCCCTCTTTGCTTTTTGTTACTTCCCCTCATTCTTTCTTGTATTGGAAGTTGTCATAAAAAGGGGACGATGGCAGTTCAGTACTTTCTGTTAACATCTAGATCCACATTAGCTCATGTTCTTGAGTAAGTGATTAAAGTATTCATAGTTAGGTGGATAAAATGTTGCATGTATCTCACAGAGAGGACAAACCTATAGAATTTCGAACCATCTTGTATAATAGAGGGCTATTACTGGTACTAGTATTTATGCCATTAAAGGTAATCTATATCTACTGGAAGA
Organism: Paroedura picta; assembly: GCF_049243985.1. Lineage (NCBI taxonomy): Eukaryota > Metazoa > Chordata > Lepidosauria > Squamata > Gekkonidae > Paroedura > Paroedura picta. The sequence continues at coordinate 73,342,033 of NC_135376.1, forward strand.
GCCAATTGTCCTTCTTCAGGAAGAGATAACAAAGCACAGATGCTACTATCCTATTTCAGTAGTAAACACAAGTTTGGGGATACTTTAAATACTAAGAAGAAGAAGAAGAAGAAGAAGAAGAAGAAGAAGAAGAAGAAGAAGAAGAAGAAGAAGAAGAAGAAGAAGAAGAAGAAGAAGAAGAAGAAGAAGAAGAAGAAGAAGAAGAAGAAGAAGAAGAAGAAGAAGAAGAAGAAGAAGAAGAAGAAGAAGAAGAAGAAGAAGAAGAAGAAGAAGAAGAAGAAGAAGAAGAAGAAGAAGAAGAAGAAGAAGAAGAAGAAGAAGAAGAAGAAGAAGAAGAAGAAGAAGAAGAAGAAGAAGAAGAAGAAGAAGAAGAAGAAGAAGAAGAAGAAGAAGAAGAAGAAGAAGAAGAAGAAGAAGAAGAAGAAGAAGAAGAAGAAGAAGAAGAAGAAGAAGAAGAAGAAGAAGAAGAAGAAGAAGAAGAGTTGGTTCTTATATGCCGCTTTTCCCTACCCGAAGGAGGCTCAAAGCGGCTTACAGTCACCTTCCCATTCCTCCCCCCACAACAGACACTCTGTGAGAGAGCCCTGATATCACTGCCCGGTCAGAACAGTTTTATCAGTGCCGTGGCGAGCCCAAGGTCACCCAGCTGGCTGCATGTGGGGGAGCGCAGAATTGAACCTGGCTCGCCAGATTAGAAGTCCGCACTCCTAACCACTACACCAAACTGGCTCTCTTACAGATTATTATACCAGTATTGGTGTCCCACTTCATCAGCTGTCATCCATGAAAGATGCCACAAAACTCCTGTTCATGTTAACTGCAACAGACTAATGCAAATACCCCTATAGATTCATCCCATTTTTGTGTATTTCAGCAGTTGGAGTTGGTGAGCTACTAATTCAGATTTAAATCTGTTCCATAGAAAATGGAGCCAGACTTGTGGCGTGTAGGGAGTGATGAAAACAAACATACTCAAGTGATTTTAAAGGAGATAACATTTCTCTTGGTTACCTCTGGCAGTAAGGCGCAAAGGTTGTCGTTGATGACAAAACTTATTTGCAAGAACATTTTACTCTTCCCTCCGTTCTCAAAAGCATGATCTCTGCCAGGATTGTTTCTCAGATTCTTCCATGCTTTTTATCGGAGCATGGAGGATACATTTTTTTTAAATATGGCTGATATAATCATTAAAGACTACAGATTTCTTTTCCTACATGGCCTGTGTTTCAGATTTCTTTGTACTGTTGTGGCAGAAGTGTTTGGTCCCTTGCTTCCAGTGTCACTGTGGCTAGACTCTTACAGCAAAAATATTGAAATCTTAAGACAGTTAAGAAATGGCCTAAGCAAAGATGGAACAGGTTGAGTTAGGAGGGGAAACTGAAAAATTTATAGACCATCTGGTCCTAATGTCTATGACAAATATTTAAGGGCTTATTGAATCTGATGTTATGGAAAACAAAACTAGACCAGAGCACACAGAAAAATTAAAGGGAATGGCTGACAAACAAACACTGTTTTTTTGTGAATTATGGAGGATAAACCTTGGGCTGAAATAATTTACTTCTTTGGATTTATAAGTTGCTGATCTTATTCAGTGGCTGCACTGAACTATTGGGAACAGACAATGTATCTTATTATTTATGTGCAATGAATTTGCATGTGGGTGCATCTTATTGAAAGCCAATATTCTTTATAAACTGGTGATGCTGATGTGTATTTTGCACAAGAGCTTTATGGCACAAAGTGTGTTGCTGTGGTGCAAGGGGAGTGCCTTTGTGCTGTGTCAAGTGACCTCATGACCAGCATTTGTGTAACATGATTTCTCAATAATGGGCATGGATCATCAGTTGATGTATTCAAAGTTTTCTGCAGATGCTTGCTCAATGTGTTTTTGATGACTTAGAAGATGTTTCTTTAATGAGCCCTGATTACTGGGAGCTCTTTTGTAATGCACACCAAGTGCTCAGGCTAGAGAGAGGGAAATAGGAAGACCAACAGTATATTTGTAAATAGAGAAAATGCCATAAATCTCCTCCCACAAAGGAGCTGCTGATATGTGTTGCTGCTGCTGCCGTTGAAACTTTCTGCTGCTCTGAAAAGGGTCAAACCACATTCTATCCCTTTCTCCTCCACATTTTAACACCACAGATATCTGGTGATGAAAGTTAAGCAGAGAGACTATGATTTCAACCAACCAATCAACAAACCTTTTAATGTCATGAAAGACTATAATTTCTACAAGATTCTCCAGTGAATTTTTGGGCTGAATCATATACACTAGCTATCTCTGAAAGGTTATTTCTCTGTAGAAACTCATTTATAACAGTGAAATGAATTCTAAATTTGAAATCCAAAAATTACTGGCATGCAACAAACTAATCTGGATTTATGTCATGCCTCTCAAAATTAGCATTTGATTTATAAAATAATGTTTAGCTATTAATGGTTTTTTTTCATTGTGGAACTATAACCCTGTGAGATGTTATGTATTTCTCCTAATAAATTGTTTTTAAAAGGATAAAATGAGTGGGCACTAGGCAACCTTTCCCCATTGGTCATACTGAGAATCACATGGAGAAATAAACTTGCTAATAAAACCTCAAGGCTGTGTTTTTTGGCACAGAATGACAGACTGCTGTGCAAATATCAGGTTCCTTACTAAGCTGACAAAATCCAGAGAATTAGATAGCTGTACATTTAACACAGGGCTCCACCATGCAAGCTTGAACCGAGGTAGGGAATGCTACAGATAAACTCTTCGTTTCATCCATGCTGTGCTTAAAGTCCTTCTTTTTCTGATCAGAGCAGTTTTTAGTGACTATGTAATCCTGAACTCGATATCTCGGCTGGAGCTCATTAGGACAGCTGATGCCCTCAGAGGAGCAATAGGGTCATTTGAAACTTACAGTACTTCTTCTCTGGCTTAAATTTGGTCTCGAGACTCATGAACGTTTCACATATACATAACATATCCTGAATTGTGCTTACATATGAATACCCAGTTGCAAACAGAAATATTCTTCCCTGAAATATTCTGAGTTTTTAAGTCAAGCTAAAAAGCACAAATGCCTCTGCTGAACTACAACTCTGTTTTATAGGGAATTAGAAAATTACAAAGACACCGAGATGGTGCAAGGGCTGTGGTGTAGCTTGATGGAAATCTGGCACCCACCCAAACTTGCTTCTGGCCTGCACTGTTATGATCATGGTGACAGTTTGCCATTCCATGTCATTGTCCAATACAGTATCAAGCCATGATCAGTGCAGCCGCTTAAGATTCATCTCGAAATTTGGAACTTTAAAGATGAATTTGCAAACATACCAATTTGTGCTTTTCAGATCAGAGTACTACAATGCTGGGAAAGCCCAGGAAATTAAAAGAATGAAGCAATTTTACTTTGATTAGGTTGAAAATGTCCAGGAAGTCATGGAATGGGTTAGCAAAAACTTCAGAATCTAGCAAGGCACCATCTTGCATGTTAGAGTTGCTGTAACATTTTCAGAAGATTAGAAGCTTGTTGAGCAGTCAGCAATGCTTTGTAAATTTTAATTTCTCATCTATCCATGGGGTTTGGGGGGGGGAGTTCTCTGGTTGTACATAAATGTAGCATATGCACAATAACAACATTTATTGCCTTTTGGAATGTGTATTCAAGATTATGTGAGTGCTTTTCTTTGAGAAAAATTTGGAAAGCTCTGGGGAATCTCATCTTTGAACTCTGTGCTTGTCCCTCCCTCCCAAAAAAAAGGTTTTGGGAAAGCAACTGGATTTCACACCATAAATATAATTTTTCTATTATGAATAGTAACGTATTCTCATCTGTAGGTCATAAAATCAGTCAGGATCAGTAAAAGCAACCCCCCCTCCCTTTTCCTGGTTTCTTGGTTATTTTCCTGGCAAGCTTGGTGTAGTGGTTAGGACTGTGGACTTCTACTCTGGTGAGCCAGGTTTGATTCTATGCTTTCCCACATGCAACCAGCTGAGTGACCTTGGGCTCACCACAGCACTGAGAAAACTGCTTTGACTAAGCAGTAATATCAGGGCTTTCTCAGCCTCACCCACCTCACAGGGTGTCTGTTGTGAGGAGAGGAAAGGTGATTGTAAGCCACATTGAGATGCCTTTGGGTAGAAAAAAGCAGCATAGAAGAACCAATTCTTCTTCATGTAAAGCTGGTGTAAGAAGAATGTGTTCATTCCAAAAGCTCCAGGAAGTCTGGATTAAATTTTGAATCCACTCTTTAAAAACTCACTGTGTGATACCAGTTAGCATTCACTGTCCACTGTATCTGTTACTGTGTGGTCTGGGCTTCTTTTAGGTGGAGATAATAATACCTGGGAAGAAATGCCCAAAGCATTTAGCTCCTCTCACAAATCTTGTTAGAATTTTATTTATTTGGAGCTGTGTCAGTTGCTTCAGGGAAGTAAGAGTGACCTGAAAATTGATGTGTGAAAAAGAAGTGTGTTAAGGGCCCAGAATGTTCTCTGAAAGACCCATCAAAACTTTTTTGAATTCTGGGTGGGCAACCATAATAGTCTGTAGCAGCAAAACAATACAGGAATCCTAATGGTACCTTGGAGACTAATAGTACCTGGTAACTAAAGAAAATCTTCATATCAAAGGCAATAAACCTCTGAATGCCAATGCTAGGAGGAAACATCAGGGGGAAGGCCTTGGCCTTTGTGTCCTGCTGTTGGATCTCCAGAGGAACTGGAGTCTTCAACAGACATCCCTTACTTATTAGGCCTGAAAGCATATAACTAGCTGCCATCTTTCTTCTTTAAACGTTCACATTTTTCAGTCTCTGTGTAGTGTCTTCAGGAAGGATTTCATCATATACTTCTAGAGGTGGAAAAAAATATCCCTAAGGCTTGCTATTTTAAATTGAATTAAATAATGTTGGAATTTTGTTCCCTTTGTGTACATTTGTGCTTTAAAAAATTCAAGGGATTCCCCCCCCCTTCCTTTAATGTTTGGCTCTTGAGGAGGATTTCAGGGTTTTATATTTGCCTATTGCTTCTACTCAGCTCATTCATTGTTTCCCAGTATTCAGTTTTATTATTTTTATTTCCTTGCCTTTGCCTTTATGCCTCAGTCTTTCTAGCTCATTTCTTGAAGTAGCTGGACTTTATTCTTATTTTCTGTTCCATTTTATGTTTGCTTATTATTGATGATGCTTATCGACAAGTCTTCTGTCTGGTCTATCTTATGTTCCTCTCAGAGTTTTTGTTTGATTGGTCATAGTTCTCAGCTTTCATAATTCTATCTATTCTGAAAATCCAATGATTTACTAGAGCTGCAGTTCTATGTCTGAGGCCCCTTGATTTCAATGTAACCCACTCAGCCTTGAAAAGCCAGTTTAATGGTCAGTGGCGGTGTTGTGAAAGTGCCATTTAAAACTTGAACTGTGTTTAAATAGCTAGTTTTTTTAAAAAAGGAAAAATAAGGGACATAGAATTGGAAGATTGGAACAGAATCGATTTGCTTGAACACTGGCCAGTTGAGCTCTAGTTTGCTGACTACAAGTAGTGTGTCTGTGTGTGTGTCTATGTGTTAAGGGTTGGTTTGATCGCTGACCCATTCATGGTTCTTTGGCAGATTGCTTCACTATCATTCTGGTTGCTTCACTTTATTCTTGGTTCCAAACATTCCCCTCCTCATGATTGGTTTGACCATCCATCACTCCCATTCATGGCTGCTTGGAAGGTTGTTTTGATTTACTGTAAGATGAACAGATTGTCCCACATCTGGGGGTACCTGGCAAATTGTACTCAGGTTGAAATTTTAAAAAAATTACAATACTATTTTTGCATTCTTTGCGTTCTATGAAACTTTTTGTTGCTCCATATAGACCAATTTTTTAATCAAGAACCTCCCCCCCCCCCCGGTTAATGGTGTTCCGCTTTAGCAATGATAAAATCTGGTCACTTTACTTTACTGTGTTCCTAACCATGCAGAGCAGTGCACATACATTCACAAAGAATCCAACTCTATTTACTATCCTCTCCGGTCATTATTGTATAACTGCTTCATTGTTCGTTTGTTCATTTGTTTGCTACATTTTTATACCGCCCTCCCTTGTGGCTCAGGGCGGTTCATAGAGAACATGAATCCAATATGACAGATACAACATATTCTGTGAATCAAACTCATAAACTGCATCAACATCACTAAACATTTAACCATTAACTATTTAAACCATGTGATGTTTGTTTATTTATTTAGATTTGTATACTGTCCTTCCATACGGCTCTGGGCGGTTGACATAAAATGTCATAGGGTAATTACAGAGAACATCATAATAAATATAACAACCATAACATAACATCAACTAGAACAATATTTCAACAGGAACAGTAACTTTGACACAACCCTGTCAAAGGTCATATTACTTCAGCCATGGAAGGGGGTGTCGGGGGGGGGTAGCAGATGTTATTGGGTCAGTTGGCCTCAAGCAAATGCCTGGTGGAGGAGCTCCCTTTTGCAGGCCCTGCTAAATTGTGGGGGGTTTGAGCAGGGAGTTTGACTGTAACCCAGCAGATTGGTCAGATTGAAATTGCCTACAATGTATCCAGTGGACATATCTGATAGAACGGGATTCTGGAGGATCAAATGGATATTATCTGCTCACCGTCCCCAACCCAAAGCTTGGCAGAAGATCTCCCTGTAGAACTGTGCTAGCCCCAGCAGGGCCCAGATCTCCAGGAGCTCATTCCACCAAGTGGGGGCCAGGAATTACCAGCCAGTTGGGGTTATGCGGGGAATTGTTTAAATAAATGATTCTATCAGTGAGAAATCATATAAATCAGACATACATAAATGCTGTGTTTTAATGAAATCTTACCATTCTGATTCATCTAAGTCCATAGAGAAGCTAATGGTTGGCAATTGTTCTGAGTCAGGTCTCTACACATGCATATTTTCCCACTATTCTGGGAAAAACAGGTCATAAACATTCTAATAATGTATTATTTTTAGAGGTTTAAATCAGTATCAAGCAACATGCATGGGACTGGACTGTTACGCTTCACTAAGTCTCGACTTCCCGTCTTTTCTAGCTAATCAGTGCCAAAAATAAAGCTAGTAAAACCAAGTGAGATTTTTAATCCATTTAGGTTCACATTCCAAAATGTTTTCTAAAAGCCATGCTTTAGGCTAAGCAGTTGATTTCCGATGACATTACTCGATATCCCTGGATACATGAGCAGGCATCATGAGTGATCTAGGACATTGCACTCAAAGGAATTGCTGCTGTATGAATGCTTGTTGTTTAGCGTTTTAATGAAAGTAGCAGCTTAAATAGATGTTTGGGGGGGGGGAGGGAAAGATGTTGGGTAAAACCATGCCCCCGATAACATTGGGCCAGTCACGCTCGCTCAGCCTAACCTGCCTCATAGGGCTAAAATGGAAGGAGGGAAAAGAATATTGTAAGCTACTTTGGTTTCCCTTTGGTATAAATAAATATATAAATAAAAATGATAAGGATGGCACTGTGAGATTTCCAATGATATTCTTAGCACAGGCTGGATATTGTGTTAGGAAGACCTAAGGAAATCATTAATGCTTGGCATGGTCAGCGGCAAAAGGAAACGTGGTTGTTAAATGATCCACTGGCTCAACACTATCAAAGCCGATTCAGGGATGACCATGAACCAACTGAAAGAAGTGGTCATTGACAGAGATGAATGGACAAAACTTTCCTATAGAATTGGCAAAGGTTGGACACAACTGAACGGATGACATCATCATCATCGTCGTCGTCATCATCATCAAGGAAATGTCTGGAAATGATAGGTGGAAGCAGAAAGTAACATTTAGGGATGCCAGCCCAGTGCTCAGAGCTGTCAATCAATGGGAAATTTGGGGGGAAGCAGAAGAACATGTAAACTGATGTCATTCCAGCACTGCAGCATCATTTTGGTTTTATCATAGTTTGGGTGGAACCCTAGAACAGTGGTCCCCAACCTTTTTATCACCGGGGGCCACTCAACGCCAGGGACCACTCACCGGGGACCACTCAACGCCTTTTACTGAGGCCCGGTGGGGGGGTAGTTTACTCCTCTACTCTCAACCACTGCCCTAGCGCTCTCTGATCGCTATGGTAATGTTTAAACATCCCTTCAAAATAAGATACAGACACGCCACAACAATGAAGTGTGTTGTAAAGGGCTGGGGGGGGGATGAAGTAAAGGGCCAGGGGGGGGGGAGAAGGCGTCCTTCGGGGCCCACCTCCAATTAGTCGAAAAACCCCAATGTGATGATACCTGTTGGTTTGTGCTAGGAGTTGCTTTGCAGTACTGGGACTATGCTGATCTCTCCCTTTGCTGTCCTACCTAACTGAGGGAACAGAATTGAGGGACACCTGAAAAGCCTAGTAAATTTAAATGCCCCTTCCCCCAGCAGCTGTTTCCTTCATAATCCATTGTCAGGTATTCATTATTATAGCAGAAGACAGTAAGTGCAACTGCCCCAAATCAGCCTGCTTTGGAGTTTAAAACATAGGCTTAAAGAAGAAAGGTCATTATGGTCTGCCAACCAGCTGAAGTCTCTGGAAAGATATGCAGAAGCCATATCCTTGCCTGGCAGGTTCAAGAACCTGAATGTAAAGGCCTCCTGAAATTTTAGCAGAGTTAACACTGATCAGGGATGCTTTTCCACAGTGAGATTCAGCTAATTACATCTAGAAGACAAGTTTCCCATTTTTATGGAGAATAGCCTTTATATGTACATTCCCTTAAGAGTTCTCTCAAGATCATAGGAGGATTTAATGCTCTTTTAAAAACTTTGTTGAGCTATTTTATTGAATGAAGATATTACAACCTAACTTAATGGCAGAAGTGGAAAAAAAAGATGCCCAGAGGTGCTTTGTAAGATTTGTTGAAAGTCTGGAATGCAATTAAAGCTATTTGCAGCATTCCAGGGACATTAGGAAACAGGAAATTGAAGTATTAGGCCCTGATTAAGTGTCTATTTTCAGCATGTGAGACCTCCTCCTGAATTCAAACTGAGTGAGTTCATCCGAACACCTCATATGCTGGAAACCAAACAACCTAAGATCCTGAAGGAAGTAGGCATTTAATGGTGCCATCCCAAGCAGAGTTACATCCTTTTATGCCCGTTGCCTTCGATGGACTTTGAAGAGTGTAACTCTGTTTACGATTGCACGGTGAGAGAATTTCTGAAGAGGTGTAGTTAGAATTGCAGATGGCTCAGTTCAAATAAAAGGCTGGAACATTAATTCTTTATGCTTTCTGGCAACTGTACATCCGCTTTCCAGTCTAATGATAATGCTGCTGGGGAAAGATTGAGCATTTAATATCCTTATAATATCAATGGAATGAGGAGTCTCATTCTGGATCAGTCTAGACGGCACCTGCGTGTGCAGCGGTAAATCACTCTCTCTCTCTCATTTGAGACAATGTTTGGAAAACATTTCTTATACCTGTAGTTTCCTCATTAAAAATGCTCTGTGCCCATCTTGCCAAGTAAGTACTGAGTACTGAGGGTCGCTGAACAAAATTGTCGGCCCTGGCCCTGGCCTAGTGGAACACTATACCTAATGAGATCAGGGCCATGCAGGGCCTTAAATAGTTCCACGAGGCCTGCAGAACGGAGCTCTTCCACCAGGCCAATAGCTAGAGGCTCAGAAATAATGTCAAGAACATGCTGGCCTCTCTCTCTAAAGATCCACCCAGTTGACCAGCCCTATAATATCTGCTTCCCTCAGTTCAGTTCAGTTAGCTTAATTATAGCTCCCTGAGAAGGAGGTGGCAGTCAACTGTTTTGAAACTCAAATTTTAATTTTATAATTTTGGTTTATTTATATCCTATGTTTAATTTATCTGTTTTAAATACTGCACTGGCACTTTGCTGTGATCTGACCTGAGATGCTAAGGAAGGGCGGAATGGAACGGTAAAACGAGGTTAAATTAAGCACATTCTCCGGGACTTTCCTCCCCTAGCAAGCCAGTATTTCCTCTTTTTCCTTCCCACTGGGCAGCAGTTAGCCATCATGACCAGTCACCCTCTCCCCCCAGGCAAACAAGCAGGCAAACAAGCAATTGGTGGCAAGCAGTAGCACAAAGAGAACAGCACCCCTTGTTTCCTTCTTGGGTGTAGTCTGCACAGGCTTTTTACCCACTCTCAATTTGAATGAATCCCTCTACACTGAATTAGATTTCCATTTTGATTTTGGCCGCTTTAAATTTTCCTTCTGCAACATGCATGATTGATCCAGAGTACCCTACCTTTCACCCGCAATACCCAGAAGTGGATATAACCCTTGATAAACATTAATGTGCCTGTAGTTGGCTTTTCTGTTTTTGCAATGGCCCATCCAAACAGTATCCGTCAAAAGGCAATGAGTACTTGACATCTGGTGATATGAACTGCCTTAGATGAATCTTGTGTAGAAGGAGATAAAAAGCGACAAAGATATACGTATATATGCAGAGCACAGAAATGTCTTGGTTTAGCCTCAGGACATGAAGCCATTGTTCACCTTATAAATTAAAGAGTGCAGCCATTAAACTTCATATTACTGCATGCTGACAAGTTCTAACAAGAACCCTTTTCTCATCTTAAAGATCCTCAGGGATCACTCAAGTTATTATTTCTTTAATTTAAAATTGTCTTTAACAATTCATGTGTTAGTGACCAAATGATTTAAAACTGTCCTTTGGCATTAAAGTATTTTATTTCACTAAATTCTGATCCACAGTATAGTTAAGTGTGAAGTAAATTATGTATTATCTCCCTTTAAATGGTTATAGTTTCCTTTGGAAACCGCTGTAACTCTTACCAATTCTACTTTTTTTGGGGGGGGGGGGATTCGTAATGAAATTGGGCTCAGGATATAGCTGTAGTTTACTAAGGTGTGATTGAAAAACTCCTAAAATAGACATCGAAGTAGTGAATATGGCTATTTATAGGAATAATGGAAAGCTGTTTAAAAATCAAGAATAAGTAAAAAATAAGCAAACCATGGGATGAATTCTCTATTTTCCATCGTCTAGATCAGGGGTAGTCAAACTGCAGCCCTCCAGATGTCCATGGACTACAATTCCCAGGAGCCCCCTGCCAGCATTCGCTGGCAGGGGCTCCTGGGAATTGTAGTCCATGGACATCTGGAGGGCCGCAGTTTGACTACCCCTAGTCTAGATTGCTATGCAAGCCTTACTTTGTAGAAGGGAATGATGTACTCTTATTCCCAACTAGTCTTCAGTACATAGCAAGAGCTACTGTAATATTAATATTCTGCAGGTAATCTTGGCACAGAGAACACTATTGCTTTCCATTAACTCACATGCAAATCACTTGATAAGGTAATATGTATCATGCAAATTCAGGTATATGCATAGTTTGGGGTGGCAGGGCCTTTAGGCTGCTTGCTGGCCAAGCTATTTTTTAAAGATGTTATTTTGCTGCTATGATATTTTATTGTTTAACTTAGATCTGCAATTTGGGAAGAAGATACTTTGGTCTTTGAGAGTTAGACACAAGAATGTAAAACAACAGTGATGCCACTTGAGGGCAGAACTGGCCCTACCAATAGTTAGGCTGGCAGTCTGAAGGGGGGGCTGTTTTTTCGTGACAGATTTTGGGGTGCTATGGAAGTGCAGCAAATGGCCAATCCAGGTAGTTATTAGAATCACCACGGACACTACATATGTTTTCTGTGTGAGGCAATAAAACGACTTAAGCTCCCTCTTTTTGATTTTTGCCTCTTGCGTTAAAAAACTTTTGGACGTGATGGTTCTCAGTTAAGGTTACAGCCAAGCAGAAAAGATAGCTTGAATGAAGAAAGAGGGAGAGGAAGAAGACAGCGAAAATATTATCAACTAGTAATCAAGCCCGCTGTAATAAAAATACAGCGGGCGCTAGGCAAGGGAGCCCTCGGCAGTCCCGCGAAGCGCCTCTCACCGCATCAGGCCACCGGCAAGGGAGCCCTCCACGCGGCTGCCGGGGGCTCCCTGCCCGGCGGCTGGACACGGCGAGAGGCGCTTTGGGCTCCCTTGCCAGCGGCCTGACACGGCGAGAGGTGCTTCGGGTTCCCTTGCCGGTGGCCTGACGCTTTGCGCCTCCCGACGCGTCAGGCCACCGGCAAGGGAGCAACTGCGAGCCGCGCTCCACACGGCTTGCAGTTGCTTCCTTGTCGGCAGGGCGGGAATCGGCTGGGCCAATCGGCAGGCGCTTTGCGCCTGCCAATTGGCCCAGCCGATATTCTGTCCAGAGGAAGGGGCCAGTCGGCACCCTTCCTCATCCTGGACAGAGCCTGCCCTAACTCCTCCCACTAAGCCCTTACGGCTTTATTTAGTCCGCGGCGTCCGCGGCACCGCAGGCTGTGTTAAGATGTGACATGCACCAGTTTTTGCAGAAGATTCCTCTCTCACATAGAATTTGCATGAGTATGAGAATTTGCAGGAGCCTCGTCTGATGTTCTTCCAAAGTTATAAAGAAAAAAAGGGATTCCGTGTTGTGCCCAGGCTGGTTTTTCACTGCATCGTTTTGACAGGATCATAGAATTGTTTAACCATGTCTTAGCATATTCCTCTCTTCATCCTAGGTTGATAAGCAAAGTGGCGGCTTGTGATCCTTCTGGGAACTCCCTCAGCAGAATACCTTCTAAAGTTTCAGGCATGCTATGAATTGAATGCTTAAATAGCCCCTCTTGGTGAGCGGTATTCGAGAATGTTCCATTGCCATACCACAGTGTAGTGGTGACAGTGGCCCGCTGGATTGGGTGTAGAGCATTGGAGTTGCATGTGTACTGGCTTTTAGGGCAGGTTACATGAACTGGTAGCCAGAACCCTGGACTTAGGGAGTGGAGGCTGTGGAGCTCCTATGCACAAAAACAGGATTGGATTGTAGTCAAACTGCACAAAACAAAGCCAAAAAAAGAGGCATACCATAGTTCCATAGTTGGTTAGGGTTAAATATTTCATTAAAATGTTCTGACTCTAAGAACTGTAAATCAAAAATGTTCTTTCAAGACTCAAGAGTATTGGAAAGTGTCCCATATGGTTAAATCATTTTGAAGAACACACATGATCCAATACCTTTCTTGTATGAGAAAAAAAATGTGATCAAATATTATTTGCTTGGGCTGATAATCTTTTGCATACTCAAAACTCATATTGCATCATATAACATGGATTTCTTTTAATAATCCATACATTCTGAAAGACACTCATTCTTCCCATGTTGTAGTGCTGTGCTTCAATTTTACAAGTGTTTTTAAGACAATGAAAGTTGGCTTTTATGACCTGTGAAAAGTCTCTCCGGATCCTTCTGTCTCGTGACATATTGCTTGCACCTGCTTGCAGCCCAGCACTATTTCCCAGGCATCCATCTTCCTTGCCAAGCAACCCCAGCCCTTGTGGGATAACATCCTAATCGAATTAGGTGATGTCATGCTCAGGCCTCTTCTGTTCTGCCTTCTTTTAAAGCCTTTGGTTCTTGTTGCTTTATTATGAGGTGGCATGTGTTGTTTTATTCAGCTTAATGAATGGAAGCCACCATAGCACGGTTAATGGAAAGATGAGCTATAAATATTTTAACAAATACCAGCCCTTGAGGAAGATTTGACTTATGCTAGCAAAACTGAGGGCTGGCAAAATCAATGCATTTCCCTCATTTTGAGGTTAGAGGAAAAAATAGTACCCGGGCAAGCCCTTTATTTGCTGAGATAGTAATTTCATTGCTTACTAGCCTTGGGAGGCAAGAATGTTAACCTGACCTCGCTGTAGTTGTCTACAGTCACAAGAGACCTGAGCCAATATGTGGATGGGATTGCAGACCCGGCAGATGGGGGGCGGGAGACCAGGTGAGATTAAGAGAGGCAAAGACCACAGATTTATTGAATACACCGCAAGAACATTAGCACAGCATGAGAATGGATCCTGGATCAGGTGACCCACCTGATATCTGATAACCTTCACACCCCAACTCATCTGCAGGCATTAAGCCAAAGAGTGTGGCAAACCCCCCCCCCAGGGGGGCCATGTAGGTGTCAGCCATTGCGTGGTTCTGTTGCCATCTAGCTGTGACAACCCCTTTGACAGTCCCCAAGCTGGACATAACATTGTTTTGATTGCACCACAAGACCCATTAATGGAGTCCCCAGAGCATAGGATGTGGGCACGCAGGCACAGCCTGACCAGCGGAAGAATCCATGCCATTGTCAAACAGCCTAGAGCTACAACAATAACAAAGCCAGTACAGGTGGCCAACATCTGCAGTGTGATATGAACTGCATTCTTCTTCTGCCCAGCTAGTAACTCCATGTGACTAGATTGGGGTGAATAACATGAGCTTGGTTTCTTTGTCAGAGTGTAAAGGTTTTCGTCCTCTCACAAACATTTTTTTCCCTTTTCACAAAGCAATAGAAGAATCACCAAAAAGAGGGAGAATGTCTCAGACAGCAAAAGAATGTCTCCAAAGCAAGGACACACATGTCTGCACACACATATACACCTTTTGTCTCAGCACTAAAATAAAGTATTGCTGCATTAGCAGTTTACGTTCATCATATATTTGCAGTTTTCTCCCAAAGATGTTTCTTGATCTCTTAGATTTAAATCTCCTTGAAGTGCCAACCTTTAAAACCTCTCGGATACCAGGATAAATCAATAAAGCATCAAACGCACTTTTGAATAAAAAATGGTTCTTAACATTGCTAGAGTGAAACCTCATTACATTTCAGGAATTAGATGTCCTTTCTGAAGGTAATTAGAATGGAAAACTTTTATTTGTCTCACGACAGCTTTAGCAAACCTCCAGACAATAGAGTCTGACAACTTTATTTGCTTCTAGATGATGTTTGTGCAAACCTTTTACATCTGTGCTGAAAAGCAATCATGACTTCAGATGTGTTGGGGACGATGTCCAATCTCCATTGCCTCCATGTAGCGCCGTGCGAAATGAGAAGAGACGAAAACATCACATTGCGACGGAAAAGGCAGGCAGAAGCATTGTGAAGCACATGCATTACTAATGCTTTGTTTTATCCGTCTCACTATATTCTGTCACTGAAAGTGCAAATTGAATAAACTGAAAAGAAACTAGATAGCATCTGGGGTCCAAAGAGTTCCTTTAGGTACCAGGTGCATTTTTCAAAAAACAATATTTTTTGCACTCAAGTTATCACAAGTTATCTTCGAAAGTCTCCCCTACTTGTTGTTCCAAGCAAAACTAGCAAATTCAGCCTTATGAGTGAGCGCTCTGTTTCTGACTACAACGTTCCCAAAGCAGCTTATAATAGAAAAGAAATGTGTTTAACTTTCCCATTCCCAATGTCAGTCTTAGTTGAGAAATAAATGTCCTCCCCAATCAGGACGAGAGGTTCTCAGAGCCAAGCAGAGAGGAACCAGCTGCAACTCTGTCTCTGATGGAAGAGTCACAATTGCAAAATGGACAAAGGGAACAACTTGTTTCCAATTTAGGGGTCTTAAATTAGCACCTTGCTATCATGGGAGTTGATGGAGGGGGGAGAGAATATTGCAGTCATCACCTCAGTATCGTTCAAGTGATCCTAGAGTCCAGTTATGGCTCTATTTGATCCTTTAAACTTTCAGACACATCCAAACAATCAGACGTGGTGGCACACCCATTTCTTTTTAAACCAGCCAAAGCTTTTCATGATCCACATTGCTATACTCTGTGAAATACAAGCTGATTTTGGGCCCAGGGGCATAGAAGAGAATGCAAGCAAGGAACGGTATAACAGACCACAGATACATTTGAGATTAAAAGGCCACAGTTTGATTGAATTTACTGCAGGAGCATTGGCACAGCATGGAGGTGGACCTTCCTGCCACCCAATGAACTCCATACTCAACTCCACCTGCTGAGGGTAAAGCCAAGCACTGGCAAATCTAAGGAGCCACATGGTGCTGGATGCTGTGTGGTTCTTTGCCATCTGGTGGTGAGAGCCCCACTGATACCCCCCTCAAGGTGGGCCTGCTGCTGGATTGGTTCTACCCCAAGATACCTTAAAGGACACCTCAGAAAGGAGGATGTGGCTGTGCAGTCACCACCTCCCCAGTCTAAAAGGACCATCCCAATGCTCAAGCCACCCAGAGCTGTGACAATGAAAAACAATAGGAAGTAAATAGTAAACAGTACTCCTAACCAATTAAGCACAGGGAGTGTGGGAGGGAAAGTCTTGAAAAACTCAGTAGACTGATTCCCGTTGCAGGGGAGAGGAGGACAGGCAAAGCCCTGAGACTGCCTGAAGCCCCATCTCTGCCGGGCACCAATCTCCACTTATTTATTTATGTATTTATTTATATTCTTATTTATTAACCACCACTCCTGGACCTAGCTGGCTCATGGCAGTTTACAATAAAAATCTTAAAAACCACATAAAACATAATACAAAACAACAACAACCCAATACTGCAGAAATCCCCTCTCCCACCCGGCATACCCTACCACAACAGCCACCACAGGCGAGGTATCTGTTGGCGATGTCCAGCCTACGGGCCTATACACTTGACACCAGCCTACAGCAGAGGTCATCCCCAGCCACCAAGAGACCCCAGCCCCAGTGGTGGACCATGCTACCAGCCATGGATCACATGGCTGCCAGTCACTTCCACCAGCCTTAGAGCCAAAAAGGTATTGAGGGATAAGTCCCACCTGCTGTTTTTCTTCTGAATTTCTTTCATATGCTCCCAGAAACAATGTATGTTTGCAATATGATCTCTTGTGCCTCTTTCTTTAATGAATCTTGCTTGAACATTTAGTGTTTCTCATTTTATATATGTTAAGTCTTTGTTGTAAGATTTTGAACACATGAGAAATTAATGTGATGGTCTCTGATAGTAGCTGCAGTCTTTGACACCTCCTGCTACATTTAGGTTTTCTATTCGTTTCTCTCACAAATTTGCTATTGCTTCTCATCTGTTTTTAGGAATATGAAACATTTCCTCAGTTATCTGTCAAAACTTTCCATTTCTCTTGGCTGTAGGAATACTCTTTGTGCTTTCTACCTTGATAATATCTCTGGTTTCAGCCCATTGATTTCTTCCCAGTTTCCTTTTGCATCCATTCACATTAACAACTGAATGCCCTTTTGGCTTTAGTTCAGTTGCATCATTAAGAATAATACAAAATCCAGCAATGCCACACATCATGCTACAAAGTATTGCCTTTCCCCTGACTGCCATGATAGCAAAATCTGCATCCTTCCTAAAATCTTATTGATTTTAATACATTTACTTCCAAACAGTATCATTAAGGTTGAGGTTTTAATCTATTCAACTTTCAGGAATGAGAATCTATCCATTTCATGACATAATCAATTTGTTGAGAAGCATAGTATATGAGAATTTACTAAAAATCGAGCCTGAGCAGTTCCCAAAATGACAGAAATTAATGTATGTTAGGGTTGGGTGCTTCGGTGGCCGAAACACCCAACCCTAATGTATATGTACGTCGAACCTCTCAATGACAAATATTGTTTCCTCAAGAGAACCTTTTCTTCTGAAACTCACTTGATATTTTATCCCTAATGGGCAAGAATGAAAATTACATTCAGGAAGGCAAACTGTTTAAAGGAATATGAGTGCTCTTATTGTACGACTATTGAGTGACTATCAAATGCATGTTGATGTGTTCCGGTAATGCAGTGCTCTGGTCCTCAGCTCTGTTGAATTGTTTTGGAGAGCATATCTTCATGTTTCATAAAGTGGTTACAGATCAAAGGCTTTCTTCCAATAAGGAATATTTTATTACATTAAGCCATATTTTAATCTAAGAAGTGGTGCTGCCAGATACTTTTAAAATATGGAATCCCGCCATAAGTACATTGAGTCACACGGGCAGAAGTTTGCCAAATTGACTGGGGTGACTGGAATCTGAGATGTCTGGAATCCTTCATGTACAATGGAATGTATGTTGTACATATGTTCACGTAGGTCTCATTGTGTCACATTGTTACTGGAAGCTATGAATATGCAACATGCCTGGGAAGAGAATGTTTATATTACTGCAGAGTTTTTACCATCTTCCTTGCACCCTTTCTTCCTGTGAGGACTAGCTGATGACAGGTAAGCATGTTGTTGTTGTTGATGGTCTGTTGTTTTCTCATACTGTAAGCTGTTTTAAGTTGGTGAAGAAAGTATCCAAATAAATAATGCTTACATTTTCTATTATTATTTAGATCCCTTTGGGTTAATATAACCTCACCATCATAAATGGATATTCAGAATTTCAGATTATATTTTAAATAATGTATTTTAAATAATGTTCTGGAAATTATTCAGAATCCAAATGAACTGATGGGCTGCTACAGCATCTTGGGGGAGTAGGGACATGTGGGCTCTGTAAAACTCATTGAGTTTCCAACAATTTCTAGAGAGGTGTGACATCTATTATAGGTTTCCCCTGGGAGTGATATAATGCCGTCCTACTGATGGTATTTTTTCTGTTACCAGCTACAGAGTGGTGGTGGGCAGCAGGAGTTGCCAGTAAGAGAGCAAGAGATCTGGCAACCCTATGCAGAACAAGGTCCTTAATGGACTCAAGCTGTTTCACCCGTATTTTAAAATATCATTAATTTGCTTGTTTGTGGAAATGTTTGCAAAGGCAATTTTATTAGGAACTCAAATATCTACCTAATATCTACCTCAAATATCTACCAAATATCTCATAGAATATCCAGCTGTCGAAATAAAAACATTTCTGCCCCTGCCCCCCCCATTGCCTACTGTTGTGGCCCTTATTTCCTCTTCAGTCACAGTTTTCTAATTTAAATGTTCGTGTAGACTCAAAGATGGTAAAATTACTTTTATATGCAATACACAAAATATCGTGTCCTTCACAGTGACTTAATTTATGCTTTTCGTCAGAATATTAAAGTTATCTGAAAAACATATGGTTCTGCAACACTGATTAGTAGTTATAATTAATTTTTTTAATCTACCCTTTGCCTTAGTTGGCCAACATGGCAAAAATAGGGGATAAATTTAGTTTCTAATGATTTTGTAATTTTCTTTTTGTTCAACCATATTTTTCTTTGGTGACTAACATGGCTTGTTCCAACTCACATAGACGTCAGACAGCGCTTTGAAGTTCAAAGTACTGAAGTAACAGCCACAGTAAGTGAAGGTATAAAATCTTTACTAGGAAGACAAGGCCAAATTTCTCTGAGCACTCTGATATGCCATCAACAATTAAGAGGGGGTTAATATTCTAGCTGTGTGCTGGAGAGAGATTGTCTATTTAAGTCTGGGTCTGATTTACCTTGGATTCTTCAGAGGGCAGTTTCAAAGAACCATAGCTGACCATCTGATATGAGGAGAAATTTTAGTTAGAGAACCAAGTTTTTTTCTGATAATTAATCCACACAGTGACTGGACAATGGGGGCAAGTAATTGACAGGAGGAATTTGGGCAGAGAGGTTACACTCCAAATTCAGGCCAAATTGGAAGGAGAATTCTTCTAAGAAGAGGAGGATCTTTGCCCAGTTAAAAATGGGGAAATCAGGTGTGGAGATTTCCTCAGACCTATGTGTGAAAAGCATGTCAGACTCCTCAGTAGTCAGTGGGATACTGGTACTTCTAGGAAGGGAGAAAGAGTAGCTTTAAAGCCAAAAGATCTAATAATGACAAGGTGGGACAGTGTGCTTCATTATATATATATATATATATATATATATATATATATATATATATATATATATATATATATATATATATATATATATATATATATATATATATATATATATATATATATATATATATATATATATATATATATATATATATATATATATATATATATATATATATATATATATATATATATAAAAATAAACTAGAGCAGTTCAGTCTGTGAGGGAACAATATTTATTTTGTAGGGAAAAATTTACCTCAGAATGGGGAAGTCGTGTGTGTGATGGTCCGTCATAGGTAGCTAGCATGACCTGCCAACCAATGTGAGACTGGGAGGGGGGGATGGCATGCGGGCATCTGCTAGTGCTGGTATGACATCACCCCTGGAAAAATGCATAATGTCACTTATGATTATGAGTAAACACTAGAAACACTGTTAAAACCTAGAGATGACTGACATTACTTTCAGGAAAACTCCAGAAATGATATTGGGCTGACAGATTTATTTTTTTTTTAAAAAAACGTTTTTCCCTCCCATTGCCACTCAGAGTGGCAACAGGAAATGTGGGGTGGGTGGAAAGCCTGGTTATACAACTAATTTATGTTTTTGTGATTATTTCCTGCCACCTTCCCTTAAGATAGAAACATTGTGTCATAAGATTGAATCTCAAGATCCTTTGTGTAAGGAGTACTGGGAAATGGATTCCTGAGTACCTCAAATGTGCAGGTGTACCTTAACAATTTGTGAAGTACACATGTGTATTGTACTTTGAAAGCCATTCTGGGACACAAAGTAGAGGTCACTGTTCCTGTTGCTCATTCTGCTAAATTCAACTCAGATATTTTTTACTAATATTAGAATAAAGAACCTTGAAGAGTTGCTGTTTTATCTATAAACACATGGAAAGTGGGAAGTGCTAATTTCACTACATAATCAAGCTACCACAGGTCCTATTCAAACACCCAAACATGGTGCTGAGAATTGTGTTGTGTTTCTGTGCTGCTGTGGCATACTTGTACCAGGGCACTGGAAGCATACAAAAAGGGTAAATTGAATCATTCTTTCCTACTTAGTCACTGGCCTCCTTTACAGCTGAGCAGTGGCCAATTAGAAAAGACCTATGCCACAGGAGCCTCTTGTGGCGCAGAGTGGTAAGGCAGCCGTCTGACAACTTTGCCCATGAGGCTAGGAGTTCAATCCCAGCAGCCGGCTCAAGGTTGACTCAGCCTTCCATCCTTCCGAGGTGGGTAAAATGAGTACCCAGCTTGCTGCTGGGGGGTAAACGGTCATGACTGGGGAAGGCACTGGCAAACCACCCCGTATTGAGTCTGCCAAGAAAACGCTAGAGGGCGTCACCCCAAGGGTCAGACATGACTCGGTGCTTGCACAGGGGGATACCTTTACCTTTACCTTTATGCCACAGGACCAACCGTGCAGCTTTTAATATAGTACCTTGCATAAATGTGTCACTTAGAGGCCTATATAGGACAGTTTCAAATTCTAGAAATTTCTAAGCCTGAACAAATTGGCCAGGGATGATGGCTAAATGATACCTCAGAAAAATGAATAACTGAATCCAGAAATTGCTCTGTAGGGGGGTTTTTTGCACTTGTTTCTTAATAGTTGAATGGTAGCTGCTTTCTAATGCAGGAAAGGCTGTTTTGTCTTTGTACTTGCTTGTGTATTAGTGTTAAACTTTTAATGGGAGTGTTATATGTGTACATAGTGCAGATATAGCCTTTTTTTTACAGCTTTTAATGTTGTGAAGATTGCACACATTTCTTTGCTTTTATTTGTAAACCATAACTGCTGGTTGTGTCATCAAATTGATTCATTCGTGCAATTTACTCATCTTTGCTATGAAGAATGATTTAGACATTATGTCATGTACTGTAATCCATTCAACAATATAGTGGCCTCTTTCATAAGACTACTGTATGTTCCTGCTCAGTCTGTTCAGCAAGCTACCTTTGTTTAAAGAAAATGTTCTGTAGTGCAGGAGAAGCGAAGTGAGACACTTGCAATATCCATTCATAGATTTCAATGGGAGAACTCTTATGGTCATTTCTTTCTCTTTCAGTAGTCATTCACTTTGGACCAGTTTTAAAATATACCATCATCATTTTGGGATCTCTTAGATATTTAAGTAAAATTAATGTTTTTAATCTAGTTTCAAGGCATATTTAAAATTTAAACATTTATTTTTTATACATCTCCATTGTAGATAAATCCATAAATATCCCCAATATACTTGTTTGCCTTTTGCTTTATGGAAAATGATGCATTTAATATTCTTATCAATTTTACTTTTTCAGACAAAAGAATATTAAATTCATTGTTTTCTTTCAAGCAAAAAGCAAACAATTATATTGGGGATATTTATGGATTCATCTATAATGGAGGTGCATCAAAAAGAAATGTTTAAACTTCCCAGTTACAGGGGTGTCATCACACCATTTTGTTACACAGAAATAATAACAAATCTTGACTTCTTTTCCCCTCAACTTGTTTAGAATTTACTTCTGTTTTGTGACTAGGTTCACAAAAGAATATTCAACAAACTAAGAATGTAGTGTTAAAGGCAATTTATTGACTAGCTGTTTATTGTGGAGTATAATCCTAATAAAATCAATGACAATATTCCAGTATTAGCAGACTTGAAAATTAATGCATTTATGTTATTCTTGATCTTATTATAAGTGTTTCTGAGTACCGAGGAACAAAACTTATTAAATTTATCATAAGACATTTTTGAATATTGGATTATTTTCTTTGAAAGATATATGGTGGACTCAGGATCATTTAGGGGACATTTTAGAGATTTTACAGCATGTTATAAATATTGTTATGTTATCCTTACACTGACCTCTAGAGGCCAGAATTATTCCTGTGTTGCCTATGAGGGGCTAAGAGTAAAAAGAGCATTGCTGACCTGAACTCATGGTAAAAGAAAGATTCAACCCAGAGGAGGTCTTTATTCACAGCACAGTATCTTAGGGACAAACTAGATGGGGGTGGATTCCCATGTATTAATTGACATATCTAGATAATTCCCCCCTGTGAAAATAGAATGCATGAGTGAGGGGAGTTTAATGCTCACCCTTCCCTCATCCTACCTCAATGTTAACTGTTTTTCAAAGTGTCTTTTCCCCAGTCAGCTCTGATTCTGGAATTGAACTATGGGCATCAGATGTCTTTTAGCCCTTGTATACTAAATTATATCAATACATTATATAAGTACATAATAAAAAATATATATAAGCACTTGGATCTACCTGAGCTTTTCTGTAATAGAACGATTTCCATTCACGGAGTGCATTTTTTCGGCTCTCCTTCCCCCTCTGCAACCCAGGAGCATTTGGGGCTGTAGCATGAGGGTAGATGTAAGAACATCATGCTCCACTGGTAGGAATTGTTCCATCTGTGGAAACTCTCCAGCAGCTCCAAGCCATCATTATTCAAGTTGTATAGTGGCAATATTAGCAATTTTTTAAAACTCCATTTATCTATAAAGTGATTTTGTGAGGTGTACTTATGCACTGGCTTTGACTTGAATGCCTAGCAGTTTTTTTTTTTAAACCATGTTGGAAGATTCTAATAAATAAGCAATGCCTACATCTCCTTTCTCTCAGCACAGGTGAAGACTCTTTTTCATTTGGGAGCTCTGTGCTCTTGTCAAGCGGCAGGAATAAAGCCACAGATTGTCGTGTTCCCTTATGGCCTGGAGATGATAACTGCCTTTGACAAAGGCTCCCTTGAGTGCATTGTGTCCAGAATATTTAGCATAGTGGTTTTCTGCAAACCTTTGCTAGTCATCATGGAGAAGCTTCCTTGTCTTCATTTGTCATCATGTTTCCTTTGGAACGGAGTCAGAAATGTATGACTGTACTAAAGGAGAAAAAACAGCAAAACTTGATCCAGTGTTTTTCCTTTTAGATATTTTAGCATTGCATTACGGTAAGGCATATTTTAATGGAGAAATTGATTAACCAATTACCAAACATGCCCCGGACTAAGGAAATAGATAGACATCTCTAGCTGCATTTTTGATGTTCAGTGAGTTTGGTTTTCTATTCTGCTCAAGCTTGTCTTCTTCTGAGTGAACTTGGAAAATTTGTGAAAACCAGTTTCGCAAGTGCTATATGCAAACTTTAATGAAGTTGCCTGTTTGCATCTTTGTTTCCTTAGTTCTTGTATGTTTGCATGAATGCATGTTTACAATACTGAAAACATGCAATCGCAGAATCAAATGAAGATTTTAGTCATTCTGGTGGTGCATGTTAGTAACCTGTAAAAAGGGGGAAGGGGAAGAAGAACTGAAAATTTAGTGAACTGTGCAAGAATGGCAGTTCAATTAGACCTCCATGCTGTTCCACAAACAGAATGGGCTAATTCAAAGGCTCCCAAAAAAGAAGAAAATGAGGGGGGGGGGAACTTAGCCCAAATGTTTAAAATCAAGAACCAAAATGTTAAAATTTGTAAACTATACAGATTAAAATAATAATCTAATAAGGAAGATACTTGGTCTGTAACATATGGGCCTTATTGGATATTACTTATTTTAATCTGTATGTGAGGGTATCACAAACAGGCCTGACATTGTTTTTAATTAACTTGTATGCATTTTGTATATCTGAGCATTTTAAACTTTCTACATGTTGCCATTGTACTATTGGGCCTAATTCAAAGGCTAACATCTGAAGACAGGCTTCAACTGAAGAATTAGCCAAGCATTCATAACTAGAAACATACTTCTCTAAAAATAAAATCCCATTTTAGCCACAGGGATGCTGAGAATATTCCAGAAATGACAATTTGCTTTTTAACTTTGTTTAAAATGCCCACTTGTGGCTGAACGTTGCCTCTGTTCTCTATATCTCAGAGTCACTCCCAGGCAGTATTTTAAGGTTTTCTGTACAGCGGTAACATTTGTCATGGCAGTCAGATAACTGCATGCTTAATTGTTATGTTTTTGTTTGAAAGCATCTGTGCTAGCTTGAATGTGCTACTTTACACCTGTGGACTTTGACTTGCAGGAGGGCACCTTGGGTTCAAGGAAGACACACACAGGTTTTTGTTGGCTTTTTTAACTCTACAGGAGTGTTGGCACAGCATGGAAGAGGGAACCTCACTTTCAGTCAGCTGACCACAAGAACCCGGACCCCAGCAATGCCCTGGGACCCAACTGGTTCCCCCTGCTGGGAACACAGGTCTCATTGCTGTTGGGAATCCCACCCAAGGGAAGTATCCAGTGGTGCCCTGGGGCTCACCTGGTTTCCCCACTGGGAATGCAGGTCCCCTTGCAGCTGGATTCCTACCATAGGGAAGTGTCCACCTGGGGTGCCAAGAGAAAGTGCACACGTCCCTTGGCCCCACTCCAGGCCACCTAGCCCTGTAAATCCTGGGGTTCCAAAGAGGCATCCACCTCCCTTGGTCCCACCCAGGGCTACCTGACACTGTAATCCCCATGCCTCCCCTGCCAGGTTGGCACCACTTGCAGACCTGGCACCTAACCTAGGAGTCTGATGCACAGACCGAACTCCCCCCAAACAGGCTCCATCCCATGCCAAAACTGACAGCTGTAATAAAATACAATTAAATTTTTTTGACAGTGGCCATTTTAATATACACATTATTAGTGGGTGGGTGGGAGGGAAGCTGTTCCGGCAGGAGTTTGGCGAAGAGGCTGGGCCCCTTGCACCTGCCGCCTTAAAGGCACCCCGGGCCCATGCTTCCCAGCCCACATCATGGACACAGCACATAATTTCCATGCCTGCCCTCTGTGCCACAAAGCTCATCACCCCAGCACGTCCTCCTAACTGCCCGGCTCCTTCACCACTTGTTCATCACACAGCCAAGAACCTTCCTTCCATTTCCTTTTGTTCTTTGCCCTCTATAGCCCAAAGAAGTGCAGCATCCCTGTGACTAAAAAAGCTTCCATGGTTACATCTAGGTATTCACAGTCTTCATTCATACAACAAATAGTAGTAGTTCTTTGTTCTTGTTGCCTTAATTTTTCAGCCTTCTTGCCTTTATCTGTCTAAGGATTTATGCACACTGTTAAATCAAACCTGAGTTAATAACTTGATATAATCACCAGTTCACTGAGTCCTGCATTGCAAAAATCTCATAGATCAAAGAAAAAAGCCTATTTGATTTTTTGAAAAAGGATCATGCATTATTTGCTCAATTTATTAGTTATCTCAAATTAGCTTTATCTGATTTTAACAGATAAATGCATTTGTCTTTTCCTGGTCTTTTTAAAAAGCAAGTTTAAACAAAATTAAATGTTAGAATCTGTAGGCTTTGTTAATATTCAATTTCCTGTAGAACTGATTCTACATAAAGACTATATATCCATTTTAAGTACTTTCCCCCCTTTTCTTCATGGGGACTGGATGATACATTAAATTGGTTTTTTTTTCCAGAAAGGCAAATGTGTTTACCTAAAAATAAACACACTATATAACAAACACATTTCAGATACTGAAAACAAACTATTCTTCAGTAATGTTTCTGTAACATTACATGTTATGGGAAAGTCTGGCTGCATCTGGAAGGATGGGCTTGGCCACATGTTTGGCTGTAAGATGGGCAGCCATAACAATGAACATCCTAAGCCTGCCTCCTTTCCCCTGACTTTCCTCTAAGCATGGTGAGGATTGATGGGGTCCAGATTTTGCCCCCTGAAGTAGGTGCCCCTCCCCAGGAAAGTGCTTTGTGGGGAAATAACAGGCTCAAGTTTAGGAGTTTAGAAAAAAACAATTATGTGAAAGCTAGGGGCATCAAAATCTCAGGGGACTTCTCTTTGATGCTTCTCTACTTGCTCAGCTAGTTACATGCAGATATGATTTAGGAATCTGATCAGTTTTCTGTGTGCCACAAGGGTGCTCTCTGAAGGGAGAAGTCATCCATCCCCTTGCATACCACAGGCCCCCATCCTCAGGCACTAAACCCATCCTTCCAGCTCACTGGAGTATTTACTGCAGATAATCTCTGGGACTTTGATTCTGTGTCTCTGGGTATCTGTTGCCCTTGCTTTTTTACCCTGCCCCCCATTGGAAATATTGGAGAATGGAGGCACCTTCCTTGGTGGGCCATAACATGGACCCTGTAAACCCAATTTGCACCAAATTTTGAGAGCAGGTAGAGGATAGCATGCTGGAGATCCACAGTTAGTTTGGTGACTCTAGTATGCTGGGGAAGGCATTCTACCCATTCACAATTTTCAGGAATTGAACTGGTCTGTTTGAACTGTATTCATCTGGTTTGTGCCATCTCTAGATAAAACATGGGAGACACTGTCTGCCAACAGTTTTCTTTTTTACTTTAAAGCTGTGTGATCAGATCAGAGGTGAGGTAGGAAGGGATCCTTTCACAGTGGCTGTTTCCCAAATGAGAACTATCTCTGGTTGCTTTTCCTCATATGTAAGAAAGATTTGTATCAACCTTATATCTTCTTTTTCCCATTGGGAGAACAGGAGCTGGGGCAGAAAGTGATACTTTGAACAGAGCATTTGGCACTCTGCTGCTCCATTCCTATTTGGAGGCTCTTGCAGCTTTATGATAGAAAAATAGAATGGATTAGGAGACATTTTCTGTGTGTTGCGCATATAGTTTGGTCCTCAGATGATGGATTGGAGTGTACAAGCCAGTAACGGAGGTGTCTGTAACTGTTAAAGCAAATTCCACCTGGAAATGCTTCCTGATCAGTTGTTATTCTGCTGATGCTTTAAATATGTCTTTTAAGATATTTCTTTAAAATATTTATGTCCTGGCTTTCTACAGAGCTCGAGGTAGCTAGTGAAGCAGCCTCAGAACAGGTTCATGAAGAACAGTAAATCTGCACCTTATGCCATCAGCTTGAATTACTAAAAGAAGGGAGGAAATCAGCAACAACAGATAGCAAAAGTCAGCCAGAAGCCACAACAGTCTAAACAATGGGTAGGATCCAGATGAATGTTTCTATGGGCAGGATTTCAGTTCACGGATAGCAATTTTAGCCTTCCTCCTACTAACACAGTGGTCCAAAATCCCCCCTAAAGTCTTGTTCCTGGGAGCCCCTCTCTCCTCCAGTGATGGAATTCGGGGAGGGGGAGAGAAAGAGGGAAGATGACACTTTGTGAGCAGACATATTTGCATCTGGGGAAATGTCCTGCCTGGATCCAACTCATTAAAGTAGATAAACACCGGCAGCTAAGTCAGCACATGGACCTGTGGAAAAGCACTGTAATAAAAAGAGAGCCTCCATCTGTAAAGTAAATTAGGTATTAGGAATGGTTCATGTCTTTTAAACTTGGCTTTAGTGTCAGTCTAAGTCATTGTCCACATTATCTGAAAGTTTATGTGCTGTTTGCAAAGCCTGATTGATGGGACCCGAGCACCCTGAAGCTTGATTGATGGAGCTGTGCAGAGAGAAAAGTAGGGTTTTGTTGCTGGTTTCTATTTTCTTTTTTGTCAAGAGCTATACTTGTCGGTCAGATTTACACAACAAAAAGTCTACAGCAGAGGTAGAAATCATTCCCTGCCAATAGCCGCTGTTACAGCCCTTTCGTTTCCCAGAGCTTAAAACTTGCTACTTTAGGTCTTACTAACACTTCTTCAACTGTCTCTCTCGGAAACAGCCGCCAAATCTAAGCCAGAGAGCTGTGAATAAATGTAAGCTCAATGGATGCTCTCTTCAGCATGCAACCACAAACATAGTTTGTGCCTCTATGGGCAAGAAACAACGACAACAACATCAACAACCCCACCCAGAAAACACTGTCTAGTCAAGGAGGTATAAAACTTTTCTAGTAAATTTTGCTAGCAATGTATAAAAAGATTTAATTTCCCTTGAAATTTGGCAAATATTTCATTTGAGAATGCCCCACCTTTTATTTATTCTTTGGGGATAATTGACAATTTCTCCATGTTTTTTCTCATATCCTTTTGTGAGGGAAGAACAAAACCTTTCATATCACCAATAGTTTCTTAGAAGTGTGGGAAGAAGAGAACAAATCTTCTATGTCACTGATAATTCCCTAAAAACTAGGGGAGATGCCCTTTATTTTGTTGAACAAATATCTGGTAATTTCCATGAACAACAGAGCATATAGATGTTCTGCTAACACAAAGTCTTTGTCACTCTGATAATTCCTTAATGGCTAGGGAGGTGGCCTTTATTTTGTGGGACAAATATTTGAGACTTTCTGTGAGCATCAGAAAATACGGATGTTCTTATGCTTCAATTATGCATCCTACTCTCTAGCAATACAGTTTGTATGGTCACTGAGGCTGACCTGCCTTAATTCTGTATCAAAGCCTTTGCACAGACACTTGAATGGTTGGATCCCTGGGAGTCAGCATATTACATTTTAAGCCAAGGAAGTAATATGAGGACACTTTTATGTGCATTTGCAGTTCTTGCCTCTAATTATCAAAGTCAGGTTCATTGCAAAGGATAAGAGAAGAGCCACATCAACAAGACACAACGCCTTCATCTGTAATTGTCCACATCATGTTTTCAAGCATGGCAGGATTCCTCTGGCAGATTATGAATGGGAGGAAAAGGACAGGCTGGTGCCTGCATGGAAGTGGGGCGGATCCCCACTTATGTACAACATCACTGCCAGCACCCTCCCAGACATGGCCCGCTTTAGGGCTTCCAGTGGCTTGTGGCAAGGGAACACAATTTTTTCTGCGTTCCTTTTTTGCTGCAGCCTCCATCGGCAGGCAAGCCAGGACAAGCCACTGCCTACGATATCCCAGCAGGGACAAAAAATGTCCCAATCACCTTTGTGGCACTGCAGAGCCAAACAGGGTGTTTTAAAACTTCCACAAAGGTTTGGATTGCATTGGCCTGCAATCGCACCCTTGTGGAAGTAACCCCCTGCTCCTCTGTTGTCATGGGGGCGCCAGCGCCAGCAGCGGGATGCAGGGAACAGCTGTGGCGTGTGGGCAGGCGGCCTTGGTGGTGTGGTGGCGATGGAAGTGGCGGGGAAGTGGCCGAAGGCGCAAGTGGTAAGTGGCGGCCGGGAGAAGGCTAGGGGGTCCAGGAAGGAATGTGCGGGGTCGGGGTGGGAAGGGCGCGTCGGCAGGGCACAGAGACCCATTTGGGGAAGGCGCAGCGGGGGTAGCAGTGAGCTCGGAGGGCGGGGAAGGGGTGTCGCCAGGCGGAGGGAAAGCAGGTTTCCCTCAGACCAGCGGCGTGGGGCGAGGCTCCTCCACGGTGGCCATGCCAGTGTCCGTGGCCGTCTTACCGTGCTGCGGGCGCAGAGGCGACGATGGTGGCCTCGGAGGTGTGGAGAGTCAGCGGCATGGGCTAAGTAGCCAATGGGGAGGCATGCTTTGCGCGCCTCCCCATTGGCCACTTGCCCCTGGAGTGGCACTCGGAGGAGCTGCACGGCTCCTGATTAGCTCATCCAAGTTTTTATCCCGGACAGCGTCTGCCCAGTCTCCTCCCACTTACTCCTTACCCTTTTATTTAATACCGTGGAGTGGTTTAAAGATAGTTTGCTTGGCAGAGGACACCATTGTAGATTTATAACTTCAGGTAAATAGTTTTGATCTGGCAGTTCATTTGGTGACTGTAAAATTAACTATTACAGTTAACTATTTTTCATATGTAATGTTTGTGTGTGATGTGATAGCTTTAATATATTCTTGAATATTCAGGAATTCAAGCTTTGTTTGACATCTGACAGTTTTTCTTCCAGCTGATGTACTTGGGATTCTTGACAGATTGTCCAACATGACAGCAGCCATCTTAGTACAGTATGCTTAATGTAATAATAGTAAACACTATTATAGTTAGCCCTAATTGGCAGCTGTTGTTTGCATATTAGCAGCCATTGCTTCAGATTTGTTGGCCTTCAGTTCTGGCTGAACTCTAGGGAAAAGTGAACATTTTAAAGTGCACATATTTTAATGAAATTATATAACTTTAATAAAACCCTAACTGTATCTCTATGCTTTCTAAAAAGTATGAATCCTATTAAAAAGTGTAAATCCTATTTTATCCCAGAGTTTGGTAAATCTTCCTGAGCCCTGTTGTTTGTTGTTAAGGAGCATTGTTTATCACCAGAGCTATTCCTAAGCAAAAGAAAAACATGAAGAGAGGAGAATATTAGCATATGGTAGATGTGAAACTCTGAGCCATGAATGTAATTGCCTCTGTTAAATCTCCAGCAGGACACACATTCACTAATGAATTGTTCCTGGAAAATGGATAGGTTTGTTGGGAGCCTACTGTCTGGGCAGTTCTTCTTAGGCAGTCTCCATTAGTGGATTTATTTGACAGTTAATTGTAACTTCGGCAGCCTAATGGGTGAAGTACAAATATATATGAAGAAGACACCAGGCATAAGCGGAGACCTCCTTACCATCTTCTGATGCCAAAATTGTATCTGGAGTCCAACTGGTGGGTGATTGTTTTTATGACTTAAGTTATAGCATCAATGTTCAGGAGAACTTTCAGAGTAACAGACAGATAATTCTCTGTCCCGAGACGTGATAACTGAAATCCTAACACTGCAATAGACAGCAGTGGCGCTAAGAGTGAAAGGATGAAAGGGGTGACTTACAAGTAGTAGGTGAAGTGAAAGGATCAAGGAGTAGGTGATGTGAAAGGCCTCTGCTCAAGACCCTAGAGAGTCCTGCCAGTCTGACAATACTGACTTTGATGGAGCAAAGGCCTGATTCTGTATACGGCAGCTCCATGATTCAGTATACGGCAGCCAGTTTGGTGTAGTGGTTAGGAGTGTGGACTACTAATCTGGCATGCCGGGTTCAATTCTGCACTCTCCCACATGCAACTAGCTGGGTGACCTTGGGCTCACCACAGCACTGATAAAACTGTTCTGACTGAGCAGTGATATCAGGGCTCTCTCAGCCTCACCCACCCCACAGAATGTCTGTTGAGGGGAGAGGAAAGGGAAGGCGACTGTAAGCCCCTTTGAGCCTCTTTCGGGTAGAGAAAAGTGGCATATAAGAACCTTCTTCTTCTTCATATGTTCAAAGGATTATGATTATTTCTTCACTAAATGTATATTGTAGTAATAAACATGGTGAAAAGTCCTTGCCCCGAAAAGCTTCCATTAAATAAAAAATGTGAAATGGCAAATGACATAAGAAGAGCCAACTGAATCAAACCAGTGGTTCTTCTAGTCCAGAATCCTGTCTCCCACAGTGACTACATCTGGAGGACCAACAAGCAGGGCACAGAGGCACCTTCCCCTGAAGCTGCCTCCTAGCACTGGATTTGAGAGGTTTGCTGCCTCTGGATATCAGTCCCCGTGACTAATAGCTATTGATAGAACTACCCTCCATGAATCTGTCTAATCCCTTTTTAAAGCCGTTGTCATGGTCACCACTATGCTGGCAAAATGCTCTTACCTAAGTTTAATTTCAGCAGTGGAGAACAATGGGTTAATGAAAAGCAAATGAAACAAAAACCCCGGTGGATTCACTTCTTCAGATGAGTTCTCTGGAAGTGTCCCGTCCCTTCCCTATACTCTGCCCAACAGTTTAATCACAGACTCTTGATAGAGTGTCATGAACTTGAGCAATACTACTTATTCTTTCCTCCCTTGCTGTATCGGATGTGGTGAGAGCACTCAGTCTAATAGCCATTGCAGTAGGGAAGAAAAAGGGCAAGTGGAAGAATGCTCTTTTCCTTTCCCAGTGCTTTGCTTTATAGCTAACTGTCCCATGTGGGGTTGAATAACTTTTCTTCTTCCGTGTGTCTTCATGACTGGAGTGAGGTCAAGTGATAGGCTTAAGACTGAGAGGGCCGGGGAGTTGTTAAGAAGGAGCATTCGGAGGGTGAACCAGACTTGTTACCAAGTACTCGGAAAACTCTTCTGCAGAGTCTCACCGGCGATTGCAAGGATTATAAATGTGTTCCTTTGAAATGGAAAGGTGAAGCTCTTTGGCTTTTGGAAACATCATTTAGCTGTGTAGAGCATGACTGAATTTTCATGATTTTTTGTTTTCATGTCAAAATGTCCTATAAGACAGGGGTAGTCAACCTGTGGTCCTCCAGATGTTCATGGACTACAATTCCCATGAGCCCCTGCCAGCGTTTGCTGGCAGGGGCTCATGGGAATTGTAGTCCATGAACATCTGGAGGACCACAGGTTTATTACCCCTGCTATAAGGGATAACCTTTCATTGTATAATGTGGCAAACTGCACAGTTATAAAAAGGGTGCCTTGCTTTGAAAATCTGCATACTAATGACAACATAGGTAAGACCTTAATGGATGATTTTTATAAAGAAACATGAAGGTTTTTGATATAGCCTGTAGGCTATCCCAGGTGAGTTCTCAGGCCTGGGGAGTCAACTTTGTGAGGACCAAGTTGTTACCAGTCATGAGGACTGGGGGAAGAGTTACCAATATATTGAAGAGTTTGTAGGTGCTGGTTGATGTCAAAGTTTGCTACAGCCCATGTAAATGGATTAGGAATCCAGATTAAAGGATGAGAGGCTACTGCCCAAGTTATTGATTCCAAAAGCTGAAACCTTACAAAGAATAGCTACCAATCAAGCACTTACTTTCTGTGTTCATGTTTAAACATACCATCTGGAAGAAGTATGGGTAATACTACTCTCCTAAACTGTACTGCAGTGTTCTCAGTCATTTCTTGATGGAACATTTGTCTTCTAATCTTCATTAACAATAACCCTCCATATTCTGGAGTGCTTTTGACTGACTCCTCAGAATTTCATTGGTTTTAATCCAGTCCCTGAACACTAGAAGAAAGTGCTGGTAAATCCCCCATTGGAATTTTCCTGTTTATTACACTGACTGTTTCTCTACATATCCCCAGTCCCACGTATTCATATATCCTATATCCACAATGCATGCATAAGTACCTATTGAAATGGATGTTTTGTAGAAGACAATTTGGTAAGCATAAATGGAAAAGTAGAATCCTTTTTTTAAATCATTTGACAATATAGGACAGGGGTGAAGTTTATAAGCCAGCCTTATTTGGACACCTCATCACATCTGGTACTAGCATCCTTTCACATGCCCTACAGATCCCACATCCTGTTTCCAATAGTTAATTTTGGGTCCTGACAACTATGTGGTGTTCCATTTTGAACATATGTGTTAGCAGTCTGCCAACAAAGCACTGAATGTCATTGACCCTCATCAGGGAAACCAAGGTTTTTCATGAGCAGCAACAAGCCTCAGGGCCGTGTTAACTTCAGCCATAACCTTCTACTTTACATATGGCTGCTTGGCTTAGTCTACTGAATGTGATCAGACATGCTTAGAGATTGCACAGCATCTCTCTTACTTGGAAGTGTCCTTGATCTGTGTTCTAGATCAGGGGTAGTCAACCTGTGGTCCTCCAGATGTTCATGGACTACAATTCCCATGAGCCCCTGTCAGCAATCAGAGGACTGTTCTAGATGTTATTATCAAGCTATCACAAAACCTTAAATCTGAGCCTTTGGGGATTTCCCACACTTCCTTCTAGTGTTCAGAGACTGGACGGAAACCAATGAAATTCTGAGGAGTCAGCCCAAAGCACTTCAAAATATGGAGGGGTATTTCTTATGACAATGAAAGCAAAAATTAAACTACAAAGAACTTCTTTAGCTCAGCTGTATTTAGTTGTGCCTCCATATCAAGATCCTGTGGCTTGTGCAGTCACGTGGATTTGGGGACTCTTGGGTTTACATCATGTAAAAGACTCAAGACTCAAGACATTTTTTTTTGGCACAACAAAAATCCAAATGGCATGTAAAATGTAGCATATGAATTTAGAATTTCTCTAACCACTCTGCAGGCAAGAAGGGGCACTGGCTTCTAATGTTTACTTCACTATCCAGCAAAGCCTCCCTCCAAATCGTAGGTCGTAGGATGTATGTATATTGGCATTTCTAGCTCCCTCCTGATTTTCCAGCATGCTTAACCAGTGCTACACTGAAATCTAACTCCAATCTAATTTATCCAACTAATTTATCAAGCTTATTGATTTCTCAGATTAACCATGCCACATAAGAAAAATGACTTTGTTTAACTTGCCTCAGCAGCTATTTTCCATCTACCTGCTGTTGAAGGATCATCGTCATGGCAGCATTCCATTTAGGGATTGTATCATGTATCATATTACAAGAGAAATCTGGAATGTTAATAAAATTAGAGCAATGGTGTATTAGAGCATAGTGGGGCACTTAAGTATACACGTTTGTGGTAAACTGCATGATCATAGTTTGCTGTGTTTCACAGCAGATATGGCCTTGATTTAACTCATGATCACATGGGGATTCTTCAGATTATTGCCTTTTCAGTTTTACATTGCTTGTCAACCATATTTTGAAAAGGCATGTATTAATCATAACATTTCATAGCATGGCAAATTATCAATTTGGGTTGCCATGAAGAAAAATTGGTTCTTATATGCCACTTTCCTCTACCAGGAGTCCCAAAGCGGCTTGCAATCACCTTCCCTTTCATCTCCTTACAAAAGACACCCTGTGGGGTAGGTGAAGTTCAGAGAGCCCTGATATTACTGCTCAGTCAGAACAGCTCTATCAGTGCTGTGATGAGCCCAAGGTTCCCCATCTGGTTGCATGTGGGGGAGCAGGGAATCAAACCCAGCTTGCCAGATTAGAAGTCTGTGTTCCTAACCACTACATCAAGCTGGCTCCAGGCTCCAGGTAAGGGTCCCTTGCTTTCCAGACACACCTTACCCCCAAACGCTCTGCAATCTGGAATAATGCCACTTTTTAATACAATGTCCTGATGTCACCCAGAAGTAACATCAGCATGCTGGGGTAATGGGTGGGGGTGATGCTCTGGTTTGGGGGCGAAACTCTGTGGTTTGGAGGTGAAGCTCTATGGTTTGAAGCTAATTCTACTATACAGTATGGACCAAAAGCCAGAGTATTGCCCTCCAACATCACTGACATGCTGATGTCACTTCCAGTTGAAGTCAGCATGTCAGAAAGCTCCTGGAAAGTAGCCCCCCATCTCCCGCCAGCACCATGGATGGACCTGGCAACTGTAGCATCAATCCTGATGTTGGACCAGTTTTACAAAAAGGGATTCAGTTTACATAATAAAAATGACACGTTTCCCTTAAATGTTTCCTTATATGAGGCATTTCAGCCTCATACATACAAAGTTATTTAGTCCTGAATCTACCTTATACCCCACCCCATGCAAAAACAGTGCACAGAGAATATGGCTGTTGTGTGTATGTTTCAGGACATTGTTGCTTCTTGGGTAGGCATTCAGTTTTGGGGATATCTTCCCCATAGCTGAATTTTTTAGATGGCAGCTATAGTGATTTTGATATTTAAAATTCACATAGGTTGCAGACCTCTCATGTCAATGTGAGTTGTACTCACATTGAACAGCCAAGTTCACAGCCTAGAATTGCTACTTGACAGAGCAGTCATTTTAGAAAACCAGGTGGCCCCATTGGTCTGATGTGCTTTTGTTCAACTTAGTTAGTACATCAACTGCATCCATTCCTGGCTTAGTCAGATCTGGCCACAGTGACCGGTGCCATCTTTTCCCATATGTTCTTGCCCGGAAGAAGCTGTCCTGACCATTTCATCAATCAGAGAAGCTTATTTGGTAAACACATGAGAGAAGATCATTTTGGTGACAGCCCCATGATTATGGAACTACTTCCCCAGGAAGTGTGCTTGCCCCCCTTCACTTTGATCTTTAGGATGCAGCTGAAATGGTTTGGTTTAGGACTGCATTTAATTAAAGTGGTCCTAAACTCTGGTTTAAAAAATTGGGATTATATTTATGTATTTCATTAATATTGTAAGCTGCCTTGAGCTCTGTAAGGAAGAAAGGCAGCTAGTAAGTATTTTAAATTAATACATTAATTTATTTTAAATTAATACATTAATGATGATATTTAAGGCAGCAAAATAAATAACTATGACCAATTCCACATGGTGGTGGCTGTACTGGGCCGCCAGTAGTGCTGTGCTACGAAGTTTTATGCTCTGTAGCTTTCTGTGCCCTCACAAGGGACATAATTCAGCAGGGTACCTGGTCCCCTGCTAAAATGTGTCCTCCCAGGAAAGCAGTGGCAGCAGTCAGGTTCTGCCATGCAGGGGGCAGCGGGGGGTTATTTTGCAGGATGGTGTCAATTGCATGGAAAAATTCAAAAAATGCAAAATACAAAAGAAAGCCTCGGTCTGCCATGTGGTGAAATGCCGCAAAGCCAACTGGGGCATTCCCCCCCAATGCCACTGTACGACAGGGGAGAGCTGGGCCTGAAAGGCCTGACAGCTGGACAGGCCCCTTTAGCCCCTGCTTTAAAAAAGGGAGCGCAAATTCTTCTGCATTCCCTTTGGGCCAGGCAAACTGGGCCCCGATCTGGGGCAATCCCAAGAGGAAACTGTGTTTCCTGAAAGATGGATTTGTACCTCTTGCACTCTGTATCCAAATTCTCTCTGGAATTAATATTAGAGATATGACTGAAATTCAGATGGGATCAGAATATATGTTTCAGTGGCTTCTAATGTTTGCTTCATCACAAGCATTACAATACTAATTTCCTCCTATATTCATCATTCCTAGAGTTGAAATATGCATTAGTGTGTCCCTGTGCTAGTTACTATAAGTGAAGCAGGAGATACAGCAACTGTGCAGAATCTTTCCCCAGCAACAACTTGGAAGCAAAATTAAGAGAACTTTTCTATTCTCATCTTGTCCCCACAAAACCTTTCTAGGAAGTAGAATACCAGCATTGTATCCTGTAGTATTAAAAAATGTTAGGCAGGAAATAGTATATTGAAAGGCTGCATGGTGTAGTGGTTAACGAGTGGCAAACCCCAATCTGGAGAATTGGGATTGATTCCCCTACTCTTCCACATGTAGCCAGCTGGGTAACCTTGGGCTAGTCACAGTTCCCTCAGAGCTGTTCTCACTGAGCTATTCTCTTAGAGCTCTCTTAGCTCCACCTACTTCACAGGGTGTATATGCCACTTTATAATGAAAAGTGGGGTATAAAACATCTCTTACGTAGTAAGCAGCATGTGGTCAGATATAGTAAAATCTTGTAGTATGGTAAATCTTTTGATCTGGACAGCCTATGGGACTTTAACAGTAAAAGTTGTTAGTCATAATGTAGGCAGGCAAAACTGCTGAATGACCTGTCTTTTGAGATTTTAATGCCTGTGTAATAAACTGAAGCCACATACATCTATATTACTGATCATCATGAGATCAGAAAGTATGAAGGGTACTGACAGGTTTTAAATGGCAAATCTCCTTGGTAATCTTTATGGTTAAACTTAATGAAAATGCACCTATAAATTACAGTCTGAAAATAATCTGAAATATGAGATATGTCAACTGGAAAGCTGTTCAGTATCAATCAAAAGCAAGTTTAAGCCACTCATGTAATCTGGAAGTTTACCCAGATGAATGCAGTACATCCTGCAGAAAGGTAATTCCCAGTCCATCTCCTGGAACCCAGTAATATGCAATAATGAATTTGTTACAAATTTCTATATTTCGAAGAACCTATTAATATAGGAGATGGCTTCTCGTCTCACTGCATGATTTGCTACATTGGCCTTGATTCCCGTCTGCCTCTTCTGAAAGCAGAAACAACTTCCCTGAATAGTGATTGATCTCCTTGTACCCGGTGCCAAGACAGAGGACAATTTCATGCAAAGGCTGAAAGAGGTGTCCCATTTTTATTTATAAGAGAGTCGCTGAGCTGCCAGAGATTCTGAAAAGCACTGCTGTGTGCCTCCTTGACGAGCATTAATGAGCTGCTGAGAAGCTATTAGTAAACACAGCAACTTGAAGTCTAGAGCAAGGGCAGGATGAGGCGTTCTTGGGAATGCGTATCAGGTTTCACAGTTTTGGCTTGAGGCTGACTCTTGACACACTTGATTCCAGTGAAAACAGCTAAATTCCTCCGGTCTTCCATTCCCAGACATTAGGGAGAGCTTAATCTGCTTAGAACAATGCCTCTTATACAATACTTCCCTCCTGGAAGATTATCAGTCACACGCTGGCAGAACCTATGAGGTCATATTTAAAAGATTACAAATGCAAACTTGGCTGATCTTCCCAGAGTGTGTTATACTTGGAAACCAAGCTGAGCCAATACAGAGCATATCAAAGTCAGGAATCTTAACTCAAAATATCAAAGTCAGGAATCTCTTGGCAGTCTGCGGGCATGCATTCTTTTCCTAGACAATCAAAGGATTCCCCATCTGCATGAGAATGGCATGAGTCAGCTGTGATTTGCAGCCAAAATGTACACGCTAATTTGATGGATGCCAGAGGTTGAGTGAAATCTCTTTCTAATAGACATATGCCATTCACTTTTTAAACCGATCATTAAGCGCGGCATTGAAAGAGTTAAACTGGGGCAAGTTAAAACAACATCTCAAGCAGGATGTCCCAAAAGAAGATTTCCCAAGGATAAAAGCCATGCACGTATTTAGCAGTCTTAAAGGCTTTATGTCTTCCTCTTGTAAAGCTGGAAGCACATCCGTTCAGCCCTAATGCAGTGGTCAGGAAGGACTCCCATATCAGTCTGCATCATTCACTACTTATGTTGTCAATTAAACTGAGCTTCCTCATTAACAGAGCAAAACAGAATGGTACTTAAGTCTATAGTCCCTTGCTAGAAACATACTTCCAAGTCAACATGCATAAGACTTCAAGGCAAGAGGAGTGACTACTAAGGTATACATCACAGTCACTTAGCCCCTGAGATTTTAAAATATTGAACTGCTGACATTCTTACACCATAAAGATTCCTTTTTCTAGTTTCTGATCTTTAGAACTTGAAAAATGCATTTGGCACTACTGGGCCAAGTACTTTAAACTCAGTAGTCTTTGCAGAATGCTAATGTTAGTTTCCCCACAAATTTCCACTTACTCT
Source organism: Paroedura picta (assembly GCF_049243985.1). Taxonomy (NCBI): domain Eukaryota; kingdom Metazoa; phylum Chordata; class Lepidosauria; order Squamata; family Gekkonidae; genus Paroedura; species Paroedura picta. The sequence continues at coordinate 73,381,532 of NC_135376.1, forward strand.
GGAAATCTTTTATGGGGGAAAGATCTCTGTGGCAGATGAAGCTGTTGCCTTTCCAAATAGATGCTGTATTTACATGCTGGCACTTTTCATCTAAAAAACCAGCATCTCTGTAAATGCTGGAGATATATCCCGGGAATTATGTTGCAAAATGTGATAATAAATAGCCATCAACATGTGGATAATGCATATGTCATCTTCTTGGTATTAACACTTTAACATTAGGAATAAGTCTTACTGCAAGACAGATGAACTCTTGTAGTTCATCAGTTTTAGTACTGAGTGATCTATTACATGTCCTGACCTGCCCAACTGGTCTCACTGGATATCAGAAGCAGAGTCACGACTTATCACTCTTTGAATGGGAGGCCAGCAAAAAATACCAGGTTTCCTGTGCAGAGCCAGGCAGAGCAAACCACCTCTAAGCATCTCTTGCCTTGAAAACCCAATGGGGTCTCCGTAAGTTGGCTGCAAATGGATGCCCCCCCCCAAAAGAAAATCTTTTACAGACCTACATAAGGGGATCCAGCAAAGAAAAAGAGCCTTCTCCTATATGCTGTATAAAAGAGCTAAGCTATCCATTTTATTTGCCTCCCTGGTTCTGGCAAAATAGGAGGGCTCACGAGTCATGACATCTGACTGATGGGTGGCTTGGGTGGGATATGAGTTGTGCAAGCTTGATGTGCTATGTTAAGAAAACAGGTCTACTTCATTCCGTACTGTTTATACTACACTGTTCTTTGTTTATACCAGGGGTAGTCAAACTGCGGCCCTCCAGATGTCCATGGACTACAATTCCCAGGAGCCCCCTGCCAGCAAATGCTCCTGGGAATTGTAGTCTATGGACATCTGGAGGGCTGCAGTTTGGCTACCCCTGGTTTATACTATAAGGTTTCTATTATTGCATGGGATGATATCTAGCCATACAGTTTTCTTCTTTGAACTGTTGAGAGTGTTCAGTACATTCTGAAGCCACTGCAACCCAACAGTTCTAGACCATATAATGAAAATAATTGGTCACTTCTTTTGGGAAAGAAAATAGCACTCATACATCATGTGTTTGACAGCTGTGAACAGAAACACAAATCTGTGGTGCTTTAAATTGCTGAGATGATTCTAAGAAGATAAGATAGATGACGGATGTCACTGAAATGACTGTACCTATATGACATCAAGTCACTCTCTTCTAAATGTAATTGTCACTTAGCAACTTCTAGTAGTGAGTAATGCCAATGTATTAAGATGCACAGTTACTGGCATAACCATGATTGATATATATATAAAATGGAACTACCTGTCTTCCTTTTCTTTCACATTAAATGTAATTAAACATTAATTATATTAATGCTGCACTTGGGATGGTTCTGCTGGGACCTGTGAATGTCTCTGCCCATTGATAGGAAGTCAGGCGTACTATTCTGCATGGAGTCTCCTAGTGCAAGAACTTGGACACTGGTTCGCCACCAAATCCATACTAATACTCCAACAAATCCATAAAATATATATAGGAATTCAGGTCTGGTGATAACTAAGACTTGACGAGGCCTGCAAAGACAATGCATCTCACTCTCTCCCAGTGGTGTAACTAGGGTATGGTGAGCAGGGCATATGCCCTGGGTGCCACTTGATGCGGGATGGCACACAGCCCTCCAGTGAGCTTCCCCGCCATGCAGGTGCACTTGCTGCTCCTCAGGCTGGGGCTGTTTGGGAACTGCAGCAGCTGCTGCTGTTTGCCAGCACCCAAGGTCAGGTCTGTTTGGGCTTTTTGGGTTGTCAGGTAACCAGCATCCATGTGGGGCAGGATGGGAAGGACAGGGGTGTTTTTCCGCTCTTGGTCTGACTGCTACAGTCAAGAATCTGATCCTCTGTGAGTCTCCTGGAACGTATCTCCTTTCTGGAGCATGTTGAGAAGTTGTCATTCATGCCCCATGTAGGTTGAGGAGAGGAAGCCAACAGTGTAGTGCGTTTTGTGTGCCACTGGTGTCTAAGTGAGCTTTGGCCAGGTGTACCGTACATCTTGGTGACTGTTGATAATGCCAGATGTGTGTGTGAGCGTGTGGGGGAGGGGGGATGGCTGGCTGGTAGGGAGCTTCATTATAGATCCTCCAATTCTCCAAGTGAGAATTTAGCCTATCCTCTTTGCCAGTTTTTACAATGCATTACAGGACCTCTATTGAAGCCAAAGCATAGCTGCAAGCATTCAAACAAAGATTAAGGATTATTTTTTCAACAAAGAAGGGTGGTCTGCTTTTGGGCTTAACCAAGATGAGCTTTACTCTCACTGGATGCAAGAATTAGATAAGAAATGACTTAGCCTTGGCCTACCAAGAGATGATTTATTAAGACTTGGGAAAAGGGAATCTCTATTAATTATTAAGAAATGCATAAAAGGCCTAGACTATACTAGCTCAATTATTTGAGCTTGGAAAGTATGCACTATACAGTTCTTTGGCATCCTTCCATCCCCAATTATCCCAGCTTATATTTAAAAATTTGACAGCCCTCGCTATTGCAGAGTATTCAGGTCACACACCCAAATGCTACCCCTTCGGCAGTCTGGCATGGAAGATATTCTAACCTGCCCTATTCAGATAGGCTTTCCCAATGCAATTTGAAACAGGCTGACTCTCTGTCATGTCATTACTATAACTGTTATTGCGACTTATGGATTGCCCCTATTTTAACTAAATTACCTTTGCCACCATCAAAGACAATATAGTCCCCCATAAGTTAGTGAATAGAGAACCAAGGATTACATTAGCAGTGGTCAAGTTTCTCTCTGCCATATTTTCCTTAAAGATATAAAGCAGTGGTTCTCAACCTTGGGGCTCGCGACCCCATTTGGGGTTGCTTGGCTCCTTCTGCGGGGTCGCCCTGTTGCTGGCTGCTGTGGCAGCAGTGGGTGACAGCGGGCCGTGGGCAGCCGGTAGAGGTGGGTGGATGCAGTGGAGCCATGGAACTGGCCGCCTCCATGCCACCTTAATTGTTTTGTGCCTGCACATGTGTGCCTACGTGCACGCTTCCACGATGCCGAAGTTGGGGTCGCAGCACCAAAAAGGTTGAGAACCACTGATATAAAGGTTCCTTGTTTATTGTTCAAGATGATTAAATCAAAGCAGCTTGTAGGGAAGAGGAAGAAGTGACAGTACATTGTTGAATGCGCGACCAAAATAGGTGGATAAGAGCATTCAGCAATGTGAATCTCATGGAAATGAATGCAAGATCTATTGCCAATTGATTAAAAGATGCTTCTTAAGAATCACAATGGGGGGAAAAGGAATTTTCTTTGTAATCTGCATGTAGTGAGATCTCCCTCATATGACTCATCTCCTGAGAAGCAGGCAAAGTCAAGTGAGACTCTGCGGTTACTGGGCAAAACATAGTAATCTGGTAATTGTAATTTCTCCTACTAAGGAAAACAGACTTTCATAATAAAGCATTGGGGGGGGGGGGATACCATTTACCACACATATATAATAGTGAATGCATTAAATTCATGTAGACTGAGTTTTAACACAGAATGTTAATGTTGGGAATTTATCTCATAAATTATTCTTCAGTATATAAAAAAGGGAAGACCAATGGAAAATCTGATGGACATCCTAGCATTTCAAAGCAGTGATCTGTTTTGAGAAAAGAAGCTTTTATAGCTTTGTGATCAGTGTTTAAGACATTATAATGATTTTGTAATGTACATGTAATGCACAATGATTTCTTTGCGTTGCATCACAAAATTAATTATAGAGAAACCAAAGTCTAAACCAATGAGGCAGGTTGTCATAATTCTACCAAGGCTCTTGAAAGGCATGCAAGCCTGTTTCTAATTAATTGCAATGCCATTTAATTCATGGGTAATAAAAATTAATAATTAACCTAATAATTTCCCTCCTTGGCTTCCCCCCACCCCCTTGTCTTTACTAAGGCATTATCCAAGTTTAATTAGATAATAAGGTGCAAGAAGATGTCCTGGGCAGCCCATTAACCACATTTCTGGAAAATGAAGCTCTCTGCAGCATTCACAGGTGGCTCTACAGTAAATATGTTATTTCAGTAAATGCTTAATTCAGTTCCAGATGGCCTTTGAATCCCTCCAAGATCTCTCTAGAGATTTTACTGAATAATGATTCTAACCTATAAAGTAAGCAGGCCGTGTTAAGAACTCCTGGTATGTTTTGGATTTTTTAACTGGCAAATGTGAGCATCATTTCTTTCAAGGTAGGTTCAGGGAGCTGAAAGGGGGATTTTGTGCAAGTTCACGCTTCTGACAGTTGATTGTTAGTGTAATTAGATACTTCAAGTTAATTACTTGCACAGTTTAGAAGGATATTGCTGAAACTGTCTCAGGGAGGGCCCAGGCTTTATGAAATCTACTCAGTGGTTGCCATCCTCCAGGTGGGGCCTGGATATATCACAGAAAGACCTAAAACTGCTTCTTAAAAATCATAAGGGAAACTGGGATTTTCTTTGCAAGCTGCATAATAGGAATTTTCTCTGCAGGCTGCGCAATGGCTCCAACCTGGTAGAATGAGTTGCCAGTTAAAATCCTGGACCCCTCGGAACTTCCAAAGTTCCACAGGGCCTGTAAAACAGCACCCTTCCACCAGGCCTAAGGCTGAGACTATGCTGTCAAACTACCCTATGTTTTTCCTCCTCCTTGACTCCCATCCCCCCCCCCCCATTATTTTAGTCCAGTAGCTGGCAGAGCGGGTTTAAGGGGGGAAGGGGAAGTGGACTGGACTAACTGGCTCACAGCAGTGTACAGGACTGAAACGGCCCTGGCCCTGGTCAAGGCCAGGCATACTTCCCATGCCCCGGGGATCACCAGCCTGTTAGAACTTTCAGAGCTCTGCAAGGGGCATAGGGAGTTAAGCAGTCCCTCAGGTATGCAGGGCCCTGACCGCAGATGGCCTTAAAGGCCAAAACCAGAACCCTGAATCTGATCTGGATATGAGTTTGATCGTGTGAGAACGAACAGCCACATTTTGTACTAGTTGCAGTTTCCAGGTCAGGGACAAGGACAGGCCTGCATAGAGTGAATTACAGAAGTCTAATTTAGAGGTAATCATCGCATGCATCTCTGTGGCTAGATGTTCTGGGGCCAGATAAGGCACTAGTAGCCTCACCTGACACAGATGGAAAAACACCAGTTGAGCTAACCTCATGACCTGTGCCTCCATAAACAAGGAAGCATCAAAGCTTACCCACAAATTCCTGGCTGAGGGCAAAATCTCCAGTTGCATCCCATCCAGGCAGGGGAGACATGCTTCGTGGTCTGACCATTTCCTACCCAGCCACAGGACCTCCACCTTGGAACGGTTGAATTTCAGGCGACTCTGCCTGAGCCAGACCATCACTGCTTCCAAATATCTGGCAAACGTTTCCAGGGCGGCTGTTCATCAGGAGATAGAGCTTGGTTTCATCTGCATATTGGTGACAACTCATCCCAAAACTCTGGGCCAGCTGGACCAGAGTGTGCATACAGATGTTAAACAATGTGGTGTGGGGAGTATTGCCCCCTATGGCACTCTGCAGGAGAGTTGGTACCAGCATGATCTCTCCTCCACCACAATTATCCTCTGTGTTCTGTTCAGGAAGAAAGAGATCAGCCATTGCAGGCTCAAACTCCAGCTCCATTGAGGCAGCAAGCTAACAGTTTGTGGTCAACAACCTCAAAAACTGCTGACAGATATAATAGCATGAGGAGAGCCATGCCACCCTTGTCCAACTGACACTGGAGGGCATCCAGGGCAACCAGTACCAACTCCACCCCGTGGCCAGGATGGAAGCCAGACTGGAATGGGTCAAGCACTGACATTTCTTCTAAGAAAGCTCAGACTTACAAATAGCCACAAGCCCACAAAATGCTGCTTAGTTTATTTAGAAACTATTGTTAATGAGTTTATTAAGAGACTAAATAACTAAATAAAGAATTAGAACAGATCTCCAGAAACCAGAGACCTATTCTCATGGGGAAAATGGCTGCTTTGGAGGACGGTCCGCTAGCATTATATGACATTGAGTCCCCTCCTCAAACCCCCACCCTATTCAGACTTCATCTCCAACATCTTCAGGATTTCCCAAGCTGGGGTTTTGCCACTGTAGCACAGCACTTTCCTGTGAGCAAAGGGAGAGACACTTTGACCAAGGTTAGAATGCTGCACCTTCCCAATGTATGTATTGGAGGGCACAAGGATCGGTAAGAGCCATGCTGCCAACACATCATATGTGATCTAGGGCAGTGACCTTTTTATCACCGGGGACCACTCAACATCAGGGACCACTCACCGGGGACCACTCAACGTCTTTTACTGAGGCCCGGTGGGGGGGGTAGTTTACTCCTCTACTCTCAACCACTGCCCTAACGCTCTCTGATCGCTATGGTAATGTTTAAACATCCCTTCAAAATAAGATACAGACATGCCACAACAATGAACATAAGGAACATTTTATTTTCATCGAAATTTTAACTCATGACAATGACAAATCAATGGGAACCCTGAGCTTATTTCTCTGCAACGAGATAGTCCCATCTGGGAGTGGATGGGAGACAATGACACCCGAAGTGTGTTGTAAAGGGCCTGGGGGGATTAAGTAAAGGGCTGGGGGGGGGCCTTTGGGGCCCACCTCCAATTAATCGAAGGACTACATGTGGTCCGCAGCCCACAGGTTGGGGATTGCTAATCTAGGGTTTATGACAGTATCTGAACATGCCTTCAATTGCCCTCGGACAACAACTGTATCACTGCCAACTTCAATTGTAAAGAAACTAGGAACACAGTGTATAGATCTCCAGTTGCTGATTTTTATGATTCTTGGACTCCAAATAAACAAATAAGAGCTTTAGAAATTCGTCTGCAAAATGGTTCCATTTTGTGGCTGGCGTGACATTCATGTTGGGGTGTGTGATAAATGAAATCCATTCTTACTGTAGTTCCTTAACACTGTTGATTCCTAGATATATTAAAGTCCATCAGAATACAATTTATATCATACAAAAGGAGGCACTTCAGGCTTTCTGCCTCTTAAATTAGTATGCATTGCAGAGGTAGACAGGAGGCTCTAGTACTTTCCAGTCTCATCACTGGACTCGCAGGAACTCCAGGAACAAAGGGTTACATTTACATGTTTTCTCAGTCTTTCTAATTCCAAACTCATTTGGAGTTTACAAAGGTTATTCTCACAGTTTAAATAACTAATGCTGAATGTATTCTAAATTAATGTTTGCTATATTGGTATTCCAGCAGTGATCACAATAAAATAGATTGAGTCCTCATATTCAGCAAAATGCTCTAATTTTCCCAAGACTTCTGAGTAAATATGCCTGGTATTCAGTATGTTGTGAAATACAGTCTCAAGCAAACTATACATGATTTCAGTAAATTTCTCCTTAGTTTCATACAATACATATGTCATGTTATCTACTTAGCAGCACACATGTGTTTTGGTTTTTAGACTACTACCACAAGGAAACCCCATTCCAGGTTTCCCCAGTGATCTTTGATAAACGATGGACTGCTTCCTTGGCCCAGTGAAGAAGAAATCACTTCTGAATATGGAAAGCAACAGCCCTGACTCACCTTTGGGCCACATTTGCAACCCAAGGCTGGGGACAGCTCTTGGTGGCTGCTCCTCACCAGCTGAGCAGGCTGTGTGGAAAAAGGAGATGGAGGTGGGCCCCCATCTTCCTGGGCCATCCTTTTGCATAGCAGCTAGGCCAGCCTGTGCAGAGTAGTGTTTATTGTGGACCTGGAACCCAAAGTTCCCACTATGGTCTATCCCTCCCTTATTTCTTGAGCTGCTGTCAAGGACTTTGCCCTCAACTGGTTCCTTCTGTCTTTCCTGCCCTTCCTTGTTTCAGTTGTCTCAGCTTGGATTTTGGTTATTTGTTCTGTATTCATAGCAATATCATTGCAGCTTGGTCAGGCAGCTTGGGCTTTGGGACGGATCCTTTGGAAGGGGAGGCTCTGCCCTGCCTGGCTTCCTCTCCTGCTTTGGGAACTAGACAGATTATGCACAGGCCGGAATGACCATGATGGTGGTGACTATGCTTGACGTCGCCACCATCTGAGGCCTGGCCCGACTCAGGGCCTTAGGACCCAGGTTAACAAAAGGGAGATTTTTCAATGGGCCTGGGACTGCCATGGATGCAGGAACCCTGTGCATAATTGGAGGAGCTGGGCTTTTGGCCCGGCTCATCCCCCAAGCTACAGAGTCCCTGTAATATGACTGCAGTTCAACACTATATTTGCATTTTGCCTCTCACCCTTGCCAGCTCTACGAAACTGACAGGGGCATCCCCCCACCCCCACCATGGTGGGAGAGCAGCATGCTGCTCCCCACCATCATGCATTGGGAGCCCCATGCCCCCAATCCCTCCTGCCACTTCTGCCGCTGCTTCGGAATGCTCCCAGCACTTCCAGCCCCGTGCTGCATGTGCGAGGCCATTGTGCTGGGGCAGCCAGATTCTCCCCCGTGCATATGCAGGGGACAGTGGGGCTTTTTGCCCCACTGCAATGGAACAGCGGCAGCCCAGTGTGGCTGCCGCTGTACATAATAGGTCACAAAGGGTCTTTGGGGCAGAGCTGTTCACTGGCATGCCCAGATCTGGGGCTCTCAGCTAGCTCTCACTACCAGGTGGCAAGGGAACCACATTGCAGCTAATGCCAAATTGGAACTCGGGGATTGCTACTCCATGGTATTTTCCTCATCAGGCAGGCTGGGGGGGGGGGTGAGGATTCATCAGGTAGCAGGTGAGTCCCCCAAAACAGGATCCACCTCAATGCTGCACCAATGTTCTTGCTGCTTTATTCAATAAAAACTGTGATGTAATTTTTTTCAATACTGATTTTTGTTTTTCTCTTTTCTCCCTTGTCCCTGCTCTGATCCTTGTCCCTGGGTCCATAATTCCTACCTATGTATACTTCCATTTATTTGAATACATGTTTGACTAGAATGTTTTCTTAGTTTTATATATTCAGAGATTATGATTAAAAAAACACTTTGATCCCTTATCTTTACTCTCAAGGTCAGTATAAAAACAAAAAATGCAAATATAGTGTTGAACTACAGTCATATTAAAAAAATACATTTCTGTTTTATTGTTTTTAAGCCATCTGTCTCAGATACCTTCGTGATTATTCTTTCGATTACAAAGCCGATAAAATTCTTAAAATACCAAGTCAATCATTTGATAACATCATCATGTGCTATAATATACTTGATCTCCTTTTGATGTTCTTAATTAAGGATCTGTAGGAACATAATTCTGATATACCAAGAGGAAACAATATGTTCTTTTTTTTAAAGTGCGGCACTGAGAAGTTCATGATTGCATATGCTGTTTTGCAAATGCAACTTTTTAACACAAAAGGGAGAGATTTTCCCTCTATCTATTGGATTATCGTTCCAGGGACTGAAAATGCCTTTAAAAAAAGTCACCCAGACTATTTAATTTTTTAAAAGATGCAATATAAATTATTAGGAACAAAAAATCCCTAGCTGCTCTGGTGTCCACCAGGTAGAGTCTTCTGGCTACCAACAGTGAGCCAAAGGCCTACTGAGCCCACTGCCCCTGATTTGGTTTCTGTGGTCACTGAACAGTTATGAACAGCTGGAAGGCAAAGTGAAGGTCTGCAGTGGGAGGTATGAAATCAGAAAAGATGCTTCTGTTATCAGAAAACAGTGATAGGATATAAGCCCAGATGTGCATACAATCAACAAGACCAGAAGATGAGAAGAACAGCTTGAAGCCCCTTCTGTAAATGTATTTGGCCACCTACTTTGGAAACACAGTGCAGGACTAGAAGAAGAAGAGTTGTTTTTAATACCCATCTTTTCACTCTCCAAAGGAGTCTCAGAGTGGATTCCAATCACCTTCTCTTCCTCTCCCCATAACAGGCACCCTGTGTGGTAGGTGGGACTGGGAGAGCTCTGACAGGACTGCTCAGTCAGAACAGCACTATCAAAGCTGTCACCCAGCTGGCTGCGTCTGGAGGAGCAGAGAATCAAACCCGGCTTGCCAGATTAGAAGCCACTGTTCACTGACTAGATGGATCTTTGGTTGGTTCCACCAAGGCAGTCATGCAATAGAGTACTGTGAAATCTTAAAGATTCTGGAATTCAGAGACGAACACCCACCATAGCTTCCAAAAGGAATGAGCGACACATAATTAAAGACAAAACTCTGCAAATGGTAAACGTCTTTGCCAATGCGAGTTGCAGACCTTCCTGACATTCATGAATTACTTGGCACTGGGATGGATCTACAACTTGGAAGCCAGTCCTTTTTTTTTCTTTCTCTAGCTTCACTGTGACATTTTAAAAAATCTTTTGGTAAGAATCTCATTTATTATGCATTGTCAGCCTAATTCATTATTTGCGTGACTTTTATAGGCAGCAAAAGAAATAATGGATTATATCAACTGCATGTCACTTAATGAAGATAAAGAGTAGCTTAATTTCCATATTAATTTCTCATACTGCAATGACAGTAGGTAGTAATGTAACCTTTGGGGTCAAGGTAACTGCTCCAGTTCTGGACGTCCAGACAAGAAATAATTTAGTGTAAGGTTCCATATGCACAAGATCAGTTTTGTTCCCCAGCACCACCACTACTACATCTGTTCTGGAAGTTAATTGGGGAAGATGTTCGAAAAGTTAGAAGGGAGCTGCCTTTCTTAAAAAGAGCAGTTTCCATTTGCCGTAGTGATTTATATGTCCACATTACAGCAATGTTGTAACATACATTTCAGAATGTCATCTATAGTGTGAAGAGTCCCTGGAGTCAATTCTCCTCTGTATTAATGTGTAGGATAGGATCTCCCTTGGGTCTGTAGTTACTATGGAAACAACTGTTAGTTTTTTCATGTTTGATTTTTAATACCTTGTCTTTTCTTAGCTTCCAAGTGTTAAGGTTACAGCTGGATTGTTCCTCATGTTAAACCTGTCATGCTGGCTCTTCTGAGATACGCCAGCTATACATAGATTATATCATCCATTTTCTTTATGTTCTCTCCACATTTTTATCAAAATAAATGGTGGCAGAATTAGTACATTCAAATGGTTTCGTGGGTTTTTACACTGTATTTTGTCCTCTTTAAAGACTCAGTGACTTGCAAGATTTATTGACATGCTATGGGAAACATTAAACCAGGGGCAATCAACACTGAATACAAGGAATAATTATGTATTCCTTTTGGGTATCTCAGTACATTTCCCGTAGAAAGTAAGCTTTGTAAACATTTGTAGTTTTGCTGCCTCTACACCTGTGGGTATTAAACGCGTAAGGCAGTAGCCTTTTGTACTCTTATTTGGGAGTAGGTCAATATGATTTACCTCTGAAAGGATTTGTTTAGGATCATATATGACAGAGCAAGATCTGCAACATGCTACAGGACAGCAACCATTTGGTGTTTCTTGGTCCCTTTTTCTCAGGGCTGGACCAAGGGATTTTGACATCCTGAGCAAATGTCACTGCCACCTTCCTCATTCCCTGCATTGTGGGGAAACCAACCCCTGCTGCCCCTTTCCCCCCACATACCACAGGGAAACTGTTGCTATCTTCCTTCACCCTCCTGCACAACAAGGAATTTAACCCCACATGGCTTCTTTATGAGGAATATTCTCAGTTAGCAGTTCTAACCAAGAGCCTTGCCTCCTGACCCATACATAAGTTCACACCCTCACATGAGGGGGTGGGAAGAAAGGGGGGCATGCCTCCATTCCCCTGATGGTGGGATGGCAGGAGCAAATTTACCTACTGAGACCAGAAATGCTATCTTTCGAGCCTTCTGGAGGCGGTGGTGGCCTAGGCTTTGCAGTTCCCCGGAATATTGGTTATGGGGGACTTCAGTGTCCATGGTGATTCACCATCTTCCAGGTCTGGATCGGACCTGTTGTCGACTATGGCAACACTAGGGTTCTCCCAATTTGTTACCGGACCCACTCATCAGGCCAACCATACACTCGATCTGATCTTCAGTGCTGGGATAGATGTGGATCTGGTGGCAGTTAATCCCATCCCATAGTTGGACCACTATGCCTTGAAGGTCCGGCTCAGGATACCACCCACCCTCCTGTGTGGTTGGTGGCCATATTTTGGCCCGCCCATGGATACTTAAGATCCAACTGGTTTCCTGAATGCTCTGTGGGACCTGATGTTTCCTGGTGACTTGTTGGTGTCACTAGTGAGGTACTGGCAGTCCCGTTTGATGGCTGCCATTGACAAGATTGCTCCCTGGCAGTATATCAGCTCCTAGCCTACTTGGATGTGGCTTGACCCATACTTTGTGGCTTGACCCATACCACTCTGGCTTCTGTCCTGGCCACGGGGTGGAGACAGTGTTGGTCGCCTTGTTGGATGACATCTAGCGCCAGTTGGATGAAGGCAGATCGGCCATACTTGTATTACTTGACCTCATGGCCTCATTTCATGTGGTTGACCATGAGTTGTTGGCTCACCGCCTTGCCACGGCTGGAATTAGGGGGACAGACCTTCAGTGTTTGTGCTCCTTTCTCTGGAACCGGACACAGAAGATGGCTGTGGGGGAGGAGTTATCGCATCCCTATTGTTTCCATTGTGGGGTCCCACAGGGGGTGGTACTTTCCCTCACATTATTCAACATCTTTATGTGCCCTCTGGCCCAACTGGTCCAGAGCTATGGGTTGGGTTGTCACCAATAAGTGGGTGACACCCAGTTCTATCTCCTCATGAACAGCCACCCAGATTCCCCGCTAGATACATTTGCCAGATGTTTGGAAATGGTTACTGGATGGCTAGAGCAGAGTCGCCTGAAACTCAGCCCCCCCCCCCCAATATGGAGGTTCTGTGATTGTGCAGAAAGGAGGCTGAACAGGAAGCATGCCTACCCACCCTGGATGGGATGCAGCTTAACATTACTTCCTTGGCCAGAAGTTTCTGTGTGATTCTGGATACCTCCCTTTCTGTGGAGGCCCAGGTCACAGGTGTAGCTGGCACAGCATTTTTCCATCTTCACCAGGTGAGGCTACTAGCACCCTACCTGCCCTTGGACTGCCTAGCTACAGTGATCCATGCAACAGTCACCTCCAGATTAGACTTCTGTAACTCGCTCTATGTGGGCCTACTCCTGTCTTTGACCTGGAAATTACAGTTGGTGCCAAATGCAGCTGCTAGGGTCCTCATTGGTACATCTTGGAGGGACTGTATCCAGTCTGTTCTGAGGCAACTGCATTGGTTGCCAGTTGTGACCTGGATTATATTCAAGGTTTTGGTGCTAACCTTTAAGTCCATTTGCAGTTGTATATATTCAGTTGTTGTTTTTGTAAAAAAAAACTGGTTTAACTCTCTGATCAAAATTGTTGAAAAAAATGCAAGCCATACCAGCTAGCAATAAAGCATCCCTGATTAGAGTCAATGCTGTGGAATACAAAATAATTGGTCTTCCAGTATGTCATCCCTACAACCCTTGTCAGAGTATGAAATCAATTTCTGCAGCAAAATTCGTTGAGATTTTCTACCTTCTGGAACACCTTTCCATTTCAGCTAGACTGCCAAGGAAGCACTGGGGTGTCTGCCATGAAATCTCTGCAGGTTGCAAAGGATTGTTGGATACATTTTGTAGCTCATAATCATTTTTCACAGTGTCCTGCCCTGGTTTGCTGGAGTTCATCATTAGTCTGTGTGAATTATGACTATGCTATAAAACACACCACTCGTTCACTGTGCCTCTAAATTTAACGCCAAGATGTGCTGCTATAGGCAGACTGTCTTTCAGGAATGGTTGCCCACCACTGCCGATCTTTTCATTGAGATTTGGGATGCTTGAACACCCGCTGGTTCAGCTCAACATATGTTTGCCGGGTGCAAATGGAGCCTCATGTATACATCAGTTTGTTGTTAATGAGCCATTGGAGCCTGTTCTTTAGGTTATTTTACAGATATCGAATAGTACAGTGCAGAGTAACCGGCAGGGTTTCACACATGCATATTCTAACAGAGCCCCATGGCATTTCAGCTTTCCCATTTCTACACAGACCTGTTGCTTTTGCATGCTGTTCAACCATCAGTAGTATAAACAAACAGTGAGCAAATTAATGCCAGTCAATGATGATAAGTAAACATTACATGTTGTCAAAAAAATCTTACCATTTGGAGGTTTTTTGAAAGTCTGTTTTATTCGTGTGACAATTCTGCATGTAGGCATTGTCACACAGTTTTACCGGAAGCAAAGTTTCTTCCCTTACACCACTTAATAACTTTACACAAGCATCCATGACCCCAAGTAGAATTAATCTACTGTACAGAGACCCCTCTGCAAAGGCAAGGAAGTGAAGTCTCACCACCACAGCTACTGCACAACTGCAAAGCTGTCTGACATCCAATTGAGGTCGCGGACTGACAGGAAAAAAGATCAGTTACAAATGTTGAACATGGTATGTTAACCTGTGAAATGTGTTCTCCAAATAGTTCATAAAGTCGCTAATGCAATAACTCTGTTAAGTTCCCATAAGAAGCAGAAGAAGACTTAGTTTTTATATCCCGGTTTTCACTGATGAAAGGAACCTCAAAGTGGCTCACAGTCATTGCTGTGATAGCGGCTTCCCTTTCCTCTCCCTACAACAGACACTGGGACCCATTATGCAAGGCGGACGCTATGTTGGGTGGCCGCCATGCCATTGCAGTGGGGCAGGATGCCCCACCATTCCCTGTGTATGCCCGGGGGCAAGGCTCCCCCGGTGTATGTGGATGCTCCAGTGTAGTGCATGCACAAGTGCTGTGTGCTGGGGCCGGGAAGCCTGGCAGTGGCAGCAGCCTGGGGGAGTGGGGAGGGGCCGAGGCCGCACCACATGCTATGGCGGGGGCAGCGGGATGTCCTGCCAGCTCCATGGCTCCGTCGAGCTCACAGTGGTGTACAGTGTCCCTACAGGGACACCGTAGGTCGGGGCTGGGGGAGCCAAAAGGCCCGACACTGTCAATTATGCATGGTGCTGCCCCAGCCCATGCTGGCATCCGCAGTATTCTGGGGACCACAGAAGTTCCCACATTCCCCTAACACAGGCCTTCCGTGGCCCTGGGCTGGGCCATGACCGCGCTGGCGGTGGAAGCATGCATAATTAGGGATTTTCCCTGATGTGCTGCCGCCGCCAGCACAGGCATTTCGGCCCGTGCATAATGGATCCAGGTGGGACTTAGAGAGCCCTGATATTACTCTTTGGTCAGAACAACACTATGAGGGCTGTGTGGAGGAGTGGGGACTCAAACCCAGCTTGCCAGATTAGAATCATAGAATCATAGAGTTGGAAGGGGCCATACAGGCCATCTAGTCCAACCCCCTGCTCAATGCAGGATCAGCCCAAAGCATCCTAAAGCACCCAAGAAAAGTGTGTATCCAACCTTTTCTTGAAGACTGCCAGTGAGGGGGAGCTCACCACCTCCTTAAGCAGCCTATTCCACTGTTGATCTACTCTGACTGTGAAACTTTTTTTCCTGATATCTAGGCTATATTGTTGTACTTGTAGTTTAAACCCATTACTGCGTGTCATCTCCTCTGCAGCCAACGGGAACAGCATCCTGCCCTCCTCCAAATGACAACCTTTCAAAAACTTAAAGAGGGCTATCATGGTTGCTACTCTTAACCAAGAACCTTAGGAATCCCTGAGCACAGTTTGAAACCATTGTTATATGAGGTTGCCAGT
Source organism: Paroedura picta (assembly GCF_049243985.1). Classification (NCBI taxonomy): domain Eukaryota; kingdom Metazoa; phylum Chordata; class Lepidosauria; order Squamata; family Gekkonidae; genus Paroedura; species Paroedura picta. Next base: position 73,397,204 of record NC_135376.1, read on the forward strand.
TCTAAGTTGCGAAATGCCTGGAAATGTTGGGGGTGGAGCTTGAGAAGGGATCTCAGCAGCATAGAAATCCATAGAGTCCACACTCCAAAACAAGCATTCTCTAAGGGGACTTGTCTCTATTGTCAGGAGATCAGTTGTAATAGTGGGAGATCATTAAGCCCCACCTGGAGGCTGGCAACACTAGTTATGTAAGACAGTGGTCCCCAACCTGCGGGCCGCGGCCCGGCGCTGGGCCGCAAAGGCCATGGCGCCGGGCCGCAGCTCCCTCTCCCCGCCCCCCCCACCGCAGTAAAAAACTTCCCAGGCCGCAAGCTTGCGGCCCGGGCAGCTACTTACTGGGGGAGGGCGGGAAGAGGGAATCAGGGCTGCGCCCGCGCGGCCCGATCCGTGGGTGTGGCCCGCGGGTGCGGCCCGATCCGCGGGCGTGGCTCGCGGGCGCGGCCCGATGCGTGGGCGTGGCCCGCGCAGGCGCGGCCCGATGCCCTGCCGGTCCCCAGCCTAATAAAGGTTGGAGACCACTGATGTAAGACATAGCCATAGCAAGCACAAATTATTCCCTACATGTTACATTTATGTTGTCTTTTTTGAAACAAGCCATCCATTGCACAGATGCCCTGCATCTGACTGAGGAGGTTTAATGAACTGCTGATGAAATTAGGTTATGGAAAGTGGGGATCTGATCTCAGTAAAATAACGTCCCAAACCAAGTGATTTTTACAGCATTATATGTTGTCAGATGATGGTCCATTTCTTAAGTAAGCGGATGCTTCCTAGATTTAATCACAGTATTTGTCTTCTTCAGCGTCTTGTGTATAATGAAGTTGTTTTCACCTTGTCAGTCTTATCCTCCCCCAGCACTGGCAGGCAAGAAAATGTGCTTTAATTTAATTAGCAGATCCATTTGCCTTGGAGAGGTGAAAGTGTATTTTGAACACATTTGAAATCCACGAGTCACATTTCGGTACTGGTATTTTGTTTTTGTTTTTTTTACCTTGCATTCTGCCCACACAATTTTTGGAAAAAAAAACCCACAACAACCCTTCTATATTGGCTTTGTGTGCACAATCAGGCAACAGCAAATCCGGGAAGACAAAAAGGCTCTGCGTTATCAGTAGCTGACAGTTTTAGCCGAGGAATAATGCAACCATGGCTCAGCGCTAGAGGTTTATAAATGTCAAAAATCCTAATAAGCTTTGATTATGTCAGGGTGGGTTTTGTGTGTGTGTGTGTGTGTTTTATTTCATCTCTAGAGGAGAAGCTTTGTGCAGCTATTTAAAATGCGCCTGTACTGTGCAAATGGCATCAAGACGTCTATGCTGTTAAGTGATCACAACATGAATTTGGTTATTTTCCCAGAATAGTTTGCAAGGCTTTGATTCCACAAGATTCCCTCATGTGTTCTGAGTGGTTTGGCATGTGGCATATTGTGCGGCTTGGCCGGATCAGATCCCAGGCAGGAGAATAGATGGGCTTTGATCTTAGGAAGGCACTTCTCAGGCTACTGGAGAGAGAATCTCAGCAAGAGAAGCCATAAAAGGCTTTTGATTGCCCTCTGCTTCTCCTGCTTCCTTTCACGGGTGTTGCTCAGATGCCACAGCCAAGTGGCACATGAGACAAATGAGGACAATTGCATTTGTGGAAGCTCAGCTGAGGTAGGCGGAACATTGATCCGGTTATCTGGCCTGACACTGAGGCTGTCAGATTTAGCATGCAACGGTAGCTTTGATCACTTAAGACAGGCCTATGCAGCTTGTGACCTGCCAAATCTAGCCCAACAGCCACGTATAGCAGGCCAGGAGGGCTTGAGAAATGGTGATAGTCTCATTGCCTGCCTGGAAGTCCAAAATCAAAGGGAGAAGGTTTCAGGCAGGTGGATGCAGCTGGATGGGCAGTGTTAGGTTTGATGTGGCTCACAAGATGAACACCCCTGTTTGTTTATTGATTGATTTAGTACATTTTATTTCACCTTTCCTCCAAGGAATTCAAGGGAGCAGCCGTTGGACTCCCCTTCTCCATTTTACTTTCCCAACAAATTGGTGAGGTAGACTTGGGCGGACAGAGAGTGACTAGCCTAAGATAAGCCAGTGAATTTAAGGGCAGAGTGGGCACTAGAACCAGGTTGTCCCAGATCTTAATCCAACATTTTACCCTCTGTGGCAAGCAGATTGTCTTTCTTTGCTTTTCTTTCCTTCCTTCTTATTGCATGGTGTGTGTAGCATAGCCCAGAGATTCCTTGTCTGTTTGCAATCAGGCAAGAGACATTAAGATATGGTTTGCCATGGCCTCCTCCACAGCTTGACATTTAGTGTTCCTTGGAGGAATTACCACCCAAATCCTTGGAGGTCTCCCATCCAAATACTAGCCAGGGTAGGCCCTGCTCAGTTTCTGAGATCTGGTTGAATTTGGCTTGCCTGGCCTATCCAGGTCAATAAAATCTGAGTCCAATAGCACCCTTAAGACCAACAAAGATTTATTCAGGATGTGAGCTTTCGAGTGCAAGCACTCTTCGTAATCTAAGGAGTTCTTAGTCTGACGAAGAGTGCTTGTACTCGAAAGCTCACGCCCTGAATAAATCTTTGTTGGTCTTAAAGGTCCTACTGGACTCTGAATTTATTGTGCTACTTCAGACCAACATGGCTACCCATTTGAATCTATCCAGGTCAAGACTGTCTATACATTTCAAGACTGTCTATAGTAAATTTCAGCTTGAAAGGATTATGAAAACATTACAGAAAGGCACAAAGGTGAAATCTGCACTACCAGATTGCAGAGATTAGCCCTCATTAACCCTTATAATTGAGACCACAGTGTGCCTCAAGAAGGTATCCCAGTCAAGCCTAACCAAAATGTAACGGTGGTTTACCTCTTCATGCGTACTGTCTCATTCATATTTGCATAGCACTGTAAAACACTGCAAAGGCTAATGCTAGAGATGCTAATCGTATTCACGCATTATTGTTTCGTCAAAAAGATATTCCAGTGATGATTTAGAATTGATTCCCCTGACAATGGGGTATGGAGCATTCAGTGAATGTAATTGGTTGTAAAGGTACACCGTATTATGAATGCTAGTCTTTGGTCGATTATCAAAAAGAATTTTTCTCTTTTGCTCATGATTTAAGTGCCTTCTGCCCTGAAGGCTGAAAGGAAAGCTCTCAAAAGAGGCTCCAAAGATCACACAAACAACAAAAAGTAAGTTTTCCAGCTGCAGCTATCTGATAAATATACTATCCTTGACATTCCTTGAGGGCCAAAGGGATTTTGCAAGATAAGGACAAACTGCACACAAACATGTGTAACAAATATCTCTCTCTCTCTCTCTCTCTCTCTCTCTCTCTCTCTCTCTCTCTCTCTCTCTCTCTCTCTCTGCCTGAAAAACCACCTCATGGGTGTGCAGAGGTGCAAGTTTGAGGGAAAGAGATAGAAGAGGGTGTTTGAACCCCACTGTCCATTTTTCTACACTAAATTCTGGATTCTCCCCCTTTGGTGTTGTCCTACTGAGTTTCATATGCATATTTATTTTTTAAAAGATATATCTGGAACTCTGACTGAAGGAAAGCATTTGCAGGGAGGGGAATATGCTGAGCAGAAAAATAGCCTGTGATCCTTTCTCTTCCCAACATCTTCTCTGCTTGAAATCACAGCCTCCCCAGGCTGTTTTTCAGGACAAAAGTATGTTGCCAAGCATATTGGCATACAACTGTGGTCTTTCCCATATTGCTGGTTTTTTAAAAGACAGATTTTTCACTTGGTAGTTTTTGTGAGGAAGGGGAAGAATTCTTCTCCCCCCGCCCCCAGCTATTTTATTATTGATTACTTTGGCCTGCATTTTTCATGTGCTCTTTGGCCTTTGTCACAACTGTACATGCAAGTACTAATATAACCTTGATGGCTGATCCCTCTAGGGAAAGTATGGTGTAGGAGAGGAAGTGTTTGCAGTGGGGGAATGCGGGACATTTAACCCTGCATGCCAATTGTCTGCTGCACCTTCTCACTTCCTAAACTGATTTCCCTTGATGATGTAGCCATTCAGTCGAGTCTGACTGTAGGCAATCCTATGGCTCAACTGTCGCCACAATTTCCAATCTTCCAATTTCTTTTCATTGTGTAATGTTCTAGCTGGTGCCGGTTTTGATCATGTCTTTGTCGAGCTGTTTTCCTTTTTCCACTGACCAATCCTAGCTCAATTGCTTTCTTCATTGAATTGGATCCCATGATATGGCAAAGTAAGTGAGCCAGAGCTTTGTGGTTTTATTTTTTTTAATGTATAGTTAGAGTTATAGACTGCCACTCTCAGACCAGCTGGCTCATGGCAGTTTACATTAAAAAGATAAAATACTAAAATACAATCCCCATACAACTGGCAAAACTGCCATCTTCCCGACAAAACTATACAATGGATGGCAGCAACAATGACTATCCCCTGACCTCCCAGCAACTCAACCCTTCTGTTCACAGTTGTGATGTTCCAATAGGTGTCACCAGGCAATGTTGGCCGGGGGGGGGACCAGTTTCAGCTGGGGAGTAGGAAGGACCTAATGTTATTACCCCAGTTTCCAACCCAGCCTCAACCAAATGCCTGGTGGAAGAGCTCCATCTTGCAGGAACCTCATCAGGGCCCTCAGCTCTTCCAGGAGCTCATTTCTCCAGGCAAGGGCCAGGAACCAAAAAGCCCTGGCCGAGGCAGGTGCACTACCCAGGGGTCCAAGACCACCATCAAATTCATACCCACAGAGCAAAGAGCTCTGTGGGGGGCATAGGGAGATAAGCGGCCATGTAGATAGGTAGGACCCGGGACACATACAGCCTTAAAGGTAAAAAACAAAACCTTGAACTTGATCTGGAAGCTAACCGGCAACCGATGCAGCTACCTCAGCAGTGGCTGTACACGACCCTCCATGATAACCTAATGAGGACCTGTGCTGCTACATTTTATACCAGCTGTAATTTCTGGTTCAGGGACAAGGGTAGGCCCATGTAGAGTTACAGAAGTGTAATCTGGAAGTGACTGTTGCATGGATCACTGTGGCCAAGTGTTCTGTAAACAGGTAGGGCGCTAGTAGCCTGTTTGGCGCAGATTGAAAAATGCCATCTGGGCTACCTTCGTGACCTGAGCTTCCATTGAGAGAGAAGCAACAAAGATCACCCCCAGATTCCTAGCCATAGGTGCAGAGGTAAGTTGCACCCCATCCAGGCTGGGGAGATGCACTTCCTATTCCTGTCCCCTTCTACCCAGCCACAGGACCCCTATCTTGGAGGGGTTGAGTTTCAAACGACTCTGCCTGATCCATCTAGCCACTGCTTCTAAGCAACTGTCAAATGTATCTGGGGGAAGATCTGGCCAGCTGTCCATCAGGAGGTAGAGCTGGGTGTCATCTGCGTGCTGGTGACACCCCAGCCCATAACTCCGGAACAGCTTGGCTAGAGGGTTCATGTAGATGTTTTAAAGTGTATCACCCCTTGAGGTACTCTATATCAGTGGTCCCCAACCCCCGGTCCTCCAACCTTTGGTGGTCTCCAGCGTCTGCCATGGTTGGGGCTTCCCCTCGGCATGGCACTGTGCATCTGCTACTGGCAGTGCCTCCCAGCAGGTGGCAGGAAGTCAGGGGCACTAGCGGGAAAGCAAGTGGGGCTCAGGCGGCGGTGACATCCCTCGGTAAAAGACTACCCCTCCCCCCAGGGCCTCAGTAAAATTGTCAAACGTTGACCAGTTGTTAGTGATAAAAAGGTTGGGGACCACTGCTCTACATGAAAGCACAAAGGGGTCAGAAACTCCTCCCCCACAGCCAGCCTCTGTGACCGGTTCTTAAGAAAGGAGGCCAGCCATTTTAAGGCTGTTCTCCCAATCCCTGTGTCAGCGAGGCAGCGAACCAATAACTTATGATTGACCACAAGACCATTTTGCCTATCAATGTTTGAGCCTTTTGCTGTTCATGGAACCTGCAGATGTCTTCTCCAACACCAGAGTTCAAAACAAATCGATTCTCTTCTTGTCTGATTTTTTTCACCGTCCAACTTTCACAGCCATAAGTGGCTACTGGAAGTAGGATAGATCTAACTAATTTACATTTGGAAGTCAGGCTTATGCTTTCCCTTACCAGAAGCAAATCTGGGGAGTTTGTTCACACTTAATTGGACATTCAGCTGGACAAATATCTTGTGAAATATTTTACTCTGGTCCTGGAGAGGGGCACAGAATGGGTGAAGATGGCTTTGTTAAATCAGAGAGCAAGGCTGAATCAGACTCTCCTCCTTAACCATTTATCCACAGGAATTAACTTATTTCCTCCCCAGCCACGTCCTCTAGAAGTAGAGATACCAACCTCCCAGTGGGGACTGGAGATCTCTTAGAATTACAATTGATTCCAGATGACAGAGATCAGTTCCCCTGGAGAAAATGACTGCTTTGGAGGACAGATTGTAGAGCATGATACCCTGCTGAGGTTCCGCTCTTCCCCTACTCTTGCCACCCCCAGGCTCCACCCTCAAATCTCCAGGTATTCCCCAACCCAGAGTTGGCAACCCTATCTAGAAGAAGTAGACATCTGATTTAGCTGAACTAACAGTAACCCAAGGACACTTTGGTGGGAGCGAGTCCTATTGAGTAGACATAGTAAGTAAAATTCTGAGCAGATTTGTTTAGGATTGTTCTTATATTCTTATAACTTAGTGTAACCCTCTGGGCTTGGCCCTCTGGTAAAGCTTGTGATTATATATGCATCTTGGCCCCTGTATAGCTGCTAAGGGAAGTATCAGAGGGAAAAGAAGAGGGTTTCTGAGACAAAGGAAGAGGACATATTTTCTTACATTACATTATCATTCTGCCTTCGCTCTCATTGTTGTTTAGTGCTGCTTCACGCCTACCCATTATCACTCAATGGTTATTGTTCAAAGTGGCAACTTCTTCCATGTGAATGAGCCATCACATATGGAACGTCACAGATAAGAGTTGTATATCAAGTAATTTCAAAAAATGATTTTATGGACTTGGATGCAAAGGACAATTAAATTAAAAACTGAATCCATCATCTTTCATTGATGTTGATCCACATATCCACCTGTGAGTGCCTGAATAACTAATCAATGTATATGCATGTCTAGACCAGTCCCTTGATGGCTTTTCACTAACACCGAATTCTCAGGAGGATTAGAACCTTCCAAGTCCATTGAAACCAGTGGCTTTTAAAAGGATGTTAACTCTACTTACGATTGTACTGTAAAATGGATTAATTATGTGTGCTAGTTGTATAGAAGCTCTCCCTGTTTGATAGAAATTTGTCTGCTTGTACTTTTCTAGTTCAGAACAGCAACTTGTTGTATCGGTCATCAGTAGTCAGGATTTATAAACAGAATCAGTCTACTGGGGAAATAAGGCATCTTTTTAAAGAGTGGCAGGTAGAACAAAGAAGAATTAATACATACTGCACAATATTTATTCTCTGACTGTGACAGTGGAGCCATTCGGTGGACAGGAGGTATCACAGTGATTGATTTAAATTTGCTTAGCCTTTGAAATCTTCCTTGAAGACAAACATAATGACAGTTTTTGCTCTGGGAGATTTTTGGCTCTGTGAGTTCCCTCCCAAGCTCCATTGAGCTTAATGGGGCTTGAATGGAAGCAGAGTTGAGTGGGCTGCACTCATTACATGCACATTTGCCTTTTGGAGACATTTCACCGGCTCTGCATTCCAAAGGCAATTGGAACATTTCAGTCAGTTTTGTCCTAAGGTAAATTTGGAGGAAGGAGGAGACTGTTCACTGTATGGCAGATCTGATTTTAGTCAGCCTGTGGTGACTTTTAGTTCCATTGGCACCAACTCTGTTGACCAAGTAACTGAAATGGCAAGGAAAAAGTGGATGTGTGTTTACTTATCTTTGCAAGATCCATATCACTGCTAGCTGTAAGATGCCCAAGCATCAGTATGGGTTCACCAAAACCTGTTGTGGGCCCTTTATGTACATGTGGCTTTCTTTGATTTTAATGTTCATTCTCATCAGGTGTATTTTTTTCCCCATTCTTCATGTCCTCTCACTTTCACTATACTCCTGTGACAGGCTATACTTTCCCTTCTTCATGCATTTTGCACCTTTCAGCCCTCAGATAATTTTTATTTATTTATTTTATTTGTTTGACTTTTATACCACTCTTCTCTGCCAAAGATGGCTCTAGTTGCCAGATATGGCGTGGATTAGCTCTGTCAATAGAAAACCCAGTACTCTCACTAGAGTTTCTCTTCAGAAGAGTTCTTCAGCTAAGGATTTGAACCAGACCGCTCTCTGACCAGTTTCAGACACAGCTGTCTTGCTTCCAGCCCACAGCCAGTATAACAACGCCCAACAGCCATGGCTAGCCAATCACAGAGCTCAGAGCCTGTTGCCCTGACTCATACCGTCACTATCCCTAGTTGTTGTTACATCACTCAGAACCTCATTTTTTGGTGCTGCCCCTCACACACACCCTTCCTGAAACTGACCAACAGTGTAGTAACCCCCACCTCCCCCCAAAAAAAACCAGTGCTTCGACAACTATGTGTTTCTTCTTATTGGGGTTCGGAACACATGTTTACGATCCTCAAGAGAAAGCTGAATTAAAAATAGGAGCAGAGTGCAGGAAGAGGATCTGAATTAAGGGAATACCAATTTGAATTCTCCAATAATCTGAAGTAAGATATGGGCCATTGTCACATTCTGGCCTGCATCCTATTGCTTTGCTCAACAAAGACAGAAGTGTTTTCCCAAGCTAAGGAGCCTTTCTCCAGATTCAGCAGTTCTTTTTCTGTTGCAAGGAAGCCCTTAAATTGGAGGAAAACATCTTAATCTGAAGAAAGGCTTTAAGCATCACTCTGTAGAGCAGCTGTCCCCAACCGTCCGTCCGGAGACCGGTACCAGTCTGTGCATCAGTCGGTACCAGGCTGTGGCTCCTCCTCGTCCTCCTTCATGGCTGCTGCCTCGGGGGCTGCCTTCCCACCGTGCCGCCGGCTCACCTTTGGTGCTCTCCAGTGGCCACTGTGGCTGGGGCTCCCCCTCGGCATGGCACTGTGCAGCTGCTGCTAGCAGCCCCCCCCCCCAGTGGGCGGCGGGAAGCCAGGGTGCCAGCGGGAAAGCAAGCGGAGCAGGGGCTCAGGCGATGGTGACGTCCCTCAGCAAAAGACTACCCCCCCCCCAGGCCTCAGTAAAATTGTCAAGTATTGACCGGTCCCTGGTGATAAAAAGGTTAGGGACCACTGCTGTAGAGTATTAGGATATGTGCCACGGAAAGAGCATATTCTCACCAATCAACCTTTATCATTAAAGAGGAAAGAACAGGGGAGAGTGGTTCTTGCCAGTGAACTATAGTGGCTAAGAGTGGTGACTCAAGCAGCTGGGTGACCTTGGGCCAGTCACAGTTCTCTGAGGCTCTCTCAGCCTTATCTACCTGTTGTGGGGAGAAGAAAGGAAGGAATCTGTAAGTTATTTTGCGATTCCTTAAGCCAGTGAAAAGTGGGGTGTAAAAACCAACTCTTCTTCAAATAATGCACTGAATATTAGAAAGTGTTGCCATGACATCTCACTTCTGTTTACTATCAAGCATTTACTCTGCTCAAAAAATTAAAACAGTTCTGTATTTTGGTTGTTTAAGCTTCACATAGGAAAATTATTGAAATGTGGACTAAGAGTCACCCCTTTCTGGCTAGACACAAGGAAAGGAATGATATATACACGAGCCTTCCTGTTGAAATTTTACTGATGTCCTCAAGACCCTCACTCCTGGAAACCCCCATTTTTGTCATGGCTTGTTTCCCCCTTTTCTGTACATGTGTATTCATCATTGTGGGGCTAGAAATGATAGGCAGAGCCCAAATTAAGGTATCCCAAGGTGCTGAGTCACGCTAAGGTGGAAATGAATGCAAAATACCCACCCTCTCTTAAGGACCTTGGAGCCTCCACTTAGGAATTCTCTTAAGAACCTCAGAGCCTGAAGGAGAAGATACCAAAGGAATTTTTTCAGGCTGGCATCCTTGAAAGATTGCATTTTTATTATGCCCGCATTTTGATGTGCAGATCCACTCCCCTCCTTAGTCTCAGCAAAAGGGTACAAAATGTTACCCCTCAGCACCAATTCTTATAGCCAGTTTGGAATTTATCCTGTTACTTCAGCATCTTGATTGGCCTTTTGCTTCTCTGCTTTGTGGATCTAGCTCTCATCTCCTTCCCCTATCTAGTGAATTTCAACCCCTGACACTACTTCTTCACCACTGAGGACAGTCTTCTTTCAAGATTCTTACACCTTTTCCTTTTAGTTTTATACTCCAGCAGGTAGACCGTTTTGCTTAGGAAAGGATTTGTGTTTCACTGACTTTATGTTTTTCTGTAATTTTATTTTTTTGCACCAAGATGTAGCATACATTAATTTGGCTTATCTTCTGTTTATAAAATTTTAAAAACCCTCAGTTTAAGAGCCTTTCCCCTCTTTGTTTTTGAAAGTGTTGATCTTAGTCTGGACCTTGGTATACACGGACTGGATCCCAAGCAATGAAATACCCTAAATACATGTGTTTGTCCCATGCTAGCAAGAGGACACCTTTGCATGTTATGGCCCTGACACATGTAATTCTGTTTGAGTAACAATATTCCCAGTACAAGATGGCATCTGGGTGTGCAAAAAAATTTCAAGTCACTTTGCTGTCATATTGCAGTGCAGGCAATACTGTATTTGTACCTTTGAAATGGTACCAGATAGCCCACTTGACTGTTGGGGTCTTTAAGTAAGTGATCCGGCAAGATCTCCAGGTTTGGTTTTGCAGCATCCCTGTTTATGCTTTGTCCATATGGACATCCCATTCTGAAGCCAGCGTAAAAATATCCTTTTAAAATTAAAAGAAACAAATAGAAGTCAGCAAATTTTTTTAAGGCACGAAATGTACCATTTGCCCAACAAGTTACCCATTAAAAAGCACTTTAGATGACCAGCCTTTGTTATGTTTCTGGGTGGGAGGGTTAATCTTGTGCATAAAAGGGCAGACAACAGTTTCTGGACAGCAGGGGATCTGCAGTGCAATCCCATACTCTTGCAAGCCCATTGACTTCAGTGGGCTCAGGAAAACTTAACTCTACTTAGCATTGCACTGCTGTTCACTTTAGATTTCTCCAGATTCCCTAAAATTACATATGAAGTGGTGACAAATTAATTTTGTACTTGAATGTTTGACCATATTAGAAGGAAGGGCATTCTTGTGTGAAATCTTTGTCAAAAATAATGGGCCATGTTATGATTAGGAATCAATTTAACATTTTCTGTGTACCTATAAACGATTTGCTGCTCCATTGTAGCATGGGATTATTTAGCTGTCATGTTGCTGTTGCATGTCCATAGTCCTCTTTGAGAGTGACAACTTGATTTTCACTTTCCTGTTCATGCAAACAAAAGTAATTTACTCTTGCTGGGGATAGAAAGCAAAAACCCAAAACAAAATAGCTGTAAGACAAACAAGCAACTCCCCCGCCCATCCCAGTCAATTTGTGACCATGGGGGGAAAAAAGGTAGACATAATTAAATTCAGTATTTACAATATGAGGATAATATTTCCAGCACTATCTGGTGGCTGGTTGGAGGGAAAAGTAAAATTGAACAGCAAGGAACAAAAAGCAGAAATGGGAGAGGGACTGGTTGGGGGAAAACTTCATGTGTCAGAGATAGGGTTGCCAGCTCCAGACTGGGAAACACCTGGAGATCAGGGGGGAGGAACCAGAGGAGGGTGAGATTTTGGAAGATGCAGGACTTCAATGGGGTATAATCCCATAGAGTCTACCATCCATTTTCTCCAAGTGAACTGATTTCTGTCACCTGGAGATCAGAAACCCTGCCTGGCAGATGGAAACCCTGCTCAGAGGGCCTAATCCTTTTCAATAATCTCTACAGATGAAAGGCCAGAAAACAGCAGCTCATTTGTTGTAGATTATTAAGCAGTGATTTCATTTTTTAAAGCTTTTTGCTTCCCCGCACATATCTAACATTGTCTGGATCAGGGGTAGTCAAACTGCGGCCCTCCAGATGACCATGGACAACAATTCCCAGGAGCCCCTGCCAGCATTTGCTGGCAGGGGGCTCCTGGGAATTGTAGTCCATGGACATCTGGAGGGCCGCAGTTTGACTACCCCTGGTCTGGATGATGGGATTTATTCTGAGCAACCTAATTTACACCAGTACTTTAACATGTACACTTTATATGTGCTTCTCACCAGAAAATTACATACAAAGCACACACATTACGGGCTTGTTGTTGTTGTTATTGTTGGCAAAAACAGGAAATGAATACGCAATAGGGATGGACATACTAAATAATTTGGCATGATTTTGATTCATCCTGAATCAAGACATTTAAAGACCCCTCTCCCACCAAATGCAGGTGATCCTCAAAAATCACATCTTTCTCCCCAGCAGACCCGATCTGAGGCTGTGAAGAATCCATTCTCCGCAGCTTTAGAAGGGGTCTGGTGGGGAGAAATTTAAAGACCCCATTTCAGGGTCAGCTGTTTGGTGGGGTCTTTATCAGCCAAATCATCAGCTAAATAAATTGATCTGGCCCAAATTGATCTGGCCCATTTAAACCAACAGGGATTGAGATTCAACTAGGATAAACCTGAAAAAAACCTGAATCAGCATTGATTTGAGAGTTTTCAGGCTTATCTCAGCCAATCACACATCCCTAATGGGTAACCAATTCTGTATGGATTTATGCATGTGGTTGAGAGAAGGGATAGAAAGAATTTGCCTGTCTATCCAAATGCTAGCTGTTGGGGCATGTGATGATTCAGAACACCCAAAAAAGTATTTCGCATAATGCTGGGGGAGCCCTTCTAACATGGGATGTAGTGTTGTCTTTATTCTTAGATGGCCTTAAAATGAGACTGGAATACAAATAGCTGTTAGCTAGGGAAGACACAATTTTTGCCACAGACTTATTCAACAGCCAAACTTATGGTGTTCAGCTTGGACCTGACCCCTTGCTTTGTTTGATTTGGCATCAAATGACTTGAATGTTTTGCTAAACAATTAAAAAATAATAATAAGTTTCCCTCCAAATTATGTTTCAACCAAAATGTTGCTGATCCAAACAGATCAGCAGCCATTAATACTGCTAAGAGCTACTTAGATGAACACGGCATTATGGGAGCTATTTAAAACACTGCGGATTAATGTCTGATTTATATGATTTGTCACTGATTTAATTATCTGTTTAAACAATTTCTTGCCAAGTGAAGAAGCTGTGCAGGGGGGAGGGGGAGTAGACTTCAAGCAGGCTGTGTGAGAATGTATGTGTGAAAAGCTGATTGTGCTGTACTGAATTGTTATTAAAGAAAACCGTGACGCAACCAGCCAGGTAGCCCCAAACAGGCTGCCAAACAGATAAACAGGGTGTCAGCTCTTTGTTTGTGACTGGCAAACAGGACATGGGTTCAAACAGCAGGTACTTAAGCATGTCTACAATCAGCAATAATGGCTAAAAGGGATCTTGATGTTCAGAGGGAAGAGCAGAGTAAAGCTTTGGCCTCAATGTGCCGCCTCTAGACCTTGCTGAGTATTTTTTCAACCACTACAGCAGCCTTTCTCAACCCTTCTGCCATTGAGAAACCCCTAAAACATTCTTCAGTCTTCTAGAAACCCCAGAAGTGGTGTGATCGGTCACATTATGGTTGGGAAGCATAGCTGTGTGCACACCTACCTGGGGCCCCTCCCCTTCCCACCCCCTCCAGGCCCATCATTGGCAAGTTAGGAGGGAGCAGGTCAACATGACAATATATGGTCCTATTAGCCATTAAATGTTTTACATTAATAAATTTATAATTAATTAATTAACTCCCCCCCCCCCCCAATTTGGGAAACCTTTCCAGGCCCATCAAGAAACCCCAGGGTTTCACAAAATCCTGGCTGAGAAAGGCTGCACTACAGCAACACTGTACTGAATTAGATGGATCTTTAGTCTGATCTAACAAAGCTTTTTTAAATATTAAAGCCATCTGTAACTCACATTTTGCTAATTTCACTGACAGGTACTCTAGTTTTTGACCACTCATGTCTACAATTTTTTTTCAGTGGTCATTCAAAGAAAATTCTTCAGAGAGTTAAAAAAGAAATATAGACGTAAGTCCAAGATCAGCGTTTCTTATAGCAGGAGTGTGATTTCATACAGTTGAAAAAAAATGCTTTACTACAAACCGTATTTTTCTCAGCTGTGACCTACGTGAAAATTGCTCTGTTATTTTCCTTAGATGGATGTCTACATTTTTTGTTTGAAATACACCTATCAGTGGGACACCAAACATAACAAAAATAAACTTCTCTGATCTTGACTAAAAATTGGAAGTTTGAATCGGTGTTCTTTTCATAGTGTTTTCATTCCGAGTATTTAAGTAATCTTGTAAGAACTCCTTCTGGATCATGTTTTATGTTTTAATCCACTCAATTTCCATGTAGGAAAAATGTCACTATATCTCTTTCAAACATTAGGGCTTGTTCTTCAGTGCTTGAAGAGTTTTGAGGTGCATCTGTCTGTCAAACTGACTAATCAAATCTTAAAGATGCACAGTTTCTCAGAAAATACATTAACTGGACTAAAATTGTTCCTTGTCAATCCCTATTATAGAGAGATTTAATACAAGAGAGCATATATTGTTCCACTGCCCTGCTTATGTAGACATTCGTAGAAACTTGATTGAACCACTCCTTAAAAAGTTGCCAGAACATCGTGATGTAGATCGAGCAAAGAGGCTGCTAAGTGATGAGTCCCCCCAGGTGACAACTCAGCTGGCTAAGTTTTGTGCCGCCGCCATAAAAATCCGATGCTCTAAAGTAGCATAATTTTAAGTTCTATTTTATGATCTGTTTTATATTACCTTAAATGACAATATTATTTTGGTCTTTTATGTATTGACTTCATATAACTTCGTCTGAGCGACTGTAATAAAGTTTGATTGATTGATAGAGAGAGTTAACATATAAATATATATATACACACACACCTGCCAAAAACCACCATTTTTAAAAAAAATGCTTAGAACCTAATTTACCTCATAACAGTGTTCAGCTCTGTCATTTCTGGTTCGGTTTTGGTTTTTGACAAAACAGTTCCTTTCAAGGTTTCTGTCAAAGTTAGTGAGATGAAACCTTGATAGTGCGCGGCCATGACTTACTGGGGCTTCCAGTTGGCACCGTGGCTGGCGGGCTTGAGTAAGATATGTGTGCCGGTGTGCGTGCCATCAGTGGCTGGAGGCAAGATGAGATAGCTATAAATACCCACCATGTGCAAGTAGTCCCCTCTCTCCGTCCAAGTGCCGAGGGAACAACATCCCACCCTTTGGAACATCCCACCCGAGGGAACAACATCCCATTGTTGATTGTCAATGTTAAAGTGGTTTATGGAGTTAAAATGGTTTTCAAATTGATGTATAATGTTACAGTTATTGTTGGATATGAGAAGGAGCCTATTGGCAGGGAGTCCGGTTTGCATTTCAGACTCCTTGGGTTGGGGGAGCCTCATTAAGAGGCTGGCAAGGATGAAAGTCTGGTTGACCCAGCTGGGAAGGCCCAGGGTAGCCAAAATGAGGTCAGTGCCTGTTGGCCCCCCTTTGAGCCACTCTCCCCAGGTGGTGCAGATTCCAGGAGGCAAGGAGCCCGCTCTCCCAGCTGGGAATGTTGCAGGCTCAAGGGCTCCTAAGGGCTCCTGATTTTAAGCAGTTGGACAGCTGAGTTCAGGGTCAAATTCTTGTGCTAGGCTAATCCTCCAGGGTAAAGTAACCAGATTTTAACATTGGTAAAGCGGGACACCATTGACCGGGGGGGGGGGTTCTTGATTAAAATTTTGGTCTATATGGAGCAACAAAAAGTTTCATAGTACGCATAGAACGCATAAATAGTATTTTAATATATATTTTTAAATTTCAACATAAGTACACTTTGCCAGGTACCCCCAGATGTCCCTCCAAAAGTGGGACAATACTCCAGGAGGATGTTGTTATGAATAAAAACGGTGGCTATATTAACTCAAGAAGAAGGTGTTGTGTCTTCCTTGGGTCCCTGTGCCAGCCTGCTAGTCAGTGGGTATTGTGAAATAAGTTTCTAAGATTTGCTAGTGCCTTAAAACACCAGATTTGACACACATTTATTTTGCAATAAAGTGGGGAAAGCTTTTGAGGCATATGGCTGGTTCCTCTGTTTTTGGATCATTAATAGTAACATTTTAAAAAGGAAATCTCCTAGTTGATGCCTTCTTATGTACTTTACTGATGATAGTTATCAAATGGATATAAATGGATAGTTATCAAATGCACTCAACTCCTTCCTGTTGATTTTATCAACAATGCTAGGGAAAGTTTGATCTAATTTTGTGTACAATAAGATGCTGCTAAAAGGACAGAAGTGAGGCTAATAAAAACAAATACAACTAGGATTGAGAACCTCCAGGTGGGGCCTGAAACTGCAGCAGACATCAATACAGAAATCGGTTCTCCTAGAGAAAATAGAAGCTTGACAGGCAGACTCTATGGAGCCTACCAGTTGTTTTTAGAAATGGGTTGGGCTAAGTAGGGCTTCTGATTGGCCACTGGAGGTCAGATTATCAGTGAAAAGGGCATTCAATTAAAGAGAGCATCTGCCTAAATTTTTGAAGAGTTACTATTCAAATTATGTATAATCTCACACTCCTACCATTTATGGTTGTCTGCATTTCCTGCAGCAGCCATTTGGACCTTGTGCCCATCAGTCAATCTTTTTTGAGTCTCAGGGCACCCAGAATTCTGAAGGTGCCCAGAGGCTCAAAAAAGATTGGGGACCCCTGCCATAGATTCTAGGTTACATCCCTCCTCAAACTCCATTCCACAAGCACTGCTCCCAACTTTCTAGAAATGGCAACTATCTACTTGGCCTCCAATCAAATTCCAGAATGGAGTCATGAAGTGGCTTTTAGCTGGCATCTTACTTCTGCAGCCTTAGCAATTTCCTGAGTCCTTTTCAAAAATGAATCAGTTCATCTGCAAAGCTCTTAATGTTATCCAAATATTTTTTTTAAAGAAGGGATGTTTCATAATTGTGAATTAGATTATAAGTACCTAAGCAATAAGTGCATTTGCGCATAAAAATGAGAAGACTTTTTCAGAGTTGCAAGAAATTCTTCTTCTTCGCATCTGGGTAATGTTCCCAAGGTAAAGTGGCAGATGTCTGAGTTATTAAATCTATTCCCCAAAGCATGATTAAGGTAAAAATTAGGAGGATTTCTCTTTTCTCCTGCATATGCGTAGAGGCAGAGACGAGCTTGCTTACACATTTATGAGAAAATTAACTCTGTTGAAGCTATATAGCATTCTTACCGGATGTTTTTGTAATGCTGTGACATTATAAGTTGTAGAGGCAAGACGGTATATGTGGAAAACAGATGACAACATGATTGTCATTAGAACTTGGTTGTTTACGGACAAGAAGCCTATAAACATCTCATTTACATATTACCATTAGCTGTTGAGTTTCTCTTGGCAGATTCTTGAGAACTCCTCATCAGGAAAGACTCTGTCCATGTAGAGCTAGAGCTCCTTAATTTATATCTCAAGTTTTGCTTTACTGAAATTTTTACAATGAGATGAGGAATGTTTTCATTAGTCCTCTTTTATGTAAGTTCAAAGGCCATTCTGAAAAGATAGATAGAAGTGTTTTGAGACTACAGGAACTGATTGATAATTTTGGTTAACTCTTTCTCTGCCTTTTCTATACTTTAAGATTGTTTGAGTTATCAGTTGATATTGTGAAATCTGTTTATGCAATTATAACAAATGCCTAATAAAAGAGTCTTTTTTTTAAAAAAATTGATTTTGATTTGACTGTTAGCAGTTCTGGCTATTGGTTCTGGCTTGTTTATCATGTACTTGCCCCCTTTCCCACCCGGTGACCAGATGGAAGCCTAACTGGTTGAGGCAATGTCTTCTTGTTAGATCATTTGTGTTAACAAAACAGTGTATGGACTTCATCTAAGGATAAGGTGATGGGAACTACAGAAGGCTTATACATACACCAAATAAGAGTGCTGCAAGGAAAGAAGCTGAATATGTGTGGAAGTATTTATCATTATTCAAGAAAACAAATATATGTATATCAGCAGGATGGAAAATAATCAGATCAACTCCAGGGCAAAAGGAGGATACATAGCTAAAGTTATTGGAGCTTGTCTTGTTGGGTAGTAACTAGCTTGTAATTGCTGTTCACCTACTGTGCTCACTTAGGTTCTCCAACCTGCATTGCTATTTACATTTGGGCTATAAAACGGATAAAAGAGGAACATTTGTATGATCGAATTCAAAAGGGAGATGTTTGGAGAATTTTTGATGAGAGCCCGTTTCCATCTGAAAATATTGCTTCATCTGCAAAGAAACATATTCACAGTTATACATTCCACAAACTTCCTCATTGAACTGGAATGATGAGTTTTGGCTTTCTGTTTCGCCCAAAGCATTTCTCCTCATCCCTGTACAAGCCAGAGCCACTTCTTATAAGGGAAAGTTTTTCCTTGAATAATCCACTCCTGAGTTATTTTGATTTCCCATAGAATATACCCGTGCTTATTGTAGAGATCCACCAA
Organism: Paroedura picta; assembly: GCF_049243985.1. Lineage (NCBI taxonomy): Eukaryota > Metazoa > Chordata > Lepidosauria > Squamata > Gekkonidae > Paroedura > Paroedura picta. Next base: position 73,415,806 of record NC_135376.1, read on the forward strand.
GTAAACCACCCCCCACCCCACATATCAGCAGATAAGACAAGGCAACAAAGCTTGAGAGATCCCCTTGGCCAAGTTATAACATGTTTACATATCCCTGCAGGAAATAATAGAAGTCCCCAAAAGAATATGCTAATGTGAGGAAGTGCATTGATTCCTAGCAAGAATATAATTTGGAAACAATCACAGTGATAGTGGGATCCCCCCCCCAAAAAAAGAGATCACAATAACACCTAGAGCAGTGGTCCCCAACCTTTTTATCACCGGGGACCACTCAACGCTGGGGACCACTCAACGCTGGGGACCACTCAACGCCTTTTACTGAGGCCCAGTGGGGGGGTAGTTTACTCCTCTACTCTCAACCACTGCCCTAACGCTCTCTGATCACTATGGTGATGTTTAAACATCCCTTCAAAATAAGATACAGACATGCCACAACAATGAACATAAGGAACATTTTATTTTCATGGAAATTTTAACTCATGACAAATCAATGGGAACCCTGAGCTTGTTTCTCTGCAACGAGATAGTTCCATCTGGGAGTGATGGGAGACAATGACACCCAAAGTGTGTTGAAAAGGGCCGGGGGCAGATGAAGTAAAGGGCTGAGGGGTGGGGGGAGAAGGCGTCCTTTGGGGCCCACCTCCAGTTAGTTGAAGGACCACATGTGGTCCGCAGCCCACAGGTTGGGAATTACTAATCTAGAGTACTGCACCAAGTACAACTCAACTCTTCTAATTGGTATGCCTGAGCCAGCTGTTTTTTAAATTAAAAGTTGTATAGGAAATGAGAGATGATCAGTAGTGAGCAATGGCAGCATCTCCTAATTGTTATCACAGGCAATTCTGAAACCATTATAGGGGCCAAGAAGTACCATCTGACCTGGTTTGGCTTAGTTGTTCTGTGGTTGTTTTGGGTAGTCTGCTTGCCAACCCTTTGTTTGATCAAAGCTTGATCTTGACACGTGGACTGAGTCCTTGCTTGACCCTTCTTAGGTCATCGCAAGGTGACACTGTCACCCGCCTGCCACTCTGGCGGCATCCACACAGCAATGATTCTGCATTTTCCTTCTGTTGCTGCTGCATTTGCAACAGAGCTCCCATATTGAGTTTTCCTTGCCTCAGGCCCCTGCAGCTGCCTTTTCCCCACACATGACACTAAAGTGCTTTGGGGGACTTCTTCTTTAAATAGATAATTGACATATCACTCTAACTTAAAATCGCTAATTGAGATCACAATAAGTTAATATGTTAATTACCAGGGTTTTGAAAAGTATGGAGGAAATTCTGTCGTGGCACTGGAGGAAAGGATGGTTAAGAAGGGAAAGGAAAGAGCATCCGTACCCTGGGCAAACGTGCTTTGACTATGGCATTTCCCAAAACAGTGTACCAAACCATGTTTGGAAAGAGAACAAAACAGGGGGATATAAAGAAAGCAGATGATTATGGGACAACAATGTCTCGGTGCCACCCAGACCCACCCCAGAGCGAAATCTCTGCGGAAGCAGCTGTTGTGTTGGATTCATCATTCAGCTTTAATACAAGTTCCCCAAGTGATATGTGCATTTAGAAACTATTCTGGCCTCAGACTTCTACTCCTGCTTCAGGAACTACTGCTTGACAATGTCTGGAGTGCAGGAGCACAAGGTTAGTGGCCCAGCAAAGTTTCCTTCCTCACCTTCAACCTACATCAACTGGGGGAAATCAGCTCACACTTTTCTGAAGGCAGCTTCTCGAATTCTCCTGCCAAGGTCCAACTAGAGCCAGAATCCTTCAGGAGATTAAGCCAATTGAGGCAGTGATCTGGAACACAGGCAGCTAGCTGGGCACAGTGTCTTCTCTCAGGGGCTTCTGAATGAGCCTCCTGCCATGGGGATGGGGCGCAAGAGCCAGCATGGCTTCCCTTTCATATTAGCTTTCCTTCTCCAAGCCACTATAAGCATTAAAGTGGCATAACTTCTTGTACTCTAATAACTCTATTTTTTTTGCTGCTGTAGTGGGGCGGGGGGAATTAGGTTTCCCTGAGTTTTATCAATTGAAAAACTCTCTCTCTCTCATTGGAATAAAAAAGCATCATGTCCTTACATCTCCAGTTTTACTGTCCTGAATGTGGGCGGTCCATTGTATGTGGGTATGTGTGAAAGTGTATTTTATACATTTTTCAAAGCAAAAAGGCAAGGAGTATGTGAAAGAAAAGGCACTAAACATGAGCAAGTAAACATTGCTTTGGGGTCATAATGGAAATAATTCAAGAATAATTCTCAAGCCATCTCAGCGTTTGCCCAGGGCTAAGCAGCAGGCGTTGTCCCCTCTAGTTATGCTTGTATTCACCTACCTGAAATGCAAGATACATAAATACAGTACAGCGTATCAGTATATGACGTCAAGACCAATACTTCTGAAAATCCCACAAGTGCATGGTTTTCAAGTCTTGGCTGGGAATTTCCTGGAGATTTTTGGTATGGAGCCTAGGATGGTAGAGTTTGGGGCAGAGAGGGACCTCAGTCTGCCTTCTAAAGCACCATTTACTCCAGAGGCATTGATCTCTATAACATGGAGACAAGTTGTAATTCTGGGAAATCTCCCAGCCTGGCAACCTAACACAGACAGACCAGTTTCTTAACAGTAACCATGACATTGTTTTTTAAATGCCAAATACTCCCAGCTTTTTGGATTTTAGAAAACTCCTATGCAGCTATGCTTGTTGCCAGGGCCTTGTTGGATAAAATCACACTTGATTGCTGTTGTTTCATTTATATTAGCCTATTGAAACTCAGGTCCTCTCATAGGTTTAGCTGTTAGCCTCATGGATCACCTCTATGGTGGGACAGAATAATTCCCACGTTACAGATAAAAAAGGCTGGAGCCTAAGACAAGCATTGAAAAGAAACACAACATGGCTTTGTGTTTCTTTTCTTGCACAATAGCCTCCATTTCATTGCCTCCCAGTCCTGTCATATATCAGATCTCTTTAGAAATTTGGGAGAAGTTTGAAAAAAGTAGACTGTTTGCACGGCGTTGGGAGAGCAAATGGCGACTCTATTGATGGGCATGCACATCATGGATTCTCAATGTGAGTGTGTATTGAATTGGGTTTCAACTTGCCCAGGTGATTGAATGAATCCAGGTCTGATGTTGGATTGGAAGCTCTTCTATATTCAAGAAATACAATCTATGTACTAATGGCTATACAACAATAATATATTAAAGTGTATTGGAGAAAAAAAATCTTTGTAGTTGTCAACTTGATATTCTTCAGTATAAATTCTAATTTTTTACATTCCATCACCCATTTCCATCATGTATATCACAAGCAGCTTGTTTTGATTGTGCTCTTCTGTACATACAATTACTAAATAATTTCATATGTAAGCTACAATTGTAAGTTAGTATTTGTAATTTCCACAAACATGCTGAAAACTCCTTATTTGCTCACCAGTATTTCCATACATTAAAGGCTTTGCTCTTCAATTAATCTTCCAATATTCTGGATCTACAGCCTATAAACATATATAAAGTTATGATGAATAATAACATTTTCAAGTCAAGAAGGGGTTTTTTTTCAGGCTGACATAATGAGCTAGTTTTGGAAGGTAATTCTTGGAAATGCTCCAAGCCACTGTTGTATAGCTGCTAGTACACAGGTTGTGTTCCTTGAATATTGTTACATTCTGTGTATCCTTCTGTTTATATCATTGTTCTTTACTCCTGCCATATTGATGTTCTACTTTTTGTTCTGAAGACGCACCTTCCTGGGGGCAGGAAGTCAAAATGAGGGTGAATGCTCAGTTTCACATTTGCCTTTCAATCAATATATCCCGTGGATTTGCTTGGCTTCCTGTATAGCCATTGTGTGCCTGACTGAAAAATCCAACCACTTCCCTGAAGGCTACTAGCAGGGGTTATTGTTAATAATGGCATAGATCAACAGGTGGTATTGGTAAGAGAAGCATCAGTCATCAGGTAGTAACTTCACTTAGCATTGCTAATACAGAATGATAAGCTCACCTTTTATTTCAAAATATTATTGTCAACTTTTCTGTACATTTTATGTGGTGCTGCTTTCCACCTTCAAACAAAACTAATTTCAGAAGAAGAATAGTCTGCTGTGTAACTGAAGAACAGGTTATTTCAGCCACGGAATCTCTATTTCTTGATATTGCGGTGACAGATGTATAGTAACAAAATGTTAAAAATGGACTGTTTTCTCAACTAGAGTTTTGTATAAGGCTCTTGGCAGAATTTCTTCCTTCATTCCCACCCCCATCTTACTGTTTGAAGCACAATCCTCTAGTGCTTAACCTGAGTCTTATGACTAATTACCTCTAGAAGAATGGCTTCATTGTCTTCTTGTATACACAGTTGGTATGTTTGGCCAATACTGGAAGACAAGGACTGCAGGAGCTTTAGTTCTGCATGGTTGTGCTGCTCTAAAGTGTCTCTTTGAGATAATGTATAAATTAATGGCTAGCCCATGGCAATTATCTTAAGAGGCCATTTTTTTTAAAGCAAAAGTTTGATGGACTAGTCTCCTTTAGGAATCTGGATGATCAAGCACTTTACCTATAACTTTGAACTGATTACTTCCATTCTATGGCATTGTATCTGAGGAAGTATGTGTGCACACAAAAGCTCAGACCTTGAATAAAACTTTGTTGGTCTGAAAGGTGCCACTGGACTCTAAATTTGTTATGAGTGAACCTGGTTACATGGGATGCTTCTCTTACATTTTTTTAAAAAACTGACTGCAGATCAGTTTTCACTGTTCTAACGAAAGTGCCTCACTGTTGCTAGGGGAACTTTAAGAATACTGTACCATATGCTGTGCCATATGCTGTTTTGTGTTGGTCACCATTTGTTCCCAGTCATTCTGGTCGTTTGCCCCAGTCATCAGGGTTTCAAATGTGCAGAGATAGTATTTTTGGTAGAAGGAGGTTATAAATTATGCAGAATCCCATTCAGAATGAAGACAAGCCTGTTCACAGTCTGTCAAACTGATGTGGCAACGCTTGATGAAAACTGTAAACCTCGAGAATTATAATCTCTCTCCCTTCCCACTGAGAAGAAGGTGAGTGGGACTTGATCCAGGAGTTCTGTGGCTCAGGCACTGGCTCTCTATGCCAGTGCTAAAGGGGATGAAACTTCAGGCAGTGCCAACTGAATCATTTCCGGGTCTGGGATGTCAAGTGGCACTGAAGGGCTCGTCTCGTGCTACTGCCTGATATAAAGTTTTACTGCTTGATGTAGTGGTTAAGAGAGGAGGCTTCTAATCTGACGAGCCTGGTTTGATTCTCTGCTCCTCCATATGCAACCATCTGGCTAATCTTGAGCTAGTCACAGCCTGATAGTACTGTTCTCACAGCAATCCTGTCTGGGATCTTCGCTGCCCTGTCTCCTGTACAGGAGTACCGATCCCTGGGGGGCAAGGTACGCTGGGCCAAATGTTCCCCTGTATGGGAACAGGAAAAAGCAGGGCAACCAGCTCAAATTCCAACCAGCAGTCTGGCCCGATACCTTCAGTGCAGAAATGGTAATGTCTTGTGGAGATCAGATAAACTGAGGAGGAAAATACTGGATGCAGTAAACATGATATTACGCAGTTCATTATTTATTTTATGCCTGGTGGGACAGCTGCAAGAGAATCTGAGAGTCACACTGTGTAGCAAATTCTCCCTGGCTGCCTCACAAAAACTCAAGTCTTTTTGGTGACAACATCACTTGAGCCGGAAAATACTGAATTCAATAAGCATGGTATTGCCCGGTTCATTCATTACTGTATTCCTGATGGGGCAACACAATCTGGAAGAGAACCTGAGACCATAATGTGGTAAATTCTCCCTAGAATGTAATGACTCAGCAGGCTACACAGAATTAGAAGTTATCTGCTAAAGCCCAATAGCTGAAGGACATAATAATTTAAAAATCAATGTTATCAGTAGATGAACACAAGTCTTTCCCTGTTACAAGCAAAGGTAAAAACTCAGTGTGATAATACATACTGGACTCTTTAGTGTTAAACTATTCCACTGTGTGAATTTGTTCACTTAACACAGCTGCAATAAGTGCATATTTATCTTTAAGAATTCAGGAAGATATAAATATTTAATGAACAATAGCAAGGAAATATAGATAGGCAAAAGACCTGTTTTATTTCAGAAGGGTACAAGTTTGTCTGAACTAAATAAACATTTTCTGCATTAGGGCAATGGAAGTGATGATCTGTTTTTGTTAGCATTTCCTTTCTCACCCTGAGGTATGGAACTTTCACAGGATGTCATGCTGCAGTTGCTCTCTAGGAGTTAATTATGATGGCGATAGGCTCCTTTAGGCCCTATTTAGACAGAGACAGAAGCAACACAGAACCGGGTTCATGAATCAAGTCAATGTGTTCAACCAAAACAACAGAACAGCTATAACAAAGTAAAAACACAGGGAGGACCATTATCCAAAATGATAATAATTTCAGGACTGGCTAAGGTGGCCTGTCTTTTGACCTTGAGTCATAGAATACGAAGACCGATAGGGACTTCCTCAGGCTGGAGGAGGAGGAAGCAATCACAACATTTATGGCTTTGCTCATGGATTGGTAGGGAACACTGGTTAAACTAGATTAGTGCAGTGGTTTACGTGGTGGCTTTCTCTTTCTCAGAGCTTTTCTGTTGCTGTTGAATTGTGATGGCTGACCATGAGACCCTGACAGAAAAAACAACAATTTTGGATTGTTGGGAAATACCTGAAGATCAGGGGAGGTGGAGCTTAGGAGTTGAGAGTTTGGGGGAGGGGAGAAACTTCAATATGGATGTGATGTCATCCCCCAGTAGCTATTTCCTCTGAGGAAAAGAAAGCTCTGCAGTCTGGAAATGATTTGGATCTCTGGTCTCCCATGGTCTCCCATAGAGGCTGGCATTCTGAAAACCATTGGTTTTTGTATGTGTGTGCATAGAAGACACTTGCCATGCTTCTTGAGCCTGTGTGCAAATATGCAAAATCCTAGCTGTTTTTTGCACAATCCTAGCTGTTTCCAGTGTGAATAGTTGATTGTAGGGGTGGGGACCAGCCCACCAGCAAGCCCTAAGTGATTGCGTAGACCACTAGAGCAGCAGTCCCCAACCCCCGGTCTGGGGACCAGTACCGGTCCATAGTTCAGTTGGTACCAGGCTGTGGCTCCTGCTCATCCTCCTCCCCGGCTGCTGTCTCGGAGGCTGCCCTGCCACTCTGCCGCTGGCTCACCGTTGGTGCTCTCCAGTGGCCGCCATGGCTGGGGCTCCTCCTTGGCCTGGCACTGCACAGCTGCTTCTGGCAGCGCCCTCAATGGGCGGCGGGAAGTCAGGCATACCGGCAGGAAAGCAAGTGGAGCAGGGGCTCAGGCCGTGGCGTCCCTCGGCAGAAGACTACCCCCCCCGGACCTCAGTAAAATTGTCAAGTGTAGACCGGTCCCTGGTGATAAAAAGGTTGGGGACCACTGCACTAGAGGACAGGGACACTGAAAGTAAACAGCTGAATGGTGCCTCCATCCCCAGTGCTGTTACATAGGTCACCTGGCAGCTCCAGGTCCCCACATACCTGCCAACTGCCCACCAACAAGGCTGATTGGCTAGCCAGTACCCACCAGACCAGCTGGTGGCTTCAGGCATGCAGCTCTGAACATGCCTGCTAAGGTGGCTGGCTAGCTTGTAAGCTCAGGTGCCCACCTGAACAGCTGGTGGCTTAAGGCACATACTCGCCTGGATAGACTGGTGTGTAGGCACCTATGAAGGCAGGGTTGGGCATCTAATCCCTTCATTCTGGCCCTGTTCATGATGCATCTGCTCCTGTTCTTGTACATTTGCTGCCTCTGCGCTGATCATTCAGACATATGGAAATATTTACATCTTAACACCATCAAGCTCATCAATCTGGCACACATGCTTCCTGATGGAATTCTGATGTCATGTGGATGTGTGTCATGTCCTGCAGGGAGTGCCATGCTGAGTGGGTCCCAGTTCTGGGAAGGTGGAAGACCCCTGAATTAAAGAAAGCTGTGAAATTACAGTGGCATGATATGGTGGGTAGAACCAGATGTGATTGGTAGTGCATGCTGTAAGTCTGTGCAGCCACACAGCATAGCAGGCTCCCTGCTGGATCAAATGGATGGTCCATCTAATTCCACATACTGCTTCAGAACAGTGGCTGTCCAGGTGCCCTGCAGGCAAATAGACGTGGTCGTTGTTCCACAATTTGTAAGCTTACTAAGGTTGTTTTTTGTTGGGGAGGGCTCTTTGAGTATAACTCACACCTAATATGGATCAATGTGAAAAATCTGCTAGGGCAAAGCTGGAAATGGTCTCATAACATGCATTGTGAATATTGAAGATGATTGATCGAATCAAGTCAATATAGTATAAATGCAGTATATAATTTTTGTTTTGTATTAGAGGAGCCTTTTGAAATCTTGTTCAGTGAATGTCTCTTGTGTGTCATAACACTGAAATTCATTGTCAGTCTGGAGTACCAATAATTTAGAGTTGAGGAAGAACTAAAACTGTAAAACAGTTCTTGTAGACTTAGGCTTATTCCATCCACGTTGGATAATGCACTTTCACTGTGCTTTTGCAGCTGGGTTTTCCTGTGTGAAACCGGGAAATCTACTTCTAAAGTGCATGATCCAATGTGTGTGGAATAAGTTTGCAAATAACCCTGAGCATAAATTCTGTTGGGTGGCCTAATAACTCACTGCTGGACATAATTAAAATAGTGAAAAGTTGGCATGACATTTCATTTCCTCCAGCCATCATTACTTAACTCTTGGGGGATTCCGATCCAAATCCCAGCTCTGCCATAGGAGCTCAATGAATGATGTTGGGCCAGCCACACTCTCTTACACCCACCTACTTCACTGGAGAACCAGCTTAGTGTAGTAGTTTAGAGCAGCAGCTTCTAATCTGGAGAGCTGGGTTTGATTTACTGGTCCTCCATATGCACCCACAAGGGTGACCTTGGACCAGACATAGCCCCACCTACCACACAGGGTGTCTGCGGTGGGGAGAGGAAGAGTAAGTGATTGTTAGTCACTTTGACTTCTTCAGGTAGTAAAATAGGGTACAAAAAACACACCCTCTTCCTCTTCCTCCTCCTCCTCCTCCTCCTCCTCCTCCTCCTCCTCTTCTTTTCAGGATTGTTGAAATGATAGAATGGAAGACATGTCAGTCTATGGATTCCCATCAGAAAGAAAGGTGAATTATAAGTGAAATAATAAGTAAATAAATCAATAAATGAGATAAGACTCACATAGCAGAAATCATTTTTACTTTTTATACACCAAAATGAATATTGCAATTCTGCATATTCTTTTTTAAAACTAAAGTATTCTATAAAGAAAATCGAAAAGTGAAGGATCATCTTTAATTATAATTACTCTAGAAAAATTTAGTTGCTATAACAACATACTTTCTCTTCTAAGGTATCTTTTCCTGAATGTTTTTCCCCCAAAAGTTAGTTGCCATAACAACAGGACACATTTTTATAATCACTTCTTTTTTACTGAAAAAAATAATAAAACAAAGTAAACAATATGGTGTACTTAATCAGGGAGGATACAGTGGTACGTTTTGCATCACATTAGCATGAGTTGGTACTAGATATGCATTCCTAGAACCCATTTATTACTGTTTTTTTCAGGTCTTACATTGATCCAGGTTATTTATTTCCATTTCGTTGTCTTGGTCCTATTAGTGGTATTATTCAGTTCATAAATGGATTGTAGTGTAATCCTCAACTGTGTGAGATGGTTTGGAAGGGCATAAATCCATATAGCATTGCACTACTAGTCCAACACATACAGAACTGCCCCTTCCTTCTATAAGAATGTTACAATAATATAAAGTAGTGTTTTTTAAATCATATTTTCTCCTACTGCCTTCCTGACTTCTGTGTCCCCAAAGTTGATGAGCAATGGAGGCCCACACAGGCGTTGGTAGCAGCCTGTGGTGTGGGGGCCCTGGCATTGTTGTGGGCTTGCAGTGGCATCGTCTGGCTTCCTGGCGCAGGCAACAGATCAGCGGCTTGTGGCCCTGGGTGTCATGACTTCCTCGCCACTAGTGCAGGCTGGCCTTTGGTGGCAGGCATATCCTTGTTTGGGCTGGCAGTGGTGGCAGCAAGGGCTGGCCTCATTCCTGTGGGCTGGCTCAGACCCGGTGTCACTGTTGCCACCTCCCTTGCCATGGCCAGTGCCTTGTGGTGTTCGCTGACACTGCTGTCGGCCTTATGCCATGGCCGGTGGCTTCTGCAATGGCGGGCTTTGCTGGCTGCACCCTGATTGGCCCAGATTGGAGCTCAGACACCCCAGACACACTCCACCCCCAGGCCAGTTTCGCGCATATCTCTATCTCTCTATCTCTCTATCTCTCTATCTCTCTATCTCTCTCTCTCTCTCTCTCTCTCTCTCTCTCTCTCTCTCTCTCTCTCTATCTATCTATCTATCTATCTATCTATCTATCTATCTATCTATCTATCTATCTATCTATCTATCTATCTATATGGCTCAGGGTGGTTTACAGAAGACTTGCAAATCATAATATAGGTAAGAACATAGTTCAGTAATATCAGCAGGATAACAACAGTAGTAACAGTAAGATTTGGTGATAATGACTTTTTCTTAAAACATTAACAGCACTATTAACAGTTAATTGAATCTCATAAGTTGATCAGTCCAAGATTGCCCTTTTGTTTGCTCCAAGAGCACGTTCGTGTAAGGGGAGGGGTGCTGGGGGCCAAGTGAAGTCCTCTTGATGCTACCATCTGGTTGTTGCACTGCATAAGGTTGGATATAAAAACAAAACAAAACAAAAATGTAAAGAACCTACAGTAGGCATCTGAGAGATAATTTCTTAAGTAACCATGCACACAAATACCAACAAGCGGGCACACTTATCAAAGGTAGGAGGGAAGAAACATACAAGCTGAAATCCTGCACTTGAGCTCTGGAGAGGTTGGGGGCAAACACAGCTGAGGGCTAAGGAGCAGACTGAGGAAGCCAGCTAAACAAAGGGGAAAGTCTGTGGTATGTAGCAGGGGATCTCATCAGGAAAGCAGAGTTATGACAAGCAAAGATTCGAGGAATCTGAGGAACTATTTGCTATGACATGAGGTCTTCTTTTGTGGACATAATAACCCTTGCAGAGATGGGTTTTGGGCCCTTCCATCTTTTGATTGGGTCAAGATAAAAAGTTCAAATCGCGCTGGCTGTTTTAAGGGGCGCCAAACCTTGATGAGGGGAGAAAAAACAGTGATTAGGCTATTGTCAACCAAATCTGCACGGGCACAGAGAACCTGGGTAAGGAAAAATGATTAACATACTTTCATTATGCTGAAGTGAGCCACTTCTGCATTGACACAAGAATCTGGATGAATCAAGGTAGCTCCTGAAACAGGATGGAGCATAAATTAAGGACTTGAGTGCTCTTCTTGATTGAGTTAAAAAGAGCAAAAGAGGAACCAGGTGTCTGTTAATGTAATAGCATTCTTGGGCTGGGCAGACACCTCTGGGGTATGCTGGGATATTCTATCATTGAAAATACTTTTTTTTATGGAGAATGAAGTGAAGTCTTGTCCCAAAGTCTAATTGTTACTGAGAATCCTGAACTGGGGTAAATTTATCAGTTTATAATGCCAGCACCATCTCCCTCTTCTCTCCTGGGATTTTCCAATGTCAGAGCGGTATCCAGGTGCCTCTATGGGATTCCCTAAATTTCAGATCCCCATGGCACATAAGCTGTAACCAGAGTAACTATTAAAACAACCATGTCCAAAGTAAGAGGGTCTCAGCTGGAGGAGGATATGGGGTCATCACAATTCAATCATCTGGGTGGGAAATTGGATTAGAGTTCCAGACCCAGCCAGAGAGCTAAAATCAGAAATGAAGCACAGCATAAGGGTTAATATGATGCATTACATGATGCAAACATTACACAACAGGATCACTCCCATTTTGTGGAAGAGACTCTCTTTGGAAGTAGGGTGCACTGTCCTTGAAAGTCCTTGAAAGTGTGGCAAAGGTGCTGTAAAATGTTTTATATGCTAGGGCTTTTAATAGGATTTGATCTCCAGACTATTGTGGTATATGATCATGAGGCTTTATTGTGTTATTATGGTTCTTTTTTGGAATTTCCATGAATCACAAGGAAACGGTAGAGTATATAAATATTGTAATAAAGCATTACTGAAATGGGTAAAGACTGAATCGAAAACAACATTAAGGATTAGAAATCAAAGCTACAACAACAGATGAAGAAGTAACCCTAGCAGCACTGCAACCACATTTAGAATACATAATGACCCATGTTAAAAGCAAGTAAAGGAAGGGAGAAATTAAGTAAAAAGATCATTTGTCAATGGTGCCCCAAAAACATCATATCTGACTGCAAGCAAACAGTTATTTTGACTGAAGAGCATAAATGGGAAGATATAATTGACACATAAAACAGAAATCAAGACTTGGAGGTTACCATGCAGAGGACACTTTGAACTTATTCCAAGTTACCCTGCTTTTCTGTGGCTCTGAATTCTTTGTTGTTAAAGTAGGAAGATGCTAAAAATACATTTGCTTTTTGTTTAACTCTTTGAAGTGACAAGTGTTCAACTTTAAATGAAAAGGGAATTACCTATACAATGAAGGAGGGCCTCTCTTTTAAGGTTGTTATTTATTTATTATTTAGATTTATTTCCCACTGCTATCAGAAGACTGTCTTGCAATGGGTTACAACCAGAAAAACATAAAACCCCACATAGGAGATATACAGATTTTAAAAATCCTGGCAATAGCCTGATGGCAAAAATACAACCCCACCTCCAACCCTCACTTCAATCCCCACCCTGCATCTCAGGGGAGGGTCCTGGGGGGCCTGTCATTCCAGTTGAAAATTTGCTGTCATTAAATGTGGAGGGGCCCCTAGATCTTCTGTTCCCTGGCTTCAACCAAAAACCTGACAGAAGAGCTCCATCTTGTAGGGCCCTCAGCTTTCCCAGGAACTCATCCCACCAGGATGGGGCCAGGACTGAAAAGGCCCAAGCCCTAGTTGAGGTCAGGAGAACCATGGTCAAATGCAACCGACAGATGTATGAGAGCCAGTGAGCAAGTTGGCTAAGAAACTGAGCTGTGAATGAGGGCATTCTAAAAGAGGCCTTACATCTGCCATGAACTGATGTGAAGCTGTCTGTCTAGCTACTCTTCCACAGTGTTAGTTCTCACTTATGCCACGAGATGCTGTACTGACCCACCTACCAGCTAATGCAGGACTTTGAGAACATCGGAGCGTTATCTACAAACTAAGTATTATTCCATTCAGTGCTGACATTGTTCTGATTTCTTTAGATTGCTTTTACCTTATCAGGCCTTTGGAATACCTAGAGCTTGGCAGAGACATGGGGGAAGAAGGGGGGAGGAGCAGCCTCACTTTCATTTCTCCGCCTTGTCACAGTAGCAGAGCCTTTTCAGTAACAACACGCAAGGAACAAAAAAATATACTGCTTTTCTGTTTCATCTGATGTTTGTGCTAGTGGATGTTAGGAGGTTCAGATTTTCTGTGAAGATGGTAATCTCTACTTTTATGTACATTTCTCACGCTGTGTATCCGACCACTTACTTAAGGGACAACCAATTCTATATATATTTTTGCATATTTGTAATATTTTTGGCTGAATTAATGCTGATTCTGCAGAAGCCAAATACTCCTATTTGGAACAAAACCTTCTGGGACAAAATCTTTTTTAGGAGTGGTGGTGATATCTTGCAAATTCTAAACCTAAGGGAAGCAGATACAATATTCAAATATCAGGGCTAGAATAGATTCTGGCAGCATTACTGCTGAAAATGTCTTTCCGTTTAAGATGAACAACTTAGAGTAATATTGCTTGGTTACCTTGTTCCCACTCCCCCTTGACTGGCTCTCTCAAGAGTGTTTAAAGGAATGTGCAGGACATAAACAATAGCAAAGAAAGGACTTAGGCTAAATTGTTTTTATTTAACTGCCATATATGATGGTGGTGCTGCATCATTGTCTCACTTAGTTTTGAGCACATTCATAATCCTCCACATCCATTTGCCATTTCCCATTTACTAGGTACCAAAACAAAGCATATGGTGTGATTGTTCTAGCATGTCCAATGATGGAAGTTTCTGCTTCCTTTGGAACTGACTGTCATTTTTCATTGTTGCTGTTTCTGAAATTCTGTGCTTGAGTGTGTGGGCGGGGAGAGAAATGTGTCATTGTTAATCCTAGAACTTTCCAATGGGGTTTCATACTGACAACCGGAAGGCAGGGTTACTGTTATTAGGATTTGCTGGACCCAATGGAAGGGACACTGAGCATAGAAGTAAAGGATGGAGCTGACTCTGTTCAGCTGTAACACTGCTTAATTAAATTTAATTAAGCTAATTATGGTTGGCAGATCATTCAATCCTGTGTAACTCTGGTTGCTTAAGGTACCTCAAAACAGGATCTGAAGCCAGGATGTGTAATTGGATTATTACTCATAGCTAGTCTTAAGTGTGGTTTCATGTGGCATGCAAATATCAGTTTGTTTTCCCACTGACGCGTCAGGTCTTCCCATCCTACAGAGTCATCACTCACCTTCCAATCCTAACTTCCCTGCCTTCAGCTCCAAGCCTGCCTTGCAGCAAGCTCTTTTCTACACCACTCATTCTGTCCCAGCAATGTAGACAGTCACTTCCATGTATCCCCAAGGGAAAGATGCAATGACAATGAGCATGGCTGTCATAATGGCCTGTGCCACAAGAAGGCCTCTCTTTTATATCAAAAACTAGATTTTAAGCCCATTTTATATTAGAATAAAATGGGCGCTAGCTACTGTCCCTGGGGACAGCGCTTGGTGGCTGGCAAGGGTGGGAAAAGATGGCAAAGGCTCCTGCGCGCCCGGGAACAGCGCAGGGCTGCTCGGCCGCCCTGCACCCTCCCCGGGCGCGCAGAAGCCATTCTCCCCTCCCAGCCCCCAACTGCAAAGGCTTCTGCGCGCCCGGGAAGGGCGCAGGGCGGCTCGGCCGCCCTGCGCCCGCCCCGGGCGCGCAGAAGCCATTCTCCCCTCCCAGCCCCCCAACTGCAAAGGCTTCTGCGCGGCCGGGAAGGGCGCAGGGCGGCTCGGCCGCCCTGCGTCCTCCCCGGGCGCGCAGAAGCCATTCTCCCCTCCCAGCCCCCCAACTGCAAAGGCTTCTGCGCGGCCGGGAAGGGCGCAGGGCGGCTCGGCCGCCCTGCGTCCTCCCCGGGCGCGCAGAAGCCATTCTCCCCTCCCAGCCCCCCAACTGCAAAGGCTTCTGCGCGGCCGGGAAGGGCGCAGGGCGGCTCGGCCGCCCTGCGTCCTCCCCGGGCGCGCAGAAGCCATTCTCCCCTCCCAGCCCCCCAACTGCAAAGGCTTCTGAGCGCCCGGGAAGGGCGCAGGGCGGCTCGGCCGCCCTGCGTCCTCCCCGGGCGCGCAGAAGCCATTCTCCCCTCCCAGCCCCCCAACTGCAAAGGCTTCTGCGCGGCCGGGAAGGGCGCAGGGCGGCTCGGCCGCCCTGCGTCCTCCCCGGGCGCGCAGAAGCCATTCTCCCCTCCCAGCCCCCCAACTGCAAAGGCTTCTGCGCGGCCGGGAAGGGCGCAGGGCGGCTCGGCCGCCCTGCGTCCTCCCCGGGCGCGCAGAAGCCATTCTCCCCTCCCAGCCCCCCAACTGCAAAGGCTTCTGCGCGGCCGGGAAGGACGCAGGGCGGCTCGGCCGCCCTGCGTCCTCCCCGGGCGCGCAGAAGCCATTCTCCCCTCCCAGCCCCCCAACTGCAAAGGCTTCTGCGCGGCCGGGAAGGGCGCAGGGCGGCTCGGCCGCCCTGCGTCCTCCCCGGGCGCGCAGAAGCCATTCTCCCCTCCCACCCCCCCCCAACTGCAAAGGCTTCTGAGCGCCCGGGAAGGGCGCAGGGCGGCTCGGCCGCCCTGCGTCCTCCCCGGGCGCGCAGAAGCCATTCTCCCCTCCCAGCCCCCCAACTGCAAAGGCTTCTGCGCGGCCGGGAAGGGCGCAGGGCGGCTCGGCCGCCCTGCGTCCTCCCCGGGCGCGCAGAAGCCATTCTCCCCTCCCAGCCCCCCAACTGCAAAGGCTTCTGCGCGGCCGGGAAGGGCGCAGGGCGGCTCGGCCGCCCTGCGTCCTCCCCGGGCGCGCAGAAGCCATTCTCCCCTCCCAGCCCCCCAACTGCAAAGGCTTCTGCGCGCCCGGGAAGGGCGCAGGGCGGCTCGGCCGCCCTGCGTCCTCCCCGGGCGCGCAGAAGCCATTCTCCCCTCCCAGCCCCCCAACTGCAAAGGCTTCTGCGCGCCCGGGAAGGGCGCAGGGCGGCTCGGCCGCCCTGCGTCCTCCCCGGGCGCGCAGAAGCCATTCTCCCCTCCCAGCCCCCCAACTGCAAAGGCTTCTGCGCGCCCGGGAAGGGCGCAGGGCGGCTCGGCCGCCCTGCGTCCTCCCCGGGCGCGCAGAAGCCATTCTCCCCTCCCACCCCCCCCCAACTGCAAAGGCTTCTGAGCGCCCGGGAAGGGCGCAGGGTGGCTCGGCCGCCCTGCGCCCTCCCCGGGCGCGCAGAAGCCATTCTCCCCTCCCACCCCCCTAGCGGCAAAGGTTTCTGAGCGCCCGGGAACGGCGCAGGGCGGCTCAGCAAGCCGCCCTGCGCCGTCCCCGGGCCCGCAGAATCCTTTGTACTCCCCCAGTTGGGGGAAGGCACAGGGAGCCGCAGGCCTACCTTCCCTTTCGGCGGCCAGCAGAGTAATGGCCGCCGTGCAGGGAAGGGTAGCCCTCGTCGGGGATGGGGCGGGTTGGGAGGCGCTTCGCGCCTCCCTATTGGCTGTAGGCCAGGCAAACAGCCAATCAGCAGCCGCGTTGTGCGCGGCTGCTGATTGACAGTTTGGGGCTGGACTGACAAGTGGAGGGCCCAATCGGGAGGCGCTTCGCGCCTCCCGATTGGGCCCTCCGCTTGTCAGTCCAGGGGAAGGGGCCTATTGGCACCCTTCCTCATCCCGGACAGGGCCCGCCCTCGGGGCCCTTACTGTTTTATTTCTTCCGCTCCGCTAGGAGCGGTTAAAGATAATAAAGCTAGCATTGGCTTATTATACATGCACAGTTTACTGCAGATTTTCAAGGAGCTGAGTCGAGCAGCTTTGTATTTTGCACCTTTCTTTTGTCTCTGTTTTTGTTTGCTTGTTTCTGAATTGTGGTGTATTTATTCTGAAGCTAAACCCTCTCTCTCACACACATACACAAACACACACACTTTTCTTAATTAGAGCAGGGACATCACTTGTGACATAATGGTGAAGCTGGATTTTTTTTTTTTAGCTTTGCACAGTTGCTCTATTGCAGCTGTGCAGTAATATGAGGTTAAACCTTTCAATTCAAGTTCCCAATATTTGGTATTCACGCATGCACTTTAGCATTGGTTCAAATGTCCAATTTTGGCTCTGAACCTCTTTTTTGAAAATATTAACCCTTTCTCCTTGAAGTTTTCTCGTTTGGTCTTACTCACAGGTTGTCATCTTGGTAGTGCATTGTGGAATGTCTGCATGTCGATTGCAACCCTTCCTCCAAAAAGGTCCTGAGCAATTCCAGAATCTGCTGTATATTTACATTCTAGCACTTGGGGAAAAGGAAATACAAATGTGTTCTGTCTAGCAGTAGCTATAAAATCACAACATGGGCAGGTTGCAGTAGATAATCTCCAGATAAAGCAACTAAGAACAGGAAGAAACAGACTAACATACACAGCCTTTAATCAATTGCAGCCAGTGAAATATCCCAGCCCCCAAGCTTGGGGATGGTTGTAAGAGAGAGGGAGGGAGGGAGGGAGAGGGAGAAGACAAGGGGGGAATTGATGAAGCTGAAGGACCGACTCTGCTGCTGTTCAGGAAGGCCAGCAGATGAGGAAGATGTCTGGGAATTGGTTCCTGGGGGTTTAAACATTAAAATTAGCATGTTATCGCTAGTCTCATACTGCTAAATTGAAAAAAAATCTATGGGGAAAATAATTTAAAATGGTTGTACTGTGGCAATGAATGAGGGGATGGTAGGAGGTGGTTGGATGGGTGGAACAACTTTGATGTTGGTCAAGAAGTAGTCATCAAGGGGCAGTAAAGTGCTGGGGGGAGGAATCCAATGAAAACATTATACTCTTGACTACTCTCAACAAGGAAACTAACAAAAACAAATATTGCCACAACAGTACTCTCAGAAAACAATGGGAGTGAGTGAACAAAAAGGGAAGACAAACAGATGCAAAAACAGATTCATAAATGGGGTGGAGGGGAGTGGGACACCCTGACTGAAAGTGATGGAAAACACACACATGTAATAGGCCATTATCTGCTGTTAATGTTTCTACTTAGTGTATAGTTAGGCACGCCAACTTCTAATATGGCGAGCTGGGTTTGATTCCATGCTCCCCCACATGCAGCAACCTGGGTGACCTTGGGCTCACCACGGCAATCATAAACCTGTTCTGACTGAACAGAAATATCAGGGCTCTCTCAGCCTCACCCACCTCACAGGGTGTCTGTTGTGGGGAGAGGAAAGGGAAGCCTTCTTCTTCTTCTTCTTCTTCTTCCTTTTCTTTGGTAAAGTGAATTATCTTAATTAACTGTGTGCTTATTATGTTAATGGAAAATGATGTGGTGCGGTTATTCTAGGGGTTGAGGGTGATTAGACTCTTGTACGAATACTCTTATATTGTGTAGTATTTTCAGGGTGTTAAAAAGAGTTCTGAAGTTCATGAGAGAAAAGTTAGGTGGAAGGATACAGTATTAGCTGTAATCATTATGCATGACTCAGAACAAAAATGGGATCAGGATGCTGATCAGTACCCCTGGGAACATTAAGGTCTGGCATGATGTAGGTTTGTTAGGTGATAGAGCATTACATGATACACTAACAGTGCATCCAGTCTTGAGGCCAGACATATTGATGCATTACACAATATCATCCCTACCTTTGGATCTTTCTTCTGCCAGTTCAAAGAGAGCAAACCCATAAGTGGAAGCCCTTCTCCTAAAAACAGATACCTGGCATCATAAACAAGACATTTAGACAGAAATATTTAGTTGCATCCTGTGTGTGTGGCTGCTGTGCTCATTACTCTAGAAGACGTTGCTTTCCTCTGCCTTTTGTGAGAAATAGGCTAACATGGCAGCTTTCTAGGCTAGCCTGGGGTAGGGGACCAAACCATCTTGGTTTGGGGACCAAACCTTATGAGGAATGAATGAGAGACTCAGGCATGTGCAACCTAGAGAAGAGGTTGAGAGGAGACGTGATTGCTCTCTTCAAGTATTTGAAAGGTTGTCACTCGGAGGATGGCAGGGAGCGTTTCCTGTTGGCAGCAGGGGCTAGAACCCACAGTAATGGGTTTAAAAGACATGTAGAATGGTACTGGTTAGATATCTGGAAACAAATCACAGTCAGAGTAGTTCAGCAGTGGAATCAGCTAAACTCCCTATCACTGGCAATCTTTAAGCAGCAGCTGGACAGATACTTCTGGGTGCTTATAGTGGTCCCCAACCGTTTTCAGGCTGCGGACACGTGGGGGGAGAGGGAGGCCTGGGGACTGGCGTGCCGGAGCCCACAAACCAGCTGCTGCACCAGGAGGTGGTCGATAGCTCCCGGCTCAGCGAGCGTGCACCACTGTGGGGGGGGGGGAGGCACGCCTGCTGGTGCACCGGTGCCTCCTTCCCCCGCCACAGCCCGGTGGTTGGTGAGCACCACTTTAGGATGATCCTGCATTGAGCAGGACTAGGTGGGTTCCCATTCTTTCATTCTGTTGAGAGATGCCTTTGCTGAGACGTCAGGTTCAGAAAAGTGCTGAATTCTAGCTTTGGTCTTACTAACCACAGCTAAAATAAGCTACATTTTTGGGTTATTTCTGAATTGGGCATGTGTTAGTGGCCATCTGGCTTATTTTGCAGTAAATATGTGTGCGTAGAATAGGGCTCCAACAGACACTTGTTTTACAGTAGACTCCTGCAAAACGTTATGTTTGGATTTTTAAATGATTGTATCCTTTTTTTGTCTAGATTATACAATTAAGTGCACTAATAAAAAGGTGCAGTAATTGCTGTGGTGAAATAAAGTAATTTGCAGCACAGGTGTCTGAGTAATTATGATATAGTGAGGCATTATGTGTTCATTCAACCTGAAAATCATTTACGTTGTCTGGAGCAATGATCTAGACTCCAAGCTACAATGTCAAATACATTGGTGCTTATAAAATGCTAGTCAATGCAGATCTCTTTCTAGAAGCAATGGTTGGTTCTTAGCTGCCATGGCAAGAGCTTTCCAACTAGGAATGGGAGCTTTGAATTCTTGAGGCCAACTCTAAGCCAACTCTGAGACTTTCCAACCATTGTGCTTTTTCCAACCATTGTGCTCCATTTTTCAGGATGTGGATGGCATTTGCCCTCCTGATTAATAACATGACACCCAGAACTGGCAGGTGTAGGAAGGAGTATTCATTTCCCATGAATGTTGGCTGTGATCCCCCAATCCGACTAGAGTTCATGAATCCTCAAAAGCAGTGTTCATGGGTTCAGGTGTTGGGCACCCTATGAAGAAGACCTGCAGTGGAAGGAAAGATTAAATGTGATCAACATGTTCTCATCCATCCACCAATAGAAAACAATGTCTGGGTATAATCCATAATCTATTACTTTCTCTGTCGCATCTTTCCAACAGCACTTCTCATAATCCGATACTGTCAAGGTTGACAGGAGAACGGAAACAGACTTTGGGAAATCAAATTACTATGTGAGAGATGGTGAGAATGTCTCTGTGTTGGAGTTGGGCAACACTCAGACTGTTTTGCCTTGCTTTCCTTTGAGACGCAGCAATGTGGCGGCATCGCAAGCGAACCTGAGCTGTATACAGACTGCCTGTTGCCTTCACTATTTCTCAGCTAGGTGTTCCCCAATGTGCGGCGTTCTAAAAACTGTAAATCCAAAAGATAGGATGTTGAGAAACATGTTGCCAGTACCATGACACATTTAGACTGAAGCGCTGGAGCATGTAATACTTGTCATGTTCTGAGATGCCAATCATGGACTTCCCCCCCTATTGCTAAGTGCTCATAGACATCCGTGCGCTTCACACTTCAGTTGCTTTGTGTGAATAGACAATTTAAATCGGGTCCCTTTTCTCTAATAGTGATATTTCCAGCTTTATAAAAGTTCCAGTTAGCTTGTGGCTTTAGCATTTCACTTGCGGCTTTAGCATATTTTCAATTTCACGTATGGGAGATGCAGAAGAGCAGAGCAGAGGTCTGGGTATAAGAAGCAAAACATCACGTCTGTATGATGCTGAAGAATATATATATTTTATTTCATATGGGCGGTTTAGTAAAGGCATTTTGTTTCCAGTAATGGACTTGAAATGTACCAGTACATTTGCTCCATGCACCAGCATAACTAAAAAAAAATTGCTATAGAGGTTATTTGTGGGGTATAACACAGGTTGGGCAGGGAAAGGGTACAGTTTTGTGATATGCCTGTGACAAAGTGTCGAAGTGCAGTACGCTTCAATAGACCTTTACATTGAAAGTTAATAGTTATATTTCTTTGTCTATTCCAGTGGCTGAAAAACAGATAGAGTGCTAAATTTAAGACTAACCCTATAATGGGTATATTGGGCTAGTCATAATTAGGACTGGAACAATTAGTGTTAAGATGGTATTAGAGATGGGATCTATATTTAAAACTAGAGTGTAAATAATAACAAGGGCTTCCTCCTCTTTTTATATATTGGACGTTTATTCCCCCCCCCCCGTTTTTTTTTTTTTTTTAACATTCTGCCAGGATATTGAACCCTTTCATGCAATAATCTTGCTTGAGGTCTAGTTGGCATGCACATATGACTGCAATATCCCCAAATCTCTTTTTCCAGTGGGAAGATACCGCTCCCTACCTTAAAGCAGGTGTTTGGCTCATGAACACCTATTATGTAGAATGGTATAGTCAAATATAACTGCATATAGTTCTGGATGGGGACCATTAATATCACGGCAAACATCATATCAAATATGATTGGTGTGTGTGTGCGGGGGGGAGGTTAACTTGCTGCAGCCGCATAGAAAAGCACTTGGGAAAAAGACAAAGGAAGCAAGTCTCAGCTTTTAAAATCCTCATAAATATTAATTTTTGAGTTTGATCAAAAATTTAAGAAATTATGATGGAGAGGATAGAGATCCTACAGTACAAACCATCAGTTGAAGGCATAGCTGTCAAATGGCTTCCAAGAGCTGTGCCTCCTTTCCTTGGCAATCTCACTGGCATGGTTTCCTATTTTATTTCACAATTTAATTCTGTCACATATCATATTTGACTCTATCAAATGGAATGGGGCCCCTTTTCTTAGTTTCTCAGTCTCTTTTAAAAATCTCATCTCCTATATAAATTTTGTCATACCTCATGTTTAGTCCTTTATAATACCGGTTGTTTCGTGATTGGGGAGAAAGGTAGATTTTAATTTTTAATTTTATACATTGCAGTCTGTTGTAGAATCATAGAGCTGGAAGTGACCTCCAGGGTCATCTAGTCCAACCCATGACAGTATGCAGGAAATTTACAACTCCCTGCCCAACCACAGTGACCCCAATTCTATGTCATGATGAAGATATAAAATATTTTGTCAAATTAGCATGGCCTTAGCGTGCTTTCCTCTGTCCTCTACCCTTATTATAGCTTTTTATCCTCTGGAATCATTAATATTTTGGATCCAGTATTAAAATCTGTCATACCAGTTAGTTAGCCAGATAAGAACCACTATTGCTGTATTGGGGCTTGTGTGTGTGTGGTGGTGGTGGTGGGGGGGGGTAATCACATATTCACATGTTTTATCTGGTGTTAGCATGATGTTCATTGGCCCCAGCCCAATGCTCGATGGAACAATGGCAACTTTTTATGTTCAAGGCTGGGATTTGCAGATGAATTAGTGACTGAAATCTCTTGTAGAAGGGTCTGCCTTCCTTTTTTTTTTAAAGGGTTGGAGCCTTTTCAAAATAGGATAGGACTGATACATTTTTGAGCATCAGCTATGAAATGAACCCCAGCTTCTGCTGGCCTGGGATATAAATAACTCTGGAAACAGTTGGGTATGCTGCTCAGTGCACATGCTAGACAGTCCTATTACAGCAAACATAAAAGGTTTTAAAACAAGATTGGTGCCCGCCAAACAGGAGAGTAAATGGATATCTTTGTGCATCTTTGAAATGAAACTCAGCAGGTAGAAGCATCCCGCACATCTGAAAAGACATTGCCCATCTGTGTGCCAAGGAAGTTTTTAAAGCCCTGCTGCTTTCCCTCAAATAGCTGTAATTACCTCTGAATCTCAGGAGAGAGGTCTTACAGGCTCAATCCTTGGAGGGCAGTGTCCATAATGCTGCATCTTTTACAAATTTTTGTGAGGTTGGTAACTGTAGAAAAATATATATGTCGTGTTTTATCAAGTGTTCTCAAAAGGTCTCTGGCTTTAAATTGACGGTATGAAATATGGTGGGGGTTGACTTTTCAATTAAAAGAATCAATCCGTGTCATGCTCATTAACCCATGCAGCCCCTGTTAGAATCAAAGCAAAGCAGACAAAACCCTCCTTTGAATCAAGTATTGATCCCTGTGTTTCTAGGAAGTTTCCTCTTTTTGTAGACTGAGAAAAGGGTGAGTAGTAATGGCAGAAAAATATGGAAGGGTATATAAAAATCACGGTGAACAAACTCCTGTGTAATATGCAAAGGTCCTTTCCTGTGCAGAGGTACTCCAGTCTGCCCATTGAAACAAGTGGGCTTAGACAAGGTATACTTTCATTATCAGCTAGGCCTCTGAGCTTCGTGATCTGGTAACTTCTCACTGGACTATAGTAATGTACTGTGTGCAGGGCTGCCCTTATTCTTGCCAACCTACAGGTGGTGCCTGGAGATCTCCCAGAATTATGGCTGATCTTCACATGCCGGAGATCAGTTCTTTTGGAGGAAGTGGCTGCTTTGGAAGCTGGGCTCTATGGAATGGTATCCCATTGAAGTCCCTCCCCTTCCCAAACCCTTCCTTCCTATTCCACCCCAACATTTCCTGTGTATTTCCCAACCCAGAGCTGGCAACCCCTATCTGCCTGTGGAAATAGTTTGGAAACTTTAGCTACCATATTTATTTATTTATCGTCCGTACCCTACAGGGTATATGTAATATCTTTAAATAATCAGTATTGATTATTAGGGTTTTCCCCCTAGCTTTTACGAAGACTCTCCTCAGGTGACTCTGGCTGTTTCTGTAGTTGTCCGTTATGTCCAGGTCTCCTTCGCATTGGCCTCTGGAGGTCGATTTTGCTTTTGCGCCTGGCCATCCGCACCAAATGGCAATAGTGAGGATTTGCTTTCTTTTCCTGCCGTTCGCATTAACCTCGGAGCCACGTGCTCCTGTGTTTTGTCCTCTCTTTTTTTCTTTGCATGCAAGCAATAATGCATGTTTGATTGAACGTATTTGTGATATCTTTGTATTTGAGGAAGTGTGAATAAAACTTTGTTGGTCTTTAAGATGGCACTGGACCCGGAACTTCAAAGCTGAAATGATGTGGAAGGGGGTGGGGTAGCTTGTTCAGGAAGAAGGCAAAAAGGAGGAAATAGAATATTGACATTCATACATCTTAATGCAACCAGAAATACACACACACACACACACACACACACACACACAAAAGGCAGCAGGGTGTAGGGGGAAAAAACAGGAGGCGGAGAAGCAGGGGGGTGGGATCAGAGACCCAGGAAAGCATGTTGAGGGTGTAGAAAGAATCCACTTCGAATGGAGACCGGATGCACTGGATTACTGCAAAATGCCTCCCCAGTAGGGGAGACAATTAGTGGTTTTCCAGAACTCTAAAAAGCTGCGTGATTGCGGTATTTCTTCCGGATCTGTACCTGAGGAGCCCAATTTTTGTGTGAAATCGAGGAAATTCCACTCCACTAAAAGGGTGCTAACTGAAAATTTTAGGACACTGCAGATATACCTTCTGTGTTTCCAGAATGATTCCCAAGAGATTTGCTAGGCATACAAAAACATCTAGCTTGTATCTTGTTGATGTTAAAGGTGCCACCAGACTCAAACTTTGTTCTGCTGCTCCAGACCAGCACAGCTACTCAGTTGAATCTGTCTTCACTTTTGAGTTCTATTCTATTTGCGTTGGGGGTATCTCTTACCACCGCCTGTAGTATTATTAGGGTTTAGTAAAAGTAATATGTAAAAGTTAGTAAAAGTTATATGTAAAAATTCTGTAATTAATGAGCCATTTTGTGGGGCAGTCTGATGGAAAGGCAGTATACAAATAAACTAAAAAATAATCTTCTTTGGCCCCAAACTATTTATATACAAAGATGTGAATTACAACATTGTGTCCAGAGGAAGCAAACAGACCATTTCTGCACATCAGAAACTGAGAAGTGGACATTTGCTGCTGCTGAATGTTTAGTTCTGCCTTATGGAAGTAAAGAATCTAACTTCAAAATATATTGCCGTAATATCCAGGCCTTTCTCTTATTATTTTATACCACTTTCCCAATAAGAAGTCCCTCAAACTGAAGAGAGTGACCCACCTCGCCACCCACACCTTGCTATTATGTTGCTACAACAGGTCCACTGGTGTGTGAGGTCAAGTGGATTTCTTTCAATACCATCCTTATTTTTTATTATTTTTCCAAACTAGAATAGAATTGAACTAGACTGAAATGACCAAAACAAATGCTTACCATTCCTAATAGGATGCAAGTAAGCACTTAGTTTCACCCAAAGTAAGAACTTTGGGTTGTAAGAACAAAGTAAGAACTTTGGGTTGTCAAGACATTGCTTAGCATCCCATTAAGGACAAGAATACTTCCAGGATCAAAGAAAGAGCATTGTGGATCTGAATTAGCCTTTGCAAGTTGGAGTCAAACATAGTAGCTCATACAGGTAAGAAATCCATATTGGCATTCCATTATCCTTGTACTTGTGTCATGGGTTTTGCTTGTGCTGGGAGAGTAACCTGTGTACCTCCTGTTTTATTCTAATGTGGTTATTAAAAGTCTGCCATAATTTGACCCTAAATTGCTAAAGGTTAATTGAACTTGGAGCTAAAGCGCAAGTGCTGAAGTACAATTTAATCTCTCAAGGAAAAGATTATGTTAAGAATGGAAGGATTTATTTAACTGATGAAAGGGAAGAAGTATTCATGGTTTTTAAAAAAATAATAATGTTCCTATTGTAAAAAAAATTCAGATGTGAGTATGAAAAGTTTGTTGTGTGGGCTGGGAAGAGATGGGAAATGAAGACATGGCAAATTATATCTTAAGCTAGGTCAATTATGTGTTCATGACTCAAATTATAATTTGTAATATTTAACTGAAATGAACACTCGTGGAAAAACACCTTTCTTTATCGCTAGGATATAAACACACGATTGATAGGCTTTATAGTCTCTGATTCTCTACATCCAGGCTACAGTCTAAAATTATGAGGTTGGATTTTATGACTCCCTTCAGCTAAATTGGATTGTTTGGCTTCCCAAGTCTTAATAGAGAGACTTCCTTCAACAAAACAAAGTTGGAGTCTTGTTGCACCTTTAAGACCAAAAAAGTTTTGTTCAAGCTATATGCCAGGGGGTTCTTGACAGCCCTGGAAGGGTTTCCTGAATGGGTGGAAGTTAAATTTTATATAAATATATTTTACATTTGTCAAACATTTAGAAGAAGAGTTGGTTCTTATATGCTGCTTTTCTCTAACAGGAGTCTCCAAGTGGCTTACAGTCGCCTTCCCTTTCCTCTCCCCACAACAGACACCCTGTGAGGTCGGTGAGGCTAAGAGAGCCCGGATATTACAGCTCAGTCAGAACAGCTTTATCAGTGCTGTGGTGAGCCCAAGATCACCCAGTTGGCTGCATGTGGGGAGAATGAAGCCCAGCTTGCCAGATTAGAAGTCAGCATTCCTAACCACTACGCCAAGATGCATTATTGGATGATATGAACATATACGGTCATGTTGACCCCCCAAATGGCTAATATTGGCCTTGAGGGGGTGGGAAGGGGAGGGGCCCCAGGTGGGCATGTACCCAGCTATGCTTCCCAATCATATTCTACATGATCACACCGCTTCTGGGGTTTCTCAAAGGCTGAAAAATGAATCAGGGAGTTCTCAATGGTAGAAAGGTTGACAACGCTTGAGAAAGGCTGGTATAAGATTTTGTCTTCATGTCTGTATTTGAAAGCTTATACTTTGCATAAAACTTGCTCTGTTGTTACACACCTGACTCTTCTTTCAAGACAGAGAGACTTTTCTCCCTCTAATTAAGCCTTTCTCTATCAGTTTAAGGGTCAAACTTATGTGATGGTGTCTTTGTAGCAGCCTCAAGGACGCATTGGAGAAGAAAGTCTCACTTCAAGGGAGAAGGAACAGAAAAGAATAACCCATGGATCCTTCCCTGAATTATATCTTAATTCAGTGAAGGTAGGATATAGGAAAGCACAGCCTGAACTCTGTTTGTGGTATAGCTGTCATGGACTTATAGATGAAATAATGTACTATGAGGGGGCAGATTCAAAAGTAGAAGGGAAGCGCTAGTACTTGGAATGATGAGGAAAGGAATTAAGTGGGACGAAGCATCCTAGTATCATAACTGTATTCACAGTTGGCTGGTAAATGAATTACAGAGATTATAGGAAGTAGTAAAGAAGGCATTGTTTATTGCACCTCTGTTGTAGGAACAACAGAAGTAATGAGAGACATTAGTGAGCTTTAACTTTACACTTTAACAGGTAATGTTAAAATATAATGTTATGAGGCACAGGGAAGTCAGAAGTCTCTGGTCCATTGTGGACAAACCATTTTGTGATTGTGACAAGACCTGTATTTTACATGCGTGCAAGGGGATGCTAAACCTTTACATACCTCCCACTTATCTCTTCTGTTTATTCTTCCTGTCTTTCCACTAGACTCTGCATGGGAAGCGGCGAGGGGATGTCCTGTGGTGGGGAGGAAATAGCTGGGAGAAAGGGGTTTCCATCCCTTCCCCTTTCTTCCCTTAGAAGTGCTGTTGCTACTCAGTGCTGTTGGTTGGTGGCCCAAATGCAGTGCAGGTCTGCTCAGCTGTTGCTACTTATAATTCTTTTCTTATGTATGAAGCAAATCAGTCTTACTGGATTCATCTTGGTTTGAGATGCAAAACATTGTCTAATGGGATTCATGCTGTGGTCCTCTTCTAAGCAGTTAGGGAAGATGAAGCGGCACCATGTTATCATAAAATTAAGTTGCATTCACTTGGTTGGCTTCGAATAAGGTGCACCCAAAGCAACATTGTCACATAGTCCAAAATATGCGTACAGATATTCTAATTAATCAAGTCCTTTGCAAGATGTGCCAATTTGGCATCTTGTTTATATGCTTGTTTCTAAGAGAGAACTGCCTGGGAGCACTAAAATACTCGACTCCACATTTCTTTCAGAAGGAGGTGAAACAGGTGGGGGGAAAAACAATTTCATGTGAGCATGCCCTTCAAGACTGAAATAGTAGAAGGAGAGTTGTGCAAATGCAGGATGCAGTTCCCTGATTCAAGTTTGACCACCCCAGCGACCATGGGAGGGCGAGCCGGGGGGGGGGAGGAAGGGGTGGCCAGGCAGCATGCACTGCAAAGTGATATCTTCCTTGAATACTAATGCTTGAAATTATTTATGCAACACAGTTGAGAGAGTGTTTTCTCTGACTTTTTTAAACAAAAAAATCAAGAGGAAATTACTGATGGGGGAGACACAGCATAGAATCTGTTTTAGCTGCTTTTCTGTTCAAATGGTCTTTCCTAGCTATGTTATTAAGAGGGGGGAACAGAGGCACCCATAATTTCCCACTGTGCATTGACAAAGAAAAAATAGCCAGAGGGGACATTTAAGCCGCCACTATTCTTCTCTAGGCCATTAAAAATTGCAATCTTCTTGGACTGCCTTGGATTAAAAAAAAAAAAAGCCTTATAAGTTTGCCTAGGGTTGCCAACTCTGGATTGGGGAATAGCTGGAGACTTTGGGGAGAGGGCCAGGTGTGGGTTGGATTTTGGGCAGGGAGGGACCTCAGTATTGTATAATGTTATGGGATCCACCCTCCAAAGCAATTGATCCTTTTTATCTAGCAGTGACGTAATTCCAGAAGATCCCCAGGTCCCACCTGGGGACTAGCAGCCCTAATTTTGCCATGTGTAATTTTACAATGAAACACAGTTATTTTGTGTTTGGAGTGACACACATGGCATACAGGTGGCTCTTTGGGTTGATGGTAATTGCACAATCTGGCTCTCTGTGTACCTCAAACTGAGTACTGTTACAAATAAATTCGAAGGGTTCTGTGGAGCAAAAGAGAAGTTTATCAAGCTTTCCTTCTAAAACCTCAACAATTTCAGTACAGAGTTCTTTTTGGCTAGCCTCATGTTCACCAAGAGAGAAAGAGGCCACAGACTTAGTGTTCAGGAAAGCAAAGCAGCAGCTTTATTGAATGTTCTGCCTTGCACATCAGTTTCCCCAAAATATATCTTCATATGTCCTGAGTTTTTTCAAGCTTGTGTATAGAACTGGCCTATCAGGAGACATCTAACAAAGGAGATTTCTGCCCTGTTTCTGGAGACCCTGATTTTTATACCCTCTTTCTTGGGGACTTCTGTGGATGTCACTGTTCCTATATACTTGTGACTTAACCTCATGGAGTACTCTTATCTTCTGTTCTTTAGCCCGTGTGGCTTGGGAACAGTAGTGACTTCCATATTCTTAAATGACCCATTTTTCTTCTTGCCTTCTTCTACTCTAGGAGGGGAGGGTCTTCTGACTCTAGGTTGAGCCCCCTTGACCAGTTTGTAGTTGCCAATTTTTTCTTATCCTTGCCTATATGATGGCGATCACCACTGCTTGGCTTTATATCCCCTATTCAGGTTCTTTACTCTAAGCAGGTTGGGAAATATTAACCAAACTCTCCATAAAATAACAAAAAGGCTTACCTATCTATAGGTACCACTGATATAGACAGGTGATCTTGTTATCAGGCTGTGGTCTAACACAATATAAGGCAGCTTCATGTGTTCAGATATAACTGGATATATTCAGCAGTTTGGATTTATTCTCAGTCAGTCAATAAAATTTATTGCAATGAGCCAAAGGCTGTTGCAGATAGATGCAGATACATATAACAATAAATGGAGTGATTTCCATGAATTTTATTTTCATTCTAAATTGAAATACAGTTAAAATACATTAAACTGATCATTCAGAAAATTATACAGTCTTGTTTAAATTTAATTAATATCTATAAACAATGAATACAGGATGTTACAAAACCAAAGAGCCAAAAGGTATACTTTCAGAAGAAGTTAATTTTGCCCAAAATTACATATACAAAATGTCACATATTGTAAGTGACCGAGGAGTTAATATCAGAAATTTGTCCAAATCAGATAATAAACTCTGACCCATTAGAAGCTTGTCCACAGAAACTCTGACCCATTAGAAGCTTGTCCACCTTGGATCTGATTCTAATTACAAAAGACAAGGGACAAAATAAGATTTAATATACTAAGTCTTCCATTATGGGTTCTCCGCAAATATAAAAATGGAAAGCCAATAGCACTCAAGAATTATGATCAGTAAGAATTTTGGTCAGCATCTCCTAGACTTGTAATTGTGTAAATGCCCTTTTGAGATTTTGATGAGGAATATGTACTGAATAGGAAGATCTTTCATGATTGCTTGAAAAACTTAAAACAGGGGCAAAGTTTGACTGAGTTATTGCGTGTTTATCCAATAAAGCATCCATGTTATAGATCCAGTCATGTGAGATACAGGATTGATTCCAATTAGGCTATGAAGCCAGCATTGGTAAACATGTTAATTCATTAGCTTATTCCATAATGATGAAGCACAAATATTCAGTGGATGAGAGTTATCCTAGTATATAATCTTAGGAAAAATATATATATTGTGTTGCTATTAAGAATAATACATTTGTAAAGGCCAGTATTTGATTGTGAAAGAGAGCTTATTGTTTCCTTCCAAAGAAATCTAAGTGGCAACAAAATGTAATTAGGTTCTTAAATTATGGGAAAGTAGATAGTATTTTGAGAGTCTTGTCGTGCTGAACTATGCCCTTTCAAGTCACTGGAATTAAAGGGTTTAGAAAGACTGAAGTCAATGAATGGGTTTGAATCATGTTCAGGAGGAGGAGGAGGAGGAGGAGGATGATGATGAAGAATTGCATTTATATGCTGCCTTTCCCTGATGGCTCAGGGGATGGCACTCATAGTCATCTTTCATTGTCATTGAACCTAAATGGTAAATTATTAATGTATTAATTTATTCATTTAGAGACCTACTTGAGGTGGCTGGGAAATAGAATCAATGGAAATTATCAATTTAAAAACAAAACAAGCTATTAAAATAAGTCAAGGACATTAAAACATAATTAAAACAGACCTCAGACCAGAAGCAGACACCACACAAAAAAATCTGCTTACAAGATAGAGCTTAAAAGCCTAGATAAAAAACAAAATGTTTTGGCCTGCTGCCTCAAAGCATAGATCATTTGTAAGGCAAAGTACCATCATAGAAAATATCTGTCTCCCATTGTTACCTGCCTCATCTCGAAAGGTGGGGATGCAGAGAGCCAGGTTTGGGAGGCAGACTTTAACTGGTGGGCTAAACAGTACAGGGGGAGGCAGTTCTTCAGGTATGCCAGATCCAAGCCATTTAGAACTAACATTTTCAATTGTGCCCAGAAACAGATGGATAAACAAGGCAGATATTTCAGCACAAAGGGGCCTGCTATATGGAGTTTTGACATATGGAAGGTTTCATTGTCAGCAGGGATGCTTCTGAAATACTTCTTTAGGGATTTAGACATCAGAATTACCAAGTCTTGATTCTGAAGTGAAATGATACCATTAAGAATCATTGTCATTTTTTAAATCTCATGTACATTGCTCTAGGCTTGCATAGATTTTTTTTCTGGTTCAGCATTTGGTTCCTTCTGTTAATTAGTGTCACTTGAACCGTACCACTACACTTTATGCACATTGATTAAACACAGCAAAATTCTATCTTTGATGTGTTGGTAAGTATGATTTCATTAAGGCTATTTTACTATAATAGTGTTTTTAGTTAAATGAAGATGCAGTGTGCTTTAATCAAATACTGTAACACAAGGATTTGCCTTTTCACCCCTGCTATATACCCAAAAGACATTTTCATGCCAGGACCAAAGGATCTCTTCTCTGCTCCAATACCACCAATCCCCCCCCTTTAGATTATATAAAAATAGGATTTCCCCTTTTCTCTGCATCACTTTCAAACCTCGTTTTCCACACTGCTGTCAATTGACTCAGTTTGGAGTGATCCTCTGGGAATTTCTGCTTTGATTTTCACTATCCTGAATAATTTAGTGCCATTTGCAATCTTGACCTTTGATCACCCATTTCACTACATTTTTTATAAATTAATGCTTGATACTGATCCTTGGAGGTCCACCGCTTAGTTCCCTCCATCCCAAGAATGGTTAGTCTACTTGTTCCCTCTGCTTCCTGTTGTGTCACCATTTCTAATTCAAAAAGAGGGCCTGTCCAACTTGTTGATGATCCCTGGCCCCAAACACATCCACTTGAGTTGGTTGTCTCTCAGCCTTACTCACCACACAGGATGTCTGTTGTGGGGACAGGAAAGGGAAGGTGAATGTAAGCTGCTTTGAGACTCCTTCTGGTAGAAAAAAAAAACAGCATATAAGAACCAACTCTTCTTGACAAAGTCTTCTGCTGTGAAGACTAATGAAAGCAGCTCATTTACATTGCCTCTATTCTCCTTTAGCAACCTTTTCACCTCATTGTTGACTTGCTTTGGCTGTTTTCCTTCTTTTGATGCATTTAATTAAAAGGGTGACAAAAAACAAAGTAAGCAGAATGGTAGTGATGGAAGATCCCTCATCCCTTGGGATAAATTTTTGAGATGCCAAGATTCAGTAGGAGGAAGTGTTCTCATTTTCTGTAAAGCAGGCAGTAAATATGATGGTTGTTGTTGTTAGGTGCGAAGTCGTGTCCGACCCATCATGACCCCATGGACAATGATCCTCCAGGCCTTCCTGTCCTCTACCATTCCCCGGAGTCCATTTAAGTTTGCACCTACTACTTCAGTGACTCCATCCAGCCACCTCATTCTCAGGTTCTTCATATGATGGTATGAGGTGCTATTATCCATGAGGGAGATGTTTTAGTTATCAAAATGTTGATTCAAAGAATGTTTGAGGAATCTGGAGTCTGGGAGAATAATGTTAAAAAGATTTGACTCAAAGCTGTAGACATGTAGATAGCAATCATTGGGCAGAGCACTAATCTGTTTAAGAATGGTACAGTAAAGCTTTAACAAATTGAAACAGGCTTGGATTAATAAATGTCAAACTGATAAGATGTTCTAAAGGCCAGGGGACAGGAAGGCTGATATACTAGTTTGTAAAACAACATAACAATAGGTGGATTATTTTGTCATCTTTCATCAATATCTTTGATTTTGGTTAAGGTAAAGTACTTACTACATGTTAAAATTTCCCTGAGTGAGTTTATTCAGAGGACACACGTATTGTAGGATAATAATCCTCTGTATTCAGTAAAAGACGGCCTATTGTGTGAATGGATATGCAACTTGAGGCCCATGACCTGGGTTCACCAATCCGA
The DNA here is from genome assembly GCF_049243985.1 of Paroedura picta. Lineage (NCBI taxonomy): Eukaryota > Metazoa > Chordata > Lepidosauria > Squamata > Gekkonidae > Paroedura > Paroedura picta. Next base: position 73,449,525 of record NC_135376.1, read on the forward strand.
AGTAAATTTTTATTGCCTTGGTGACGTCTGATAAACCTAGCTACTTGATGATAAAATTATACATTCCATGCAATATAGTTTTGGCTCTCACAAATCCAACTCTAAGCAATTGTAATTCTTGGAATCCCATGGGAGTCCTGAAGATGGAGAAGGAGCTGCAGTCAACAGTATAGGGCAAATGTTATTTGAGCAAATTTAAATACTACCACAAGGAGAAGTTACAGACCCCTCCTCTAAGGAGCAGACTACTAGTACTTAAAGGTGCCATGCCAGTTAGAGTGGCAGGTAGTATGATGTGGGGCCAAGGTAGTTCAGGAGAGGTTTGAGAGTTAGTTGAGGTAGGAGCTGGTTCAGCAGCAAGCTCTGGGATGGAGGACTCAAGGTCCAAGTCTGAGTTTGAAAGCAGGGCTGTTTCCCGGGATGACTCATACAATTGGGCTTTACCTGCACTTCAGAGGGGGTTCCTGGACTATCTGAAATTCTGAATTGCCTCCTTCTGTGGTGGTGTTAAGCACCCAGATCCTTCCTCTTCTGACTCTTCAGCCTCCTTGTCTGTTGAGAAGGGGTCTGTATTCTAATCCATGACAAAAGCCTAGGAGCTGCAACAGAAAAGACTATCTCATGAGCTTACTAACTTCACCAAAAGTGGGCATTCTAAGCAGGGCAACCTTAGTAGATTTAAAATTACTGATAGGTACATGTGGGTAGACACTGCCAGTCACAGATAATCCAAATTTTTATGTTACCCATCTCCTTAGGCTTTGACAATCATAAAGCAAACATTCATATTTTAATTTTAGCACATGTCTGAACATTTTTGCTATGTGTCTCACAGGTGTTTATTGCTAAACAGTAACAACTTTACTAAGGCACTTACTATTTATAACCCCCGGATTACTCCCTGGAGAAGAGACTGGCAGGAGTTGGACATCTCTGTCATATCATAAATGAGCCTTTCACTTGATGACACAGTCAGATCCATGTCATGATGTGCACCTGAACCTCTAGGAAAAACAGTATCCAGAAGATTTCAAGGGATTTCTAAATTAGTTTGGGGAAAGGCAAAGGAGGAGGAGGAATAATTTTTTGTTTAGTCTCATGTTCTTCACATTAACTGAGGTCTGCATTGATTATGCAATGAATGTGTTTACTGGCATGCAAATAGAGGTGGATTAAAAGGAGAACCAGACAATTAAATTTCCTTGTGTCCCTAAGTTTACTATTAGTTCATAAGCATTGATTACCAGATAAACTATAAGAACACTAAAAATATGCCAGGCTCCCCCCCCCCCCCATGGGCAACATAATTTCCCAGATGCATGCTTTAAATTCCTTTTTACCACATCCAGAAGTGTAATGAGATGCTTGACTTTTAGCACATGCATTATTGATGTTTTCAGTTAAGGCAGTAATTGTTTCTTTGTCACTCTGCATTCACATTGATGGGATTGGCCGGGCAAATATTCGGAAGCCCTGGTTCACTTAACTAGGCTTTGCAGTTTGCTTATACAAATGTAGACCGCTTGGTGGTAGCTGAACTGATTATGATGCTTAGCCCATTAAAAAATAGGCCTTTGACTGCTTCCATGAAACTCAAACTATCACCCCCCAGTTTCCCATCCCTATAATTCAGTACAGATTGCTGAAATGCAGTCTTCTTCTTTTTTCTTTTTCTTTTTTTACAAAAAATACTCAGATGGGGAGGAAGATGAGCAAGCTAATAAATGTGATTCAGTAACATGAATGTATCTTAATATATCTACCTTTATTACTTTAATGCTCAAAGTTTCTCTCAATGCCTACTACTTTATAGGTCTGCAAAATAAAACATATTCAAATATTCATCACAATAAATATTTGAGGACATGGTTTATGAACCATTCTAAGAAGGTTATTTCTCATTAGTGTGCATATTGCCAGCTTGGCAGTGATACCAGCCTTGGTCTTTGCACCATGCACCTCAGACTGCTGTTGGGTGCAGTGCCATTCCTTTATTAGCATGAGATAAAAATCTGTGATTCCAGTTTGGATGGAATTAACACTGGGGGAAGTGTCTGGTAGCTGAATGACTAGGAGTGCCATTGTGTGACCTGTACATATCAATAACCTGGTACCCACAGTGGGCACTCTCGACCAATCAACAGTTGCATAGCTATAAGCACCAACTCCAGTGACCCCTTGTGACCTCTGTATCTCAGCATGTTCCATCAATAATGGAATGGGATTGCCCTTCCAATCAGTCACCACTCTGGCCCATTATACACGGGCCATAATGTCTGCACTGGCGGCAGCAGCGCTTTGGTTAAAATCACCAATAACGCTTGTTGCTCCCGCCAGCACATGCTCCTCCCAGCCCAGGGCTACAGAAGGCCCGCGTTAAGCGACCGTGGGATCTTCCGTAGCTTCCTGGGTAAACCAGGGCTGCGGCAGGCCGGTGCTGTGCATTATCGCCAGTGCCAGGCTTGTCGGCCCGCCCAGCCCCGACCCTACGGTGTCCCTGTAGGGACACTGTGCACCCCTGCAGGCTCTGCAGAGCCCCAGAGCTGGCACGGGCAACCCCCTGCCCCCACCTGGGCTTGCGTAGGGGGCCTGGGCCCCCCACTCCCTTCCCAGGCCGTCCAAACCTCCCCCCCTCTGTGCCAGCTTACCTTCTGGTTCTGCCATTTAGCATGCATGCACGCTATGCCGGGCAGCCCAGCATGCCCTTCCCCCGTGAATACACAGGGAACAGCGTGGCATTCTGCCCTGCCACAACGGCACGATGGCAGTGCGCAGTAACTGCCGCTGTGCATAAGAGGCCCCTGTGGTCATAGTGTCTTATTGTTCCTCTTCTGACTTAGAAGTATATGGGCTGGGAGGAATAAAGTGACTGTCAAGTGTCTCTCTTCTTGTCACTAAATGGAGTGAATAAATGACTTGGTTGCCCTTTCTGGAAGACATTATGACGAGTAGGATTATTTTAGTGGTGACTTGCTGACCACAATCCATCAAAGTTCAACAGGCATAAGCCTTTTGAAATCAATTGGTTTAAATATGCTTAATTCTATTGGATTGTGCCCTGTCTCTTTCCTGGGCTCGCATATATTGAGCAGTATATCTTTTAGAGATTCACAATCTTGTCATGATTTTAAAGTACAACGGAATCTGAACGAGCAATGTTCATTTTATAAAGAATGTGTTTAGTTTAGAGGGCTCACCCCATCTCTGTTTTCTTTACCAAATTTTTTATGCTCATGGCTGAAGATTTTTATATATCCTGATGTTAAAAACACTGATATTAGGTATCATGGCCACAAAGAAGATATAGGATCAGTTAGGAACTGTATTGTGACCACAAAGACACATTAAAGGCATTATTGTATTGACCAAGTTGCTGTCAAGAGCCAAATTAAACTGGAACTGGAAAGTGAGATTGCTCTTGCTAAATCACTTCTTGCTATGGCAAGCTGGCCAGTTAAGTACAGTTGATAGTAGTGTTAATAAGGGAAATCTTATATGTAGGCTGCAATACTAAGAACAATTTTGTGAAAAGCCTGCTTAGGACTGCTCCCAAAATTTGTATACATTCAAAGATACCTTTATAGGAATGACCAAAATATGGCTTCCCAGATGTCTTAGGTCTAGTCCAGACTTTCTCAACTTTTCTACTGTTTTTAAACCCCTGAAACATTCTTCAGGCTTGAGAAACCCTGTGCAGAATATGATTGGGAAGCATAGTTGTGTACATGCCTACCCAGGCCCCCTCCCCTTCCCACCCCCTGCAGGCTCATTGATGGCCATTTTTGAGGGGGGGGGGGCAGGTCAACATTACCATATATGGTCATATCACAATAAATGCTTAACAAATTTTTAAATTTTCCTATTCATTCAGGAAACCCTTCCAGGACCATCAAGACACCCCAAGGTTTCATGAAACCCTGGTCAAGAAAGCCTGGACTAGTCCATGGAGAGCCAGCTTCATGTACTGGTTAGAGTGGTGGCCTCTAATCTTGCGAACCGGGTTTGATTCCCTGCTCCCCCACATGCAGCCAGTTGGGTGACCTTGGGCTTGCCACAACACTGATAAAGCTGTTCTAAAGGAGAAATAATATCAGGGATCCTCATCTACCTCAAAGGGTGTCTGCTGTGGGGAGAGGAAAGGGAAGGTGATTGTAAGCTGCTTTGAGACTCCTTCTGGGAGAGAAAAGTGGCATATAAGAAATAGCTCTTCATCGTCATCATCTGGAGAGCCACAGCTTGGCCATCCCTTTATATTCTCAGCATGAGTAAACTGCAGTCTAGCTTATTACCAAATATAAGAGTCCCGTGAGCTGTCCGGTCCCTCTATTCCTGTTTTGAACCAAACCACAGTTTCCCTTTATGCTTGTCCTCCAAAACAAATCTGGGAAATATGGTTTGATTTTGATATCTAACTTTGATGTGAAACAAAAAACACAGAAATCACACCTCAGACCCATTTGGGAGGGATTTTGTTTCTTCTACCCCTTCTATGTCATGCATTTGATTGGTGGGATTTCAGCTTTTTTAAAAAGGGGGCTTGCATGCCTTGTACATGCTAGATTGGATCAGAGTTTATAGTTTCTTGAAAACTGAGTTATTTAATGATGTTACAACTTACTCACTGAAGTCCCTCTATAATTTAAAATGAAGTATAGCAGCTGTTGTACAGGATAGCAAAAGCATTATGAATTAGCTCTGTTAATACTGTAGTCAGGGCCACTAATTATGCTGGCAATATCCACTATACCCATCATGCGTCAGGTAATTTTACTGCTCAGAGAACTTCAGGATGACCTCTAACTCCGTTGCCTTTGGGCAGAGAGTCACTGTGGGAGTTCTCCATGAACAACTTTGGCATTTGGTGTTAAAGAATAGTCAGTTTTACTTTGATTGAATTGGATAAGTGAAAACCCAGGAAACAGTTGACTAATTAACACAATCTAAAAGGAACAAGGCTGTTGAACAGTACAGCTCAAGGAGCAGTCCAACCCAGCAATGATCAAGTGACTGAAGGAGCTAATGGGGTCCCAGAATACCCCTGCCAAGCTCATCTATCTGACCTGGTTCAGATAGAACAAGTTGCAACTCTAGGGTAGATCAGGCTTCTTGTCTACCTACTGTCTACCTGTGGAACTAGTCTACCAGTCTCTATAGCAATTGCAGGACATAAGAGCAGAAGGAGTATACTCAGGACTGATTGACCAGTGTATGAAGAGCAAGTTCTAATCCATTTGCATAAAAAGCAGCTTTCATTTATCTGTCTGCTACTTATGACACAGTCTTGAGGGATGGTCTGCTATACAAGGCTGTTGTGTTTTTTTTTTTTACAATGAACATTATTTTGACTCCTGAATAACATGCTAAGTGATAGGAATAACTGTCTATTCCAGGGCTCAGTCCTTGCTTCAGTCTGTTTTGATCAATACATCTCTTATGTTCCCAAGATGATATCCAGAAAATTATCGTATGCCAGTGATATGGCGATTGTTGTAAAGCAGCGGTCCCCAACCTTTCTGAGGTCAGGGATTGCCTCTGGGGGTGAGGGGAGAGCCGACAGCCCGGGTGCCGCGCATGTGTGTGTTCACCACCAGGGGGCACTAACGTGCATGCCTCTTCCCTTCCTTCTCACTGTGGGCGGGTGAGGCAGGCGCGGCTGCCAGCGGCCCAGTACCATGGCCTTCGGGGCCGTGGACCGGGGATTGATGACCCCGTTGTAAAGCACAAATCAATAAAAGGACAAAAGAAATACTGACTAGGGAGCTCAAAATTTTGGTCAACTACTAATGTAAAAGGCAACTCATATAAAATACAATAAAAACAGAATGCTCTTGTTTTCATCGCAGTAACAACCATGAACTTCTAAGATGAGATTGAGTTAGTCTGAGTTATCCAAATCAGGGCAATTTAACATTACAACAAAACTATAAGCTAGGCTAGACTGGTCAAAAGGGACTGACCCAAGGTCATCCAGTGATAGATTTGCCAACTCTATGTTGGGAAATTTCTGGAGGTTTGAGAGTGGGGCCTGCAGGGGGTGGAGTTTGGAGAGAAGAGTGCAGAAGAGATGTGAGGCCTGACAGTCCAGCCTCCAAAGCTGCCATTTCTTCCACGGGAACTGATCTCTGTAGTCTAGAGATGGTTGAAATTCCATGAGATCACCAGGCCCCATCCTGAAGGCTGGCAACTTTATCCAGTGAGCTTCATGGGGTGAGGGAGACTCTGAGCCTGAAATTTCTTGTTCCTAGTCTGGATACATAACTGTGGTCCTAAACAGCTGAATGTAATAAGGTTTTGTTTGGGTACTTTTAGAATTCTGATGATGCATAGCAGAATACAGTTAATTGCAACCTGACACTGTTAAGTGCCTTACATGTTCTTTAATAGGTGCTTTACCAGCTTACACTTGCAGGGTGAATATACATGAATAACTGGACCTTGGCCTGAAAGTCTTCTGATGCTTTTTATGGCAGCACACTAATAAATTGTGATTCTTGAGCATCCACTATACCATGCCCCTAGGTCAACACATCAAATATGTTCATTTATAGACATGTTGGCATCTGGCAGTACAGTCATAGCATCTGAATTGTACTACTTTAAGGAGTGGCTCTGTAAGAACATTTTGATTAAGCCTTTAAAGTACACTTAACATTTAGCTGCCCTCTTTGTATACAATACCCACTTCATAATAATCCAATAATATGGATTTCAATACCATATTTGCAGACTATTTTTATTCATAATGCCTCTTTGGGGATGATTGGAATTACTTCATATTGTAACAGCCACAGAAATCAAAAGAATGCAGCAACTAGGAAAGTAAATACAGATATTGCTGAGTGCTTTTCATCCTTATTTGTTTAACCACCACTTACCTTAAGAATATCAAATTGCCAAGGAGAGGCTGCAGCAGGATAACAAGATACCCTTGAATTGCCATGTGCTTTTAAGGTAAGTGATATAAGCTTCAAATTTTGGGGGGGGGGAGTATGGGGAAAGTGCTTTAAAAGGAAAGATAGAGTGATGCAGGTTTACTAGCTTCTGAAAGTCCATATTGACCATACAGTGATCATTAGTGCTGCAGCAAACTGTGCAGGATGCTTCCAAGTCAAGCAAGGCCCAAAGTTTTGAGAGCTGCACAGAACAAGCAAAGAGATCAAAGTCAAGGAAATAATGAGAGAGAACAAAGAGCTTTTCCTTGAAATACCTTGAGAGACCAGAAATTAATCCAGAAAAGCATAGAAAATTGAAAGCAAGAAGACACTGCAGAATGCTTGAGGCAGCATGGCCTTGGTCCTTGTCGATATGGCTGGTACCCACTCAACCTTTTCCAACAGCTGGACAGGGCGGTACCCATAGATACCAAAAGTAACAAAAAATCTTTTCTAAAGGTTAATATAGTTATAGCAATTAGAGTTTACTCTAGAGATGACTAGCATTTACTCTGTCAGGTGCATGAAGTGGTCTTGTCAGGTCCATGAAGTGTTCTTTTATATGCAGTGTCCTCTCTGCCTCCTTGGTCTATTGCAAGAATTAAAAACTGGTAATGAGATTGATCTGGACCCTGATCTGGACTGTACAGGCTAGCCTGTGCCCATCATATCTCAGAAGTTAAACAGGGTTGGTCTTCATTAGTATTGGGATGGAAGACCACCAAAGAAGTCCAAGACCACCAAAGAAGTCCAAGGTCATTAAGGGGAGGCAGGCAATGGCAAACTACCTCTGAGTGTCTCTTGTTTTGAAAACCCTATGTGGTCACCTTAAGTTGGCTGCAACTTGATGGCACTTTCCACCACCAATGAGTTCTTCTCAAGTGCCTTGACAAATCTGTTGAGAAATCTTTTTCTGCATCACAGGGGAGGAGGCTGTCAGTGTCCCTAAGCCTTTTTCTCACTGGAGGACCACAGGTTGACTACCCCCGTTCTAAATGACAACTAAATTCTAACTCTATCCATCAGCCTTTTTTTCTCTGTGGAAATTTAAAGGTTTGGTTCAGGTGATCTTTCTGAAAAAGTTATACGTACTCAATTCAGTAACCAAGATACAGCAGTGGTTTCCATCTTAATGGAAATCTTTGGCCCTTTTGAAGAAGAAAAAGTTGTTTTTTATTCCTTGCTTTTCATTACCTGAAGGAAGGCTGACATCTATGCCCCCCCGGGATCTGGGATTTGGGATTTGGGACTAGGAACCATCAGGATCCCCTCTCCACCTGCCAGTAGTGGGAGGGGGGAAGTTGATTAGCCGATCTTGCCATGTTAGTTAGTTAGCTAATAATGTTAAAACTGTAGTTGTTGTTTTAATGGACTTTTAATGGGGTTTTAAGATGTTGTAACCCGCCATGAACCGCAAGGGAGTGGCGGGGAATAAATCGAATAATAATAGTAATAGTAATAGTAATAGTAATAGTAATAGTAATAGTAATAGTAATAGTAATAGTAATAGTAATAGTAATAATCTCAAAGCGGCTTACAGTTGCCTTCCCTTGTTCTCCCCATCACTGACAGGACTGCTGGGGCAGAACAGCACTATTAGGGCTCACCCAGCTGGCTGTATGTGCAGGAACAGGGAATCGAACCCGACTCTCCAGATTACAGGCCGCCGCTCTTAACCACTGCACTAAGCTTTACCGTGACATTCTTTGTTCCCATTTGCTCATCTTCAGCAAAATGTTTGTTACCCAATAATCACTCCGGGATTAATATTAGGATATAAATGGGTAGGATACAGATGCCACATACAGCAGTGATCCATCTGGTTAAGTCTAGAACTGTACCAAAAAGTGCATGTCAAGTGATCAAAGGATGTGGTCCAAATAATCAGCTGTATAATTTGAGTAGATTTAGAATTCCATTTTTGTAGGCTTTTTTCTAATTCCTTTGGGTCACTTCACTCCAAGGAGTTAAAGATAATTACCACTTTTGCATTATAATACAGTATTAGGTACTCCCTGCAGCTTTCATCCCCCTGGCTTGACTTCCGAATTACTGGTATAATTCATATTGTCCCAGACATTGATAATAAATGTTGGTCTTGTTCTTCAGAAGGCTTACTCTTTGGTTGTCAGACCAAGATAGTAGTTAAATTATACAAGCATGCACAGCTGACTCCATTACAGTCTATGGACATAGATGAGCAAATTGAATTAATTCCACATTTTAACAGAGAGAATGGCTGCTTTGGAGGGGTGGACTCCATAGCATTATACGTGACTGAGGTCCCTCCCTGCCCCAAATCCCACTAACTCCTGGCTCCACCCCAAAAATCTCCATGTATTTCCCAACTCATAGCTGGCAACCCGTGAATAATTTCCTGCTCTCACTTTGCCTCCTAAATTTCCAGACTGCTGTAAGTGCCCGTCTGCGGATTTCTGACATTCACAAAAGATCTATGACAGCTCTGCATACCTATGAATGGAGGATTGTACCTGGTCATGCTTTTTTGAGGCACAATCACAAAACCCTTTTACTTCGCTCTTTAACTTTCTCTCAAGCATAACTCTTTTCCTAGTGCCTCAGCTATTTATTTTTTCTGATGGGGAAAAAAAAAAGAGACCAAGTGGGCCCTCTGGTAACAATGAAAATGTTCAGTCAGGCACACTGGAGAGCCACATTTTGATGTAGTAACATAATATTTTGTTCAAAAGCAGTATAAAATATCACACTCTGAAGAGGTAACTATTATGTTTTTGACTGGAATAAAAATGAAATAATGCATGTGTGTACAGTGTTAGGAACTCCAAAGAAGTCAAGTTCTTTACTATTAAATAACTTGATTTATTAAGTGCGTGCCATCAGTGACTCCATTTCAAAGAAAGAGTGCATTTTCTGCAGTCCTGGACTTGAAGGTTAAATCCTAAAGCATTCACTTGGTGTTCACTTATTTGTAAATTTGCCAGTGTCATTTCTACCTCCGTACTTAGCAGACTATAATTAGACATACATAATAATGAGTAGGGTTTCACTTACTGTGTTAATAACAGAATGGAATTTGACAGCCCCTCTCCAAGCAAAATTAACTTTTCAAAATATCATGTGGGATGCAGTTTGATGAATTACTGCCAAGTTTTTAAAAAAGAGAGTTGTATACCCAAGAACAGTATCTCTCTTTACTACAGAATGAATGAAAATCCGTATACAAATACAGCATCTTCAAAGATCAGCAGCTGAAGTACAATGCAGCTCCTGCCCTTATGTGGGTTGTAGCCAGGGTTGTGTATGTTCTACAAAGTGGAGAGAAAGCAGAGGTTTTGATAATAGCGGAGAATTCAGGACCCTAAGGATCTCCATGTTTGTTGTTAGCAAGTTATTTCAGAAGGCAGAAAAGGCCAAAGAAGATTTCCTCTGCTTTAGAGAGGTGCTTAGCAGAGGTACTTGCTAAGGTGCTCGACTAAGACTCATACCACATACATTGAATCATTTCAAGTGGGTACCCGTGTTGGTCTGAAGCAGCACAACAAAACAAACTCAGTGGCACCTTTAAGACCAATAAAGATTTCTTCAAGACGTGAGCTTTCGAGTGCAAGGTCTGAGGAAGAGTGCTTGGACTCGAAAGCTCACGCCTTGAATAAATCTTTGTTGGTCTTAAAGGTGCCACTGGACTCTGATTTTGTTACATTAGATAATGTACTTCACATGCACTTTGGAAGTAGATTTTACTGATTTGCACTGGGAAATACAGCTGCAAAAGGACACTGAAAGTGTATTATAGAGTGTTGTGGTATGAGTGTAAGAGAAGTAAAAGAAACAAATACGTTTCAGTTTGCATCATCTGGTTTAAAACTGGAACTCACCTTGAAGCAGAATGTCATTTACTGTAGCATTAAACATTGTATGTATCCGTACAAAATTACATTTTTTTCCAGAGCTTGCATACATATATCATCTCTGCAAGTTCCTGCTACAAGATCCTAGGGGCATAATGCAGTAGCCCATCTTTACTGATAAAGCATTTCTCTGCCACCCACCAGCCATCTTCTGTTAATCACAGACACCCCCTGCAGTAATTATCAATTCACATGCTCTTTGGCTTGACTGCATACATTTGCACGGTGTTATGTTGCACATGGTATATGGCCTGTGGACATTCTTGCACACCAGTTGTGGAGATTATCGTCATATAATTTGGTTTAAGGTTCATACCATATGGTAACAAGGGGCATGGAAAAGTTGTTTCGTGAATTATCTTCCAGGTATTTGTTTAACAGTCTGTTTCTGCTGCCTGCGGGGGCAGTCACTTGGCAGCCAACAAGAAATTGTTAGCTGGCTGTATTTATGTTAACTAATTTTGAAGGCCTAGTGAAAGAGCTTGACACAACTCCCAAAAAAGGAGGCTTCCTGATCCCGCATGTTACAAAATGTTGGCTTATAAACCAGTGCTTTACACTTAATGTTATGGTCCCTAAATGATGATGATTATGCCTAAAGTACCTGGAATGTCCAAGCATGAAATATACAGTATTTGCTGGCGTATAAGACTACTTTCCCCCCCTGAAAAACATGCCTCCAAGTCTTATATGCCGGGTGCACTTCAGTTGGGATAGACATAGCTGCCCATAGTGGCCTCCCAATGCCCGCCCACCTCATTCTACATACCATCCAGTATCGCGCAGTATCCAGCATGGCGCACATGCGCACTGGCGCACTAGTGCTGGTCACAGGGAGATGCAGGGGCAGGCCGGAGGCACTGCGGTTACGCTGTGGCTGTACAATGATGACAATGACAGGTCCTGTAATGTAATGTAACAAGTGGAAATGTTGGGGGGGTCGTCTTATATGCCCAGTCATCTTATACACCGGCAAATACGGTAAGTCTAACGTCAGGTGAGGGATTTTTTTTTCCAGAGGAAAGGGAAGTAGATGATTGCAGGGAACAGAGAGGTTAGGGTTGCCAGCTTTCCTCCTATAGAGACCTTCTGCTTAGCAGCCCTGCCCCTTCAGGAGGGCGGAGCAGGGGGAATGCTAGGAAAATCACTATTTCTATGAAGTAATGGCCTCACTTGCAGCACAGTCAGTGGAATCCTAGAGTGTCACCCCAATGCAATGACATCACTTATGCGCCAGTGCAAGAAGTGGTGGTACACTTTTGGAACTATGGTGATTCGAATCTTCCTGAGCATCCTGCTTGTTGCTGGGGCTTGGTTTAATTAAAAGACTGGCATCTGTAGAGTGAGAGTTCCATGGATGGCCACATAGAGGATAAAGAGGAGATATACATGGATGAGCAAGATCAGACTGGTCCTGGAATTATGACTGCCAGGTTTCCCTGGCCATCATCAGGGGATGAGGAGGGGAGGTTCCCAATGCAAGTTGGGAAACTCCTAGAAATTTGAGGATGGAGGCCTGGGGAGGGGAGGCACATCAGTGGGATACAATCTCATAGAGTCCACCTTCTGAAACATCCATTTTCTCCAGGGGAATGGATCTCTGTAGTCTGAAGATGAGTGGTAATTCCAGAGGATCCCCAGGTCCAACCTGGAGGCTGGTATCCACACCTCGAATATATGTAGAACAAGCTTAAAATGGAAATAAAACAGGGGACCAGTGAAAGAACCTGAGTGGCATGATCCTAAGTGTCTATCCTAGAGTAGAGGGACTTCAGTATAGAAGCCAGAATATCTGCCAGGAGAGTATTACAATGATCAGTGCAGTTGATAATAAATGATGGCAGTGCATGTAAAAGAAAGAAAGAGAGAGAGAGAGAGAGAGAGAGAGAGAGAGAGAGAGAGAGAGAGAGAAAGAAAAGGAAAGAAACGTGAGAAATTCTAAACGTATTTCCCAGCTGAAAATCCTAAGACTTGGCAGCAGCTTGCACTTACGGAGAAAGAGAAGAATCAAAAGGTCAGGCCAGATTCTGAACTTGAGGGAAAGAACAAACGGCAACATTCTTGTGAACAAGAGAATGTGATGTTGAAAAGGGGCTTGAAGAAGGAGGAAACTGGATGCTTGATTTTGGCAGAGCTCAGCTTGGGGAGATCGGCATTTGTCCAGTGAGAGACAACAGAGAAGGCAGTATGAATCACTCTGGTTCGATGCTTCTTTACAGAAGGGAGAATTTATTTTTACATGTTTTGTGTGAATTAGAAGACACTCAAATCTGAGTGTGTACATTTATTTTCTCTTCCAAATATACTGCTGTCATCTAAGCGGGGGGGAGGGGATTGAATACATGCTTAAAATCTACGCTGGAAGTCCCTAGCCTTTATTTTAAAACTATGACTTGTTCAACTTTGGGTGAGTCAACAAGCTTAAAGATCATGGGGAAGAAAACAGTTTGCTTTATTGACAGACATTAAATTGACAAATTTGCCTATACTGTTCACATCCATGTTGGAAACTATTTCCTTAGTAGTATTTTTACAGATTTTCCACTCAGGCCTACTGATGCAAAACTTTATAGCAACACCAGAGGAGTTTTTGTAGTTGTAGCTAGAGCAACATTTTCTGTGCAACAATTAGGGCACACCATCTCCATGTAGTGCTTGTGATGCATGGCTCCATAATGAACACTAGATTCAAGTGGTTAGCCGTGTTGGTGTGAAGCAGTCTTTCTGAGGGATTGTTAAGAATGTAGGTTAGCATCTGTAGTGAGGTTAAGAAACCAATGCCTTTCTTAAAGGTAAAGGTAAAGGTATCCCCTGTGCAAGCACCGAGTCATGTCTGACCCTTGGGGTGACGCCCTCTAGCGTTTTCATGGCAGACTCAATACGGGGTGGTTTGCCAGTGCCTTGCCCAGTCATTACCATTTACCCCCCAGCAAGCTGGGTACTCATTTTACCGACCTCAGAAGGCTGAGTCAACCTTGAGCCGGCTGCTGGGATTGAACTCCCAACCTCATAGGCAGAGCTTTCAGACTGCATGTCTGCTGCCTTAGCACTCTGTGCCAGAAGAGGCTCATTAATACCTTTCTTAAGTTATTCCAAATAAGAGAGAAATTAAAATACAGAGGGGATTAGGCCTTCTTGGGGGCTTGTTAAGAATGCAGCAGCTGGCATGTGTAAACAGAAATGCCTACACAACATCTGTTGAGGGCTACTTTCTATAATACCTCCATCCAGATAGGTTTGTGGCAGTTCAGCTGGCTCTCAGATAGCCTGGATGTCCACATAAAACCATGGAAGTGGATTTAGTGATCCCATTTGTCTCTTGCGTTCCCAGTGAGCATCTTGTGAGACAGACTTTTCCTTGCCGTTCCCCGTCATCCCCACCACCGAGTTTCTCAGCTCTGCCTGTTTCTCTCTCACTGCCCTACACCTCTGCTCCTAATGACCTCCTGATGATGCACAAATCCGTTGTAACTATTCCGATTATGCTGTTGTATTGTCACAGGTTCCTTTGTATTGCATTGTAAACTCTGCCTTGATGGAACAGCACGCAGAGTGCTTAGCAATTGAAAAAGGGGGAGTTTCCAAACAAAACCTCTGCTTCAACTTGGTTAATTTTATAGCTCTTTAAATCTCAACTCTGTAATGTGATCTATTATTAAACAAGATGATTCAGGGAGAATGTTTACAATCAATAGGCACAATTAGTTTTCTGTGGCTGCCTGCCTGAGCAGACATCTTATCCGTAGGTGTTTGTTTTTTTTTTTAGTGTTTTTATTCTCTGTGCATCAGCTTGAATCTCAAGTGTTATTTTAGCTATTAAAATGTCTTGTATTTTTTTTGGCCTTTTCCCACCTGTCCCTGCAGACACGAGCGCAACTTGATACCTGTTTTCACTTAGTGCAATCTGATCAGGTTAAAACTGTAACACATCCTGTCTTTTGTCCCATTCCCAGACACTTGCCTTCCCATTGTGGCCAGAAACTGGGGCTTCCAGTATTTACGATAACCAGGACTGTCTGGAAGAAACCAAACTACCCAAAAAGAGTACTGTATAGTGCAATCCTAAGAACCCTTTCCTGGAATGAGCCCCTTTGCATAGACCTGATTAGAACCAACATGACTAATGTATGAATTCTGTCAAATAAAGCAGGAGTCCGGCGGCATCTTTTTAAAAATGCCGTTTAAACATAACTTTGAATGACTTCTGTTTTATTTTGTCTAAACTTCCCCCCCCCCTAAAAAATAAACAAACTTTTGAGAGTTTTGTTTTATTTTGCTCTTGCAGACTCTTAATTTGCTCTTGTGCCCTATCTGGAATTAATTCAGGCCTGGTGGAACAGCTCTGTCTTGCTAGCCCTGTGGAACTGTCCCTGGTCCTGCAAGAAGCTGATCTCAGCAGGGAGTGTCCCACCAGGCCGGGGCCAAAGGCTGAGGCCAGTTTAACATGTTTGAGGCCAGGGACCATAAGCAGATTTTCTTCACTAGAATTTAGAAGAAGAAGAAGAGTT
This sequence comes from Paroedura picta, assembly GCF_049243985.1. Lineage (NCBI taxonomy): Eukaryota > Metazoa > Chordata > Lepidosauria > Squamata > Gekkonidae > Paroedura > Paroedura picta. Next base: position 73,464,855 of record NC_135376.1, read on the forward strand.
GGTTCTTATATGCCGCTTTCTCCTACCCGAAGGAGGCTCAAAGCGGCTTACATTCGCCTTCTCATTCCTCTCCCCACAACAGACACCCTGTAGGGTGGGTGAGACTGAGAGAGCGCTGATATCACTGCCCGGTCAGAACAGCTTTATCAGTGTTGTGGCGAGCCCAAGGTCACCCAGCTGGTTGCATGTGGGGGAACCTGGCATGCCAGATTAGAAGTCCGCACTCCTAACCACTACACCAAACTGGCTCTCCTTTAGTCTCCTCCTTTAGTCTCCTTTAGTCTCCTCCCGGGACATGGGAGGGAGGTGGAGCCACACCAAAGGGCTTTCCTCAGGAGTTATTGAGCAGCCTTCCTCCTGCATTCTCTTAAAGACTTTTCTGGAGGTGTGGAAAACAGACACATCAGCAGGCCTCAGGTGATCTTCTGTACCAGGCAGCAGGGCTGAGAAGCTATTATTGACATTGCTTGAATCACTTTAGAGTAGTCTAATATGCCTGGGGGCACTTCACTGCAGCCCTTTCAAAGATTAGAATCATCCACAGAACCAGCGCTTGTACATAAATTAAATTCCATGGTACATTTGATCACCTAAAAGCACAAGGCCTAGATTAAAATGAGGAGCTGCTCTTTCTAAGTGCCCCCTCCCCTCCCTGAATAACATTTCATATACTTCAGAAAGAATGCCTTTGGTTCTTCCTAATTGTATCAGTCTCCTGAATCATTAAGTGCTCATAGAGTTATAATCAAGATTGTGTAATTAGAAGGGTTTTGTGGGAAAATATTAATGTGTTTTTTTTTTACTGGCCCTTTAGTATGCTGGACAAGATGTTATTTCTATCAAATCTATGCTAATGTACCTATCTATTTGTGGCTAAATTTCTCAAAGGTTAATTAGATGTAGCACTGGAAACTTGAAATCCTCTGATGAGTAGTCTGTGATATTGTGGCATTAGCTTTCAAGTAATCATCCCAAGTTTTTAAAATATAAATATTAATTATAGGTTTCATGTATAAAGAAATTAGAATTACCATTGCTATAGCAATGGGTAGATACACAGAAACACCTAAAGGAGAGAGAGATTTACTCTTATGGTGTCAACAAATAATGTTAATCACCAAAAGGTGCTTCACAAGAAGGTGGTGGCTTCTTCTCCTGGTCTGGGGGTCAAGGCGATGGGGGGGGGGGGTGAGGTGAGCTGTTCCTTCCCTGCTTAGGATGCCAAATGTTCTTGGGCCAGCCCTTCGTTCTGAAGCATAGCCTTATTGATTAAAGTCCCAAACAGCAACACTATCCTAGAATGAAGAATTGACTCCAGTATCACAGGAGCCTGCATTGTGTCATGTAACTCAGCGCTAAATGACCTTGGCTAAATCACTGTGTCATGGGTTTTTCTTTGTTGGAAGGAAATAAAAGTGAATTCTTGTAAGTCCTAATGTTTTAAGAATTGTGCAGTGCCTTCCATAATAAATAAAATGGAGGTAACTATGATGGCTAAGAATTGCAAATCTGACATTCTCCTGTCTCTGTGACAATAACTAAATAGCCCAGTGATTTGTTGTTTGCAGTTTCCTTCTTTCTTTTCCTTGGAAGTCTGTATGCGTGAGCTGTCAGATCTGGCCTGCAAGAAGAAAACTCAGTAGAACACTGAAACTTGAATAATGAATAAACCTTTGGAAGTATAGGACATATTCTGCTAGATACTGGTTTAACTGTTCTGCAGATAAAGACTGGAGTGTGCCCCAATCTGTTAAAGCAATGTACTGACATGAGAGAGTAGTTTGTTTTTGCACTGGTAGTAAACATGCGTTCATTGCATCGAATAATGTATTTATTTAAGGAATTGGGTAATATACTCAGGATATGAATGAAATGGGACACAGATTATGGCATGTTCTACTTTATACCACCAGGTGCCCCTAATTTTGTTCACACTTAAACTGGAACAAAGCTGGCCCACTTGTATTCATCAGTATTCATTTCCAGGAAGTGGCAGAAAATGGTGAATTTCCTGTTCCCCTTCACTATTGTTTACAATGTTTGCTAAGAATATTCCATGGGGCCACCTCTGTTTTATATCTGGTAGTGCTTGGGTAGCAGACATCTGAAAACATAATTTTCATTTCATGAGTACTTTTTCTGTGACTGGCATACCTGTATCAGCTTCAGTAGAGCATTGATTAATTTCCACTGACCATGACCTGGCCCAGCAAAACAAATTATTCCTGCAAGGGGTAGGTTTTTACACCTGTAATACTAATTAAGATGAATAAATAAAGCAGAAAACTACTGCATCTAGAGGTCAAGGTAGACCACAGTCTCCCCTCACCAGTGGTCTTGGCATCCATTTAAATTAATGGTTGTATGTAGCTGGATATTCTGTTTATATTTTTTGCTCCATCAGCCATCTACCATTGCCAGGTTGGTAAATCTTGTTTAGAACTTTTCCCTGTTTCAATGGAGCAGGAGTTGAGCAGATGGAGCAAAACTATCAATGAAATCACACAGGCATATGTTACATGCCGATCTTTTGATAATAGCTGAAAGGAAAATGAGACTTTTTTTGTCAAGGACTGACTTGGGTTGGATGTTTAATGGATCTCCTGAATCAAAGGTATCTTACTTTAATGCGGACTCTTTGTTTTAAGTGCAACTCTTATCACTTTTCATAAGTTTGCCAAATTGGGTTGTAGCTTTCCTAGAGAAGTGCTTAGCATTAGAACTTTTTCTTTCTGTTTTAAAGCTGGACTTATCTTGGGCTCATTACAGATTTCACAGAGTTAGCAATCGGGGGGGGGGGGAAGCTGAGGTTTTCATCTAATGATCATAGTTTTTATGCTGGGCTTATAAAAAGGTTGCAAAAGAGGTCACATTGCTTCCCCTTTGAGAAATGCATTTTGTCTATAGTCTTCAAACCCTTTTGCAAAGCCTTTGAAAGGGATGGGAATATGATACCTGCTTGAAAAGGCTACAGTTCAGAAATGCCTAGTTTTTCAGCAGTGTCCTTTTAACTGAAGATGAAACCTGCTTAGAGACACCTCCCCCAAGGAGTGTTTAGCACCTTATACAGGAGGCTTTGTTTAGCTACTTGACAGGCAATTGACTGAAGATGGTTCATCCTGTTTACTGTTCCTGACAACTGTGAGGTTGCCCTGGGGCCACAGAGGTATCCAGAGGGGAGCTGGATTATGCTGGCACTCTCCAAATTTTTCTTATGATAATAAAAGGATGAGGAATAAAAGTATTCAGACATTTTTCCCCTGTAAACTTTTAAAAGTTGATGAAAACTGTACCTAAAATGGTTACCTTAAGACTGAAAAAGAGTAGCCAGTCAAGTTGCTCACATAGGAATCATTAAACACCATTTGTTCAGTTGCCATTAAGGAAAAATGTGGACAGAAGAATTTTAAAAATTTCAAAATACAATGGAGTGCAACCACAACAGTTCCCTTTGCTGCTAAAGCGGAAGTCATTGAGTTCAGGGGTAGTCAACTTGTGGTCCTCCAGCTATTCATGGACTTCAATTCCCATGAGGGGCTCAAAGGAATTGTAGTCCATGGACATCTGGAGGACCACAGATTGACTACCCCTGATCTAGTTGTTGCCATTAAGAGTGTTATGTACAGAGACACTTCCTTTTAAATTGTTTAATTGGTTAATGACAAACTCGACTAGACTGATCATTTTGACCTTATCAGCAGGATTAAGTCTCTAATTTTTTAACGTGTGGTGCTCTTCTTCCAGGCATATTAAACATTTTAAATGACATTGCTCTACCTTTCCTTTTCAGTTTTGTTAGCCTCTTACTCAGTTTTCTAACAAAATGCTGATGAGTGAATGCTGGATTCCCTCCTTTAAAATTCTTGCCTTTTGCCATTTCAATGTATTTTTAAGCAGTATATTCTGTAAGATCTTTAAGATGGAGTTTTTCCACCAGGCTTATGCATTGATTAAGTACATATATGTGTGCTGTCAAATTGCAATTGATCTATGACAACAGCAAAGGGCTTTCAAGGTAAGTGAAAAGCAGGTGTAATTTGCTGTAACCTTCCTCTGTAGAATCTTCCTAGATGGTCCCTATCCAAAAAATGACCCTGTTTAACTTCTAATATTGAACTATAGCATGCCACTTTCCCTTCCCAAATGTAGATTACAGTTTGTTTTTATCTATGTGTCAAATTGCTGTGATCTGTTTTGGAAGCCACTTTTCCTCAGCATTTGATAAAGTGCAATAAATGGATCTCTATTAATGTTTTCAGTATAGCAGCAATGAACAATTTTGCAAGTAATCAGTTCCCAGCACAGTGGCGCCTCTTTGATGAATAATCAAATTAATTAGAAGTGAAGAATTATTATGACTGTCACTCTGTGACCAAGAATAGGTTCCTAATATGCCCCAGAAAAAGTCATGGGGAAAACTGCAGAAGAAAATATGGGCTAATAATCCTACAAAGAGTGATGTAAATGTTTCAGTGAAGATCTCCCCATTGTTTAGAGAGTTACTGCATGTGCTTGTCTGCACAGAGACCACAAAATAGATACTTCCTTTTAAATTGTTAAATTGGTTAATGACAAACTGACTAGACTGATCATTTTGACCTTATCAGCAGGATTAAGTCTCTAATTTTTTAACCTGCAGTACTCTTCTTCCAGGCATATTAAACATTATAAGTGACATTGCTCTACCTTTCCTTCTCAGTTTTGTTAGTCTCTTATTCAGTTTTCTAAATGCAGAAGAATGTTGGATTTCCTCCTTTAAAATTCCTGCTTTTGCCAGGTTCACAACATAGAGGCAGGTAATGGCAAACCATGTCTGTTGTGTTTTTGCCTTGAAACCTATACATGGTTGTCATTGACTTGATGGCACCACCAACTTATACTTGTTTTCCTATTTGCATAGTTAGGGGCATTCATTCTGATCATAAGGTTTGCCACCTAAACTATCCATATACATCTAAGGTCCTAAAAACAGCTGCTGGGCAGTAAGACCCAGTGGATAAAATGGGGCTGACTTTGAGCCGACCTATTTAACATTTCTCCCAGAGACACCAATAGTGCAATCCTTAACAGAGTTACACCATTTTGGATATGATGTGCAAACATTTCTCTTAAAGTCAAACCTTCTACGCTCATTGATTTTAATGGACTTAGAAGGGACTTCGACCCTGCCTATAATTGTACTACAAACTCGTAAGTCTCAACACAAGATACAATCTTGGTGGTGGTGGGGGGGGTTACTTCTAAGGATTTGCCTCTTAAATCGTTGGCCAGGTGCAGTTATGGAGGAAAGGAAGCTGAGAGATATTCACAAAGTTGCATCTGGGAGTGTTCATGTGCAAATGACAACATGCACCCAGTTTTAAACATTCATTGTAATGTATATAATTTGAAAAATAATCTATTGAGTATTAGAAATCCAAATATTTGTAACAGGGGAGGAAGCCTTACTTTTCTGTACTTGTGCTATCCATTTCATTTGCCATCTGTTTCTTGACTTAAAAAGCATGAATTTTATAGACTCTTTTTTCTGTCAGCAGTTGTGTATTTAAAATAACAACAACAAATGAATCATCTTTGCATTTTCCAGCCTACTTGTACCCGTGCTTGTTTGGCTTCATAGCCATATGTATTTTGACAGGGAGACATTCCTTGAGGGAGCACTACCAGTTACACAGTATGAAAACAAGATGGCATTTTCAATGGATCCATGATTGCATTGTGTTGTTCTTTTGTTACAACTAATTACACTCAGTTATTCTCAGCATAGATTAACTGTGCTAGTGACATATCTATATTCAAAGATTGCATTTTGATGGCAATGCTTCAGAGCTTTCAGGTAGGGAATATGGAGTTCATTTTTTCAGGTAACAAGAAAAACAAGAGTTTCAGAGAAGGGTAAAAATAAAGTTAGAAAATGAAGTTCAATATAAATATCAAAAGCATTCTTAGACCTTCCAATGCATGTACAGTGAGCTTTTTTGTTTGTTTAGTGTCCCCTCACTAAAGCTTATTACCCCTCTTTCTTGCTTGTATATTTCTATGTGCTCATAAAATAATGTAATTATTTTGAATATATTAAGTATATACATATACAAAATGCTATTTTAATGTTTGGAATATTTAAATCTTCACTGCCTGGAGGCCTTTGAACTGAATTGAGAAATCTTCTCAAAAACATACAAATAGGCCCATATTCAATCACATGCTTAAAAAATTGACATGCCTGAAAATGAACTAACATAAATGTAAGAATGTGATATTTTATTAAAGTGTATTGTTTATAGTTCAGGAGTGCTACCATACAAGGATATCTGAAGTCTTTAGTGACCTTCAGTGTTAATTTCACCCACAGGATAATTTACTTATTCTTCCATTTGAAAATCTCAATAAGGCATAAATAAAATAAACTGTCCACCTTACCATACCCCTTATTTTAATTACCACATCAATATAGCATAATTATTGTGATCTTAAATAAGAATTTTAATTCTGTTGGGGTTCCAGTACAACTTGGTTTCGTTTGCCACTTCCTATTCACTTCTGTTGTGATCTAACCAACAAACAATCAGTAAACCACACACTGGGTGGGTGGTATCATCCCCTTAAACACACGCACTCTCCCCAAATCTAACTTTATAGTAAATATAAAGCTATTTTGTTAGGTAGCTGAATATGTAGCCTAATAATGTTTTAGCCAACAGGCTACCCAGTACTGTGTTACAAAATATAGTGGGTGTGTGGGGGCTGGAAATCTATAAAAGTTAATATAAATTAGAACATGTCTCATATTCTCTTGTTATCACAGAGAAGCATAAATGATAAGTTTGTACCAAGCGAGCAGAAATGCTGTTTCCACCTCCCCCTAGAAAGGTATTGAAAGCAATAAAATCTAACTGGAATTACCTGACTATTGAACAAGGCAACAAAAGGTCTGCAGTCAAAATATGGTGCTTTTTGCTGGGTATGAGTGGGCTTGCATGAACTTTGGTCATAAGTGCATTTCCTTATCAACTGGTGTCTTGTTGCCATGTAGGGTTTTTCAGTCTCCTGGTGGGCCTGGAGATTGCCCAGAATTACAACTGATTTCCAAACTGAGGTCTGTCCCCTTTTCAAATCCCAATCTCACCAGGCTCTACCCCCAAATATCCAACCCTAATCCTATATCACTTTGATCTCCAATAAGTAACTGTAGATGCACATGGCTGTACAATTTTTATGGAAACATTAATTCAAAATGCAACTGGTGTGCAGAAGCACAGAACAGGAAGTGTGATTAGAGTGAGAAATGGATATCTAAACTGGAAAGTAGTGTGGAGTTTGATTTCACTAGAAAAATGACATTTGTATGCAGTGTATCTACTCCATCATTGAGCCATGACTCCTGGTCTGGAATTGTTTTTCTTTCAAATTATTAAACCAATCTACAAACTGATCTTTAGGTATTGCTTGTGACATGGACATGGTAGAATGGACTTACTAGAGTTTGTGATTCGCAAACTGAAATCCTACTTACACTTTTGTATCTGCCTACCAAGTTTGATGAGGATTAGATCTATGGGGTCTGTTCTGGCCTAACAAAGAAGGGGCCCCAAGGAAAGTGCTTTCTATGGAAAGGACTTGCACAGGTTCAAAAGTGCAAGCTACACACATCAAATGCACAATCCCCCACACACACACTTTGAAGTTATTTTGTTGCTTTGAAGTTTGGTAAACATTTTGTTTGAGCGAAGGCAGACTCTCTGGAATTGTCATCAGCTGCTTGAAGATTTGTGGAAAGTCCATGCCAGTTTACCTGTTTGGAATTTAAGCCCACAAATCACGACCTAGCCTAAATTTATCACACTCTTTAGTTCACAAGCTGGTCTGTGCCCATCCCTACTTAAAACTAGGGTTGAACCAACATTTTCTGAGCATGTATGTATATATGTATTTTCACATACTTGCACGATAAGGGACAACTTTCTCTCAAACCATTAAAGAAATGATATACAGTATTTGCTGGCATATAAAACTACTTCCCCTCCCTGAAAAACATCCCTCCAAGTGGGGGGGGGTTGTCCTATACGCCAGGTGCACTTGGGATAGACATAGCTGCCCATAGTGGCCCATAGTACTGTAATGTAATGTAACAAATTCTATATTTTGAGTGGAAATGTTGGGGGGGGGTCGTCTTATACGCCCAGTCATCTTATACGCCGGCAAATACGGTAAGTGACAAATTACTGTTTTTTTTTCTTGTCTTAACCTGAGTCAGTTTTTGAAATTCAGGACAGAACCTGTGCCTGTCATCATGCCTATAGATTCCATATATACTAAAAGTCCCTGTCGCCGTCATCTTCCCTGTCTTTTTTTCATCCTGCCCATGTCCCCCAGTTTTATTGCAGTCTTTCCCAAATCTTGTCTGGCACAATCGCTAGAGAAAGTTTGCAGTCAAAGCATCTTTGCAAATGTGTCGAGGGGAATGTGAGTATTTTTGCAGCTCCTGCCCACCCCAGCAACCTCATTCCTTGAATCAGAATACAGGATGATTTTGATAGGCTTGAGAGCTAGGCTAAACTAAATAAAATGATATTCAATAGGGACAAATGTAAAGTTCTACATTTAGGTAGGAAAAACTATTTACACCAATATAGGATGGGGGAGACTTGTCTTGGCAGTAGCATGTGCGAAAAGGATCCAGGAGTCTTAGCAGACCATACACTGAAAAGAGTCAGCAGTGTGACTCGGTAGCTAAAAAGGCAAATGGGATTTTGGGCTGCATCAAACAGAGTAACGTGTGCAGATCATGGGAGGTGATGGTACCGCTTTACTCTGCTCTGGTTCGGCCTCACTTGGAGTACTCTGTTCATTTTTGGGCACCCCAGTTGAAGAGAGCGGTATACAAACTGGAGTGTGTCCAGAGGAGGGCAACAAAGATGGTGAGGAGTTTGGAGACCAAGACGTATGAGGAAAGGTTGGGGGTGCTTGATCTATTTAGCCTGGAGAGGAGACGACTGAGAGGGAATCTGACTGCCATATTGAGGATGGAGCAGAGTTGTTCTCTTTTGCACCAGGGGGATGGACCAGAACCAATGGGATGAAATTAATGCAAATAAATTCCATCTAAACATCTAGAAGAAGTTCCAGACAGAGTGCTTTCTCAGTGAAACACGCTTCCTTGGGGGGGGGGGGGTTCTCCATCCCTGGAAATTTTTTAACACACCCTGGATAGCCATCTGACAGAGAGGCTGATTCTGTGAAGGTTCAAGGGTTACAGTGGATGAGGTTTGTGAGTGTCCTGCATAGTGCAGGGGGTTAGACTAGATGACCCAGGATGACCCACTCTGTTATTCTATGATTCTATGATTTTATTACCACTGAAAGGCTTTATTTTATTTGTTTGAATGGAAATGTCTGGTGTCTACCTCTTTATGTCTCCACATATATTCACAAAGCTCGATGGTGTTTTAGGCAAGGCAAGCCAAGAGTGGGGAAAAGCACTGTAAGATTCTTCTGATACCCCCAATGAATGCTGGGTATTTATAGTGGCAAAGGATGAAACAAAGGAAATAATCTCCATGTGGAAGCTGCCATTGACCGTTTATGCACTGGAGGTTTCATGCCAGTCTGCAGGCTGGAGTTTTAGTCATGGCAGGTTGCTCCACCTCTTCCTGCACCCATATGGTGGAGCATTTGGCCTGGTGCACCTCATCCGGCCCAGATTTGTGCTCCAGCACGGGAGCTGGGGCAGTGAAGTTCCCAGTGCATAAACGGTCATTGTCTGGAAAGACTCCCTGTGATTTATAATCAGCTTTTAGGGAATTCTGCAAAATTCCAGGATTTGGGATTAAATAGTCAAAATTTGAGATGAGTCAAAAGCATGTAGAAAAACAAGTTGCTTTTCAACACTAAACAGAAAGGATTCTTTCATCTCACCTTTGCTTACTACTAATCATTTCCAAATGCATTTCCAGTTGTAGCTATCAAAATGTTTGCTTTGAAGGGTTACTTTTTTAATAGATTATAATTTCTGTTGAACTCATTAAAATTTGACTCTAAAGATGCAGAAATTAAGGGCCATTACGCACCTGTTTAAAAAAGTGAAATCCTTACTGTTTGTAAACTCCATTTTTTGATGTTTTGCACGATGTCGTGAGCATCACATCTGCAAACCGGCTTCTACATCCTCCATTGTATGGCTTTTGTAGAGGCTTCATGATAGCACACTGTTGCAGCAAAAAACTCTATTAAAATGGAAAAAGGGTGTTTTATATCTTAAGTACCAAAGCAGATGGAGCGAATCTGAAAAGTACCTTATTAAGTGGTGGTTCAGTTTGAGATCATATCGGACTTGAATTCCAGTAGCTGGTTGATGTTAGAAAATCTTGGTTTTGGCCTATGTTTTGATCTCTTTGGATACTTCGGGTAACTCTACCAGGGTGCTTATGTCGACATAAGTCTGGCTTAAAAACAGCTTTCTGGCAGCATCGTGTTCTCACTAAAAATTTTCTGCTTCTGATTGTCATAGCTTTATATTCTAGGTATACTGCAGAGGCAGTGTGAGGGGCATTTTGTTTGGAGACTAGCCCTTACATTTCTGCACAGTTCAATGAGGCTGGGAGGTAAGCTGTTCATGCAGAAAAGCCATCACAGTGAAAGTGGATTGAAAGTGCATGATTCAGTGTGTGTGAAAGTGTCTGGATTTGAGGACTGCATGGCTTGTTCAGAGCTCCTCCAAAATTGACTCTGTGGGCAACGTTTAAGAAATGCATAGTCCTTTGTTCCTGTGGCAAGGAGGCATCACAAAATCAGCATAGTTCCTTCTGTCTGAATTATTCTGTTTGGTAACATTTGTTTAATAATATAAAGCATCTGGCCCATTCTTGAGAGCCACCATTATCCATTATGGGAGTAGCATAATGTAGGGTTTAAGAGCCACAGTTCTAATCTGGCAAGTTGGGTTTGATTCCCCGCTCCTCCACATGCAGCCAGCTGGATGACCTTGGGCTCAGGTTGTTCTGACCAACCAGTCCTGTGAGAGCTCTCTCAACCTCACCTACCTCACAGGGTGTCTGATATGGGAAGAAGAAGGAGGAAGAGCGATTATGAACTGCTTTGAGCCTCCTTCAGGCTTCAGTGAAAAGTAGGGTATAAAAACCAACCCTTTGTCTTCTTCCATGCCATTACTGAGTAATCTACACATTAAGTTCTTTGTGAATATAGTCTCCCCATTTGAAGAAGAATTAGAAGAAGACTTGGTTCTTACATTCTACTTTTCTTTACCTGAAGGAGTCTGAAGCGGCTTACATTTGCCTTCCCATTCCTCTCCTCACAACAGACACCCTGTGGGGTGGGTGAGACTGAGAGAGCCCTGATACCACTGCTCAGTCAGAACAGCTTTATCAGTGATGTGGCGAGCCCAAGGTCACCCCGCTGGCTGCATGTGAAGGAGCATGGAATCAAACTGGCTCGCCAGATTAGAAGACTGCACTCCTCACCATTACACCAAGTTGGTTCTTCAGTATAGGAGGCACTTTGGAAGGTACAGAAGCTTTTAGGGGTGGGCATCATTAAATATGTTATAGGTAGGGTTGCCAACCTCCAGTTGTGGCCTGGAATTCTCCCAGAATTACAATGGATCTCCAGCTTAAGGAGGTCAGTTCCCCTGAAGAAAAGGGCTGTTTTGGACGGTGACTGCTATGGCATTATACCCTACTTAAGTTCCTATCCCCCCCAAACCCCACCATCCCTAGGTTCCATTTCTAAATCCCTAGGAATTTTCCAACCCAGAGTTGGCAACCGTAAAAGGACAGATAATATCCAAACATCTTTTCCACTTAATTAAAGCCTTGTAGAACACAAAACCTTGCAAATGTAAACAACAGCCAACAAGGATGTTTGGGACGAGTCTTCAGATAGCCAGTTCAAAGTAGACGCAAGTCAATGGATGTCTAAGGGGATTTATGAGTTTACTAAAAGTTTACAGCACATTAAATAGATGCCTAATAATTTTGAAAAGATAAATTATTCAGCTGTATGACTTATAACGGCTTCTTGGCAAATGTTGACTTTCCTTTCATGCGCAGGATTCAGCTTTTAGTGTCTTTGCAAATGTTGTCTTTCAAATATCTGACAGATGTAGAATCTGCACACGGCAGAAGATCTTGATGATGCCCTTTGCCATGGACTTCAAGCAGCTGGGTGTTCTGTGACTTCTAGGCCACAGGCAATTTATGCTTTCCCTCTGGCCAGTCATGAAATTCACATTTTCCATCAACATCAACATGCATGTATAATAAATAACTTGTTTTTGCTGTCAGTGGGCTTTTATGTATTTCTTAGATAGCTTTATATTTTGTTAAGTACATCATACTATACAGTTAATTAAGCATGTTATATCTGTGATAGGTGTAGCTGTGCTTTTATATCTTTAAACCACTCGGGGAGGGGTATCATATTTGGTTAAGTCTGTTGTAGGCGGAGAATGGGCGGGGCCGGTCCAGGTGAGGGCCCAATCAGAAGGTGTGGAGTGACTTCCGATTGGGCTCTCATCCGGACAGGCCAGAGTTCTACCTGCCCCCACAGGTAGCATTGTGAGGCACCGCTATCACTTCACTATTGGCCGCTCTCAGAGAAGGACGTCTGGTTAGTGGCATACACCTCCCTTCTAACACAAGCAGTGCCTACAGGCCCGGGTTGGGGAATGGCTTCCCTGGGGACGCAGGGCGCACCCGCTACCTTAAAGAGGAAGCAGGTGTGCTCTGCGACCTGCAGGGAAGCCGCGGCCTCGCCGGGGCGGAGGGGGACAGGGATGGCTTTCCTGGGCCTATGGAGCATACCCGCCGCCTCATAGAGGCAGGTGTGCTCTGCGGGCCCTGGAGAAGCTGCGACCTCAGCGGGGAGGCTGGGGATGGCCTCGCAGAGGTGGTGGGTGTGGTCCATATGCTCTGGGCTGGCCGAGGCCTTGGTGGGGGGGGCACGGATGGCCTACCCACAGCCGCTGAGCACACTTGCAGCCTTCATGGGGCACTGGGTATACTTGGCGCCGGGGGGGGGGCTTTCAAAGCCCATTATTACAAATGGGCTTTGAAGCTAGTACTGTACGTATTCTGATTGCTATCAGGCACATGGTATCTGTTTCACTGCAATAATATATATCAACTGAACACAGTGCAGCTTATTTCTTAATAAATATGCAAAAGACTTTTTTTATTAACCAATATATTTTTCTCTTCTTCCCATCTCCAACTCTTGGTGAATTATACAGTTTCTGTCTATAAGCATAAAGCATCAAGATAATAACTAGATTACATACTCTCGATATAAAAAGAAATAAGGAAAGCCAGTTTAGAATTTGATAGTCTGAAGGATTCATTTCATGGATTTCCTAAAGGGATTTCAATAGGAGCCTAGTTACGTTAGAGGAATAAGGGACTGAAAAGCAAATCAATACTAACATAATACCAAAGTTGATACGGTTGCCTGAGAAATGATGGAGCTGCCAGATTCATGACGTTAATAATGTTGAGTTTGTAAGACATTGTATATTTTCATGTTGTGCATTTTAGTCTAGCAATTGGGCAATATAACAGAGTTCTTTTCACTCTGTTGAACTATTTTTAGCCTGGAATTTTGACACACATTCTTCGCCTGAATTTTTCTCCATGCTGCGCATCAAAACAATTACCTGTCTAATCTTCCAGAATCAGCGTGCTCAACACTCCAAAAACTCTCCCATCTGGAAGCACCCTAGGATTGGATATTTCAGAGATAAGACATTAACTGCACTTTATAAAAAGGATTTAAGGTCAAGCCTTAACATGAAGAGCAATAAAGAGCAGTTTCCATCATCAAAACAAGCCTGGCACATACAATTTAACTCTGCTGACGAGGAACAAGCACCTAAATTTAATTTAATGTCAAAATTATCTCCTGTCAGACAGAAACAATCTAAACATATTTTCATAACACTTACGGGCCTGAAGTAAATTAAGAACAATTCTTGAGTTTAAAATACAAGCCCTGACCTGGATGGCCCAATCTGGATTCATCTTGCCAGATTATGGATCTTGTCAGGTCTTGGAAGCAAGCAAAGTTGGCCCTGGTTAGTATTTGAATGGGAGTTTCAAGTTCACAATGCAGAGACAGGCAATGGCAAAAACCATCTCTGGTACTCTTTTGCATTGAAGACCCTATGGGATTGCCATGAATTGGTTGAACACTGCTGGGAGAAAACCCTTACAGAACTCTCTATAGCAGCGGTTCTCAACCTTGCTAATGCCGTGACCCTTTAATACAGTTCCTCATGTTGTGGTGACCCCCAACCATAAAATTATGCAAGTGTTCTTTCACAGAAATTAAACAGAAAGTTACCAATGACGTGAAGATCCATTGTTCATGACTGTATATAAATTGGCTTTTTTCTGGGCTTTTTCTCAGTTCAGTTCTGCCTCTTGTCCCACCATGCCGATCTTGCTCTTTTCTGCTGCTCCAGACAGACGGACGCTCTATCTCGATCTACCCCGAAATGCAGTTGTGTAGATAGTGCCCCCCTGGTCAAGCTGCTTGCCTGCCGCAACCCCTGTGAAAGGGTCATTTGACCCCTAAAGGATTCCTGACCCCCAGATTGAGAACCACTGCTCTATAGATTGCATTAGAAAGCTGATGGGGTAGCTGTGCTAGCAGTGATCTTCCTGCATAATAATGGCTGAATTGCATCCAGCTCAAGTGTTTAGAGTGAATGCGCAATAGATGCCTCCAAGGTTGGTGTCCCAAAAGAAGGGATTGGCTATTATCCTTTTGTCCAATTATTTGCTCAAGTCCACTGTGGTGTAGTGGTGTAGTGGCAATGCGGAAGAATATTGCAGACTTGAGGAGACAGTGACATTCTAGATCTTTCCTTCCATCCTATCAAAATGACAGGAGTGACTAACTTGGTCTTCCTCTGTAAAGTGCTTATCTATAAATTTTAGTGTTTTCTGTCCTCACAGATATTTCTCTGGAAAAGGCTGGCCACCTGCAGCTAGAGAGCTCATAAACAACCAGTAAACAACACATGTTTATTGAGATTGTGCCTTGGGAACTGATAAGAGAGGACAGTGGTTGACAGAAGGCCAAGTTAGTCAGTGAACCCTCAGTCAGTGAACCCACTGCATTTAAATGCTCATTTCTGATTTCCCTCCCCTAAGATGGCAGGAGAAAATATGGTAGTCCTGAAATATTATCTGCCTAGATCTAATTGTACAGCTCTTATCAGTGAGTGTACAGGAGTGGGCAATTAGAGCCTAATTTGAGGGTGTGACCTTACAACTGTATAAAACACCATGTTAAAGGTAGTTCTGAACACTTAATCTGGTAATCACTGACACCGCTGTGGCACAACCCTAAACCTGGGCTCTTTGCTATCAAGAAAGGGACTATAATAGCTGTAGGGAAAGAAGCAATCTTTATATATTGATGCTGTTAATTTTGCTTGCCTGCTGATAGAAAAGCAATAAAGGTATAGTGTTCTTCTATCCACTATGAGTTTCTTGCCTCCAGATCCAACAAAGAACCTTTGCCAGGTTCCTTTGGAAAATGTGTGGTCTAGAACAGGGGTAGTCAACCTGTGGTCCTCCAGATGTTCATGGACTACAATTCCCATGAGCCCCTGCCAGCAAATGCTGGCATCTGACATCTGGGCATCTGATATCTGGAGGGCCACAGGTTGACTACCTCTGATCTGGAAGCCATTTGTGAAATAGATTAGGCAGTTGTGGTGCCCATAGCACAGTCTAGAGACAATTTCAGTTTGGTGATCTTGAATGATATTGACAGCATTCTGGACGTGGTGAAAGCTGTGAACTGGGTTACTATTTTAGATCATTCTTTTGTATTATGTAATGGATACGTTTTAATTTTTCACAGTAACCTGGCTTGAAAGTCTTGTAGAAGAAAGTTGGAATAAAACTGGCCAAATGTGGCTGAAGACAAATCAATTTTCTTATTTACTTGATTGCTTCCTAGTGTAACTGTATGTGAAATGTAATCTAACAATTCATATCCTACGTTTAAGTGAAACTCTCAGTCAGTAAGTTTATTATTATGGTCCTCAACCAATACAATCGCAATACAATCTTAGCAATCTTAAAAATATATGATCCATTTGCTTAATTTGTCTTACCAATAGAGTTAAAAAGAGAGAAAAATGAGATTAGATATTTAAAATTAAAAATCCCAAGCTATCTCAGTCTCAGTTACCATGTCCAAATTTTCTAAGTTTACAGACCTGAGCAGAAAATCCGGCTACTAGATGTAGCATGTGGTGGTTTTTATTTGACAAAAGATATTTAAACCCAATTTTATTTGATCAACCAGGGAACCTTCCTAACAGTGATCTAATACTTATCTGTTAATTGATTATTTGATTTGTAGACTGCCCCTCTCTACAAGCAAACTTGGGGCATTTGACAACAAATACAATCCAATTCATATACAAAGTTAAAACTATTAAAACCAATCAAGTCATCAATTTAAAAGCTAAACTGCTCCAAAAAATGTTTAACCGGTAGGGACTTATAATGCTGGTCATAGTCCCATTTCAGATCTGGCTTCCAGGTTCCAATAGTGGGAAAGCAGAGAGGAGAGGAGGGAGACCCATATCGATTTTATTTTTTGCTATACAAGAACTTATTTTAGGTTAAGCATAACCTATTTTTATTTAGAACATATGAACCTTGCTATAAAGGGGACAATTGAAAAAAACATGTGCTCAATTGATTAAATTTCACCTTGTGTGCAAAACATGCTATATGTGATCAAAACAAAAATGTTAATGAACAATAAAACAATTATTTAGAACAAGTATTTTAAACACAACTCATTAGTAAAAGACCCGTCTTGTCTATCATTCTAAAATTTAGTGATGACTGAATCAACTTGGCAGGTTTCTCTTTGGAGCTGATACTATTGTGAACAGAGAAGCATTAAGAGGCCTCAGTCTTTTGTAGCTACCTGCCTTAGCTGAAATAGGAGGGTGTTTTAAGTAGGACAGGATGGTATAGCCCAATTTTGTCAGATCTTAAGTAGGACAGGATGGTATAGCCCAATTTTGTCAGATCTAAGCAGGGTTGGTACTTGGATGGGAGTCCATCAAGGAAGACTCTGGAGAGGAAGTCAATGGCAAACTACCTCTGCTTCTCATTTCCCTAGAAAGCTCCTTGCTGGGACTGCCATAAGTCAGTTGTGACTTGATAGCACATACATTTTTTAATCGGGACCTCCTTGGTATACACAGGTATTAATTGAATTTTGTGATGATAGATAAAAGGAGCAGCATGGAAACCCAGGTTTGAATAAAAACAGCATGGCAAGACTTTGACATTTACTGTTTTGCTTTTGTTACAACTCCCATTAGCACAGCTAGTGCAGAGCTAATGTTAATTATTAGTGAAGTTACAGATAAAACCAGACTCACAAGAAGCGTCTTATTCAGTGTGTTTGGTTTTTATTTGCCACAGATTGAGAATATAACCTATACAGGATAGTAAAGTGTGTCTGAAACATTGTTTTTAATCCAGATGTAAGGCATATTAGCTGGCAGATACTTATGTAATATTAAAGTCAGGCTATTTATTTTGCTCTGTTGCAAACATATAGAACAGCTGCTGGGCATATGCTATCATCTTGGAACCACTCTTCTAAATAAAACTGCTGTGGTTAAATTCTGCATTTTATAGCTATTTCTATCATTGAGATTATTACTAAAACATATACATTCATGGCAAATGACTTCTAGGGTTATTATTATTATTATTATTATTATTATTATTATTATTATTATTATTATTATTATTATTCCATACGATTTATATTTCCTTCTGTATAGTTGAGATGACTCTGGAATGACTAGACTGCCTTGTTGCTTCTAAAATCCTTGCCCAGTTTTGCTTTGGGGTTTTCACTGGTATTATTTAGATACGTGTCAAGGTGGTTTTGGGTGTGTGGCAATATGAATGGAAATGGCTGCTGTGTCCAGGCATTTTTGTGTCGTGGTTTGTAAAGGTCACACTGATAATGTGAAAAGGGCCTTGGTGAGATGAAGAAGCAGAATGAATAAGATTTGTCTTTTTGCTGCAGCATTGTTATAAGTCTTGGGTGGGTTATGGAATGAAGGACTGGTCTCAGATAGAGTGACTAGAGTCACAAGCCAGGTTAACTGGCCTTAGACAGGTGAACTCTATTGTTTGTTTGTTTGTTTGTTTATTTACCACTCCCCAGCAGGTCTTGCGGCGGTTTACATAATAAAACATTAAAAATACTACACCCCCCCATAATTTACCCAATTAACAGTAAAAACAATATAACATATAATTATGAATTTGTGGTAAAGGAAGGACTGAAACTTCCTTCTTGTGTACTCATCCTACATGTCCTTTCCTTCTCCCCCAGCCCCACACTGAGAGTAAGTTTCAAAACAAAATGCAGAAGCCATTTTGGATAACATAGACCACAGACATCACTAGCAAAGATAAAGAAGAGGAAATTGAAAATGATTGCTTAGATCCTGTGAGACAATAGTATGCTCCCAGCACCTTAAAAGTTTAATTTTAGCCTATCCTTTTTAACTGAAGTCATCTCTGCAAACCTAGTCCCAATGTGTGATTTCTTTTTAGTCTCTGTTGGTTTTATTTGGGAGTTTATGTTACAAAAAATAGAGTTAATGTATAAATGATGATACCAGACAAGGCAGTTATACTGCATATAAAAAGACAACGTTAGCTAAACAGAATAGGGGAAACTGGAGGGTAAAACAATAAAACACATAGCTTCCTTAGTTCATACAGGAGCGCTACACCTTAGCTGTTACATGGTGAAGATTCAAGATGGATCTACCTATCTGCTTAAAGCAGATCTCTTCTCAAACAAAGGGAGGAAGGAGAATTCTTCTCTTCCTGCTAAAGTTGCATATGTGGTAAAGAAGCATGAGGCCATGGCTCCTAAACAAATCTGCATATCTATAAACAGACCACATGACCCACTCTGCCTATCCCCACTAGTAACAAGTGTGAACAATAACCCTGTAACTGAAGGAGTCTGTGGCTGGCTCTTGCTAAGAGACAAAGTCTAAGAGCCTCACTCCAGCTACTAGGCCTCACTGGCTTCCAAACACATCCTCAAATAAATACAAATGTTTTCCAGGATGTGATAACTTCTCATCGACATGCTACATTAGTATAGAGCAAATTATCCCACCAGGCTTGTGGATAAATGCTGCTTATCAATGTTTCAGGTGGTGATGGCAGTAGGTCTTTACTTAGATGTTAACACAGGAAGCTTGTAATCTGATACAGGCACTAGAGTTGTTTTCTAGAACTACCTATGTAGATTCAAGGAATAATCATTAGTTGTTCCAGCAACACACATGATGATTCTTAATAGTTCTACCTGAATACTGAATGTTTCTATATTGTTGGTACAGATCTCTTCATAGAGTATGTTGGAAAGACTGGGGATACAACTAAGTCCCTCCTGACAACCATGCAAACAACTGCCCGGTAATGTTCTAGTAACTCAGTGATGAAACTGGCTTCTACCATAGGTTTTGCCCAAATAACAGAGCGTCACTGAAAAGTTGTTGGCATGATGACATCACTTCCTACGTGAATCCAGCAATGTGCAGTGAACCCCTATTTTATTACTGACTAGAAATAAAGCCCGCTGTCCTTAGCACTAGTACCTGTAGGCCGGGGGTGCAGTCGCAGGCCGGAGGATCGGGGCATGCGGCAGGGCGACGGACGGAGGAAGAGGGCAGCAAGGCGTTGCCATGGCGGCGGCTGGGTTCTGCGGTATTGGCGGGCACGGACGTGGGCTGCAGCGAGGTATGGCAGAGGCGGCAGGCCGGCTCAGCGTTGTTGGCGGGCGCGGCCCCACCCTGTAGCCATCGGTGTGGCCAGGGCCCGGGGGCGATGTGAGCCAAGCGAGGGCCAGCTCAGCATTGTTCGTGGGCACGGCGCCGGCCTGTTGTGATCGCCGCGGCTAGGGCCCGGGGGTGATGTGAGGCAAGCGAGGGCCGGCTCCGTGTCATTGGTGGGCGCGGCCCCAGCCTGTTGCCATCGGCGTGGCCAGGGGCGGTGGCGGCGGCGGCGGCAGCGAGGGCATGGAGGGAATTGGAGCGGCGCGTGGGCAGGCGCCCCTGGTGGTGTGGCGGCGGCAGCAGGGAGGCGACGAAAGCGGCGGGAAAGCGGCCACCTGGCCCTGGAGTAGCACTCGGAGGAGCGAATCAGGAGCCGCGAAGCTCCTCCGAGTTTTCATCCCGGACAGCGCCTGCCCACTCTACTCCCACTTACCCCTTACTCTTTTATTTAATACCGCGGAGCAGTTTAAAGATAAGTTCCTCCTGTTGGCCAGCTGATAGGTGGTTGGGGGACAGGACTTAGCATTGGGACACCCACCTCCACCGGGAAGTCTAAGAACTCTAGATACAACTTCAGGCAGCTGAAGAATTACTCTACCTCTAGTTTCTAATGCAAATATGCTCTCTCAAATATTCTGCTTCAAGTTGTCATAAGTTATTGAAACCTCCTTAAGAAGAGAGACACAAACAGAGAGTGGCAAGGACTTTTGGTGCTACAGGGGTCGCAGGAAAAGAATGTTGTAGCCTGTATTTCCAGAACAGAGTTACACATTCACAGGGTGAGTCTGACTGGCAGATTTGGTGACATCGTGCCATGTCTGAAAAATCATCAAGAAAACAAGAAATGTTTTAAGTGATCAGGTATGCTAGGCTGGGGAGAGTGATGGAACTTTGGGGAAACTCTCACAGTTTCAGAGGGTAACTGTCTTGTTTGGCACAAGAATAATTAGATACCCATCCAGTAGCACCATAGAGACCCACAAGAGTTTAAAGGCATGAGCTTTTGAGAGTCAAAGCTTCCTTCATCAGACTGTGGCTGATTCTGCACTCATTTTTATTTCCATTGTGGATCCTGATGAATTCAGATCGATTTGAACTGGGGTCTTCCTCTATCCGCCCTCCCCAATTGAAACATAAAAGTGTTCTGCACTTGACTGGGAAAGCTCAGAGCGGGGAGAGGAGCCAAGCACATCAGGAGTCTCTTTCTTTTCTTGAACGGGATGGGGGGGGGGTTGGAGACAGCAAAGGAGAGAGAATAAATCCAAGAGGCAAATCTCTTATGAGAGAAGTTAGGGCTTCTGGAGTGCTAACTTTAAGGGAAACCTTGCAACTGGAAACCAGGATGTCTTTGAACTGATGCTCTGCCCAATCAGGGAAGACTGCTTTGTTCTGCATATAGAGCAGTGAGTTAATTTGTAAAAAGGAGTCATCTACACATTTACTCATGGTGGTTTTTAAAATATTGAGGTGTACATACACTCCAGGATATCATAGGGGAAAGGTAGGATCACCACGAATCAATCATGCATGTTGCAGAGGGAAAATTTAAAGTACCCAAAATCAAAATGGAAATCGAATTCAGTGTAGCCTGCGGGATTTAGTTGATCTGGGAGTGGGTAAAAAGCCCCGTGCAGACTACACCAGTGAAACAGTTAGTGTTAGTATGTGAAAAAGTTAGTATGTATAAGCCTTCCTTTTAGGATTGGCTTCAGAGGGCATAATATCTTCATATTTCTGTAGAGGTTGGCCATAGAGATGTTGATTGGCTGCTCTATGTGATCTCACACCATTGCTTCCTTTCCTCTTTTCACAGAGCTTTTTTGAACTTTGAAAATTGATTTATTTTAAAATATGAGTGAATGTGGGATAGTTCACCTTTTGAATATGTTGTAGATGCTGCTTATGTGACTTGCCAAGATAAGATATGAGGACATTTGACTTCCATTAAACGTGCTTTGGGGAAATTCAGAGTGGCTGTGTCCCACAGAGAACAAAACCTTACATGTAGTTTTTAAAAATTAACCATTATTATATTTAATTTTTTTTTAAGTAAGTGCTTTTCAGAATTCACCTCAAATAGCCTAAGTGCGGGAAAAAAAACTACCCACATTGTTCCCCACTGGTGGAATGGAGGACACAGTTTAAATGTGTTGAGTAGGTAAAGCAGACATAAAATAACTCCCACGACTGAACTGTGGCAATCTACCCACACACAGGCACAAAAATGCCTCAGGGCACTTTCTAGTTTCTAGTTTCTTTACTTTCAAATTTGTCATTAGCCAGAAGAGATGGGGAAAAGAAAGAAAAGAAAACCCCACAGGCATTTCTCTTCCCTGTGGCTAGTGCATTTTCCATCACTTTTAAGTCCAAACAGTTGCTTTTCATGCTTTGGGTATTAAGAGCTCATAGAAGGGTGTCAACTGGCAAGGAGTTAATGTTCTGGGGTCTTTCCCATTGGAAAGGCCTCTCAGTGGTCGTTTGCCTTGCAAATTAAAGGAATGCCAACTTGAATTCTCTGATAATGGGAAATAAGCTGTGAGTGCAGAGAGTGCCATTGTGTGTCAGGACAACATGTCCTGTGGCCTTAAATGAGAAAACTCACACCAAACCTTTTAACAATAAGTTTGGGCCAACACCTGCAAAGAAGCATCAGCGCACCATTGGCAGATCCCGCCATCTTGTGGCCAGCCAACACAAGGAGACCTCTTACCAACATCTCTAGCTGGAGCAATTAAGCTACACAATTTTGCTTTAAGTCCAGCTCTGCCTGGCCTGCTGGCAGGTGGCAAGCTGTTGGGAACCCTGGAGGCACTGACCTCTACTTAGATCCTCCTGCCACATGGAAATGCAAGCCAGTTCACCATCCACACAGGACTGTGACTAGCCCAAAGTCACTTAACTGGATTTGAAGGAGCAAGGAATCAAACTTGGCTCTCCAGATTAGAAGTTGCCACTCTTAACCACTACACCATGTTGAATTGCTGTTGTCTCAGAGGTGTGTGTTGTAAGACATCTGGTAGGACTGTAGCCTGCTCCTGTGCAGAGCTCTGCAAGCCTTACGCTGAAGTCTTAAGGTAAGGTGACCAGATTGTCCCATTTTGGAGGGACACCTGGGAGCACCTGGCAAATTGTACTTATGCTGAAATATAAAATATATATATTATGCTGAAAAGCTGAAAAATATATTATGCTGAATAATATATTATGCTGTACTTATGCTGAAATATAAAAAAAATATATTACAATAGTATTTTTGTGGTCTATGCATTCTATGAAACTTTTTGTTGCTTATTAGACCAAATTTTAATCAAGAACCCCACCGGTCAATGGTGTCCCGCTTTACCAATGTTAAAATCTGGTCACCTTATCTTAAGGACACTTTCCTGGATGGAAGCAAAACATGTTGAAGAACATGCAGCTTACTTCTGAGTAAATCTTATTAGGCTGGTTCACTGAAAGAACTTTGCAATCTTAAGAACCTGTTGCAGCACTATCCTAAGAGCACTTTCATGAGAGTAAGCCCTGCTGAACAGACTTGTTTAAGATCACACTGTTGGTGTCTTAATCAATGTCCCTCAATTGGAACTGTCCTTTTGGAGAAAATATGTCTTCCTTTCAAGATCCATTTCTTGCTCTTAAAGAACTTCTTTAGACTCTGTTAAGCAGGAGCTCTCATTTCAGACAGCAATTTAAGTAACTGGCATTTTTTGTTTAAAAGAGAGAGTCTGATGGTTTATAAGGCCCCTTTGTATTCCAGCAATAGGTTTTTTTATCCACTGGATTTATTAACGGCTTGTGTTAGATGTGCATCAGTGACATACTGCCCTTTTTAAAAGCTTAGAACTGCTGTACATACAGCTGAATGACTGTGAAGGGTTAAGTCCTTACAGAAACAGACAGCCTTGAGTAACAGGCTGCTCCAATCAATCTGATTGGTTAGCATCAGCTGAGCAGAGAGAACCTTTATCTATTTATTTTATTTTTGTATTTATACTTCTAAATGCTGAGGAGAATTTAGAGCTGAATGCTGAGAGGGAGAATTTATTCAGAATTCAACCCTTATTGAGAACACTAATACAGACAGGGGAACTGGGGAAAGTTGGCAAGGAGTAGTTGGTAGTTAGAGACTCTCATTGGGGCCAAGGAAAAGGGATAGATCTTCTAGTGAGAGAAGAATTCTGCTATCAAGTCACACAGAGAGTTAGCTCTGAAGATGGCAGTGATCCCTGGTCTAGTGCTTGTAGAAGCTTTAAGAGTCAATTAAAAACTCAAGTTATATACTGATGTTTCAGGAGAGTGCTAGCCTTCTGCAAACCAAAAGAGTCAAAAATGTACATAGAAAGTATGCTAGAGTGTTTAGAAAACACTGGAGGGGGAAGCATGTCAACATTTTAAGTTACTTTGAAAAGCTGAAGAAACTCTTGTTAGCCTGAAACATAAGAATTTCTGGAGTGCCATTTAAGTTGGAGAAGTTAAAAGGTGCTCATATTCATTCCCTCAGGTTCTTGGGTTGAACAAACAGCCTGTGACAGGGTGGGACAGCCAAAATTCTTCAACAAAGAAGAAAACAGACAACTAGGCTGGTTCAGTCACAAACAGAAAAGAAAAATGTAAGGCATATGTTGCCTCTGAGGGAGGGTAATGAATGGGGCTGTTATAGCGGTCCATGCAGTTTTAAAGAAAACAAAAAGAAGGATATTTTTCTTGACTGCCATCCTGCAGTGTATCTTGAAAAGCCACTGCTTTCTCTACTGAAATATACAAGAAGGTGCTTTACAAGAAGGTGTTGCTAGAGAAATAGCTCCTCAAGTATAAAATTGTTGAAAGCAAAAGTGAAGAGCTTGAATTTAAATGATGCATTCTAAATGCTAGGTCTATTTAGAGCTAATCACAGTAGTGTGGCTATTTCCAACAAGTTGGAAAGAAGATAGACATGGAAGCATATTAGCCTGCATGATGCTCCTCAATCGTGGTTAAGAAACCACCACATCATCATTTGCATTGGGAAACTGTGGCAAAAAAGTCAATCCCGGGCTTCCTGGGTAACTGATCTGTCCTTGACCCATTTCAGTCTGGTTTTGATACTGAGACTAGTGGATGATCTTTGCTTGAAGCCGGAAAGGGGACCATCTTACATGTTGATACCATTGGCTTTTGGTGGCTTTTGCTACAGTTGACCACACCATTCTTACCCGCTAGCTTGAATATAGAGTTGGTGTTAGTGGCATCGCTCTTCTCTAACAGGACATGAAGAATCTTCATTGGAAGTTCAGAACTGGTGGGTTTGACTTGTCTTTTGGAGTGCCACAGGGCTCTTGTCTTTCACCCATTATGCAGATGACACAGTTCTATATTTAACTCTTTTATATTTAACTGAATTTAACTCAGTTCTGTATTTAATCCTCTAGTCCTTCTTAGTTCTAAACCAGTATTTTGAAGCTGTGATCCTGTGCAGTGTTGTAGCAAGGGCAGAGTGAGGGGAGTACAGTCAACAGCTTGAGGAAGTCAACTGAAGGGCCCTTGAAACCGACGTCACATAATTTGTGTCCATGGAGTGAGTCTCTTGGCCATGAAATATCCCAAAGGTAAATTTTTGAAAACTAGATTAATTCTAAAGGGGTTTTCAGCATTATCTGTCCTTCCTTCCTTCCTTGCTTCCTTCCTTGCTTCCTTCCTTGCTTCCTTCCTTCCTAGTATGCATGGATTCCTGGGCTGAAGTTTAACTGGTTGTGGCACTTATAATAAAAACATCAGCAAAACACTTAACTGAATCACTGTGTGTGAGTCACAGTTATGAATGTAAAATTTGGAACATGTGGGACAATTCTTCCCCAAAGCATAGTCCAATATCTAGAGTGAATCTGTGACAATCTTTGTAATGGCTGCTGTAATCTTGTTTGTCTGAACCAGCTCCTTTTCCCAGTTATATCAAAGGGTGGTTGAATAATCACCTCAGTTTGGGTGTCGTATCCAGGCATTATAAACTTGATCTGTGTGGCAAAGTCACTTGTAACAGAAAGGAACTTCTTAGTATTGCAGTTTCTTACCCGCCTTGAAATTAATGAAAAGGTTTTTGTTTTCTTTTAAGTAACAGAAAGGTTTTGCCTATTTGAAGTGGTCAATGTGGGCTCCAACGTTATTGTGAAAGTTGGAAGTGATGACTAACAGCAAGGTGAGAAACAAATAAATAAGGCTGACTGACTTGGTGCTTGTTTGTCTCTTATGGAACACAATATATTTTGTCGGAGATTATCTAAACACATAATAAGTATTTTGTTGATGGAAATTATTTCTGTGAGGTGTGTACAGATCAAGCTTTAGCAGCACAGCTGAAATCATCAGCTCCCTCTCTTTCCTCCCTTCTCTTCCCTAAGTCAGCTAACAGCCAACACACAAAGATAAGTTGGGAATTCAAGCAACCCAGCATGATTTCAGCTGCAAACTCAGAGGGTGAAAGGCTTTATAAGCTATTTCCAATCCCCAAGCTGTCCAGTCTCCTGACAGATAAGGAATTCTTGGTGTAAACTAAAATTCAGAGATAGCAATAGGCATGTTGGTCACATTCATGTGGGAATAATTGGGAACACTGTTCTTATTACTGTAGTTATCAGTTGTCATCAGAGGTAGCTGAAAGAGTCACTGGTTAGTAAAACCTGACAAGAGGCTGTTCTCCACCCCTCCAAGAAATGCCTTTGTTGGCGGCAAGTCTTTCCTGTTATCTGACAACAATTTCTTTTTCTGTGTAATGATTGGATCTGGTGCCAGGTCCAATCTCTTTTAGCCATAGGCAAGGATGAGGATTCTGACAAAAGTGTTGCATCTTGTGTCAGATGCATAATGTGCCCTTAAGGTCCAGCCTCCTGTGCTATGGATTGCTTCCATATAGTGAGAGTCTAGTAGCCCCTTTAAGACCATTTTTCTACATGAAAGTTTAGGGAAATGTAGCTCTTCTACCCTCTTTTTCAATGTTATTGATGTTGATTGAAGTAAATGGCATTTGTTGTTGTTATGTGCGAAGTCGTGTCCGACCCATCGCGACCCCATGGACAATGATCCTCCAGGCCTTCCTGTCCTCTACCATTCCCCGGAGTCCATTTAAGTTTGCACCTACTGCTTCAGTGACTCCATCCAGCCACCTCATTCTCTGTCGTCCCCTTCTTCTTTTGCCCTCGATCGCTCCCAGCATTAGGCTCTTCTCCAGGGAGTCCTTCCTTCTCATGAGGTGGCCAAAATATTTGAGTTTCATCTTCAGGATTTGGCCTTCTAAAGAGCAGTCAGGGTTGATCTCCTCTAGGACTGACCGGTTTGTTCGCCTTGCAGTCCAAGGGACTCGCAAGAGTCTTCTCCAGCACCAGAGTTCAAAAGCCTCAATTCTTTGACGCTCGGCCTTCCTTATGGTCCAACTTTTGCAGCCATACATTGCAACTGGGAAGACCATAGCCTTGACTAAACGCACTTTTGTTGGCAGGGTGATGTCTCTGCTTTTTAGGATGCTGTCTAGATTTGCCATAGCTTTCCTCCCCAGGAGCAAGCGTCTTTTAATTTCTTTGCTGCAGTCCCCATCTGCAGTGATCTTGGAGCCCAGGAAAATAAAATCTGTCACTATCTCCATTTCTTCCCCATCTATTTCCCAGGAATTGAGAGGGCCGGATGCCATGATCTTTGTTTTCTTGATGTTGAGTTTCAAGCCAACTTTTGCACTCTCCTCCTTCACCCGCATCAACAGGCTCTTTAGTTCCTCTTCACTTTCTGCCATTAGAGTGGTATCATCTGCATATCTGAGGTTGTTGATATTTCTCCCTGCAATCTTGATCCCAATTTGTGACTCCTCTAATCCCGCATTTCTCATGATGTGCTCTGCATACAAGTTAAATAGGCAAGGCGACAGTATACAGCCTTGCCGAACTCCTTTCTCAATTTTGAACCAATCAGTGATTCCATGTTCAGTTCTCACTGTTGCTTCTTGACCTGCATATAAATTTCTCAAGAGATAAATAAGATGCTCTGGTATTCCCATCTCTTTAAGAACTTGCCACAATTTGTTGTGCTCCACACAATCAAAGGCTTTAGCATAGTCAATGAAGCAGAAGTAGACGTTCTTCTGGTACTCCCTAGCTTTCTCCATGATCCAGCGTATGTTGGCAATTTGATCTCTAGTTCCTCTGCCTCTTCGAAATCCTGCCTGTACTTCTGGAAGTTCTCGGTCCACATATTGCTGGAGCCTAGCTTGTAGGATTTTGAGCATAACTTTGCTAGCATGAGAAATTAATGCAATGGTGCGGTAGTTTGAACATTCTTTGGCACTGCCCTTCTTTGGGATTGGAATGTAAACTGACCTTTTCCAATCCTGTGGCCATTGTTGAGTTTTCCAAATTTGCTGGCATATTGAGTGTAGCACTTTTACTGCATCGTCCTTTAAGATTTTGAATAGTTCAACTGGAATGCTGTCACCACCACTAGCTTTATTGTTGCTCAGACTTCCTAAGGCCCATTTGACTTCACATTCCAGGATGTCTGGCTCCAGGTCAGTAACTACCTCACCGTGGTCATCAGGGATGTTAAGCTCGCTCTTGTATAGTTGTTCTGTATAATTTTGCCACCTTTGTTTAATCTCTTCTGCTTCTGTGAGGTCCCTGCCATTTTGGTCCCTTATCATACCCAACTTTGCATGAAACGTTCTCTTCATATCTCCAATTTTCTTGAAAAGATCTCTGGTCCTCCCCATTCTGTTGTTTTCTTCTATTTGTTTGCACTGTTCATTTAAGAAGGCATTCTTATCTCTTCTAGCTTTTCTCTGGAATTCTGCATTCAATTGGGTGTATCTTTCTCTTTCTCCCTTGCCTTTCACTTCCCTTCTCTCCTTAGCTATTTGTAAAGCTTCCTCAGACAGCCATTTTGATTTCTTGCATTTCTTTTTCTTTGGGATGGTTTTAGTTGCTACCTCTTGTACAATGTTGCGAACCTCCGTCCATAGTTCTTCAGGCACTCTGTCTATCAGATCTAATTCCTTAAATCTATTTGTCACCTCTACTGTGTATTCGTCGGGGATATGATTTAGTTCATACCTGAGTGGCCTAGTGCTTTTCCCTACTTTCTTCAATTTAAGCCTAAATTTTGCAACAAGAAGCTCATGATCTGAACCACAATCAGCTCCTGGTCTTGTTTTTATTGACTGGATAGAACTTTTCCATCTTTGGCTGCAGAGCACATAGTCAATCTGATTTCTGTGTTGACCGTCTGGTGATGTCCATGTGTAGAGTCGTCTCTTGGGTTGTTGGAAAAGAGTGTTTGCTATGACCATTGTATTCTCTTGACAAAATTCTACCAGCCTGTGTCCTGCTTCATTTTGTACTCCAAGGCCAAACTTGCCTGTTATCCCGGTTATCTTTTGGCTTCCTACTTTAGCATTCCAATCCCCCATGATGATAAGCACATCATTTTTTGGCGTTGCTTCTAGAAGGTGTTGTAGGGCTTCATAGAACTGATCAACTTCATCCTCTTCAGCAGCAGTGGTTGGGGCATAGACTTGGATCACTGTGATGTTGAATGGTTTGCCTTGGATTCGAACTGAGATCATTCTGTCATTTTGGGGATTGTATCCCAAGACTGCTTTTCCTACTCTCTTATTGATTATGAAGGCTACTCCATTTCTTCTGCGAGATTCTTGTCCACAGTAGTATACCTGATGGTCATCTGAATTAAATTCACCCATTCCTGTCCATTTTAGTTCACTGATTCCTAAAATGTCGATGTTCAGTCTTGTCATTTCAGTAAATGGCATAGTTTTTGCATTTAACAGAGCTATGGTTTAAACAATTATTGCTTTGTTTTGCGGTCAGAAATAATTATTTTACTGTCTTTCTGAGCTTGGCTTTCATCCATGTGACTATCAACTGGACATCCATTGGACATGCAGCCTGTTAACATGCTGTGCAAGTAAACATAGATGAACAATAGAATGCTTGAACAGAAATGGACTCTGCAACTATTTTTTGAAATGAAGAGTACATTTTAACAACAGCTGTGTCTTCTTGGAAGGAAAAGCATTCATTGCTATGGCTTTGACTTTTGAAAGTGGCTCATTATCTTCAGCTGTTCCACCCTGTAGGGTTACAGTCTATTAAAACTCTGTCCAGAAATGTAAACTTCTTGCTGCACTTTCTCTAAAGCTATGCTTTGCCGACGGTGAAGCTCCCTTTGTCTTTCTCCTTTTAATATTTGTTCATCATCTGTAGCAAATGTTAGCACCTGGTATTTAATTCATTACTAAAGATGCTTTTCAGAACTTTGCAGGAGGGTCAAAATAATACCACTGAAGGATACTTTCTGCGCTTATTTGCAGTTCAGCTCTTGTCCTTATTATTATGATACAAACACAGATAATGGGCACCTGCCAGTCATGGGTAATGGGGGGAAACTTCACCCACAATACTTGTGATATGTGCATTCAGCACTGGGGCAATCTATGTATTTTCCATGCATGCACAGCTGTGCTACACACAAATCTGAACCTTGAAAAATCCAACGATCATTTTGCAGATATGTTGCTTCTGTTCAGTCAGGAAGTTGATAGGTTGTGCATTCTCTCATTGTGTGCATTTAGTAGCCTTCAGATGCATATAATTGTAACATCTGAAAATTTCAGCAGTCCAGCTGACTAATGTGTACTTTCACATATTACAGTACTGGATCTAGAGTCTAGAGCAGCCTTTCTCAATTTTTTTTCACTGTTGAAGAACCCCTGAAACATTCTTCAGACTTTGAGAAACCCCAGAAGTGGTGCAATGATGCAGAATACAGTTGGGAAGCATAGCTGTGTACGTGCTCACCCAGGGCCCCTCCTTCCTACCCCCTCCAGGCCCATCATTCGATTTTGGGGGGAGCAGGTCAACATGATCATATATGGTCATATCACCCAATAATTTTTAACACATTTTTTAAAAGATTAAAAATTAACTACCACTCATTTGGGAAACCTTTCCAGAGCTGTCAAGATACCGCAGGGTTTCACAATCCCCTGGTTGCAAAAGCCTGGTCTAGAGTCTAGAAGCATACTTTCACATATTACAGTACTGGATCTAGAGCAGGGGTAGTCAAACTGCGGCCCTCCAGATGTCCATGGACTACAATTCCCAGGAGCCCCCTGCCAGCGTTCGCTGGCAGGGGGCTCCTGGGAATTGTAGTCCATGGACATCTGGAGGGCCGCAGTTTGACTACCCCTGATCTAGAGTCACAAATTACAGCACTACATATTGTCTGTTCAAGCTTATATACAGTACTAGATATTGTCTATTCAGGCTTATATCAGTACTTAATGTGTATGGTATATGAATGCAAAACTGCTTTGGATCAAGACGGGCTTGTGTGTTCTTTACTGGAAACTCTACTGAAGTAAAGAAAGAATGCTTCTTTGTCTGACTTTAAATTGGTACTGACTAACGAGGGCAGGAAAGGCTTCAGGAATTCAGGAAAGGCTTGAAATTTAAGGGAAACATTGAAAAAGAATGAACTCAAAATGGACTGCATATGTATATATTTTGCATATGTCCTCTGGCTGGCTAAGTATCCTTTGTAAATGGTTGGCTCATGTTTGCTCTAGATTGTTAAGATTCATAAGCATTCCATGACAAGGATGCAAAAGCTTTTAATCCTCAGATTTAAGACAGCAGAGGATGACTATCTAGTAGAGAGGCTTAATAAATGTCTGGACACTCAAAAGTGGCCATTTCATCAAGAAATATTGTAGACAGTTATTTTTTACAGTCAATTGGAATTGGACCTTGAGATTAATCTATTTCTTCTAATGGGAATATTGTATGTTACCAAGTTTCTTATTCATTCTGGAGAGACTATATATTTAGTTACTGTGGTTTACGAAATCGAAGTATTTGAGAATTATCTCTGGCTGGCATTTAAAAAAAATCTATTTCAGATATGGCTGGGATGGAAACCAAACAAAGTATTCTGCTGATGGTCCCGGGGCCAGGACTTTCTCGGTCCTGGCCCCTACCTGGTGGAATGAATTCCCAGAAGAGCTGCAGGCCCTGATGGAGCTCTCAGGGTTCCATAGTGCCTGCAAGACAGATCTCTTCCACCAGGTGTTCGGTTGAGGCCAAGTTTTGCCACGGGGTTATGAAAATGGGTCTCCCCCACCCCCAGCTCAGGGTAGGTACTAGATCTACCCTGGAGCCTTTAAGTAATCTACCCCCTGGTTTTAACACCAGTTGTTAATATCCAGTTTTTATGCCAATTGCTTGAAAATGGTGGGGGAGGAGTTTTTAGGAATTGTACTGTATCACCATTTTATTGTTTGTGACTTGTTAAGGATTTTTAAGGGATTAATTTTTATGATGGGGGTTTTATGGCATTTGGAATTGTTTTATGATTTGTTGTAACCTGCTGCAAGCCAGCATTGCTGGCAGCGGCAGTCTAAAAGTCCAATTAATTAATAAATAAATATTCTCCTTAAGTGACACAAACAGGAACAGAGGCTGGTTTATGGAAAGGCCTTAGTTGCTTTTATGGCAAATTCCCTCCTTTAATGTTCAAGAATTGATGACATCATACTAGCCTGGGTGATCTAGGTCAGGGTAAATTTGTTTTAGTCTTTTCCCAATATTTTCCAAAGTATTTTGCTATATGGGGAGGATCGAGGCCCCACGCGGAATCCTTGTTAGCACCAGCTAAGGGATCTCAAGTAGTAATGATTGGGATGGGATGGCCAATTAGCCTGATTAAGTAATGCATGGCTGCATGAACCAGTAATTTAAGCCTAACTGTGGGGATGGTAAGAAAGCCCATATGATACATAAATAAGTTGAGCTAGATATTGTACAAGGGGACAGGGAATTTAACACAAGACTTCTGTTTTTGTCAAGTGTTCTGGGTTATTTATGTGTAGTGCTACCTTTTGATTCATTTCGGTGGGACTCAGACAATTTTAAATTACTTAGAATTGCAGCACAACAGTTGCATTCCCTGTTAACCCCCTACTTTCCTTACAATTCAGCATCTGCCAACCCAAAGTGCCTAAATTAATTTGATCTTGAGGCATACCAGCTCCTGAAAACAGGCCAACATTCCTTAACTCAAGCACCAACATAATACCATGTTTGCATCAAACTTTGTTTCTAACATACATTTTAATGCCCCCTTTTAAACATTTATATGCAAGAGCTACAAGCCGGGGGAACCAGTTTGTCTACCCTAGCTTTCTGCCAGGTTTATTTATTTTAAGGGCTCTTCACTGTGAATTACTATTACTGATAAGCCAATATCTCCGTGCAATACTGTTCAGGGTTACACACCTTCTGTAATATTATCAGGAGCGAAAGTATTAGATGCAAAAACCAACAACAGGAAAATTGTGAATGGAACCCTGGGGAGCCTATTAGACTTCCCAGTAAACCTTGTACTCAGAAGCATCAAGTGCTTCAATGCATAATATAACCACAAGAGTCAGTCAAAGGATTTCCTGATGCTTGTTATTCTGTGTATAATGAATGGGGCTTCCTTTCTCTT
The DNA here is from genome assembly GCF_049243985.1 of Paroedura picta. Classification (NCBI taxonomy): domain Eukaryota; kingdom Metazoa; phylum Chordata; class Lepidosauria; order Squamata; family Gekkonidae; genus Paroedura; species Paroedura picta. The sequence goes on from NC_135376.1 coordinate 73,498,249, forward strand.
TCTTTTTTTTTCTTTTTTGCTAATGTTTGTGGTTCTAATTAGATGGAAGGGTCTGGAATAATAAAAACATACTTTCTTAAGAAGCTGCTTGTTTCTCAGACTCAGAGAAGCCATACTTATATATATATTTCTCTTGCCCTCTTTTTGCTATTATTATTCATGAATTAAAGCATCCAGCAGAGCTGGATTGTAAGAGAAAGTATCTAACTGCGTAAATGGATTTCCACATGGCTTCATGCTGGTCGGCTTGCTTGAATAAGCTTTGTAGGGAGTGTGCTCCTCCAGCCATTTTCCATATATCTGTCCAGCTAATGATGTAATATCCGAAAAGAGCATCTTTTTGAATGGAAAAGACTTGGCAATCTTGCCTTTGTGGTTCGTATAAAGTATAATTAATTAGACTCTTCCCCTCCAATTTGTTAAAATATGAATGTGTTTTACCAAAGTGCTTATGGGACTGAGATGTCTTCTACCGTTTTTCTCGCTTCTCAAATCTGACTTGTTAGCCTGCACATTGCTTTGCTTGACACATGTAATAGGTTTTCCTTGTTCATCGTGCTTTGAGTGTTACACTGGATATAGCTTTAAGTCCCACTTAATCTATGAGCTCTCCTGGGGGCTTTTTCAGAATTTAGTATCTCCCTGTCTGTAGCATGACAATAATAATTACCTGCTTCGTTAGGTGGTTGTGAGGCCAAACATGATAATTCCTTTGTACTGAATTTATGATCAACCACATTACTCACGACTAAATCCTAAATTTGCTCAAATTAGTTATTCCCCCCAGTGACAATTACAAAAGTCAGCTTTTATTGTAGTAAGATCTACTGGTGGAGAAATGCATGTTTCTTTCCCTACGAAAAGGTGTATAAAATTCTGGAGCATGCATACCAGTTGACTATGCTGATATATTGTTTTCATCTTGGTTCACAAGATTCAGATTTGTGGGAAATTCAAATACAGAGGTATGTGGATAATTTAGATGTAGATAAGACCCTGAGGCTGAATACTGGCCACCTGAAAGCACTTAAAGAATTTGCCAGAGCCATTCATATTGTATATCTGTATTTTAGTAAGTATTTGATGATAAGGTTCCCCATTATGTTTTGACTAGCAAGAAAGCCCATTGCAACCAGGAATGCAATGGGCGCTAGGACCCAGGGGACACCAGGAGGTGCTTTTTTTTCCTGCTGCGTGGAGCTGTGAAAGGCTCCTACAGGGTTTTTTTTTTCTGCTGCTTGGAGCTGGGAAAGGCTCCTACAGGGTTTTGTTTTCTGCTGCTTGGATCTGCGAAAGGCTCCTACAGGGTTTTTTTTTCTGCTGCTTGGAGCTGTGAAAGGCTCCTGCAGGGTTTTTTTTTTCTGCTAGCTCTCGTGGGCTTGGAGCTCCTACAGGGGTTTTTTTTCCTGCTGCTTGGAGCTGGGAAAGGCTCCTTCAGGGTTTTGTTTTCTGCTGCTTGGATCTGCGAAAGGCTCCTACAGGGTTTTTTTTTCTGCTGCTTGGATCTGCGAAAGGCTCCTACAGGGTTTTTTTTTCTGCTGCTTGGATCTGCGAAAGGCTCCTACAGGGTTTTTTTTTCTGCTGCTTGGAGCTGTGAAAGGCTCCTGCAGGGTTTTTTTTTTCTGCTAGCTCTCGTGGGCGTGCCGGCTTGGAGCTCCTACAGGGGGTTTTTTTCCTGCTGCTTGGAGCTGGGAAAGGCTCCTTCAGGGTTTTGTTTTCTGCTGCTTGGATCTGCGAAAGGCTCCTACAGGGTTTTTTTTTCTGCTGCTTGGAGCTGTGAAAGGCTCCTGCAGGGTTTTTTTTTCCTGCTAGCTCTCGTGGGCGTGCCGGCTTGGAGCTCCTACAGGGGTTTTTTTTCCTGCTGCTTGGAGCTGGGAAAGGCTCCTTCAGGGTTTTGTTTTCTGCTGCTTGGATCTGCGAAAGGCTCCTACAGGGTTTTTTTTTTCTGCTGCTTGGATCTGCGAAAGGCTCCTACAGGGTTTTTTTTTCTGCTGCTTGGATCTGCGAAAGGCTCCTACAGGGTTTTTTTTTCTGCTGCTTGGATCTGCGAAAGGCTCCTACAGGGTTTTTTTTTTTCTGCTGCCTCTCGTGGGCGCGGCGGCTTGGAGCTCCTACAGGGTTTTTTTTTTCTGCTGCTTGGATCTGAGAAAGGCTCCTACAGGGTTTTTTTTTTTCTGCTGCCTCTCCTCGGCGCGGCGGCTTGGAGCTCCTACAGGGGTTTTTTTTTCTGCTGCCTCTCGTCGCGCTAGCGGCGAAAGGCTCCTCCGGGGGTGTTTCTTTTTTTTCTGCAGCTTCTCGGCGGCTGGAGTCTTGTGTTGTGTTTGCGGCGGGGGCTTCCTTGGGGCCGGCCTGACGCGGTGAGAGACGCTTCGCGCCTCTCACCACGTCAGGCCGGGAGCAACTGCGAGCCGCGCTGAGCGCGGCTTGCAGTTGCTGGGGCTGGGAATCGGAGGGACCAATCGGCAGGCGCTTCGCGCCTGCCAATTGGTCCCTCCGATTGTCTGTCGTGAGGAAGGGTCCAATTCGGACCCTTCCTCATCACGGACAGAGCCCTCCTCAAGGCCCCTTAACCATTTATTTAGTCCGTGGCGCCGTACAGATGGCGCCCGCGGCGCCACGGGCGGTGTACAGATTGACCAGGTGGGAATCTGTGGATTAGATTTTAGGATTGTTAGGTAGATAAGGAATTTGTTAGACCTTACCCAAAGAGTGGTAGTTAATGGTTCCTTGTCTGATTAGAAAGTGATAACTGGGGGGGGGGGGAGGTCCCTCAGTGCTCAGTTTTGAACTCAGTGCTTTTTAATATTATTGTCAGTGTGCTAAATGAGGACTCGAGGGGAGTATACATTACATTTGCAGATGATACCAAATTAGGTGATATAGCAAACAGTTCAGCAGATTGTGATAAAATGCCATCAGACTTGGATATTTTGGGGAAATGGGCAGAAGTAATATAAGGTTTTGTGGATGGGTAGTAAAAAATGTTATGCACATGTGCCAGATTTAGGGGGATAGCTGTCTTGGTGTTAGCATATATGAATGGGATCATGGACTATATATTGAACATGGACTATATATTGAACCAGTGTGATGTGGCAGGAAAGAAGGCAAAATCGGTCTTAGGCTATATCAACATAAGCATAGTGTCTAAGATACAATATTGACTATCAGGCGGCAACTATCAAGGAAGACGCTACTCCTTCTGGCAGTAAAAATGGCCACAGCCTTTATTGTTACCTCCCCTCAACGGAGGGTTGGAACCCCACAACTGGGTAAGGGAACCTGAATGCCCCCAGCCGTCCAGCTGCTCAACATTCGTGCCTCTGTGGCACTCAGGGCCCCCGCTTCACTCCTAGCCGGGAGGGCAGGTCACACCATGCTACAGGGTTTCCCGCAGGGAAACAGCTATTAGGGGACCAAAGGGCATCCACCTCCAATCCCCCCCCAGCTGCCTAGCCACAGCCTCCAGCCAGGTAGGCCACGCCTTTCAAGTGGCCGGCCTCAATAAGGAGACCCCCTTTAGTCGGGAGTCCCGTACGCAGATGGGACTCACTACCAACAGGTTCCTTACCGGTTGAAAACCGCAGCTGCAACTAATTACAACAAATATAACTAATAAGTAACCTAAACTAGGGTGGGAGGGAGGGTTGCTGTCTGGAAGGCTGCGGCATGGAGAGGCCGGGAAGCCTGACGCTCGGTCTTATATAGGCCTGCACCCGGCCCCCTCCATGTAACTAGGGCCATGAGGCCCAGCAGTAGTCCCCTTCCTCCTTTGCGCCAACATGGCGTCAAAGGTCAGCCACGGTCAGTCGCGTCTGTTCAGTATCACTGTATATAACAAACTGGTCAGACTCCACTTGGAGCATTTTGTCCAGTTCAGGAAGCCATTTTATAGGTGGGATGTAGAAACAGGAAGTAATGATGAGAATAATTAAGGGTTTGGAAACTCTTACCCGCCCACCCTCAACCCAAAAAAACCTGTAGGAATTGGGAATGTTCAGTCAGCAGAAGAGGAGTTGCTAGAGAAACATCTGTAAACCCACTGCATTCCTCAGCCACCCCCAGCAACTTTTACATTAAAGGATATAAATGTTATTTTCATTTGCCAGCCAGCTGGCTAACCCTAGCTTTGTGTCTCATTTCTACAGCAACAGCCGATCAAAACTATTTTTATATACTTTTCTAGTAGTTTATTTATTGGACTTTCTCAAGATAATGTTTAACAAACAAATTCCAGATTTGCATAATTTTTTATTATACAGCATGGTAAAATAACTGTCTTTCTACCAGAAGCACCTAAGATGATTTATGCAGACAGATTTTATTTCTTAAAAAAACCCAACACATTAACTAGACAGAGCTCTTAGCTACTCATTCATCATCCACATCACTTTCCTTTTCACTTAAATCTGCATTTCGTGGTACTGTTTTTCAGGCAATCATGAACAGTCAAAATATTTTACAAGGCATATTTAGTCAAGATTTTAAGTGAAAGTTTTACAACAATGAAACACATGTAATATTACATTTTTACAAGTGCCCATTCTGTTGAATATGGTTTCCGTGTCTCCTTATGGTTGCTGTGATTTTATGTGCCATGATACATACCTAAATGTTAAGAAGTAAACTGAATTCAGACTGAGAAAAATAACACCCATAACATGTGAGACAAATAACTGGGGAGGATATCTGACAGCGAGAAGCAGGTGAAAAGATAATTCCTTGTACTGCCTAGAAATCAGTAACAGGGATCAGAACCATTTACTCTGATGGCAGTAACTGGAGCTACACTGCCTTCTATCTAAAATAAAAATTCTTGGTGAAATGGTGGCAAACTTCTACAAGGTCACTGTCTTGCAAACATTACCTTTTGTGATTGACTTCACAGCACTGGTCTTCAAATGGATATTGTCCAGTTGTTTCACTAGGAATGTATCTGAAACAAACTGGATAACTTAGTAGGGGATATCAAAGTTATCTTGAGAGCTGTTCCAGTCAGAATTGACAGCATTGGCCTTAGGAATGCCAGCCTCGGGGTGTGGGGATTCACCAGAATTATCTGGGGACCTGGAGATTTGCCACAATTATAACTGTTCTTGCGGCAACAGAGTTCAGTTCCGCTGGAGAAAATGGCTGCTTAGAAGGTTGACTATATTAGGGGTAGCCAACCTGTGGTCCTCCAGATGTTCATGGACTACACTTCCCATGAGCCCCTGCCAGCGTTTGCTGGCAGGAGCTCATGGGAATTGTAGTCCATGGACATCTGGAGGACCACAGGTTGACTACCTCTGGACTATATGACATTATACCCCACTGACATCCCTTCCCCTCCACCAAACCCCATCCTCTTCAGGCTTTGCCCCCAAAGTTTCTGGATTTTTCCCAACCTAGAGCTGGTAACCCTAGCTAATCTTGACAAACTAATGTTCTGACTCGATGGAAGTAAGCATAATATAAATCTGTTTAGGATTATCCTGCAAGGTAGTGGGGGGAGTATTTATAAAGTCCTATAGAAAATATTTAAATTTACTTTCAAGTGAGCTTGCTGATGATTGGACTACACAGTCTACAGCTTGGTTGACGCATGTTGTTTACTCAGAAGTACATCCTGTTGTTTTCAATGAGGCTTACAACCAAGCAGGTGAACATAAGATAGCATCCTTATTCATTAGATGGCATATTAATGCAGAAAAGATAAAGGAAGAGTATGGGTTATCAGTTTTTGTTGTTTCAGGGTTTTTTAGGAGTATAACAAAAGAGTAGGTAGATGAAGACGCATGGGGGTTTTATATAATCTCTCAGAGAATTAAATTGATATCATTAGACATGCAACCTAGATGGACCTCCTGGACAAATAACTCCCCTCCCCCAACAGATAAGTCCTAAAATGAAACAGTTCTTTCTCTGGGACCTAGAATATACTTGCTAAATTCAACTAAAATGGCCCTGAATACCAAAATATTTACATTTAAATGGACATGATAAGGGATATCATGTCAGATAAGGGAATTGTTCCCTAACCTCAAGCTGCCTAATCAAAAGAAAGATGCTTCTCATGGACCTTTTCTGCACTTATGATTTGCTGGGGTGTTTTCATGGCAATAGATTCTAAATGTAGACTCCTGTGTTTTGCATGTTCATCAGGAGAGCAGGAGGTCCCACCTCCCATAATGCCTTCCCTTTTTGGGGTCAACACATGCACAATAATGTACTCATGTCGTAGGACAATTAAAAATGCCAGCTACAGCAATTTAGCATGTGGATGTTTACAGATTGTGAGCATCCATGGCTTGAAGCTCAATTTTCTGTTTTAGATGCTATTTGTTCTCTTCCCTTATTGCAACTCCTCACCTCATCTCTCAATTCCTGTGGCACTTGAATCACCCAAACAAGAGGGGGTAGGTCACTCATGTTGATGTGCACTCAGTCACCACATCTGCGTGAAGACAAAGCATGTTGACCTGCATGACACAACTGTTCATCAGCATGAAAGTTACAAAGTGCCCTGTTGTGCCTTAGATCATTAAAGTGCATTTAGATGCTGAAGGGGGAGAAGAAGGAAGCAGGGGAGGGATGTGAAGTCCCAGTTCTTGACTGCCTTACAACTCCAAACAACTGTTGACAGGCAGTTGAAGAAGAAGAATCTTGAAGGTTTCTTCTCATATTAACAGCGGAGAAAGAGCAGGCAGAAAAACAATATTGTATAGATTGGGGAGCGTTCTCTGAAAGCAGGTGCTATTGTTATTGCAAATGCACATTGTATTGTGATCACATTCAATTCAATTATTATATATGGAGGGGAGTGGGCAGGCAGGAGGAGAGGCAGCTAGTAGGCGGAATTGATATGTATCTATGACAACATCATTGGAGGTGGGAATGGACGAGGAAGCGGATTCAAATCCTGAGCTTCCTTATTGGATAACTGCAAATTGCCTTCCAAGGGGATGGGGGGAAATTGCAGTTTCGGAACATTCTCATTCTACGGGGCAAACAGGGATTGCATTTGGATCTACTCCTTAAGAGCCACATTATTGTGTAAAACATTAGGACTGCTGGAGCAGCATTTTTCTCGACTGCAGAAAATTTCATGGAGCTGCTATTCTATAATGTTTCACCACAGAGGTCCTTGCATTTTTCTCTAAAGGGACTGACAGTACACTTGGGGGCGGGAGGCATTTTGGGTAGACGATGGGCTGCACGTGCAGATATTTTTATCTGGCAAAACAATTTTATGTTGCATAATGAGTAGCAAAAGTACTTAAGGCAGACAACATAGAAGTTAGCAGGTCTTGAAAATATTTTCCTAAATTGCTTTCTGTGTGCAGAGCTTCACAGTGAATGAGTCAATGTTTCAACCTGCCAGTCACATTTGATTTACATCTCCCCTACAGAAATAGCACATTTTGCAATGACATTAATGGTTTGCAGAAGTTAGGTGGAAATAGTTCTAGTTTACAGATGACTTTCGAGGGACAAGGCTCTGTTTTCTTAGCAAAGGCCTCCCCCATCTTTTAAGCTGTTTAATTGTTGAGCAGTTCTTTTTGGCCAGACTTACTTAGCAGACTCCCTGGAAGAATACTCTCACAAAGCTTTTTAGGTATTATGTATTCTAAATGCATTTACTCAGTAGTAAAACCCTTGGATTTCAGGCAGCTGGCTTCCATGTTTGCATTCTAAGATCTACAAAGTCATTCTACAAAGAAGGGGTAATTTACTTACACAGAGTATATTGCCTGTGCCACTGTCACAGCTAGGAATGTGCATAATCTTTTAAGAAATGATGTTAGTTTTCATTTGATTTTTTCTTTTATTCATATGTTTCACTTGAGGAGAAACTATCCAGTTGTTATGAGGATGTATAATGATTTTCCACGTACATCCCCATTCCTTCCCACAGTACTATCAAACTATTATATTCTGGTGACCTTCAACTTTTGTGTCCAGAGCTTTAATCTCCATGTAGCTCTTGGGTTTTTCAGTTTGGCAATCCCACCATCCTACAAGGGAAAAAACATGTCCCAGTCTGCCCTGCAGCACAGCAAAGCATCGCGAAGCCAACAGGCACAATGTTTGCTCCCTCTGGGCCACCGTAGGATAAGTTCTGTCCACACAGGCCTGCCATGGGACAATAGAGTCCAGTAGCGCCTTTAAGACCAACAAAGATTTATTCAGGGCGTGAGCTTTCTAGTGCAAGCATTCTTCGTCAGACTAAGAACTCCGTACATGACTGTGGGAATATATAGCAAAAATTAATTCTGTTACATTAGTAAACTGTGTCACACATCCAAATACAGCCAATGATAATTCTTTGCCAAAACAGCCAATCAATCCCCTTGAAATTCAGTTGTTATTCACACAAACATGGGAGAAATAAAACTGTCTGTGAAAGTGATCAAAGGCTATCACATCCCCATATGTTGCTTGCCCCATCTGTTCCCATACCAGTGTGAAACATTATTATAAGGTAATTGCCAGTAACTATCATCCCAAGGCCAGGGAGTAAACTCAACATATCATAAAATTACCATTACTTTACAGTCACATTATCACAGTATCACAAATAAAATAAGTTGTGAGGAATATGGATACACAAGCTGAACAAGGTTAGTATGAATAGTAAGATAAAAAACCTTTATCTAACTATTTTTATCTCACTATTTTATTTATCTCACTATTCATGCTAACCTTGTCCCTGGACTCTCTTCCCAAGCACTTCTAGTGCATGCCTGGAATAAATTGTTATTGACCTTAAAGGTGCTATTGGACTCAGATTTTGTTGTGCTACTTCACACCCACTAGAATCTATCTTCTACTTATATCTTTTAGTCACACTGTATTGGCAAGCTGGAAAGGGGTGAAGGACAGGTGATCTGGTTGCCTTCTGCCGATCCTACAGGGGTCTGGACAGCTTGTTTTAAAGCCTACAGTCAGCACATAATGTCCTTCTGGGCTCCAGGAACAATGTGCAGCTTCTCAGAAATCCACCCAAAAAGAAATAAAGTGCAAAAAAAAATACAAATCCCCCCCAAAAGGGGGGATGCTATAAAATGCATCTACGTTATGGCATTACTGCCTAGCAACATGGAAGTGCCTTTAAAAAAAATGGGTACCATGAAAGGGTGGTTGTCTTAGATTAATTCTGATTTGCCTATGATATGCACATATAAACTGCAGGTTATAACTAGAAACCTGAGCTAGACACTTTTGCATGCCTCACACAAATCAGATCAGACTTAGGTATATTTATCTAACCCTGGTTAATCTGTATGTCTGAATGTACCCATAGTAGCAAGTTTAAGATCAGCAATTACAGTTGTAGCTGTGTCCCTTTATGTTACCAAATATTCAGTATGAAGTTCCATTACATTCCAAGTGAGATCATAATCTTTAGATAGAACTTGTCATCCTTGGTAGATCTAAGAAATTATTATTACTTGCCATGTATTAAGTTTTTTGTGCCTTACATTTATTGTGCTTGGTGTAGAGAGCCAGCTTGGTGTGGTGGTTAGAAGTACAGACTTCTAATCTGGCAAGCTGGGTTTGATTCCGAGCTCTTCCACATGCAGCCAGCTGGGTGACCTTGGGTTCCCCACAGCATTGATAAAGCTGTTTTGACTGAACAGTAATATCAGGGCTCTCTCAGCCTCACCCACCTCACAGGGTGTCTGTTGTGGGGAGAGGAAAGGGGAACGGGAATGTAAGCCACTTTGAGACTCCTTCCGGTAGAGAAAAGTGGTATATAAGAACCAATTCTTCTTCTTCTTGATTGATTACAGTCAGATCTAATTTACCTTTAATAAGTTCTTGCTATATTTGTTACATGGCATATCACAATAGAAAAGCAGAATCCTTGTTTTGTGTTGAAAACACACTAAATTAAATCCATAGGGCCCATTATTGTGAAAGACATGATGAACAGGTATGAACCTTGCAAAAGCCATAGAGCAGTAACCTTCAGAGATATCATATGCGATTGTGGGAGCAATATTTCAGAGTCTTTTGCTGATCTAAGAGGTATGAGTGACTGTTTGTAGCTTATCATTTCTCCCCCCTTGGAGTGCATTTCAGAGATATGCACTATCTTCACAGATGATTGATAAGAGTATGAATCTTACTGTAAAAATAAAATATACTCTCTGTCTAAACATTTAACAGCAATCATGCTAGATATACCTGACTGTTCATGGATATTTATGAGTCATAAGCAGGGACACACAAACCAGTACATTTTGAGTTCTTTTACATTTGATAATGTCTTAGGAGTCTGGAATTTTTTTTTTTTTTAAATCTAAATCCAGCTGTTCTTGCTAATTTTAAGTTTTAAGTCTGCATGGTGGATTGGGGGGTAAATGCAATCCACTATTGGAGGACCTTAAACTATTTCAAACTGATTATCACACTTAAACAATCATTCACACTCCTTGTTCTCCAGTTTTGCTGCCACAAGTAATACCTTGTTTTTTAACCCAGAAGAAATAGAAGCTTCCACATTTTGAACCTTCAGTACTTGTAATTCCTTTAGCCTAGTAAACCAGCTAATTATGGGATAGGGTTCATCAGGTATTTGAGCAAAACATTCCAGATTTTTCAGTAGAAAAAAACAACATAATGTTAAAAACAGTTTATTAAGAACTATCAGCAACCAGAAAAGAATGGGTAACTTTTTAAAAGAACCCTTTGTAAGCAATTTTAACAAATATCTCAGAGAGGGGGGGGGGGGAACAACTAACCTTTTTTAGAAACCTTCTTTATTCTTTATTTTTATTTTTATTCTTTAGATTTCTATCCTGCCACTTTCCAAGGACTCATGGCGGCTTACATATTAAATATGACTAAGACCTTTTCTGCACCACTACAGATGCAATGAGCCAAAAGCAGATCCATTTGACAAGCCAATTAGCCCTGCCACTTCCCATGTCCTCACGGGGGAAGATCTGATCTGCTCCAGATTTCTGCCTCCACATAGAGGCAGACAGGACAGGAAGGTTCCGCCATACTTCTTGATGGGGTGTGTTTGTGTTTTTTTTCTTCATGAAGGTGGGATTGCATAACAACACAATTCTACCTTCATCATGAAAATAAAAAAATTGCCTCAGTCAGCCCTGCGACACCACAAAATGCTGCAGAGCTGAGTGGGGCACTTTTTGTCCCTGCTGGGGTGGCATAGAAAGGGGAGGTCTACATGAGCCTGCTCCTGGGTAGGTCCCATTGTCCCCTGTGGCAGGCTGTGGGGCAGTGGTGGGCCTAATGTGTGCCAGGCCCAGGATGGGACCAGGCCAGTCCCAGTATTGTATGGAAGTGAGGATTAGCCCTGCTGACATAAGAGCACCTGCCCAGCCTTTTTCACCTCTGCAGAAAAGGTCTAAATCTCTCTATATTTCCGTAGAAAAATCAATAAACTAGCAAGCCTTTCTACCCTGAACTTTGGTAGAAAAATATTTTCCCTCCCTTCCTTAATCCAGGAAGATTGGTTAATTTATTTTGGCTGCAAATTGTCAATGGCTATCACTCAAGGACTACGGAATCTGATTCGAAGAGAGCTATCATATGTAAGGGAATCATGTGTCTCTTTCCTTGCTCTCACACAAATGTGTTAGGTGAGTCTAGTTAAAGAAACAGCAGGTTTAATAAAGAAACCAGTAGGTTTGACATATATGACAAACAGGATGAAGATAAGGAAAAGGATCTACCACAGCCTATTACATTAATTGTGATTTATTTATTGAAAACATTTTTGTGATGCCTTTATGAGGAACCACAAGGCAGTTTACATAAAAATATTAACCATGGAAGAAGCATCAACTTGACTTTGATAGCTCAGGCTAGCCCAAACTGATCATCATCATCATCATCATCAGAGTTAGTTTTTATACCGCACTTTTCTCAACCTCAAAGTGGCTTACAATTAATTGCCTTCCCTTCCTTTCCCCACAACAGGCACCCTGTGAGGTAGGTAGGGCTGAGAGAGCATTATCAGGATTGTGATGAGCCCAAGATCACTCATCTGGCTACATGTGGAGGAGTGGGTAATCAAACCTGGCTGCCAGCCAGATTATATTCCTTTTGATAAAGATTTAAACACTACTACCCACAAATTCTGTGTAAGAATTTGGGTTTTCATACCATTTGTTTCACTACCTTAGGGAAAGGTGGTATATAAATGTAACAAAATAAAAATAAATACATACTTATCCATGGTTCCTCTATATATTTGTGAAACAGCCTTGGGGGTGGAGCATGTCCAGCTGTCCAAGTTAGAATAGGGCCAATCAGCAAAGCTGCCCCTGCAGCTCCCGCCCTCTGCCCCTGGACTCTAGCCTCTTTGCTCTCAGACACATCTCAGTGCTTGGAGGTAAGGGGAGAGGGCAGGTAACAGGAGAGGGCCCTGGGTAAAGGGTCATGGTGGAGGGCCTGCTAACGAGAGCCGCTGGGCCTGCTAACGAGGACCTCCTGGCCTGCTGACTGCCTGCTAAGGATCTCTGTCCTGGGGCTGCTAATGAGCTGGCCAGCCGCCACCCAACTTACTTGATCCAGCTGTGAGCTGCTCTGGAGTCCGAGCGGCCCAAAGCCACCTTAAGATGCATGACTGGGGGGCAGGGGAGAGGACCCTTTCAAGGCCCATTCTTAGGAACGGGCTTTGAAGCTACTAATAAAATAAATACATACCTGAAGGTGTCCCACAAACACCTTTGCCTTCCTTTCCCCACAGTAAATGCTTTGTGCAGTTGGTGGATTTGAGAAAACTCTATGAGAACAGCTAAGAGAACCATGAATGTCTCAAGGTCATCCAGCTTGGGTGTATGTGGAAGAGTGGTTTAAATTGGGTTCTCAAAATTAGAGTCTGCTGCTCTTAACCACAACACCATACTGGCTTTCTTACATATTGTTGTGTTAATTGTTGTGGCTCTCTCCTGTGTGTTTTAGAAGGAAAAGATTATTGAGATGATAACACAGAAAAATTCAACATATTATCAGGCCTGTTTTCAAATCAACATGCTATATGTCACCACATTCATGATACTGCTTATAATATGGTTTTGTAGTTGAGGTTTACAGGTGGCCCTCAATGAGTTTTTCAAAGTGGGTGAATGCAGTTGAACATTTTCATTATTTGCAAGATTTTTAAAAACCCAGAAAAATGGCAAAAAAAACAAACACATGACAACCTTCAGTGGCAACATTGTAAGTGACTAGTTACTTCAGCTTAAAATGCATGACAGCCCCCTGCCCCCACTTCATTCTACATTCACTCGATCATTTTGCAGGCTACTCAGAGCTTTTGCTATTCAGCACCATGCAACTGACCATGCATTCATTCAGGGCACCGCAAATCCCAGTCGCATAAAGATAAATGACAGTCAAAACACCAAAATGCAGACAGCTTCCAAATTGCCAGTTGAGTAGGATCCTTTGAATTTTTGCTTTGCTTCATCTGGGAGTATCTGTGCCTGTTTCTAGTGAATTAACTAGAAGAAACATAAGGAAAAATTGTCTTCAACAGTGAAAAGGGCATAGGGCTTCTTTAGTCATCTCTTGCTGAGCTCTAAAGCTACTTTAGATTAACCCTTCTACTTGACTTTTCCTTGTTAGTTCCCTGGTGAAAACATCAATACTCTTTGTTGAAAGCTTTCAGTCCTCCATTATTGCATATGTGATGTGACAAAGAGAAACTATTCGCCTATGTTGTCATCAGTCATCCTGAGACCTATGGGAGAAGTCTTTCCCAGCATTGCTTACCTGATATTCTTCCTGCTGGAGATACTACCTAGGACCTTCTGCATGCCCTGCTGAGATATAATTCATTCCTGCAGTACTGCTGAATAATCTATAATCACCATTAACTTGGCATAACCTTTTTAAAAACCTCAACTGGAGACTCCATAACATCTACAGTTCTACAAGTTTTATTTTCCTGTTGGTAGCAAAGGATTACTTCAGGATTAATTAGGGTTAGAATAGTTCAAAAATGAATCAGGTATTGTGCGTGCAGACTTTGTATTTTCAGAATTTAATACTACTTTTGTGTAGTGCAGCAAACAACAAACTACCAGTTTTGTTTGGCTGAAGGCCTCTTTATTAGCAGTAACTGTAGGTCCGGAAACTTGGCTATTGGAATAAGTAACAGCAATACTTAACTAAGCTGTTATTAGAGCTCTAAAGTCAGGGTTATCCTGGCCTGGTTCTCAATGTCGTTAGCAGGTTCTGCACCAAGTCCTTCCTACTCTCCTGTTTACTCTGAGGTCTACCAAGTTAGCTTCTTAGAGGCAATATACAACAGGGTGGTCACCACCACCCCTAACCCAGTCATCATTTGTCATTTCTTCCCTGCTGACTGTGGTAGTTGCATCTGTTCAGTGGCATGGAAAAAGAGAGGGAGGAGCCTGAAAGGGGTGGAAGGAGGCCCGTTTTACTATATTGTTCTGGCCTCAACCTAAGGAAAAGTGCTATCAATGCGTTGCTGAACTGACAGCTCTTTCTTATTTATTTATTTATTTTATTATATTTATATAGTGATGCTGAATGGATAGCTCTTGGAAACTGCTTGATTTTCTTTCCCATTTTTCCATGGAATGTATATTTTTCATTTCTTCATGTTTATAGTTACAAAAATCATAGCCAAACACATCATCTAAAGCTGAATACAAGTAAAGTAATTTTAGCATTATTTCATGCATAGAAACTATTAAACTCTGAACTAGTAGTTTTATTTTTTTATAAGAATATTTTCTTCTATATGCATGGGCTTGCAAATATATTGCTTAAAATGTTGGAATACACATTTATTTATTATGTGGTTTACCAGCTAAGAGAGGTTTCCTACATGTGAGATCCAGCTGTTCTTTTCAACTAAGTTAGAAGGACTCTTTCTATTGGAGGGTGTCTTGATGAAATTAAGTCATAGGATCCAGTTTAACAGAATGAAGTTGTAGAATCCAGTCTGTAGTGACTAGACCAGCATTTGCCATTTGTCAACTTGCTAGTCGAACCTATTTATTAACAGACATTTTCCGTAGTGTATTTGCATGAGATCTTTGAATCAAAACTTCAATGATGAATAAAAGAACTGCATTGCCCAGACAAAATTATTTCTTTTGCACTTTTCCATTTTGTTTGCTTGAAAAAGATGATCATTCTCATGTTTTCTCATAATTTATTCCCTTCCTCTGCAATTCACGACGTTTTTTTCAAACTTAAATTTGCTAATTAAAATTTCCCCTTGTCTTGTGTTTTTTTTTCCAGCTCTCGTAAATGTGAAACTTTGGGCTATTGATCGGCAATGTTTTCAAACAATAATGATGAGGACTGGCCTCATCAAGCATACAGAGTATATGGAATTTTTAAAAAGGTATGGCACTTATTTATTTTTTGGAACACACTCAATTTGCTGCCCGCACTTCTTGGGGCTCTTCTTTTTCTTTTTTGTGAATGCAGCGTAATGAGCGTTCATCTCTCCTCATCACTTTTAATTTTGTGTTTTACCCATACGTAGGCCATAAGATTTTGGAGAAAGGAAAACAATAAATGAAGACCATAGTCTCATTACGGTTCACTTCTTCTCACTGTAATTGTTCATCTGCCTGGTTCTTTTGTAGGAAAATGGCACCTGCCATTATAATGATATAAAACATAGTACAGGTATAAAGAGCAAACATTTATCTGAATTAATCAAAGATCTTTTAGTTGAGAGAATATACATCAAAGAAGTAAAATAATCATCTCTCATGGAAATGGTACATAGACTAATCTACAAACTGTTCCACTTAAAGCACATTTTTGCACATCTTCCAAATAGAGGCAAATTATAAGGTTTAAGCGAAACAAAAGTGTTTTTGCTTCAGGCGCCTACAATATGGGTCATTTGACTCGGAGAAGAGAGGGATAATGAGATTCGTTTTCATCCTTTAAACTTGAATTTTAGCTCTCCAAATTTAGTCAAGTATTTCTGCTTTCCTGAAACATCGTAGAGCTGACAAAATGTGTTGCTGCATAATTCTACAATATTTAAGCCAATTAATGCACTAAGCAAATATTAGCTGTATTTTAATAAAAATAACGAAGAATACGGCGAAGATAAGAACTATGTGGCCCATGTTCAGATAAAAAAATGTGAAGAAAACCACAGAAGTCCACTGGGAAGCTATAAGCAACCACAAAAATCACTTGGTTGCTTAGCAACAGTGTTTCGGTTAGCCTCAAGGCCTACGCCTATTGAATCTCTTTTATTCCAGTAACAGATTTGTCACTGTATGTCAAAGCTATGAACAGAGATTTATGTTTTGTGAAGAAAGTATGGAGTAAATGTATTGATCCCATTCCCAATATAAAAATAATAAAGGTTTGATTAATTTGAAATAGTAAAATAATGAATCCACAAACAATAAATATACCTATAGCCTCATCCTATCCAAAGTTGCTGCAAGTTACTGGCGTATCCAGAACAAACATACACATGAAACTGCTTTATACTGAATCAGGCCACTGGTATTGTCTCCAGGGTCTTATGTCTTTCACATCACCTCTGTTCCTACCAGGGATCTTTTTTCCCCTCCTAACTGGAGATGCTCATGGATTATACCTAGGACCTTCTGCATGCTGGGCATACGCTGTACCACTGAGCTATGACCCCTGTGGCTATAACTAACATTATCATGAGCTCTTAGTCCCCCACACAAATACACACACCAGAATGTTACTAAGTTTTTTTCAGACCTAGAAATAGTATTTGGAATTGGTTGACCACCAGAAGTGAAACTGTCACCTAAGTAGCACAAAGGAAAACTCTATGAAATAACAACTATAAAAAAACTGGAAGAAATCCCCCCTGCCATAATATTTCCCTAAGAGATACATCAGCTACTCTGCAATAGCAGGCTACCAATAGCTCACAATACCTCTTGGAGACTCCTGAATTTGTCTATATAGCAAATGACTATGACATAAATCCTATTGAACTCAGTTTTTAGGATTACATTCCATGACTCCTCTCTTCCTTCCTTAATGCCAAATTGTCTGTAGACATAAATAAATGAACTGGACACAACTGAGGCCAGTTTCCTTCTCTGTACTCACCCATAAGTTTGTATAAGCTTCCAACAGGGGTTCAATGGAATGCTGGGTTCTGCGAGAGCTCCCAAGATTCTGCAGCCTTTCCCAGATTTTGGGTGGCTGCCTGCCATGGCATGTTTGGGTGGGGACTCAGGGGCTCATGTTCAATTGAGGCTGCAAGCTGTGAGTTGGAAAATGTCTGGAAATTTGGAGGTTGGAGCCTGAGGAGGGTGGGTATTGGAGAGGGAAGGACTTTAGTGGGATATAATGCTGGAGTCCACCTTCCAACGCAGCTCTTTTCTTCAATTGAATTGATCCCTGACTGGGAGATCACTGGTAATAGTTGGCACCTCTAACAATGAAGGTTGGCACCTCTAACAATGCAGTTATTACATCGAACAATGTAGGTGGGGATGGGGTGGGGTTACAGATTTATTTATTTATTTATTATTTATTTGATTTCTATACCGCCCTTCCATATGGCTGTAGGCGGTTTACATACAACATGGGGGATACATGGAATGAATTAATATGTAATATAAACAAATACAGCAACAACAATAATCTAAATCTGTGGTCCCCAACCCCCGGTCCGGGGACCGGTTGCGGGCCGTGGATCAGTCGGTACCAGGCCGCGGCTCCTCCTCATCCTCCTCCCCAGCTGCTGCCTCAAGGGCTGCCCTGCTACTCTGCCACCAGCTCACCTTTGGTGCTCACCAGCGGCCACCATGGCTGGGGCTCCCTCTCAGCATGGAACTGCGCAGCTGCTGCTGGCAGCGCCCTCCAGCGGGCGGTGGGAAGTCAGGGGTGCCGGTGGGAAAGCAAGTGGAGCAGGGGCTCAGGCAGCGGTGGTGATGTCCCTCAGCAAAAGACTACCCCCCCGGGCCTCGGTAAAATTGTCAAGCGTTGACCGGTCCCCGGTGATAAAAAGGTTGGGGATGACTGATCTAAATAACACAATTTCAGTGACCTAAAACAATATAACAGGAACAGAACTTAGCTAAGGTCCTTAGAGAGGACTGACTGGTTCAGGCCACAGAGAGGATGTCTGAGGGGCCTGTTGTCAGTCTCAGGAAAATGCCTGGTGGAGGAGCTCCCTTTTGCAGGCCCTGCAGAATTTTGAGAGTTTGGACAGGGCCCTGATCTCTTCAGGGAACTCATTCCACCAGGTGGGGGCCAGGACAGAAAAAGCTCTGGCCCTCGTGGAGGACTGACCTGCTGTCAATTCCGGTCTTGCAGGAGAGGAGAGGCCTGGTGACATCATTTCCTGTGATATGGGAGTGACATGGTCATGCCCAGTGGGAGTGTCTGGGTGACATCACTTCTGGGAGCGTGGCAGGGATTTGTGACCAACTTCCGGGGTTCCTTTAAGCCTGAAAAATATTTTAGGGGTTCCTCCGTAGTCAAAAGGCCGGAAAAGGCTACCCTATAACATTATATTCCACTGAGATCCCTCCCCCTCCCAAACCCCACCCTCGCAAGGGCCCACCTCTAGGAATTTCACAGCTTTAGCAGTAGCAATGAGTGTGTTATGCACATTTTACAGTTAGCCATTTACATAGGTTGTCTTTTCTAACTAAATGGGTGTAGAATCATAGAATCATCGAGTTGGAAGGGACCTCCTGGGTCATCTTGTCCAACCCCCTGCACTCTGCAGGAAACTTACAACCCTATCACTCAGTGTTATTGTGTACAAATATTACAAGCAGCAGAGTTCATTTCCATAATTATGAAGCTCATTTTATTTTCTCTAGCTCTATATCAGATGAAAAGATATTTAGCTCCAATTCTGAACACAGAGAAGAAAATTTGACTAGATATATAGTGCAAAACAAGTAGAAACTGAATATTATAAAGGAGATGGAAAATCTAAATCCTTATTTTATTAAATTTACTAGTCTAAAAACATTTTGGATTTTCCCAGTTGTATTGTGAACTGTGTTCCCCAAGATGTGTATAATTTTTTTCCTTTTTCATTATTGTCTAAATCCTTCACTATTTGTAAGCACTGTCTCCACAATAAATCTGTCACAGCAGGTTGCCTTGCACAATTCTAAGCTATTACAGGGAGTGACAAAGAGTCGTGACTAGAGTAGAAATGTTTCCGCTTGAATGAAATCTCAGGGGACCTTAACAAAGAAATGTGGACTTTAGTTTGGTGCTGAAATCCACAGACTGACTTTTCAGCCATACCATATAAGTAAAATTATTCTTATTCTGAACTAGATATTTTTGTGTGTGAAAAACTGAACTACAAAAGCATGGTGAAATGACTTGATTTATTGTGAGGTGGAACATAGTAAGTTGTGGGAATTCAAGCAAGTTCATTCATAATTTTCATAGTAAAATTTAGATAACAGTGAAACAGTTGTTCTAGAATAAATTTTTAAGATGACTTTCCTTGAATGTGAGTTTCTGAGGCCTCTAAAATCTGTCAATTGGTGACCTTTTTACACAACTTCCTATTAGGCCAACAGCAGGTGACATGATGAAATATGTTTTCCATACATATTTGTCTAGGAAATGAGATATCAGGGAGAATTCTTGTGCTTATATAATTCAGATCACCACCTTTGGTCTGACATAATACAACCCTGAAGATGTTTCAGAGAGAAATAGGTTTACAGGGTGAGTATTTACTTGGATTTTTATCCCACCCTTCCTCCAAGAAGTTGAAGAATGTGTATAAGGAACCACTTCTTTATTATCACATCAGCTCTATGAATTAGATGGACAGAAAGAAAGAGGCTGGGCCAAACTTGTGTTCAGGTTCCAACCGTGCCATGGATGGCCTTTAGGCCTAGTTTGACATTCCTACCACAACACTATATTTGCTCTAGATTTTTGCCTGTTATCCAGCCAGGACTCAGGCAACCTTGTGAAAATGTGGAGCTTGAATCTTCAGGAAGTATATGGATAGAGTATAAGACAGCACAGATTTTAATTCACAGCAGCCTCTGGAATCTTGACTAGGATTTACGAAGTTCTTGAAAATGTGTTTGCTCAAAAAGCTCTCTGTGGGTTAGAATAAAACATACCTCGAAACTTATCAACCTGAATTTGTGCATAATCCTAGCTCATAGTGCTGCAGGTTCACATTTGTAATATAATGCACAATAGAGAAGGAGGGAGCCAGTGGAACAGAGAAGAGCACAATGGAGCCAGTGTGGTATAGTGGTTAGAATATATCTCAGAGACTCATATTCCAATACCCATTCAGTGTCTCATACTAAACAAGTAGAACCAAAAGCACTCTTGGAAGGAAAGTCAGGGAGCAATTGGGGGATTATGTGCACAGTTTCAAAGACCTTTATGATACAATCCTAAGAATGCTTTCTTGGGAGAGAGCTCCAGGGAATAAAATGGAGCTTATTGCTGAACAGATATACTCCCTTCTGTTCTTAATATTCAGTAGCGGTATTTGGAATGGTAATGTGTTGGTGTCTATTTCTCAGCCTCCATTATGACATCCCGTTATTTTCTTGCTTCTTATTTCTGGTCATTGCTTGGGGTGTGTGCAGGGAAGACATGAGGTGCCTGAATACACTGATTAAGTTATTACCTTGCCTTTGTGTTGTGCAATCAACTGCTGATAATTACTTTTGTTGAGCTTGATTTCTATCCCTCTCTAAAAGAGAAAAGATGATCTCTGTGGAATCAAAGTTCATTGTTTAGAAAAGATCTCAGGATGCCAGTTGTTTTCAAGTTGTTTCATACAATGTTTCATACAAGTGAAAGTGTCTTCTATCAGAATGTCAGATAAAATAAGTTAATCAGTAGCTTTAATGGCAAGCCACAGAGAAAATCAATATTTCAGTAACATACTTGTTCCTCTAATGCAAACTACAATTACCACAGACTACAATTATCCTTGCCATGATGTAGTCCATGGACATCTGGAGAGCCACGGTTTTGGCCACCTGAGTTCTAGCACATTCCTTTCCCTCTCTCAGGGCCAACCTACACATTAGTGTTTTTAAAGAGTTAGGTCTACGGGGTATTCTTGTGTACACTGGGCAGCCAAAATAGTGAACTCACCACCACCAGCATTGTTTCCAAACAGGAAAATGGCTTGGAGGCCAGGGAAAACAGTGCCATTCTGAACCATAACAAACCTATGAGGTAGGCTAAGCTGAGAGAGTGTGACTGGGCCAAAGTCACCCAGTGAACTTTTATGGCAGAGTGGGGATTGGAATCCCAGATCCTAGTGCAACACTCTCTCATTATATTGTGCCTCATGGACGCATCTTGGAAATTTACACTTTCCTTCTCTTTAAGTTTATGAAATACTTTGGAAGTTTCACTTGAAAACCAAACCAGAATAAAAGTGGGGTTTAAATCACATGTTTGGCTGTACATGAGCTGAGTGCAAGGTGAAAATTATTCTGCACATGTATAAAGAAAAATCAGGTACCCTGCCCATGGTTTTATTTGTGATCAGGGCTTTTGTTTGCTTTAGTCAAGATATAATAGAACATCTGCCTCTGTACTGACTGGCTTGTACTGACTGCATTCCCTTGTTCTAACCAAGTTTTGCAAAGTCATGCAAATGGTGAGGGGAGTCCTAGTTAATGGACATAATGATGCAGAAATAGCAGTCTACCCAGTTGAAAGCAAAGAGAGAGAGAGAGAGAGAGTTGATCACATTGAATGAGTAGCATGCATGTTTGAAAAGGGCCTGCATGTTTGTTCTGAGAGCTCCAGCATTTGAAATCTCTCTGGAGTTAAGGAAGTCCTGACCTCCTTGTGCAAAGCTACCTGTTGCTCTAAGGGCAGCTTCTTGTCTGATACTTTTCCAAGTAGGGGTATTGGAAACATGTTAAGAACAAGAAGAGCACTGCTGGATCAGACCAATGGCCCATCTAGTACACCATCCTGTTTTACATTTAACCTCCACATAGGGCCTGGAGATTACAAGGAATTACAACTGATCTCCAGACCACAGAGATCAGTTCCTCTGGAGAAAAATAGATGCTTTGGATGGAGAGCTCCATGACATTATGCCTGCTAAAGTCCTTCCCCTCCCAAATTCTGCCACCCCAGGCTCCTCCCAGAATACTCCTAGGAGTTTCCCAATCCAGAGTAGGCATCCCTTTTTACACAGGACCCAACCGGTTGCCCTAGATTGCCAACAAACAGGGCACAGAGGTCAAGGCCTTCCCCTGATGTTGCCCTCTTGCACTGGGTTTCAGAGGTTTACTCTCAGGTACGCAGTGTAAACATTTCTTTCAGTATAGGAATTTGCATGTCTTAATAGGGCAGTTTTCATGCTATACATCGGGAGACAATGCACACTTTTTCTTACATGGATGATATTTCTTTACAGGAAAAAAAGTCACACTTGAAGTGGTTCCTAGGGAGAACATATGGCCCAAGTTTTAGAAGAGCAGCTGGTCCTTCCATCCTCCTGTTCCATTCTACACTATTACTTTAAGTGCAGCTGGAAGTCAGGACGCATGAGGGTTATTCTTGAAGGAGGCTTGCTAGTAAAGAACTGAAAGTAATAAGGTGGATTTTTCACTAAAACTCAGCGTGCAGTCAGGCAGCAGAGCAGAACCAAGTGAATGCGCCAAAAGAATCAAGCTGTCATTTTCACACTGCTCATCTCGAGATTCTCCCCCCTTGGGTCAGTTGCCTTTTAAGAAGAATTCTGCAGAGGGTTGAGATGGTGTTTGTACAGTTTTCACATTGTGTGAGAAAGTTTCATTCACATCCTCAGGTAGGGAAGCAGCGAGCAATGCTAAATAAAATAAGTAAGGTGGCTTATGTTGTACTTCTGTGTACATGAGCCAGTTAATCTAGACTGAATTTTTCTCAAGAGTGTCTCCTGTATTTCTAATATGACTCCAGAAAAAGAGGACAGAAGAAGTGTTAAGGAGTGTTTGTGCCTTTTCTGTCACATTTTAAAAATGGATCACTGGTTTTGCACAGGAGGAAATTTGAATAATGGAAGCTAACAACTTTTCCTTAACAAGTCTTTAGGGATTTATATAACATACCTTAGGCCTACTTACAGGTGGTAAAGTGATTTTAAATTAGGTATTCACTGTATTCAACATTTTTGATTAGAAGAGTATCCACTGGTTTGGTATTCTCATTATAAAGTTCAGGAACATCTATGAAACACTCAATTTAATGCTAATGGAAGCTACAGTTGAAGAATCCATGCATATCAATAAGAGATTATACTGGAAGTTTGATGTGATTCAGTGGGAAAGTCTGTTATGTTCAGAGTTAAGCAAAGAATAGAACCATTTCAGTAGCAAAAAAAGAAAAACAGATGAGCAGCCTCGTGCTCCACTTGCCCCTCCCCTGGCTTGCTCTGGCTATAGCATCAGGAGACAAAAGGAAGGAAATAAAATGCTCTCCAGCTTTGTGCTCCTTCAATGCTAGCTGGAGCTTCTCATGACCCCCACTTCTCCACACACACACACACTAGCTTTTCCAGTCATGCAGGAAGGAGAGAGGAGACTAATAATTGGAATGGTTAAAGTGCAGAATATCTTAGTGAGACTTATTTTGAGTCAGGAAAAAGGAAGGTTGCAGTTCTGTTGGAAGATTCATGTACAGATCTATCAGAATTCAGCAGGATCAACAGTGAAAAAAATATGTGAGTGCAGATTCAGCCCTGGAAGGGATTCCTGAGGGTTTCACATTAGCTGGACTAGGAAGTAGGAATACTCCTTTCACAGCAAGAATTCTTCTCCCACATCTTAGTGTTCAACCCAGTGTCCAGATATGAACAGAGGTGGTTTTCCATTGCCTGCCACTTTGTAGCAACCCTGAACTTCCTTGTTGCTCTCCCATCCAAGTATTAACCAGGGCCAGACTTGCTTAGCTTCCAAGATGCCCTAAGCCAACAAGATCAGGGTAATCCACAAGATGTGGTGAAATAGTCACCCTTTGATATATAGACCCTGTTCCATTTTGCTATCTGTCAGGAGCTGACTTGAACGCTCAGCTGCCAGAGCTGAGAACAATTGTGACCCAGATTCACCCATGGGAGAACCATTCAGGGCATCCGAGTACCAATAGCCTTCCAAGGTCTCTGCCTGGCACAGGCAACCCACTTGACTTTCCCAATGCACAAAGGGGCTTTTCTCTCCCTCTGTCCATTCACCCATTACCACCATCAAGTGTTTTTAGGACTTGCCTGCTGAGAGGGCTAGGGCTCCCAATGTTGCTGTCATAAAGCTTCACATTGTCCCAGCAACTCCCAGTACCCAGAGTCTGCTTAACATAGGGACAGTTTACTGTCTTGTGTGCCACTGGGGGAGTAGCCACATGCCAAAGGACTGCCCCTTCCTTTCTTCCTGGCGTTGCTTTTAAAATACCATGACTGCAATATTGGAGGTCTTTGTGGTACAGAGAACTGCTGCCAGCCTTGAGTCTCAGAAAGAAAGATGGACTATAAATAACCAAATAATAATAATAATTGGTAATGGTACACAAATGGCACATAACACCATCCATTACTTCCTCAAAGGGAATAGAATAGAGGCTGGACTCTAACCATGAATTACAAGCCAGTCTAGTAAGACTGCCAAGTTTTAGTAAGCTTCCAAATAAGGTTTAGGCTCTGGGTTGATCTAAATATTCTTCTAGTGCTTAACCTTAACCATACTTCTTTAGCCTTTTTACAGTGACAGAAATGGATAATGTAAGATTCCATTCTTATCATTATTGTTACCTGACAATTGTATGTCTGTATGTATGTTTTACAGACCCCAAAGAGCCTTACGCTCTAGCAATTCTAACTTCCTGGTGATCTTTGGCCCCAGGGAAGCTCACTTGGCCTCAACCAGTGCCAGAACTTTCTCCATCCTGGCCCCCATCTTGTGGAACGAGCTCCCAAAGGAGATCAGGGCCCTGATGGAACTTGAACAGTTCCACAGGGCCTGCAAAAGGGAGCTCCTCCACCAGGCATTTGGTTGAGGTCGACTTGAACCACCGCTTCCCCAGGGCCCTCCCCCTTGAGCCTCCCTCCTATGGCACCCACCATAATTTTGCCCAACCATATCAGTAGGAGTTACTTTAATGTTTAATTCTTCAACGGTTCCATGTTACTTGTTGTTTCACTTCATTCATTATTGTTAATCTAATTTATCTGTATTGTTTCTGTTCTGTTTTATGTGAACTGCCCTGAGCCTTCGGGGAGGGTGGTATACAAATATAATAAAAAAATTTTATTTTTTTTTAGATTTATATACCATCCTCCGTATGTATGTATGTATGTATGTATGTATGTATGTATGTATGTATGTATGTATGTATGTATGTATGTGCAACAAAGGCCATAGGTGGTATCTGGTAATTAGCACTGTAGTTATTTAGTTTCTGCTATAAGCACAATTGAATCCTTTCCTTTAATTCTTGTTGCCACAGCCTTTTCTTGGCACACTTTTTCTGCTACTGTTACAGGATTCTTATGTGTCTTCACACATTTTCCTGATTGCTAAAAAGAAAAGGAATATATAGTGTATAAACCCTCTGACCAGGCCATTTATAAGTGAGATCTGTGACTCAGCAGCAAATTATTCAGACAAAGGCAGGTGGATGATGGTTCGTGTTCTCCCCGATGTCCATCTGTGGGGCAATTTGAGGCCTTACTGAAATGATGAATTGATATGTCTGGTAGGTTACAGCTTGTTAGACAGAGCTGTGTATATAAATGAAATCTACAGACTGTGCAACAAAGGCCACAGGTGGTAGCTGGTAATAAGGCATCTGTGGATGTTAAAGATTTCAAGTATTTGACTTTTCTTTAATGTCCTTTTCAATACAACCTGGAGTTTTCTTGCCGAGATAAGGTCTAATTTGCCAGGAGGACTGTTGTGTTAGTAGACGGTCTTTACATTTCAAAGGAAAACAAACCAAAACCTTTTCAGTAAGTGTTCTTTCACCAGATTTGTTCTTGTTGCTTCTAAGAAAAGAAGAAAACAGCATTTTGCTGCACAAAAAGGGGGAAGTATTTGGTTCGATTTCAATGCACTTATCTCATACTTAGTCGCTTTATAAAATGTTATAAACATGATCTGCAATCCAGTGGAGTGGTGGACATGTACAGAAGACAATAATGTGCACCCAGCAAGGTTTTTTTTCTGTTGTTTTTCAGCATCATAGTTCCAATACCAATCACCTACAATACCAAACAGTGGTGAGACTCTTTAGCTATGAAGGCTGGAGTCACATTTCTTACAGAGCTACTTGTCACCTGGATCCCTGTCCATCATGGTTGCTCCGGTTGGGTGGTCAATGGAGAGGAGGCCCTTTGAGGGATATTGTCAACCTCTCCTTGTCATCTGGAAAGTTCCCTGAAGGGCTTAAGGAGGCAATGGTTCACCCTCTTCTTAGAAAAGCATTACTGGACCTGCAAGACCCTGCCAGCTATTGCCCGGTCTTGCATTTGGTGTTTCTGGGTAAGGTGATTGAAAGGGCCACTGTGGACAGCTCCTGGCATTCTTGGAGGAAACTTCAGCCCTGGACCCATACCACCACACTGGTAACCTAGATGGATTATCTCTAGTGCCAGCTGGATTGGGACAGTTCAGCTATCCTCATGCTTTTAGATCTGTTGGCCACATTTATGTGGTTGGCCATGAGTTGTTGGCATACTGCCTCGCCTTACAGAGAGTCATCTCCTTTCTCCAGAACCAGACACAGAGGGTGGCAATGGGGGAAGAGTTGTTGTCCCCCATTTGTGCTCCCCTGTTGGGTGCCGCTTTTCAGCATTTACATGCATCCTCTGGCACAGCCAGTCCAGGGCTTTGGGCTGGGATATCACCAGTATGTGAATGACACCCAGTTGTATCTCCTGATGAACAGCCAGCTGAACTCCTCCCCGGAAACATTTGTTTGGAAGTGTTGTCTAGATGGCTCAGGCAAAGTCGGCTGAACTCAACCCCTCCAAGATGGAGGTCCTGTGGCTGGGTAGAAAGGGGCAGGACCAGGCAGTATGTCTTCTCTTCCTGGAGGGGGTGCAGCTTATGGCTTTACCTACAGCCAAGAATTTGAGGGTGATCTTGGATGCTTCCTTGTCTATGGAGACTCAGATCACAAGGGTAGCCCAAGTGGCATTTTGCCCTTTTGGTCCCGGCTTCGACCTGGTGGAACAAGCTCCAAGAAGAGCAGAGTACCCTGACAGAGCTCTCACAGTTATGTAGGGCCTGCAAAATGGAGCTCTTCCAGTAGGCATTTGGTTGAGACCAGGCCATGAAGATCGGGTCCCTCCTGGTATAGGCCCCCATTAGCCGGACATTGCCAGGACATCACCCCTGGGGTGGTGGTGGCTGTTACTACAGGAAATGGATGGGTAAAAGGAGGAGGTTTATAGATTGGTTTTAGCCACCAGTTTGTTGTATTGTTATGTATTTTATATGGGTTTTAAGAGTTTGATATAAACCACCACGAGCCAGCAAGGTCCGGGAGTGTCAGTTAATAAGTACACATGGAAAGGAAAGAAAGAAAGAAAGAAAGAAAGAAAGAAAGAAAGAAAGAAAGAAAGAAAGAAAGAAAGAAAGAAAGAAAGAAAGAAAGAAAGAAAGAAAGAAAGAAATGTCCATAACTGTTCTTGAATTAGTGCCCAGCCAGATCAGAAGCAATTTATAATTTTAGAAGCCCATTGGTGTGTTCCTATTAAGACTTAATAACAACTTTTGATTAGTAGTGAAAGTCCATTTATTACTGTGAAAGCCATGTTCATGTTTGTAAAGGACTGACTGTTTTGTGGTGTGTGATTGGGACAGAAAGAAACTAAATTTTGCTTGTTTTAGTATGTGGAAGACATATTGCCCTTTTAAAAGAGCTTCCCTACCTCTAATGTTCTAATGTCAGCCACCAGGTTCTTCTTTAGGGTTTCTTGACCACAGGAAAATATCAAGCTTTCTTTTTCCCCATGAATAGTAGGTGCTCATGATAGTTTTGTATATTTATGCATTATGGAAAGTCACAGGTGTAAGCAATTAGCATAGAACACAGATGTGCCAATTTACCTGTAAATTGACATTCTTGGACAGCTTTTGATGAGCATTCAGATTGCCTTTCTTCCTTCAAAAGGCATCTGGCCAATTCTAAACCATCTGGACCTGGAAACTTTCTGGAATGTCTGCTTCCACATGAAGCTCTCCAGTCACTGAAGATGAACTAAGGAGCTCTTGCTGACTTTTCCACATGTCCAAAATGTCTGGTGGGAGTATCACAATAAGAAAGCATATCAGCTGCCTGATTATGCTCCTTACACAACTGAAGCCTGAAGCAAAATTACATCCTTCTAAGTCCATTGGACTTCCACTTCCATCTTGTGCAGAACTATGTTCCGTCCAGCATCCTGTCTCAAACAGTGGCCATCAGTTCCTCTGGATGGCTAACAGGGCACAGAGGCTTAAACCTTCCTCTGATGTTGCCTCCTGCCTCTGGTATTTAAAAGTTTCAATGTGAAAGTTCCCTTTAGTCATCATAGCCAGTCGTCCCTGCCAGACCTATTATCCATGAAACTAATATATCTATGCCTATGGCCATCATTACCCACCCACCCCCTGGCATCAAAATCCACAATTGATCACTCACCATGTAAAGCAGTATTCTCTTTTGTCTGCCCTGAATCTACTGCCCATAGGCTACAGTGGATACGTTTGAGTTTTAGTATTTGGGGAGTTTATCAGCTTTCTCTGCCCTGTAATTTTATAATCTTCTACTATATCCCCCTTCAGTTGTCTCTTCTCTAAACTGAGAAGTCCCAGATTCTTCAGCCTTTCATCTTAGCAAAGGTGCTCCAACCACTAATCATCTTAGTTGCCTTCTGTATTTTTGCAGCTCTGTGATGTCCTTTTTGGGATACAATGGGAGAACTGCATGCAGGATTCCAAATGTGGCCACACCTTAGATCTATACAGAGGCACTCGTCTAACTCCATTGAAACTATTGGACTGAGAACAGTATAAGTCTACTAGGATTTTACTGTTAAGCTGCAATGTTAAGAGCCCTTTCCTGAGAGCAAGCACCATTGAATAAATTAGGTTTACTTCTGAATAGACCTGTTTAGGAAACATCTTGCAAATATTTCCTGTTCAATCAAAATTTTCAACAATTGAGAGGCTATTAATGATGAGTTCTGATAATTATAGCTTAATAGTTTTCTGGTCCATTTACTTTGACTAGTTGTTTCAATCTTTAAAGTCTTCCATTTGACATTGCTTTGAGTACAGTTTAATAGAAGCACAGCAGATAATTTTTATAAATAAATTAATACATAAAAATCATCATATATCATAATGTCTTTTATCAAATTACATGCATTATTCTTAGAGACCAACTATGGAATTTAGCATCCCCTGGACAAAGCCAAATAGAAAACTTAGCAACAGCTGTTAATTTATAAAGCTGTACATTTCTTTAAAGGCAGGGTCATATCAAAGCCAAATCTGCTTTGAAAAAAATAATGAACAGATGCAACAGGTGACCATTGGGTGGACCGATGGAGGGTAGCGTACAATTAGGTGGCAATTTTTGCTAAATCATATCGGGATTTCTTATGTTCAGGTATATTGTCAGATATCAGGAAAAAAAACCTGCAAGCAATTGAGTGACCTGTCTTGTGCTATAAAGAAGAAAGATGAGGTCACTGTTCTGGCTGTCAAAGATTTGGGGATTTGCTCTCAGGTTTTTCTATTTCTTTTAGATGTATGGCTGCAAACTTTTATAAGCAGTTGTTTCTTGATTTTGATCCCCAAGCATTTTCTTCCAGCATTCAAGCATGACTTCTATTTTCCTTTTAGCAGCAATAGCATGCCTGGAATACCTGACCTTTCAATGCTGAACATTTAGATATGCTTCAGATATATATTCTAAATGTCATGGGTTACAGACAGTCCATTAATAAGCGTTAGTGCCCCCCCCCCCTTGATGATCATTGACTAAGAAACCAACATGCCAAGCACTTCACTGGTGTCTTTCTTGTATAGATTCCAAAAATGGCAAGATGGAAACAAAGCTGTATGCATCAGCAAACTAACTAATTCAGATTAAATGTACTTATTGAATAGTGGGTTCAATTAGGCATGGAATCTTTTGTGAAGTGAAACCTCAATTCTTTGTTTAGATCACATTAGGAAACTAGAGAACAACAGCCCAACGCCCAAACTTTTATAAAGCCCAGAGTTCCTGCCATAGCCTGTGGCTCTAACTGGACCATTTGGACGATCCAGCCACAGAACAGGTCCTGCGTGTAAACAAGTAACATTAAAGATCCCCACTGTTTGAATTGTGGTTCCTGCTCTGTGCTTCCACTTCCCTGCATACACAATAGTACTCTTAGAATGGTCTTTGGGAGGAAAGGCTGATCTTGGACACTAAGCAGGGTCAATACTTGAAAAGGGAGGCTGCCCAGGAGAACTCTGGAAAGAAAGGCAATGGTAAACTACCACTGTTTCTCATATGTCTTGAAAGCAGCTTGCTTGGATCTTTGTAATTTGGTTTCAACTACATGGCATTTTACACACAAACAATCGGTCACCAGTTCATGGCGGGGTAACAGAGAGAATATCAAAGCATCCTCAAAGGGAAGGAATCCCATACCTTTGGCAGAGCCACCAAGAAGTCCCTGTCATCTGAAGGTGGTAAGAAGCAAAGCAGGTCCTCTCCAAATGATGTCATTATGTAGGCAGGCTCATGTTGATGTTAGCAACCCTTGAGGCATCTTAATCCCAAAGTATCCAGTGTTTTAAACGCTACAACCAACAGTTTGAACAAAGCTGAAAATTAACTGAGAATTAATGAATATAAAATAAATAGAATTAAAATGCTAAATCCAGAATTATTAACACCTACGTTTCATCAGTTGATGATGAACCAGGCACACTACAATAATAATCTGCGGAAGTCACCAGCACTTGTATTATTGTAGCTAGAGCAGACTGAGCAGACATTGTTGGAAATGATAGAAATTGGATCATCTTGATATAACTTGTAAAAGGCATTCTAGGGTACAGCCCCCACCACAGCATCCAGGATCAAGACTTAAATCTAGTAGGTCATTCAGTTTGCCTACTTGCAAGTTCAGAACTAGTAAATCCTATCTAACAGGATAATCTGTGTCACCAATCAATCGCACCTCCTTGTTAGGATTCAGCTATTTTCCTAAACCCCATCACTTCATTAAACACTGATGCATACACAGTCTTCACAGATTCCTTTGGATCTGTTGACAAAGTGAGACAGAGATTTGTGTCACCTACATAGAGAATGAACAAATCTAAATCTTCATACAATCCATCCCCATCACATCATGTTGATGTTAAATATCATATAAATAATTGATAAAAACTCCTGGAACTCTTCAGGATAAAAATCTCAAGGAAGAGCAGCAGTCTTTTAACTGCACTTTGTAGATCCTGTTTTCATGGAAGTAAAAGAGCTGTCAAATAATGGTATATTCTGTGCATCTGCCACCATGCAGTTCATAGATCTATGATGATGTCTGGGGAATTAAATGAAAACATTTTTTTTTCCAGGAGTTCAAGAGCAGCAGGGATCAATGTTTCTTTATGGGCAGTATTCACTACCTCTGTTGTCCATAGAAGCATCCTGCTATTAAAAATCAGGAAGGACAAAATTCAAGTTTATCTTATGGAATTCACCTTCCAAAGTTGCCCATCTATATTCTCAATTTGTACAAACTGAAAAGTATCCATCCATCAGATTTGGATAAGTGGTTGCTACTCCAGTTCTGATTAGATTTAATGTGGAGTCCAGGCCCCTTGGCTGTCTTGAGGGGAAGGTGTTAAAAGCTTTAGGGAGATTACACAAACCAAGCTTTGATGAGGTCAGCTATTTGCCCACTAGAACCCTGCCCCTTATGGCTCCTAAAAACAGGCAATGAGGCCATTGGGAGACCAGATTAGGTTACTGTAACTCACTCTATGTGGTATGCCTTTAGCCTTGATCTGGAAACTACAGCAGATCCAGAATTCAACTGTTTGAGTCCTCATGAGGACCCCATGGAGAGCCCATATTTAATCTGCCCTCCACAGCTGTATTGGTTACTGATTGAATTCTGGATCAAGTTTAAGGTGCTGGCCTAACCTTCAAGGCCTTACATGGCCTGGGACCTGCATACCTAAGGGACCACCTGTCAGAGTACCTCCCAAAGAGTATTGTGCTCTGGAAACTCCAATTTACTGGTGGTCCCTGGCTTATTACTATAAAACTATCCATACAACATGACGTCTCATCTATAACATGGCTACATAATAATGATTATTTATTTATTTAGTTATTACAGTATTATGCTGCCACTCCTGGGCTGCTGGCTAACAACAACAATAAAAAGCATAAAAACCCCACAACAACAACAGCAATAATAAGAGTTGTTTTTTATATCCTGGTTTTCACTGCCCAGAGGAATCTCAGAGTAGCTTACAATTGCCTTCAATTCCTGTCCCCACAGCAGACACCTTGTGAAGTAGGGGAGGCTGAGAGAGCTTCTGACAGGACTGCTTGATCAGAACACCATTATCAGGACTGTGATAAGCCCAAGGACACTCGGTTGCATGTAGAGGAGAACCAAACCCAGCTCGCCAGATTAAAAGTCACCACTCTTAACCACTACACCACTCTGGCTCCCATTATATGGTAGAAAGAGCTAATTCGACAATCCAGAAGCCAAAATCTACCACTGGACAAGTGTGTTTCTTCATCTCATGGTTGCCTTTGTTGTAGGGTGCACTTTTCCATGGCTTTTAGCCAGGATTTCTCAACCAGGGTTGACCCCAGAAGGATTTTGCCAATTGGGTGGGAATTAATTAATTTACAGTATGTTTTTAAATTGGATTTTATGACCATATATGGTCATGTCAACTCCCCCCCCCCCCAATAGCCAATGATGGCTCTGGATGGATGGACAGGGAGGTGGGCCCTGGCCATATAACTCCTTGCTGGCTGAGGCTCCTTACATGAGGTAGCAAATGGAGTCCAGAGAGGTAAGTACTCTCATTTAAACTTAACTGCAGGGGGGGGGGTGCAACGGACTGCCATAGGCCTGCTACAGCCCTCATTCCGGTGCTGTGTGGAGGTGACGGGGTGGCATAGGCTTGCTCCAGCCCTGTTTCTGGCATTAGTATAGTCATGGGGATGATGGAACAGTATAGGCCTGGGGGGGGGGGTAGTATAAGCCTACCCCAGCCCTGCTTCTTCAGTTTCCCTTTTGTGAAAAAGAGCAAACAAATAGCCAGCCCAGAGTGCAGCTATAGTTCTGTTCACAAATCATCTGAAAATATGTCTGTGTTGTCACTTCCTGTGCTTTGGGAGTGTCCTGGTGATGTCACATCCGGTAGAAATGTCGAGATGATGTCACTTCTGGGGCCATATTACTTAACTGGGGCATAGCAAGAAGGTGTGGCCTGCTGACATCATTTCTGGTGTTTCTCAAAGCCTGGATAACATTTCTGGGTGTTCTCAACAGTAAAAAGTTTAAGAAAGGTTGCTTTAAACTGTTTTATGTTATAGTTAAATATATTATTATTTGTTCAGCTAATGGTAATCAAGATTATAAAGTCTTAAAAAAGAATAAAACACATGCATAAGAAAGTCATGTAAATTTGCATTAAAGTCAACAATTCTGCTCTGTTACATACATCTGCTACTGTGATGATTTTAAGCTACTTTTTTAAAAATCTGCTTTCAGCTATCTGTGTGCCACATAAGTGACCTGTAACTCCCAAGCTGTGAAGTGAAACTCGTTTGCTGTATTTCAGATTCAAACAGGAATGAGACAATAAGACAGTTTGTTGATATTGCTTTGCTACAGTTGTTTGGGCTTTTCCCTTTTTACCAGTCCCCCCCCCCCCCGGACTTCTTTATCAGCAAGGCATCATCATCATTATCTGTTTTTCTTTATTCATATTTTCTTTTCTTTTTGGTTGTTTTTTTCTTGATTAGCATAATTTGCACTTGGAAAAGAAGACAGCAATCCAAAGCAAATACAAATTGACTAATTTAAGACAATTATCCTGTCAAATGATTAAGTTTGCTCACATTCGTGGAAGGAAATTGAATAGGACAATGAATGAAAGTTTTGTGTGTGAAGGATTCATGCATATATATGCATATATGTACAGATCCCTAAACTACATACCCATGCATTGTTGCCAATTATAATTTCTATAGTATATTTCAGATTGGATAGTTGCTTGTCAGTAGCAATAGCTCCTTTTCTTGCCCCCCTTTTCAGAATTCTTTTAGCCTACCATACAGCCTACAAATGCAATCTAGAATCATTAGAGGAAAAGAAGGGAAGCGAAGTTAAGAACTCACAGGCAAAAACAGATCATAGAGTTTATACGATCTACCTATAATTCTAGTAGCCATGGGGCAACTAGCGGAGAATCATTTTCACAATAAAATGTATTTATTAGACCCAACCAACCAATAGAAAGGATGTGTTATTTTCCCATCTAAGCTTGACTTGTGTGTTTAGCCAGGTGACCACCTTCAGGAAAATCATATACCCTCCTATTTTAATCTGCTTAAAAACTGATATTCATGGTATATATTATATTTTTCTTCACACAGAAGCAACGAGCAATGTACAAATGAGCATTTATTTATTTGAGGAGTTTGGGAGTTTTATTATTAGGATAATCCATTTTTTTCAGTGGCTATATGTTAAAACACATTGGTAAAAGTAGACTTAAAACGATTTAAAGTATTTAAATAATCAGGCACAGCATTAAATATGGGGTTTTATACTGTTGTAACCCGCCACGAGCCGCAAGGGAGTGGCGGGCAATAAATCGAACAACAACAACAACAACAACAATAATAATAATATATACATACAATCCATTTCAGAGGGCAGCTACATTGAAGTTCAGTAGCAGTTTAAAGACTAACAAGATTTGGGGGGCTGTGGCAGAACAGGCCCTGTTCTGGCCTGCAGGCTGTCATGAACTAGCCAAGTCCAGCAGAACAGAGAGATGCAGAAGACTCAGGTGAGGTAATGACAGCCAGCAGAACTGACTCCCAAGCAACAGAGGTGCTGCAGGAAGAGACCATTTTTGACGCTCTAGACATAGTCAGGACCCAGTACACTTTCAGCCCTGGGCTGGCAACAGACAGACAATTGCCAGTTAGTTCACCTCCTCATCACCAGAGCCTCAGGAATATTGTCAGAGGAAGATGAGGCAAGACCCTCAAAGCAGAAGGCCTAGCAGCATAGCACTGCTTTAGCATCAGCAGCAAGAAGTGTTTGCAGGAACAGGACTGAGGCAGTCAACCTGTGCATGATGCCACACAGATGTTTAGCAGCATGGTGCTCATAAGCAACAGAGAGGGAAGTGGCTGTGTGGAAGCAACTTGTCTGTTGCCACTGGCCTTGCTGCCAATACTCTGGAATGACTCCCTTGTCTCTGATCCCGGTCTGTACCTTCATAACCTTGTTGTTAGATTTAACTTCAGATGTGAAGCTGTGAGTGTTGTCTGACATGTGCCTGAACCCTGTAACTCTATTTTCATGCTTGACACTGGAGCTTTATTACAAACTCTGACATCTTCCTCTATGTGCCTGCTTTGTGCCAGTAAATGGGTCAGGGCAACTGGAAGTGTCTCCACCCATGGCCATGATAGGTGAATTTCCTCCAGTTTGGGCTGGATTCTGGAGATTTTTTGTCGAGGCAGATGATTTGGGCATGAAATTGGGGTCACTTCGGGCAGGTAGTTGTGAGTTCCTGCATTGTGCAGGGGGTTGGCCTAGATGACCCTGGAGGTATCTTCCCACTCTATGATTCTGTGATTCAGTTAGGAGTGCTCTCTGCTCTGATGGACTCAGCACCAAAAACAAACAAACAAACAAACTTCCTCCTTGCTACCCTGAATTTTATCAACTCTCTTTTATCACCCACTGACCAGATCATGACTTTTCAAAGAGAGTTTTTTTTTTTGAGATCTCCAGTTCCTTCCTCCCTGAAGTCCCTCTAGTATTTAACACCTTCAAATCTCTGTTCCCTGCTTGAAGGAGGTGGAGCTTGACCATCCCATTTTCTAAATCCATTAGTACTTGTATGAAGGCATGCTGAGGTAAGTCTAAGAAGCCACTGAACTAACATCCCCTTCCTAGACCTTTCTCTGCCCAGAGAATGGGGGGGGGGGGCACACATATGAAACTGAGTGAAGGTTTTGCTCAATTCAAATCTCCAAATGCAAAATGAATTTGTTCACAGGGGTATAAGCTTTCATAAATGTGTGTTCCCTTTGTCAGATATCTAATGAAGGAAACTTTGGAAAGCTTATATCTCCAAAATCGTGTTTGTTTCTAAGATGTCACTGGACTTGAATCTAGCAGCCCATAGATGTTAGTTTATATTTATTTAATTCCTTTATGCCACACCAATGGACTTCTCCTCCATTTTATTCTCATAGCACCCCTGTGAGGCAGGTTGAGTGTGTGTGATTGGCCGAAGGTCACCCAGCAGGCTTGTGCAATTTCATATTGGGGGGGTGGGTTTACATAGGTCATGGTAGAATAAACAAGAACAGCCACAGCAAAGAGCAAATCAATCAGCATGCAATGAATAAACTCTCCCTGAATCAATCTGGCTAAGGAAAAGTCCTTACAGTGTTCAAGAAAACTATATCCTCATCGGAGATTATGTTAAATGCTGCTAGAATACAACTTCTTACGTGCCACAGCACAGAGAAGTTTTATTACAGTAAATCAGTAAACTGAATGTTTTGGAATGACCATCATCATTCAACTTAAATTTGTTTGTCATTTTATACCATAATACTACATTCATTAAATGGGCTCATTCTTGAGATGTTCAGGAATCACTTACTTCATGAATGCATAATGACACTGGTAACTCCATATTCTTGAAGTGAGTTTGCTACATTTGCATTCACCTGGTAAATACATGCTCCAAGCTCCCGTACAAACATGCCGAAGTATTATGATATGAGATCTTTCACAAAATGTCCTTAGCTTAGGTAGAGAATTATCATAAAAAGGGCCTTTTCTTTAGTGTTTTCTGGCTTTGTAACACTGTAGAGAGATTTCCAGATCTACTGTTTTGGCACTAAGGATTGAGCAAGTTTTTAATGTAGTGGTTAGACCAGAAGTGTCAATTTCATTTGGTATGAGGACCAAATCCTACATATATGTTACTTTGTCAACACAAGCCAAGTTTGACACCCCTGGGTTACACTATCATGGTAGCAGCCCAAATAACCCAGTTTATCCCAGGTTTGTCAGAGACTGGGAGTTTAACAGGAGCAGCCACAGTCAGTACTTAGATGGGAGACCATCAAGGAAGACTGGGGTTCCTATGTAAAGGAAGGAAATCACCTCTTGTCTGGATGCTTCAACACCCTGTAGATGGAATCACCATGAGTCACTTTTGTCTCAAGATTGTGTTCTTGCAGTAGTCCCCAACCTTTTTATCACCGGTTAACGCTTGACAATTTTATTGAGACCCGGGTGGGAGGGCCTAGGCTTTTGCTGAGGGACGCTGGCACCACCACCTGAGCTCCTGCTCTGCTTGCTGTCCTGGCGGTGCCTCTGACTTCCCTCTGCCCACTGGGGGGCGCTGCCAGCAGCATCTGCGCAGTGCCATGCGAGGAGAAGCCCCAGCCATGGCGGCTTCCAGAGAACACCAGGTGAGCCGGCAGCAGAGTGGCAGGGCAGCCCCTGAAGTAGCCGGGGAGGAGGACAAGGAGGAGGCGCAGCCCGGTACCGACTGATCCATAGACCGGACCAGGGGTTGGGGGCAGCTGTTTCAGAGTATCAAACTAGGATGTGGGGGCCCCAGTTTTGAATCCCCACATTGCCATTGAAGCTTGCTTCATGACCTTGGTCCAGTCATGCATGTGTAGCCTAACCTACCTCACAGGGGTGCTGGGAGGATAAAATGGAGGAGATATAAGGTACCTAGGGTCCCCACTGGGGAGAAATAATGCTAGGTTTCCTAGACAGCAGACTTCACTGCTGTCACTTATCAGGGGCTTTTTTCATCTCTCTATTAAGAACTCAGCCCACCTTGGTATATATTATATACTATGGTATACATTATATTTTTCTTCACACAGAAGCAAAAAGCAATGTACAAATGAGCATTTATTTATTTGAGGAGTTTGGGAGTTTTATTATTAGGATAATACATTTTTCAGTGGCTATATGTTAAAACACATTGGTAAAAGTAGACTTAAAGCGATTTAAAGTATTTCAATCATCAGGCACAGCATTAAATATATACGTGCAATCCATTTCAGAGGGCAGCTACATTGGAGTCCAGTAGCATTTTAAAGACTAATAAGATTTTGGAGGCTGTGACAGAACAGGCCCTGTTCTGGCCTGCAGGCTGTCATGATCCAGACAAGTCCAGCAGAACAAAGAGATGCAGAAGACTCAGGTGAGGAAATGACAGAGCTATGAGTTTCACAGTATGTTGGGAACTATCCCCCATAACTAAGACAATGTGTTAATAGGGCTTGATGACTGTAAACAGGCCCCTTACAAACATTTCATGGTGACATTTAACTAATTTTCTCGTCTTTAAAAGTCCAGAGGTTATATCAGCTTATCATTTTATGTAAATCATACACTTGTCCTTTTCTCCATGTGACCGGACTGTGTGAAAGTTCATAAATTGAGATTCAGGATTTGTATTAATATTTTTTTGTTGACTCTTGCTGGACTTTCATGATTTCTTATGAAAAGATGAAAGAGAAAAAAAATTTTCCCAAATATTTAGCAGTTGCTAAATATTCCTTGTACAAATGACAAGGAATAAAAACATTCTAGGGACTGTACAACTGATAATTAATTGTCTTTGACAGGATTAAAGGGTGGCACCTCACATGTAAACAACAGGCACTTGTTTGAAACTTAACTTTGTACTGCAAACATAAAGCTACTTAACCTCCAGGTTAGAACACAACTTTTACTGTAACACGTCAGGAACATGAAGGACAACCCGCATGCTTTTTAGTTTCCCGAAAATATTTAATAATTCAGTACTGAAAATATTTAATAATTCAGTGGCTGTCAGACATTTTGTTACCTTTTGCTTTAAGTTTATCTGCCTCCTTTTGTCTGAGAAAGAAGTGTCTCTCTGATATCAGACAACAATCTCAAGTTTGTCTTCCAGCTTCTTTAGTCTCTTCCCTTCCATTCCTACACTGGAAAAAAAAAGTTTTTGCAGACCTTAAATTTCAGTCTTGAGACCTCAAGATCATCTCTCTGTGTTGTGTAAGAGCTGGGGTGAGCTTCTGATCCCCTTACTGTTACAGTTACTGAAGCCAAGTCTGTCCAGAGGCACCAATAAAAGGGCAAGGGCCAAAAGGTGCCTGGCTCTTGGCATGTGGTTGGATCCCTATTTGATCCCTGAATGAGTGGATCCAGATCTAGCTAGATTGTGGTTATTATCCTTTTAGTGTTTGTTGTAATTGTATTTTTATATGTTTAAGCCTCTTGGGATTGCCACTGGAAACAAAAGCAGGGTAAAATAAACCTGGTCTTGCACTGTAACATGTGCTTTGTTTTATATTTTTGGGTTTGGAGCACCTTTTCTAAGCACACATGATTTCTCTGATTTTTGAACGTGGACTTCAATTTCCATGAAATGCCCGCATGTGAGTTTCTCATTGATGATGATGATGATGATGCTAGCCATTCAATTAAGTCCAACTCTTGGCAAGTGCCGCCACAATTTCCAATCCTGCACCACTTCTTTTAGCTTTGTAATGTTCTGCCTGGTGTCCATTTGGATTGTATCCAACCACCATGCTCCTTGTCGGCCTGGTTTCCTTTCCCTACTGACCAATCCTAGCACAATGGCTTTCTTCAATGAGTTGGATCGCATATGGCCAAAGTAACTGAGTTTTGTGATTTTGCCTACCAGTGATATATCTGGCTTTATCCACTGTAGCGGTTCCTTGTTCATGAC
The DNA here is from genome assembly GCF_049243985.1 of Paroedura picta. Classification (NCBI taxonomy): domain Eukaryota; kingdom Metazoa; phylum Chordata; class Lepidosauria; order Squamata; family Gekkonidae; genus Paroedura; species Paroedura picta. The sequence continues at coordinate 73,538,229 of NC_135376.1, forward strand.
TTTTGCTGTCCATGGAACCCATGGAAGCCTTCTCCGACATCAGAGTTCAAACAAATCAATTCTTCTCACCTGATTTTTTCATCGTCTGGCTTTTCCAGCCATACATGGTTATTGAAAATATGATAGATCTAACTAATCCACATTTGGTAGTCAGGCTTATGTCCTTGCTCTTCCATGTTTGGTTCAAACTCATAATTGCTGAGCGACCCAGAGTAATCTGACATTTTATTTCCATACTGCAGTCACCAGTTTCATCAATTTGTGATCCAAGAAAAATGAATTCTTGAACGCATTCGATCTCTTCACCCAGCCATGCACTCCTGAGCATGCTGATCCCAAACCTGGGTAAATGGAGAGGGTTATGGAAAGACCCAGCAACCATCTTGTAAAACAAAAATGTCTAAGAAAATCCTATGGTACGGCTCTCAAATGATTTCTCATTAATAAGCATGTGCAATTGAACAGTTAAACTAACTCAAGTTGAATTGTTATGAGTGTTTCAAAAAAAAAATCCCTCCCCGCAATCTCCCCTCAATCAATATCCAAAACCATATTGCATTTAGGCTGAGTCTGATGGGGATTAGTGCCATTGTTCACCCTTATATACAAATTTCTATTTCAAGGTTAGCTGTAATTGGTTTGAGCTAAATAGTATACTGAGAAGGATGACCACAAGTAGTAAAAATAAATCAGACAGGCAGGAGAAACTTTGTTACTATAGGGATGATTTAATATACAGTTTAAAGAATTTTGAAGGTGACTTAATGCAGGGGCTTTTTTCATCACTCCATTAAGAACTCAGGCCACCTTGTGTTCTAGCTTCTTAAATGTCAGACTATTTTTATGAAGTGCTGATGGTCATCACAGCTGCAATTAATAGTGGTCCTACTGACTAACTGTTCTGAGATAATTTGCCTCATCCTTTAATGTTGCGCCAGTTGTCAGCTTCCTGACAGCCTCCTGGTATACCAGGTATCAGGAGTTCTATGGTGCAAAGGGAGGGAACACCAGGGAACAGTCTATCACCTTTGCCAGCCTGGGATTCTTGACTGTTATCTGAGTCTCAGCAGAGTCCCCATTCCCAAGCATTTTGGAAACCAACCAGATCCATATGGCTGCAGACGTGGGTGATCTCAACAGATCCACAATCCTTATGATATTGGGGAGGAGGGAAGGGGAGAAAGCACCAGTCAAACTTTCCACAGACAGTTGTTTTAATAGAAGTGTTTAGAACCATATAACAAGTATCAGCTTGGTTCAGAACTGTGCACTGGGTATTATGCCAAAAACAACCTGTGAAATCCCCAAGGGAGCCTGATAAGATTGATTCAGCATGAATTTTGACAGCTGTTATCATCACCATGTCAGAGATTACCTCTGCCGGCTCAGCCAGGGATCCAAAGATGTCACTGAAGCCTGGCCTTTGGTTAGGGCCAAAGTTAACACCTTCTGAAGCCCCACTTATCTACTCCTTATTGTAAGAACCCTCTGATCATAACCTGGCTGGGGAGAACATCACCCTCTAACTGAAAATGGGTGGTCACTGTTGATACTAGATTAACTATCTTGAACCAATTTTAAACTAATGTTATATTTTTCTATTTAACTGTTATATTTTAAATACTGGTTTATAGAGAATGTTGTGAACTGCCCTGAGCCAGCGGGAGGGTGGTATAAAAATCAAATAAATAAAACATACAATCCAAATTGTTGACTGCTTGCATTCGGTATCTCTGACTGTGAAAATCTCTGAAGTCTGAAAGCTCAAATTATGAGAATTCAGATATTTCATCAACATTATGGAAAATCCAGAACAGCTCTATTCTCCATGCTATCCTTGCCCTTTTTAGTGACTAGCCACATCTTCTAAAGAAGGTTTTCTGTAAACATTAGAACTTTATGGACTAAATCCTGTTATTTGTGAGACTGTTTTGACAGATACTTTGACCTTTCAAGTTATGTGTTACACAGAGTATGATTTGCAGTCTACTAGAGATTTGGTATTTGGCCACAAGGTACCCATACTGAGTTTATTCTAAAGGGCTCAAATTGGCTGCGCAACTGAGTTATCAAAAGTATTGATTTAAACACAGAATAGTGTGCATAATTAGCAGAAAACAAACAAAAACAAACCAAAAGAAACTGGGAACCTTCTTAGAAACTTTAGATTTTAATGGAGTTGTATTTAAAAAGTTGTGATCAATGACTACAGTTCATTATCTTCATGGCACGGACTCTTCCCTGATGCTGTCTGGGGAAATCACCATTTGCTCATGATTATTGTGAATGGTGGATTGATAAGAACAACAATCCCACAAAAGTGGAAAGTAAGACTCTGTCATTCATGAATACTTTCTTTGACCGTTTATGCACTGGGAACTTCACTGCCCCAGCTCCCATGCTGGAACACAAATGGGGAATGGATGAGGTGCATTGGGGGTGCAGGAAGAGGTGGGGCAACCTGCCACGACTAATACTCCAGCCTGCAGCCCGACATGAAACCTCCAGTGCATAAACGGTCTTTGATATGTTTGCATGACACCAACTTAATATATAATATGAAAAGCAGCCAGCTAAAGATAGAAAACATTATGTGAGGATCATACTCCTCTAGCCCAGTACCTGTTTGTGACAGTTCCATCCAAAGATGTACACATCACACAACTAACAACAGTCTCAGGAATATTTTGAACATAAAGATACATGACCTGCAGTCCTGCGTACTGGATGTTTGCATTATCAGCTTTAATAGTCAGCACCCCAGTTGTAAACATGATGATTGGCTAGTGGCTCTTATGGACTTCAAATTAATTTTCTGTCTCACAGAATCTGCCAGTCAGCACACATTGGCTGCAATATTTAACTACCTGTAATAGGTCAGTCTAGGGCAGTCTGTAAATTATGATGTGAACATGCCCTATCCTTCCCTGGTTGTGGAATGTGAGGTCAAGTCACAGTTGTCTTGTAGTGACCACCTAGAGTAGGCATGGGCAAACCGTGGCCTTCCAGATGCCAGTGAATGCTGGCAGAGGCTCATGGGAATTGTAGTCCATGGACATCTGGAGGGCCACAGTTTGCCCACCCGTGACCTAGAGTTTTCTAAGCAAGAGAGAAATAGAGGTGGTTTGCTGTTGATCACTTCTGCATCACAGCTTTAGTCTTCTTTGGTGGTCTTCCATCCAAATATTTACCAGCTCTTAATCTTCTTAGCTTCTGAAATCTGATGAGACTGGGCTTGCTTGGGCCATCTAGGCCAGGGCAACCATCCTTAGGGAACAGAAAAACCTAAACTTAGCTTGAAAAACAGATGCCACTTTTCCACTATCCTCCTATTTAGGCTGGAAGTTATTGACCTTGTTTGACATTCAAGTGCTTTTTCTGCTCCCCACCCTCCCCATTACACCGAAAAGGGCCTGGCCCGGGTTGAGGCCAGGCATATCTCTCTGGGACCAGGGATCACCAACAGATTAGTATCTACAGAGTGAATCACCCCGAAGTGGGCATAAGCAGACAAGTAGTCTCTTAGATAGGCTGGGCCCAAGTGGCCTTTAAGGTCAAAACCAAGATCTTGATCCAAGCTAGAACTGGTAATCAGTGCAGCTGCCTCTGTGCTGGCTGGATATGGGTCCTCCAAGATGAAACAGTGAGGACAGTCGCAGCTGTATTCTGCACCAGCTGGAGTTTCTGGGTCAAGGACAAGAGTAGGCTAAGGTAGAGCAAGTTACAGAAGTCCAACCTAGAGGTGATGGGCACATGGATATCTGTGGCCAGGCAGTCCAGGGGCAGGTTGGGTGCTAGTAGCCTCACTTGGCGAAGGTGGTAAAATGCCAGGTTTGCTACCCTTGTGGCCTATGCCTCTATCATAAGGGAGGCATCTGGGATCGCTCCCAAATTCCTTGACATGGGAGAGAGGTTAAATTGCACCCCCGTGAAAGTGGGAAGACACACTTGGTGTAGTGGGTAGGTGTGAACACTTCTAATCTGGCAAGCCAGGTTTGATTCTGCGCTCCCCCACATGCAACCAGCTGGGTGACCTTGGGCTCACCACAGCACTGATAACGCTGTTCTGACTGAGCAGTAATATTGGGGCTCTCTCAAGGTGTCTGTTGTGGGGAGAGGAAAGGGAAGGTAAATGTAAGCCACTTTGAGACGCCTTCGAGTAGAGAAAAGTGGCATATAAGAACCAACTCTTCTTCTTCTTCTTCCTGCTCAGCCACAGGACCTCCGTTTTGAAGGAGTTGAGTTTCAGGCGACTCTGTTCCAACCATCCAGCCATGGCGAACTTCCTTCATTGCAAGAAAGACTCTACACTAAGTGGAGTAGAGAGGCAGAATTCCACGCCCAATACCCCAATATAGAGCACTGTTTTATGTAAAGTGGTGGTCTAAAATCTTGAGCAGTTCTAGCCATAATGAATAAGGAAATGTTTGGATGTGTAGAGTAACCACTCAGTCTATTATTCCAGCCTAGATAAAAAAGGTGTTTGCATTTCAGAAATCACTAAAATAGGACACATTCTAAATGCTATTCCATTTGCCATAAGCTTGTTTTAAAATTGCTTTCCTGAATTAGCATCCTTATTTGGCTCAGGCAAATAGTCAGATGTGCAATATTGGCTCAACAGAACTGCATGATATTTTCCATTTTAAAATCTTAGGAGTGTTTATATAGTCTTCCCATTACTAATATTAATGATAATAATAAAGGATTCCCATTGAAAGGCAAATATATGGAACTGAATGTTATAACCTTCATTCTTAGCTCCAGGAACTTTCAGTACTATGGTGTTTTTAATCAGGATATTATGTACTGGGGACCTGCAAGGAAGAAATGTTCACACACCCCTTTTCATCCTCTCCATGATACTTATACTTTCCCTCCTTCCCTCCCCATGACATTGTGCCTCTTTTTCCACTTCTTTTCCTGTCTACCCGCCCTGTCTCTCCCCTTTTGTTCAGTATTTCATAACTTCTTCCCAACATTCTAGCTTCATTTCCCTCCCATTTTTACCCTGGTCCTGCCTTTTTACCCACTCTTTTATCACACACACTCGACCTTGCACATAAGCATCAAACTGCTCTTCATCTAGCCACTTCACAAACAGAGATTTGGTATTTTAGGTAATCCAAAATGGCTGCCTAGATTTCATATCTCAAGGTCTTGACATTTTAAAAAGTAAAAAATATATATATACATTTTTTTAATGGTGGTTTGTTTTCTGTAAGCTTGGAAATTTGGAAAAACCTCCTTTGAGTCCATAGGCCCAGTGTGTAGCTATTTTGATGGGCACTCTAGGAGTTGGTTTAAAATGATATATAATCACTCTGACTACTAGTGCCTGTTGAACATATATTGAGAATGGCAATTTAGGCTTATATCTTAAGCTGCGGTGGAGGAAGGCAACTTTCCCACCACTCCTTTCTTTTATCTCAGCCTTCTGTGCTCCAAAAGTTTGCTCTTGTTGATCAGCGGACCTGAAAGAACAATGTGGGGGCAGTGTGGTAGCTCCGAGCAGCTTGGGGAGAGGGGAGTGCTGAAGACTGTGCTTTTTCAATCTTTTGGCCATTAAATATTTTTTCAAGCTTTGAGGTACCAGGAAGTGATTTCAGCTGGCCATGCCCATCACTGGCCACGTTAGGAGGATGCAGGCCAACCTGCCCAAATAAAGGTAGATCTAAAAAAAAATAAAACCCTTTTACTTTGCTCAGAACTGGAAATGGCAGGCACATATGGAACCGCTCTCCCCAACTGCCATTTTGAAAGCGCCTATGCCATGGTACCACTGAAGGATCTTTGAGGCCATTCCTCCACTTGCAGCAGTTCTCTCAGAGCTCTCTCAGCCTCACATCCCTCATAAAATGCCTGTTGTGGGGAGAGGAAGGGAAGGTGATTGTAAGTCACTTTGAAACTCCTTTAGGTACTAAAAAGCTGGGTACAAAAACCTAATTCTTTTCTCTTCTTTACAAGTACAATGAACAGTATGTCTATGAATGTTATTCTGCAGGCATGAATGTACAAATAATCCCAAATAATTAACAATAGTTGATAAACTTGATATTAGTTCATAGATTGGTCCCTGTATAACCCCATGTGCTCCTTTGCCTTCCAGCCGGTAGCTTAAAAGTGCCAGCAATTGTGGTGGCTACCGATTGCAGCACTGTTGTCAGAGATGACATCTGTGAAGCTGGTCACAGCACTGCCAGTGAGCACGCTGAAGAGAATCTGTCAAGCAGCTCCATTCCTATTCACCTTTGACCCATGCTAGAATGCCCTTGCATAGCCAGACATACATCAGTATGATAAATGGACCCTCAGAGGATACATCTTCAGTGACAGGTGGCACGGGCAGGAAACACAGATCAGTCCCATCATCGAGTCTTGGCAGCAAGCAGGTAGTCCGAAGGCTGACAGGCTGAACACAGATGGGCAGGAAGCAAGCATGAAGCTGGGAAACAGGCCGAAAAGCAGTCTGGAAACCAAAAGTCTGGAGGAGCAGAAGGAAGGCCAGATGGCAACTCACAGGGACAAGTTGCTGAGACAGAGCAAAATCAGGTGGACTGTCAGGCTCTAATCAGATCAGATGTCAGGAGGATCATGTTGGGAACCTCCCAGCAACTTTTCTAGCTCATTCCGTGTCCCAAATCAGATCACTATTTTACCTGGAGGGGAGTGTTAATATTAGAGAACCCCATATAGCACAGCAAACTGAAACAGAGATCCCTGCCCAGACTAGCAAAAGAGAACTAGCAAAAGAGAAATACTTGTCCTTTTTTTTCTTCCTACAGAGGGCTTATAATGGCATGGCAGGGAGTGCTTTCAGTTATCAAAACAATATGGGGTGGAAGGGTCAACTCTCTTCCCTCTTCCCCATGAGGCCCCGATACGAACTGGGGCTGCATACAGCTATGATATAACTGAAAGACTAATGGGCATCGTCTTCACCATCACATCACGTTAGACTGTAAATTAGTCTATCCATCCCTTACTAGTCTCCTTTGTCTTTTCAGCATAGCCGGACTTTTTTCACCTAAGTGGATCATGGGTGCTGTGGTAGCATCACACTTAAAGTAGCTCCTCCCATTTGTTGTGCCTGTGGTTCTGGGAACCAGTAAGTGATTTAAAGAGCTCTTGGTTCAGGGTGCCTGAAACATGGCAGAGCAGATCCTTTGAGGGATTTCTGCCTGGCTAAGTCATGGTGCATAATGCTTTATAATGTAGGGACCAGGCAATTCCAGCACTGTGTGCCATTTTGTGAAGAGAATCCTCATTTCCAAATATTTTGAAAACAGCCGTTTATTGCCAAGGATGCTCCCCTCTGCTGCGATTTTCTTTTTTAATGTATGTGCAGGGGAATTCTTTTTAAACATATGTCCAGGGGAATGCCATGGACATATTTTATCTGGATTTCAGCAAAGCTTTTGATAAGATTCCACATGATATTCTTGTTCACAAGTTGGTAAAAAGCGGTATAGATCCTAATTCTGTCAGGTCGATTGATAACTGGTTGACAGATCGTACCCAGAAGGTACTTGTTAATGGCTCAGCATCCTCTTGGAAAAGAGTGACAAGTGGAGTTCCCCAGGGATCTGTCCTGGGGCCTGAGTTGTTCAACATATTTATAAATTATTTGGATGAGAGATTAGAGGGGATGCTTATGAAATTTGCAGATGATACTAAAATGGGAGGGGTAGCAAACACAACCAAAGACAGAATCAGAATACAAGATGATCTTGATAGGCTCAAGAAGTGGGCTAAACTGAATAGAATGAAGTTCAATAGGGACAAATGTAAAGTTCTGCATTTAGGTAGGAAAAACCAAATACACCAATACAGGACGGGGGAGACTTGTCTTGGCATTAGCATGTGCGAAAAGGATCTAGGAGTCTTAGTAGACCATACATTGAACATAAGTCAGCAGTGTGACTCGTCGGCTAAAAAGGCAAATGAGATTTTGGGCTGTATCAAATGGATTTCGTGTCCAGATCACGGGAGATGATGGTACCGCTGTACTGTACTCTGCTCTGGTTCGGCCTCACTTGGAGTACTGTGTTCAGTTTGGGGCACCCCAGTTGAAGAGGGATGTAGACAAACGAGCATGTCCGGAGGTAGGCAACAAAGATGACGTGGGGTTTGGAGGCCAAGATGTATGAAGAAAGGTTGGGGGAGATTGGTCCATTTAGCCTGGAGAGAAGACGACTGAGAGGGGATTGGATAACCATCTTCAAGTATTTAAAAGGATGCCATATAGAAGATGAAGCAGAGTTGTTCTCTCTTGCCCTGGAGAGATGGACCAGAACCAATGGGATGAAATTAATTCAAAATAAATTCCGTCTAAACATCCGGAAGAAGTTCCTGACAGTTAGAGTGGCTTCTCAGTGGAACAGGCTTCCTCAGGAGGTGGTGGGTTCTCCATCTTTGGAAATTTTTAAACAGAGGTTTAGATAGCCATCTGACAGAGAGGCTGATTCTGTGAAGGCTCAAGGAGGTGGCAGGTTACAGAGGATGAGCGATAGGGTTGTGAGTGTCCTGCGTAGTGCAGGGGGTAGGACTAGATGACCCATGAGGTCCCTTCCAACTCTGTGATTCTATGATTCTAGGTACACTGGTTGAGCCATTCATCAAGAAAAACCATGAATTACCAGAGCCTCAGTGCACTGTGTTTACTAATAAGGCATTTTATACCCAGTTGTCATCTTTTGTTTTCCACCCCTGTATCAAAGCACACATTCTACTATAATTGATTACCATATTACAGGAGTAGGCAGAACAGATCTGTGGTGAGAGATCAGACAATGAGGTCAATTGTTGATGAGGTAGCCATGTGAAAGCTGTGCAACACAAATCATGCATCAGTTTCTTCTAACATACAGAGAGAGCTTTCCGTTGTAATGCTATCTGTTGATGCAAATGAAATATAGCTGATATTTACATTTACTCCCCTCCTTGCCCTATGGAGGAAGATCTGATGACTTTGTCAATTCTTAAAAATTCTTTGCCTTGTACTGGCTAAGTACCACTGTTACCCCAAGATCGTTAAAGACTATGTGCATACTTTTTTCTGTGATGAAATGGACAGCGGTATCCTCAGATTACCACTATGCCAGGGTTGAGTTCAGTGATCAACATGGCAAAAGGTCTGCCAATAGAAACTGCTACCACATAAGTCTTGTATTTCAGTTGCCTGAAGTGAAATTTGTTTTATACTACATTTGAGATCTCTGGAGGATTAGGCATAGAAATTGATTCACAATATGTGTGAGTTTGCTTGTTTTTCAGGTGCCAAAAGCAAGCTAAGCCAGGAATGTAATACAAAAGGCAGATGCATCCCTTTAATCTATAACAACTCTCCCTAAAACTTCTCTGCCCTTCCTGAAGAAATCCTGGAAAAAATACTTCAGTAAACATATCTGTGATGATGATTCCTTCCACAGTTTTTTTCTGATCTCTCCTCTCAAATGTGAAAAATAGTCCCCAAAATATCAATTCTAAGCAGATCTCCTTAGGATCTTGCTGAAGTATATTCCATGTGACTAACTCCCAGAATAGTGTTGTTAGGATTGTACGCTTTCACTTCCCTAAGAGTAAACCACACTGCGTAAACCTAAGTAGGATTCTGAGTTGAAAGGGGCTGATTCTACACTTAGGGCCTTTTCGCACGGGGATCTTTGTTGCAAATTGTTTGCGGAATGAAAAATCGCCATTTAAAATAGTGGAATTCGTCGTTATGCATACCTGCCTTTGTAGTGGAATCAGTTGCGTTTTTTAGCGTTTCCCACAGGCTTCCGGTCTCAGCAGAAATCGCTAGAAAGAAAGCGCTATTGCCAAGCTCGTCCCGCCCCTGGCCGTCAAGCAGCCAATGGGCAGCCGTTAGCATGCCCCCAAACAGCCCCTTTCCCTTTAAGAAAGGTTTAAAAAAAAAAAAACAGACCCATAGCAACGAATCTAGGTAGATTCGTTGCAACGGAGAGACCCATCCAGCTGCCTAATGTGAGCTGTCGTTTGATTGTATGATTGTTGGCACGCTGCCTCGAGTGATAAACCCCCCCCTCTCACGGGCCCGATTTTCGGCTGAATTAATGTGTAAAAAATAAAGGGACTTTATTTCAGCAAACGGGCTTTTATGTGGTTTGTGCTTAGTGACTAAAGGTGAAGGACTGAAGCCAGGGAAGCCTCTAAACAGAAAGAGGCTCGCTGGTGCGTTTATCCCCGCTCGCTCGGAGAAAAAAAAATGGCGATCGCTTCGCCGGAAGTTTGGAGGACAGGCTCAGGGGGAGGGACTTTGAAGAACCCGCAACAATGGTAACGCACAGGTCTTTAGCGCTAGTGTTGCAGATTGGTTGCAGGAGTGTATCGCTATCCGGAGGGTGAATCCACTTTTGCTGATTGGTTTCAGGAGTGTTGCAGATTGTCTACGACGTCGTGCGTTAAGGCAAATTAGTAGCGTTTTCAATTAGCAACCATTGTGCTATTTTGAAGCCGTGCGAAATGGCCCTTACTTTGTTTATTCCATTGTGGATCCTGCTGAATTCAGATCTCTTTGAACTTGGGTCTTCCCCGATCTCTCCCCACCCAATTGAAACAGAAAGTGTTCTGCCCTTGATTGAAAAAGCTCACAATGGGGAGGGGAGCCAAGGCCAGCAGGAGTCTCTTTCTTATCTTGAATGAGGGTTGGTGGAGGAGATTGGACAATGCAGAGGAGGAGGAATAAATCCAAGAGGCAAATCTGCTGAGAGAAGTTAGGGCTTCTGGAAGACAGTCACTTTAAGGGAAGCCTTGTAACCGGGAACTATGAACTGACACGCTGGCTAATCAGGGAAGACTGCTTTGTTACCAGGCATGGACAAAGGAGTTAATTCGCAAAAAGCAGGAAGCTGCACTCTTCCTGATGCTGTTTTTTTTTCAAATATGGAGGCTTATATCCACTCCAGGCTATCACGGGGGAAAGGTAAAGTCACCATGATTGATTAATCATTCATGTTCCAGAGGGAAAATTTAAAGCGCCCTGAATCAGAATGGAAATGGAATTCAGTGTAGATTGCAGGGATTGGGTAACTGGGAGTGGGTAGACTAAACCCATCTCAGGAGTACAATCTTAACTGCCATAGAATTCCAGCCAATCACATTTGTAGCTCATCAGCCCAGCGTATTCCAACCAATCCTCTTCAATAGTCATGTTTTCATTAGCCAGCAAGAAAAAAGTTTTCAAAAACTGTATTCTTTCCCGACCATTTGCTAGGTTCTGAGATTGGGGCTACCTGCATGATAAAAAGGGAAATCCTAAGAAAGGATATCAGATGTGATTTATAAAAGTATTCTATATTTTAAGTCCTTGTAGACGAAAACTATGCAGGGGCTTTGAAAAATTCCATTGAGGATATCATATCATCACAAGGCCTGATGTTTTTCAAGCTTTTTTTTTTGTGGAAGTGAAAAAGCTATAACCACAATGACACTTATGACTGAACAGATAGGGCTTTGATCTACTTTGTGAAAGCAATGCGTTTGATGCATCGTGTCCCTCCCCCCCAATAAAGGCTTAGTGAGAGGATGATTTAACCAATTTCGAGTTGGTTCTTTATTATGCAAGTACAAAATAAAGACAGTTCAATTCCTTCTTTAGCCATAGTCCAATCTATTTATAAATGAGACAGGCAAACAGTCTTTAGATGGTGAGGGGTTTGGAGACCAAGAGAAAGATTGGGGAAGCTTGTTCTGTTTAGCCTGGAGAGGAGATGACTGAGAGGGGATTTGATAACCATCTTCAAGTATTTAAAAGGATGCCATACAGAGGATGGAGCAGAGTTGTTCTCTCTTGCCCTGGAGTGATGGACCAGAACCATGGGATGAAATTAATTCAAAATAAATTCCATTTAAACATCTGGAAGAAGTTCCTGATAGTTAGAGCAGTTTCTCAGTGGAACAGGCTTCCTCGGGAGGTGGTGGGTTCTCCATCTTTGGAAATTTTTAAACAGAGGCTAGATAGCCATCTGACGGAGAGGCTGATTCTGTGAAGGCTCATTGAGGTGGCAGGTTACAGTGGATGAGCAATAGGGATGTGAGTGTCCTGCATAGTGGAGGAGGTAGGACTAGATGATCCATGATGTCCCTTCCATCTCTATTATTCTAGGATTCTATAATCTTGACAGTGATAGCAATTAACTGAAACAAGATAAGGGCACCTGGATATTTCCCCCACATATTTTATCACGCAGAGCTCTAGATGGGTGACAGGACATCAACTCAGAGTCAAGTCTGATCAGCCACATAGTGCCCTGATGACATCACGTTATCTACAGAACTCCCAGTCGACAGGTATCACTCCCTAACTAGAAAGATACTGGCTGGAACAAATTGCATCAATGGGATTTTCAGAAATAAATGTTCTCAGTTGAGGGATTAGAGGAATATTTTACCCAAACATCGACCCCAACCATACTTCCAACCCAGAAATCAAAGCAGGAGAATGTTTATCCCAGCATTACACTCAGAATTTTGTGCAGAAAAATCGAGTCTGCCCTTTCTTCCCCATTTTTCTTTTGCTTGGCTTGCACTTCGCTTTATCTTTTGTATATAGCAAGTGAACTAGGATGTTAACTTATATAAATTACTATTGATTAGAAATGTTTGGCTTTATGAAAGGGCAATGATCCTTGGAGAAGGTGGCTGCTTGCCAGGGAAGTCCCTGTTTCTTTACCTGAAATTCAGGTGAAACAAATTGGAAGCTTTGCAACTTAACTTCATACAATGGCTGCTAAAATCACAAGGTTCTTCTCTTTGAAATAAATATCTTTAATTTGTTTGCTTTCATGCTCCAAATATTTGTGACTGTTTATAATAATTTTTTAACCCCCCCCCAAAAAAAAACAACAACAACAACACACAAATGTCCGGGTGGTTTAGTCATGACAATTCCAAATTAACAAATAAGTCAACACATGGCAAGTCTCCTACTCCAGAACCAATCGGTCTTTTAAAGCACCCATGGTGTCTTTTAGCTCAAGAGGAAGTACTGATACAGGCTGTTTGTGCTGGCCTTTAGGTTGTTCACAAGGTACAAACCTAAGAGGATTATTTAGTTCTGTGACAGAAAGTTCAGTGGGTGGCTGAGCAATGAGTCAGCCAATGGCTTTCAGGAAACTTGTAACAGTAATTGATCTGCCAGTGAAAGCAGCCTTCAGACATAGAGGGCTATGAGCCTGTATGAGCCCCTCAAAGGATTCTGGACAAGAGTTAATGTTGATGTTGGCTTTGCTTGAAAATAAGAGTCCACACATTTGTCTTTGCAGGGGGGAATCTCCCAACAAGTATGGGATATTTTAGGTGCGTAATTCATGTTGGTTGGTAGATGATGTGATCTCCCTCCACTTCTATTTTATTGGGCTCATGGCAAGAGCCTTAATGTGTTTTCCTTCAGCTGTAGTGCATTGCAACAGAAATCTGTTTCTTTTTACAGTGGAGGTAAGCAGGCTCCCACCAATTGCTGGCCAGTGGGTCTGTTGCATCAAAAACAAACAGAAGCCATGTGGCATCATTAAAAACTAATATGGTTGATTTCATTAGAAGCTCTCACAAGACAATTAGCGGCCTGAAATCAGCCGTGGCCACCGTTGATGCAGCAGGAGGGGAAGGACTGGATATATAAAGCAGGAGGAAGAGGCGGGGAGGGGGGCATATGGCTGCTGTGTCCAGCCTGGAGCCTCCTGGGTAGTTGGGGGTGGGAAGAAGCGTCTGCGTGCAGGTGCCTTGCTCAAGCTTGGCCCAGACTCTTTTGCTGGGTGACACAGAAGGAGCTTCCCACCCTCCCTAGCTGTCAAGGGGTTGGTTATGTTGTCAGGCCATGGCTGGTAATTTTTCAGGTTTGTTGTGGTGGTTTGTGTGTGCAATTTTTGTAACAGCTTGCAGGTTGGCAGGGGGTGAAGCCAGTTTTGAAGGGAATTGCCCTGTGTGGCAAATGCCCTAAGCAAGGGGCATCCTTAAGAAAGCAGCTGACCTGTGAATGGGTGCTGAATCTGGCTGGAGGGGGCACATGGATCACAGGGCCGGGTAGCATGAGAAGGCTCCGCTGGAGGGTTGTACCTCCTTGGATGTCCCAGGTGGACACCTCCCTATAGGAACTGCAGCAGCTCAGGGGACCCGTGTTCCTGGCTGGGAACAGGAGCGGGTCACTTGAGGTGCTGTGGGATGGGTAAGGACAACTAGGAGCAGTCGGCTGACTACTGTTGGGTGGGGCTCCCTACCCCCCAACCTTGCCAACTTCCCATAAGTGTTATAATAAAGCTATGGCCTTATTTATTCCAACCACGTAGTAGTGTATTCCTTAGCCCAGAACTCCCTCCCTGCAACTCAATGCCTACTTCATCAGTTTACCTCTTTGGCCCATTATGTACGGAGTGGAAGGTCTGCATTCAGGGTGGAAGGGCAGCAGCTAAAATCACCAATTATGCACGCTGCAGGCGGCAACTGGGCGCAGAGTCAACGTATGCTGCCGAAAAAGCCGTGTTAGCGAGATGCGGAAGAAAGTGGAGCTTCCCGGGAGCAGGGCGCAACCAGAAGCGGCTCCGGAGTAGCCGCGTGCATAATCAGATACTCTGGGTTTTTCCGCCGTTGCGTTTCGTCCCGTGCGTAAGCAGTTTGCTTCGCTTCTTCCTCCTCCTCGTTCTCCATGCCGCCGTTTCAGCAGCCATGCATAATAGGCCTTTAAGATGACATTCAGCTTTTATTTGATTTTATCTGTCCGATTGATACCCTTACTGGTGTTCCTGCATTTGCTATTCAAAAGTGAAACATTCCTGTGTAATATCTCTGATTAGGGCTTCCGGCTGTGGTTTTTTGCCAGCTCTTTTACATGCTAAAAATTTGTTTGTACCAAGATGTCTGGCAGAAGAGGTGTGTAATTACTTTCACACAAGCATTCCCATTTGAAAAACATTTGAAAAACTGAACAGTGACTAAAAAAAAACTCATCCCCTGCCACAAAGTTTGTTAGTCTTTAAGGTGCTACTGGGCTCTTGGTCGTTTCTACTGCTACAAAATTCCTGGTTTTGTATAAGAAGGAGGCACCACAGTGTGCACACAGAGTAGACTGTAATTTATCTGAAACACCTTTTCATTCCATTTTTTTGCTGTAAATAATTCTGAAAAAGATGTGCAAATTGGCTGTTTGAAAATATTCAGCTTGTATTAAAGACAGAATGCCATTCTTCCATAGTTGTTGGGCTAGAGTGCTGAATATGCTAATGGATTCCCTTTGTCCTGCCAAAGTAATAACCGGTCGGATGTTGTTATGCTGATATACTGACAAGCATATCAAGAGTAGCCATTAGGCTGAAATCAAAATGGTCAGTAGAAATTGATTCCAGGTTTTGTACATATTTTGTGCAGCAACATGACAAAACCATACCATCATTGCATATTTAACCAGCTTTGACATCAAATCATAAGGTCTAAATCAGAACAAAAAATTGCTGTGTAATGAGCCCTTTTCTTCTCTGGGAACTTTTGATTCTCTTAGCAGCTTTGACAATGGCTAACAGTAAAGCACTAGTATTATCTGTCATTTGAGCTTTAGCTTGTTTGATACCAAGATCGTTGTTGTTGTTGTTGTTGTTTAATCCCCATAATGTCAAAATACAAATTGGGTTGGGTTCGGGGCCTTTTTGTTCAATAACCACCCGCAATTTCATGAGGATTAGGTGTTCATTTTGTCTAGTGAGATCACTCTTTCGCAGAGGGTGTGAAGTCCATGTTGTGGTTGCTTGTGCTTTCATGGGTAATTTATGCACAAGTTGAGCAACAGCCAACCCAAGTGGAGCTTTCTTTGGAGATTTTTCGGGAGCATTTGCTTTTCTTGAAAAGGCAAGCCTCTCCGCAGAAAAGGAGCAGAAAATCCTCACCTAAAGAAGTGGCTATGCTTGCTGAGCATCAGAATCACACAGAACTGTGTTTCTTTTTCTGGGTCCGGACCCAGAGGATAGCAGTTGGGGAGACGTTATTGTGCCCTTACACACAGGATATTTAACATCTTCATGTGCCCTCTAGGACAGCTGGTATGGGGTTACAGGCTGGGTTGTTATCAATAAGATGATGACACCCAGCTCTTTCATCTCATGGACAGCCACTCAGACTCCGGCCTCCCACCAGATACACTTGCCAGATATTTGGAAGCCATGGCTGGCTGGTTATAGCAGAGCTGCCTGAAACTCAACCCCTCCAAGATGGAGGTCCTGTGGCTGAGCAGAAAAGGGGTAGGACAGGAAGCACGTCTTCCTACTGTTGCAGGGGCGCAACATAACATCTCGCCCATGGCAAGGAATTTAGGATGATCCTGGATGCCTCCTTTATGATGGAGGCACAGGTCACAGGGGTGGCATGCATGGTGATTTACTATCTTCTCTAAGCAAGGTTACTAGCGCCCTACCTGCCCCCGGAATATGCCCCCTGCTTATGCTCCCTGCAGAGAACTTTGCTCTGTGGGTAGTAGTCACTTAGTGGTCCCTAGCTCCAGAGAGATACAACTGGCCTCGACCCGGGCCAGGGCCTTTTTGGTTCTGGCCCCTACTTGGTGGAGTGAGCTCCTGGGAAAGCTTAGGGCCCAGATGGAGCTGACAAAGTTCTGCAAGGCCTGTAAAATGGAGCTCTTCTGCCAGGTCGTGGGTTGAGGCAGGCTTAGCAAGATCTAGTGCATCCTTGTTAGCTGTTGGCTGAAGGTAGGAGAGATTTTGCCATTTTAGTAAAATTTGCTGTTTTTAGGATGGGGTTTTATGGGGATTTTAAAATATGTAACCTGCCAAGGAGGAAGGCAGACTAGAAATGTAATAAATAAATAAATAAATAAATAATGAATATTAGTGACAAATGCGGAACACAAGTCAAAATGTATTTGTTTGCTTACTTTATTTACTTTCTCCCCAATGGGGAACTAAAACGGCTCACATCACTCTGTTATCCATTTTATCCTCAGAACAACCCTGTGAGGTAGGTTAAGCACAGAGAGTGTGACTGGCCCAACGTCTCAAAGTAAGCTTCTATGGGAGAGTGGGACTTATCATAGAATCATAGAATCATGGAGTTGGAAGGGGCCATGCAGGCCAGCTAGTCCAACCCCCCGCTCTATGCAGGATCAGCCCTAAGACTTCCATACCAACACTTCAACAACTACACAAGCTTAGTTCCCATTTAAATCAGAATGCTAGTGAGAGTTGTACAATATAACCTGGGCCAGAATATTCCCATTTCTTTCATTTTGAGAACTTCCCTGATCATCCTTTTGATTTTCTGATGATTTTCTGATGCCTGCCACAAATGGACAGACAGATGGTCATGCGGCTCCTTTTACTATTATCGATGTGTGGTAACAGCCAGCCAAGCGATGCATTCTCTTATAATGTTTGCTTTGGATATGGGTCATATGGGGGGACCCAGATGGAATCTCTTTCTGGGGGCCCTGCATTGCAGGTACATTATCCTACATTTGTGTAAGCAGCTTTTGAGCTTCCCTGAAGAAAAAAAGTAACTTTGGTTATTCAATAAAGCAATGCTTGAGACGGTTATTACAATCTAGAATTCAATCTATCAAAATAGAGTGTCTAATCACATTAAGCCACGCTTTGAAAAGTAGTTTTGTCTAGAATGTCATAACACCCATTCTCCTTTTGACTGCAGTCTCTTCCTTTAGATTAGGTAATAACTATAGCTCTCTTTTGGTGTTTATTTAAATCAATGTTTAATATAATAAGTCAGGAAGTAATTCAATCATTTGGCATTAAGGAATAGTCATTATATAGAACAAGACAAAATTGGACCTGCTCTTGGAACTGTCCTTGGTATGGTAGCCATTAATAATTCTGGCAACTAGCTGGTAGTGCCATAGCAGGTGAGGTCTTGGGTCAGTCATAAGAGCTGGCTTTTGGAACATAGATGACATTCCATGCAAATTTTTAAATTACAATTATTATTTCCACCTTTCTCATTAGGACCCAAGGTGGTTATGCATATGATAAACCCTTTCCCATAATATGACAGAACTGTACATGAAACTGGTTCCTTTTGCTTAAAATATTTGTGATTTGGTCTCCCTTATCTCATTCTGATCTATCTATTTAACTTTTCCATGGTTGTGATATTACATGCCATTTTCATGGTTCCATTACACTATTCTATAAATAACGTAACAGGAAAACTAGTAGGTTTTAATATTCAAATTGAATCTAGTAATTGCTTTAATTATCTCCAGTTGTTTTCCCGGTGAACTGCAAATTGGGAGCAAGTCCATTACCTGTGAATGTCATTTGTTTGCTCTATAGTGTATCCTCAGCCTTTCCTAAGAATGATTATAGATTTTCTGGAGTTTACACAAAATCAAATATTGCAGACGTGAAATGATGAAAACAATGGGTCTCATAAACCAGCTAACATTAAACACACGGTTAGTTTTCCTCTTGAAGCCAGTTGGGCTTAACTGTGCTTTGCTGTGACTGGTCTGATCTTTGGGCCATGGCAAATAAATGCCATTCAGGGGTGGACTGGGCAGTTCCTACTGAACTGCTGCCCTGTAGGAGCCGCTGATGGTTAGCAATAAACTCAACCAAGTGGTCCATTCATGCTTGCAGTGCCAAATGGGGCAGCTTAACTTGGACCTGGGTCACAGAGGCAATTTACAATATCACTGAAAGAAAACAGATTGCATTTTATCTAGCAGCACAGCAGGGGCTACCCTGATTCCATTCCCCCTAACCATTTCTCTCATCTTTAATGAAAAATATTACCAGCTCTTGCTTCATGTTGCAGTAGGTCATTAGTTCCTCCAAAGGACATTACGGGTCATGATGCAGAGGCAGGCAAGGAGAAACTGCCTCCGATTGTCCCTCGCCTGGCTGCCATACAATCTTCAGATCTCCCAGTTATACCACACAAGCCATATGATAATAAATAAATCTATAAATAGGTTATTTGTCCATAATATAAGTTAGCCATTATAAAAGGTAAAGGTAAATGTATCCCCTGTGCAAGCACCGGGTCATGTCTGACCCTTGGGGTGATGCCCTCTAGCGTTTTCTTGGCAGACTCAATACGGGGTGGTTTGCCAGTGCCTTCCCCAGTCATTACTGTTTACCCCCCCAGCAAGCTGGGTACTCATTTCACCGACCTTGGAAGGATGGAAGGCTGAGTCAACCTTGAGCCCTGCTAGGATTGAACTCCCAGCCTCATGGACAGAGCTTTTAGATTGCATGTCTGCTGCCTTACCACCCTGCGCCACAAGAGGCTTTATATATAGTCATTATATATAGTCATCTGTAAACAGCCCGTGGCGCCACGGGCGCCACGGACACTATAAAGGAGTAAGGGGTAGTGGGGAGGAGTTAGGGCGGGACCGGTCCGGGATAAAAACTCGGGGGGGGGCAATCAGGAGCCGCGAAGCGGCTCCTGATTGGCCCCTCCGAGTGTCAATCCCGCCCCGCTTCACTCGCTCGGAAAATGGCGGCCCGCCTGGTGAGAGCCTCGGCTGGGGGGTGGGCCGGGAAGCCTTCTCTCGGCCGGCGGAGCGGCCTCGCAGCGTTGTGGACGCTGCGAGCCCGCTCCGCCGGCCGAGAGAAGGCTCCAGAGAGCCTCGGGGGGGTGGATGGGTGGTGGGGGGGAAGGGAAGCCTTCTGCCGCCGGCCGCAGCGGGCTCACAGCGTCATAGACGCTGTGAGCCCGCTGCGGCCGGCGGCAGAAGGCTCCAGAGAGCCTCGGGGGGGTGGATGGGTGGGGGGGGAAGGGAAGCCTCCGATTCCCAGCCCCAGCAACTGCGCGCGGCTCGCAGTTGCTCCCGGCCTGACGAGACTCCAGCCGGCGAGAAGCTGAAGAGAAAAAAAAAAACACCCCTGTAGGAGCCTTTCGCAGCTCCAAGCTGGCACGCCCACGAGAGCAAGCAGAAAAACATTAACCCTGTAGGAGCCTTTCGCAGCCCCAAGCCGAGAGCCAGCAGAAAAACATTAACCCTGTAGGAGCCTTTCGCAGCCCCAAGCCGAGAGCCAGCAGAAAAAAAAACCCTGTAGGAGCCTTTCGCAGCCCCAAGCCGAGAGCCAGCAGAAAAAAAAACCCTGTAGGAGCCTTTCGCAGCTCCAAGCCGAGAGCCAGCAGAAAAACATTAACCCTGTAGGAGCCTTTCGCAGCCCCAAGCCGAGAGCCAGCAGAAAAAAAAACCCTGTAGGAGCCTTTCGCAGCCCCAAGCTGAGAGCCAGCAGAAAAAAAAACCCTGTAGGAGCCTTTCGCAGCTCCAAGCCGAGAGCCAGCAGAAAAAAAACCCTGTAGGAGCCTTTCGCAGCCCCAAGCCGAGAGCCAGCAGAAAAAAAAACCCTGTAGGAGCCTTTCGCAGCCCCAAGCCGAGAGCCAGCAGAAAAAAAAATCCTGTAGGAGCCTTTCGCAGCTCCAAGCCGAGAGCCAGCAGAAAAAAAACCCTGTAGGAGCCTTTCGCAGCCCCAAGTCGAGAGCCAGCAGAAAAAAAAAACCTGTAGGAGCCTTTCGCAGCCCCAAGTCGAGAGCCAGCAGAAAAAAAAATCCTGTAGGAGCCTTTCGCAGCCCCAAGCCGAGAGCCAGCAGAAAAAAACACCCTGTAGGAGCCTTTCGCAGCTCCAAGTCGAGAGCCAGCAGAAAAAAAAACCCTGTAGGAGCCTTTCGCAGCTCCAAGCCGAGAGCCAGCAGAAAAAAAACCCTGTAGGAGCCTTTCGCAGCCCCAAGCCGAGAGCCAGCAGAAAAAAAACCCTGTAGGAGCCTTTCGCAGCCCCAAGCCGGCACGCCCACGAGAGCCAGCAGAAAAACATTAACCCTGTAGGAGCCTTTCGCAGCTCCAAGCCGAGAGCCAGCAGAAAAAAAACCCTGTAGGAGCCTTTCGCAGCCCCAAGCCGAGAGCCAGCAGAAAAAAAACACCCTGTAGGAGCCTTTCGCAGCCCCAAGCCGAGAGCCAGCAGAAAAAAACACTCTGTAGGAGCCTTTCGCAGCCCCAAGCCGAGAGCCAGCAGAAAAAAAAACCCTGTAGGAGCCTTTCGCAGCCCCAAGCCGAGAGCCAGCAGAAAAAAAAACCCTGTAGGAGCCTTTCGCAGCTCCAAGCCGAGAGCCAGCAGAAAAAAAAACCCTGTAGGAGCCTTTCGCAGCCCCAAGCCGAGAGCCAGCAGAAAAAAAACCCTGTAGGAGCCTTTCGCAGCCCCAAGCCGGCACGCCCACGAGAGCCAGCAGAAAAACATTAACCCTGTAGGAGCCTTTCGCAGCTCCAAGCCGAGAGCCAGCAGAAAAAAAACCCTGTAGGAGCCTTTCGCAGCCCCAAGCCGAGAGCCAGCAGAAAAAAACACCCTGTAGGAGCCTTTCGCAGCCCCAAGCCGAGAGCCAGCAGAAAAAAACACTCTGTAGGAGCCTTTCGCAGCCCCAAGCCGAGAGCCAGCAGAAAAAAAAACCCTGTAGGAGCCTTTCGCAGCTCCAAGCCGAGAGCCAGCAGAAAAAAAAACCCTGTAGGAGCCTTTCGCAGCCCCAAGCCGAGAGCCAGCAGAAAAAAAACCCTGTAGGAGCCTTTCGCAGCCCCAAGCCGGCACGCCCACGAGAGCCAGCAGAAAAACATTAACCCTGTAGGAGCCTTTCGCAGCTCCAAGCCGAGAGCCAGCAGAAAAAAAACCCTGTAGGAGCCTTTCGCAGCCCCAAGCCGAGAGCCAGCAGAAAAAAACACCCTGTAGGAGCCTTTCGCAGCCCCAAGCCGAGAGCCAGCAGAAAAAAACACTCTGTAGGAGCCTTTCGCAGCCCCAAGCCGAGAGCCAGCAGAAAAAAAAACCCTGTAGGAGCCTTTCGCAGCTCCAAGCCGAGAGCCAGCAGAAAAAAAAACCCTGTAGGAGCCTTTCGCAGCCCCAAGCCGAGAGCCAGCAGAAAAAAAACCCTGTAGGAGCCTTTCGCAGCCCCAAGCCGAGAGCCAGCAGAAAAAAAAACCCTGTAGGAGCCTTTCGCAGCCCCAAGCCGAGAGCCAGCAGAAAAAAAAACCCTGTAGGAGCCTTTCGCAGCCCCAAGCCGAGAGCCAGCAGAAAAAAAAACCCTGTAGGAGCCTTTCGCAGCCCCAAGCCGAGAGCCAGCAGAAAAAAAAACCCTGTAGGAGCCTTTCGCAGCCCCAAGCCGAGAGCCAGCAGAAAAAAAAACCCTGTAGGAGCCTTTCGCAGCTCCAAGCCGAGAGCCAGCAGAAAAAAAACCCTGTAGGAGCCTTTCGCACAGCTGCTGGGTGCTCCCTGCCCTCATGGCCCCAGAACACAATGGAGCCGCCGGGAAAGCCGCAGAAGAACAAAAAAATGCAGAGGAGCCGCCACAGCCCAGCGCACCACACCTGGGACTCCCGCCTCCTCTTTCAGGTAGCCTGTCCCTCGCTCTGTCCCTCGCCTGCCGCTCGCTCTGGTCCCCACCTGCTAGCGCCCATTGTCTTCTTCATACAATGGGCTTTTTTACTAGTTATATATAAGATATTTCTTCTATATGGAATGTACTATAAGACAGTAATATAAGATATTTTGAGAGTAATAGAAGAAGTATTTATGAGGATAGCGTTTATATCCTGCTTGGTAGAGCTTTCATGGCTTTGTGGACTGCATTTTCACTGTCACCAAAATGGAAGGCTTCGAATGATTTTAATAATTGTTAAGCTTTGACACAGCAAGCAACATGTCTGGAGCAGTCACCAAACAAATTAATTCTATTTTTTAAAGTAGCCTTAATAAGCTTTATTTCCCATGTGTGAATGTATCCAACCCACATGTCTTCTTCCTGCTTTTGAGATGTTTTAACATGAAACAACATTGACTAAGCCATTTGGCTAGCAAATTAGTGCCACCATTATCAGTAAGAATTGTGATCAACATTTTGCCTGTTTCCAGCCTGAACATTTGCACAATTCTATGTTGGCATTACAGTGTCTTGCCACATGTGGAAAACTAGGAATAAATACCTTTCTGATCAGAGCAACAAGGTGGCAGGGAATGATGAAGATATAGGGACTTCCAGGAGACTGGGTTGTCTTCTTTGGGTTCAGAAATACCTGGAGATTTGAGGGTGGGGTTCTGAGAGGGATTTAACCTCGGCAGGATATCATGCCACACCATCCATCTTCCAAAGCAGCCATTTTCTTCAGAAGTGAAATAAATGTTTTAAATAAAGAAAATGTACTAATGATAAGAAGAAATAATAAGAAACAATGTATGTAGTCTAGTATAAACTGTCTAGTATAAACTGTAGTCCAGTATAAGCTGTCTGGAGAACTGCAACTCTATCAGGAGGAGAGAAAGAGGAAATAGTATGGTGAGAAGATAAAGAGGAAAGTGAGATACCTCCTGCAAGTTCTTGAAGGTTTTTCAGTGGGCAGCAGAGACTGACTCAGCAGTTGCCATGCAACTTGGCCAAAACTGTCCTGGAAATGCTGCCAGGGGGACAGAAGGAAGGAAAACTGAAGACCAGGGGTCAGATAATGTTAGGTTGGCTGGTGGGTGGGAAGGAGAGAAGCAATAAGGGAAAAGAGTTGTCAGGGTGAGTTGTCAGGGAAGAGGAAAATGAGATGTTCTCCACAAGTCCTCGCAAGTCTCCCACATGTATTGTATATTTCTACAAAGCTATTAAAACAGCAAATGCTTCTTTTAACACCTGCATAGGAGTGAATGCATCAGCCTGAAATTATTCATGTGTAATTAGCTCTGTGTACATTGATCATTTCTCCTACGTTGGCAGAAATAAAGTATGTGTGGTCTGCATTCCCTGAAATTCTTTTAACAAATATTAGGATGCATGACAGACTGCTAGAAGTCATGGTCAATGGGCTTCAGTTCCTTATACTTCCTTGAACAATGAAATGGCCATCCAAGCAGAACCCCCGGAAGGCAAGGTGTAACATCTTGTGAGTGCCAGGATCAGAAATACGTAGCTCTATCTTTGCAGGCTTTACAGTCTGTCATACTATAACTGTAGCACTTATCACATGTCACATATTTCATTGTTATGGATTAGAGAACAAATATTTCTTCTTCATGTGACACCACCATGCATTGTGCTAGAAAGATGACTTGTGCTGCATATTGCTCATTTATTCAAAATTATATGATGTTGAATCCTACATGCCTGTTCTGGAGATGGTAGCACTTTCCTTCAGCATAAAGAGCCTTCTGCTAACAAAAGGACGGATCATTCTGCTTGTTTTCTGATTGGACAACTTCCGGTTTCCCTTGTGGTGGTGAAGTATGTGATTTGCACACTAGTGACAGCCTAGCCCAAAGCTCTGGACCAGCTGGGCCAGAAGGTGCACACAGATGTTAAACAGTGTGGGTGAGAGGACCACCCCTTGTGGGACTCTGCATGGAAGATGGCAACTACGCAGTTGCTCCTTTCCCACTGTGACACTCTCTGTGTGGTTCTGGAAAAGAGATCAGCCATTGTAGGGCTGTCCCTCATATTCTGGCCCCAGTGAGGTGGTGAGCTAACAATTCGTTGTCAAAGACATCAAATGCCACCAGCAGGTCTAATAGCACAAGGAATGCTGACCCACCTCTATGCAGCTGGCACTGGAGATCATCCATGAGGGCAACCAGCACTCTCTCCACCCTGTGGCCAGGGTGGAAGTCAGACTGGACTGGATCAAGAGCCAGTTGTATCTTTATATTGTTTATATTGCTTTATTTTATATACTGTTAGCTGCCCTGAGGGAAAACGAGGAAGGGGTGTCCCATGAGGAGGGCTGCAAATGCGGCGTACTATTCTACATTTGCAGGCAGAAGGCCCCTCGCGTTTTAGCCCTCTATATGGAAACGGTCTGTAGCTCCAGGACACAGGAGAATCCAGCTGCAAAAGCACGTTGAAAGTGCTTTATCCAATGGGTGCAGAATGGACAATCATTTCTTTGGATGTTGTGCTTTCTCGACATTTGTGACTGCCTGCTCCATTACTAGAATAATGGTTCGAACATTTTTCCTTTTACTTGACCTATTTAAGTGTGAACGTATTTTGCTGCTTTCAACTGTAACATTTTGCACTTCATTAAGTTAATCAAATATGCCATAAATACAGGAATCGGTTTAATTTAGGATTGTCAACACTGGACTAGGAAATACCTGGAGAATTTCAGGGTGGATCTGGGAGTGGGTAGGATTTGGGGCAGAGGGGGACCTCAATTGAAGTATAATGTTACGGAGTCCAGTCTCCAAAGCAGCCATTTTCTCCAGGGGAACTGAGCTAAGCTATAATTCCAGAGGATCTCTAGATCCCACCTGGGAACTAGATTCTCCAATGTAACTGTATCTGGGGTTGCCTGCACAGAAATTCCCTTTAGTGGGTTTTTTTTTAAGGTTGTGGACAATAAATATTATTAATGTATATGCTTATTTTGTTTATTTGGTTTATTCAAGACTGATTAAAAAATGCAACTCAGTTTTCAGTCTGATTTTGCTTATGGAATACAATTAATTCTCTACATTAGTTGTCTTCTTTTAGAATAATAGAAAGGCTAAGAGCTAGGAAAATGTCTCCACCCTACAAAGACATCAGAGCATTCTGAATGTCTCCCCTCCCCCCCCCCTTGCCATGGCTCTGGCTGCTTCAGGCACGAATGGCCTCTTTGGATGCGGAAGTGCCCAACCCTAATTTGTTTTATGTCTTTCACATACCGTATAGCAGATGTGTACATCTCTTCTAGAGAAGAATGATTTGGCAATTTGAGATGGTCAGGGATATTCTTTTCCTATTGGTAATATCTTAGATTTGTATGGAAGATAATGACTCAAATCTGGATTAGACATTCCTCAGTCATAAGAACATATATGCGGAGTATGATTTCTTCCTTCCTGGCCTGTGGTAACCCAAAACCATACCAAGGGGCGTTTAAGGGTTCTGTGAGGAAGACACAGGAGGTGGGAAAATCATACCCTGCAAGTGGAGGTCCCTATACCTGCAGCCTGGATCCTATCCAGTCTAAATACGATTGTAATATTTTTACCTGATTTATTGAGATGTTCATCTATTTTTTCCAAGGATTATATTTTCTAAATAGTACCCTTACAATTTATGGTAGGATATACTGAAAATAAGAAAAGTGGACATACATGATTTTAATCAGTTACCTGCTACAATTTTTTTGTGCAAGAGCAAGGGAGGCCAATTCCGGTCAAGTTCCTGTTCTGGACCTACATGTTACACACAACCAAGGAGAACCATTCAAAACAGACATGCCCCTGTCAAGTTCTCTCCCCTTCCTCTTAAACGCAGGATCATTCTCCCTATAATTGCGTCCACATCATGTTGTGCAATTCTTTACTGTGTTCTGTGCTAAATTGGCTGGTATTGTGGAGAAACACACAGTTGAAGGACATGACAACACAGGTTAAGTGGTCCTATATTTTACAGCTGTGAAAATGGCTGCTTACATTGCAGCAGCAGGTGTCTTTACTCATTGTTCTGTGTCATCTAATAGTACTAAAAGAAAAGGGAGAAATGCAGAATGAGAAATGCAGAAGTTAAACATTGGGATCTGGTTTTGTACTTTGAGTAGGATACATTGAATTTTTCATTCAACTTTCTAAAACGATTTCCTCTCTTACTGGTTTTTCACTTCTGATTTTTTTTAAAAAAACAACCTACTGTGCCATTGTTAATCCATGTGGATTCATGAAATAACACATTTGTTTTGATCTAGCAGAACCTTTTCTCAAGTGATAGGATTTTTTTTTAAGTAACCACATCAGTGCTCACAAATTATTTCTCACTTTCTGTTACAGCGTACCAACATTCCAGAGCCTCCCTGAAGAGATACTCAGTAAACTTGCTGATGTCCTTGAAGAGGTATTTGCTTTTAATTTTTGAAAATGGCATGAGGGTCATAAGCAGTAGGTCTCTTGTTGTAGGAGCAATTCAGCGATCACATGGTTCTGTTTATCAGGACTCCTTTGCTGAAGGAGAATATCTTTGCAGCGATTATGGTGTTTCACTGTTCCTCAAAACAAACTTCAGGAGAAAAGGTCGAGTGACATATGCTTTATGGTTCAAATTGGATAAATTCTATTTTCTATAGAGGCACACATTAAATCAATGTTTTTGTTAAAGTATGTTGACACAAGTCTTTAAGATCTTGCCTGTCACGATTTTCAGAATCTTTCTCACAGATCATAGGTATGCTTATTGCATCGGGACCGGGTGTTTTCTCTAACTCAGTGAAAACTACAATTCCCAGGCTTCATATAGGCCATTGAGCATACTTAGAAGCATTACTGGCCAATGCCTCTAAGTATAGTGACTTAAGAATGAGGCATGTGCTATTACTAGACCCCATTGTTGCCTGTTCCTCTTCTCCATTAAGCAGCAGAATGCTGAGAAACAGGAAATGGCATTACTATGGGGCTGGAAGGACTCCCTGGAGAAGAGCCTAATGCTGGGAGCGATTGAGGGCAAAAGAAGAAGGGGACGACAGTAAATGAGGTGGCTGGATGGAGTCACTGAAGCAGTTGGTGCAAACTTAAATAGACTCCGGGGAATGGTAGAGGACAGGGAGGCCTGGAGGATCATTGTCCATAGGGTCGTGATGGGTCAGACATGACTTTGCAACTAACAACAACAACAGGGGGCTGGAAAAAATAGAATGCCAACAAGGGTGGTCTTCTTCTTCTTCTTCTTCTTCTTCTTCTTCTTCTTCTTCTTCTTCTTCTTCTTCTTCTTCTTTCCATTGCTTTGAAACACTCTAGGAAGATCTCTGCATTTCAGAGGGCTTCCAAAAAATCTTGGAAATACCCACATGAGTTCAGATGTGTGAGGAAGCTCTCCCATCACAACATGCAATTCCAGCTACTACTTTTAAGGCAACAGTATTGGCAGTATTGTTGAGAGTCAGCACAAGTTGGCTGCTGTGAATCCATAAGTTCTTTATATGCCACTTGAGCTGGCTAGTATTCCCTGCCACACTGCTTACTGACTCTTCTGGGGCAGCAGAAGTTCATGCCAGCTTATGCCACTAGCCAAAGGTTATGCTACCCTGAAATCCTGAGATAAAATTGCTCCAGTAAATGTGCTCAATCAACTGTGAAAGGAAATTCAGTGAGCTTTTAAAAGGAGTTCCTCTTCTTTTCGTCTGCTGGCTTGATTCTGAAAGCTCTTGAGCGTCTTGAACTTGATGCATGGTCTACTCACCGCAGTGGAATTTTTTGTTGTTGTTACTCTTTTGGCCTGATAGTTCCTCTTGACATCCAAGGCATCTCACTTGACAGTTGAATTTTGATGATCAGGGCTTAATATAATTTCTTGTAATTAAGAAACATGGGTACTAGAATTTTGATGAAACATTTTAATGACCCCCAGGTCCTGAAGGATATGGAAATATATCGGTTTGCTTATTCAAAATGTATTAAATGTATGTTAATTTCACACCAGGCAACTTAATGTTAGTTGTGATTTGTCTGCTAATTACTGGTTTTGCACCTGCAAAATTAAATGCAAGGAAGTCCTGCAGCCAGGCACGATTAAAGAAGATCATTAATATATTGTCCTGTGACAATTATGCATACCAAATTCTGCTTGTTCTTCTTCTGATGATGATGTATTTTCACTTGTTCAACACAAGCCAACATTAAAGAAAATAATTTGGGCAACCTATGCTAGCTTCTTTAAATATTCACAGAAATATTTGTTTTGACATTTTAAGAAAGTTTCCTTTTTAAAAAAGTAGCTGTAACTTCGATCATTTTGCTCAGTTGTCATTTTTGCTGAAACCCGTATATAAACCACAAACCAACATGAACCAAGGCATTGGTTTGTGAACTGAACCTCTTCATAGCAGTTTGTGACCCCTGCTTTCTGCTCCCCACCATTTTTAGCAGGCTGTAAGTCTGGAATTTGGGAGTGCTCCTGAATAATAAAAGAATATCGTATCTATTGTGCACACGTAAAACATCTCAGTATGTACACCACAAATGCCAACGAGTACAGATCTTACGTGTGTCGATCATCCTGATCTTCATCAGAGGTCAATATATAAATGCACACAATTATATATAACAATTTTTTTCAATGGACGAGGGGGGGACTTCTTTAATAGAATCATAGAATCATAGAGTTGGAAGGGGCCATAGAGGCCATCTAGTCCAACCCCCTGCTCAATGCAGGATCAGCCCAAAGCATCCTAAAGCATCCAAGAAAAGTATATATCCAACCTTTGCTTGAAGACTGCCAGTGAGGGGGAGCTCACCACCTCCTTAGGCAGCCTATTCCACTGCTGAACTACTCTGACTGTGAAAATTTTTTTCTTGATATCTAGCCTATATCGTTGTACTTGTAGTTTAAACCCATTACTGCGTGTCCTTTCCTCTGCAGCCAACGGGAACAGCATCCTGCCCTCCTCCAAATGACAACCTTTCAAAGACTTAAAGAGGGCTATCATGTCCCCTCTCAACCTCCTTTTCTCCAGGCTGAATATTCCCAAGTCCCTCAACCTATCTTCATAGGGCTTGGTCCCTTGGCCCCAGATCATCCTCGTCGCTCTCCTTTGTACCCTTTCAATTTTATCTACATCCTTCTTGAAGTGAGGCCTCCAGAACTGCACACAGTACTCCAGGTGTGGTCTGACCAGTGCCGTATACAATGGGACTATGACACCTTGTGATTTTGATGTGATGCCCTTGTTGATACAGTCCAAAATAGCATTCGCCTTTTTTACCGCTGCATCACAATGCCTGCTCATGTTTAATTTACAATCCACAAGTACCCCAAGGTCTCGTTCACACACAGTGTTACCTAGAAGCATATCCCCCATCCAGTAGGCATGCTTTTCATTTTTCTGACCCAGATGCAGAACTTTACACTTATCTTTATTAAATTGCATCTTGTTCTTATTGCATCTTAATCTTATGTGGCTGCTTCTGGTCCTGCAAAGTATTCATATTGTCAGAATCCGCAGCCAGCAAATATTTCCTATTCCTCCCCTGGGTATTGGAAAATCTTGCTGTGTGCTTCTCTACAAAAAGGTCCCTCCCCCATCTTTCTGTTTTGTTTTTAATAGTATTATATGCATTATAGACAGACTAGAATATCTCTGTACTGGTAATGTTTAATTTTAAGAATGTATTTAAATTAGCCAACAACATAACTGCATTATATTTGGGTTGCTAGTCTAAGATGAATGCAGTGAGAACAGCTGACTGAAACAGTTTGATGAAGGGAATAATCTTCACAGCACAATTTAATACCTTTTTTTTCCCTTTTGAAACTCTGTGAATAATCCAGCACCACTGCACTGCCACTCTGTAAGAACCTTTACAAACTGCTAGCTAGTGCCCAGAGGCAAAAGAGCTACTTTAAATTGTTCATTTTAGGCAATCCTAATATGCAGATGTTATTGTGAGAATGGTGGCAAAAAAGACTATTATGTAATGAGGCTGGACCTAGAAAATTGAAACAATTTAAGAAGATTTTTGTTCCGCACCTGCAACGGATGTGAATGAGCAAGTAATCATTATTCTGTAAACTGCTTAATAGCAGATACTTTTAAGATTCTTCAGTATAGAAATAGGACATATCCATTTAACAAAAATATTTTGAAGTCTAAACTATTTGCTTTTGTTTGCTTACCTATATTTTGTTATCTGTATTTAAGAAATAGAGCTTAGTTTTCTAAGATGGAGCACAAGATTCTGTTGAGGCTCAGCTACCTTATTTAGAAGGCCCATCTTGCTGCTTTTGTTTTGCTGCATCAGTCTTGAAGCATTCCCATTGAAACAGTCTGTACTGTTGACTGATCTTTTGTTCCTGGCTGTAGAGCCATCTTAGTCTCTAAATTCCACAGTGGCCTTGTTGTCAGTGAGGTGGTAATCATGAGACTGATCTGTATGAACCTCTGTTGCATGTTTAGGAGGACATGTGCTGAGGCCTCTCAGGAAGATACAAACACCATTCTTTGGTAAAGAATTTGGCCACAGCTTTATTTTACAAACTCCTGCCAGTGCAAAATGAGGCTGATCCCTCCTTGCAGTGGCTCTCCGGGCACTTGGTGGGCCTGCACCAGTGTACCTGCTGGAACAATTGAGCTTAAGATCTATGGGTCCCTTCTTGCCTCAGCTGGAACAACATGCTGACCCTCATATTTTCTTCTTCTCCTGAGGCATGAGATGGATAGAAGGGGGGATGGATAGGTGAGTGGGGGGGGGGGTAAGGCAGCCTCAACAAAACTATTGGGATCATCTATAAAAACATAAGAAGAGCCCTGATGGATCAGTCCAGTGGTTCATCTAGTCCAGCATCCTGTCTCATACAATGACTAACCAGTTCCTCTGGGCAACCAACAACAGGGCATAGAGGTCAAGGCCTTCCCCAGATGTTGCCTCTGGGTTCCGAACATGGCTAGTAGCCACTGATAATACTGAGCCTCAATTAAGTTTATTCCTGTAGCCATCACTACGTCTTCTGGTAGTGAATTCCACATTTTAATCACACTCCCATCTCTTCAAAGCATTTCCTCCTGTTGATGGCTGTCTTGTATGCCTGATAGCTTGGAAAAAAGAACCATGCTAATTGTGATCATTCCTTGAATAAGATGGAGAATTGAAGTTATGTGTAATTAGATGCTAACAGTTTGTAATTGTTAAATTCAATTAATGCAGTCTAAAGCAAGGACAAGTTCTAAGTAAAACTGATGTTGAAAGTTGTTTGTATTCTTTAAGGATCCTATACTGAACTGTAAAGCTTTCCTTGGGCATATTTTTCTTTCCTTGTTTCAGCTCTTTCAAAAGGAGAGTTAATACTTTCTCCTTCTCAGCCTTTTGGCTATGATCAAGTGTAATATCTGTTCTTATCACTTTACTTGAAAGTGAAACACATTATCTACAGCATCTCAGGATACGTTTATTTTTGTTTGGCAGTCTTGGATTGGATCGGATACCAAAACCCCATCAAAAACCCCATCCCCATGAATATTTACTTAGATTCAAGTCCCATTGGGTTTAATAAAACCTGTTACCATATAAAAGAGCATAGGGCCCCTAAGTAAGGTTGACAGTCATGGGATAAGAGGACATTTTTAATCCTCTTGTCTTGTGGATTAAAAATGGTTAATTAACAGGAAACAGAGTGTGTATAAATGGGCAGTTTTCACAGTCGGGTACCATAGAGCTTGGCACTAATTCTGGTTCTTTTTTAATCATGAATGATTTGGAGTTGAGAGTAAGTTGTTAAGTGGTTATCTGCAGATGACTGTTTTCAAGGACTGTGACAGCCAGGGAGGATTGTGAGGCACACAAGAGGGATCTTTCGAAGGTGAGTGAGTGGGTGACATTGTGGTGAAAGAGGTTCAACATCAGCAAGTGCAAAGTAATGCACATCGGAGCCAAAAATTGGAACTATAAATATATATGGATGGAATATGAACTAGTGGTAACTAACCAGGAAAGAGATCTTGGAGTCATGGTAGCTAATTTACTATGTCGACTCAGTGTGTCTACAATAAAAATGGCAACTACGATGAAGATTATTAGGAAAGGGGGATTGAAAACAAATCAGCTAGTATCATAATGTCCCTGTATAAATCTGTATAAAAAATGCCCCTGTATAAATCTCATTTCCTGTACTAGTCACCACACTGCAAAAAAAGAGATAGCATTGGAAAAGATGCAGAAAAGGGCAATTCATATTATTAAGAGGGTGGAATACCTTCCTTATGAAGAAAGGTTAAGGAGGCTAGGGGTTTTTTAGTTTGGAGAAATGTTGACTGAGCAGTGACATGATAGAGGTTTATAAAATTATATAATTATCTAGAAATTATATATAAATGGTATAGAGAAGGTAGAGAAAGAAGTACTTTTCTCCCTTTGTCATAATATAAGAACTTATGGACCCCAATGAAATTAATGAGCAGTAGGCTTAGAACAGATAAAAAGAAGTACTTCTTTGCTCTAAGAGTAATTAACACATGGAAGCTACAAATTCAGACAGCTTCAAGAAGGAATTGGATAAACATATGGAGCAGAGGATCATTTATGGCTATTAGTTACCAGGTATAGATGGAACATTGTGTGTGGTGCAGTGATGTTTCTGTATTTTTGATGCTTGGGGGGGGCAGCAGTGGAAGGGCTTCTGCAGGGGCCAATTAAGGGCGGGTTCCCGTCCCCCAATGTGCTGACCATGGGAGAGAGTTCTTGAAATCCACTGTCTTCCTACTTCATACTTTTCCCACTGCTCCCTTGGAATTTGTTAATATCTATCACTACTTAGAAAGGTGCATGAATATTACGGCTGAGTTTTGCATCCGGAAATATAGCATTCCAGTGTTTGCTAATACAATATTTATGAAATGTGTACATGGCCCAATTTATTTATTCTTTATTTTCAAAAAGAGGAAAGGGTTAAAGGAGTCTGGAATCTCTTCTGAACAATTTTCAAAGGTAATTTGTAAAACTACTGCCACATTTAGATCACAAAATACCTTTTAGTGCACTTCATTGACTTGCTGTTGGGTGGTTTGGATTTCAGTAAGCTTGGAAATCCATCCATTTGTTTTATTAAAAGCCTCAAGACATCATCTTGTTGTTACGATACTTGTTTTGTTTCTCTTTATTACAGCCTCATAACAAAATACCCATATTTTTTTTTATTAAATGCCTGTATGCAAGTCATAGTCTTTGGAGATGAAAAATACTAAGGACAACTGTCAATAAAAAGTCAATTTGCAAAAAGAGCATACAGTGCTTTAAAGGAGGACCAAAACTACATTGGGGAACCAATTATTGGACAGCATCTCTGTATGGGTATTTTTATTCTGATGGCTTGTTTTAAAATAAACTCCCCAGGTTCATACCATAATACCTTCCTTCTGTTACATGACCGGTAGCCATGTTTCCCATTGTAGAAAAATAAAACAGCTGGTATCCTATACAACATCACTGAGAAAAATCTCTGTGCTGTTTGTATCATGATATATTTCTGGTATGGAGTTAAATGCCAAAGAGATACTGTATTATTACGATTTATAAAGTACCTGAAATCTATTAAATGCTGTACAATGATTCTGTTAGACACAAATACTTAATGAATGATACCATTTTACTGTAGAGTGCTGTTTGTGGGTTGGATCCTACAAGTAGTAGCAGAAAGGTTTACTTAATGCAATTCCATTTGTACAAATCATTATACAAGAGATACTGTAAGACCTAAATTTTCATTTCCAGTCTCTCTCTTCTCTGCTCACCTGCCTTCCAGCACATGCACCAATGGTGACTCCAGTTCATCCCCCTAATTCACCCGTCTACCGGGAATGTACAGTGGCTCACGGTTTTCCTACCCACCTAGCTTAAGTGGTATCTGTGGCTCCTCTAGCCACCTCACAGCTGCCCCAAAGACTTCTTTTTCTTGCTTTTGTTTCTCTGCTATTAACCTCCCTCCTGTTTAGTTTTCACATTTTTCTGCAAACCTGGAGTTTCCCCAAGTCTGCAGAGGAATGCCACCCTGACACCATTATTTGGGTTTTTCTATTTACATGGGGTCAAATTAATAGTTAGATTTAGAATGAATGAATGAATGAATGAATGAATGAATGAATGAATGAATGAATGAATGAATGAATGAATGAATGAATGAATGCATGCTGTGGTGGTGAAAAATGCGATTGTTACAGCTGACTTATGGTGATCCTGTTTAGGTTAGTTGTTCAGAGTTGTTTTGCCATTCTCAGGCAGGAGTTGTTTAGATGTGGTTTGTCATTTCCTGCCTCTGTGTCACAATCCAGGTGTTCCATGGAGGTCTCCTATCCAAATACTAGACAGGACTGACCCTGCTTAGCTTCTACAATCTGATGAGACTGGGCTAGCCTGAGGATGCACGGGTTCTGTCATTTGCCAAGACAGAGTTCCCAATTGCAAGTTTGGTGGCTAAGTGTAAATATTTTCTACACAAGGACTCTTTCTGATATTATGCCAAATGCTCATTGGGGCAAGGAGAGATGAACAGCTGCAGCCTTGTTGCCCCCTTCATGCACATTAAGTGTTCATGACCACAATTTACATAAAGACATTGTGGCAGGTAGAAAAAAGGTATGGTATATAGATCTGAAGCAGCTCCCCCCCCCCCATATGGTTTGGCATGGTTCAGCTCCATTTGTATCTAGGCATGTGCATTCGGTTTACCTGCCTATAAGATTCTGTTATCTGTTTGGGCTATCAGTAAAGCTGGCCCAAATAAAAGTTGATTTTTTCTGACTTTTATTTAGGCACATTCAGCGATACCTATCAGCTGTCTGTTTTGCGCCTTCCCCAACTGAAGGGAAGCAAAATGGCCTGCTGGAATGACTGCCAGCCATTTAAACCAAACAGCTTGATGGGTCCACACTCAGTTGTCCAGTTTAGATGGCGAACAGCCATTTAAACCTTCCTTTTTGTTTCTCCACCTTCCAAATGACTTGCAGCCATTCCAGCAGTCCATTTTGCTCCCCTCCATTTAGAAAGGGGGGGGGGAGCAAAAAGGAGGCCCAGGACTGACACAGTGGCAGGAGCTACAAGCTCAGTACTGCCCAGGCTGGGACTGGCTCACTTTGAAGCTCAGTTTAAATTGAGCTATAAGGATGGGACAGCCCAGGGTTGACCATTTAGTAGACTCAGCTGGGCAGCCCAGCAGACCCCAAGGCAATCTTGCAGAGTGCTCGCTCTCCATAGGACCACCCATTTGGCAGGGTCTGCTATGTAGCCTGGTTTCAACAGAGCAACTCAGAAGTCCCCAATTGGAGCACGGATCAGCTGTTTATTAGGTCTCCTAGGCTTCCCAGTTCGAACATGGCTACCTAGCCAAAAAAATGTGGCTTCTCTTGAATTTACTTACTCCAAATATCATGTGCTAGTATTGGATTTGGAAATATCAGGAACTACAAATATTTGGGGGGTTCAGTATATCCGAATCCCCCCAAGTACTGTGTGTGTGTTTGTGCATGCCCTTATCATGAAGAAAGAATTTTATAGCTGTGGCCAGTAGCTTTTCAGCAGTGAAAGCATGTTGGCACACAACATGGTCCATTATGTGGAACCATGACAAACAGATTCATCTCCAGAAAATTATAGTTTTTTTTGTTTCTGAACAGTAATAAGTAACCTAGGAAATTGCATTTTGGACAGATTTCCCTCCCTCCTACAATACTGTGGCTCAATTGTTGATTCCTTTCTAATATCTGTTCATCCAGAGAAAATCAAGAGCAATAATTTCAGAACATACATTATTTGCCATGTTTTTTTTAAAGCAGCTTAAATTGTATTTGATTAGTCTCCTCTTCGCCTACTGTTCATTGTCTGTTTCTTCTCATCTAACAAGGCCATCATTATTTTACCTTCATACGGGATGAGAGTGGCTCATGAGTGCTGAAAACCAAGTGGAATAATCTGCATTAGAGAAAATCATCCTCTCCTCTTCCAAACAGAAAAAGGCAGATAAAAGACAAATGTACTGTGAAGAAGAAAGTAGGAGAAGGCCATCATTTTCAAGAATATTTTGGCTGGGATCCAGGCCTATTCTGCACAAAATAGATAATGCACTTTCAATGCACTTTCAAAGTAGATTTTCCTGTTCCGCACAGGAAAATCCAGCTGCCAAAGCACATTGAACATACATTATCCTATGTGTGCAGAATGGGCCCTGGTTTACTCTGTCTTGCCTCTAAAGTTGGGCAAGGGCCATGGTAGCTCATGGACATTGCATGTGGAAGTTTACACATTCAGTCCCTGGCACCTCCAGTTAAAGGATCTTAAGTAGCAGATATTGAGATTTTTTTCTGATTGAGACCCTGGAAAATCTGCCAGTCAAAGTAATAATCATCATATTTATTTTTATATCCCTCCCTTCCCAGGTGGCTCTGGGTGGATAACAGCATAATAAAACACACAGGTAATATAAATAAACAATTAAAAACAATATATAAACATTAAATAGATTATTTAAAACCACCATGCTGAACTAGATAGTCCTGATTTTGGTAAAGGGGCAGGGGGCTTTATCTGTTCCTGTAAGTTTGCTGAGAACGTGGAATTTACTCCCCACATAATCCTGATTGGTTCTGAGTGAGAAATTGTGGCAGAGCCCTTGTGCCTGTCATGTAATTAAATGACTGAAGAGCAGGGAAATATCTTTTCAGTCATAAATTATTCAGGTGTAACTTAAAGCTGACGAGAGATTCAAATGATATTAAAATGAGGGAGGCACTATAATACAGCCTTGAAGAGTTAACTTCAGAGGGACTGGAACACTCTACCGTGTGTCATGTTCTCTTATATATTTTAATGTATAACCAAGCCATCTTCTTCCTTCTGATATTTTTCTACCACAGCTCAAAACCTGGGTGAGAGAGCAATATATGTATTTTTTGCGACATAATTTGCATTGATTTCTGTTGAGGATTCTAAAAATATAGAGGCCCACAGCTCTAGCCCCAGGCATCAGCACCAGATGGAATAGGAGAAAGGTTAACATTAAACTGTTTTTTATTCCCAGTTCCCTTGGGCTTAATGAGAATAGCTGTCATGCGTTACTCCAGATGGCTATGGCAACAGCCTATCCTGAGGCTCTCCTCTATTTCAACTCTCCACGTCTCTTTTCCAAGGCTGGTTTTTGCAGTTAGCAAGCCTGGACATTTAATAGCATCCGAATCCCTTATTTGCTCACTTTATAAGCATCGCTAAAGTACATAATCGTAGCACTGGGCTCTTTGCATTGTTGATCCACTGCTTGCTGTTGGAATTGACTGTGGGACTCCTACTGAGCTATGTACTCTAGAGGGTTTATAAGATAAAAGAGACTTATAAAAGTGATTTATTATTGCATGACTGGTTGATTGATTGATTGATTGATCGATCGATCGATTGATAAACTGTCCCTCTCTGCAGGCAGGCTGGAGGCAGTGTACTACATATTAGATTCCCAATATATATACCTGTACCATAAATAATGATAGACAGGGATGGTGGGAGGAGTTGGGACTCATTGTATACCTGACTGGCTGTCCATCCAATGAATGGCCAATCAGATAGGCCGCATTCCCCGCCAAATTTTTCCACATTGAAGAAGTGCCAGCCCGCTTTACTGTGCTGATTCCCAGTGGTAAGCCATGTGGTGAGCAAGGGGGGAGGGGCATCCTGGGACCATAGTCAGAGGGAGGGAGGTTGCCCAAGCAGTGGCTGAGACCTTAGAGGGGACCAGCCCTGGCCTCTACTGCATGGGCAGAACAGGACCCCTGCCACCAGAGGTGCCATCTCACCCAGCCATCTGCCAGGTCCAGCCTTGTCACTGGAGGGGGCCCCGGCTGCCACCGAGAACCAGGGAGGAGAGCTTCAGGGGGCTGCAACATGAGCCCTTGCTGCCACCTGCCTCCCCTCCCTGGTGTCCTGAGCTCTTCTCTGACCTGCCTGCTCAGCTATCTCTGTGGGCAGGTGGGACCTGCTCTGTTGTGCTGAGGCCAGCCAGCTGGTGAACAGCGGTAGGGAGAGAAGCAAAGCCTGGCCTCGACTCCATGCAGCGGCCCCGTTGCCATAGAGAGGGATCCTGGGGCAGCTGTGAAACAGCCACCCCCACCACCTGCCTGCCTGCCTGCCCACCTCCAGGTTCCGCACTCAGCTAGCTGCGCAGCCCAGTCAGGTGTTAGCCTTCTGCATGGAGGCCAACCAGCTGGTGGGTGGGTGGGTGTTTGGGTGGTGAATAGCTCTGGCTTTGCCTGTCCTGTCTTCAAGCATCCCACCACTTTCCTCCCTTCCTTCCCCCTTCCTTTCCCTCCTTTCCTTCTTTCCCCCCTCCTTTCCTTTCCTTTCCTTTCCTTTCCTTTCCTTTCCTTTCCTTTCCTTTCCTTTCCTTTCCTTTCCTTTCCTTTCCTTCCTTCCTTCCAACCCCACGTGGAGATTCTAGCACCCATTATATTCTAAAGTACAACAGGCTTTGTGCCTAGTATTTTCAGTAAAAACAGTAAATCCTGAGAATTCTGTTATTCAACCTCTTGTGCTTTGTCTGTATAGGTTAGGCCACCATCAGTGGTGGGATACTCTGGAAAGAAAGATGGGGAAACCCATTTGATTTTATTTATTTACTGTGGCTTCAGTCCTATGCCTGGTAGCATACTACAATTTTGCAGGCCCTGCAGTCTTTTTGACTAGTAACCACCAGCATATTAGCATTTGAAGGTCTTAGTGCTCTTCTGGGGGCATAGTGGGAGAGGCGGTCCCTCAGATATCTGATTGTGTGGGCCAGAATTTTAATAGTCCTCAATCAGCAAGCATGATAGTTATGATGTAGGATCTGAACAGAAAGGAATTTTAAATCTTCACATAGAACTAAATAGATATTGTTTAGACAATGCCCCAGGTATTTGAACCCCATCTTTGTACTGCATTTGTAGAATAATGTTGAGTATTTTTTTCATGAAATATCCATTCTAGTATCATGCTGATTAGATCTATAATAGGGGTGTTTACAATGTGTACCCCTTAACCATGTCTTAATGGGAAATTCCTTTGTGCTAAGTGATCCTGAGTGTGCTGTCCCGCCAAATGTGTTCTTTTGTGCTAAGTAATCTTGTGTGCCGCCCTGCCAAACGTGTTCTTTCATTATCTCACTTCCCTCTACCATATAAGCTCAATCCTGCCTGGTGTGCTGGGTAAATTGAAGCAATGCTGAAATAAGCATTACTGCCATGCAACTCACACGGTCCCAGTATACCCCTTATATTTCAAGATTACAGCATTTCTTCTTGGATTTATATCTTAGATTGGAACGGTTGATGTAGAACTGTGCAGTGGCATTCGGCCCTATCATTCTGAATTATTAGTTGACCTTGGCTGCTCTTAGAAATGTGTGGCTGTTTTATCTTTCTGTATAAAATATAGGAGCTCCAAGAATCAGAGTGACCTGATCATCTTTTCTCTGGGAGAATCGATCATTACTCTTGGTGACCTAATTTATATTTTGAAATAGTCCTGAGGATTAAATAGAAGGTTGAACTGCTTTTCGGGAATCTCTTCTGCCTAGTTTTATTTCAAAAGGAATTCAAAACACCTTTGTTTTCTCCCACAGGCCCTTTACCAATGAAAACTGGTTAGTTTTTGCTGATGGGATTACTCTGTGATATCCAGTTCTCTTTGTCCTCATCTTCCCAGGCACGATATGTCTTGGAGAGAAATTCTTTCATGTGTCCTTCTTGCTTTTTGAAGGCAATTGTAACCCAAATCCTTCTCAGTGCTGTTATATTATTATGATGTAAACTAAACCTCATTTTGAATTAAAGAAAGATTAACGTTAATGAAACTTTTTAAAAGGTCTGCCTCTCATACTCGATCCCATGTTGTTGCTCACAGTGACATCTGCTGTGACATGTAGCTGCTTTGTGTTTGCATTGGCAAGTGTTTCAGCTTGGCTTTCCCAAATAAGATGGATATCAGAAATAAGACAATTCATATTTATAAAGTGTTTTTTTTAAGTATTACTCACTTCTAAACGGGTAACATGTCATCTTTTCTAGCTTGCTTATATGCTTTGAAAAAGATTTATGATTGAAAATGATGCTCAGCCTACTCCCATGGAAGGACTAAGTCCAGCTATTATTCTGCCCAGATTATTAGGAATCAAGTGGCTAGCCGTGTTGGTCTAAAGTAGCACACAAAAATAGAATCCAGCAGCACCTTTAAAACCAACAAAGATTTATTCAAGGTGAGAGCTTTCAAGTGCAAGCACTCTTCCTCAAACTAAATGGAACAAGGACCATAGACATTCAGATATAAGGCAAAAGTCAACTGTGGTAGATTAAATCAGAGTCCAGTAGCACCTTTAAGACCAATGAAGATTTATTCAAGGCGTGAGATTTCGAGTGCTCAGTCTGAGGAAGAGTGCATGCACTCGAAAGCTCATGCCCTGAATAAATCTTTGTTGGTCTTAAAGGTGCTACTGGACTCTGATTTTATTGTGCTACTTCAGACCAACACAGCTACTCATTTGAATCTATCTTTGTAGCAAATTAGTAAACTGTGTCATAATATCCAAATTAAGAAGAAGAAGAAGAGTTGGTTCTTATATGCCGCTTTTCCCTACCCGAAGGAGTCTCAAAGCAGCTTACAATCACCTTCCAATTCCTCTCCCCACAACAGACACCCTGTGAGGTGGGTGAGGCTGAGAGAGCCCTGATATCACTGACCGGTCAGAACAGTTTTATCAGTGCCGTGGCGAGCCCAAGGTCACCCAGCTGGCTGCATGTGGGGGAGCGCAGAATTGAACCTGGCATGCCAGATTAGAAGTCTGCACTCCTAACCACTACACCAAATAAGCCATATGATAATTATTTGCTACAGTAGCTAATCAGTCCTTTTGAGTACAGTTGTAATTCACAAAAACATTGGAGGAATAAACATGTCCATGTTAGTAATTAATAGCAGATACTTTCCCAGTTGTGAAAAGAAATAATTAAAAGAGACTAGTTGCTGTCCCCAGCCATCTCCAACCAAGCGTGGAAGCATCCCTGCAAGTGACAAGCTGTGCTGGCAAGTTATCTAGTCCTGAGCTAGCAGTCCCATTAAATACCTTCTCCAAGATGAGAGTTCATTCTGAAGGCATTTAAAGGGACTCAGAGTTCTTTAAATGCACT
Organism: Paroedura picta; assembly: GCF_049243985.1. Classification (NCBI taxonomy): domain Eukaryota; kingdom Metazoa; phylum Chordata; class Lepidosauria; order Squamata; family Gekkonidae; genus Paroedura; species Paroedura picta. The sequence continues at coordinate 73,579,828 of NC_135376.1, forward strand.
TTAACTGCAGCTGTCCGGTGGTCAAAAAAATCCCAAATATTTTTGGTTAGGTTTGGTCACTTTGGATAGCCAAATAAATACCAGCTATCTATATCCAACTGAAAAAAAATTGGAAAAACGCCAGTAAGGTATTTTGGTCCACCCACCCCCCTTGGATAGACCAAATTCACACTCCTAATGCTTATCCCCCAGAATACGCTCCTAGGATTATATTCCTTAATGGTTCTTAAAGACATCTGTGACTTGGGTGGAAGAAATTAATTTACTAATTTGGAGAGGTTTTTGTGGCTTAATCTTTAATTTTCTAAAACTTGATGTTCACATAAATGTCATTGAGTTCTCCAGCAGTCCCTTGAGAGACAGTTTGGTATAGTGGTTAGGAGTGCGGACTTCTAATCTGGCAAGCCAGGTTTGATTCTGCGCTCCCCCATATGCAACCAGCTGGGTGACCTTGGGCTTGCCATGACACTGATAAAACTGTTCTGACCGAGCAGTGATATCAGGGCTCTCTCAGCCTCACCCACCTCACAGGGTGTCTGTTGTGGGGAGAGAAAAGGGAAGGTGACGATAAGCCGCTTTGAGCCTCCTTCGGGTAGAAAAAAGTGGCATATAAGAACCAACTCTTCTTCTTCTTCTTCTTCTTCTTCTTTTTCTTCTTCTTCTTCTTCTTCTTCTTCTTCTTCTTCTTCTTCTTCTTCTTCTTCTTCTTCTTCTTCTTCCTTGTTTGAACATACTTTCTATAATAAAGAACATATTGTCTAATAGAAACAAAATTATGCTATGTCTTAGACTCCTACATACTGAAATAAAAATCCTTATTAAACCTGTTCGTGAAAATTGGGAACCTCTGCTTTACTAATTAAGTTTAATTTCTAAATTTCTGTTCAATGATGAATTGTTAGCTATGATTGAGACTGTTATTAATCTTTATAGTGTTATTCAGTTTCTCATTTTATCCCATTTTATCCCTTTTTTATTTCATGCTAGATTAATAGTGACTCACAGGGACTGTATTTTTTCAGATTAATTCCTTAAGCTTTGAACTATTGCTTTTTAACCATCCATTCTACTTTTAATTTCACCCTGATTTGAACTTGTATGCTTTGCAATAAGTTGTCAACAATCTCAACTGGTCTAATTTTTTTATTGAAATTCCTGGTGGACTGAAAAGTGGATACATGCTCTGAACTTTGGAGAAAGAAATTATACAGATACCTCATTGTGCATATGCAGGATCTGATTGCTGTTTTTTAGAGGAAGTAAATGTAATTGTGTCAAATGGGTTTTTCATCACAGTGCACTTTCCAGACCAAATTAAAATTCATGTATGTTGAACTTTGAGGAAGAGGTCAATTCATTAGAGTTAGTATGACATGTAAACTGTGAACCTACTATGGGACAAGTAACATGGCTATATATGGTTTGCATGTTCTCTGTTGTGATGGACACAGTATTCTCGCTCTGGATCAGAAACTGCCCTGGGAAGGAACAATATGCCTGTTTCATGAGACCCTGTGGCATCCATGAAGCTCTGCAGCTGGCCAGTATTCCCCCAGACAGTTTCTGCTTGGTGAGAGCAGTATGCGTGGGAATAACAGAAAATATACAAAACGCACATGACAGTGTTACTGCTCACAGGGTAGTTCTCATGCATCAAATACCATCTCATGGAACCTGACCTTGAGAGTGCCAACAGCCTGCTTGTATCTGCTGTGCAGAGACCTGCACCCACCACTTGTGGGTTAAAAGCAACACGTCAGTTATCTTGCTGCTGAGGGGAATCCTGCTGGATCAGGGTCAGTTTAGTTCATCTGGTTTAACAAGCCCTTGCAACAGTGAAGGGCTTGTTAAACCCGCCACGAGCCTGTAGGGAGCGGCGGGAAATAAATTGAATAACAACAACAACAACAACAACAACAACAACAACAGCCTTTGTTAGTCTCCTGATACTCAGAGGTGTAGTCCGGTGAATAACCCTACATAAAGCCTCTTAAGTCCATGGGCACCACCATATTGTATAGCGGAGTATTCACCAGGTACATCATGTCTTGTGTGGAGAAGCCTTTTCATTTGTCTGTCTTCAATGCACTTCCTTTTTACTACTGTTTCTCTTGCCCACTTTTGATCCGCCATTCCCCAACCCCATTATGACTGCTTAACTGTTCCTTAGCAGTTTGTGTTTTCTTTCCCCTTGATCCAGCTATGCTGCCTGTTTTTTGGGAGTTTTTTTTGCCTAGGATGGTGATTCCCACCCCCCTCCAAATTCACGATCAGTATTATGGCCCTTAAGATTTTGATCATTGCCCACAATGTGGTAAATATCCAAACTGGACTCCATGCAGAATAAATCATCGCAAAGAGGATGGGGCCCCTTTATTATGTCAAATGTGGATTTGAGTGCTTGGCTCCTTTTATGAACTGAATTAATTTCTTCAAGGCCATTTGCAAGGGATAATTCTGAGGGTGAGCAAGAGAAAGACTCAGAGACAGGTGGATATGTATTCTCGGAGAATTATTCTTGTTTCAACATGAAGTAAATATTATAAACAGGAAAATATTTCTAGCCAAGTAGCAAATTGGCATAGAATGAAGTCACCCTATTCCTGCACCTGACAGCATGGTACCCTGAATCAGCTGAGACATTATTCATTGCAAGGCTGTTTGGGCTTAATGTAAAGCCTTAAAGGGCTTCCCCATGTACATCCCTTTCACAAAAGCTTTGCAAAAGAATCATCTCCAAGTACACAAATAATCAGTTTTGCCAAAATGCCTATAAAAAGCTAGAGAGAGAGAGATACAGAAGCCACACGTATGGCTTTTATCATCCATTTATGTATCGGTCTTCCATTGCTTGTGCGGAAGAGCAAATTGAAGTCAAGTTTTGGGTACACAGATTTATTGTCCCAATGAAGTATGGTAGAGTGACTATATTCTTGTTTCTGCATGAGAAACATTTCACCAGAATGCATAAAGCAGTTTTTCACTGAATCAAACTTTTCAGGATATCTTTGAAGGCAACACAAATGCCAGGCTTTGAATGGGGAACAGGTTCTCCTTGGAGGACAAAGTCCTCTGAATGTGGGAATGTAGGATTTGTAATTGTCAAAAGCCAATGCTCATGTGTGAATCTGTTACATATGGCATGGGCTCATGGTAACTGCAGTCCATGGATATCTGGATTGCCACAGTTTGGCCACTCCTGGGCTAGAGCATCCCTTTTTATTCAGCAAAAAGAAATGGGTCTCCTTGAACAGTGGGGGTGCTTCTTGGTCCTTGGAATGTTCATTTTTGCTGTGTTTATTTTGTATACCACTTTGAATTTGGCATTTTACAACTTGATAAAGTTTTACCTTATTTTGAAACTTCCTACTCCTTAGTTGGAAAGGTTGATATTTTAGCAGTTTAGTCAAAGGAATTGGTTTCTATTAAACAGCAGCAGAGTTTTCCATTTAGTATAACCTCCCACATCCCCCCAAAAGTGTCTTCCCGGAGCATTCTGGACATTAAAAATGTCACACTGCAGCAGTTAAGAACAAGCGTGTAAATAGCGATTAAAAGTATATTTAAGCAATGATAGCTACATTCATTAATGTAAGAACCAGCTTCCTTTAAGGCAGGCAGTCCAATTCCCTGATCGGCCCCACCTATTACATAAGAGAAGATCCATAACCCAGCTATGGGTGCAAACAGGTGCATAAATTCCAGTCCTTGATATGTTCTGGTCAGGGCCAATTTATCCATGTAGCACGTGCTGCGCTTCCAGGGCTCCCATATGGTGCCTTCCCCCCATGGAGCAAGGCCGTAGCTTCTTTCCTCTTTCCACTGTGGGAGGTCCCTCTGCCCCTAGACTCGCTGCTGCCATTGCAATAGTAACCTGCTAGGGCTCCATGAATCCTTGAACTTGCACTGGTGCCCTGCAAATCCTGGTCCAGGTAAATATATATACCTGGGTATATCCTGGGTAGAAATATCCTGGGTAGAAATACTGAGACCTTGGATGTCATTGACAGCCAGTGTTCTGTAGTGTCCTATCTTCATATGAAAACATCAGTTTATCCATGTAAAATCTGTTGCAAAAATTGACACAAGCATTCCTGCAATCAGCTTCTCAGTCAGAGATAAATAATAGTGCCATTATCTGCTTTCATTTTTAAAAAAATAGTGAGTATTTTCAAAGGAAAGAAGAGACAGTGAGAGGTTTCTTTTTTCTCCTTCTTCATAGCGAATTTTCTCTCCACCTTCTAAAGGCCATCTTACGATATTATTGTTTGACAATAGCAGAGATAGCGTGAGCAAGCCTTAGTGATCCCTATATGTTACACACCAGCTGCAAGGGCAGGGGTCAAATCCGACTGAATCATGTTGCGATGCTCTCTACGGGCTCTTGTTATATGCAATAAAAGGAACTTTGGTCCCCTGATTCCTGATATTTGATTCCTTCAGCAGTACACCACTGTGTTGTAACAGATGTCTAGCATGAGAACTGAAATACGTGCTGTCACAATGACTCCATATGGTTTGAAGGTATAACGGGAGCTGCCTGATTTGTTTTTTTCTTATTTACTAAATGCCGACAGCTGGGCCAGCATTCACAGCTGGGGTGTAGGGACTGCTCCCTTCTCTGTCTAGGGTTAGCACTGGATTTAGATTCAAGTGAACGGGAAATCCTTGCTTGGCATTCACAATTACCACATGGTGACAGAATGGTTTCAACCATCATAAAAGCAAAGAAATGATAATACTTGAATAGTGGGGCAGAGAACTTGGAATGTCTTTGCAACTGCAGGAGACAAAGCTTTAAAAGGCTGCTGGCTGGAGAAGAAAGCCACTGAGAGTAGCAGACATAGGGTCAGGAACAGACAGCTAACTTCCTTCCAGACTCATTCCACAGGTGTTGGGTATTGCACTTTCAATGTGTTTTTGCAGCTGGATTTTCCTGTGCAAAACAGGAAAATCTGCTTCCAAATTGCATCGAAAGCACATTATCCAACATGTGCAGAATGAGACCCAGTTATTTTCTGTTCAGCTTCCTCTCATTTTTCTGGCAGGAGATCTTTGCTGCACTCTTCTGGCTGCTTCTGCCTGTGCAAGGTAGTGAGGTCTGTGGAGCAGGAGACCAGGGCCTCAGGTCAAGAAAGGTCTTCTCTAACACCTGCTACCTGAGTACCTTTCACTGGAGACTCCAGGAACTGAACTGTCTGAGACTTATGCATACAAAAAAAGTGTTCTGTTACTAAATTAAAGCTCTTCCCCACTTGAATAGATTGCTGGAGTAGCAGGCAGTGATTTAGTTAGGTGACTTTAGTCTCTAGATGGGTGGGCACCTTTAGTACAAGATGCAGCTACTGATAGACTAAGATAAGATAAGACACAACCCAGGCAGTGACAGCAAGGCTGCGGCGGTGGTGAGGCCCATGCTCAGGTGAATGCCAGGAGGGCGAATCTCAGTGCCAGCGGCACTGGGCCCCAAGAGGAGCCCGCGCTGCCCGCAGAGCCTGACACACCCTTGATCGGCCGCCGGGAGGGGGGGGGGCAATGGCCAAGTAGCCTCGAGACCTCTCCCTGCCTCCCAAGGCTTGCCTCCCCCCACCCCACCATCCTCATGCTTGCACCCACTGCATTTCTGCATGCAGCAGGCTTTGCAACATATATATAAGATGTCTGTAATATATAAAATGTCTGTAATAAAGAATTTCATTTCTAAGAGTTACCTTCCCTGCTTTCTACATGAGGTCTGACTGACAGACCCCAATATCGTAGGCCCCTGGGACCTTTCCCACATGCTCAAGTTACTCCTGATTTTTGTGGGAGTTGATCCACAAGCATTGGGGTGGGTTTGGGCAGGGTTCTTCTGTACACCTGTCCTCACTGTGCATTTTTTACAGTTGTGGAGTCAGGTCCCCCCACCCGCCTGGACGTGGCTTAAATAATGAGGATATTCAAGGGAGGCCACTGTCATCCTTGGTGTCATTACTGGTGGCATCAAAATACTCCTTTATTTTTTAAATGGCCCTAAAATATCGTCATATCACTTAAATGTGGTGAAATTTAAGCAGGTTTTCTGCATAGGCAGCTTTCAGAGATCACAACCAGGAGTGTGCACAAAACTGGCTTTTTTTTTTTTTTTTTTAGCCTATTGGACCTGAAAAAACGGGATTTCTTAAAAATCCAAGAACCCAATTCCAGTATGCTATTCAAATCCAGGAGTTTTTTTTTTTTTTTGAATGCCTGAATTTTTTTCAGTCCAATAGATTAAAGGAGAAAAAAAAAGAAGAAAGTTTACCATTGGGCCTGGCTTGGCAGCCCCCAGGCCCCCAGGCTCTATGTGTGATGGGAAGTTGTCATCCTAGACAACTATTATATTACAGGGCCTTAAAAAAAACCCAGTCACTGATTTTTAGGGGATAGGGTGTAGTTAAATTATGATAACAGTCCAGTCATTGAAAAGTGAGCTGGAAGTGGGTGGGTATGGCAAAGAAAACTGAGAGCAACATTATGAACAAAGAAAAAAAAACACTCAAAATTAGTTCCCAGGAAAAGGTCAGCATAAAATTGGTCTCAAAAGAACTCAGAACCCCCCAGGAGGAAAAAAATATCAACAAAAAGGCAAAGTGAAAGCCAAAGGCAGAAAAATACATGTGGAAATCAAGGGGTAAACTGAAGCAGTGTGTGTGTGTGTGTGGGGGGGAAACCATGCAAAAATCTGGGCTGATTCTGGTGGCGGAGTGGAAATAAAGAAAAGAACCTGAGTGAGCAGGTGTGTCTCAGCCAGCAAGTATTTAAAACCAGCTGGCAAAACAAGCAGTGAGGCCTACCCCTCCTTGGATTCTGTTTTCCTCTGTTTGAATTTTTCTTTTGCTTGATGAATGTTCTTTCTTCCTAATAATTTCGGCCTGTGTAATACAAATGCTGACTAAATGCCTGACACATTTTCTGGGATTATGTATGCACAAACATACCAGAGTTTGGAAGCTGGCCTAAAAGAACAATACATTTCCACTAGCCCAGATGTTGATCTAACTTGCTGGCAACCAGCTATCGGGTTCCAGTGTTTTCAGGTACGACTTTGGACTCTGATGTTAGAGAAGCATTCCAGGTGGGAAAAGATTGTGCTACCCCTTAAAATCTATTTGGTGGAAGTTTGCTGGATGATCTCACGACTCACTGGCCGTGTGAGTCTCATTGAAATATATGATCAACAGCAAATATTGCTCTTCCACTAGAATCTAGACATACGTTGCACATATAGGATTTGTATGAGTGTGTGCTCGTTTGTGCACGTACGTGCTGGTTTTAAACCTACCAAAATGCTGCTTCTGTTTACCAGAATTTTGTTACTGTTAATGTATGGCAAGGATGTGTATAACAAACAAAGGGTAAACCATAATAACTGCAGTCCAGAGATATCTTGCTGAGCTTCTCCAAAATGCCCCAAGAGTCGTTCCCCCCCCCCCCACACCTTGGTGGGTTCCCATTCACATTGGTGGATGAACCCAGGGCTCAGAAAGGAATGTGCACTACCTTCTCCATGAAAGTAAGCAGAGATGCTTGCTTGCTCAGAATTCAAAGATGATGATAAATGTAAGTTTGCTTGAACTGTATGTCTTCTCATTTGCATACAAGGATGTGTACCTCAGCAATGGCTTCATTTCCTTTTTGGCATAAGTAATAACTCTTCCATTGATACCTGTGTCCCCTAAGGGCCCTTGATTTCTGTGACAAGCCTCACAACCTAGGCTATAAGAATACAGTCCTATCGCTCTGTGTCAGCAAGGCTGTCTGAGCAGCTCCAATTAATCTTTTTCTTTCTTGAAAAGAAGTCCCTGTAATTCACTAGAAAATTAATTTTGTTCCTTGTGGCTACACAGCAAAAGTGACAGAGTTAAGCAAATGAAATGTGTTCCAAATTAAGAAAAATGTAGGCAGCAGTATGTTGGTTTTACATTGTTTATTGCACACACTCTTGTCATGCAGTGTAAATTAATTGCCTATTTAATATTTGTGGAAACTGATCAAAGGATTTATGGAATGAACCTTAAAGCTCAATCATTGCCATTTTTGCCTCTTGAAAACTCCTTGGAGAAAGTTAAGGAATCACAACTGAAAGTAATCCTTAAAAAAATGGAACCTGATGATGATGAAGAAGAAATGGTTTTTATATTCTGCTTTTCACTGCCTGAAGGAGTCTCAAAGTGGGTCACAGTTGCCTTCCTTTCCTCTCCCCACAACAGATACGCTGTAAGGTAGGTTGGGCTGAGAGAGCTCTGACAGGACTGCTCTGTGAGAACAGCTCTAACGGGGTTGTGACTAGGCCAAGGTCAAGCAGCTGACTGCATGTGGAGGAGCGGGTAATCAAACCAGGTTCGCCAGATAAGATGCCGCAATTACATCATGCTGGCTCTCTCTCAAGTGGAGCTTTAAATCCATATGAGTACGCCTTGAGCTGTGAACCCAACAGTAGCATGCTCATGGGACCACTTCATGCTTTACTGTAGTCCACATCACCATGAATACCTGCACCTTTCAGTTGTATTTTTAGGCTCCCTGGGCGGGAGTGCAGAAGGTGCTTTGGTTAGACCACTTGGAGGGGCCAAAGCAAGACTGTAGATCAGGATGGGGAGGATTGTGGGGAGACTGCTGGAAGAAAAGGTCACAGCCCTTCTGAGACTGCATCTAAGACAAAGAGCCAATCACGCACCAGATAGCCCTTATGATAAGAAATAGAGGTCATGCCACTGTTGCACACCTGTATTCCTTGATCTTGCACTAATCATACCCTACTTTGTCATTATAGCATATGTCAATACAATAAATATGTATGTCTTTAATGCCATCCCTAAAAATGTTTGGCTCTTACAGAAGTGTTCTGTAAAAGTAGCCTAGTATTTTTTAATCTCTTTCAGGCCAAAATACTTTGGACTTATTTTTAAGTCTGATTTATGAGTCTGATTTCTCTTCTGAAATCTAATGTTCAGGATTTCCCAATATATATCTATATTGTGTTTGGATTGGTAGCTAAATTTGAAAATGTCACACATTATTTAATTTATTACCTATGCATTTAAGATTGTATACTCTGTTTTCAGACTGTACACACCATTTGTTAGAGAAGCTCAACAAATAACCCTCCAATCAACTCTTTTTTAAAAAATAGAAGACATTTTTACAAAGTGATATTTATTACACATGAGAATCTTGGCATTTGAAACATAAATATAAACGACACTATTCTCACCATCTACCAAATATAATTATGGATACATTCAAGAGTTTGATTTTGCAACGTGCTTAGCTGCTCAGAGGAGCACTCCAGCAAGTGCTTAAGTATGTGAGGAGCCCCCAGGTAGTGGCTGCAGTGGTTCTTATGCTGATAACTTCAGAGGTCTTTCTCCTGCTGCCTGGTTTTCTTTCCTTTTTGTATTTCATTTCTACACATTGTTTCTTTTTTGATCCCTACCTTCAATAAGGATTCTTTTTTTCTTGATTTCGCCAATTCTGTCTCATTTGCCATTTCTCCTTTCTTACCCTTTCCCATCTGTTTCTCTTTATAAACACTTTATAAACTATCCACCATGGGTCATTATTCTCCGTTTCCTCGCATCGTTCTATCTCATTTCTTGATTTCATTGTCATCTCCTTGAACAGCAAGACTTTCCATGTACAAGGCTCCTCCCTCACTAGCCCTGCTCTCCCATTTTCCACTGGGTTGGTCCACACTGGGACCCATTATGCATGGCAGTCGCTACCCCGTGCTGCCGCTGTGCCTTTGCAGTGGGGCAAAAAGCCCTGCCGTCCCCGATGTATGCTGTCCTGGTGCAACGGCCCCCCGGGGGGCGCAGGTAAGCAGTGGCAGCAGCTGGGGGGCAGGGGCCCCCACTGCAGAATGATGGGGAGCAGCATGCTCCTCTCCCACCATGGTGGGGGTGGGGGGTGGGTTGCCCCTGTTGGCTCCATGGAACCTTGCAATGACACCGTAGGTTGGGGAGGAGCCAGGCCAAAAGCCCGGCTCCTCCAATTATGCACGGGGCTTGGGCGGCTTGGCCCTCGCCTGTACCCTCAAGAGTCCTGGGATTCCAGAAGAACCCACGCTTCATTAACACAGGTCTTCCAAGGACCTGGTCCAGGACACGCCTGCGCTGGTGGCAGTGGCGTGCATTATCGGGGATTTCCCCCAAAGCCCTGCCACTGCCAGCATTGGTGTTCTGGCCCGTGCATAATGGGTCTGGGAGAATATCCTCCAGGCTTCAGAATAGGAGTTTGCAGCACTTTTGCCATCTTCCCTTCCTTGAACCAATGACTCCCTTCCAGCTCGAAATCCTTCCCTTCCCTTCCCTGAGCTTCCATTGTGGATGCCTGCTCCACCCTCCTTTTCTCTCAGTCCAGTCCCAGCCCTGCTCTTCAGGCTCTGGCACCTGTTCTGACCAATCCACAGCTATCAGTGGGACATCTCCCCCCCTTCCCAACTGCTGCCTGTCTCTTAATCTATCTCTCCAACCCTTGGCTTCTCCCTTCCCATCTATGGCTGAGGGTTTATCTCCATCCCAGCCCATAGTTTGTCTTGTCCCTGGCCTTTTGCCTGGGCTGCCACTGCTGCTGGGTCTGTTTGCATGACTGTTGCTCTCCCCGGGGTTGGGGTCCTTGGTAGTCCTGGGGGTACCTGTGGCCTGTTTATTTATTTATTATTTAATTTACCTAAACTGGGCCCAAAGAAGGGGAAATTAGCTCTTTAAAGGGTTCCAGAAAGGAACAATGTATACTAGGGTGGATCTTGGTAGGGGTACCCCAAAATGAATTACAACTTCATTGTATAAAAATAAGAATAAAAATGTAAAGAACCTACAGTAGGCATCTAAGAACTAATTCAGTAAGTAACCACACATACATACACCCCAACAAAAGGAGACACTTATAAAAGGGAGAAAGAAATTGGGAAGGGATAGACAACATGAATCTTTGGTTTGATCTCTGAAGAAGACCAGAGGCAAACACAGCTGAGGTCCAAAAAGCAAAGAGTGGAGGAAAAGGGGAGCAAAAAGCCCTGCAGAATATAGCAGAAAACCAGAATTCTGACCAGCAGATATCAGAACCAGGAATCTGAAGAATCATCTTGGCATGGGCTCCTTTTATGGACAGAAGATGCCCAGAGTAGGTGAGCTTTGGCCATCCTGGGTTTGGATTGGTTTAAGATTTTTTAAAGTCTAAATCTTTTTATCTCGTGCTTTTTAGATCTGTCGGCCGCATTCAATGTGGTCGACCACGAGATTTTGGTTTAAAGTTAATTGCTGTCAGACTTTGGTGGAAGAAAGTGGAGAAAATACAATGATTTGGCTGTTGTGAGTCAAATCTACATAGGCACAAAGAGCCTGAGTCAGACAAAATGATTTACATACTTTCATTAAGTTGAAGTGAGCCAGATCTGCTTTCACACAAAAAGCTTGGGTGAGTCAGGATAATTTCTGAAACAGGATGGAGCATAAATTAACGCCCTGAGTGCCATTTATTGAGTTAAAAATGAAAAAGAGGAACCAGGTGCTGGTTAATGAAATAGTAGCTTCCTTGGACTGGGCAGACACATCTGGGGTTTTTCGGGATATTGGGTTATGTCTTCACTGTTGACATTTATTTTAATTGAGAACAATATGGTATTAAGCTGGGGAAGATTGCATTAATCAGTTTCTAATTCCAGCACACCCTTCCTCTTGGGTGTTTTGTTTGCTTGTTTGTTTGCTTGGATTTTCCAATGTCAAGGCTGTATCTGGGTGTCTCTATTCGACTCTTAAAGTTTCAGACCCTCTTGGCACTTCAGCTTTAAAATGGGGTTCCCATTAAAACATCTAAGTCCAGAATAAGAGGGAGACTTTATTATCCAAAGGGGTCTTGGCTGGAGGCACAGAGGGTACTGTGGGTGATTCTTTGGGGTGGGCGGACACTGAATTGCTCCACCAGTGCCTGGCCCAGGCACACCAACAACAGAAAGCTAGGCCATTGTGTCTTTGTGCTGTGCTGGACTTTGTTTGTAGAACATCTGGTCAGCTCCTTGAGCACCCTCTTCCATCATTATGCTGCTAATCATGTAGGCAAACAAAGAATATGAATATCCATCATGAGTTTCAGATTTATTTCATGCATGTTCATATTGTTGTTGCTGCAGGAATTACGTAGAAAGCATGAAACAGAATTAGCACTGCTCCTTTTCTTTTTGAGTAAGATCCAAAACTGCCCTTATGGGTGCTGGTCTAAGGTGTCAGTAATGCCTTTCTCAGTAACTGCATTCTTCTGGGTTTACAGCACAGTTTCCTGGGGCAGTGTGCATTGGAGGTAGTTGTGAATTCCTGCATTGTGCGGGAGGTTAGACTAGATCATTGTGTGGTTATCTTACCTCTCTGCTTCTGCTTTTCTTTTTAAAAATCTAGTATAGATTTTTGTCATTCTATTGTATACTGGCTTCCACCTGGGAAACCTTTAAGTGTCTCTGGATCTTCCTTCTGTAGAAGGGTCCTCAAAGGTTAAGATCTTGTATCATGATCCAGCTTCACCCCTTCTTTGTTAAAAACCATATTTGTAGTTGTTAAAAGGGTGAGGCACTCTCTGTTTGGGAACCTCCTATTTCTAGGAGTCTGCATGAACTTCTTTTGAGGGAAAGTGGGACAGATTGTTTTGGTCTCTTTGTAATTACCTTTTTTTAATAATGGATTTTTTGCAACAGTTTACATCGTGTTGATGGTTCTTGCTTGTTTTGATTTAAACCATCTTGAGGGCTGAAAGGCAGGATAGAAAATAAAGAAGCAATAAGAATAGCAATAATAAACACAAAAGAACCAAGCCTGATGGAAAGTTTCTCCATGTCAGGTGTGGACATTACTTGCCTTTTGCAATGGAAGCTTCTTGCTAACAGTTTTGTGCCTTTGTTAATTGCTTCATTATTATTCCCCTAGCTGTCACATTTCCTAAACTGTTAGCAAGTAACAGAAAGGATTAAATTATTAATTTGGAATCATCTAGCTTTGATTGTGATTTGTTTCTATCTTGCTTAAACTGATTGACTTAATTGTTAATCTGGGATGCAGTCCTGCCCGCTATTATGTGTGCATAGGTTCCATTGACAGGATTGCAGTAATCATTTTAAAATTCTTAATTACTTTCTCTGAGTGCATGGGGATCCATCAACATAACTGGACGATTAGTCCCCAGTCAGTTATTGTAAATGACTATGACCATTTGTCTGCTGTAGTTCGCAGATTTCTTAATCAAGATTCAGCTATTGGTTTCAGAGAGGTTCCTACAACCAAGTGGAGCTAGAAGGGATGGCTGTCAGCAGCATGCTCTTTTATTTTTTGAGCTTGTCTGAAGCTATTTGGGCCAAAAAGATTTGGGCAAACAAATGAATTGGATGCGCCATTAATCTCAGCCATTTTGAGTATTCTTATGTACTTGATTCCAGTCAGCGGATTAATTTTTTTCTTACTACTGGTGTACAACAGTTATGACTTATCACACCATCACATTCTTTGTTAATAGTCATATCCCTTTTCATAAATGAGATTTGCTTCACATCCCCCCCCCCCCATTTCCCTAGGTCTGTAAAAGTCACAACTCCTGAGTTGCAAATACCTATAAACCACCTCATTTTTGGAAGGTGTGGAAGTGCCTGTTCAGGATACAGGAATACCATGCCTGTCATCCACAGGAGATGAAGGAAGGTTTGGTACTTAGTGGGGGAGGGGAAGTAAGCATAAGGTGACCAGATTTTAACATTGGTAAAGTGGGACTCCATTGACTGGGGGGGGGGGTTCTTGATTAAAAATTCGGTCTATATGGAGCAACAAACATTTTCATAAAATGCAAAAAATAGTATTGAATTATATATATTTTTAATTTCAACACAAGTACAATTTGCCAGGTGCCCCCAGATGTCCCTCCAAAAGTGGGACAATCTGGTCACCTTAAGTAATCAATCATTGTCATTGTATGATGACATCACTTCCTGTGTCACCCAGAAGTGTTCCAAGGTGATGCTCAAGCAGTCACCTAAAAATAGAGTGCTGAAGATGCAATAAGTTTAATTGGCTGGTAAATGGAAATCAAATAGAATAAGTAAAAAAATTCAGATACCTTGGGATAAATTGTAATTACAACAATGACCTAGAAAACATACAATCTTCCCTGCTTAGACAACTATTAGCAGTTCGAAATTCTGTGGAAACCACACTTAAGTGGCAGAGCTCAGCCAACAAAAATTAGAAACCAGAATGCTTAGTTGTAATTCTTTATTTGGTTGAAGACTACTTTTACACCCAACCAGTTTATTAAATAACCTTTTGGGAGATAATTATTCAACTAACTGGCTTAAGAAAGCTGTTCACAAACTACAGGCAATTGGTCTGGATCTTCCATCGCTGATTATCCAAGAGGAAACAGTAATTGCAAAACTAATAATGCAGCAATTGGAAGACATTGATGCCTAAGTTTCCAGAGAACTTGCACAACCCTCGTCCATCATCTTCGGGACCTCTTTAAGGACTGGAGATGTCCTGGAGGACTGGAAGAGAGCAAACGTTATTCCGATCTTCAAAAAGGGAAGGAAGGATGGCCCAGGAAACTACAGACCAGTGAGTCTGACCTCTGTTGTGGGGAAGATAATGGAGCAGATATTAAAGGGAGCGATCTGCAAACGTCTGGAGGACAATTTGGTGATCCAAGGAAGTCAGCATGGATTTGTCTCCAACAGGTCCTGCCAGACCAACCTAGTTTCCTTTTTTGACCAAGTAACAGGTTTGCTGGATCGGGGAAATTTGGTTGATGTCATTTACTTGGATTTTAGTAAAGCTTTTGACAAGGTTCCCCATGATGTTCTGATGGATAAGTTGAAGGACTGCAATCTGGATTTTCAGATAGGTGGATAGGGAATTGGTTAGAGAACCGCATTCAAAGAGTTGTTGTCAATGGTGTTTCATCAGACTGGAGAGAGGTGAGTAGCCAGGAGATATGCTTCACACTGGAAACTGACCACACATCTACCTTCTGCTCATTCCTCTTCTACTAGGGCTAATCTAAGGTCTCCATGAACTAAGCCATATTAAAACTTACTATCTTCTTATCAGAAACATTGGGAAGACCAAAGCTGCTTCCTCTCCTTTAAAACAGGAAGTTTATTTGAATTATTTTCTTTCAGAATGATTCACCACTATGGGAATATTCAGTGTGCAAGATTTGCAGGTTATTTCTTTTCTCAGTACATTGTTGATTCTAAATAGGATGGAAGATAAATATCCAGATACTTGGAAAACCTTCCAGCTTCAATGATGTCATGTAAAAAAACTCTCAACTGCACTGAAAGGATTCTGTGAAAATGAGATCATAGGATTTCTAGACTGCATGCTCTAGTGTTCTTTAAGTTTAAAGGAAGTATTCCCAGTTCTTTCCAAAGTGCTACGCTATGTTACAGGATTGTCACAACCCATGAATCCTGTATGCATGATTTCATGATTAAAAGACTGCCTTGTACCAAGAGGATTACAAAAGTATCCACTTTGGCAATGTTACCTTGTGACAATGCATTGTAATTGTAATCTCTGGCAGCATTAACACTAATTGCCATATGTATTAAAAGAAGGGACAGGTGAAGTTCAGGCATTGAAAATGTTCAAAATTCTAACTGGTTGTGGAAAGAACATTACACACTCCTTCATCTTCTGAAGTCGGAGCCAACAGTATTGTTAATCAGGTCTCCCAATCTGGTTTCTATACCCTGAAGAAGTCCAGTTTGATTAGTCTGAAGAACACAGAGTTTGGTCTGTAATAGGATGAAAAGAATCTTGGTTTATGGAAGAAATCTAATCATGTGACCTCAGGACTCCAGACTAGAATTTATTTAATGATGAAGCAGTTTTACTATTATTACCATCCTAAAGGTAGGTCTGCCTTCTGAAATGACAGCTGATCTCTAGACTACAAACATCAGGTCCCCTGGAGGAGTTAGCAGCTGCGCAGCATGACATTGCTGATATTTAGAGATCGGCAGACTTCAGTTCATGGTTAGAGCATATGAACTGGGAGTTTGCTTCATGAATCAGCCCAGTACATATTAGTTTGTGAGCCATTGACAGTTTAAACCCCTGCTTTCTGCTCCTTGCAGTGTTTTGTGGGGAGTAGAAAGCAGGGTTTCCAAATAGCTGAATGATGTAAATGGCTCCAAACTATTTAAATCAAGCAACTTCTTTAAACTAAATGTCTTCTTTCTGCTGTTCATGAACTGCCCCAATATTCACAAACCATGAACCCCCTCCCAATTAATACCAAACTAGTTTGTCAGCTGGTTCATGCCCATCCCTATAGATCAGTGATCCCCAACCCCCGGTCCGGGGTCCGGTACCGGTGTGTGGATCAGTCGGTACCGGGCCGTGGCTCCTCCTCGTCCTCCTCCCCAGCTGCTGCCTCGGGGGCTGCCCTGCCACTCTGCTGCAGGCTCACCTTTGGTGATCTCCAGTGGCCACCATGGCTGGGGCTCCCCCTCAGTGTGGCACTGCACAGCTGCTGCTGGCAGAGCCCCACAATGGATGGCAAAAAGTCAGGGGTACCAGCGGGAAAGCAAGTGGAACAGGGGCTCAGACAGCGGCAATGTCCCCCTCAGACTACCCCCCCCTGGGCCTCAGTAAAATTGTCAAGCGTTGACTGGTCCCTGGTGATAAAAAGGCAGGGGGCCACTGTTATAGATGATCTCCCTCCACTCACCAGACCCCTGCCTCTCCAGGCTCTAACACAAATTCTCCTGGTATTTCCCAAGCCAGAGTTGGCAACCCTAATTTTTGCTGTTTTATTGATTACTAGGTTTGAAGCCTGTTGTACTTGTAGATACAACAGGCGCTAGAAAGGGTGGATGGGAGTGTCTTGCCTGCTGGTGAGTTTGTGGCAGGGGTATTGTAGTTTTTTGGGCAGAAGGGATGGAAGAGGTTTAGGAAAGTATAGAAATAGTAGGGCAGCCTTTCTGCTGGGCCTAGAAGCACACCCAGAGCCTCTTTGAGGCTCCGGGTGTGCTTTTGGGCCCAGGGGGAAGGCCTCCTCCCCCCCTTTCCCTCCGGCCTTGGCGCAGCCTTCCTACTGGGCCTAGAAACACACCTGGGGCCTTGAAGAGGCCCCAGGTGTGCTTTTGGGCCCGGAGGGAAGGCCTCCATCTGTACTCACGCTATCGTGCCTGGATGGAACTCTGTCCTGTCCTGGTGAGGGCCCAATTGGAAGGAGGGCCCAATCATATTGGTCCCTCACCTGGACCAGCCCCGCCTACTCTCCACCCACTTAGCCTTTAACCAATTATTTATAACGCTCCCAGAGCATTTTAAAGATATAAATGTAATAAAGGAGAAAACCAACATACAATAAAATTGAAGAATAACAAATAGTGTTGCATGTACTCGTGGTGAAGAAGACTGGATGAGTATTTAGGGTTCCTTTGAGAATGTGAATGTGATGGCTTACCAAGGTTGGCAGATACAAATCATGTTGATCTCACACAAAGAAGACCATTGAATGATAAATCTTAATAATTGGATAGGACTAAAAATGTTTGTCACTTACCTTAAGAGAGGAAGATGCAGCTTCCAGTCATCAATACAAAGGCATGAAAAGGATATATTTTGAAAACTTCTGATACCTTACATTTTAGTTCTACTATTAAATAGATGCGTGCAAAGACCAGTGGAGGCTGGTCTGTGAGAGTGAATAGAACAGAACTCCACCAGCTCAGGCTGTTCCTAGATCACTCTTGCCTGCCTCTATGCTGTCCTTAGCAGAGTCCATGCAGTGATATTGTCAACCCTCCAGATCAACTGAGAACTGGCAAGGCTGTTCTGACATTCACACTGAATAACTTTCTTCTGTGGCATGAAGCAGATGTAATATTGTAGATCTCCTATTTGTGGCTATGCTATTAGAAGCTTACCCGAGCATGCTAATTCCCTTCCAACCTCCCTCTCTATTCCATGATTCCATTTGTAACTGTGATTTTATTTGAAAACAGACTTTGAAGCGTGTTTTCGACTCCTGGGTAGGAGAGAACCTTGTTGATATTAATTATGGTTAGCATCAATGGAGACTTAATGCTACTTCAAGATTAAAACAAACACTAGAATTGAGGGAAAGAAATGAGGAGGAAAGCAGGGGACCTTCCCTCGTCTTTTCTCCATGAATACCACATTAGAGTTTCCAGTGATATATCATAAGATGGTTTTGAAAGCACCAACTGAGCCAATGTCATCTATAAACTTTTGTTTGAAAGAGATTTTCCTGTATAAAGTTTATTGTTAAACTCTGGTTATTATAGGAACTGCTGCTGTAGCTGTAGTTTTTTGATGGCTAATTAGTGTGGTTTATGTATTGACTTAATAGTACACTAATATATATATATATATATACTTTGGTTTTAGTGCATTTGCTAGTACTTGTCATTAAGGTATAGAGTCTTTATGCCTTTAAAGATCATAAAAATAAAAAAGGTATAGAGTTTTCATAAATCAGAAGTGACTTGATGGTACTACACACACACACACATACATACTGCATATCAATGAAACCAGTGATATCCCTCCCCATATCAGTATCTGCGGTAGCAATCATACGACACAAGAAGGATATGTTAGTTGCTCTTTTTTCCCTTGTGAAACTCCCCCAGATCTGGAGCAGAAGAAATCTCAATTCAGTCATACCCTAATTAACCAAGGGGATGTGAAATTTGATCTTTTTAATCCAATAAAAGACGGTGAGCTTCAGTGGCCATTATTTTCTGAACTGTGTTCCTTTCCAGTGCCATTAATGTTTCTTCCATAAATCACAATAACCTTTCTTTAATCTCATTTGGATCTGAAGTTTTATCTGTACTTTTATGTTTAAAAAAATATTAAACCACGGATCATTAAAACAGAACTGTCTTGCTTTGCAATGATATGCTTTACATCTATGTGTATTCAACCTTTTAACATAACAGGATACTTTCATTGGTCCAGTGTAAAGGTATTTCCTTTTCTGTTCTCCTTTCTTTTGTTAGAATTAACCTTGGTTAACAATTGCACATATACCATTATTATGCTGATGCCAGGTTTGAAGCTCCCAGGTAAACTTGGTGAACATTAACTATTATTAGAATTGCTTCTGAGGTAATACTACACCACAATTTCTGCATTGCTTTCCTAATCACTTGTTAATATTTCCCCCTGATCTTGAATAAATCAACTAGTTACAGATATTTACATAATATTACGTAATATATAATGCAACATGTTAAATACTTTCAACTATGGAAAGGAACAAAGAGGTTTTATAAAAACACATAAAATGCAGAAGGAAATACTTTATCTTGGAATAATAATGAAAAATATTACATTACAAATGATACCCAACATTCAAAAAATCTGAACACTGACAATTGTTTTTCTGGATTCTTTGATGTTATGCTGATTTAGTTAATAACATAGTACTCCACACACGATGGAACAGTTCACCTTCCAGATGAGGTTCTAGCTTTTTTCATTTTGCTGCTATTGCCAATTTAGCAACAGTAAATTCTGAACCAGTTCTATATCTGAAAGGGCAATGTGGCCTTTCCAATAACCCAACAAAATAACTTTTAGTCGAATAAGTCATTTACAGCCCAAAATGTCATTAACAAACTGAATTACCCATTTCACAAAAATGCCAAATATTTCAGCAGGTCCAAAAAGAAGTTTAAAATCTGCTATGGGGGGGGGGGAAGGTGGGTTTAAAATAGAATCAAAAGATGCCATAATCCTAAAAGAATTTAGGCTGAATCCACATATTGTGAAGAAGGATTACCAGCTCTAGGTGGGAAATACCTGGAATCTTTGGGGGTAGAGTCGGGAATGGGTGGGATTTGGAGCAGGAAGGGACTCAGTGAAGTATAATACTATGGAGCCTTTTCACTAGCAGTGGATCCTTTTTTGCTATGGAGCCTACCCTCTAAAGCAGCGATTTTCTCCAGCAGACCTGATCTCTGGCACCTGGAGATAAGCTATAATTCCAGGCAATCCCCAGGTCCTACCTGGGAACTGGTATCCCTATTATGATGTCCTCATGGCTGTCATTAAGTCCTTGAATCATACATGAATGGAGAGTTCCAGGTGTCCCAGAATCACAGGATATCAATTTGGACTTCATCCTTCTTTCCTCCATGCCATTCTAGGGGCCTGAAATGGCTCCCAAACACCTGCCATTTACCCCTCTTTACTTGTTGCCTTCATTGCATGTAAGCTTACCAGTGAAGCAGCCCCCTGCACCATAGCGCTGAAATCATTTCTCTACAAATGACCTACAATGGATCCATGCATGCCTGAGAAGTATGTAATTCAAAGCCCTTGTGACTGCCATGAGAGCATTGTAATATTTGAACTGGCCTCTACTGCAAGTATTTATCTTTTCTTTTTTGGGGTTTGTTTGTGCGACACTAAAGGGGGTAGGTCAAGAACCAACACCTTTATTAATGGATTGATGTTGAGTGTGAGTGTGTGTGTGGGGGGGAGGAATGAAGTTTGCATGCTGAAATAGTTCACAAAAAGGCTTAATCTGAAACAAAGTTGGAAATGATTTTGCATGATCAGGCTTCCATAAAATCGGTTTGCCAGGGAATTGTGATAGGTTTATAAACCACCCGAGATGATAAGCATAGGCAGAAAGTGGATAAAAATTGCTGACCACATATGTGCATGTGAAAACTCTATGCACCATTTGCTCTTTGGTGAGCACAATAAACTTTCAACTGAAGTTAATGAGAGATCTTGCTGTGTGATCCTTACCCCAGTGCCTAATTTTTTATGTCTCACACAAGCATTCAGGTTCTACGGTTAAGGAAGATAGCCCCTAAAGGCCCTATTATTTTTGGCTGACTCCTACATGATGGTATATTAGCAGATGTTATATGAAGCCCCCCCTTTAGTCTAATTGACATATTAAAAGTATCACATATTTCCTACCCTGCTTCCCTTATAGATGCCACTGGATTTGCCAGCCCTCTGGTCTTTATGTACTTTAAAAACACTTTTAAAATGTCCTGCCAGATCAGCTTGATGAACCAGCAAGACAGATTTCGTGTTGTTCTTAGTGACCATCCAAGTATACTGGGATGTCTTCAAAGCACATTAACCAAAGCCTTCCACTGTTGTTGCTTTCTCAAATGGAGTATCTCTGAGGTTCTACTGGCCACACTGTTAAATCCTAGTTGGGGTTACATGAAATGTGAGGACCGTCCCAGATTCCAGGCAGGACATCACAACGAACCATTTGTTTCAAGGCAACTGGTAGATTAATCCCTTAAAGGAGAGTAGATGGTTTCCAATGCCCTTCCTAACCTTAGAAATTCAGGATCACAATTGGAAATTCACTTCAAGACTGTCATCCAAATTCCTAGACAAAAATAAGCTATACCTGTATCTGTTGAGGGTTTTTTATGCCACATAGCATTGTTTGCGGAAAGTGCTTTGGGACGTGAGCGCCATAATGCTGCAGGGAGAGGAATGCCAAAGGCATCATAATGCCATTACACATGTCAATGGTTCGCCCTGGCTTGAAATGCTACGTGCCATATGGGTGACCTCATCTCTGAAAGGATATTGGATGACTGGCTGGAGTTCACAGAAGGGCAACTGGGATGATTAAGAATGCGGCATCTGAAAAGAGAGGCAGTGCCCATTTTGGAAAGGAGATGAGCCAAAGGGGAGGGGGGAATGGAGATGTATGCGATCAAAGGAGTAGGGAGTTCTGCTGTTTCAAGGGTAGTGAATCTAAAGGTACAAATGGAATTATATCTACTTTGAGTAATGAAACAGTGAAGCCATTGGTTATGCTAATTGTTGAGAAGCTTAGTTCCATGATATTTCAATAGTTTGTTACAGGTAATAATACATGCTACCAGTTTGTGCAAAATGAAATTTAAAAAACTGCATATCATTCTGCAAAACAGAAAGTGGTGGGTGGCTGTCGGGTATTCCAGATCAGTTCAGGGAATAATAAGCGCAAGAGTCTGTACGGTTTTTGCACTATAAATATCTGTTTAATTAAGGCCTCTCTAGATTTTATTTCCTTTAATGAAAAAATCCTGATTCTACTGAATTAAAAAAAATAACCCTAACTCTCATAAATGAACACATTATTTATATTGCGCAATAAAGGAACTGCTGTGCTGTTAATTCTGTCTCAAAATAAAGCACATAACTTTACTATTTCTAAATATTTCTGGACCTCAGTTCCCTTGGGGATCCATTCCTTTTCCGCAGGCATAGTCCAGTGCTTCTGGTGAGGACCCTCAGTGGGCTATAGCAGTGGTCCCCAACCTTTCTGAGGTCAGGGACCGTTTCTGGGGGTGAGGGGAGGGCCAACAGCCTGGGTGCCACGCACATGCGCGGCAGCTGTGCACAAACATGCATGCGCAGTTGCCACGCATTTGTGTTTTTACCACCAGGCGGCACTAACATGCATATGCGCAGTTGCCGCACATGCGTGTTTTCACCACCAGGTTGCGCAAACATGCTTGCGCGTTTGCGTCGCCGGTGTGCCAGCGGTCGCATCTGCCTCTTCCCATCCTTCTCGCTGTTGGGGGGGGAGGCAGGTTCGGCTGCCAGTGGCCCGGCACCGTGGCCGGGCCGTGGACCAGGGGTTGATGATCCCCGGGCTATAGCACCATAGAAGCTGTTACTTTTTTTCTGATGGGAACTGATTTCTGGAGAACAGGTGTGATTCCAGAGGATCAGTTGTAATGCTATACCTCAGTCATGAGGATAAAAAGGAGATATGTGGGAGGCACATGACTCCATCTCTGTGTTTCCAACCAATGAATACAAGAACTATATCCCTGTTCACACATTTCAGAGAATGTATGTGCAACCTGCATGTATGTGTTTCCCTTTCTTGGAAGAAAGAGCAAGCATATGTTGACTTTGCAAATGAAACCAGGCACCAGTACCTGGAAAAATATGGAATTTTAATCACACACTCAACTGGGTGTGCATTGAATGTAATATGAGACTTTCTTAATGTATGTTTCTTAAAGGGAGCCAGTATGGAATAGTGGTTAAAAGTGGTGACCTCTCATCTGGAAAGAGAAGTTTGATTCCCACTCATCCTCCACATGCCTCTAGATGAATGACCTTGGATGACTCACAGTTCTCTCAGTGCTCTCTCAGCCTCACCTGGGTGAGGCTCAACAGGGTGTCTGTTGTAGGGAAAGGAATGGAAAGGTGTTTGTAAGTTCCTTTGGGGTTCCAAAAAAGATCAGTCAAGTATAGACAGATTAATGCACATTCATTGTAATGTGTGAACAGTGTTTTAGAAGCATGTAAATGGTCTTGAAAATAGGCCTTGCTGTGTTCAGATCTTGTTTTCATGAATGCTTGCACCTTCCTGGCAGCAGCCCAGCACTCTTAAGGCTGTGAGTTATGCTTATGATTAGTTCAAATAGAAAATCAGCAATTAACAGCAGTCTGGGTACCCCAGTCCAAAACTATTCCATGCTAGTTTGTATGTGATCCCCCCCCCAAAAAAAGTATGTCTAATGGCACTAAAACCAGCTGTGTTGGAAAATGCCATTTCAACAGAGTCTGAAAATGGGATTGCCAGCCCCCTACTGGAGACACAGATCACCTACTCTTGGGTCTCCCCCCACCCCACCCCGCTACTGCTCCCCCACCCCCAGTTCCAGCACTGCTGCTGACCAGCTGGCTGGTAGGGGGCCTTAGCAGGAGCAGGCTGTCATTGGCAATGTGGCAATGGTACTGGAAATGACATCATCATGTCAGCAATGTCCAGGTGATGATCTGGTATTTGGGCAATTTAGTGGTGGTGTGGTGGTGTGTATAGTGGTTAGGACTAGAGTGCAGGCTTCTAATCTGGCGAGCTGGATTTGATTCTGCACTCCCCACATGCAGCCAGCTGGGTGACCTTGGGCTCGCCACAGTGCTGATAAAGCTGTTCTGACCAAATAGTAATATCAGGGCCCTTTCAGCCTCACCCACCTCACAGGGTGTCTGTTGAGGGGAGAGGAAAGGGAAGGCAACTGTAAGCCACTTTGGGTAGAGAAAAGCGGCATATAAGAACCAACTCTATTCTTCTTCTTCTTCTTCTTCAGTATTTCTATGGTAGAAGCCATTTTTACCATAGAGTTTTTGCACAAATGCCAAAGCATCTCCAGGGTGTCACAAGTCATGTCTGGAACACATTAGAAGTGGCATTACCATATCATTGGCCACATAGCCTGGGCCTCCCTCCTGCCTCTGCTAAGTCCCTCTCCCACATTCCCTGCCAGTTGCCCAGAGAGACCTAGAAAGTCTATCTGGGAAAGCCTTGAGGAAATGGCCTACAATATCTACTGATAGACTTGTTTCATTGTCAGAGTGGAAGGAATAAGGAAGGAAATCCGTATTCTTGGACTGACACATGAGTTGATCCTGTGCAGATCACCAGCGCACACTGACATCAGTACACTATCTGCAGATCCATCCAAGAAGCTGGCCAAATATAATTTTGTGGTGCTGATTTAATTGTTAGCTAAAGCATTGGAAAAATCAAACATAAATGCTTAATCTTGATCAGTAATTATAGCAGGAAACAGTAAGGTAATAATTGGCCGGGGGGAATATTTGCAGTACATGGCATCTTTAATCACATCTCATGCAAATACTTTTTAAAAGAAATTCAATAGGTTGTTCATTGTCAAAGCATTAGTAAGGTAAAGCACCTGCCATTCTGTGGGACTAGACTAGAGCCAGAGCTGTCACACTGTGGTCTCTCAAAAGCTCAGCTGCTGTGTTTGCAGTCATTCTCATTACACACTTGCCAGCCTGAACTTCCAAGTCCACCATGTCACTGCAAAACAGAGTTGGCAGTTTTGTGGTGGTGGTGAAAATTGAACTTTGTGTCACAAGCAACTATATACAAACCATTTATTCCATGGCAAGGCCTCTGTGCTGTAGCAATTTCAAGCAATCACAGTGTGTGGATGTTGTGTTTATAATGCTGGTTCGCAAGCCTGTCTCACATGCCTCAGAGGGATAATTCTGTGGTATACATAGAGTTGTCCATATTGGATTGTGAAATATCTGGAGGTTTTGGAGGCAGAACCTGGAGAGTGCAGGGTTTGGTGGATAATTCCATAGATGTCATTTTCTCCTGATCTCTGTTACCTGGAGATCTTTAGCCATCACGTAGAGGCTTGCAACAATACATTTACAGGTATCTACACAGAATTCTGGATGATGATGGATGGATGGATGGATGGATGGATGGATGGATGGATGGATAGATGGATGGATAGATGGATAGATAGATAGATAGATAGATAGATAGATAGATAGATAGATAGATAGATAGATAGATAGATAGATAGATCCAAAGTCATGTTTTCTATTGATGTCAATGGGCACAGAAGTGTATAACCCTGTTTAGGATGGCAATATGAGTGTGTGGTGGTGTGTGCTAGTCAATTTGTAATGGGCTTTGATGGATATTAGGGTTGCTGAGTCTGAGTTGGATAATTCACGGAGATTTGGAGGTGGAGCTTGAGGAGGGCAGGGTTTGTGGAAGGGAAGGATCCCAGTGGTAGATAATTCCATAGATTTGTTTTCTCCAGGGGAATTAATCTCTGTTGTCTAGAGATAAATTCTAATTCCAGAGCTCCAGGCCCCATCTAAGAAGGCTGGGAGCACTTGTAATCTCCAATTCTTAAACCATCTTGGAATAGCTAGTAATTAGGGATGGGCATGAACTGATTCATGACCTTAAATCCACCATGAATTTAGCCAGTTCATGCCCCCCTCCCAGGTTCAAAGGAGGTACCTCTCTCAAACATTTCCTGGACCTGGGGCACAGGCCATTTAAGTACTCCACTTTGCTTGTTTGCCCTGCTATGAGGCTGCATGATCACAAGCCATTTCAAGGAACAATTTTACTGCCTCCTGCTTGAAAGTACACAACTGTCTGCTGTGAGGCCAAAATTATTGACAACCATTTTAGTGTCCCATTTTGCTTCTAAGTGGGAAGGGGAAGTAAACCAGCCTGGCCCAAACCCAACCAGTTCATTTTGTGGCTTCTGGGTCATTTGGGTTCAGGACTCACTTCAGGAATACCACAAATCCCTGAAGTGAACTGGAATTCTCCAGTTCATGCCCATCCCTACTTGTAACATTATGCCGATCATAAATATTTAATTTAAGGGTTTAGGCTATACTGTCATCTCTCTCTATTTGGGTTTATGTGCCTCCATTCCCTGGTACAAAATTAACCTCAGGATAATCAGTATTATTCCTTTTCTGAATGACTTAAATGTTATTTACAGTAAATCGAATGCAGAATTAGTCATTTGCCCCCCAAAGTGAAAAACAGAATCATTACCACAAAGAATTAAGGAAAAGAAGCTTTAGAGAGTAATAATGTTGCATAATATCGCCAGATGAAAAGAGTCAATTAGGAAGATGGCAATTATTGACTGTTTTATTTCTTGATGCCAATGTATTGACAGTCTTGGATAGATCATGTTTAAGTCTGTTGCCCTCCTACTATTGATCTCAAAACTGGGGAACTGCAAGTTGAGTTTCAGGCTGATTCCTCTTGTTTTTGTACATTTTCTTTCTGCAGACACACTATGAAAATGGAGAGTACATTATCAGGCAAGGTGCTCGGGGGGATACTTTCTTCATAATCAGCAAGGGCAAGGTAAGTTATTGTGACACGCTCTTTCAAGTAAATGTCATGTGCAGTGGGTTGCGTATTATGGGAACATAGTACCAGCTGTCCTGTTTTCTCATGCAGTGTCAAGAAAGTTTCCATATTTCTTGTTTAATTAGCTATTACGACTTGTTCAAATAGCCGTTGTAATTAACCATTGTGGCAATGGAAACTGGCCTTTCCAATGGGAAATTAGCGACATGCACACTGTAGGATTTTTCTTGCAGGGACCACATGGATACATAGCTGTTACAACAAAATTCCATGTTACCTTTTCTAAATTTGAGCCCTGTGAACGATCCCAGAACATATGAGCACAGTGGCTTTAATCCAACAAGATATGTCTGGAAGAACATGGGCTTCTGGCACAGCACCTTACACAGGCCACATCACACTTTTGTGCTTGTGAAAGAAAAAATGTTGAATTCCATGCTTATAACCAGAATTAACCATGTTGGTCTTAAAGGTGCCATTGAACTAAAACTTTGTTCTGTGTATTCAGACTAACATGGTTACCCACCTGATTCTATGCTATGTTTTGTACTTCTCTTACTATTGTTTTTTTGGGGGCGAGGGGCCATCACCTGGGCATGGAATTGGGGTCAATGTGGGTGTCAGGTAGTTGTGAATTTCCTGCATTCTACAGGGGGGGGTTTAAAATAGATGACCCCAGAGGTGCCTTCTAACTTTATGATGTTATTATTCTTATTGGTTTTATTTTGTTCTAATGCCATATTTTAAACATTTCATTTCACCCATGTCTCCTTATTCTAAATGGCGTTCTCTGTGTGCAGTTCTGGCAATCACTTGCTGGATAGGAACTTAGTATTAAATATTTGCTTAATGTGAAAGCCAAGTGGAACTGGCAAAGATTGTTCAGTAATGCTTACTGAACATCAAGACCCTAGCACTGGATATAACTAAAACATGTTAAGCATACAATCAGAAGTTAAATCTATGTGAACAGATAACTTCAGCTTAGTAAAATCAACTGCAAACTTAGATTCAAGTGGTCTGAATTAGCACAACTAAATTTGAGTCCAGTGGCACCTTTAAGACCAACAAAGATTTATTCGAGGCATGAACTTTCATGTGCATACACACTTCCTCAAACAATGGAACAGGGATCATAAAATAACAGAGATTAAAATAAACTAAATTAGTAGCAAGTTAATAACCAGCATCATAATTCCTTGCTAGAAAAGCAAATCAGTCCTTTGGGTTGTCCTTCACAAAAAATATTGGGGGAATAAAACTGCTAAAGTTAATGATTACTGGCAGACACTTTCCCAGTTGTGAAAAGAAGTAATTAAACGAGATTTGTTGCTAGTCCCATCCATTTCCACCCAAGCATGGAGGCATCCCCACAAGTGACAAGCCGTGCTGGCTTTGTTATCCTGTCCTGAAACCAGAGAGTTAGATTTTAAATTACATTACATACTTACTTATCCCTGTTCCATTGTCTGAGGAAGTGTGCCTGCACACAAAAGCTCACACCTTGAATAAATCATTCCTTAAGGCATCATTGGTCTCCAATTTTGTTGTGCAACTGAAAATTTGGAATTTATGCATGGTGGTGGCCCTGCCTTCTCCTGTAGTGGCCCACATTGCATCCCGCAACTGCCCCAGCCTCTTCCAGTGTGCTCCATGCGCTGGGGGTATGAGTGCCATTTCCATCCCAGGTACTATGCCAGAAGATGTGTTCCAGATCAAAAAGGGACCCAAGATGGAGGCATAGACTGCCATGTGATTTAAAAATGTATCTGAATTAGTATTACAGGTGCATTTGTGACCCCAACTTCTGAGTACTGTGGGGCAGAATTTGGAATGACTTTTTATCTTCTTTTACTTAATTAAGCCACTGGACAGATTCTGTCTCTCCTTTGTTACAATTTTGGAATCGTCCACTTTTTTCGTGTAGCACTTAATAATATGAATGGTAGCAGGAGGTATCCGCTGTCAGCAGGAAACTAGGTAGACAACTGGTGATGTTTCAGTGATAGTTACAACAATAAAGCATTTATTCAGTGTTTGCCCTGCTGCTCATAGATGCATTGCTGTAATAGTTCCACTAGTAGGCGAGGGGTTTATCAAATGCCACTCAAAGAACTCATTACTGAGCTGAGATCTGAACAGAAGACTTTCCACCTGGTAACTCTGGCTACAATATTTCAAAACTGATATGCTTTTTATCACTCTGATCAGGTAAATGTTACTCGGGAAGATTCTCCTGGGGAAGATCCAATCTTTCTCCGTACATTAGGAAAAGGAGATTGGTTTGGAGAAAAAGCCCTCCAGGGGTAAGTATTAAATATGATCTAAGTTTATGATTGAGATTTGTTTTGAATACTAGCCAGTTCCTGGAGGTTAGTATATATATATATATTTAATAAATAATAATATTTAAATAACAGTTCGGTAGAAGTTGTGCTAAGATTTCTTTCTTACTGTTTGTATGAAAGAGGAAGTGTGTCTTATCAATTTTGTGTCCTCACTGCTGATGAATCTATGAAAAAAACTGGCAAGCCTGATCTACTCAGATCTCAGGAGCTAAGCAGGGTCAACCCTGGCTAATATTTGGATGGGAGATCTCCAAAGATTGGGGTGGTTGTTCCTCTAGGGAACACTAGGAGTCATGACACAGGCAGGAAATGATAAATCACCTCTGGACATCTCTTGCCTGGCTGCCAGAGAATCCTCAGCTCTCCTGGCTACACGACACGCATCATTCATGGAGCAAGGGTCTGTTTAGGAAGAGAGTATGTGAAACAAGCAGTAAAATATAGCCCTTTTCTGTTAGTGAAAATGAAGCCTCTCCTCCTCTCTCTCTCATGCATGTACACACACAGACTTGCACACACTAGGGTTGGGTGCTTTGGCACCCAAAGTGACCGGTTGCTCCTAATGCAGCCAGCAATGCTCCGCGGGGGGGGGGGGGAGGCACGGGCATCAGTGCACTAGCAGGCACACACAGGTAGGCATGGAGCTCGCCCACCAGCACTCTGATTCCCGCACCTCCCCTCCCCACCTGCTGGCTGCGTCGGGAGTGACCAGCTGCTTTGGGCGCCAAAATGCCCAACCCTAACACACACACACTATTTATAAGGTGAGACCTGAGCCACACATTAAATGTGAATGTCCTGTCTAATCATATCATGAGTTGTCAAGCATTAAGGAGTCTTTACCAAACAGAACTATATAGAGTTCTGCTAATATTGGTAGGAAATAGATATTAATATTCTCCTATAGAATAGTGCTAGTATATGCTGTAAAACACATAGCTTTCTAGTCTACATGTATACCTTTATAAATTAATCTTCATTAAATTCACAGGAATTTGTGGCTTATTAAGAAAATGGGCTACATCAATCAATTTTAGCAAAAGACAGATGTTTATATTGAAAGGATGAATTCTCCTAAGCAGTTGGTGTTAATACAGTGGTTGCCTTGGTAGTCCCAAGGCTAAATCTTTTAAAGTCCTGTTGTTAGCTAGATTAAATTGAAACAGATTTACTGACAAATCTGCACAGACCATGTGTATATAATAAAATACTCAATTCCCAATATATTGAATTGTCATGTTCAGAATACTTCGTCATAGTCTGAGCACTATCTGCTGAAGATCTAGTTGAGAAGGTGGTTGAGAGGGCAACTGTGGACCAGCTCCTAACATTCTTGGAGGAAACTTTGCTGCTTGATCCATTCCAGTCTAACTTCCAATCTGGCCACAGGGTGGAGATGGTTCTGGTCACCCTTATTGATGTTCTCCGGCATCAGCAGGATGGAGGCGGGTTGGTGTTCATTGTGTTGCTCAATCTGTCAGGGCCACTTGATGTCATTGACCACAAGTTGTTAGCCCACTGCCTTGCCAGGGCCAGGGGATAGCCTTACAATGACTGATCTTCTTTGCCCAGAAGGGAACAAAGAGGGTTGCCATGGAGAGGAGCAATCACACATTTACCAACTGTCATCTAGAGTCCCACAAGTGGCAGTCATCTCTCCTATGCTATTCAACATCTGTTTGTGCCCTCTGGCCCAGCTGGAGGTATGGGCTGGGTTGTCATCAATATGCCGATGACACCCAGCTCTATCTCCTAATGAACAGCCAACCTGATTCCCCCCTGGATATGTTTGCCAGTTGTTTGGAAGCAGTGATGGTCTGGCTCAAGCAGAGTTGCATGAAACTGAACCCTTCCAAGATGGAGGTCCAGTGGTTGGGGAGGAAGGGTTCAGATCAGGAAGCTCGTCTCCTAGGCTGGATGGAGTGTAGTCTGAGATTGCACCTGTAGACAGTAATCTGGTGGTGTCCTTTGATGCCTTCTTTTCGAGGCTCAGGCCATGAAGGTAGCCAAGTTGGCATTTTCCACCTACACCAAGCAAGGCCACTAGCACTGTACCTGGCCCCGGAACATCTAGCCACTGTGACCCATGTGATGGTTAATCTGTCAATCTCCAGACTAGACTTCTGTAACTCACTGTATGCTAGCCTGCCCTTATCCTTGTCCATGAAGTTGCATTTGGTACAAAATGTAGCTGAGAAGGTCCTCACTGGAACATCATGAAGGACCCATATCCAGCCTGTGCTGTGGCAACTGCATTGGTTGCCAGTGGTTTTCCAGATCAAGTTTAAGGTATTGGTTTTGACATTCAAGGCCATTAGTGGTTTGTCTCCAGCATACCTGAAGAACCACCTATCTCCTTTTATACCTAGCAGGGCATTACACTTTGTGAAACTAAACAGGCTAGTGGTCTCTGTCCCAAGAGAGGTCCCTGGCCCAAGACAGATCTGCCTTTTGGTCTTGGCCGCAGCCTGCTGGAATGAGCTCCCAGAAGAGCTGAGGGCCCTGTCACAGCTCTCACAATTCTGCGGGGCCTACAAAACAGAGCTCTTTGACCAGGCATTTGGTTGAGACTGGGTGACAGAACATCAGTTGGGCTCCCCCCTCAAACTACCTCACCTTTGATGGGAGGTGGCATTTCCAGCCACTGCATGCCGGTGGGCGGGGGTGGGTTGGGGTTGATTATTTTATTTTATTCTGGTTCAGTTTTAAGTGTATTTTTATTGTTGTGAACCACCCCGAGTAGGCTGGCCAGAAGGGGTGGCATATACGTTCAATAATAAATAAATAGTTGGTGATGCCTTCCCATTACACAGAGGTGTGAGCCCATGAAGGTGATTCACTGCTGGTTTCCAGAATTTTCTTGGGGATTTCGGGGATTCCAGTAGCAACTCATTCAACTCCTGAATGAAGTCTGGAATGCCATGTTTGGTGCTATAGGCAGCATGATTTCCTGCTGGCTCAATAATTTGACTTAGGACAGCCATTCTTGTTGGAGGGTTCCCTTTTTTCTTGGAGATTGGCTTCACTTCATTAAGAGCAATGGGTGTTTCAGTGATGGCCATTCACCCTTTGAGAGGGATAACTAGAGGAAGGTATGGTTGTCAAGTGTGGGTTGGGAAATTCCTGGACATTTGGGTTTAGAGTATGCAGAGAAGAACCACATTTGGATATATTGCCATAAAACCCACCATTCGAAGCTGCCATTTTATCCTGGGAAACTGATCTCTGTAATCTAGAGATGAGATGTAATTCTGGGAGGTCTCTAGGCCCCACCTAGAGTTTGGCACTCCTAGGTGTAACACGCTGTCTATGGCTAAGTTCTTGTAAGGTGCACAAAGTGGTGCTACCTCAGTAAACTTGCCAGATGATTTTTGACATTGTTGGCTTCTTGAAAGTCTCCTGTGAGCTCTACTGATCTCTGACTCTTTGTCTTTTGAAGTCTTCAAAACTGTGTTGTTGTTTTGATTGTGCTGACATTCTCTGAAATGTATTTACTAATGTCATTGTTCTGTGTATTTTATTTATGGCTTTTATTGAGGGATGGAAGCTGTTTCATGTGTGCAAAAAAAACTTAAACGTTTGAAATCAAGGTGAAACATTAGGATTATCTTATTTTTTTTATTTTTCAAGAAAAAGCTTTTTAAATACAAATTCATAGCGGAGCATCTGTAGTGCCTAGATTACTAACACGTCTGCTAGATGTGAGCAAAATTTGCTATCACCAATATGGGTTAAATGACAGAGGTGTAGCTACAGGTCAATAAAATATGCTGCTGAATAGTAGTCCAAGATAAACAGCTGGCATATTATTTCACAGATTTGATATCCCCCCCCCCCACACACACACCTGTGCTTCAGCATTTAAGGACAAAGCTTCAGAGCCTGCTTGACATTTTAGCTGTACATTTTTCATTGATTCTGTTTTGAGACCTTCATCCTAGACTGTGGCTATTGTTAAATTGTTCAAAATGAATACTCCAACGTTCTGCATCTATGGACACATTATATCCATAGCACAGAATGATTCTCCTGGTTCTGGACTGAAAAACAAATAAGTGTGGCAGTGCCTTCAGTGTTTTTACGTGTTCTTATTCATTCACATAAAATATTACTTCCTATAAATTTTAGAAGCCGCTAGCAGGTAAAAACAATTGTGTCATAAAAACAATTTCAACACAACAGGTACTAAAAAAAACCCCCACAACAGATACAGTCTTCTTTAAAAGATTGTTTCTTAATTGTGGTGTGTTCACAGAAGCTTAGTGGAGCAAGAAGACTTTAGATAATTTTTAATATGTTTGTGTTATTATGCAGTCTTGGCCAGAAGGGTCATCTCTGAGGAGGCTCTTCTTCAACATTTCAGAAATCTTAGCAGGCAAGACATGTGAGATGCATGATTAATGCCTTCTGTAGATGTACCTTACATTACACCCAGAATCTGAACACTGACCGATTCTGCATGAGTAGTTTGCCCTTGGACAGCCTCTCATTGTAGGTTTTAGTGCTGCTTCCACATGACGTTGGCAGCAACCTGAGACTGTACAGGAGGTGGTGCGAGATTTTGTCAGATTTACTTCGGGATGAGGGAGATCAGCAAATCCCAAGCCTGTCTGGAGGAAGAAGCATGCAACAGTCTCAGTAGTGTTTTGACTGCCCTCACACCTGCCCTCCCCCCTCCCCTCTCCATTTGCTGCAGGACTGCAAAACTACATGCCCCCAGTACAAATAAAAATATCCTCTTCATTGTGCATGGTAGTTTTTGGATTCAGCAGCTAGTACACATTCCTGTTTGTGTTTAAAACCCCTATTAAAACACTTCCAGACATTCATCCAAAACTGAACAGACTCCTAAAACATTTAAAAACCATGGTGGTCAACAACCCCCTAACCCCCCCCCCCAAAAAAAAATCTAATACAGGAGTAGGAGGAGGGAGCACAGATCACATGGCGGATGCTTACATTCTTAACACGGGAGGAGGGCATCAGATCTTCCTCACCATGCCGGCCTCAACCATAGGCCTGGTAGAAGGACTCTGCAAAATGCTGAAAGCTCCCACAGTGCCCACAGCTTCTCCAGGAGCTCATTCCACCAGGTGGGAGCCAAGACTGAGAAGGCCTGTATCTACTGGCTATCATCATTTCATTTCTGTTTGATAAAGTAAAAAGCCATAGGGGAAGAGAAATCAACTCCCTCCTTCATAACCATTTCGAAATATAACTCATGAGTCACTACTGATACCCAGAAGGCGATAGTGCTGTTGAAGGACTCTGCTCACTGAATAATATTCAGAAGACACCATATAGAAGAGCACTACAAATCTGAATTGCCTATGGAAATGTGTGGTGCAGGCACAGTACTTTTAAGTATGTGTTGCTAGTTAACTGGATGGAGAAAAATATAGAAATAATATTACACTCCTGGGGGGATTGGTTGACTAATGCCCTGATTAGTTCCTTTTGGTGACTTGTTGAAATGGACAACAAGAACAAATGGTGGGTATGATCCAATTTGCTTAACATTCCAATTGAAATTAAATTTAGAATAATGTATGGCTGGATAATACTCCATGTGCATGAGGTTTACTGAATTAATATTGTATTTCATCAGATAACTGAACTTTTTCTACTATACAATTTCAGTAGAAGACATTGCTGAAATTGTTGTGAATATTGTCTCCAATGAGCTGTGAAATAGTTGTTAAATTCACTTAAATTAGCCACAAGAGGTAGCTGTTCTTATGTGACTGAAATATAACACTGTTTTTTTCTGGGGGGGGGGGGCACGAACAAACCATTCAGTTATTTAAGTAACCTAGCTGAAAAGAAAGGAGGAAAACTGTTATTTTAATAAGCAGATCATGATTTCTCGAGTCATATTGATTTTTCCATTAAAGTCCACTTCCCCTTCATTTTTCCATTGATAACATTTGTGGTTCACTCTATTAGGAATAATTCACACATACATTAAATTAGTTGAGTAACTGTCAGTTATACAATGCAGTCATCATGTATATCATGTCCTTGGGTTCAGTCCATTTCATACAAATGCAAAATATTATGAGCATTTGTGAAAATTCAACCTACAGTCTCTCAGTCTTTCACAGCATGAAACAGGCAGCTCCCTGCTTAGAGTGAAGAGACTTGGATGAGATGAAGCACTGCTTTATTGTTAGATGTTCCCTCACCTAATGAGACTTGTCTCTACCTTCTTATGTCCCATACCAATGATTTGATTTCAGGTATGGGGAGAAAAATGTATTAAGAATGAGCTACAGCTTCAGCCATGAGCTACAGCTTCAGTTTTTTCACAGTGAGTTTATTATTTGGAAGGAGAGATGCACAAAAAGTGTACACAAAAATCCCTGCCTTTGTGTAAATGCATACTCTTTTCCCATGGTAGTTTTCTGACTCATTCACAAAATGCAGTTTTGGTTCCATTTTTACTGACTGATAATGATTTCATGACAATAACTCATTTGGGTCAAATGAAACCAGTTGCTATGCCCTCACTCTGAATTACTGTTGTGGAGGCAGAGTATTTTCTGTTTCTTATGCATTAACTACTTTTCCTATAGTGCACCAACTGTCTCATGCTGTCACAAGCTGTAATGCAATGGCCTTCACATTTATCATACTCCAAAACAGTCATGCTGGCAAATGAGATTCCACCTAAGAGTATGCTGTTCTGCAATTAAATGATAATGACATTCCAATTCTGGAAGAAAACTCAAGAAATAAGGAGAACTCAAATTGCATAGAGCTGTTTCATAGGAGCTATAAAGGAAGCTGAAAAAGAGCCTCATTTTGGATTTTCTAATCTCTTTTCTAGTCAAAGATTCATCTTTTGACTTGGCTCTAGATTTTGAAGTTTTTCCTAAAAGATCTCACATTTGAAACTCTTGAATAATCAGTGCTGCAACATGTGTTTGCACTCACTCATTAAGACTAGGGTATTTAGGAATGGGCACAAACATAAAAATTCCAGTTTGATTTGAGGTTTGGGGTAATCCCCAGACCCTGAACTGAAACAGAATTTTCCTGAACCAGCCATTTTTAACCCCCTTTCTCCTACCTATTGCTTAAAGGGGGAGTGAAATGAATGTGTTTAATGGCTTGCAGCCATTTAACCCTAACAGCTGATGGGTGGACCAGCCATGCTGTTAAGCTTAAATGGCTGGCAGTCATTTCAGCCTAACAGCAGGGCAGGTACACCCATCCACTGTTAGTCTGAAATGTCTGTTAGCCATTTCATTGGTCCATTTCACTTCTTTCCATTTGGAAGTAGAAGCTGTGAATGAGTGGATGAGTGAAATAGATGATAGATAGATTTAAACCTAATAGCTGATAGAGAACCCACAAGGCTGTTAGGTTTAAATGGCTTGCAGTTATTTCAGGCAAACAGCAAGGCAGGTGTGCCCATCATCTGTTAGGCTGAATGACTGCAAACCACCTCAATGGTCTGTTTTATTTCTCCTCACTTGGAAATGGGGGAGGGGAGAGAACAGTGGGTGGGTTAAATGGCTCAGCTGATAGGTTTCAATGGCCCAAATGGCCAAATTGAACAAAAGTCTGGTAACTGTTTGGGGGCTACAAACTGGGCCAAGTTCATGCTGAATTTTGGCTCGTTAACCAGTTTATGCACATCCCTAGGTATATTACTTACTATCAACAAAAGCAAAGCCAATCTGTCTGCTCAAGAAATTACCTATGGTACTGCTCTTTTGGAGGGGGATTTTGATGAGCAATTTGCACTAGGAAGAGCCTCCCAGATTAATTTGCTATATATTTGACTATGTGGATTGCATCTGTTGTAGCTGAGCATCCTCTCTCATTCTGCAAGTGATCTTGGGGACCATTTCTTAAGTCCAGTGCTGCACTTGATGTGACACAGTGACTTAAGACAACTGTGACAAAAGGGGTATTGTGGGTTTTGTGAGGAACGATGGTGCAGGGCTTTCAGCATGAATGGAAGTAATCAAAAGAGTAATTTTTAACCGCTATTCAATTTTTTATGAAGAAGATTCTAGGTAGGCACAGAAGTGACTCACCTGAATGTTGATCCTTCTTGTGCCTGCTTCTTACAAGACGTTTCATTACCCAAGTATCTGAGTACCCAATATATAGTTACTTTGTCCAGTATGAAAAATGCATGCATGAATGTTTTTTTTTCCTTTTAAAACAGATACAGGTTGGGACCCCATCCTCTGGTTCATGTGGCAAACCTGTTTTAAAGGGGGAAGCTGTGGCTTACATATGTATGCTCCTGTTATCACTTGGTCTTTATTTTATCTCTTAAATTGCTATTCCTCCCTGTCTCAGGTGACTCAGGCCAGATTGCAACATATTTCAATTCCATACAATATCCAATCTAATTCAGTATAAATTAATACTACTATTGCCCATACAGCCCTAGTCTGGTATTGGAGAGGGCACAAGGTAAATTGCCGAACATTCAGCTGGTGGGTGCAGAGTTCTCAGTGATTTGGTAGCTATGTCTTAAGAAGAAAGATAGTTAGACCCCATGGAATATTTCCACTTGTCCCCCTTTTGTGCGTGGAAATTGCAAGGAAGTCATTGCAAGTAGCTGTGCTGGGTCCTAGCTTCCATTTCTTCAACACAAGTTATAGCACAAGGTCAATTTTGCCCCCCCCCCCTGATAAAGGCCTTAGATGAAATCATCCCACACTTCTAAACTGAACTGTAATCACTGCATCCAGTAGCCTTTTGATTTTTGTACAGAGCATCAGCCGATTACAGAAGAAAAATCAGCACTTGATCTTACGGTGGCTGTTGCATGACGGGAACTTTGCTTAGAAAAACTCCTTTCCCACTGTTGTGTGGTGGGATCTTTGCCCATGGCTTTTAAGAAAGCTGGCTGGTATGACAGAAGAATTGTTCTCTTTGATGTGGACTTGTCATTTCTGTGGTCCCCCTGCAACTTCTTGCCAAACATTATGATGCAAAAGTTTTGAAATGCCAGCAAGCCCTGATCTGTGAGCCAAGCGCACGGACATGGACGATTGTGCTTTTTTGCTCAGCTTCATCTCTCTGACAGGAACGAAGCTTTCCAGCCTGCTTTTCACAGGGGATGGAAAAGTGCGTGGACTAAGAAGTTTAATTGTTTGCTGTCGGATCAGGCGGAAATACTTTGCTCCTTATCTAACGATTGGGCTGATTCGTTCTGGTTGCTGATCTACACAGTTTGTTTTTTGAAATTCTCATTAATACCCTACTGTCCTTTTGTGGTGCTGCTTCAAGCATCGCATTTTCCATTATAATGGCTACTCTGTACAGTGTGATAGATATCTACAGTGGGTTCCGTATCACTATCATACACTGGTAGCTTAAATGAATGTTCTAGTGGTCTTTTATGGGACCAGTATGCTGTCAAAGGAGAAGCAGATTTCTGCAAGTTCATCCCAGAAGCTAGGCTGTAATAGAAGCTCCCTACATTGCATGTCCTTCTGTATGAAAGGCCTTGCAAGGCCTATAACATTAGCCTTGCATGTTATAGCCCTCTGCATGCTTCCAATCCACTTGTTGCTGTGTTTCTTTGTATCCATAATTGCAGTGAGGATTGCCACTGAATAGTAAGAAAGGATGCAATTTGAAAAGTTAGAGCTTCTTTAGATCTTGAACTTTTACAGAGCATAAAATCTATCTCAAATTGTGTCGGTTGTCAGGGAAGTCAAAGATGTTCACTTGAAAGCCATTTCTTCTGAACATCTTAGAGATGAAGATCTTGGCTCGGGAATCAATATGTGCTAAAAGCACTAATGCATCGTGGTTTGGGTGGTGCTTCTGTTTTTTTATACTTCTCCTTTGGCATATGTGCCTGTGTTAATTATTTAGCAGCACGGAGGGGAAGATTAAATTCTGATCTTGGCCATCTTCTGATCTCAGATCAAGACCCAGTGAGATCTTCCCATCACGCAAGACAGATGAGCCAAGAATACAAACGAGGGTATTCACTTTTTATCACACGGGCCAAGAGCAACAGAGATTTTGAAAGTCAGCATGGAGGATGTGCCGGTATCTTTTCTCCCCCACCCCCAGCACTATTTTAATCATCTGCTACTTCATGGCAAGATTGGTGAAGAGTAGTCTTGAGTGAGAACAGAAAGAGGGAAGAGATAAATTTTCTCTTGAAATTATGTCCATCCATTTTTGCAAGTATAAATTTTCATGCTAGAGTGAAATATCCTTTTCTCACTGATTTTTCCATCACTTTCTGAGGGACCTACCGTCATCCTAGAAAGCTTTCTTCATCCTTCTCCATCAGAAGCTGCATAATACTAGCCCTGTTCACAAGTTAGAGTACATGCATGTTCAATCCAAGCACAGTATACACTTGATTTTTCTTTACACATGCATTGAGGAATTCTTGTGTTACATTCAATGCATGTAGAAATCAAGGTGTAATTTAAACCTCACATTTATCCAGGTAGTAGTCCCTGGTTTCATTTGTACAGTGAATGCATTTTGACTTTTTCTTACAGATACATGCATGTACATGCAGCATGTGCATGCGTTCACTGCCATGTGAACCGGGCTACCACAGAATCGTGGTAGTGTCAGACTAGAGTGTCACTCGCAGGCTTTAAACAGCATTTTGACAGATAGCTATCATTGATGCTTTAGGCTGATGATGTTGTATAGGGGGATGGCCTGTATGGCCCCTTCCAACTCTATGATTCTATGACTAGGATCTGGAAAGGCCCAGAGCTGAATTTCCACTTTGCTGCTGAAGATCGCTGTGCCTTGGTGTATTGGTTAAGAGCACTGGCTGCTAATCTGGAGAGCTGAGTCTTGATTCCCCACTCCTTCACATGCAGTCAGCTGGGTGACCTTGAGCTAGTCACGGTCCCTTTGGAGCTGTTCTCAGAACAGTTCTCTCAG
This sequence comes from Paroedura picta, assembly GCF_049243985.1. Classification (NCBI taxonomy): domain Eukaryota; kingdom Metazoa; phylum Chordata; class Lepidosauria; order Squamata; family Gekkonidae; genus Paroedura; species Paroedura picta. The sequence continues at coordinate 73,619,784 of NC_135376.1, forward strand.
AGTTCTCTCACCCTCACCTACCTCACAGGGTATCTGTTGTGGGGAGAGGAAGAGAAGGGAAGCCAATTTGAGACTCCTTGGGGAAATGAAAAGCGGTATATAAAAACCATGTACTCTTTTTCTGGGGCCAGTCAAACACTCTGCACCTAAACCTGTCTTGCAGCATGGTTGTGGGGATAAAGTGCAGGAGAAGAGTATGATGTAAGCCGCTTTGGACAAAAACGTGGGGCATCAATTCAATAGGTAAATAAATAAAAGACGGTATGAAAGATGTCACTTAATCTATCTTTATATTTTAAGTTTTCTTTCCTGACTGTGATTTCACAGGGTAGCCATATTGGTCTGTAGTAGAACAGCTAGATTTGATATGGTTTTGGGGAGTTGATTGAGCAAGATTTTTTAGGTATAAGCTTTTGAGCATCAAAGCTTCTGTCTCTAAGATGTTACCGGCATCCCGCCTAGCTGTTCTTCTGACTTTATTGTTCTGTGAAGGCAGTAGTATGGCTCACAATATATTTATGTGTGTGTTAGTTTGGATTGCCAACTTTGGGTTGGGAAATTTCTGGAGATTTTGGGGGTAGATCCTGGGGAGGGTGGGATTTGGGAAAAGGAGGGAGCTCATTGATCTAATGCCATAGAGTCCCCCCTCCAAAGCAGCCATTTTCTCCAGACATATCTGTTGTTTGGGGATCAGTCATAATTCCAGGAGATCCCCAGCCCCACCAGAAGGTTGATCTTCCTAGTATTGGGATTGCTAGTTCCAGGTTGGGAAATACTGACAGATCTTGGATTTGGAGCCAAAGGTGGGGGTTGGGGAGGGGAGGGACTTCACTGGGATATAATGGCATGGAGTTCACCTTCCAAATTGGCCCTTGACTCCAGGTGAACCAGTTTCTGTTGCCTGGAGATTAGTTGTAAGTGGGAGACCTACAGCCACCACCTGGAAGTTGGCAACTCTAGTGTGTGGACATGTGCGTGTTTATTCTAGGTAGCTGTGGTAATGATGCAACAGGCGCATTGCCTGGCAAATCAATGTGGGAACTGAATTACCTAATTACAGCACCGTAATGGAAAGGCCTTCCCTTTGATACTCACACCCTCTACCTCTGAAGGTGAGGACACATAGAAGACGGTCTGAGAGTGTTCTTAATGGACAGGCAGGTTCATATGGGAGCAAGTGAACCCTCTAGCAATTTAAAACACCCTCACAGATGATAACCAGCACTTTACATTAGCCCCAGACAAAATATAGATCTTCTAAGTCTGGCAAGATGAAGTATATTCTCTATATATTCTCCGGGGAGGGCGGTATAGAAGTATGATAAATAAAATAATAAATAAAATATACCTCATGCCCACAAGCAGTCTGCTGGCTCCGAATCAATGATTAAAAAAATAGTCCCATGTACTGGATGTTGTTCTGAACTTGTATCTAACTCGTACCTGAGCTGTGAGCTGCTGAGTAAGCAGCCATGTTTTAAGACTCAGGCTCCTTGAGATCAGGGCTAGAAGAAGAGTTGTGTGTCGTCCCCCCCCCACACACACGTTTGACTACCCAAAGGAGTCTCAAAGGGGCTTCCTCTCCCCAGAACAGACACCCTGTGAGGTAGGTGGGGCTGAGAGAGCTCTGAAGAACTGTGACTGGCCCAAGGTCACGTGTAGGAGTAGGGAATCAAATCCAGTTCTACAGATTATTATTTATTAGATTTATTAACTGGCCCTCCCTAATTAGAGGCCACCACTCTGATCTACCACACCAAACTGGCTTTCAAGAAGCCTGAGGACAAAGTTCCCTGCACATCAGTTACTGCTCTGTTAACTCTTAAGAAGGCAGGAGTATAGGATCTTCCTCCTTGTGTCAGTCCTATTGCCTCCCTATTTCCGGTGCTGCAACTCTGGCAGAGTGTTCCACATGCCTATTCACTCCTGCACCTGAAGGAAGCTTAGGTATGCACTACCCATCGCTGACTTGAACCCAGAGTCAGACCACAACGTTTCTAGTTCCAGTACTTTGATGTTCACTATTTTCAGAAGAACGTTTTAATGGAAAGGATCGAAACTTTAGAAGGCAATTATACATTTATCAGTACAAGCTGAAATTCTGCTGGGCACAAACTGAGACTCAATCCATTACCAGTAGAAGAAAGCTGTTTTCTCATTCCATTGTTTGTCAAAAGCCCCCACATTTCCTCTTCCTTTGACGTGCAGAGATACAACCTATTGAAAATCACCTGTTGAGATGGATAATACAAGTTTTAATTTACTAAATTCATTGCCATTTCAACTCGGCCTCTGCTACGCTTGAGCAGTTGTGCATTTTAATGCTATCAGAATGTCCTTGAGTGAATTTATCATTAAATATCAACATAGAGTATCCGATCCGGGAACAGTTTGATAGCCTAATCCCATCTTTCATTTGAATCACAGTAGCTGCTGGTTCCATAATGCAATTTGTTTCTGCAGAGGGTAGCATTTATTAGGCAATTTATCAAGACTTCTGGATTTGTGATCTTGACATAATATAAAATATAATGAACACTAGAGCTACTTAGTCTGTGGTCCCTTTTGAGAAGAACTGGTGCAGGTGAGGGCTGGAGTTCTGGCTTGGGGATGTTTAATGAAGGCTCAGAGTGACTCTGGATGATACAGGCATTAACAGATGCTGCCAAGGCTGTAGTAATCAATTAATTGATTTCCTTAAAATATTTCTATGCTGCCTTTCTGCTATTAGTGTCCAAGGCTGCTTACAATATTCAATAGCAGTGCAAAACAAAATATGTAACTCATGGCAGTAATTTAACATATCAAAAAGGCCAACTACCCCCACCATCTATCTCAGTCAGAGCCACAAGAAGACTATGTCTTGGATCAAACAAGTGGAAACACAAACAGGTGTTTCTGACATGCCTCCATAGCCCCTAGTCACAGCTTTTGAAGTCAAAGGACTCATTGCTTCTCTTTCAACTGGAAAGGCCCCTGAGCTTCTCTTCTCAAACAGTTCCCAATATTTAAAAGGGGCAACAAACAAGATCAACTCAATGATAGACCTATCAGCTTGCTGGATATTGCCTCCAAACTCTATAGTAAATTCCTATTGAGAAAAGAGGGAGAATGGGATGAGGTGAAGGAGGTCATGTTTCAGAAGGTCCCACCATTGTCTGATGTTGCACTGTCTTGCCACAAAGTCCATCAAGGGTCCTGCTAGACATCTTTGTAGAGCTTATGTCAATCTTGCAGCTGCTTTTGATGCAGTGGGCAGAGAAAGACTTTGGTGGAAATTGGTGTGTACTCATCTTGACAAACATCTCTTGGTTCTGATAAGAGAACTCCACAACAAGTTATCCTCTGAAATTAGAGTAGGTTTCTCAGGCTCTCTGGCAGAAAACATTCCCGTAGTCAGGAGGGTGAAACTGGGTGGTGTCCTTGCCTTTCTTCTTTTCAGTCTTTATATTAATTGCATCATTAAGAGGCTCTCAGGCCCTGATCTTTTCCCTCTCTGCCTTTACACACAGAAAATGTACAACCTGTATGGACATGGTTCTGCTATCACTAGCTCACATTGGTTTAAGAAGATCGCCAAAACCCAACAGGATCAATTTTGCCTCTGAGAATGTCTGAAGTAGGACTGGGGGGTGAGGAGGTATTTTTACAGGGACTGCAAAATAATACAATGTACTAGAGCCTAGCAGCAGAACCATGTGCTGCCCTAATAGCACCAGCAAAATAACCCAGTGCTCCATTATGGCAAGTACCCTAAAACAGGGCTGCAGCGCACAATCTCAATCCTGGGCAATCCTGTGAATATTGCACTGGCAAAAATGCCCTTCCCTCTCCGTTTCTATTTCAGAAATTCTCAGGTGTGAACTTGGCCCTGTTGACTAGGTACTGCCACAGTAGTGCCAGTTCTGCTCGGCAATATTACACTCGTTCTGCTGCAAAAAGGCAAGACCTCACTTTCACTGAAGAGATTCTTTATGCCATTGTGTTGGGCATGTACTGCTGTCTAGCTATTTCCCGCCTCCATAGGAAACACTGGAGGTTGGGGGCACCTTTTTGGGTGCCCATAGCATTTGAAACTTGGGAGTTCTTTTGGGGAGAGGCTCTAGCAGCTGCACTGCATATTTGGTACCTCTATCTCACTTCCTGCCCCCATCAGACCACTGAGTAGACTGAGCTAGATTTCACAGTGACTTTAATAGCTCCATAGGGGGTAATGGAGCCAAATTGATTTGGGAAGGTTGAATTTTGATGAATCCAAATTTCTATACTGATAATGCTATTGAGATGGTTTTGCATATATCAAATCAGTTTAGACCAAATCTATCACCACATCCCTCCAAAAAAACCATACCTGTATATAGAGAGAGCACCCCTGTTTTGGCTATTTTAGGCCCAAGTACCATGATGGATAAAGCTTTATTTATTCCTTTGCCCTTTTTGCCTTAGCTGCCAAGAAAATTCAATTGTAGTGTCTAAAGACTAGACCAGCAAAATATTCTTCTTTCAATAGCCAGGCGGACAAATATCCAAAGAATCACTTTTATTGAATGAATTTTAATTGGAAAAGCTTTAAAGATGTACTGTAGCGATCCAGTTTTACTGTTTTGTTCACCTGTGATTTCCCATTTGTTCTTGTTTGTACTGGCCTTTGACTCTATGCAATAAAAACAAACTGAACTGAATATGAGCATATGAAAGAACTTACGCAACACCTATCACATTCCTCCCACATAAACTATAGTGCCCAGTAAATGCTGCACAAAAATCTTGTGAAAGCAGAAATGCAAGTGGGGATACAGTAAGTTGGAGTTGGTGCAAGCATTTACTGCTGTACATTGTACAGTTTTGCACCGGTTCCAACCCATTATCTGAAAAAAAAATCAAGGAGGAAAGGTCCAAAAGGTGAAACAGAGTCATCTTCGCCTGGTTCCTGAGCAATATCAGTGCTGGATCCAAAGAAATATCTCTTGATAGAAAGTTCCAGAAATTCAGCACCTTTCCTACTTCATTTCAGAATGCAGGCACAATCCAGCAGGCTGTGAACAGGCAGGTTTTTTGAACCTAGAACCTCCATAATATTCATCAATAAGATACACTTTTGTGCTGTATAAACAAATTTTCTTGATGAAATGCGGCAATAACTCAGCAGGTAGTGGGTGGCATTTGTGTGTATGGTCCAGTTGCACCCTGAGAGAATGTCAGTGCACATAGGTCCACCTGTGGAGTGCTTCCTGATGCTTTCAAACACTCTCTTTGCATTGATGTGTAAATGCTTTTAAACGTTGCTTCAAGTGAGCTGAATGCCAATAGCCTTTGTGTCCTCAGCAGAATGGTAAAGCGACTTAATGTACAAGCAAAATCAGGAGGAAAAGCTTGATAAAGCAAAGTGGTGTGTGTGTGTGTATGTATGTAGCTGGGTGTATGTAGCTAAATAGGAAGGAATTATATTTGTTTCCACAATTATATGGTTGCCTGTAGTATAGGAAATCCATATTTAGGGCACTGAACTATCAGCATGTTAAAGAAGAATAAAAGTAAAGCACTGGGTCATGCCTGACCCTTGGGGTGACGCCCTCTGGCGTTTTCTTGGCAGACTCAGTACGGGATGGTTTGCCAGTGCCTTCCCCAGTCATTACCATTTACCCCCCAGCAAGCTGGGTACTCATTTTACCGACCTCAGAAGGATGGAAGGCTGGGTCAACCTTGAACCGGCTGCTGGGATTGAACTCCCAGCCTCGTGGACAGGCAACTTCAGACAGCATGTTGGCTGCCTTACCACCCTGCGCCACAAGAGGCTCATTAAAGAAGAATAAAGAAAGCAAATTACATTGTTTAAGGTTGAAGTTACTGTGGAACTAGAGAATGGCTCATTCCACCACAGATCCAAGCTAATAATTCCACATCCATAACAATGAAAATGAAATGTTGTTTTGAACTGAAACTGGCGGCTTCATTTTCAGAGCTTGGTTAAAGTTCAGAGTGATGAGAATGAAAACTATATAAATCCACTTTGCTTGTAGCATTTATAGATGAATTAACAAATGAACAGCAGGATTAAAATCTATTTAATCTAATCTAGGAGGAAGCAAACTGCCCTGCACACAGACATGGGCCTGTCTTTATACAAAACTCCTGATTGTGTCTTTGTACAACACAACTCCTGATAGTATTTATACAACACAACTCCTGATTTCTGAAACAGGATGTGCTAACATCCAACCACACCCTACCTTTACGAAATACAGTTCATCAAGGCTGGTTAGAACCGGGAATTCAAGGAGTCTTGGGGGAACTCCAGACCACAGTGCAAAGGTCATCAGATGGTCATCCATTTGTGCATGCATACTGAGGAAATACATTCCAGAAACTGCTCCCCACCTTGTCATTTTAAAGAAATGGATTAACCCCCCCATCCCCAAATATTAAGAAATGGGCTTAAGTGTAAAGCGAATTGGCCAATAGGTGAATGGGAAAGATTGTAACCCAGAGTACCTGAACAAAAAGGGGAAATGGGAAGGACTTTTTATGGTCAGTATAGGATATAAATTCAGTGTGTTATTTTGTACGTATCAAACTGTTGGCTATGCTGGCATACTCCCATATTAAATGCCTTTAATATGTTATAGGAGAACTTGGTGTGCCACCTTTTGTTTCCAGTTTGATAAGTGGAGTTCAGTGGAGTGGGGCCTTTTGGCACGGGGACCACCTGCATAACAAGAGGAAAGCGATTCTATAAAGCAGTGAAAACACTTGGAAGCCCTCTTTTCTATAGGCATGCTTCTGGGTGTAAAGGTTTCTGATTTATTTAGACATGAGTCGTTTTCATTTCTCGCATCATGCTATAAGACATAACAGTAAGATATATACTTTAAACTGTGCCTACCTAAAATGCATGATTCAGATATTGAGAGTGCATGTTTCTGTGGCATGCATTTTCTGTCTTTCACCATAAGTATAGCATCTCAGTAGCTTGCCAAGGAATATTGTTAGCAAGTGATATTCACTTTTGTGAAGATTCCCTCTCAGGTTTATTCTTTCCAACAATAGTTTGCTTTTTCTGGTGGAAGAGAACTGAATAGGTACTGCAGGGCTTCCTTTGTTATGATGACCTTTTTTGAGAAGGAATTCAAAATCCACATGCTGTTAGGACTTTGTATCAGGTTCAGGCAACATTAAAAGTAGGGTAATTTGCATTTTAGAGAGAAGGGAAAAGGTCTGTGATGCTGTGAAGTTCCCGTGGGAATTCTTTTAGACCTGTAACTATAGATGCTTTCAAGATACAAAGCATTTGTAAGGGCGAGTGCTAAGGGGGAAACATCCCGGCTAGATCCCTCAGATGAATATGTTGATATTGACACCTTATTAATGGATGTATGATTGATTGGTTGCTCTGGCTTTCTCATCTGCTTGAAGTTCCCCTCAAAGTGGGTTCAGGTTGCTTGGAAGGGTGTGATATTCTGCCTGTGAATGGAGAGAAAATGAGGCAAAGGTAGCAGAAGGTAGGAACAAGCTCTTTCCAATTAAGTGTTCATCAGCAAGCCTCTCCGACTGAAATAATTTTGGAACTGTAAAGATAAAGGTAGATTGCTTAGAATGAATATTCACTGCTTTCATTCAGATGATCTACCAAATGCAATTCACTGAAAAGCTCTCCTGTGGAATGGAAGCAGTTCAAGAGCACAGTGGTAGAAGTTTTGTGATGGAATTCCTGGATCATTAAGAGTGTGCACAATTTCCTTTTGTGTCTGTGTTTTACTTCTCCTTTCAAACAAATCATCGTGATTTTGATTAAACATACCTTAGTGTGGTTGCCAGCTTGGTGTAGTGGTTAAGAGCAGCATGGAGAACCAGGTTTGTTTCCCCACTCCTCCTTTACATGCAGCCAGCTGGGTGACTTGGGCCAGTCATAGTTCTCTCAGATCTCTCTCATCCTCACCTACCTGGACTTTTCTGCAGTCTTAATTTTGTGCCTTGTGTGCCTGTACCTGCATTGTTTTTTATTCCTTTTTACACATGTTTTGCTCTGTTTAGTGGTTGCTTTGATATATTATTGCTATATCTCTGGCTTATTCCCCTGCACTTAAAACTTTAGGGAAATAAGCCAGAAAAACAGGGATGTAATATCTAAGTACCACTAGAGGGAGAAAAATATATGCAGGGAAAAAAATGCAATTCCAGCACACAAGCCACAAAAATAAGACTGCAGAAAAGTCCATGGGAGGGTTCAACTTCCTTCATTTGTAACATCTGTTGTTGTTGTCCCTTCCCTGCTGAGGCCAACTGTAGTTAGGGGTGTGTGTGATTTCTATTGAGGAAATAGTTACAGGGTTAAAAAGCATTAACGCTTCATATCAGGGCTCTGCATAGTTGCGTCTAAAGGTCATTGAACACATCAAGATATCAGCGATTCATCCTCACCACCAATTTCTGGTATCTTCTCTGTTTACTTCCTTGATTCCCATCCACACACATTATTGCGTAGTAGACCCTGCCTTTTGCTAGGGGCAGGGCCTCCATTCCTGCCCTCCCTCATCAGCACATGGAAATAAATTGTTTGCTTTTGCTTACTGTTGGTAGATATTTCCTGTTGCCAGCTAGGAGGGAAGAAAGGTGATATTTGCCTCTTTCCTACTCCCCGCCACCTCCATTACAAACATTGCCTGTTTGTAATATGCCAATGGCATGTTTTTAGGTGCAGGATTCAAAATGTCCGCCTCTGTTCTTTGCTGGTACCAGTCCTAAAACATCAAACCAGCATGCAAAAAGGAGCCACCATGGTGGCCCTGATCAGCCCAGAATGACACGGGAGGGAGAATATATTTTATAAATAATTAATAATTCCTTGGAATCATCCTTCTAAGTTTTCAGGCAGTTGGGAGGAAGCCTCTGCTTTCTGGCAGGATTTTAAATTTTCACTTGGGTGGTGGTGGGGGGGAGGGGAGCCCTTCAGTCTGCCAAGTATTTAGTGCAGCAAAGGAACTCAAGTCTGTGTAAAACCTAAAGCTTTTCTAGTTGTCTTTAAATTCAGGTGAAGTCACCTATAGTAGCGATCCCCAACCTGTGGGCTGCGGACCACATGTGGTCCTTCGACTAATTGGAGGTGGGCCACGAAGGACGCCTTCTCCCCCCCCCCCGGCCCTTTACAACACACTTTGGGTGTCATTGTCTCCCATCACTCCCAGATGGGACTATCTTGTTGCAGAGAAACAAGCTCAGGGTTCCCATTGATTTGTCATTGTCATGAGTTAAAATTTCCATGAAAATAAAATGTTCCTTATGTTCATTGTTGTGGCATGTCTGTATCTTATTTTGAAGGGATACCATAGCTATTACCATAGCGATCAGAGACCATTAGGACAGTGGTTGAGAGTAGAGGAGTAAACTACCCCCCCACACACACACACACACACCGGGCCTCAGTAAAAGGCGTTGAGTGGTCCCCGGTGATAAAAAGGTTGGGGACCACTGACCTATAGTATGAGACCCCCCAAAAGATTATTAAAACCCTGCATGGCTACTTTTTCGGGGTAGGGAGCATTTAACCCTTTCCCCCATGCCTCTCGGATTATGTCCGTTGTCCTTCTGCAATCAGCTCTACAGAAGAATAAGAAAGGTAGAAATGCCATACCTTCCTTTTTTCCTTCTCCAGAGCAAAATGAAGCTTCAGAAGCAGGAGACAAGGATCTAAACCTTAAGCATATGTACACATGCACACATATTCAGCCAAGCAACCGTATACTGATCTTCAGAACTGCAATGAGAAACTGCTTTTTAAAAAATGCAAGACATTTTAAACTCTCTTGTTTTCTGACCTTGATCTCTTGGGTCACCTCTGGCTTGATCCTTTAGTTCCCATTCTGATTTTAAGATGTTGTTTTCTTTTGTTACCTCTATGAATATTTGGTACATTTTTTCACTTCATTTTCTTTTCCAAGGACCTTCAAATTCACTCCTTTATGATACTTTGTTTCTAAACGCCATGCTAATTTTAGTCAGTAACATCATGCAGAACATCAAAGAACACATGACAAATCTGTAAGTTGGGCATATTATTTTATGTTCAAAAATAACTTCCAGCGTTGAACGTATCATCAGTATGGGTGGCATGATTATAGTTTCCTTTTAAAACATGGATTCAAGAATATAGTTAACCCAATTTCTCTCAAATAGTGTAAAGCAGTTTAAAAGACAGCCTTGATGAGATCCTATTTATATTCTTGCCTGGCCTAGGTTTATTTATATGATGATTCCATTAGGTCTCCACACACACACACACACACACACACACACACACATACACACACTATATAGAGTCTGTTTGAAATTGCTGATTGAAATCTGGCATCCCTTCTGATTTTTTTTTTTTACGTACAAAACTTGCCTTTGCATAGGCTTTCTCAAAAATGGCAAAAAGAAGATATTTGTAGTATTAACAGAGTGAATATAGATTAATTTAACTGCGTTTAAGGGAATAATCCAGCAAAGATTACAACATTTGTTCAACTGATTTATTTCATTTGGAAAATTTGTTACATACTTAACCTGCCGAATAATTCTCCGGCTCACGTTAAACACTTACATACCTCATTAATTTCCAGAAAGAGTTAAGCACATGCTGAAAGCACATTATCAACATTTTGGATGATCAATTGTTGCTTTACATGACTTTCATACATGTGGAGGAGAGAGTTCCCCCCCCCATTAGTATGAACACACAGAGGATAGATAGTCAAAATAACGCCTCACAAGTAATCCTGCTTACCACGTCTCCACGTAACATTAGCTAGATTTACTGTGTCATGTAAAACTGCTTAACTTCAGTAAAATCGGCGTGACATAGAAGTGCATAGCTTTTTGGCAAGATCATGTTCCAGTATTTTGCAGATTCACAGTCTGAGTAGTCCTGCAATTTATATTCACTGTAATGCTTACATGTGAAAGCTTGGGGACATTAGGGATAGGAACCATCTGCTTGAGAACATACACTTTGTGCTAAAGGTTTCTTTAGGACAAAAGGATAAGTAGAATAACTGAAAGAGAAATCAGATACAGATGAGCACTTAAGAGCCCTTAAGCTCACTGAAATCAAAAAGCTTATGCACACTTACTTTTTATGCTGGGTGGTGACCCAATTGTGCATAATTTCTGTTCTCATATGTTTGAATCAACTTCATCCTTTTGGCAGCGGAAACTGCTACTTGATATGAACTGTTTTGTGCAAATGATTCAGTGCAGAGTACAGTAATATGTCATCCTTTAACGAAGTAATTTTGTTTTTGTTCTGATTTGGTAAGTGATGTTTTTCCAAACGCTTTTCATTTGGCATGAACTACACAATCTAATATGCCATGTCATGCCTTCCTAACCTTGGTTAAACGAATGCATGCAAAATCAGTGTGGACTTATGATGAACAGTTTAGGCAATCAATTCTTCAGGTGCATATAGTGATCTGTGCTTAATGGGAAGCCTCATATGGACCCATTATGCACGGGGGTTTTAGCGCACATTCGGGGTGGAATGGCGGCGACTAAAATCACGGATAACGCACGGAGCCGGCTGCAACCGGCTGCAGCTTCGGTGCATGCCACCGAAAAAGCCGCGTCAGTGAAACGCGGAAGAAAGCGCAGCTTCCGGGTGAGCGGGGCACAACCAGAAGCGGCGCCCGGATCGGCGCGTGCATAATCGGTTACTCTGGGTTTTGCCGCCGTCGCGCCCCGCCCCGTGTATAACCGGTATGCGTCGCGTCTTCCCCCTCCGCGTTTTCCATGTGACCCGAAATCGCCGTTTCGGCGGCCGTGCATAATGGGCCCTGCAGAAGTCATGTGGCGCCACACTCAACTACCAATATTCTGATGCACTTGCTTTTAGCATGTGTGTCTTATGTGACAGCCTTTTCCATCCACAGCTAACAAATGGAGTACACAGAACATAGCAAGTAAATACCAAATGAATCCATGTAGGGAACCTCCTAACAGGAGTGTGCCAATTTCCAACAGAATAACAAACAACTCCCTGTGAATTACTCTTGTTTAAGTAAACTTAAAGTAACAATCTGTATCAAAACAAATTATTTGTTTTACACCACCTACAAGAGTTCTGCAGTAATAATGGAAGTGCAGCTATCACTGAATATTACACCACTTACCGTATAGACTTGTGTATAAGCCAAGTTTTTCGGCACTCCTTTTCACATTGAAAAAGCCCTACTCAGCTTATACGCGGGTATATGTGGTAATTGAAATAACAGCCTTCTCAGGTTGTGGAATGCAGCCAGCCAGTTGTTGCATTGCGTTTTGCAAATGTGTTTGCCAGCTGAGATTCTTGCTGTGGCAGCTTGTAGGACATCAGTGGTTTCACTGAGGGACTCTAATCTTTTTTTTCCTTTTCTTCTTCTATTCCTAATCACTTCTTCCAAACTATTCTTTTGGTTTCTGAGAGTGGGGAGGGGTGGGTTGTGGGGGTGCTTTGGGGTTGACTGTTTCTTCTACTGTTTCTTCTTTTATCTGAGGGACAGCATTATTTGCCTTTTCTTCTTGCGGTTGTGTTCCTTTTAAAATTGATTTTTACAGTTCTTTCTTTCAGTGTTCAGTTTTACAGCTCTTTATTTCAGTGTTTTGTTTTGGGGGGCACTGCAGTTGTAGTTAGAGTTGTCCATTCTCCCAGTTTGACAACTGTTGTACTTGTTGTAGTAGGTGGCCAACTTCGGGTACTGTTGTTCTGCTCTGGTTTGCTAGCCTGGGGAGCACTGGTTGGTTCTCCTACCAGAGCTGTTCTCCTGCCAGAACAGTTCTGGCAGAGCTCTCTCAGGTTGTTTGGCAACAGGAGAGGAAGGGAAGGTGTTTGTAAGCTGTTTTGGGACTCCTTTGGCTTCTTCCTCTTCACCATGGAACCGCCAGAGGTGTTTGGCACTGCACCTGCTGACATTGGGGGGACCACAGTCTAGCCTGCTTTTAAAGTGGGCTGAACAGCTAGTAAAAGAATAGAAATGAAAAGATCCTACACTAGGCACCTGAGAACTAATTCCCCAAGTAACCACACGCACCCCAGCAAGAGGGCTCATTTATAAAAGGAGGGAGGAAATGAGGAAGTTTTAGGTAAGGGAAATATGCCCCAAAATTCTGGACTTGAGGTTTGGAGAGATCCAGGGGCAAACAAAACAGAGGTCCAAGGAGTAGAACAAGAAAAATGTGTGCAAAGCAGTTGCGGGGGATGTTCAGCTAGTGGGAGATCAGGGCACACTTTCTACTGAGTTAGGATAGTCTTTTTATGGAGAATGATCCCATAGTTAGACATATGAACTCAATTTCCCATGGACATGATTGGGACAAGATATGAAGCTTGAATTTGACTGTGCAGTTTCAAGGTAACTGCTGTCAAAAATCTGGCAGAAAGAAGTTGGGGAAATACCTTGATTAGACTACTGCAGCCTTTCTCAAATTTTTATCGTTGAGAAACCCCTGAAACATTCTTCAGGCTTTGAGAAAACCCAGAAGTGGCACAAGCATGCAGCATATGGCTGGGAAGCATAGCTTTGAACATATTCATCTGGGGCCCCTCCTCTCCCCACCCACTTCAGGCCCATGATTGGCCATTTTGAGGGGGGTCAACATGACCATATATGGTCACCCAATAAATGTTTAACAGATTTTTAAAAAATATATTGAAAATTAATTCCCACCCATGCATTTAACTCTTCTCAGGCCATCAAAACAACAACAACAACAACAACAAAAACCACCAGGGTTTCATGAAATCCTGGTTGAGAAAACCCAGCCAAATCTGCATTTACACTAAAGTTTGCTGAGTCAAGAGCCTCTTGTGGCACAGAGTGGTAAGGCAGCAGACATGCTGTCTGAAGCTCTGCCCATGAGGCTGGGAGTTCAATCCCAGCAGCCGGCTCAAGGTTGACTCAGCCTTCCATCCTTCCGAGGTCGGTAAAATAAGTACCCAGCTTGCTGGGTGGTAAATGGTAATGACTGGGGAAGGCACAGGCAATGCCATGAAAACGCTGGAGGGCATCACCCCAAGGGTCAGACAAGAGTCTAAATTAATGACTTGGGTGCCTTTGTTGATTGAGTAAAAACAGAAAAAGGAACCAGGCATTGGTTAATGTAATAGCAACTTCCTTGGGCTGGGCAGACACCTCTGGGGTATGCCAGGATATTCCATTCTTGAAAGGTCTGTTGTTAGTGAGGACCTTGAACTGGGAGAGATTGCACTTAATCAGTTTGCAATGACAGCACATCCTCCCTCACTTTCCCTGGGATTTTCTAATGTCATGGCTACACCCAGGTACCTTTATACAACTCCTCAAGTTTGAGATCCCCTGGCTCTTAAGCTCTAAAAAACAGGGTGCCTATTAAAACAACTACATCCAAAATAAACGGAGGAGCCCATTAACAAATGAATCTTGGCAGGATAAGGGAGTGGGATTTTTATCCTGGCTTTCCAGTAGGAAAAGTGGATTTATTAAGCAAAGAATTACTTGAGTTGAGGTTCTTTTCAAAGGTCCCATTCTGTAAGTCTCTGAAAAAGACCCAGGTAATTCTGTTGGCTTCAACTAATGAAAGAAAAAAACACCTTCAGAGTTTTCAAAATGATGTGTGCTTTTGTGTAGTTTTCCTTTACAATAAAGTCTGAACCGCAACATCCATTTCAGTCAAACAACATTAGCAAATACAGCACTAAGAGTAATGAGGAAATGAATATTGGAGCTAGAAGATCAGTGAACACTAAAACTAGGATCTTTTGTGCCTTATCAGCCGTCTGCCTTCTGCACTGAATTTCAAATTACCACTTTGCATTTCAAAATAACATGTTTACAATAAAATACAAAATAATGAAAATGCATTAGATACTCAAAGGAAACAATCGTGTTAATAAAAATTCTGTGAATAAAACCTGCTTTCTATGTAAAAGAAAAAAAAATGCCAATTTTTTAATTGACTGCCTGATTAAAAAAAAGAAGAAGCCTAGATCCCTTGGCAAAAGTCTATCAGAAGATAAATTATTGTTCTGCTTAGCATGCATGGATAGTTTTATGCCTTTTTTTCAAGAAAAGAGTATTAAAGTTGCCTGCTCCTTTATACTATGTATGTATAAGCAGAACATTTTTAGAAGGTAAATATCAAAGTCAGTATAAGACCTGAAGTCTTATATTTCACTGAAACAAGTTATAACAATTATAGATAACAGAACTAAGGGGGAGATGTACAGATAAAAGTGGGCTACTCCTGATGTCAGAAAATGTCATGTGAATCTCCAGTGTTTCCACTTGCACTTGCTGAAATGTTCGTAAGCTCTTCATCTGACTGGCCAATAATTTTCTTGATCATAGGGAAGGCGGCTATGGGTTTTTTGTACACATATGAGCTCAGTGCAATGTTAGGCTGGAAAATAGTGGCAATGTACGTTATCTGTACAACGTTTGTCCCTTGTAGGGTCACAGAGCACTGAAACTGTTCCTCTCATTGAAGTGAAAGGTGATGCCAGCATACTCAAGGAACTCCATGGAGAAAGAAAAAGAAAAAATGGTTTAGGACTATTGTTATTTATTTATTTTATTGATTTGATTTGATTTGATTTCTATACCGCCCTTCCGTATGGCTCAGGGCGATTTACATACAACATCATAGGGGATACATGGAACAAGTCAATATACAACATAGTCAATATACAACAATAACAACACAACGGAGGTTCTAAACAACAACTTCAGTGATCCCAACAATAACAACATAACAAGCTAAACTCCCTAGAGAGATCAGGCTGCTTCAAGCCATGGAGGGGATGTCCGAGGTGGGGGGGAGGTCTGAGGTGGGATGTCCGAGGTGGTGGAGGTGGACTTTTGAGAGGATAGAGGTGGGGAAGAGGAGATAGGTTGGTCAAGTTCGTATGAGAAGGGTTGAGGATGTGTATAAGAAAGTTAAGAAGGACAGGGATAGGATAAGAAGCTAGCAGATTAAGATAGCTGGGATTGAGTGATAGTAGGATAAAGCAACAGATAATTACTGGGTTAGCAGAATAGGATAAGGTGGAGATGTATCATATTGAGAAGTGACTATAAGGAAGTAAGAGGTCTGAATTATATGGATATAAAACATATTATTAAAACAATGGCATTTGGTAGCAAGGACCAAGTAATGTGTACAATCCAGGTGAAAAGTGAGCAGGATGTCAAATGTGGTGAGGGCCCTCTAGGGTCTGGGATTCCTATAATCAGGAGATATGGCACATATGGCAGTGGTGGAGGAGGCTAGACAAAGAAGGAACACAAGAGATGGATATGCTTGCAAACTTTTTAACCTCTGAGCCATTCCTAGGAATGCAGGGATGGAGGCTAAGGTTGTAAACCTGACTTCAACACTGATGTTGTGTAATGCCACATCAATTAACAAAACCTCCACCCTGCAAATGTATTTTGCAGAACATGAGGTAGACCTGGCATGAATGCCTTGCCCCAGGTTCTCAGTCCTTCATCAGTCACAGCCATCAAGTCAAGGACGGACGGATGGCAATACTGGTTTGAGAGGCTTCAGAGCACTCCCTGTGTAATCAAACCCAGGCTTTGAATTTGTTGCCATTGGATGGGACTCAGTCAAGAGGTTGGCCAACTGGTTGGTGTACTGACTGCCCAATGCAACTTCAGATGGCCATGTAGGCACTCCAGTACCCCAGACATCTGCATGGGGGACATGCAGAACTGCTGTCCTGTAGAAGTGGTCTGGACCAGGTATCATCCATCACTTGGGTTCTTGCAGTTTGTTGCTGGTCCCACTCAACAGGCAGCCCATACCCTGGATCGGATCTTCAGTGCAGGGGTGGAAATAGATCTGGTAGTGATTAATGTTGTGCTACTTCAGCTGATAAGTAAGTGACCTCCCTTACTAGATGAACCATGGGTTTATGTATATTACAAGAAAGAGAATTACCTTGATTGGATACAAATACTATTGAAATTGAGAGCATACCATTTCAGAAGGAACTAGCTACTGAGGAAGTCTGTGGGAAATGGAGGTTAAAAGTCCGGAACCCCGTTTTGGATCATTCCTGTTTTGAATAAATCAAGTACTTCTTGGATCTCACATCTCTGGATCTTTACTTCTTCACCTACAACCTGCCCCTTGGATCACACTCCCAGTCTGGTTTCCAGCCTGTCCATGGGTTAAAAATGGCATTGGTCACTCTGATGGGTGGTCTTTGATGACAACTGAACAGATTCGGGTTGGCACTGTTTGTAATGCTGGATCTCACAGCAGCATTAATCAGAGTCCACTATGAGCTTTTGGCTCACTGCCTTGCTGATGCAAAGATAAAGGGAACAGCTCTACAATGACTGATCTCCTTCCTTCAGGTTAACTGAGAGGGTTGGAATTGGGGAGAATATATCACACCACTGTCAACTCCTGTTTGGTGTGCCACAGGTTGCAGTTCCCTCCCAAACTTTAATATTTTTATGCATTCTCTTGTCCAGTTTGTCTGAGGATTTGGACTGGGATGTCATCAATATGCTGATGACATCCAGCTCTACTTCCTGATGAATGGCTGCCTGGGCTTGCCTCCAGAGTCATTTGCTGGTGGCCTGGAAGCCATGACAGGAAGGATCAAGCAGAGTCACCTAAAACTCCACACTTCAAAGACAAAGGCTGTGTGTCTAGTGGTTATGAAATGTGGTTTTAACCATTTTTATAATGTATAATGTATTATAATTTTTTATAATTTTAATTATATTCTTCTTATTCCTTTTGTTATACACCACGCTGAACAGTTCCCGAGAGGTCAATATATAAATCAAATAAATAAATAAAACATTGTCACTGTTTAGTAATGATGCTGTTTGTTTTCTGGGAAATGTTAGCTTTAGAGCATATTGCTGCATCTTTAATAACTAGTGATTTGTTGAACAGAATAATTTTTGAACATTTTTCATCATGGAGAAATTGGATAGAAAATATTTTTCCTTAAGCCCTTCTAAACACAGTGTTGTGACAAGTGTGGCTTACATTCCATGAGGAGTAGCAGAATTAAAAATTATTTTGCAATTTCCTTTTGAGGCAGTTTAAAGCCATGTTTTTTTAATGAGAAAGGCATGCATTTACCGAATAAGGTAGAGCTTCTTGTTTCATCTAACTGTGCCAGAAGGGATGTGTTTTAAAGGAGGATTATAGAGTAATTTCTGTGAATATCTTCTATTGATTTCTGAGAGACAACCACCAGCGTAGGCAAGCAGGCAACATAAAGTGCTGGAAGAAAAAAAAAAGATTATAAAGTTTCCCAAATGCCATGCCCTTTATAAACCCATTCTGAATTATAAATCTATATAGTTCTATAAAAGTTTAGAACTTTAATGAAATACTCTCTAAAATCTTGTAATTTGTCAAAGTATAGGTAGAATCCAACAGGAAAGGCAATATGTGGAAGAAGGAAAGTCAAAAAAGCAAGATGAAGTTTAAGGTTGCACCTTAAATATATTTGTGCCTTCTCTTATATTTGCCCCATGTGTGTTTTGCCTCTTTAGTTTATACATTTATAAATGTATTAATTTATAAATTTAATCCAGAGACTAGCAACTATACCTTCCTAATTAGATACGAGATACATTGGTGATATTCCACATTTTGTTACCTGAAATGCATGACAGGAGACATGTGTTAAGTGGTAAATGACTAGGGAAAGGCCAGGTAACTTAGCATAGGATCAAATTGCCTTTGTTCACCAGGTAATTCTTTCCTTAAGACCTCATGGCAGACAACAGATGGTAAAATAATAAGCAGATCTATTTAACAGAAAGCAAACTAAATAATCGTAGACCAACATATAACAGGCACACTAGCATTCTAACAGTTGATGAAATACCACATAACAAGCAATAGAATCCGGTAAAGAGATATTTACCAATTCTGAAGCAGCAGAGATAGAGTCAAAGTGGCACAGCAACCAGCAGTGTGAAGGACAATCTGGATGGATTCAGGATTCCAGAATGGCAATTTGGCTTGCCAGGGCAGGGATTTTTATAACCTGCTGGAGGGTGGTATATGCTGGAAACTGCACATACGCAAGATGGGCCGTCCTAGGTTTGAAACAATAGGAGATGGGTCTCGATGGGTTTAGGTGATGCGTATTAAGTTCTTAGAAGAAAAGGCAATGGTAATCTTCCAGGGGCTTCTAGAGACTAGATCTAGATGTGGCAACATTTTTCCTGGCAGAGTGGCTGAGATTAGTCACAGGTGTGAGATGGAGAGCTTGGGCAAGGAAGCCCTTGAAGAAACAGGCTCTGCCGACCTCTTGATCAACCATACAATGGGAGGGGGGAAGAGTACAGTTCAAGCTGGATTTGCTGGGTGATCTTGGGCTACTCACATTCCTGTTAGAAACTGTTCTCACAGAGCATTTTCTCTGAGAGCTCTCTCAGCCTCAGCTACCTCACACAGTGTCTGTTGTGGAGAGAGGAAGGGAAGATTATAAGCCACTCTGAGACTCTTTTGGGTATTGAAAAGCAGGGTATAAAAACCAACTCTTCTACAGGTCAGGGTAACATCCTGGCAGCAGGGCATGCTCTGAGGCTCGTTCCTCTTCCACCCAGCAAACTTCTGAAACCAGCAGGAAGTTGGAGACGGAGAACTGATTCTTATTAAGGAGCTTCCTGTCTGAGGGCTGCCTCCTGATTGGGGCTAAGATACCTGGGTGGGCCATTCCTGAATGAGGGCTAATCAGGTAGTGGGTGAGCTGTCCATTTAGGTTTTATAAGGTTTACTGATAATGAGATTTTTCTCCTTCCCCAAACCTACCCTCTCAAGGTTCTACCTCCCAGTTCTCCAAAAAATTCCTAAACTGGAGTCTTGCAACCCTAAAAAACTGCCCAATCTAGGTGCTCTTTATTGAAGCATGACATTTTGGCCTCTGCACAATCCAGAAAGAAGATTATGGGATCCGTCTGTGCTCCCACAACAGAATGATTACACAATGTGTTTTAATGTTATACACTATTGTCACATACTGTTGGGCATTTATCTCTTTATCAGCTCCATGTACTGGTGCCTCCTAAAGATCAACTGATTATGGAATGTTTTTCTACACAAACTATATAATTTTGATGAAATATATACTCTTGTCTATAAATTATAATCAGTGTCAAACAGGGCTTGCTGTATCAGTGAAATCCTCCTGTAATGAAAGGCATGTTCAATTATGTATTTTGTTGTTATGGCTTAAATTTCTTTCCAATAATTTTGTTGTGGATCAATGTGGATACAGTTGGTTTTGACAGATATACTTTCTAAAAAATTTGATCATATCCTTGCCTGAATATGTGATCCCAGAAGAACCATTGGCCTTTTACAAAATCATAGTAATCTACATCACAATAAAGCTAACTCTAGTAATTGCAGTGTCAAACAATGCAATCAGGATACTTTGGAGAAATGTGGACGTCTGAGCTCCAGATTATAGAGGAGACCAAAAAAAAAGGAACTAATTTTAGAAATATTAGCTTTCAGCCATTATATTCCAATGGATTTTGCAATACAGACAAAATAATATGGTGCTTTGCTTCCATGGCAATGGAATTGTTGAAGTATGAACCTGCGTGCTCTTATTATTTATGCAGGTATTTTCTGTGCATATAATAACCTTTATAAAGATAGTCGTTTTTTTTACCAAAAGCACATCGGTAAATTTTTGAACACTGTTTTTACAACAAAAATTAGATTTTTGACAAATAGAAACAGATATGTCCTTTTAAACAGGCAGAAGCAAGGGATTGGGGACTTGGGAAATGAGTCATTTTCCTGTCTTCCTGAATTACTGCTGAGTTGTCTTATCAAGCATTCATTGTATAGACTGGAGGCTAGACTACACTCTATCAGGCAACCCTTTTTAGCAGGAAAAGATGAAGTGTGCCAGCCAAATTCCTAGATGTGGTGGGTCTTTGAGAGTGCAATATTGTTGTTGTTTTTTTCCTTTAACATTCTCAGGACCTTCCAAAGTGCTGATTCTGACCTATGAAATTCCAGTTAGTCTGAGAGTGCCCTTCTAATTAGTTATACCCTGAAGGTTTAGAAGGGTATGACTCAGTTTAGGAAGAGACTCTAAATCTTCCATCATATTAAGCATCTTGTAGCCCACCTAGCTGAACATAGTTCATCAAGCATATATTCTAGCCTGCCAAGTGACTTGCCTTGTTTTTGCAATTCCTGGCATCCAGAAGATTTACTGTGCTCTGGCAGGCTCCTATAGGTGACTTATAGGTTGCATGTGGCTTTATGGGTCACCATCTGGTCTGTTTCCTTTGGGTGCACTGCAGTTTCACCACAATATAGTTTCCTCATAAGGTGGCTTTGGAGGGGTCCTGACTGCCTTTGGAGACCATTGCCTTGTGAAAGCCTGGACACTTTCTGGGAACACTATTTCTGGGAACACTATTATGTTAGGCAGCTTTTTTCAATCTTTTGAACGTGGAGATACACTTGAAATATTTTTCAGACTTTGAGGTATAACAAAAGTGATCTCAGCAGACCCCCTGCCCTGCCTCCATATGCAAATGAAAATAAAATTAAAATATGCATCTCCACCCCACCACGCCATAGTTGCATTGCCCCATATGCAAATAAAAATAAATAAATAAATAAACACATAAATAAGCCTCATATGTGCCTCCCACCCACTTCCCTTGGAAGATTCCCTGGGAAGGGATGGAGGGAAGAAAAGAAGGAAGGAGGTGAGCCCCTTTGTACTCAGTTTCTGCTGCCACCAACATGCCTCTCCTACCCATCCGACACCCCTTGGCACAATGTGGCTGCATTGGGGAGAGAGTGAGGAACGGTAGCCTGGGCCACACCAGAAGTGCCTCTTTCATATGGCTGCTGCTGACATTGACACATCTCTCCCCAGCCACCCACACCCCAATTGGAGAAGTACTCACTGCTGAAACATGCTGGACAGGAAGAGTAAACAAATGTTGGTGGGTGGTAGTGCTGCTGGAGTGGTGATTGCCAGCTCTGTGCAGTCAGCATCCGGGATTCCCACAAGTTGCTGTATGTATGAGGCCCTCTGGAGGTACACCTCAGTACCACAGTACATTGGTTGAAAAACCCTGATGTAAAAACTGAACCAAAGATGACTTTGCTCTGTGTACATAGTGTTTTCTGTCAAAAATCACCACATAATGTGGATGAAAGATGCCTGCCCATAAATGTGTGGGACTTTCTGGTAAATGAATCTCTTGTTTGAATTCTACCTACAACCCAGATGCTATTCCTTCAGAACAACTTCTTAAAATTCCTAACGGTCTGTGGTTGATTTGTTATTGCATGTCTCCCTTTATTGATGCGGAAACAAATCTACTGCTGGGATCAGGGGAAAAGAAGTGACTATGAATGTGACATCTGTCTCTTCTGCCCCCCTGACAGGAGCCCAGAAAGTGAATATCATGGAAGATGGGCAGCAGTGGCTAGCCAGGCCCAGCGCTAAGCTCCACTCACTCTGCTGCCCCCTCCACCACCCATGTTCTGTGGCTGGCTCTGCAGCCCGGAGCGTGGGTAGAGATGGAATGGGTGTGGAAGATGGGCAGCAGAGCACCAGCACTCTAGCTTACTCCTGCCTTTGGGGTGGCAGAGTTAGGGTAGACTGGGGTGGAGGTTTGAGGGGAAAACCTCCAAGAAGGTTTTCCCCTCAACTGCCTCTGCCTTTATTCGTGGTTGTTTACCAGAAAAAGGATCTGTAACTATGCAATTCGTCCTGAGCACCTAGAAGTCAGTTGAGGAATGGGTGCTCTACTGCCAAGTTGTACTGTAACCTTCATAACTGAAATAGTGGGAGAGACTAATAGCATGACCTTAAGAAACACGCATCATTGTGGTGCACGCTGATTGCGATTGCAGACAAGGGCCTCAACAATTTACTGAACTTCTTCACAATGATGATAGGTATGTCACTGTGCAGGAAAAAAATGTTTCCTCGAGTTTCTTTTTGTCAAACAACTGTTTCCATTAAGAGTTACAAGATTTCTCCTTGGCTTCTTGTGTTCAGCTGAATCTTGTTTCCAAATCAACCCACAGACAATTAGGAAGTGGTGCCAAAACTCAAGCAAGGCAGGTTTCTCTGGGGCAAGGCCTGAGCCACTCAAAAAGCAAACACAGCAAACTTGTGTGATAAGCATGCAGGCGTACCAGGGCCTGTTGCAGCATGTATTCCCCTTTTCTCTTGCAAACAAATTCAGGATCTGCCAGCTTGATGTAGTGGTTAAGAGTGGTAGTGTCTAATCTGGAGGGCCAGGTTGGATTCCCCATACCTCCTTTACATGCAGCCAGCTGGGTGACCTTGGGCCACTCCCAATGCTCTCTCAGCCCTACCTATCTCACAGGGTGTCTGTGGTGGGGAGTGGAAGGGAAAGCAACTGTAAACCACTTTGAGGCTCCTTTGGGTAGTGAAAAGCAGGGTATGAAAACCAACTCTTTATTATATAGTAAATTACATACTGATCCACTTTTTCCTATTAAATGCGGCTGAGACTCACCTCCAGCCACCATTGATGCAGCAGAGGAGCCAGGCGGGAAGGAGAATGCACTTGGGAAAGCTCCCGGTGGCATGCACAACAGGTGCTGCAATGATGCATTGCTCCTGGGGCGGGGCGGGGAGGCACAGACCTGGGGCACCTTAAAATACACAACATGAAGAGGGCCTGGCTTCTTTTGCCTGAGCAAACTTCCCTCCCACCCTCCCTATTATGTTGGCTAATACAGTTATGGTTGCGAATGGGGCCACTGTCATATGTCTTGGAATTGCATTTTGTCACACTTAGTGGTTTGGCATGGGATGGAACGTGTTTGGGGGGAGTTTGGTCTGTGTATCAGACTCCCCAGGATTTGGGCCTCCTTAAAAGGTGGCAGGTCTGTGAGCAGGGCTGACCTAGCAGGGAAAACATAGAGCTCACAGTGCCAAGTAGCCCGGGGTGGGACCAAGGGAGGCATGTGCCTCTCCTTGGCACCCCAGGGTGGCCAGTGCTAGGTTGACTGGGGTGGGTCCAAGGGAAGTCCACGCTTCCTACCCAAGGTGGACACTGAGACAGTGAGAATTCAGCAGCAAGGGGACCCGCATTCCCAGCAGGGGAACTGGGTGGGCCCCAGGGTGTCACTGGGCATTTCCCTTGAGTGGGATCCCAGCAGCAAGGAGGCCTGCATTCCTGGGGGGAACCAGGTTAGCCCCAGGGCACCACAGGGCTCCAGGTTCTTGTGGTCGGCAGACTGCAAATCAGGCTCCCTCTCCCATGCTGTGCCAACACTCCTGCAAAGTTAAAATAAAGTTGTAGCCTTGTTTAAGCCAATTAAAATGTCTGAGCATCTTCCTTGAGCCCAAGGTGCCCTCCTGCAAGTCAATAATGCTTTGACTACTGTCAATTAAAACTCCACTATTTTAAAATGGAAATGGCAGCGATAGTATGTACCAAGTAACCTGCTTTTGGTGACTTAGTAAATTTGGTGATTTAGTAAAAAATATGGACGCCCCTCCCTTGCAAATCATACTGCCTCCTGTGCAGGAGAAAACTTGGTTTAAATGGGATCTAGATCTCTGTCTGGTATTTTGGATCTCTGTCTGGTATCCATTTTATTAAGATAAATGCATTAGAATAATATATTGAAACAAACCTAGTCTGTGGACACAGGCCAGCAAGATACATCAAGCAGGAAGACCAAAGAAGGCAGGCACCAAACCCATGTTTTTAAAATGTGTATACTTGTTAGAGATGGTGCAGATTTTGCAGTGAGCATGTTGGACAGCTGAATAGTATTCAACTGCCAAGTTCACCTGTGAACCAAATGACTCATCTGTTTGCCTGTCCATATGTGGGGAAGAGGGGAAGTTGGCCATTAGGCTCAGTGGGCATGTGTGGGCATGAAACATCACCATTTGCACTGCACTGTGCCGTCTGAACTCTTTAAGAATCACCCAACAGACAGGCTTGAACTGTTCATGAACAGCAAACTATTGGGTGGGTGATCTGCTTTCTGTTAACAACTGAGCAGCTGGTGAGCTGAACCGGCAGGTGTTCAAGCATCTATTTGTGTAATTATATCTCTTTATTCCAGCTATGAGTTTGTTGTCCATGAGACTGAATGGCTTGCCAATCAAATAATACTGTTGCTTACAGAGGTCCAAAATAGTGTTCTAAAAGCCAGACTCCTTCCCCCACTTGTATCTGCATGATGAACTGTTTGTGCTGGCCTTTGAGAAACTGGCTACAAATCCTTGATACCAGTGGCATCTCCTGTGCTCTCAAGCTCCAGGAGATCGTGCCTCTGCTTTTAGTTATAGCCTGCAGTCAGACAGCACAGAAATCCCATGTGCTAGTCCAATGCTGGATGGCTTCATTTGATGTGTGGAAGTATTGCTGCTTTTCCATCAATCAACAAAACAGGCAATGGCTCCTCAAAGGCCTTTATTTTATTTCTTAAAAGCATATATTTATGAGATGTAAATACTTCATCTGAAGTGGTAAAATGTGGCAGGAAGAGGTTAGTGTTGAAATAGTTGACTATAAAAAACGATGCATTCCTGGAAAGCATCGTAAAAGTAAAAGCCTCTCGATTTGACTCTGTCTCTTGTCAGTGTCATAAATCTGCATTTTAAATCACCAATCTAAAATAGCCACCCTTGAAAAGTTTTGCTTTCATAACTAGCTGGGAAGCAACAATATCAATAGGCTTCTCTCTCTTATTCCATTGCATTGTTCCTATTTATATGTTTATGTTGTGACTTTTAAGCTGCCCCATATCACAATAAGGGGGATGGGAATAGTGGCTTAGGATCACTGTGGGGGCAGTCTATAAACACCCAGAAGACAAAGTCTTCTGGGCCAGATGAACTGCATCTCTGAACCTCTGTCCGTTATTTTTGACACTTCTTGGAGAATAGGTGTGGTGCCAGATGATTGGAGGTGGATAAATGTTGTCCCCATCTTCAAGAAAGGGACAGATCTGGGTGACTACTGACCCATCAGCTTGACATCTGTAGCTGGCAATATTTTGGAACAAATCATCAAACAGTCAGTCCTTGAGCAGCTAGAACTGAAAGCTGTGATTTCTAAGACTCAGCATGGGTTTCACAAGAACAAGTCATGTCAGACCAATCTTATCTCTTTTTTCAAGAAAGTGCCTTCCTTGCTGGGTTAGGAGAATGCTGTGGACATAGTTTATCTGGATTTCAGTAAAGCTTTTGATAAGGGTTCCACATAATATTCTTGTTGACAAGTTGCTAAAATGCAGTATGGATCCTAATTCTGTCAGGTGGATCGATAACTGGTTGACAGATCGTACCAAAGGGTACTTGTTAATGGTTCAGCATTTGGATGAGGGATTAGTGAGGATACTTATTAAATTTACAGATGATACTAAACTGGGAATGGCAGTAAACACAACAGAAGACAGAATCAGAATACAGGATGATCTTGGTAGACTCGAGAAGTGAGCTAAACTGAATAAAATGGAATTCAATAGGGACAAATGTAAAGTTCTGCATTTAGGTAGAAAAAATCATATACACCAGTATAGGAGACTTGTCTTGGCAGTAGTATGTATGAAAAGGATCTATGAGTCTTAGCAGGCCATACATTGAACATGAGTCAGCAGTGTGACTCGGTGGCTAAAAAGGCAAATGGGATTTGGGACTGTATCAAACAGAGTATCATGTCCAGATCACATGAAGTGATGTTACCACTTTATTCTGCTCTGGTTCAGCCTCACTTGGAGTACTGCATTCAGTTTTGGGCACCACAGTTAAAGAGGGATGTAGACAAACTGGAGTGTATCCAGAGGAGGACAACAAAGATGGTGAGGTGTTTGGAGACCAAGACATATGAAGAAACAATTTTAAAATAATTTCTCACTGAAAAGCTCAAGGTGGTTCACAAAAGAATACCTGACAATATCCACAAACCAATACAAACAAGAGACAGAGAAACTGAAACAACAAGATGTTAAAACACATCACATATCCTAGTCCCAAACCAGCTCCCACTCCTTCAGACACAAATTCAAATGCTCAAAAACACAACTTCCTTGGCATGTGTTTTTCACGTGTCCCCAAATGCTTGTAAATGCAGGTGCTTGTTGTGTAAATTGAGAATGCTTATCACATAAAATGTGAGCTGCCCCTTAGGGAAGTGGTTTTATTTAGACACCTGATGCATTGTGTCCCACATAACAATATCCTTGCATTTCTACTGAATCCCATTGATTTCTTTCTGCCTGTTAACTTGGGCACTGGTGATTTCACTGCGGTGTCACAAGGCCACAGGAGTCCATCTGTGTAGGATACCTGCCTTTCACGTAGACAAAGAGCCACATCCTGTGAGTTAAAGGTTCCACTTGCCAGTGAAAAATAAATTAATACCTTGACATTTTGTGGGAGAAGGTCCTCCGCAAGAGGCTTGGCAACATTTTGAGCTGAGAGGATTCTTTTATAACTCTTGGTATATTGCCCGACTGCTACAAAATAATTACAAAATGTTTAGATTTTTATACTAATGCCATTGTGTGCTTGTGAGCGGTTTGACATTTTTCAAATACGTTTCCGAGCAAGAAGCCACTGAGGAATACAGACTAATTTAGAAAGGCGTGTAATAGCTTAACACAGTTCTTGTTGTTATGTATAAAACATCTTTGTTTACCTTTCTTCAGATTTATGCCTTCATTTTTAGTACCCTTGGACTGGGATTTAATTTCCCTTGTGGAAAGCGGGACTATGTTAAACAGAACGAAACAAAGGCAGAGAACTGTTCTCCTTTTCCAGGGGATTTGAGTATTGGTCACTACCATACTGCCCCTGTATTGTACCAGGGGGCCAAATTCAGAGTCACTCTTTGTCTGCATTGTGACTTTCTTAGGGTCATCTGAATGTGAAACTGTATGAGGGAACCTCACTGAAGCCAGTCAGTCAGTAACCTTTTATTGGCATAAAATATGTATAAAACATATAGAAATAGGGCTTAAAATTTCAATGGAATAATAAAATAGGCCGTGGGGTTACATAACCAAGCAAATCTTAAAATGATTAGATAAACTATAAAATTTAAAATACAAAATAGGCAGCATTTTATAAAAGCATCTTAGTTAAGACACTGGCGACTATAATGGTTACCTCTGGGTCTTTGTCAGAGAGCAGAAATTGCAAGGTCTTAGACTTATTTACAGAAGGCTTGTTTCCCAGCAAAGCAACAAAACTGTCATCCTGGCATTGCTCATATAAGGGGCAATCTAACAAAATGTGTGCGATAGAGTCAGGGCAGCCAGAACCACACAGACAGAGTATGGGATACAGTTAAACCTTCCCTCTAAGACCTTTGAGGGGTAAGCATTAATTCGTGCAAGGAGAAAAGCTCATCTCAGGGGTGGGACATCAAGAAGATGTAAATATGTAGGCATAAGATTTCTCTGCATAGTGATGCCAAAGAATGCTGGAGAGCAGACTCGAGGCTGGGTAAGAATGAGTTCCTGATGCTCATGGTCTAATATTCTCTGTTTAATAATCCAGAAAATACATTTTTCTTCCAGAGGTAGTAGGGAGTTCAGATCGATGTCAATGGAGAGTAATTTTTGTTCAATGGCCTGGAACCATCGAAATTTAAGAGGGTCACTTTTTAGACAAGTTAAAAGGCTGCCAGTTTCTACTCTAAAATAGAGTCTGACCCAAAATTTAAAAGTTATCTATCCAGGCCCTTGTCTCTCTTACTGAAGCCTCATAATGGGGTGAGAGATGATCAGGACTTGGTTAACGATGCTACACACTCACAGTATGATCCATCCACCCTTTAGCATTCTTAAATCCCAGTCATTACATTTTCGACAGCGATCTGAACATGGTCTTCTCTTTTCTTTTGAAACCAAACAGACTTTAAAGTGTTGCATGTTGACTGGACCTGTGCTCTTGATTTTTGAACCCCTTCTAAAGGTCTCATGCGCTCCTGTTCTGCCGCTTCCCACCTTACGGACAAGAGTCTTGGTTTAGTTTATGATTATTACAGTCCAAGATCGGCAGTCAAGAATAGCCACAGTACATAATATACATTGGATGCATAAAATAGATAATCTGTACAGAAAATATGCAATTAATAGTAATAAGAAAAGTATTAAAACACTAGTATTAAAACAACTGCCTTGTTAAGTATCCCAAAGTGCAGAATCTTGAGGGATAGCAATCAAATAAGTAAATTAATAAATAATAAATTAGTGCTCTGGCCCCCAAGTACACAAGATGCAGTAACGCTGTACAGGAGAAGTCAAGTAGCTGCAGTTTGTCCTCTATTGCTGTTGCCCAACTTGAGTGAAAATAGTCTGAAAGGAATGATGAACTTAACACAGGGGAAAGGGGTTTATCTTGACCCTGGAACATGAAGCTAGGAATCAGGCTTGGACTTCCAGTCACTAGAATCTAGTGCAGTGGTCCCCAACCTGCGGGCCGCGGCCCGGCGCCAGGCCATGAAGGCCATGGCGCCGGGCCGCGGCTCCCTCTCCCCGCCCCCCACCCCCGCAGTAAAAAACTTCCCAGGCCGCAAGCTTGCGGCCCGGGAAGCTTCTTACTGCGGGAGGGCGGGGAGAGGGAATCAGGGCCCATGTGGGCGTGGCCCGCAGGGTGTGGCCCGATGTGCGGGCATGGCCTGCATGGGCGCAGGTGCGGCCCGCAGGCGCGGCCCGATGCGCAGGCGTGGCCCACACGGGCGTGGCCCGATGCCCTGCCGGTCCTCAGCCTCAGAAAGGTTGGGGACCACTGATCTAGTGCAGCCTTTCTCAACCTTTTTACCATCGAGAAATTCCTGCAATGTTCTTCAGGCTTTGAGAAACCCCACTTCTGTGGGTTCGTGCAGAATATGGTTGGGAAGCATAACTGTGTACACACTCCCCTGAGCCCCCTCCCCTTCCCGCCTACTCTATGCCTATTATTAGCCATGGCATGACCATATATGATCATAGGTAAAGGTAAAGGTATCCCCTGTGCAAGCACCGGGTCATGTCTGACCCTTGGGGTGATGCCCTCTAGCGTTTTCATGGCAGACTCAATACAGGGTGTTTTGCCAGTGCCTTCCCCAGTCATTACCGTTTACCCTCCAGCAAGCCGGGTACTCATTTTACCGACCTCGAAAGGGTGGAAGGCTGAGTCAACCTTGAGCCGGCTGCTGGGATTGAACTCCCAGCCTCATGGGCAGACAGCTTCAGACAGCATTTCTGCTGCCTTACCACCCTGCGCCATATCTCCTGTTAAATGTTTAACAAATTTGAAAAATACATCCAATACATCCAATACATCCCACTAATTCAGGAAACCCTACCAGGGCCATCAAGAAACCCGAGAGTTTCAGTAAACCCTGGATGAGAAAGCTTAATCTAGTGGAACCAACCCTGCTTCTAGCCTAAGCAAGGCATAATGAGGCAGCCCAAATAAGGATCTGAGGAGTTTGGAGTGGAATGCTTGTAGTTTATGGTAGTCAATGAACAGATATGTCTGTGAACCAACCATCAGCTGGAAGTTTTTTCGACCATACCAGTATAGTGTAGTATTTCTTTAAATTGGTTTTTACAAGGATAGTAACAAAGTTAGTCTTCAACACACAACTTATGTATGGAAACAGATATATACATTTTATTCTTTAAAAAAATATCTCAAAAAAGCAAATTATTAAAGAACATATACCAAATATCCATACCTTATATTTTAAGACATATATCTTGTGTTGACTAATATCAAAAGTACAACAAGGTAAACATCCTCTAGGGCAGGGGTCATCAACCCCCAGGCCGCGGGTCACTATGAAAACCTCGGCAGCGAGCCACAGGGGCCGTGCCTCCCTCTCCCTGCTCCCTGACCCCCCCTGCAGCAAGAAGCTCACCAGGCTGCGAGCTTCTTGCTGCAGGAGGGGGGTGCAAATGTACGCGTGCAGCAGTTTTGCGCATGCCACATATGCAGAACTGCCACCCATGCACGTTTGTGCCCCCTCCGGGAGCACAAACACACATGCACGGCAGCTCCGCACATGCACGTTTGCGCTGGGCTGCTGTGCATGTGTGGCGCCCCCGCCCTTTTCCCCCACCCCTCCTAGCGGTCCAAAACCAGGAAAAGGTTGCGGGCCGCTGCTCTAGGGAATCTTATAATATAAGACCAAAGTCAAAACAGGCGAGTTATAACACCATTCCAGGTATTAGATTGTGCCTTATCAAGTTGCCCTAAAAATTAAACCGTTGGTCTACCTGGCTCAGTCTTGTCTCCTGTGCCTGGCAATGACTTTCCAGGGTCTCTGGTGGAGAAAGCTAAGTTCTGCTCAAATTCCTTAACCAGAGAGTCCTGAGATTGCATCTGTAATCTTCCTACATGCAAAACACGTCTTCAGGAGTCCTGGCCTCACATTATACTTGGAACAGCCAGTAGCCTTTTTCCCCTTTCTCAGGCCATGCCAAATCTAATGAAGGAACTATTTTGTATAATGTATTTGTAATGATGTTTTGTAAATAATGGATTTTAAAAAATGGCAATACAAGGAAAACCTCCACTCAAAAATTTCCATCTCCTATTCATATGCAATCTCTTTGTGCACAAAGAGATTTGTGCAATTTGTACTTCCTCCTCCTTAAGGCAATGTGATATTTAAGTACTTGAAACTATGCCTAAAGTCAGGAGATGAAAGGGGAAGAGGGAAATCCATACACTTAACCTGGGTGTTTGATTCTGTACAAGTTAATCTGGATAGCATCTGTTTCCTTTAGCCAGCCTTTGATCCCAGACTTCGCTCATCCTATTTTAATTACATGAAACTGAGTTCATTAACATGTTTTGCAAACTCATCAGTTCCCAATAATAGGGCTTTGTTTCCTTTTCCTCAGAGGCTTTGATAGTTTATCACAGCATCCCAAGGCTTGGTAAGAATTCAAAATGGATTGATTCCCATGTATTTTCAGTGTGCAGCCTGACCTTAATGACATTATTAAATATAGCGGAGATATTACTGCGTTCGCAATTCCTACAGCAGCGTGTTTCTCAAATGGCAGCTTTTCTCCCTTTCTCAGATGGCATTTTCTCTCACTCTGGACTCTTGCTGCATCTTTATGAAATATTGGTTGGCAGCTTCATAAATGTCATTTTCAGATTTTTCAGAAGCAGATCTTTCCACGGTTATTTCTGCTAGGACAGGGCGGTTAGCATGGCAGTGTTTGTGGAAGTGAACATTTGGCACCTCGGCTGTGCTAATAGGGAACAGTCCAAAGAAATGGCAGAGGTATGCATCTCAAGACAGAGAAGGTCTGGTGTCATGCTGGACAGGTCGTAAGATAAAAGAGACCTCTCAATTGTGTTTTTACTATACTTTCTGTTTTCCAGGAGCTGAATATGACATTCATGGAAGTCATTTAATTTTTTTTCCTCAGAAGAACTCAGTGAGGTATGTTAGGCAGAAACTTAGTAACTGGCCAAAGTGAATTTTGTGGCTAAGCAGGAGTTTGAATTGCATATCCTAAATCTAACTTCACTAGTATACCCAGTGGCCTGACTGGTGTTGCTACTCCTGTATCATTGGTGCTCAGGGCTCACTTATTCTGTCTATGAGCACCTATACAACTTTTCATACAACCTGCGGGTTCAGTGATCACAGACTCCAAATCTTTTTATTTAGCAACTCCAGCAACAGACTACAGCTACTGAACAGAGAAAAACAGGCAAACTCATGCACTTTTATACCTTTTAGGCAGCCAGCTGCTGCCTCTGATTGGCCCTAAGCAGAGCAATCCAATTGGCCCTAAGCAGAGCAATCCGATTGGCTCTAAGCAGAGCAATCAGGTTCCTTTGATTGGTTAGTTTCTTGACTGGCAGAAGCCCTCATTTGCATCAGTGGCCAAATGCCTACAGACATAACACTAAGCATGAGAGAGGTTTGTGTCTTTTTGCAAGCAAAATTTTCCATCTGAGTATTCGGGGGGGAGGGCCTCTTGTGGTGCAGAGTGGTAAGGCAGCAGTCATGCAGTCTGAAAGCTTTGACCATGAGGCTGGGAGTTAAATCCCAGCAGCCGGCTCAAGGTTGACTCAGCCTTCCATCTTTCCGAGGTCGGTAAAATGAGTACCCAGCTTGCTGAGGGGTAAACGGTCATGACTGGGGAAGGCACTGGCAAACCACCCCGTATTGAGTCTGCCATGACAATGCTAGAGGGCGTCACCCCAAGGGTCAGACATGACTCGGTGCTTGCACAGGGGATACCTTTACCTTTATGGGGGGGGGGCAGAAATTTCAGGAAGAGGCAATGTTTAAAATTAACTAAAAGAGGATTTTATTGAAAAACAAAAATGTTGCCAACACACTTTCAGCCTGTTTATAGTAAGCAAGCATACAAGAAAAACGAACTGGATTGAGATAATGCTATAGAGGTAGAATACTGGGGGTCGGGAAAAGAACAATAGTTACATTATACAATGTAGAGAAGTCCATGAAGAGAGAAACAGCAAGAAGGACCAGCATGCAAGACTGCGGCAGTGTGGTGTTTAAATACCCCAAAAATGTGTCCTACGGCTAGGTTTAGGCAGTTAGCTCTAAAACACTACATCTGAATGAATTATGTATGAAATAAGGAAACAGACTTCCTAATGATTTCCACAAGTCTGTGACAAAGAAACTTTGACAGAGTTAAAGGGAAACGTCCAGAGTGAGGCAATTAAAAATAAGTTTCTCAGACAGCTGCACCATTTGCATTCTCAACTGCTTTGCTAAAATGGGCTTGAGGATCTGGGGAACATAGATGGGGAAATGGCTGGGGCAGATATTCCATGAAGGAATTAGAAAACGAATATAACTTCAGATGTTGATATAGCACTGAGGGCTACCTGAGAGGATTTCGAACTGCTGGAGTCTGAAGATTCCTTTGTCCCATTCTGTTCCTTCTGGGATGAGGGAAAGAGCAATGACTAGGTCCCATGTGCAAATAATTGAGTTACTCTGTGATAGCCAAGATCCTTCTAGAGAGACGTGGCATCTTATTAGAGCAAGCTTGTCCTATTTCTGGTACTCAGATATGCCTGACCAAGCTCCCCGACCCAGCCATACTTTGCTAAGGTGTACCGGAAATATTAACAGGGAGGTTCACAGGCAAACTCTCCCTTATGCATAGGAAGGGGTCCTGGGATCCTAACACCATCTTCCCCACCACCACCCATGAGAGGACATGGGTCAAGAGAGGATAAAAAGGGGGGAGCCTGTGCGCCTCACTGAAATCTCCAGAGGTAGGATGGGAGAAGATAGGAAACAAAACACAAGATAGAGATCACAGCTTTGCTTGGCTGCTAAGGCTGGGCATGTAGGAAG
Organism: Paroedura picta; assembly: GCF_049243985.1. Taxonomy (NCBI): domain Eukaryota; kingdom Metazoa; phylum Chordata; class Lepidosauria; order Squamata; family Gekkonidae; genus Paroedura; species Paroedura picta. The sequence continues at coordinate 73,654,109 of NC_135376.1, forward strand.
GGAGTTGAAAAACTATTTGATTCATCTACACATGCTATGCATACAAAAAGTAACTAATCTGTAATGAAATGTAAGATACCCCCCATAAATGTTATCCCTTGGGAAAAAATCTAAGCTTGCTTATGATAAAATCCATTGGGGGGTGGGTGGATTCCCCAGTAAATCAGTTGCTTTCAGTCCACGGCACACAGGCACAATATATGTGGGTTATGTGTTGATTAGTTCTCAAACTTTTCTGAATCTTACCCTTCTAGAAATGTTTTTACCCTGCCCTTCCTCCAGGGAATTCAGGAGCTGCACGTTAAGTTCTGCCGCCCTTCATTGTGGCCCCTTTCAAACTGTCTTTGCATTCCATTTGAGTAACAAATGAGTTTGACACCTCTGGTCTAAAACCCTGTCGCTGGTGTTTGTGTATTTCAGCATGCATGAATTTTTAGTGGAGAAATAGTGTTGAATAAGAGCAGTTGTTTTTTAAGTTTGGATTTGAATGCACTTCCAGTGAACCACATTGACACAGAAATAATAACTCTTACCCTCTGTTAAATAACCTGCCATGTTCTCTCGTGGTTGCTCATGGTCGTTGTCGGGCTTGCATATGCGTCAGGGTCACAGCAGTCTTGAAAACTCCACCCAAGGGAGCTGGGCTTGGTTGGCAGGTCACAGGGGCTATCTTGGAATGCTGCTGTTTTGCAGGACATCATATGCTGCTTGAACAAAATAGTTAACCTTTAAAAAAAAAAGGCAGTTCTGTATCACACATTTCAAAAGCCTGTTTTTCACAGAAACTTCAATATGGGCTCGTCAGTCTCTTGGAGGGGGCAGTGTACATACTTGCCACAATCCAGCCTGCAGCTTTTCAAACACCATGGGACTCTCTTGTCAGGGATAAGTGTTTGTGGCTAGACAGACCTGTGGATTATCCTAATAACAATTTTATGCTGGGGGAAGAACAGATAACAAACATTAACATTAGCCAGGCTCATGAGCTTCAAGGTGTCTCTGTAGCAGAAGCCATTCTGAATTCAAATAACTTTTACTTTACATTTGCCATCTTCAAATGACACCTCAGAAATCTCTCCCTGTTGTCTTCAAGTAGCTTTGCATTTGAAAAGTGTTTACTTAGTTCAAAAGGTGACATCAAAACTCAATACCTGACTTTGGTCTATGGCAATCTCACTTTCTTCCCTCTCTCATGCACAGGATTTTTTTTCTTCTTTTTTTTTTTTTTGAGCAGTCCCTATACCTATTTTCTTCTTAGTTATTACTCTCAGGCTGTCCCACTGTGGTGTAGTGGTTAGAGCAGTGGCTTCTAATCTGGTGAGCCGGGTTTGATTCCCCGCTCCTTCTCCACATGCAGCCAGCTGGGTGACCTTGTCCTCATCACAGCACAGATAAAGCTGTTCTGACCAAGCAGTAATATCAGGGCTCTCTCAGCCTCACCTACCTCACAGGGCATCTGTTGTGGGGAGAGAAAAAGGAAGGCCATTGTCCCCTAGGGGGGAAATGCAAGGGAAGTCATTGCAGAAGTGATGTTACATACACACTCTGCCACAGCCAACCCACAGAGCACCAGCCCGTGTTTTGCACCACACCCTCCTCCATTGACTGAGCTCTCAGTGCTGAGCTCCAGAGCTGGAAGGCTTCTGCAGCACTAGACCCCAGCCAAGCTTTGCCAGCCCCGGCCAGCAAATGCTGAACACCATGAGAAGAACAGGGAAGAGGATGGAAGGAAGCATGGCTGTCCGGCTCTACTATTGATCAGGGTGGCCTGTTGAGCCAGGTCATGTTGTCACCTCCTCTTTCCCTGATACCAACCCTGTTTGCCTATTGTGCAAGAAGCACTTGCCCAAGAATGCAGAAGTGGAAAGGGGTGCTGAAGACACACACAACAAGAAGAGTGAACACACAGCAGTATTGCAATCCCTCCAAAAGCTGGCCCACTTTGCCCCTTTCAGGGCCCCTACATCATCCCCCAGTTTTGGGTTTCTAATGGAACCAACTAAATAGGATCAAAATGTGCCACCAGCACCTCTTCCACATTCTCACAATAGCAGTGCAAAAATTTTAAAAAGGAAAACAAGAGATGTTAGCATGAACATCGGAGTCTGGTCTGCCAGTGGTTTGGTTGTCTCACTGCCTTTTAGGCTTCCAGGCCAGGCATGATCTTCCCTCTAAGCCTCTCATCACCTTGCCTTGGTGCATGATTGGCTGAAGAAGAAGAAGAAGAAGAGTTGGTTCTTATATGCTGCTTTTCCCTACCCGAAGGAGGCTCAAAGCGGCTTACAGTCGCCTTCCCATTCCTCTCCCCACAACAGACACCCTGTGGGGTGGGTGAGGCTGAGAGAGCCCTGATATCACTGCTCGGTCAGAACAGCTTTATCAGTGCTGTGGTGAGCCCAAGGTCACCCAGCTGGCTGCATGTGGGGGAGCGCAGAATCGAACCCAGCATGCCAGATTAGAAGTCCGCACTCCTAACCACTACACCAAACAGTTTTGATCAAACTGGCACTACACCAAACTGAGTGGCCAATGTGATGGTTGCTGCAGGTGAAAACCCAGAGTCTGCCCAGGGAATCCTAGTCAAGGATGTGCCATTGCTGGGGCCACTGTAACTTTGAATGAAGAAGTTCCAGCTGAAAGGCTTGGCAAGAGCACTGTCAGTGTCAGAGGCTGGCAGGGGGACTCTGGTGCCCTGCCAAGCCCACCTGCCCCTGCTGCTTCTCCTCCCTCTCACTTCCTAGCTGGAAATTCCCACCATGTGGTGTGAGGAAGTGAAAGAAAACCCTCTTGAAGGAAGGAGGTGGTGGGAGTGTAGGGTGGGCAGGAAGCAGCACCCCGGAGTCTCAGTGGGACAGGAATGTGCCCAATTGACTGAGCGGAGCTTGTTTAGTTGTGAGTCAGTCCCGGCCTTGGAAGCTTGATGGATCTTCTCATGAAAAAGAAGCTGAAAGGGTTCCTCCATCTTGGGGATTCATTCTTTCTCTCTCTCTCTCTCTCTCTCTCTCTCTCACACACACACACACACACACACACACACAAATTTACGTTCAATCCTGTTGACAAACAAAATTCTAATTCTAGCTCAGTAGTCCCTCTGTTATGTTTGATGCTTTCACATCTTCCATGACAATCTGATTCTTGCAACTCCCTCCCCCCCATGTACTTACCACTGTTTTATGTAATTGTTTGGCTAATTGTATCCACCTTCATTTTCTTTTGTATGAACAACATTCCCAATTTTGTTGTTTCAATTTGTTTCCTTGTGTTGAGTGATGTGTTCTGCATTTTTACTGACCTGCTGTTTCGAAAATACATTACATAAAGCAAAAGGGAAAATGCATTTTAAGCAAATGCTTTATTTTTCAGGCAAAGGAAGGAGCAACACTAAGCTGGTCTACACAGCTTTCAGTCCTACTCAGTATAGCTTACTCCTAGGAAAGTGTCCTTGGGATTGTGCTGTAATTTGGGGAAGCAAGTTTTTTCTCCCAAGCACATGGATTCTAGTAAGTCTACTATATCCGGTATCCCTGTTTAAGATAGCGAGCATATTGCTGATTTTACCAGTGATCAGTTAATGTAAAACAGAGAGCAATTTGCAGAAATAATGTGTTAAAACGCTTAACAGAGTTTCGGAACAATTTACATTAATAGTGCCCATTCCATTTCATTTGACCTTTTAGATCAATCTTAAAACCTAATTTCAACCGAAATAAAAGGACACGTTCATGTGCTTGCTACAGGCTCACTTTCTATAGTAATGTCTTTGCTAATTTCTTCTCGGCCACTTACAACAGCACATATCTTTTAGAAGTAAGTCCCAGCATGACTGCTTAATTCTGAGTTGTTCAATTGGATTGCTGCAGATCTTAAAATGAATTACTCAGTGTATGGGGTGCAGTCCCCTTGTGCCAGAGAGTAGTACATAGAGCAGCTCTATTGCTTCCTCATATAACCTTTGCCTCATGTCTGACAAGCACTGCTCTTCATTGTTACAGTAATTTTATGGCAAGCCCTCCTCCCACATCTCACTTTTAACTGTTGCAGCAGCCTCCTGCTCCCCAAGGTGCCACACAATGGCTTGGATTCTGATCTCCAGTGGAGACACTGGGTTTCCTGCTCCCCACACACAGGTCAAATAGGATTGTGCCCTGGATGTTCTGTGTTCCGTTCATGGAGGAATAGTTGCTTTGATCATCTGAACTACTGTTAACAGCATCTAAAATTGTGTTTTGTTGCTTTCATTGCTGTGCCTGTTTTAATTGATGTGCCTGTTTCTCAGTTGACATGTGTGCCAAATAACTTGAATAAGTAGCCCTTGATTAACCAAAATAGGTCTGCCCCGTGGTGTACAGGTCCAGAAATGTATCCTCCCATTGATAGCCATTATTTATAGATGTTCTATTTATAAATGTTCTTTCCCAAGTCCTTTGGTGTATACCAGAGATTTAGAGGACAAGGTCAGCTTCTTAGTTTACTAGTTCTGAGTATCTCCATAGCTCTGTTCAAAATGAAAGATTGTCCCCACTCCTCTTCTGGGTCTGCGTTATAAGAAATGCGTTATAAGAAATGGCAGCTATTGTAGCTAGATCGTGTAAGAATCTAGTTTCCGTAGTTTGATGATGATTGCCATGTATGAATTCTGTTGTGTTGTTTTTGTGTAAATTACTCTATTTAAGGATCAATTTATATAATGGCAGTTATCACATGATAGGTCATTTTAATGTCGTTTGAATATTTTTAACTGAGACCATGAGAACGCTGGTGCAGTCGAGTGTCCAACAGACACTCCTAACCAGATTTACATCCTTCTAAGCCCTCTGACTTCATGGAATTTAAAGGGTATAAATCTACTTAGGATGACACTGTAAGAGAATGTTTTATCTCCACCATAAACTCTCTAGATTCCCTGAGAGCAAAGCATTCCCACTCAACATAAATAATAATAATAAAAAACCTCCACCTCCTATCTATCTATAGATTTAATATTATATGTAGACTCCAGGTGATTGCTGTCAAGATCACTGTGATAAACTGAAGACTTGGAGCACTGAAAGTGCTATATAAATGCTTATTGTTCTTCTTCTTCTTGGTGTTTACCATGGAATGCAGTATCTATAAATGGAACCTAATGAGCAATCTGAAGTTCCTACAGCTGGATGAGTTCATGCATACACTTTTGCCAATATCACTTGATAAACTGCATGTTCAATGGCTTATATAAAGTCACCTTATGATAAACAATCATGGGTCAGTGCCTGTTGCCATCTCAGGCAAATACAATTCAATGGTAACATGCTGGAATAAGAGTCAGTGCGATGACTGGTACTTCTATTGACATGTAAATGGGACTTTCTACGTGAGCTGGAGCCCTTCATTATTTTGTAGGATCACTCATGTCCTTGGAGAAATGGGCAGATGCTTGCTGTTACAGACTTGTAATGGGTGGTTCATTGGTCCAACCTGTAAACTTTACACTTCAACACATGGTAAATTATCATAAATGAACCCAAATGTCATTTCTTTACAAGCTCATGGGAATTAAAATATAGGAGTTTGGAAACCACCTAGAATCTGGCAGCTGTAAATGACAGGCCATATGTTGTTTTTGTTATTCAGAACTACAGAAGCCATTTTGCGACATTCTAATTGCATCGGCTTCACTATCAATTCTACTGTTTGTGCGGTCGGGTTAGAAGGTTCCTTCCTTAAGCGAGTGTTATGTCTGTGAATAATGAAACAAGAGGCTTCCAACTCTGTTTTCAGAGTATGACCCGTAACTTATCCATAAACCATGAGCACCAGGAGATTTCATCTATATATAGGATTTTACTTTAATTATCTAGCATTTTCTGCAAGCGGGTCATGACTTATGTGACTGTGGCAGCAATTAAGCAATTCAGCAGGAGATAGAAAAAGTTGTGGCAGGAAGTAAAGGGAAGCACTGAGTGGGGCTGCTAATAAGCCACATGAAAGCCTGCAAACAGCACATTTCTGAAATTTAGGAAAATGTCATTTTGAAAAGCCAGTGTGGGAGATTTGTAAACATTTGGAGGTGTTCCATAGACTTCCTGGGGTGAGAGTTCATTTCTGTACAAATAATAAAATCATTACACAGTGCTCTCTGGGGAGGGTTGAAAAGTATGTAAGATTCTGCCAGTTCCCCCATCAGGACTTGGGAGAGCCCTCTAGAAAAGTGCGGGTCCTCAGTACTCATGAGTATTACCATTAAAGCCTGTCTTTATACAACAAGAGACAGTACACTGTGGAATGAATTTTTAAAGGACTTCACTTAAGAACATAGACACAGATGCAGAAGCAAGTCACCAGAAGACTACACCCGTAGTGAGTTGGGCCATGACTCAGAGGTAAAGTATCTATTTGCCTACAGAAGGTCCCAGATTCAATCCCTGTCATCTCCAGGGAAAATAGTCAGGTAGCCGGCCATAAAATTTCTACCTGAGATCCTGGAGAGCCACTGCCTGTCAGAGGGGACAATATTGACCACCTTTTCAAAGTTTTATTTTAACCTGGATTTCTGCCAAGTGCTCTTGAGCTACAGGACCCTAGGAATACTGGAAAGGATCAAGAAACTAGCAACTGATGGTGGTAATTGGTAAGCTATCATTAAAAATAGCATTCTAGGCACACACAAAAATGTTCTACAAAATCTGACTGTTAAAAAATCAATCATGTTGTGTGATACCTACAACTCTGATTGCAGACTTATAAAAATACTAGTACGGGCTGTGAAATCATAGAATCATAGAATCATAGAATCATAGAGTTGGAAGGGGCCATACAGGCCATCTAGTCCAACCCCCTGCTCAACGCAGGATTAGCCCTAAGCATCCTAAAGCATCCTAAAGAAATATTACCATTCTTCTTCCCCCTGGAGTTGTAGTTGAACTGCAAAGTCTGTGTTATGGAAATCAACTGCAGCGTCCACACTGGAAAGTAAGAGACTGTATCTGACAAGATCTTTGCTGTTCTGATACTTTCAAATCAGACAATTCACTATACATACATTAGGAACAAAGATGAAGGTGCCTATCTATATGGCTTCATACAGTCAGTTTATTTATTTATTTGCCTCTGGTGTGACAATGTTTCCTCTCGCCCAGATTCTTTCACTGCACCTGTGCTTCCTGTCAAGTGTGTTTCAGTGCCTTAACTTCATGAAAACTGTATACAACATGTAGTCTGGTACAATGAAGCATGTGCAGAGGAGCATGGCAAGCCTGTTTCGGAAGCTAAAATTCTTCAGATCGTCAGTTTGAAAGTGAAGGAGAAACAGGCTGTACCGTGCAAGATAATACAATGTTGATCCAGTCTAAACCCATGGATTTCACTGTTAGGGGGTGGGGGTACTCCGGTCCCTTCTTGTGGTTTTTTCCTTCTCCTTTGGGATTTGAAAAAAGATTGCTGCATTGACTGTTCTAGCTGTTGAAATAGAGAGGGGAAACTGCAGATTGGGTCTCATTTCCAGTTAGAAATGCCCATGTTTCCATGTGAAAAATACCCATTGGGAGATTTTGAGCAAAATGGACCAGAACCTTGTGCCTCTGAGTAGGGTTAGGTCCTCTTTTCTGTCCTAACTGCTATTCATTTTCCTTGACTTCAGTGTCCTCAACAGCGTTGATCTCACTGCCACTTATTCCAATTGGTTGTGGCAACTCCTAAAAGCAGATCACATAAGCTATATGTCTAGTTTGCCAGTCATGAGGTCTAATTTGACCGAGCTCAGAGAGAGCAAAGAGGCATCACTAATGGTGTTGTGAAGCAGCAGGATGCAAGATGGCATTGAAAACATAAATGTTTGCTGGGGGTATAATTTTTTTTAAATCAATGTCAAAATTAAAGGATTTGATTAATTTTAGCACAGTAACAGGATCTGCTAAAGCAATGAAAAAGCATCCATTCTAACAGGATTCTAACAGAATCTCACCTTTCTGGGAGCCTACTGCATTGTTTTTCTGTGCCATTCAGTGCCATCTTGGCTACTTAGTGTTAATAGCTAGAGCATCCCTTTGCTTTGTGTTGATATGGTTAATGGGAAATCACAGAATGTGTGCGTGGAGGTGGGGGTGGTGGAAGAAGCCTGTAGTTTTGTTTTGTTTTAAAAAAAACAACTCCACACACATCAGAATGTGAATAAATTACTCTGCAGTGTCAGGGAAGATGAATCCATCTAATGACTTAGTTACTCTGATCTTTGACCTATTTCTTTGCACTAAAATGAGTTGGATATAGACTTCCCTTCTTAGCTTTATTGGATGCTTGGAAATGTAAAGCCAAGTAAGGCATCCAGTAGAAATTGCGTACTTCTACAATATCTTACGAATGCTCAATTAAATGTTCAGAGGCTTAGAAAAGTTTGAAATGCAGTGCTGTAACAAAGCGAAGTAAGGCAAGATGCAGTGAATGCTGGCCAGTCCCTACCCCGTCCTGCAAACCATTGCACTTGGAAAAACTGCTAATCTCTGTTCTGTTACCATTTTTCTGAAAGCTCCAGCATGCTATAACAGAAGCAACCCTCTCTCAAAAGCAACTTTGCATTTGGTCTGTTACCCGACTTGTGTGCTCAATCATAATCACCACAGTTTGCAATTAGCGGTATCACTGCACGTTGTTCTTCAATTGTGCTATCACTCTCTGTCATTTCGAATTCCGGCATCCCTCATCTGTATGCCAATCTTTAATAGTGCCTTTGGGGAGAAGCTGAAGGTGAAGCAGCTGAAGCCCTTCAGCCCTAGAGAGTGTGACAAGACACTCAGATTTCATATAATTAGTCTCTCAGGACCATATTGTTTTTGACGGCTCTCCAGCTCTCTTCCAATCCCCTTTCTCAGGGCCATTTTGGAGTGTGCCTTTTTCACACCCAGGCTGCAATCAGTTGTTTCTTCTCTAGGTCACTTTGACCCACCTCCATTCCATGATAAGCCCTCCTGCTCCACTTAGGTTTAACACAATGGCTATCCAACCATCACCAAACTTGTTGTCTAGCCTACTTTTAACAAATGGATGTTCCATTGAAGAAGCTCAGTCGAGATCTTCAGATGAGTAGGGAAGTTGTTTTCAGCTTTCTTGGCAGCCAACCAGCAGCAAAGTTTTCAGCTTTGTGGAAATGGAAAGCAAAGCCGTGGGTTGATCAGTATTGTTCAGCCTCGTTTTTAGCTTGGCCGAAACCACTGTACAGTACTGACTTGCAAATCACTTGAGGATTTCAGATCGAAAACTCTAAACATGTGCATTTATAGTGATAAAAGACCTGATTTGAAATTGCTTTCCCTAGTTTCCCACTGTCTGCCTAGCCCTACCAGTGGATCAGGGACATGGAATATTTACCTCCTTATAGGTGTTAACTATTTTAGCAAAACCCAGATCCCCCTGTCTGTTAACTAGTTCAGCAGAACTAGCATATATTTATATTTTATATTTATTTATATTTTCAATTTCTTTCCTGCCACTTCTAAGACCGGCTCAAGGTGGGTTACAATTCTCATAAAACCCCATTAAAACCCCCACTAAAAGACATAAAAACTCCAACACGGTGGGAAAATCCCCACTCAACCTCCACTAACCAGAGGGCAAGAAGGAGATCAGAAATCGATGATGCTCATACCCAGGGGGGGGGGCGTCGATCTACCTCGCCGACCCTAGCCTCAACCATAGACCTGGTGGAAGAGCTCCATTTTGCAGGCCCTGCATATGGTCTCTGTGTTTAATTTTTGTATGGACTTCACATAATTACCCCATACTTCATGCGATTTTGGCTCCATGACCATGTTGTTTGTTGATTTTCCATGCCCCTTCTCCCCACTTGCAATGGCATCTGACAGCCAGTGATGCAGAGTTATTTCATAAAGGATAAAAACTCTAGATTTCTCACCCAAGGCCTTACCTAACATTATGGAGTTGGATGATACCTATCAGCCTCAAGAGTCTAATTGACTTCATTCTCCAAGTGTGCCTTGCCTGGAGTGGTGGGGAGGGGGTGGCACACAGGGATAATACTGAATATTTGGTGGTTGGTCATGGTGTAAAAGTTAGGAACCTGAGTATTCTGTTGGCTATCAAGGCAACATTGTTAAGGGCTTGGGGGGAAGGGTCTGCCAGAAGTGAGAGTCTGAGAGAACAGTAGGTGTGGAAAAGCAAAACCCTTTGTCTTGAGAAAGTTGGCTCCCCTGCCGTCTGATGATCGCATTTCTAAAACAGTGGTATTCAGTGCTATGCCTTGCCCATGTAAAACACAGGACTGGGAATCTATCCTATTTCTTCAGGGAACATGGCAGGTGACAACTGTAATTGCACTTGTGTAACTTCTGACATAAACTCAGCAAGATAATTTCCTGTAGGTCGAACGACTGCCACCCGCCAACACACAGTGGAGCTGGAAACGGCTTCAATTTTGTTCTAGTCAGCTCAATTGTTTGGGATATTTTTTTTAAGTGACAGAATACTGCCGGTTGCTTAAAATATTTATGATGTTGTTGAGAGGATGTCTGTAAAATTAAATTTAAAGTTTGGGGGGTTTTTTCAAGCCAATTTTTGGCATAATAAAACATGTTTTTGCTACCAGTTCTCTTGTCAGTTCAAAATAGCAAGGCACTGCTGTTCCATTCTGCTGGGAGGTTCAGATGCAAGCCAATTTCCTTTGTGTCCCTCAACTCCTGCAGCAGTATGGAGATGGCGTGCAGATGTGCCATACTAGATGTGTATAAATCTACTTTTGGAACAGGATTAATATTAAATTACAAGCATTCTGAAAGAATAAAGAAATCCTTCTCCCTTCCACTTTTGACAATAGAGTTGGATTTGTGTAGAAGTGGCATTTGATAGCAGAGCTGCTCAATATGGTGCCCCTGGGCAATACACAGTGTAATATTAGCCAAATTGTTCTGCAATCCATACTCCCCTAAGCAGTGAGAAATTCCTGGCATGGTGCTTCCCAGGTTTGATTTCCTGTTCTTGGAAGAGTCCTGGGGTACTTGAGACATTTGTGTAATATTTCCTTTAGAACTATGCAAGTAGATCATAAGTGTGGCCCTTCTGCAAAGGCAACCAGTCTGCTACTTTCCACACACCCACAGCTTCCGTTTCAGCCAACTCATAGCTATGTCTTGCCATGATGGTGTCTGTTCTGCAGCTGGTGTTTTTTACACACATACCTGCCTCATCACACCTTCCCTTCAGTTGGATGGGAGTCATCTTCTTCCAGTTCTGATAGATGTCTTCATTTGCTCCCATTAAGGAAACAGACACCGCCATTAAAGAGCATAACTCTTATCAGGTATCTGTTTAGGCAAAACCACAGAATGTCACAGTGAACACAAGTACATCCTGCCTGTACGTGTATACATCTATTTGTAAGAAAGAGCGAATGTGCACTCATTTAATGAATAGGGACTAGTAATTGAATAAATGTGGGGTTTGTATCAGATGTTCAGCTATACATGTGTTGACATTAAAAATTCTCAGCACACATACAAAGGACAATCAAGTGTACACATTACACAGACTGTATTTTGCTGATCATCGACTGTATTAATAAACTGAACTAAACTGAACACAGACTGTACAAGCCAGGGCTGTTCAGAAGTCACAACAATAAAGCTGTTTGTGGTAGTTTTTTTGGCTAGCTCAGGATAGGGTTGCCAGGTCCCTCCTGGCAGCCAGCAGGAGATGGAGGGGAGCTTACCAGGCGAAAGATGAAGGCTCAGACCACATTAACAATATCACATAGAGCATGATATAATCACACTGCAATGCTCTGGTATTTGCACAAAAACTCTATGGTAAAAAGGACCTCTACCATAGAGATTTTGGCCAAATACCAGAACGTTGCCTGGATGTTACTGCCATGATGATATCACTTCCTGTGCTACACCAGTAACATGATCTGGGCTTTCCTCTTTCTCCTCGTAAGTCCTCCTGCTGGCCAGCTCATTAGCAACTGGGGAGCAGGGCATGGTAGCAGGAGACCCCTGCCTCCATCAGAGGATCTGGTAATCCTAACTCAGGAAGACATATCCCAAACTAGGTGAAAAATTAAGGTCTCCAGAATTCAGTTGAATTAGGATTCATGCATACTTTTCCATGTCTTTCCCTAATACTTACCTTGTAATAGCAATTCTGTCTCATCTTGGTTTACAGGCTGACTTGTAAATATTCTAAGCATTGTCTGAAAATCTGCATGGAGTCCTGCACATGGATGCCATGCCTGTGCATTTGTATTCCTGAACAGGTATCCTGTACAAAAGTAGCACCCCTATCATGTACAGAACACAAAGCCTACAGGTATATGTTTCCCTGCAGACTCATACAAGAGGGGGCAGTGGGTGCCATCTTTGTCTCCCATATGCCCGTAGAACATGCACACTTTGTGTGCCATTATGCAGCAACAGCTGTTTTTAAATCCAAGTTCTGTAATGGGGATCTTAATATCAGATTTTTTAAAAAACAAACCATTTGGAGTTGGACAAACTAAGGGAAATATGAGTACCTGCCATCTTACTGGTATGATTGCTAATAATGGACATTATTAATGTCTTAGGACACAACTTATATTGTTGTTGTTGTTTAAAACCTTTTTGTCTTACCTTTGCAACTAGTTATGGCCCTGAAGGCAGCAAACTGTTAAAAAAAACATTAAAAACCAACTTTAAAAACAACATACTGAGAAAGAGAGAGAAAGAAAAGAACAATTCAAAACAAGAGGGAGGGTCAGTAACGGAGGCTCAAACAAAACAAAAAGGTCTTCACCTGCTGGCAGAAGGTTATGGGAGGAGGGGCAGACCTTATCTCCCTGGGGAGGGAAGTCCATGATGTTCACAAACCTCTGTTTGTTCACATCACACCAATACTAGTGCAGGAGTGGAGAATCGGCTGGTAGGAGGGAGGGGCACTTAAATAGGCAGTTTCATCTTAGATCTGCCAGTCACAGGAGATTGTAGTCAAAGTGACACCTTGGAAGCAATTGCAGCCATGGTTTGACACCACAGATTTTGTGGTGTTGCTCAGCTAGGGAGACGGGAAAGCATCTCACAATTTGGAGCTGTTAGCTACCCTCAGAAGGAAAAACATGACAGGATCATGATAAAAGAGACATGCAGAAGTGCCTAATGTTGTGGGCTCAGTGATGGCTATGAATTACGTAACACTGACATAATTTTCTTCTGCCTGCCCTATAATCGGAGCCTGCTTCAATGGATAAAATAAAGAGAAAATTAATATTGTCAGTTTTGCAGAACCACCTGCCTCAGATTGTGTACAGCAGAAGACTATAGCTTCACGGTCTTAATCAGAGGATTGTGTGAAGAGCTACACTTAGCAAGGCCCTGGTGACAATTAATTTTTTTTTTCAGGAGACACAACATATGGTGTCATAAATTATATACTCCAGCATAATGAGTCTTCAATCTATTCCCTTTGCCGCCTCTTTCCACTACCCTCCCATAGGGCACTGAGCAATGAGCTTCTTGAATTATGACGTTTGCAACCCTTAAAAGATACTTGCAGACTGTGTTCTTTGACTGTGGCTGCCAGTTTGTGAAATGCCTTTTTATTATCTGCATATTCTCTGGAAAGTGCTGGTTTTTCTAGCAAAAACTGGGCCCACAGGTAGGGTTTTGTTTGTTTTTTGGACATGCTATGTAGCAAATGTCTTCCATTTCTTTTCTTTTTTTTGAAGCATATATTCTCTCGTTTCTCCCACTCTGCTGGCACAAAGCATCTGCCAAGTGAACGTGCTAGATGGCATGTGCTCTGGCAACTGCCATTCATTTCAATGGTGTTTGGCAAGAGAAGTCTGTTTCTAATACATTCTTGCTATTTGCCTGGAGATAATATGAGGGACCATAAAGTGCGCTGGTTTTGGATATGATGCTGAGAGATTACTGTGACATTTTCTGGGTAGCCTGAGACAAGACATTCTCATTCATTAACTACCCTTTGGGGAGTAGGTGAGAACTATAGAACAGTTTGGCCATGAATTAACACACCCTTGGTGTGCTTACATCGGTCCAAATTATTAGGATGAAATGCTCTTAATCCTGCGTGATGTTGTGGCTGGCTTTATTTTTGCTTGAAACAGCGATTGCCAAGACTCTGCGTCTTGAAGCTGCTAGGGTCAACTTCATTAACAGCCGATACACAGCGGCAGAACTTAGTTAATAGCTCCTTCCTTGGATGTTGGCTCAGGGGACTTTAGAGCCAGTGCTCTGCAGCTTAACTCTCCAATGACTTTGAACGTTTGGTCTCAACCCACACTAGCTCAAAGCTCATCATTTAACTGTGCTTAACGGTGTAGTCGGCATTTTTTGTTCATTTCAAATTTGTAATGTTAATTTGCCAGGATTTCAGTTGATCGGGTGTCTAACAATACCTTAATACATTGTACTTCACTTCTAAAATAAATAGAAACTCAATGATATGTCTCTTGATTTGTCCAGTGTTATTAGCTTGGATCCTGAGCAGGGCCAATGGGGTGACAAAGGCAAATTCCCTTTCTCCCTGATCTCACTGCAACCTGTTTTATTTCTCAAAATCATTCTCCTTCTGGAGAGGAGGAAGGTGATATGTTGCTAATTTCGCTCATGCTACAACCGCCCCCCCCCCTTTGACCCCTTTTAGACCCAGCACCCAACTAGCCATATTGTTTTGAGGTAGGGGCAAAGATGGCTGCAGAGAGAGAGGGAAATCAGTGAAAATCTTCTTCTCCTTCTCTGTATACAAACAAAAAAATTGTTCCATGGGAAGAGCTGCTGATATGCTGAAGAGAACAGCCCTTTGGATTGAAGTCAATAATGTTTTTTTCTCATGAATCCCACTATAGCGACAGAATTTATAAAGAAGAAAAATCTCACATGTATCCATGACACAAAGTTCAAAATCATATTATAGTAATATAGCATTGAATTACGCTTAAGAATTGTTCATTATTAATTAACAAATGGGGACCTGCTATCTAATTCCCCCCTTTGCTTCCTCTCCTAACCTCCTACTTCTCTCACGGTCATGTTCTTCCTCCCTCCTGTCACCCCTTTTCTTATTCTCCCTCTCTCTTTCCTCCAACATGGAGAGCCAGCATGGTGTAGTAGCTCATAGGCCCATTATGCACGGGCCAGAATGCCCACGCTGGCAGCAGGAGTGCTTCGGTTAAAATCACCAATAACACTTGCTGCTGCTGCCAGCGAGGGCACCTCCCAGCCCAGGCCTACGGAAGGCCCATGGTAAACGACTACGGGATCTTCCGTAGCTTCCTGGGTAAGCCGGGGCTGCGACAGGCCGGCACTGTGCATAATTGCTAGCACCAGGCTTGTCAGCCCTCCCAGCCCCGACCCCACAGTGTCCCTATAGGGACACCATGCACCCCTGCGGGCTCCGTGGAACCCCAGAGCTGGCAGGGGCGACCCCCTGTCCACACCTGGGTTTGTGGAGGGGGCCTGGTCCCCCACTCCTTCCCCGGGCAATCCAAACCTCTCTCCTGCTGCGCCAGCTTACCTTCTGGCCCTGGTGTTCAGGGTGTGCGCGCGCTACGCCAGGGCAGTCCAGCATGCCGTGCCCCCATGCATACACAGGGAACAGCGGGGCATCCTGGCCCACCACAATGGGACAGTAGCAGAGCACAGTAGCTGCCGCCATGCATAAGAGGCCATAATGGTGGCCTCTAATCTGGAGAGCCGGATTTGATTCCCCTCTCCTCCACTTGTGACCAGTTGGATGACCTTGGGTCAATCACTGTTCTCTTAGAGCTCTCTTAGCTTCCCCTTTCCAAACCCTGCACAACTCAGACTCTACCTCAAAATCTCAAAAGAATTTCCCAACCTGGAGATGGCAACCCTAGTCAGGCCTGGACCTAAGGTGCCCTCTCTCAGTGGTCAAAACAGGTCTGGAAATAATTGTTCACAGGCATCCAGTCCATTTGGAATCCTAGAAGCAGGGATTAGTCCCGCAGCCCTGTCACCACCAGACCGGCCTTTCCGCCCCATGCATAATCGGTCTCAGTAAAGGCAAGGGAAAAGAGTCCTTCTCCTTCAGAATGACCATTGGTGTATTTCAACTATTAATTAATTGTGATATATATTCAAACAGGTCAAGGGATAATCAACTTGTAGTTTTCTCAGTGTAACAGTCAGGTAATTTTAGAACAATGTTTTTATGGGCTTCTCCCCTTTAGACGGTAAAGCATACTTTAATTCCACAGCTACAAGATGCTTTGGGTGGGTGGGGGGGTAGTTGCTGAGTCAGTAAGTCAGAACCCCAAATTCCAGACCTCCAAATTCTACCTCTGTTGTTGCCACTTAAAAATAAAAAAGACATTGCCAATTTGCATCACACATCTTCCAGAATGTCTGTCAAAAGCCCAGTCCTCTAATGAATTCCAGGAAACTGCTGAGCTGGGCAGGACAATAATGCAAAGACTTTGGATGACAGATCAGCTCAGCCTCCTTGTTTTGGGTTAACGGGTGTCAGGTTTAAGTATGTGCTGGTGGAAAGCATTTGCTGCTGAGTCTGTTGAGGGCAGAAGGTCTCTGTCTCCCTGCTAAAGGACTACCAGGGATGAGAGGAGGTACCCTCAAGCAGATGAACTCCATGCTCCAATGCTCAGTATATGTTTTTCCAGCAATGCACAGGAGATACTCCCCAAGCAGCTGTGACCTTTGTCAAGCCTAGAGCTTTTAATTTGGAAGGTCTGTAAAATTCCAAAGCTAATCCAGACTGCAAGAGAGGTTTGCTGGGCAGAAGAAAGCAACGGCTTTTCAGAGAAGGGAAATGTTATGTACAAACTATGGGCTATTCAGACAGTGAAAGTGACTCTTCTGAGAGAGAGCGCTATTTGTCTGGAAGTAGTGATGAAGATTATGGACTTGAAGCTGGAAAAAACTCAGAGTTAGTGCTCATGAACTATATTTTAATAAGGATTTTGTGCTGGAGCTTTTTGGTTTGGGCACTGCGATGGTCTAGGGTGTTGCATTATAATGAACATTTTGCTTAGACTAATACACCGGTTTTATTATCTTGTTGCATGCTTGAAAATAATGTAGTTTCTGAAATCATAACCTTCATTTTTGTATCCAGTTGCATTAACCTAGGCTTTCTCAATCAGGGTTTCATGAAACCCTGGGGCTTCTTGAGTGCCCAGGAAGGGTTTCCTGAATGGGATTTAATTAATTTTTAATATATATATTAATTTGTTAAACATTTATTGGATAATACAACCATATATGATCATGATGACCCCTCAAAATGGCCAGTGATGGGCGTGGAGGAGGTGGGAAGGGGAGGGACCTCTGGAGGGTGTGTACACAGCTATGCTTCCCAACCAGATTCTGCATGATTGTGCCACTTCTAGGGTTTCTCAAAGCCTAAAGAATATTTCAGGGGATTCTCAACAGTAAAAGAGTTGAGAAAGGCTGCATTAATCTAACAATATATTATGGAAGAAAACAAAACCCCACACAATGAACTGAAAATAGTGATATATAATAGTGAATTGCAAACAGCATCCTTGGGTTGACATTCATAAATTGTAGTGTAGGAATATTAAAGTTTCATTTTTCTTGTTCTTTTTTTAGCCAGGATTTGAATCTTGAGATAATATTAAAGTGCTATTGTTAAGTCGTTTTTGCTGTGCATCTGACCTTTTAGAAACACGAAGTGAGAATTCCCCATAGTGTAACATTTTTTTTAAAGAAAGAAAACAATGTAAATTATGTGATTTGCTGGCAAAATCAGTGTTCTCTAGGCAGCATATATATTGTGCCACTAACATGGCAGCACTGGAGGTTCACATGCAAGGCTGCAAGCAAACACCATGCTCTGCAACCAGCCATTCTCTTGCACCAGATGTTCTTAATATACTTTCTGGTTTATTTTGGAGAGGTTTTGCATTGGATGCTCACTGCTGATTTAAGGGCAACTCAACTGATGCTGATTTATAAAGACCAGCATTAATTTGTGTACTTGGGGATCAAGTGAAAATAGTTTTCTATATCAGAAAGAGATCAGAATCCCATTTGTTTATTCACTTTCTCTTTAGAAAATGACAGGACAAACAGTTCCCATTGTTGGGGATAATTATGGCATCAGGTCTAGACCACGATCCTACCAGGGAATAATTTCCCTTGGGTCGCTTAGCATGCACCCTAATGCTACGTGCATCCTGTCATGCTATGACTAACTGGCATGAATATTTCATATTTTAATAATTAGGTTCTATATATCTACAAAATAGTTTTTTTTTAATTACATTGATTTATCATTGTATTGTATTGTACACAATTGTAGTTTTACAAAGGCCCTGTCCCTTTTAGGCTGCTTCCAGAGGGTAACACAAAACTGTGTCCCAGCCACAGCAGCAGGTGGTAAGGAGCAGGCACAAATGGTGTCCACACATCCCTGTTCTCTCATTGCTGCCATCCCCCTCAGCTCAAGCTCAACCTCATGTCTTCCATGCACCTGGGCAAAAATGACAGAAATTGTGCCCTCCTCATCCCAGTGGCCCCAGATCTCCCCTTTTCCTGCTAAGTCACACCGTAGTGCTTCAGCACAGTTCAGCAGAGAAGTGCAAAAAGCCCTTTAAAGTGTCCAACTGTGAGTTGCCCAATACCATTTTGAACTTGGCGCTTAGCTATGCCCCTATGGGTGGAGTGTCTAAACAGATGTTTCCCCATCAGACACCCCACAGTTTTCCCCTAATCTGGAGTAAAATCAGGAGGACTTTCCCCTCTGTTTTAAAGGGGAAATGCCAGGAGTTCAACCTAGCACAACATCATGTGGATGTTCCTTAATCCAGGAGCTTCCTGCATTCCATGCAGGGGAAATCACCCTGTGAAAGCAGCCAGTTTATCACAGGAGCTCTTTCATGCATGTGAGCTAAGGACGTAAGCTGTACATTGTCTGTGCAATATGGGATGCTTGATGGAGCGCAGGTGGTTGCTTCTGCTTCTGCTGAGACTTCACCCCTGGCTCACCAAGGGAGAAGTAACCTGCGGTCCCATACTAGGGGTCTCCTGCGTTTTCTTGGAATTCCAGCAGCCTCCTGTGAACTGCTAAGAGATTTCCCTACAGTTTATACTGCATTCATCGTGTTTTGATGTTTTGTGGCAAGAAACTTCATATATAGCCCTCTGCAAACTGCTTTAAAAGTGCTTCCATATGGTATCAAAACAGATATCGGGTATTGCTGGTTTTAAAATAAGACTATGTTTGGTTAGTGGTTAGCAGTGCGGACTTCTAATCTGGCATGCCGGGTTCGATTCTGCGCTCCCCCACATGCAACCAGCGGGTGACCTTGGGCTCGCCACGGCACTGATAAAACTGTTCTGACCGAGCAGTGATGTCAGGGCTCTCTCAGCCTCACCCACCCCACAGGGTGTCTGTTGTGGGGAGTGGAATGGGAAGGGGACCGTAAGCTGCTTTGAGCCTCCTTCGGGTAGGGAAAAGCGGCATATAAGAACCAACTCTTCTTCTTCAGAGACCTTCTTTCCAGCTTAGTTCCTTTAAGATGACTGCATTCAGTCTGCATTCTCCACTTTTGCATGAGAGGCATAGTCAGAAACCCTCAGAGGTCTAGCAAACATGTGTAAGAAAAGCTCCAGAAGATTAGAAGAGGATAGGACATTATCTGTTAAGGAAGAGGACTAGTGAAATGGGGAGCAAAATGCATGGTCATATCTGCCTCCATGCTTGTGCCTTCAGATAGCAATGAGGTTTGCAGAGCTAACCAGCTCTGGTATCTTTTACTTATTTGGGGGGATGTTTATCCAGGTTATTATATAAAATACAGTTCCAAAGTGCTGTCGTAAGCAGATACACCCTTCAATGCCAATCACTCCTTTATAGCTGTCTATCAGCAACATGTGCCCAACCAATATTATGAGTACCCAGCTTCCTGCTGGGGGGTAAACGGTGATGACTGGGGAAGGCACTGGCAAACCACCCCGTATTGAGTCTGCCATGAAAACGCTAGAGGGCGTCACCCCAAGGGTCAGACATGACTCGGTGCTTGCACAGGGGATACCTTTACCTTTACCTTAGGCTGTTACCTTTAGAGAAATACTGCAGATTTAATTTCAAGCAGCATTTG
This sequence comes from Paroedura picta, assembly GCF_049243985.1. Lineage (NCBI taxonomy): Eukaryota > Metazoa > Chordata > Lepidosauria > Squamata > Gekkonidae > Paroedura > Paroedura picta. The sequence continues at coordinate 73,674,198 of NC_135376.1, forward strand.
ATTGATGTTAGTATAAAGTTCTGCAGATAATCCAACTGTATGTAGATCACTTATTTCATTCTTTTTTTAAATGCATAGTTCTCACATCTGAGAGCAGTACTTTCAGAATAACAGCTGTATGCACGCAAACAAACCCCTTATTTGAATCATATCTGTCCCATTTAGCTCCGCAGTCTGTTTTACCCAGCTGTAAATAAGTGAATTAGATAAGTACTTTGGGGGTAATGAAGAGCAAAAGATTTGAGGAGCAAGCTTGTTTATAGAATAATAGGTGAATCCCTTGCTCAGTCTGGTGCTGTGCTAAAAGTATGCTTCTAAACGTCAGTTATTTCCCAACTACATGTTTGTAGTCCTTAAACATTCTCCCATCATGGCACTTACCTGATTCAGATTTGCTTAACTTCGAGAAGGTTGCTGCTTCATGGAATAGTACAGAGACCATATGCAGCGCACCAACTTATGTGTTGAGGTCCACAGCCTCCCCACCATGAGTTCTGGTAGTATTTCTGGATTCTATGTTCTTGACAGTCTGCAGTTGTGAGTAGGATCAGTTCAGTACCTGTATTCTACTCTGATGCTTCAAAACACATGCCCATTTCAACCCTGAACAGAGTAGAGCTTCACCTCAGTATACAGATTTGCTGTCTTCCCATAGACCATGGTCATCCCACCAGCCTGTTTGTTATCTGCTATGTTCATTTGAAAAAGGCTTGGAAATGTTGTTATTGGCACTTAGCTAAGTGTGTGCGCTTCTGATGTAGCCGGGAGTGCTAAACAAGTTGCTTGCTTCTTCCCAGATGAATCACAAAATAACACACACCAATAATCAGGAAAAATTAATTTGAGGTGGGGGGAATCTAAATGACTGAGCAGCTTAGTAGTTAGGAAAACAACTTTATATGTAAATGCTGTTTTGAGAACATTTCTGCAAAGCCACAGGATAAAAAACATGTTCACATTATCATCTATGTTCTAAAATAAAATATATTGCTAAAAGATTATTCTCATTTGCAAGGTGCGTCAATACTCTAAATATCTTTATGGCACTGTTGAGACCATTAGCGGAACATTTTGTCTGAAATATGTTATTGTCCTTTCAGGGAAGATGTCAGGACAGCCAATGTTATTTCTGCTGAAGCTGTAACATGTCTTGTCATCGACAGAGAGTAAGTATTCCTTTTTTTTAGCATATGATACAAAGTCTGCTACTGGTTCAGTTATCCATTAGGAGCTGACCTTCTTACATTTGTATTGGGGTTAGATGGTCCTCAATTAAGTCACTGTTTAATGGTGAGATGTATTTTGGAATGCTTATGATAAAATGCCTTTGTTTGGAGGGAGAGGTTTGAACTGAGCAAAATCTTCACTTTGCATTTTAAAACATTTTTTTCTCTCTGGGCAGAGGACAGGTCGGGGTGGGGGAGAGACAGTTCAGTTGCTGTCCCAACTCAAGCCTCAAACATCCTTAGATATAGTAGTTGGTTTAGCAAGGGAAAATGGGATGGTCAAGCTCCCCACGCCCAAGCAGGTAACAGAGATTTGGATGTGTTAAGTACTAGAATGACTTCAGGAAGACACTTCTGGTGACTTCAGGCAAAGCTTATTTGACCCAGCATGACCTGGTCAGTGGATGAGGAAAAGATAGATGATATAAAGTCCTGGAAGCAGGGAGGAAGATCTTTTTGGTGCTAATTCTCTCAAATTAAGCAGAACTCTTAACTGAGGTCTGGAGGAGGAGGCCATTGCCATGTGCTGGCCTATGCACCTGAAAGAGACTTCAAGGTAATGTAAACTCTGTAGAACATCTGGGAACTTTCTAAGCTAAGGCACTCACCTTAGTCTTAACATCTGATAGGACATGTATAGAGGGAAGGACAGGGGAACTGCATTTTACCCTTTTCCTTTTGAATCCCTTGCTCGATCTGGTGCTATGCTAAGAGTATGCTTGTAATTTTTTAAAATAAGTACTTTATAACTTTTGATCCTGGTAATGGTTCCTTGTATTATGTAGACCTCTACCATCTTGGACATGCTATTTTTAAAAGAGAAGGAAGGTCAGTTGGCATAAGGTAGTATACAAGCTGCCCCTATTGTAACCAGACTCCAGGTAGCAGGAGACACAGAACTAAGGCCTCATAGCTTAAAAGGGAAACTCGGAGTCCTGACCCTCCCAGTGGACAATTCCTACAAAGATCAAGTGGTGGCGGCAGTTGGACAGAAAAAGAGAGAAAAACCCCTCTAAGTGTTAGGAAAACCAGGAAGGCAAGATGGAACAGGGCCAGAAGGCCAGAGCAGAACTATTCTGCCACAGACTCCAGTTGATATCAAAATTATGGTTTATTATAATACAGAGATACAATTGTAGGATGCAGAACATGAAATTATCCGTAATGCTAATTCTATTTGCAATCTCAGACTCCTGATACATTATTTTCTTTCTATTCTAAGTCCCCTAAAGGTATTTTCAGTTTCCAAATAGCATTTCTGAAAGGCTACCGCTTCTTTATATCCACTGTCAGGTCAACAGTGTGATATAGGCATGTGTACCAAAGTAAGACTACAAGGGCTAATTTCTTTCTCCCCACAAAACTTGTACAGAAGGGCCTCATATTTATCTTTTGTTAGCTCTGAAGCTGTGGTCTCTGAGTGTATGTTGGTAAATACCAACTCCTAGTTGGGTGCAAGGGCAGAGTTGAAGATACACTGAAATCTGGGTAGGCAGGGGTAAGCCTTGCCCTGCCCTGGATAGCCCAGGCTAGCTTGATTTTGTTAGATCTCAGAAGCTAAGCAGGGTTGTCCTTGGTCAGTATTTAGATGGGGGACCACAAGGGAAGTCCAGGTTTCTATGCAGAGGTAGGCAGTGGCAAGCCACCACTATGGAGTTGCCATATGTCAGCTGTGACTTGAGGACATTTTACCGAGAATACCCCTTATGGAGTTTTCATAAGTCAACTGTGACTTGAGGACGCTTTCCTCCACCAAGAATGACCCCTACATCCCACAGAGCATTTATTGTGGGATTTCACTGGGTTGAGTTCATCTGCATCCCAACACCTTGGATGTAATATGTTTCCTTCTACTCTTATAACTGATTTTAATTGTGGTTTTAAAAAACACACTAACACAAAAGGATGGGGCCGAAGCACTAACGAACAATTGGCTCTATTATAGTGTGAGAAAATATGACGTATAAAGTGAGATCCAGAAAGGTGAGATGTGATTAGTTATTTTGAATGTCCTTTTGAGTTGGAAAGTGACAAATAGTTGTTAACAAGAAATGTTACTATGTATTATTGAATGGTAAGAAAGTCTGAGCTCCAAAGAAATGTGTAGTCTATTTTAAATTTATGACCCACTGAAATTACACTGGGGTTATGTCCAACAGAAGGAGATGGGGGGGGGGGGCATTAAGAATGTCATCTAAGTCACTCCTGCCAGAAAGGTTCCATATTACATGAAACAACCATTGTGCTAGTCCAATCCATAGGGGAAGATGGAAATTAATGAACCCAATTAGACACTTTCAACAGATATTCATTGAGGAAAACCTGCTAAATGATTACTCATATTTTATTTGAACGATCCTGTACAAACATTTTGTCATTGGCGCTTAATCATAATTAAAATAAATGGGTGGAATTAATCCAAAAATTAGCCTTTAATCATGAAGTAATTATTTATGATTTTTGTGGCAGCAGCTTAATATGTTTTGCTTTTGCCGCTGATGGTGCCCTTGAAAGTAGCAAGAGGTGCCAACAGAGCTCTGAAGACTTGCAGCTCATCCACAGCATACCAGAGAATTTCAGCGGTGTTGTGCAATTGAGTGTGACTGTGTTTATGCTATTTATAACTGAATGTGTACTTTGTTACATTGTGACCCTGGGGGATCTGATTTTGTTGTTGGCATACCTGTTTCTACCTCTCAATTAATTATGTATGGAAATCTAAGTGGAGAAACTTGCTTTAGATTATCAGAAAACCATGAGGCTCTGTATATAAAAAGGTACATGCCTCTGTTAATAGTTCACATCAACACTTTCAATCTGGCCGCTGTCAGATTATTCAAGCTGCTCATATAGGGATGCAGGCTTGTTGACCATTGATATCTTGCTTACTTCATGGACTTCAAGCCATGGACAGAATCTTGTGAGTGGTCACTGAATACGCTCACAAAGTTTTTTCCTGTAACTTCCAAGGAAGGAAAGGTCAGCAGGGGGGAAAGTGGGATGTACCCAGTCTTTCTACTGAAGTGACTGAGGAAGCCAATGACAACAGGATCTCTGAACTGTGAGCTTTGCATGCTGTCAAGGCCACAAGTAATGTTATGCAATTTAGCCTCTAAATTCCATTGATTTAATCTTACTGTCCTGATCAGTGGTGGGTTCTTGAGTTCATACAACTCAGATGCTGCTCTAGGACAGTGCTTCTCAACCTGGAGGTTGGGACCCCTTTGGGGGTCAAATGACCCTTTCACATGGGTCGGAGCAGGGTGAGCAGCTTGACCAGGTGAGCACCTCCACTGTTGCCACTCCTCCTGCAGGTGCCCGAGATAGAGTGTTTGTCTGTCTGGAGCAGCGGAAAAGAGCGAGATCAGCATGGTGGGACAAGAGGCAGAACTGAACTGAAAAACCCCGGGGGGGAAAACAATTTATATACAATCATGAACAATGGTTCTTCGCGCCATTGGTCACTTTCTGTTTAATTTCTGTGAAAGAACACTTGCATAATTTTATGGTTGGGGGTCACCACAACATGAGGAACTGTATTAAAGGGTCGTAGTATTAGGAAGGTTGAGAATCACTGCTCTAGGAAACGCTGGAGGTGAACTGAGTCCTTAAGTATTTTTGCAAGGAGGTGGAGATACAAACCACATCTTTCTAGGAATGGACTATCAGTTCTAAAAGGTGCCATGCTTGGTTATGGCAGGGACTACTATGATGGGATTTGGATTTTGGATATCTTTGTAGGGCTTCAGTGAGGAGTTACGAGAAACTTCAGGGGCTTCAGTGGACATTCCTATCATCCGCTTCACAAAAACATTGACCGTCATCCAGCCATGCAGTTCCAAAGCCTTAAAAGCACTTTCATTATAGGAAGAGGTGGAACTAATTTCTGCTAATTTTGCCTACTTTCCGTAGACCTCAATTTTATTTCTTGTGCTGTTTACTGATTTCTAGGAACAAAATGTTCTAGGAACAAAATGTTTCATTGGGCTGCTTTTGGGGGGAAGAGCGGAAATTGGGAGAAACTGTAGGCGTCCCCAGAAGAAAAATGCCCTTTGGAACCACTTGAGGGAATGCAGGACCTTGTGATTTTTATCAATAAATTCCAAAGCAACCAAGGTTGACAGAAATTAACAGGCCAATGATGTCATTAGGAATGCAGCCACAATAATGCATATTAGCATGACTTATGTTGAGTGAAGCAAATCAGATCATGAAGAATGAATGGATGGGGAGCCCTCTGAAAGGAGAGAATGAGAAATGAATGCTTAAGCTTCGGTTTTGTATTCATATGAACAGTTGCACAGGGCACAGCTTGTACTTGCCAAGCTTCCAGAGTCTATAATGGGGCCTGACAGCAGACACATTTCCCTAGAATAAAGTCATTCCGTGTCTATTTTTAAAACGCAGGTATCTCCCACTTCAGAAGAGGTTACTTCCACGTCAACACTGAGCATTATGTCCCAACCAGATGCAGGGTTGTAGCCCCACACCTTGCAGCTCCATCTAAAATCCTAATTCCAAGAAAGTCACATTGACTTCAGCTACCTTTTCTTCCACATGACAGTGTTTAGGATTGCAGGCTTAGCCCAGCTTGGGCAGTCCTGCCAAGAGTGATTTACATCCCCGTTACTTTGGGCAACACCTGTATTGTGGATAACTTTGACAGTAAGGATTTGATTAGGAACGTTAGTCACTATAGCTGTCTTTCCTTGTAAAGAAAAAAAGAGGGAAAAGAGATTTTTCTAGTTTCACGGCATTCTCTTCCATCTGTTTTTAATACAGAATTATATTATGTCTTTTACTAAATTGCAATGAGCTGTTAATTCCAATATAAGCATGGGGGATGCATATTCTAGCTCAGCCTTTTGCAACATTTTTTTATCATTGAGAAACCCCAGAACTGGCACAATCGTGCAGAATATGGTTGGGAAGCATAGTTGTGTACATGCCCTTCCCACCCACTCTAGGCCCATTATTGGCCATGGGGGGTGGGGCATCAATATGACGTTATATGATCATATCACCCAATAAATATCTAACTAATTTAAATATATATTTAAAAATTAATTAACTCCCATCCATTCAGGAAACCCTTCCAGGGTTGTCAAGAACAAGGAATCTTATGCTGCTAAAGCAGTTTCAAATAGAAAATCTGAACAAGACCAATGTCTTAAAAAAATTATTAGTATTGGGTATGGGTATGGAGAATGGCAGTGGCTTTGTGCTGGTATGTTTCCTTGGCATACAGAGTGTGCATATTCAATGTCTGACATTTCCTAGTACGAAGCTCAGGTTGGAGGTGATGTGAAATGCCCCTTCCTGAGTAGGCATAGCCCAGCAGCCCCTGGTCTGAGTAGGCAATGCCCACTTTGATGGACCAACAGCAGCACCTTTTGCTCAGTTCCAAGCACTGGTGATACTACTGGTGATTTTAATAGCTTGAAAAGATCTAGTAACTACATAATACAAACAAACGGAAACCAGAACCTGAATAAAAACATTTTAGAGATAACTATGATCCAGTGAACCCAGTTTAGGATTAGAGGATGTTTTCATGTTCTGCCAAGCTCCCCTTTTGATTTTGTTTCTCAAATAGCATTCAAAACCCCTGAGTTCAAAGCTTTCCTGCTACTGAGCTAGCCAAGCAGATCTCAGGATCACATCTTTGTGTTGACATTAACAGACACTTTGGTTAAGCTGTAGACACAACTAGCAGAGGGACTATTAAGGTTTAATTGCTTGTGTCTTTGCCAAACTTAAACCATCTGATTTTGGTAGAAGCTGTCTGGGGTCTCAGGTAATGAGGTCTTTCACCTCATCTGATCCTTTTATTTGAGCCGCTGGAAATTTACTGAAGACATTGGGACCTTGGGCATGCCAAACAGATGCACTGCCATTAAACCATGGTTTCTTTTGCACTGCAATTGAAAGTTACAGCTGAAGGTTCTTCCGTGGCAAAGAAGGACCTGTTTTGTAACAAAGGCCCATAGTTAATCAGTATTATGAAATTAAATGATAAGAATGATAGTGCAAAGCTTGGTGAATGGAAACCACCTTATGTTAAGAACAGATTGCACTTAAACTGGATTAGATTTAGATGGTGTGTGTGTGTGGGGGGAGGGAAATTGGTGGAAGTTACTTTAACAGTTTGAGATATGTCATTGATACTGGTGGAAAATAGTGAAGATTTGAAATTACTATTGATGGAGGTTAAAATGGAAAGTTCCAAAGCAGGATTACAGCTGAACATCCAGAAGACAAAAGTAATGGCTGCTGAGGAATTACAGAACATAAAGTTCACAAGAAGAAATTGAAACGGTGAAAGGCTTTCTGTTCCTTGGCTCAATCATCAATCAAAAGGGGGACTACAACCAAGAAATCAGAAGACTGAGACTTGGAAAGGCAGCCATAAAGGAACTAGACAAGATACTTAAGTGCACAGACGTGTCACTACAGACTTAGATCAAAATAATTCATACTACGGTATTGCCCATTACTATGTATGGATGTGAAAGTTGAACAATGCAAAAGCTGACAGGGAGAAAATTGATTCATTTAATTTGTGGCATTGGAGGTGAGTTTCACAGTTACCAAGTGGTTTCTATTTTAAACTGAGCCTGAATTTTGCCTAGAAGCTAAAATAGCTAAGCTATTTTATGAGAACCCAAGACTTACTGTAAGAGACACTAATGCTACAACAAAATTAAAGGCAGTGGGGAAAAGGGAAGACCTAGCCTGAGATGGATTGACTCAATAAAGGAAGTATTGACCTTCAGTTTGCAAGGCTCTTAATGGCAGGATGCTTTGGAGGTCATTAATTCATAGGGTTGCCATAAGATTTGCAGGACATAACACACACAGGGCAACAGGCAATGTGTAACAGTGATGGACCTATCAACAGTTCCTAGCATTCATTCTGTTTTAGTTTTAAATGAACCTGTTGACTTGGTTTCTTTTTAAAGCATAAAGGTCTCATCAGTGCTTACAGAATACCAGTGATACATTCTGAGAAGTGAAAGTACTGAGCCAGAATGTTTATCTGTCATTGGGTTATCTCCAGCAATCCGCATTTGTTGTGCTAAAGTAATGGGTAGACCTGTTGCAATCAAGGAAAGAAAGGAAAAGAAAAGGGGGAAAAGGCATTTTCCAAGTAAACAAGAACAGGAGAAAAACAAGAGTTTAAGAAAGCTGCTTCTGCTGACACATCTCTGAACCCTAATGGTTGAGTTGCAAATTAAGACAAAATGTGTGTGTGTGTGTGTGTGTGGAGTCTCATTTGCAAGCAGTCACAATATGTTAAACATTGTCAGTGCAGATATAATTCAAATTCATGGTTTAATTGAGCTACCCACAATTAATTAATTGCGTAGAGCAGGGGGTTGGACTAGATGGCCTATATGGCCCCTTCCAACTCTATGGTTCTATGATTCTATGATTCTATGTGAATGTTAGTTTGGGCCTCTCCATCCAGGATGTGAGTATCTTATTAACCTGAGTTAGTCTTAATGTGCAAACCATTTTCATATCCAGAACTTATACATACATTCATTCATTCATTCATTCATTCATTCCCCTGGTACTATTTCTTTTTCAGACATTGGAGTAGGATCAGATGCTCACCATCTTGGTGTAATGGGTAAGAGTGGTAGTTTCTAAACTGGCAAGCCGAGTTTGATTCCCCACTCCTCCACGTGCAACCAGCTAGGTGGCTTCGGGCTAGTGACAGTCCTGTTCTCACAGAGCAATTTCTCTCAGGGTTCTCTCAGCCTCATGTACCTCACAGGGTGTCTGTTGTGGGAAAGGAAGGGAAGGCGATTGTAAGTTGCTTTGAGACTCCTTTGGACAGAGAAAAATGGAGTATAAAAACCAGTTCTTCTCTTCTTCATAACACATAATGCTGCTCTCCATGACAGAGAAAAACTGTGAGGGTTGATCCATAATTCAGTGTTCTGAGGCCGAAGAAGTAGGTGTTCATGGCCCAATTTCCCCCACTCTCTCATCTCTTCCACTCTTAAGGGAAGAAAGCAGTCTGTTTCTACCTAAAATACCATGGTGGTTAATGGTCTGAGTGGATTTTCTCAAACACAGACAAATTTATGGCACAAACTCGGTGTCAGAGATGTTACATTTTACATGGCATCCTGTCAAATCAAAGGGAGTATCTATCATTGTGTTAATGGATATGCCAGCTAGTTTTATAACGTTACAAGACTGCTTTGCCAGATGTTCTGACTCAGGTTTTTTATTGGCTTATTTATCCCCTCTACTTTCAATAGCACTTACTCCTGTCACTTTTATTGTCTCTTCCCCCTGAATGCTTCAATTCACTGACTGTTGGAATACCTAACAAATGTTTATCTCTGCAACATGAGCTCTGTAGATTTAGGATTCAGATGTGGCTTCATTTCGCTCTTTTCTGTGTATCATTCCACCAAAAAAATCTTTAAAGGTTTACGTCAACAGTGGGTGATTATAGAAAAAGAAATCAAGGGTTTTGCTTTGAAGCATTTGTTACACCCGAGATAGCTAACTTCAGTAATCTTGTCTTGGGGCTATTCTCCATGCTGTGCATCCAGGGCCAGGAGTGGTCAGCTAATAAATTAAACATCTTCTAGCAGCAGTCACTTCACTGAGAGTCGATCTCATCTGCTCAGGTATAGTGTTCTAATGCAATATTATCTTCTACATCTACATCAGACAGATTTTTTAAAGCAATTATAACATTAAAATCTAGGACAATAAAATCAGAGTCCAGTAGCATCTTTAAGATCAACAAAGATTTATTCAAGGTGTGAGTTTTCGAGTGCAAGCACTCTTCCTCAAAGAACTGACCATCATAACAGTAGGAATATATAAGCAAAAGTTATTCCTGATACATTAGTAAACTGTGTCACAGCATCCACACACAGCCGCATGATAATTCTCTGCCAAACCAGCCAATCAGTCTGAGGAAGAGTGCTTGCACTCGAAAGCTCACACCTTGAATAAATCTTTGTTGGTCTTAAAGGTGCTACTGGACTCTGATTTTATTGTGCTGCTTGAGACCAACACGGCTACTTATTTGAATCTATTAAAATGTAGGATCTCTCTTTAACTTCAGAATATGGGACAGGGCTACCAAGGTTAGGAAGAATGGTTCAGGGTACACAACTGGCCCAACGAGTTCCAGTTGGTCATTCCTGTACTATATCACATTCTGGTTACAAACCCCGTATTTGTTTTACGCATGTTTCCTTGTCACAGTTCCTCCACCTACCAAAGACTCCGGAAAACTGTAGTGTTGGAAAGTATCTGAAATTGTCCAGTATCCCTACCTGTCCTTGCATAGCTACAGTACACAGAGTCCTTTGGAATGAGGGGAGCTCTTAAAGCTCTTCTGACTCTCAGGTGGTGGTTACTGTTTGATGCATATTCACTGCTAATTACTTGCAAAGGGATGGAAAATATGGAATATGAAAAATATGAAGCTAGAAGATAATTGAACGCTGAGCCAAGGTTACATGCCTGGGGCAGCACAATACTCTGAGGGGGAAAGTGTATGTCTTGGAGTGTTCCAGCCCGTACAGTTAAATTTGTCATCTTTCCAGTGTTTCAGACTTGAAGATGTCTATACCAGTCTAATTGACATGCACGTACATTGGTGGAGAATTGAAAGAGCAAAAGCTGTTCTGCGAACAGACAAGTAAAGGATACTCACATTAACATGGGCACATATGTAGTAATGGATTAAGCCAAAAATCCTATTTGAATTCTTAATTTCTCTCTCTCTCTCTCTCTCTCTCTCTCTCCCTTTTGTACTTGAGCAAGAATAGAGCCTCCTTTCATTTTACAGCAAACTCATTTATAGTATCGCAGTTCTTCCTGCCTCTTTGCAACTTACTGTGGTATCATCACACAAATTTATTTGACTCTGCAGGACGGTGCATCAAAATAATGGAATTCTTTAGCAGCTCTTCCCCCAAGCAGTGGGATGTTTCGATCCACATTTTCAGGGTTGGTTTCCTTCGGAGCAGGGCACCAGAAATATACTGTTGCATTGTGTAAATATGTTTGTTGTTTCAAATCCAAAAGTGAGAAAGGATGCTAGAAGAACAGCGGGCCTCACAGCCAGCTCGATTCCTAAGGTCAGAATCTGAGTGCAACAAGACCAGTGTACTCCAGGCTGCTTCTATCACCCTTTTCCTGCAGCAGCTAGTACCTGGTCCATAGTGAGAAGGTCTTGACCCTCAAATTTTGGCAATGAGCTCAGTAGCCCCATTCTCCCTGCCCACCAGGCTTGCTATTTTCTGCTGCTTGCTTGACAGCCCTGCTGTACAAAACCATACCGTCATTTAGTGTATTTAAGAGAGTTTTTAGAAACAATTCGCATTTCAGCACAAAGAAATGCAGAAATGTAGGTGAAAATCTGGTAGAGTTAGGATGACCCACTTCTAGGTGATGCCTGGAGTTCTCCTGGAATGACAACTGATTTCTAAACTACCAACACCATTTCTCCTGGAGGCAATAGTAGCTATAGAGGGTGAAGTCTCTGGCATCACATCCGTCCTTCCCCTGGCACCATCCCTAAATCTCTTTTGGCAGAGTTTAAATATATAAAGAGGGCAGAGCATCAAGCTGCATTAAAGTAGTTTTATTAGGAAGAGAAATAAACTTTGTATAGAAAAAGGAGAGAAAGACTGTTGCTGGAGGCAAGCAGAGAGGAAGTGTGTTCAAAGGAACAGAAAGTCTCCAGATGAACCAATCAGGACACATGAGAATACTATTTGAAAAATATGAGTGCAGTTCCTAACCTAACTATGCTGAATACCCATAGTTTCTGATGCCCCCTACAGGATATTCTTCATATGCTTTTGAATCATGAACAGTGAAGATCTTACATATTTCAACAATCTCCAGGTTTCCTGAAAATGGAATTGGCATGTTCCATGACTGCTTGTGAGGGTCAGTTTGGCCTCTTAGAGTCAATACAAGCAAACCTCCTCAGACATACGATGAGGGAGTGGTTGTTTTATCTTTGCTCACCCACTTTCTTCCAGTTTATGGGAAACCACTCTTATGTGAAGCAAATGTAACATAGCGTTAGACTGCTTGTATCCCACAACAGACCCACCTAAATACAGGTCTGAAGAAGCTGGGTTTTGTTTGGTTTTTTTGTACCCCACATTTTACTACCTGAAAGAATCAGCAGCTTGTTTGTTTGTTCGTTGTTCGTTCCTCAAGGGCTCAGGGCAGCTTACAATACATAATAAAATGTTAATTAAAATATTATAAAATAATTTAATTTCCATTTTCATTTACATACTCAAAGGAACTTCCCATCTTCTCTCTGACACGAGGGAGGGGGTGGTAAAGTGCTTTGAATGTTGATAACTGAGCGGCTATATAGATGTTTGTTGTTTATGTTGGGAGGCCAGCTTAATGGTAATATTTTTAGGCCTCAACCTGGTGGAACAGTTCTGTTTTGCAGGCTCTGTGGTACTGTTTTAAGTCCCACAGGGTCCTGATCTGACTTGGAACAGCCTTTTACCAGGCATGCAGCAGGGTATCTTGAATAGATTTTGTGTGGTCCATCATAGATTACTTTAGAGGTCTTACAGTCACCTACCCTTCCTCTCCCCACAACAAGATACCTTGTGTGGTAGGTGAGGCTGAGAGATCTCTGAGAGGAACTGTGACTGGCCTAAGATCACCCAGATGGCTGCATGTAGAAGAGTAGGGAATCAAACCCAGTTCTCCGATTAGAGGCTACCATTCTTAACCAAGCTGAATTGAATCACAAATATGGCTTTGTACACAGCGATACCTTTTAGGATCAGGTTAAGAGATGAGCAAAGCATAGCAATGTGTAGTGGTTCGAGTGTTGAACTAGGATCGTAGAAACCCAGGTTCAAACCTTCACTGTTCCATGAAAGCTTGCTGAGTGACCTTCGACCAGCCTAAACTACTTCACAAGGTTGTTGTGAGGATAACATGCAGGGTGTGGGAGAACAATATTGTATGATGCTTTGGAGAGAAAAGCAGGATAAAAATATATAGCAGAAGATTAAATCAGCTGCCTTGGGCCTTGGTAAGCTTGCTTTGCTTCTATTGACAAGCATGTCCCACTGAGGATAGCAAGAGTGTCTGGTGACCTTCCAAATGGCAGTCATGGCTTGGTCATACTTTCAGGGATCAATAGGCAATATCTGAGTTTATGGATAAGTCAGGGGGCGGTTATGCACTCACAGTTTTTCATAGAAATCAGATCACTGAAGCTGTAAAATCACCACTTTTAAAATCACCTCCTTTTAAAAATGTGTTTAAAACGTGTGGTTTTGAGGGGGGGGTTGCATATTGTAGTAGACTGAAGTAAAGGATTATGCATTTGAGTGAGCTTTCCTCAAGTGGGAGGGTACTTCATCCATCGCACTAGGAGCTCATTGGTTGGCTGCAGCTGGCAGCAATGTCACCTGACCGACACATGCTGCTGGCAGAACTTCATGGGAATCGTAGTTCATGGGCTTTCAATTCAGCCATTAGTGTAAGACAGTTCAGGGGAGGAAACAGAAAACACAGTAAAGTTTATGCATGCCATAAAAAGTGTCCCTCGAACCAACTTAAAGGAAAAAAATCATAACAAAGCAAGTTTACAATACTGTGAGGAAACAATGCAGAAAATGCCATGAGGGGTGAGTGCCCTGCATAATAAAAAATACTCTGATGGGTTTTTCGTGGCGAAACCACTGCTACATGCAGAATCAAAAAAGCAAATGTCTTTTTTTGCAGACTTTTTGTGTGGTTTCCTGTTGTGCATAAATCAACCAGGGTTTAGGCCTGGGCCTTCTTATGCTACCCACTGAGCTATCCGAAGCCCAAAAGAACATAATAAAAGGGTAGAAAAGAAACAGAATCTGCAATTACAACATTTTTCGTAGTGACCTAGAAGTACAGCATGAATTGGCCTTCTAGAAATGGGTATTACACTGGAGGCTACAGACTCCACTACCTGCCAAATGCATTACGGAAGTTAAGTCCTCCAGCTCTTTTGTACCTCCTAACATTTGGCTGTGCTATGAACAGCAATTAGCACAGACTCATCACTTCTTTTCCCCAGTTTCCCTTTCATACATCCATTTCTTGGACTTCAGGTGAATAAAACTTGGCACTCACATGGCACAAATGCTAGGCTGCAAAAGGTATCTTTCCCAAAGCTTTTGGCAGGGAAGGCAGATTTCAGTGTTCAGTGTTAGGATTAGTCTCCATGTAGTTGACAGAGTTGATAAGCTTCACGAATGAGTCATAGTTTAGTCTTGTGATGCTTTTATTAATGTTAAATCTATACCTTAAATCCCCCCCCCAAAAAAAAGACTTTCTCATCAGAGGAAAAGCTAATCATCTTGAACCCATGCAGTAAAAGCTTTGCTTGCTATCTAGCTGGTTTACTGATCACTTAACTATAATCCAAATTATATGGATATAGAAATGTGGCCAGGATTCACAAAGTTGCTCCTCTGCCTTTAAACATCATTCTATGTATTTTAGAATTACCTCTAGGTGATCTGTTTGAAAACAAGTTTTAGTTTAACACGGTTCATGTTAATGAATCAAAATATAGCCTCAGAAATCTCATTACCTTGGGCAGACTTAAAATATTATGTCCGTGGAAGAGGACAGGGAATTTGTGCTGTGATTTCTTAATTTCTCCCATTGATTTGTTTATATTCCTGCTGTTTTAACAAATTGGAAGTAACTGACTTTAACAAAGTGGTTTGTATCACACATGCCCATTCTTACAGTTGGCCCCACTGAAAAAAGAGTTTACCTTGAATAAATCTTTGATGGTCTTAAAGGTGCTACTGGACTCTGATTTTATTGTGCTGCTTCAGACCAACACAGCTACCCATTTGAATCAATCTTTGATAGTGCCATCCTAAGCAGAGTTGCACTGTTCTAAGTCTGCGGACTGTAATAACAATAGAAGGCTATAGCTCTGCTTAAGATAGCACTGTTTACCGTGACATCCTGTACAAATGTACTCCATGCTCAGCCCACTAATGTCAGTGGACTCGGGCTGTAGTAACTACATAGGACTGCACTGTCAGTGAAGGAAATGCTCCAAGCAGTGAGTGTGCCATGCTTCTGAAAACTGAATATAGCCACAAGGGTCAGTGCACTCTTGTATTGCCCTGGTAGGGAAGCTGTGCCCCATGCAGTAATTTGAGCCCATCCTACCTCACCTACAGTAGGCATATGCCAGGTGAGGATGGGGAAAATTCCACCTCCTTGTTGCCTGCCTTCACTTTGGGGAATGGCTGGGGAGGGAGGGGGGATGTGGAGACCAGATTGGCATCCCATAGGGGCCCAGACAGCATCCCATAATGTCATAGCATCATTTTCAGCTGCATAACTGGAGATGATATTGCCACACCGCAGGACGCTCTAGCATTCACTCAAAACTAAATGGTAAAATGGGAGGACCATAGGATTTCAGGTAATGGTTAAATGCCCAGTGACACAGTGACGTCACTTCTGGTTACCAGAATTGATGTCACAAGACTGTGGGGATGCTGTTATGTTGTGTTTCTACCCCATTCAGCCTTCTGGTGGTGGCAACCTTAACTGCCCCCAAAGAAAGGCCACTTGTCTGCATACAGGCCTAGCATTGGCAAGCAGGTTACTCTTCCTTAGTTAGCAATAAGGTTCTGGATTAAAGCAGTTGGCGGCCACTCCAGAGCTTTATCATGGAGAGAGAGCATGCTGTAAGGATGATTTTGCCTCTGCTTTTATCAGGAGTAACTCATCACCTGCTTCCAGCAGCCATGCATTGGTTGTTGGATCCAGGTGTCCATTGCTTGAACCCCAGAGGAAGAGTATGACATTGCACACCCCCTTCCTCCCAGCATGGACTGGAATTCTCATGCTCTGCAGCAGGTACAAGCCCAAAATACTACAACTTCCCTTTAGAAATTCCTCTTAGAGCTTCCCTTCCCTGCATGCCTGTACTGAAAGCGATCGCAGAAAGCAACATTAATAAATCACATGGAGAAACAAGTCCTTTATGTTTCACCCTTTTCTTTTACAAGGCACTGATTGCTAGAATGGTGTGTTATCTTAGACAATTTATACTCGATACCCTCGAAGAATCTTGTTGTCTTGTTTTTCTTTCTTCAGCCTTGTCACTTGCATCCTTTTTATTGATTTCTGAGAAAGAATTTAATGTTCTAAGGAGATTACATAAAGGAAATGATACGGTGGAAGAACTTTCTGGGATTCTTTTGTACTTAGCAGCTCGCAGTTAGTAAAGTACATAAAGGACATAGTAATGTCCCATCTGGCTCCAGTACTCAATGATACATTGTAATGTATTTCCTGGAGTCCTTACTTCTCTAAAGAAGTCATGTTCGGACTCACGTAGATCAGCTGTCTTTGTCCACTCAGCGACACACTGGACCCATAGCTGTCAGATTGAATGATTCAGTGGTGTTTAGAAATAAAATTAATGTAAAGCTGGATGTTGTTGTTAGTTGTTGTTAGGACTGACCGGTTTGTTCGCCTTGCAGTCCAAGGGACTCGCAAGAGTCTTTTCCAGCACCAGGGTTCAAAAGCCTCAATTCTTTGACGCTCGGCCTTCCTTATGGTAAAGCTGGTACAGAATGTTATTGTGGTCCCCCCCCCTTTATTTAAAAAAAATCAGTATTCAAAGTAGTTTTGCATAGTATTATCAAAATACATAAAACTGAAATAGCGTAACAGCAGCTGGCTCACCTGTGGATATAACTGCCCCATGAGTGGTCTGCTTTCCTTCGCACTGTAATATCTGAACAGGACTCTCATGTTCCCATCTGTTAAAAAATGTGGTTTCTAAATCCATGGGAGAATAATCCTGGGAGAAGTGCCACAGTGTAACATGTGCTTTACATGCAGATGGTCCTGGTTTGAATCTCCAGCAGCTCTCTTTAAAGGGTTTCAGGCAAAGATCTTGGGGTGCTCCTGCCATTCCAAGCAGACAGTTGTGGGTAAACCAGTGACACAGTATAAGGCATCTTCCATAAGAGTCCAATGTTACATTGCACACATGAGCAGTCAGTCCTATTGGATAGCTGTCTGCAGTAATTTCTATGCCTCCTCACTGTTGTGCATCCCATAATGCCCAGTGGCTAGGCCCCTGTTTGCAGTTTGAGTGACAGTTCTTCCAAGTTTGAGGATAGACATACACATTCAAGAGCCAAAGAAGTGCTGACTTTTTATACTCTACTTTTCACCCCCCCAAAGGAGTCCCAAAGCATCTTACAAATACTGTTCCCTTCCTCTCTCCACAATGGACACCCTGTGAGGTAGATGAGGCTGAGAGAACTCTAAGAGAACTGCTCTGCAAGAACAGCTCTAAACTAACTATGACTTGCCCAAGGTCACCCAGCTGGCTGCATGTGGAGGAATGGGGAATGAAACCCAGTTCTCCAGATTAGAGGCCGCCATGTTGGTGTAATATCTCAGAACTCAGCCCTAGGAGATGCTTTGAATGTGCAGAACTACAACCAAAATACTGTTTTAGTCAGGGAGAACCCCACTCTGTCTCACTCATTAAAACCATGAGAAATAACATTTGATCCTGTTAGCGTTTTAGCGATCATCTTTTGCTTGTCTCAGCAGCGTACTGGGATTCTTAGAGCAAGGTCTCCATGATACCAGATGAGCTCCTCTGATTATGTCAAAAGTCTTATCCATTATTTGCTTTGAGGAGTAAATGAGGCAGAAGCCTCCAGAGGGAAAAATAATCTAATATCTTGTCCCTGCTTTGCAGTAGGCTTTCACAAGCAATCATCCAAGCTATCCCGTCCATGGCAATGTTCTTCGTACTGTACTGTTTTTAACCTGATCATTTTTGCTTCACCTGGCGCAGGAGGCATTTCTGTATCTCTATTCCACGGAATCCTGTCACCATGGATTAGTTCTCCAAAAGCAAATTTGGCCTTTGTTTGCTATTTTCTTCAATCCTTCCTACAATCATGCAGGTCCGTGCTGATTTTAAGAAGGAAAGGAGCTTTTGTACTGGCTTTGGGGAAAGACTGGCCTTCTTAGAGATATTCCAGACAGAGTTGTCGACCACTGTGAGTCTCACACTCATGAGCATATGCCTCTCTGTCTTCCCCATCAGGGCGCAGTAAAGGGTGAACCGCTTTGTGCCATGAGATATTTCTGGAATGTGGTTCACAGCCACTATTCTTCCTTAGGACTGATCAGATAGAGAGATGCTACGTTCATATGAATATGGGTAAAGGTAAAGGTATCCCTTGTGCAAGCACGGAGTCCTTGGGGTGACGCCCTCTAGCGTTTTCATGGCAGACTCAATACAGGGTGGCCTTCCAGTGCCTTCCCCAGTCATTACCGTTTTACCCCCCAGCAAGCTGGGTACTCATTTTACTGACCTCAGAAGGATGGAAGGCTGAGTCAACCTTGACCCGGCTGCTGGGCTCGAACTCCCAGCTTCATGGTCAGAGCTTCAGACAACACGTCAGCTGCCTTACCACCCTGCGCCACAAGAGGCTCATAAATATGGGTACAACCCACTAAATTTGTTGCTTCCTCTTGATGAGGAGTGAGAAGGGAATGCAAAACCGCAAAACTGATATCAAGGTGAGAACTCTTAGGGAGAATTGAGAGAAGAATTGGGCAGTAATAGGAAGTTAGCTATTTCCAGAAACCAATTGAACAATACAATTCCACCACTGGGACAGAATGGGTATCATCAGGGGTGCTGAGGGCATGCACATTACATACCTATGTGTATTTACTGATCATGATGCTATGTTCTTCAAACTCCAGGAACAGTAACTGTGACAAGTGAGATTTCTTTGTGTACAAAACACTTCCTGGATTTCTCTAGGGAAAGCGATGACAGATCTAGACAGGTTATTATTGTTGTCTGAGTTATGTGTTCACTGTCGTTCCACCAGTCATGTTTTGATATTATAGCAAATGGGTATTCAGTCTAGGAAACTGCTCCTCAGCATCTCCCAGGGGTTCCTCCTTAAAAAGACCAGCAGTGGCAGCTTTCCTAGCACGACTGACCTTTCCTTGTATTGTGTAGCTACAAGGGAGAGTTGGGAGTGCTCTATCTAGAGTTGCCAACTTCAGGGTGGGAAATTCCTGGATATTTGGGGGTTGGAGTCTGAAGAGGGTGGGGTTTGGGAAGGGGAGGGACTTAATTGGGGTATAATGGCATAGGGTCCATCTTCCAAAGTAAACATTTTCTTCACGTGGATTGATCTCTGTTGCCTGGAGATCCATTATAATCCCCAAAAATTTCCAGCCACCACCTGGAGGCTGGCAACCCTAGCTCTCCACAGGCCTTGAACGTGTCATGCATGGTGTAGTGCTTATTGTCTCCATGTAGGATCTGAGAGGCCCAGGTTCAAATCTCTATTTGGACACAAAATTCACTAAGGGATCTTGGACCTCTCACTTGTATAACTTAACAGGGGATAAGGGGATAAAGATATCCTTTGTGGATGGTTGAGATAAAAGTGTATTGATATATATGAACTGACTGTTTCTTCTGGAACAGTCCTTAAGTCCTTTTACAGTGGGCACAGGTTTGATAGCCAATATTCAGAGTTTCCTTCATAGGCAAGTGAATATGAGTTACCAAAGAAGATGGTCTAAGAGCCACTGTTATCAAGACAGTAGAAACAATGGCCTGAGCTCATGTATTCCTCACTTCCAAAGGAAGCTCAGTTCTGTCTTAAGAGCTGTCCTTAAAACCAGCTTGGTAAGCAAAACACCTTTTGCATAGCTCTTAATTTAATCATTGCTATCTTCCATTGATTTGTAAGCAAGTATATAGAAGGTAGTTACTGGTTCTTTATGACATTCCCTTCCCTGCAGAATTTATGGAAGCACACAAACATGCATGGAACTGCCTTATAGTCACACCATTGGTTCATCAAGATCATTATTGTGTACACTCAGCAACTTGGCCTGATCCTTTTAATTGTGGATGCCAGAGACTGAACCTGGCACATTCCAGGCGGATGTTCTCCCACCGAGGCACAACTCCTCCAGTTGCTTATTAAGAATTTTCGTTGGCCTTTAATTATTTCTGCAAGAGATCTCTTTTTTAAAAAAAAAATTCATGCTTTTATTTTACAGCTCGTTCAAGCATTTGATTGGGGGCCTGGATGATGTGTCCAATAAAGCATACGAGGATGCTGAAGCAAAAGCAAAGTAAGTCCTTCCATCTTTCAATTATTAGTGTTCTTGTCAGCATGCTACATTTTCAATAAAGATGCATGTTGTACGTATTTGTGCTTTGAAGACATAAAAGAAAACTCATTAAAAGGGTAAAAATAAAAGAATCATCCTTCGGCTACTGATGTATTTTTTTTATAATCACACTTCTTCCCAGAGGCAGAAAGCCTATTAGATAGCATTTTGTAGGACAGTGACAGTAAAAACAAATTAATTGTCTCACAGGCTATAAAACAGTCGTGATGGTTTGCACTTGGCTTGCTGGGCCAGAGGTTGTCCAGGCCTGGGCCGGTTGCTGCAACTACAGGAGTTTCCATTGCTTGTTGGGGAGAAAAAGGGACCTAGCATTGAGTGGGAAGGAGCAGATGGGCCCAGCTTGCTCTCTGTTAGCCCAAGGCATCAACAAGGATTTTTCTGCATCTCCACCCCACAAAACCAGAAGGCAAGAATTCCAAGTTCCAAAATTGTTGGATAGTGACATCAACAGATGGATCCTTCGGTCCACAGGTTCACTACACATGGGAAAGAAAGGGTATTGGATAATCACTTCCATCCAGTGTTATTTCATATTCGTATTTTACTTACTTATTTATAGATTTGGATCCCACCACTCTCATGAGACTCGTGGCAGCTTAAAATTAGAAAATTTCATAAATCAATAAAACCCCAATAAGCCCTCCAAAAAATCCTTCAAGATCCTTCAGTCCTTCAAGATTAGCAGCCAAAATACCCCCCTGCCTCCTGAGCAGACTAACCTAGAGGTGGGGTGCAGAGATTTAATGCCCAGCCTGAGGAGGGGCCATTTTGATCTTGGCTCTGGCCTCAACCCAGGAACTGGCAGAACAACTCCATTTTGCAGGCCCTGTAGAATTGTGATAGCTCCATCAGGGCCCTCAGGAGCTCATTCCATCAGGTAGGGGCCAGGACTGAAAAGGCCCCGGCCCTAGTTGAGGCTGAATGTACTTCCTTAGGGCCAGGAACCCACAGAGCAGGGACATCTTTAAATATCTTTCACATGGCTAATCAAGCAAAGTAGAGCTCTATCAAAGTAGAGCTCTAGCATGTAAAAGAAAATAGCAGATTTAAAACACTGGCTACTGTTTCAGGCAGCATGCACAGAGTACACACACTAGTCCTACCAGTATATTGGCTGGATGCACCAATCCTCTCACTTGGGAATATGTTCTCGCTTCTCAAAAAAAAAGTAAAAATAATCCACATTCTGGCAAATCAATGATAAGGGCTGCTATAATTGCCACTTAAGACATTCTTCTGCCTGAGTGGTCTTAATAGAAAGTTTTACAAGTATGCATTATGGTTCAGTCTTTTCTGTGAAATGAGAAATGACTTTCATAATTTTTGCAATAAGCAGCCAGAATCAAATATTCTCGAGAGGCACAAATTGTGAACATATCTAAATAGTTTAAATGTGGCATGGTACCTCTATTGTATCCATAGCTTCTCTGGGGTGTAGTTGATAAAGCTGTAGCATTTATCTGTGTTAGGAGATTTGTGTGTGTTCTACAGCAGAGTAGTCAACCTGTGGTCCTCCAGATGTTCATGGACTACAATTCCCATGAATTCTCATGGGAATTGTAGTCCATGGACATCTGGAGGACCACAGGTTGACTACCCCTGTTCTACAGCACTGGAGCGTTATTGGAGCCCACATTCAAGCCCAACCTGGATGGGGTCTAGGGAATACTGAGTCCAGCCTGGATGGGGTATTGCATGTATAAGTGGGACCCATGCATATTGTCCCCCTTTTTTATCCAACATCCAGGGCTGTGCCCTGTATTCCTGTAAACACAATTACAGTCCTATTGGATTGGTTATTTGGACAAGGAATTTTTGGTTTTAATGTTTGCTTAGTGAATGAATTTTAGTGATTTTCTCTGCTGTTTAATATTGGTTACGTTCTATTATGATTATAATTGTTTGTTTTTCTGTGGGGACCTGTTTGCGGGCTGAGGAATAGGATATAAGTGGTTGTAAATCAGCGGGTCAGTGGATTTCAGCTTTATTTGAAAGAGCTGTTTTTGGGTCAGAGCTCAGACTAATTTATTTCACAAATGGTCCTTTGATAAGACAATCAGTCTCAAAGGCGTCTCAAAGTGGCTTACAATTGCCTAGCCCAATTGCTGGTTGGCAGTTGCACAATACCTGCCAATATGAGTGAAGCTGTCATGGTGGAACATAGGGGAAGAGGGGTCCTGCAGACAAGAGGGATCATGGCCATGAAGGGTGTTGTATGTGAAAGCCAATATCTTAAACGGAGCCCGGTAACAAATGGCCACCCAATGGAGCTTTGGCAAAAAAGGACTAATATGCTTGCTCCACGGATAGTCGAGCTGCAGCCTTCTGCACCAGCTAGCATTTCCGAACTGAGCTTGAGGGGCAACTAAGGTGCATGATCCAACCCACAGGCCTTCTCAAACCCACAAAAGTAGGTGGTTCATGGCTTGCAAACGGGACTCCTATGGCCATGCCCCTGACAACCACGAATGACCATATACGGGTTGTACCCCTCTCTGTGCATTTATGGGCTTTTTCAGGGGCGGAGTTTCCTCCCTCGGCGCACACACGTCGAGCATGTGAAGGATGCAAAAATCTCTCTTATGGCATAGATGGTGTTTGGGAGGGTTGTCCTTTGATTTCCATGGCGACTCCAATGATTACCCATTTTACTTGATTGGCATCCTCATTAGTCAAGAAGTAGTGCTCCCCTTAGTTTCAATGGAAATGCCTTGGTATATATAGTCCCTGAGGCCATGTGAGAAAGGATTGCATTCATTTGGTGGGACTGGGTGGCAGAGAGAGAGAGAAAGGTGCATAGGTATTTGGAGGGAGAGAAGTTTGTGGGATAGATACAGTGGTTCCAGAGAGCAGGGACACCTTCAGCCTTACTTGTGGGTCTTTGGCTGCTCATTTCTGGCTGGCATTAAAAACTCCACCCCCATTTGGAGCTCAATTGGCTTTTGATTGGAGACTTGCTAGACTTCCAAAGGCTGCAGTCAGACGTCTTTTGTGTTGTTACTGTTGTTGTTTTTGACGTATTCTGTCAGGGAACAGGGGAAAACAATTCCCCAACATGATGTTCTTTAATGGTTTTCTTTTTAACTGCTTCTGGCAACTCCTAATTTTCTCTCTTAAAGTGGGGTGAAGGATCTCCCACAAATCCAGATTTCTACTTTACTTTTCTTTGGGGAAACACTTTATTACGGGGTTTCCCTTCATTTCGGGGGCGTGTGCATGTGCAGGGATGGGTCCCTCTCTGGCTGTGGTTTCGCCTATTGCATTGCATCTAGTCTGGTTGCTGGTCAGCCAAATCAGCTTATTGGCTTTCAGCATTTAAGCAGATAAAATAATCTCAAACACAATAGGAGTGGGACAAATCTATTTCCCAATATTCTGAATCTGAGGTGTGGTTCTACCTCAAGATTGACCTTCACTTGGGTGCCTGTGTGGTGGGGGGCTGTGGCTCCAAACCCAGCATCTTTTTTCTGGTATCTGGGTTGGCTGTGGCTGGGTAGCCAAATCAGTATCTTGGCTTCCATGGTTTTCCCTCTTCTTTCCACCAGATCACACATGGGACTACCTTAAAGTGTCACCTTTACCAGTCAAGTTTTCATTTTCTGTACTTTTCTCATTTCTACCCTATTTCCTCTGCTCGTGCCCCATTGACACACTTTGAAGCCAGTCATACATCACTGCTTTTGCCACATCACAGTGCAATCAGTTTGGGATCTCCTTTTGTGATCCCCCCCCCAACCACATTGGGTCTTTCTGAGTACACTCCCTTTATAAAAAATTGTGGCTGTTGTTCTGCCTTTGGAAGACATCCATTCACAGTCCTTCTTCCTTTCTATCTGCATGCTCATTGCTCCTCTGGACATTCTGTAATCCGACAGCAAGCCCAGTCATAGTTGTCAAGGGGTAATTTGGGAGGAGTTTGGGAGAGGGTCTCATTTGCCACTTTCCCCTCCCTTCCAGGGTCAATCACCTAAGTAATCACACTTACCTTGGGGCTTTCCCGTGTTTTACATCCAACGACAAGTGAGGGATCCCCTAGTTGATTTTCTGTAAGGTCTGGTTGTGATGTAATAGGCACCCTACTGTTTTTCACACGCGCACACACACACAACACTTATTCTTTAGTATGAGTCTGAGGGGAAATGCCCTGAGGGTGGTATCAGCAGACAAGCAGGTTGGAGGGCTGCTCAGAAAGATCTCGGGGGCTGCATACATCCCACAGGCTTCAGGTTGGGGGACTCTGGGTTTACGATATTCCGTGTTTCTCCATCCAAAATGAAGAGACCCCTGTACTTCAGGACTACCACCTTCCTACTCAGCATTGCCTCTGGCTTTTCTGAGTTTGGTTTCAATGTGTTCACTGTTAGCCAACTAACCACAGCGCCCAGGCAGCTATTCAGGAAACAAAATGAGCTTTCATTGTCAAGAACCCTCGAAGTATTTCCTTGAGGTTTTGAAAGCAACTGCATGAGAAAAGGCAAAACGTGACAAAAGAAAAAGAATCGCAAAAGCTGCCGATAATGACCGGTATTGAAGCCTGCCTCCTAAGGGTGTAGCACTCAGCAGTTCTTTCTTCCCTACCACACGCAGCAGAGCTCCTCCATGCTGGTTTCTCATGTTGCTCTAATTGACTTCCACTAATTGCCCTTCAAGGGAATATCTTTTCAAGGTATCAGCCTGGGAAGTGACAGCGGGAGTCACAGTTTTGGCTGTGCAGGGTACTCGTTTGCTAATAAGCTAAGTGGCATAATATTATTCTTCTCTGTTTGTTACCTGGCTTTAGGAGACGTTGCAGTATTGAGCACAAAGTAGTATTGAGAAGGGGCTTGAATGAATAGGGTTTATCCTTCATGATGTCAATAAGACTTGAGGACTTGCGCTGTCCTGGAGCAGATCTTATCTGAAGCCCACTGTATGTGCAGGACTGTCCCATTTTCTCCCATGAGGTGAAAAGTTTCCTGTGTGCACAGGGAGTTCTGCTTGAGCTGCAGCATCCTGCTTAGAGAAGAGAAAGAGAAAAGATGTCTCAGTATGTGTATCAGAAGGAATTGCTGGATTGCACAACAATGGCTTTTCTTTCAGTCATGTACTCCTTTCCGCAGATATGATTAAAAATGCCAACTGTCTTGATGTGTGTCTTTCTCAGTTTATCTCTTGTTTCCCCTCACAGAAACTCTGTGAAGTAAACTGGTCTTAGAGGCATTGAATAGACCCAGATAGGGAAGGGCATGAACTACAAACACCAAAACCCAATTGGGGTTTGAACTGAACCTGACTCATGAGGTTCATACCCAAAATGGCTGAGCCATAGGAACAGCTTGTTCTGTGTCCTCGGCCTGTTTAAAGGGCTTTTCTTCGGCAGCCGACTCCAGGCTTGGAGCCATTTAAACTCCTGTTTTCTGCCCCCTATGCCTTTTCAGAGGGAGTAGAAAGCAGCAGTTTTTTGTGAAGAATTCTTGCAGTTCTTCAATTCACAAACCACAAAATTGCCAAAATATATGAGGAACTTTAATTCATCAGCCAGTTTGTGCCCCTCCGTAATCTCAGATCATGCCTTTTCGGGGGGGAGCAGAAAACAGCTGTTTTTCATGAAGATTTTTTTTTTTTTTTGCAGTTCTTCAGGTTCAGGAAAATTGTTTTACAAACCACAAACCGGCCAAAAGGTGTGATAAATTTTAGTTCATCAGCCAGTACGTGCACATCCGTAGCCCCAGATGAGCAGGGACTTGAGCCCAGCCTCTTTTCCCTGTCCAGTTCCAACATTGTCTTCTACAACATATAGGCTTGTGCTTACCCTGTTAGAGAACCAAGGCAATAAGCACAATTAGGAGATATTTGCTTTGTGGAGCAGAGGCCCTGGTTGGATTGGCAGACACATCTTAGATGAACTGGCAGCAGGAGAGATAGTGAAGACACACCTACATAGACACAGATAAGGGGGTTGCCCCCCCCCCGTGTCTGTCCCTTTAAGGCAGGATTATCTGCTAGGGGCAAAACATCTCCTTCTCAAGAAGTTCAAACATTTCACCTAGTAGAACAGAAAAGGTGGTGTTAATAATTTCTCAGCCCCTGTTCAACATCTGCATATATACTGAATAATTTGGTACACTGTGTGGGGATAGTGGTCTGAGTGCTCTCCAAGTCATATTCCTGCTCAGCCATTGTGCTAACTATCCAGTCTCCACAGAGAGAGCAATCCTAAGCGGACCTACTTGGAAGTACGTTTCATTTATTAAGTGGGGGTTATGACTCAGCCTTCCATCCTTCCGAGGTCAGTAAAATGAGTACGCAGCTTGCTGGGGGGTAAACGGTAATGACTGGAGAAGGCACTGGCAAGGCCACCCGGTATTGAGTCTGCCAAGAAAACGCTGGAGGGCATCACCCCAAGGGTCAGACATGACTCAGTGCTTGCACAAGGGATACCTTTACCTTTATTCTTTTTACAGAGATGCTGATGCATTCTTCTCTAGCATCATAAATAGATTACATGTTGAGGAAAATCTATAACTGAAGGACAGGGAAGATGTTTTTTCCATACTAGGCCAGATTTCGAGTTGCTTCTGTTTCAAGAAGAATAAACAAAGGACCCATTTATACACATTTGACCAGGGTTCACATGTGCCTCAATTTTGTACTGCAGGTGGGCTATTGTGTGGTAGTATTGGTCATGATCTGACACCATGGCTGTGTAAACCTATCCCAATTCTGAATTACTGAAAGCTTCTGTGTTGGTAATGATTAATAATGTCAAAATAGCATATGGAAATACAGGTTCAAATCCCCCACTTGTGCTGTGGACACTTGCTAGATGACCTGGGGCCAATCACACTCCCTTGGCCTAACCTATCTCACAGGGTTGTTATGAGGATAAAATGGAAGAGAGAATTGTAAGATGCTTTGGGTCCCCACAGGGAAGAAAAGTGAGGTCTAAATGAATCAAATAAATTTGTTTGTGAGCTCGGATAATAATCCTGCATAAAATAGCAGGGCTGTCTATTGCCTTTCAGTCTTTTTGAAAATACTTTGCATTGGAAGCAGAACATCTAGGGAAGCCGCTATCAGTTGTCTTCTGCTAGGATGAACGTAAGCCTAGATTTGGTGCCTTTTTTGTGTGACCAAGACTCCATGTTTTTAATAATACAGAAAGAACAGCTGTGCCAGATGAAAGTCTGTCTGTTGTGTGGTGCTGAAAGCCTGCGATCACTGCCCATCCAACAGCTGTGACATACATAGCCCTGCTTCAGCCTCTCTCTGAATCTCAATGATGTCAGTCATTTTCCCTTGGCTGCCGCTAACAAGAACAGCTGTTTTCGATGCTCATCCCCCTCCACACACATGAACTGCAGCTGCTTAGGACCACTGTCTGGGTCAAAGTTGCCAACACTGCAGGAATTTTACCAAAACCTAATTATATTCCTTCTCTTTGGGGCACCTTTTAAACTTTTTTTTAAAAGGTGCTTTATTTATGGCAATGGGAAGCACGATCCACAAGCATTTAAATGACACTGAT
Source organism: Paroedura picta (assembly GCF_049243985.1). NCBI lineage: Eukaryota > Metazoa > Chordata > Lepidosauria > Squamata > Gekkonidae > Paroedura > Paroedura picta. The sequence continues at coordinate 73,702,194 of NC_135376.1, forward strand.
TTTTTTCAGTCCACCCTTTGACGATTTTGCCTGATTGGGCTTCGTCTTCCTAGACATTCTCTCTGCAGCCCTGCTCTTTCTATCTCCTGGTGCATTCATGTCGGGTTCCTCGGCAGGCATTGCTGTTTCGGAAACAGTTGTGTCGTTTGAGCAAATATGGTTGACTAATGTGCGCCATGCTTTCATTTTATGGGCCGCTCACAAAGGGACTGGCCGGCCTGGATTTATTACTGCCGCTTTCCATGGCTTCAGCGAAGCACAGCTTGTGAGCACAAGTACCTTTTTGGAGAATGAGGGGAAAACGCATAAAAACCAGGAGCCATGGTTCTGTAGAATTGAAATGAACAAGTTGAGCTCTGTAATAACTCCCGCTTTTGTCTCCAGATGGCCATCTGCTTTTCAGGGCTTTCTTCCTGTACTACCTCCTTTGCAACATCAATCGTCTTCAGTATGCTTTGGTATGAAATCCTCTGCATTCTTCCTTTACCCCTTCTTTCTCTCTCGCAAGATAGCTGCACAATTGATTTTCTTGAGTTTAAAATAAAATAAAGAAAAACAACCAACAGGAACCTGGAATCTTATGAGGCACACCAGCAAAAGGTGAAGGGGCTTAAGAAGAAGAGTTGGTTTTTATACCCTGCTTTTCACTGCCTGAAGGAGTCTCAAAACAACTTACAATCACCTTCCCTTCCTCTCCCCACAACAGGCACCCTGTGAGGTAGGTGAGGCTGAGAGAACTCTGACAAGACTGCTCTGTGAGAACAGCACTATCAGGGCTGTGACTAACACAAGATCACTCAGCTGGCTGCATGTGGAGGAGTGGGAAATCCAACCCGGCTCAGCAGATTAGAAGCCATCATTCTTAACCACTACACCAAGCTGGCTCTCCAATCCAGTGGGGGAACATATATGGTGTCTGTATCTTTTCTCCCATGCATGGGAAGCAGCTGGTGAAAGAAGAATTTTGAGCAGAGAAATGGCTGGCTGTGTAAAGGTTCCTGGTCCTTCCCTCAATGTTGTGTCTCTTTGTTAAAGTATTAAAAGAACTTGAATCCTGGTTGAAAATTCTGATTTGTAGATGAGCAACCAGTCACATGGTTTGCTGAGAACCAGGAAGTCATCTGGTCCTCTGTGGCACACAAGAGGAGGCTGGGAAGGGATAAGAAAGTACACAAACCTGAGCAATTCCAAGGCTCATTTTCATGGCAAGCCAAGGCTGCCTGTCATATCTGAATGCAGCCATTGAATAGCTTGGTCCTTTTCCATAAGCTATGTACGCCTTCAAATGTTTAGCACCGGTTCCATACAATACTGTTTGTTTGCTACCATGACATTTCAAATATTCTTTTTAAGTATTATTTTAAGTTAATCACAATTTGACACAGATTGACCAGATAATTTCCATGCATGATTTCCCCTCCTTCAGCAGACCTCTGGCTCCCCCCTCAAGCTTTACTGGAGGTCCTCTGCCCCTCAGGAGCAGCCTTTCCTGTGGCATTTTATACTTCAGCAGGAGGGGGGAGCCAGGGAACTCATTCTCCAAAGCCAAAGAGTCCTTTCATCCAGAAGTAAGCCCTGTTATGCCACCCTTACTTTTTTTCCAAGGTCATCTGCTGCGTCTTATGGTTCAACAAAGGTCTCACACATCTGTATCCAAGTCTATATCTGTTATACCTCATTGGTTCCTCATCTGTATAGCATTAGGCCGTTTTCCCTCAATATAATTGGCATTCTCTTGCAAAGTCCCCAAGACCAGAATAGGTAGATGGAAAGGAACCTCTAGAGGCTATGAGAAGAAGCTCAATGATTTCGTTCCAATCTTTAAATGAAGGAAATAATCAAATGAACAATGCTCGCATTCTAAAAGCACCGGGAGCTCAAGACGTATCTTTAAGCCTGAAAATGTTTTCTCTTTTACCCATGAAACTTCACTAAATTCACCAATGAGGGGGAAAAAAGCCAATTAAGCTAGTTCAATGGAAAGCTATAATGAGAAACGGAATGTGTTTATTGGCCCTTTATTCCCAAATTAAACCTCTTTCCAGAAAATAATGGGGCTGCTCATTATGTTAACGGTTGAAAATAACAGAACAGCTTTGTTTTGTTTTTTACAAAAAAAAGTATTTTTCCCCCTGGCTTCCATGAACATAAATGGCCGAGCAGATTGAAGGAGCTGCCATCTTATCCCCCTGAGTTTGACTGGTTTGTGATTAGCTGGCACTGGGCACAAGCCATTTTTAGTACTGCTGTAGGCACTGCTGAGATGCCAGAAGGCACAAGATGGGTGTGAAGAGCAACCAAGGCTGCCAGGGTCACATGAGCAGCATTTATTTATTTATTTTTAGATTTATGCCACTCTCAATTTGTATCACAGCAGTTTACAATAAGACAATTAAAACACAATAAAAGCTCCTAAAATACCCCTTATTACATTAGCAAGATGGCAATCAATAAAGATTCCACTCCCCCCCCCCCCCATTCAGCACATGGGTCAAATAAGCTCTCTCACTGGGAGCGAGGATCCTGATCTAACACACATTAAGAGATCTTCTGACTCTACCCTGGCCTCAACCATACATCTGGCAGAAGAGCTCTGTCTTACAGGCCCTGCAGAAAACTGACAACTCCAACAGGGGCCTTAGTTCATCTGGGAGCTCATTCCACCAGGTTGGGGCCAGAGCCGAAAAGGCCCTGGACCTGGTCGAGGCCAGACAAATGTCCTGGAGGCCCGGGACAACCAGTAGATTCATACCCGCAGAGCAAAGAGCCCTGCAGGGGTGCATAAACATGGAAGATACCTTGCTGGGCCAGGCTAGTTAATGTAAGTGTGCCATTGAAGTGAATTTTAATTTCTGTTTAACATGTAAACATAATAGACCACTTCTGAAGCACAGCCTTGTCATCAGAGGGTTTTTTGTCCTCTATCAGGATTTCTAGCTTCCACTATCAGACATACGAAAACATACAGTTTCAGTAGTATGTTACATGTGTATCTTCTCCTGGATCACACTTAAAGAACTATGTTTATGCCCCATTAATTTGCCAGTTCTGTTGTCCATAATGAAGAATATTTATTCATTTAGATATCTGTATCCCTCTTTTCTCCACAGTGGGGACTCAAAGCAACTGACATCTTTTTATACTTACAACCGCCACCCCGAGAAGTCGGGTTGACAAGGAATGACTAAGCCAAGATCATCAGGGATCTTCTGTGGCAGAGTGGGGATTTGAACCTGGGTGGCTGAGATTCGAGCTCAGTACTGTAACCTCTGCACCACACTCCCCTCCCCCCTTCTCAGAGCAGGGCTGTGCACAGCTCATATTCAACAGTCCTGTCAGTCATAAAGCCTCATGGGCAATAGGGTGGTGAGTGTCCTGCATAGTGAAGGGGGCTGGACTAGATGACCCAGAAGGTACCTTCCAACTCTATTATTCTATAGTTCTGTGACCCAAAGGGTCCAAAAATGGCCTAGAGTCCAAGGCCCTCCATGAAGTTGCCTTCTAGCTCTGGTAACCTTTGAATACCAATGCTAAGAAGTGAAATTTGGGGAGACATTAGCCTCTATACTCTTCTTGTCGGCTGCTCTGTGTGTGTCTGTGTGTGTGTGTGCAAGAGACAGGATACTGAGTTAGATGGATCACTTGTTTGATTTAGCAGTGTTTCTTATGTCTTTCCTCGGTGCTATTACTGAATTGTCAAAAGTGGTACAAATAACTTTAAAGAATAAAGCAAAGCAAAGCAACATGCAAACCACCTCCCTGAAGCATGGAAGAGAAGATAGAGGCTCTCAGGATTAGAGCCAAAGGGTATATATGTGTTTTCACAGAAACGAAGGTAGGGAAGTATTAGCATGCAAAAATAAAGAAAGAAATAACAAGACTTCACCCACTTCTGTTCCCAGCTTCATCTGTACACCATCCTAGAAGCCTTGCTGTCTTTCTTAGGTGCTTTCAAGTCACGTGAACTATTAGAAAGAGGCTACTGAGTACTGCTTTAATTAAAGAAAAGCCCATAAAATCCATCCATCCATTCATTCATTTCATTTCATTTATAGCCTGCCACTTCCACACAGTGGCTTGTGGAGGATAACAATCCAGATAAAACCATCAATAAAATCCCTTAAAATCCCTTTGTTGTTGTTAGGAGCGAAGTCGTGTCCGACCCATTGCGACCCCATGGACAATGATCCTCCAGGCCTTCCTGTCATCTTCCATTCCCCGGAGTCCATTTAAGTTTGCATAAAATCCCTTAAGATAAACCAATTAACCCACCCATAGTGGTGACAATAACCCTCCCCCTGCCCCACTGGATTTGGACTGGTGCCGCAGGGCATAGGGGGAGCCTGATGATCTGGCTTCACGGAGGGACCCAGATCTCACTTGCCCTGACCTCAGCCAAGGGCCTGGTGGAAGAACTCCATTTTACATGCCCTGTTGGCATTTTTAGGTATATGGAATCCTCTTGTAGACTTTCTGAGTGAGGCAAATAAAAATGAAATGATGGTTTGTGGTTTTGAGGGCTAAGCAGAAAAATTTGCAAACATAGAAAACAGAGTATTTTAGACTTTTTGTTATATTAACATGGCGCAACAGATAACAGTGAAAGCCAGTTTGGTGTAGTGGTTAGGAGTGCGGACTTCTAATCTGGCATGCCAGGTTCGATTCTGCGCTCCCCCACATGCATCCAGCTGGGTGACCTTGGGCTTGACACAACACTGATAAAACTGTTCTGACCGGGCAGTGATATCAGGGCTCTCTCAGCCTCACCCACCCCACAGGGTGTCTGTTGTGGGGAGAGGAATGGGAAGGCGACTGTAAGCCTCTTTGAGCCTCCTTCGGGGAGAGAAAAGCGGCATATAAGAACCAACTCTTCTTCTTCTTCTTCTTCTTATAATGGTCATATGTAAATGGTCTTTTTTCTTTTTTGATCTGCAAACTTCCTTTTTTGCCTATGTAGTATCTTTTAAAAAATCTCTGAAAAAAAGTTTTATTAGAAAAGAAAGAAAAGAGTCTACTGAGTACTGAACCAAAGCTGAACTATCTGGAGGAAGATGGAACATCTGTCACCCCTCTCTAAAATTCCCTTTGCCTTTATAGCTAAGGTGCAACCATTACACCCCCAGACAGCAGCAAAAAGACTCAACAGGGGCACGTATTGCATCTGGGAAGAGAGGCAGTGATGTCTCAGAGTCTGAAACTTCTAATAGCATAGCTAGCTGGCAGAACAACCCGTGAATGGTTTCCACAACACCTTTCGATTGGCTCCTGAATTCTTGAGCTGCCAAAGTGAGGGGAATGACCCTCAGTTTCCTGGGACCCTCAGAATGGTTAGGTACCAGTCTGCAGATAATCTGTAAAAAGAAGACCCCAGCTGTTGAGTTTTGTTCAGATTTTGTGTTGCTATCTCAAAGTGCTTATCTTTGCTTCCTAGTTTTATTGGTAGTATTAGATTTTGTTTTGTTTTCTTTTTTCTTCTACCCAAGCTCACATAAGTGATTAGTTAGCTGACTGCTTTCTTTACTTTAGTTTATCTCTCTTTAGAGGAGTGAACAAGCTGTGCTATGTTTGTTTTGTGTGCTTGTCCAGCTTCAGCACAGCTAATATTGAGAATCAAGCAAGGGGTTAACCATCCAACCTAGACTGCATCCCTTCTTTTCTGCCTGTGTGCATAAAGATCCCTGTCCAGGGTCCTGGATGGATCCTTGGACACTTTTTGTGTATTCAAAAGCATTCTATGTCTGATGACCTGTCATTTGAGGTTTCCCTCCCTCAAGTTATCAGAGACATATGCATCTTTGTGCTGTCTCACATTTGGGAATGTATGTGTGCAGGCCACAAGTCACTATATTCTAGATGTGAGAAAGGGAAGCAGGCACATCCCTTAGTAAAGAAATTGTTCTGGTGGAATTTGTCTTTGGGTTTCGTTGTATTGCTTCCCTCTCCCCCCCCCCCCCAATATTGACAGAAAACACTTTTGATCTTTGGCTGTTTTCCTTCAAGGTAGTGCTCTTGGTAGCAGTCAATTTAGCTCAATGTTTAGGAGCGTTTCAGCTTTGTGGTTTGGCATCCTTCTCCCCCACTTGGTCAATATTGAAAGTGAAAATGTGGGGCAAGTACCAGAATCTGTGTTTTGGCCTTGGGTAGTACATTCATCGACTACTTGAAGTGGGACACAATCACAAACTTAATATGTCTGCTTGAAAAGTAGCACCATGCTGTTTCCCTTACGCAACATCAAGTACAAGATTGTCACATCACTTAAGACTATTTTTCATTTTAATCTATCTATAAATACATAGCAGTGTTGGGGAGCAAACACTGTTTCATGGCCGTTTCACACATTAGGCAGAGACAAACCCAAATTTGTCATGAAAGTGTATGCTCAACAGGAGTTGCAGCCACATAGGAAGTACATCTCAATAGGAGCTACAGGAGCTACATCTTCTGCATGAGCCTACTGTCCAATGGCCTACTGTATTCTTTCCTGAACTGCAGAGTGATAGAATGAAATATACCTGGTGCTCTACCTGGATCACACACAACTGTAGAGCAAGTTGTTAAGTCAGAGAAAATGTTGGTTTGCTGTGATCCTCTTAATACAATGTGTCTGCCCAGAAATTCTTAAAACTGGATAGAGGAACTAATTAGGGGGAAACCCACTAATTTCTCTACAGCAGTTCGACGGGAGGAATAATTGCACGTCGTACTTCAGGAAACAGCAGTTACAGGCAAACAGCTTCTTTGTCTTTGCAGTCTGATTAGTTGGATAGATGTGGGCACAGTCTACATTTTAAAACTGGAATAGGCTTTGGGAAACCATTTCTTGAATTGCACCTTCTGATCACTACTGTGTGTTGAACGCATAGGATTGACTATGCAAATCAAATGACTGTGTTGCTGCCCTACCTACTTCCTTTGTAGGCAGTGGCATGCCACTCCACAAAGCTACCTGTGTTGTCAAAGAGACAACACAATTAATCAATCAATAAACTTTTAATTTCATTCATTATAAAAATTGGTAACAGTAGATCAGAATAAAATAGCATATTAGAAAAAACTTAAATCAGATTATTATTATTATTATTATTATTATTATTATTATTATTATTATTATTATTATTATTATTATTAAACTTTTATACCGCTGTTCCCTTAGGCTCATGGCGGTTTACAAGATAAAATTTACAATAAGACCCATAGTTAAAACCATTAAAACCAATCCACACTATCAATGTTAGGCAACAGGAGAGCACTAACTAACCCCCACTAACCCCCCCCCAAAGTGCCCCACGTTAGCCAAGGGACATCAGGTTGCTAATATGGGAGTGAGGCAATCAGATCACTCAGATGATCCCAGGGAGCCCAGATCCAATGTTGGGACCGCCCACCCTGGCCTCAACCATATGCCTGGCGGAAGAGCTCCGTCTTGCAGGCCCTGTGGAAAGCTGTTAACTCCAACAGGGCCCTTAGCTCTTCCATGAGCTCATTCCACCGGGTTGGGGCCAGGGCCGAAAAAGCCCTGGCCCGGGTTGAGGCCAGGCAAACATCCCGATGGCCCGGAACCACCAGTAGGTTTGCACCAGCAGAGCGAAGGGCCCTGCCGGGGGCATAGGCAACCAAGCAGTCCTGTTGGTAGGCAGGACTCAGGCCATGTGTAGCCTTAAAGGTTAAAACCAAAACCTTGAACTTGATATATATAGGACAGGCAAGAATTATCAATTTGGTGGTGGCAGAGTTTTAGTGACTTTAAGTCATTTTTATATGATTAGCAAACTTTTAGAAGGGCTCAATGAGATTCCAGTTTGTGAAGAAAAGTATGGCTAAGCAACAGATCCTGTGTTTTCCATTGTGGAGGTCCAAGTTCAACCCTTGGCCTGTCCAGGAAAAGGATGGAGGAAGTAGGTGTGAGGGAAATACCTTTTTTCTTCTAAGATCCTGGCAAGATGAAGTAAGTTAGAACAGATGATACTGAGCTAGACAGACCTTTGTCTGATTTGGTATGAGGCTGCCTCAAATGTTGCTATGACTGAATTTTGCCAAAAGTGAAATCCGATTCAATGTGGGGGAGGGATTCCAAATATAAAAATATCCCTCAAAAAGCAAGATAAATTAGTAGAGTTTCACCAGAACTGATTCACATTTTCACTATAAATCACACCTCTCTGCTTACTGCCTCTCTTACACCTCTATTCACACCTCTCTAGACTTACTGTCTATGCATCCATCCTTTTGTCTCTGTGTGTGTGTCTACTGTCTGCTCTTCCATATTATTTTCTCATGTGTTCATGACAAGGGTGGATGTTTGTTCTAAGCACATTTTTCCAACAGGAAGGAAACCATCAATGTTTGTTGTCTCCATGTCCATTCCAAACTCTTACTAATACATCTCAAAATTCCAGAACACTAATGGCCTAGGTAGGGTGATCCACGGTGATCTATCACGTAACGGCTCTGCTCCTGTTTTCCAACAATGTGGCTTTAGTTTCTGTGCCAGAGTTACAAGATTAACAGGTCCATTGTTCCAAGCAACCACATGGCAAATCTTATCAAATTCTCATAAATCATCTTACAATGAGAAGACAAAGAGAGGGAGGGAGAGTTACACTGGTGAATGAGGAGTGTCAACAGAAGCCATTTGAAAATCACAGAAAACTCAGAAAAAATCTCACTCATCAGCCACCAATTACTCCTAAGCATTGTACAGAACAAACATAAAACGCTCCATCTAAAACCCCCAAACAGAAGTCCTGCCTAAGTAAGAGCTCCTCATTTGCTTCAGCATTGTAGAAGATGTCACCCATCATCAGGCTAATTTCCCAAGACAGTAACAGAAGGTGAGACCACATGTTTATGCAGAATTCTGTAGAACTTTCCAGAACTGTTTTTTAATAAACAAAGGCAGTCTATGGCGACAACAATCAGAAGTTTTGCGGTGAGGCGGTGTGCTCCTAAATGCCTGCACCACTACACAAAGCCTCATTAGATCAGTCTGTGTTTTTGCAAAAGTTAAAAACGGAGGGTGATATATGAAAGGCGACTGAACCTTTTCCTGATGCAGAGCTGTACTAAAGAGGCTCCTTGCTCATGTGTAGAACCATTCCGGCTTCAAGCTAAGAGATTCTGTGCTCAGATTATGAAAACCAATTAAGAACTGTTAGTTGTGGTAGTGCTGTACACAGTTCCATAATCAGTCTGATTTATTCCCATATTTCTGAATTTTACATTTTCATTCTTCAGAAATTATCCTTTTATCTGGAGATCAATGGAGAATAGGAATGCCAGCATACTGTAGCAGTTAAAGTATCAGACTAGGCTCTAGAAACCCAGGTTGGAATCTCTGCTCTGCCACGGAAGCTTCCCAGGTGACCTTGGGCCAGTCACCCACTGTCAGTTTAACCTACCTCACAGGGTTGTGTGTGGGTAAAATGGAGGTGAGGAGGAGGATGTCTGTAGCTTTGGGTCTCCGTTACAGAGAAAGGCAGGGTACAAAGAAAGTAAATCAATAATGTTTGGGACATGGATATGTGAGAGAGGAGGAAAGTGTCATGGGAAATATGGGATTTACTGTCCTTTGGACACTGCAGCCCTTGCAGAATTGCTTGCATTTATTAAAACAAAAATCCCAAATTGTGCCATACTGTTCATTTACATAGTGACCTCCTCAGTGGGAGATACTGTTTGGAGGAGAGTTGTATGTTATTTTGGGAGCAGAAAGGGGGTGGTATCAAGCAAAAGGTGAGATGGAGGAATTGAAGTGCAACTATCATGGAGGGCAGTCTTACCCTAAAATGAAGATAAATTGTAACTAAATTAAGACCGGTGCAGATTCTCTTTGGAGATGGGGCAATGTGATGCCAAGAAGGCAACCCACTGAGATTTATCCAATAGAAGAGGTGTAGCCAAACTATGGCTTTCCAGATGTCCATGGCCAGCAGGGCTCATGGGAATTGTAGTCCATGGACACCTGGAGAGCCACAGTTTGGCCACCCCTGCAATGGAATCTAGCTTTTGAAGTATTTCTTTCTGACTGCTTTATTGCAATTTAGAGCTTGGGGAAACTGAATCAAAGATAGCTTCCGCATTGACCTAAAATTTCACATCAAAACCTCAATTTCACACAAAAATCAGGCTCATCAGGTGCAGATTTTTTGAGTTCAGAAAAACAGGGAGGGAATTCACAGTAATCCAGTGCATGTGGTCGACATTTGAAGTGGCTTCTTTATTTTTTCCGCATCCTTAACATGCTTCCGTGGACCTGCAAGCCTGCCTGCCTGTTTCTCCATCTCCCGTTTTGTTCCCTCTGCACTCAGCTGACATTTTTCTTTTTTGTATTTCTGGTCTTAGTAAGACACACGATCATGGTTAGAACTTAACACGCCCACAAAATAAAACCTTTATCTCCATTTAGTGACTAAAATCACTTTAGAATGACCACCTTACATTAGCAGCACAGAATCAGTTCAATCCCATGGATGCTTGTAAAGTGCTTTTCTCACAACTAACACATTGATTTCAATGGGCCTTAATCATGGCTGGATTGGTGCCAGTGTTTCTCATGTGTAGTTGTGAATGAGAGTCATAGCAGTTATTTATTTATTAAAATTCTAATTTCCTTCCATTCCTTATGAGTCGAGTAATGAGAATATATATTTTTACTAGCACTTCCCTCCTCCACACACACACACACTCACACTCACACACAATGCTCAAAAGCACTTCACATCTGGCTGAGAGCACGGATGGTGTAATGGTTAAGAGTGGAGGACTCTAATCTGCAGAACCAGGTTTGATTCCCTACTCCACATGCAACTAGCTGGGTGACCTCGGGCCAGTCACAGTTCTCTCAGAGCTCTCTTAGCCCTACACAAGGTGCCTGTCATGGTATAAGGAAGAGAAGGTGATTGTAAGAAGCTTTGAGATTCCTTAGGGTAGGGAAAAGAGGGGTATACAAACCAGTTCTTCTTTTACATCTCATAAATCCTTGCCATAATCCAGTAAAGTAGTCTAGTATTATTAGTGTTGGATTGTGAGGACTGAGACCATCAGAACATGGTGTGGTTGAGATCACCCTTTTAATTCATGGCTAAGTTTTCTTTTAATTAAGAGCACCCTGCTTATACCTTGCGCTCTGAGTTATTACGCTTAGCCTGTAGTGGTCAAGCTGTCACAGAGTCAAAGCTGTACAATTAGAGTGTTTTAATACTATTATAAACCAATAAAGCAACTTTTGAAACAGCTATATATTTTTTTTAATCCTCCTTGTGGAAAGATGGAGAGAATACCATGTGTATCATTCAGAAAATACCCTGATGTTTTATAGGGAAATGTTTTACAAACGTAGTTTTGTGGCTCTTTTTAAATTATACCTTAAGCCAATTTATTTGTGTTTGTTTTAGTCTCTCTATATTTCTGACTATCTGGGTTCTCATTACCACCTGTTTTCCATAACGTGTTTATCAAGTGAATGATCTCTTCTGAAAGGTATAAATCTCAGCACCAATCTAAATTGTTAAATTTCTTCAGATCTCAGCATCTTTAATATACCAACATTTCCCAAAGTCATTACACTCACAGCGTCCCATCGCACTTTCGTTGGGAGGGGGTGGAACAGGCATATTAGCAGAACCTCCAGGAGAGATTCTGGGATAAATTTCATTCAGAAATTCTGTCTGTAGTGAGAAATGCAAGTAGTTTCCTCACTCCAAATAGCTCCTCAATGTACCAGGATAACGGAAGCCATTTGTAAGGAGGATGTTTATTAACTAACTATCCTCGCAACTCAATTATCTTTGCATAGGTTAATCTAAAGACCTCTAATCCTTAAGTGCTTACTCATGAGAAATAGTGTTGAAGTCAGTGAAACCCTTGAGAAGTAGCTAGCTTCAGCACTGCAACGTGAACCCAGATTTCCAATGGTGAAAGCTTCCGACTTGATTGTGCATTAGTATCTCCAAACCAGAATGTATGATCTCAAACAATGCTGCAGATGTGAATTATAAGGAACATCCATCCCACATATATGCTCTCTACCAAAATAGCTGCTGTGTAGCAGGTTGTGTTCAGATGCCATGACAGGCTGTAATAAAACTGACGAGGCGCAAACACAGTTAGTTTCTGTGCTCCTATGGATCCCTCACTCAGCTCAATCAAGCATCATTGCCGAGTGACTTGTGAATGAAGACCCATCAGTGAGTTGGTGTTTGTGTGCTCCACGGAAGCAAGGATTCATAACAGGAACTGAAGTGAGGTTTAGAATCCCAGTAGGTATGTAGTAAACAAAATCCAGTTCCACAAGGCATCTGCAGCCAAGTATCCTCAGGCAGCTTGGTGGATTAGAGTTTGATCAAGGCAAGAAGTTGTCAGTGGGAAGAGGGAGGGGAAATCAAGGGGCTCATAGAAGTACAGTGGCAAACTATGTTTTTGTCCAACAAGAGTGAATTGTAGCTTATTGTTACGTCTGAATGGAGCCTAACAGTTGCCTCAATATTTACCAAATAGTTGGGCAGTTACTTTGAATTTTGCATACTCAGTACATCTGATCAATTGCAGAAACATACCCGCCTGCTGCTGAACGTCTGTATCTTTTTTTGATGCTGGTCAATCCATTTGTGCTCGCTTGATTGCTACATCCTCACTGCTGTTTAATCTGACTGGCTGTGATGACGCATGTGATTTTGTTCACTAGCTTCATTGCATTCATTGCATTCAAGGTAGCATTGTCACATCATCAACAACATTCTGTGGGATGCCACAGAGTCAATCATTTTGAAAGCAGCAGGAGCAATAAAGCAGAAGGAAGATGACCCTGAGGAAGAGCAACAGTGATGGGAACATGGTAGTAGTCCACAGCAAAACAAGACAAATGTTTTTTAAACATATGTCAAAACCAGGAGATGCTTTTCGATGCTAAATGAATGTGAAACAAAGAAAGTCACTTGGGTTTAGTACTGATTGAAAAAAATATGGCAACTCCCATGATATCGGTTATCTAATGATTTTGCCAACCATCAGTGCTCTTCAATAAAAATGAGTGAGAATCTGATTATCACAGGTTATATGGAAGCACATACCTGCTATGGAGAAAGTTGCAAGGGAAGGCTGTTGCCTTTACCTCCACATCTGTGGGGTTCCCAGAAGCGGACTAATGTCAGAATCAGGAAATGGACTAGATGGACCTGGACCTGACCTAGCAGTGCTCTTATATCTTAGCAACCCCATTTGTCTACAAGCCTAGAAAAGGCAGGGGGGGGAGGTTACAAACGCCTTGCAAAAGCATGTGTCTCCCTGCTCTCCTAAAGCCCCCCCCCTTTACCCCACCAGTCCTTCTGTTTCCCAAAAATGGTTGCCTTAACCAACCCATTCATCCACACCATTCCAGGGGACCCTGCCCATCATCCCCCTTGTTCTCCACAGCAGCTCTAGCCACTCTGGTCGCCTTGCTTGCCTCTATTCCCCTAGTCCTCTCTCTGTAGGTCTAGGTGGTCTCCTTTACCATTCTGGCAAAACTGCACATTTTCCAGGCCGCCCAGGGGTGGGGAGAGGCAGAGTGTGAGCATGTCGATACCACTCACAAGGGGGCAGCAGCAGGCACCAGGGGTGGTGGAGGGAAGCTGGTGGGAGGCACAGACATGGCACCTCCTCTCCGGCACTTCAGCTGGCATCATGGGGGTGGGGATGTTGGCTATAGGTCTTTAAAGTGCCACTGGGATCTTAGTTGCATCTGTGGCCATGATGGCCATCTTTCCCACCTCAGCCGCTCACTCCACTGCCTCTTTTGCATCTACTGACACGCTCCCTGGGGCAGGCCAACCGGACGTCATGTATCGTTGCCTAGTTTTAATGTAAACCGCCCTGAGCCTTCGGGGAGGGTGGTATATAAATCTAAATAAATAAATAATAATAAATAAATAGTCATTTCTGTTTCAGGGAGTGCACCAGTAGATGTGTTTCCACATCATTAAATACGTGCATGCCCCAACCTAGATAGCCCAGGGTAGCTCAGTCTTGTCAGATCTTGGAATCAAAGTTGGGTTGACCCTGGCTACTAATTAGAAAGGAGATGTCCAAGGAATAACAGGCTTGTGACACTGAAACAGGCATTGGCAAATCACCTCTGAACATTTATTTCCTTGAAAACTCCGTGGGGTCACCATAATCCAACTGTGACTTGCTGGCCCTTACCATTACCACAAGATGTGAGCACTAAGTACTTAAATGAGCCACATGAACTCTAAGTTTGTAAGTAGCAAGTAACTGTGTGTGTGTTTTCCAACACTGTGGTTTGTTTGTCTCTTCCTGTGGAGTATTGGTTTATTGAAAACTGCTAAGAAATGGAACTGGTTTCCTTAAGCACAGTTCTAAGTCACCATGGGGAACACTGGAGCAAATGCCATAATGCTGAATAACCAAAACTTCAGCTGTAGTAAAGTGATAATCTTTGCATGCTTCAGAGAATTTTCAGTTTTGTAGTAATCTGTAATCTCATTTAATACCAGCGTTGCTATTAAGATCCTTAACAATACCATCTAGCTTTATTGTGAAAAGGCAATCCCATGTTTTACTTTACAGCCATATTTCAGTTGATATCCAGTTTGTACATTTTGCAAGTTCTTTGTTTGTTTGTATTTTGATGTATAATGAATCATAACATTGTCGATTTAGACCCGTTCATTTGGATTTTACAATTTCCCTTTTTCGTCTCTGTTTCTATGGAAACCTGAATTGGTATGACAACAGAGAATAAAGACATGAAAACAGTTCTTCAAGGATATAAATGATCTCAGTATAGAATTCCATGGATTATATAGCCGTCAGAAACAATCTAGGTATTAGCGTTTGAGCTGTGTATATGCTCAATGCTGCATTGCGTATTTCGTGAACGAGCTGTAAAAGGGGTCTGGTCTAATTTGCCAGTCTGAATTTATTAGTAATTCCCCCAACTAGATCCAAAAGACTAGCATATACCGGGTGAGCAAAATAGAAAGGACACATTCATAAGATTATAAAAATGCTTGGAACAAAAAATATTAATATGGTAAAGGACAAGTGCAAACTTTTGTAAGGGGTGAGGGATCTACCACACTCTATTCCCACATTTTCTCTTAGTCTAAACCAGAGATTAGTAGATAGCTAATGGCTCAGTATGACTCCCCAAGCAACTTTCTGCTTCCTTTTCCCCAGTACTCATCAGCACTTCTGGATTGATATATCCTATCAGTACTGCTAGAAATCCCCATAGGGGCCCAAGCCTTAGTTCCTTATTGAGGCTTTTGCTAGCAGATGCATAGATTTTAGTGCCTCTTATCTTGAAAATAAATAATAGCTGGACAATTTCTTGTTTATCTCATGCTGTTTTCTCATGATGGAAATTCCAGTTATGCCTTGAAATACCTATATGCACAATACCCATGACTCCCAAGTAGAATAATACTAAGCTGAAATAGCAACATTAGTAAATGCACAATGTAATGATTGTACTATGATGCATCAGAAAATCCTATCTGGGTCAGTAGAATGTTCAAACTAACCTTGGAAGAAGTTGTAGTCTAGCTTATATAACATATACGCATAAAGAATTTATTTATTTATTTATTTTGGGATTTATAGTCTGCCCTATCTTTGGGAAATCAGGTCAAATAAAGGCGTACTTATTAAGCTGGTAGCTGCAATATAACCAGAAACCCCCAATCTGCTTCTACTCAGGAAATGGATAACTTGAAATGATCACCAAGAATGATACAATAATTATGATTATTTATTTTTCAAGTGTTTTTTTAAAGAAATAATGCTAGACGGGTGTGTCCTTCCCAAGACTGATACTTCTTGTCAGTATTTTGTATTTCAATTTCATTGGTTCTTTGACTATTCAAAACCATCACTTTATCATCAGTAATCTGGCCTTGTTGATTAAATATAATAAGCAATAGTGTACAATTATACCGTTCTAAGATAAGATGATTGATGTTAACTCTATTTAAGAATGCACTTTAAGTGTAGGATAACTGGAAAAAAGCAGCAAACCTTCAAGTGCTGGGTGATTTCAGTTGACATCCTTGTCCTTACTTCCATTCACATTCATCAACAAGTTTGTCTATAATTCATGGGTTTTTAGACAACACATAATTTTATACAAAGGTATATTTTAAATAAATGTACTGGAACCAGCCTTTTCCCATCTAAATCATGTATAATTAACAATATCAACAGAAAAATCAAGTGACTAAAGCAAACCCAAATGAATTAAAAACACAGTAATCCAAAACGATTAGAAATCTATTGATCACCAGATAAAATTATATTTAAATATTACAAAGTGTCAGAGCTGCAGGCAGCTGCCAGTGTGGTGTCTCTTTCAGTGCCAGAAGGAAGATTAAGAAGATGACAGTGTCCTGAGCGGCTCTCTCGCTCATCCTTGAAGTTCACCTTGTGTCAGCCATTATCTCAGTTTAACCTGGGTCATAGTGTTGTTGTAAGGATGAAACTCTAATTTACATGTTTGGCTCCCTGAACAGAACACAAATGTGACTCTGATGATAAATGTTGCCTTTATCACTGATCAGTTGTGACACAACTGGTAGATGATTGAGTTGCAGGAAAGACTTCGTCCGTGTTCAAAATCTCACTCAGAAAGTGTTCTGGGCAGGTTTCTGACCCTCCGGCAACCTGCCCAAGGTCATGTTAGTAGGATAAATAAGAATTGGGAAACAGAAAATTGCTACAGAAATTGGGAGTGGGGGTATATGCCCTCTTGGATAAGGGGATATTTTCAGAAGGCATTTTTGGATGAGTAAATAAGTAATCTAGTCCTTTTACAAAAATATAATGCTTAATGCTTTATCTAACTCTTGGGGCTGCTTTACACATTGCAGAAAGAAGGTATCCTGTTTCTACCATAGGTTAAAAGCACCCTTTCTGTAATGTTCAAAGGGATAACTGGAATTTCCATCATGAGAAAACAGCATGAGATAAACATGAGGTTGTCCAGCTCTTATTTACTGGGGAAAAGGAACTAAGATATTAAATTTTACAGAATGCTGGAAGCCAAGGAAAACAGTGTTTTTTTTCTTTTTCTCTTTTTCCACTGAAAAATTGAAAAGGGGGGGGATTGAAGAATATGCAGTGCTTATCTTGTCTATCATAACCTTTGTAGAGATGTAAAAGTTCTGGAAATTTTGGAAGCATGATATTGGATGGAGGGGGTCTGCATTTTGGGGGAGGAATAGGATAATCAGCTAAACAAGAAATAATCCATGGACATTTATAGTTGGTGTGAATTACTGATTACTGAGCATTCGATGGAGGAATGTATAATTGGTTATCGTTATTTTACTTCATCTAATTGTTTTATCTTAAAACTATGTAATCATTATGAATTATTAATGAACAACTACTTACTTTTATATTAAAAAGGTAAAGATATCCCGTGTGCAAGCACCGAGTCATGTCTGACCCTTGGGGTGACACCCTCTAGCGTTTTCATGGCAGACTCAATACGGGGTAGTTTGCCAGTGCCTTCCCCAGTCATTACTGTTTTACCCCCCAGGAAGCTGGGTACTCATTTTACCAACCGCGGAAGGATGGAAGGCTGAGTCCACCTTGAGCCGGTTGCTGGCATTGAACTCCCAGCCTCATGGGCAGAGCTTTCAGACTGCATGTCTGCTGCCTTACCATTCTATAGACATTTTTATATGCCATTTGAATTTGACTTAAACATGCACAATACTTACTGTCCTATCAAACCTAAACTAATTTTTGCTGATTTAACAACATAAAATACATTATTTATATCTTACTTAGCATATAAAGTTATAATATTTGACATCTTTATAAATGAATTTATGGAATTTTGGGCCCTATTTTATGGGCCCTTTTTTGATAAATAATTAGGGACTTCCCAGCCATAAGGTTTGGGCAGTGCTCTGGTATTTGAGCTAAACCTCTATGGTAAATTTGGCTTCTTCTATAGAATACCAAATCACTGCCCCCATGTCACTGATGTGATAACAAGTTGCGGCAACATCAACTGGGCCTTGCTCTTTTTCCAAGTAAGTTCCCCCCTCCATCTGCTAGTGGGGTGGTTAGGGGGGACTATTGATACGGGACATCTACCTCCATCTTGGTGGTCTGGCATCTTAGCATTAAGAGTTGTATATGTCTTCCACATGTGACCTTGTCTTTAAAAGCATGTCACTCATTCTAAAAGATAAAATGTTTCAAAGCTATTTTTTTCAGTACTCTCACAAATTTTCAATATTTCTGTCAGAAAATAAGATAGGGAAGGAGTGGGAGGAAGCTCCCCCCCCATTTTCTCCAGGTTCCCCCCCCCCCCAGGCCTTCTTATCTCTAAACCAAAGGATGTAGTTGAAATATAAAATTATAGTATTAACATATATATGACATGTCAAAGAATAAATACCTTCCTTTTCAACTAAGTTTTCTAGCAAGATTGAAGGACAGACCCAGTACTGGAGAAACTGAAAGAGAGCCGGAGAGAGAGATGCAACTTGTGTGCCCTGTGCTTAGTTTTTGCCAGCTGAAAGGAAAAAAATAATAATTGAAAGTAGAAAACAGTTTTTGCTCTAAAGAAAAGAAATCATATTATTTGGACAAAATCAGTTTTGAACATCACATGTAACATCATTTTTTGCTATGGAATTAAACTTTATAACAGTGAAAACACTGAACACAATACAATATAATATAGTATTTGTTGACAAAATTAGTTGTATTTTATTTCTTTTATTTCTTTGAATTTCGAGACCTCCTTCTCCACCAAAGTGGACTCAGGGTGATGAACAACATGTATTAAATAAGTGCACTTAAAATCACAATTCTAAAAACACTTCTAAAAACTCTGCCCTTAGATGTTATATCCAAATGCAGGGTAGGGGTGCTCTATGGGGTTGCCATAAATCCGCTGTGACTTGATGGCAAAAAGAGAGAGAGAGAGAGAGAGAGAGAGAGAGAGAGAGAGAGAGAGAGAGAGAGAGAGCCAATCCTGTGTATACCATAAACATACATAATATGTCCACCACAGCTTACTGGAACAGAGGGTAGCGGCTGATTTTTACCACCATCTGGGGATTTATATAACTACTAACAAGAAAGACCACTGCAACCAGAAATGCAATGGATGCTATGACTCAGGAGACACCGGCAGGTGCAGATCTCTCTCTCTCTCTCTCTCTCTCTCTCTCTCTCTCTCTCTCTCTCTCTCTCTCTCTCTGTATGTCTCTCTCTTTTTCTCTCTCTCTCTCCCTCGCAGCAGGGGCATAGTAGGTAATCAGGGCTGGTTTGTGGTTTGGCACAGCTCTCTGTGTCTCTGTGTGTCTCTCTCTCACTGGCTCCTGCAGCGTCTGAGAGCAAAGTGGCTAGCATCCAGGGAGGGAGGGTGGGAGCTGTAGGTGCAGGGCCAATCAGGGTGCGGGCAGCTTTGTTCCCACACCCTGATTGGCCCTATTCCAACTTGGACAGCCAGGACACTCTCCACCCCCAAGGCTGTTTCACAAATATTGGAACTTGGAACTTGGAATACTGGAACTTGGCAGTCACTGAGTCAGTCCAAAATGATTTGCCAGAGAGGTTGCCTTAGTTGTGAGTGTTGATAAATAGATGTGTTAAAATTATGTGAGAATTAATCGATTCACTATTTCTGTTTAATACTTACCTAAATTGCTTTCTAGTTGCCTTAGATGTGCTATTTTTCAACATATTGATCTTTGTTCAGCTTGATTTGTAGTTTGGAAAATGTTTGCAATATTCTGCCTTTTTAAGTTTTATTTATTTAATTTTTTATGCCGCTCCTCCTTGATGGCTCAGACCAGTTTACAGCACATTAAAACAGTAAAACAAATTATGAATATTAAAATCCAGTATATATTAAAAGGCAAAGAGCTCCTGACTTTTTTCCAGAGGCAGATGGGGGGAGTAGAGCGCTGTGATACCACTGGTAAGTAGAGCATAGAGCATCCTCTGTCGGGAGGCCAGATTGTTGATGGTATTTTGTAGGCCTCAACCATAGGCCTGGTGGAACAGCTCCATCTTGCAAGCTCTGTGGAATTGTTTCAATTCCCACAGGGCCCTAATCTCACTTGAGAGAGTGTACCACCAGGCTGGCACCAGGGCAGAAAAATCCTTGGCTGTGGTTGACAAAAATTAAACTTTTCTGGGGCCACGATACTTGAGCAGATTTTGCAATTTAGGATTGGGCGCTTTGGGATCTGAAGCGGCTGTTCGCACCCGAAGCAGCCGCCACCCACCAGTGTGCTGCCACCCAACCCTCCCCTCCCCACCCTCCCCCGTGCCACAGCGCTGGCTGCTTCGGGCGCTAACGGCCGCTTCAGACGCCGAAGCACCCAACCCTATTTTTCTCTGGAGGGTATATGGAAGAAGGCAGTCCCGCAGGTACAATTGTACACTTAGTGGCAAGCCTCTGTTTGCCTCTGCATGATTCATGAAATGACCTTTTGTAACACTCCCAAAGTAAATGTTGTGAGTGTCCTTCAGGTGATCTTGTACCACCGTCCTTTCCCTGTTATTGCGTGTCTTTTGTCTCTCTCCCATGCAATTTGTTTTTCTATTCATCTGACATATTGTTCTGCATTATTTTCCAGTGCTCTCTTGATGTCCCTAGCTTGTATACAATCATTATTATTTGTTTTTTTCCCCTTCCTCCTATTCAATTAGAGTGGGAAACTGTCACAGAACATTTTTCTTTGTTTTTTCTTCTCGGAAGCGGCTGTCTAGAAGATAGTAAGTGAGACAGATTTACTTAATGAAGTTCTCAGGCAATGAAAAAAGATATTTAAACAAACAATGCATTATCTGGGCATTGCCACTTTTATTTACCCTGCTGGATGCAACTTCACAAACCAGGAACAGTCAAAGCTCAGGAAATTCTAGAGGTCAGAGACATACCTATTTCAGAAAATTTTGTGGGTCAGACACACATATATTCATACAAATCATCATCTGCACCTCGAGATGTAAACAGGAAGGGCCTTTCATTAATACCAAATCAAACAGAAGTCCAGCAGCACCTTTAAAAGAGACAACAACATCTTTCACTGAAGTTGTTGTAACCATTCCCTGTGGTTGCCTATAATTATTTGCTTGTATCTTTAAAAGGGACAAATAAACTTCTGTGAGGCAGAGTTCACTTTTTTCAGGCTCTGAGAAATCCCAGAAGTGGCATGATCATGCAGAATATGGTTGGGAAGCAAAGCTGTGTCCATGCTCACCTGGGCTCCTCCACTTCTCATCCCCTCCCAGCCCATCATTGGCCATTTTGGAAGTGGGAGAAGGTCAACATGACCATATATGGTCCCATCACCCAATAAATATTCAACAAATTAAAAAAATATATATTAAAAATTATTTAACTCCACTCCTTTTGGAAACTCTTCCAAGGCTGTAAAACTCAATGGATTCATGAAACCCTGGTTGAGAAAGGCTGGATGTATGATATACACGTCAGTAGAAGATATATTTGCTCTTTGATTGGTTATTGTTTCTAACTTACATGTTTCTCCATTCCCACCTTTTTGTCACTTACAACTTTAAGTATAAACACACCTCCTAGGGATGTACATATGATGAATTCTGCCTCAGAAAAGTCTATGATTAAATAAATTTGGGGGGGGCTTTTAAGGGCCACTGGACTTTTGCTGCATGAGATCAGCAGTGCAATCCTAAGCAGAGTTACAGCTTCATTGATGTCAGAGGACATAGAAGGGTGTCACTGTGGTCTACTCTATAACATGGTTTCCACACTGGAATTATGAGGCTGAATATGGGCTAGCATCTTAAAGCTAAAAGGGTCTTTTGATATATTGGTTCATTCAATGAGCTTTGGCCAGCAAGGATTTTTATGACTGGGCTCCTCCCCTTCTCACCCCCTCCAGGCCCATCATTAACATATTGAGCTTTATATGTTTCTGAAATGTGCAAAGAAAGTCCTTAGGTGTCCTATTATGTGATATTTGGGATGTTTGGGATGTTTAAGGCTGCAGTACTATACATGCATGTCCGGAAGTTATTGCTGTTTAAATGGATAGGATTTTCTTCTGAGGAAGTTTGGATTAGACTTTTAAGGCTATGGATTTTTCATGCTTCTTTGACAGTAAGTTTCATGTAAAGTGGTGAAACTCCACTGAAATCAATAGGAAGGCATTGGGTATATAAGCATCCCAAATCGTGCTTCAGCTTTGAAGCCTTTCCATGTCTACAAACTAAGGGTAAATGATATAATGTCATGTGTGTGTGTGTTGCTTTAGTATTTAACTGCAGAAAAATAAGAATCTCTTTTGTGGAAACTTCTACCTGCATATTAATTGAAAGAAAAAAGCCAAACAAAGGTACCATTTAGTGCTGAAATGACAAAACCAGAGACCATATGGTATTCTGCTTTGCTCTATCTTTCTCTCTCAGACAAGCTTTGGCGGTCTCTCAGCAGAGGCGCTGAACAAATCCTGGTACATGCAAATGGTCAGGAAAAGAGATGGGGGGGGGGGTTGTGATCCTTCTCCAACTTTTTTATCCTTGTTAACAGGAGGACATACAAAGCAACTGTCAGTACAGCAATTACCATGCTTGATCTGCATAATTAGTGAACAGTTTGCATAATCTGCAGATTAAGTTACTCAGATTTGCAGAACCTTGAATATGGCAATCTTGTGTATACCTTGGATTAACAGATGCACCCCAGTCAGAAATCTGCACCCCAGTCAGAAATCTCAGTTTTACGTCCTGCTTGCTCTGAGCTCTACCTGTGACCCAAAGAGTCCACTCATGATACAAGAACAGGGCTATAGCAGGGCTAAAGACTGAATGAAGAGTATTACTGAAGAGAGATATACATTAGGTGATCCTTTTCAAAAGGAGCCTTGTGGCTTCAAAGAAAAGGCTTGAAATGACAAAGTGGTATCTCTGATTTGAGACCTCCTGCAGTGTCTGATTAGGCTTCTTCTGTGGCATTTAGTGCCAACAACAACAATAGAACTAACAGAGCAGAACTCCGTCACCAGCTGGATCGAGGCAGTTCTGTTCTGTTAGTTCTATTAGATCGGTCGGCCGGATTTGATGTGGTCGACCACGAGCTACTAGCATGCTGCCTTGCCCGGATGGGGATAAGGGGTAAAGCATTACGCTGGATACGCTCCTTCCTCCTAAACCAGATCCACAGGGTGGCGTTAGGGGACGAGTTATCAAGTCCGTTTGGGCTCCCTTGTGGAGCCTCCACAGGGCTCGGTGCTCTCCCCCACACTCTTTAACATCCTTAGGCACCCTCCGGTCCAGCTCGTCAGGAGTTACAGTTTGGGTTGCCATCAGCATGCTGATGACACCCAGCTGTATCTCCTGATGGACGGCCGCCTGGATTCCCCTCCGGATCCATTTGCCAGATGTTTTGAAGCCGTGACTGGATGGCTCGAGCAGAGCCACCTGAAACTCAATATTGCCAAGACGGAGGTCCTGTGGTTTGGGGAAAAGGGAGCAGCTCAGGAAGCACGACTACCCACCTTGGCTGGGACGCAACTGACCATCATGTCCCAAGCCAGGAATTTGGGTGTGACCTTGGATGCCTCATTAACACTGGTCAAGAAGGTAGCGGGCCAGGCTTTTCTCCATCTTGGCTACTAGCACCCTACCTGTCTCCTGACTACCTGGCCATAGTGATCCATGTGACGATCACCTCCAGAATAGATTTCTGTAACTCGCTGTGCACGGGCCTACCCTTGCGCCTGATCCAGAAATTACAGCTGGTGCAAAATGCAGCTGCTAGGGTCCTCACAGGAACAATTGGAGGACCCACAGCCTGTGCTGAGGCAGCTGCTTCGGCTACTGATTGCTAGCCAGATCAGATTCAAGGTTTTGGTTTTAACCTTTAAGGCCCTCCGCGGTCTGGGACCCACATACTTGAGGGACCACCTGGCGCCCTATGCCCCCCCCCCCGCAGGGCCTTACGCTCTGTGGGGACAAATTTGTTCATGATTCCCGGCTCCCAGGAGGCGTGTCTGGCCTCGACCAGGGCCTTCTTGGTCCTGGCCTCTACCTGGTGGAATAAGCTTCCAGAAGAGCTGTGGGTCCTGCAGGATTTATCAGCTTTCCGCAGGGCCTGCAAAACAGAGCTCTTTCACCAGGCCTATGGTTGAGGCTGGTGCCTCTTTGTAAGATCGGGACCCCCTTCCCCCCTTCCCCTCTCAGGGCTATATATGCAGTGCTCCCTGGTCTCCTCCCTGGGAATGCCCCCGTTGTCGGGTTGGTTGGGTGTATTTGTTTTTGTAGGATGTTTTTATGTATTAGGGGTTTTATGGGTTTGTATATGTTGTTACCCGCCATGAGCCTTAGGGGAGTGGCAGGCTATAAATCGAAGTAATAACAACAATAACAACAACATAGAAAATCCCCAAATACAAAATGAGTGTATGCTATCCTTTATGAAGGATGCATGCATTTGTCCAAGCATTGCTTGTCCATGCATTTGTCCAAGCATTCAAAATATGCCCATGGAGTTACATGTTCAGCTCCAGGAGCTTCCTGCAGATGTTTTATAGGGAGATGTTCCATTTAAGATAAACCTGTACCTTAAAACCTGACAAAAAGTGGGTGTCTCCTGCACCTGAATACAAAAGTTTACATGAAACAGTCTTAGCAAGTTAATTTCATGACATTCTTTGTGGGTTGCCTCCAACAGTGTGTTTCCAGAAAATGGAAGCATTTTTGTCCACACTGCATGAGTTTTTTACTTCCCCATACAATCAGAGTTGCCCCCCATGGCATTCTGGGAACCCCTTTGGGCTACAGTGAGAGGAGGGAGGTGAAAAGGTCACATAGACCATTTACGCACTGGAGGTTTCATGCCTGGCTGCAGGCTGGAATTTTAGCTGCGGTAGGTTGCCCCACCTCTTCCTGCACCCACACGGGGGAGCATTTGGCCTGGTGCACCTCATCCGCCTCCGATTTCTGCTCCTGCATGGGAGCTGGGACAGTGAAGTTCCTAGTGTATAAACAGTCATAGAGCAGACAGAAAGTCTTCTGCCCACTAAAACACGCTGTTGCATCCAAGCCACTGCCTGCGACGTAGCCCAGGTATAAGGGCCTTTGGTAAGCATTACGCATGGCTTGGATTTTTGCTTTACCTCATGAGATCAAAGAGAAGAGGAAAATAGGGTTATATGTCTTCAGGGAAAGAAGAGAGAGATTTTCTGAGTCAAGCTCAGCTTCGAGAGGGCATTAGTCTTGATAGCAGCTTTGTAAGTGAAGTGGACTGAGCAACAGGTGTGTACATGTCTCTTTTGGCTTCAAGTGCCAGGCGGAATGTCAGGGTTATCTTCCATCTTCTGTTAGCATTTACTGTGCACATCTTGAAGAAAACCTGTACGGTGGTTCCATTCCATTTTGAAAAGTAGCTTTTGAAAAGTGGCTCAGTAATGGCCTCGCAGTGGAATGAAAGACGTGAAAAAGCGGCCATTGCAATTGATGGTCAGATGCCCATTGTGGTGCCCTTTTGGATTATGCAATTCAACTTTGGAGAATTCTTTTTATTGTAATAGAAGTGGCATGACTTTCCTAACTGTATCATTCTCTCTGTTGCATATTAATGCACAATCCCTGATAAATGAGTTTTGGATAATACAGTATTTCACTGTATAGAAACAGAAGAGGTAAAGGATAATTGAAGCTTGCTGTAAGTCTATACCTGCAGCTTATTTTTCATTGTCTGTACCGTCCACCTTTAGAAGGTATAGGAAGATGAATTTAATTTATGAAACACCAAAGCCATCCAGAAAAAAAGGCAATGGTTATTTATTTAAACATTTCAGTTTCAGCTTTCCTATTGTTTATGGAGACATTAAGTAGATGAAGTGCTTTTGGGAGCTGAGACAAAAAAGAGTTTGTTGGGGTGATTCTGAGTTATTGCCATCCACTAATCTTGAACTTCCTAATGTTTTATCATTGTTTAACATTGTTATTTTTTGGTATTTCTGTTTCTCTAAGCCTTCATAGAATCAATAGATGGAAGGTACTTCCATGATCATCTAGTTCAACCCCTTGCAGAATGCAGGAAACTCACAACTACCTGCCCACCCACAGTGATCCCAAATCCATGACCAGATGATGCCTTGCCAGTCTGGAATGGAGGAAATTCGCCTCCTGACCCCAAAATGGTGATTGGCATTTCCCTGGGCATGCAAGACCACAAGGGACACAATCCCTTCCTGCTCACCCACTTACAATCTTCCCCAAAGAATTCTGTGTTTTTTGATGTGCACTATGTCAAAAGGGACTCAGCATGTATTCTTTTTAAATGTTCTTTGAATTTTGGGAACTAAAAGAAGTCTGAAGGGGCAAGATCGGGGCTGTAGTGTGGCTGGGGTAAGGTTTCCCAGTGAAATTCTCATAGTTCAGGCCGTGCTAGCCTAAAAGAATGAGCAGGTGCATTGTCATTCTCATCAATGCAGTTTTCTGTTCTCTTAAGACTTCTTCAAATCCAGTGTCCTTCAAGAAAATTGTTTTGTTTGGAATAAACCCATGCATGTATGAACTGGAAGCTTAGTAGCAATACTTTTAGACTTACCGTTGTACAAAGCTCTGCAATCAAAATGTATTTAATATATTAGCTGTTGATTCTTAAGTGTATTTGTAATCCCATTGTACCCGGAGCTGGGCTGTAGTATTTCTGCACCATTAATCAGACAACTGTGCTTTACAGTAAAGTGTAAAATGTCTGATTTCTTCAGCATTTAGATGTTCAGACTCTTCGAACGCATTTCCAGTTCTACATGATAGAAATAGATACTAATTTAAAACCACTAACGCAAATATCCGGAAACATAGAAGCCATTAGGGCTCTGCTGGGAGTTTCGATTGACGACGTGTCCATTAATGGAGAGGAAATGTAGAAAAATGATCTCCAGAAGGAAACCCAATGTAAGAATAAATAATCCCCCCACCAAGTCATCTTTTACCTTTGGCTTCACCTAGCAGGTCTAACAGCAGTAGGGGGAGATGGAAAATTACATAAGTTTTTATATCTTGTGGGTCTAACAGCAACTGCGGAAAGGATACATTTATCATAATTCCTGTGATCAAATTGGCAGCTGAACTGCATTTTAGCTTTGAAAGCTAGTTGGCAGATTCAATCATCTGTGTAGTTTGGCCATTAGGAAAAGTTAACCTTATTTTGGAGGAGATGGATTTTGTGATCCATAGAACACAGAGGAGGCAAATACCTGGAACTCAGAACATATCCAGGGTTGGTCCTTTGAATCAATAAAAGTTATGCAAGGACACTGACTTGCTTTCCATTTCAGTGACGCTTGTGTGGAGAGATGTTCCTGATGGACTGGACCATATGACTGCGGGCAGAGGCCTGCTTGGCTGAGTTTAGGGTTTAAAAGAAGGCGGAGGAAGAGTTTTGTAAGAAAAACTGTTTTCTACACAAACAGGTTTCTCTTAAGACCGAGCCTGCTTCCCCTACCAGCCTCCACATTCAAACTCAGTAGATTTTCAGAACCGTTTTAACATTCTCCCATAAGTATTCTCATCCAGTCTTAGGTGAGGTGATATTTTGTGACATACCATCCTAAAGGGCCCAACGTGAACCTTGATAAATGTACGGTTCAGTTTAGTAAACAACAGCACCAAACCTAGAGGGATCATCAGAATAAATAGGTAAGATTCAAGCTGTGACAGATCCTCATTTAGGAGATTGCAGGGGACAAGCGATGGTTTGGGCTGCACTGCTGAATCAGGCTGACAACTACGATCAGAGAGCTGAGCAGACTGTGGAGGGTAAGGATAGTGCAAGGCAAAAGAAACAGACCATCAAACATAAGTGGATTATAAGAGCTGCTGGGAGGCTAAGAAACCATCAGTATTACTTCTAAAGATAAAATAGACTTTCTGTGCTGTTCATAACAGGGGGAGTCTGGGAAATTCAGATGGCCCTGCAGCAAGCCAAACTAGGGTGTGTGTGTTTAGATACATCTGAGCAAATAAATATACCCCCCAAATACTTTATCTTTATTTTTCAGATGGAGAGTTAAACAAAAAAAATCCTGAATAAATTTGGGATTTTCTGGGAAGATCAGGACCCAGCACTGCAAGCTCATTGTTTCTTTTCTTTTTCTTTTTGTTTCTGTGTCTCAGGATTTCTATGGGCTTCCCCACTGCTCTTGTAAGTTTCAAACTAGTCTTTCAGCCTCAATAGGGCTTTTTCTTTTTCCCTTACCCACACTCCTTTGTGTTCCCTTCCTATTTTTTTGAACTGAGCTTAAACCTTCCTCTCTTGTTTAGATTGGTGTGTCTCTGTGCTTTTGAGATCAGCCCTTTTATACTTGCAGTGTCTTTCTGCTGGGCATTCTGCACATTTTAACTGCTTGTGCAGGGCTTTCAAAGTCCACTTCTTCGCTTGGATTTCTTATGGTACTGTACTTTTGAGATCGGTCCCTTTAAGTCTACAGTGCTACAGGATTCTGCTAGGTATTCTGCACACTGAACTGGTTGTTATGGGCTTGAAAAATGTCCCCCTCCTTCAGTTTGTGCTGCAAGGATTCTTTAATTTGACATTAGTTCACTTTTGCTTGCATTGCCTCAGTGGTACTAGGTTCTGCTGAGCATTCTGTACACTAAAATGAGTGCAATTCTGTTGAGCTGACATTACCACAATGGTTTCTGCTGTCCATTCTGCTGTTGCACTGGTACCGCTGAGCACTTTGTGCATTACACTGGTTTTGCTGGGATTGCAAAAATTCACTCCGCTTCAGATTCTACTGTAGAAATTCTCTGGTTGGCCTTAGTCCTGTTGCGTTTGTGCTGACACAGTGGCACTGGTTCTGATGGGCACATTCCCCTGATTGTTCTGGGCTTGCAAATGTACCCCCCTACTGTTTCAGCTGTGGAGATTCTCTGAGACTTTCATTCTGTTTTGTTGGATTTCTATTGCCTTTACTACTTTTCTGGTTTTTTCCTCCATTGGAAACGAGGAGTATGGTGGTGCCTTCTGAAGGCCACTAGAATTGGACCCCCTAGTCTAATCTTTTTTAAACTTGATGTTCTTCTGAGGAGAGGCACCACCAGCTATATTGCAAATCTGGTGCCTCTTCCTCAAAACATGCCTTCCCTGACCCCAAATACCCCTGAATAGAATACCTGTTAACTATAATGATCCTCATAGGG
The DNA here is from genome assembly GCF_049243985.1 of Paroedura picta. Classification (NCBI taxonomy): domain Eukaryota; kingdom Metazoa; phylum Chordata; class Lepidosauria; order Squamata; family Gekkonidae; genus Paroedura; species Paroedura picta. Next base: position 73,731,372 of record NC_135376.1, read on the forward strand.
TGTAATCAAGCTGGAAAAATTCAAGATTTATGAAGAATCTCAAATCCTAATACCGTACCAGTATTAGGATTCAGTGATATCAAGGGAAACTTTTTCAGTATAAAGGTAAAGGTATCCCCTGTGCAAGCACCGAGTCATGTCTGACCCTTGGGATGACGCCCTCTAGTATTTTCATGGCAGACTCAATACGGGGTGGTTTGCCGGTGCCTTCCCCAGTCATTACCGTTTACCCCACAGCAAGCTGGGTACTCATTTTACCGACCTTGGAAGGATGGAAGGCTGAGTTGACCTCAAGCCGGCTGCTGGAATCGAACTCCCAGCCTCATGGGCATAGCTTTCAGACTGCAGGTCTGCTGCCTTATCACTCTGCACCACAAGAGGCTCTTTTTCCAGTATACTCATACCCCCAAAAAGTCATTCTTTTTCATACCCCTAAGCCAAACATACCCCTAAGCCATAGGGTGATACAAATCAGGACTGCAGTGGTTTATTAGCTTACCCATTGCTTCACCCCAGAAATTGGCAGTAGTGCAGGAAGAGACAATTTGAAGGTGACACCAGTCATCATTGTCAATGAAGGTTCCAAGTAGAGTAGACTCTCAGGCATTGGCAAAATTGCTGGGGGACAGCTACTTGCCCCTGGTTGCCAGGGAACCTCTAAAATTGTGGCCCAACAGGAAATGTCCTTGGAAGTGAGATTCTCAGTGCCATTTCAATTGTTCTTTTCCTTTACAGTTATGCCTGAAGTATTTTAAAATGAAGATTGAATGCCATACTGTATTATAGGAATATGAGTCAGTTGAAAATATCAGACTATCAAAGCTAGTGGTAACACCATGGTCTGATTGAACTTGTGTTGTGACATATATGAAAACATAGCAGTATCATACATGAAAACCTAGAGAATAATGATATCCTGGCCAGCCTAGTTTTTAAGAGAAATTTTTATTTGGAAGAAATGTAGAACAAGAACCATATCTTATTGATCTATGGAAAAAGTGTGTCAAATCAAAGTCTGTCACAGTTCATGCTGAAGAATCTTCCCATGATGAAAATGCACACAAAAGGCCTTTCCATTCAAGAAGTCTAGAACATGTTTGCCCCCCAGTGGAGGTATAGAAAAGTACTTTAACTGGGTGATTGAAATACAGTCCAATAACACCTTTAAGACCAACAAAGATTTATTCAAGGCATGAGCTTTCAAGTGCAAGCACTCTTCCTCAGACTAAGGAAGAGTGCATGCACTCGAAAGTTCACACCTTGAATAAATCTTTGTGGGTCTTAAAGGTGCTATTTTTGTTGGCTACTTCAGACCAACACAGCTACCCACTTGAATCTATCCTGATGAGAGATTGAAATCTCCCATCTCAGAACATGCAGAGTATTTCAGATGATTATTTTGACGTCTATGCTTTGCTTTACATTCACAGTTATCACTGTTGCCAATGAGTTATTTTATGTTATCTTTATTTATATGGTCATTCACTTGCTCAGAAAGAGTAAACAAACCAATTGTAGACCTACTTGACTGAATCTTTTCGCAACTCCTATCTGTTCAAAAGTGTAGAGTAACTAATATTGAACACATGTAGCTCTAGGTTTGTTTGTGTGTTTTTTTTTTAATCCCATGAATTAATTATTTAGCAGGGTTTGGTAATTTGAAGAAGTAGATCTGTACAGGTTGATCTTTTGAGCAGTTAATTGGCACAAGAATATAAGAAGAAACCTGCTAAATCACATCTGGTTTAGCATCCTATTTCACATAGTAGCCAGCCCATTATCTTGGAGAGCCAACAGAGCACAGATTCCTGATATTGTCTCAAAGCATTGGTATTCAGGTTCACTGCTCCAGAATCTGGAGGTCACTTCACCTCACTATGGCTAGTAGCCATTGATGAATGTGTCCAACATGAATCTTTCTAATGCCTTTTTGTAGCCATCTATGCTCATGGTCATCACTACATCTCTTTGTTAGTATGTTTAGGGAATGTATATGCTGCCCTTCTAGAAGTTTTGCTTGAGGCAGAATACTGAGTAAAGTAGTACGTTTTGTCCATCTTAAATCTATTGCCCACCTACTTCATTGGGAGCCCCCAAGTTCCAATAGTATGGGAAAGAGCAAAATAGTTCTTTCTACTTTCTTTAGCACACAAATAATTTCATAGAACTCGGTTATATAACCTACCACCCTTTCCCCCCTAAATTTAAAAGCTCAAGTTTATTCAGCTTTTCTTCATAGGTAAGGTACTCCTATCCTTTAATTATCTTGGTTGCCCATTTCCTGTACTTTTTGTAGTTATCACATTGTGTGTATGTGGGTTTTTTTAATTGATGTTTAATTTTTAAAGCTACCCATGTGAAGTTCTGGCTCCTGGATTGGATTGGTTTTCATGCTTTTGGTTCAGGCATAGAGATCTCACCATTCATGTGATAACAGCACTGATTAAAACTTAACCAGGTGTTGTCATCACTCCAATTCTACTTCTTCTTGTCCCGTGACTCCCTCTTATGTGCTCGCAACTCAAGAAGGCCTATGCTCAGTGCAGTCCTGAGTCTGGAAAGAAGGAAGACCATGTGTTAAAACAGATCATTGTTTGTTTTACACTACAGGTGATTAAAATCACCATCATTTATAGATATGCCCTGTATGTTTAAGGTAAGGGGAAAAAATGGAAGCCCTTGATAACAATTTTGAAATACCAGTTTAAAAAAAAAACAATTTCGAGGGCAATACATAATGCTGTACTTGTTCTTTATGCATTAGGGGATTCTGCTGTCAGAGCACAGCAATCAATTTAAAGGATTTGTAATATGCTTTTAAACTGCAGTACTACCAAAGGTGATGTTTGCATTTTTATATTTGATGGATTCAATAAAATTGCTTTTTTGTTTTTTTTGGCCGAATGCCCAAATAAAATGTAAATGTAACAGTTGTCCTTAAGGACATTTACAATATCACACTTGCTGTGTGATAATAAAAATCTCTTGTCACCAAGCCCAAAAGCTTCGGCTTACAATGAATTTGGTATTTTTTGTCCAGGGAATAGTTGCCCATTGATTTTGAAGGGAAATCTTTGAACAAGGAACAGGTTAATGTGAGCGTTTCCCAGGAGCAAAAGATCTGAGCAAGGCAATATGACTTGTTCCCTGCTGCGATTTCAATCAATACATAGTTATTAAAGTACATGCAGCACGGGACAAATAAATATGTACCATGCCAACAGGTTATGCATGATAGACAGATGGCACGTGATTTACCCCCCCCCACCTGTCCTTTTCATTTTTTTTATTTCTCTATTGTTTTTCCCCCCATAAATCAAAAACCAAAAGTACAATGAAGTCTTTTATCCGAGCATTGCTGTTGCTGTGGTGAACATTTATTTATGCAAGTCTTGCCATCTCCCAGTCTCCAGACAGGAGACAAGAGGCCCATCAAGTATTAACATGCTTAGATGATCACACTTTTAAGTTCATGGCCTCTAATTAACAATGTGCAATGCATTCTTATGCTCCTGAGACTTGGGAAAGAGGTAGGCAGGAATGAACAGTACAAAATTAGTCCAGAGGACCAATTACATGCTGTTTGCCAGAAATCTCACATCTGTGCACCACCCCCACACACACACACACACACCATCGACTGGCTAGTAGAAACTATTTTAAGTGAGCCTTTGCAAATTCTTTTGCACTAAAGATACGTCCAAACAGCTGCTGTTCATCCTTGTAGCATTAGCAGAGGTAGTACAAAGATGGCAGAATTTTCACCCCAACCGCAGACGGCTGCCACAGCCATTAATGATCAGCAATCAGAATCATCGAGTCAGAAGGAGGCAAGTAAGCCATCTAGTCCAGCCCCCTTGCTCAATACAGGATCAGCCTGAAGCATCCATTCTTAAAGACTGCCAATGAGGGGGAGCTCACCACCTCTTTGGGCAGCCTATTCCACTGCTTAACTGCTCTGCAATCTCCCCCCCACCCCCTAGTATCTATCTGGTAGATTCTACATATAAACTATGGGTCCTATCCTCTGCTGTCATCAGGAAGCATTCCCTGCTTTCCTCCAAGTAACAACCTTTGTTGTCATCATTTTTCTTCTCAACCTCCTCTTCTCCAGGCCCTCAGCCTTTCCTCATAGTGCTTGGTCCCCAGGCCACAGATAATCCTCATCACTCTCCTCTGCACCCTCTCAATTTTGTCCACATCCTTTTTGAAGTGAGGCCTCCAGAACTGCACACAGTATTCCAGATGCAGTGTGACTAATGCGGTATACAGCAGGACTATGTCATCTTCTGATTTTGATATGATGTCTTCTGTTGATACAGGCCAGGATTGCACTTGCCTTGTGGACTAGACTTGCTTTCTCCCAGGCCATTGTTCTTAAAGCCACCCAACGTGTCACTGTTGCATCACTGCTGGCAGGATTGAGGTGGAAGGAGACACATCTGGCCAAAGTTCCCTCCTAGCCTTCAGAAGTGTCTAGCTTGCTCAAGGATCCGAGTCCTGGGTGGCTCTCTTAGTGTTTGAAGTTAAGATGTTAATTTATTTATCATATGATATGATATGTGTAGCATAGCCAGGAGATCCAAGGATTGTCTGGCAGCCTGGCAAGGGATGTCCAGAGGTGGTTTGCCATTTCCTGCCTCTGTGTTGTGACCCCTAGGGTTCCTTGGAGGAACAACCACCCCAGTCCTTGAAGGCTTCCCTTTCAAACACTAGGCGGACTCTGTCTTGCTTAGCTTCCAAGATCTGGCAGGATTGGGCTTGCCTGGAAATTAAGGTGGGTGAAGAAGATGAAAACCCACAAGGCCTGCAGGTAAAGAGTATTATTCACTATTCTTTATTTGCTTTGGCTGAGTGATTTGAGAGAACTTAACGCCTGCACTGAGAAAAATGTGAGAACTCAAGCCATTGACACAGAATTTGTTTGTGTGTTGGCAGGGTATCTGTCATGGCCAACTGCAGAACATATACATTGCCAGCCCATAGCCTTTCCTCCTTCATTTTCCTTTGTGGCTCACGAGTAACAAAGCCTCATACTTGGCAGCTCACCACTAGCTTCCTTTTTATAACCTACACCTGCATTCAGCCAGGACTCAAGCAAATGCCTCTGTCAAAGCCTTTGATAACCTACCTCCCATTAGGTTTGGTAGCTTTTTGGCTGAGGGCTTTTTCTGACTAGCCACAGCCAGGGTTTCACTAGCTCTTGGCAGCCGAGTCTGGGCAGGGGAATGATGCCCGTGAAAGAGAGGAATCCTTGCTTCCACTTCCCTGAAGTTAAAAGCTGGACCTAAACCTAGTCATATCATGAGTATTTTGAACAAGGGAAAAGAAAACAGAGTTTGTAATTCCATTGTTTGTGCAGCTGCAGACTTCAACTGCGTGCTTGTTACTGGCATAAGAAGCTCATTTCTGAAGGCTTTACGCAAATATGAGCATTATGGGATTCAGAACAGACCCTCCCCCCCAGCACAGTCTCCTTGAAGTACCATTGGAACTATCTAGGAAAACAATTTGCGGAAGGGCCTTCTAAATTCAAAGTAAAATACAACAATAGCATCTGAAGCAAGAATTATACTCTTCTCTGGTCTTCTGAGATCAGTGGAGGTTATAATTTCTGCTTTAGATGCCATGGCCTTGTATTCCTTTTAATTCAGAACCCCACACAGGCACCGTTTCTGCATTTGAGACCATACCTTGTTGTAGCCTCCTTGTTTTGGATTTCCTTTGGATGTTGCGAGTCAACTCTAGGCTTTCTGCATTTGGGCTTTCCTCATCTCATTTCCCAGGCTGAAATTTGCCATATATTTTCCTCAACTGAATCACATGGAGGCAGCCTGCCATCATGGTTTGCTCCTTTCCCCTTTTCCAAAAATGTTTGGAATGTTTTTTTTGGAAAAAAATGTTTTTTTCCCAAAAATGGTGCCTGCTTGCACCTAATTTCACCTTTCTGTGCCCTCGATCACCTCCTCCCTTCCCCTGAAGTATGAGGTGGAGGGAGGATAGCAATGAGGAAGGGGGCATACACAAATGACTCAGAATGGCAGCCTGGGGAAAAAACAACTGCAAGCAATTCCCCATTTGGCAGCAGCAAATTACATTCCACCTTGAAAAATGAACTCTCTGTGACCAGGAATTTTGGGTCTGCTCCTGGAAAGGTGGATTTTAATGCAGAAATGGATGGAAAAGACAGCACTTTTAAAAGGCAAATCCAAACAAAATTGCTATTGCAGAAACCATAGAGAAAGTGTTTAATTTGGTCTAAAAGAAGCTATACACCATAGTGTAAAACTTGGTACTTCCAGAGTAAATGACATCTGACAAGCCGCTACCACTGCCATAGCCACTACCCTGAGGGGATAACTCCTGCCCAGATGTCCTATACAGGGAGGGACCCTATCTTCCTGGTCTGGCGTCAACCAAATGCCTGGTGGAATAGCTCCATCTTGCAGGCCCTGCAGGACTGTGATAGTTCTGTTAGAGCCCTCAGCTATTCCAAGAACTTATTCCACCAGGTTGGGGCCCGGAATGAGAAAGCCCTGGCCCTGGCTGAGGCCAGGTGTACCTCCCGGGGACCGGGAACAACTAACAGTTTCAAACCTGCAGAGTTATGAACTCTGCGTGGAACATAAGGAGACAAGCAGTCCCTTAGATAAGCAGGGCCCTGGCCACGGATGGCCTTAAAAGTAAGAACAAAGACTTTAAACCTGATTTGGAAGCTAACCAACGCAGCTGCCTCAGTACAGACCAGGTATGGGCCCTCCAGGACCCTCCGGATATGGGCCCTTGTGAGGATCCTAGCAGCTACATTTTGGTCCAGTTGCAATTTCTGGACCCTAGTTACAATTTCTGGACCCAGTTGCAATTTCTGGATCAGAGATCAGGGAAGGCCCATATACAGTGAGTTACAGAAGTCTAATTTGGAAGTGACCATTGCATGGATCACAGTGGTCAAGTGGTCTGGGGTACTCTTGTGACCTGCACCTCCATAGATAGGGAGGCATAAAGATCACACCCAAATTCCTCATCTTGATTGAGGCTGTTCTTGCTGACTATGAAAGATTTCATTTTAGAAAATAATCCAAGTCCCTTTTTATCTTATGCCAGGTTTCCTCATAGTTATTTGATACTAGTTTATATAATTCCTTATCTAGAAGAAGAAGAGTTGGTTCTTATATGCTGCTTTTCCCTACCCGAAGGAGGCTCAAAGCGGCTTACAGTCGCCTTCCCTTTCCCCTCCCCACAACAGACACCCTGTGAGGTGGGTGAGGCTGAGAGAGCCCTAATATCACTGCCCGGTCAAAACAGCTTTATCAGTGCTGTGGCAAGCCCAAGGTCACCCAGCTGGCTGCATGTGGGGGAGCGCAGAATCGAACCTGGCATGCCAGATTAGAAGTCCGCATTCCTAACCACTACACCAAACTGGCTATCTAGGTATACTCCCAGATATTTGACCTTGTTCAGATTCACTTCACAGCCTATGAGAATTTCAGTCTTTTTCTTGTTAATTTTATACCTGAACATAGCACCAAACTCACTCAGACAGTTCATAAGCCTCGGCAAAGACAATTCAGGCTTTTCCATCAATAGACCTACATCATCAGCATAGCTTTTGATTTTGTATTCTTCTCCTTCAAACTGTAGTCCATAATTATTGGGATCCGTTCTTATTTTACTGACTAAATTCACTGTTAGTGGTGATAACGGACATCGCTTGGCTATTTGAAATTTTTCATGAGGCCACTTTCTAAGTCATTGGATGGGCGCTATGATTGCCCAGTATTGTAATCCAAAGGGAGCTCCATGGAAGAATAAACAGCATACAGAAAATGCTTGGCTGTCTTCTTCCGGTTGCCCTAGCCTCTGTCCCCTGTCTCCAGCCTCTGTTCTCAGGGCTCCTCTTGCCCTCCAGCCCTTCTGGGTTGCTTGTTACTATCTTTTGTCAAGTCTTGCGGCTCCTGCACAGCGGCCACTCTTAGAGCTCTGATCTACTGCTCAGCCAAAAGTCCTGCCAGACTCTCACAATGTCTTCTTATCTCCAAGCTCAATCTCCAAAGTGAAAAACAGTTTGGAAACAACAACACCGAGACTTGCAATTTTTTCATTTCTTAACCCTCCAGCATTGGCACACAGTTTCTAACCTAGGTTAGTCTTATATCTGCTGTACTCTGTTCTCCCATTCTCTTTAAGAAGAAAGGTGGTGGGGTGACTTTAAAACGTTTATAAGTAGTTCTCTTAGTCACTTACTCCTCCAGGGCTTTGCTTTGTGAGTTCTCCACCACCAGGCACTGAGATGAAGCCAAATTTTAAAAGAAAAGAGTTCTAAAGGGGGGAAAAGTCAGTGGGTAGGTGTTGCCTTGGCCCGAATGCCGGGGGACCCTATGGGATCCGGGGCTAGTATTAACCCCAGCAGATCGGTTTTCTGGACTCCAGTGTCCGCTGAAGCAGGGGTAGTCAACCTGTGGCAGGGGGTCATGGGAATTGTAGTCCATGGACTTCTGGAGGACCACAGGTTGACTACCCCTGTCCTGAGGGACTGTTGGAGTAGGTATGGAGGTCTCTTGCATGATTCCCCTTCTCCTGCCATTCATTGACAATGAGCAGCTCATACCCAACCAAGGTGAATGCTTTTCCAGCACTCCTTATGCTTTGCCATCTTATCGGGAAGTCTGAGGTCCACTGTATTAACTGTGATTAGTTTGGATCCATAAAACTAGGGTCTGAAACCCTAATTCGAAGTTGGTTTGTTTTTTATCCATAGGATTAATAAATAGTTTTATGGGCATCTTGGTTTGCCCCTTGATGCCACCATCATACACTTCCTGGCCACACAGGACAAAGGTGATGAACCTAGGACTTGTCAAAGCAAACTGGATTTTCTATCATTTGTCTGTGACCTCCATTCTGTGTTCAGAAACAGATCATATATATAAGAAGCTACAGTTTCATGTTTTGTTGGACCTTAATGTGTTCAATAAATTAGCAAGCATGGGTGCCATTTAATAAGCAGCCACAATCTGTGACACTGGGAAGCTGTGGGAAGGAAAGAGTGCTCCTTGTGGCCACAAAGCCCCATGGGGCAAGGCTGTCCTGGTTGCAGAGGTCTGTGCACTGTTTCAGGTGATTGACTCGTACCTGATCCAGCCAGCCACCTCCTCCAGCTACAATAGGTGCAGGCAGAAGGGGCGGGCTTAGAGGCTGGGTCAGTGCTCCCTTTAAATATGAACCTGTGCTGTTGCCTGGCCTCATTTCCCCCCTGAGTGGCAGCTATCCCACCTGACCCTCCCTTTCTTTTCAGATTTCTGAATGGGTCCCTGTTTCTGGTTCAACAATTTCATTTTGAGTGTTTATTTATGTCACAGCTCGAGGTTTGTTCAAGGGGCAGATCCATAGTGAGGGGAGGTTGTGCCAGCATGCCAACCTTCTGCTTTTTGGCAGATACCTTAAGTTTCTGTGTGATGTGGAGCCTTGGCACCTTCCATCTGGAAGGCCACCTGGCTCTCATGTCTGAGTGCCAGGAGGAGGCCCTAGTAGAGGCAGATGCCCGCAGGTGCCTCAGTTTTGACTGACACCTCCCAGGTGTTCAGCTTGCATCACAAACTGGAGCATGCATGGCGTGCAGTGAATTGGGTGGTTTGGCTGCTGGTGCAGGGGCTTCCTTATGGTTTGCTGGCTGCAGAATGGAAGGATCCTCCCTTGTTGGCGCCTTCTCTCAATTTGTACAACAATAAACGCTGTAGCCATCTTCTTGCCAAAGCATATTGTGCCGAGTCTTCTTTCTGTCCCACTCTTTGCTTCTTTGCTATGCCATACAGGCCCTGCCCTCCTGTGAAGGTAAGTTCAACCCCCTCTCTCTATCCTGATTGCTCCAAAAGTATTTTGCGAATTGCAACTTTATGCCCTAAACTAATTGTATAGGAAGGGGGGGAATGACAAAAGAGACTGTCCCTTAGAACAACAGGTCTCTAATATTAAGCGTTAGGTTCTTTTGTGTTTCATTTGAGTCTATCCCAGCTGGTTCCAATTTCTGTCTAGGTAGCAGTCTACCACATGGCAGAATGGAGCTTGGCTGTTTATCTGAGAGGATGCTAACTAACAGATGTCTAATGTTTCCCAACACATCTCATTTATTTACTAGAACTACATCTATAAACCTAAAGCAGTAGGGTAATTACAAAGCTCAGCTCTCATCTATCATTTTGTGCTGATGAGTGATGATCAGAAGAACTATGATACCTCTTAAATAAAATGGGGGGGAATTAAACATGGGGCTTTTAATGTGTTTGCATTTCCCACCTTTTGTCTCGTACGTTATACAATTGTGTATTTGAACTATGGGACTGGTTAGAGACTTGTATTGCTGTAGTCTTTTAGTTTGCCTTTGTCCTCAGTTGCATTTGCAGATGGGATCCGTTTTAGCAGCTATATTCTGAAGCGCCATTCAAAATGAACTGTTTAAGAACAGATGGACTGTAAAGCTAGAACTTTGCATTGGTGGCACGATTAGAGGGGAGTGGATGCAAAGGAAAAATAACCTCATGGAATCAACTCTACTATCACAGCTGAGGAAAGGATGAGATAGAACAAAAAGTAAGAAAGTGAGAACCCCAGAGATTGGTTCAGCTGCAGAGAAAGAGACAGCAAGGCAAGATGACTCTGGCAGTGCCATTCTAAGCAGAATAACACACACAAACACACACACACACCCAAGCAGTGTTCCCTCTAAAGTGAGCACACGAGTGGGCATCATTGAAACAGGAAGCCCACTTAGTAGCAATCTGAAATTCCACAGGTTCTTGCATTGCCCGTTATAAGATTACAGCAATTATATTGTGTTTAGGATAGGAACTGCTTCACTCAACAGTACAGTACAGTTATCATTCTTATATCTAGTGACATTCTACTACGGTAAATGATCCACTTTGGCCTGTTGGAGGCAGGCTGGACTCAAGATCTCTCTGGATCTCTCCCTTTTCCTCCAGCCAACAGACATTTCTGCATTCCAACAGATGAGGCTAATTGCTTAATATGCAGTTAAAAGAGCATTCTACAAGAAGAGCCAAGGAGTTGATTTCCCCCCTCGTGTGATTTATTTTATATTATTATTATAGAATAGATATAGATGTTAACAGCAGCAAATGTGAGATTTCTTTCTCTTCCTTTGATGATGCCAGTACTTGTGGACTTGGATAATTTCTAACAAAATATGTCTTCCTGTGTGTACAGGATCAGCCTTGCTGACTTTGCAGTAAGCCCTATTAAATTGCTTCAGAGTAAACGCAGGATCAAACTGAACTGCTGTAAACCTGTGCAGGCTTTACTGTGGGGAAAAGGCCTATTCAACTCCAGGCAGTTTCTCTAGAGTATGCGTGTGTTTTACAATCAGTGTCATGGATTTTACTTGGAAGTAAATGGCACTGAGTGGCAGCCTTTAAAAAAACAAGATCTTTAGGGCCAGGAAATGTATGAATCCCCAGAAAAAGCTACTTAGTAGGTTTTATTTTTATTCTGTCCTTTCCCTTATTTGGGAGTGAATGAAGTAGTTGTCTTCCCACCCAAGATTAGTATTCTAGAACTCAAAGGGAAACTCTTCATTTTCCATGGGAAAACCCCCAGGAAAAACCTGGTCCAGAGGTTTCCTTGATTCAAACTGCTGTTCCAAGGAGGAGACTGGCAGGAGAACAAGAGAAGTCTTGTCTCAGGGAGTGCAACATGTCTTTACTCAGAGGAAAAGATTTCCAATAAAAATGCATAAAATGTCAAACACTGGCATGCCAAATCTACGGGCTTTTCCACATGCAAGGAATGTAGCCGGCCAGTCCCCAAAGGCAGGCGGCTTATTCTGGCCCCTCCATATGAAGTCACAGGGAGCAATTCTCTCCTACCTTGTTTAACGTCTTTATGTGCCCTCTGGCCCAGCGGATATGGAGTTATGGGCTGGGTATACAGATGATACCCAGCTCTATCTCCCCCTACAGATATATTTGCCAGATGTCTGGAAGCCATGACTGGATGATTGGAGCAGAGTCACCTGAAACTCAACTCCTCCAAGACAGAGGCCAATCAGGAAGCACCCCACCTTGGCTGGGGTGCAGCTTAACATCTTGTCCTCAGCCAGGAATTTGAGAGAGATCTTAGATGCCTCCCTATCAACGGAGGCCCAGGTCATGGGAATAGCCCATATGGCACAGTTATTAGTACCCTATCTGTCCTTGGACTGCTTGCCCACAGTGATTCATGCAATGGTCTCCTCCAGATTGAACTTCTGTAACTCGCTCTACACAGGCCGACCTTTGTCCCTGACCCGGAAATTGCAGCTGATGCAGAATGCAGCTGCTAAGGCTTTCACGGGTACATCTTGGAGGGCCCATATCCAGCTGAGGCAGCTACAGCTATCCTGAGGCAGCTACATTGGTTACTGGTTACAGCCTGGATCAGGTTCTAGGTTTTGGTATTAACCTTTATGGCCATAGGCAACCTGAGCCCCACATACTTGGACAGCTTGCCTCCTTATGGTCTTCGCTCTGTGGTTGCTAATCTGTTGGAAATCCCCAGCCCAAGGGACATTCTCCTGGCCTCAAACAGGGCCAGGGCCTTTTTAGTCCTGGCCCTGAACCTGGCCTGGTGGAATGAGCTCTTGGGAGGGCTAAGGGCCCTGATGGAACTGTAACGGTTTCACAGAGCCTGTAAAATGGAGCACTTCCCCCAGGTTTAATGTTGAGGCCAGGGCAAGTAAGATCAAGGGCCCCTCCACAGGCTGAGTTGGGACATCGGGCTGCACCTCATAACCCAGAGGCAGGGTACTGTCCAGATCAGGTGGAGGGGGGATTTTTATTGCTGCCTGGGTATGTTGAATTTAATTGTACTGGGGTTTTTAATGAGGTTTTAATAGCATTTTATTGGGGGACAAAAATAAACGCTTCCATCTGTCACGTGAATAGTGTGGACCCCTTAATCCTGAGGCTGCAATCTTAAAGAGAGAGAATTATTCTGAAAGCAAGTAGAGCACACTTCCAGATAAACAGGCTTTCAGATTAGGTTTGGAGAGACACAGATCAGAGATTTCACTAATTTATTCTCTTTTGACAGAGGCCACAATTACATTAGTAATTTCAGCATGGCTGTGTGACTGATGTGTTATTGCAAACAGAAAGAAGAAAATATTAAATGTGTTAGGAAATGCTAGAGCATCTTAAAAAACAACAACAACAACCAGCCTGCACAGTAACAAAATTAAAACACAGAACGATTTCAGCACACTGGCAAAACACCCTTCTTGACTACGTTTCAAAGCTTTCCACCGCGTGTTCTTTATAATGTAGATATAAAGAGGTTTGTAAGTTGATCTTCCATTTGGCAGCCGTTTAGCTCTCTCTCCTCCTTTAATATGCACATCATGGCAGGTGTAAAATGATCAATAAGCAACTGTGTCAAACAAGGTTATTCCATGAACCACCAAAAGCTCGGTGCTGATTAGCTTCTGAGATCAGATGGTCACAGGCACAAGGTTATCGGGAAGACCTATATATATAAACAATAAAGAGCAACTCTCCTGTCATTTCCCATCTGAACATTTTGGACTAGGTTTGGCCATTTCTGCAGGGTTATCCATTTTTAAAAACCCGTTGACCTTTTATCCTGTATCTGATTTCTAGCAAAAAGAAATATTTTTCCCTGTCCATGTCAACCCCAAAAAACAGCATCAGGGGACATTACAGTTGGCCCTCTGCCACAACTCTTGCCCAGCGAAGGGCCCAGCCCAACCAGAACCCCTCACATTGCAGTTGGCTTCTATGGATTAGTTTAGTTTTCTGGGCATGCCCCAGAATTCATACAGGACTGCAGCTTTCTCAGACAGCAAAAGAAGACTCACCAGGACAGGAGCTGAGACTTCTTCAGATGGCAAGTTGTTGAGTGAGGACAACAAAGAAAAACAATGCTAGCTACTTAGCATATCTAAAAAGTTAGCATACTAGCTGTGACTGAAGCAGTGGGCAGAGGGGGTCATGGCCATTAGTCATAAGAACAAGTGTTTCAGGGGACCCACAAATTATATGGTCAGGGGAATGTTTACTGTTGCTGCCCCACCATTCTTTATGGTCCTCTTTGACTAAAATGTTCTATGTAAATGTTCCAAAATGTAAACCGCCCAGAGCCGTAGGGAAGGGCGGTATAAAAATATAAATAAATAAATAAACAAACAAACAAATAAATAAATAAAAGATAAAGGAAGCAAACGCTTAAGGACGGTAAGCATGATACAATATGATAACAAACACCAGAATACAGAGAGTAATAGGTGTTGTTTTATTTATAGCATGTTGTTTTATTTTAACTTTAACACTGTGCCTAGATGCCGAAAACTTTAGTCTGTTGTTGCTTTGAGCATAATAATTTAGGATGGCTTTATGTGTGTGTTTTTCAACACCTCTGATTTGCATGACTCTGGGGATCATGTTGGCCAGCACCATTAGAGTTGTTGGGCTGTGTGTTGTCTTCTGCCCAGTGTGTGCCTATTAGAAAATAATGTTGTGAATTATCACTAGTTCAATTAAAATGGCATCACTATTGAACATCGTTTTAAATCCACATAATAAAAAAAAATCTGTGATGATTTTTTCAACTTGGATTGTAAAACATGAATACGATCTTTGCAACTACTTCTACATGCCTAAAAGAGATTTTCAGCCAGGGCCTCCCTGTCCCCCAGAATTACCTGGCAAACTGCATGGGAATGATAAGGGCTTGGTGTAGGCATAGAAAACCCATCTGGGCCCCTGGATTTACCTACAGTAGTTAAAAAAAATATCTCAGCTACTGAGCAGGGTGTGGCAAGATGAACCTAAATATGATTGAAATAAATTAGGACAAAAAGTCACAGCTAAATATAGGGATGCCAGTCCTCAGGTGAGACCTGGGAATCCCCAGTTCTACAGCTCATCTTCAGGTGCCAAAGATCAGTTCCCCTGAAGAAGGTGTCTGCTTTGGAACATGGACTCCATAGCATTATATTCCATTGAAATTCCGCTCACTCTGAGCTCCACGTCCAAAGTCTCCAGGTATTTCCCAACCCAGAGCTGACAACCCTAGCTAAATGTTTTAAGCCCCTATTAACTGTTTTCTGAATTGTGTCCTCTGATTAATCCTTTATGTCCTTACAAGTAGTCTATTTTGGAATGCTCGGAGAACCTCCTTTTCCCTACATGGTGAATATTGTTCTGTCGCATCTGAAGAACAAAGGTTGTGCTTGAAGGGGTCATGCATACATCTGGTCTCCTTTTCCCCCTGTGGAAGCCAAATGCTTCTCAGATCAAACTTCAGTAAGTGGGTGGAACCTGTTCTTCTATTTCCCCCCTCTTAACCTTTCTAAAAATACTCTAATCCAACCCAAGAAGTTATTTTAAGAGTTTCATATCCATGGCCATGCGGATGGGAAGCTTGCGTTTGGCATGCGTGCATGTGTCAGGTTCCCATGGTTCACATAGTTAGTCCTGTCTGCTTTTCAGTTCAAGTCGGTCTTTGCAGAGGCTAAAGAAACAGCTTCTGGACTTTGGGACCACAAGCTTTGGAATCTGCCAACTGAGTTTCTAAATGCAGAAGGAGAAAATGCTGCTTTGGAAATGTTAATGCCTGTCTGAAATAAATTCCTTTCGGACATCTCCACGCCTGTTCTCAGGATATTGGATTGGATTGCATTAAACCTGGCTGTATTTTCTCTCCAGGGACCTTAATGATCTTGCCATTTTCAATAAACATTTATAGAAACTCTGCCAGCTTTTGGATAAGGGAAACTCATATGAAAGTCTTTATCTTCCAAAAATACTTAAAAGAAAAAGAAAAAGAAATACCCCCCAAAACCTCACCAGAAGATTAATAGGAAACTGTCAAGATGTAGCCTTCAGCTGATAGCTAAAATTGAATTACAGCACAACGTATTGCATTACAGACATGCTGTTGATGCATTTGGGTCTCCTGTTCTGAAAGGGGGAAAAAAGCAAACAGATTTTGATTGTGAAACTGGGACCAATAAAGCAATGGGTGAGAAAACCAAAGAACTTTAAGGAACAAGATGGAAATTAAGGTGATAAACCCTGTTCATCGCTCGTGTCATCTGGGAACAGAACTGCATGGTACTTATGTCTGCATCTACTCTAAGAAATTTCCATTTTTTCGCATTAAAAAATCCAGATATGAAGCCGAAGCTGCCTTCTTCGCCAACCTGAAACTGTCTGACTTCAACATCATTGATACCCTTGGAGTTGGAGGTTTTGGAAGAGTTGAGCTGGTAGGTAGTCTCTGCACAATGCATTTGAAATCTCTGTTTTGGTATTGTTGACTGTTGGGAATATTGAGGGGGGGGGGAGAATAGTGTTTTGTAGTTATTGTGTCCGAGATGCATTACTGAAGGTTGGATTATTAAAGTCAGTTGCTGAAAATCTGTGATAAATTTTCCAATCAATGAAAAAAAATATCTCAGGAAACCCCTGTCATTTGTTTGATAACTCTGGATTTAGCACTCTCCCATGTATTTTCATATATAAATGCTGCTGCAGCTCGGAAACAAATCTGTACAACCAACATGTTAATATAAGACCTCATTGGCGATCATAACATTTCAGAGGAAATAAAAATGTCACTCAGTATTGCTATGACGATAAAAAGACCTATTTTGCAATCTGAATTATTATGAAATAACTGAAAATCAAGTCGGGAAAAATATTAAACACTTGTGCTGGGTCGATGTGCATACAAAATAAACACATAGAATGTGCAGTATTATTAGCTGAGTGACTCAGTGGTGAGATCATGCATGCCAGATTTATACTAGCACGAAGGACTCCCTGGTAAATGACACCAGGAGGACTCCTAGGAACTCCTTAAAGTTATGTACAGTGCACTAAACACATTTAACTGCTGCCTTTGCAGCGGTACAGAGCTACCCCTTCCATGAAAGTCAGCCAGTGGCATATGAACCACATCTGCTCAGGATAGATGGCTGTGACACAATGCAAATAGGGCACCCCAAACAGTCAGTGGACAGTATCTGAATCATAGTCTAGCGCAGGGGTAGTCAAACTGTGGCCCTTCAGATGTCCATGGACTACAATTCCCAGGAGCCCCTGCCAGCGAATGCTGGCAGGGGCTCCTGGGAATTGTAGTCCATGGACATCTGGAGGGCCGCAGTTTGACTACCCCTGGTCTAGTGGATTCATTGAACCAGGCAAAGGATTCAGGACAGACTGTGGATTGGCACTGGGGCCTGCTGTTCAGCCAAAAGAAATAGGAAATCCTCCGGGGCAAAGTGCAAGTACTTGGGAGTGCCTGAAATAAATCCAGCCTGGGGAACTGCAAGCACATTTTTGGCTCGGTTCAAAACCGGCTCAACATTTACAAGTGTTTTTGTGGAGCATTTGGGAAAAGTTTATCCGTTCCCAAGAATTCTCTACCTAATCCTGGCAAGCGTGTGCTAATGGTGCTTGTGCCATTATCACATTCTCCCCTGGGAAAAGTCTGTTGGATTGGTAGCACATGTATAATTAAGTTACCGCAGAATCGGGTGCTGGAACATGCAGGCTCCCCCTGTTTAGCTGAGAGCTGAGAGAAGAGTTGGGTTTTTAATCTCCTCCTTTTTACTACTTGAAGGAATCCCACAGTGGTTTATGAATACTTTCCCCCTCCTTTCCCCACAACAGTCACTCTGTGAGATAGATGGGACCGAGAGAGCTCTAAGAGAACTGCTCTTCAAGAACAGCTCTATTAGTAACCCAAAGTCACCCAGAAGGGTGCATGTGGAGGAGGAGTGGGGAATCAAACCCCGTTCTCCAGATTAGAGTCAGTCTTTCAACCACTACACCACGCTGTCTCTCTGTAGGCTAGCATTGTCTGCAGGCTCTCTTTGTGCAGGCTAGCATTGTTACTTTCTAAATATCCCCATAGCAATCAGTGAGAATTGTACTAAAATTAAAGGATCAACATTGAAGGACTGCTGCTCGAATAGCTAGGTGTGACTGCACAATTTTGAGCTAGAGAAGATCTTTTGAGGCAAATAGTACTTGATTTGTAATACAGCCAGGCATCATGAGCTGGATAAATCACAAACTTTCAGCCATAGTTACTTGGATCTCAGGCAGTCTCTTTTTTTCCTAAATTCTATTTTTAATATATTTTTTGCCCTTAAAAGTCTTTTGTCTGCATACCAAACTGTATTCTTGGTGAAGTTTAAAAACCCATTGAGTGCTTCCGAAAGACAGCTTCCGAAAGGTGCGCAAAGTTTCAAATAGCTTTGGTCTGGTCCATGTGCAAAATACTGAACTGTACCTGTTGTTTATATATAATAAGCCACCACTTATTTTCAGTGTATTGTGTTTCATAACTAGAATTAGTAGCATTGTGTTGTCTGGCAACTACTGGACAACACTGCAAGTGTGGCCAAACTGTGGCTCTCCAGATGTTCATGGACTACAATTCCCATGAGCCGCTGCCAACACTCTGGCAGGGGCTCATAGGAATTGTAGTCCATGGACATCTGGAGAACCACAGTTTTGCCATCTCTGCAAGCATTGTTTTATGGACACGCAGTTGATGCATTTGAGTCTCCTGGGGGAAAAAATGCAGAGATTTTGGTTGTGAAACTGGGACCAGGATGAAGGACTGCCTGGAATAGCTTGATACTACACATTGCAGTCAGAAAGTTGCTAGAAGAGTCAGTCACTGGGACTGACCTGCAAAAGACAAGGTAACAAGGTAGCAGGTCTGTGGCACATGCAACGAAATCTAGACATTATCATTACCACAGACATTAGGTTCGACCCAGACTAAACTGGCAATTTCCACTGATCCCCCTTTCCCACACAGAGCCCCTCAGGTGATTCCACAAATTCCCCTACCCAGCAGGAGCAGCATTTGGTGGAGATCAAAGGACCCCAGGGTGGAAGGCAGGGAAGTTCCATTCGGTCACTGGAAAACTGAGTCTAGATTCAACCACAATAAAACCCAGACCTCATCCACATCTTACCTTATGATTCAACATTCAACAGAGACATAACAAACGTTTAACAATGCATCCTTCTGGCCTACAGACTTGTGCTGTGTTCCTACTGAAAGTCTCAAATTGTGCCTTATCCAAGGGGGGGATGTGAGCAATTTTCAGTAACTGGAGTGTTGATCAAGAAAGGACTCAATGTCCACTCCTAGAAACTTCAGGCTCAACTGAGCAAGGCTATATGGCCTCCTCATCAGAGAGTTCTTCCTCCAATCATATTGCAAGCAGGGAAGGAACTCCAGAATGTAGAGGAGGACATAATTAGCATTCAAGTGTTTGCACTGACTGCCCCCCTGGACCCAATTAGAATCCTGCCTGGGTTATGGTAGCTATTTCCCAAAAGATATAATGACAACAGCTGAAGAATGTGCTATTGGGGAAAACCCAGATCACTGCAACTTCCTCAATATGGCTGCATTCCCATAGATGTCTGGTGAGATTTCCACATGTGGGAACTGGCCCTATTTTTCATCCATGGACTGTTTCTGGAAAGTGCCACCCATGCACAAATAAGAAAAGAAAAGTTTATGGGTTGAATCATGCTTGCTGAAATGCCCAATTACTGTAGTTCCCAAATATCACTTGTATATATTCATTTTTTTAAAGGTTGTAATCAGTCCTGTGATTAAAAACTGCTGTGTCTGTGACTCAGGGTAAATACTTCCTAGCTTGCCCTCAAGAATGGATAAAGCCACCTTTGCATCGATGTTCAGATATGGTCCGTTTAAGTACATGGATGGTGCTGCAGACGCCTTAGTTGTTTTGAGACTGTATTCTCTTAATAGATTTAGATGCGGCCACATGTCCTTTAGAGGAGAGAGTCAGCAAAACAAATGATTTCCATCTCTAAGAAGATTGGACTAGAATTGGCAGTGGGGATGGGGCTTTCTTTAGCTGAGACAATCCACAGCATAAAATGTACACAGTGGAAAATGTTAACGGTCATACTCAGAGTTGTTGTTGTTTTCCCTGTGTAATTTGGTTGTCTGTATAAGTTAACAGACATCTCGAGTAGGATTACTATTCATGGAGTTTCCTGGTTTTTTTTCTTTTTAATTGACCTCAGTCTCATTATCTCTTGGCGGTTAGTCTTGTTGCCCTCTTTTTCATCTTGTGGCTACTTCATCCATAGGGAGTTTGTAGAGAGAGACAGCAGAAGAACCAGGCTAATTTTTCACGCAAAAGTCTGCAAAGGGCTTGATTCTGAGGTTGGATAAATTACAAATCTCATTACATTTCACCTCCACTAAGCCTTCACACAACTCCAAGAGGAGTTGTCAGGTATACTTCTTTACTTCCTCCCATGTAAGTGAATGCTTGCCATTCACCTTGAAGGAAGTTTTTTCCCCCCTCCACTCTATGGACAGAAAATAAGGGCTGCACTTAGGGACATGGAGCAACAAGAGCAAAATCTGCCTTCTTCCCCCGACACATCTCGAGACGGGTCCCAAGTGGGAGTGCAACTGCGGTCCATGCTCTGTGCTCCCTTTCAAATGCAAGCCCTTCCATATATATGCGCCACCCACTGGAAGAACTGATGGTCTGCTAGTGAACATTAAAACATGAGCTGTTTGAGCAGAATACAACAAAACTTTGACCATTTCCCCAATGTCAAGTGCAGAGACTTACGTTTGCTTCATAAATGAGACAAAACAATCAGTGCCAGCTTGTTCCCTCCTCCCGAAATACATAAGAAGGATAGTTTGAGCACCTCCCGATTGACATGTCTATGAGACCTGGTGCAATCTCCAGAGCTGCTATCATCCATCTCAATGGAGACTGCCAAATAAGCAGAGGGTGTTCCAAGAGACGTCTGTCTCATGTTTCTGCCCGCAGACAAAATAAAAGGAAGTAATAGA
The DNA here is from genome assembly GCF_049243985.1 of Paroedura picta. Taxonomy (NCBI): domain Eukaryota; kingdom Metazoa; phylum Chordata; class Lepidosauria; order Squamata; family Gekkonidae; genus Paroedura; species Paroedura picta. The sequence goes on from NC_135376.1 coordinate 73,752,270, forward strand.
AGATAGCCAGACATCCTGTTTTAACAGCAGTCGCTCAACAGAAATAAACTTCATTCTTACTTGAGTAAGGCATCATCTATACATTGCCCGTTCTGTGGGAGGAGGATGCCACTGTCTGTGCCAAGGGTAGTCAAGCTGCAGTTTGACTACCCCTGGTCTGTGGTGTCTGGCTGTAAACTGCCAAAGCTTGCCGTATGGATCCTTTCTATTGTACAGAGCTCATAAAGGTCATAGGGAATATATAGAGCAGTCTTTCTCAACTCTTTTACAGGAGAGAAATCCCAAAGCATTTTTCAGGCTTCGAGAAACACCAGAAGTGGCGCAATCATGCAGAATATGATCAGAAAGCATAGCTATATCTACACTCACCCGGGGCACTTCCCACCCCCTCCAAGCCCATCACTGGCCATTTGTGGTGTGTGGGGGGGGGCAAGTTGACATGCCTATATATGGTCATATCACTTGATAAATGTTTAACACATTTAAGAAATATATTAAAAAATAATTAAGTCCAACCCATTCAGGAAACCTTTCCAGAGCTGTCAAGAAACCCCAGGGTTTCACGAAACCCTGGTTGCAAAAACCTGATAGAGATTCTAAGTAGATGTTGATTTTATGCCGTGTTCAATATAGAATTACTCCAGTCCATGGTCTGGCCTTAGACTGGAGTAACCCTATATAGGATGGCACTTTTTTCCTCTCCCCATAATAGTGTAAGTTGGAGCACAATCTGGGCAAAACTATTCCTGGACTCCAGAGGAACATGAGATTTCTTCTGTGTGCAAGCACACTGCTGGGATTCTGCAGTGCCACAACATTTTTTCAGAAATTCAAGAGCAAAGCTAAAAGAAATTTGGAAGTTGGCCCCACCCACTTCAGTGGAGAGGGCACCAACATGCATGCTTTGAGTGGGGGGATGTGCTAGTTGACTGCTACTGTAGCAACAACATAGCAAACCATGATTTTCATTATGTTGAACTACACTTCCATTTCCCCATCTTTTCTTTCTCTTAGGTTCCCCCTCCCCTTTCCCTTGCTTCTCTGGTTATTTGTATCTCCATGAGCTGGATGGCACATTTGTGGCATTGCTGTCCAGTTTTAAAAAATGCCTGTAGCATGGTAGCAGATTGGCCAGTTCTGTGAGATCTTTTGAGGAGCACCAAGCAGAATCCTGCCTGCATTGTCAAGAGTATGATACAGGCCCACTAAGAATGGCTTCTTTCTCTCTTCATCACTCTGAAAACCATATGCCCAAACTATGTTGTTGTTTCAGAGATCCCTGCCCTCTTACAGCAGGATACCACAGGAAGAGATCTTCCCTCTCAGAACTTCAAGGGCTTCTATCTGGTATTTACCATCCCAAAGAGTGAGGGAGGTCTTTGCCCTATTGTGCTCCTGAGACAGGTCATCACCATCTTCCTGCATACCAGAAAATTCCAGATAATCATACTCCGCACAGTGTCTGATGCATGGTGCTCTGCTGACTTCTGACTGGCCCTCTTGGCTTTGATTTTTTCTGGCTTGTGAAGAACCTGGTGACTTTTGAGTTGTTTTATTTTCATTCCCTGATGATATCAAGAAGCCTTTTTTGTTTTGGCTGGAATTCTCTGTTAAGGGCAAAGGTTAGAAGCATCTGATTGTTATGGAAAGCCATTGGGAGAAAAATTAAAATAAGCTTCTTAAGTGATGAGGGTATACAAAGTGGGATCTGAACAGAGAGCGGAGGAGAAAACATGGAATACAAGATTGAGAACCACATTGCCTGTCGCCCTTCCAAGGAGTTGCAGTCGCCAGAAATAAGCTTCCCCTTAACAAAAAGAAACGACACCACTAGTCCAGCTTAAACATCACCAGCAAGAAAGAGAGTTAATATTGAGCAAACATTTGTTCCATCATAAAATATTAGAGTTCAAGAGAAGAATATTTTAAATATCTATTGATAGGAATATTTGCATAGGTAAAGGTAAAGGTATCCCCTGTGCAAGCACCAAATCATGTCTGACCCTTGGGGTGACGCCCTCTAGCGTTTTCATGGCAGACTCAGTACGGGGTGGTTTGCCAGTGCCTTCCCCAGTCATTACCGTTTACCCCCCAGCAAGCTGGCTACTCATTTTACCGACCTCGGAAGGATGGAAGGCTGAGTCAACCTTGAGCCGGCTGCTGGGATCGAACTCCCAACCTCATGGACATCACTTCAGACAGCATTTCTGCTGCTTACCACGCTGCGCCACAAGAGACTCCTTTTGCATATGTACACAGCATAAAAGTTATGCAGCCAGAGTCCTCTCTGCTTTCTCTTCTTCATGTCTGTGGCAATAGTTCAGCATTTGCTCCCACCCAGAGCACTATGGTCTTGTCTACATTAAGCTTCCTTTTATTAAAACCCTCATTCAGTCCTTCCCTGTTTCTAAACATCGCTTGTACATTTGCGCCTCCCTGGATTTGGAAGGAAAGGAAAGATAGGGTTGCATGCCAGCTGATGAGTCTGTGGTCCAGATCGCTAGGTGATTTTCCTCAGGAATATCATGTTCATGTTGCAAAGCAACAGATTTTTCTGTGGAAGGGGACCGAAGCAGAGTCTACACCATCACTGGTAGTGGTCACCCTATGTGAACAATTCCTCCATCAACTTATTAGCCTTTCTAACCACTCTCAATCCCCCTTCCTCCAAATAATAAATAAATAATAATAAGCTTTATTTTTATCCCCTGCCCTTCCCACAAGGCTCAGGGTGGGTCACATCAGTCATAAATTCCATAAAATTTAAAACCATAATTTACATTACAGCAGTTCCAACTAACCTTCTTGCCACTCATTGATAGTATGACCTATTGAAAAGCAACACTGATGTTACTATTATTATTGGAGGGTATCCTTACTTGGCAGATGTATCTTCCCATGGTGCTCTGATGGAGTATAGTTTCTTGGAGTTCTTCTAGGATTTTTCTAGGGAGGCAGCTGATAGTTGTTGAGGGTGTTATCTTCCTGACCTCAGGAACCCAAAAGTTGAGCTGCAAAAACAATATTTAAAAAATCTTACAAATATTTATTAAAGTGCACTGATATACATTAAAAACTTATTGAAAACAACACATATCTAACTGCACATGCCCAAGTAGACCAAACATATTTCGACCCCGAGGGGTCTTCTTCAGTGCTCAAATTAATGTGTGGAATGCTCTTTTGTACAATATCAAAATCTAAAGGTTTGCTGGGTGGCAAAGAAAAATCTGTCACGTTTAGCTCCAACTAGTATTTTTAAAGTATCTTATTTGGAGCCCCCCTTCTAAAATATGTATTATCTGAGGCCATTGCTCTTGGCTCTTGCCTAGCTCTACATTAAAGTGCATTCCCATGTGTGCTAGAAAAAGCTTTCTCATCCTTACTTGGGAGATGCATCTTCCCATGGTGCTCTGATGGATTATAGTTTCTCAGAGTTCTTCTAGGATTTTTCTAAGGAGGCAGCTGATTGTTGTTGAGGGTGTTATCTTCCTGACCTCAACCATAGGCCTGGCGGAATAGCTCTGTCTTGCAGGTCCTGCAGAATTGATCAAGGTCCCACAGGGCCCTGATCTCAGTTGGGACAGCATTCCACCCAGATGGGGCCAGGACTGAAAAAGTCCTGGCTTTGGATGAAGCCACTCTCACCTCTCTGGAGCCAAGGACTGCATTTTGGTCCACAGACCGTAGTGCTCTTTGGCGGACATAGTAGGAAGGGTGATATGCACTTACGGTGGACCCAGACCATTTAGGGCTTTAAAGGTCAAGATCAAAACTTTGAATCTAATCTGGTCTCTAATCTGGAGCCAATGAAGCTGAGGAAGTACTGGTGTCATCTGTGCCCCTACACTGGGTCCCTATAAGAACTCATGCTTCTGCATTTTGAGCCAGTTGGAGTCTCCGGGTCAGCCTCAAAGGAAGCCCTGCATAGAGCTTTCATGTTACTGTTAAACAGCCATGATTTGGTCACAAAATATAACACAGACCTCAAGACAGACTAAGATCCTGGGCCTTGTTTCACCCATCTAGTCACCTTTGGCTGTGATGCATTTGAGATCAAGTCATGCCAATGGTTATGCATGTTAACAAATAACACAATGACCTAGCAAACACTTGCAACAGCAGCAAGTAGTTCTTCAAATGGTCCTTCCCACCTGAACCCCAGTTTTGCACAACAGGTCTGCTATCAGTAGATGTTTTTGTTTTAGCCAGCATCACAGGTGCCAGAATACTATAGCCAGTGCAGGATGTAATCTTCGATCTGTAGATGCCTTTCTACCACCTCCCTTATATCTCTTTTTCTCATTACTTTTGATTAGTTTGTGCACAACAAACAGTCAAAACTCATACTACTGATGTTGTGGGGGGGAGGGGGGAAGTTTGAGTCCCCAAAACAACTGCTGTGCAGGGATTGGTGGCTTGTGGTGATTGACAAGACAGTGAGCAGTGGGGAATAATTTGGGTTATTCTTACTTGCCGCCTTGTTGGGAGGCAAAAAGCCATGATGAGGTGGTGGGAAAACGCGGGAGGGGTCTCCCATCAGGAATCTTGCAAACATATGGCTTCCAACCGCAAGTTTGCAAGCAGGAGATGGCACAAGTTTTACTCCTCTGTGCAGAAGCGGTCTGATCCTTCATTCTGACTCATTGAGTTGATGCTTTGTTGGCTTGTAATCGCTGAACAAGAATAAACATACACTTCAAAGTTGGAGAGTAATAGTAGGACATGCGGTGTGGGGGGGAATCTAAAACTAGGTTATTTCTAAAAATACCAATAATAATTTATCGTGACTCAAAGTCATGACTCATCCAGTTTGATAGCTGACTGAAATTATAATCTGTTTTCCAGGGACCCCATGTCAGTCGAAGTTATTGATTCTGAAAAGCCTTCCTTTTTTGCCATTGTGCCCATGGATACATTAGATAGTAGCAGTCTGTCGGACGACCTGATTTTAAAGCATAAAACATTGCCATCGGAGACATTCTGTTATTGACTTGTTGCGAATACATTTTCTTCAGCAAATGGTTAGAGACCTAGGATTCACACCGCAAAGCATTTCTTTTAGACAAAATTCTAGTGGCTGGTGTGAATTATTAGCATGTGTAAGAACATGCATAAGTAAACCGTTTCATTATTTATTCTGCTTCTTGGACCAGGGATTCCCAATCAGGGATCTGAGGAGCCCTGGGCATTCACAAGAGCTCCAGAGGGGTTCAACGGCCATTCACTGCCTGCCTTAATGGATTCAGTCACAAGTTATGGAACCAGCTGCTTTCATTGCTCCCCCTCTCCCCTCCCTTGTATGATTTCTCTTGTGTGCAATTGATTTTATGCAGTGTTGTCCACAAGGACACGGCATAGCTAAAATGGAATTTATTGAAATCTCCCATATAACACGGCAGAAGGTAGAGTATTAATTTTAACTAGCATAAAAGCTCTACATTGTTGTGGAACAATTAAATGATAAAAACATGCAGTTAGGGACTGAGAACTTGGTGCAGTCCCCAAGCTCATTGGAGAGCAGCAATTTCTAGCTTTACTGCTAAGTTCTTGTAGTTCAGTTGACATGTTACTTCCAGGAGCATGGGGGGATGGCAGGGAAACGTGGCCAGCTGACATCACGTCCAGGACTCTCAGGGGCTCCTCCACAATCAAAAAGTTGAGATAAAAGGCTGCCTTGGACTGTAGAGCACTCCACCATATTATACTGCATGTTATACTTCCTCCAGTCCAGATAGCCAATGGAGGACTTTCAGGTGGGTGGAGGAAGGAAGACTAGCATTTAAATTATGTTCTAAACTGATTTTATCACTGTATTTTATTGTTGTAAACTGCCTCAAGCTGCTTGGAGGGAGTAGCAATATAAATATCAAATAAAAAAAATGAAAAACTATTGTTTTAAAGTAGGTATCTGACGTGCAAGATCCTGTACTGCATTCCTATAGACCAGGGGTCATCAACCCCCAGTCTGGGCCATGAGAGCCTCGGCAGCGGTCCACGGCTCTCTCTCCCTGCCCCCCCCCACAGCGAGAAGCTCGCCAGGCCGCAAGCAAAGCGGCCGATTAGCTCACGGCCCGGCAATCTTCTTGCTGCAGGAGGGGGGGGGAGAGGGAACCGCGACCACCAGCATGCCAGCGGCACAAATGCGCATGTGCAGAACCACCATGCATGCGCATTTGTGCCCCCACTGGGCCCCGGGGTCGCCCTCTCCTCCCACCCCTTGGCAACGGGCCGCAACCTCAAAAAGGTTGCAGACGGCTGCTATAGACAACAGTTAGCTGTCTTCTTAAAGCTTTTCAGTTACAATTTTAGATAACTTTGGACCCATCAATTCACATGTATCTATTATTATTATTCCTTCCCCCAATTTAACTGCTATTACATTATTAATACATGAACATTGTGGATGTGGGAAGAACAAACAGAAGAGCATTTGTTTCTCATACCACATGGGAGCCTTTGTCCAGCATATTCCAGAGCTAATATTTTTAAGAGAAGAATTTGCTAACAAGGTAGAGCAAATAGATCACTATGTACTGTATATATTATTCATTTATTAGTTTATTTAAGCATTCATATCCCACTTCATGACTATATTGAATAGGCATAGATGCTCCCCTCAAGCAGATCAAAAATGCCTAAGAGCGCATCCAAGTATAGATTTCTGCAAACCTGCCAAAAATGCAATTAAACACAATGTTAACTATTAAATAAATAAAAATAAAAATACATAAAATGAAATATGTTACCTATCAATTTATAAAAATGACACATACTAGATATGTTTGCTATGATGGGGTAAGACTCGGCACTTGGAGGAAGCCTAATTTTATCTTCGGTGGGACAGAACTATTAGGGAAGGAAGCAACTTTATCTCATACTCCAGTGATGGCCCTTTTGAGAAAACGTACCTGGGAGTGATCCCCATTGAATAAAATGGAACTTACGTGAGAGTAAACATGCAGAGTACTGCAGTACAAACCTTTTTATGCATTTTCTTCAAGGGAGTCACATTTGGGATTAGACAATAGTCTTGGCAAGATGTTCCTTACTAGAACTTGAGCCCCACCATCCAAGAGATTACTTGCTGTTCACTGTTCACTGATTTACACCAAGTCTGTAAGAAGAGTGTATCCGTCCCACTGTGCAAACATGCATGCAACGGACTGGTGGTATCTACAGTTGGTCTTAAAGACCCTCTTCCATTTTCATCTTCGGTCACATACAAATAGTCAGAGTTAACACAGCAGACATGGATATGAACTCAGTATGCTTTCTCCAGGTGGGAATGTATGCATTTTCCAAGTCTGTAAAATCAAAAAGCAATGATAGATTAGTTCCAGCCAGATAATCCTTTTACCACTTTGCAGACGTGATGTTGCTGTGCTTGGTACATATATTTATTACTTCTGCATGCTGTAGGCAGCTGTTAGGATTAATATAACTCCATATGAGATTTTTATAGCCTGTCTACATTCCCCATACTGCTATATGTAACAGGTGTTACTATTTTTGGCATTTTAAATGCATACATTTTAGAAGCCCATAAAAGTAGAAGATACATTTTAAATACAGTGAAGGGGACTTGCATTGCACTTACTAGACTCCAGCTGGATAGTATGCACCTCTCTTTTTTCTAAAGTACATCAGAACTTGATTGTGAAAACTTTTATCTCATACACACAACTCCTGATATGGAGTGTGTGCAGAATGTGTGCATATATAATCCAATTGAATTCCCAAAGGCCACTGCAATATAACAAAAAACACTGCCCTAACAGTGATAAATAAACAGCAAGAAAAATACAATAAAATTGAGTGCCGGGGTAAAAATTGCCAAGACCAGCAGAACTATTTCACAATACCCAAACTTTGAACCCAAGATTATAGAAAACCAACCAATAGATGCTACAGTGAGAGGGGGAAAGTATTATTATTAATTACTACAGTTACTGTTACTTATGAGCCTCTTGTGGCGCAGGGTGGTAATGCAGCCAACATGCTGTCCGAAGCTCTGACCATGAGGCTGGGAGTTCGATCCCAGCAGCCAGATCAAGGTTGACTCAGCCTTCCATCCTTCTAAGGTTGGTAAAATGAGTACCCAGCTTGCTAGGGGGTAAACGGTAATGACTGGGGAAGGCACTGGCAAACCACCCCGTATTGAGTCTGCCATGAAAACGCTAGAGGGCGTCACCCCAAAGGTCAGACATGACCCGGTGCTTGCAGAGGGGATACCTTTACCTTTACTGTTACTTGGGATGTTTTTCTTCATTTGCACATGCCACCGATAAAAGCCCATTGTTTGTCCCAAGCTGCTGAGTGATACAGCATTTCACTTCTGTACTTCCTTGAATCAGTTTTCCTTAACCAACCCCCCCCCCCAGGGGAGGGGAAACCTCATGGGAAATCATATTGCATTGACTGGAGCTGCTTTTTTTTCTTTTTTCTTTTTGATAAGATTAAGTTTTCTGGGATTACTTTAAGGCAGCTCCGGCCTGCTTGATCTCCTCCATGGCCATGGTAAGGCTTGTCAAATATGGAGCGCGGCTGGCAGCTGGAGATTTTATGAGTCATCACTCACTTCTTCAGATATGCTATGAGCAGGAGCACCCTACAGACTAACAGAATTGCTGACAGGGTAGGAGCCCTGATGTTTTCACATTTATTTAATGCAAGAATTGGATTCTCACAATTGCCTCTCCCATTGTCTAGCTTGCCATTCTCATGTTGCTCCTACAATCCACCTTTGGGGGCAGGTTGCCATGTTTCAGGTAGGCTCAGGAGTTCTGCAGAGATCAGTTTCCCTGGGGAAAAAATGGCAGCTTCAAAGGACATCATATCCCTGCCAGACTCCCTCCCCGAATTCTGCCCCCACAGTTCACACCCCTAATTGGGGAGCCTCCTTTATATTTCAAGCCCCTCCCTGCTCTAAGAAATTACTGATAGGTCTACAGTCAGATGAAAACAATAGTCTTGGCAAGATGTTCCTTACTAGAACTTGTTCTGACAATCTATCAGGATTTTTTAACTGTAGAAAACTGCATTTTGATTTGCTGTTCAAGGAAGATGAATTGAAATCTTGCACAAATCCTCTCCTCCAGTGTCACTTTGCTCACACGAGCAGATCACTCATGGGTAGCCATTGGTGTGAGTAAATGAACAGTAACAGATTATCAGAACCAGACAAAATGGGTTGTAGTTTACAAGACCATGGGCTATTAAGACTCCTGGGTTTTTTTACCTTCAAAAGCGAATTGGTTCATGGGTATTAACAAGATCTTCACCTTTATTTATGAATATGGTTTTACAATCCAGTATCCAGGGATGAAATTTTGAGTGGTCAAAAAGGAAAGCATGCCTACACATATAGATCATTCTTTATGAGTGTCATGCACACTAGGGAACAGTGTTGTATGAAAACAGAAAAGAAGAGCAAATTAAATCATTTTAATGTGTTTTTAAACTGGAGTCACTATGAGCGACATCCTAAACAGAGATGTTTTTAAAGTCTGTTGAAGCTAAGGCTGCCATAAAACTCTGCCAGAGTTTTTGCCCAAATACAAGAGCATCGCCATATTGCCAACATGGCTGAAAAACCAGAGTGAGCCTCCCAGCTGCTGGTAAGTCCTCCCTACTGGTTGCTAAAGGATACCTGGCAATCCTGATTGAAGCCAGTGAAGGGTATAATTCTGTTTAAAATTATACTGTATAAAAAGATTTTTGACATGCAGGTAAATGTAGATTCCACAGGGTGACAGAAATGTTCCAGGTCCTGTGAAAACTATTTATGACCCTGAAAACATACTGCATAATTTAACTCTTCATTTGGTGGAGCAGGACACTGCACATTCTTTTGAGTGAACAGATATATTCCGGGTGGGGATCATCTAACCATATCCTATGAGCTCTTACAAACAAGAGTTGAATTCATGTGCTTGAATACTTGACCTTCATCTCTTGAAGGAAGGAGATAAACAATTATTAATGAGACCAGTGCAGTTTTCTACACCTAATCCAATATTCAAAGGTAATACTGGTGTGTGACAGAGGTCAAGAAGAACATGAGCATCTCTGGCTTGATATGCCACATTACCCTTCTCTAAATAAATCTCTGTAAGATAATTGCAGCCTTTTGTGCCCTTTTACTCATTCATTCAGGGCATGATCCAGCTAAAGCCAGGCACTTTTATATCCCATGGATTTCAGTAGGTGACATTGGAGATACCCCCATTTTCCACCGAGATCAACAGGACTTAAAAGTGTTTGGCTCGATTGCACCCCTTAGTTGTCACTTGTAAGATTTTGTTAGTCCAGAGATAACAGAATGCAAAGCATGTGTGCAACTAGCATTTTGAATGACATATGTTAATGTTCCCAAGTAAGCTTTGTTGCAGCTAGCTAAAGTGAGACAAGGTATGCAGCATCTTCAGAATGGCTCCTTAGGATTCCATTGTGCAAAGGCTCCTTTTGAAAAGCAAACAGACACGGAGCTTTAAAAGTATTTTTGATCCTTTGTAAATTTTCTAAGCAGATGACCATTAAAAAAACAATAATACAGAAAATCTTTTTTAAATGGAAAGAGCTAAATATCTTTATTCATGTGGGTAGGCGCCTTAGAAGAAATATACCAAGACTTCTATGCAATATGCGTACTGGAAGCTATAAAGACGAACTCACACACCATAAAGCAGAGTAGCACCCCTGAAGTTGTTCCAGCGAACAAAACTTTTCTATAAGCTGAATATGAGCCGTGTACATGTCAGCTAGCATGTAAATGAAATAAAAACATGAGTAATAGCGTGGGAGAAAAAGTGAGAGAGTATTTTCCTTAAATTTATCACCCGTGATATAATTGAATTTATAGACTCTGTTCCATTACCTCAGTCCCTTAACCACTTGTAAAATTGATTTTAAAATAAAATTAGCACCCAATTATAATATTATACTTCTAAGATATCAGTTTGCATATCCTAGACACCAAAGAAAAATGCTTTTGAACTGCAATCTCTTCTTAACATTCAAAAGTTGGAACCTATTCTGTGTATTCATGAATAATAGGTCATTCCAGTGAAGAACCTGTTGCTTCTCACTTAAAAGGCCAGCCAGGATGCTACACAGAAAACCTGCGATGAGATTGGTTTATCTGTAAGTGTAAATTGGATTAGGCAGGAGTTCCCAACATTTCTGAGCTTGCATTCACCTTTGAAATAGCAGCCACAAAATGGGTGTCACAGGAGTTTGAATCAACCAGAAAATATTAGGTTATGTATAATTTCAATAATTACTCTCCAACATTTCAGTCAAAAGTGATGCTTAATAGGGTTTAAAGACTGCTGTGATGTGGTGGCAGCTGCTGCCAAAGCAATGTTTTGTTTTGTTACAAAAAAAAAAAAAACCTCTTCACACCCAATCAGAAGGCCTTTCTGAAACAACTGAGGCACTAGGAAATGTGACCATAGTCCCATGGTGTGGTTCAGAATGTCTGTAGAATAGGGCCATGTTTGGATTGGGAAAGACCTCAATAGAAATCATTTCATGGGTCAGAAACTCAGTACCAGCCCTACTTCCACTGGCCAGATGACTGTGTTGGGGTCCTTGCTACTGTATCAGCAGCCTCAAGTTGGAGGAAATGAGGAAGGATATAAATATTTGTAAATATTCTCTTAATTCCTCATAGATGAAGTTATAGGTTTGGATCCACTGCAGCAGGGGTTGTCAACCTGTGGTCCTCCAGATGTCCATGGACTACAGTTCCCATGAGCCCCTACCAGCAAACTCTGGCAGGGGGTCATGGGAATTGTAGTCCATGGACATCTGGAGGACCACAGGTTGACTACCCCTGCACTAGAGCATTTCAGCTAATAGAAGGACCACACTCTTTTTTTGGGCGGGGGGGGGGGATTGCAAGCAGAGGACATGAAAACCTGTAGAAAAGCTCCATTGTGTCCAACTCACACTAACACTGGTTCACTACTCTTTCCGGGTCACAAATTGGAAGTCAGTCTCAGTACCCTATACTCCTCTCCCACACCTCTTTCCCTTACTGGAGCATATGGGCACACATACACACACACACACAAACACACAGCTGCAATTGTGCAGTTAGTTTGCAGTGATAATGCAATTAAACCATGGTCTAAAAACATAGTTTCAATTGGATTTGAAGTTCCTAATTTGGATGGAGGAGTTTTCTTGGAAGGAATTGTGCATTCCAGAGGTTGGCTTCTCATTTGTTAAATGTTGTTCGCAGGGATCCTGTGTTAGCTCCTCATGGGCTGCCTGTCTGTCTCTCTCTCCTGACCATAACCTCATTGACTGCTTCTTTTCATTTCTTCTTTGAACCATGTTAATAGCAAGTAGAGGGACCAAAATAACCCACTGTGGGCACAGGACATAATTTTGCACAGCACTCTTCACCTCCTAGCATGCAAAATTGTGATTTGTGTTTGCTGTGTGTCATGTCAAATAGATTCAGCCAACCTGGCTGCCACAACCGTGGTGTGTTCTGAGCAGGGACTCAAGCTACTGGCTGCGTTAATTGGCCAAATAAGGATTTGGTTTAGCTAAATACCCATGCAGCCTTTTATGTATATTAGTGTGTGATGAAGCAGAGCATTTCAGAAAATAAATGGACACAGCTTTCCTTGTGTTTTGGCTTGTGCCGGCTAATTTATTTTTAACTAAGGACCCATTTAGCTTGTGCCATTAGACTACAGCCCATTTGCAAACAAAAAAAGCAAAAATAAAACTTCCATTTTTATCTGTGTGCTTCAAATATACGTATGCCACTGATATCAGTATGGGGTTTAAGCACCAAGGTTACCTTTGGTGCTTTTTAATGCATGAGAGTGTCCTTTTACAAGAACCATTAAGGCGTGCACAGACCTGTGATATGGGAGTCCAGTTCAGCTTAAGTACTGTTTTTTGTTTGCATTTGATTATCTGGCCCATGCCCTGCAGGAATGGACCTTGTGTCCAAGCAACAAGGAGTTCTTCAGTGAAGGTTGTAAGATGGTACAGCCTGGGGTACTGCAGGGACCACATCTCCTACACTCTACATGGCTAGAGCAAGGCCAGAAATTGGGCTTCTCCTGCGTGCTCCAGGCCCCAGGCCCCAGGCCACAAACATGGTCCTTGGCAAGAAAGACCCTATTAGAAAAACATATTTAACCTACTGACTATTCCATTTTTCTCCTACAGACAGATTTAAAAATAATAATAATAAAACACCTTTGTTTACTGACTAGTCCAAAGATTCCAACTATAATGACCCAGGACACAGTATAGTAGTCTGTTAGGTTTGTCAGAGATATAAATCACTCTTACTCTTTGCTCCTTAGAAAATCTCTTGACTTGTATTTGTGTGATACTGTTGAAGATTGATGAATTCTAATAGGATCAGGAAGCTGCAGATGTATGGCACTCCCTCAAAGTGCCATACATTTTTTGCAAAGATTTCTGACCCTTGCTTGTAGAAAAAACACTGTATTCTAGAGAACGTTGTGAGTGGACAGTATTTCCTATCCCTGGCATAATACTTATATTTATTTGTTTTATATTTATTTATATTTGGATTTATCTAACCGCCCCTCCCGGTATTGCTGACTCTGGGCAGTTTACAACATTTGTGTTACATAGGTAATTAAAACCAGTTTTAAAAGTAAATAATCATTCTGGTTACAGTAATCAATGTTTAAAGCCTTGCCTTCTATTCCACTTCTCCCGTTCCAGGGTGGGGGGCAGTTCTTGCAGGAATGGGCCATCTCTAATGTTGTACGATTCAGAGCTCTGCTTTGCAGGCCCTTTGGGAATGCACAAGCTCCTGCAGAGCCCATGGCTCTTCCAGGAGCTTGTTCCACCCTGTGGGGGCCAGAACCGAAACAGCCCTGGTCCTGGTTGAGACCAGACATACTTCTCTAGGGCTAGGAATCACCAACCTGTTGGTACTGGCAGAGCAAAGTGCCACTCCTATGCCTAAGTGCCACTCCTTACCTGTGGAGTAATGGTTAAGACGGACGGCTTTTAATCTGGTGAGCCGGGTTTGATTTCCCACCCCTCTGCATGCAGCCAGCTGGGTGATCTTGAGCTTGTCACAGCACTGATAATACTGTTCTGATTGAGCAGTCCTGTCAGCTCTCTCAGCCTCACCTACCTCACAGGGTGTCTGTTATGGGGAGAGAAAGGGAAGGTGGTTGTAAGCCACTTTGAGACTTCTTTGGGCAGTGAAAAGCGAGATATAAAAACTAACTCTTCTTTTTCTTCTAGCATTTCTTTTTCAATTAAAACAATTGCCCATTTTTTTCTGGTTTGTAAGAAAGTGAGGCTGTGGCCTAGGAGGAAAAGAATGTTGAAATATTTTTGATCTCCTCAGGCTGCTATGTAGGATTTATTTATTACAATTAAATCTTGATTTTTCTTACAATTGTGACACTCAAGGCAGCATATGGAGGGTGCTCAGAGTCTGCTAGATATACACTGACCAGAGCCAGACCAACTTAGGTTAGACAGCTTCATCATGAACACACATAAAGCTGCCACAATGCCATCTCCAAAAACAGCTGTTAGGCTGATTTCAGATTTTTATTGGACTTTGTGTGTCAGCTTTGTGGGTGTTTTGTTGGATTGTTTTAAGTATGGTTTCAGTGCTGATGTACATCGTTTTCCATTTTTTTTTGCAACAGCTGTTAGCATTTCCCAGCCTTTGTGAAACTTGCCCCTGATCCAGAGATGAGCATTCTTGGCTCCCAACTGTATCTCTGTGTGAACTCTTTTGCTAACTTAAGTATAGTGCTGCATCTCATGAGTCAATACATAGTTTTACAGACACCAATAGAAAGATTTTATCCAAGCTTTTCCCATGAACCTTATACTATGCCTTACTGGTAAATTTTGTTTACAAAGCTTGAAAACAGAACCCAAATTAGTTCTGCATTTACTACACAATTCATTTCGCATTGCCAAATTGCCCAGGATCCTCTAGAATTATGCATTCAATAAAAAGGAAACAGCTGCCAACATGAATAATTTCAAACAAAAGCCAGTACTCCATCCATGGTAGTAATGCAGGCATTACAAATAGGATTTGTTTTCTTTTGTCATTTATTTTTTATAGCTGAATAGTTCAGCAACAACCCAGTAAAATATAAACAGAAAATCATTCACAAACGCTAGCAAAAAAAATGAATAATAAAAAAGTCAACCATGTAATCTGAATCACAAGTGGCTTTGTTGTTATACTGGGCAGCATGGTTTGGTATCTGATATGTGCATCCCTCATCCCTACCTAGCCTTGTTTTGTTCCTCTGAGTTATAATAAATAGCAGTCATCAGAGTGATTTTCAGATCAACAAATGGCAAATGATTTTATAATGAACATGCAAACTCATCATGATCCCTGAAGGGAAAGCAAACCAGTAGAAAAGTTCTAAGGATAGCCCTCTGTGACAAGACCTCATCTCTAGATCTAAAAACTAGGGACTCATTTTCAATTAAACCATTTACAAAACTCCAAAGCAATGGGAGGGTGGAATTCTCTAACTTGGAAATAACAAAAGGAGCCCTTCAAAGCTTCAGGCAGTGCAGGTTGCTTTATGGGATCAGAAAGCTTCATTCATTCATTCATTCATTCATTCATTCATTCATTCATTCATTCATTCATTCATTCATTATCCCAGAGAAGACTCAGGAAGATGCATCAATGACTTCATGGAAGCATCTTACCCTTCCAGTAAGGGAGTATGTACGCTACCCCTAAAGGTGACCAAAGAAGCTACAAAACCCTGAATTGAATCACTTCCAAGCACTGCATTAAGCTTTTGAACTTGAAAACTTCATGAGCAAAGAATTCAGTCAGCTGTGCCAAGCTTATAAAAGTTTGCTTTTTAAAAGGGGGATAGCTATTATGGTGATAATGTTTCTAATAAATGTCTAACAGTGAGCAACAGACGACTTCCATTTCATTGCTCTACTGCAAATGCAACCAAGATCCAGTTGGCCCAAGGCAAGCTTGGCTTGATGATAGGAATTAGATCTGTTCCTTTTAAGAAGACAACCATGTTTATTGTTTTAAGGGGCTTTTTAGGGGTTCTACTGGTTTTTATTGTTTTATTGTGAACCGCCAGGAATTTGAATGGAGAGCAGCGGTATATAAATCTGAAAATTAAATAAATAAATAAAATTAAAATCCTATGTGTTTCTGGTTTAACCTGACTCCTGTGTCTCACGTAGGATGGCACTTCTTGCTCCGGTTGCCAGGAAGATCTGAGCTAAAGTACTTTTAATAAGAGCCACTGATCTGAAATGCTGATCTCATATATCCAACTCCGACATACTTTGTTTTATTCTGCTGGTTTTATATATTATGCTGAGAAATATTCTGTTTTACTCTTGTACTCTTATTGAATAATTCTTTTTTTATATAAAGGGTGATGCCTATATACAATAAATAAAATGCTGATGTATTTCTGTCCTTTCTTTATTATTAAGGACTTCTATATTTTAAAACTATGTGCTAGAACTGTTTGTGTGCAACCCCAAACTGGCAATGAAAACTGGCTTCTTGCCTCAGTTTCCTTGAATTGTTTCGTGCAGGGGTAGTCAACCTGTGGTCCTCCAGATGTTCATGGACTACAACTCCTATGAGCCCCTGCCAGCAAATGCCCCCTGGTTTAGTGCATCTGACTTCTTCCTTGTCTTAATTGCCAATTACTGTGGTTTACACTATTGAAGGAAATGCTGGCTGAACCCCCCCCCCCCAAAAAAAGGAAAGAAATCTAGGCAGAATAATATAAAATAGATGGTAAAATTGTCTTTCAGTGGCGATTGCAAGAAAATTAAAATCCTCCCTGCTGAGCAACAGGTTGCCAATGTCAGTCACTCACACAACTAGAGTTCTCAATAAACTGCTGTTTATTTTGTTTGTGTCTGCACAAAGGTGGATATTGTTTGAGCAGGTGAGCTGCTAGGGTGGCACATCAGTCAGCTGTTATTGAATGAACCATTTCCTAACTATTATTAAACTCATTGGCAGCAAAAGCTGGCTGTGCACAGGGCTGATTGTCTTGCACCCATGCCATCACAATCACTCATCCCTTAGGAAGGTTTAAGGGTTTTTTACCCCCAAAGGTTGATTTTTAAAAACTAAAGCAAAGATCTAAATCAATACATTTCAAGTGGTGCATTAAAAAAGCAAGTCAGCTTAATTGAAGCATAGCAACAGATGCAAGCTAGACAACTGAATTAGCATTCATAACACTGATAAACATCGTTGTCCAGTGCCTGGTGAAGAGTGAGGGGAAAACATGCTGCTCTGTGGAAGAAACCTCCCTCTCAGTCAATCCTATTAAAAGCTACTAGTGTATGCACTCCAGCAATCAGATCAGATTAATATACTATGGATCCAAGGGAGGGTTTCTTGTGGTTTACATTCTTGTACCTTGTATACCTTGGTGTAGATTGTAGAAGATGTGCTTGATTTGAGGGGAATTTTCATTGGTCTAATTCAAGCTTTCTCAACCTTAGTTTTATGAAATCCTGGGGTTTCTTGAGAGCTCTGGAAGGGTTTCCCAAATGACTGGGAGTTAAATGTTTATCGGGTGATATGGCCATATGTGGTCAAATCAACCCACCCCCTCCTCCCAAAATGGCCAGTGATGGGCCTGGAGGAAGTGAGAAGGGGAGGGTCATGGGGGCTATGCTTCCCAACCATATTCTGTGTGATCACACCACTTCTGAGGTTTCTTGAAGCCTGAATTATATTTCAGGGCTTTCTCAACAGTAAAAAAGCTGAGAATGGCTGGTCTAATTTGTGAGAAAGACTGCAAGGGTTACTTATTTCAGTTACAGGCATAGCAGTTTTCTTTTCCCCTGAAGATACATTTTAATGTATATTTTAGTATCTGTTCAGAGTGTGCAAGTTAATGGAGAATTTGGTCTACTTCATGTGGAGAGTAGAATGGTAAACTGAAGACTTTTTTTTCTGTGGCAGCAGGTATCCAAGCAAGGAATATTAGGCTAGTAATGGCAAAAAATAAAAGACCTGAATATGCAGTGTTTGAGGACACTGAACTCAGAATGAGAAAGGAGGCTGGTGCATGGATCACTTATCAGTTCTTCAGATAAAGTGGCATTTCTCTCTCAATATTGGTATCTAGAGCTCTAAAAGTTCTTGTTAATGTGCCCAACTTTTTGTTAGATTTGCATTTTCATGAACTTTGTATGGATTCTGCATATGAAAAGAGATAGTATTGACTTTGACCTTCAGCTACATTTCAGGGGTCTAAATTGTAATTATTCAAAGAGTCTGTACACCCACTGATTGCACCTAATCTAATTTTCTGTTTAACTCAAGGTCCAGTTGAAAAGCGATGAATCCAAAACGTTTGCAATGAAGATACTAAAGAAACGCCACATAGTAGACACAAGGCAACAGGAGCACATACGTTCCGAGAAGCAGATCATGCAAGGGGCGCACTCAGATTTTATTGTGAGGTACTGTCATTTCACTTGCCAGAATCCATTTTCCCATGCACAGGAGCATGCATCCCAATTCTTACAAGAGTTGATGGAACTGGTACATAGGTTCTTTCTCATCTGATTTAAACCATTTGGTTTGCTTTTTAGAAGTGCTCAGAGGCACTACATGGGTAAACAACCACTGTGCTAGAGCTGTAATTCTTAACAATGGAGTCTTACTATACCAGCACAAGTTATACTACTCTCAGGACAACTCAAAAGCAGAGGAGATAGTGCAAGCATAGATACTAGGAGAAATGTGAAGGAGGGGGAGTATGATGAGTGTGGGCAGGCAAGGAAAATGTAAATCCTTCCCTAATTCAAGACATATACATATATGAATGTATATGTCATCTTTCTGATTTGCAGATAATGGTAAAGGTAGCTACCAAATACATACAATCCACAAAAAAATTTTTTTTTATTTCTGTTTCATCCAGTGAGCAAAACCGAACTGTGTTTCATATTTAACCATTCCTGTAGGCATTTCCTCTTTCTTCATCAGGGTGAATCTGCATGGAGCTTTTATTGCAATCCCAGGTTGATTCAGTCCCTGCCGTCTACACAGAATGTGATTTCCGTTTTGATTCTGGGCGATTTAAATTTTTCATCTGCAACAAGCATGATTGATCCAGAGTGACGCTACCATTTCCCCGCGATATCCTGGAGTGGTTTTAACCCTCGATATTTGAAAAATCGGCATTAGTAAAGGTGGAGCTGTCTGCTTTCACCAAAATAACTTGTTGCTGCCTCATGGCTCCAATGGTGTAACGAGGAAGTCTGTCCCTGATTAGCTGGGCGCCAGTTCAAAGAATTCCTGGTTGCAAGTTGCAAGTTCCTGGTTGCAAGATTTTTTTTAAACTTTAATGTAACTGTCCTCCACAATCCACACTTCTCGCAGCAGAAATTTGCCTCATTCTGTGAGAGGCTGCTGCTGTCTCATCGCTGCTCATCTTGGCTCCCCCACCCGCCCGCAGATACAGTCCCTGTGAGGAAGGAGAGGCTGAGAAATCAGGGAGGCAGTTCTTTTAATTCTGGGTCCTCGGCTCGACTCACCCTCCCACCGACCCCCACCCCCGCTTGCAGATTCAGTCCCTGTGAGGTAGGAGAGACTGAATGATTAGGGAGGCAGTTCTCTTAATTCTGGGTCCTCGTCTCCGCTTGTCTCGCCCTCCCCCTGCCCACTCGCAGGCAGCCTCGTGCAGATGGGTTTATGTTTCAAACTGGGGGGGGGGGGACACAAAGACTCAGGTTCAGATCGATCTGAATTCAGCAGGGTCGAAAGTAGAAAAAGAAGCTCCGTGCAGATTCAGCCCAGGTCACACATTATATCATTTCCTGTACCTCTAAGTGGGCAAAATTATGGTGGGATTGAATAGCTTTCTTCTAGTTTTATATATATCTTTTTCCTTATCTTTCCACCAAAAGATCAACAAGGTGACTTATGACAATACTGACCTGCAGCTACAGTCTGCAGATGGTTGGATCCTTATCCTCTGTTAGGCCATTGCTGCCACTGATTATACAAACCTTCTATTGAAGAGGTTTGAAATATTAATATTGCAGAGGAAGATTATTCTCTGTTACTTTTTGGCCAGCTGATTAACAAAACCACAAAATTCTCTAGCAAAGCAATTTTAAGCAAGATAATAACAGTTTTTTTAACATGACCCCTGCTTTTTCTAGCCAATGACCATTACCAGAGGCAGAATTTGATGAGTCAGTAGCCTTTGGAAGAGAGAGAACTGGAGACTTGTGTGTCTTTTTTCTTTTTCCAGAATTTGCAAATATACAAGTAGATCACAGGTGGAAGCAAAAAAGTATCTGTGCAAGGTAGTCATCCCACTTCAGATTCCAACACCCAGAATATCCAGGGCTCTTCAGGCAACACTCAACAAGTCTCCATCTGCTTTACACTACATCTTTCTAGAACTGTTCCTATTTTCTTAAGTATACATAGCTCCCCTCTTCAGAAAAGGCTCATCTTCTCCATCTTCTAAAGAATCCTTGACAGAGTTATCAGGCGGCACCCACTGAGAGACAGGAAATGATGGCTGTGAGCCAATAACTTAATTAATGAATGATGATCTGCTCAGTCACAGCAATGATCTATCACAAAAAGAAAATGCCATGAAATTGTCTGCATGATGCTGGCAGGAGCTCGTGGGAATTGTAGTTCATGAACATCTGGAGACCCACAGTTTAGCCACCCCTGTCTTAGAGTCCCTAAAGCATTCCTCCAGAAAGGGAGCTTTGCTGGTTTCAATAGAAACTTTGGGATTTGTTGCAGACCTGAGATCAAGCCTGCCACAGAATGCAGGGCATGCAAGAGCCATGTTACCTGCTCCCAGTTGCCTCTTTACATGGATCTTCCTGTATTTTCATCATTTGGGTGAACAGCAGGAAGTTCTCTTTTGATATATAGACATGCACGAGAATTACCTGGGAAGACATAATCTCCCACAATCTAATTACTGTGCCGCTGCCACCAGCACACTTGAGAGGGGCATCCTGCTCCCCATCCTGAGTCTCCTGCTCAGCGGCAGCCCAAAGGGTGGTTCCTGTCTGCCTGCTGGCCTGGGCTGGCCTGGCATTTGTGGCCAGGCCAGCCCTGTGACTCTGACTGGTCTGCAGGTGGCTTTGCCTTCCCTCCACCCCAGGAAAGCCTGGAAGGGTTCAGAGGAACTGCTGGCTCACCACTGGCTAAGCCAGGCTGGGCCAGGCAGGCACTGAGGTCCAGTGGACGGTGGAGGTGGAGTGGACCACAGCTGCCCTTACTTCTCCTTGCCTGTGCTGGGCTGAGCTCCCCATTGCCTGGTACAATGCACCATTCCCACTGCCATGCCTCTCACCCAGGCCGCCTCCTCAGCCAGCCATCTTCCAGGATAATGTTATGTACTTATTAAAAGAGAAGAATATGAGCTGGATTTTTCTACCCAGCTTTTTACTACTCAAAGGAGTTTCAAAGAGGCTTACAACTGCCTTCCTTTCCTCTCCTCACAACAGGCATACTTTGAGGTAGGTGAGGTTGAGAGAGCCCTGAGAGAACTGTGACTAGTCCAGGGTCACCCAGCTGGCTGCGTGTGGAGGAAGAGAGGGGACTCAAACCCAGTTCTCCACCATTACACAGAGTTGGGTCTCTGTAGTCTCTGGTAGAAAGCATTTGTTTCTCACCTGAACAGTCTTGGGAAGTATTTTATGTATTTATTTAGGCATGTCTACTCTACTTTTCCCCTCAAATGTATTCCCAAAGCAACTCCCAGAAATGTCTAAATTAAACAGTAGGATGAATGAATCAAACATGAACAAACAAAAGGCACTTGGGTTGGATCCTCATTCACTGGGCTGGTTGTCATTGGCTCCAGGCTGCAAGTCTCAGGCAAAGCGCCAAGTTCCCTTGGGCTCAAGTCCAAGGGCTCACACCTCTGGCCACACTACCTGCAAACAGGAAGGAAGGAAGGTGTTGGATAGATGTTTTACACTCTCTCCAATGCTAGACTGCTCAAAAAGAGTCAAGCTGTACTCATAGAATTACCAATCTCCCTTTCCAGCAAACACAAGGCTATAAACATAATGAACTGACATTTCTGTTATTTTGGAATAATTCAGCTCCTCTCTAGCCCATTGAAACCGATCTTGACACGGAGCAGAATCATGACACTGTGTCCTACAGAAGAAAGCTCTACAGATAGTTCTTAAGAAGTAGGTTACCACAGAGCTTTTCTTTCTTATGTGCTCTTTTCTATAACTAAAGAAGGTTTTTCTCCCCTTGGAGGAAGATTCAAACATGTAAGACTCCATCTGCAGTAAAGAAAAAGATGGGTGGTTCTAGCTTTGGATTGCTTTAGATGACATACAAGACCT
This sequence comes from Paroedura picta, assembly GCF_049243985.1. Classification (NCBI taxonomy): domain Eukaryota; kingdom Metazoa; phylum Chordata; class Lepidosauria; order Squamata; family Gekkonidae; genus Paroedura; species Paroedura picta. Next base: position 73,774,647 of record NC_135376.1, read on the forward strand.
CTACTGGACTATGAGTAGATTTACCCGTCATCTTGGAATAGTGCTGTTGTGCCGTATATGACATCACCACCACCACACTTAAACAGGATCTGTGAAACTCTTGGATAAGGGACCATCTTTTGTGGACACTATTGGACCAGGGCCTTTTCAGCAATTGCCCTTTTTTAGTGAAACATCTTCCCCAAGAAAGCTTAATTGCCTTTATCATTTGCCTGCTTCCAAAGAGAAAGGAAGAAAAAAAACATTTCTGTTATGTCAGGTCTTTAAAAATGAGTCCCCTGTTTCTTGAGGTTTTGTATCCATGCACCTGTTGGCTATTGATTTGCCCTTGCTTTTACTGGTTGTAATGGTATGTAGTAAACCACATTGGAGGTAAGATCATTGGCAGGTGGTATTAAAATGCTACAAGTGAATCAGTAAGCACTGCAACACAACTGCCTGTGGTGCATCAGACCAGTGGTACAGTGGGTGGCTTTCAGTATGGTTTCTCTGCTAAGGTAGATTCCCACTGCAGGCATCCAGTGACGGGGGCTATCTGAAGAGCAGCACTCCCCCTTTACTCAGTGCATTTATGGCAGTAGATTTTCATCTGGTAACAATCCGCTACACTGAGATTATATGAGTTTAATATCGTACATAGGGTCGCAATGGGTTCTACACGACTTCGCACCTAACAACAACAACTAATATCTCAAAACACTCACATTACTGTTTTTTTCCCCTTTTGCATTCCATTATAGGCTATACAGGACATTTAAGGACAGCAAATATTTATATATGTTGATGGAAGCTTGTTTAGGAGGAGAGCTTTGGACAATTCTCAGGGACAGGTGAGAGTTTTCACTCCTTTGTGTGAATTGCAATTCGTATTGGTGTGCAGAACGTTCATATGGTCAATCTGCATCCTTTTCAGCTAGACTTTGTCCATTCTAAATTATTTCCCAGAGGTGTGAAGTTCTGGGCTCTGGCTGAGACCCAAATGCTTGTATTATTCATGCCAATAAAACATTTGCATGTCTTTTCAAAGGCACAGAAGTCATCCCATTGCTTTATATGCAGCAGGAAAAGAAACATCACCTACCACGATACCACTGAATTAGAAGCTTCCTACTAATTTCCTCTAATTGATCCACCATTGTTTGGTTTTTTTAGGACCTTGCTTTCCCCCTACATTTGAATGGTAAATCCTTTCCATACTTATTCTATGTCTCTCAGAATTCATCTATACAGGGCTTATTTTGGAAAATGTTCTGCATTCATACAGCACACTTAATCTCTGCAGCCTTTGTGCCCTGAGGGTTCCAACACAAGATGTTACAGTCTATGCACACGGCTGCCAGAGACAGCTATGGCACTGGCACAGGTTGGGGAATTGGGTTGTGCAATGAGGGGGCACCTGCAGAAACCCTAGGCTAGGAAACCAACAGGTTAGTCTTGGCCTCACCTGAGAATAGCCCATATAAGGCATCTTGAGCATGCACATTTCCCCCAGATCTCCCCCCCCTGCAAACTTGGTTGGTCCCCTAGATTTCCAGAAACATTTACACAATTCCCTACTTACTCTAATGTGCAGGGTTTTTGATTTGCACACTGGGACCAAATTGAGAGATATGCGATGATGCCAACAGTGTGGTAGAAAACCTGACCAGGAAAGGAGGACAGGTGCTATGTGGGACCAGCCAACAATGCAATGGTTCCCAGTCTTGTTAGTGAACTTTACCGTACCTATATTACTAAAATTATTATGAAACCGTCATAATGAAAACCATAGCTTTTGTTCACTTTAGGCTTCATGGCTTAGACCAACTTGTGTGTTCTTTCCTTCTCTTTCACTGTCCATGTTCAGAGCTGCCTGCAGACCTTTCCCCAGGGTCACCACGCACCGCATGTGGCAGGGAACAAGAGGGAGGGAATGCTAGCATGTGAGTCGGCAGGGGGTGCTGGGTGCAGTCAGAAATACAGCAGCTGCCCCACCCAGGGCCGGTTTATCCATATAGCACATGCAGCATGCGCTATGAGCCCTGTGCTTCCAGGATCTGAAATGGTCCTACAGGGGTACATGAGTCGTACTTGGCCTCCCAAGAGGCCACTTCCTAGCATTAAAGGAGACACATGGTGCCTTTCCATCTCTAAAGATCAGGACCATAGCTTCTCTCCTCCCCCCTTTTCCCTCTTTAAGGACACTCAGAGTGATACCCCTTTCACCTGTGGGGACCCCTCTGGCCCCAATCTGGCTGCTCCTGCCAAAATCGTACTCTGCTAGGGCCCCACAAAACCTTAAACTGGTTCTAGTGCTACAGGCCCTATGAATCCTTAAACCATTCCTGGCCCCACCTCAAAGTATTCTGCTGATGTTGGTCACGCACACCAGGTTTTTGCTTCAGCTTTGCTTCTGAACTGCATGGTTTCCCCATTCCCTTATACCATACAAAAGGGGTCTTTCAAAGAAAACTAGGACAGCAATGGCCCAACAAATGATATACTTGGGGGGGGGGGAGGATGCAATTAAGACCCCAAGCTGGAGTAAAAACCTGGAGCAAAGTATCTCACTAGATCTCACTAGATACAAGGGAAAGGGCTTGGGATTTGTTGCAGACAAGACTGCTGGCAAGCACAAAGTTGTCCTGGACTGGAATTGAATGGGATCTGAAATGGTCCTGCAGGGGTACATGGGTCATACTTGGCCTGCCCAGCATTAAAGGGGACACATTCCATTCCAGAGGCAAGTACTTTGAAATGATTGGAGAACACCCTGATGTCTTTGGACTTGGCATAGTGGTAGAAGAGGGTTTTCAATTGCTGCAGATGTGAGCATCCCTGCCTCTTGAGATTCTTCATACTATTCTCTGCAGAGTCTCTCAAGGGATGACTGTTATAGTAACTAAATCCTAAACCTGTCTTTTCACCCCATCTTCGAATCCTCCCTGTGATGGAGAGGGATCAAAATCCCCAGTAATGCGTGGCAAAATTTATAGGAAGAGAAATAAAAGGCTGCCCCAGTAGGTAGGAGAAAAAAGAACAAGGAGCAAGCTAGAGCAGTTTAGTAGACCTTTCTGATCCCTGTGCTATAAGCTTCTTCTGGGATCTTAAGCAAAACCTGCTCTGCCTTTGATATCCATTTGTCCAAGGTGGAAGCCAGAGAAGTAATTGCTTAAAATCCCATGAAGAAGCTTATAGCCAAAGGCTATAACCAGCTCTCAAAGGTCTAATAAACTGTTCCACCTCGCACCTTGCTCTTCTTCTTTTCTCCCATCATAACTTACAGCCATAGGGGGAGGGGGATCAAGGAAACAAGAGCAAACAGGTAGAGCCCAAATCAAAAGGAAATTACAGTTTGGATCCAGACTAAATTGGCAATTTCTACTAATTCCCCTTCCTGCTGCAGACCCTCCTGTGTTTATTCTTCCCTGACGTCCATCCCCCAGGAGCAGCATTTCTGAGAGGTCAGTGAGCTGCAGAGCGAGGGAGAGGCAGGAAAGCCCTATTCTGTCGTTGACAGTAAGACAAAGCAAAAAGGGAAAGCGGTAACTATTTGGACTAAGAACAGATCAGATCTATTAACACTGTCACAGACCAGCAAACAGGATACATTTGATCATTAACATAAAGGTAAAGGTAAAGGTAAAGGTAAAGGTAAAGGTAAAGGTAAAGATATCTCCTGTGCAAGCACTGGGTCATATCTGACCCTTGCTGTGATGCCCTCTAGCGTTTTCATGGCAGACTCAATATGGGGTGGTTTGCCAGTACCTTTCCCAGTCATTACCGCTTTACCCCGCAGCAAGATCATTAACATACAACAGGTTAAAAAAGAAAGATGATGAAATATAAGAAAGGCAAAACATTAAAATTTTGATTGCATAAGGCTTTCTGTTTCCAAGATGCTAAAAAACAAACTTTTGCAACAGCACTTGAAAGGGACTTATTGCTATTTGTATTGTTAGTTTTATGGCATAAATTACTGGTGTAACTTTTCTTAGGCGCTTTTACAAGCATATTTTATTCTAATTTTTTGAAATCAAATTCCATATCTTTAATAAACATTAAAAACTGTTAAGTAAAATCCAGTGTAGTAAGTGTTGGACTTAAAAACAATAGTTTGCAGAAGCTTATTTTGGGGAGAAAAATAGTTACTTTTCTCTCATACTCGTGGTATCTACTGCCATCTAGCTTTGAATGTTATTTATCTTTTACTGCCATGGTGTTTGTTAGGGTTTTAGCTGGAAACAACTATGGTGTTGAAATGCAATTGCAATTGCAGTCACTTCGAGAACTTCTTAAGCATCTATAACTTGCTAACCAGCTTTAAGTTCGAGATAGACTAGTTGGCCCGTGTCTGAAACTCAGATTCTATAAAAATTTCAAGTAGGAGCCCAGTGTCTGTATTGCACGTATTGGGAAAACGCAAGACAGAAGATAATTTCAATGGCATCTGCTGTTAATAATCCTGTAATCATTTATTAATTCCTATTTAATATACCGCTAACATGTTGTAACGATTTCAGTCCTTCAGCTCGGCCTTAATGTGTTTACTCTGGCATGAATTTAGAGATAGGGAAGCAGAAGGGTGGTAGTAAACAAATCTGCAATTTATTAAGGGTTTTTTCCCCCCTCCTGATAGTTCAAGGGAATGTGCAATAGAGTGCTCTATGTGTGTAGCTTGCCAATAAACAGTGTTTAAGGAAATTTTAATTGCTGATTGTCATGAAGAAAGTCTAAATGGTTCTGGCTGGAAATAAGAGGAAGGACTACTGTCTCTAGTTCCTGACATCCAACACTGGTTTGGCAGCTGACTGTAATAGATGGCAATTATTTCAGACCCTGCAGTATGCTCATTATGCACCAGTGATGTCAATGACCCACTTTGTTCTCACTGGGATGGGGGGGAGCACAACTTGTGGGCAAGTTATTTGTGGCCTTCAAAATTATACGCTCCCCACAACTAAGCAAACAAGCAGAGAAATATGATTCCATCAAAACCCTACAGCTGTTTTGCAGCATGGTTTCTCTGGCAGCCAGTGGGCTTCAGTCACATCATTAAATATATGAAATACGCTCTCCTGACAAGACAGGTCCTTCAGGTGGTTTCATGCATGCAATGTGCTAAAAATGTTTGAGTAGTGACTTTCATTTTGAAAGGCTGGTTACTGCCCAGTGATGTCGATGCAATTATTAAGAGGTTCCTCTCTTTGTATCCGGGGGGGGGGGGATGTTGGGGGAGTGGCTAATGAAAGCTGCCTGTCCCTTTCGTTGTGTGGGTACCAGCTGAAAAGGCAGATATGTGCATGCACATGGAACTCATATTTATATATGCACAAGTAGAATCCTGCGAGAACTTGCCCCATTTTCATCCCTCCTTTCTTTTTCCCCACTATACACACACACACAACTTTCTCACCCCCTTGGTCACCAGTTTCTCACTTTCTGTTCCTCTGCCCCCATTACTGATTCACCCCCCCACACACACACATTACACCAGCTGATGAAGAAGGGTTTTAAAGGGGGAAATCATGTCAGCCTAAACCCATATATCACCCGACTGACAGCAGAGGGCCTGACAGAAGGAGTGGGTCTAGGTTGGGAGTTCTTTCCTCTCTAACATCCTCATGCTGGCTGATGTTGGAAGGCTTACAGCAAATAGTCTGCCTTGCGTACTTGCTGCTCTAAGCCTTTCTCTGCCAACATCAGTGATGGGGGCATGGAAGGGAAAGCACCTCTGAACCAGACCCACCCATCAAGAGGCAGAGCATGCTTTCTGCTTCAAGCTTCAACCTACAGTTTCTGTTGAAAACTTGCAGAACTACTGAGATAGTGTTTGGAACTGTGAACAGCAACTTCATTTGCACAGATTTTGCCTTCCCATTTGCTTTCCCAAGATGTTTACATTTTAGGATTTATCTGCAGTCCTGGAGAGTCCTTTGGGTCTGTAGAAAAAATCCCAAAATCTGTGCATAGCCCCATTATGAGGATTTTTGCTCAGAGTTAGATATAAAGCTAGAGAGCCTGTCATGTCAGAGGGTGGTGTGGCATGGAGCTTGGAAATGGATGCCCAAGCACACTTGTATGTTCTCCCCAGTGGGGCAGTTTAACATGTCCTGATCCAATTTGCCCCTTTCCTATGGTAAAAGAACTCAGGAGATCTTATTATCCCCCTTTCCCCCCTATATAGAGGTTCATTTGAAGATTCTACAACCAGATTTTATACAGCATGTGTAGTAGAAGCTTTTGCCTATCTGCATTCCAAAGGAATCATTTATAGGGACCTCAAGCCAGAAAACCTCATCCTAGATCATCGAGGTTATGCCAAACTGGTGAGTGCTCAAACATTTTTCTTCTAAGCAGCAAGGAAATATTGTCATGTCATGCTCACTGCATTGTAGTTAAGGCTCTGTCTCCTCTTCCATTATAAAATGTCTTCTCTAACGGGTTTATAACAGCCATAAAACAGTGCTTCTGGCTGAAAAGTAGTATTCAGGGCTGAAGTCCCAGGATTAAGCATTGGCTTAGAAAGAGAGCTAATAAAAGCATATCCATCTCACTGTTTCTGAAATATAAAAGTGCAAAAGTTAAAGTTTACAGTTATTGGTTTTAAAGGCCTTCTTGTGTACTTACTCTCAAGACTGCCTTCCCACAGGCTCCCGGTGCTTGATTATAGTTTCTTTTTTGGTAAATTACTACTTTTTAAAAAGGAAATGTCATTTTCTCCAACCTTCAGTATTTCTAATGATAGAATTCTGGTGCCTTATTGTTCATTGATTTGAAAGAATTAGGCCTCAAACCAACTCAATCCTAGCAAGATACAAGACCGGCGGAACTCATTCTGCCCTTGAAAAAGAGACCCTTGACTATAGAAGAAAGACACAGGCAGCATTAGTGTTCATATGTATTTGAATTGTCTTGGATATTAATACGTCATTGCTCAGATGCATTCTGGAATGTAAGCCAGAGTCAACCAAATCATATCCAGAAATAGTTGGGACTGGGCTCAGCAACCATTCACCATGGGTTGTAGGTGTTTGGTATTACTACAGCATGCTGTGCCTTGACCTAGAAAGGCCAGGTTCATTGCTACTGTACCACCACCGCTCCCTCAATAATGGATGACCATTCCAATCCCCCATGGGAGCAGTGGCAGCTGTTATACCATGATCTCCAAATTCACCAAGATCTATAATAGGGACAGCCAAACTATGGCTCTCCAAATGTCCATGGACTACAATTACCATGATCCTCTGTGGACATCTGGAAAGCCACACTGTGGCCACTCCTGATCTATAATGATGGAATCAAGAATACCACTAATCTCACCATATAAAATCAATCCTAGATGGACAGATGCTTTGAAGCTGATTATAATTGTATTGTATTGTGAACTGTATTATAAATTATGTATTGTAAATATATGGCTGTTCATCAATTTGGTCCCATCTCATTCCAGCACTTGCATATTTATGGCCAGACTACAATCAACATGGTGGATACCACTACCAGTGCTACAGTGGCTTGCAAAAGTATTCAGCCCCCTTGGTATTTGTCCTGATTATAACCTGGAAATTAGTTGGGGTGGGGGAGGGAAGAGCCATTTGATTCTCACAATATGCCTACCACTTTGAAGGGGCAAGATCTTTTTTATTGACACCACCAGTACTCCAGACAAGAAAAACAGAAATCAGGACTGTCCGTAACTATTTGTCCCCCTTGCTATGACATCCCTAAATAAGATCTGGTTCATCCAATTAATTAGGGTCCACCAGTATGCAATCCAAGTGACACATGATCCCTCACAGGTTGTCTGTATAAATAGACCTGTTCTGAAAGGCCCCTGACGCTGCTGCACCATGAAGCAAGCACCATGAAGACCAAGGAGCACTCCAAACAGGTCAGAGACAAAGTTGTGAAGAAGTATAGCTCAGGAATGGGTTATATATCCAAAACTTTGAATATCTCACTGAGCACCATTAAATCCATTATAACCAAATGGAAATTATATAGCACCACTACAAACCTGCCAAAAAAAAGGCCACCTTCCAAAACAGACCAGGCAAGGAGGGCATTACTCAGAGATGCAACAAAGACACCAAGGATCATACTGAAGGAGCTGCAAAGATCCGCAGCAGAGATGGGGAGTATCTGTCCATACATCCACTTTCAGCTGTATACTCCACAGAGTGGGGCTTTATGAGAGGAAGGGCAGAAAAAAAGCCATTGCTTAAAGAAAATAATAAGAAGATATGTTTGGAGTTTGCCCGACTACATGCGGCAAACACCCCAAACACATGGAAGAAGGTTCTGTGGCCAGAAGAGACAAAAATTGAACATATTGGCCAGCATGGAAAATGCCACGTGTGGTGCAAACCCAATCCATTACCCCAAGAACACTATTCCCACAGTGAAGCGTGATGGTGACAGCAGCATGCGTTGAGGATGTTTTTCATCAGCTGAGAATGGACAATTGGTCAGGCTTGAAGGAAAGATGGATGGCACTAAATACAGGGCAATTCTTGAGGAAAACCTGTTTCAGTCTGACAGAGATGCGAAACTAGGACAAAGGTTCCCATTCCAGAAGGACAATGACCCTAAACACACCTAAAGCTACACTGGGATGATTTAAAGGGAAGGATGTTAATGTCCTGAAATGGCCTAGTCAAGGTCCAGACCTCAAGCCAATGAAGAATCTGTGGCATGACTTGAATGTTGCAGTACACCAAGACTACTCATCTAGCTTGAAGGAGTTGGAGAAGTTTTGCCTTGAGAAATGGGTGAAAATACCAGTAGCAAGAGATGCTAAACTGAGGTCCATTCAGCAAAATTAAATGTAGCCAAAGTCTTACCTTTTGTAAACTCTATTAATTTAACGTTCCACATGTCATCATAAACAAACTGCAAAACTCCCACCAAACTCCAGCAACAGTCAGAATTTTATAGCACTTAGAGGGAAATCCAGAAAAGTGGATTCCTCCTGAAAAAAAAACTACATTTCTGAGCACAAGCCGCAACACATCAGCGAAAGACATGTGCATTCTCAAAATAGCGGTAGAAAGAATGTCATTCCCTAGCTCATGCCCCCAAGCTTCCGGAGATGCGATCGCCAGTTTTTTCCCCTTAAACCGGCGAAAGCAACGAATAAGTGAGGCTTCTCCGGCTGAAGTCCTTTCACAAGCAATTCAGAAGTGCTTAACAATAAAACAAAGCTCCCTTCTGCTATTGTCTTTAAAGTTCCCGAGCACAATACAGCCCCTTGTTCAACACTGCCCGTAATTTCAGCCAGAAATTGCACCCATGGGGGGGGGTACTTGAAGAGCATGTAAACAATTACATGCGCCAGCTCCTACGCCAGCGAAAAAGGTCTTGAGACATCGAATGAACAAATAGTTGTTGATACTGTAGTTTTGGTGTTTTTTACAAAAAGTTTTTAAAGGGAAAGGGGCTTTTCAGGAGCACGAACTCAACCGTTCATTGGCTGTTCTGTTTGATTGATGGCAAGGGGTTGGAAGAAGCGTGGAAAAATATTGCTTCCTTTGTTACAATTCCAGCTATGCCGGAAACTTGTGGGAAATGAATAGACCACTACTGGGACTTCAATATTCCACTAGAATTGAAGGTATGCGGAATGGTGAAATTCCACTATTAAATATAGTGTTTCTGCATACTGCAAACATTAACCAACATTGGTAATTGTGCAGAATGTCCCTGATAGAAGCAGACCTCAAGAGACTTGCAGCTGTAATTGCAGCAAAAGGTATTAACTTTGGAGGAGAAATACTCATGCTCAGTCATGATTTATGTCCTTCTTGTTTTGAGTACTGTTCGGGTCATAAGAAAAAAGATTTTGCACCTTCAAAGCAGTAGGCATGCTGTAAAAATCAAATGGTGCTAACCCTCTCCCCCACCCCAACAATTCCAGGTTGTAATGTGACAAACCAGGACAAATACCAAGGGGGGGGGGGTGTGAATACTTTTGCAAGGTACTGTAATTAGATGTTTTAGTTCTTGATAAACTAAAGAAATGTAATACCATTTTGTATAATTGTTATCTGTTCATCTTACACCTCCTATGCAAATCTTACCTTTGAAAAGATGCAGCTACGTGGCTTTCCTTTTGCATTTCGGGAGCAGCCAGCATTCTTGCACTGAATGTTCCCATGGTGAAACTTTCCTTCTGATGTTCTGTATCCCAATCAAAACAGGATCATCTCCTCAAGCCTTTCTGCCCATGGAACTGCTCTGTATTTTTTTTCTTCCTTGATGGTGTGTGAACTTTTATTCACAGGTCGATTTTGGCTTTGCAAAAAAAATAGGATTTGGAAAGAAAACATGGACTTTTTGTGGAACTCCAGAGTACGTAGCCCCAGAGATCATCCTGAACAAAGGTCATGACATTTCAGCAGACTACTGGTCACTGGGAATCTTAATGTATGAGCTCTTGACTGGCAGGTATGGGCATTGGAATTGGAGCTGCCGATAAAAATAGATCAGCAAATTAGAGGATATTTCTGCCTTTGTCACTTTGATTAGGAGCAGTGGAAGTTTAGAGCTGGCATATTCCATGATGGCAAAAATAAAGGGGGGGGGGTCTGAAAAACTATCCCATTCCGTCTGTTCATGATTATTCTGCGGTGTTTCCTAGTCAGTATGCTGATGTATAATAGCTTTGAAACAGCTAATATGAAGGTTCAAGCTCCTGTGATATTAGATTACCTAGGGGAGTGTCTTTCTCTCTCCCTTTACCTAGAGATTAAGGGCCAATGCAGACAATCTCCAAGGGGCATGACAGCAATTATTTATTTGAATTTATAAACCACCCTCTTTGCCAGAGCAGACTCAGGGCAGTGAACAGCATATGTTGAACAATACAATTAAAATCAGTTAAACATTTCTAAAACCAGTTCTAAAAACTCCGCCCCTGAGTGTAGAACTAGAACCCAGGGTGGGGGTGCAACACAGGAGGGAAGCTAATCAGATGTCGCCTGATTTACGGCCTCAACCATAGGCCTGGCAGAAGAGCTCTGTTTAACAGGCCCTGAGGAACACAGTGAACTCCGACTGGACCCTGACATTTTCTGGGAGCTCTTCCCACCAGGTTGGAGCCAAGGCTAAGAAGGTCTTTGGGGCCTGTTAGTATTGACTGAGTGCAAGGTAGGGGCATATTTGTACACCACATATAAAAATAATCTTGCCTTATTCCTCACATACTGTATAGTCCATTTTCAATGCCCGTAAGAAGCAGATTTTCCTGTTTTGTCCAGGAAAATCCAGCTGCAAAAGCAAATTGAGAGTGTATTGTCCAATGTGTGCATACAGAAAGTATTGGAAGTGCATTATCCAAGGTGTGCAGAATGAGCCTCTGTTTGCACACTGTCACAAATCCATCAAAGTGTATGTGTAGGGTGGTGTGCAGAATGGTTGAGTTCAGTCTGTGATGGCCACTGCACACAATCAAGGAGCCATGGCTTGAGTCACATTCATCTGTTTTGAAATGCCTCACTGGCTGCTGTAAAAAGAATGAAGGAAAACCACGATTCATCTGAACAAAGACAGGGGCCAAGGAACTCCCATGTAACTGTGCACATTTAAACTGACTATTAAGAAAAACCACCTGGACTCTGGGATACATCACCTGAGGAAATTGTACTACTTTCCTGCAGATTTCTGAGAAGAGAAGCTGCATAAGCAAGTGTCAGGGATGATTTAACTTGAAGGGATACAGCCATTAATTGTTGTAGAATAGATGTGGCATAGCAGATAGCTTAATAGACCTTAATCCTGGGTTCAAATCCCTTCTCAGCCAAGAATTCTTGTCATTTTCTCCCATCCTCCGTTCCCATGGGTAAAGCATGAACGTCAACCTTTCTCGCAGGAGGTGGATTTGTAAAGCTCTTCTAATACCAGAAAGTGCTGCACACCCAATCGTTGTTGATAAGAACAGCAATAATAGATGACCCTTCACATATTTTCCAATACTAGCATCTTCCAGTACAGACTTTAAAAATATTATTGTGTTAGCCACTAGACCATACCCACGTGCTGATTAACAGTGCGATCCGAAGCAGTCAGTGGGCTTAGAAAGGTATCACTCAGTTTAGGATGGTACTTCATCTGTAGAAATTGTAAAGGGGTTCTGTTCTCTGTTTTCTCTGTAAAGTGCCGATGTCTACACTATTATCCGATAAGCAAACTGCTATTTACAAAACAGCACAGCAGAAATTAACATCACCCCAAGTCTGTGAGGCTACCAAACTTTGCAAACTTATGGAGGTCTTTGAATTAAGGGGTAAAGTCAGAGAAGCCATATTTTACATGGCTTGTATGTGGTGCCTAAGAATATGGCGTTCTGTTGCTGACACTTGAATATGTCACAGCCTTCTATTCATCCAATTGATTCTGTGGGATCATGAAACTTCAGAGAGGAATATGGCCTATTAAAACATAATAGGCATATGCAGTAGTGTTTCTCAGTATGCAGCAGTTGTTACTGATATCCCTTATTGAGAACAGCTGAGTATGGGCGCTGCAGACATAAAAGTTAAAGGAAATATTGCTGGGTAAGACAATATTTCACATACTTGTCGCATTGTGAGCCATGCTATTCTTTTGTATTTTCATGTGTAAGCTTTAAGCATGCCGAAAAGGGGTATATTGAGAAGTCCTATTCATTCCATATAGAGCAATTTATCAGCATAGTGGTATATTAAGATCTGCAAAATACTACACAGTTTGGAGCTGTCAGACATATCCTTTTTTGAAATTCACAGTTTTGAAAGTGATTGGATGCTAGTGTCAAAAGCCTCATCCAGAATTTTTAGACCAGGGGTAGTCAAACTGCGGCCCTCCAGATGTCCATGGACTACAATTCCCAGAAGCCCCTGCCAGCATTCGCTCCATGGACATCAGTCCATGATGGCCACTCCATGGACATCTGGAGGGCCACAGTTTGACTACCCCTGTTTTAGACTGTCCCCAAACTTTCAGACCCCCGGCATACTTGACCCTTTCAGACAGCATATCAGTTTGCCTATAATGATGTCCATGATGTCCAAACTGATTATTTGCATTTAAAAAAAAAGGAGGCCTCAATAATGCGTCCAACAAATTGAGCTTTTCTTGCTGTTCCTTAGATCCAATATTTTCTCTTGCATCTGTCTTACTGCTGCTGTTTGAGAAATCCAACCATCCCACTTGAGGTTGACAGGTTACCTGTTTGCTGTATCAGATCCCTTTGCATGGTTTCCTTGAGTCCTAAAAATGCTATTCTGTCTGCTCATGAGGATGGAAATGAGGGGGTCCTATACAGAATGGCAAAGGCACATCTCCCTATGCGTGCCCCATATATATGTGCCAATGGTGTTTGTAGAACAGCCCTTAAAAGAAGAATCAGCGAAGATCAAAAATGCTACTGGGGTTCTCCTACAAGTATTTACTCTTCTAGCTCCAGGGTAACTAGTGATACAAATCTTATCTAGATAGTTCTTCCAGCTGATAATACCATGTACCACTTCCTTACTGTTGTTCAGTCTATAATGCAGTGAATAAAGCCATGATTATTCAGTTGTGCTTGCTAGAATCACATGGTCGTCCCTTGGCCCTAACTGACTGTTTTGAACCATACTAATATTAGCCAACACGGACCTCATCCAACTAGACTTGGCCAATGAAACAGTTAATTCAGACATCGACTTAAAAAAAATTACTGCAGAAGAATGAGTTTGGTTCAGTTAGGACGTCATAGGACATATCTACCAAATATATGAACTGCTTCTTGCTGCCTCGTTTTATAATCCCAGTTGACAAAAACAGATTTTAACTCTGGAATTTTCTTCTTCTTCTTCTTCAGTCCACCTTTCTCAGGCCCCGACCCCATGAAAACCTATAACATCATATTAAGGGGGATTGACATGATTGAATTTCCAAAGAAGATTGCCAAAAATGCTGCTAACCTAATTAAAAAACTATGCAGGTAAACGCTTTAAATGCATTTTGGGGTGGGTTTTTGGGGGGGGGGGCTGGGGAGCAGGCAGGCCATTAGACAAGGAGCTTCCAGACTTTGTTTTGTCACTCTACTGTGTTGACCTTTTTTGCAGGGACAACCCATCAGAAAGATTAGGGAATTTGAAAAATGGAGTGAAGGATATTCAAAAGCACAAGTAAGTATGTTCTCCGAGTGGGATGTTGTTGTTGTTGTTGTTTTTGTTGTGTATATGACACCAGCAATCCACACAAGGGAACTACAGGACCCTGCCTTCAGGATCCTGCAGTCTGAAGAGAACTGAGTCAAAAGTGATGAGGAAGAATATGCATTGTGTAGTGGTGAGAGTGCCCAATTAGGTTCTGGAAGACCCAGGTCCAAATTCCCACAATGCTATGGAAGATTACTTGGACTTCTCTCAGCTTACAGCATAGAGTTGTAGTGAAGACAAGGTGAAGGAGAGGAGATTGGTTTAAACTTCTTTTGGTCCCCATTGGGAAGAAAGGATGTGCATAAATGTAGTACAATGTTGTTGTTTTAATGCAGTAACATAATTGGCTTGGTTTCAGTAAGGAAATTAAAATAAACTCTAACTTTGTTGCCTGCCTATGAAGCAACGACATTATTTGCAAACCTTCTCTGTACAATAAGATCAAGCAGTCGATCAAGTATTTCTTTGCAATCCCCTTGGATTTTGACAGGACAATGAACTGAGCTGTTGTAGCAAGACCCCTACAGCATATCCTATAGTATCTGTTTATCTGTTGCCTGACTGCACAGGGACTAGACCACCAATGAAGGAATAGGCGCCAGTCAGTATAATGCAACATAACTGGATGACATACAATATGTGTGGTATTTGTCAAAAAGTCAGGTTTTCCTTGAAGATTACCACATATAAAGACACATATTTTTTTCCTATGTGTCGCACAAAACCACATATCAGTATTAAATTATTCATTCTCCATATGTGATATGTATCTGCTTTTACCTGATTAATGAACTCTGTAACCTGAAAATCTCAAATTCCAGGAAAAGCCCTGTATTACTTCACACATATTCTTGGAAATCTGTGCCTTATTCAGCCCGAGCTACAGTTGATTCCAGTTCACTCAACCAGATTGAAATGATGTGATGTTTAGGTTGAATACATCAGTGATAACAGCTGGCCCCATGCGGAATCTATTAACTGCCTGCATGCTCAGTTTGAAATTCAGCCCACATTTATCACATTGCTGAGAAACTTCCAAAAGTTGAGTGGCTTGGCTGAATTTCTTCCTGAACAAAACCCCACTTGACTCATCAGTCGCTTGGTCATAGCAACCGGCCCTTAGGCCAACAGGACCAGAATACATGAATTAGCAGAGCATGGATGTAGTCAGAAACATTCCTTGTGATTATGAAAGTCAATCCAATATTAGTTTCTTGGTGCATGCATGTTTCTTGGACGTGTCAGGAGTGCCTACTTGAAGAAGAAAGTTAATCATAAGCAGTCCTTCCATGGCTACAAGTCACCAGGAGGCCAACTGGAATGGAACATGGTGAGAAAGAAAGAATAGTTCTCCAGCCCAAGTGGTCAAAAAGCCATCAATGATGGCCACTTCAGAGTTACCAGTATCCATAGGCACCATGGATTCCTTTGTGGGTTTAGTCCATAGTCTGAAATCTCCAGCACAAGCAAACTTTGCATGTTGTTTGGTTCCTTGGAGGACCACTTGCGACTGCCTCCTTCTGCCACATTGTTTGTATACCGTCTACCTCTGTTATATCTGCAGTTCTCTAGCTTTCTGGTTTCTGCATTGTACATTTGTCTGGAAAATGCACCTCTTTTGTAAAGTGAACTTGGTATAGGCTGCTGCTGCATTATTTCCTCTTATTCCCACCAGCTATTTTTTGATCCTCCTGACTTCATCTCTGTCCCCTTTATGCCACTCTCCCTAGCCAGATTTTGAGCTCTCTCTGCAAACCTACGTACAGTGTTTTGCATGCAAGTAAAATGAAACAAACGTTCAATAGGAGATTGTGATCCGAACACAGTCATCCATGCTGGCGTTGCAGAATTCCCCAAACATGGCACAAAATATTGATGGTTGTGTCCCTGTGTCTTGTGGATCTGAGACATGCTGTTTTACGTAGCTGTTCAATTCTGCTGTAGTGGCATCTGTGCCATCTGTCTCCCTGTCTGACTTGAGCATTTTCCTGTCTCTAGGTGGTTTGAAGGCTTTAACTGGGAAGGCTTAAGAAAAGGTACACTGACGCCTCCTATAATACCAAGTGTGAGTACACTTTTAACCTCTACATTGGCTTGTACATCCTAATGGGGAAAGCAGAACCAGTGAATGGGCTCAGTGGCTGGGAACAGTCATGGGTAAAGTCTTCGGAGGGGATGGGGGTTGGATCGGGCTTGCTCGTGGGGGGGGGGGGTATATAAATACAACAAATAAATAAAATAAGTGGTTTTCCCATTGACATTGTTATCAGCACTGTGGCTGGGTTGCAATTGCTGCCTCCGAGGCTGGTCACTGGTAGTGCCCTTGACCAGAACTTGGCCACTCATGCAAAATGCTTCTGAATGCTTCTGTAATTATGTTTTTCCTCTTTAGTAAAAATACTTCCCACCCCCCCTTTCCTAAGCAGGTAGCTTTAAAATTCTGCTCCTTCTTCCTTTTCTCTCACCATCATGATCTTTCCAAGCAGGTAGCCGTGTTGGTCTGATGCAGCAGAACAAATTCTGAGTCCCGGAGCACCTTTAAGACCAACAAAAGTTTCATTCAAGGCATGAGCTTTTGTGGGCATGCACACTTCCTCAGGTACATTATACCTGAAGAAGTGTGCATTTACACGAAAGCTCATGCCTTGAATGCCTTCATCGTGATCTTTATTTTGCTCCTATCTGGCACAGTGAGCAACGTGTCAGATTCTTGCCAGCCTGCACCAGTCTCTGAGGCTATGCTTTGGCTTCCAGAACCCTAACCTGGATAGCCCAGGCAAGGCCAATCCCATCAGATCTCAGAAGCTAAGTAGGGCTGACCCTGGCTAGGATTTGGATGGAGTTCCTCCAAGGAAAACTAGGAGTCATGACATGGAGGCAGGCAATGGCGAACCACCTCCCAACATCCCTTGCCTGGTTGTCAGATAACCTTTGGGTTTCCTGGTTGCATTGCACCTGCCGTATGATAACATAAAATGCTACTTAAAAAATGACACTTAAAATGCCTTTGTTCTGGAAGCCATTTATGTTATTTATGGCTTCCAGAACAAAGGCATTTTAAGTGTCGGCCTGTTCGTTTGTTAATATAGGTATTTATAGGTATATAGGTATTTATATACTGCCCTGCTCAAAGTATCTTCTCGGGGCTGTTTACATAATTTGAATGCAATAAATTACAGTAAAACCAATAAAGGTCATCATAATACAAAACAGTTAAAAGTGTAAGATTAACAAACTGCAGTTGGTCACTATTCATCATCACACTGACTCACCGGATGTTAAAAATAAGGAGGGTAAAAGCCCCGCAACTTCTAATTCCTTTGTTATTCCCAATTTTGATTAGACTTGATGATGTCACAGTCTGAACAGTAGCACAAAAAGTCTCTCGTATGCAGTAACACCTGTACACACCCTTACCAGTCAGCACACTTACAATAACGTTGCTTCCAGATGCAATGTTTTGCAAATGATTGGAACTGTGCTTGGAAGCACTGGCTTCTAGTGCTACTAGTCCAGATGAATTAAAAGAATTAGCTCAGGTAACATGGCAACTTTGGTATCAAAACAATTACAGCAACCTGAAGAACAAACTACATGATACACCCAACATGGGTTGGGTCCCTGGTGTACGACTGGACTCACAGTTAGATGTACATCAGGCAAATGTCCCTTAAAGACTGCTCATTCACTTGGCACTTAAGGGAAGTTCCCGCAAGGTGTGTCTCACTGTGTCTGCCCATGCACCCATGGTCTAACGTGACAGGTGTATTGCATAATTGCACCCAGAGACATCCACAACTGGGTGTACCTCTTCTTGTCTGGACTTCTTGGCTTGCTGCTACAGCCATTGCACCAAGACCAACAATGGGAGAAAACCATCCAAATGATCACCAGGACACTCTTGTAACCATGAGGCCTGTCCGATTGGATTATCTAATTTCATAGCCTTGTTCGTAGGCATTTAAGGAGACCCCCCTTCCTTTTGATGATGCTCAGATGAGGGTGTTGCAATCAGAGGTAAAATATTTTCATGCAGCTTGAGAGAAAGGTCCCTTCCAGCATTTTACTTCAAGACAAGTCAATGAAACCACTGCAGCATGGTTGTGGGCGGGAAGGAGTGCACCCCTCTTGTGCCAAGGCAGTCTTCCCAAGTTGGACAACAGCTATGGAATGGCCCTTCTTCTCAGCACAGTGCTGGCAAAGTAGCAGTGTTAGCAGCTCCTAGGGCCACTTGGCAATACTCCTTTTTACACTACCTCATCGACAGACTGTTTGCGTCTGCATTTGAGACATACCTTGTTTTAGCCTTGTCTTGGATTTCCATTTGATGCAGCAAGTCGACTCTAGGCTCTCTTCATTTGGGCATTCCTCCCCCCCCCCCCGTTGTTTCCCAGACTGAAATCCACCATATGTTTTCCACATCTGGTTTGAAAGGAGTTAGCTTCCCATCATGCTTTGCTCCCGTTCCCATTTTCCAATAAGTTTATTTTTAGTCTGTGCATGCTCTGCAAAACGATGCACCTTTCTTTTCATTGCGCCCCATCATTCTACCATACTGTGCCCTCCCACAGACAAGAATTCATTATTGACCTCTTTCCTTCCCTCCTCCAAATATACTGGATGTGAATTAAAGAAAAACAAACCCTAGCTTATTGTGTTACAACGCCGTGTTAAAATAAAGACTGATTGTCTTCTAAGAAGAGGCAGTGTTGTAACACAATCATCCCCTTTAAAAAAAATTAATTTGTTTTTTTGGGAGGGGGGATGGTGATGGATATTATGTGGAAGGGGGGCATGCACAAACAACTCAAAATGGCCACTAGGGGGAAAGAACCCAAATGCAAGGATTTCTCTATTGGGCAGCCCTCAATTTAGAGCCTGCCTTAAAAGATGAAATCGGGGTAGAAATTATTAACAGCAGGGTAAATGAGCATGCATTTTGGGACTTCAGCTGGAAGGAAAAAAATAGGTGCAGAAAGGAATGCAAAATTCAGCACTTAAAAAAATCAAAACTGAGGGATATCACTTGTGTGGCTACAGTCAAAGTCTGTGGGCTTCTTGTCCACTATGTGATGCTTTTTGATTCATGAGGACACAGAGGAGAAAAGATGAAATTGTGCAGAAAGGGGGAACACAGTGACTGGACAGCCATGAAGAAATGAGAAAATAAGGGACATTCAGGGGATCCATAGAAGGCAATCTGCACTCAGAAGCTTGCCTTTTGCCTTGAAAAAGTTCACAAGCAATTTTTAAGCCCATTCTTAGTAACTATATTCTGCCAGATGCATTGAGGGGCCCTTTCCAAGAAATGGAAATATATTTTTAAAATTTTGCTTGTTTGTGATATAAGTGGTCTCCCCACACACAGATGCACACACACACTTTTAGCCAAATTCTTTGGTCACCATGTGATCTGAGATACCAAAAAAATGTTTTTTCTGTATTACAGACCTACCCAAAATAAGCATCAGCTTTACAATACAGTGTAAGCTGCATTTTTAAACTTATGAAAAAGCTTTGAATCTCCTCTGTGTGTCAGGTTCAGATTCATACTTATTGCAAATTTCACTTTCAATATTTCGCTTTTGTGATTTCAGCAATTCACTGTGACTCCCCTGAACAAAGCTGAAGCAGTACCTTTCCTGCCCTCCTTCCAACAGTGTGATATACTGGAAAGCTGTCCATAAATTATATAATTACAAAGAACTAATAGTAAATTACAAATTCAGAAATAGCAAATCAGCAAGTGTACAGAATCTCAAAATCGGTTTAGTGTTGCATGAGCTCATGAATGTCATTTCCTGCAAACCGTGGGTTCCATTCCGTTTTGGCTACCATACTACTGTAAATGGAAACTGTAACATATGAAACTCTTATTCATGTCCTGGCTATTTAAATATGATGTTTGAAACGCTGTCTGATGAGCGTGAATTCACAGGAAGCAGTAGACATGGGCATAAGAAAGTCATAGATTTGAAAGCAGAAAAGTGAAAATGTTCTAAAGATTCCAAGCAATGATTTGGAAGCCTCAAATACCAAAAGCCTCATTTTCTTCACTGGACAGGTTGCATCTCCCACAGATACAAGCAATTTTGATAGTTTCCCTGAGGACAGCGATGAACCACCACCTGACGACAACTCAGGATGGGACATAGACTTTTAATGTATCTCTCTTACCTGCTTCTGCCTTGCTGAAGACAGCTTCCTGAGACATGGCTGCCAGCAGACCTGAAGGAATTGGGAAGGATTAGTGCTCGGGGTCACCACGATGCCTTGATTGATGCTGCTACCGTAACTACAGTGGCATTAGGACTTCTCGCTTAGATGACACTAGTGCTCTTCACATGTTTTCTGTTTGAACTTACCATAGCAGTTGACATGGTGGTCCTGAAGCAAAGCCTTTTTCACTGGTAAATAAATGTGTTTTCTATCACTGTAATGAATTTGCTATGCTCCAGTTGTAATTTGGAAGTTGAGTAAGATGCACATAATTCTAGCTGCAAGATTGCGTTTCCTTTTATCGTTTTAATTTCTCAATAACGAAATACTAAGTACTGTAGTTTATTCTACGCTGTGGAATCTACAGTCTAGAATCTGGGATATTTCCCAGTGGCAAAGTGACTCTGCGGGAGCCTCTTCGACGAAGCCAGTGTACGGAGGTCCACGAAGGGATGGGTCGAGGAGCTGATGTCAAAGCGGCGCTATCAGTTGTCTTTCTTTTCAAGCAGTATTCATGACAAGAATGAATGTTACCTTTCCCCTGTTTTTAATTCCTGATGTGCTTTTCCCCTCCAAACTGATAACAAAAGCACAACTGCTACAGTTTTGGTTAAGAACTGTTAAGGCAGGTATGGGTCGGTTCTCGGATGTGCCTGGGAATGCAGGACATTTAGCATTTGATTTTAGCATGCTCTATAAAGGCATGTAGAAAATTATCCTTTAAACAACTTGTTTTACACACACACTCATAAAAAAATCTATGTTATACACACACACACAAGGAAAACTATGCTTACAGAAAGGTTCTAGTATGGAAATGAAAGCCGAATAGGCATGAACACAGAGCTTAAAACTACATTTACCTTCTAGAGCCCATCAAGGGAATATGCAAAAACCCACTGCATACTATATAGGTGCTACGTACATCTCTCATCTTTGAAACAACCAAACACCCACAGCCCTTTCAGGAGAAAAAAAATGTAGCAAGAGAAAATAAACACAAAAGTTAGTTTATATATTCAATTTTGCTTCGGCTCCACGGCATGGCCATCCTTTCTGTTCTGTTATTTATTTATTTTTTATCCTCTTAATCTCACAGCCATCAGGCGATATCTATTTGGGTTTTTTTCCCCCCCCCCCCCGTTCAAAAGAGAAGGAGCTCAGTTCTTCCTGTGAAGCTTCATAATATAACTTTATCATGCGGTCTAAAACGTGGAGCACAATGCAGCCAAAGTGGAGTGCTTTGAAGTGCCATTCATTTCAAAGGAAGAGTTAAGCACAGGCTTAAATTTCTCCCGCGGGAGTCAAGGCATCTTTAAAAGGCTCCTCTTTAGGTGGATTATACCCACTAGGCAGGACTCTTCTGGCATACTCATGTCACTGTATTGACAGTAGTCGGTTACAAACATATAAAGCAAGGAGAGTGGGGAAGATCTAGGGAAGACTCCCGCCCCTCCCCAAGTATGGCATCAATCAGCAAAAGTGAATTTCCAGGACATTTGCACCTTTCTGCAACTGCTAAAGCATCCTTGTAGATAAGATGAAATGTTTTTATTAGTCCCCCCCCCCCAAAAAAATAATTTTTTTGCCTATTTTCTAGATGCCATCACATAATATGAAATGCCCCTGGAAATATACAGTTCATTCACATCCATTCATTCACCCATTCGTTCTTGTTACAGCTGTACCACCAAAGTCTAACAATCTTCTCCTTCCTCTAAACCCAATTAAAGCTCGTTTTCATCTCATTATTCCCCCCATCTACTCATTTAGTCTGTTGTTTTTATTTTTTTGTGTATGTCCACATTTCTCCTAACCTATGGTGATGATTCCTTACTTTCAGTGTTGCTGCCAATGCAGAGGTAGTGCCTATAGAACTTCCACCCAGGGAATCTTCTATGGCACAGCATTGAATTCCCCCCTCCAATTATCCTGCTCCAACCATCTTTCACCTCCTCGCCTCCATTTTTTCCAGGCAATCTAGACTAAGCTGCTTGCACCTTTCTCCTTATACCTCTACAATGAAAAGGGCTGGAGACATAATTTTTGTATTATTTTTTTAACTGGAGACTGGGAATTTGAAGGAGCTACTATTTTAAATCAAGGTGAAAAGAGATTATTATAACTTTATTGCACTATAGTGCAATAACAACTACCATCTTTAAAAAAGAATCCTACCCCTCTCCTCAAAAAAAAAAAAAAAACCCTTGATGCAGCTGGAAATACTTGTGCCTATGAGGAGATAATGGTGAGAAAGTGGTGCCAATGTGGGTGGGACCTTTGCCGGACTACAAAACGAACACATTTGGACAGTGTTATTTCCAAAAGGAGTGAAGTGAAGAGGATTGGGGGGGGGGGAGAGGAGAATATTGAGCATGGGGGAAACCTGTAAAGAGGACAATTTCAGCATCGCAAGATGCAGAAATGCCTTCAAAAATCTTCCAGTGTGGAGGGCAAGATTGAGGAGAACCTTCCTGTGAAAGCAAGCCTCTGCCTCTTTCCATTCCCCTCTCTTCTACTTGCTTTCCAGTATTTTGACCCACCATTCCCATTCTACCATCTGTGCAATGGTAACTCCTCCCCACCTCTACTCTTTCTCTGAATTACAATATCTATTGGGAGTTACTTTTGGTTTTTCCCCAGCCAAGACATTTTGGTTTCATGATCTTTCTTACTAGCTCAATAAAGCACCTGGCTAAGAAGGAAAATCAGAGATTTTTACAAATTAGCAGCTTCTTAGAACAATATCTCCAGGTAACCAAGGCAACCAAGCTTCTAGTCATCCGTAGAGGTACAATGGACTGGAATTTTCCTTGTCACAAATTTGAAATCAGCTTATATCTTTGTGGAGTCATTCCTGATAACAGTCTAGAGCAGACTCGCGGCCTCATTTCCATCCTGTGCCGTAATTCAGCTCTGATGCCCTGAATATCTTGGTATTTTGTATATTAAAACAACACGGAGGCAGATTACACATCCAGACCCACCAGGGGCATGGGGGATTGGACACCACATGACATGAAAGGACATGCTGCTTCCAGCACACACAGGATCAAGTGGCAATAGAAACCGAACTTACTGGCAATGCAATAGAGCTGGTCAGGTCACATGCATGCACACATATACACACACAACTCACCCAGCACTTTCTTACTGGATATTTAGGTCTGAGTTGGCTGGAAACTTAGTGCAATAAGTAGGAGTCAGCGTGGTGTAGTAGTTAAAGACTAGCAGACACTGATCTGGAGAACCGGGTTTGCTTCCCCACTCCTTCTCCACATGCAGCCAGCTGGGTGACCTTGGTCTAGTCACAGTTCTCTTGGAGCTTTTTCTTGCAGAGCAGTTCTCTTAGAGTTCTCTTATCCCCACCTACCTCACAGGTAGGTGTCTGTTGTGGGGAGAGGAAGGGAAAGGTGTTTGTAAGCCACTTTGGGGCTCCTTCAGGTATTGAACAGCAGAATATAAAATAAAAGCTCTTCTTTTTTCCAAGCCAGAGAACAGCTAGACGGAAACGTTCCATTCCCAAAACACTGAGCAGCCTAGAGCCAACCTAAGTATAACATCTATCAACCATTTTATTTTTTAAAATTACTTGATATGATTTATAAAAACCATTAACCATTAACATCACAATTCAAGGTACGCAGAAAGCAACAATAACACAAGTAAGACTGTAGACTTCCCCGCTCAACCCACTCTGAGGCTTAGGGATTCTAGAGGTCCCACCTCGTCTGCCTCTCCCACTTCCAACCGTATTTTGTGCAACCAGTGTCAAAAAACACATTTGTCAGTTTCCGTAAAGTTGCGTCATTGAAAACCTAGCCCACCATTGTGGTCCTCCTAGATAGCACTGCATGATCACAGTCATGTGGGTAGATATTAATTCTGGATCTTGTCTTACAAATTGCTGTTTAGTAATGGATGTTTTTCTTTTGCTTCTTCCTGTGTATGGAAGATCTGGGCCTGGATTTTTCTTTGTTTTCCACGAAGGAGGAGATTTGCTTTGATTTTCATCCTTTGCCAAAAAACATTAAACTGGACCAGTCTGGTCTTGCAGGTGCAGGAAAACACACTCTCCGTTGATTCCACTTCAGAGCTATCTCTTTTCACTTTGGCTTGACTCGTCTTCACACTTAGGAGGCCACCCATAAGTTGAATGAAGCTTCCTGCAGAGAGATTTAAAAAAAAATAGCTTTGCCTAAGCGGAACAAGTCAACAATTCCCCAGGTGAACAGAGAACTTCATTTAATGCAGGCCCCTAAAAGAATGCTCAGCTCCACACAGCTTTTAATTTCAACCCACAACAAACAACACATCGTACCATTTGGTGATCGTGTCGGCCGCTCATTAAGAATTCGGCAAGGCAAAACTACTCGCACACCGTAAGTCTAACCCTTAATTCTAAACATGTAATGGAAGAATTTAAACAACGTCTGAAGCAGACAGTTGATACTAGGGCTAAAACAATACTTTAGTCAAAAGTCACCTTGTTGCTGCGTTAAAGCTGGAATCACTTTCACATAATGTCCCCCCCCCCTACGCCCTGCCCCGTCTCTGACAACTGATGTGGCCATACTGAGGGAAATGAAATGTGAAATTTGTTCATTTTAATTAATGGACTTTTCCTAGTCCATGCATAAGAACATGCTGTCTGTATCCAAAAGAGTTCTTATGCTAATGCATCATGCAAGGCACTCAGCGGAAGATGTCACCCCAAAGGGGGAGGGGAGATTTATGCAAAGAAAGTGTCCAAATGAGCTTGCAATGAATTATTGTGCTCCATTCTCTTCCGTTTGTCCTTCTGCTACACTCAGTCATACGTAATTGGTGTGGTGTGCATTTAATACCAATTCCTTTAGTCATGGGATTTGTTCACTTTGCATTTCTTTTACCAAAAGTATTTTAAATAACTTAAAGCTAGCATATGTATATTAGTAAACCCTGCATTTATAGGTAATATATTTTATTTACATATATATATAAAGAGAGAGAGAGAAAGAGAAAACACATTCACATTTCCATGTACTTTCTTTTACGACTGATCTACATGCTTCAATTTATTTAATGCGGTCATAGATCAGCAAGTTTCCAACATGAGAAGATCTACATGTTATTTTTTCCAGACCAGATCTGCCAAAAATGGCAACCTGCTGTGCACATCTAGCTGTAATGTGAGACTTCATCACAGCTGGGCCACCAGCTACCATGTTTGTCTGCTCCCTGTTCAACACCATTGAGGCTGCTAGCCAGGGAAAAACAATTTGCCAGCTTGATGTAGTGGTTAGGAATGCGGACTTGTAATCTGGCACACTGGGTTTGATTCTGTGCTTCCTCACATGCAACCAGCTGGGTGACCTTGGGCTCACCACAGCACTAATAAAGCTGTTCTGACCGAGCAGTGATAGGGCTTTCTCTCAGCCTCACCCACCTCACAGGGTGTCTGTTGTGGGGAGAGGAATGGGAAGGCGACTGTAAGCCGCTTTGAGACTCCTTTGGGTAGAGAAAAACGGCATATAAGAACCAACTCTTCTTCAACATCCATGTTTTGAATGCACGTCACATTACAGCTGGGGGTGAAAAATTCACTGCGGGGATGTCATATGTGGCAGCATCCATGTCACTATGGCTGCAGTCCTCAAATGAGGTCAGATCCCTTCAATTTCAGTAAACTTTATGAGCGAAGCATCTGCTTGAGGTCGGAAACGTCTTCCATTCAGCACATGGGAAGATGGTGCGCTTATATATGAAGAAAATTTGCGATCCTATTTAAGACACTTTTTGTTGTTGTTGTTGCTAAAACTGGGTTCTAAAGGTATAGACCAGGGGTAGTCAAACTGCGGCCCTCCAGATGTCCATGGACTACAATTCCCAGAAGCCCCTGCCAGCGAATGCTGGCAGGGGCTTCTGGGAATTGTAGTCCAAGGACATCTGGAGGGCCGCAGTTTGACTACCCCTGGTATAGACGATCCGTAGCGTCTTACAGTGCCGCATTTATTCACGTTAAAATTCTTATTTAATAATAGGACCACAAGCAAATATTTATGTAAATAGGTATTTTTCGTGTTGATATTTTGTGGTACTCATAATAGCTTTTGATTTAGAACTTCATGGCATTATTCCTCCCGTTTTCTTATTTGTACGGTAATGTTTTTAGCTCAAAGTAGACTTGAATTAATGTCATAATTGTCAGTATTACTGAAACTGATGTCAACTGTACCGTTGTCCATCTGTCCCTTAGGTTAAACCATCGAGCTGTTTGGCATTGTTGCAAGTGCCTTAAATTCATGGCATCCTATTTAAAAAAAAAAGAAATACAAATTTGGTGTTATGCTGCATGACAAAGACAAACACACCTCAAAATGTTGTCCTTTCTTAGCTTGCTGCGTTTTACAGTTCTTTCGGCTAACAGTTTATAAGCCTTTATTATATAATATTGATGAATTACAGAAATGATGAAGTTGTTCTCTTATTTCTGTTATAAATGTACCAGAGCTGTGTATCTGTTAATGAGATACAGCGTCATTTCTGTGAAATGTATAAATGTATGTGCAGGTCAAATTAATATATGACATACTATCAGTCTGTATACAGGTATTCCTGTTTTGCTAAGCTGTGCAAGTTTTAAAACTGTAGTGCAGTAAAAGTTCTAACATACCACGTTTTCTAATAGGCTCCATTGCAAAAACGTTCCAGTCAAACCAAGGATTAGCAAAATTGACTGTAAAAAAGGAAAAGGGGGGAAAAATTGACACCAAACAGAAATCACATTCTTCTCGCCGTAAAAACCAATGACTGCAAAGAGAGGGAAGCTTGTTGCACCACTGAACAAAACAGTGCTTTCTATGAGTTCTTGTATATGCAAACCGTTTCTGGGACGAGCTCTCCGTACACCTAGAAAGCGGAACACGGAAAGCGTGTTCTTAGTCCTCTTCCTCTGTGAATGGTCCACTCCATCAGCAGACCACAGCTCTGAGACTTTGTTGTTTCGGGCTTTCATAGCAAAGGGAAATCGATTCAGAGTTGCCTACTACCGTACTTATTCCAATGTATGCTGTTTTTACACCGGTGGTTTCCTTTATAATCTTATGGCTTATCTTCCCCCCCCTCTCCCCTCCCTTTAGTTTTCTTCTTAAGAATTCTGTGCGAAAGAGGGGAGGTGGGGGGGGTCGTTTGTCCAAGAAACACTTTCATTGAATGGTCATTGACCAGTTGCACTCTTTTGATGTAGACTGAAAAAAACCTTTTTACCATAAACCTAGCTGCTTTTGTTTCGCTCTGTATTTTCCCTGCAGCTGTAATTGCCGAGTGCCTGTTGTATACTTTATAGAGTTGAAATTAAAAAAAAAAATTACTTTTGAATATCGCTGCCCTGTGTTTCGATATTATTACCTCTTGGGAGTGTCGTCATCCAAGCGATAGGGTTCTTTTCATACTTTTCTCCCTTTTCTATCTGCAGAACACAAACGTGACATGGCAAAAGCCATAGAGACATATTTTGGGAGAGGCGTACTTGACTATTGTACTTTCTCCTGGTATTGAAGGCTGTCATTAGCCCCGGGAAGCATGGTTTACGCTCTACTATGGATTTTCTCTCAGGTCAAGGTGGAGTTGGGGCCTGTATCATTAAATGCTATGACCTCAGATTGTCAATCCTTTTCCTGTGTAATTGGGAGGTTTGAGAGGATAGTCAACTTACCATGATATTTTTCCCCAGTTCACCTAAATTAATTGTCATTCCCACTGAAATCAATAGATGAAATTAGGTGTGATTAACTAGGCCTCAGTTCTCACTCATACGTCCCTTTCTACATAATATTTGATGTAACCCGCTGTGAGACAGCTTAACTGATAATAATAATAAATAATAATAATACATGATAGTGGCAAATCTGCCAGGGTCAAATCCAGTTTGGCCCAGGGCCACAGTAAAAGGCCTTGCCACTTTGGTGTTCTGTACGTTACTACGGAAATTGTTGATACTTAAATGGGGCATATCCAGAATGTGTCAAACACTCTAGTGCAGGGGTAGTCAAACTGCGGCCCTCCAGATGCCCATGGATTACAATTCCCAGGAGCCCCTGACTAACGGCAACATCTGCAACAGAGTAACACCCTTGCAAGCTCGCTGGCTTCTATGGCATTATCAGAGCATAACTGCTTAGGAAACACAGGACTGGATCCAGATGAAACATTCTATCAGTGAAATGTTTTACTGCCATGTCTGTCCAATGGCAATCGCTAGAATGCAGCCCCAGTGAGCTGGGGACGTCAAGGGACAATCGGAGGGGAAGTCTGAAGCAGTAAGGGGGGAATCCGTAAAAATCGCCAGTGTCGTCTGGATCCAACCCAGAACAATACCAGGAATCCGAGGTTTGCTTATGTGGGTGAAAAGAGTAGGTTTGGGTCTCGCATAGAATATGTAAAAGAGTTGGCTTATGCTTCCTGTCTATCGGATGTTATTGCCTGGGGAAAAGGCAGCAGTTTAAAATATTTTAAATAAATACAAGAAATTATAACTGCCTAAGGCCATTTCTGGCCTCTTCCAGGGATGGGGGGCCTCCATTCTCTGGCCTGGGTTTCTCCTCTCTTGTCTTCCCTGGAGGACATTTGCTTCTTTCAGTAACTTCAAGAAGGATGGAGCAGGAGTTGCCTCAGCTGGACTCCTGGGCTTTTTGTGACGAACTGACGGAACTAGGTTTCCTTTCTTCTGTTCTTCTCTTCTGCAACCGGAGGGAAGCCAAACCTGTTCTCCACCTCAGTCACTGAAACCAGCAGGTACAAAGAAAAGTTCCCAGAAGTGACTCCAACGATGGTAATTTTGGAATAAGTGTATTATGATTATTATATTGTTATCTTTATAGAGGTAGCTTGGTGTAGTGGATAAGAGCGGTGGTTTCTAATCTGGCCAGCCGGGTTGATTCCCCACTCTTCCACATGCAGCCAGCTGGGTGACCTTGGGCTCATCACATGTGCTGTTCTGATCGAGCAGTAATATCAGTAATATCACCAGGTGCTGTTCTGATCGAGCAGTAATATCAGGGCTCACCTCACAGGGTGTCTGTTGTGGGGAGAGGAGGATGAGGCTATTCTTCAAGCAAAGGTTGGATACACACTTTTCTTGGATGCTTTAGGATGCTTAGGGCTGATCCTGCGTAGAGCAGGAGGTTGGACTAGATGGCCTGAATGGCCCCTTCCAACTCTATGATTCTATGATTCTATTGTAAGCTGCTTTGAGAATCCTTCTGGTAGAGAAAAAGCAGGGTATAAAACCCAACTCTTCCTCTTCTCCTACAGCTTACCTTTCCTCATCGTTCAAGGCAGATTACAATAATAGAACTGCAACAGAGCAGACTTTTGCTGTGGGGCACAAACCTCCCAGACTCTAACACTGAATAACTACATCACCCTTTTAGATGCCATAATTATAGGCAATTTGCTAGTAAGTATAATTGTAATAAAATGGAGTGTAGTATCCCAGCAGTATAATTTAGTCCACAAAGTAATGGGGGGAGGCGGGGAAGAGGAAAGAAATGATAGCGTCGAAGCAACAACGGATCATGTTTTGCAATCTTGAGTTTTCATCCGTCTCTATGTGTGTATATGTCATGTGACCTCCAATGAGTATAGAAACGGTGATGATGTTGATTTTTCCTTTTCATCTGAAAAAAAAAATGTTCTCTCTAGCAATGCAAAATGGAGCCTGCACTTCAGGAAGTGGGTTCCTTGACGTACCCTGACAAATACTTCCTGCAACTTTTGTAGAATGGCTTTCTTTATTATCCACCCACCGACTTCCCAGCCTTATTGAGTAGCCTGGCCTCACATTCTTCGCAAGACCTGGCAATCTCCTCCTTGCCAAGTGACAAAAACAACACTTCATGTGGGTGGTCAGCTATTATATTTCTGTAATTAAAAGATTCCATTTTATGAAACAAGCACCCAGCCCTTAAGGGAAATTAACATTTATAATCTGTAGAGCTTTGATGAAGCAGGCATGAGCACAATTTTGTGGGGAGTTTATTGTTTGCCTTTTTCTGCCTCCGAAACCATTTTCATGGGCATGATAAGCGTAATGATATTTTTATCTGTCCTCACTGAAGGAAATCAGTAAAATGAATTGACTGCACTCTCTGGGAATTCAGAGAAACTGTTCAAAGGGATCGGAATGAATTAAGCAACTTGGCTCGGAGCGGGGAAATTAAGACCTGGTGAAAAACCCGAGCTAAGAGTGCATTTATCTTAGTGTTCCAGTGATGTGCTATTCTTTCCTTGTAGTTTAGATGGTTACTGCATCTGTTTAAAGGCATCAGGCAGGAACATATAACCTAGAGTAACTATTTTATTGCAGCTGAATAGGAAAATCCATACTTGACATGCATGACAGCGGAGTGCAGATCTATTCATTTCAGTGGGCCTCGGCACCCCCAACTCTGCACAGGATTGGTCTACAAAGGAAATACACTTAAGTTTAACTGTATGGTTTTCCAGATAAAATATTCAGAGACCACATCTGAATAAACTCTTCCACTGCTCCACACGTACAATAGGTTCTTGTTGCCTCTCTTGAAAGTAAAAGCTGTGAATTCCAAGAGCCGGGTCACCCTGCACATTGAGCAGCAAGGATTTTTAGTCAGCCTGCACTCAGTTAAAACCCTGCTGCCAAGGCCTGAACTGATGAAGAAGAAGAAGAGTCAGGTTTTGTAACCTGGTTTTCACTACACGAAAGGGTCTCCAAATGGCATGCAATTGCCTTCTCTTCCTCTCTCCACCACAGGCATCTTGTGAGGTGGGACTGAGAGAGCTCTGAGAGAACTGTGAGAGAGCTAGTTATGTGTGGCAAAGTGGACAATCAAACCCAGTTCTCCAGATTAGAAGCCACCACTTTTTACCACTACACCAAAATGGCCCTTGTAGATCCTAACACCCTGCACTGAATACACATCCTGTATCAGCTTCGGGTAGAAGACAGCCATGCCTCATGCTGGGCCAGGCTGGACACCACCATCTGCCTAGTCAGTTTCCAGGACAGAATGGGTATTCTGGCCTGAAACTTTAAAAACTTTCATGCCGATGGCTTCTCTTGAACATTAGCAAGGACTCAGACCAGAGTTAGCCATGCATGTCCTGTGTTAGCAAGTCACCCTGTAGTTTCTGCTGGGCCTGGGACAATGAGCCCTCAAAGGCCAAAACAGTCTTGGATCTGTCACATTTCTCTTGTTATCGCAGAGTAATTCTCCTCGAGTTTTCTAAGTCCCACTTACCTCAAAGGGTGTCTGTTGTGGGGAGAGGAGGGAAAGGTGATTGTAAGATGCTTTGGGACTTCAGGTAGTGAAAAACGAGGTATATAAAACCACTTCTTCTTCTTTGATAACTGGCCTGTTGGATTCTAGACTAGCCTGAAGATACTGCTTTCCATCCAAATAAACATGCTAACTCAATCCAAATCTCACTCAACTTCCAGACATGTCCCCAAGACTCCTGTGTCCCTGCCCATGCTCAGGCTTAAAAGAGAAACTCAGGGTCCATTTCGGCAGAACCAAAATACTTTGCAAATCAATAACTCTTTTGATGAGCAGAAATTTCACAAGATTTCTGTCTTCTTACTATACTTGCAGTCTTGGGTAGGCAAAAGCTCCTTGTGGGAGAAAGAGTGCAGAAATAGGGGCGCAGCTGAGCACTGTGTCTCAGTATATATAGGAAAGATAGAGCAAGAGAGATTCTGGCTTAAGTAATAGGGCCAGAGGCTGAAGTTTAGACAACAGTTTGTTTTCCTGTAGGCCTGGAGCGCTAACAGGCGTGCTAATATAAATGGCTCATGATTTATCCAAGATGAGCAGAAGGGAGGTGCAATATCCTAGGACCAATTTCCAAATCAGGAACCAAGGGGTGATATCAAGTATTGGAAGTGAAGGACTTTGCACGGTCTCTTAGCCTCATACTTCAAAGGGCGGCGATACAAAGTACAAAGTCAGAAAAATCGATAGACCAGGACCCTGAACAGCCTTCCTTTCTACTGTTCTGATGCTCTCCCACCGCTACTCCCAGGGAAACTTCCTTTCTTCCACTTTGACACCTTCTCTCCAAGCTGTGTCACTTTTCTCCATATCTGCACCATGAGGGCATCCCTAGCCATCCTAGATAGTTTAGATTAGAATCCTGCCTCTATCCTGTCTTGAATGGAGTTCCTTACAATAAAGGAGTCATCTTAGTTTTGCAAAGCTAAAGAGGCTCCGTCTGTTACTTGGCCTCTTGTCGGCACCTGCAAACCAGACAGGCTGTGCTTTGAGAATGCTTGAGCCCCTCAACACACCATTTCTCCATCCAGGCCATGATTAGGGGCAATCTAGCCACTTTGTTTAGCCATGGGGGTAGAGGAAATTTAAAATATCTCCTACTGGATTAATCTGAGCTAGCAATCTTGTAGTGCAAAATGCTAATGTGGGCCTAGTTTGGTGCTGGAGGGAATGCTAAAGTAGCAGGGTGCCTTTGTTGAACTGGACTTTGATTAATTGTTTAAGAGGTCCTGATTACCACCAGCCTGATTGCCTATGAGCATCAAGAGCGACTCCTGTTCTCTCTTGGACTTATTCTTTCCGAGTGCGTTTTGATTAGGCGGCATGCTTTGGTACACCCTGATGTTTTGAATAGGTAAGTCAATATCCACTGTTAATTAAGGTTTACCTTTAAAGTGTTAGCTTTTATTAAAGTGCTGGATTTCCTCTAGGATGGCAGGAGATACTGAGCAATTAAAGAAACTCATGAATTCATCTAACTGAACCTTTCAGTAAATGGAATATGTGGAGCAAATGGGAAATCATAAGGATGAACACTGTTTATGTAAAACTAGAAATGAATGAGAATGCTAACAATGGTGGCAAAAATAAAATTTACTTCTCTTAAGGCTTAAGGTTTTGGTAATCGCCTTCAAGGCCATACGCGGTGTGTGCGCAGAGTACCTGAGAGACCACCTCTCTGCCTACCCCCCCCAAAAAAGCTCTACGTTCCACCATCTCCAACTGGCTGGTGATCCCTGGCCCCAAAGAAGCACGTCGGGCCTCAACCAGGGCCAGAGCCTTTTCTGTCCTGGCCCCCACCTGGTAGAAAAAGCTCCCTGAAGAGATTCACAGCCCTTCCTGAACTCCCACAATTCTTCAGGGTCTGTAAAAGAGAGCTCCTCCACCAGGCATTAAGTTGAAGTCTGACTCAGCGGCTGGTGTCCAAGACACCCCCTCTACAGCTGAACCCAAACTGACCCCCCTATGGGCTCATATTTAGAGTTATTGTTGTAATGTGAATTATTAGAATAATGTTGTTTAATTGGAATCCACTTTTATGGTTGTTGTTATGACTGCAACACATATCCCTACATTTTGCGTAAACGTAAATGCCCTGAGCCTTGTGGGAGAGTGGTATAGAAAAAGAAGAAAATAGATAGACAGACAGCAATGGCTTAAATTGCCCTTTAAAGGGGGAAAAGAAGCCACTGCAGAGTTTCAAAATTATTTGTGAGTTTCACATCCCTCCCCACCAAAAAAAGACACCCTGATTTTATGTGTACATATGAGTATCTCCTAGGGCCATTCCGCACCAGGATCTATGCAGCAAATTGGTTGCGGAATGAAAAAACGCCATTTTAAATAGTGGAATTCGTCGTTATGCATACCTGCCCTTGTAGTGGAATCCAGTTGCGTTTCTATCATTTCCCACAGGTTTCCGGTCACGGAAGCGATATTGCTGAGCTTTGTCCCGCCCCGGCCGTCAAGCAGCCAATGGGCGGCCGTTATAATGCTCCCAAAAAGCCCCTTTCCCTTTAAGGAAGGTTTTTTAAAAAAAACACACACACACGTTGCAACGAATCTGCGTTGATTCATTGCAACGGAGAGACCCATCTAGCTAGCAGGTGGTGTTTGAGTTGCCGTTTCATCGTTGCCACGCTCCCCCCGAGTGAAAAAAAAATACCCCCCCCCCGCACGGGTGCGATTTTCGGCCAAAAATAGAGTGAAAAAGAAAGGGAAAATAAACCAGCAAACGGGGCTGTGTGTTGCTTGGTGCTTGGTGACTTAAAACAGCTCTGGGGAGGGACTGCAGCCAGGTAAGCCTCGCTGGGTAAACGAAGGCTCGCCGGTGTGTTGATCTCCGCTCGCTCCGAGAAAAAAAATGGCGATTGCTTCACCGGAAGATCAGAGGAGAGAGCCAGGGGGAGGGACTTTGCAGAAACCACAACAAAGGTAACGCACAGGACTTTCCCACTAGTGTTGCAGATTGGTTGCAAGAGTGTAGCGCTTTCCGGAGGGTGAATCCACTTTTTGGGATTTTCCTGAAAGCGCTACAACGAAGCACTTTTTGTGGATCGGCTTCAGGAGTGTTGCAGATTGTCAACGACGTTGTGCATAACAGCAAATCAGTAGCGATTTCAATTTGCAACCACTGTGCAATTTTGAACGAGTTCGGAATGGCCCCTAGTATTCCTTAGGCAAGATGTTGAAAAAATTGTGGAAGACTTAAGTTAACAGCGTCCTATACAAAAAAACAAAAGGGGTGATCCCTGTAATCCAAGAACATCTTTGGAAACGGAAGGGGAAATTAATATACAAAGAGAGACAATGGCAAATAAAGGGAAGGTATTACAGATAGTGGTTATTAATGCGTATGTACCAAATGATGGGTGAAAAGAGTTTTTCAAAAGGCTGATCAAGGCTGTTGAGAATTTAAAGCAGTAGGAAGCTTTAACATGATTTCCAGGCTTGGATAAATCCTGAGGTAGACATAATGTCACAAATATCCCCTTAAAAAAATAACATGGCTGAAGGATTGGAATGTTGAAGACCACTGGAAACATTTGAACCCTTGGATGAAAGATTATATATCCTCATATCTAAGAGCCAAGGGCTGGCCTCTACAGGGACTGAAAAATTCACACAAGTCAAGGAACTAGGGTAAATAAGGAACATGGTAGGAGAAGGTGAAGTATGTGGGTATGAAGAGCATAAAGAGAATGAGGGGGAAAGTTGATGCCTATGGAAGGCTCTGGGATAGGAGAATAGGGTGTGATGTGTAGGCAACGTAACAGAATGCACTGAAGATACAGTGATTGTGGAGAGAACAAAAGACAGACCTAAAGAGGGGAAAGGTGGTGTTGGGAGGAAACAAAAGCGACATAAGTGAAAAAAAGGTCTAAAGCCAGTGGGAAATAATGCTCTTTATCCGACCATGCCCCATGTGACAGACAGCACCTGGAAAAGGAAGTTCTGACTGCTTTAAACTCCTCACTAGACAGATAAAAGCCAGAGCTACGAACAAGCGCTGAGCTCTGTGACTGACTAGCCACAGCTGGGTGGGATCTGAGAAAGACAGTATTTTGGGGAAAACACAAGTAGGAAACATCTTTGTTAAAATAAGAAATGTAGCATTTAACTGAATACGTACCAAACTGTATAAAGAAAAGCTTTGATTCCAACCATTCCTTCTTTGTAAATAAAATATTTTTTCCTTTGTGTTTGGAAAAGTCTCAGTGCCATTCTGATTAAAGGGCTAGAGTGAAAAGACTCCTTCCCAGATGCTCCCGGGGCTGAACAAAGCCAAAGAGATTGAACAGTGACAGGGTGGGACAGGGAAACCTTTGGACGGAAAATGTACATATTAGGAGTAAAGGGTTAGAAGGTGATCCATCATAACCCATACTGCAGTTTACATATAGGGAGTAATTAAAGAGCAAGCTGAAAATAATCTTAAATATCTCGCTGAGGATGAGGATTCTGACTTGTTCTACTCCCATGATAACAATTCATCTTCTGGGTTTGCTTTGTTTTTGCTTCCCCTGGAAGCTTGATGTTCACTGGAAGTCCAGGTCAATAAAGTGCTGAACTTCGAGCTTCTAGATTTTTTATTTGGAAGAAACCATTAAATTACAGGCAGAGATACTGAGAAACGCCAGACGGGGGATAGCACATAGAACTGAGCATTTGATTTAAAAAAAAACTGATCAAGGGTACAAACAGAATAAAGTTCATTAGAGAGGTTTGCCAGAACAGAAACATCGGGATGGAGTCTGCAGAAAAAGTTCTAAGAGGGTTACTGATGTGCAGTGCTGTGGAAAATGCATTTTATTTATTTATAGGCATTATATGCCGCACCTTTCAACCCAATCAGGGCCTCCAAGGTGGCAATTTACAACATCATCTTATAGAGTTACTTTAGTCTAGTCCCACATAAATTAATGGACTCTGGCTGAAATAACTTGACCGCAAACATCAGGCCACCAAATGCACAATGTATTTATTTCATCTATAATTCCCCTGTGTCTCCAGGGGCAACACAAAGTGGCTGACATCATTATCCTGTCCTTCTGTTGATCCCCACAACAAACCTGCACAGTAGGGTACACCCAATCCCAACAAGCTTTGATTGCAGAATTGGAGATTCAAGCCGGGGTCTCCCTGATCCTGATCTGACACGGGGTAGTCAAACTGCGGCCCTCCAGATGTCCATGGACTACAATTCCCATGAGCCCCTGCCAGCTAGCAGGGGTTCATGGGAATTGTAGTCCATGGACATTTGGAGGACTGCAGTTTGACTACCCCTGATCTCACCACTATGCCGCACTAGATCGGCTCTCCTGATACTGTCACTTCCCCTTCAAAGTGGCTATGGCTCAATTTGAACTTGCTCAAAGCATGGCGGTAACAGTACCCTGCCAATTTCCTGACCAAGATGCTATTCATCTCAGGAGCAAAAGGAGCTTCTTTTTCTTATATCGACACAGGACTTGAAGCAGACGCCAGGAGATATCACTTTCCCCGTTTTCTTATTGGTCCATACCTCGTTTTCATGAATGCAGCATTGAGTGGAGCATCAATTTTCATACACTTAAGAGATCTTTTAAGACTCTCTGCAAAAAGTGCATGACTTCCCTCCACCCACAAGCCATCAGCAGGTACCAACTAATTGCCAGCTATTAAAACGAGGATATCTCAAAAAACTAACCAAATAAAGCAGAGTCCAGTATCACTTTAACCTGATCCAGATTTATTCCCTCTCAAGTACTCATGTTTCCCAGCTCACCTAATTAGCTGCGTAACAGATTTATTGGGGGAGATTCAGGTGGGCAGCCATGTTGTTCTGATGCCACGGGACAAGGTCTGAGCCCAGCGGCACCTTTAAGACCAACCACGTCTTACTCGAGGTATGAACTTCCACGTGCATGCCCACTTCTCCAGTTACAACGGAATGGAAATTACCAGGCCATACATATAGGCAGAGGGTGAGCAGTATATTAGCATCTAGCATAATGGTGAAGTTTAACAGATTCAAGAACCCAACGGGAATAACAAGCTTGGTTTACATGGTTAGCATTTGCTTGGGTTTAACACCGAAGGAAATCTTAATGCAATGAAATATGTCAAAATTGGAGTTTGATGGGCAGCTGTAGCCTTCACTGTGGAATGCTGAGGGTAATTACAAAGGCCCAGCTCCAGCGCTCTCCTCTCAAGCATCTCCATTGGCCTTGTAGAGATCTCCCTCCTCCCCAGATCTGAGAAAGACCTTCCAATCTCCCAGTCCACATTGCATGACATTCTACTATGCCTTTCTCTTGGCGTCGACTTTTATCAGCGTGCAATGTGGGCTTCCTAGGGTGGCCATGCTCTGCAATTACAGCTGAGTCCCACAACAAAACAAAATCAGAGTCCAGTGGCACCTTTAAGAGCAACAAAGATTTATTCAAGGCGTGAGCTTTCGAGTGCAAGCCTTCTTCCTCAGACTATGAGTCCCAGCCTAAGGGCCTTACTAAAAAGCACGCGTCGGTTCGAGGGCTCCGAGCGGCGGATTCGCACGAACGCCGCCTCCATGGTTCCACAAGAGGGAGCCAAACGCGTGCCTTTCCTCCCCGCCCGCCGGAGCAAACGAATCCCGAAGGGGACACATCGGGCTTTCCTCTCCGAAATGGGCTGTTCTTCTGGTTGCTCCTCCGGGGGCGAAGAGCTCTGCGGGCGGGTTTGAAAGTGCTGAGCGCGAGGTCTGTCCGTGGAAAGGCCGGCGCGGCTCAAAGGCCGGAGGCCCCTCCCAGCGCTCTTTGATCTCCGCTCTTCAAAGCGGGAGCCCGGCAAGCTCCCCTGGAACGCGGCCGCTTCGCCCAGAGGCGGCTGCAAGGAAGCAGCGCCGGCGCCGGGGCCTCGAGCGCCGCTTGCAGGGCGGAGCGCGCGCGGGGCGACAGCCTTCCTCGGAGCCCCGGCTTCGGCGGCGCGTGCTGCTTTCGCCGCCGCCCCCAGGAAGAGACCCCGCGCGCCAGGAGCAGGTCTCCCTCGGCGCCTGAGCGCAACTGCCGAGCTGGCCGGCGGGCAGCCCTTGGGAGACGCCTTTGGGCCACAGAAGCGGGCAAAACGCCTCCGGATCAGCAGCTGCGAACAGAGTATCCCGTGCACCCCCAAGGCATGTGGACCTGGAAGTCTCCGGTTCGAATCCCGCCTTGGAAGATCACACAGGGTTGCCAGCTCTGGGTTGAAATACCTGGAGACGTTGGGGGTGAAAGTGGGATTGGGGGCGGAGAGGGACCTCAGTGGAGGATAATGCTGTTTGGAGTCCACCCTTCGAAGCAGCCAATTTCTCCAGGGGAACTGGTTTCTGTTGCCTGGGATCAGCTGTGAAACTGGGGTGGGGAAAGACCTCCAGATCCCACCTGGGGACCGACCTGCTTCACAGCTGCCAAATCTCCCCCCCCCCCCACCACCACCCCGCAACTGTTGGGGGATGGAAGGGAGGTAGAGTGGTCTGATCCAGATAGGGGAGCTCATGGTGGTCTGGGGATGGAGGACAGGGACCTCACTGAGTGTGGCTTCTGGGTGAACATCATCATCCTTGCATGCAACTTCCTCAGCCTAGCTCTACTGGCTTCTGTTCAGGCCTTTACTGGGGAGAGAGATGTTACCCAACCCCTTTGGCTACGTATACCTCTGATGCTGCCTAAATCTGTGGCTTTTCCATGGATCTAATTGCGAAGGGACTATTATTATTGTTAGATTTATTTCCTGACAGGCTCGAGGCAGGTCACAGGAACTAACCCCATTAAAATTCCCATTAAAACATCAAACTATTATTTAGAAACCTTCCTAACTGCCATCTCTGTATTCTACCCATCACATAGTAGTATTTCCCTTTTCAGAAGGGAAAAAAACTCTCCCAAATTAGTTCACTTTAATTTTTCTAAACTGCTTAGGCAACAGAGATGGTATGTAAATTAACAGAAGGCAAACTCGTAAGAAGTGGGAACGTGGAGGGAAAAGGCCAGAATGATGCAGTGAAATATTAACAGGCATTCAGTTGAGGATGATCTGGAAGCCAGGCAAGGGATGTTCAGGGATGGCTTGCCATTGCCTGCCTCTGTGCCATGACCCTTGGTCCAAATCCTTGGAGGTCTCTCGTCCAAAGTTTAGCCGGGGGTGGCCCTGTTTAGCCTCAGAGATCTGAGGGGATTGGGTTTGCCTGGGCTATCCAGTCAGGGCTTCCTCAGTGGTGTTTTTCTAGGATGATGCTGGTTCCCCTGTGCAATAAAAGTAGCCAGCAGGGGCTGGAAGTAAGCAGGTACAGGCTGATGTGGTACTTGTCTTCTGGTGGAGAAACAATAGCAGTGAGAAATCTCAGTTCCTTTCTCTCCTGGTAGCCAGCTTGGCCTTCCTTTGGTCCTGCACAGCTGGAAGCTGGGAGAGAGTTCCTTCTGGTATGCAGAGAAGAAGCAAGCTGGTGCTTCAAGTTCTGGACGTGGCCTCAGGTCTTCCCTTTCCTGTGTTCTTGCTGAGAAGGGAAGAAGTACAACCTCTCAGAGACTCTTGAACTCTTGACTGGCAGCAGAACATCATTATAGTTGCTGCTCCCCTGATGAGTTGTGTAGCTCTTGTTGCTTCTGTGAACGCAGCTTGCCTCATTCCCCCCATAGCTGCCATTTACCTCTCTGCCACACAGGGATTTAGCAATAGGTAGATCACTTTAGTGACATAATGTTATGATCATCTATTGACAGAATCTCCTAATGCCTCTGAGTTCCTTACTTTCAGTCTTGTTTTAAGGTATGTCTCCAGCACTTTTGACAGTGCAGGAAGGTAAGGCATGGTATATGAAGACAATGTGAGTGGGAATGTGAAAAAAATGTGCAAAATCTCCAAATATGCCTTTTTTTAAACTCAATCTGAACTCATGAAGCTGCCTTATACTGAATCAAATCATTGGTCCATCAAGGTCAGTATTTTCTACTTAGTCTTTAATCGTTTCTCCAGGGTATCAGCAGACCACTTTCTCATCACCTGTCTCCTAGTCCTTTTAATTGGAGATGCTGGTGATTGAACTTGGGACCTTTTACATGCCAAGCAGAGGCTCTTCCACTGAGCCACAGCCCCCCTCTCCCAATCTGTCCTTGAATTATGAAAGGTAGAACTTCAGACCTTGCTGAATCTCTCCCCTCCTCATCATCTGAAATGTTTTCTATTACTAATCATTTGGCAATTATTTTTGCCAGGGGGATAACTTCAGTTTGCTGTGGATACTACACTCTTCATGGGCAGCCCATGTGTTCTACATTTACACAGTAAGAATGCTCAAAATTAATTGGGGTTGCTTGCATGTAATATTTTATTCTAAGTGCAATCCAGTCCTTACCTTCACATTGGTTCTAGCTCCATTGATTACATAAGAGTAGTACAGTGGGTGAAGTTAGGACCATTTCACAGAATCATCCTGTATATGACAGAATGCTTTTTGTTTCTTGGATAATTTTTGTAAGTATTTTGTTAAAATGCATTATCATTCATGGATGCTGCAGCTCAACATACAGATAAAAGTTTGTTGAGGTGAAAGATCTACCTGTGCTCATGATAGATTAGGTAGGAGACATTTTTGACATGCAGAAGATAAATGTCTCACCATGATGGAAAACTCATGAATATTGTCCCAGAGGCAATGTGTGTGATGATTCCAAAGGTCATTGTCAATTGTCAAATGGAAATACGTTTAGCAACCTTATTCCATAAATTGGGCAGATTTCTATTTCCCAGGCTAAGACCAGCATAATAATGGCCTATCTCAAAGAGCTCCACTGTGGGTGAATGTGATAAAAACATACTCCAAGTGTAATCAGTATGTGTTTGTTACAACTGAATACTAGTTACTGGTGTCCAACAACCAGTTTATATCTTATTATAGAACATACCACATTGATACCACTTTTCTAGAACCCGTTTGAGTGACTTAGCTGGCATACAGAGTATTTTGACATCAGCTTATTCTCTCACTCACACACATACACACAAAAAAAGCCCTTATCTATTAATATATTTTCATTTTTAAAAAGAAACTACTTAGAAGCTAAATTTGAAAAATAGTAATTGTGATTTTCTTAATGTGAAAATGATTTTTTAAAAAAGGTCAGATATACAAAGAATTAAATCATTGGAACCCATCACAGGTTCAGGCACAGGTTACCTTTTTGTGCTGCCTTTTGAAGACAAAAATACTCTTATGCAAGTTCCTGTGATACTTATGGAAATTATTCCCAGATAAGTATGTTTTGGTTAGGACTGTGAGCCCAGCCCATGCTTGTGATAAAGAAATACTTGCTGAATGTACTAGGATTGATTGCCTGGTAAGCATTAATGAAATTTGGGGAAATGATTCCCCAAATTCATATACTGATGTTTAAAATATGCCACACACACATGCACACAATACCTTTATCGCCCAGAGCCGTAAAGAATGGGCGGTACAAAAAGCCAAATAAATAAATAAAATACTGGCACAAAACAAGTTAGGAACATGGAAAACCGAAATAGTTGTAGTACACCAGTCAAGTTGAATTTAAAAGCTGAAGACAGAAATTCAGCCATAATAAAAGTGACATCAGCATCCTTATCACTCAACAGAAATTGGCAAATCGGGTCTT
Organism: Paroedura picta; assembly: GCF_049243985.1. Classification (NCBI taxonomy): domain Eukaryota; kingdom Metazoa; phylum Chordata; class Lepidosauria; order Squamata; family Gekkonidae; genus Paroedura; species Paroedura picta. The sequence continues at coordinate 73,816,959 of NC_135376.1, forward strand.
TAAAATATCCCTATTTTTTTCTGTTGGGACATATATTATTTATAAATAAATATTATGACTTGTCTTCAACGTGGTTGCCACCATTTCCCCCACAGTGCTTTTTCCTTGCAAGACCTCTATGACTGGCAATAAACTGTTGGCAACCCTCGCCCTCTGTTATCCTGATTTTAAATAAATTTGATTATAAAACTTGATTATAAATCGATTTCATAATATAATAAACACCCAACTTGTGATCATACTCATTTGACTCCCCTGACCTTCAGTATCACAGTACTTGGTTCCTGGCTTTCACTGATGGGACAAAAGAGGGGCCTAATCTAATCCAATCACTAAAAAATCTAATCCAATAAAATCCTACATTTGGCCATGACCTTACCATGTCATTTAATGAGTCCATTGTTCTAACCATATTACCAAAAATGGCAAAGTGGCACAGTTGTCGTTAACTGGGCAATTCACATTCACAAAAAGAACCATTTAATCACAATGTGTGTGTTTTCAAAGGGAGAGCAGCCATTGTGTCTTTGTCCTAAAAGCCTTTGGTGCAACCTGAAATCTTTTGCATACCTAGCACAGTCTAGTCTAATTAAGGCAGCATTTTAGTCTTAAAACTGTTTAAAAAGTCTTGAGACGTGGGTTTTCTGTTACGCCTAGTAGGATCATTTTCTTTCCACATGTACCCCATATTCCCCTTTCCTGTCTGATAAAGAATTTTGGTTCATTTGAAAGCTGGCTTATCATGACTTTTTGATGTTTTTGTTGGCCCTGATAAAAGTATTAGCGTATTGTTGTTTTGGCATTAAGGTCATGTTACAAAATTCGCATTGAATAGCACCGTGTTGGTGGGTGGGCTGCTTTCCACTGTGGATTATGCTCTCCAGGATTGTATAGCCTAGTATATTTAAGAAGCAGACAATTCCTCCTAATTACTTTATCTCTAACCCCCCCCCCCTAGAATTTAATTCCTTCTCATTGGAGATCTCCTTTTGTTTCAAAGCCCTTGATGTACTAACCAACACACTCAACCTGGTGGAATCATCTCTCCCCCCCCCCCCCCGCCCTTCCTTTCCTCTTGGGAATTTGTTCTCATTGTACTTGAGAAGCTAGGTGACACTCGAAAACCTTTCTTTGTTTTATATAAACATGAACATCCAAAGCAATCATGCTGTATCCTCCTCCTTGGGCTGTCCCCAGCTAGAAAGCCCTTGGGATGGGCTTGTCTGAGTATGAAGATCTCTACATAAATTCTTTAACTTTGTGTCCTCATGGGGAGAGCCACAACTGAAATTATTTGAATATATCAGCTCTTCCTGTTGCATGTGCTCTTCTAGTGCATGGTGGATTGCTGCGGATGGTGGATCTCATGAGGCAGACCAAGCAGGATATTTATTTTGTAATCCAGTTGAAGGATTCATTTGTATGTATTTTGTGCTCCAGAACACATAAAACTGTAATAAAGCTGCACCATCTGAGCACGGGAAGAATACTCCTCTCCCAGCACTAGGTTCTAGGAGTTTCAAATGGTCTGATCAACTAAATAGCAAATGATCTCAAATATTTGCACACTCACAGCCTGACTCGAGAGGAGTGCAGGGGATCATTTAAGGCCAGCACAACCTTAAAATGCTACTCAAGGGGGTGAAGGGGATTGTCTTAAGGCTGCATACTGCCTTAAAACACTGGTGTACACTGCTGCCTAAGTTGGTGCACAGGCTGTGCCTTTACTCAATATTTGTGCCCTCCCCCAACTCAAGGGAGGCAGCAGGTCAAGCGAGATGACAGCAGCTGGTGCCTGGACTCCTTGCCTCTGTCAAATAATTTTGATTTATTTAATATGGTAATAGACCAGTAAGCTGTCAAATACCCCCCCACACACACACACACACACACACACACACACAAACCACTGAGCCCGCCTACCAAAGACTTGTGTGGTTTGTAGGGGGTCTGGCTTTGTGAGCTCCAGTTTGCAAGCCGCAAACCTCTACATTTCGTGAAGGTTTGGGAGTCATGGTCTGGTCTGGGTCCATATCTATTGAGTAATCTCTGGGAAAAATTAATCACATTTTTGGGAACTTGTTAACCATGGCTTCAGTTCTCCTTTCTTGCTAACTCAAAGCACCAAACAATCACAATCCATGCACAGACATTTGGGTTGTGAGGGAAGAGGTTCTAGGACAGAGGATTTGTCTCCACACCCAAGGACTGGCCATTCTCTTTTTTAAAATGAAGTACAGCTGCAGAGAAAGCAAATGGAATGAGGGTGATGGAATTTGCCTCAATGTCATTTTTTTTAATGCATTAGGAAATAAATGCATTTAAAATAGCAAAAGTGAGGACTTGAAACAATCCTAAATATATATGATGCCAAAGGTCCCAGAACATTACTGGAATCTACCATTTCTGCTGTAGTTATTTAAAAACTGGCAGCATATAATCTGCCCAGGTATGCTGTCAAGGTTGGGTCTCACCTTCTGTGCCTCCACCACCACCTATGCCTAGGCCAGAGAGTGTCCTGGCAGTGCTGGTGCACAAGTTTAACACATCGCTAATTCACAATTGTATACCGTATATAATTTCACAGCTGCACATGGAACTGAGACCAAATGCTTTCAATCCAAAGGGTCTTCCGCAGTGGTCAAATTATTTTAAAATGCATTCATACCTAAAGTTTTGGTGCTGCTCCAACCAATCTATGTAATCTAAAAAAATGTCTAGTTTGGAGCCTACAGTTTAAATCAGTGGTCTGCAACCTTTTTCAGGCTGCGGACCGGTGGCAGCAGGGAAGGCGATCGCCCGGCCGCACATGCCATGCATGCGCGTTTGCGGCATGCGCTGCCGCAAATGCGCATGCGCAGCACTTCCGCACATACACGCATGTGCGGGAGTGTCACACATGCACAATTGCAGCCGTGCATGGCGCAAACATGCACGTGCAGCCCGGCCCTGCAGAGGCAGGTAGCCGCGGCCCGGTGCTAGGGCCTTTCCGGCCCGGTGGTTGAGGACCACCGGTTTAAATTATAATTCCAACGGCCACCACCTTTTTTTTACTTAACACATGAGAAAGCTCTATTGAATGAGAGCCAGGCAAATGCAGAGAGTGGTGGCCTTTCTTTACCACCCAGCAAGCCCCCAAATTTTATGTATTAGTGCATTTTAAAATAATTGGACCACGGAGGAAGACCCTTTGGGTCAAAACGTGTTTGGTCTCAGTTCCATGTGCAGTTGTGAAATGATATACAGTATGCAATTGTGAATTAGCAAAGTTTTAAATTTTTAACATGGGCACTTTATTGTAATATTTGCATTTTAAAATAATCCTTCTAGTTAGTTCCTAACTTGCCTAGTTAGGTTGGTTCGGGTTCCCTTTTTGGTTCCGGCCTTGAAGGTCAATACCAGAACCTTGAACTTGAAATAGTTTTCAAAATCTGAATGTTGAAAAGGATGGCTAAAGCAGGGGTAGTCAGAGTGCGGAACACAACTTGACTTACTTTTGAGTAGGTGCACTTAATGCTACTCAGCATGAGATCCATGTTGCACTACAGGAGAAATGACAATGAGATGGACTATAATTAAAAACTCAACATGCCTATCCCTTACCAGTTCAAAAATAGCTGCCAGAGAAATGTCACAGTATCAGTCTCATCCCAACCCCAACAGGAAGCTGGTTCCATAATATCTTCTCCTAATTCACGGGATAATTGATTTCCAAGACGGTAGCATCTGTGTGTCCTCGGAACCAGTCAGATGTCAAGTGTTACCTCACTGACGAGATCTCAATAAGAGGATAGTGGCACCATTGGAAGACTAATTTGTATTTTTTCCGCCTGGATTTTAATTGGGTTTTTCTCTGCATTACTGGCTTTTAATTGTAATTTATTGTGCTGTAAGCTGTCTCAGTTTGTAAAGCAGTCTGTAAATAGAGCAACAAAAATTATTTTATTGTATTGTATTGCATGGTGTGTGAAGTGTAGCCAGGAGATGTGAGGGTTGTCTGGCAGCCAGGCAAGGGATGTTCAGAAATGGTTTGACATTTCCTGGCTCCACATCATGAGCCCTAGTGGTCCCACCCAAATCCTTGAAGGGTTGGCCCTGCTTAGCTTCCTAGAGAGGATGGTGCATAAGCATTCATCATCTGAAACACATTTCGGCAGTTCCTGAAAGATCATCTTTAAACAGCCCGTGGCGCCACGGGCGCCACGGACTGAATAATTCGTTAAGCCCCCTAGAGGTGGGCTTTGTCCGTGATGAGGAAGGGTCCGGGTTGGACCCTTCCTCACGACAGACAATCGGAGGGACCAATTGGCAGGCGCGAAGCGCCTGCCGATTGGTCCCTCCGATTCCCAGGCTGAGCAACTGCGAGCCGCGCGCAGCGCGGCTCGCAGTTGCTCCCGGACTGACGCAGCGAGAGGCGCTAAGCGCCTCTAGCCGCGTCAGACCGCCGCCCGAGGGAACCCCCAGCAGTCGCGCGAAGCGCGGCTGCTGGGGCTTCCCTCCCTGCCGGACACACGCGCCTTTCAAAACCCCTTTTTATAAAGGGGCTTTGAAACTAGTACTGGAATAATAACCTTGTTCATCTTTAAGATGCCACTAGACCAGGGGTAGTCAAACTGTGGCCCTCCAGATGTCCACGGACTACAATTCCCATGAGCCCCCACCAGCGTTTGCTGGCAGGGGCTCATGGGAATTGTAGTCCGTGGACATCTGAAGGGCCGCAGTTTGACTACCCCTGCACTAGATGCTTGTGGCCCCAGTTGCTGTAAACTTTTCACAAGGAATAGAAATAAAATCTCAGGACTTCCAGGACTGTTGGTAAATTCTTTTTGGGGAACACTGCAATTCAGAGAGTACCTTCCTGCCTCTCGGGTAGGTCTTCCTGCATGACCACTCGGAAGAGAGCTGCACTGCAGACATCAGCATTTCCCAGACGGCTGGTGGCTGAGTTGCCCCCCAAAAAAACTTACATGTAGAGGCACATTGCTTTCTTGGGAGTCAAATTTTTAGAGGATAAAAGATTTTCCCACCAATACAGGACCTCACCTATTTTTTTTTCCTGCATATCACTAATCAGAGCTTTGTGACAGCACATTGATCAGCCCTGGTCCAAATCCCAATTGGGTCATGAATCTCACCCAGCAGCTGTTTAGCAATATCTACCTGTCAATCAAAGACTACCTCAAAGGATTCTTGATAATTAGAGGCGGGGCTGGAACCCCAACAGGAGTTCCTTGTAAGAATGGTGGAATAAACTGTAACTCTTGAGTGCATAAAATTGTACCCAGCTTTTTATGGCTCCAAGGAGTCTCAAAGCAGTATACAGCTTCTCCCCACAACAGACATCCTGTGAGGTAGATAAGGCTTAGTGAGCTCTGAGGGAACTGTGACTGGCCCAAGGTCACCCAAATGGCTACACGTGAAGGCGGAATGGGGAATCAAACTCAGTTCTCCAGATTAGAGGCTGGCACTCTTAACTGCTACACCAAAGAGGCAAAACCAGAGCAGTGACTCATTCAGAGAATCAGTGGGTAGCCTCTGGGATGGGAACTCTGGCCTGATAAGGCGCTGCCATCTTGCTGGCAGCACTGGAGCAGTTCGCTGGCAGTACGGTTTCAGAATTCGATCACTGCGATCTGATCACCACGAATGTCCCACGGAAAATGCTTCCGCAGAGCCCACGTTAACCTCCGGACTCCACTTCGGAGACGTGTCCAAGAGGTGCGGGACAAACGGGTTCGGCGTCTGGTTTGCGGCCGGTCGGGGGAGCTCCAATTATAGCTGGTCTCCTTTGAACTCGCGCGTCAGATCTGGGCGCAAGGGCCGGGACAATTAGCAGCTCTCTGGGCCGCCAAAGGAGCCGCCGCTCAGAGGACTCCTTATCGCCCTGACCTCATCAAGCGGCTGCGGTCTGAGGGGGGCTGGGAAGGAGATAATTCTGCGCCTTGCTCCTGGGCACCCTTTGATAGAGGCTCCTGCATAATCCCCAGCGACGGCCGCTTGGAAGCGGCGCACGTAGGTTTGGGATGAGTGCATTTCCCCCTGCGCAACCTTTCCCCGCTGCACTTTGCAATTAACAAAATGACTGTCTCTCGCCTAGCCTCTAAACATCCCATCAAAGAGCAATTAGAAAGGCCCCGCTGCCCTTGGCCCGCCTCTTTTGATGTGCAGATGCCCTCCCTTTGTCTGACTTGTGCGCCCTCGCCCCAGATAAGGGTGGAAATGGTCGGATTGGGAAACATCCAGAGATGTTGACCATTCGCAGCCTAGTTAACTTATCGCGCGCCTGGAACGGCAAACGGGTTTGCTTTAAAAGGAACCCGTGCGTGCAAAAAGCCCTCGCGCCCAAGTTGTGCGGAAGTTTCAAGCCGCGGCGCAATCCACAAAGCCCTTCGACATCACCACGATCACATTGAATTGAAATAAGATACATTGTTGCAGAGTTCGTGTGGATTGCAGCTTGCGGGGCAACAGTGAGTCGAAGGCAGGGCGTTTTGCCTTTAATCAAATCAAGCCGGATAGTTATTCAATCATACAGCCGTCCATTCATACATTTTTTTTGCATAGAGTGAGAAATCCGTCACCGTCGCCGGTCGGAGTAATCATCCAATGAGCGAGTCCCCTTGCGGCGGTGCACCGTAGCTCGCTCCCCCTCCCTCCGCCCGTGATCCCTTTGAAATCCCATCCTTGGCCGTGCTGCCTGCCTGCCCTCCCCCCCGAGGGGCGGGAATAGCCAAGGTCTCCGGGGAGTATAAAGTCAGCGCAGCCAGCCGGCCTCAGATTGGCCGGAGTTGCTACTAGTGGCAAGAGGTATATTTTGTCTGGGAATTAACGCTGATTTCTTGGAAGCGGGGGCTGATTTTTATTGTCGTCGTCGTCGTCGTCCCTTTTAAGCTTGGCTCGGATTCGAACCCACGACCGTCACCCCTTTCCCCCGCCAGGAAAGATGCTACACGCGGAAAGGTCCTCTGAGCTGCTTGTGATCCTGGCGGCCGCCCTGTACTTCTCCAGGGCTGCGGTCAGCGCCGCTTTCAGCGCAAACCTGCTCCACTCGAACGCCATCAAGAACTTGCCGCCGGGAGGCGCTGCGGCCAGCGTGGCGCCCGGAGACTCCGGCCTGCGCGACGCCGGCAATAACCACCCAGCCGTCGATGCGCACCAGGTAGGTAGCTGGCGGGGCCTCCCCGCGCCCTTCCCCGTCGCCCGGCTCCTGCTTCGGCCGCGCCCTAACCCGTTTCCCACCCCTGCAGCCTTCGGTGTGCGGCGGGGACGACGACTGCAAGGCCGACGAGTTCTGCTCCGTCTCGGGCCGCGGCGGCCTCTACGGGAGCCAGGTCTGCCTCGCCTGCCGGAGACGCCGCAAGCGCTGCCTCCGCGACGCTATGTGCTGCCCGGGCAACCAGTGCAATAACGGTGAGTGGGGAGGGGGGGGCGCTGGGAATTGGACCCTCGGGGTACCGTCTCCCCGGGGTCCGCGGCGGGGGTCCACTTTCTGCCTGGAATTCTGTTGGATTGACGTGGGAGAGCTCTAATCGACGAGGGCGTTTCCGACACTTGGAAGCTTTACCTGTGGGACTATTCGGTTGGAGTCCAGTATGGGGGCGGGGGGAGGAGCATAGGCTTTTGAGAGTCAACCCCAATCGTGTTGCTTTTGTCAGGGTAGGGAGGGAACAGCCACAGTCTGAGTGGAATCATCTTTTCGGTTGCTGGTGTGGTTGCCGTATCATCAGACTGGGAATGTTACGATTCCGCTCCCTCCCCCTCCTGTGCAATGTTTTGCTGCCCTTGAAGAAAAGGTGATATTCAAAATACAGTAAACAGCTTTCTAGAGGTTCACCTTGCTGGGGAGCCTTGTCCTTGCTGGAGATTTTGGCATATTCTGCAGTAAGGGACAAGTACCCTGTGGGTGTAAGCTGGTGCCTATGAAGAGGACTGTCAGAGAAACAGGGGGACAGGGCTGGATTAAAGTGCCTCTGACAGTCCAGCAATGATGCCCTTCCCTTGCTTAACTGACAAGACACTATAAGCCAGGGGTAGTCAAACTGCGGCCTCCAGATGTCCATGGACTACAATTCCCAGGAGCCCCCTGCCAGCATTTGCTGGCAGGGGGCTCCTGGGAATTGTAGTCCATGGACATCTGGAGGGCCACAGTTTGACTACCCGTGCTATAAGCACTGAAGGCAAAATTAGAGATTCTTTCAAAATCAGTTTTCCTCCTCACAGCTGTGAAAGAGCAAAGGACATAATAGTGAGGAGGAAGGCTGTGCCCCCCCCCCCACACACACATACTTTCTTTGGGATGCTAAGCACATGCTACAAGGATGGGAAATTTTGGAAAGAGCCCTTGGCTTTTGTCTTTATTTTACCATTCCTATGGGGATTCAAATGCTTGAAGGAATGATGTTCCCAAACACCACAGCTAGCTGAAGGAGCAGCACTGATTGTAGAGAGGATCTGAACTATTTTGGATGGGTTCAAAATGTGTAGATGGGGGTTTGTTTGCTTTCAATGAATCAAAATATCTTTTCTTGCTGCTATGATATTCTGTGTTGCATCCGGGCAAAAAGCCTCTCCACTTTGACCTGAGCTGTCAGTAGGAGTTCCTAGACCTCGTGTGCTTTTTATGTGTTGAAAATCATGATATGTTTGTTTTTTGTTCAGGAATGTGCATGCCAACAGAACATGGTCACTTCCATCCTGGAGATATTGAGGAGACCATGCTAGGGAATTTTGACCATGGGACTTTAGACCCACATCCCAAGAGAACCACTTCTTCATCGCAGCCTCATTATTTGAAAGGTAAAGGTGCTTTTGGTGCGCAGCTGTGATGGGATATCTTAATGAGAAACCTCATGAGGGTCATTGATCTTGGGTAATGAAGATTAAAATGATATGGATAGGGTATGACTTCTGCAAGGGGAATTCAAGCTGTTTGTTATAAATGACAGATTTCTAGAGACCGACATGACTTGCTATAATCCAGAGATAACAGAGGTGTTCTCTATACACAGTTCTATCCTCAAATAGTGATTTCTATAGCAATGGGGTTGTTTGTTTTACATTAAACAAGCATGTTCTCCTTTTCTTAAACTTCTGGGTGTTTTTAAAATCAGGGTGCCATTTTTATGAAATACATTCTTACAGAAAAGTGGCTATCCCTGCCATGAAAAATAGCAGTCATGTGATCTCACACTGGAGTGAGACAGACCAACAACAGTTTGAAGTAACAGAATTGGCAAAACACCCTTCCTTATTTAGTCCATGAGTTTTTAACCTACAGGGATGCACTTAAATACTTCCCATAATTGCACGTCTGCCGTGGAGCTCTGGCAGAGGGTTCTGTGGCATTTTTGAAGTTGCATTCCCTGTGCGTGCAGAGCATTGGCCAGACTTGGTCCTGTTTGAATGGGGATGTATGTCTTTTTAAAAAACACTGTACAAGAAGGCCAGTCTGGGAAAACTTGTCTGCCTTTACGATTTAAGAAATCCCTAACTAAGGTTCCAGGGCATCCGTGTTCCTCGATGGCTTGCACTCTCGGCTCTTTCAATTTTATTGCTCAAGAAAAAATGGGAGGATAGGGGAGAAGTGAGGGTACAGTATTCTCAACTTTTCCCTGCCCCCTTCTTTCCCCAAGGACAAGAAGGTGCTGTCTGCCTTCGCTCCTCGGATTGTGCCTCGGGGCTGTGCTGTGCCCGCCACTTCTGGTCCAAGATTTGTAAGCCTGTCCTTCAGGAAGGCCAAGTGTGCACGAAACACCGGAAGAAAGGGTCTCACGGCTTGGAGATCTTCCAGCGCTGCTACTGTGCAGATGGGCTGACGTGCCGGCTACAGAAAGACCACAGCAACGTTTCCAGACTGCACACCTGCCAAAGACACTAGCTGATGCTCTCTATGAGAACCTGACGGACTTGATAGACTCTCTTAAGGAGGCATGGAGTCTTTCCTATTCTTCTGGAAGATTTCCTCCCCAAAGACTGACACATTTCAGAGTTTACATTGGAAGTTACTCTGGCAACTCACCCTTCCTGGAGCTGGAGTGAAAGAGGCTTGTTTCTTTAGGGAACTATATATTTTTTCCAAGTGACTAATTTACAGTAAATTACTGTGTCTGTAAATTCTTGGGCGTGGCGCTTCTGTACATCAGCAGGGATTTCAAAAAATGTTTTGTTCCTCGAGTGCTGCCTGATTCCGTCTATTGTGACCTGTTTTGTACACACTGGTTTTCTATTATATTTGTTATAAGTGAAATAAATGATTTCTCAGTACAGCGGGTAACTTGCTGATGCTTCTGTTCCTAGCAGTGGTGCAGATGGGACAGCTCTTGTACGGGGTTTGCAGAGAGCAACTACTAGCATATGAATTGTTGTGCAAGAGGATAGTTGTGGGCTACAGAAAAGAGCACGAATAGTACGAGGACAGGCTTGGGAAGCTTTAGTGTCATGTGATGACACCCTGTGCTGGGACTTGTGGGAAAATGAGTTCCTGCTAGTCCAACAGGTTGATAGGAGCCGAATGCATAGCTGCCTGTGTGGTTTCTAGTAAATGGGCTCCTGTATTGCTCAGAAGAGGCTCCCAGCAAATGTTTCTCCTCACCTCCCCCCCCCCCCCCATACACATAATTTCAACTGTGTGTAAACTATGGTATTATGTTTCTTTCCACACTTGGTTATAACATAGTACTGATAGCCAGATTGGAGTAGTGCCTAAGAGTGGTGGTGGCTTCTAATCTGGAGAACAGGGTTTGATTCCCCACTCCCCTCCACGTGCAGCCAGCTGGCTGACCATGGGCCAGGACTAGTTCTTTCAGAATTCTCTCTGCCCCACCTACTTCCCAGAGTATCTGTTGTGGGGAGAGGAAGGGAAGGCAATTGTAAACCACTTTGCAACTTACTTGGGTAGTAAAAGGTAGGGAACAAAAACGACTTTTCTTATAGATTTGTTGCCGTTGTTAGGTGTGAAGTCATGTCTGACCCATCACCACCCCCATGGACAATGATCCTCTTATATATCTTTCATAAATATATTATATATATACTGGCTGAGCAGTCCTGAGAAGTTATAAACCTGGATAGGATACTAAACACATCATATGCCTGAGTTCTGTACATGGAAAGGCCAAGTAACCTCTTGAATACTTTCACACTTAATAGGTTATAGTTTGAAATGTCACTTACCTGCTCTTAAATGCAGTGCAGGGTGTCCCAAGGTCTGTGAACAGAGTTTTAGTTCTTACTCTAAAGAAGTCTGAGTTCTCCAGAACTTTAGACAAAGTAGGACTTCTCAGGCACTGTATTGGACAGTCCTGGAAGCAAATTCCACTGTCCTATGTATGACTTATGGCAGATGATTTCAAAAACAGAATTGTGACCGGCATCTTTGAAAACAAGAACAGAAGTTCATATTAATACCTTCTCTCCCCCTCTCCCACCCCCACTCATTGTGCATGTAGACAGACCACTGGGACCCCTTCTTGCTCATTTAGAGCTTGATTCTTACAACCTTTGGGCTGCCGCACTTAACAAGTTCTCCAATTGAGCGAAAATGTAAGGGCATACCAGAGGGCCAACCCATTTTTTCCAAGTTCACATTGTATTTTTTTATCGTGCAGTTACCAAGCTAATTTACAGAAGTCACATCTGACCATGGTAGATGTGTTAACTATGTTTGATAATGGGCAATACTTAAATTCTTAAAGCAACCCAGGGCTGCTCATGTTCTCCAGTGAATTTATTTATTTAATTTCTATTTCAACTTCTATACCACTGTTCCCAAATGGCTCATGGTGGTTCACAAATATATTTATTGTCACTTCTGCCCCCCCCCCCCGTGCATGTGCCTTTAATGCCAATCGCTAGATTCCAACTTGTCTTAGTTTGCCAAAGTGCTTCAATGTTGGTTAAAGCCAAAGAATGCTATGGGTGGCGGGGGGGGGGGGGGGTCGGGGGAGCGTGTCCCTTTATATTCGTCTCTTGTTCAGACCATCTCGACTGTGGATCCCGCTGTCTGTTCCGAAGTAAATCTGGCTCCACTCTGGTAGCTCCCGTCAATGGCTTTGAGGCGGCTTTGCCGTGCAGACGTTCTGTCAGGATGTTCCCAGGGTACAGGAAATGTCACTGCTGTGACACCATTTTATAGAGATGGTGACATACTCACTCCCCACCCACCCACCCACCCTGGTAGGCCTTCATCTCCTCCAGGAAGATGCAGTTTCCTTCCCAGAGATTTGTGGCTGTTGTTCCTTCCTGACACTCCAGAAGAGAGGAAATGGGGAAGCTGCTAGCTGCAGAACGAAGAAAGCTGATCCTTCCCCGAGAGATGACTGGCAGCTCTTTGGAGGGCAAAAGCTGTTAAGTGATCCCTTTTCTAACCACATCCTCCCCCCACCTTCCCAGACCTCTGCAGCTATCAGTACTACAGATCAGGTTCACCTGCACAGCCTTAAGAGTGATGGGAGTCTGCCATCGAGAAACAGAAGAAGGTGGCAGCCTTTAACCAAATGAAAACGGGATGTGCCTGTGGGAATTCATAGTTAATTGCCACAAAGCAGGAGGAAGCAGAGTTAGATCTCACTCTTAGGAGGAAGTAGCTCATGAAGTTGAAAGTCTTCAGCGATTTGGTCTCTGCTTGCTAGGGCAGAGTTGTTCCAGTTTGTGTATAATTGGACCATAGTTGGAGGACTCCTTTCTAGAAAAGAAAACAGCAAATAAGTTAATAAAATGATGCTGGGAGCCATCATGGTTCAGGTCTACAGCTCAGGTAATTGGCCTTCAGGTCAAAGTGCTGTACCTGCATGGATGAGCACAGCTGCTTCTCTGAAGGAGTCACTCATAACCTTACCTTGTGCATGGTTGTTTCAAAAAAGATGACCCACCCCAGTGCAAGGGACTTTAGTTTTCTGATCCTATAGAGAGGCATGTTCCTTTCAACAGCCTTGGGTATGAATAGACTGTGGAGGATGAGTGTTTTAGTTTAAATCATTCTTTTCATTGTGGGAGGAGGTTAGTCACAAAACACATTCAAGCCAAGCAAGTAGTGCCTGGGTGGGTTTTTGGAAGAGAAAGTACTGTTCTTCCAGTGATTTTGAGAGCTGCTTTGGGTTTTTTTTTTGTTCTGTATCTCCTTCCATCCCCAACAGCTTACAGAAGTTAGGCTTCTTATGAAAACCAGACAAGTATATTGATGTGGGCTCTTTTCCCAGCTGTAGCATCTTTTTCAAAGCAGAGGGTTTTTAAAATAAGGTTGCCCAGTGTAGGAGAACTGCAAAGTCAAGGCATTACGTGTCACAGTGTTTCACATCTAATGTTTGCCATTTCCAACTGCACTTGGATCTTAAGAGTTCTATATTAAAGGTGACTTGATTTCTGTGGACAGGCTGAGAGAGCTCTGATAGGACTGCTCTGTGAGATTGGCACATGGCTGCATGTGGAGGAGCAGGGAAATCAAACCCAGCACCCCAGATTAGAGGCTGCCACTCTTAACCACTACACCAACATGACTCGCTGGTTCCCTGTGGAAGGGGAGGCTCCCTACCACCCTAATCAAGCAAAAACATATGAAATGTTGTATATTTAACAAATTAGTCTACTCTTACTATCTTAATGACAATATATTTCCCTTCCACATTTTATCTTCCCATTAACCCTGTGAAGTAGGTTAGGCTCCTAAAGTCACACTTCTCTCCTTTTTCAATGAAGAAGAGCTGGTTTTTTTATACCCCAGCTTTTCACTATCAGAAAGGGTCCAAAGTGGTTTACAAACACCTTTCCCTTCCTCTCCCTGCAGCATACACCCTATGAGGTAGGTAGGGCAGAGAAAGGTCAGAGAGTATCATGACTGGTCCAATGTCATTCTTCTGGATGCATATTGAGGAGTGAGGAATTAAACCAGACTCTCCAGATTAGAGTTCACCATTCTTTAAGCACTACACCGCACTGACTCTCAAGGAATTGCATAATTCATACTATTAGCACCAGACCTAACTTTGGACCATAGAGGGTAACCTTGAAGTAGGGTTGCCAATGTCCAGATGGTAGCTGGGGACCAGTAAATACAGGTGACAGATCAGTTCATTTTTGTGTGTCTCTTTTAAAGTTCAGAGTTATATTTAATTATCTATCCCCAAATAAAGGCTTTACTTTTATCCCAGGCCATTCTCATTGCAGTACCTTTATTAAGACTGAGTTCAAAGAATTCCTTATGTTTATTCTTACAATTCTCCACAACATCTTTTTTCAGCAACGCTTCATTCAATCTCCAGTGAAAGGTGTTGGTTTTTCTTTTACAAACCAAAGTATCAGGGTTATGATCTGAAAAAGTCTTTGGTATGATCTCTGCCTTTGATAATTCTTTAGAAATCCAAAACATGTTGATTCTTGAAAAGAATCTATGCCTTTCTGAAAAGTAAGTATATTCTCTAGAATTACCATTTCTCTGGTCTCCATGTATCCACCAAACCTGAATTGTCCCATCAGGTCAAAAAATCTTACTGGTAATTTACATTGTATAATCTTAATATTTTTATCTGAACAACTGTCCACAGGGAGTTTGCTATGGGGAGAGGAAGGGAAGGCAATTGGAAACTGCTTTGAGACACCTGAGGCCTGATGGGTCACTATGAGCCATTCCTAGTTCTCTCAGACATCTCACAGCCCCACATCCCTCACAGGTTGTCTGTTGTGGGGAGACAAAGGGAAAAGGTGTTTGTAAACTGCTTTGAGACCCCTTTGGGTAGTAAACAGCAGGGTACAAAAATTCAGCTCTTCTTCTTTTAAGGAGCAACTGTGAAAGAAGCATGTGGGCACATAACATTTTATCAACAGTAAAAAAATGGAGACAGATAAGGAGCAGGTCAGACACCTGTGTACTGTGACAACTGCATGTGTATTAGCGCAGGGGGACATTTTGGTGTCTGTGGCCAAGAAGGGAAATGACGTTGAATGCAGAACTGGGAGGAATTGGTTGCCATGTAATCTCCCCCTAAGAAGAGTCTCCAGTTTGATTTTTCCCTTCACATATCTGAAGACATGGCTCTTGAAAGCTCATCTGTAACCACTGTGCTACAATTCCCAAAGGTCAGTCCTCTCCCACACTCAACAAACATTCCAAAATACAAGTTCTTGACATCCATCTCTCCACACCCATGCCCTCATTTGTCACCATGCCACCACAATCCCCCACACAACACATACATTCAACCTCATGCCCTTACAGACTGGACAACTCCTCCCCTTCCTCTTCCCACTCCCAAGCTCGAGCGCCTGTTGTATTCCTGGATACAACAGGCTTTGCCCCTACGTACCCATAAAACACCAGTGACTATATGAAAGCTCAATCAGTTTATCCATATCCTTATCCCTGGTTCCTCTATATATTTGTGAAACAGCCTGGGGGGTGGAACGTGTCCGGCTGTCCAAGTTGGAATAGGGCCAATCAGCTTTGCTCCCGCCCTCCGTCCCTGGACTCTAGCCTCTTTGCTCTCAGACGCGTCTCAGTACCTGGAGCCAGCAGCAGGTAACGGGAGAGGGCCCTGGGCAAAGGGTCATGGTGGAAGGCCTGATAACAAGGGCCTCTTGGCCTGCTAAGCAGGGCCTGCTAATGAAGGCCTCCTGGCCTGCTAGGCTGGGCTTGCTAAGGAGCTCTGTCATGGCCCTGCTGACGAGCTGGTCAGCCCCTGCCCATCCCACTTGCTGCAGCCCAAAGCCTCCTTAAGCTGCAGGGCCAGCGGCCAGGGGAGAGGACCCTTTCAAGACCCGTTCTTAGGAACGGGCTTTGAAGCTAGTGTTGTTTATAAAAGGACCTCCTATCTTCAATTGGAGCATAGACTCCCACCGAGTTAATAAAGAGAGATTATATATTTTTAAAGTATATAAAATAGCGGAAGAAATGTTACCATCTCATTAGAATTCAGACATTAAGATATACAATGTAGGTCCTGTCTATATCACAACTATAATTAGCAGGATATTTTATTCTTACTGGTTCTTCAGGTGCATCAGAAGTAGGCTTTCCTGTTCTGATAGATCTGTAAGAATTAAAACAGAAGTTACTGGGATTGCATGAACATTGATATGTATTCTCCACTTTAAGTAGTGAGAAGTTCCAGAAATTGTCTAGTCCAACCCCCTGTTCAATACAGGATCAGCCTAAAGCATCCATGAGAAGTATCTGATCAGGCACTGCTTGAAGACAGCCAGTGTGGGTGAGCTCACCACCTCCTTAGGCAGCCAATTCTATTGCTGAACTACTCTGATTGTGAATAGATTTATTCCTTGATATCTAGCTGCTACTGTTCTACACATAGTTTAAAGCCATTACTACAGGTTCTGCCTTCTGCTGCCAACAGGAATTGTTCCTGTCCTCCTCCAAGGGAATGTTGGTTCTTATATGCCACTTTTCTCTACCCAAAGAAGTCTCAAAGACTGTTTAAATACTGGGAACTTCACTGCCTCAGCTCTCATGCAGGAGCACAAATTGGAGACAGATGAGGTGCAACTGGCCAAATTCTCCCCCATGTGGGTACAGGAAGAGGTGGGGCAACCTGCCATGACTAAAACTCTAGCCTGCAGCCTGGCATGAAACCTCTAGTGCATTAACGGTCAAAGCAGCTTATATTTGCCTTTCCTCTTCCCACAACAGATACCCTGTAAGGTAGGTCAGGCTAAGAGAGCCTTGATATTACTGCTTGGTCAGAACAGCTTTATCAGTGCTGTGGCGAGCCCAAGACTGCATGTGGAGGAGGAGCAGGGAATCAAACCCAGCTGGCCAGATTAGAAGGCAGTGCTCCCAACCCTTACACCAACAATTGCATACATTTAAAGAGAGTAATCATGTTCCCTCTTAACCTCTTCTTCTCTAGGCTGAACATTCCCAAATCCCTCAGCCTTTTCTCATGGGGCTTGATCATCCCCATGCTCTGCACCTTCTCAATTTTGTCCACCTCCGTTGGTACTTGCCTTTCTTTTATGAGGTTGCACTATAGATCTGACTCATGTTTATTCTGTGTTATGTGCCCTAACTTTTCTGTGGCATGGTTCTCATGATGCACGTGAATCTGGTTGAGGCAGACTATTGATCCTATAAGATCAAAACTGTCTATTCTGGTGGACAGCAGGCCTTGGCCAGAGTCCTTTCACATCACTTCCTACTTAAAGTCTTTTGACTGGACATGCCAGGGACTGAAGCTGAGGCCTCCTACATGCCAAGCAGATGCACTAGCACTGAGACACAGCTCCACCCATATATGATTGCTTTGGCAATTGATCCTATTCAAACAGTGACCATAAACCAGTCTGTAGTTGCAACTACTCCTGCCATGTTAAACATCAAAGAATTCCTATAGGACTATCTATAGATCTCTTTCCGAAATAAAAGGCAGATATGTGGAGGAGTTTCCTTCTGTAGTGAAGTCTTGATATGAAACTCCAGAAACTGAAGTTTGCCAAAAAAAATAGTAATAATAAAAGTGTCCCTGCCATGCTCAGGCATGGTTTGTTTACCAACCTGTTTCAGTTTGCAACATAAGGGTTAGTATGGCAATCTCAGTCTCTTCCCTCTCTCATGCATAGGATGCCCCCCCCCCAAAAAAAACAGCTCCTATATCCATTTTCTTCTTATTGATGCTTATTTTCTTCTCATGATGCTGAACCCACCCTGTCATATTATTATGTTTTGATGTTGGCTCAGCTCAGGGACTGCAGGCAAAAGACAAAATCACCTTCTTATATTCTGCTTCTGTAATGGCACACAAGAACCTTTTGAAACTTCAAAATAAATTATTTTATTTAATATGATGATGAAGAAAAAGAGTTGGTTCTTATATGCCGCTTTTCTGTACCCAAAGGAGTCTCAAAGCAGCTTGCAATTGCCTTCCCTGTCCTCTCCCCACAACAGACACTCTCTGAGGTAAGTGAGGCTGAGAGCCCTGATATCACTGCTGGGTCATAACAGCTTTATTAGTGCCATGGCAAGCCCCCCAGCTGGTTGCATGTGGGGGAGTGTGAAATCAAACCTACTCACCAGATTAGAAGTCCACACTCCTAACCACCATACCAAGCTGGAGGGGAAAGGATCAGGTGTAATCAGGAGTGGGATGTATGAGGTGAACCAATAATAAAAAACGAAGTAACTGTGTAATCATACTAATTCCAGATAATATATTGCAAGCAAGTAATTGTTTTGCTTTTCAATGAGGATTTTGAAACTTTGATGAGTGAGCTTTCTTTACAGTTTCTGCTTAACTTCTGCATAGGTATCTGAGTTTCACTGACACTTCACATTTAGAAGGCAGGAATATACATCCAACTTCCCCAAATCCTCCTATATAAACAGATCAGGGATTTATTAATTATATTTTTATACCGCCCTTTCTTACAGCTCAGGGCAGATCACTCCTCATTTTAGAACTATTTCCATTTCCACTGGGCACAGATTACTTCTATAGACTAGAAGGCCGGTCTCTTTTTGATTTGAATGGGGATCCATTGTGATCCATGCACTGATTTAACCTCTTTCCCAGGCCACAATCAGTGCTAAACTGTCTCTTCTTCAACTGTCATTTCCCAACTGGCGATTCTTAACTGACACTACAGAATTGTGTTTGAACTGCCTGTCCCTCAAAGGTTTTCAGGCTCTGTTAGAACATTAACCCTTGAAAGTCTACTACAGCTAACAACCAAGTACTTTTAAAATGCTTAACTGAATAAAAAAGTGCTATCCAGGTGCTTCATGTCAAGAGTGGTTATCTGGAGCCATTTGACCTTGTGTGTGAAGGAAAAGGAGGTGGGGAAAGCATTTTGCAGAGGGGAGTTAATTTGTTCTGCTTGAATCTTGATGAGTGGCCAAGTGAAGCTTGTTAAATCATTATCTTGTTTATCTTATGGTAACAATACGATTGGCTTGAATCAACCAAGTTAGAGACTTCTGCTGCGGGATGCACATCACTGTGCACTCGTGACTGCAGGCGGTCCGCCCCAGTTTTGCATCAGCTTTGATTGAATGGGAGAAGGCATTATTGATCTTGTTCTTGTAAAATATATATATATTTATTTTATGCCTGTAAGATGCGCCTTCTCCTGCAACTAAGAAGAAGTATTGTTTAGGTTGTTTAGGTATTTTTATTTTCTGTATGCCTTGGAAACTTGAATGTATACTGATATTTGTACTTTTATTGGTTCTTTTCTTCATTTTGAGGAGGCGGTGGCTATTTGGTGTGTACCCTGGATCCTGAAAAATAACTCACAGTACTGGTGTAACCAGGGTCTCACAGTATATTGCATGTCTGCAGTAGGTGATATTCTGTGAGGGAACAAGGTTTTTCCTCAAAGCATGCTCCTGCAAGTCTCTGGTCCCTGGCTTGGGGAGAGGGTCTTAAGGCGGTATGCACCACAGTCCCCCCCCCCCTTGCCTCTTGCAGGAAAGAAAAATCTCACACCTGAGTTTTGCTTTGCTCATACTGCAGTTTCAGCACTTGGCATCAACAGAATCCCTAAGCCCTGGACACAGATGTGTAGAAGCTAGTGAACACTGAAGGGGAATGTGGGTCTCATTTTAGCCTCCTGAGTCCAAAGGAAAAGGCAAAGGGGGAGTTACTGGCAAGAAATCAGCAGAGCAAGTAAGAATTGACGCTCCAGGGATTTTTAATCTGCCTTTAAACCTCAAGGCAAAGACTTCCAAAAAGTCCAATTGAGGCTTTTAAAGGTAGCATTTCCATTTGAAATATGAACGCTTATGTCTTCATCCATCTCCTTGTCATTACATTAACCAAGTTGTACAAAGTGCAGAATCACTAGACGTCTCCCCCACCCCCCAACCTTTGCATTTATGCAGTCAGATGCACCCTTAATATAACCAAGGTCAGCTGGAATACAGAGCCTAGTTTTTGTGCTTGTGCAGTCAGGAGCATCGTTTGAAAAACGATTGCAGGAACAGAGTGCAAAGCGAGCTGGGCTTACGGGACCAACAGTGAGACACTAAGGAGTAAGTCTCAACTAAAAAAATCCAGAATAACATCTTCCCACCCCCCAGCTGTACACGATTTTTAAAGTTGGAGGCAGCATCATACATGTGGTTGGAAAGGAGGACCGTGATGGGAAAGTCTAAGAAAACCATGCAAACTGAAACACCCAAGTCTATTAAGACAGTAGTCCCCAATCCCCGGTCTGAGGACTGGTACCAGTTCGTGGATCAATCATTATCGGGCCGCAGCTCCTCCTCACCATCCGCCCCGGCTACTGCCTCAGGGGCTGCCCTGCCACTCTGCCGCCGGCTCACCTTTGGTGTTCTCCGGCGGCCACCATGGTTGGGGTTCCCCCTTGGCGTAGCACTGCCCAGCTGCTGCTGGCAGCGCCCCCCCCAGCGGGCAGCAGGAAGTCAGGGGCGCCAGCAGGAAAGCAAGTGGAGCAGGGGCTCAGGCGGTGGTGACGTCCCTCAGCAAAAGACTACACCCCCCCCAGGCCTCAGTAAAATTTCAAGCGTTGACTGGTCCCTGGTGATAAAAAGGTTGGGGATCACTGCATTAAGAAGAAAGCTGAGCCACCAGGTATTGGGGATCTGACTATTCTAAACACCCTAATGGCCACAATTACTATTCTGTGCCCTCTACCCCATTCCTCTAGACCAGGAGTAGTCAAACTGCGGCCCTCCAGATGTCCATGGACTACAATTCCCAGAAGCCCCTGCCAGCATTTGCTGGCAGGGGCTCCTGGGAATTGTAGTCCATGGACATCTGGAGGGCCGCAGTTTGACTACCCCTGCTCTAGACAGATAGCAAACTATTTCTTGTGAGTAAAGATGAGTGCACCTGTAGACATCCCCTCTCAAGTGAGCATTGAAAGAGAAGAAATGACCATGAACCTTCACTCCCTGCTCTTCCCCTCCCTGCTGTTCTTTAATTATACCCATTGGCACTTCATCCATTGTGAGGGCAGTCCTTTGCTGCAGTGCACATTCTTCCCGTGCTGGGTGCTTTCCAGCTCATTGGAAGATAGGAATGCACACCAACAGCTGCCTTGTACTGCGTCCGATATTTTGGCTGGTTTCGGTCAGTGTTGTCTCCACTGTCTGGCAGGAGCTCTTCAGAAGATGTCTTCCATATCTTCCACTGCCTGATTCTCTTACCTGGAGATGTCAGTGATTAAATCTGGAACCTTCTGCCATGCAAAGTGGGTGCTTCACCTCTGTACCACAGAACCACATGGGAGGACCTGCCATTTAATGAAAGAGTAAGCAGAAATAAGGCTTATGGGGTTTCCATCATCTGCGTTTGGTAAGCATCTTTTGTAATAAGCTCTTCTATATTCATTGCATTGTACTTGGGCTATATTTTTGCCCAGTTCCAGCTAGTTCACCTGCTTATTACATGTTTTTTATATCCGTGAAGATCCTTTGATCCCAACCTTTTTTGTTGGACAAACGACCTCCCTTTCCCACCAGTGATAAATCTGGTTGGATTCAACGCAATGAGACTAACTGCTAGGGAAGTGTGCATAGGATTGCAACCATTATCAGATAACCTGATAATGAAATGATTTACCAAAATGTTCTGCCTACATTCAATATACTCTTGCTTTTGACAGATTCATTTAGTTTATTTTCTCAATTTTCCCCCCCAAAATAATGAAAGTGTATTTTTTCCCCTGTGTGCTTCCTCTGATCATGCCCGAATTTGAACCAGGGGAGTATTGTCATGGATAGTACTAGCACTTAAAAATGAAACATGTGGTCACCTTGAGGATTCCAGTGGTGAGCACATGCAGTGTGCTTTGATGCTGTTTCACTTCTGTGTATCATTACCAAAATGTTTTGGGTGTCCCTGATTACCTGTGTGGTACATTTCCAATCATTATATAATACCTAATAGGTATCTCCCTCCCCCACTTTAAAGATGGTTTATTTAAGTGTTCAGGAGGTGTTTTTTTGTGGGTGTGGTGCCTTTTTAAACTTTTATTTTCACAAAGTTAATTGTTCTTAAAAGAGCGCTTTGAAAAAATAAAGGCACAACATCAAAGCAGCCTATAATAATAGTTCATTGTATTTACTATTAAGCCTAAGATACACAAAGTGTTTTGTAGATCATAAATAAGGAATAACATTAGCTATGAAGTAACTTTTCCCTGCGGTCACAGAAGCTCTTAATCTTGGGAACACAGATTTTAAACCTGCAATTAGATTCCTCTGGAGTAAATAGTTGGTGAATTTTTGCCATGCAATTAAATTGTTTTCTGAGGAGAACCAGTATACTGTTTTCCTGTTGGTTGAACATACAAGGTTCCATCCACAGGTAAAAGTGCCTTCAATTTTTTTACCATTAAAGGTAAAGGTATCCCCTGTGCAAGCACCGAGTCATGTCTGACCCTTGGGGTGACGCCCTCTAGCGTTTTCATGGCAGACTCAATACGGGGTGGTTTGCCAGTGCCTTCCCCAGTCATTACCGTTTACCCCCCAGCAAGCTGGGTACTCATTTTACCGACCTCGGAAGGATGGAAGGCTGAGTCAACCTTGAGCCGGCTGCTGGGATCGAACTCCCAGCCTCATGGACAAACAGCTTCAGACAGCGCTTTCAGCCTCATCCTCCCTCCCCCCCCCCACAGTGAGGCGCTAGCTGCGGCGGCCTGAAGCGGCCGATTCGGACACTGCCACACACAACCCTACTCACAATTTTCTCAGCCTCATCTACCTAAGTACTTAGCAGTTTATGCTTCCAGTTTATGGATGTGTAATTACAGAATTGTGATAATACTTACAAGCTAGTGCACAATTACTTGGAACTATAGAACACATAGTGACTTACATCTAAGTAAACTTGCACAGGATCAGTCTGTAGAGAGCCAGTTTGGCGTAGTGGTTAGGAGTGTGGACTTCTAATCTAGCGAGCTGGGTTCAATTCTGCACTCCCCACATGCAGCCAGTTGGGTGACCTTGAGCTCACCACAGTGCTGATGAAGCTTTTCTGACCGAGCAGTGATATCAGGGCTCTTTCAGCCTCACCCACCTCACAGGGTGTCTGTTGTGGGGAGAGGAAAGGGAAGGCGACTTTAAGCCACTTCGAGACTCCTTTGGGTAGAGAAAAGTGGCATATAAGAACCAACTCTTCTTCTTTGTCTTCTGTAAGTGGCACCCAGGTGGGGGTTAAAATGAGTCAGGTAAAACAGTTAAGCTCATGTTCTATGAACTTAGAAAGAGAGAGAGAGAGAGAATGCTATCCAGCCACATTTCAAAATTAGGCATAAAATATTTGGTGAAGAAGGTAAAGAACCAGTAAAATACTGTCTTTGTTAGGTGAAGAGTTGGGTTTTATACCCAGTATTTAACTACCCCAAGGAGTCTCAAAGTGGCTTACAATCGCTTTCCCTTCCCACAACAGGCACCCTGTGAGGTGGATGAGATTGAGAGAGCTATGGGTAAACTGTGGGGATGAAGTCATCCAAGATGGTTAGGTCACACCTCTGCTTCTTCAGGTAGGTAGGGCAAACATATGCAAATTTTCTTGAGCCACCTGGTGAGTGACTGAAGCCTGGCTGCTCTGTGAGATCAGCTCTAACAGGACTGTCACTAGCCCAAGGTTGCCCAGCTGGCTGCAGGTGGAGGAGTGAGGAATCAAACCCAGATCACCAGATTAAAAGCCACTGCCTTTAACACTTGGACCAAGCAGGCTCTCAGGAGCCAAGGAGCAGCATGTATTTGTGATGTCGGCGTTCAAACTATACAGAAGTGTTCTTTGTGGCCAATATAGACTTTAATAAAGGAAGAATGGAAACCTCTAAATCATTATCTGCTACTAGGTGCAGCCTTATAACTTTACCAAAGGTTATATTGTGACCATTTCTACATGGAGGGGTAGAAATCACGCGACTTCCTGCTTACAAATGTGGGATGATATACCTCGTGTTTGCAGTCCTCCTTACAGGAGACTCCTCCCATGTTTTCCATCTGCCCTGCCGCAGCTTTTTGTCTCCTGATGAGGCTGCAAAGGAAAACAAGCCAAACCTCTTGCCCCGCTCCTTGGCTTGTCAATCACAACAAGCCACCAATCACAGCACAGCAATTCTCTTACGGACTAAAACTCCCCCCCCCCAGCTCTGAAATTAAAGGCATTTCTGCATTGCTATGCAGTAATGCCACAACACAGATGGGTGTAAATAAAAATCAACACTTCAGCATTGCTATGGAGAAACACCAATTTGATACAGCAGTCCCCCACTCTTTTGGGATTCATGTTCTTTTGGACTTTATTTATGTTTGGGTGGGCTTCTGAGACCCTGAACATGGTCCCTGGAGCCTAAAATGTCATTTGGTGTACATGGATGGCTTAAAAACAAAGTGCTCAGGCCCCTGTATGATCAGGAGCCTGCTTGATCACCTGCCCCCGCCCTCTTTCCCAGCTCACTCCCCACCTTCAGAAAACAGAAATGGGGCTGTGTTTGCCTGCCTGATCCCAAAAAGACCGTGGACACTTTGCAGAAGATTTTATTTTACCTTGTAAAATAATGTCGCTTTGTGGTCGCACTGCAACGTGGATCGCACCATAAAAAAAAATTGCTTGGAGCGGGAAATGGAAAGGGGAGGGTGGGTGTGAGGGCGGGACAATGCTGCAGAGACTATCCTGCCTTTCCCCCTCCATATGGGCTTGCCTCTGTTTGCTCACTCATTGCTCACCAATGGGATGCGAGATAAAAAGTGGCAAATCCACTTTTTGTGATCTCCCTCATTCTAAGGCAATTCTGGGCAAAACGTGAGCCAGCCTCTGGACAGCCTTGGGATTCAGGTGACATCATGTGGAGGGGCTCTAAAGCCCGCTAGCAACCAGAAGCCATCCAGGAGCAGGTTCCTCGTGTGGAAATGGTCTGCGTATTTAGTCAGATGCTACGCGCTACCTACATGCCACCTATTTCAGTTGCCTTGCTTTCTGTTAAGCAAGCATAGGAAAGTGCCATATGCAGTGGAATACCTTTCATATTTGCTCGGCACCCAGAGGTGTGCATGTAGGTCTGCAACCTTAATGAGATTAGCTGTGCCCATGATGTTCAATTTAAGAACAAATGCCTCCCCTTGTAAAAAAAAAATTTTTTTTTAAGGGGCTGTTATGATTCATGAACTAAGAAGATCTTTCCCTGCAGATTGCTGAGGGCAGGTGTCTGGGTGCAGGGAAGCAGGTTATTTCCTCCCCATGTTTTTTTTATCCTGCTAAGTAAGTGATATGCATTAGGGGTGGGTAGGGGTGTTTGTTTTTTTAAAAATCACTACAAAGAAAGCAGGTGAATTGCATTTTGGAAGGGGAGGCTACCTGTATATAATGATTAAACAAAAGCAAAGAACAAGGTAAAGCCACCTGTTTAAGCTGTTCTCTTCTGTCTTCTAATTTGGCTACAAGTCTGTGTAATTGAATCTTGATCCCATTTGAGGTCGGGGAAAATGTGTACAGGTGGTCCGATGTCTAATTATTTCATCTCTCATGAAAACCATCCTTGTAAAGAGATAGGGTGGAGGTTGTTTGTGTAACCACATCCCTTTCTTCAACAAAGGACCTAGATCCCTCCTTAATTCGAAACGATGTTTTAAAGATCTTTAGTCATGTTTTTGTTGTGTGTTTTATTTCTGTCCCTAAGTAAAGGTTTTGTTTTTTGGGGAAAACATTATTAAGGGTGGGGAAAGAGCTAACAGAATATTTGTTTCCCCTTGATGTTGCTCCTTAGACACAGCAGAAGGGAGAAGGAAAGGTTGTTTAGTGTTTTGTGGTTCAAAAAAATAAGTATAGGGAGAGGGAGAACCCCAAGTGAATGTCCTTGTGAGGCCCTGGTTGTAAATGGTAGCAACAAGGTCAAATTAGAAGACACTGTTTCTCATCCCTCATATGCATTCTTCTGTATTTAGAAGTAGGGATGCCAGCCTCCAGGTGGAACTGGGGATCCCCTGGAATTACAGCTCATTTCCAGGCTACAAAGATCAGTCCCCCTGGAGAAAATGGATGCTTTGGAGGGGGGGTAGCATTGTACCCCACTGAGGTTCCTGGCGTCCCCCAAATCTTCAGGAGTTTTCCAACCCCCCGTGGCTATGGATGTTATAGAATCATAAAATCATAGAATCATAGAGTTGGAAGGGGCCACACAGGCCATCTAGTCTAACCCCCTGCTCAACGCAGGATCAGACCTAAGCAACCTAAAGCAACCAAGAAAAGTGTGTATCCAACCTTCGCTTGAAGACTGCCAGTGAGGGGGAGCTGACAACCCTCTCCAGAAGTCCTGTCAAATTTCTAATTTGAATCCCGTTTGCAACAGAGATCCAGGGTAAGGGAAGTGGTGCAATTTATTCAAGGAAACTTTCAGTGTCATTTCTGTGATGGATATGAAAAAGAAAAACGGAGAAAGTTCTTGGTTGACCAACCTGGATGAGAATAGAAGGGCAGTTCTGTCACTGGACCGCAATTTAATAGCAGTTCGTCATCTCAAACATCTCACAAAAATCTACAATTGTTTCATTGCAAAACATAGTAGATGCATATTGGATTGGATCTCATGGATCTGTTCAACTCTTGTGTGCTAAGTCTCCCTCTGAAACAAGAGCTCTTGTGTTGGGGAAGGCTCCTTACACCAGAGAAAAACACCGGCATTGGCTGCACAGATCTACACGACCCACTTATTGTGTAGATACCACAAAGGGGTCTATCAAGGAGTGAAGAAAAGAGACAAATCATTACAAATCATTTCAAAATTTAATTTTTCTTGCAAATGTTATCACTTTTGCCCAATAATAATTTAATAATTCTAATAAGTTCTAATAATTTAATCTTACATATGATGCTGTATGGTTTTTTCCATTTGGTTTGTCCCTTATGCTGCTCCCTTGGTATCCTTTGTAAATTAAATCTTGCTTTTCAGAGTAGCTTATCATTCAAATTATATCTATATCATTGTGTAGAAATGTTTTAGGGCATCCATTACAAGAATTTAACTTCCCAAAATGATTTTTATATGATCCATCAACGAATTGGCAGATGAGACATCATAATAAAAATCATAATTCTGTGTGAAACAATTCCTCCTGACTATTGTTCTGCATATGGTCAACTCTAATCCCACTGAATTATTATTATTTTTTAAAATAAACATCCTATTACAGGGTTTTCAAAAAATGTGGCAACTAAAACCTGTACATATTCATATACTTATGATGACCAGTTGTCATAGGAGTCTGATTATATGCATCTCATTTTTTAAAATGTCTTTTGCTGTAACTTTAGAATATACTTGGGCACCACGGGGACTAGAAACTTGCTTGTCCTTAAAATGACAGCCAAGGTTCTCAAGATTCTGAATGAAGTAATGGATACAAATTGATTGCATGGGACCCAGAGACAGTCAGACGGTATTCCAGGCCTTCTGTGTTTGCTCACTGCAGACATACTTATAAACGTCAATCGGATCCTTGTCTTGAAGGGCAGACTGGAGGAGGACCAGGGAAGTAAGGAGCAGGTTGGCTGACAACGAGTAATGAACGGAACTAAAGTATTACCGCTGGAGACGGCAGCTGTCTGGTTTCGGAGAGACAGAGAGTTTTAGCTGTGTAGAAGGCATGATTTCTGCAAACCTAATTTAGTTTTCTTTTATGAGTGGACAGGACCCGGGGCTGTTGAAATGCAGGAGGGGGGGGGCGGTTCAAGAGGAAATGAAAGTTCAGGTCTGACAGGTTGTGTGTGCAAGAATGATGAGTCGAGAGTTCGCAGCGTCTGGAGATAAAAGATAACCTGACAATCTGTGCAGAGCAGACAGTTCTGTTTAACGGAGGGTGCAGTGTGAGCAGCTTGGAAGCAGGAAGGTGCACAAATCCCATTTCACAGAAGAAGGCCAACTTTGATATTTCCACTTTCGCAAGATGCAACCTTGCCTAGAAAATGCACAATTGCTTTACAACTTATTGCAGTGTTTTCTTCCAGACCTGCAGCTCTCATTCTGTAGTTCGTGACCCAGAAGGGGGGGGGGTTATAAGAGAAAGGAGGACCTGGATGATCCGGGAGGCCTGTAGGGTTGGCAGCTTTTAAACTGGGTTCCCCCCAACTGTCCCTTTAATACTAGTTTGAACAGCAGCAGATGCCAGGTGTGATGTTAGGTGGCTCCATGCCATGGAAAGCTTCCATTGCTCATTTCTGAGTAGGATCAGAGTGCCTTTATTGGCATAAGCTCATTTCTGAGTATTCAGCCTCTATTAAAGGCACATGACTCCCCCCCCCCCCGGCTGGTTGGTAACCTTAAGGGGCTTTCCGCATTCGTCCAAAATAGCACAATGGTTACTAATTGAAATCGCTACAGTTTTGCCATTATGCACAATGTCGTTGACAATCTGCAACACTCCTGAAACCGATCTGCAAAAAGCGCTTCGTTGTAGCGCTTTCAGGGAAATCCCAAAAAGTGGATTCACCCTCCGGAAAGCGCTACACTCCTGCAACCAATCTGCAACACTAGCGGGAATGTTCTGTGCGTTACCATTGTTGCGGTTTCTGCAAAGTCCCTCCCCCTGGCTCTCTCTTCTGATCTTCCGGCGAAGCGATCGCCATTTTTTTTTCTCCGAGCGAGCGGAGATCAACGCACCAGCGAGCCTTCGTTTACCCAGCGAGGCTTCCCCGGCTGCAGTCCCTCTGTGTAAAGTCACCAAGCATAAGCCTGTTTGCTGGTTTATTTTCACATTATTTTCACTTTATTTTCACACTGTTTTCGCCTGAAAATCGTGCCCGTGAGGGGGATTTTTTTTTTCACTCGGGGGGAGCGGGGCAACGATGAAACGGCAGCTCAAACACCACCTGCTAGCTGGATGGGTCTCTCCATTGCAACGGATCAATGCATATTCGTTGCAACGTGTGTGTGTGTGTGTGTGTGTGTGTGTGTGTGTGTGTGTGTGTGTGTGTGTTTTAATTTCCTTAAAGGGAAAGGGGCTGTTTGGGAGCATGATAACGCCTGCCCATTGGCTGCTTGACAGCCAGGGGTGGGACACAGCTTAACAATAGCGCTTCCTGGCTAGCGATTTTTGCAGAGACCGGAACCCTGTGGGAAATGATAGAAACGCAACTGGATTCCACTACAAAGGCAGGTATGCGTTATGCCGAATTCCACTATTTAAAATGGCGATTTTTCGTTCAGCAAACAATTTGCTACATGGATCCCGGTGCGGAATGGCCCTAAGAGATGACACTGTTCAGGGAGATTAGATGGCAAGTTTATTTATTTGATTTATATACTGCCCTCCTGAAACCAGCTCACGGTGGTGCAAAACATCTCTGGCTTTGATTCCCTGCTTCTCCACATGTTGAGTGACCTTGGGACAGCCTCAGTTCTTTCAGAGTTCTCTCACCCCACCTCCATCACAAGGCGGCTTACTGTGGGGAGAGTAAGGGAACAGTGATTGTAACTTCTGAAGATAAGTGGGGTATAAAATACTACTCTAATTTTTAGCTGATAGAGCAGTGGTTCTCAACCTAGGGGTCGGGACCCCTTTGGGGGTGAATGACCCTATCACAGGGGTCATGGCAGGGCAAGCAGCTTGGCCGGGGGGGGGGCGCCATCCAGAACAGCCTTGCAGGGTAGATCGAGATAGAGCGATCGTCTGTCGGGAGCAGTGGAAGAGAGCGAGATTGGCATGGTGGGACAAGAGGCAGAACTGAACTGAGAAACCCCGGGGGAAAAACAATGTATATACAATCATGGATCTTTACGCCATTGGTCACTTTCAGTTTAATTTCTGTGAAAGAACACTTGTATAATTTTATGGTTGGGGGTCAGCACAACATGAGGAAGTGTATTAAAGGGTCGTGGCCACTGTGATAGAGGCTTGCATTTTATGTTGGAAGGGGAAAAGTGACATGGATGTAATTTGCAAGTTGATGCCAAAAAGCAAAAAGACATTTGAAGATTGAACCTGTTTTTGTTAAGCTTCCTTTCCCTCTCTGCACTCTCTAGCATGAGCTTCCTGTATCACTCTTAAACTCTATCAATTTCCCACTCCTTTTCTTCTGTCTCACAACTTGCATCTTATCTCTGTGCTACCTAGCACGCTTTTGTCAGCCCTGTTCACGTTATAGCAAATGCATGTACATCCTTCATGTATGTGTGCACACATGTTTGTCAGAAAGAGCCAACCCAAATTTATTTAAAAAATGAAACTAGGGACAGATGTGACTGGAATAATGTGAAGTTTAAATACTCTTTTTGATGTGCGCACGTTGAATGTAACATAAGAATTACTCAATACACATTTAAAGAAAAATTAAGTTTGTAGCCTAGTGCAGGGCGGGTTTATTCATGCTATAAGCCCTGTGCTTCCAGGGTCTCCACATGGTGCCCCCAACCCAATCAGGGCCATGCCTCCTCCCTTTCTTCTTTAAGGGCATTTAGAGTAACACCACTTTCCACTGGGATGGTGCCCTCTATCCTCAGGCTGACTGCCCCTGCTGCAATTGTACTCTGTTAGGGCCCCATGAATCCTTAAACTGGCTCTGGTGCTATAGGCCCTGCAAATCCTTAAACTGCTTCTGGCCTCGTACGCTCAGCATGTTCACTGAAGGCACAGGAAGTGAATGAGCAAGCCCCACCCTCAGCTTTTCCATGATGTCTGGTTAACTGCAAGGTCAAAAGTGCAAAGGAAGTGGCCGTGTGAACTCTTTCTGCTCGTTTGGTATCTCCCTGAATCTCCCTGATCATGGGCAGGGAGAGTTTGTGTGGCCACACCCCTTCAGACACCCAGGTGATTACACAGACAAAGGGAACAGTGCCTGCCCCTTCACACCCATGCTCCCTTCTCATGTGTTCAATGCATCCGTGGGGCTGTTGTGTGCAGTGGATTTGTGAGTTCACTGTATCTTTTCTCTCTCCAAATCACCACAGGACACTCCCTCTGTCTCTACAGGGCTCCCTTTTTCTGCTTCCTTGCCAACACTGCCCTTATGTTTTTGACCGTCTCTTTTGTTTGTTTCTCACCCTTTCTCTGTATTTCCATTTTCCATTTGCCTTCCCTCTTGTCCAAGAGATCTCTCTACACCTGTTACTTACCTTATATTTCTATGACAGCCTTTCTTCTGTTTATGCACCGTATTTTCTCAGTTCTATTTATATCTGCTCTCCACTTTGAAGGCTTCCACGCTGGGAAAGGATCTTGTAGTTTCCTTGTTTGCAGGTGCAGCAGCAAGTAAAGCATCACGAGGAAGGGAGCTTCCACTTGGCAGGTTCCTGCTGCAGGTGGGCAACTTTAAAGTTGTATCTATGAGGCAAGGTAAATACATGCCAAATGGGTATTACACCTAGGATTATTTATATCTTATGACTAATCTCTTTCTATATACTTTGTAGAGAAGTTCATAAAATTAATTTTCAGTTTCGGGTTCCCTGGATTTCTGTCATTCAGTTAAGGAGGATTTGGTTTCCCTGGTCTTAGTTTATATCTTCAGGCATACTCGTTACTTTGTACTAATTACTGGGGCCATTCCGCACCGGGATCCATGTAGCAAATTGTTTGCGGAACGAAAAATCGCCATTTTAAATAGTGGAATTCATCGTTATGCATACCTGCCTTTGTAGTGGAATCCAGTTGCGTTTCTATCGTTTCCCACAGAGTTCCGGTCTCGGCAAAAATCGCTAGAAAGGAAGCGCTATTGCTGAGCTGTGTCTCGCCCCTTGCCATCAACCAGCCAATGGGCGGCCGTTATCATGCTCCCAAACAGCCCCTTTCCCTTTAAGGAAGGTTTAAAAAAAAAACACACCCGTTGCAACGAATATGCGTTGATTCGTTGCAATGGAGAGACCCATCCAGCTAGCAGGTGATGTTTGAGCTGCCATTTCATCGTTGCCATGCTCCCCCCCGAGTGGAAACCCCACCCCCCCTCACGGGCGTGATTTTCGGCCGAAAACAGTGTGAAAAATAAAGTGAAAATAAACCAATAAACGGGCCTCTGCGATGCTTGTGCTTGGTGACTTTAAACAGAGGGACTGCAGCCGGGGAAGCCTCACTGGGTAAACGAAGGCTTGCCGGTGCGTTGATCTCCGCTCGCTCAGAGAAAAAAAATGGTGATCGCTTCGCCGGAAGATCAGAGGAGAGAGCCAGGGGGAGGGACTTTGCAGAAACCGCAACAATGGTAACGCACAGAACTTTCCCGCTAGTGTTGCAGATTGGTTGCAGCAGTGTAGCGCTTTCCGGAGGGTGAATCCACTTTTTGGGATTTCCCTGAAAGTGCTACAACGAAGCGCTTTTTGCGGATCGGTTTCAGGAGTGTTGCAGATTGTCAACGACGTTGTGCATAACGGCAAAACTGTAGTGATTTCAATTAGTAACCACTGTGCTATTTTGGACGAATGCGGAACGGCCCTTGGAATTGTTCCTTGAAATTAGAGTGGTGTTTTAGCCCGTCTTAGGATATGTTGTAGATTTCTTGTTTGCTGCTCCTAAGTGAAATAGTGTATATTAGGTGAAGTAGTTAAGAGTAATAGTCTCTGTTCTGGAGAACTGGGTTTGATTCCCCATTCCTCCACATGTATTCAGCTGGGAGATCTTGTACCAGTCATAGTTCTCTCAGAGCTCTCTCAGCCTCACAGGGTGCATGTTTTGGAAAAGGGAAGGCGATTGGCAACTGATTTGAGACCCCTTTGGTTAGTAAAAAGAGAGGTACAAAACCCCCAGCTCTTTCTCCTTCTCCTTCTACTACTACTACTACTACTACTACTACTACTATTACTACTACTACTACTACTACTACTACTACTACTACCTATGTTAGAGAGAATTCCATTTCTCCTGCAGATTCTACAGCTAGAGATCCATGGTGTATAAGGACTCAATGATATCCATTTGATCCATTTTCACATGCTAAGTTAATGTCATGGATAAATCCAGACCTAAAAATTGAGACAAAATCTTTCCTATGGAAAGTTTAGAATGATAGGCAGGAAATGGCTGCCACAGGGGATAGGGTCAGAAAAAATGGCTGCCATATGGGCTGGAAGGTCCAGGTTTTCCTATGTGAACTATAGCCATCCAGGTTATATTGTGATTTTTTCCAAAACTTTGGATCAAACTAGGTTTCAGAAAGGTAAGTGAGAAGCCTGGAAAACCCCCCAAAAAGTGCACAAATAAACCACAGTGCAACTATCTACCTATTTAACCATAAGTCTCCGCAGGCAAGCTAAAATTTGCTCAGTGCCCAACTGAGGGGTGGTAGCCTTAGCCGGTGTCATGTCCCCGCCCTCCTTGGCTCTCTGAGGCATTGCCACAGCAACCAGAGCCATCCATCAGCCGGGCAGTTAGTGTTGGCAGAAGATTCCCTTGAATGCAATGAAGATCCACCAGAGAGCGAAAGGAAGGAGCTGGTTCCAGCACAGCCAGTGTCAGACGACAGCCTGGAGGAGCTTGCTGAGTGCTTGAGATGGAGGAGACACATCATGGTCATGGAGTGCAGGAGAAGCGCAAGGCAGCTAGCTCAATGTTGGCATAGACCAGACACAACTGATGCAGCTTCAGGGGAGAGTGACTGATATCCCAGCTGGAATCACTCAGCTCATTAGCAGGGTTGCTTTTAGGCAGGGCTGCAGCAGCATTTCAGCATGGGTGCAATCTGTGTTGTGACCCTCCCATCTGGCTTGGATTTCCTTTGCTCTGCAAAACTCCTGCATAATTTCCTATTGGCTTCCCTGACCTTGGCATAGGGCTCTTGACTTCACCTCCAGTAACTGGACTGGCTTTGACGACTACCTCTGCTTCTCTGGATCCTGACCTTGACTGTCCCTCGACCACTCTTTGCCTCGCCGCCAAATCTCTGCTTGATTCGGTACATGTAATGTCCCAGACTGGACACTGACCTTGCTCTTGTTTGGTGACTCAGGCTAGGCTTCGCAGCCAAGGCACCTCCCGCCCAGCTGCCACTGGGTGCGGCCAGATAGGGCAGCACAGCTGGGCCTTCAGGGCATAGTGGTTTGACCATGGCATGGCATTTGCTGTGACCAGATCCACGTTCAGACCCCATCGAAAATGTGATCCAGGGTGTGGCCTGCTTGGTGGTTGGGGACAGCAACAAATTGCGAGAGCCCAAACTCCATCTTCCTGCACAAGGAATGCAACCTACAAACCAAGGAAAGGAACCCATGGCAGGAGATCCATAATGAAACTCAGTACTGTGGCTAGTGCACGATCCAGCCAACTGATTAGGGGGATCACTTGTCCCAAGCTAGCTGTATGAGCACTGAAGGCCTCAGTGCTGTCCTGGAATGAATTGAGGACATAGACCATCTGAGCGAGAGTCAGCTACTTGGAGAAGCTCATGCTCAGCTCCTCACAATGATGAGAATAAGTTTTAATAGGACAAATCAATAGGCATCATAAATCAATTTCAGTGACACCATTCAACCAAAAGACAATGGGCATCATGAATAGACTAAAGAAAATGTCAAAGAGTTTCACTTGGTCTTGCTAAGCATCAGGCCAATAAAAGGTAAAGAGGATGTTTCACTGCTGACGCTATTGGATACTGGGTTCAATAAAGCTCAGATTGGCTTGTGGAGTGAAAATTCAGCTCTTTATTAGATCATACCAACTGAACTGAGAAACATAGCCCACCCCCCAAACTTGTATACAATCACAGGTTCCCTCCAGAGCCTTTGATTGGTCCTTGCAAAATCCCTGCTTTAAATTGATTGGACCATTCAAACGATCCAATGGCAGGATGGGCCCTACATGCTAACCAATGCCTTAAATGTCCCTGCTGAATCATGGTTCTTGTTCTGCAGGTCCTCTACCCTGCATACACAACAGACAACTGTACCAAAAAAGGCCCTGTCTTTGATTGCTATCCATCTTGTAGCAGAAAGCAGGATCAGTAGAGATCAAGCCATTCATGTGCCAGTCTTAACTGGTGTGCAGATTGATGTGGAAGGAGGTAGCCTTTCATTTACCTTCCCTGTCCTCCCAAGCCATTTACGGCTTTAAAGCTAAGAACCAGAACTTTGAATCATGGCTGCAAATAAATTGGTAGCCATTGTCAACTGTTCTCCGATGGCCAGTATTATGTTGTCATATCTTGGAGATAGCAACCATCTATCTTTCATAGATCCTATTCCCATGTTTTTGCCCAAAGCAGATTTGCCTGTTAGTCCCCCACCTTCAACACACAGAGGTAAACATTGCCCTTAAACAAACATGATTATACCCTCTGTGAAACTACTTTTCTTTAAACGGTAAAAATAAAACAGCCAAAACGTAGAGACCTAAATTAGATGCTGGTTGCTCGACAATTTACATTCTAATTGGCTTGTGGTTCTTTCTCCGCTAGAAACTGACCCTGCTGATTTATAGGCCAGGCATTTTGGAGAAATGTTATGTCTTATTTCCCAAATAAGACTAGTGCACTTAGCACTGGTTAAAATAATAAATTATTATTTTCTTCAAGTGAGTTTTGGTTACTAGGTTTAATTTAATATACATTTTTAAAGCAAGTCCATATATCAGTGCTCTGGTTTTCTATCCCTTTCTAACAGAGATGCTTGGGCAAACATTGAAGAGTCAACAATGTTGGCTGAAGGAAGATAGATTGTTACAGGGCCTAACCTTTTAGAGCTTTTTTTTTTTTTAGGAAGTAAAAAAGGACAAGGGGTCAGAGGTGGGTGAAGAAGTTACTATAGACTCACACTGACAATATGTTTATGGCACAATAATTTCCAGATGTCTTTCCCCCAGATAATTCTTCCATAAAAGATGAGGATATGTATTGCTGTTAAAATG
This sequence comes from Paroedura picta, assembly GCF_049243985.1. Lineage (NCBI taxonomy): Eukaryota > Metazoa > Chordata > Lepidosauria > Squamata > Gekkonidae > Paroedura > Paroedura picta. The sequence continues at coordinate 73,852,696 of NC_135376.1, forward strand.
CAGTGCCTTCCCCACATACAGTTCTTAATTTTTAATTAATATTACAATATTATTGGAATTTATGCTCATATTATTCAATTGTGCTACTTATTCCAGGTCCAGTTGATAACTCCACTTCGGGAAATGGTGCTAACTAAATATCTTAATTTTAGAGCACAAAACCTTTTGAAGGCAAATGCTCTGTTTTCAATTTTAAAGGAGTATGTGCATGTAATAGTACAATTGAAGCCTGGCATCACATAAAAGTGTCCTTGTCAGATTTGAGGAGAAGAAGAAGTGGTTCTTATATGCCGCTTTTCTCTACCCGAAAGAGGCTCAAAGTGGCTTACAGTCGCCTTCCCTTTCCCCTCCCCACAACAGACACCCTGTGAGGTGGGTGAGGCTGAGAGAGCCCTGATATCGGTCAGAACAGGTTTATCAGTGCCGTGGCAAGCCCAGCTGGCTCCATGTGGGAGAGTGCAGAATCGAATCTGGCTCGCCAGATTGGAAGTCCACACTCCTAACCAGTGCACCAAACTGGCTCTCTACAGACTGATCCTGTGCATCAAACTGGCTCTCAGAGAATCCATCCTTCAAAGCAGCCATTTTCTCCAGAAGATGTGGAGATGATTTGTAATTCTGGGAAATCACAAGGCCCCACTTGGAGGAAGGCAACCCTGTATAAAGGCTTTCTCCCAAGGTTGTCAGATATCTCTTGGGGTGTCACTTAGGCTATAGTGATGTCAAAAAACTGTCGGACAAATAATTCTATAAATGGTTACACAGACAGCCAAACAGAAACAATCTGACTTCAAATCTATTCTTTTTATGAACTTGCTGGGTTTTTTCCTCCTCTGAGTTATCCTACCCAAAACCTCAGTGTTAAATGAAAATTACATGCTTTAGATATTGGCTAATGTTGGAAAAGACAGCCAGAGAGGTTTGCAAATAGAGGGGAAAGGAAAGTCTTTTTTTAGCCTTATGCACACACCTTAATTTTTTAAATCATCAAAATAATGTTCTACTGAGCAGGTAAATATTTTTTTTCTAAGGCATATATCTGCAGGTGGATTGCTTTGCTAGAATATGGGAAAGGGTGGGAGGGAGGGAGGTTCAGGGTTGCCATCTGGCCAGCCTCTTTTTCATGGCTGAATCTCCTCTCCCACCAATTCTGGAGTGAGCTGGTTTTCTTGCACATGTGAAACATTCTCAGACCCCACCACTCCCATCTAGTCCCAGCCATGATGGATGAGTTGGCCTCCCCCCCCCCGTCAGAGACTTCTCCAAAGAGCTGGTCTCTGGGCAGTACTGACAGCTCTTTATCCCCTGTGGAAATCCCAAGGAACAGATCAGGGAAAGGAGGTGTTCCAAGACTTCTGGGGATTCCTTGATAGAACCAGGTTCCTGTGGGCTGGCAGGATGGGTTTGGTGCCCGGGGTCTGTGATATGAGGCAGTGGAGGAGACCTTCTTCCACCCACAAAGAGCATCCTTTGTACTCATCTTCACCCTCATGGCAGAGACGGGTTGGTTCACAATCAGGAGGGGTGGGGATGAGAAAGGTATAACATATGGGTCTTAAGCCAAGGAACCCCTAGCTTAAACCCTTGGACTTGGTGTGAACAGAGAAATGGGCAGCTCAGAGCCTTGAGTCCACCAAGACTCCCCCAAAGCAGGGGAGAGGAATTAGCCAGCTGCCTGGAAGTAGTTATGAGGTGGCTCAAGCAGTGTCATCTTTCAGACAGAGGTCCTGTGGCTGAGTAGGAAGGGACCATGTGAGGAAGCACATCTGCCCACCCTGGATGGTATGCAGCTCTCAGGGGCTTGCTGCACCAGGAACCTGGGAGTTATCCTGGATGCTTCTCTCACAATGGAACTCTAGATCATGAAGGTAGTGTAGCTGGCATTTTACCAACTCTGCCAAGCCATACTACTAGCACCGTACTTGGTTCCGGAACACCTAGTCACAGTGGTCCATGCAAAGGTCACTTCTAGACTGGACGTCTGCAACTTGCTCTATGTCTGGTCCAAAATGCAGTGGCCAGGGTCCTCACAATAGCACCATGGAGGTCCCACATTCAGCCCATCCTCCATCAACTGCAGTGGCTACCAGTCAATTTTTGGATCAAGGTTCTGGTAACTACCTTTAAGGCCATGCATGGTCAGGGCCTAGTGTATTTGAGGGACCACCTCTCTTCCTGTGCTCCTCAAAGAGTTTTACGCTATGTCATCACCAACCAGCTAATTATTCCTGGCCCAAAAGAAGCCTGCTTAGCCTCAACCAGGACCAGAGCCTTCTCTGTCCTGGCCCCCACCTGGTGGAATAAGCTCCCAGAGGAGATCAAGGCACTGGCAGAACTACACCAGTTTGGTGTAGTGGTTAGGAGTGTGGACTTCTAATGTGGCATGCTGGGTTCAATTCTGCAATCTCCCACATGCAGCCAGCTGGGTGACCTTGGGCTTGCCACGGCACTGATAACTGTTCTGACTGAGCAATGATATCAGGGCTCTCTCAGCCTCATCCACCTCACAAGGTGTCTGTTGTGGGGAGAGAAAAGGGAAAGAGATTGTAAGCCGCTTTGAGCCTCCTTCGGGTAGAGAAAAGCAACATATAAGAACCAACTCTTCTTTTTCTTCTTCTAAAACAGTTTTGCAGGGCCTGCAAAAGGGAAATCTTCTGCCAGGCATTTGATTGAGGTAGACTGGAATCAGCAACACCCATAGGGCCCCTGAACCTCCATCCCAGCAATCCATGCACCCAATCTGGTGAGTCGGGTTTGATTCCACGCTCCCCCACATGCAGCAAGCTGGGTGACCTTGGGCTCGCCATGGCACTGGTCAAGCTGTTCTGATCGAGCAGTAACATCAGGGCTCTCTCAGCCTCACCCACCTCACAGATGTCTGTTGTGAGGAGAGGAAAGGGAAGGTGAATGTAAGCCGCTTTGAGACTCCTTCAGATAGAGAAAAACAGCTTATAAAAACCAACTCATCATCTTCTTCAATCTGAACAATGGACCTGTTCAATTGTTATCCTGATTAGACTGTAATTTTCAGCTGTGGTTGTTATACACAATGTAGAAACAAAGTTCTATGCATTGTTTACATTCCATGTGAACCACCCTGAGCCTCAGGGGAAGGCATTATACAAATGTAATAAATAAAAATATAAAACCCCATTGCCCTATTCAAGTCCCTCCTCTCCCCAATTCCTGCTCTCTTCAGGCTCCATTCCAGTACCAGACCACCAATTGATGACTGGAGAGTCTGGGATATAAATGTTTAAATAAGTAAAGTGGCTATGATTGGTTTTAGCTCCCTATTGAGCACATATTCTGTGGGAAATATGGGTTGTGTTCTTATAATATGAAGAGACGCTTTTTTTCCATTCTGCATATACGTCTTTTCCAAAAAGAGCACTATTATCTATGATTATGAATCTCTCCGTTCAGCTAGAATGGGAGGTGCTGGAAACCTACTGTACTAATTCTGTACCATCCGTAGAAGTAGCTAAACAACAGGAACAGGAAATGACTACCCAAGGCTTGCCAGCAGCCAGCAAAATTCCAACCTGTCTGAATGACTTTCTAGTCCAACTTGCTAAAAACTGTGATCTTGAGCTAAAGATAGCACATTGCAAATAACATAGGGTAGGAATTGGTTTGAACTGAACGGACCCCTAGTTTACTGCACTGGAATAGCTCCATAAGTCTTGTTTATTTACGGCTTGACAGGGCAAAGTGCTGGGCATCCACCCTAAGGTGCCCAGCGCCCTCAATTTCCAAAGCACAAAGAGAGACCAGGAGACCCTTGATAGTAGGTTGCTTGTATTTTGGTGTGCATGGTATATTTAAAGATACACTGAAATGAAAGGCTGTGAATAAAATAAGGACTTAGCATCCATTCTTTAAGCCCTAAACCGATGCACCATTGACAAGCTGTGTTGGTGTGTTAGACCCGAACCATAACCGGGACTTGATAGACAAAGATTCTGGACGTTACTAATCATGATAACCACTTTTTCCTGGTTGATTAGAACTGCATCCCATCTGTACAATTAAGAAAACGTTTAGTGCCCAAGTGCATATAGCTCTTCGTACCTTGCAGTCTGCTCTGCTATACCTTCTTTTGCCATTCTCTTCTCTTGGGTTCTAAGATGGTTCCAGTTCCCAAAGCAAACTCTTCTTTGTAATCTATCTCTCTATTTGTTTGGCTACTTTCAGTCTTGGATTTCTCCCACCACCCACATGCTTCTACTCACTACTCTTTTATGCTTTTTCTTACCACCATTGTTTTGTTACGAATCTTTGGGTTCACATGGAGTCATTTCTGCCATCTCTTTGCCAAATTACTCTAATTTCCTGTTGCCTCCATGTGGGAAAATGTGCATGAATTTTGCATGCCGTTTTATGTGATAAACGTAGTGTTCAGCGTATGTGTGTTTGTGTGTTCACGGCAGGACAAGCTCTATGTAGGAATTGTAGAGTGTTCGGCTTCAGTAAAAAAAGAATGGGCCAGAGGCATCCTGGGTAGCTTTTATGGAGTACTGAACCATCAATAAAGACTTACCTGTCGGCATTCTATGAAGCAGTTTCTGCCATCTGTTTCTTGGGATGCTTCAAAGAATCTAAGCTGTGCATGTAACATTTGTTATTTGAACCGAAATCTCGGTTTATTAAGAAAATAAAATTGAAATTATTCCACCATTTGGTTTTAATGAGCTTCCTTTTTGAAAACTCTCGAGTCTCCCCTGTAAAGTTAAATTGACTGACTCGGGCAGTTCAGAATTAAAATGGTTTGAAAACATAATCTTCTCAATTCCCAGAACAGGTCATTAGCCACTTTCATATCATTTAATTTTGCTAATAGACCAGAATTTAATATTCTTCATTGACTAGAAGGGGCAGTTAACTATAGGAAACAGTAGATTGTTCTCATCGGTGAAGGGGAAAAAAGATATTAACGAGCAAAAGAGGTTTGTGTCTATGCAATTAAGTCTTCTACAGAATCAGCATAAATTCCCATCCAATAATTAGCATTACCGTAAGGCATAGAAAATCAAGGAATGAGGACAGGGCAAACTACTTGCTTTGAGCAAATAAAAAAACTTTGTTCTATTGCAAGGGTGGCCAAACTGTGGCTCTCCAGATGTCCATGGATTACAATTCCCATGAGCCCAGGGATCATCTATAGTGATGATGTTTCTGGAATGTTTGGGGTAGAGCCAATGACTTTCTTATGCTGAATTTGATCCAGTAACTTCTACCTTCCAATGGACAGTTGCTTCCTATGACTGAGTGCTTCCTAAAGCCTTTGGAGGAAGATTTAGCAAATGGTCTGATGGGATTCAACTATATGAAAGCAATGTCTAAACTGAGAAAAAATAGAGTCAAACTGGAAATTTTTACTGAGGTCAGTGCTTGAGAGCCCAGTAAGGTAAATTCTATGCACAGAGTGAGTGCACACCCAAACACATTAGGCCTATTCCCCTTAAAACACACACACACACACACACACACACACACACACACACACATAGAGAGAGAGAGAGAGAGAGAGAGAGAGAGAGAGAGAGAGAGAGAGAGAGAGAGAGAGAGAGACTTTTCCAACCTGTTTTAGCAAACGCCAACTTGTAGAACTTTCCTAAGATATGGACAGTTGGGTGCCAAGTTAAAAACTGAGACGGAGAGCGGCAGAAATAGCAGACACATTCCTCCAGTATCTTCTGAACCCATATGACAATACATTGGAATTGTGAAGGAAAAGATTAGTGTAAGGATGGGTCACTGTGGGCTAAGATCAATATAATTCATACCATAGCATTCCCCATTACTGTGCATGAGTGTGAAAGTTGGACAATGAAGAAAGCTGACAGGAAGACAGTTGATTCATTTGAAATGCAGTGTTGGAGGAGAGTTGTACAGGTACTGTTGTTGTTGTTAGGTGCAAAGTCGTGTCCGACCCATCGTGACCCCATGGACAATGATTCTCCAGGCCTTCCTGTCCTCTACCATTCTTCGGATTCCATTTAAGTTTGCACCTACTGCTTCAGTGACTCCATCCAGTCACCTCATTCTCTGTCATCCCCTTCTTCTTTTGCCCTCAATCGCTCCCAGCATTAGGCTCTTCTCCAGGGAGTCCTTCCTTCTCATGAGGTGGCCAAAGTATTTGAGTTTCATCTTCAGGATCTGGCCTTCTAAATAGCAGGGCTGATCTCCTCTAAGACTGACCGGTTTGTTCGCCTTGCAGTCCAAGGGACTCGCAAGAGTCTTCTCCAGCATCAGAATTCAAAAGCCTCAATACTTTGACACTCGGCCTTCCTTATGGTCCAACTTTCACAGCCATACATTGCAACTGGGAATACCATAGCCTTGACTAGATGCACTTTTGTTGGCAGGGTGATGTCTCTGCTTTTTAGGATGCTGTCTAGATTTGCCATAGCTTTCCTCCCCAGGAGCAAGCATCTTTTAATTTCTTTGCTGCAGTCCCCATTTGCAGTGATATTGGAGCCCAGGAAAATAAAATCTGTCACTACCTCCATTTTTCCCCATCTATGTACAGATACTACGAACCACCAAAAAGTCAAATCACTTGTTCTAGATCAAATCAAGCCTGAATTCTCCCTAAAATGACTACACTGAGTCTATTGCACTTTGGTCATAGAAGACTAGGCTTAGTGGAAAAGGCAATAATGGTAGGAAAAGCTGAAGGCAGCAGGAAAAGAGGAAAACCCATCATGAGATGGACTGATTCAGTAAGGGAAGCCATGGTCCTCAGTTTGCTAGATGCGTCAATGATAGGATGTTTTAGTAATTCATAGGATTATCATAACTTGGAAGTGACTTGACAGCACTTAACCCATGCACAGGAAAAGCACAAGTTCTTGAGCAGGAAAATGTACTAGTGCTTGGCATTGAGCAGTCAGGCATTCTGTAGAACACCAAGATTGAGGGCTCATTGACACATCAGAGTACATAGCCACATTGCAATGATTTTAGGACATTCTGGAACAATTAATTTAAAATGCAGAAGAAGTTGCTTGCATGAGCTCTGAAGAATCTCAACAAAGGGTGACTGGTAATAAGATAAACAGTGACCAAAAATCTATTGGGTTTGCTCTTAGGAAAGTGTTTTTGGACTGCACTGTAAGTTTGACTGACAGTTGTGTTTTATGCTGAAACAAAACATGATTCAACAGCAAAGGCACAGTGGGTTTAGTAGGGCTACAGTACAGAAAAGTTAGATTTGAGCCCTGTGGCACCTTAAGTTATTCCTTATGCTCATGTGTAATGCCAACGTAAATTCAGTTTATTTTCCACTCTCTAGCTTTTTTGACTGCATCAGGGGTCTGTCTGACACCTTTCAGTTTCTGCGTTCAAGCTGCCAAATCATTATTTGGCACTTGTTAATGTTTGTATTATGGTGCCACAAATGTTCATATTGCAGTACTGCACAAAGGCTAATCACTATGCAAGTTAATTGGGACAAGTCATGCTGAAGAAGTCAATCAAAAGAAAGCTTTAAGAAAATCTAGTATTTGGTTCCTAATCAATGAGCAAATCAATAGAATTTAAATAATATGTATAAACATTGGTGTCTCCTATATGGTGCCTTTTTTAACAGCCTGAGAATTGTTTCCCATGTTCTCTTTAGAGATTACAGAGGTCACTCCATTAATTAGTCATATTTACATTCCCCCTTTCTCAGAGATGCTTAAGGTGACATCACACTGGAGAGCCAGCATTTGTTAAGAGTGGCAGCCTCTAATCTGCAGAACCGGGGTTGATTCCTAACTCTTCCTCCACATGCAGCCAGCTGAGTAACCTTGGCCAGTTCTCTCAGACCTCTCTCAGCCTCACCTATCTCACAGGCTGTCTGTTGAGGGGAGAGAAAGGAAAGGCAATTGCAAACCACTTGTAGACTCCCTTGGATAGTAAAAAGCAAAATATTCTTCTTCTCCTCCCTCTAGATTAGATCTTTCAGGTCTGAGGTGATCCAGAATATAAGAGCCCTGCTGGATTAGACCAGTGATCCGTGTAATCCAGCATCCTGTCTCATACTGCAGCCAACCAATTCCTCTGAAAGGCCAACAAGAAGGCACAGAGGCCAAGGCCTTCTCTTGTTGCCTCCTGCTGCTGGGTTCAAAGGTTGACTGCTCCTGAATTATAGCAGGAAACTACTGCATTGGTTGCGGATCAAGTTTGGGATCAAGTTCAAGCCTTTGGTTTTGACCTTCAAGGCCATTCATGGTGTGAGCCCAGTGTATCTGGGGGACCACTTTACTCTCTATGCCCCTCGCAGAACTCTTCTCTGCAAGTTTAAACAGGTTAGTGATACCTAGTCCATGTAACTTGACCAGGGCTAGAGCCTTTTCAATCCTAGCCTCTACCTGTCAGAACAAATTCCTGGAAGAGCTGAGGGCCCTGTTGAAGCTATTACAGTTCTGCATGGCCTGCAAGACACAGATCTTCTACCATGCGTTTTGTTGAGGCCAGGGCACAAAAGATCTATATGGTCCTTCCTCCAAATCTCCAAACCTGGCACATCACCATGAGGGGAGGGTGGTAGATAAATATATGGAATAAATAAATACATAAATAAATACATAAATAAATATCATAGAATCATAGAGTTGGAAGGGGCCATACAGGCCATCTAGTCCAACCCCCTGCTCAACGCAGGATCACCCCAAAGCATCCTAAAGCATCCAAGAAAAGTGTGTATCCAACCTTTGCTTGAAGACTGCCAGTGTCTTCAAGCACATCCACCTGTGGTACAGAATTTGGTCAGGCTAGTTTAGCTTTATGGGGAGTGGCTGGAGGGTGGGGTTTGTGGATTTTATTTTTGGTCATTGATGTAAACCACTGTGAGCCTGGGAATGGTGGACAAAGAATAAATAAATAAATAAATACACACACACACACACACACACACATACAAACCCAGGTTGCTGCCAGTTCTCTGCTTAGCACCAAGGAGCCAGTTTAGTGTAGTGGTTAGGAGTGAGGACTTCTAATCTGGTGAGCTGGGTTCAATTCTGCACTTCCCCACATGCAACCAGCTGGGTGACCTTGAGCTCGCCAAAGCCCTGATAAAGCTGTTTTGACCGAGCAGGAATATCAGGGCTCTCTCCGCCTCACCCACCTCACAGGGTGTCTGTTGTGGGGAGAGGAAAGGGAAAGCGATTATGAGCCAATTTGAGACTCCTTCGGGTAGAGAAAAGTGGTATATAAGAACCAACAACTTCTTCTTCTTCTTCTTCTTTGCAACAGCAGCAGCAGCAGCGGGAATTGGGGGCCATGAACATAGTTCCATGTAAGGCAAATTACAATAACAGCAGCCGGTCTAGTACATTTCCATCCTATAGAAAGCTATAAGTAAAATCCTAACTGGAAATACTGGTTCTCTTTCTGGTACTCTAGAACGATTAGAAACTACAATTTCTATCAACCTTGAGATCAACTGCTTTAAGGAGTAGATTTCAGATTCAGATACCCTTTATTGGCATAAGATGCGAAGGTATCTTCAAGGTGTATTGACTGGATTTCAGTTCATTCTGAGGGCAGATTGACCTTTGATCTTTAATGTACTAATACAAAGTGGCTTGAGCACTTCCATATCCAAACAAAGCTCTGAAATGGCCCATTAATGTGGACACTATTAATGGGCTGAGCAAGTGTTAATCAATCAGTCCTTTCCCCAAAGAGCCCAGGATTGGAAGGGGATAAACAAGAATTGTGCAAGGGATACCTAATATTAATTTAGGGTTTCTGGTAAGATGAGCTCCTTCCCAGTCATAGTGAGTTAGGAGAATGCTAGTAGTCACATACACTATTCTTGATGAAGTTTAGTTTTGTTTTTTTCCTTCCATTTACTGAATGTTCACTGGAGGGGCCCTGATAATCATAGTGAAGGAAGGAGCCTACCCAAAGGAGTCTCAAAACGGCTTATAGTCACCTTCCCTTTCCTCTCCCCACAACAGTAACCCTGCGAGGTAGGTGAGGTGGAGAGAGCCGTGATATTACCACTTGGTCAGAACAGCTTTATCAGGGCTGTGGTGAGCACAAGGTCACCCAGCTGGCTGCATTTCGGGGAACGGGGAATCAAACCCAGCTTGCCAGATTAGAAGTCCGCACACCTAACCACTATGAGCCTCTTGTGGCGCAGAGTGGTAAGGCAGCGATATGCTGTCTGAAGCTGTCTGCCCATGAGGTTGGGAGTTCAATCCCAGCAGCCGGCTCAAGGTTGACTCAGCCTTCCATCCTTCCGAGGTCGGTAAAATGAGTACCCAGCTTGCTGGGGGGTAAACGGTAATGACTGGGGAAGGCACTGGCAAACCACCCCGTATTGAGTCTGCCATGAAAACGCTAGAGGGCGTCACCCCAAGGGTCAGACATGACTCGGTGCTTGCACAGGGGATACCTTTACCTTTACCTTTTACACCTAACCACTACACCAAGCTGAGATGCTATTCATAATTATTATTGCTGCTCTATCTTTTTCAGACATCAGCCATTTGTCTGGGATAGTCAATGCTCACACATGAAAACATACACTGAATGTGGGACTTTCTTGACAACATTTACCAATGCAGCTGCCATTTTTTCCAGAACCAGGAAGATTCTTCAGACTGACAGTTTCCATTACAATCTTGTTTCCATTGGGTAGGAAACAGGAAGGTGTCTTTTTGGATCTCAAATGGACCCATACAGCAGAAGGACAGCACTTGCCCATTTGTCCTGTGCAAAAGAAAGACTTCAGCCAAGCCAGGAAGATTTTAGGAGGGTCTCCTTTGGCTGTGCTCTAGAAGCAAGTCATTGCAGAAAGATGGGGGGGGGGCGCAGCACTTTGATCTCAGCGAGGTGCTAATTTGTAAGATCTGGAGGTTGTTAAGAACTTAGGAAGCAAGGAATTGGTAGGTAAACAATGACCTTTATCTGGCAGGCTATTACAGAGGCATTACTCTGTGGACACATTCATTTACACAAGTATTTGAAGACAAGACAATGTGTCAATAAAGGAATTAGACCAGACACCTTGAGTCCATCAGGTTTATCTCCGTTTGCTGACAGAACAGTAGGTGACACTAAGTCAGAGAAATACTTCAAAGCTTCTCAGGCCTTTGGGGTTTCCACTGAAGCCAAACAACATTTACTGCCTTGGTAGCAACAAACAATGCCCAGGGAGAATGCAGCTGGGAGATAAAAGACAAGCCCACTTAGCAAACACAAAGCTTTCACATCTAGTATTCTTTAGCCAGATTTAATTCAATTGTTGTTAGCTTTTGAAAATTGAAATGATTTCTAACTTTCATCTCCACCATCTTGAAAGGCAACACTCCTTGATGAGAGTGGTGGCAAAGCAGAATGTTTTCTTTTAAACTACCCAAAGTAAGAAAGGCTGTTACTTTGCTGTTTCTGCAAAAGCAGTGTTTTGTGAGACATAAAGGGTGCGGTTCATTTTGTAAGGGAAACTAATCTGCCATGTAACAGTTTGGACTTCTGCAGGCAATCGCCCCTTCTCCTCTTCTCAAAATGCACTTTGGGAATGAATTGCAATGATAATGCAAAATTGCACAAGGATCGAATAAACTGGACAGTGTGGGGAGCCGGATGTATTTGATAAGGATCTGTCTTCATCATTTAAATAATATTCTTTTCCTAAAGTGTTCTGAAGTTGATGCAAAGATGGCAGATCCAATTAAAAATAATATGTTTGCAAAGCCAAAATGTCAGCCACAAACAATAATATCCTAAATAGAGTTATATCATTCTAAGTTCATTGAAATCAGTGGCCTCAGAATGATCTAACTCTTCTTAGGATTGCACTGTGGATAGCCAGATCAGTATAGAGCTGCATCACAACTGCCTGCTCGCTCCTTCCTGTTTGCTTTGTTAACTTTATTGGGACGATTTGGAACTAAATGGCTTGTGAATGGTTGGCTGGCTGCTTCCTACTGTTACTATATGGCGGGTAACAAACTTTGGATCGACTTCTAATGGCTGTGAGTTAAATGGGAGATGAAGCCACATAACCCTGTGGAAGAAAGATTGATTGAATGTCAGAAGCCTGTACTAAGAACTCTCGTTGCTTGCTCTGGTTCTTTATGCCGTGAGAATCCACATAGGGCTTTTAACACCCAAAGGCAAACTCTGGGCACCAGAATGGGCCAGTCGCACTCTCTCAGAGTAACCTTCTGCGCAGGATTGTGAGGAGGATTTAATGAAGCAGGAAGAATTCATTTGCCATTCTGAGCTTCTTGGAAGAAGGGAAGAGTACAATGCACTGCCCAAATAAAGGCAGCACAAACAAGGGGACCTCCCAAACTGACACCAGATCCACTTTGCTTCAGGATCGTTTACTATCCCAGTCTTGACTGGTTCTGCTCTTATGCATTGATTTTCCTGTCAGTTTATATTTATGTCTAAAAAAAATCCTTTGGCTGCGTAATTACTTCACATAGGAATCATGCTAGAGGCCCCAAAGTTCAGGGGCATTTTGAAGACTACAATCATTCCGCCATAAGGATGGCTGGAATGTAAATGTTTAAAATATTAATTAATAAAGGGTGTAATATTCTGCATGTTTTGTTAAAAAGCTTCTACATTATTTTGTTGATCAATTAAATCAAGTCCAAAAATGTGGAGGAAGGGGTTGGAACCCTGTTACTTTAACATCCTAAGAGTATTGGGGAAGATTCCATGGGAATGGCTCTAGTGCAAAGGGATTGGCTGGGACTGGGAGAAGGAAGGACAGGTGACACGTGTGAATCTGCACAAAAGCCCTGCTATGCTCCTGTCCTAGTCTTGGGTATGTACTATCTGGCAGCTATTTTGTATCCCCACCCCTGGTAACTCCTAGTTTGAAGACTGGCACTGTTTCATGGAAATTACCCACCCCAGAGAGTGAGTACTAATCTGAGGAGGTTGAGGAGGAGTCTGTTGCCTCTTAGCATGGGATACTTGTTACTGAGGGAGATTACCAGTCTATCTGACTTGTGTTTTGCCCCTCCTTAATACTTGCTGACCAATGGCCTTGTCATATGCTTAAGTTAGGACCGGGGCTGGTATTAGACCAGCCATGATCCCGTGGGCTGCCTTAACATAGTCCCAACTTTCCATCGCCCTTCCTAGTTCCACCCAAGGGGCTCGTATAGTATGTAAATTATATTATATTCATATCGCCATGGCTTATATGGAATTTTAGTATCTGGTTTTATTTGGGTTTTAATGGGATTTTATGGGGATATATTATTATTGTGGGGAAGGCACTGGCAAACTACCCCGTATTGAGTCTGCCAAGAAAATGCTGGAGGGCATCACCCCAAGGGTCAGACATGACCCGGTGCTTGCACAAGGGATACCTTTACCTTATTATTATTGTACGATTTTTTGATGATATTGTAAACCACCATGAGCCAGTTCTTGGGAGCGATGGTAATATACCGTATTTGCCATATAAGATGACTGGGCGTATAAGACGACCCCTCAACATTTCCACTCAAAATACAGTACTGTGGGCCGCTATGGGCAACTATGTCTATCCCAACTGAAGCGCACCCAGCGTATAAGACGACCTCCCCACTTGGAGGCATGTTTTTCAGGGGGGGAAAGTAGTCTTATACACAAGTAAATACTGTAAATCTCATTATAAACAAACAAATAAATAAAATGAATTTAATTGCTGTATCTTGTACTTCCTTTATCCCTGCTCTGTTATCCATTCAGTTCATATGTATAGTAGGCTGTTAGCTATCTGGTATAGATTTATAATAAAAGCACAGTTAAAGACCAGTCTCTCTCCCCCAGTCCTCTTAAACACCCTCCATCAGACACTCAGACTGGGACAGTATAAAACAGATGATGATTTAAAATAATGGTTCAAAGAAAATGAGAAAGACCTTCAGACAGTCATGACCTCAACCATAAACATGGTGGAAGACTGCTAATTCTGCAGGCCCTGTAGAACTTTGACAGCCTAGTCAGGGCCTGTATCTTAGCTGGCAAACCATTCTACTGGGTTGGGGCCCAGGCCGAAAAGGACCTGGCTATGGTTGAGACCAGGCAAATGTCCTCAGGACCAGGGATTACCAACAAATTGATGTTGGCAGAGTGGAATGCTGTCTGGGGTACGTATTGGGAGAAGCAGTCCCCCAGATATAGGTGTTTCATTAACCTTGTCGCATTCTGTATAACAAGGAGACGAATATATAGCTTTCATACTTTTCCCACACCTGGGCTGGTGCGCTGGGCTGCCACCGGGTGTTTGGGCCAGGGCAGGTTGCCCTGCCTCTTTCTGGGTCTATATGGGGGAGCATTTTTCCCTCTGTACCTGGTCTGCCCAGGATTCCCACTCTGTGGTGGAGCTGCCAGGGGCATTTTTAAATTTTTTTAAATAAAATATTTTGAAATGAAAATAAATTCCTCTGGCAGCATGGCAGAACCTCCTGGGGCATTTGTTTGTCCCTACTCAGCTGTGGGTGGGAAGGAGTTGGTCCAGGATGGCCCGCCTCGACCCTGATATAGACCCTGATGAAGTCCTCAGCAAGAAAGGGACCACATTCCCTTGCCATGGGCCAACTGAAGGCCTCAGTTCCACCAGGCCCGGGTTAGCCCCGGGCTGGTGCTGATGTCATCTTGAAGAAGACATTAGCACCATGAACAGACAAGGGCTGGCCCAGACCAAATTCCTTGTGCAGAATCAGTCTTGGTGAAGTAAAACCTTCAAATTCTGCCTCAGTCCCTCATGTAGAGGGAATCATGTAGATTCATAGAATCTTAAAACAACTGGAGTTTCCAGTAGTGTACTAGTTGTTTTGACTTGTGACTAATAATGTATCTGGAAGCCAATTCTGTAATTTTTACGTGTGATGCTATGTGGACTTGAAGACTTCTGAGGAATATGTTGACATATTTGATGACAGCCCATGTGTGTACACTCCCCTCCCACCTCCAATGTGTCTCTGCATACTATTTGTGAGGATTGAAATACATGTGTGTTAGTGTATACAGAGTTCATTGTAGATTGTTATGCTTTTACTGTGCTGGGAAACGATTTCAGCTTCCCAATTGGCACTCCAGATTAAATGCCTGTAATTTTGATTTCCGCTGGTGATTGTCAGCAGTCAAACTCTTTGTTCAGTAAACAGCTTGAGCATTAAATTAAATGGGGAGTCTTACACAAACATTATCACAACACAGTTTGCAAGCAGCTGGTAGTTTGCCTGCCACAGGCAAGCTTATGATTTAGTGAAAATAAACCAGCGGGCTAAATGTTATTTTTTTGAGAAGTTATTATTACCAATCCTACCCCACAGCGAAACTTTTCAAGAGCTAATATAGTGATTCTTGAGTCTTTAGAAGCTCAGAATCTGTTTCCATGTTAAATTTCTTTCACACAAAGGGCACTGACTGTTTCTAGGAAAATATGGTTATGTGGGGAAGCATAATATGTGGAATAGTAGCTTGTGAATCTGTTCTCATGTCTGTAATGACTGGAAAGTCCCATGGGTAGATACAGGATTAGAAGTTCTTCCAGGCCAAATGATCTGTCTTTCAGCCAGGCTAGAGTCTTGGTTCCTTTTTTCTGACAAATGAAACCTCACCTAGAAGAGTTCCTTTTGCTATGCTGGAGATTTTTGCCACTCAATTTCCAAGTGGGATGACATAAATATTGGGGTGACATCCAAAGGGCCACATGTGACTCATGCTTTGGCATGAGCATTTCAAGGCTTCCTCCTTACTCGGTGTATAAAAGTCCACCTTTTATAGCCACTTCTTAAGATTTTTGATAGGCTTGAGTCCAAGTGACAACAGTTGAAAATTTTAAAACTGTTGAATTTTAGTTGTGTTGGCGGTTTGAATCTGAGCCTGACCCTATGTATAGTTGAATGTTTTATTTAAGTATTACCAATGATTAAGGCCATTGAATAAAAGGTATTCTTCAGTAGAGGATTATTTCCTTACTAGTAAAAGATAAAGGTAAAGGTATCCCCTGTGCAAGCACTGGGTCATGTCTGACCCTTGGGGTGACGCCCTCTAGCGTTTTCATGGCAGACTCAATACGGGGTGGTTTGCCAGTGCCTTCCCCAGTCATTACTGTTTACCCCCCAGCAAGCTGGGTACTCATTTTACTGACCTCAGAAAGATGGAAGGCTGAGTCAACCTTGAGCTGGCTGCTGGGATTGAACTCCCAGCCTCATGGGAGCTTTCGGACTACATGTCTGCTGCCTTACCACTCTGTGCCACAAGAGGCTCAATTCCTTACTGGTAGGAAAGCCCATTTTAAAAAATGGGCCTTGGCAAGGGCTTCCTATGACCCCTCCGCCAGTTCACCGGCTGGGCAAGGGGACATGGAAAGCCCCCCCCAGTGGCCTGGTTGGCTTGCAAATGCCGCTTGCCATGGCCATGACTTGGTGAGAGGTGTTTGTGTGGCAAGTGGTGAGGGAAAGCGCCCCGTCCCATCTGGGCCAGCGTTCCCGGTAGGAGCCGCTTAGCCTGTGAAGGGCTCTCGCAGCAAGAGACCTTTGTGGGGCAAACGGCTATGGAAAGGCCGCCATCCCCCCCCCAGGCCACAATTCCAGGGAGCAGTCCCCCCCATACTCAGAGACACAGGTAACTGGGAGCCGTGGATACGCCCTCCTCGGCATCCAGGAAGCTTCTGGCAGCAAGGCTGGGTGCTCAAGGAGGCGGGCGCTCCAAGGCCTGGCCCAATCCAGACGCGCCCAGATTGGTCTACTGGACTGGAAGCGCTGGCCGGACAGGAGGTTCCTGTTCCAGCCAGCACCTGGACCTTTCAGCACCTTTCAGGTGGCCATTTACTAATATATAGAGGAACTATAGTAAGGATGTTTAATTTTTTCTTAATCCTTTCCAGAATACTCTAGTGTTAAAACTGTTATTTTGTAATGAAAATTTTATTGCATCTACCCACAAATTTCTAATTTATTTTTAGGCAACAGGTTGGTCTTAAATGTGTCAGGAATGTGGACTTCACAAAAATTGGCAGTGTCAAGTTTGAATGCATTAGTCATGGCCATTATCACCCTGGGATTGCATGTGAACAGAGCCACATGTTTTAAGAGGAACGTGCATGTTAGGTAGGGTCATTTATTTATTGGTTTGTTTGTTTGCTTATTGTTACATTTACTTCCCACCCGGTCTCATGAGACTCATAGTGAATTACAGAAGAGGTAAGAACATATACAAACTGTAATATAAAAATAGAAATTTAAAATAAATGAAATAACCATGTGAGGAATGCCTATCTAACTGTGACAAGGGGAAAATAGAAGATCTGATCCATTATATGTTGATTTGTAACATCTACATGAAACCTAAGCTGGATGTGGTCAAACAAGCTGGATGTGGTCAAACAAGAAATGAGAAGACTGAACATCGACATTTTAGGAATCAGTGAACTAAAATGGACAGGAATGGGTGAATTTAATTCAGATGACCATAAGGTATACTACTGTGGACAAGAATCTCGCAGAAGAAATGGAGTAGCCTTCATAATCAATAAGAGAGTAGGAAAAGCAGTCTTGGGATACAATCTCCAAAATGACAGAATGATCTCAGTTCGAATCCAAGGCAAACCATTCAACATCACAGTGATCCAGGTCTATGCCCCAACCACTGCTGCTGAAGAGGATGAAGTTGATCAGTTCTATGAAGCCCTACAACACCTTCTAGAAGCAACGCCAAAAAATGATGTACTTATCATCATGGGGGATTGGAATGCTAAAGTAGGAAGCCAAAAGATAACCGGGATAACAGGCAAGTTTGGCCTTGGAGTACAAAATGAAGCAGGGCACAGGCTGGTAGAATTTTGTCAAGAGAATACAATGGTCATAGCAAACACTCTTTTCCAACAACCCAAGAGACGACTCTACACATGGACATCACCAGACGGTCAACACAGAAATCAGATTGACTATGTGCTCTGCAGCCAAAGATGGAAAAGTTCTATCCAGTCAATAAAAACAAGACCAGGAGCTGATTGTGGTTCAGATCATGAGCTTCTTGTTGCAAAATTTAGGCTTAAATTGAAGAAAGTAGGGAAAAGCACTAGGCCACTCAGGTATGAACTAAATCATATCCCCAACGAATACACAGTAGAGGTGACAAATAGATTTAAGGAATTAGATCTGATAGACAGAGTGCCTGAAGAACTATGGATGGAGGTTCGCAACATTGTACAAGAGGTAGCAACTAAAACCATCCCAAAGAAAAAGAAATGCAAGAAATCAAAATGGCTGTCTGAGGAAGCTTTACAAATAGCTAAGGAGAGAAGGGAAGTGAAAGGCAAGGGAGAAAGAGAAAGATACACCCAATTGAATGCAGAATTCCAGAGAAAAGCTAGAAGAGATAAGAATGCCTTCTTAAATGAACAGTGCAAACAAATAGAAGAAAACAATAGAATGGGGAGGACCAGAGATCTTTTCAAGAAAATTGGAGATATGAAGAGAACGTTTCATGCAAAGATGGGTATAATAAGGGACCAAAATGGTAGGGACCTCACAGAAGCAGAAGAGATTAAACAAAGGTGGCAAAATTATACAGAAGAACTATACAAGAGTGAGCTTAACATCCCTGATGACCACAATGGGGTAGTTACTGACCTGGAGCCAGACATCCTGGAATGTGAAGTCAAATGGGCCTTAGGAACTCTGAGCAACAATAAAGCTAGTGGTGGTGACAGCATTCCAGTTGAACTATTCAAAATCTTAAAGGACGATGCAGTAAAAGTGCTACACTCAATATGCCAGCAAATTTGGAAAACTCAACAATGGCCACAGGATTGGAAAAGGTCAGTTTACATTCCAATCCCAAAGAAGGGCAATGCCAAAGAATGTTCAAACTACCGCACCATTGCACTAATTTCTCATGCTAGCAAAGTTATGCTCAAAATCCTACAAGCTAGGCTCCAGCAATATGTGGACCGAGAACTTCCAGAAGTACAGGCAGGATTTCGAAGAGGCAGAGGAACTAGAGATCAAATTGCCAACATACGCTGGATCATGGAGAAAGCTAGGGAGTACCAGAAGAATGTCTACTTCTGCTTCATTGACTATGCTAAAGCCTTTGATTGTGTGGAGCACAACAAATTGTGGCAAGTTCTTAAAGAGATGGGAATACCAGAGCATCTTATTTGTCTCTTGAGAAATTTATATGCAGGTCAAGAAGCAACAGTGAGAACTGAACATGGAATCACTAACTGGTTCAAAATTGAGAAAGGAGTTCGGCAAGGCTGTATACTGTCGCCTTGCCTATTTAACTTGTATGCAGAGCACATCATGAGAAATGCGGGATTAGAGGAGTCACAAATTGGGATCAAGATTGCAGGGAGAAATATCAACAACCTCAGATATGCAGATGATACCACTCTAATGGCAGAAAGTGAAGAGGAACTAAAGAGCCTGTTGATGCGGGTGAAGGAGGAGAGTGCAAAAGTTGGCTTGAAACTCAACATCAAGAAAACAAAGATCATGGCATCCGGCCCTCTCAATTCATGGCAAATAGATGGGGAAGAAATGGAGATAGTGACAGATTTTATTTTCCTGGGCTCCAAGATCACTGCAGATGGGGACTGTAGCAAAGAAATTAAAAGACGCTTGCTCCTGGGGAGGAAAGCTATGGCAAATCTAGACAGCATCCTAAAAAGCAGAGACATCACCCTGCCAACAAAAGTGCGTTTAGTCAAGGCTATGGTATTCCCAGTTGCAATGTATGGCTGCGAAAGTTGGACCATAAGGAAGGCCGAGCGTCAAAGAATTGAGGCTTTTGAACTCTGGTGCTGGAGAAGACTCTTGCGAGTCCCTTGGACTGCAAGGCGAACAAACCGATCAGTCCTAGAGGAGATCAACCCTGACTGCTCTTTAGAAGGCCAGATCCTGAAGATGAAACTCAAATACTTTGGCCACCTCATGAGAAGGAAGGACTCCCTGGAGAAGAGCCTAATGCTGGGAGCGATTGAGGGCAAAAGAAGAAGGGGACGACAGAGAATGAGGTGGCTGGATGGAGTCACTGAAGCAGTAGGTGCAAACTTAAATGGACTCCGGGGAATGGTAGAGGACAGGAAGGCCTGGAGGATCATTGTCCATGGGGTCGCGATGGGTCGGACACGACTTCGCACATAACAACAACATGAAACCTAAAACCAAATTTCTTAGTAGATTACCCCTGATGGCCCCTGGCATTCCAGATTCTGAGAAGGTGACTCTTTTATTGTCTGATAAGGATCCATATGTTTCTCATAGGGTCACATTGTTAGCTCTAGCTGCCAGACAGATAAGGCCTAAGGTGAGGGTGATGGATGATCCTGACAATCTGTGATATTCTGTTGTATGGATTTCAGTGTATGTACTATTATCTAGTGACCTGCTTTTATTGTTTATGATTGTCCTTTTGTACTTTGTAAATCCCTACGGTGGAACAGTAAACAGGATTCTGATTCTGAATGAATAAAATTACAAGTATTAAAAGTTAGAATAATTGACTGTTCTTATCATGGCAAAGGTGGGAGACCATAAAGATGTCCATTTGAGTTGGTTGGTAGATTCTGACAGGGAGGTCAGCAGATTAGAAGTTTTTATGTCTCAACCACAGGCCTGACAGAATAGCTCTGTCTTACAAGCCCTGCAGAATTGTCTGAGATCCCTCAGGGCACAGCATTCTACCAGGCAGGTGCCAGGGGCGAAAAGGAAGTGGATCGTTCTATGATTAAAGAGATTCTCTGATAAAAGAGACTCTTCTGTCACAGGAAGGAAGAGTGGATTTTCCTGAGCAAAAGGATAAGATGTCTGCCGTTATCTCATAGATCAGAACATAAAGAATGGTAGGATCAAACCCTGACAAGAATGGGGAATAGTTCTCTAGATGGTCTAAAGTGTAAGACAGGGCTTTGCTTGGTAAAGTCTGATAAACACGGGGTGAACCTAACAGTAATATTTCTCAAGCCAAATATTCCATCCCTTTGGCTTTGTCTGCTCCCTGTGAGATTACAGTCCTTCTCCCATTCCTGAGAAAATGGGTGAAACCAGGAAACCACAGGTCATGAAATGTGTCGATCCAATCTTGGCTACAAAGAGCTTGGGATATGTAAAGCACTTTACAGATGGAATGAAAAGGATCTCTACATTCTTGCATACTTGCTACTATGGTCCAGTTTTGTTTGGAAGGAAGTTCTAACCATTATGAAGTTTGAGTCCAGTGGTATCTTTAAGACCAACAAAGTTTTACTCAGGGTATGAGCTTTTGTGTGCATGCATACTTCTGCTTCTTATCTGTTCCACTTTATATTTCTGGTAAAGCCTTGGAGGAGGAGCTTGTCTTATGTCTTAAATGCCACTCAGGGCTTAACACCCACTCAGGGCAGCTGCCACCCCTGAGTGCCTCCTCCTACCAGCTTGCCCGCCTGTCCAGCGGCTAGCCACCCCTTACCCCCAGCTCCTCCTCCCACTTCCCTCTGAGGCTTGGAGGCTGTAGATCCCTGCTGCGTGAGAGCTGCCCCTGCTGGTGAGTTCCATAACAGCTGCCTGCAGCCTTTCCAGGTCTGGGGGGAGGGGGAGGCTGTCCACAGAGTTCTTCCACTCCACCCCCCTAACCTAGCACCCGATGTATTCCTAAATGCAACAGGATTCGCCCCTAGAACCTTTAAAAAACTTTGTTGGACTTAACAGTGCTAATGGACTCAAACTTTGTTTTTTTGCTGCTTCAGGTCAACACAAATACTCCCCTGAATCTATCCAGTACGGTTCCTTGTTTGTTTATTGTTCCAATGTTTTATTTAAATGATCATTTAGAAAATAATTAATCTCAGGAGGGACTTGACAGGGAACTGCAAGGCCCTCTCCTTGGCTTCATTTCTTTTCCAGCTTGAATCTTTTAGGGTCTCTCTCTGGTAACTTAGCAATCTCATAGGTGTTCCCTAAGAAACAGAATAGACTTGCCCACTTATGACAGAAAAAGGAACTCTAGAGTAGAGCAGGCCACCCATACTTCAGCTGTTCTGCTGCTGGTTTAAAAATCCCTCTTATGTACTTTATTATTTTTAATCTTTTGCTTGCGGCTGACGCGTTCTGCTGTCTTCAATTTGTGGCCATTCACTAACCACCAGTTGCAATGCAGCCAGACGCTGCCCCTTTTACAGAAGCTCTTCTGGGCAACCACAGAGATTTAGAGAATTGGGACACAATGGGAATATTTATACAGGGGTTGTTCAGCTGTGAAGAATTCCAGACATCTTGGCAGTTCTCTAGAATGGCATATGCCAATTAAAAAATAACCAGAAGGAGTAAGTGCCCGAAAACTATGTCAAGAACGTAATTGTTTACTTATGTCAGGTTACCACAAGCAAGCT
Source organism: Paroedura picta (assembly GCF_049243985.1). Classification (NCBI taxonomy): domain Eukaryota; kingdom Metazoa; phylum Chordata; class Lepidosauria; order Squamata; family Gekkonidae; genus Paroedura; species Paroedura picta. The sequence continues at coordinate 73,875,032 of NC_135376.1, forward strand.
GGAGGGTGGGTGGCACTGGAGCCCTGTTTTCTCTATCTCTCCCTCCCCAATGAAACATGCAGGCAGTCCATGGATGCCTCCCATATGCAAAATGAAGCTGCCTTATAGTAGATAAGATTACTGGTCTTGCCCGGCCAGTATTGTCTGCTCAGACAAGCAGTGGCTCTCTAGGTCTCAAGCAGAGGACTTTCATATTACCTACTGCTACAACTTTTAACTAGAAATGCTAGGGATTAAATCTGGGAGTTTCCGCATGCCAAGCAGATGCTTTACCCTGAGCCGTTATTCCTTTCCATCCCCTCCATCTCCGTGCCATGTAAGTTAATAATATGCTTGCATACGATGGGAGGCATGTGCATGGAGTGAGAACAGGAAACATAAAGTTCATCTGGTCTGGATTCACCCTTAGAATTTTGGAAGAGGAGATGGAATACTGAAAGGACAAATGCTAGTGTTAATTAAATACTATTGAGAATTATTCTAGGGGTTGGAAAATTAGTTGCAAACAACAAAGCCCTGTGCCGCAAGCAAATATTTTTCTAATAAAACCCTGAAGTCACATGCATTTTGGCTAATATTTGGAAAGTGACAACTAGCTGTGTCATTGGGTATGACTTTCCTATCTTAACACAGCCCACGGCGCCACAGGCGCCGTGGACTATATAAAGCTATAAGGGCTTTGTGGGAGGAGTTAGGGTGGGCTCTGTCCGGGATGAGGAAGGGTGCCGATTGGCCCCTTCCTCCGGACAGACCATCGGCCGGGCCAATCGGCAGGTGTGAAGTGCCTGCCGATTGGCCTGGCTGATTCCCACCCTGCCGACAAGAGAGCAACTGCGAGCCGCGCTCTGTGCGGCTCGCAGTTGCTATCTTGCCGGCAGCCTGACACATCGGGAGGCACAAAGCGCCTCCGACGCGTCAGGCCGCCGTCAAGGGAGCGCCCGGCAGCCATGCGGAGTGAAGCGCCTCTCGCCGCGTCAGGCCGCAGCCCGAGGAAGCCCCCGCCAGCCGCGCTCCATGCGGCTGCCAGGGGCTCCCTGCGGGGAAAGGCTAGCGCCATTGTATTTAGACATACAATGGACTTTGCCTCTAGTTAATAAAATGTTTGGTTTTCTTTTGTCTGGTGGAAGGTCTTTGCCCGGATGGGAACTTTGTTTATTTTGCTTTAGCCAAGGTCCAAAGAGCTACTCTGCTCAGCCAAGTATTTTTAACCCCCTCCCCCATTGAGTTGTATTTCACACTATTGTGGACATATTCCCTTGGTTTTCAAGAGGTTATGCATCTTTCTAAATTGTATTGTTATCTGCATTCAGAGAGCTGGATTGGTATTCCTTTTCTGTTGTCAAAATAACTTAACATTTTCTTTCCCTTGCAAGTGGTCCACCCCCCCCCCACACACAAACAAATTGGATCAGTTTTACCCCATTACTAGTTTCTGCTTTTACCTTTTGTCAACATGAAAGCTTATATCTTTAAAACTTAGCTGTATAAATATCTGCACAGAGCCCTCCTGGGCAGAGCCAGTTTGACCTCTGCTTCGTCCCTGGAATGCTGTGGCCCAATCATTGGGCTGGCCCCACTCGAACCAGTCCCTAACACACCAGCCCAGGAGCACTCTGGCACACGCGCTGCCATTCAGAGCTTGAACATCACTGGGGCCAGTGCAGCCTTTCTCGGCCTCAGCGACTCTTCCCGGGGTGAATGGGAGGGCTGGCTGGGACTCACCTGCCCCCCCCCCGCCCTAGGCAGGCTCGCTGAGGCTGGGAAATTCCATGGTGCATCTTCTGGGGGTCGGGGGAAGGGAGGAGGCAAGTCCTAACCGGAGCTCCCATTGTCCCCCGGGCAGGCTTGCTGAGTCTGAGAAAGGCCAATGTGCATATTCCAAAGCTGTACACACATCCAAAATATTTGAAATGCCCTTGTTAAGCCAACATGGCAACCATGTGGCTCAGAATGTATGCATGATTTCTGGCCTCCAAGTATATATGGACACATGTCTGAAAAGGACTCCTATTACAGCAGGAAAGACAAAGACAAGTTGACTGGCATCTAGAACACTCTTCCTCAATGTCCTGTCTTGATACTAGGCGGTAAACCAACCTCCATTCTTCCACATGAATGAAGGAGTGATTCTCTCTCTGATGCAGGATCCAAATCCAGAGAAGTAATAGTCCCCAGTTGAGCTTCCTAAAATTACAGCATCTGTTTTTGTTCTTCATGTTTCCCGAATCAGAGATCCAGTGGACAGCTGGAGCGCACATGTACTGTAGGCCATTTGTATATGTTATTTCAAGGCACTCCACAACAAGCCCATTACTTTCCCACCATTCTGATTTTGGTGGGATGTGATTTTTCAAAAGTAAACTTAACAATAAAGGAGTAGGCATGTTTGTTTTCTTTTATGGAATAATACATAAAGTTTGGTGCACAAATACCAGCATGTAGGCGTCTAAATTTTAAAAAGGGAAACTCTTCACTGTTAATCTATCTGCCCTCCTGCCAGCATTTCATTATCATGCAGCAAATCGCATGTGTAAATCATCTCAAGCTTAAGTGGAACAGGCTTTCTCGAGAGGTGGTGGGTTCTCCTTCTTTGGAAGTTTTTAAGCAGAGGCTAGATAGCCATCTGACAGAAATGCTGATTATAGGCAGATTATCAGTGGGTGGGCATTGTATGAGTGTTTGGCTCTTCTGACCCTTCCTTGTATGCCTAAGGAAATAGCCACTTTGGGGTCAGGAGATGAATTTCCTCCAGACCAGACTGGCTAGGGATTCTGGTTTTGGGGAGGCATCATCTGGGCATAGAATTGGTGGCACTGAGGGTGGCCAGGTAGTTGTGTATTTCCTGCATTCTGCAAGGGTTTGGACTAAATGACCCAGGTGGTCCCTTCCAACTCTATGATTCTAAGTATCTGCTACCCTAGGTTCTACACCTGGTTTAATGTAGCCCCCAGACCTAGACAGTGACCGGCACACTGTTGGAAAAGGACCCGTGATTAAGTGGCCAGTTGTTGCTACAAGGTTGGAAGAAATAATGAGACTCGAACACCTGATACACTGAAATCAGAAATGATTTTATGATGGGAACCAGTGGAACAGGGGAACCATAAGCTATCAAGCTGTCAAATAATAGTACATTCTCAGTACCAAGTACGAAGTACCCACTAAAGAGCAAATGAGTCTAAGCAAGTATCCACTCAAGAGGAGATGCAAGAGGCCAGAAAAGGATGAGGCAAGAGAGAATGATAGGAATCAGGCTTGAAATTCAGTGAAGTCCAGCACCTGGGCAACAAGTAATCCAGCTGGAGTAAATGTAGTATTGTGCCAGATGGGAACTTTGCAGCTACACACACACAGGTAGTAGGGAGATGGTCAAAAGCATACAGAGGCTACAAAACAGGGAAGGAGTCTGTCCCCAAGAATAAGCAGAACCACAAAGCAAAGGATTTCCTTCTTTCCAAGCTTGGAAAGAAGGGAAAAGGAAGGACGTGGGTAAAGGGGTCAGGTCTGCATCCTGACTTGTCATGGGGGAGGGAGTGGTTGAACATCCTACAAATAATTGCAAATAAGATCACAATGCAGAAGGTTTTCGGTGAGGAGAGGAATGTTCCAAGGTAGACTCAATCAGAGCAAGGAGGTGGGTTTGGCAGGCATTTCAAAGTTTATGAATTGGAGCTTCTTTATATGACTAATCCAACAGGAGGAAATTACCGGAGGTTTACCCAAATTTTGGGCATCAGTCCAGTTATTAGATAATGACTATGCTAATTGTTTCAGGTTCCGCTAGTAACTAAAAGCACAATAACTGATTAATGGTCTGGTTCTGCTAGACACAGATTGGTCTCAAATCTTTGCTAGGTGATTCCCTGGGGATGTCTATTCAGCTTTAGTTTGTGTCATAGAATTAGTAGGATCCTGTTTCCCATGTTTACTCTGAGCCTTTTGTTTCTGAGATGGTCAGAGAACTGTGTTATCTGCTCAGATGCAAAAGCACAAAGGAAAACTGGTCCTGGCACCAAGATGGGGAGAGGGCAGGAACAAAAAGAAAGGCAGCCACGCAACAATCATAGATGGCAGCAGAAGTTGGGATGAGGTTGCCATGATGTGATTCCTGGGCTGGATCTTGTTAAAAAAGCCATTCACCACCATCTGAACCAGTTGTTGCTTCTGGGTGCCTTTAATATAGTCCTTAGCTAGCTTATAGTGAATCAGACTGTTGGTTCATTCAAATCTGTATTGTCTACTCACATAGTGGACATGCCAACTTTAATAGGATAGAAGGGGGAAAGAACCTGATTCACCCCCCCCTATGGTTTGCACTTATTTTTTCCCACTGATGTAATAGAAGATGGAGTTTCTCCAAATTTGCATAAGAATATGATAGAGCTTCATAGCATAAGCTCTTCCTAAACCAGGGATTCCCAATCAGGCTTCTGGTAAACCCTGGGGTTATGCAAGAACACTTCAGGGGTTATGCGGCCTTTCCCAGAAGTTTGGATGGTTGCTGACTTCACTAGACATCATTGGAGTCCATTTCCCCTGTTGCTCTACAGGCCTAGTCTTTCTCTACAATGGAAATGGTAAATGATATCAAATGATTGATTGGGTATCTCTCACATCTTATTTCAGCACCCCCTTCTCTGAAGGGGCATGACACCAATTCCAGGGTTCCTCAAAGCACTGCCAAGCTGGATAGCTTTGTCCCTCCACTCTCCCCATTTGAGTTTCCCCCTCCAGGAGAGAGTGTTACTAGTTGCCAGTTCTTAGCACCCCAGCTCAGCAAAAATCTTGCAGAAGTGCTAGAACTAATGTAAACAGAGCATTACATTATTACAGCTGCAGCTATGTGGTGCTATAATTAAATAAGACTGCCGCAGAACCACTGGTGCATCATATGCGCCACACTGTCGCCAACTTTGCAGATGTTCAGCCTTACTTTTATTAAGCATGACAATGCCCAGCAGGATATATTTTGTCTGATTATACTCAACTGGAGAAGAATAGTAAAAGGCAGGATAATTAAAAATATATGCCTAAACAAAGGATGTCTCTACAATTCCTTTTTTTTTTTTTAAGGGCTTTGAAATAGTTCACATTTCTCCATTGGCTCTTATGTATGGGGAACAAAAAGGATGTCTTAAATTCAGACATATGTCTTTAGTCTGTTTAATGTGCCAGAACAAAAACATTGCTGAAGACCACCATGAATCGATCTCAAAGTAATGGCTTGATAGAGTGCTCCAGATTTTTAATATGTGCAGTGTACCATCATGCATGTACGCATGAATCTTTGTGGAGGAAATGGCTGCAGTTCTTAATAAAATTGTATTCTGCCCCCTTGCCCCCAAGTAAAAACTCGAAAGTCTTTTATGTACTTCATTTCAGAAGGGATTTTCTTTTGTTAGAGCAATTAACTGATTCCAATCAGCTGACTTAATCAATGTCCCAAGATGTTTGCATGCAAAATAACGGTAATTTAGCAGCAGTAATGACCACTTAAATAAAAGAATGAAAAGAACTAATAGGTCAGGTGAAGAAGGTACTGGTGGATGCTTGAAGGAGGCTGTCCAGTTGCTAAAGAAGTGATCTTTCATGGGAGTTAGTTTCAGGTGAGTAGCCAAGTTGGCGTGCAACAGAAGAGCAAGATTCAAGTCTAGTTGCACCTTATAGGAAACAAGGGTTTCCAGGGCCCATTCTTCACACATAGGATAATGCACTTTCAATGTGCTTTGGCAGCTGGATTTTCCTGTGCAGAACAGGAAAATGTACTTCTAAAGTGCATTGAAAGTGCATTATCTATTGTGTGCAGAATAGGCCCAGGTTATCAGCTTTTGAGAATCAATGCTGCTTTCATCATGGGAGTGGACAGCATATATGTGTAGTGTATTTGCCTGAGCAAATATTTACGTGGTAATGCTAGTAGCAGTAACATCATCGCCACGACTACTCGGGTTGCTGTTTGTGAAGGAACAGCTTAAATGAGTTATAATGTAAAGCTGAACAAAGATCAAAGGAGGAAGCTAAGAAGAAGAAAAATCTCCCCTAATATGGAATTGTCTTACTTGTAATTACTTGTCATTGTTTTTCAAACTATAGTATATTAAGCATTTTTATAGATGGTTTTTGTGTCATTAATGAAATGACATTTTTGTTGGATAAAAAAATAAAAATTAAAAAAAAAGATGTTTCAATCTCTAGGGCCCATTATGCACGGGCCATATTGCCCGTGTTGGCGGCGTGTGCACTACGCCAGGGCAACCCAGCATGCCCCGCTCTTGTGCGTACATGGGAAACGGCAGGGCATCATGCCCCGCTGCAATGGCACGGCACCAGCGCGGGGAAGCTGCTGCCATGCATAAAGGGTCCTGTGCTGTATCTTCTTCCATAATTGGATGAACCTTTTTTGGAGTGGTTTCTACCCTAACGGAACAGAAAGGTGTGAGTAAGTTGAATAACTGAAGATGTCACAGCAGATGTACATCTATGGACAGATATGGAATGCAGAGTATGAATAATTAGTATGGTTTGTGGGAGGTTCATCTCTGAGGGAAAGGCCTGGGGAAAAGGCTCTGCAGAAAGTGCCATTTTGAGCAATCAAACAAATACAAGAAGGTAAACTAAAAAGGAAATAAATATTACTTAGGACTGGCAGAATAAACCTTGAGCAGGAGGGAACAGAACTTCATGTGTAAAAATTATATATGAAAATGTAGTGCCCAGGCTAGTGAGAAGATGTATGAATCAGAGGTCTCAAGAAGAGACTTCTTCCTTGAATTAAAACTTTTGAAAGCTGCAATTAGAAGACAGAACTGTTGTCTTTTGTCTGTATGAAATTATGAATTGTAAGATGCAAAAATGGATTCTGCTCTGTAAGCATCTCTGGACTTGGAGCCAGTCCTAATGCCAACTCCTGGGATGGGAGCCAGCCAGCCTTTGCATCTGTAGCCAGGAAACAGCACAGACTGGTGTCTCCCTCTGTGAGGCAGGCTGCTGGAAAGTGCATGTCTGCTTCTAGGAATAAATGTTAGAAAGGCCTCTCTACCTTCAGGCTAGCTGTAGAAAGGAGGCTGTGTTTCTGCCTAGCATTTGGAGTCAGGTGGCCATTCAGCTTTGGACAGTCCTGGATATTTGAGGGTGGGTGTTTGGGGAGGGAATTCCAGCAGGGATAAAAAAATATCCACCCTCCAAAAGCAGGCTTTCTTGGGGTTTCCTGGGATTTCTTGATGACCAAATGGGTGGGAATTAATTAATTAATATATTTTTTAAAAAATTCATTAAACATTTATCAATGATATGACCATATATGTTTGACCTGCCCCCTCCTAAAATGGCCAATGATGGGCCAGAAGGGTGTGGGAAGGGGCAGGGCCAAAGGGTTTTCAAAGCAAGAGAGGTTCAGAGCTGGTTTACCATTGCCTGCCTTCATGTCACAACCTTGGTATTCTTTGGTGATCTCCCATGCAAGTGTTAGCCAAGGCCAACTCTGCTTAACTTCTGAGATCTGATCAGATTGACTTACGCTATGCTATCTAGATCAGGGCCTCTGTCAGTGGGGAATGAAAAACCCAGTTGAATGAAAGTTGCTTCTACAAAGGGATAGTTCTTTGTTGTGTATTCACAGTTGCTATAAATTCAGAGGCATTTGCCATGATAATGAAGCATCCACACAAGGCAAATGTTCATTCTTTCCTCCTTATACCCTCGTGTTCAGTATTCCCTCCGTTGCACCAACAGAGGGCTTGGGTGATAAGTGCTGTAGTGTTTTGAACAAAGTTTGAGTCTATTGGCACCTTCAAGACCACCAAAGTTTGAATTTCCAGCTGTCTTCTTTTTAAAAAAGTAAGATTGCCTGCACTGCAATCTGACATAACACTACAGCTTGACAAAGTGTGCATGCACATGCAAGCTTATATCTTGAATAAAACTATCCATCCATCCATCTATCTCAGTCAGTCAGTCAGTAACCTTTTATTGGCATAAAATATGTATAAGACATATAAAAATAGGGTTTAAAATTTCAACAAAATAATAAAATAGGCCATGGGGTTACATAACCAATCAGATCATAAAATGATTAAATAAACTGTAAAAGATAAAATACAAGGTAGGCAGCATAGTATAAAAGTATCTTAGTTAAAACTCTGGCAACTAAAATGGTTACCTCTGGGTCTTTGTCAGAGAGCAGAAATTGCAAGGACATTGATTTACTTACAGAAGGCTTGTTTCCCAGCAAAGCAACAAAGCTGTCATCCCGACACTGCTCATATAAGGGGCAATCTAACAAAATGTGTGAGACAGAGTCAGGGCAGCCAGAACCACACGGACAGAGTCTCGCATGGTATGGGATATGGTGGAATCTTCCCTCTAAGACCTTTGAGGGGAAAGCATTCATTCGTGCGAGGAGAAAAGCTCTTCTCAGGGGTGGGACATCAAGGAGATGCAAATATGAAGGCATAATATTTCTCTGCATAGTGATGCCAAAGAATGCTGGTGAGCAGACTCGAGGCTGGGTAGGTATGAGTTCCTGCTGCTCATGGCTCATCTATCTTTTACATTTGTATACCACCCTGCCCTAAGGCTCGGGGCGTTTTACATAGAACATAAAGGAACTATACATTGAACTCAGTTTTTTATATTAAATAGAAATAATAATAATAATAATAATAATAATAATAATAATAATAATAATAATAATAATAATAATAATAATAATAATAATAGAATAACAATTTAACTGGATAACAAGCAAACAGGCCCATAGTTGTTCAGTTCATGTGCATGGATTACTGGGAGGGAGATTCAGGATGTTGTTGGTTTTGGTTGACCTCAACAAAATGTCTGGTGGAGGGGGCTCCCTTTTGCAGGCTCTGCAGAATTGTTTTAGTTGGCCTTAAAAGTGACACTGGGTGCAAACGTTGTCCTGCTGCTTCATATCAACACATGGCTACACACCCAAAGCTGTGTTATGAGATACATCCATAGGTTAGACAGGAAATCTGCACTTTTCCTGTCTATACTGCAAGGAACCCCCCTTTGCTGCCAATTTTTCCATAAAGATTGAAGCAAAGCGGGTGTTAGAGAGACCACCGAAAGTGATGGAAGGAGAACAAGGGGAAGTTCATATATTGTGAATGCCCGTTTGAGAGCTGAGACAGAACAAATATTCATTTGGGAAGCAGCCAGTTAGAAAGGCCTAATTCATGGGATAAACACCTATCTACAAATTCTACTAAGTACTAGAGACTTACTTTTTAAAAAGGAAGAAAGCTGGACATTCAGGGAAACTAGAAGAATGTGAAAATAGATTGTTTATTTTATTTATTATTACATTTATAACCTGCCCCTATTGGCCCTGCCATCTTGGGGCAATTCACAACAATAAATACAGATAATGGTTCAAAAATTAACAGCCTAAAGAATTGGTGACATGATGGTTTTGATTTTCGCCTTGGAAACGGGGGGGGGGGGGCTGTCTGCCTTGCCACCAGGGGAGACCCTTAAGTTAGTGTATTCTAAGGTGACCAGATTTTAACATTGGTAAAGCGGGACACCATTGACCGGGGGGGGGGTCTTGATTAAAAATGTGGTCCATATGGAGCAATAAAAAGTTTCATAGAACGCATAGAACACAAAAATAGTATTGTAATGTATATTTTTAAATTTCAGCATAAATACAATTTGCCAGGTACCCCCAGATGTCCCTCCAAAAGTGGGACAATCTGGTCACCTTAGTGTATTCGCTTGTCTAAACTGGTCTCCACCATAGGCCGAGCAGAAGAGCTCTGTCTTGTAGGACCTACAGAACTGTAATAGTTCCATTAGGGCCCTGATGTTCTTGGGGAGCTTATTCCACCAGGCCAGGGTCAGGCCTGAAAAAGCCTTGGCCCTGATAGAAGCCAGTTGGACTCTGGGGCCAGGGACTGCTAGGTGATTTGCAGATGCTGAACAAAACGCCCCCCCCCCCCAACCCAGGGGACATATTCAGTCAGGTAGTCCCTCAGATACGCATGTCATAACATCATAACATTATAGCATTATTGTGTGATAGCAATTACCAGTTTTAAAAAACTCACAATAAAGCCCTCCACAGGCATGTTAAGAAAAAATCATTGTACTAGTAGATCATGGCAATATATTGTTATAACGGTATTTCAATTAGTGCAATAGCAATTACAATTAAAAAAAAACACACACACACGCACTTTATAATGCTCTCTGACTGGAGGAGGAAAAATGCCCTAGTATATTTTGGCAAAAAAAAATGTTGTTGCACAGTCGTACAACAGCAATTACTGATTTTTTAAAAAAGAAAAAACCTTCCTTTGATGGTATGATGAAAAAGCAAAAGGAAAATCTTGACATATGACTGCTGAGCGAGTCCTCCATTGACAGTGCAAATGGCTCTACATTCATGGTGGTGATTACAGGAAATGGAGAAGCCTCAGTATGTGGATGTAGCCTCGGTCTAAAAAACCCACCGCTGAAGCTTAGCTCTGCGATGGAGCCATTCAATTTTCTCTAGCTCCGTTGTCTACATACAAACAATTATTTTGCCCATATGTTCCTCCATGGTTTTGCTCTTCTCGCAAAACATTTTTTGTTTAGTATTACAGCACTTGCCATGTGAGATCAGCAGGAGGTAGCACACCCCCCTTCCCAAGTTGTGTTTTCTGCCGCGCTTCCTCCAGGATTGACTTAACAATTGGACGCTACCCCTTTCTATTTAAGGAGATAAAAATTGGCCGGAAGTGTTTGTTTATATAGTGTCGAACCATGTGTCACCGAGTTCTTTTCAGGGGGAAGCTTGCTGCAGCACTCTGATGTATTGATTTAATTCTTTTGTAGTTCCCAAGCTTCCCCCTTCTGTGTCTGTGCTATTGCCAGAGCCAGAAAACTAGCCGCAGTTTTAAAAAATCGCATCACACTCATTAAGAAGCAGTATCCAGGAACATCCGGTTGGGGGCTTTCTAGCAGAATGCTTGAGTTAAGTTAGCATTTGGTTAATTGTGGAGGGAATTGGGGATCTCTCTGCCTTTTACTGTCTCCCTCACCTTGTATTGAAAGGTAGCACAGCTGGGATTTCTGCTTCTCCCCCCCCCCCAAAAAAAAAAAGTCTTCTATTTCTGTGAGTAATTCAGCTTGCAATCTTATCTCAAATGAGACAGTGGGTCTCTCTGCTATGCCTGATCTTTTTCTGGAAGTGCAAACCTTTTGATATACCATTTCACTCTATAGTGCTACAAGACAGAAATATACATACTTTTTTTGGTGCTGCTCGTGATTGGTAGTTTACAGTGTGCATGGATTGTTTTGGTCCATCTAGGTTACCATTTCTTTAGAGTTAATGTTCAGTTTCAAATATCTCATGCTTCTAATGCCAACAACAGAAAAGCTCTTGAAATTGGTATATATTAGCAAAAGCCATTTAAATGTATTGATTTTAATTGCATTTTGTTTTTTTAGCAATGTAATCCTATTTCTAGCTCAGTTGTCTAAAAAGGTAAAGGTAAAGGTATCCCCTGTGCAAGCACCGAGTCATGTCTGACTCTTGGGGTGACACCCTCTAGCGTTTTCATGGCAGACTCAATACGGGGTGATTTGCCAGTGCCTTCCCCAGTCATTACCATTTACCCCCCAGCAAGCTGGGTACTCATTTTACCGACCTCGGAAGGATGGAAGGCTGAGTCAACCTTGAGCCGGCTGCTGGGATTGAACTCCCAGCCTCATGGGCAAAGCTTTCAGATGGCTGCCTTACCACTCTGCGCCACAAGAGGCTCTTTCTGTTGTCTACATACAAACAATTATTTTGACCATATGTGAAATAGGCCCATTGACTTCATTCGGCTTAGAATGAAGTAACTTGGTATAGCATTGCACTATAAACTTACTTAAGAGCCTCTTGTGGCGCAGGGTGGTAAGGCAGCAGACATGCAGTCTGAAAGCTTTGCCCATGAGGCTGGGAGTTCAATCCCAGCAGCCGGCTCAAGGTTGACTCAGCCTTCCATCCTTCCGAGGTCGGTAAAATGAGTACCCAGCTTGCTGGGGGGTAAACGGTCATGACTGGGGAAGGCACTGGCAAACCACCCCGTATTGAGTCTGCCATGAAAATGCTAGAGGGCATCACCCCAAGGGTCAGACATGACCTGGTGCTTGCATAGGGGATACCTTTACCTTTATAAACCTACTTAGTCATCATACAGCATCTTCCAGGACATATCTGTTTATTCCCATTAATCTAGAATCTGTTTAGTGTCCTCTTTATCAGTGATGCTCACAAATCTTCTCCCAATAGGCCTTGCATATTGAAAGGCCGCTATTCAGCTCCACTGCTGTTTCTCAGCATTCATGAACAAAGCAGAGGTGGAGAAACCACTTCTTGGTTTCGTCTGGCATCAGGCTGGGCAATTAAAATACTCTGTTTAAAAAGCAGGAAACCTTGTGTGCACAGCTGAGGGACGAGTGGACAGTCAGGGAGGGCAGGTGGCATAGGGGCTGGGCCAATCAGGGTGCAGCCAGCTTTTCTGGCCACATCCTGATTGGACTGCATTAGAGTCTGGACACTGTCCTGGGGCTGGACACGCTCCACCCCCAGGGCAGTTTCTCAATTATATATAGGAATCATGGATAAGGATAATTGTGACAACGCTGCCTCATTTCTACCCCCCGGACACAGGAACTCAACGACTGAACTCTTGGATCCTCACAGCTGAACAGCATGCTTTCTATTGAGTGCTCCATGGTGTTTTGGAAGCTAAGGGACTGTGGGTGATAGTGTTTCTATGATTTCCTACCTTTCAAAAGAGGGGAAGTTGTTTCCATCACCCTGAGTAGGAGAGTCCCTGCTCCGATTACTAGAATGCTTTTGTGGCAGTCAGGTGACTTAAGAGAGCATCCCTGCTGTCCTCACTTATGATCCCTTGCAAATTCCCAATTTGTGAGATGCTGCTGTGAGGAAGTCACCTGTACAACTACCCTTGCTGGTACACTTCTCACCATTTTGCTTTTAATTCATATCATAAAGTCAACAGGGATGGCAGGGATCTCTAATCTTAGTCAGCCTGCAAGTAATTTTGGAATTTTGAGAGTATTGAGAAGCGTCACAAAATGGTTGCCTTGAGGAGGGGATAATGTTTTTCCTTACACATTTGAAAAACAGAATTAGATATCCAGGGGAAGTGTCCATTGTCCTCCTCTCCCTTCTCTTTCCTCATCTGTTTCAGCTCTTCTGAAATATAATTTCTCACAGTGACGGTCCATTTCCCTCTACTTCCTTTCTTCAAGAAGTGAAGTTATTGTTGTGGCAAAGTAGCTTCCACTAAACACATGCCCCTAATTACAGCTAATAGTCAAGCTGCGAGTTGCATCTCCTGTTATTCTTACACTATGGCTACTGCTTGGACAACTGGGGAGGTCACAGGATCCCCTCCATGTGCTCTCTTGTTGCATTGTCACCTTTAAAGCACCTTACTATTGGCAGGGGTGGTGCAGGGTAGGAGGGGAGGGGCAGGGAGAGTCAAGATAAAAAGAGTGGCAGAAAAAGGGGAAGGAAGGTGACAATGACCAGAGTAGAAAGGAGGGGACTGTGGATAAGAAAGAGAAGGAACTCAAAAAGAAAGTTCTTACGAATCAAGAACACTCAAGTTATTAATTTATCTTCAGGAGTTATTGATTCACCAAAACTTCTGTTTCTGTGTAGATGTGGCTCACTCCAACCTAATTAAAGTATAGGCAGGTGGGTAGCCATGATGTTCTGAAGGAGAACAAAGTTTTATTCAAGGTATAAGATTTCGTGCGGTATCTGAAGTGTGGTGCACATGAAAGCTTATACCTTGAATAAAATTCCATTGGTCTTAAAGGTTCCAGTGGACTCAAACTTGGTTCTGCTAAATAGTTTATTAATCATCTTGCCTCTCCCAGGCAAATATGGCTCACCACAGGCTAAAGACCCGGGGTACTTGGTGATAAATCAGCACAGGTCTAGTGGGCAGGGAGTGTTGTTGCTGTAGTGTGTAAGGATTATATTTCCCTAGCATGGTGCCCCACCAAGGACACGTCTGGTTTTAAAGCTGTTTACCTAATGTTGGGGCTGAGAGACAGGACTGGGATCCTGTTTAGTCTATCACCTATCATGCTGCCTAACAGTCTCTCTGCCTGAGCAGACAGAGCTGATCTCAGGGGTGATGTTGAGGGCCCTAAGTTGGTTGTCCTGAAGATCCTCAACATTTATGCTGAGGTTGTCTTATCTGGGGTGGCTCAGGGGGAATGTAACCTACATCTGGAGGAACTGAAAATGGTTCCTTAGACTTGCAGGAATACCAAGACACTGCTGGGTGGAGAAATTATTAAGATGTCCCCCTCCCCCAGGGCCAGATGCATTTGAATGGCTTTCATGGCGTTTCCTGTTGATGCCCTGGTTGACCTCTGGAATGAGAAAATTACCCAGGCAGTTGACATGGTTGCTCCCAGGCACAGTCTTTCATGTGCTAGAGCCCAGATACTCCCATGATTTACTGAGGGGCTGTAGGGAATTCAAAGCCAAAGGATACAGTAGAAGAAGAGCAGGGCTGAACCTGATAGGACATGGCAAAAGCTCATTTTACTCCATGGCAGTGATGGCTGTTGGGATCTGGCCTACAGGACGTGGTGGATTGGTCAATGACAGCTGTGATTGTGTTGTTCAGCACTTTACAGATAAAATATCTTGCATCTGTTCCAACGTGGCCTCTATGTTAGCAGTGAGAGTGCCAAGATGCTGCCCTGTCGAATTACTACATGCTCTAGTTACATCTTGTTTCGATTACTTCAATGTGTGCTACATGGAAGTGTTCTTGAAAAATGTTTGGAACCTTCAGTTGAGACAGAACACTGTGGGCAGGATGGTGACCTATTTACACTAGCTCAAAATTTGTTTCTGGGAATAAGTCAAGGTGCTGTTCTTGACATTCAAAGCCCTATCTGGATTGGAACCAATGTACCTGAAGCACCACCTATTCCCTGATGAGCCCACCTGACCACTGCAGTCATCTTCAGTGGCCCTGCTTCAGGTGCCCCACCCTCTGAGATCAGCCTGGTGGAAATTCAAGTGAGGTCCTTCTTAGACATTCTAAAACTCCTGTGGAAGGTTCATCTGTCCCCTTCTGTTACTGTTTTCCACCACCATGTGAAGAATTTTTTTGTTTCATTTGACATTTTCTTAATGATCCCTCCTTCCTGACCAATTTTTAAAATGTTTTGTACATTTTAAACTCTTTAAAAATTGTTTTAATTATGTATGTTTGGGAGGGGGTTAATTTTAATGGTTTTATAATGTAACTTTATTTTGTATGTTTTAAATTGTTAGATTCCTTGGCGGCCCTTGTAAAGGCGGACAGATGGAATATAAATTTTGTTAATAATAATATCCCTCTGCATGTGCTAACCCATACTGGAATATCTAACAGGAATATACACCTTTGATTTTCTCAAAATAGATCTTTGGCATAGTGTCCTTTAAATACTATGTAAGATAATATCATTTAAAAGTAAAGTCAAATCCATCCATATTTGTTCTACTAGTCTGGAACAAGTAACATAATAAATATTTTTTTCAAACAAGGTTGAATATATACTTTAGGTGTACTCATTCTGTGCTACTCCTCTTGCAATGTGTACCCAGTTAACATTGATGTATGTTTATTTCATGGCTGCATGCAAAACCTACAACAGTCTTGTAGCATTTCCTTCCGCTGATCTTCTATACACTCACTCTAAGGATGACCTCATGCTTGTTCTTCTACCATATGGATGCCATATAACCAGGAAGCGGGTCGTTATTTAAATAGCCTTGTTGATAACCATGTTACATTCCATTCATGGTCCTTCATCTGCCCCGCATTCTTCCCTAGAGAGCAGGAATACTGTCCATAAATACAGATACTAAGGCTCCGAAGCATGATCTGGTATCTATATTAGTTAATGTTAAATTACCATTCATTCATGAAACTGCCCTTTGGTGCAGAATATTTCTGGATGCCTATTATGCATTAAAATTGACACTGATGAGTGTCAGAATCCCCTGATTACTGCCATGATTTAAGGTGTCTTAGCCTGCATGTAGCCATTTTATTGTCTGTCTCTTAGCCCTGTACTGTGTGCTTGCATTTTGTAATGTAACAAGAGTTATTATCACTATAAGTAGCAACACTGGATAGTACAAGGTCAAAGCTGTACATGTTATCATATTTGGACGCCTTCCCAGACAGCACCTACACTTGAATGCCTATTTTGTCTAACTGTGTGAGAACAGAGTTGCGTGGGAAAATTGGGATAAAGAACTGCGTTTTTGGGTTGGCAAGTTAGTTTCGGCTGTGAATCGTCCTGGATAGCTTAGCTTCGAAATGAACGCTTACTTTCCTCAAGTAGCCATTGTTTTCAAGTCTGTCTTCCTGACAATGAGACATTAAACCCTAAACATACAATATATGTGTTGGGAGTAGTGTTGTTGTAACTCAGTCACAGTGCATATGTTTCATGTGTACAAGGTTCCAGGTTCAGTCTCTGATTTCTCCAAAAAAGAGATCTCAAGAAAGACATGATTGGAAAAAAACTATTTTTAGCTAATACTAGACAAAATGGAGCTAGATAGGCTATTGATCTGTTGATATAATATACGGCAGCTTTATATGCTGATATGCCTTTACACAAAAGGGTTATCATAAGATTCTATAGAGGCCTGTCTTCCTTCACATCTCTTAAAGTTAACAAATCTAAGCAATATAGAGTAGGATTATGAGGTACCGGAGGCCTGTACATACCTCCCACATTTCCCCGTAATTCTCCTTCCTGCCTCCTCAGTACAAGTCGATTAGAGTGGAAATAATTTGTATCTAGAGAAGACAGAAAGGTGTGCGTAATTGCATGGGCTGCCTAAGGGAATGGAAGGCAGAAATCAGACTTGGGTGACCTGTGATAATTTCTTGGCATATTGACAAGGTACATATGAGGAAATGGATCGTGCAGCAAATGGTCAGTGTGACTGCAACAGACTTCATGACATAAAGGAAGCAGCCTGGGAATTTTAGACTTGGTGGAACTAAAAGTTTCACATGCTGGTGCTAAAAGATCATCAAGCCACAAGACACATATTTTAATTGACTCAATTTAATTCAAATGGCCCAGGTTTTTCAAACATAGAAACTTTTCCAACAGAGAAATCATGATATCTAGTGATATTATATGCAAGGTACAATTGCTGGGCATACAGACTGAATACCCTGCAGCTTTAATTGATAAGGAAACTTCTCTGGATTCCATTTTAAACACTTTCTGTTCATTTGGGTATTCCATATATGGCAAAGGTAAAATAAAATCTTCTTTCACTTTTGACAATGTAGCTTTGCGGTGGCACTTCAATGCGGACCATGCCATTAAAAAAAAAAAGAATTACTCAGAGCAGGAAATGGAGAGGGGAGGGTGGGTGAGAGGGCAGGGCAACACTACAGAGACTATTGTGCCTTTCCCCCTTCTTATGGATTTGCCTCTGGTTGCTCACTGATGGGATGCAAGATAAAAAGTGGCAAATCCAATTTCTGCAATTTCCCTAATCCCAAGGCAAATCTGGGCAAGACTCAAGCCAGCTTCAGGATGTAGGCAACATCATGTGGAGTAGGCTCTAAAACCTGCCAGCAGCCAGATGCTGTCCAGGGGCAGATTTCTCATGTGAAAATGGTCTGTTTTTTCATAGAAGTGGTTTGTGCACAGACCTGATCACCAGGTCTATATGACATCATAAAGCCATTTTACCCTCAATAAATGCATGGGGGTAGACTGAGTTCATCCTGTTCAAGAAAAAGTGTGAGAACTCCCATTCCAAGGTATGTATGCATTGTTTGATTGACATTCTGGCCTGTGTTCAGAAACTCTCTCTAGAGGGAGGCATATCCTGACAAATCCCTTGTTGGGATTTTTGGGGATTTTCCTGGGATTGCTGGGATTTTTTATTTTCCTGCCCCAATATGAAAAGATACTCCTCATCACACAATGGTCTCACTTCTGTCTGCTTAATGAGGCATGAGGGTGAATTTGATGATGATTTTCTTCTCTTTTGTGTTCGAAGAAACCGTAGTTTTGACGTATCATATCTCTAGCTTAGCATGATGGTATGTTTGATTATAGTTTTCTTCATTTTCATTGCCTTTGAAGCAATTTCCATATTTTGCTGAAGAACAGAATACTAAAGCCTTTAGAGTCAAGGCAGTGTAATTTCTGATTTTCACATGAATAGATCTCTTATAGAAGCTGCCCAACCTGTCCCCAAAAGGCCCAAAATTGGAAGGTTCTTTAAAATAGATCCGCTTGTAGACCACCATCCACAAGTGTGGGGATTTGGTCTTCCTCTGAAAATGAGAGGCCATTTCTCTCTCTTTCTAACAGTAGTTAACTACTCTGCAATTCTGCATAACTACCAGTTTCAGACTGCTGGGTTTGGACTAACATACCCTTTTTCTTTGGTATCCCCATATCGAAAGTATTAAGCCACCCATGAAGACTTCACTGCCAACGTTCCTTCTATGGTGGTCTATCTCTCAGTTAAATAGCAGGAGCAAAAACTTAGATATCCTGTGTGTTCTGTGGAGACTGGGTGCAAAGTAAGAGCCAAATGGAGGTACCTTGGATCCATCAGTGGTAAATCTGCAAACAGCTTGCTCTTTTTTCAAAGAACTGGCTTATATCCCAAGTTCCATTAAACTTACAAATGCAGCATCTAATGTTGATATGGGAACTTGCTGAACACAGCAGACTGTACCCATTACCAGCCATATAGCTTTCTTGTTTTTGCTGGTTTACTTTTCAGAACCAAGACACAGCATCTCTGCTAGGATCTCAGAGTTGTTTGAGGTTCTAGTTCCTTGAGGGAGCCTCTGCCTTTCTTCCCGAAGCTTAAGTAATAGACCTCTAAGTGTGCGTTGAAAAGGGGAGAAAAGTTGAATGCCTGGTTTCATGATGGATAGGAAGTTATTTTTAGGATGCCGACCAGAGTTTTGCAACAGCACAACAGTGAAAGATGTGACAAGACAGCAATAGATCCTGAGGGGACTGTCAGCTAGCCTGGTGTTCCCCTACCACCGGGCCATGGACCAGTACCGGGCTGTGGAGGCCTCGATACCGGATTGCGGCAGGGGGGAGGGAGGCGCAGGTGCCTGCTGGCACCCGCAAACACACAGGCGCAGCCGCTCACTCCCGGCGCAGCAAGCACTGCGCCATGGGGGGGAAGGCGGCGCGCCTGCTGGTTTGCCTCCCTCTCCCCCCCCAGTCCCCAGCCCAAAAAAGCTTGGGGACCACTGCTAGCCAACTGTGACTACAGTCTTAAAAATAACAACCATGGTATAAACCAAACATGTTCAGTTGCTTGAGAACATATTACTAATAACTCAGTGTAACTGGATGGGTTTAAAATTCAAAGGCCATATAATTAAATTGTTTTAAATAATAATAAATTGTTTCAGACACTTAAGTTGAATTGTTGCACACGTATGATGGAGGTATATTTTATTAGAATTTTTTTACAATCCTTATTTAGATCCAGGGGAGCATTGAGATCCACAGAGCATGACTTTTATTTTATGCCTACCATCTTGCCCAGTTATGGTACCAGTGATTTGTGTTTTAATAAAACACTGCAGTAGGAATTCTTTGGGTGTGTGTGTTGGGGGGGGGGGGGCGGTAACAAATTCATGTTCCACAGACGGAAATCCTTGCAACCACGGAAATGCTCCACTGGATGATTTTGTGATATTTTATTAACAAATTTTGAAGACCTCACCTCACAGCTCTTGTCCTGCAAAAGAACATGAGTCAATTAGGATATTGTGAAATAGTCCCCCCCCCCCACTTCATTAATTGGTAAGTATGGTGGAAGAGTTGAACGGCTACTTTGGGAACCTAGACAGACAGCTAGAAACTCCACTCCATCTAACAGCATATTTTCTTTGAGCACTTGATCTTCTCAGGAATAAAAAGAGATAGTTCCACCCACTGACCCACTAGGTTTAAAACTTATATCAGACATGCATCCAGCTGTATTTTCCCTCTACTATGGGCATCTTTAAGTCCTTAGTAAGAAAACAATATTGGAGTGGATTCTAGATTCCTTATAATTTGTGCTAATATATAAATCAGCCCTATAGTTAAGTAGTGGAAAACAGTCATGAAACCTCTTACTATATGGAATTAGGGTCACATGGTCATACTTTTATGGTTGCCAAGATCTAAATGGGTGCTGGACCTTGCAAATAATCTCCTGATTTCATAGATCAATTGCCTTGGAGGGAGGAAAAGGCAGCTTTACAGGGTGGACTCTATGCATAACATCCCTTCCTTTACCAAACTCTACCCTCCTCAGGCTCTGCCCCCAAATTTCCAGAAATTTGTTAAGCTGGAGTTGACAAGCCTATTTTATTCAGTTCATACACGTTGATTCTTTAAAGTAACCTCCACTGACATGTGAGAATGCAACCCATAAATGTTACAAGAAGATTTCACTACAGTAAATGATGCTCAAAGCTCCTCCTGGCATTTGGGGCACACAGTTCTTTCATTTCTTTGCCTTCTCCATTTCTGATCTGCCTTTCTTTGATTAAAATGAAGACATACAATCAAAATCTCTGCTCTTGCTCTAGACCTGTGATTTAAGTTCTTAGTTTTTAGTGCTTATACCTTGGCTTTTGTTATTAAAATTAGAATCCCAACATTTACGTTGAAATTGGAGCATTAGGAATCAGATAATATTTCTTTGTAGAAATTAGTGTAAATTCATGATAGCTGTTTAAGGCTTTTTATCCTCTTGCACATTTCTTCTTGTTAGGGGTTTAGTTTTGAACAAGGCAGGGACTAAGCAAGGCTTTGCTTGGATTCCACTAAAATCTTCTCCTTGCTACCCTGAATGACTTGGAATGATTACAAAATGAGTGGCCAGTAAGTTATTTTCAGTATTAGCAACTTGCTTTGTTAGCATGCACAGATCACAAGGCATTTTGTGTTTTCTTGTGTTTGTACCACAAACCAGCATTTCATTCAGTGGAAACGAGATCAGATCTTCTTGCTCTACTGTCATCTGAGTACTTTTCAAGCCTTCCAGCTATAATTATTGGAGCCTTGATTCATTAATACCTCCGCCAGATACATGAGGTAAGGAACATAATTACAGCCAAAGACCTTGTCTTGTATCATTAGCCAAAGCTCTAGCATTTGTGCCCTCAATGATTCAAGTGAAGAATTGCTTTTCGGGTGCTGTCATGACTAAGAAGGCCATTATAATCAAAATCCTTATTCTTTATTTTTGTCTGTGATTTGGGCCCTTAATTTTTGGTGCTTACCAATTGGTGTCAACAACTGTCCGTGCACTTCAACCCAAAGGCCTTTGTTAGTTTCCTGATAGCATTCTGAACGGAATTCTCTTATTGTTCACTTTGTCTTTCGTCTCGGGTTATTAATTACTATGGCTATGATGAGCTTTGATTTATTTAAATCAAAGCCGGTCTATCTGGCTTCAGTTACTCTTAGTTTAGCTTCCCATAGATGTTGTTAGAAGTCTTTCTGATAGAAAGCACATCTGGTTTTGATCAGGGACATCTGGGTATGCATGACACCAGTCAGCTCCAAAAACATCCACAGCTTACTATGCATCATTAGATGCATATATATTTTGTCTATAGCACTAATAACACGGAACTGATTAAACATATGCAAAAGCACAGGAAACTCTCAAGACTAGGCTCCAGAGGCACAATCCTTCCCATAAGTAAGCTCATTTAGAAGTAAGTTGAAATCCTGTGCTGAAAGGGGATCTTTCAATTTTAAATTCATTCTGTGGAAGTAAGATGTATTGAAATTAATGGGATTTCCTTCATGCTGCCATATCATTAATTCAGTATTAGAGTGGTATTCTCTTCCCCAATCCTTAGGCTATAGAGCAATTTTCAATGCTACTTTTTGCATGTTTTTAAAACACCATTAAGGAAGTACTGAAAAGATCATTTGAGTATATCAGACTGGAAGCAGGAGACTTGTCTGAGAAGAGTGTGTTGGAAACAGCTGAATCTAGAGTTCCTACTATATGGTCTGTTACCCTTTGACGCAAGTTACTTGAGGCTGAACAAATTGCACTTTTCTTGTAGGCTGTTTAAATTGCATTTTTGGCAATTACATGTCCCTTTTCCTCCCACAGCATTCCCCCATTCAAAATACAATGATAAGATAAAACAGCAAAAATAAACAGATCCCAATCCTGGCTGAACAGGCTCCAGAACTAAGAGTTATCTGGCCACACCCAGGGTTTTAATGCCTGCAAAGAGAGGAGCACACTTAGCTCAGACAGAAAGGAACTGCTGCTAGCTTACCTCCAGCAAGGTCTTCCTTACTCCACGCACCCCCATAGCTCTACTCACTTTCACTTTTTGGTTCCTCGTGGCTTGTCCTGGCTGTTTGCCCTTGGCCATAGCCAAATTTTGTCTTGATACTTTCCAAACAACCCTCAGCTTTTCTCCCTATTCTTCTGTCTGTGTCTGCCTTCCCACTCTCCTGCCTCGACTCCTGCAGGCTCTGCCACTGCTATCCCTTTCAAGATCCAATTTTATTCTGCCAGGATTCATTCATTCACTCCTGTTTGCTCCTAGTTGACCATGTCCCAATGCTGAGAATGACACTGAGCACAGGCTTCAAAAATGTTATGAACAAGAGTGACAGATGGTAGGAATTTTTGTCATCTTAGTAATTAGAAAAAGTTTAGTTACCATGCACAGCAACTGCTGCCATCTCGTGTTAGCTGCATCTGCATGGATGTATATTAAGGGTGTGCATTCAGCTAAACGGAGCAAAAATAAAATACTCGAAAAAGCTTGTTATAGAAGTGAATTGGTAATGAAACATGAGTGGTTAACTTACCAGGACACCCTGGATTTCTTCCCATGGAGAATGTAAAATGAGATCAATGGGAAATATAATAACAGGAGGATTTAATTGTCAATGGTTTTTCTATTTAACTATTTAAAAGATTTTAACCAGATAAGATAATGTATGATTTTGAAGACTTTAAATCTGTACTTGAATTGGAATTATGTACAAATGATAAACATATTATTGCAAAAATGTATTGAAATATAACACAAAAGATTAACAGGTAAAATATGGTATAATAAACCTAGCAGAGAAGCCCATTTTAACAGTGGGCTGGGGCTGACGCTCCCACAGCTGTCTGGGCATCAGAAGGCTACTGAGGGCGGCGGGCCTGGTGTGGAGCATGGGTGAAAGCATTTTCACACCCTCTGCCAGGAGTCTGGGGAGAACAGTGTTGCTCTTGTGAAGGGGATGGGTGGCATTCCCCACAGGCCCCTGGCAGCTAGAAGGCCGGGGAGAGCAGGAGGGAAACTGCAGAGGGTGCAGGTGAAGCAGGGAGAGTGGCAATACATATGTGAAGGAAGCAGGCAGCATTTCCAGGTAGCTAGTGGCAGAGGTCCAGGGAGGCTCCACCATCCTCTGCCAGCAATGATGCCCAAAACAGCCTTCCAAGGTGGTGTCCAGTGGGGGGAAGGCTGCATGGTGTCTGATTGACCCTCAGTGGGGAGGACCTATGAGAGGGCTGGCGCAGAGTGGACCAGGTCTGAGTGGTCCTCACTAGGGGAAGGCCAATGAAAGGTCCGAAGGAGAGCATGCAAGGCCTCTGATTGGCTTTTAGTGGGAGGGCCCTCCACCCTGAGAGCCAATGAGAGGCCTGGCACATCATTGGAAAGTACAGAAAGCATTCTTTATGGTATGATGATGGAGCAGGAACAATGAAAAAAATGTGGTTACAGTGTTCTAATCGCAAAGAAAAAATTATGGTGTATGATGACAGATAAACTGGGTAAAATGTGCCATAAAACTTATGGCACTGATTAGAGAGAAGACAACAGCTTCCTTTATGACTAACTGGAAATCCCTTATTGACTGCTTGCACAAAAGAGGAAAAAATGATTAAAGATCAAATAAATGTTAAAATTTTAATTCAAAGAAGTAATTTTGATCTAAATTGCATCATAATTTTGAATCATAGATTACAGTTTATAGTCTGGTTGACTGGAAACTTTAAAATATTGAAAGAAGTTGCTATGACTGCTCCTTGTTCTTTTTTCTACTTTTATTGTCTTTTTCATGTCGCTTTTTAATCTGCATCAAAACCTATACCAATTAGCTGGAGCAGCCAGAGCTGAGAACTCCCACAGCTCTGCTGATCTTCTAAAGCAGGGGTAGTCAAACTGCGGCCCTCCAGATGTCCATGGACTACAATTCCCAGAAGCCCCTGCCAGCATTTGCTGGCAGGGGCTTCTGGGAATTGTATTCCATGGACATCTGGAGGGCTGTAGTTTGTCTACCCCTGCTCTAAAGTGTGTATGTGGCTGGGAAATTTTGGGGATACTTTCTCTTGCATGGTAGTTTAAACCACCTTGCAGAAGAAGCCCTCCAAACCAGACCTGCAGGAGTTGACAGCTCCATGCCACCTCAGCTGGGGCTTGTTCCTGTAATTTATAGCTCAGTTTAAACCAAGCTCCATGTAACAATCCACCCCAGGATTGGTGGAGATGGCAGGAACTGCCAGCTCCGCACCACCTTGGCTCAGCTTAAACTGAACTGCAAGAACATTTTAAGGATTTATGGGGCCCGTCGCATCAGAGCCAGTTTAAAGATTTGCGGGGCTCTAACAGAATACAGAATAGAGCCTCTTGTGGCGCAGCGTGGTAAGGCAGCTGTCTGAAAGCTCTGCCCATGAGGCTGGGAGTTCAATCCCAGCAGCCGGCTCAAGGTTGACTCAGCCTTCCATCCTTCCGAGGTTGGTAAAATGAGTACCCAGCTTGCTGGGGGGTAAACGGTGATGACTGGGGAAGGCACTGGCAAACCACCCCGTATTGAGTCTGCCATGAAAATGCTGGAGGGCGTCACCCCAAGGGTAAGACATGACTCGGTGCTTGCACAGGGGATACCTTTACCTTTAACAGAATACAATTGTGGAAAGAGCGACCAGACTGGGAGTAGAGCCCCCCCCCCCAAAGTGGAAAGTGATGTCACTGCAAGTGACAAATAGGGAAAAGGGGGGGAAGAGAGAGACTATGGCCCTGATCCATTGGGGGAGGCATCGTAGGGGGCCCCTGGATGGGCGGGACCTGTAACATGTGCTACATGGAAAAACCAGCCCTGCTGAGTTGTAAATAACAAGAGCCAGCCCAGGATTGTCCAGGTCGGTACAGAGCTCTCAGCTCCCATCTTCCCAGCTGGTCCTCTCAGATATGCATGCAGCAGATCCTGTGTCTAGCTTCTGAAGCGCAGTTTAAACCATGCTGCAATAGAAGAAGAGTTGTTTTTATACCCCACTTTTCACTGCCTGAAAGAGTCTCAAAGCGGCTTACAATTTAACTGATTGACTAGTTGATTGATTGATGTCTAGCTCACCACTCTCTGGAGACTTGTGGTGGGTTACAGTATATAAACTTCCATAAAACTCCCCAAAACCCCAATAACCATCAGACCCCCTAAAAACCCCATTAAAAGAAGATTGGTGGCATAAATCCCCCCCTAACCGCACAGCATTCTCCCCTGGGGTTGGGGTACACAAGATGTTAGTGCGTAGCCTGAGGAGGGGCCTTGTTATTAACCCTGGCCTCAATCGAAGACCTGGCGGAAGAGCTCTGTCTTACAGGCCCTGTGAAACTGTGACAGTTCTATCAGGGCCCTCAGTTCTTCCAGGAGCTCATTCCACTGGCCCAGGTCAAGGCCAGCTAGGCATGCTTCCTTATGGTCAGGGACCTCCAGATTAGCACCCGCAAAGGCCCCTGTGAGAGGTTACCATTGCATGAATCACTGTGGTCAGGCAGTCCAGGTGCTGGGAGCCTTGCCTGATAAAGGTGGAAAAATATTGTGCGGGCTACTCCCATGACCTGGTCCTCCATTGAAAGGGAGGCATCCAGAATCAACCCAAGTTCCTTGCTGAGGATAAGATGTTAACCTGTACCCTAACCAATGTGGGTAAATGCACTTCCTGGCCTGCCACCTTTCTGCACAACCACAGGACAATCGCCTTCCCTTCCTTTCCTCACAACAGACACTCTATGAATTAGGGGGGGGGGGCTAAGAGAGCTCAGGTCTTCTCAGTCAGAACAGTGCTATCAGAACTATGATGGGCCCAAGGTCACCCAACTGGCTGTATGTGGAGGAGTGGGGAATCAAACCCAGTTTGCCAGATTAAAAGCTGTCACCCTTAATTACTACATCAAGCTGGCTCTCTAGAAGTAGAAGTCAAGTTTTTTTTTACAAATCTGTTTTTTTCTTCTGAAGTCTAGTAGACATTAAAACATTTGAGATTTCAAAAGAAAAATCTACCATTATTTGGACTCGAAAAATTTCAGAAATGCCAAAATTTTTCCAGATCCAGTAGACCTGAGCTGAAAAAAACTGTTTTGTTTTTTGGGGGGGTTTGGGCACCTTTAATTTAGATAGATACATCTGACATTCTTCATGCAGGCTCATACTTAGAAAAGAAGTGTGAGAAAATAAAATGCCTACATGAATGTATGAACCTGCTTGGGAATGTTGGCTGGGATTAGGAAACGAAGATATTAAAAAGTAACTATTTGATCACAATTTATGGGAAGTGCGGGCTACAAGATTAAACATTTATTTATTTAACATTAAGTCTACCGAACCCAAATAATCTACACCATGGAATCCAAATGGATAAAAGTGTACTAAATTGGCAGAATTTTTATCTAGTCCCAAATTTCTCAACATACAGTGAAACAATAGCTTTGTTTAGTCTCGTAAATCGTATAGCAAAGAAAAAAAATTGCAAAGCCAATTTTCAGTATAAAAACAACATGGAAGAAATGATAATGAAAGACCCAGGCACAAATATTAAATGGTAATATTATGTGCAGTTTTATTATACATTTTTCAATATTGTAAAAGACAATAAAGAAACATTCATAAAATGGCAATGGTGCTATAAAGATTAAAAAATTGCATAATCTTCCTCCCTGGATTCTTATTTCCAGAAATTCTTTCATTTTCATAATCAGGTGGTAGGAGTAGAGCTCATTAAATAAATGATCCAAAAGGAGGGGGTGTCTAAAAATGTAGCAATTCTTTATTCTTTTAAAATGGTTGTGAGCTGTTGGGAGGTAGCAATGTAAACACAGGGAAACTGCCCTCCTGGAGATTTATGCCTCATTATATAATTCCAACCAGTATGGCTCCTACTTCGAACTACTTATCTGTATGGCTCATTCAGCATGGCTTTAATGGGTAACTCAAATAACCTTATGTTGGAAAAGAGAGGAAGAAAATAGGACAATCCCTCAGAGAAGTGTTTCCAAATGCCTCCTTTAATCTTACTGGGTATAATCAATAAATGATAAGAATTCAAGCTATATGGCAAGGCAGTTCCCTCAAGATAACTTCCTCAAGATAACTTCCTCAAGTTTGTAAAGGCCACAAAGCAGAATTAAAACATTGTGCTGTACCTGCTGTTAATCTCCCCATCCTCTTTCAAGTTGTGGAGCCTTGTGTAATCAGTTGGTCAGATCACTTCCTGAAAGGGCTATTTTGGGGGTTTGACAGGGCATATTTTTGCTTCCACACCCCCTTAGCTCACTAATTGGAGGTCAAATTGTGTCCCCCCCCCAACTCACTAACAGGAGGTAAAATTATGTTGTGTTTATAAGCTTATTAATGAAAGAGGCATGAAGAACTAAATTCCAAACTGGGTGGAGGGATGTAGTCCGACTGGACAGTGATAGCATTAATCAGTGCTGGTACACCAACATGAACAGTGGTGGAGATATACAGAAGCATGGAAATCCAGGGATAAATTTTTCATAAGGTGATATGCTACTCTGTGTCTAAGTACTCCCAGTTTCCCAGTGAAGATGAAAATGAAGTCACAATTTATACTTGATTGGATATTTTTAATTGTGTTTTCCTCCCAAAGAAACACAAATGCATTATTTAAAGAAATTAAAAACAAAAAAAAAACAAAAACAGTATGGCTCCAACTCTTGAGCTGGAAAGTAAAAACAAGCTCAGCCCAGAACACAGACAGCTGGCAGATGATAAATTAATTTAGCTAAGTACCAAATCAAATTAGCGTTTCTGTATCTATATTAACGTCAGGCTGTACTGAACTTATTTTTTGGTTGACTGATCCAGTCATTGTGCCTGAATGCTGAATCCAATTCCCAGCCAGTGTCTAAGAGCCAGGTCACACATTACTTTCAACTAGCTCTGCTGGGTTAGAATCCTAAAGGAAATCCTCACATAAGCTTTCTCTGGATTCTGGGAAGGTGGGAGAGTCTCATTTTGCTGGCTTGACACACCCTGCTCCATGCCCTTTCATCACCAGCTCATCTTACATTGGCTTCCAGAATGCCAATGGCTTCCAGAATGCATTGGCTTCCAGAATGCATCCAGGCTTTATGCAAAGCTTCACACTCACCACCCTTAGTGGTGGTTGGCCATTAAACTTACCGTGAAGGTTCCCTGTGGGTCACTGCCCTCGAGGACCAGGGCCAGCACAGGACAAGCCCAGCCAAGCGCTGGCAGCTCTGCCAGTCACTTGGCTCAGAGTCAGACAGTTCAGTAGGAACAGTATTGGTATTAGCTTACCAGCTGGCTCCCCCACACTGCCAGCAGAGGCACCGGATGAGCGGAAATCTATTGCTAGTGTTGCTAGTTTTGTCCTGAGCTGCACGTCCTCAGCAGCTCTGGCTTGCAGCACCACTCAACTTGGCTGATTTTTCAGCAATTTAGACTTTGTGGTCTAAATACTGTTTAACAATAGACTGTTAAGTTTACTCAAGGGACTTTGATTAGGAGATTTTGTCAGAATATGCAAGATCTGTAGTGTGCATGATTCAACAGCTTCTGCAGAATATCTTACAAGACATATCAAGGCAGATGTGTATTTAGCATAGTTAGATTAGGAATGTCCTGGAATTTTTCAAATACTCTCCCTCCAGGGTCCTGATTGGCTCCCTGGAGACTTCCTGCTCCTTTGAGCACTTCCTTCCAGTTTACCTCTTGAACAGACAGAATGTTAGTGAGAGGCAGACTGTAGGACTCTTCCTCACAAGGGTAGTCAACCTGTGGTCTTCCAGATGTCCATGGATTGCGTTTGCTGGCAGGGGCTCCTGGGAATTGTAGTCCATGAACATCTGGAGGAGCACAGGTTGACTACCCCTGCTCTACAAAGTTGTTTCTTTCTTCACAATAGATCTATTTTATTCTTTTAAGCAGCCTGGTATTTTGCTTCTCTTTACAAATTTATCAACAACCTTTCTGGAAGGCCAAGTAGATAATGCCAATGAGAGTACTCCTGCCATATGCTTCTTAAAGCCCTTTCCTCCACAGAAGCCATCCTTGCGCTTAATCATTCTGTCTTCAATGTGCGTAATAGACTTCAGGAGCTATCTTAATTACATTTTCCAAGAAGAAAAATATAAGGAGTGCACTTTTTGTTAGCTTTTATTTTTTTAAAAAAATTTTTTACCCTGGCATTATTAGCCAGAAACATTGTAAATGCAAAATTATAAGCTTGGCCACTTAGAATAAAAATCAGAGGTGGATTTTGGGAATAGGGTCCATACCAGTATGTTGGGGTCCTCCTATAACATTTTTAGCCATCATGGAATACTGCTTAGGAGCAGGGGACTCTAATCTGGAGAACTGAGTTTAATTTCCCACTCCTCTACTTGAAGGCAGCTGGGTGACTTTGGTCCAATCACAGTTCTTCCTTCTTTCTTTCAGCCCCACTTACCTCACAAGGAGATTCTTATGGGGAGAGGAAGAAAAGGAGATTGCAAGCTATTTTACGAATCCTTAGGGTAGATGCCAATAAACACCAATGTTGCTTCTGTTAAATTCCAAGATTCTTGGGGTCCACTATTTCCTATGAGGGGAGCCTTTCCAAGGGCCTGAAATGGCTGTTTTTTCCCCACAGCAAATGACCCCCCAAATACAGAAATACTAGTTTTGCCTGTCCATTAAAGACCCAGTAAGTTTGAGTTGAAGAAGACAAGGAGTCCAACTCCACAGCCACTTAGCACGATGTTTGCAGCCATCTCACTTGTCTCCATTGTTTCCCTTGTGAGGGGAATTTCCATTCTTTCTCCATGGAAAAGAAACCAATAGCCAGACACACAAGAGTAATCACTGGCCAAAACCTTCCAACTGCCCAACAGAAGCAATGTCAAGCCAGAGATTCCCAGCAGAATCATGGGCCAATCCAGTTTGAAATGAAGTTGTCAAATTGCAGCCAGTTGTGCTTTTTATCTTCTCTGTCCATGCTCAGAGTGCCATCGAGGGACTGTACGAGAATCATCATGACTGGGCAGATAGTTATAATACACCCCCTAATATGATCACATTGTATGGCAGATCTGCCTCTCTCCCATTGCCCAAGACATCTACAGGCCTTATGTAGAGGCTACTGCTAGACTAGGAGCTGGAAGATCCAGGGTCAAATTCACACTCTGCCATGGAAGCTTGCTCAGTGGGACAGTCAAACACACCCAGCTGAACCTGCTTCACAAGACTGTTATATAAGGATAAAATGGAGGAATGATGGAAATCACTTGGGGTCCCCATTCAGGAGAAAGGCAGGGCATAAATGAACAGAGATCCTGACTCCCCGTTCTTCTCAAATATTCCTTGAAATATTTAAGATCTGGATAATGGTATTCTGGGGGCCATTTCCCACGGCTTAAAAATAGCACAATGGTTGCTAATTGAAAACGCTACTAATTTGGCATTACCCACGACGTCGTAGACAATCTGCAACACTCCTGAAACCGATCAGCAATAAGCGGTTCGTTTTAGCGCTTTCAGGGGAATCCAGAAAAGTGGATTCACCCTCCGGATAGCGATACACTCCTGCAACCAATCTGCAACACTAGCGCTAAAGACCTGTGCGTTATGATTGTTGCGGGTTCTTCAAAGTCCCTCCTCCTGAGCCTGTCATCCAAACTTCCGGCGAAGCGATCGCCATTTTTTTTTCTCGGAGCGAGCGGGGATAAATGCACCGGCGAGCCTCTTTCGGTTTAGAGGCTTCCCTGGCTTCATTCCTTCACCTTTAGTCACTAAGCACAAACCACATAAAAGCCCGTTTGCTGAAATAAAGTCCCTTTATTTTTTACACATTAATTCAGCCCAAAATCGGGGCCGTGAGAGGGGGGGGATTTTTTTTTTATCACTCGAGCCAGCGTGCCAACGATCATACAATCAAACGACAGCTCACATTAGGCAGCTGGATGGGTCTCTCCAGTGCAAGGAATCTACGTAGATTCGTTGCTATGGGTCTGTTTTTTTTTTAAAAAACCTTTCTTAAAGGGAAAGGGGCTGTTTGGGAGCATGCTAACGGCTGCCCATTGGCTGCTTGACGGCCAGGGGCGGGACGAGCTTGGCAATAGCGCTTCCTTTCTAGCGATTTCTGCCGAGACCGGAAGCCTGTGGGAAACGCTAAAAAACGCAACTGATTCCACTACAAAGCCAGGTGTGCAAAACGACGAATTCCACTATTTTAAATGGCGATTTTTCATTCCGCAAACAATTTGCAACAAAGATCCCTGTGCGAAAAGGCCCTGAGAATCCTGAATAACTGCTCTACATACCAAATGTGCAAAATAAATAAATAAAAATCCAGTGAGTTATTTTGGGAGCATATATTTGGGTTAGCAATATTTGAATGCACATCCTTACTTGTCACTTGGTATAGTGATTAGGAGTGTGGACGTCTAATCTAGTGAGCCAGGTTTGATTCCGTGCTCCGCCACATGACCTTGGGCTCGCCACAGCACTGATAAAGCTGTTCTGACTGAGCAGTAATATCAGGGCTCTCTCAGCCTCACCTCCCTCACAGGGCGTCCGTGGGGAGAGAATAGGGAAGATTATAAGCTGCTTTGAGACTCCTTCAGGTAGAGAAAAGTGTCATATAAGAACCAACTCTTCTTCTTGTTGTTGTCTTGAGTCTATTAATGATCACAACCAAACTCCAACAAGGTATTTTCCAGTCCCTATACTATGCATTTCCAGAGCAATTGCTGCTAACTGGAAGCCAATTCAAATTGTTGATTTTTTTTAAAAAAGTGAGCAAAGAGATTGCAGGCAGTACATGAACTGAACAAGAGATGGTGAATACCTTTGATCTGAAAATTCATAGTTTATAAAGAATGGAAATAATTATATTGCTTGTTTGTTCATAAATAGTGTAGATAAGCACATTATCCATAATATGGTCTGGCATTTTGACATTAAGTAGTATTTATGTGCCCCTTATCAGACCCTTGCTTATGATAAAGCAACTTAATGGCAGCTTCAATACCTGTAATTGCTGGGGCAAGCATAGCATTAGGCAGAGAACTATAATTATCAATTCTCTGAAGGAGACAACCCTGAAGACCATGGAGCTCAAGTGTGCCACATCTAAACTACTTAAATACAGGCCTCAGCTGCTTCTTCATAAGATGGGTCTCTTATGGCTAGACAACATTAGCCCTATTACTTTCATTTCTCCTTGCCTGTTTACAACTCAGAATTTTTCTGGAGATTCCAGCTGTTGTCAGAAAGAACTTTGCCACAAAATCTAGGAATGTAATCACTCAAACACACTCCTTCAATATACCAAATGTCCTTCTTTCTAAGCTTTTAAGTAGTCTGATAGCTGATGACACTCAGTGAATGGTTTGTTGGCTGGTGTGTATGAGAAGCCATTATAGATCATGACAGTCTAACCTGCTTGCCCCAGGTAGGGGGTGAATGCTTAGAAGTCTGTATTGTTTAAAGCAGTGGTCCCCAACCTTTTCGAGGCTGGGGACCGGCAGGGCATCGGGCCGCGCCCGCACGGACCGGCCGCTCCCGCGGGCCGCACCCGCACATCGGGCCGCGCCCGCACATCGGGCCACGCCCGCGGGCCGATGTGCGGCCCGGCCCTGATTTCCTCTCCCCGCCCTCCCGCAGTAAGAAGCTTCCCGGCCCGCAAGCTTGCGGCCTGGGAGATTTTTAATGCGGGGGGGGGGCGGGGAGAGGGAGCTGCGGCCCGGCACCATGGCCTTCGCGGCCCGGCACTGGGCCGCGGCCCGCAGGTTGGGGACCACTGGTTTAAAGGATGCAAAAGATATCTCAGTAGTTTGGTTTTTAATCAAATTGGCCAGGAATAGACTTGGTAGCTACTTTGATGGACCAATGCTGCTTTAACACTAGTTCTGTCATTGTCTCACTATTCATATATATCCTTAACACTATTTCACTCCCTTATATATTTGGGAAACAGCCTCCTGGGAGGAGACTGTCCAGGGCCCTGTCCGTCCAGGTCCATCCTGATTGGCCCTCCCCCTCCAGCTCCCACCCTCCCTCCTTGCCTGCTAGAAGCCTTGTGGCTGCGGCCTCCATTGTTGCCCACAAGGAGAGAGGCAGCAACCGGGCTTTGTGGCCTGCAGGTAGGCTCCTGCTGGGAGGGAGCCAGGAGGTGGCAGTTTGCAGCCTCCCTGTGGGACACAAAGCCCTGTTGTCGTTGGTGGGGGGGGGGGCTTTCTACTCCCTTCAGCCCACTTTGCGGTCCACAGGGAGCCGCAGCCACCCTCTCACACCCTCCTGTCTGCCTCCCCTTTCAAAGCCCATTTTTATAATGGGCTTTGATACTAGTTTGTAAATAAATGGATTATAAATTTCCAGCACTTTATGGGTTGGATCCAGCACAACCTGGATTTCCACCCACGGACTGTGGCTTTCACATGCCCCATCCCATCAGTAGCAACCTGAAATATACCTCCAGTCCTGTTCCTGCTGGATTTCCCAAGAGCACAGAGTATTTCAGGCTGCTATAGAGGAGGGGAACCAAAAAAGTGGTGCTCCTCAATGCAAGGCCTTGATGTATGGAAACGCTGATCTGGATCCAATACTAGATTGAGAAGGAAATGGATCCTGCAAAAAGCTTTACCTTGTAATTTCAAATTGCTCAGAGTAATGAGGAGAAACCATTTGTGAATTGTAGGAGAGAGAACTGGCTATGGGGTGAGGTTCAGCATTGACACAAGATGGCTCAGACTAGCATCACATAATAAATCATTATGTGAAAGGGTGAAGCCCAAAATTATCAGAGGAAGCATGCTGACTGATAAACCTAAATCCATAGACATAAATGAACAGGCGATCATAACTGTAATAAACTTTAAGATCATTTGGGAAGTTGAGATCACTGCCATTCATTTTAATGCTTCATGGAAACCCAGTCCATTGATCCAGATCAAATTTTTTGGCTACATTTATAGTCCATCTTTCTCACAAAAAATCATTATAATTCATTCCAGTCAATAGAATGAGACATCCAATAGGATGAGAGAGCAATGTATTAGGATTGGCAAGCATAGACATCTGAAGCAAGCACTGAACGTTAGACATAAATGCAGAGACAAAGCAGAAAAAATAGTATTATGTTATTAGACACAAGGCTGAAAAATTGCATTTTCTCATCTTATCTCAGTAGAAAATTGTACTAATTTACAAAACAAATTATAAAATGGCTCAAAGGATAATGTATAATTCAGATCAGTGAAAATGCCTCTTTACAAACACATTTATGATGTTAAATTTCTGTCTCCGTATAAAATTTACGAGACAAATTAAAAGGCTATTCACTAAAACCACATTTTTTGTGATGCAGCATAATAGTGTAATCCTAAATACACTTACTGAGAGTCAGCCTCATTGAACAGAATTCGGAATAGACCTGTTTAGGCTAGCCTTGTTAATGAATGCTACTTTTTATGTGCATCACTGAACAATGGCGTGATCCTATAAATGTCATATCCCTTCTAAGATCCATGGATATTTAGAAGAAGAAGAGTTGGTTCTTATATGCCGCTTTTCCCTACCTGAAGGAGGCTCAAAGCGGCTTACAGTCGCCTTCCCATTCCTCTCCCCACAACAGACACCCTGTGGGGTAGGTGAGGCTGAGAGCACCCTAATATCACTGCCCGGTCAGAACAGTTTTATCAGTGCCGTGGCGAGCTCAAGGTCATCCAGCTGGTTGCATGTGGGGGAGTGCAGAATCGAACCCGGCATGCCAGATTAGAAGTCCGCACTCCTAACCACTACACCAAACTGGCACTTACAGATGACTGCCAGGTGATAACTTACCCTAAGGTATATAGTCACTGGGAGAATCAAGGATTTCAAGGAGAATTCACTAGATATTGGATAAAAATATGTATAAAGTGGTTGCAAGTGTCCACTTCTCTTCAGTAGCATAATCCACAGAAGATGTAGAAAAGCCTCATGTTTTAAACTTCTGTTCAATACACAAAGGTGGATGGGGTTTGGTATCTGGTGTCCAGAAAGCCTCATGCTAACACCACATCCATATTCCTCCATTTATATTTGTGCCCTTAAACTGGGGTCTGTAGAATGTAGTAGAACCATACAATAACAAGATCAAACACAGGCTAACCTCTCTTCCCTTCAAATGTTTTGGATGTGTGACTCATTGCTTTAGGATGCTTAGGGCTGATCCTGCGTAGAGCAGAGGGTTGGACTAGATGGCCTGCATGGTCCCTTCCAACTCTATGGTTCTACGATTCTATGATTCTATTGGATGAAATCCTTCTGTGTATTTCTGCACACAGAAGGAGTTAGCCAGTAGTGATTCAACAGTCACAGACCAGTATGCAAAAGTATGACAATATTCTGTATTAAAACAAAATAACAAAAACAAAAGTTTTAATGATATAAAATGAGAATTTCTCTGTGACCCATTTGCTTATAGCTAATCCTCAGATTTCTCCTCTTTGATAGACTGCCATGAGAAAACTGGTCTTCATGACATTTCCCATTACAAGCACATGGTTTTTATCTGGGTTGCAACCACAAAAAGAAAACCACGTGTTTATGGCTTCAGAACACCAAGGAGAGAAACCATTCTTGTTGAATCTGAGCTAGAGGGGAGACAATATGAAAAATCTACGTCACTAGATTCTCACTCTTATTATTAAACTAGATCAAAGAGACCAGTCAAGATTAACATGAAAGCAATGCATATGCTAAGAGAAGGAAGAATACACTGAAAGAGAAGTACAGGAGGGCCAAAAAAAATGTGCAATTTAACTTTTCTATGAAAAACAGAAGAAGAAGAAGAGTTGGTTCTTATATGCCGCTTTTCTCTACCAGGAGTATCATAGCAGCTTACATTCACCTTCCCTTTCCTCTCCTCACAACAAGCACCCTGTGAGGTAGATGAGACTGAGAGAGCCCTGATATTACTGATCAGTCAGAGCAGCTTTATCAGTGCTATGGTGATCCCATGGTCACCCAGCTGGCCACGTGCAGAGGAGCGGGGAATCAAACCTGCCTCACCAAGTTGGCAATCCTAAACACTACACCAAGCTGGCTCTCTGATTCTGAAATAAGTAATGCTGTAATCTGTGTCATACCTTCATTTTAAAATATATGATTTCTTTGTATATTCATAGGTAAAGGTAAAGGTAAGGTAAAGGTATCCCTGTGCAAGCACCGAGTCATGTCTGACCCTTGGGGTGATGCCCTCTAGCGTTTTCTTGGCAGACTCAATACGGGGTGGTTTGCCAGTGCCTTCCCCAGTCATTACCGTTTACCCCCCAGCAAGCTGGGTACTCATTTTACCAACCTCGGAAGGATGGAAGGCTGAGTCAACCTTGAGCCGGCTGCTGGGATTGAACTCCCAGCCTCATGGTCAGAGCTTCAGACAGCATGTCTGCTGCCTTACCACCCTGTGCTACAAGAGGCTCTTGTATATCCATAGATCTTGTCTATTGGATTTTGGTGTCCTGAAGGACTGCTCTATTAAACTTCAGCAATCCCAAGGGACTGCCTTGCCAAACTAATTTGATGTATTTATTAACAAGGAGAAAACTCATAGGGACGCATGGATTTAAAAAAGAAGAAACTTGTCCCCTCATTTGACATCCCTTGATTCCAAAATATTTCCAAGTATTAGTTTCATCCCCCAGTTATTCATTTAAACAAGAGGATGCTTGAAAACTTGAAACAAAATGTGGAGACAGAAAACTCTATGTGGATTAGACTGTTAGATGTGGATTAGACTATTACACTGCGATTCTAAAATAGTTTTTTTTAATTATAATTACTTTGATATATAAATATACATATATTGTTATTATTAATAATAATTCTCACCATCATATATTTGACTGGTAGATGGTATTCTGAAATTTGAGATCTTTTCAAAGGCTTCTTGCTGTTCCAAGCCACACTGTCTTCTGGAATCATAGAATCCTAGAATAATAGAGTTGGAAGGGACCTCAAGGGTCATCTAGTCCAACCCCCTGCACTATGCAGGACACTCACATCCCAATCGCTCATCTACTGCCATCCCTTTGCCTTCACAGCTGAGGTGGTATTATTTGTTCACTTCTAAGAATGTCCAGGTATTTCTTGAGATTTCTAGTCACTGCTTCAGGGGCTCCAATGACAACTGGCACAATGGCAACCTTCTCCCAGAGGCACTCTAACTCTGTTAGTCAGTCTTGATATTTTATGATCTTCTCCTGTTCTTTCTTTTCTATTCTCCTGAGATTTCAGTATCAATGATCCAAATCTTCTCTCTCTTTTAACAATGTTGACTTCAGAACTATTATGTTCCATGTGTTTATCTGTTTGCAGTCTGAAGTCCCAAAGAATCTTTGCTTTGCCATTCTCCACCATCTTGTCTGGTTTATGTTCCCAATAATTTCTGGCTAATGATAAGACATACTTCTTGCAACATGGATGCAATTCTATCACAACATTCTTTATAGTTTGCTTGAGCAATTTTATGGCAGGCACTGACCATGTGGTCGACTGTTTCATCTTTTGTCTTATAAAGTCGACATCTGCTATTATCACCGCTCATCTCAATTCTGGCTTTTATACTATTTGTGTTGAGTGTCTGCTTTTTTGCAGCTAGAATTAATCCTTCATGTGACCATATTGGAACTGCTTCCGGATATTTTCATTGCATCTTTCAAATATTGCCCGTGCTAGTGTTTTTCATTCCAGTTGTCAAAGTGATTTTTTATTTCAATATTTTTTGTAATCTTCTTTGGTTTCTGTAACCTTAAATAAGTTTGTCTTGTATACTTCAACTAAAAACTTCTTTTTCCTTTTCTTGGTGTATTCATTCAGTGCTCATTTTTCTTCTTCAACTGCTTGCTTAACCTCTTCCACCTAATTGTCTTAGTAAGTAAAGACTAAAAGGTAAAGGTAAAGGTATCCCCTGTGCAAGCACTGAGTCATGTCTGACCCTTGGGGTGACGCCCTCCAGCGTTTTCATGGCAGACTCAATACGGGGTGGTTTGCCAGTGCCTTCCCCAGTCATTACCGTTTACCCCCCAGCAAGCTGGGTACTCATTTTACCGACCTCGGAAGGATGGAAGGCTGAGTCAACCTTGACCCGGCTGCTGGGATTGAACTCCCAGCCTCATGGGCAAAGCTTTCAGACGGCTGCCTTACCACTCTGCGCCACAAGAGGCTCTTTAAGTAAAGACTATCAACATCATTATTAGGATGTAGTGAGATATATATTGCCATAAGCTTGTGAGCTTTGCTATCTATTGCTTCTAATTCTGCTTGTTTTCCATCAATAATGCCAACTGTGTATCTTAGAATTGGGACTCCCCCTGTCCCTTTACTGTGTTGCTTCCATTTAATTTTGTTCACAATATCTTTTTAACTCATTGCATTTTTATTAACAAGCATATGTTTGATGTTGTCATTAATACATTATATTTAATTAACTATTATTAATCCTTTCTTCCACCATGAAGATCATGGCAGTATATTTATTCTCCTGAGGTCTCCCAATCCACATGAACCATACATATAGTAACTTTGCCCTGGGAATTACTATGACTTTGAAATCAGTTTGAGTGTGAAAGGGTTTTATTTATTTATTAAACTACTTGCAGCTACAAAGGTTCAGGTTTATCATTACATTATATTATTTTCTAAACATCAACATTTTTTAAAAAACAAATATTTTAATCCTATGGATTTTCTGCCAAACCAGAACATGTGGAAAGCTCATATCCTAAATGTTTTAATTTATCATGTGGTTAAGTACAATTTGAGCTTCGGTTGGACAATGCCAATGCAATTACTGTGTTACCCTAGTTCTAAAAGTATCAGAATTATGCACCTTGAAAATGTAGGATGGCTTAATGTACATCCAGTGTTTAGCAACTAGGGGTAAGCAAAGAACAAAAATTTCCATGGTATTTTTCTTATTCAGGTATATTGAACACCTCCCCCCCCCCCAAAAAAAAAGGTATTTCCCATTATTCAGGAATACTGAATGTTTTGAGCTCCAAAGTATTTAAAGGGACTAAAATCCATTTAAATACTTTGGAAGTCAGACTTCTCTCTGACCTAAGTCCTTAGTCAATAAACCTGCATTAGGTATGCAAGTGCCCTCCCCACACAATCTATGATCACCCTGGTGGTGGCTGGTGAGGCTTTCATTGCTGGTTCCTTGCCTGAGATATACAGAGATGATGCTGGGGTTTCGAGTACATACACACTTCCTCAGGCATCACTCCTTGAATAAATCTTAAAGGTGCAGTTGGACTCAAATTTTGTCATGACATGAAGTGAACAATTCTCCCAAAATTGCTATTTTGGTATGCTAATCACCATACATTAGAGAACTTCCTGCATTTGATTAACCAAATAAGTGCAAATGCATTCAGAGGGCATAAAACAAAGGAAATGTTACATTTATCCCAATCAATAGGGGCATAATTTCATTTGTGTTTCTAAAAAAGAGAGAGTTCTATGTCAAACATAAGAGTGGCAGCTTCTAATCTGGAGAACTGGGTTTGATTCCCCATTCCCCCCCCCCCCCATGACCGTTTGTCAGTCACAACTCTCTCAACCCCACCTACACAGGCTGTCTGTTGTGGGAAGAGAAAGCGCTCTGAGACACCTTTGGGTAGTGAAAAGGGGGCATAAAACCCAACTGTTCTTCTTTTGCATTATTACTGCTGTTCCTATACATTTCTTGAGTTTACCACAAAGGCTACACTTGGAACTAGGATTGCCAACCTCCAGGTGGTGGCTGGAGATCTCCCAGAGTTACAGCTGGCCTCCAGCCAACAGAGATTAGTTTGCCTGGACAAAATGGCTGCTTTTGGAAATTGTTCTTTATGGCATGATACTCGGCTGAAGTCCCTCCCTTCAACAAACCCCGCCCTTCCCAAGCTCCACCCAGAAGATCTCCAGGAATTTCCCAACCGTATTTGGAACACCAGCCTTAAAAAAGCAAATATATCCAAGTTTTAGAGATATGAACTGGAGCTGATTCGATTTCAGCTAATACTGCTATGTTGAGGAATGTAAAGTGTAAACTTTAATAAGTACTATAAAATTAAAGAGCTCTTTAGGAAATATATTGCTTAATAAAGGAGAAAATGTTTTTAATACACTGATTCCTTTGTTCAGCAATTCTTGTACCAGAATTATTTAACTCAATGGTGTTTAAAGCATAATTTTAAAGCACATGCAATCTCCTTTTTAAAGGAAGTCTAACTAAATATATAGCGTAATCAATATATATGTTGTAGCAAATGTCCAAAACATGGAGACCATTGACATGCAAACCCTGATAATACTTGTGGTGGAACCAGCTGCCTGCTCGACAGATGCCAAGCATGTGGGCCCTGCACCACCTCTCCACCCTTTCCCTGGGTGGGACCTATCTCTTCCTGTCCATTGCTGCCACCAGTAACTGACTGGAATAGCCCTTCCCAAGGGCCAGCAATACCCCTTGGCTAGGTTCTTGGTGGTTTATAGTCAAAACCATAAATCTTCAGGTCTTGCCTGGAAAGTTGGCAACCCCCTGGTTTTGCCTGGTTTTCCTCCCCTGTGCCTTCCCAATACACTAGTACTACGCATGCAGGAAAGACTAAGTGGTCTGGGGCACCAGCCACTTGGTTATGTCCAAAACTCAGGTTTATTGAACTATTAACAATTTGATTGGTGAAAATTATACTCCCTCCAGCACACCACATGAAATCAGCCACAGCACTTTATGCACACTCTGGGCAAGAACTTAAAGGGATGCCTAAATGCACTCCTCCTTCCCTACACTCCCTGCTGAAGAGGGGGAGAGGCTCCCTTGGACACTTGCCTGGCAGTCTCACCACCCACCTCCTGGGTGGCTGCTTCTCAGGCCTCCCACACTGTCTCTTGTGGCCAGGCCCCGTCCTGCAGCCCAGGGCAAGAAGGGCCTTCTCTCTAGAGAGATCTGCCACCATCTTCCTTGGAGATCCTGGAGAGACTGCCCCTTCCCAGGAAGTCTGGAGCCTCCACCAGGCATTTGCCTGAGACCGTCAATGGGTCCCCCCTCAGACATTTCTCCATGGCCTGACCCAGTCTGTTCTCTCTGGGGGCCTTGGGTGGGTTACGTTCCTGTTGTATTGTTTAGGATCACTAAAATTGTGTTATTGGATTGTTGTTGTTGCTGTTATATTTGTTTATGTTATGTATTAATCCGTTCCATGTATCCCCCACGCAGTGCTGGCTGCGATGGTTGTGTCCCGCTTTACAATTCTTAATGTTTGGTCACGTTAGTATTATCGTCCATCATTTTGATGTGTTTTTATCTCCAACTAAATGACCTTCAGCTGGAGGTGGAGCATGCCACTTTGATTCCATTTCCCACTCTCAGTATATTTAGTGTATGCACAAAGAAATCATCTAATGCAGTGGTCTGCAACCTTCCGGTTGCCGCGGACCACTGCTCCGGAGTGGTGGGAGAGGGCGGCCCGGGGCCACGCGCGTGCGCGGACTGCCACGCACGCACGTTTGTGCCGGCGGCCATGGCTCCCTCTCCCGGCCCCTCCGGGCCGCCAGCAAATCAGCCGCCAAAGCGGCCGATTAGCTTGCAGCTCGGCAAGCTTCTCTTCCCCCCCCCCGAAACAAGAAGCTTGCCGGGCCACGAGCTAATCAGCCACTTCAACGGCCGATTTGCTCGCGTCCTGGCGAGCTTCTCGCTTCGGGGGGGGGTGGGAAGAGGGAGCTGCGGCCCGGCACCGGGCCGCAGCCTGCGGGTTGGGGACCACTGATCTAATGGGCTACAATAAGGTGACTCAAGAATGTACATGTGGGGTAGAGTATAACAGTGCAGAGAGCATTTGAACTTGATTCCTGAAATCCATTGCCTTGAACGGATTAACAATATTTAGTTTGGCAGAACTCCCTATTTTTTTTTATGAACATTTTATAAACTTCCACATGATAATTGAAACTACCTCTGTTTTAATATGGCAAATTGATTAATGAACGCAGAGAGAATAGAGGAAATGAGAAACCACTTTATTTGCTGCAGTGAGGACTCCAAACTGTTATTTAGCGGGGCTGAAAATTGCTTCTAAATAGCGATGCCAGACTGCTGTAAAAGCCTGTGGTCTTTCATAGCTGGATCCAAGCTAAATGAAGCACACTTACACTGCAATTGAGATTTAAAGAGTAAAATGTGGCAAGTTAATAAGCATAAATTTTAAATCAAAGCACTCGACTTTGCATGCTTACTCATCCCACACTCAGGCTGAAGAGTTTGCTTCGGACAGCTAAAGACTATTACAATCATTTTGCAAATTGGTGAATGGGAGTCATGCAGTGAAACATGATGGATGGAGATAGCACAGGATTTTGCCAAAGCTACTGTTCACCTAAAAATAAAATTAGATACCTTAGTGACAATTCATAAGTATTTGCTATATTAAAGAGAATTATAGCTTTCCTTTCTGTTTCAGTTAATTTTATTCTCTTGGTGACTGAAGTAGATTTAAGGGTATAAAGGCAAAAACTGTTAATGGCTGACAGATA
The DNA here is from genome assembly GCF_049243985.1 of Paroedura picta. NCBI lineage: Eukaryota > Metazoa > Chordata > Lepidosauria > Squamata > Gekkonidae > Paroedura > Paroedura picta. Next base: position 73,917,938 of record NC_135376.1, read on the forward strand.
TGATCTGATAACCATCTTCAAGTATTCAAAAGGCTGCCATATAGAGGATGGAGCAGAATTATTCTCTCTTGCCCCAGAGGGATGGACCAGAACCAATGGGATGAAATTAATTCAAAAGAAATTTCATCTAAACATCAGGAAGAAGTTCCTGACAGTTAGAGCAATTTCTCAGTGGAACAGGCTTCCTCGGGAGGTGGTGGGTTCTCCATCTTTGGGATTGTTTTAACAGAGGCTAGATAGCCATCTGATGGAGAGGCTGAATCTGTGAGGGCTTAAGGGGGTGGCATCCATGTTGCAAGAAGTATGTCTTATCATCAGCCAGAAATTAATGGGAACATAAACCAGACAAGATGGTGGAGAATGGCAAAGCAAAGATTCTTTGGGACTTCAGACTGCAAACAGATAAACACATGGAACATAATAGTTCTGATGTCAACATTGTTAAAAGAGAGAGAAGGTTTGGATCATTGACACTGAAATCTCAGGAGAATAGAAAAGAAAGAACAGGAAAAGATCATAAAATATCAAGACTGACTAACAGACTTACAGTGCCTCTGGGAGAAGTTTGCCATTGTGCCATTTGTCATTGGAGCTCCTGAAGCAGTGACTAGAAATCTCAAGAAATACCTGGACATTCTTAGCAGTGAACAAATAATACCAGCTCAGCTGTGAAGGCAAAGGGGTGGCAGGTTACAGTAGATGAGCGATTGGGATGTGAGTGTCCTGCAAAGTACAGGGGGTTGGACTAAATAACCCATGAGGTACCTTCCAACTCTATGATTCTATGATTCTATGACAAATATGGAATCAATGCTCTGTTTTTCAGACTCTTATTGTGGGCAAGCCAAAGACTACACTGTCCTTTGCCATGTGGGTCTACCTCATCCTGTAACAATAGAAACTGCAACCAAGAGGTAATCTGGCATGACTTTCCTGTGCTACATGGTTAACCAGCTCCTGAGAAAGTGATTTGACATGATCAATGGATTGGGCTACTGTGCTTAGATTGCCATGGGTTGACAATCTAAGGAAAAGGCCAGAATATCAAGAAATGGCTGAGAACTCTTTAATGTTCAACAGTGGACTAAATAGGCCAAAATGGATTGTAAGACAGGCCAGCTAAAGGGACTGTCAAAAATATGGAAGGATACCATACATAGTTTGAGCTACCATATATGGAACCAGATGAGGTTAACATTGTCTCCTCAGACTGGCAGAGACTGTTCACGGTCCCAATACCTACTGCCAGATCCCAACTGGAAATCCTGGGGATTGAACCTGTGATCTTCTGCATACCAAGCAGATGCTCTACTGCAGACTCACCCCCACCCCAGCTGAAGGGAAGAACCAGCACCTTGAACTTAGCTCAGAAACAATCTTGAAGCCAGTTGTAACTGCTTAAGCATGTTCACAGCAGCTAAATCCTATAGATAGCTGAGCTGCTGCATTCTGCACTAACAAGCTTCTGGCTTGACCATGGGCACCCCCCCACACACACACACAAACATACACACACAGTGTGCTGCAACAACCCAGTTACAGAAGTATGAAAAAGAGTGACTAGGTCAATAGTCAAGAAGGGAAGACAGTTCCCAAAAGTGGTGAGGGGAAAGAAAGCAGTCCTAGTAACAGCTGCAGCCTGATTTTCCAGCAATAAAGATGGAACCAAGAGTACTCCAGAGCTCTTTATCTGTCTTATCATTATAAGTCCACTCTATCCAGAGTTGGCAGGTCAGTCTTTTCCTGAACTTTCACTTTCTCACCCAACATAAAGAGAAATTTGCGATCAAGCACACAACATCTGCTTAAGATCCATAGCCCCAACAAAGTTAAATTGGTGTCGACCAGAGCCAGGGTCTTCTCCACCTTGATGACAGCCTGGTGGAACGCTCTCCTGAGCAAAACCAGGGATCCTCTGGGACTTAAAACAGAACCACAGGGCCTGCAAGACAGAGCTGCTCCATCAGGTCTATGGTTGAGGCCCACAGACGATCATCAATTACTGGCTTCCCTACAGTGACAACAGCTGTATGCCACCTAATTATGGTATTATATTTTAGAGAGAACTTGGGGTGCTCTTGGTTTTAAAGTAAACTGGTTTGTAATGTTTTAACTCTTGCTTGTGTTTAAATGTTGTGAGCCACCCTGAGCCTTTGAGACAGGGCAGCATAGAGATTTAAAAATAAATAAATAAACTTACCTGGATTCAGCTTCAGCTTATTGCCATGCACCCACTTGCTACAGCTTCAAAACATTACTTTAGAGCTCAGGCATCTGCTTCTGGGCTCCTACTAAATGCCTTTGTCACCATCATCACAATATGGGCTTTAAAGCAGGGTCCTCTTGAACCTCTTGAATTGAAGCCTCTGATAGTCCCCCCCACCCGTTTTCCAAGCATTTCAACAAAACTGAAGAATGTTCCCAGTGTCAAAAAACCACAGAGAAATCAAGAAGGATCAATAACAACATACTGCTTTTCTCTACTTGCAATCAAGAGATCCTCCACCAGAGCAATCAAAGCAGTGAGACCCCCCCCCCCAAAAAAAAACATCGCCTGAAACCCAAGTGATGGGCTCATATGCAACGCAATACACAGACAAACACAATTCAATGATATTGGCATATAGTTTGTCAATGAAAAACTTTCAAAGGTATCAATGAACAATTAATAAGCCCCAAACAGGTTAATGCATACATAAATGTGAGCACCTTCATTCAGTCAAGAAAAGCTATGTCCAGAAATCCACATCTTTGGCTGATGGAGATACATACTTCATCTGTATTTACACGCCCTGTCACAGAAGCTACTGCTTGTACTCCAAAGTCGTACAGTTCAAATGCCAAACGAAACATAATGTTTTTAAAGAACTGGGCTTGGGTTCTTCACAGCCACAAAGCAGCTCTGGGGAATGGCTTCTTTTTTAAAAAGGGGAGATCCTAAATGGGCTCAGGGCCATGCCACGAGTAAAGAAAGTGCTCCATTCCCCTGGCAGCCATTTTCTCACATGAAAGCCTTGCAGGGGGGGAGTAGTTATATTTGTTTGTCAATTACGTTTATCGCATGGATGCCATAGTTCCAGGCTGCAGGTTGCCCCATCTGTTCCTGCTGCCACATTTGTTTCGGTGCTCCTCGCCTGCCCTGGATTTGTGCTCCCACATGGGAGTCACAGCAGCGAAGCTCTGCTGTGCAGTGGGGTGGCATAGGCCTGGTTTAAAATCTTTTTAAAGAACGTGATATTTCAATTCACCGCAATAAAAGGTAAAGGTAAAGGTATCCCCTGTGCAAGCACTGAGTCATGTCTGACCCTTGGGGTGACGCCCTCTAGCGTTTTCTTGGCAGACTCAATACGGGGTGGTTTGCCAGTGCCTTCCCCAGTCATTACCGCAATAGTACATCCTTAAATTTTTTTAAAAAATGCCCCCTGGCAGCTCTGTCGAGCTACCATACGACAGCCTGACTCTTCCCCTGTGGCATGGTCCTACCCTGACATAGGTCCCATTGCCACCCAGGCAAAAAAAGGGAATGTGGATATATCCATGTTCCCTTGGCACAGGGCAAAGAAGGGCATGAGGGCAGGTTGCCCCATCTGTTCCTGCTGCCACACGAGGAAGGGCAAAGGAGGGCATGCCTGGGACAGCTTCGACTTACTGCCGACGTCAAGCAGAGCCAGGAATTTGCCCCACCACCAGACAAGTGATAAGGCGGGGCAAATTCCTGGTGTGGAAACAGTTATTGTAGAGATCTTTGTAATAGCACAGGTAAATAATGCCTTCCAGCAGTTACGGGAAAACAACTAAAAGGGGGAAAGCAGGGGAAGCCATTTTCCACTGTTGCTGTGTGGGACCCGGACTCATTTTTTCAAAACGGTAACATTTAGTTACCAGACACACTCTTTAAAAGTGGTAGCTTTAGTTAGGCCTCAACTTACGGTTCACAGCCCCAGTGAGAACTAGGCCTCTGAGTATAAATGAATAAAAAAGTAAAGGAGCCAGTTTCATGTGACAGATCAAGAATCTGTTTGTTATAGAATGTTGTATTTATTTGTATTTAAAGTTCATCATGTATTTGCATTAAATTTATATTCCAGTTTTCTGCTGCAAGGCGCTCAATAGTAGACACTAAAGTGCAATGTCTCTACCTTCTAAGGACTGAAAGAACCCAACACAGAAAACCACACAGAGCTGATGATAATTGAGATCATGTGTTCTCTATCAGAGCTTCCTTAAGAAAGCAGCTTAAGGGAAAAATCCATAAATCTGTGTCGTGACCACAGTCTACCAGTCTTCTTCCACATTTCAACCTTTAGCTAATTTGCTGCTTTAATTACTATAGAAACAGGAAAGTCCATTAGACTCATAATTGAGTATTGTTTAAAGGCATTGAAAATAGGCATTGATCTGGCCAAAACAAAAGGGGAAAAAATGTACCATACTTCATAAGAACAAGAAGAGTGCTTATCTTTAACGGGATGCCGAAAACACAAATACTGAAGATACTAAATGAATAAATATTAACACAGACTCTCTCATAGACATTATAAGTATATTGGGGGAGAAAATGCTTAAACAAGTATTCTGTGGCAGCTGCTTTTCTCCATTTTCAAGTGACTGGACTCTGTGATCCACAGTTCTCAGCCAGTTTTGGCTGCATTAAACGGTGTCATAAATGAAAGGGGGGAATAAGAGGAAGTACTAACTAAACAGAGAAGATTATCATGAAAGTAGGAGACTGTATGTCTGGAAACACACAAATGATCCAAGATGCAAACAACAGGAGGTAAGCTGCTTACGAAGATTAGGACCTTCAAGTCCTGAAACACAAAATATGTTAGTTTAAGGGGAAGTGGGAAAAAATGCTGTTCATAAAAGGTAATAATATTCCACCATCCTAACTAATACTACAATAATATGGAAACTGTATATAGAACTGAATAAGTGGATATGATACCTAGGTGAGATGAACATAGGAAAAAAGCAATTAAAAAATCCCCACTGCCTGTTTCTGCATAGGATTTGAATGGTATAAATAACAAGCTTCCATCCATCATGTTTCAATATGGTGGAAGCAAGTATGATCCCTGCATGGGACTAGGAAGTGGCTAAACTCCAATCAGCTGCATTCATGGAATGGAAAGAGATAGCAAAGTAAATGTAAATGGGCATTCAACTAGATGCAGAAATGAGGCTGTGCCTTCAGCATCAAAAGTCGTGGGATTTACATTCCTGACTGTACATCTAATTGTATTAATTCCAAAGTATGGCTAAGTGTTCAGGGAAGCCTATTCACCACACTGGCTTACATGTTTTGTAAGAACTGCAAATGAATTGGTGAAGTGTGCCTGCACACAAAAGCTTATACCCAGAATTAAACTTTGTTGCCTTCAAAGGTGCCCCTGGACTCAGACTTCATTCTAGTAAGCAGAACAGAGATTCAGCACCAAAGCTTACTGAAGCAAAAGGAACTATATGCTCCTGTGACCTTCTGAATGAGATATTAGCTGTACACAAATTATTGATTTTCTAGTACACACCTCTCACTTGATATAATCTGTAACATATAAATAAAATAGGAATGAGGTGGTGGGAGGAGTAGGAACTTATCACCTAACTTTCAATTGGGTAGGCTGTCCGGTCCCTGATTGGCCAACCAACAAATGGCCAATTGGGTAGGATGTTCCATGCCTGACCACACTCCCCTCCAACTTCTTCCATGTGGGAGAAGTGCTAGCCTGCAGTAAGCTAGGCAACTAGCAGGAGATGGGAGGGAGGCAGGAGTGCCTGGACTTTGGGCCCAGTGTGGGGGGCAAGGAGGAAGAGAGCCCCTACCAGCACTTGCCCCCACCCTGAGCAGGCCTGGCCACAGTCTCATCAGGCCTTGATGGGCAGCTGGGAGGGAAGGGGGAGGGAGTGAGCCAGTCACCCCCAGGACTCCCACTGCCCCAAGCAGCCCCAACTGCGGCTGTGCCGGGCCTCAGCAGGACTGCCTGGGGTGGGGGAAAGGGAGGAAAGAAGAGAGTCCCCACCAGCACTCCTCCTGCCCCAGGCAGGCCCATTGAGGCCTGGAGAGGCTGCAGTGAATCTGGCCAGGGCAGGGGGGAGGGAGGAAGGGAGTATCCACCTACGATTCCCCCTGCCCCAAAAAGGCCCGCTGAGGCCTCTCCAGGCCTCTGCGGGCCTTTACAGGGTGGGGGGGATAGAAGGCTAGTGCCCATTGTATTTTTAATCACAATTGGCTTTTTTGCTAGTAGAATGAATGAATGAATACTTGAGTAGACACATTTATAGTGCAGTACTTGCTCCTTTCGACATCATGATTTGATTGCAATGTCAGTATTGTTCCAACACACTATAGAATGAAATGTGTTTTTATTTCCCCTGTTGAATGTGGATGTTTAATTGTTTTATACAGAATCTTTCATGCTTTCAGATTGATTACAAATCAAAGACACAATTAGCAGTCGTCACCTGTTTGCAAGTGTCACATTGCTCAGTTGTGAGATGGAGATTAGTCACTTGCAGTTGTGCGTTCACCGTGGAGCTGTTCTTGATAGGTACTGTCAGGGATTTTGGGCAATGCTTTTCTTTTAGATGTAAATACAAAAGATTGAAGCCCGTGACTCCTTTTCCCTAAATGAGAGCCTTGCTTGGTCAATACAAGGCTTGCTCCATCAGAAGTTGGCTTTGTCACAGAAGAAGGCAGTTGCAAAATCTAAACCATAAAGGTTTTATTTAATTTCAATTGATTCTGATATATTATGAGTCATAACTAATAACTGATGAGATAACAATGATGAAAATAATAATATAGTGACAAAAACAGAGTATAATAATTGAAGCAAGGATCATGCTAAAGATTATGAAGGGGAAGAGGATGTCAGGGGAGAACCTTTTACTTGTTTGCTTAATATATTATGTAGTGCATAGTAAATTTTGAATAATCACATGAATGGTTTTGTATAACCCAAGGGGTTTTTCTGTGTCCCATCTGTATCTCCACTATATTCTAACTTATTTTTTTCAACCAGCTTGGTGTAGTGGTTAGGAGTGTGGACTTCTAATCTGGCAAACTGGGTTTGATTCTGCACTCCCCCACATGGAGCCAGCTGGGTGACCTTGGGCTCACCACAGCACTGATAAAGCTGTTCTGACCGAGCAGTAATATTGGTCTCTCTCTCAGCCTCACCCACCTCACAGGTTGTCTCCCCCAGGGTGGGGAGAGGAAAGGGAAGAAGACTTTAAGCCTCCTTTGGGTAGAGAAAAGCAGCATATAAGAACCAACGCTTCTTCAAAATTGAACATTAAAAAAAGAAACCTTAAAGGGAAGCTGTTAAACCATTTCTCAGGTCATGAAACCACCACTATGCATGGGTATGTGCTTAATAATCTGAAACATCAATGAGTAAGTGACAGTGAATTTGGAGGGCAAATACAAAGGCGCAGATGTTCACTTAGATTCAAACTAGTCTTCATATGCCCTATGCCCTCTTCAGCCACCATACCTGGGTTGAATTCAACAGACATATAGGGGAAGCAGAAATGGTTGTACTGGCCATGAGCCTTGCCTATATGAGACTTCCAGAACATAAGCACAATCATTATACATTTACAAATTGTACCCATGATCAACAGTGCTGCTTTTTAAAATGTTTCTGATTACAGGACCAGAGACTATGCAAGTAGCCCTGGCCTGGGTATCTTAAGTTAGCCCGATATCAAATCTGGAGATCAACTGTAATCATGCCCTACTTCATAGGTTGCTACCCCTTGTGTTTGTATTATACACAATGCATATGTTCAATGGATGTTATATAATGTGTGTTATTCATACATGCCCTATAGGGTTGGATATAACAATCTATGAGTGGTTCTCCATTCATGAATCTCCCTCTGCCATCTGTTTACTGCATTTAAATTAAATTTGTAGGCTCTTCAGATGAACTATCTGAGGAGAACTGTGAAAAGTCAAAAGAGCCCCATGAAATCTCTCTGAAAGATTGGCCGTGGTTAGTACTTGGGTAGGAGACTACCAAGGAAATCCAGAGGTGGGCAGTGGCAAACCACCTCTGAACGTCTCTTGCCTTGAAAACTCTAGAGCAGGGGTAGGCAAACTGCAGCCCTCCAGATGTCCATGGACTACAATTCCAGGGGCTCGTGGGAATTGTAGACCATGGACATCTGGACGGCTGCAGTTTGACTACCCCTGCCCTATGTCAGCTGCAACTAGGCAGCAGGAAAAGAAAGATGTGCACAGTCTTTGTACTCATGATCAGCATCAGTAATGCTGCTTTTATTGCTTCTGGTTGCAAGGGCAGAGGCTATGCATGTACCCTTTGTCATGGTCACATTCTGGCCACTGTGCAGGTGGTGGGCAAGATTTCAGTGTGCATACATCATCTGAGAGAATCCAGCTTTTCACCAGAGAAAGGGCTAAAGGCAGATAACCAATTTCTACTGCTGAAGCTGAATCAAAATAATTGTCTGGATGGGAGGCTGCCTCAGAACTGCATTGTAAGCATCTTTAAGCTATTTGGAGAAGGAACAAGTTGTAAAAGTAACAAATCTATTTATTATGCATTAAATCTGAAAATCCCTCATTTACTCTGGAGCCTCCACTTGTACTATGAGTGGCACTAGAGCAATGCTATTGCAATTCCAGAAGGGCACAGCTTTAAGCAGGATATGTGACAAGAGGCAAACAAAGGCAACATTACAGAGATAGTAAAGAAGGGACATTTGGGATGAGAAGGGTGAATCTTTGGGTCTTTTTATCCTGTTCATATAATTAACATGCCAAGAACACTAACAGGAATATATACAAATAAATACAATGGGGGGGGGGGGAGAAGGGAAAGAAATTGCATACGAAGCTTTAATTTCTACACTGGCAGGTATGTTAAAAAAATCAGTTTTAGAGGAGTGTGACAAGTCCTGTTTTTTTCTTTAAGCACTCAGATGTTTGACCGACGGAGGACTCATCACATTGTGTGCACATTTCATTTCAAACAACAGAATTTTCAGGGGTATTTCACAAAGCCGTTACGACCTTTCCCAAATATCATCAGATATTTTGTCTGAAGAGACTACACATTTAATTTAACTGCACTGAACAGATGGCATAGGGAGATCCTTGAATGGAGGACCACTCATAGATTGTTGGATACAACCCTGTAGGATATGCATGAATAACACACATTGGAGAACATACATTGAATATATTCATTATGTATCATACACACACACACAACAGTTAGCAACTTTGAAGTAGGGCCTGGAGTCCCCTCAGAATTACAAATGATCTCCAGGTATGGTTCCCCAATGCCCACTGGGGGGTTGGGGATGCATCACTCCAGTGTCCCTCCCCCCCAGCACTGATCAGCCGGACAGTGGGGGGACCTACTGGCTGCAAACCGAAGATTAGTCCTCTGGTACTGGTGATGCGGCAACATCGTTTCCTGTGCAATGTAGGTGATGATATATACCAATATTACTGGCAATGTGGGGTGCTTTGGTGTTTAGATCAGGGGTAGTCAACCTGCCGTCCTCCAGATGTCCATGGACTACAATTCCCATGAGAATTGTACTACAATTCCCATGAGAATTCCCATGGGAATTGTAGTCCACGGACATCTGGAGGACTACAGGTTGACTACCTCTGGTTTAGATAACAACTCTATGGTAAAAATGGCATTTGCCATAGATTTCTTTCCCAAATACTTGCTGGCAATGTGATGATGTCACTTCTGGTGCATTCTGAAAGTGACATTGCTACATTGCCAGTAACAGAGGCCCAGCCCTAAATTTGGTGCTGTCCCTACTCCACTCCCAGCCAGTTGCCAGGCTACCTAATAAGCCTGTCTGCAGGCTACAGAAATCAATTCCCCTTGGAAGAAATAACACTATAGCATCACATCACTTCTGTGGGAACTCTACTCAAACCTCAGTCTCCCCAAAGAGGAGTTAGCAGTCCTCATACACACAACATCTTGTCAGCAGTGAATAGTCAAGGACATGAAACAAAGATATTTGCCAGGCTTTCTCAACATTGGGTTCATGAAACCATGGGATTTCAATGATCCCAGAAGGGTTTCCTTGATTGGATGGGAGTTACTTATCATGCCCAGACACTGGTTGCTTAAAACTGTGGAAATGCAAGAGGGGATGCCATAAGTTTGACTTAGTGCAAGCAACTACTACAGCTTCCTCCATTCCTTACATTTTCACAGAAATTTTGCACTGAATCCTAACCCACTGCCTAAGAAGAAATGAAGCAATAACTGGGTGCTTATCTCAACCTATTTGATGCCTAAAGTATTATGCATTTTGCTCAATGCAAATTGCAATTTTGTTCTTTGAGCTACAGAGTTAGATCTGACACAGAATGATGCTGCAAATATTATTAAAATATATGTTTTCCAGCTGAATTAACAATTTACTTGGTATCTTCATTATCCTTGAACTCAGATAGCGATGAATTAGGCTCTGTACGGCTTGGCTGTTGGATTTCTATGGGGGGAAATGTCTATGATGGAGATTTTAACAGGAAATGGGGGGGGGGGAATCAAATAATTTGTCCTATGGTGTTTTATTTGACTTAGGAGTTCTAAGTTTCAAACAATGCAATAGAATTTTTGTTTCAGGTTGCTCCTCCAGTACTGTCCGCTGTTAATCTTACTTTGGAAAAAGGACCACCTCTGATCATCGAGTGAATTAGTTCTTTTACTTACATTCCTTGTAATGCTGTCCCGGCACTACACAAATTAGCTGTGTCTCTCAAGTGGAGAAGTGTGGCGCGCTGTTCTCCACCCCTTGCTCCCCTTTGCTCTTTAAACTTGGATGCAATTTGAGAGACTTAAGTCTCATATTAGCTTTAACTGCTAGCACTGTAGACCCGCTGGCACCGTCAACAAAAAGGGAGGGCTCTGACACTCGGAAAAGATACTATTATTTCACTAGCCCACAAAGATTCAATGGCAAGCCCTATTATTAGTGCTAGTGAGTCCCAGATTTACCGTATGATTAATCACTAAAGCCTGAATCAAAATTCTGGCTGGCTACTGAAAGCTTTTCCAAAGCCCATTAAGCCTTAAAGGCTTGTAATTTTCCCTTTCTAGGACATTAGTAAACTTTTCCTGATTTAATATTTCTTGCTAACATCCCAGGAGGTGAAAGTGAACAGGAGAGCTTGCTGGAATTTCCAACAGTAGATGGTTTTCAAGAATCTTCAAGCAAAGATAATGATAGCTAAGAAGAATTCTTTTCATCTTTGTGGAAAGAATGTTATTTGCACTTGGAAAAAAACGACAGGAACTTCGAAGTCAAATGTTGCAAACTCTTTTTTTTTACTTCAATGCTGAAGGTAGGATTAAAATATGAGTGGATTGACAATTTCAGTTGATGAAACAACACAATCTGCCTCATGCTCACTTTAAAACTGGTTTAAAATTGGACCACCTTTGAAATGGTGGCTAGTGACAACAGCATCATTATACAAAAAAGAAAAGAAACCCTTGTTACAAGTGTGGGAGTTTGGACAAGCCACAAACTAGCTTCCAAACACTGCCAAGTATTGGTTTGTTATACAACTAGTATTCATATAAAATAAATCTATCCATTGCTAAAAAGCAAGCCAATTAATCGGTAACAACACTTAACTGCTTGAAATGTCCTTACAACGTTCCAAGCATTGGTATGCCCAGAAATACCCCCCCCTTCAGCAACACAAACGGGTCAGTATACATCCTGTCCATTTAAGCAGAGACAACACCTCTGGTAAGCTTCTCTTGTAATGAGGTTAATAAGCAGATATGGGAATGACATCTCTGTACTTTTGACTTTGATGCTACCACTAGGGAGGGACACCAGGAATGTCTCCTTGTTGGCGTCAAACAGTCCCCCTGAAGCACGCATGCAATTTAAATTATTACAAGGCGATGTTACAAGTATGAACCCTGGTACAAAATAAAGTAATTACATTTAATTAGGCAGCCAAAAAAGGAATCGCTAACCCCTCACTGCCTTAGAGCTAGCCTTTTGTTGACTTAACGCAGGACAGGTATTGAATGAAACTTCAAAGTGCACACAAGTAGCTAAACTGCTACTTAATTAGTGGAGACAACGTGAGGAAACGCAGCAAAACAACAACAAAAAATCCTTCATTTTCCTTTGCCTGGGAGTTCAGATAAAGACTGTTGTGTCTCCTTCGGGGATGACCCTGCATTAGGGTAGTTTCTTTCTCTGAAGAGTTTGATTATGCACTTACGTTCAAAAGGGGAGATTTGCGTTTGACTTTTAATTAGAGTAGCGCTTCAGAAAGGTGCCAGATTGACAGTCCTAAAGACTAGAGATTTCTGACTAGCTCCATAAAGATTTTGTCTGCAAATAAGTGGTTTTGCAATAAGCCACCTCTGTCTGCTGCCATGATTAAGTACAAATACTTTGCCTCTTTTTTGTCAGCTTTCAAGTGAATCGTAGGCAGCTACAGAGGAATAGAAGAATTTGACTGGGAGGGAACTCTCTGAAGAGATCATAAGAATCTGAACGCCCAGCTAGGTCACCTCAAAGCTTGACTTACTAACTCCAGCAGTTGGTTTCTAACAGTGGCCTAACTGATAATGTGAGTTCAGAAGCTTTCTGCTTGTCCTGAACATCTGGTACTGAGAGGCAGATTTCTTGAATGTGCATTACCATTCAACTCACAGTTTACTGCCACATATTTATTTATATATTTATAGACCACTTTTCCCCCAATAGGGATCCAAAGTGGCTTACAACATTACTCTCCTCTTCCCCTATTGTATCATCACAACCTGTGAAGTAATTATGGCTGAGACAGACAGACAGAGAGACAGACAGACACTGGCCCGAGTGGAGATTCAGACCTGCTGGGTATTCTAAACATCTTGACCACTGTATCGTCACGGCCACTGCGTGACACAGAGTGTTGGACTGGATAGACTATTGGCTTGATCCAAATCCAAATCCACCTGAGATGGGTCTATCAGTTAAAGGGAACCTCCATGTCCAGAGGCATACATTTTTATATATGTTCCCAAGGACAATGATTTTTCTGTCGTCCATAATAATACTACATAAGAATAAAATGGCATCACATTCTGTTCCAGTTTTCTCTCTTTCAGTGTCAATGACTTTACTTCTCATTTACATCTACGATATTGTCAACTATAAAGCAGAATATAGGAGTAGCATAGTTTGACCAGCACAAAAGGTAAAGGTTTAAGTGTACCATAATCAGGGCAAAGTTCAGAAAGACAGAGAAAACAGAACTAAGTAAGGAATTCCCCCTACATCTATAGATCTCCAACTTTTCCCTTTCCCTCCTCCTGTTCCTTGAGTCCCTTGTCCCCAGGAACATCAGCTAAGGCAGCATTCTGGCCTGCAAAAGGAAGGGAAAGGTGAGAAAATCCTTTTCTGAAGAATAGTTGTTTTTATATACCCCACTTTTCACTATCCAAAAAATTCTCAAAGATACCTTGCAAGAGAGCCAGTTTGTTGTAGTAGTTAGGAGTGTGGATTTATAATCAGGTGAGCTAGGTTTGATTCCACGCTCCCCCACATGCAGCCAGCTGGGTGACCTTGGGCTGGCCACAGCACTCATAAAGCTGTTCTGACTGAGCAGTAATATCAGGGCTGTCTCAGCCTCACCCACCTCACAGGGTGTCTGTTGTGGGGGAAGGGAAGGGGATTGTAAGCCGCTTTGAGACTCCTTCGGCTAGATAAAAGTGGTGTAAAAGAACCATCTCTTCTTCTTCTTGTGAGGTAGGTGGGGACGAGAGAGCTCTCAGAGAACTGTGACTGGCTCAAGGTCACCCAGCTGGCTGCATGAGGAGTGGGGAATCAAACTCAGTTCTCCAGATTAGAGACCACAGCTCTCAGCTGCCCCAACACGCTGACAGAAATTCCTTCTATCAATGAAAATTACTGTTGAATCTATCTTACAAAAAGGATAATATTATCCTACAGTAGAGTAATTTGAAAGTTTGCCATTGGTAACAAATGCAGTTCAATCCAAAGATTCCACAAGCAAGAAGGGGTTTATTTTTGCTCATCCCTCCTCTCTTAATGCAGATCATTGCATACAGCCCACCTTTACCCAGAAACAGAATTTTGGAGAGGTCATGCAACAAAAAGGGGAATCAGCAAAAATTGCCCCATGCATTGTTCATAAATGCATTGATTCGACCTCTACTTGAAATACCCTTAATACAGAAGAAAAGCAAAAGACCTTGCACTGAGCTTTGCTATACTTTGTCTTTTTACAACAGTATCCTACAGTTAATAGTCCAGTTAGTTCTTCTCATCTAGAACTTTTGTACACAAATTAAAAAGAAATTGTACATGTAAAGAATCATAGAGAATAGTAATTGTCATGCTAAAAAGTTGCCGGTGAACCAGCCTCTTTATTACCACAGAAATGAGCAGCTGGAGTGACAACTCCTGAGGTGGTAAATGGCTGTCTGTCATTTAACCAGGGCAAAGTTGTCGCCAAGCATCTCCCACGTTAATGGGAAACACGCTCAGCCGACCGCTTTCTGCTTCCTTGTATACGAGGAGCCACACAAGAGTTGAGCGTCTCTGCCCTGCTCCAGGCTGTTTGTCTACGCTAAGACCCGTGGAGACAACAGCCTGCTTATGTCACAAACCACATCTGTCACCACAAGATTTGTTTCTCTTCTCGGGTTAATAATATTTGAAGGAGGCACCATCTCACTCCCATGCTCTCTTTTTTATCCTGAGCATGGAGCCGGCGTGGCCATTTATAGAGAGGTGGTTTGGAGATCAAAACCAGGCCTTGGACAGTGATGTGTGGTCCCAGGCTCTAAGAACGACAGTATCAAATCTGTTCTAAGGGAACATTTATGACAGGCCGTGATGTATGTTCAAATGTTTTACCCACCCCCCCACCCCCCCATTTGGAAGACTTGACTTTCAAAGTGCTCTGCTTTACTGGGAAGGCAAAGTACATGTTCCTCCATGCTAACAAAAGAGTTCATTTCTGTCACCACCTTTTTTTATTAATACAGAGGCCTTCGCTGATGTAACAGTTGTCTAATACAGGAGTGCTTTGGGAGAGATTCCACTGAAGGCATCTGGTGTGTATGTGTACAGAGAGAGGGAGAAAGAGAGAGAGAAGGGGGAACAGTGATGCCAGAAACTGATAGTTAAATGGAGTTTTCTATCTAGAATGACCCAAGTGTCAGTTTTTATACCCCACTTTTCACTACCCAAAGGAGTCTCAAAGAGGCTTACAATTGCCTTCCCTTCCTCTCCCCACAGCAGACACTCAGTGAGGTGGGTGGGGCTTTAGACTCTAGCTCTGAGACTGTTCTGTGAGAAATCTCTATCAGGACTGTGACAAGCCCAAGGTCACCCAGCTGGCTTCATGTGGAGGAGTAGGGAATCAAATCTGGCTTTCCAGATTAGAGGCTGCTGCCCCAAGCTGCCTCTGGAATAAAAAATGCCAGGATAACCACTATAGTACTCAAAGTTTGCCCCCCCCACATACACACACACAACCCATAGAGAAAGCATGCTGGCATTGGTATGTCAACTTCCACTGAGCTTGTAGAGCAGGGGTAGTCAAACTGCGGCCCTCCAGATGTCCATGGACTACAATTCCCAGGAGCCCCCTGCCAGCATTTGCTGGCAGGGGGCTCCTGGGAATTGTAGTCCATGGACATCTGGAGGGCCGCAGTTTGACTACCCCTGTTGTAGAGTATCTGGTCTAAGCAATGCATCAGGAGTCCGTGCTTCCAATCTTGTCTCTACCACAAATTCCACTAGTCAGCAAGTCACCATCACTCAGCCTCTGTCTGCTTCCACCTCACCTGAAATCTGGCAGTAACAACATTAATCCTGTCTTACATCCTTGGTTGTAAAGGTTATAAGGAGAATGTGTGCAGAGAGTTCTAAATACTAGTATGTATTGTTAATGATTATTTCAGGGGGGAAAAACCATTTCCCTTAGAGAGGCATGCACTCTTCCCCCTAATGCTCTGGCAATGTAGTGAGTGTGGGAAGAGGCCACATTTATTTGTCAGGGTAACAGCATATTCTACTCCCTGTTCTTTAAAGCAATGGTGTTTGGAAGATGTTACATGAATTTGCATGTATCATATCGTCATCCCTGAGCTATACTAAATGAATGTGTCAAGCAAGAGTGTGGTCAGGATTAGAAAAGAAAGAGGGGATTTACAGAGATGGGTGTTTCCTGCAGTTGAGACAGCTGGTAGGGATAGTTTGGCTGTCCTCTCAAAATCTTTCTATTTACAGCAGTATCTACAATGTGGTAGAAAAGCAAAAAATCCAGAGTAAGGATTAGCAAAATTTTTATAGTGAAAGAGCTGCTAAATTCAGAGCAAGAAAGAAACAGACCCCAAAGTAATACATGAAAATATGCCTGTAAACACCCCTGATAATTGACAGAATGATGGTTGATTAATCATGCATAAAATTCCAACAGGCAAAACACTGGCTGTTGTGAGTTCTTTCTTAGAAAGTGGAACTCACAAGGTTTCACAATAAATAAGAAATATACCTAGGAGTGCTCTGCACAATTGTTTTAGTGCTGGGCCTAAATGTATTAGGACAGTGATCCCCAACCCCCGGTCTGGAGACCGGTCGCGGTCCATGGATCAGTCGGTACCGGGCTACGGTTCTGTCTAAGTAGTTAGGTGCTTCAGCCCACCAACGTTAACCCAACTTTGCAGTAGTCCGGGTCACAAAGCTCCCCTTCTCCATTCCTGCTCTGACTAGGACTCCCTCATCTCACATCTAGGTGGCGCCTTATTCCCAAGGCAGCTCACACAACTCCGCGGCAATGAGGTTCCTGCCCGCTGCCTTCAGCGACCACGGCGAAAAGAAACAGAGGCCAGCTTGCTCTTTGAGATATAAATGTACTATTTTTTGCATTCTATGCATTCTATGAAAATTTTTGTTGCTCCAAATAGACCAAATTTTTAATCAAGAACCCGCCCGGTCAATAGTGTCCTGCTTTACCAATGTTAAAACCTGGTCACCTTACCCTAGACCCCTCCCAGCCTGCGCAAGACCCATTCTCTGCAGAGCCTGCTCTCCGCAGCCTCAGAGGGATCTACAGGGAGACATTTAAAGACCACACCCAATACAGGTTCTTTTAAATGCCTTCAGAGCTGCCAAACAGCTGATCCCCGGAGAGATTTATCTCCACAGCAGGATCAGGTGCCTGGCAGCCAAATCTGAATCAATATATCAAGTCAGGGATTCAGTTGATTCAAATTGTACTAAATCAGGAAACCTCTAATCCGAAAAGTACCAATCTCCCTACCCCCCCCCCCGCCTCCTTTAAGGATATCTTGTTTTTCCATTTATTAGTGTTTGCCTTACTTGTAAAATGAGACTGTTGTACATAACAGATATTTCATTTTGAATATTACATAAGATACTGATTTCAAAATACTTCTGCTTCCTGGTAGTCCATATCCATTGATGGAACATCGACATTTCAGCCATTTACATGGTGTAAGAACAATATCTGCATTCTAATTTCTCAGAATTACAGTGGATGTACTTTCTCTTCTTATTTATATTATTGGATTTTTACTTCCCTACTCCCATAAGGGCTTGGGGCAGTTTACAATGTGGATTAAAATACATAAAAACAATTAGTTTATAAATTAAATTTAAATTAAATATTATTAAAAATAGCATCAACTCACTAACAGGTAGTGTTTGTTACTGGCATGGGGAACTGGGAGGGATGTGAAAGAAGAATTCCAGACCTGAATTCAACAGTTCTGCATTTCAGAGACAGCAGCTAGCTACTGCAGTTTCAGCTTCACTGCAAATATTTCAACCATCCAGAAGCATTTTTTAAAACTGGAAAACCAGATGCATCTATGGATGTTGATCACTGGCTAAGAACGATGATAAGAAAAGCTTTCAGAGAATGCTAGCAATGTGTGCAGTAAAAAGGTATCACACACAAGGGTTTTGTAGAATGCCACTAGATAGACCCTTTTCATCTTTTAATCAATCAGTTTAGGTTGTGTACATATTCAGCTTAAGGGCCCTTTTTGTAAATGAAAAGTCTTTGAGGAATGCTGTCTAAAGGGGGGGGACAGCATCAAAATAGTTTTCAAAGCAAAACTGATATTAAATACAACTTGTGGTTCTTAAAGTAATTATACCTGCTCTTGTGTGAATTATATTCAGAATAAGGAGAATATACTTTACACTAGTGGGGAAGCCACAAGGACATAAGAGAAGTTACTTTACTTCCCTCTGCAATCCCTTCCCCTTACTTTTCTTCCTTCTCTCTTCCTGGCAACCCCCAAATCCTTGCTCTGCTTTATTCTCTCCTTCCCATTTACTAAGCTGTCCCACTTACCAACCTTATCTGCCTCCACAGTCTTCAGATTTATTGTTTATTTATTTCATTTATATCACAAATTTCCTCATCATTATGTAATTCCCTTCTCTTCCATTTTTACGCTTACTGGCTCTCATGCACGGTCAAGGCAGCCGGTCTCTTCAGGTGTTAAAATTGGAGTGCCCTGTCTGAACATGGGGGGGTTGCTGAAGCATGGGGTGACGTGGTGGGTGTGCCCAGTTGCCTGGGGTGGGCACACCATCATCGGGAGAAGGCAAAGAAAATCTAGAGCATGCCCTATGGAAGCTGAACAGTGCAGAGTGGCTAGCAGTCCCTACTGACTGTGGGTTGCAACCAGAACGTCATCAGCCCCACACTCATATACAGTGCTGACTGAGAGCTAAACTAGAATACTTTGGGGAGTTCGGTGTATGGAGAGCCAAGCAGTCTCATCTTTTAAATAGCTGAAGCGTGAGGTCCTGATTCGGAGGTAACTGCACTATACTGACAGCACCCTGGAGTAGCATTTCAGGTAGTCAGAAAAATTGTGTCTATGGGAAATGTAGATCTCCTCTCCCACATAGCAGTTGCAACCCAGCATGGATAAAATACACTGGGTATTTCACTCATGGAATTCCCAGGGTCCTGTCTGGGTTGTATAGGAACCAGTCTTCATTCCCACAAAGAGTTCCCACAGTTGATGGGGAAATGTGATTCTCCAGCAGCAGCTTCAAGATAAACCCATCAGCAAACTCCTTCACTTAGCTGCTATTGTATATGAGCATTTGACTTTAGTCAGAGGGCAAGAAAGCAATTCTAAATTCTTGTTATCCCAAGCTGCAGTTTTACCCTCTTTGATATGCATCAGACATGGGACAAGAGGATGCAAGATACTGTTGACCCTGCAAAGGCTAATGAAAGAGGAAAGGCCCACTTCATATTGGATCACGGCTTCCAAAAGGGAAGACCTTTTTTTTTAGAAAGTGCCTGAGGAAGGAATGAACTAATGCCTTGGCCAGCAGCCAGCTCCCAGGGCTGATGAGATCATAGCTAGAAAATGCATGAATGTGCCTTTTGTCACTAAGTATCTGCCCTGTCAAAATTAGCATGTCATTTGCCACAGAAACAATGGTAATCTGTAGGGCAGGAGTGGCTAGGCTGTGGCTGGCCAGATGTCCATGGACTACAATTCCCATTGGCAAGGGCTCATGGGAATTGTAGTACATGGACATCTGGAGAGCTACAGTCTGGTCGCCCCTGCTGTAGGACCAGTTGGGTTTGGATTCACAGCTAGGATGAACAATCCTCCTGCTTCTCACACAAAAGACAGGCCCTAACCCACCCCATCTACTTGCTATTTCTATAAATGTAACAATAAATAAATAACTGTTTTTAAGGGAAACTAGACATATTGGTGTTTATGGAACTCACATTTTAAAGTTATTTTAACATGCTGCAAGAGCCTGATTCCAATTGACCATGTAGTACAGTGAGCCGAGGTGCAAATCCCTCCCTCCCTCCATGTACCTTTTCAAGCCATCGGGGCTTAAGCAGCCATTATGGCACTTGAAAAAGCGCTGCCATAATTTTCTTTAAATTGGCACCAGTGTCCATCAGTTGAACACCTGGATGCTGGCGCGTCTAGCCTGGCCATCAGAGTACTTTTCTGAAGTGCTCTGACGCCATCCATTTCTTGATAGTCAATCAAGCCTTCATTTGTCACATGAAACACTGTCCCATTTTCCTCCTCTTGGGATTTTCAAGCTGTTTGGTTGCCTCGATCTTTTCCCCAAGCACTAGATTATTCCCTGGACCTCAGGAACTGTTTGTTCTACTTTATATCTCTCCCTTTCACTTTCCCTCCTCTTCTGAGGAGGGGGATTTGAGGAGGGGAGCCTGAAGAAGGTGGCGTTTGAGGAAGGGCAGAACCTCAGCAGGGTAAAATGCCACGGAGTCCAGCTTCCAAAGTGGCTGGCCATTTTCTCCAGGAGAACTGAGCTCTGCTGCCTGGAGATCAGTTGTAAACCCAGAGATCCCCACCTGGAGGTTGGCAATCCAACAACAAATTCTGGTTTTAGCATGACCTGACTTTACAGGGTGTCTTTCCCTGAATATATGTGCCCTTATCCAACTGTGTGGTAGCTCCACAGCAACCAGTTAAAGCTACTGGCTTATGGGGCTAAATTGTTGCTCATAGAGCTATTTGAGCTCAGCAAGCATTTAAAGGAGGTTCTGCTAGGTCATGAATCAGTGTTAAAATCCAATCCAGACAGAATTCATTTCCGCACATGGCATCTGCCATGCGATAGGCTCCATTTGAATGCAACTTTTAGAGACGCCTCCATATGACATCGAGGCTGAAGTGGCGGTGGTGCAATTTTTTGTTCTATTTGACTCGCGTTTAGGCAAATCGGCAAAACACAATTCACCACCCCCTATTGGAATTCCAATTAGGAGGCATCCAGGGGCATCCCCGTATGGAGGGGGAGACGCACAGCAGACTTGCCAACTTTGTCCCTCCCTTTATCCCGCCTTCCCGTCTCCATTTTTTTAGAGGCGTGAATTGCATAGCAACGCATTACTGCAGCTTCATGCTAGAGAGCCAGCGTTGACAGCTTAGAGACTGTGGCGACCAGCGTTGACAGTTTAGACTGTGGTGACCAGGTGGCGGCAAAATGTTGCGCAGGGTGGGAGACTGACAGGAGAAAGCAGGCACCAAAATAAGAGGCACCAAAATGAAAGGCGCCAAAAAGTATTAACTTAGGTCACATGGGTGGTTTTGCAGGACATGGGTTAGATGCAGGCGTCAAAAGAGTTGAATCCCTAAGATAAGCCCAAATCAATAGTTCAATGATATTCTGTTAACATGTTGCAATGAATAATTTCCCTTAAAAAAAATTCAGTAATGGGGGGGGGTGTTATGAGGCCCCCCTAACACCACAGAGAGTGGATTGGATGCCTCTTTTATGATTGACAGGCTGGTGAAGAGCGTGTTGCTCTCTCTTCAGCTTAAGCTGGGCCAAGTACGGAGGGGAAAAGCCGCAATGCAAATGTGAGTTTTACCATCCCGCGTTTTCAAGTGGGAGGAAATTCGCGTTTGGACCCCCTGTGCGGAAAAGAGCAGAAGTTCTATGATTAGAGTCAGCAAGTCTGTGGAAGGGAGGCCATTTCCCTACGTTGGTTATCCAAGATCATTTGGTGATTATGGCCCTATTTGAAGAACAGAATCATATTCAAATTGACATGGGCCTTGAAAAAAGGCTTGACCAGATGTTACACAAGGTTTTAGGGGACCTGTCGCAGTGCATTACTGGTTTAATACAAACAGTGCCTACCTGTATACTTACCTACATGCTTCCTACCTGCTCAACTTGTATATTGCTAGACAGCCATTAGAGAAATAATGCATCCTTTGTTTCTGTTACTTAAGGAAATGTCTTGCAAAACTAACCTGAAACTTCTTACCACTCAAGGAGTGAGACTACCACATTTCTATATTAGGAAGCCATAGAAAATTCCATGCTGCATTTAAAAAAAAACCCAAATGAAAACAATACATTATTAACAAATTGTTCACATGGGATGTTGTGACAGAACCCTGAATTGGGAGAAAAGAGTGACTGCTTTATTATACAAGTTTCTCGCTGCACAACAAACAAAAAGTGAACCACAAAAGCATTTTAGTTTGTGGGATCAAAAAGAGGCAATATTAAAATGCAGCTTGGCCATGTGTGGCACAATTAACACACTGGCATTTCAGCAGTAAGTAACCTTCAGAAAAAAGAAAGCAGGAAAAGCCCGATCATGGTATGCACTACAGAATTATTTGCACACAGAGACTACCAGGGTTTCTGTGCACCCAGTGTGTCTGTTCATGATCCAAACTCTGGGAAGAATGCAGGGTCAGTTTATCTATGTAGGACATGCTATGGGCCCCACACCTCCAGGGCTCCCACACAGTGCCTTCCTCAAATTGATCAGGGCTGTAGCCTCTCTCCTATCCGCCTTTCCCTCTCTAAGGACATGTGGAGTGACACCCCTTTCCACTGGGGGGGGGGGACCCCTCTGTCCCCAGTCTGGCTGCTTCTGCCCAAATTGTACTCGAGTCGGGTCCATGAATCCTTAAACTGGCTCTGGTGCTATGGGGCCCCTGAATCCTTAAACCACTCCTGGAAGAGGGGTGAGGTATTCATGAAGTAAATAAATGATCAAGTTAAGTAAATGCGTTATTTAGCTAGAGAAACAGAAAGCATCTCCTCCTACATTGAAAGAACATTTATGAATGTAACCAGCTAATGTATTTATGTTAAATTTAAGACTGTTTTATGCTGCTGATTTTTATTGCCTGGTGGGTTCAGCACTTGGAAGGTTTTACCTCAGGGGTTTCAGTTTTATTTGAATGCTTCTTAATTGTTTTATTGATTCACTGTTTTCAGTTTTTATAACTTCTTTACTATTTTCTCAATAGCTGGCATGGGCAGATTTCTGGAGAGGTCAGATTTAAGCAAACAGTGAGAAAAGCAAACTGTGAGAAAAGTTCAGGCAGGTGGGGGAAGGAATGCTGGCTTTTAAACTGTGGTTTCATTGCTGTATTTTACAGTTGTAAAACACCCTGAGCCCTCTTGCTGAGAGGGGCAGTATACACATTTAGTAAATAAATAAAATAAGCCACACTTCACTGAATGAGATTTAGTCCTCATTTATTGTCCTCTGTCGATGTGGCAAACCAGAGATGGAGGGAACCACACACTTGAGAAAGGAGAAAAGGTGCTGTCCAAAGTTTAGGAGCACAGAGGGCCATTCTGCACAACTTAAATGTAGCAGAAGTCTTACCTTTGGTAAACGCTATTAATTCAACGTTCTGCATGACATCGTACACAATCTGCAACACTCCCGCAAAAATCGCTTCGTTGTAGCACTTTTTGGGAAATTCAGAAAAGTGGATTACCCCTGAAAAAAAAAATGCTGGACTCTTGAGAACAACCTGCAACACATCCGAAAAAGACATGTGCATTCTCAAAATAGTGGTAGAAAGAATGTCCCTCCCTCGCTCTCGCCCCCTGAGCTTCTGGAGACGCGATCACCATTTTTCCCCCCTTAGACCGGCGAAAGCAACAAATGAGCGAGGCTTCTCCGGCTAAAGTCCCTCCACAGAAGTGCTTAACAGTAAAACTAAGCTCCCTACTGCAAGTGTCTTTAAAGTTCCCAAACACAATACACCCCCCTGTTCAACACTGCCCGTAATTTCGGCAACAAATCGCGCCCATCAGGGGGAGGAGTTTTTTTTTTTACTTGAAGAGTGTGTAAACGATTAAGCGCCAGCTCTTACGCCAGCAAAAAAGGTCATTCTGAGACAATGAATGAACAAATATTCGTTGCAACTGGTGTGTTTAGGTTTTTAAAAAACAGTTTTTAAAGGGAAAGAGGCTTTTCAGGAGCACAACACAACCGTTCATTGGCTGTTCTGTTGCATTGATGGCCAGGGGCAGGAAGAAGCATGGAAAAATATTGCTTCCTTTGTTGAGATTCCAGTGAGACCAGAAACATGTGGGGAATGAATACAATGCTACTGGGACTTCTATATTCCACTAGAATTAAAGGTATGTGGAATAACAAAAATTTCACTATTAAATATAGTGTTTCTGCATACTGCAAACATTCAGCAAAACTGGTCCTTGTGCGGAATGGCCCAGAGGATGCAAATACCTATTTTGGTAGGAATCAAGATCCTTTTTCTTGTTAACTTGAAAAACAAAGCCAAAGTAGCAGAAGAACAGTTGATTTGATTTCAGCTCAAGCAAAGGGTTAAATTAAATGATTTGGGAATCCTAGAGCCGTTTCTGGCTATTGCTGAAGACCCAAGATTTGAGCTATCAGCTCAGATCCAATAACAGCCAGCCTGCTACTTTCTTGCTGTCATCTGAGAGCAACATTATGCATTATGCAGCCAGACTCAATGCCCTCCCTAAACTTGGCCTTTTTACTAGGACTGCCTCCAGTTCTCCAGGAACTTCCCTCAAAATTCAGACATCCCAGAGTATAAAAAGTGAGGTTGGAGGAATACGGCATAAATGACTAAATGTGGCATTTAAAGGTTCCCACTCCCAGTTTGGTGTAGTGGTTAGGAGTGCGGACTTCTAATCTGGCATGCCAGGTTCAATTCTGCGCTCCCCCACATGCAGCCAGCTGGGTGACCTTGGGCTCGCCACAGCACTGATAAAATTGTTCTGACCGAGCAGTGATATCAGCGCTCTCTCAGCCTCACCCATCCCACAGGGTGTCTGTTGTGGGGAGAGGAATGGGAAGGCGATTGTAAGCCTCTTTGAGCCTCCTTCGGATAGGGAAAAGCGGCATATAAGAACCAACTCTTCTTCCCTCTGTGTGGAAGTTTGCAGCACTAACCCAGACCATATCAAAAATGCAGAGGGCGCCCTCTAGTGCCTACAATGAGAAATGGCATTGAGCATCCATATAACCTGTTCAACAGCAAACATTCCTTGGATAGCCCAGGAAATCCTGATCAAGTCAGATCTTGGAAGCTAAGCAGAGTTGGCCTTGGTTAGTATTTGGAGGGGAAGCCTCCAGGGGAAACTATGGCAAGCAATGGCAACCACTTTGGAATATCTCTTGCCTGTCTGCCAGACAATCTTATAATAGTAGGGTTTCCTGGCTACACTACACACTTGTCAAACAATAAATAAGTACTTCTTGAATAGATGAACTGACTGGGATGCCCAGTTCCTGAGAGGTATTTCTACCCTGGACAAACAAGTCACCCCAATTGATGACTTGGATCCACCAGAACTCTTCCAAGTGAACTTTAAGTGAACTTTTTTCAGCTGAGGGGGAAGGAAAGCAAACTTTCAAACTAAACATCAGAAGCAGCCACATCTCCATTGCAAAAAAAGTGCCTTGACTTGCATCCTGTTATATATGTGACCCCATGAGCTTGTCCCCCTGTGGCATCTGGAAGGGACCTTCTACCCTTGAGGGCAATCTGTAGGAGGCAGTTTGAGAAAATGGAGAAAGGGTCAGAGAGATTTCTGAGAAGAAATCTATCTCAGGAGAAGAACAACAAAACAAAATCAGAGTCCAGAAGGAGTATGGTGTGTGCAGAGAACAGCATGAGCTGATAAGGACCTTAAAAGAGATGCTGTCATTGGAGTTCTCCAAGAGCCTCAACAAGAGCAGTAGCTGCAGCAGCAAGACCCCCCAAAGATTCAATCAAACTGGAAAAAAGACTTGAGGGTGGGAACACTGACCTGATGGACCATGGGTCTGATTCAGGATGAGGAACCTTTATATGTTTATGGAGACTACCGGATGGAATCAGAAACAGAGAAAGAAAGAGAGAAAGAGAGAGAGAGAGAGAGAGGAGGAGAAGAAGAAGAAGAATCGAACCCGGCTCACCAGATTAGAAGTCCGCACTCCTAACCATTACACCAAACTGGCTTGATCACCACTATGGCCCCAACTTTAAAGTGGGTTGTCTACTTTTGAGTATCTAGATATGTATATCCAAAGTAACAGTTAGGGTTGCCAGGTGGAAGTGGGCTGAGATGGGGGGGGGAGGAGGTTGAGGGCATGGTTGGGAGCTTCCTCACATGTTGACATCATACAGAAGTGATCTTAGCATGTCAGAGGCAATGCAAGGCTCCCACGTTTGGGCAAAATTCCATGGTAGAGATTTACTCCCAAACCAGAGTGGGCACTGTGCCTCACGCCTGCTTTCCCCAACTCAGAGTGGCATCACCAACCATTGCACACACTTGTTCCCTGCACACCTGAAACTCACAGAGCCAGCTCTGCAAAGGTGGGGGGGAGCTGTGTACAATGGTGGTGGGTGGCACATGTATGTGGCAGAGCTGCAAATACTGGCTCCACAAGCTTTTGGGGGAGCAGGCAAATGCAACAGTCACAAACACCGTTCTGCAAAAAAATTTTTTTGGGGGGGGGGAATTGGAGGGATTCTCCTGCTCTATTAAAGTGGGGGGGGGGAAGGTACCAAAGTGGGGTTTTCCCCAGCCCTGTGTACTGGCATCTTTCCTTCAGGGGTCCTCTGGCTCCTGAGTCTTATGTGCCAACCTGCCCCTCTCAGATGGAGAATGGACCCTTAGGAACAGCCTAGTGGGGATCTGCAAAGAGAGGGAAGAATTGGTGGAAATCAGCACAGCTTTATATAGGAGGGCTGGCTTCTTTCCATATATATCCTACTTTGATTTCCCATCCATCTTTGTTGAATAAACCCTGTTTGTATTTTGAGTTCTCGACTTCTAGAGAGTTAAAGGTGATGAGAGTGTTTGAGGAGTTGTTCTGAAGTTGTGTTTTTCTTTCCTTTGCCCACTGGTAACCCCCCCCCCCCCCCCGGTTACGAACAATGGAGGCCAATGGGCCGGAGGCAGCAGGACTTTCTTCTTTTCACCTGTTTTTGTTCAAATAATTCAGAGAAGAGAGAGAGAAGCTGGTTTTTGCACCCCACCTTTTACTACCTGAAGGAGTCTCAGGCACGTTGTGTGTGTGGGGGGGGGGAGGAGTTGAGAGAGTTATGAGAGCTATGTGCTGACTCAGAGTCACCCAGCTAGCTGCATGTAGACAAGTGAGGAAACAAATCCGGTTCTCCTGACTAGTGTCCACTGCTGCCAACCAATACATCAAATTGGTTCTTGGTGAAACAAATACTCCAAGCATCAAAAGCATCGTTTCCAAAGTCTGGAGACTTTAAAAAAAACAAAAACACAAACTGCAGAACTGATGATGGTGTAAAGTGCTGTCAAGTAATAGGTGAATTATGACAACACTGTAGGGTTTTCAAGGCAAGAGGTTTCCTCTGAATCATAAGCTTGGTGTTCTTTTGAGGTCTTCCATTCAAATACTAGCCAGAGCCTATCCTACTTAGTTTCCACAGTCTGATGTGTAGTCTGCACGGGGCTTTTTACCCACTCCCAGATCGACTAAATCCCTGTAGTCTACCCGGAATTCAATTTCCATTTTGATTTTGGGTGCCTTAAATTTCTTCTCTGCAACATGCATGATTCACAATATCCTGGAATGGATATAAGCCTTGATATTTCAAAAACTGCCATGTGCAAATATGCAGATGTTTTGCTTTTTTCAAATTAACTCACTGCTCCATGCCTTGGAGCAAAGCAATCTTCCCTGATTGGCCAGGGTGTCAGTTCAATGACTTCCTGGTTCTCAGTTGCAAGGCTTGTCTTAGTGACTGTGCTCCAGAAGCCTTAATTTCTCTCAGCAGAGATTTGCCTCTTTTTATTTCCCTCTCCTCTGCTGTCTCCAGCCCTCTCCCCCTCCCTTCAAGAAAAGAAAGCATCCCTCCCCATTCTGAGCTTCCCCAATCAAGTACAGAACATTTTCTGTTTCAATTGGGGGGGGGGGGAGAACTGGAGTTCAAATCGATCTGAATCCAGCATGATCCACAATGGATAAACAAAGTAAGTGCAGAAAGAGCCCCAGGCTAGCTGAGTCAGGAACATATAACTGGAACCAAGATTATTTTAAAACTTTGTTCCATGTGTCAAGATCAGATTCCTGTCCACAATAGAAAGCAGCGGAACATTGGAGGCTGATGGTTGGGAATCGAGCAGGCAGGTCGGGCAAATATTTACCCAAGGCAGCAGCTAATAATTGGGGGTATTTTGTTAGTAGGTATTTTAAATTATCTACTTAGTATTGTGATTACACTTCTGCGCAAGATGGAACGTAAGCATGTGCTTTGCTTTCCGGTTTTGCATTAAATAAATGCTGTTTGCATCGTCAGAAGCAAATTTGGTTGAATGGGTTCCAGGCCAGTGCGTCTGAAACAGTGAACAGCTCAGATTTAGTGTGATTTGCATGTCATCCCTTCCTCTTTGTTTTCATTATCATTAACATTTTTGCTTCCATTTTCATGGAATAATTGGTTGCTATTGTGAAGTTGCTCCACCAGTGGAAAACGGAGATCGGCCGCAATACAAGGAAGCTGGGGTAATTACCCAACGGCTGTCGCAGAGGTCCCCTCTGGAAGGAATGTGGCACAGCTGATACCCTTGCAATTCCCCATAACTCACATTATGTTCCGCTCCATCCGTTTCTTCCCTAACATGCTATTATTCTGCCTGACACAGAAGCAGTCCATCATAAATCATGGACTTAGAAAACTTCCTCCAAACAAGGTGATGATGCAGAAACAGGGTTCGATCCCCCCCCCCCAAAAAAAACCTGAAAATGGAATGTAGTAATGTATGTTGGAATCAATCACTACGATAGATTTTAAAGGTTTTAAGTTTTAATATCTTAATTTAATGCTGGAAGGGGCAGGGTACAAATCTTGATATAATGAATACATGAATAAATAAGCAATAGCCAGACATTAGCATACGGCCGGAAGAACACTTAAAAGAAAAGGCCAGTATTAGATGCAAGAAGGTGCAAGTGTTATTCGTGTTCTTTTTTCTCCCCACGGTATTATTTAATAATGAACTCATTGTTCATATAAACAGAGAGGATCATAAGTCAAAGCAATCTAAGAGCTTTCCCAGCAAAAGCAATCCAAGGGATCTGACTGCTCCAAGCCATACTTCTAAGAGCTGCGCCTCTGGGTCATTTGTGAGGCTCCGGAAACTCCAGCTGAACCAAAATGCAGCTGCACAAATCCTAACTAGGACCCCATGGAGAGTGTACATCCAGCCAGGGGTTCTCCCAGCTGCATTGGCTCCAGATTGGAGACTGGATCAGATTCAAGGTTTTGGCTATACTCTTTAAAGCCCTAAATGGTCTGGGACCCTTATATCTATGGGACCTCTTCTTCCACTATGCTCCCCACTGGAGTGTTATGGCCTAGTGACCATAATCTTCTTAGTGCCCCTGGCCCCAAAGATATAAAACTCATATTTTGGCTGTGGGCCCTGTTGGAACATTTTGCCAAATAAGATCAGAACCCTGCAGAACCTTAAAATGTTCTGCAGGGCTTGAAAGACAGAGCTGTTCTATCAGGCCTGCTTGAGACAGAAACGAACCATCATAACCTCTAACCAATAATCCACCCAATTAGAACACCACTGGAATGACATATGTGTCCCCTCTTCCACCCCTGAACAGAGACTAAGTATGCAGCAAGTGTTTATGTTTATGTATTTTAATGATTTAAATGATGTATTCATGTGGTTTTAACCTTATAAGCGGCCCTGAGTCTTCGGGCAGGCACGGGTGACATAAAAACAGAATAAATAAATAAGTACTGTTCTTGGATTGCAAACTGTTATATCAACACTTCTAAAATATGACTTCTCAAACAGACCTTTCTGATTTTTTGCATAATTTGTTTTCTTTGTATCCTGGGCTTTGTACTTAAAGCAGACCTTTCAACAGAAATTAAATTTAGGAAGATGATCAGTACAGGTAAGGCAGATTTAAAAATCTGTACAACTAGGATGTTTACAGTAGGGAGGATTTTTCTGGAAATCTAGTGAAACCACCCCCGCCCCCAGGTCTGTAGAAAACCCCAACATTTAATCAAAAATGGGTGGAGCTTAGCCACCCTAAATGGAGAATACATTGTTAACTGAGAACCTGTAAAACCTCATGAGATCACAAGCTGGCTCTGCGGTGCTGCTTATCAAACAAGACGTGACAACAGAACTGGAGCAAGGCTCATCCTCTGTTCTTTTCAACCACCCTATATAAATTTAATGAGCTTTACTCTGGCAAAATGATGTACGCAACTGCCATCAGGTCACAACCAACTTATGGTGAACCTGGCATAACTTAGGGCTTTCAAGGCAACCCTGCTTAGCTTCTGAGATCTGAGGCTTCTGAGAGCCAGTTTGGTGTAGTGGTTAGGAGTGCGGACTTCTAATCTGGCATGCCGGGTTCGATTCTGCACTCCCCCACATGCAACCAGCTGGGTGACCTTGGGCTCGTCACGGCACTGATAAAACCTGTTCTGACCGGGCAGTGATATCAGGGCTCTCTCAGCCTCACCCACCTCACAGGGTGTCTGTTGTGGGGAGAGGAATGGGAAGGCAACTGTAAGCCGCTTTGAGCCTCCTTCGGGTAGGGAAAAGCGGCATATAAGAACCAACTCTTCTTCTTCTTATTCTTCTGATCAGTTTAGGCTATAGCATGCCATCTTCCATCTCCTGGCAAGAGTAGCAAACATTGCTACTGACAGTAAAATCTGTTTTGTTCTAGGCATACCAAAGAATCAGAACTTACTTAAAGAATGAATTCCATATCCGCCCCATCTAATTCAATAAAATATGATCCAGTGCCATAGAAGAAGAAGGGCTGGTTTCTGTACCCTGCTTTTCACTGTAAGCCACCGCTCAAAGTGGCTTAAAATCTCCTTTCCTTCCTCTCCCCACAACAGACACCCTGTGAGGTAGGTGAGGCTGAGAGAGCTCTGATAGGACTGCTTGGTCAGAACAGCACTATCAAGATCACCCAGCTGGCTGCATGTGGAAGGGCAGGGACTGAAACATGGCTCACCAGATTAGAAGCCACCACTCTTAACCACTTCAACAAGCTGACACCAAGCTGGCATAGCTGAAGCTGCCTGGGACTTTCTGTCTCACCAGCTGATCCCATAGAAACCACAACAACCAGACTGGAGACAGATAAGTAAATAACCAGTAGCCATGGGTGAGACAATAAGTTCCAGGACTCGATATCTGTGTCTTATTAGTTTCAGACCCTGAGACATCCAGACTACTGACATGAATACTGGCAGCTATCATCTCCCCTCTGTTTAATGTATAATGCCTAGCTTGCATGCAAAGGATGTTTTTACAGTGGGCAGATTCTTCACCATGCACTTCAATGGATGGTGAGACTGTTTTGCTAGCAAGATGGTGTCACTTTGTGCAGACTGCCGCAAATGGAACCACAAAACTACTAAGTGCAAGCAGACCCCTGAGTTCATTTTAAACTTCATACCAAAGGAAGAAGGAGTTATAGAAACATCACCACCCTGGTTGTATTATTCATGCTAAAGGCCATAGATACTTCTGGGTTTCAGGGCTAAACTAGACAAGATGCCTGAGAGATATAATAGGTCTTCCAAGCATGCTTATATAAATCACACCTCAGAAGAGGTCTTGGGTGCAAGGAGAGGAAGTTTAATATTATTGAATATTATTTGTTTATTATTATATTGTTGGGTTGGAATGTTTTAACTCAACCCAAAAACCAATTTTCTGATTGTGGGACAGGTTATTGTTACTGCAACAGGGAAGGAAGGGCAGAGCACCTTGCAAGAGGAAGGCTGCAGCAGAGGGTCAGAAAGAATCAGGGGGAGGAAGCAGTGGTGGGTGGGATTATCCTCCCCCTGCTTGTTTCCCTACTTGTATATTTCTAATAATAAAATCAGAGTTGGAAGAGGCCATCCAGGCCATCTAGTCGTATCCCGTGATCAGTGGAGGATCAGCCTAAAAGCATCCATCAGAAGTCGCTGTCCAGCCGGGGCTTGAAGACCACCAGTGAGAGGGAGCTCACTACCTCCTTAGGCAGCCAATTCCTCTGCTGAATTGCTCCGACTGTGATAATGGAACATCCTCTAGTCTTTCCCCCTTCCCCGATTCCAAATGGTCAACTGGAAACATTTGCCACATTGGAGCGGACATACATGTCGGAGTATGTTTCCCCATCTAAACAAATAGCAGCTCCAGACAGAAGCTTGAGCTCAGAAAGAAAAGTCATGTGAGAAATGCTTGGGAATTCTATTCATGGCTCTCATAGTAGCTCACTTGACTTGTTACCTTGCAGAGGATGCCTATGGGATCCAATGGTCAAGCTGTTTTCTCAGAAGGTAAAGATAAAGCCTAGAGTCAATGCAGCCCCTGCATTTTCATACCATTCTTGGAGAAATATAAATTCCATGTTGTTTTCTCTACGGAGCTACTTATGGCCACACTTTTATGGTAATTGTTCAAATGAGAAAACAAAAGCTTTGGCTAGGATGTCACTCAAAATGCAAAAGATGAGGAGGAGGTATCTGGTATATCTGGCTGAGACCGGAGAGGCCTGGATTCAGCTCACTGGCTGACCTGGGATAGTCACTTTCTACCATCTTCATCTCCCTAGAATCATAGGGTTGGAAGGGACCTCCTGGGTCATCTAGTCCAACCCCTGCACTATGCAGGACATTCACAACCCTATTGCTCGTCCACTGTAACCTGCCACCCCCTTAAGCCTTCAAAGAAACAGCCTCTCCATCAAATGGCTGTTTAAAAAATTCCAGGGATGGAGAACCCATCACCTCCCAAGGAAGCCTTTTCCACTGAGAAACCGCTCTGTCAGGAACTTCTTGCGGATGTTTAGACGGAACTTCTTTTGAATTAATTTCATCCCATTGGTTCTGGTCCATCCCTCTGGGGCAAGAAAGAACAACTCTGCTCCATCCTCTATATGGCAGCCTTTTAAATACTTGAAGATGGTTATCAGATCCCCTCTCAGTCGTCTCCTCTCCAGACCAAGCTCCCACAACATCTTGGTCTCCAAACCCCTCACAAGGCTCTTCCAAGAACACTGCCAAAGGGGAGAAATAAGTAGGAGATCTTGATATCTTTATAGGAAGTCTGGGATAAACAGTGTAATAGATTTACGGAAATCAAATACGGTTACCTAAAAGAGAATTAAGTTATTGAAGCATTGGGAAACTAAAAGTAGCTGTATAGAGCTTCACACCACATAGTTTAGATTGGTAGTCCTTTCTCACAGGCCTTTGCTTTGTCATTCATGCCTAACCTACATTAAACAAACTGGACTGTCCCATGCAAAGACTCATCCTTGCCACTACAATGATGCTAAGGAAGAACACCACAGAGCCATGCACAGCTGCCAGAGCCCCTTCATGCACTCGGGTTGAGATGCTAGTCAGGTTTTCTCTCTCTCTCTCTCTCTCTCTCTCTCTCTCGCACAGCCAGGTACCACATTAAATTCTAAATGATAAAATACTAATCACAAATGATGGGTTCGGATTTTGGTTTATACTCATTAGACAGGGAGGTGGGAAAAAGCCTGCCAGGGTCAGGGTTAAACTGGAAGTGATGTCAGTGCGCTGATGTGAGGTCAGCTTGCCAGCTCAGCTCAACCACGTTCCTCTTGGGGGCTGATGGTTGTGGCCTGGTGACTCTAACTTCACAAACTGTTCCAAGAGGAACTATTGTACTTTTCTATGCACACATCCATATCATCTCTTATCCTGATCACAGAAATCTTTGTTTGAATTCCTTGGTGTAAATTATCAATAGCACTTATTTCGCATAGAAAACAGAGTTAAAATTATTCACAATAGTCAGTCCTTCCTCAAGGAATTCTGGCCACTTAAGCATTGTCATTATAATGGACAGGACGTCTCCTGGGAAAGTAATTTGGGGATGGGAAAGGCTTTTGTAAATAAGAAAGCAACTCTTAACCTTTCAGTAAATGTGAGCCACTAGTGAAATTTAATCTGGAGCAGAGGAAATGTCGGGGGAGGAACATTTCTCACAAGGCCAAGAAAGATTAGGAAACCTTTTTTAAAATAAAGCCTAAGGAGATGATCAGCTGCCAGGCCTTTTATGGCCAAAAATGATGTTTTTCTCACGACTGTCTTCCCTGCTGCACCAAAACCCGCCTGTTCTTCAGTTTTGTTTCAACTGGCAGTTACAAAATCTGCCTAGAGCTAATTAATCATTATATAATGGCCTATGAAATCTAACACAACAGCTGCCGCGCTGTATTGTTCTGGTCAGTTTTCAAACCGCAAACCCAACGGTTTTAACGGCATGCGAATAGTCAAAATATATCCCCTCTTAAATAGACATCTAAATTTAGAAATTGCTTGGCCCTTGCCCTGAACACAGCCTCCGTGTCTTACAAATTTCCCTGGGTTACCACTATTTCCTTGTCCTATCCTGACCTCCTCTGGAAATTGAGAATATTGCAGTCAGCTGCAATAAAACCACATTTTGGAAGTGTCTTCTGGATCTTGTCGGATCTTGGAAGTTAAGGAGGGAAAGCCCTGACTTGCATTTTGATGGGTGACTTCCAAAGAATATCAAGGTCATGACATGAA